>NC_059108.1:91109462-94001962 GCF_020740685.1 Jaculus jaculus | reverse complement strand
GCAGAAAGATTGTTAGAGCCATAAGTTGGGTCATTATGCACAGAAACATTACCTCTCCCTCATAACTGATATCCATACCACAATGCAACACCCACAGTCTGCAAGTGGGGGGATGACAGGGAGTAGAATAATGATGGTAACATCATGGCTGTATCCACACTACATGCATAACTAATAATAAATAAATAAATAACAAAAAATAAATAAAAAATAAAAACAGGGCTGGAGAGATGGCTTAGCGGTTAAGCACTTGCCTGTGAAGCCTAAGGACCCCGGTTCGAGGCTCGGTTCCCCAGGTCCCACGTTATCCAGATGCACAAGGGGGCGCACGCGTCTGGAGTTCGTTTGTAGAGGCTGGAAGCCCTGGGGCGCCCATTCTCTCTCTCTCCCTCTATCTGTCTTTCTCTCTGTGTCTGTCTCTCTCAAATAAATAAATAAATAAAAATTTTAAAAAAAAAAAAGAAAAGCAAAACAATCATCAGCCATGGCTCTTGAGTAAGCCATGGTGTTCATAATTTTGCCTGTTGACTCCTCTGATTTTCTCCTGCTTCAAACCAGACTGTGTGGAGGGGAGTTCTTTTTTTCAATTGCAGCAGGTGTCCAGACACATTGGTTTTCCCTGGTGTACTTACCTGTATAATAATGATGTGGGGAATAGGCACTACCCTCCTGCACATGAGATCACAGCCACTGGGACAGCTACCTGGGTGGTAACATGGTTTCAGCAGCAAGAGATTTCAGTATAATCCATGCTTGGGTGTTGATCGGTAGTATCAGGGAAAAAAATTCAGTGTTGTAAATTTGTATGCCATTAATTTAAGAGCCTCCATGTTTCACATCGGCACTGGTGAAATAGGCTATTCACTCCCTTATAAAGCACATTGTTCTGTGGTCTATAAAGTCATTGTTAGTGATTGTACCTTTTATTAAATATCACTTACTGTTACAAGTGGTGACTCTAATGTATTATGTCTAGTTTCAGTTCTTTCCAAGAGTTGTGACAATACACCTAGATAAATTCTGTCCTCTTTTGTTTATTGCAAAGCAACCAATTTATTCTGCATGAGTGATTTCTAACTGTATTTTACATGGTTTGTAGAGGGTATGCAGAACCAATTCCTAGTCTAATCAAAGTCTTTGTCTACTGTCTGCTGAACCTCTCATGCCTACCTTCAGCCAATAATTGAGCTCTAGCATTGATCTAGATCGAGAAGGAAAGCCCACCAACAATCCAGAGTTCTTAGCATAGCTTATACATCCTTTACCATAAGGACATGTGGAAGGTTTACACATAATCTTGCATGGCTTCTAGAGTCAAATGTCTGTTATCCAAGTAGACAACTTTTAGGACATTCATAATGTATCTAGGGCTTTATTCATGTTGACAGCCCATTTTTTGGTAAGCAAGTAAACTGAAATTGCACTTTGTCTTATAACATAGAACACTACTCTCCAGTTAGCACATGTTCAATATAACAGAACTAGAAAGGACTAGTAGGAAATGAATACAGCATGCAGCAGAACTATGCAGCTTCCCTGAGGTAATGTGTGGAATGTCCAGTGCCATTCCTTCCAATTGAAGCCAAACTAATATTGCGTGTCTATTTACAAAGGAATGTTGAAAAAAAAAATCATTGTAGTGAAGTCCAGAACAGCATTCACAGAGTTAAGGGAGTAGGCAGTTCCCCCAACACCTGAGTGATGACTGGCACTGCCACATGGATGAGAAGTATCACTGTATTTAACACCCCATTCTCAAAAGTCCTTGTCTGCCTTTCTTTATTAGCCAGATAGGGCTACTAAAGGCACTCTAGGCAGGTCATAAAATTCTAACAGGCTCTAATTCTTTTAAATTACAGCTTGTCTTCCTGGCCACTTGAACTGTTTCAGACTTATTGCCCATGTAGGAATGGAGAGATCAACAGGGTCACTTTCTGGTTCCTCTCTGCTTCTTACCTCAGTTCCAACCTCTACTTCCTGAATGAGGAACCTAAATTCTCTCTGCAATATCTGCTAAAGTGACATCCAACTATGCAGGTACTAAGTAGTAACCACTCTCCCCATTCCTACAAGTAATGATACTTGCTTTAATAGTTACCCAAAATATCCACCAGTAACTGCCCAGAGGCCCAAGAAACATTTCAGTTTGTCATGGATCAACAGATATTCAGCATTAATATCTATCAAAGAAACTCTACCTTCCTTGTTTGTAGGATCATTAATAAATAATGAGCTGTATTTATAAAAATACCCTTTCCGGGCTGGAGAGATGGCGTAGCGGTTAAGTGCTTGCCTGTGAAGCCTAAGGACCATGGTTCGAGGCTCAGTTCCCCAGGTCCCACGTTAGCCAGATGCACAAGGGGGCGCAGGCATCTGGAGTTCGTTTGCAGAGGCTGGAAGCCCTGAAGCACCCATTCTCTCTCTCTCCCTCTACCTGTCTTTCTCTCTGTGTCTGTCACTCTCAAATAAATAAATAAAATTTTTTTTAAAAAAATACCCTTTCCAACAACTCTACTGTGAGAGGAGAGAAAATGGCATGCCTCCCTCAAATAACATTTTGTAACTGTTCTTCACTGTGATTATAAAAATTACTTTTCAAATGTTTGTAAGACTTGGTTATAAATGGCTCACCATGCCCAATTCCCAAAATTCCTTAGACTTTCTCCATATTTGTATGTGGTGGTACTTTTCCTGGAAGATCCCCTTCATTTGGTCATGCCTCTCTGATGCCCAAGTTGATGCTCTTTATAAGGGAAAAGTTTTTCTTGGAAAAAGTGGGAATTACACGGGCCTTCTTTAAAGACCAGTTGAGTGGTGATATTCCTTATTTCTCAGTTTTATTTTCTACTGGAGAAATGTCCCTCCTATATCCCAGACACTCCCTTTCCAAGAAGTCATAAACAAAAAGGGTGGTGGCTCAATGGTTTTATGAGGTTTGGCAGTATATAGCATTATGAGCCTCTTCATAACTTCTTGAGTGGGAGGACATCCTCTCTGTTGCTTCATCTGCAGTGTACTGTGTTAAAATGGTGTGCATGAAGAGCAAAACTTACAGGTGATGGGAAGGGGAGCCCCTGTGCTCTATCACTTCAATTTCAGGTTCTACTTCACTCCTTTCCTCCCAAACATTCCAGGTATTTGCATTGTATTCTAATTTTGAGGGTAGCACACAGCGCACATTTCTATTTCTTCCTCTCTCTAATTGATACAACATGAAGTGAGACTAATTTCCTACAGCTCACTATACACATATATACAAGGGCATAATATGCAGCCAGAAAGAGTTCAAACTTCTTTGTAGCAGCATCAAAAATGTAACCAGGGGACAGCACATTAAGAGGAACAAGCCAATCACTGATACAAAAATACTAAATCTTCATTCTCCTTTATCATAGCTGAAATAATCATCTTATACTTACAAACAGAGAAGAGAATAGAGGATACTAGATACAAGGGAAGGAAGCAGGAATGGGGAGAGAGGTTAGGTAAATATAATTAGGAAGGAGGAATTAATTTTGGCTTTGTACAGCACAGTAAGATAATTATGGACTGCAGCAAGTTATGACATGCTTCAAAAGAAAACCTAGAATACTCTAAAAGTTTACAACACATTAATAGGATAAATGATTAAGGAGATGGATGTGTCAATTACACTGATTTACTCATTAAACATTGTATGCATATGTATTATGCTATCTTTTACAATCTACAGACATTACTTCTCAATTCACTAAAATTAAAGATATAAAATATAGTACAAATATGTTGCTGCTAAAATAAAGGTTCACCAGGTATGTCTTTGTTTCCTGAGTGTCTGGGGGGAAAAATCTCCTTGAGTTTTCTGTTTCTAGAGACTACCTGCATTCCTCAGCTGGTAGATACTTCCTTATTTTCCAAAGCCAAAACTTTTTTCTTCTTTATGATCATTCTTTTGTAACAGTATTATATCTTCCCAGATATGACAAAAGTTCTCTTTTAACAACTTGCAATTCTTGAATGAACCCATCTAGAGAAGTAGGGTGATGTTTCCATTTCAAAGTCCTTAACATTCCTGCAAAGTCACTTTGGCATGAATGTAACATAATTGATCTATAATCATGAGACTATGAGTATATTGGTATATATATATATATATATATATATATATATATATATATATATATATATATATATATGTATACATACATACATACATACACACATACATAAACCACAAGAGGCTAGAGAGATTGGTCAATGGTTAGAAAACTTCCTGTGCAAGCAGAAGAACCTAATGAGGCCTGAGCGATAGCTACAGTTAATCTTCAGGACTCACATGAACAGTTAGGTGTGACCATGAATATTTATAACAGTTCTGTGGGATTTGGATAGTGATATTTGAAGTAACAAAACAAATAACAAAAAAAAAATATTAGTAAGAGACTTTGGTTCAAGTAAGAATGGGTAGAGAGCAGTGGATCTGGACACGCTATGTTGTTCTCTCTCCACCATGGAGAGTGTTTCCTGCCACAGGCTAGCATACAGGGTGCTGCATCAGCACTTACATGTGCATACACCACACACACAGAATAACCTTGGGTTTAATCTAGAAACACAAGGATAGCATCCTATGGAAAAAAAATATAGCAATGTGTTATATGAATGGATAAGATTGGAATAGTAGGATTAATCTCAATTGACCCAAAAGAAAAGGAAGAAAGAGGAAAGGAAAGAGAAATCTGGAAGTACATTCTAGGCATGTCAATTTTTGGTCCAGGCACAGGTTTCTGACCTCTTGATTGACTGTAGCCTGCTGGTCATCTGGACGTGGTTGTCTTCCTGGTCAGGCTCCCCAAACAGCTCTCCCTTGCAGGAACTCTAAGCAGAGGCTTTGAGCCTTGGTGAACTGTTCTTAGCCAGTCAGCAGATCTTTTACCACCTTCAGGAATGTAGGGATATTATTTTGGTATGCTTTGTATTTGCATATACTAATTTTACTAAAAACTGAGTTTCATTATGACATTTTCATATACTTGTATGAATGTATATTTATGAATGTGTAAATGACTTTGGTCATGTTTACCTCCCCTGTCCTTTCTCAAAGGTTCCTTTCCTATTCTCTAGCAGTTTGTTTTATAATAATATATTTGAGTTTTAGTTGCATATATGAGAAAAATTTATAATAATTGCCTTTGGGGGCTGGAGAGATGGCTTAGTGGTTAAGCGCTTGCCTGTGAAGCCTAAGGACCCCGGTTCGAGGCTTGGTTCCCCAGGTCCCATGTTAGCCAGATGCACAAGGGGGCGCATGTGTCTGGAGTTCGTTTGCAGAGGCTGGAAGCCCTGGCGCGCCCATTCTCTCTCTCTCCCTCTATCTGTCTTTCTCTCTGTGTCTGTCGCTCTCAAATAAATAAAAATTAAAAAAAAATTAAAAAAAATAATTGTCTTTGGGTCATTTATTTCACTGATTATAACAATATCCATTTTTATTAATGTGTATTGATTGAATCTGGTTGTGACATTTTTTTCACACATTAATGCCAAATTCTTTGGACATATTAATCCCCACAATTATCCTTCCTTATCACCCTCCTATCGGCCTCCTTTCTCTTCTGAAAAATTATTCCTTCAACTTTCATATCTGTCTATATTATTTTTATTTAGATTCAACATATGAGAGAAAACACACAATATCTGTCTTTATGAGTCCAACTTGATTTTCTTAATATTATCTCCAATTTCCACAATATTTCTACATATCACATGATTTTGTTTTCTCAAAACATGAATAATATCCATCTGTGTATTAAAATTGCAATTTATTTACCATTCATCTATTCATGAGACCCCAGGGTAATTATTATACTTGTCTACTGTGAATTGTTCCATGATAAAGCATGAATGTAAAGGTATCTAAGTTGTATGTCATTTTTGCTTCTTTATGTATTTCCAGAAGTGGTTATAGCTGAGTCATGCAGTAGTTCTATTTTCAGGTTTTGAAGAAACTCCATACTGATTTCCATGGTGACTATACAAATTTCCATTCCCACCATTACTGTGTAATGGTTCTATCTCCCCACATCCTCACTGTCATTTGTAGCTTTCTTCCTTAATTATAGCCATTCTGACTAGGGTGAGATGTAATTTCTGTATAGTTTTGATCTGTATTTCTCTGATGGATAAAGATGTTGAAACTTTTTTTGTGATTTTATTGGTCAGGTATATTTCCTTTGTTGAGGTGTAGCTTTTTAAAACAAATCTTTACTATTTTTTAAAAATTTATTTTTATTTATTAGAGACAGAGAGAGAGAATGAGACAGAGGGAGAATGGGAGCGCAGGGCCTTTAGCCATTGCAAATGAACTCCAGATGCATGTGCCACAGTGTGCATCTGGCTTATGTGGGACCTGGAGAATAGTACCTTGGTTCTTAAGGTTCTCAGGCATGCACCTTAACTGCTAATCCATCTCTTCAGCCACTTTACTAAAAATTCTATGCATGTATATAATGTTCATGATCCCTTCCCATTACCCTCTCTTGCTCCCCTTTTTATCCTTCTACTTAATTTCTTCTCTTTTCCTACTCGTCCTTATTTGATGATTTTATTTTTCTTTTCTCTGTGTGTGTAGGGAGGTGTATTTGTGGCCAGCTGAGTTTAATTAGGATTTCCTGCATGGTATGGTTGATGAACTTTGGACCAGAGCCAGTACAACTTACAAGTGGCTATAGCACTGAAGAAAATTTCTTCTCTTCCCTATTAACAGCCAATATTTTCTCAAAGAAGGATGGGAGGCTCATGCTGATGTTTCAGCTTACTGATAACTTTCAAGTTACAAACTTTTCCTTACAAATAAAAAGCTGGGGAGTGAAATCAATAGAAACACAGAAATCAATCTGGGGGTGGAGGTGGATATTATCAGTGCTGTATGATTATGTAAAGGTAACCAATTAGAGGAAAGAGTTAAGAGAAAATTAATCAGCTTTTATCCAGAACTCTATAGTCTTCTTTAGAATTGATAGGGAATCCACAGAATAAGTACATTGGCTTTTCATATGACAGAGCATTTTAGATTCTTAGCATAATGAATATTTGATTTGTTCTATACATGTTTGCTAAGTATCACACACTGTTCTTGACATGAAAAGTAGAATGATGAAGTACTTATGTAAACCTCAAGTTTTCATAGGTTTCAGTTAAGTATTTTGTCCTTATACAGATTCAATATGAAACAGTACTTAGAATAGAACTATTAATATTAATCTGTCATTTATTAACTTTTCTAAATCTTGTCTTCTTATTAGATAGGTGTGAGATCATTTCACTGTGGGTAGCAACTGCTTACTGGTCTTAGAGTTACAGGCTAGAGCCAAAAAAAAAAAAAAAAAAAAGAAGAAGAAGAAGGAAAAATTAAGCTTAGTTTTCCTCCCACCCTCTCCAGGTCTCTTCTTTTCAGGTGCTCCCCTTATATTCCTGTTGAGGGTTCTGTCTTTTAGTCTACCTTCAAGGATAAAGGTTTCTATGGTGCCACTGCATTTTGGGTTTATTTTGTGTTTGTTTGTTTTTTCCCCCACCCTTTCCTTTCCTCAAATCCTTGTATGTTTATTGTCTGGGCCTTGAGTTGCCTGTCAGGTATTTCTGCAAGTGGAGCTGATCCAGGTTAGGAACCACAGATGAGTGAGATCATGCAGTGAGTCTTTCCATGATTGTGAGAGTTTGCTGAGAATGATCTGTCCCAAGTCCATCAATTTTTGTTCCAAATTTCTTTAAATCACTTTTCTAACTGATGAATAGAATTCCATTGTGTAAACATATCACAAATTTGTTATCTAATCATACAATAACATGCATCTGGGTTGATTCCAGTTCTTAGCTATTATGAATAGAGCATGTAAATCATGGTTGAGTAAATATCTCTGTAATCAAGCATGGAGCATTTAGGGTAAAATCCCAGTACAGGAACAACTGGATCTGTTGGCAGCTCTATAGTCTTCCTTTTCAGGAATCTCCATATTGATTTTCACAGTGGTTGTATGAATTTATATTCCCCCCAACAGTGAATGAGGGTTACCCTTTCTCTACATTCTCACCAACATTTGTTGTTATTTGATTTTTTAATGATTGCCATCCTTACTGGAGTAAGGTGGCATCTTTAGTTGTTTTAATTTGCATTTCCCTTGTGGTTAGGGATGTTGAACATTTTCTTAAGTGTGTGTTAACCATTTTCATCCTCTGAGAACTCCCTATTCAATTCTCTGCTCCAGTTTTGGAGTAGGCTACTTGATTTTTATTTAGATATTTTTGTTGTTGTTCTTTGTAGATTCTAGATATTACATCTCTGTCAGTGGGATAGTTGGCAAACATTTTCTTCCATTTTTTGAGTAATCTGTTGGATCTGATTATGGTATGTTTGTCTGTATAAAAGTCTTTTAGCTTTATGAGATCCCATTGATTGACTGATTGTTTAATTTACTGGGCTACTGGAGTTTTACTCAGGAAGTCTTTCTCCACTCCTATATTGTGGAGAGTTTTTCCTACTTTTTTCTTCTAGCAGAAGAGCTTCAGGTCTTATATTGACATCTTTAATCCATTTGGACTTGATTTTTGTGTATGGAGAAATGAGTGGGTCTAGTTTCATTTTTTTCCACATATGATTATCCAATTTGTTCAGCATCATTTGTTGAAGATGCTGCTTTTTCCTCAGTCTACATTATTGGCTCCTTTGTCAAAGACCAAGTGGCTTTAGTTACATGACCTAAATCCTGAGTCATCAGTTCTGTTCTACTGGTCTATATTTCAGTTTTTAAGCCAGTACCATGCTGTTTTTGTTACTATGACTTTTTAAAATAGCTTTGTATCTGGCATGGTGATACCTCCAGAGGTTCTTTTGCTGAGTATAGGCTTGGGTATCCAAGACCAGCTGCCATTCCATATGGATGTTGAGATCATTTTTTTCTATCTCTGTGAATAATGATCCTGGAATTTTTATTGTTATTGCATTAAGTCTGTATATTGTTTTTGGTGGAACTGCCATTTTCACAATATTAATGCTACCTATTCAGGAGCAAGGGAGTTTTTTCTATCTTCTTATCTCCTCCTAAGTTTATTTCTTGAGGGCTTTTATGTATTCATTATATAGTTCTTTACATCCTTGTTTAGTGTTATTCCAAGGTATTTACTTTTTTTTGTTGTTGCTATTGAAAATGTGACAGCCTCACTGATTTTTTTCTCTATATATTTGACCTTTTTTTATGGAAAGGGTAGTGAGTGACTTTTGTGTGTTGATTTCTTATCCTGACACTTGACTGAAAGCATCAGTTACCTTTAGAAGTTTTGAGATGGAGAATTTTGGGTCAATTATGCATAGGATCGTGTCATCTGAAAATAGGGCCATCTTGACTTCTTCCTTTCCAATTTATATTATTTTTATTTCTGTCTCCTGTCTTAGAGTTTGGGATAGGACTTCTAGTACTATGTTGAAAAGCACTGGTGAGAGTGGGCACCCCCATCTTGTTCCTGATCTCGATGGGAATTCATTTAGTCTTCCCCATTAAGTATTATTTACGCTTTATGTACTTTGTATATAGTCTACATTTTATTGATATATACACTTTCTACGCCTATTCTCTCCAGCATTGATTATGAAATGATGTTGTATTTTGTCAACGGTCTTCTCTGCATCTATTGAAATGATCATGTGGTTCTTGTGATTAAACTCAATTATGTGGTAAATTATGCTAATGGATTTCCATATGGTGAACCATCCCTGTCTCCCTGGGATGAAGCCACCTTCATCAAACTGGATAATGCTCTTAATGTGTTGTTGTATTTGGTTGGCAAAGATTTTGCCCAAAATCTTTGCATCTAAGTTCATCAGGGTAAAGGCCTTTAGTTTCCATTTCTTCTTGCATCTCCGTCAGGTGTTGGTTTCTTTTTTTTTTTTTTTTTTTGAATGTATTAAATACTGTGTGTTATAGTCTTTGAAATATTGTCTCAATATTTTTTTTTAATTTAATTTATTAGTTTTCTTTTAAGTAAATACAGGCAGTTTGGTACCATTATTTAGGTTCATCTGTGATTTACCCCCTCCCATTAGACCCTCCTTGTTAATGAAAATGGGTCATGCATTGTGGAGTTAGCCCCCAGTTATTGATATGATAAATGTCTCTGCAAATCATGACCCAACATGTGACTCTGACAGTCTTTCCGCCCCCTCTTCCGCAAAATTTCCCTGAGCCATGTTGGGTTCATTTTTGGTCAGCTTCAGTGCTGAGGTGTTGGGGGCCTCTGAGGCTCTGGCTCTCTGATTTGGTAGGAGTTGATTTTTCTCTGCGTTGATCTCCTTCCCCTTTGTGCTGGTATCCAGTTCACAGGAAAACATCACCCTTGCTTATTTTGCCAGTTGTCCTTAGTTTCAGTTGGGCCCCTTTTGAGGTATGTTGGGGCAGCTCTCTTCTTAGGATCTACATCTATCTGGAAAAGAAAAGCAGATTCTCCAATGGAGAGTAAGTTAGCACCCGGAAAATTGAGATAACACTTACTTTTTTGATAGACAGCATGGTAAGTTTACGCCCTCTTATACCCTGTGATTGATGGTAGCTTGATATTGTAGAGTGGGATTGTGTGTGGGTATGGTTCTGACTTGTTTCCCAGCTCCAGCTATGGGTCTAGTACCATTGTGTGGATCAGTTAGCCAAATCAAGAGCAATTGATTCCTCACCATGGCTGTGTACCACTATTGCACTTGTGTGAACATCACATCCGGTTATTTGTTGCTAATTAGGTTAAACAATGAGTTGCTAGGACAGATATTGGTCATTTCCCCCAGTCGCCTATGTAGCGCCTCCTGGCACTAGACACGCTGACCGTCTGGGGACTGACTCTCTCCTGGCTTCCAGCCATGTCATTCCATTTTACGCGTCAGCAGCGTATGGAGTCTTCATCTATAGGGTCTTATCACTGGACTTTGGTGGGTCATCAAGTACTCTGACAGAAGTCTGTCATTGTTTTGGGAAACCTTGTAGGTTTCTCTGATCAAAAGCTCATTGTGGATGGTAGCCCCAAGCTGGAAGTGGGGGTTACAGGTCAGTGTCCACTAAGAAATTGAGGAAAAAATAACTAATATACAAGAGTTAGAGAGGAGAGAGATAGAGGGGAGAGGGGGAGAGGGAGGGAGGGAAGATGTAGGAGATTTAGGTCAGTTTTGATCCTACCCTCTCCAGTGTCTTGTGGTTCAAGTGTTTCCTGTAAGGGTCTAGTGAAGGTTCAGCCATTTGGTCTGTCTTTTAGGAAGTAGAATTTTATGGTACCATTGCCGTTTGGGTCCGGATTACTGTGTTCCACCCTTTGAATCCCTCCCCGCCCTCCCATCCATGTTATTGTCTAGTCCATGAGGTGCTTGCTGGGAATGTAAGGCATCTTGGGCAGATTCAGGTTAGGTGTTGCAGATGAGTGAGACTATGTGTCGATTTTTTTTCTGTGATTGGGTAAGTTCGCTGAGAATGATCTGTTCCAGGTTCAACCATTTTTCCTCAAATTTCTTTATGTCGTTTTTTCTTACTGCTGTATAGAATTCCATTGTGTAGATATACCACATCTTTGTTATCCATTCTTCTAATGATGGACATCTGGGTTGATTCCAGCTTTTAGCTATTACGAATTGAGCTGCTACAAACATGGTTGAGCAAATCTCTGTGGCTTTTGGTTTGAAGGTTATAGGGTAGATGCCCAGTAAAGGTATAACTGGGTCTGTTGGTATTTCTATAGCCAGCTTTTTCAGGAGTCTCCATATTGCTTTCCAAAGTGGTTGTACCATGCTGCATTCCCACCAACAGTGAATGAGTGTCCTTGCTTCTCCACATCCTCGCCAGCATTTATTTTCATTTGACCTTTTGATGTTGGCTATCCTTATTGGGGTAAGGTGGAATCTCATAGTTGTTTTAATTTGCATTTCTCTGATGATTAGGGATGATGAACATTTTCTTAGGCGTGTGTTTGCCATTTGTACCTTTTCCTCTGTGAATTGCCTCTTTAACTCTGTGCCCCATTTTGTAAGTGGGGTATTTTTCTTCTTATTGTTTAGACTTTTGAGTTCTTTGTAAATTCTAGAGATAAGGCCTCTATCAGTTGGATAACCCGCACATATTTTCTCCCATTCTGTGCGTATCCTATTGGCTTTGGTTATTATATGCTTGTCTGTATAGAAACTCTTCAGCTTCATATGATCCCAATGGTTGAGTGAAAGTTTAAGAACTTGAGCCACTGGGGTTTTATTCAGGAAGTCTTTTTCCATTCCTATATCATGGAAAGAACTTCCTAAATTTTCTTCCACTAGTTTTTGAGTTTCTGGTCTTATGTTAAGGTCTTTTATCCATTTGGATTTAAGTGTTGTGCATGGTGAAATGTGTGGATCAGGTTTTAGTTTCCTGCATGTGGTTATCCAGTTTGTCCAGCACCATTTGTTGAAGATGATATCTTTTTTCCAGTCTATATTTTTTGGGCCTTTGTCAAATATCAAGTAGCTATAGTTGCTTGGCCCAAAATCCGGGTCCTCAAGTCTATTCCATTGGTCTATACTCCTGTTTTTATGCCAGTACCATGCTGTTTTTATTACTATGGATTTGTAGTATAACTTTATATTGGGTATGGTGATGCCACCAGAGGTATTTCTTTTGCTGAGGATATGTTTGGATATGTGAGGCCTTCTGCCTTTCCATATGAAATTTGAGATCATTTTTTCTATGTCTGTGAAGAACACTGTAGGGATTTTAATTGGAATTGCGTTAAATCTATATATTGCCTTTGGTAGGATTGTCATCTTCACAATGTTAATTCTGCCTATCCAGGAGCATGGGAGGTCTTTCCATCTTTTCAAGTCCTCCTCAATTTCTTTTTTAGGAGTTTTTATATTTTCGTTGTATAGATCTTTTACTTCCTTGGTTAACGTTATTCCCAGGTATTTTATTTACTTATTTATTTATTTTTTGCTATTGAAATGAGACTATGTCCTTTCTTTCTTTTCCTGTGTCTTTGTCATTTGCATACAGAAATGCTACCAATTTTTGTGCATTGATTTTGTATCCTGCTACCTTGCTATAGGAGTTAATCACCTTCAGGAGTTTTGGCATGGAGTGTCTCTGGTCTCTGACATATACAATCATGTCATCAGCGAATAGAGCTAACTTAACTTCTTTCTTTCCAAATTGTATCCCTTTTCTTTCCTTCTCCTGCCTTATTGCTTGGGCTAGGACTTCCAGAACTATATTGAAAAGCAGAGGTGAGAGAGGACATTCCTGTCTGGTTCCTGATCTCAATGGGAATTCCTCCAGTCTCTCTCCATTAAGTATTATTTGGGCCTTTGGAGCTTTGTATATTGCCTTTATTATGGTAAGATGTGAACCGGCCATGCTGATTCTCTGCAATGTTTTGATCATGAAGTGATGTTGTATCTTGTAAAAGGCCTTTTGTTCATCTATCGAAATGATCATGTGGTTTTTATGTTTAAGCTTGTTTATGTGGTGTATTACATTGACAGATTTTCGTATGTTGATACATGTTGCAGTCCGGTTCGCATTGCTGGTAGAAATCACCCAACCAAGAGCAGCTTATGGGAAAAAGAGATTTATTTTGGCTTACAGGCTCGAGGGGAAGCTCCACGATGGCAGGGAAAAACGATGGCATGAGCAGAGGGTGGACATCACCCCCTGGCCAACGTAAGGTGGAACACAGCAACAGGAGGGTGTGCCAAACATTGGCATGGGGAAACTGGCTATAAAGCCCATAAGCCCTCCCCCAACAATACACTCCCTCCAGGAGGCATTAATTCCCAAATCTCCATCAGCTGGGGAGCTAGCATTCAGAACACCTAAGTTTATGGGGGACACCTGAATCAAACCACCACATTCCGCCCCTGGCCCCCATAAACTGATAATCATACATGATGTAAAATATAATGCATTCAGTTTGACTTTAAAAGTCCCCATAGTTTTTGATCAATCCCAATGATGTTCATACATCCCCATAGTTCAAGATCTTTTAACTGAGCCATAATACCAAAATATAACCTCAAAAAACCCAGAATGGCACAGAATAAATATTCACACTGCAATAGATGGCATTGGGCATAGCAAAGAAACATTCAACCAATACAAGATTTAAAACAACCAGGGCAAACATCAAACTCTGTAGCTTCAAGTCCAGCAACTCAAACCAGTGACAAATCTTCAAGTCCGATAATTCTAACCAGCAACAAGTCTCTGGCATTCCAATTCCGCCCCTCCAGCTAGGCTACTCACAGTCCTGGAAAACTTCATCGGGGCCGGCAGCTCCTCGGCAGCCATCTCATGGTCCCGGCATCTCCACTGGGTCTCCACTGCAAGCCACGGTTCATCCTCATGGCCTCATGGGGTCTCTATGCAGGCAACCAACAAACCTGCTTCACACTGCCCATGGCCATTTCCAAAACACAAGACCGTGTTGCAAAGTCAATGACCCTCTTTCCACCATTTCTTATACTCCACGATACCAGGTAGGGTGCCAATTTGTTAATCCAGGGGGGGAATAAAGCAGACTTTGAAGAACAGGACACTCCTTGAGCACTCAGGCCCCTTCAAAAGAGTCGACATTCTTTTTGTTGCCCCAGCGCAGGTCAGCTAGCCCAGTCTCAAAGGTTGTAATCTCTCAGTTGCAGCTGAACGGGCAGCAGTTCACCCAAAGATTTTCCTTTCTGTGCCATATCCCTCTGCACACACCAGTTCATTTCTACGCTAAGCAACCCTGCACAACTTCTCAGGACATGGGCACAAGAGCAAGCTTCTCACACAAACTGCTAGCCCAGTCCAGGCACAGCTCTTTCTCACCCTCATAAGCCAAACCTCACAGTCCATAGTTCTTACTGCCTTCAGGTCTTTCAGCTCTGACCAGGATAGACCATCAAGCTGTATTTACAGCACTGTAAGATATCTCTTAGGCCAAGGTTTCAACTCCTTCCACATTCCTCTTGAAAATCAGCTTCAAAAGGCCGAAGCCACACAGTCAGGTGTCTAGCTGCAACCCCACTCCTCGGTACCACTTTACTGTTGCAGTCCGGTTCGCATTGCTGGTAGAAATCACCCAACCAAGAGCAGCTTCTGGGAAAAAGAGATTTATTTTGGCTTACAGGCTCGAGGGGAAGCTCCACGATGGCAGGGAAAAACGATGGCATGAGCAGAGGGTGGACATTACCCCCTGGCCAACGTAAGGTGGAACACAGCAACAGGAGGGTGTGCCAAACACTGGCATGGGGAAACTGGCTATAAAGCCCATAAGCCCGCCCCCAACAATACACTCCTCCAGGAGGCATTAATTCCCAAATCTCCATCAGCTGGGGAGCTAGCATTCAGAACACCTAAGTTTATGGGGGACACCTGAATCAAACCACCACAATACACCTTTGTGTTCCTGGGATAAGTCCCACTGGGTCAAGGTGGATAATGCTTTTGATGTGCTGTTGGATTCGGTTTGCGAGTATTTTGTTGAGGCTCTTTGCGTCTATGTTCATTAGGGTAATAGGCCGATAGTTTTCTTTTCTTGTGGCATCTCTGCCTGGTTTCGGGATTAGGGTGATACTAGCTTCATAGAAGGAGTTGTGTAGTTTTCCCTGTTCTTCAATTGTGTGGCACAGTTTTAGGAAGATTGGTTTGAGTTCTTCCATGAAGGTTTGATAAAATTCGGCTGGGAATCCATCTGGTCCTGGACTCTTCTTTTTTGGGAGGTTCTTTATTACTTTTTCAATCTCCATGAGCGTGATGGGTTCATTGAGGTGGTTGATCTGCTCTGAGTTTAGCTTTGGTAGATGATATGCATCCAGGAATTTATCCATCTCCTCCACATTTTCCAGTTTTGTGGAGTAGAGGTTTTTGAAATAAGTCCTGATGATTCTGCCGATTTCACTTATTTCTGTTGTGATCTCTCCTTTTTCATTTTCAATTTTGTTACCTTGGAGTCTCTCCTTTTTTTGCTTGATTAAATTGGCCAGAGGTTTGTCAATCTTGTTTATTTTTTCAAAGAACCAGCTCTTTGTTTTGTCAATTGCCTTAATTGTTTCCTTGGTTTCCAATTCATTAATTTCTGCTCTGATTTTAATTATTTCTTTCCTTTTGGAGCTCTTTGGGTTGGATTTTTCTTGTTTTTCCAATGCCTTTAGGTGGATGGTTAGGCTATTGATTTAGGATCTTTCTGTCTTTTTTATGAAGGCTTTGAGTGATATGAATTTTCCCCTGAGGACTGCCTTCATTGTGTCCCATAAGTTTTGGTATGATGTGTTCTCATTGTTATTTAATTCCAGGAATTTTGCAATTTCATTTTTTATTTCATCCACTATCCATTTATTGTTTAAGAGTGTGCTATTCAGTTTCCAGTTGCCGTCGGGGTTCTTGTTTTTTTTTTGTTGTTGATTTCTAGGAATATAGCATTATGATCTGATATCATGCAGGGAATTATGTCAATTTTCCTAAATATGTGGAGGCAGTGTTTGTGACCCAGTATATGGTCTATTTTAGATAATGTTCCATGGGCTGCTGAGAAGAATGGGTAGTCTGTGGATTTGGGATGGAAAGTTCTCTATATGTCTGTTAGGTCTAAGTGCTCTATTGTTTTGTTGAGCTCTCTTACTTCCCTGTTGAGCTTCTGTTTGGATGATCTGTGGATTACTGATAATGGTGTGTTAAAGTCCCCAGGTATGATGGTGTTGGTGGTTATTTCTGTTTTATTGTCAAGTAGGTTTTGTTTTATGAACTGTGGTGTCCATATATTTGGTGCATACAGATTTATGATTGTAATATCCTCTTGATGGATTATTCCCTTTATAAGTAGGAAGTGGCCTTCTTTGTCCTTTTTGATTGTTTTTGGTTTGAAGTCAACTTTATCTGATATTAATATAGCTACACCTGCTTGTTTCTTATTCCCATTTGCCTGGAATATTGTTTTCCACCCTTTCACCCTGAGGAGGTTTCTGTCTTTAGTGGTAAGATTGGTTTCTTGAAGGCAGTAGACTGAGGGGTCTAATTTTTTGATCCACCCTGTTAGCCTGTGTCTCTTGATGGGTGAATTAAGGCCATTAATGTTTAGGGTGATGACTGTGAGATTTGATTTGATCCCTGTCATGTTGTGGTGGTAGAGGTGTGTTGGCATTTTCATGGAATTTGTTATTATTATTATTTTTCTATCTACTCTGGGTTTGGTTGCTGTGATCTGCTTCTTGTAGGCATCTGTGTTTGGTTATTTGTTTCTTCTCTGTGGAGAATTTCCTGGAGTATTTTCTGTAGGTTTGGTTTTGTGTTCATATAATTGTAAAGCCGAGTTTTGTCATGGAATGTTTTCCTTTCACCATCTATTATAAGGGAGACTTTTCCATGTAGAGTAGTTTTTGTTAGAAGCCATAGTTTCTTAGAGTTTGGAGAGTTTCATTCCAGGCCCGGGAGAAGTTTTCTTAAATTATTGTGTTAAATAGGTTCTCCATGCCTTTGGTCTGAAATTCTTCTCCTTCTGGTATTCCAATGATTCTGATATTAGGACGTTTAAGTGTATCCCACAATTCTCTTATGTTCTGTTCACAGGAACTTTTGAACTTACTGAAATTTTTGGACTCTCGAACTGTTTCTTCCATCCTGTCTTCCAGATCAGAATTTCTATCTTCCACTTCACTGACTCTATTCTTGAGGGCCTCTAGTGAGTTTTGGACTTGTTCAATTAAGTTTATTTTCTACTACTTTCCTATGTATCACTTCCATCCCTTTGTCCAGCTCCCTTTTTGTCTCATTTTCTGATTTTCTTGATTATTCTTGGAAATCATCCTTGCATTTCTTTATATTTTCATTTAGTGTGGCCAGCTGATGTTTAAGGTCCTCTTTTTTTTTTTCACTCTCCCTCAACTCTCTTACCTCTCTTTGAATTCCTTTCAGTGTCTTATCATATAGCTCTAGCTTAATGATGGTTGCATCCATACGATTATCTATCCTTTGTAGCTTTCCTGTCAGTTCCAGCAGTAGTTTGGTCAGGGTTGCATTGTTCATTGCTTCCACTTGATGTTCTGATCCTAAACACTCTTCTATGTATTGGTTAGTTGTGATCCTTGTTGGACTGGGTGATCTGTCTGGATTTTCTTCCATTTTACTTTTCGTGTTATTTCTTTTGCGCTGTGGTCTACCAATGTCAGTGTATGGGCAGGTAGGTGGGTGGAGCAGCCTTGGATCTAGCTTAATGCGAATCCAAGGCAGCCAGGGGCAGTTGCAAGAAGCCAGGGTTTTTGCTCACTCTTGCCAAAGCTGCCTATCTATAGCCTGACAGGGGCACCAAAGTTGCCTGAATTCTCACCCAGTAATGCACCTAAGCTGCCTGCCTTTGAGCTTGAAAGGGGACTGAGGTAGCAAGCCCTGAAGGTGCCCAGACCCTGGCTGGGTACACTGGGTTCTGTATACTGTCTGTGCCTCAGGGGAGTGGGGGATGGGTGGCGATGTACAGGTAGGGGATGGCACCTGCTCTGGCGCTAGTGACTCAGTGTGGACTGTGTGGCTCTTGCTGTGGGAGTGGGCCCACTGCACGTGCAATTGTAGTGCAGAGGCAGATGATGTGGGTACGGAATCAGTACACAGCAGAGGCTGACCGGCGGCAAGTGATGTGAGCACAGCAGCAGGGGATCTGGCAGCCACCTATTCATGGCAGGGGTGGCCCCCACAGGCCTGCAAACCGAGCACCACGTGGCTGGTCTACTCATAGGATCAGAGAACTAGGGTGAGGTAGGAGGTCTCAGCTTCAGTGCAGCAGGCTGGCAGGCATGACTGGTGGGTGCCCGATCAGAGCACAGCCACGCAGGACGTGTGGAGGGTGCGTGGGTGGGTGGGCGGACGGGGGGGGCGCGGGGTATGACGAGGTGTATGGAGCGAGTGGGGCACACGGCGGGGGGGGTGCGGGGCGCTCCAGGGCACTGGGCAATCAGGGTGGGGCGTGTGGGAGGCGGTAGGGCTCAGGGGGCGCGGGGTGGGGTGCCCTGGAGGGGCGGTGGGCATGGGGCTCTCTGGACTATCTGGGGGGGCGAGGGGCGGGCCGTGCATGAGGGGGGCACGCCCAAGGGGGGCGTGCGGGGTGTGGGGGGGCACGGGACGCATGGGGGCGTGGGGGGGCATGGGGCAAGCGGGAGGGGAACAGGGTATGCAGGGGGGCGCAGGGGAGCGTGCGGGAGGCGCGGGACACGTGGGACGCCGTGGTGCAAGGGGGGCTAGCGGCACAGGGCACGTGGGGGTGCGCGGGAAGAGGGAGCGTGGGGCACACCGGTGTGCGGGAGGCCATGGGACGCCGCAGGGTGCTCTGGATGCATGGGGGGGGCGGGGCGTGGAGTAGGCAGGGCATGCTGAGGCACGCTGGGCACAGGACGCGGCACTGGGGTGCATGAGGTGCTCGGGTGTGGCGTGGGGCTTTTGGGAGGCGCGGGGGGCGTTGGGCCTGCCTGGGCATGCAGGGGTGCGTGCAGTACATGCGGGGTCGCGCGGGCCGTGTGCGGCGTGGGGACGAGGGGTGTGCAGAGTGGGGGAGGCGGGAGGCGCCAGGGCGGGGCACCACGGGACGCCTTTGGGTGCTCTGGATGTTCCAGGGGGGGCGGGGAGCACGGGGCGGGGCTCGAGGAGTGCAGGACGCCACAGGGCATTCGGGGCGCGCCTGCCGCGTGTGGGTAGGGAGCATGGGGCGCACGGAGGGGTGTCCCAACGGGCCGGGGGATGCTGGAGGCGTGCAGGAGGGGGCGCGGGGGTGGGGCTCGGGGGCGCGGGATGCCGTGGGGTGCTCAGGGCGCTCCTGCCCCATGTGTATAGGGAGCGTGGGGCGCGCGGGTGCGGGGTGCGGTGCATGGGGGTGTTCAAGGCATGCGGGGGTGGGTCGTTGGGGTCTCGGGGCGCGCGGGGGTCGCGCATGCGAGGGTCACTTCTGGGTGCCCGGGGCGCAGGACGCCGTGGGGCGCTCAGGGCCCGCCTGCTGTGTGTGGATAGGGAGCGTAGGGCACGCGGGGGGGGAGGGGTGCGCAGGGTGGGATGTGCAGGGGGTGCGTGGGTGTGGGGCGCAGGGTTTGTGGGGCGCGTGGGGCTTGGTGGTGTGGGGCCATCGGGGTGCTGGGCCACGCCTGATGCGGCGGGTCGCGGTGGGTAAGGGCAGGCGGGGTGGCAGGGCGTGGTTCGCGGGGGTGTGTGCTTCCCTCTGTTACCCCAATCTATGCCCTCCCTCTTGCAAAAAATTTCTAATTTCCCTTGAATACTTGCCTTTTTTTTTCCTTCTTGTCCCTAGTGCAGCTAGGTGGTCGCCATCTTGACTGGAAGTTTCTGTCTCCAGGTGTTGGTATTATGGTGATACTAGCTTCATAAAAGGACTTGGGGAACATTCCTTTTCTCTGATTATGTGAAACAGTTTGAGAAAAATTGGTTTCAGTTTTCAATGAAGGTTTGGTAGAATTCAGTTAAGAGCCAACTGTTCCTGAATTTTTCTTTTTGGGGAGGATTTTGATTACCTTTTCAATCTGGGTGGATGTGATAGGTTTGTTTAGGAGATTAATCTGTTATGAGTTCAGTTTTGTGAGGTGGTATGTGTCTAGGAATTCATCCATTTCTTTTAGATTATCTGATTTTGTGGAGTAGAGCTTTTGGAAGTATGTCCTGATGATTCTTCCAATTTTACTTATGTCTCTTGTGACCTCTACTTTTTCATTTTGATTTTGTTAATTTGAGATATCTCCTTTTTTTGTTTGATCTTATTGGCCAAGGGCTTATCAATCTTATTTTACTTTTTCAAAGAACCAGCTCTTCATTTCACCAATTTTCTTAATGGTTTTCTTCATTTTCAATTCATTAATTTCTGCACTGATCTTGATTATTTCTATCTATCTTGACCTCTTGGGGTTGGATTCTTCTTGTTCTTCCAATGCCTGTAGGTGGGTGATTAGGTTATTAATTTGGGATCTCTCTATCTTTGTTATGAAGGCATTTCGTGCTATGAATTTTTTCCTCATGATTGCCTTCATTGTGTCTCATAAGGTTTAGTAAGTTTTGTTTTTTTCTTCATTCAATTCTAGAAATTTTACTATGTCCTTTTATATTTCTTCCACTTCCTATTTATTGTTTAAAAATGTGTTGTTCAGATTCTCCAACGGAGAGTAAGTTAGCACCCAGAAAATTGAGATAACACTTACTTTTTTGATAGACAGTTTGATAGGTGTAGGCCCTCTTATACCCCGTGATTGATGGTAGCTTGATATTGTAGAGTGGGCTTGTGTTTGGGTATGGTTCTGACTTGTTTCCCAGCTCCAGCTAAGGGTCTAGTACCACTGAGTGGATCAGTTAGCCAAATCAAGAGCAATTGATTCCTCACCATGGCTGTGTACCACTATTGCACTTGTGTGGGTATCACATCCGGTTAATTGTTGCTACTTAGGTTAAACAATGTGTTGCTTGGACAGATCTTGGTCACTTCCCCCAGTCGCCTATGTAGCGCCTTCTGGCACTAGACATGCTGACTGTCTGGGGACTGACTCTCTCCTGGCTTCCAGCCATGTCATTCCATTTTACGTGTCAGCTGCGTATGGAGTCTTCAGCAATAGGGTCTTACCACTGGCCTTTGGTGGGTCATCAATTACTCTGACAGAAGTCTGTCATTGTTTTGGGAAACCTTGTAGGTTTCTCTGATCAAAAGCTCATTGTGGATTGTAGGCCCAAGCTGGAAGTGGGGGTTACAGGTCAGTGTCCACTAAGAAATTGAGGAAAAAGATAACTAATATACAAGAGTTAGAGAGGAGAGAGATAGAGGGGAGAGGGGGAGAGGGAGGGAAGGAAGATGTAGGAGATTTAGGTCAGTAAGTGTTATCTCAATTTTCTGGGTGCTAACTTACTCTCCGTTGGAGAATCTGCTTCTCTTTTCCAGATAGATGCAGATCCTAAGAAGAGAGCTGCCCCAACATACCTCAGAAGGGGCCCAACTGAAACTAAGGACAACTGGCGAAATAAGCAAGGGTGATGTTTTCCTGTGAACTGGATACCAGCACAAAGGGGAAGGAGATCAATGCAGAGAAAAATCAACTCCTACCAAATCAGAGAGCCAGAGCCTCAGAGGCCCCCAACACCTCAGCACTGAAGCAGACCAAAAATGAACCCAACATGGCTCAGGGAAATCTTGCGGAAGAGGGGGCGGAAAGAATGTCAGAGTTACATGTTGGGTCATGATTTTCAGAGACATTTATCATACTAATAACTGGGGGCTAACTCCACAATGCACGACCCATTTTCAATAACAAGGAGGGTCTAATGGGAGGGGGTAGATCACAGATGAGCCTAAATAATGGTACCAAACTGCCTGTATTTACTGAAAAGAAAACTAATAAATTAAATTAAAAAAAAAATGTGTTGTTCAATCTCTAGGATCTGGTGGAATCTCTGAAGCATCTCTTGTTTTTAATTTCTAGCTTTACAGCATTGTGATGTGATATGATGCAGTTAATTACATCAATTTTCCTGAATTTATGAAGGCATACTTTATGGCCTAATATAGGATATATTTTAGAGAAGGTTCCATGGGCTACTGAGAAGAATATGTATAATATAAATTTGACGTGGGAAGTTCTGTTGCTGTCCATTAGGTCTTGTTGATCTATGGTGTTGTTGAGCTCTTTTACTTCCCTGTTGATTTTCTGTTTGGATGATCTATCTATTGATAATAGTGGAGTATTGAAGTCTCCAACTATGATGGTGTTGATGTTTATTTGTGTTTTGTAGCCAAGTAGATTTTGTTTCATAAACTGTGGTGCACCCATGTTTAATGCATATAGATTTATGGATTCTGATGTCTTATTGTTGGACCATTCCCTTGTTATGTAAGCAGTCACCATCTTTGTCCTTTTTGATAACTTTTGATTTTAAATCTATTTTTATCAGATGTTAATATAGCATCACCTGCTTGTTTTTAATTTCCATTTTCTTGGATTAACATTTTCTATCCTTATACCCTGAGGAGGTGTCTGTCCTTAGTGGTAAAGTGGGTTTCTTGAGGGCAGCAGATAGAAGGGTCCATTTTTTTGATCAACTCTATTAACTTATGTCTTTTGATGGGTGAATTAAGATCATTAATATTTAAGGTTATAACTGTGAGGCTTGATTTAAGCCCTGCTATGTTGGGGTACTTTCTGGGGTTTGGTGTTTTTTTGGACTTAGTACATTTTTAAGGCTGCTCTAAAAAATATGGAATGCTTCACAAATTGGCATGTCATTCTTGTGCAAGGGCTGTGCTAATCTCCCTATCCTTCCAATTATAGTATGTTTGCTGCTGAAGTGAGCAACAATAAACTTTAGTTTATCATAAATATAAATATATCCAGAACTCATTCATATTTAGTGGCAGTTGATTCTTGTCATTAGTAAGTCTCTTAATTCATACATTTATGTCAGAACTACAATAATACTTCATGCACTATGTAATCTTATTTGATTTAATTGTAGGATTTCATAAATTTGATAGCATTTGGACAGAAATTATTCTTTGAATATAACATTGCAATTGTTACTTTATGTCTTTATGACCTTGAACTCTTGTCTGAGGATCTTATAACTTCAGAATACTTGAGCTACCAGGCACTGTTTCCTCCCTCCCTAATGACATCTGTTCCTATAGGTGAGTACAAAAGACTGGAACACTAAATCAGCTTTACAGACAGATAAATTACACTAACTGCCTCTCTAATCCCTTTTATCTGATCCCTGTTCTGCAAATAGTACTACCAGATTCAATTTATTTTTTGGTTTAACTTTCAGTTCTGGAAGATTTGCATGTCCTCCTTGATCATCATGTGTAAATGTTTTAAAAATTCATCTATTACTCTGTCCTAGGCTGGAGTGAGTCCCTGTCAATCCCCCAAAAATAATAATTAAAAAAAATATCCAAAATAAACATGAGTTTTAAAATATATATACCACATGTATAAAGTTAATTCATTAATTTTGTAAGTAAATATTAAAGTTAAATATTTTTCAAAGATACCAAAATGTTCTAGAAAGGTCATTAAAATGCCAAATTTCTGTGGAAAACTAAATACTGATGCCCAATTTTTTTTGTCTAGACAAAGAAAGAAAACATCTATACAACATGTTTTTCTAGAAATGCAGCTTAAATTATATAAATGAAGACATTGTTAAATATAGCAATTTACCCTAATTATATTTAGCAATGTGTAGACAATATGTGATTATAAGCATTGCATTGATAATGTGGTTACAGTAGTGTAGACAATATGTAATTATAAGCATTGCATTGATAATGTGATTACACTAAATTGTTTTGACCCTATACTGCTGTTGTACTTTCTTCCAAATTTTTCATATATTCTTATCAATAGTGAAAAAGCAGTCAAAAAATTCTGAAAAGCTTATTTGATCATCCCCTCTCCCCTGTGCAAAGGTGGTGATGAGTCACATAGGCTTCTGGCTTATAGTCAGAGGAACTTGGCATCAGTTGAATAACACCAAATCTATAAGTACAGATGATGATGAAATAGCATGTCCAAGGCCCTTAGATGAAATGGCAGGTAGCAGGAAGGGCTGTCCAGAAAAGTATATTTAAGCTCATAACTGAAAAAAATATATCATTATTGGGATGGTGATGATGTGAAAGAAGACTGTTGAATTAGGGTTTCTTAATGCTTCTTAAGGAAGTAAAAAGACATTCAAATACCTGTTTACAATTCAATCATCCGTAATTTCAACTACAAAACTATAGGAAATCTCTCAGAAGGAAATACAAAGCAACATAACACCAGCTCAGCATAATTCACTTAGATAGTATGAGCTTTAATTATTTCCTTTAAACTACCTTGGTCAATATGTAATTTGGATATTTGATTTGTCCTTTATATAACATGATGAACCTTCAAATCTGTAGATTAATACATTATTGACATTATTTGCAGTAAGTATTACTCTAGGAAATTTATATTTAGCAGACAATTTAATTCCAGAAAGCTATGATAAATTGATATTATTACCATGCCCATTTTACAGATGCAAATCTGATATCAGAAAGCATCAGAAAGTTAGTCATTTACACAATTATGTTTTGATGAAAAATAGAGAGAAAATAATCGAATTTGAGGAGAAGTCAGAAATTAGTATGGTGTCAATTCACCTTTGAAACTAAATGAAAACTTTGATGGTTGATAACTACCTCTACTCATGATTCACCTTTGGGATAATCTTCCCTTATATAAGTATATATGATGAATACATGAGCTTCTTATAAAATTAAAGTTGATAAGCAATGTATAAATTCCTATTAATTTAGAAATATCTTCAAGGCTGTTTTAAAATCTCATTTGTAGTGTTATGTTTAAACACTGCTACTCATACCTAGACAAACCAGAATAGTGACTCTGGGAAAGACCATTGAGGTTAATGTCATCTTTCTGGAGGGTAGCATCATGAATTATAATTATGTTGACTTAACTGAGCAGCACTTACACTCAGAATGCTTATACAACATGAAGCCTCATTTGTCTATCTTTTTCTTTGTAGTGTTTTTTCTTTCCTTTGTACCACCACTTTAATGACTAAAATCCCAATTTTTGCTGTTTTCCATGTGTGCTTCAATTTACACTCTTGACCAAACTTTTAATTATCAGGGTTACTGTAGTTGGCACAATTTAGTTCCATGTGACAGTCTTCACTATAGCCACTTAAAAAACTCCTGGCAAGTAGCATTACCACAGATGCTAACCTACATGGGTAGCTAAAGTTGTCTCTGCTTTGCTTTTGGGTTTGGACAGTCACATTAGGCAAGAGAATCATTCTGAGAAAACGCTGGGCTCTGATGTTAAAAAAAAAAAAAATCATGCTAATAAAAGACTTTGTTCATTCTGTTCTAATTGTCCTAAAATAAAAGGCTTCTTTGTAATTGAATTTGTTTACTTTTATTCATTGAAATGGGAAACAGGTGGGCAGAGGAGTTTATTTATGGGAGCACAGCGGATCCTTGAAGTTTCAGCACTGCCAGAATTGTAATCTACTGCAAGTACCTCCCTGTTTGTTTTTCTTCAACTAGGGATATGTTGCAGGAGAGATGCTAGATCAATGTATCAGTGACAGCTCTTTGTTTAATCTTCAGGGAGTGAATTTACTCCTTGTAGTAATTATGTTAAAATTCTCCAGTGAATGGGTCCATTAAGAGTTTTAATTTAAAAACTGGGGAAGGAATCTTTTTAAGTGAATATATATAAGAACAAGTCAAAACCCAATTTGACATATTTTCAAGGTAATATTATATAGAAAATATTCTATCATCAGAAAGTATAAAACTCAAATTAGTGTACATATATCACCAATATAAATGAATGAGTTATATGTATGCACTATGCGCTCACAATATAAAGCTATAAACATAAAGAGTGTGATGGTTAGTATTTTTCTTTCAACTTGACAGGCTCTAGAACCACATAGTATATAAATCTCTGGGTGTTTCTAAACTAGGTTAATTGAGGTGGGATGACCCACACTAATTGAGGGTGACACCATCATTCTGCGTGCTGGAGACACTGACTGAGTAAAAAGGAGGGCAGGAAGCTGAGCAGCAGCATCCATCTTCTGCTTCCTGACTATGGATGCCATGTGACAAGCCATCGCCTGCTGCCTTCCCACAGTGATGGGCTGTGTCTCCTGGATTTGAAAATCTCAATAAGCCCTTAAGCTTATTTGTGCCACGTGTTTGGTCATAGCAATTAAAAAAAAAGAAACTAAAACATTGAATGTCCATGTAATACATAGTTCAATTCAAGATACTCCAAGAATAATGTTATTAATTATTGTTAATTAACCACTTCTATGACCACAGACATCAGCTGGAACTATCTTACACAAACTGAAAATCACATTCTTACCAATTGCTCTGAAATTGAACTAGAAATATTCCATATATATTACATATTATCTAAGGTCAAACTTAGAATATCAGTCTGAGATCATTACTATGTTTATGTAGACTACATAGATTATGAGTTTGGACAGATATGAATATAATTTAAAGGTACAGATAATTGTCATTATGATAAAATAATAACATTATAAGAAAATCTTGACTGCACTGATGGTTGAAACTGATTAGTCATGACATAAAATTAATTTACTTTTTAAGTATATTTTATTTATTTTATTTATTTATTTATTTATTTATTTATTTTATTTTATTTATTTATTTCATTCATTTTTGTGTCTGTGTAGGAGAGAGGTAGAGAGAGAGAAACGGAAAAAACAGGCCAGAGCCTCTGCCCACTGCAAACAACCCTAGATTCACCACGTTTTGCATCTGGTTTTATAAGGGTAATGGGTAATTAAACCTGTGCCAGCAGGCTTTGCAAACAAACACCTTTAACCACTGACAAATTTTTCTTGCCCTTAATTTTACATTTTAAAAAGATTGATAAAATAATTTTATCTGAAAAAAATTGGCTAATACAAAAACTATGTAGTTTTACAAATAAATTTTTCAAGAGTAATCTTTAATTGAGAATTTGTAATACAATAAGGATTCATTACTGCCAGTGGGTCTGACCTTCATGATAGGAGTGAAAAATTCTCAGTAACCTTAACTTACACTTTAAGAGAATGGGGAACAAAAAAGACATGTGATTTATCTAAGAAAATATTATAGTTCTTAAGTAAAAGATCATTTTAGACTTAATGTCAAGCCTCAGAGCATTTTGTTTGACTGTTATCTGCTCAATTCAATACATTCAGTTATTTAATAAGGCTTTTATTTTCAGATTTACATTGTATATAACATGAAGCATTTTCAATCCAAAAGTTAATTATCAGGAATGTGAATAGTTGAAAGCACAAATCCTTTCAAAAATTCCATATGCTCTTTATGAGCTGAAGCATGGCCATCAGAAATAACAAATGTTAGCTGTCAAACTCAGGATTTCCAGTTTGAAAAAAAAGAAGTTTAAATAATCTGCTAATATTTTTATCACATCACGCAGAAAATGTCTTGATTGTTTCATTTTTAGTTTTGACAGTAATTTGGGTGTGGAAGCAATACAGCCTTTGTTTATAACATTGATAAATTATAATCCTTAAAATATTTTAAGGTACCATTTTATAAAGCTCAAATTTTTTATTCTCTAATATATTTAAAGGATCAAGTATTTGCATATAAGGGGCCAAATGGAAAGTATATAACATATGTTCTTCATTTATAATTTCTTGCTCCCAAAATAAATGTTGAGTTCTAAAATACATGATTTACTTTTCTAAAATATGAAGGTCATAATATTGGACAAAATGAAATGCTAGAAATGAATCAGTAAGAATATATGAGTGGTGCATCTACAATATAGAAAGCTTTTGTTGTGGCATAATCAAACTGAAATTATTGTAAAAGTAAAACAGAACACATTTTCAAAGATATAAATATATCATCTAAATGCCACATACTTTGTTTTTTTATAAGTTAAGATTTATTTTAAAAATTTCACATTGCTCATTGACACAATCTTCATAAAATTTATACACCAAATACAATAAAAATAAGTTCCAATTATATTTTTCTTTCTTCCAAAGTGAAGTTTCTGCATTTGAGGTATCACTGTAAGACATGCCAATACAAGATGCCACATACTTTGTATAGTGAAGTTTTGACTTACTAGATTTGTATAACTAGACCTTAAAATAATCAAAATTTCCCATTTCTAATGTGCACAGTTATATTATCTTGCAAGTGACTAACAAAATTTCCTTAGCTATTGGAAGAAAATTATATTCATTTGGCACAGATGTTTTAATATGTAATCTCTAGTTATCTGTGCTTTTCTTGAAACATCTGGATAGTTATATGCTGAACCAAAATAGGCCAAATGCCAGAGGGAAGAACATAGAATGCATTTATCTTTTAAAAGTTATTGCATGGTTTAGATACATTAAGGAGGATTCTATGCTCAAATGAAAACATACTCAAGAGCTGAACAATTTAATTGAGTTTGTGCAAACTCTTTAAATTATAATTTGGCCCAAAAGCTTAATTAAAGTAAATTGTGGGATTGAAATGAAACCATTGAAATGAAAAGGCAGCTCATTAACTGATGTTATACTCAAACCAATATAATTTTTAAATGCATGATTATTATTCTCCTAACTACAACCTGAACATGCATAGTATTTCATTAAATCCTATAGCATGAGACCTCAGAGGATACCAGATAGTTACATTATGTTAATTAAAAGAGTTTCTGCTTAAAGAAAAAGATTTTCTTAACCTAACTGCTTATCCTTTTATACTACAATGGACCTCATTTGGTTTTCTTAGATATTTGAGATTTTCAGTTCTTTGTAGAGAAACATACCTTTATTTATTTAAAATGGGAATACCAGAAGAGCAGCAGCTTTTTAAAATGTCACCAACTGATAAGTATATAAGATTTTATTTGACTTGCAAGCCAACAGTTTCACCTGCCACAATGTATAGTTGTTGACCAAAGATGTGAGACTCTTGAACCAGAAATAAAAGACCTCATTACCTTGAGCAAAAGCAGTGACTGGTGTCAGTAAGTTTTCACTGGCTCCCTGACTTCCAATTCCTGCTAAAACATGAAGGGATAGATTACAGCTGCACATACAGAATTTTCTTACAGAAGTACCAGGGTCAAGGGTTCTGCATTTTTCTGAGCTAGCAGCAAACTTCATAGCAAGTAGCAAATAAGCCAGCCTTCCTATGGTTAGGAGGGAGGATTTACGTGGTTATCACTTTCTTGTGGTCATGACCTATTTAGTTGATTATTTGACTGAGTATGGAAATTACTCAGAATCAAAAAAAAAAAAAAAAAGATTAAGCTTTGTGACTGAACACAATCAGTAAAAATACAGAGGGACAAAGGCTCATTGTGGACCTCCTTTTCAGATAGTAATTAATCAGTTTGCTTTTGCTGAATTCCTACCACTAAGATCTTACATGGAGATTATTTTGCCAAGCAATACCATCCTACATTCTACATCCTCCATGGAGTGATCTGTTTCAACACACTGTGTACTATATATAGTGATTAAGAAGTGTTGCTATAAAAGTCACAATGACTGGGCTGGAGAAATGGCTTAGTGGTTAAGCGCTTGCCTGTGAAGCCAAAGGACCCTCGTTCAAGGCTTGATTTCCCAGGACCCACGTTAGCCAGATGCACAAGGGGGCACATGTGTCTGGAATACGTTTGCAGTGGCTGGAGGTCCTGGCGTGCCCATTCTCTCTCTCTCTCTCTGCCTCTTTCTCTGTCTGTCACTTCAAATATATAAATAAAGATTAAAAAAAAAGTCATAATGGCTGTTCTGTAGTACATGGCAATGCTAGAAAGGGAAATTAGATAATAGAATTGTCTCTAAAGTGAAGCCTTAAGAAATAATTGCTAAGGGAAATATTTTAGTTCAATATAGATCTATAACAAGCTTAATTTAGATACTCAAACTACTTTAAAGATGGGTAGATAAAGACACAGTGCACCAGCTAATAAGGAGATGCTAAGAACAATTTAAGTGACTACAGAAACAATAGAAAAATATCTTTCCTTTTGACAATATAGATGGACTCCTCCTTTCCCTTTCTTTCCCTCCCACTCTTTCTTTCTTTCTTTCTTGGTTTTTCAAGGTAGGGTCTCACTCTGACCCAGGCTGACCTGGAATTCACTATGTAGTCTCAGGGTGGCCTCAAACTTACAGCAATCCACCTACCTCTGCCTCCCAAGTGCTGGGATTAAAGGCGTGCACCACCACTCCCAGCTTATATATATGTATGTGTGTGTGTATATATACATACATACATACATACACACACACACACACACACACACACATATATGTGATTGACAACTTCTATACTTACAGACAACAAAACATGGTATTTCCCTCCCCTCCCCCACTTTCCCCATCATAGCTCTGCTTTTCATCATATTCCCTCCCTCTCTCCATTAGTCTCTCTTTTAATTTGATGTCATCATTTTTTTCTCCTATTATGAGGGTCTTTTGTAGTTATTGCTAGAAGCTGCAAGGTCTTGGATATCGATGTCAAATTCTGTCTGGACAGTTGTATGTAAAGAATGGTACTCTTGGGCTGGAGAGATGGCTTAGCGGTTAAGCGCTTGCCTATGAAGCCTAAGGACCCCGGTTCGAGGCTCGGTTCCCCAGGTCCCACATTAGCCAGATGCACAAGGGGGCGCACGCGTCTGGAGTTTGTTTGCAGAGGCTGGAGGCCCTGGTGCGCCCATTCTCTCTCTCCCTCTCTATCTGACTTTCTCTCTGTGTCTGTCGCTCTCAAATAAATAAATAAAAATAAAAAAAAAAGAGTGGTACTCTTCTTTTGGCTCTTACATTCTTTCTGCCACCTCTTCCGTGATGAACCCTGAGCCTTGGATGGAGTGAGATGTTTCAGTACTGGACACTCTTCATCCCTTCTCCTCAGCACTGTGTTACCTTTTGGGTCATCCCAATGGTCATTGCTATTTGAAAAGAGAAGCTTCTCTAACCGGAAGTGAGAGTAGCATTAATGTATGAGCATGAACATTAAGTGTAGTACTTTCAGAGTAACTTGGTGAGCATAATATATGCATTTATCCAGACAAGAGCAGGCTTTATAAACCTAAGGCCCATGATCTCCCCTGCCATAGGCTTTTGATTAGACTTTCAGTACCAGGCATGTATTCCCTCTTATAGAGCAGTCCAATTAGAGAGCAGCTGGTTTTTCCCAGAGCAGACATGCCACTATTGCACTCTTTTAGTCATTCATCATGTCTGGCCCAACTTGAAGCTTCCAGTGTCTACTATTTTCACTGCTGATGACTTCAGTCTCCCATAAGGCTGCATACAGTGCAGCTTTTTCAGCATTCAGTTGGCCGGGCTATATAGAGAAGGTTTTCTGCTTAGCACTAGCTCAATTTCTCAGTGACTCTGCCACTCAGGCATGTGAAGTCTTCAGCAGTAGTGTCTTACCATCTCTTTCTCTTGGAAAACCAAGGACCTTGGCAATAGTATATAATGCTTTGGAGCCAACAGGGACCTCCCTGTCCAATAACTCACTGAAAAGTATCGCATCCCTGGCACTGAAAATTTTCTAATAATGACCCATGGCTTCAAAATGCACCAGTATTCAAGAAAGTAGATTTTCATATGTTTTATTCAGAATATCTTGAATTTTGGTTGACCCTCCTCCCCACCTTCATTTTACACAATCTCTACCCCTGACCTCACTTAGGCTTGGTTGTGCAAGTATCTCTAAGGGAGTAAGAAGAGTCATTAGGATATATGCCTAGGAGTGCTATAGCTGGATCATATGGCAAAACCATTTTTAGCTGTCTCAAGAGCCTCCACACTGGTTTCCAAAATGGCTGTACCAGATTACATTCCCCCCCACCAACAGTGCAGAAGGGTTCCACTTTTACCACATCCTCACCAACATTTATTGTCATTTGTTTTCTTGATGATAGCCATTCTGACAGGAGAGAGATAGAGAATCTCAAGGTAGTTTTAATTTGCATTTCCTTGATGGCAAAGGTTGCAGAGCCCTTTTTTAGATGTTTATATGTCATCTGTATTTCTTCTGCTGAGAACTCTAATTAGTTCCACAGCCCATTTTTTGATTGGGTTGTTTGAGTTTTATTGTTCTGTTTTTGAGTTCTTTGTATATTCTGGATATCAATCCTCTGTCAGATATGTAGCTGGCAAAGATTTTCCCTCTTTCTGTCAGTTGTATCTTTACTCTATTCACAATGTCCTTTGCTGTACAAAAGCTTTGTAATTTCATGAGATCCCAATGGTTTATTAGTGGTTTTATTTTCTGAGCAATTGGGGTTATATTCAGAAAGTCATTAGCTATGCTAATATGTTGAAGGGTTTCCCCTACATTTTCCTCTAGCAATTTCAGAGTTTCAATTCTGATATTAAGGGCCATGATCCATTTGGATTTGATTCTTGTGCACAGAGAAAGACAAGGATCCATTTTCATCTTTCTACAAATAGATATCCAATTTTCCCAGCATCTCTTGTTGAAGAGGCAGTCTTTTCTCCAATGAATATTTTTGGCATTTTTTTGTCAAAAATCAGATGGCTGTAGCTTCCTGGATTAACATATGGGTCCTCTATATTTATCTACATGTTTGTCTTTGTGCCAGTACCATGCTGTTTATGTTACTATGGGTTTGTAATATAGCTTAAAATTGGGTTTGGTGTTACGATCAGCTTTATTTTTTGTTGCTCAAAATTGTTTTGGCTATTAGAAGTGTTTGTGTTTCAAAATGAATTTTAGGATTTTTTTTTTCTATTCATGTGAAGAATTCCATTGGAATTATAATGGGGAATGCATTAAATTTGTAAAATGCTTTTGGTAAAGTTGACATTTTCACAATCTTGATTTTTCCAATCCAAGAACATTTGATGTCTTTCCATTTCCTTGTGTCTTCTGAAATTTCCTGCTTGAGTAATTTAAAGTTCTCATTGTAGAGATCCTTCACTTCCTTGGTTAAGTTTATTCCAAGGTACTTTATTTTATTTATTTAATTTTTTTTTTTTTTTGAGGTAATTGTGAATGGGAGAGACACCCTGATTTCATCCTCTGCATGTTGTTAGTATATAGGAAAGCTACTAATTTCTGTGTATTTATTTTGTACCCTGCTACATTGATAAAAGTGTTTATAAACTCTAACAGTTTGCTGATAGAGATTTTAAGGTTTTATTTATTTGTTTGTTTTTTCAAGGTAGAGTCTTACTCTAGCCCAGGCTGAGCTGGAATTCACTACATAGTTTTAGTGTGGCCTTGAACTCAAGGTTATTCTCCTACTTCTGCCTCCCAAGTGCTGGGATTAAAGGTGAGTGGTCTTTTATGTATAGAATTATATCATCGACAAATAGTGATAATTTGATCTCTTACTTTTCAATTTGTATCCATTTTATGAGTGACTCTTCCCTTATTGCTATAGCTAAGACTTTCAGTATTATATTAAATAAAAGTGTGGACAGCATGCACCATTGTTTTTTTTCCTGAATTTAATGGAAAACCTCCAAGTGTTTCTCCATTTATTATTATGTTGGCTGTAGGTTTGTCATAAATAGCTTTTCTTATTTTGAGATATATTCCTTCTAGTCCCAGTTTCTGTAATACTTTTATCATGAAAGGATGTTAGATATTTGTCAAGTTACTTTTCTACATCTGTTGAGATGACCATGTGATTTTTGTAGTTCAGACCATTTATATGATGTATTACATTTATCAATTTGTGTATGTTGAACCATACCTGCATTACTATGATAAAGCCAAGTTGGTCGGGGTGAACAATCTTTTTCATATATTCTTAAATTCTGTTTGCTGATATTTTGTTTAGAATTTTTGCATCTATGTTCATGAGGAATATTGGTCTGTAATTTAATTTTCCTTTTTTTTTTTTTTTTTTTGTTCTGTCTTTGGTTTTGGTATGAGGATGGTACTGGCCTCATAGAAGGAGTTTGGTAGAATTCCATTCTTTCCTGTTTTATGGAAAAGTTTGATAACAGTGGTGTTGGTTCTTCCATGAAGGTCTGGTGAAATTCACCAGTGAATCCATCTGGGCCTGGGCTTTTTTTAGTTGGGAGACATTTTATAACTGCTTGGATCTCCATGCTTGCTATAGGTCTATTCAAATGATTTATATTATTTTGATTTAATTTTGGTAGGTCATATGAATCAAGGAAATTATCCACTTCTTTCAGATTTTCAAATTTAGAGGCATATATATTCTTAAAGTATATCCTTATAACCATCTGAATTTCTTTGGTATCTGTTGTAATGGTGCCTGTTTCATCTCTAGTTTTATTAATTTTTGTCTCTTTCTTGTGGTCATATTTGCTACGGGTTTATCAATCTTGTTTATCATTTCAAAGAACCAACTTTCTGTTTCACTGGTCCTTTGGGTTGCTTGTGTTTGGTTTCTCTTTCATTAATGCTTGCCCTAGTCTTTATTGCTTGTTCTCATTCACTGAATTTTGGTTTGCCTTGTTCTTCTTTTTCCAAGTCCCTAAGGTGAAGCATTAATTGTGAACTCTCTAATTTCTTTTTTATTATTATTTTTTGTTCATTTTATTTATTTATTTGAGAGTGACAGACACAGAGAGAAAGACAGATAGAGGAAGAGAGAGAGAATGGGCAGGCCAGGGCCTCTAGCCACTGAAAACGAACTCCAGATGCGTGCGCCCCCTTGTGCATCTGGCTAACATGGGTCCTGGGGAACCGAGCCTCGAACCAGGGTCCTTAGGCTTCACAGGCAAGCGCTTAACCGCTAAGCCATCTCTCCATCCCTAATTTCTTAATATAGGTACTTAGAGGTAAAAATTTCCCTCTTAGGACTGCCTTCACTGTGTCCCAAAGGTTTTGGTGTGTTGTATTATCATCATAATTTGAGTCTATAGATTTGATTTACTTTTTGATTCCTTCCATGACCTTTTGATCATTCAATAGTGTATGTACTCTCTAGTCTCTATGAATTTCTGTATGCTCTGTGACTTTTCTTTTTGCTGATTTGCAATTTAATCCCATTGTGGTCAGATAGAGTACTAGAGACTTTTTCAATTTTCCTATGCTTGTGGAATGTTCTGTAGATATCTGTTAGGTCCTTTTGTTCCATGGCATCATTATTTCAGATGTCTATCTGTTATTTTATTTTATTTTATTTTTTGCCAGGATGACCTGTCAACTGATGAGAGTAGGGTATTGAAGTCTCCCACTACAATTGTGTTTGATTTTATCTGTGATCTTAAGTCTAATATTGTTTGTTTGATGAAACTGGGAACCCCCATGTTAATGTGAGCATATGTCTAGGATTATAATGTTCTCCTGTTAGGGTGTTCCTTTAATCAGTATAAAATGACCTTCTTCATGTTTCCTCAATAATGTTGGTTTGAAGTCTATCCTGTCAGACATTAGGATAGCAATCCCTGCTTGTTTCCTAGACCCATTTGATTGAATTACCATTTTCTATCCTTTTACCCTATGGTGGTGTCTATGTTTTATTTAGAGATGAGTTTCCTGGAGGCAACAAATTTCAGGATCCTGCCTGTTAATACAGTCTGCAAGGCTATGTCTTTTGGTTGGTGAATTGAGGCCATTGATATTAAGAGTTATTATTGAAAGTTATGCATTTATTCTCTTCATTCTTCTTACTTTGTAGTGTTTCTTGTTTTCCCTTTACTCATTTGTTTTAACTGTTATTTGATTGTGGTTTATTTTTTTCCTATTTCCTCCTATGTGTGTTTTGCTTTCTCTTCAGCATGAAGAATTCCTTCAAATGTTTTCTGTATAGCTGGTTTAGTTGTCATAAATTCCTTTAGCCCATTTTTGTTGTGGAATGTCCTTATTTCCCCATCTATTTGGATAGATAGCTTTCCAGGATAAAGTAGTCTTGGTTGAAAGTTTTTATCTTTCAGAACTTGGAATACATACATCATTGTAAGCCCTTGTGGCTTTTAAAATTTGTGCTGAGTAATCTGCAGTTATTCTTATGGACTTGCTTTTGTAGATGATTTGCTTTTTCTCTCTAGCTGCTTTCAATATATTTTCTTTGGTTTGCATGTTTAGTAGTTTAATTATAACATGGCAAGGAGAGGTTCTTCCTAGATTTTGTCTGTTTGGTGTACTAAACGCTTCCTGTGTACATTGGCATTTCTTTCACAATTTGGGGAAAACTTTCCTCTATGACTTTTTTGAAAACACCTACTAAGCCTCTGGATTGAAATTCTTCTTCTGTTATACCATGAATTCTTATGTTTGATATTTTCATAGTGTTCCAGATATCTTGAAGTTTCCATTCATACCTTGCTATTAGCTTGTTGACTCCTTGCTGGACTCTGTCAGATCTGCCACCTGGTCTTCTAGTTTAGATATTCTGTTCTAATCACAGATGGCTTTCCTTCAGATTTCTTAACTTTGCAAGTAAATGCCCAGTAAGGGAATAACAGGGTAACTTGGTAACTCTACCTTCTTCCTTTTCAGGAGTCTTCATATTGATTTCCAAAGTGGTTGTACCAGTTTACATTCCCACCAACAATGAATGGGTGTTCCTATTTCTCCACATTCTTGCCAACATTTGTTTGCATATGATTTTTTTGTTTTGTTTTGTTTTGTTTTTCGAAGTAGGGTCTCACTCTGGCCCAGGCTGACCTGGAATTAACTATGTAGTCTCAGGGTGGCTTTGAACTCATGGCAATCCTCTTACCACTGCCTCCCAAGTTCTGGGATTAAAGGTGTGTGCCACCACGCCCAGCTTGTATATGATTTTTAATGTTTGCTATCCTTACTAGGGTAAAGTAGAATATCATAGTTGTTTTAATTCACATTTAATTAATAGCTAGGGATATTGATCATTTTTGTATTTGTATGTGAGCCTTTTGTTAATTCTTCCTCTGATAACTCCCTATTTAGTTTGCTGCCCTAATTTTGGATTGGGTTGTTTGTTTTCTTTTGTTTAGCTTTTGAGTTCTTTGTATATTGTAGCTATTAGGCTTTTATCAGTGGTATAGCTGGGAAAGATTTTCTTCCATTCAGTGGGTAATCTTTTTAGCTTCAGGAGATGCCATTGGTTGAATACTTGTCTAATTCCCTGGGCTACTGGGTTTGTTCAGGAAATGTTTTCCCTGTCTATGTTTTGGATAGTACCTCCTATTTTTTCTTCCAGTAGATGAAGAATTTCAGGTCTTATACTGAGGTCTTTAATCTATTTGGACTTCATTTTTTTAATGGGGAAATAAGTGGGTCTAATTTCATTTTTCTACATATGGTCATCCAATTTGTTCAACACCATTTGTTGAAGATGCTATCTTTTCTCCAGTCTACATTTTTGGCACCTTTGTCATAGATCAAGCAGCTATAGTTACTTCTACTAAGGTCTTGGTCTTCAATTCTGTTCCATTGGTCTATGTTTCTGTTTTATTTCAGAACCATGCTGTTTTTGTCACTATGGCTTTGTAATATATCTTTTTTTAATTTTTTTTTATTTATTTACTTGAGAGTGACAGACACAGAGAGAAAGACACCTCTGCAAACGAACTCCAGACTCGTGCGCCCCCTTGTGCATCTGGCTAACATGGGACCTGGTGAACCAAGCCTCGAACTGGTGTCCTTAGGCTTCACAGGCAAGCGCTTAACTGCTAAGCCATCTCTCCAGCCCTGTAATATATCTTTACATGATGTATGATGAAACTTCCAGAGGTGTTTATTTATTTATTTATTTTCTGAGGATATGTTTGGATGTAGAGATCCAAGGCCTTATGCCATTCCTTATGAATTTTGAGATATTTTTTTCAATGTCTGTGAAGAATGATGCTGGTATAATTATTGATATTGCGTTAAATCTATATTTTGCTTTTGGTAGATATTTCTACTCTTATATAGAAGCTTGAGTACATATCCCTTGTAGACTTGATTTTTTTCAAAAATATATTTATTTATTTTCCAGGACACAGTGAGAGAGAGAGAGAGAGGAGAGAGAAAGACAGAATGGGCATACCAGGGCCTCTAGCCACCTCGGTCTAATTCCAGATACATGTGCCACTTAGTGCATCTGGGTTTACATGGGTACTAGGAGTTCAAGCCCAGACTATCAGGTTTTTCTGGCAAGAACCTTAACATCTGAGCCATCTCACTAGCCCAGCTGTTTTGTTAAAACTGAGCTTTCAGCTTTAGTCTATAGCAGACAGATTCTTGTCATGGGGATATATGTCACAGGACAAGATCTGAATTCTAGCCAAAAGGAATGCAGAGAAGATTTGATCTCTAACTTTGCTTGTTCATCATGTTGGCCATTTGGGGGTGTCTCTCTGCTTGGATTTATGAATGGGAGCCAGTTCTTCTGCCATCTGATGGAACTTCCCCTAGATCTGCAAGCTTGAAACAAATCCCTTTCTCTTATAAATTGTGTTTGGTTTGGATGTTCATCCCAGCAACATAAAACTGTCTACAGCTGCCTCTCCACACTATCTCATTATTAGTGCCACTACAGTTTCGCCTCACTTTCTGAGCATTTAAACATTGAGCAGTTCTCAGAACAATGTGAGTTTTAAGTTATTATAGCCTACAAATGGTTTTAGAATGAAAGAAGACTATCTCTTCAAAATATTTAAGAACATGAAAAAAAAGTTAGGAAAATTCTAGTCAATAGGATAACTTGTGCAATTCTAACATGTAGTACCACAAATAGGGTCAATTTAGACAAATAATTGTAAATTTATACAAGTTATTTAATCTCTTATTGCCTCAGAGTTAACAAATGTAGTTTGTGTGATTATGCTAACATAATTAAATAATATATTTTGAAATCACATAATAGTTGCTGTAATTATCATTATGTATAGGGAATTAATAAGGAATTTAAACTTTTATTATGGTTTAATGTATATAATTGGTGATTTTGAATTAACTGAGGAACCAAATAACCTACACTAACCTCATTGGGTATGTTCTGGTCACAACTAAATCATAAATAAGCTCAAGGGTCTAAATATAATCTCTCCTTCATTATTTTATTTTATTTTATTTTATTTTATTTTATTTTATTTTATTTTATTTTATTTTATTTTATTTTATTTTTACTTGTTTATTTGAAAGTGACAGACAGAGAAAGAGGCAGAGAGAGAGAATGGGCACACCAGGGCCTCCAGCCACTGCAAATGAACTCCAGAAGCATGCACCCCCTTGTGCATCTGGCTAACGTGGGTCCTGGGGAATCAAGCCTTGAACCAGTGTCCTTAGGCTTCATAGGCAAGCACTTAACCACTAAGCTATCTCCCTAGCCCTCTCCTTCATTCTTTATGTTTCCACATATGGCCTTGTTGGACTGCTCATCTCTAACACTTTAGTAGTGAAGAATAACTTAGAAAAAATGAGGAGAACATAGAAGATAAGGATTTTAGAACAGTGTCCAGAGAAGCATCAGCAAGTGATGTGTCATACACTATCCTCAAACTACCAATTTAGGATTATAGGATATAATGCTCTATATGCCAATACTGAAAAAATATTGTTGTAGTTTCTCCTTCCTTGCCTCATGAACTTAATCTGAGAAATGAAAACAATCAAACATTGTAACTCAACTAGATGAGAATCTAAACGTAACTCTATTACCAGCATCATGATTTGTTAGTGTTATATTTCTATTTATTTTGTTTAAGGTCCATCACGTTTCACTGGATTTTATTATTTTATTTTATTTGTTTTTGCTTCTCTTTCTTTCTCTCTCATTCTGTGTGTGTGTGTGTGTGTGTGTGTGTGTGTGTGTGTGTGTGTGTGCATGTGTGCGAGTGTAATACAGTGCCCTATATGCTTACCTGCAGAGGAGTGCTGGTGGCCAGAATGGAACATCAGATGTACTACCCATTGCTCCATTTCCCTTGTGCTTGGTTTTTTTTTGAGCTGGAGTCTCTTTACTAATTCCAGAGTTTGTGGTGCTGTGAGTAATCTCAGGTCTCTTCTTCCTGGAGACACTGGGGTTATAGTCATGTGTAGCCATAACCAGTTGTTGTTTTTTTGGGGGGGGGAATCTAGCGATTTGAACTCTGCCAGTTTCAGAGCCCTTAGGCCTTCATGCTTGTGTAGGAATCATATTTAACTGCTCAGCCATCTCTACAACTCTCCCTTGTGCTTAGCTGTTAACGTTCTGTCATTTTCTTGTTGACTTGGTTACATATTAGGATCTTTAGGACTTCTCAAAAATGTGAAAATGAATGAGTACTTAGGATTTGCGATTTCAAAATCTTCATATCAGTTGTACATATGCATCAGGATTGGCAGCACTGTTAACTTGCTTAGTTTGTTAGATTCCACTGCTAACTAATATGGAGTACAACTAAGTACCTTTTAACATCTCAGGTGATGGATACACCTAGGGAGTCGAAGGTGGGTTTTTCTACCAATGTAACAATGTAGAGTAAGCTTTGCTTTCTTAGTAGCCACAGTTGTCTCCATTCCTTTCTTCTCTTGCTCTTTCTTGGGTCTGTTCTATGAATATTTTAGTAAGTTGCTTGCAATTGCAGAGAGGTTCAGGCTGTGAGACCCACCTAGAATATGTTTAAGTAATAATAGATAGCCCTAGGGCTACTGCTTTTTAAATTAGCATACAAAATTTTCTGTATTATTATGGCATTTTGAAATGCAGTTTGTTTTAGTTGATTCTGTATGTAATAGGGGAGTGAGGACTAAATTTCCAGGCTTTAAGGCTCAATAAAGATGAAATTTGTTGGTTAAAAATGGTAATACTAAAGGTGAAACAGAAATAGACAAAGTGTTTAGCTGCTAGCACTAAATTTCAGAGGATGTATATATTCAAGGGAAGATTTATGGTTTATTTTTGGTGAGTGTTTAAAGTTATGTTTCTTCTCTTGTATAGTGAACTCAAACACACCTCGATCATGTTTCATAGAACTGAGTTGTGGAAGTAGGCTTTACTTAACTGGAATTTACAGACAAGGCTCTGATTGTATTCTATATAGCTATCAATATTCTCTTCTTGATTGTAATGGAATTTTAGGGTAAATAACTGCCATTCAAAGATGCAAAACAAGTGGTTCAGAAAAAGCAGGCTTCTAAGTAAAACTATTGGCCATCAAATATGACCTATATGTTCAAGGGAATCTATGTGTAGAGGATTAGAGTAATGGTTGTAACAAACTGAGAAATTTTTAAGTCTCACATCCAGAGCATTAGTTTAGAATTTCCTAGTATAGGCAGATAGGAAGATGCATTGGGGTGTTTTTAAAGCTGACCACATGATTCCAATGTACAACCTGTACTTACTATCACTGCTAGACATTTTGGTATTTCCCATGGTCTCCAAATAAACTCTCTGCCTTAAAATATTTATTAATATGTTTCATATCTGAAATTAATACCCTCACCCATATATGTAAAAATAAAAAATATTTATATACTTTATATATATATATATATATATATAATATTTATATAATACTTATATATACTACAAAACTGATCTTAGAAGCTGTTGTATCAGAGTAGCACATTTATTCTTCTGCCTTTTATCTCAACTTGATAAAAGCCCACAATAAAAATATAATGCATAAAATCATTGTTATGCAAATGCAAATGACTCAGTGTGAAGTTATTTATATGCTAAATTACATCCTATTTTAATAAAGCTCTTCCCACATCTATATTTGGCAATGGTTTTATTTAGCATCCTTTCATAGTTTAGGGAAGTCTTTGTTGTTTACAGTTCACTTTAATGAAGACATATAATCTACTAAATTTTTCTATAGCATTGATGATTGGAAACACAAGAAACATCAACACATCAAGTATTTATGATCCATCTGGAAGGAGCAGCCTGTCTCTGAAAATCACTTTTCAATTATTAACATAGCACCATATAATGAGCTGGAATTTCAGTGAAATTGACCTATTATTTTATTTTCATTCAAAATAAGCCAAGTATACATGTATGTATTCCTGTTTCTGGGGACTTGTAGCTTCATGGTAAATTGTGCTGAATTCTTATGATAGTCTACCTAAGTGAAGCCAAACTGCTATGTGGCATGCCCAAAAATTTGTCTTGCTCTATCCCCCAACAACAAGCCTAGCTTTGTGGCACACTGGAATCATCTGAGGGGACTTAGTAAATACTGATGCCCAAGTATTTCTTTCAGAGAGACATTATTACATGGTCTGAAGTTTACTACTTGTACCACTAGTTTTGAAAGTTCCCAGGTTATTACACTGGATGGTTGTCACTGAGAACCACAGAGCTAGCCTGAGGAATGATGTTTTATTTATCAACTCTCTAACAGCCTGAGGATTCAGATAAAAGTATGTCATAAGTTTCATACATAAATATGTTTTCTTTAATGTGCTTATTGAAAGTCCAGATAATGGAAGAATGCTCAGATAAAGTAAAACGTTCATTTTATTTGTCTTTGTAGGACATGACACAAATATATTAGCCATTTTTAAGAACCTAAAGGATTCTGGAGAAATGGCTCAGCTGTTAAAGGCATTTGCCTGCAAAGTGTGATGGCCCATGGATATAAATATCTATGTATACATCATATGTGTGGAAATGTTTACTTATATAATATACCTAAACATTAAATATATATAAAATATTTATGTATATTATATAAGTAAACATTTCCACACATCATATATATATCTATATTATGGATTATGTCAATAGGCATAAATATGTGTGTCTCTGAACATTTGTATACACACATATGGAATTGTTTCCAAACAGATAGAGAGTTTTTAGTGCTATGCTTGTACCCTCACAATTATGATATGTGCATGTAATACATTTATTTTAGCTGTGATTCAGTCAGTTTTAGAGAGTCAGTTACATACAAATGGGAGAGTGGTGAAGATTTACTTAATGTCAGCCCATTGTCACAATTCCCTAGGGGTTTATTCAAGTGTTCTGAAGTTTTAAGGAATGTACATTGGTAGAGAATTCCTTTTATTGATTACTTAGAAGTCTCAATCACTCAAGAGTAGATGATTTATTTTTCTTATGGCTATTTTTTATGTTATTGTTTGTTCTGCATATCAAAATGGTCTAACATGAATGCCTGTGTGGTTGTATCTGTTATCAAGATATTTACTACCCTATCTGATATTTACCTCTATTTCCTATTCTTAAATAATTCATTGTTTTGTATTTTAACTTTTATATTGATTCATTTTCTAATTTTGATACATACCCTTAGTTTCCAAAATACTTTTTCTTCTGATCTTAGTTAAATCCTGTCATATTGCAAAATATAGCATGGCCACTACTGCTTTTGCAACAGGGGAAAGGCTATAACCCTTGTGGCTCTTCCAGAAGAGATACTTAGGCTTGCTTTTTTTTTGGGGGGGGGGATTCATTTGTATCTTCAATTAGTACAATTCTACTTTTTCTTGTTAATCTCTATTTTTAACATATTTATTTCCCATTTATATGTTGCTATGTGTTTTTGCAATTGTAAAAATCCATGTTTTCATGGTGGCAAAGAATAATTTTGTTTCATTGAACATGAGACCCCACCTACAGATCTAGCCTGAAGTAGAAATTTAAATTCTTATTCTCCCAAATGATGTTTCTTTGCACAATATAAAAGTACTAATCACTACTTAAAGTACACTTAATTGCCAGGCTTTTCTTTGACAATGTGGTATAATATTGTTATTTTTGATTCATTATTGAGTTAGAGAAAAATAAAACAGTTTGTAATAGATTATTTATAGAATTAGTGAAATGTCCATACATATATTTTTAAATCTAACCTAAAAGATGAAGAGAATAATGAAAAAGAATCTGAAAATGACAGTTGACAGGTTTTGCCATGGTGAGTAGCATGTGTACTTGGTCACTTTTAGTTAATTTGATTTGTAAGTAGAGCTTTTAATTGTGTCTACTTTTTGTCTGATAATTTTTTTTCAGAACAACAGCCAATAGAATATTTAGAAACTCTAATCTATAGTACTTACTGAACATAAATTAAAATTTAAGGAAGAATGGAGTATTTTTAGCAGACTTGAGAGTTTGAGGGCATTATCATTATTTAGCAGTATGGTAAGTGATCCTGAATTAATTGATCTCTGCAACAATGTTCTCTATGAGACAAGTCTTTGAAATAAAATTTATTTCTAAGTTATAGTTATTTAGGAGAAATAATTTCTTATGTGAAATTGTACAATATATTGAATATAGATTATGATATTGACTATGTACCTCAAAAAGTTATAAAGTGAACTTTTCAATATTCCTACATAAAGAAATTACCAATGTTTAGGAAGATAGGCATGGTTAACCTGATTTAAATATTAGATAACATGCATGTGTATTAAACTATTATATAATTCCTATAAATACGTAGAATAGTTGAAATATTATTTCTTATTAGATAGCATATCTGTCCCTAAAAGAAGAACACATTTATAAACTTGATTAAATAAAAAAATCATTTAGGAAACTGAAGAAAACAAAAGATAAACAAATCTTGTGTTGGGCATACATTAAGTGGTATGATAGTAAACACAGAATGGGATATAAACTGTTTTATCTAAGAATGTATGGTCTTCCATTTCAAGGCTCTTCCTCTAACTCCGAGAAAGCATTGTGAGTACATGTTGTGCTCTTCACAACTGGTTCTTGAGAATCCTTCCATCTCTTCTGCAGACTTTTCCAGTGCTATCATAATCAGAAATAGAGGGTTTCAACTCTATCATTATTATGATATCTTATGTCTTATTTAATAAATAGAACTAAATCACAGATCCTGAGATGCCTTATAGTGAACCTGTGTGGTGGTTTGAATAGAATAGGTGGCCCCCAAAATATTCAGTTGTTTGTTTGTAGTTTGCATCTGTAGCCACCTACAGGAGGCAATGTCACTGGGTGATCTTAACGTGTTGGTGGGTTTCAGATTTCAATCTAAAGATATGCAAAGTGTGCCTAGCTGGAGTTCCTGAAGTGTGCTGTGTGGCTTTTGACCTTTAGGCTTGTACTTCCCCCTCTCTGCTTGGTCCTGTGAAGGCCGGCCAGCTTCTTCTGCTATTATGGACCTTCCCCTGCATCTGTAAGCTTCAATAAATATCCTTTCCTCCATAACTCTGCTTGGTCTGGAAGTTCATCTCAGTGAACCTTAATTTGTCTGCCACAACCTGTAATAGATGGGTTTGTCATGGGGATGTCGCAATGCCCTTAAGATCACAGTGCCATTCAGGACTAACAAGATGGGAGGGGAGGTGATGAGTCATGTTCCTTGCTGATTCAGTAGTTACCATTGAAAAAGGGTTTCCAATAAGTAGCATGCTTCCAAGTGGAAGAATAGACACATCAGGAAGAGGGAACTAAATCCCCCACACAGGCTAGAGCCTCAAATGTAAAACACTTGTATGCATGTAATGTGGCAGAGGCAACTACAGATGAGAATTGAATGTGTGTTAAATGAGGTTATCTAAGAAACACCCTGAGATACTGAGAATTTATTCGTTAGATTTTAATTTGAGTAGTTAACCAGTTACACTCTAATCACTTATATTTTATACATTACATACAAATTTCTTGGGAAAAAAATAATGATATAATAATGATAATGTTATAATAATGATAATCATGACTCAAAGCACTTAAAATTTCACTGAATTCGGTTAATCTAAGATTTTTTTATATTAGTTCTATGTCAAGTATATCATTACTTTTAAATTAATGTAATACTACTCAAAATTGATTTTATATATTTCTTCTTGTGCTCTTATATAACTAAAAATGTTTACTGAGGTTTTCATCTTTTCAGTGCTAGACATCTAGCTCAGTCCACTTTACTTCTCTCTTGCTTGGCATTTACTGGAGATTTGCATGAGGTTATTCTGCATTCAACTTTTTGACCAGTTCTTCAAATTTTTGTGAATAGCCTGTTGCATTCTTCAATCTTTCATTATAATTTCAAGAGACCTTTATTTTTTTTAAATGCATCAATAAAATGTAAACTTCTAGCTGAAAATTATTTGTCTCTTTTCCTGCACTGATATTGAGAGACCAAATATAACCATTTTAAGTAAAAAAAAAAAAAAAAAAAAAAAGGCCCAGGCCTGACTTACAGAACTAGCTGGCCAATATGCTGACCTTTTGCTTCTGTAAACTTTGCTTGCTTAATTGCTGCCTTTCCCCCTAACATTTCTGAGGAATCTCCACTTCAAGGACATTGCAGAAACACTCCACTGCAGGGGTGGGGGGATGAGGGGGTGGGGGAGCCCTCCAGCCACCTGCTTAGATAAGAAAATGAGGAATCTCCACTTCAAGGACAATGGAGATGACTTCATCTGCCTGGAGTGCCCCTAGCTCCTGCCCCCAACTTTGCCCACTGAAACCCCAAGCCAATCATAACTGTTTAAATCAACCAATCATGTATCTAGCCCCTACTTCTTTGTTCGAATTCCTTTATGAACCCCTTCCCCCCAAAAAAGGGGCTCTCTCCCTCACTACCGCTGTGCCAGATTGTGGGGATGGAGCCCAGGCCTAGGCTTGCAATAAAGAAACCTGTTGCTTTTGCATTTGAGTGTCTTGGCTTCTGTGGAGATTCTCTGGGTGACTCCTGGGTGAATGGGGGACTTGGCTCATGGTCAGAGGTCTTTGCACAACAATATGATTAGTTGACCTTTTTTTAAAAGAGTTTTTTATTAGAAAGATAAATTATTATGTACCTATACTTTACATTTTAATATACTTTTTATTCAGAATATGAGATCAATATAGTTTTCTATCACCCATTCATTTAGTCATTCCTTAGAATATAGAAAATTTATAGAATGTGATATTAAGACACATCTTGTATACTTAGAAGCAAGATTTTTTCCCCAAATATGTCAGATAGCTTACAATTGCATGTTTTAAATTATAGATTTCTCAAACCAAATTATTTAATCTTATAATAATATATTCACAGATAAATCAGGACATGGAGAGATGGCTTAGAGGTTAAGGCATTTGCCTGTGAAGTCTATGACCCAGGATCAATTCCCCAGAATCCATGTAAGCCAGATGCACATAGTAGCACATGCATCTGGGTATCATTTGCAGTGTTTTTTTTTTTTTCTTTCTGTTTATTTTCATTTATTTATTTGAGAGCAGCAGACAGACAGATAGAGAAAGAGGAAGACAGAGAGAGAGAACAGATATGCCAGGGCCTCCAGCCACTGCAAACAAACTCCAGATGCATGCAACACCTTGTGTAACTGGCTTATGTGGGGCCTGGGGAATTGAGCCTAAACTGGGGTCCTTAGGCTTCACATGCAAATGCTCAACCACTAAGCCATCTCTCCAGCCCTCATTTGCAGTGTTTAGAGGTCCTGGCATGCCCATTTTCTATCTTCCTCTCTCTCTCTTTATTATAAACAAGTAAATGTAAAAATAATACATTTATAGATAAATGAGATTATGGGATATATTCTGTTTTCCCATTCCTCTTAATATATCACACAATCCCTAGCATATTAAAGGGGAAGGTAATCTAGTTGGTCACACTGCCTTTTGTCATTTCTTCTTTTATCTTCACTTTGGTTTCTGTTCTTTAATAAATGAATGAACTTGCCTGTGATTTATAGGTCTTGAGAATGAAGGACTGCTCTGTGACCTTCCTGTGGAAATATGGAAAAATGTCTGTCCACCCCAGATAGAACACTAACAACATACTAAGAAATGATTGCGTCCAAGTCTGGCATTACATCAGCGACTTTGTTGACATTACTTTTAGGAACATGGGTGAGGGGCTACTTACAGGAGTCTATGTTGCTCAAGGGGAAAGCCCATTCCAGCATGTGTGATGACTCAGTAAATCTACATCCCTATCCTTCCAGATACAAGTTGCAGGTAGCTCCATCAGAAAGTCTCATCTACCCAAGCATTATTTGTTACTTATATACCCTTGAGTGTATATTTTTTGTGATATTCACAACAGATAGGCAAAAGAAGTACTCACTTAATAATATGAATTATGCAATATCTTATGTGGAGTTAAAATCATTAAGCAGATCCCATGTTGTGGTCACTAATAGAGAAAATTAAGATGTCTACATAATAAAATTTCATTAACTCTGATTTTTTATTATAAAATTTAAGGAAAAAGGACAATATATATCTAGTAGAGACCTAGAGAAATGCTCAGTGGATAAAGACTAACCATGTGTATTTTTTGTTTGGATCCTCAGTCCACATGTAAATACTGGGTGGAAATGGCAATTACCTATAATCCTAGGACTCATAGATAGAGGAACCCCCATATAGTCCAGGTAGCTAGACTACCTCAGTAAGCAAGCTGGGGATTCAAATGAGATTTTGCTTCAAGAAATAAAGAGGAGAGTGATCCAAAAAGATACCTAATGTCAACTTGTGACCTTCAAATACACACACACATGCACATCTGCATACAAGTGCTCCCACATGCATATGGACATGCATACAAACATGTATACATCACACACACATGCACATGCAAAAATTTTTAATGTATGTAATTGACATAAGATATAATGAATTTAAGAATAATATCTGATATTTGATTATCAAAAATGTTTTAAAGGAATGGGGAGATGGTTAATTGGGTAAAGTCTATACCATTCAAGCATGAGAGAGTAACTTTGGATCCCTACTACCCATATAAAAATGTTAGTTGTGGGTTTGGCAAAATTACTCAGTGATTAATGCACTGCCTGCAAAGCCCAGTGACCAATGTGTAATTCTCCAGAGAGTGTTATGTTCATCATGAGTTCATTTGCAGCACATAAAGGCCCTGGAATTCATTCTCTCCCTCCCTCCCTCCCTCCCTCCCTCTCTCTCTCTCTCTCTCTCCTTAATAATAATAATAAATAAATGTATGATATATTTTACAATGAAAAAAGTAAAATAAAGTTAAAAGCTCTTTGAATGGGTCTAAAAGTGTATGACCTTGTAGATTTCATTTTAGATTAGATATCACATCTTATAATTGTAGCAAGGGCTGAAATGTGGGATAAGCTTTTCAATGTTAAATTAGAGTTTGTTTGAAGCAGTATTATTGTCATCTTAGGTGAAATAGTTCTGTTTGGGTGGACTTCTCAATATTTTGTATGATAGCATCATTGGATTTCATTGACTATTTCCTAGGAGGTTTAACCCAGTTATGAAATTCAAATGTTTACAACCATGTGTTATTGTCTCTGGGTTCCTAGATTCTTGCTCTGGGCTAGCCAATTTTCCCCGCACCCCGAAGACATCCAAGCAACCAGGGGTGGGTGAGCATGTGAAGAGAGAAAAACACTCCTGGGAGAAAGCTGAACAGCTCTCTCAGTTTATTGTCAGTGAAATGGGTTTATAAGCATCTGAGGGTGACGGGGCGGGTCCTAAGGAGATTGGACTACCAAGTTCATTTCTGATGCCTAATTAGCATATGGGGGCATTCATTCTAGCACCTAGGCAATGGTTTGGGGGGGGTCAGATGATCTAGGGTCTCAGGAGGATGGGCTGTGTGAGGGTTGATAAGGAGTTTCCTAGGCAACTGGCTGAATGTTACAGGGTTATGGGCAGAGCCTAAGGTCAGGTGTGCTGGGATTGGAGAGTGAGTAGCCTCCTGTAGCCTGGGGTTCCATAGTCATGCCTGGAAGCTAAGACCCCTCTCCTGAAGGCTACAGCCTGTGCCTGGCAGTGCCCAACAAATGTCCACTGGGGAAAACATTGTTCTCACTTGATAACCCCCATACAAGCAGAAGCTCCAAGTTGTGTTCCCTCTTGTGTCTGTGATCTGTCACTTCACAATGAGAATGACAATAAATATTCTATCCTTTATGGACTTATTAATATAGTTTTGATATACCATGAAACAGCTCTATTATTTTTTGCTGAACAGGCAAAATGTTTGTTTTTTCAATTTTATTATTAATTGGCACAAAGTTTTACATATTTCTAGGGTACAATATGATGTTTCAATGCATTATGTTGTTCAAAGGCCAAAGCCCACTATGGACTAGAGACATTGTCCATGCACAAGGTCTTGGATTCAACCTCTTTTTAAAAAAATAATTTTATGGGCTTGAGAGATGGCTTAGCAGTTAAGCACTTGTCTGTGAAGCTTAAGGACCCCAGTTTGAAGTTCAAGTCCCCAAGACCCACATTAGCCAGATGCATAAGGGGATGCAAGCATCTGGAGTTCATTTGCAGTGGCTGAAAGCCCTGGCACACCCAAATTCTCTCCCTCTCTCTTTTTCTTTCTCTCCCTCTTTCTCTGTCACTCTCAAATAAATAAATAATAAACAAAAAATAATGTTATACATTTATGAGAGAGTTGGGGAGAGGAGATTATGAATGCCAGGGCTTCTTGCCCCTGCAAATGAACTCAGATGTCTGTAACACTTGTGCATCTCACTTTAATCTGTTACTTGGGAAAATAATCAGAGCTATCAGTCTTTGTACTCAGCTATCTCTCTTCCACCCTGGGTTTAATCACTTGACAAACAAAAAATAGTGATTAGCATGCCCACCATTTCAAAGTGCATTACTGCTCTGTGGCAAGAACAATTATCATTCTGTGACTATTTTGAGATATACAGTACTTTACTATTATTCACAGTCACCACACTGTGAGCACAGGATTCATTTTTCCTTTCTAATGTTTCTTTTTGCTTTGACCTCCCCCTCTTCATTTGTCTTCCACCTACATTCCCATCCTCTGGAATCCACTGCTATATAAATTAAATTTTTATACTTTCCACATATGAGACAATGTGGTGACAATCTGAAAACACAATCTGAACTCTAAAACACAATATAATGTTCCCTACATACACCTATGTTGTCATATTGGCTGTATTTGGTGTGCATGCCACATTTTATACACTCATTTGTTTTTTGACATTGACATTGACTGTGTTTCTTGGTTGTTATGAATAGTGTTGTCATAAGGATGGAGTTGGGATGTTGGCTTTCTGTCATATGTATTCAGAAGTAGGAGCCTTGGATAATATTAAAGGCAACTACTTTCAGTTTTTGAGGAACCATCACACTGTTCATTTAACAATATTTCTAATGTACATTTTTGCCAGGCTCCTACCCGGCGGGTAGGTAGGGCTGAAGGAAGGACCAGGCCTACTGGTTCCTCCCAAGGGGTTGAGGAGGAAGATGACTCAAACTCTCCTAGTCACCAGAGAAAAACCACACTGAGTCGGGAGTCTTGTGGAAGCAGGAACTCACAGGAACTCACTTTATTGTTAAAAGCAGTTGCCTATATAATGTTGGGGATGAATGATTTTAGGATGGGGGAAGAGGTAAGGGCCAAGAGTAAACTGTGACTATTGAAATGATAATTTCAACTCCTGCATGGAAGTAGCAGGTAAGAAGCCATTAGGTGTCTTGCTGAGTCCTAGCTGGCCAGAGACAGGTCGCCAAACTTTAGCTAGGCTCAGGAAGTTCCAGTAGGCCTCATGCCAGGGCCTCTCAAGGCCCAACATCTCCCCCTTTTGTTTTTGTAATTGCATTACTCACCATGGCCCCTGTCTTAGTTTGTTCCCCTCTGGGGATCTTACCCATCACTGGGTACCAGGTGTTTAGCTCACTGAGAACCTACTCCATGGCCTGTTTTAGGTTGTCTCAGTCAGTCTGAGATCTTACCCATCATTGGTCACATGGAGGGCAGAGGAGGTGGCAGTGGGTCATCTGAGGAACTTAATTCCTGAGTTGTCAGCCTGTGGTAATATACCTCAACCTGATGGGGTTTTATTGCCTCTAGACGCTGGTGAATGAAATGTGTAATTTTGTTAATTACATATGGCCCAACAGTGAGGATAAGGAGGGGCCTAAGATAAGTGAGGAGGAAGGTAGGGTAAGAAGCCATGTAAGCCCGTCCACAGTGAGCTGTCCTGGGTGTCCCGTCACCTCCTTTCCAAGTCCTCCTGGAGCCTCTTAATATTGTCCTGGAAGATTTCTGATTTATTGGCCTAAAAGCAGCATTTTTCCTGTGAAAGCAAGCATATGCCTCCCTTTTCGGCTATTAGTAGGTCTAATCCCCTCCTGTTTTGTAGGACTACCTCAGCCAGGGAATCTAGCTCCCAGGAATGATATCTACATCTGGGATTAAGGTGGCTGTGGCACAAAGGCCCATCCAATTGGTGGACAGAAAGTTATAGGCCACCCCACCTCCACAAACATAAACCATTCCAGAAGGCAGGCAGCATTGAGCACTGGGCTCAGTTATGTTAAAAGTACATAAGGAAGGATGAATGTACCCCACATTTATACTGCAATTATTAAGGGAAGGTGGGGCCCAAATGCAAATTCCAGAGGAAACATTGGGAAAAGCTGGACAGTAATGGTGAAGGTGGATGAGCAATTGTACTGCTACAAGTGTTTGTCTTTTGCTCATTCTGTGACTGCTGCCCATACTTGTTAAATGCTTTTTGAGATCCATTATCCATCCATGCAGAAGTACATGGGATACAGCTATGGACCTAACCCCGGATTCCTGAGACATTATCTGAAAGCCCCTACAGAGGCTGTTAGTCAAAGATGGGTAAGATTCTCTCGAGTTAGGTCAACTTAAGACAGGGCATGAATGATGGAATGTGTAAGGCCTAAATATTTTAGAGGACAACCGGGAAATTCCAGGGAGGGCCAGATATTTTAGGTCTTTTGCTGGTACCCAAATGGGTCTTTCCCTTTTTATAAAGTTTTCCCATAGACAAAAATTTTTATGAGATTTACATAAGTTTTTATCAAAAAAAACTCTTTTTGTTACAGAGTTTATGCACTTCAATCACTTCTCAGTACAAAAGATTATCCCAAGGTTGGGAAACAAACAAACCCTTTGATCTCAGCAATATAAACATAAATATTAAGGAATGGCCAGCTCTTCTCAGAAACACTGAATGTGTATAATCTTGTTTACATGTAGGTGCTATGGATACAAGGCCAGCCAAATGGCTCCAGAAAATTTTTTCTTATTTCTAATTTTTATTTTATTTATTTATTTATTTATTTATTTATTTTTGAGCCAGGCCTTCTGGGCCTCGGTGCAGAAGGACCGTGTCTGTCTTAGGTTGTCCTCTACAATATTTAGGCCTTACGCGTCATTGGTATATGAATTCCATCATTCATGCCCTATCTTACATTGACCTAACTTGAGAGAATCTTACCTGACTTTGACTACCAGCCTCTGTCGGGGCTTTAAGATAATGTCTCAGGAAGCCAGGGTTGGGTACGTAGCTGTATCCCATGTACTTCTGCATGGATGGATAATGGATCTCAAAAAGCATTTAACAAGTATGGGCAGCAGACACAGAATGAGCAAAAGACAAACACTTGTATCAGTAAAGCTTCCTATCCAAGAAGTGAGAGAATTTAATCCAGGCAAGGCAGACTTAAAAGCAGATATTAAGTCATCAGTAGCTTTAGCTGCATCAAAAGTAAGATGATTATTTTGCAAAGACAAAATCTCTGAATGTAACTGAATCAGATCCAAGGAAATATTATCATTATGTCAAATATCTCTTAAATGTATTTTCCCAATGCTGTTAACTGTCATGATATTTTTTAGAAGTAACCCAAATCCATTGAAAATCTACATGACACACCAAATAGTTCTAACTTTCAACCCTAGTACATAGAGCATCTAACAGGTGAAACTGTATCTAGGGTAAGGATTGAGCCCAAGATCTTAAAGGGAGGCACAGTTTGAACTTTCTCAGGAGCTACTTTAAAGCTGTGAGTATGAAGGATAGTTAGACATTAAAAGTACAAACCTAAAGCCAAAAGTAACAGCACACTTCAGGAACTCCTGTTAGGCATACTTTGCATATATTTAAATTGAAATCTGAAACCCACCCTCACACCTTAAGATCCACACAATGGCACTGACTCCAGTCAGAATGTAGATTACAAGCAAATAAACAATTGGACATATTGGGGGCCATTTATTTAAATTACCACATTCTGCTCCTGGAGCCCAATAGATTTATAACCATCACACATTATAAATTGTTAGAAAAATTTAAAATAATTAGAGTAAATAGTGCCTTTTTCAGTTGGTCATGTGGGGGTAAGGATTCCCCCTTTTGTTTTTATAATTGAGACTTGAGAGTTTAATTATATCTTTCAACAATAGCCTGCCCCTGGGGGTTGTATGGAATGTCTGCCGAATGTGAGATTTTGCAGGTCTGGAGAAAATCTATAAAGGCCTTGTTTATGAAGCAGGTGCCATTATCTGTTTTAATTTGGTTAGGTAGTCCAAGGGTGGCAAAGCATTGAAGCATATGGCTAAATGTATGTTTATATTTTTGCCCAGCATGTGTTGATGCCCAGCAGGCACAGGAAAAGGTATCGACTGAAAGAAAAATATCAGTGAGCCAGTTACCACGAGAGGGTGGACTTCTTCCCTGTCCCCACCTGGGTCAGTCTAAGGAAGCCACATGGCAGACACCCAGGTGGTGGACTGCCTGCCAACTCCCAGTAGGGGAGGGCCAGCACAAGCTGCCAGGAGAGGGGCCATCTATGTAAATTACCACATTTTGTCCCTGGCTCCCAATAGATTTATAACCATCACACATTATATGTAAATTCTACTCAGTTTAATTTTAAAGGTCCCCCCAGTCTTGACCAATTTAATATATTAAGACCTGTAAAATCAAAAAAGTTAAACACTTCTAACATATAAAGGCACAGTGTAAACATTTTTAACTGGTATAAGGCATAGCTAGGAGAGACAAAAACAATGCAAACTGAACCACCATAACCTAAAATTAGTCTCAGTGTTTATAATTTTAACTTGTTTCAGGTTTATTGTTTTTTGTTTTAGTTTAAAATCTTAAATCTTAGCTGGGTGTGGTGGTGCATGCCTCTAATCCTAGCACTTGGGAGGCAGATCTGGGAGGATTACCATGAAATTTAGGCCACCCTGAGACTACATAGGGAATTACAGGTCAGCATGGGCTAGAGTGAAACCCTACCTCAAAAAACCAAAACAAAACAAAACAAAAAGAAAAAGTCTTTTTTTAAATATTTTTTTTTTTAAATTTTTTATTTATTTATTTGAGAGCGACAGAGACAGAGAGAAAGACAGATAGAGGGAGAGAGAGAGAATGGGCGCGCCAGGGCTTCCAGCCTCTGCCAACGAACTCCAGATGCGTGCGCCCCCTTGTGCATCTGGCTAACGTGGGACCTGGGGAACCGAGCCTCGAACCGGGGTCCTTAGGCTTCACAGGCAAGCGCTTAACCGCTAAGCCATCTCTCCAGCCCAGAAAAAGTCTTAAATCTCTCAGTCTAATATCTTCAGCTAAGCATATCAGTCCATTACATATTTAACCTTCATTAAACTCTCTGGGCCTGGGCAGCAGGATGCACCTAGCCCTTACGCCAGTAGCCCAGTCCCAACAAAGTCCTCTATAGTTTTTCCTTTCCCTTAGAGAGCTTATAGGCCAAGCCTTGAAATTCAATGTTGTCTGTATTTAGTATTCTTACACTCTCATCAGAATAGTCCATAAAATTTGGCTTACCACTCCAGAAGACACCTTTAGTTGCAAGCATCAAATCCATGTCTATTCCTCCAAAACAAAGGTTCCAAAAGATCAACATCCACATGGTCAGGTTCATCACAGTCTACTTATCAGATAGTTTCAGGTTTGCTGAGATAAACTTTTAGACAAGGTACAGTTATGGAGGAAGGGATATTTATTGAAGCTTACAGATCCAGCGGAAGTTCCATAATGGCAAAAAAATCTGGCCTGCTTTCACAGGTCCAAGGAGAGAGAGAGAGAGAGAGATTGAGAGGAGATGTACAAGCCTTTAGAAATACAAAAGCCACAGATGTAGCTTGCTAGGCCCCATTCAGAAATACAAAAGCCGCTGGTGAACCAAAAGTGAAAGGAAAGAGAAAGGGAACGAAGAGATGTTGACAAACAAGTACAGGTTATAGAAGCAAAGTTTAGTATATAAATATAAAGACTGCCTCATAACTTATGAGGGTACGCTCACCTGCACATGTACACCGATTACCTCCTCAACACATGCCTCTCATGGGGCACTAGTCGGCTCGTTTCCTGGAGCCCCCAAGTTGGGCACCAGATGGCGGGCTCCTCCCTGGCAGGTAGAAGGAAGGACCAGGCCCACTGGTTCTTCCCAAGGGGTTGAGGAGGAAGATGACTCAAACTCTCCTAGTCACCAAAGAAAAACCACACTGAGTCGGGAGTCTTGTGGAAGCAGGAACTCACAGGAACTTGCTTTATTGTTAAAAGCAGTTGCCTATATAATGTTGGGGATGAAGGTGGGGTTTTAGGTCAGGAGAAGAGGTAAGGGCCAGTAGTAAATTGTGATTATTGAAATGATAATTCCAACTCCTGCACGGAAGTAGCAGGCAAAAAGCCATTAGGCATCTTGCTGAGTCCTAGCTGGCCAGAGACAGGTCGCCAAACTTTAGCTAGGCTCAGAAAGTTCCACTAGGCCTCATGCCCAGGCCTCTCAAGGCCAATCCCATTTTCACCACCAGAACATAAGCATTCCTTTTCCTCTAAATCTTTGCTAATATTTGATTCCCTTTTATCATTCAATAGGTACAATTTCAGCTTGAATAATGTGCTTAATATGGCTTTAATTTTCATTTCTCTAATGGTTAAAGGTGTGAAGTACATTATACACACACATAACTTTGGACCATTTGTAAATCTTTTGATAAATGTTTGCGACAGTTTTCTGTATTTTTAAAAAATAATTATTTACTTATCTTGACATGGAGTTGTTGGATTTCTATATGTGTACTATGTGTTAGCCCCTTGCCAAATGTATTATTTGCATATTTCTCCCGTGATGATGTTGGTCATCCCTTTAGTCTGAGTGTTGTTGCCTTGTTGTGCAGTATCTTAGTTTGAACTCTGAAATCCTATATCTACCTTCAATTTATTTTGCCTGTGCTTTTGAACTATCCCCCCAAAAGTAAACACCTTCTGCAATATGTAATGCCATGGAGTACTGTCCTGGTGTTTGTTTTAATAGTTTTGTACTTTCATGTCTTACATTTAGGTATTTACATTGTGAATATGGGGATTTGTTTCATTACTCTTCATCCTGTATCAGTTTTCTCTGTGTCTGATTGCATGCTAATATTATGTTGTTTCAGGAACTATAGCTTTATTAAGTGTTGAAAAATCAAGCCATGTAATATGTCCCTGTTTAGGTCAGATTACTCTTTGGGAAAATTTTAGTTCTGTATGATTTTTACTAGTGTTTTCACACATTTCTGTGAATAATATCATTGACTTTTTGTTTTGCTTTGTTTGTTTTCTAAACAAGATCAATTCCAGGCTTACCCAGAATTTACTCTAGCTCCTGGCTGGCCTCAAACTCATAACAATCCTCTTACCTCTGCTTCCTGAGCACTAGAATTAAAAGTATGTGCCACCATGCCAGGCATCATTGGCATTTTGAAAGATAGCTTTGGGTGATATGTTCACATGATGACTGCTACATGTGGGAAACTGCCAGGCAAAATCATACTAAAGTGGGAAAAATAGAAATATTTTCTTCTGAGGTAATTATGTCAATTTCATTTTCTTTCATGTTCAACATGGTCCCAGGATTGCAAGAAATGGAGGTGTCATACACACTGGCAAGAAGTTAACTCAAATTGCTCCTTTTTCCAAAGAACATTGTCTAATTTGGAAAACCTAAAGAAAAAAAAATTTAAAAGACAAAACAAAATTGAAAAGTGAATTCAACAAAGTTTAGGATATAAAAATCAATAGTATTTATGTGTGTTAATCAGGAACTCACAGAAAAGAGAATAAATAAAACAATCCTATCCAACAATCAATACAAAATAAAAACCTGGGAATAAATTTAACCAAGGAAGTGACAGATCTATACACTAAAAAAAAAAAAAAAATGATGAAGAACGATAGATATACATGAAGGAAAAGATAATCCACCTTCATATCTTAGAAGCAAATATTGTTAAGTACTGATACAATTCAAGGTGATCCATGCATATATTCCTTTCACTTAATGATACAGTTAATAGTAACTACCTAGCCTGCTTGCACATAATTTACAACAGTAGTAGGTATTACTGGGTTGATTTTTCCAGCCCCTTAATTTTTTTCAATGTGTGTGTGTGTGTGTGTGTGTGTGTTTGTGTCTGTATAAGAGAGAGAGAGAGAGAGAGAGAGAGAGAGAGAGAGAGAGAGAGAGAGAGTATGGGAGGGAGCCGGAGAAAGAGATTTGGTGTGCCAGGGCCTCTAGCCACTGCAATCAAACTCCAGATATGTGTGACCCCTTGTGCATATGTGTGACGCTGCATGCTTGTATCACTGTGCACATCTGGCTGACATGAGACCTAGAGAGTCAAACATGAGTCCTTAGGCTTTGCAAGCAAGCACCTTAGCCACTAAGCCATTTCTTCAGCCCCCCCCCTTAAATACCTTTATTTTTAATCATAGAGAATTTCAACTTACAGAGTAGTAAAAGAGAAAAAATGTAGCAGGCTTATATGTGCTTATGACCAAGGTTAAGTAAAAAATTTCATATGTTTCTGAGTCTATATATATAAATATAATTAACACTGTTCACTGTGGGGTAATAATAATGGAAGAAAACATTAAGATACCAAGTATGTAATATAATATATATTTATATAAAATATAAAATAGTTTTTCTGTGTAATGAATAAAATTTTCAACATTGTTTTAGTAAAATACATATTTTAAAATTGGTGTAATTCATTTTAAGATATTTTTATTTCCAAAATCATATTGTCAGTTTCAGAACCTGAAATTTTACTGCTGAAATGTTAGTAATTTCTGGTACCTTTGAAAATTACCTACTTTCAAATTATTTAAATGACATTTTGCACAAAGGTGAACTTTAACCTTTATTATATTGTGTGAAAAGAAGCAAATGGTAAAGTTTTCATTATATGTTGAAAAAGTATCAATTTATCAATTATATTTGATTCCTTCATTTATGGTTAACATTTAGTTTGGTTAGGTAAAGCTAAAAACAAGAAGAAAATAAGGTAATGATGCTACCATTTTCGTGCTTATTCACCAAATGTTTATCTAATGGCATTTGCAAACTTTTCTTTGGAAGAGGCAGGTAGGATAGATTTTAGATCTCATGAGTCATATACTCCCTGCTTAAAATACATCTCATATTGTGATATGAAGACAGACACATATAATCATTATGACTCCACAACAAGAAAATTTACAAAATCAAGCACTGGGCTAATTTGTTCAGTGACCACCATCCTCTGAGCCCTGCTGCACATTGTTCCAGATTTATCTATTGGTCTTTGCATAACTATATACACATGGGCACGTTGCAGACAAGCACATTTGGAATATTTGTTTATAATACTGATTCATTCCAAGCTCTATATCCTAGTTATGTGGATACAATGGCTCCGCAACATGGTGGTGGCACTTCTCTGTTCAGTGCAAGGGCATTCTTCCACGTTTTTGCTGTACCTGTTAAGCTGGTTAGTCATTGTCACTGTGTCTGAATGACTAAAATAACTTTGAATATATCTGATCTTGCATTATACAGGCATAACTGTTCTTCCTCTCAAAATACATACATTTCTATAAACCTAGATTTCTCCCAGAAGAAGCTCCTATGCCATAGTCATTCCTTGTAAATTGGGAAGCTCCCTGATCTACTGGTGCGCAATACCTGACTTTCCTTGATATGTTTAACATAGAATTGAAATATATAGAAAGAGGTTTGTTTGTCCAAGATTCCCAAATAATTCTAACAAGAAATTTGTATTGGTTTAATAGAAAATTTAACCTCTGAATCCCATATAAGCAGGACCTGAGTAACTTCATACAGCGTTGGGATTAGTTCTTAGCATTAGGTAACCTGAAGCAGGTCGATGGTGAGTATGAGGCCTATCTGGGCTGCATAACAAGACTCTCTCTCTACACACTCTACACACACACAGAGAGAGAGAGAGAGAGAGAGAGAGAGAGTTTAGATTTTATATTTTGGAGTTATTTAGAGTTTATCAACATCCAAACACAAATCAAATAATATAAAATACATATAGAAATAAATAAAAAGAAGTACGAAAATTGTGTTGCCATTATTTGATTATATAATTGCACTATATTTTTATTTTTATATCTTTTGCATATAGGATTGTTATAAAGTATTACTAACTCTAAATTACTGTATTTGAATCATTTGGTAATTTCCATATGCAAGTATTCTCATCATGCATTCTCAAGTCTCTCTATGATGTTTATGATGTCTTGAATGTTGATTGTAACTCTATAAGCAATGTTAAAACAGACAAGGGGGCTGGAGAGATGGCTTAGCGGTTAAGCGCTTGCCTGTGAAGCCGAAGGATCCTGGTTCAAGGCTCGGTTCCCCAGGTCCCACGTTAGCCAGATGCACAAGGGGGGGCATGTGTCTGGAGTTCGTTTGCAGTGGCTGGAAGCCCTGGCGTGCCCATTCTCTCTCTCTCCCTCTATCTGTCTTTCTCCCTGTGTCTGTTGCTCTCAAATAAATAAATAAAAAATGAACAAAAAATATTAAAAAAAAAAACAGACAAGGAAGGCTTGCTGAACTACCTTAATGTTCTTTTAACTCTTACATTATTTAATTTTTGTAGCTATTTTGATTAAATTTTTATTATATATTACCAGTGTCTACTCTTTTTTCAAAATAATATAAATATTATACATAAATTATAAGTATGGTAAATAACACTTATAATTAACCATACCTTTCTGAGTGTGATTAATTTTCTAATATGCTTTACTTTGACTTGAAGTTTTGATTTATTATTGACATTTTTATTCAATAAATGGTGGGCATCTATGGAAATATGATTTCTTCTTAATATTCAGAAAAACCCTGGCATCATAAATTGGAGTATATGTTTTAGTTTGCTTTGCTAAATAAACTTCAGCTCAAACTATTTATTTTATAATTACACACTGTATGTCATATTTTACATGTTATTCTCATGCATTCTAACTTTAAGAAATTGTAGATTCCAGAGATTAGGCCTCTGTCAGTTGGATAACCCACAAATAGTTTCTCCCATTCTGTGGGTAATCTATTGGCTTTGCTTATTGTATGCTTGTCTATAAAGAAACTCTTCAGCTTCATGTGATCCCATTGGTTGAGTGACTGTTTAAGATCGTGAGCTACTGGGGTTTGGTTCAGAAAGATTTTTTCCATTCCTATATCATGGAGAGTACTTCCTAAATTTTCTTCCAGTAGTAGTCAAGTTTCTGGTCTTATATTGGGGTCTTTGATCCATTTGGACTTGAGTGTAGTGCATGGCGAAGTGTGTGTATCAAGTTTCAATTTCCTGCATGTGGTTATCCAGTTTGTCCAGCACCATTTGTTGAAGATGCTGTCTTTTTTCCAGCCTATATTGTTAAAATATAAATTATGAGATTATTTAAAAGTTGTTCTTGTCAATAATGGATTCAACTCAAATTTCAAAAATCAAATTTCTATACTTTCTGGTGGTTTATATATCTAGTAGTCATTTTCCTATTTCTGTAGCCACATTCACATCTGAATGTCATCTTGTCCGATGATCAGGTTTGTGTACAGGGATGGGGTTTTTATCAGAACATTATATAGTATCTGACAGAAGTTGTTGTTTGTATCAGAAAAGAGGAAATGTTTGCTGTTGGGATCGAAAAGGATCTATGTATATGGAAATATGTTTATTGATACTGTATATCACTTATGTAGTTTTTCAGAGACCAAGCAAAAGAACACCTATCTGTATGGGTCTTGTTTACCAGTTTCTTTTCATTTTCAAATTAAAATCTTGGTAAATCACAGGCCACTTCCTTGAGAGAGTAAAAAGTAATGTTTTCAAAAACACTATTTGTTTCCTTGGAAGTTCATGCTTAAGCAATATATAACAAGGTATATTTGGCATTTGCAAAAAAAAAAAAACCCACGTATCTCTCAACAATACTGCTTAGTGATCTGCATAGCAAATAGATGAATTTCACCTCGTGATTGTGTGTGCTGAGTGTTTAAACTGTACCTGCTGTGATATAAAAAGAACTTTTCATTCACAACTCAAAAGCTGCAATCTCAGCAAAAGTGTTTATTTGTTTACTTTTTAATTAAAAAATGCTTATAAGACCAATGTAAAAGAGAGTGTTCAACAGTCTCTACAAAGTACTTTTATGGGGGCCGGGGAGATGGCACAATGGTTAATCATAAGCTTGTTGATTGGAGTTTGTATCCCAGCACACATGTAGATCCAGAAGGAAAGTGGCACACACATCTCTGAGAAGTAGAGTCAGGAGAATCTTGAAGTGCAAAGGGTAGCCTGCCCTTCCCAGTAACAAAACCACAAAACACACCCTGTCAATCAAGGTCTGGAGCCCAGCAGACCAACACCCAGAAGTTGGACTCTGACTTCTGTATTTGTGTCCTAGCATGCTCCTGTTCTCACACACACACACATGCACACACACACACACACACATGAAATCCTGTTATAGTAAATAATAATAAACAGTAGCACCTCAGTGAGATATAACAATTAAATAGGCTGGTAAAGATTGTCAGGCCAAATGATGTGATCACACATTTTTTAATAAATGGCTCATGAGAAGCATCAATTCTGAGAAGTTATGAATGTAAAATTGTGTTTAGGTTTAAGCACAATGCATAAAAATAGAACAGTATTGGTTAGTTACTTTTATAAAAGCTAAACCAGCCTTTGAGATAAGGCTATCTACTTATACAGACTATGTTATTTTTAAAATAGACAATATTTTGAGGCATTATAAGTAGGGGCATAAATTGTGGAACATAGTTCTGCTGTTAGAAACAGCAGAGTTCTTGAGCAGATGCTTGTGTGACTCAGCATCCTCGCTTAGACATACCCTCCAACACAGACTTAAAATTAGAAGGAGGTTCTTCCTGGTCATGTGAAGATTATAGGGGTTAATATTATTGAAGTTATAGGAAAGAAAACTAGCAGAGAGAAAATTGTTTTCAGGATGTGCAAATCTAGTGAAAACCCCCAGATTCTTTGAATAAGAAGGAAAAAAAAAAATCTACTAAGCTAGAAAACTGTTTCTTAAATTGATTTTGGTTCTTGGATGGTGAATTGTAAAATTGAGTTTTTTGTTTCCATTGATGCATTTTGAGGTAATTTTATAACAGAAAGCACTGTGTATCTCTACAAGAAGAAGACATTGCTACACTGTGATAAACACTCACTTTTTAAAATTTTTTGTTTTATTTTTCTTTATTTATTTAAGAGCGACAGACAGAGAGAGAAAGTGAAAGAGAGAGAGAGAGAGAGAGAGAATGGGTGTTCCAGGGCTTCCAGCTACTGCAATCGAATTCCAGATGCATGCACCTCCTTGTGCTTCTGGCTAATGTGGGTCCTGGAGAATCGAGCCTCGAACCAGGGTCCTTAGGCTTCACTGGCAAGCGCTTAATTGCTAAGCCATCTCTCCAGCCCAAACACTCATTTTTTAAGAGACTGTTCAAGCTGGGTTTTAAAATGTTTAAATTGACTCTAAAAGAATTGCTGGTTATATTTATAATACCCTTTCTGTACACACTAGAATCAAGATATGTGATTACTCATATTCTTAAAATAATCCTCCCATTTTAAAATCATGAAATGTATAAAAATATTAAGTACTCAGTACCAGCATTAAGGATATTTTTACAGCATAGTATTTTTTGGGCAGCATGCTAGAGTACTCTAAACATTGAGACCATGACTATTGAGAACATAGCACTTGCCTGGAGAGAGTGGTGGGTGACAGAACTCACCCTGCAAACAGTAGGGCCAGATTCCCTGAGATGGCCATTCTTCTAAACTATCCAACTCACCTTATTACTGGCTTGAAACTTATGCTGGGATCTTACGGACTGTGGCTAAGAAATGTATTTGAATGAAACTGAATATAGATCATGTTCATAGATATATAAAGCATTGCCTAATTCTCAAAGTTTGTTAGTCTCCTATGTTTCTTGTGATTCTGTCACTTTCACAACTGTGGTGCATCATAGGCTATTTTCCTTATGATATTGGGGTATTTTTCATGTGAGATAAAATCCTGTTGTTGTCAGTGACAGAAAATAAGGGGTCAGATAACAAAGATTTTTCAAAGAAAAAGCTAATGTGATGTTTTTATCTGTTACATCAGTGGAAATGTATTGTGAAAGAATTTTAATTGCGCCAACATAGTAGCACACATCTATTTTATTTTTATTTTTTTCTGTTTTTTCTTTTTTTAATTATTTATTTATTTATTTGAGAGCGACAGACACAGAGAGAAAGACAGATAGAGGGAGAGAGAGAGAATGGGCGCGCCAGGGCTTCCAGCCTCTGTGCATCTGGCTAATGTGGGACCTGGGGAACCAAGCCTCGAACTGGGGTCCTTCGGCTTCACAGGCAAGCGCTTAACCGCTAAGCCATCTCTCCAGCCCCTGGTTTTTCCATGTAAGGTTTCACTGTAGCCCTGGCTGACCTAGAATTGACTATGGCATTTAACAGTGGCCTTAAACTCATGGCGGTCCTCCTACCTCTATCTCCCAAGTGCTGGGATTAAAGGCATGTGCCACCATGCCTGGCTCACAAGTCTATTTTAGTTCTGCCATTAGAGATTAGGGCAGGATGATATTAAGTTTGTGCCCAGTTGTACCACAGAGCAAGTTTAAGGTGCATCTGAACTGTATAATATATAAGAAGACCTAATTCTCATAGTTTCCATTGTGTTATATTTGAATGCCTTTTTTACAATAATTTAATTTTATAAATTTGTTTCCCTTGATTACAAAATTTCAAAAGAAGTGTCTACCTGTACCTCCTGGGTGATGAGATTGAAGACATGTGCCCCCATGCCTGGCTCTCACATTTTATTCTACCATTAAAGAGTGGGGCAGGATGATATGAAGTTTTTGACCAGCCTGTACCACAGAACAAGTTTAAGTACCCTCTGAACTTTATAAAAAGACCTAGTTCTCAGAGTTTTTCATAGTTTTTATTGTTTTATATTTGAATCTCTTTTTAATAATTTCATTTTATAAATTGTTTCTCTTGATTATGAAATTTCAAAAGAAGTACTTTTCAGATCAAGTGCTTGTTTTGAAATGATGGATTAATAATAACTAGAGTTTCTTTTAAAAATATTTTATTTTTACTTATTTATTCAAGACAGGGAAAGATGCAAAGGGAGGAGGAGAGAGAGAAAGAGAAAGAAAATGGAAGTGCAAGGGCTTCCAGTAGCTGCCAACAAAATCCGGACACATGTGCCACTTTGTGCATCTGGCTTACATGAATCCTAGGAAATCAAACCAAGGTTCTTTAGCTTTGCAGGCAAGTGCATTAACTGCTAAGCCATCTCTACAGCCACTAATTTGAGTTTTCTTATGGAATTGACATTACCAATGTTACAAAAGAGAATAAATAATAACAAATAAAATCATTATATGCTACTTTTAATTTTGACGATAAAAATATAAACAGGGGCTAAGGAAATGGCTCAGTCAATGAAGTGTTTTCCAGATACCCAGTGCACATGTAAAGGCTGGGTGTTATGGCAAACATTTGTAATCTCAGTGATTAAGACCCTGGACAGGGTCCTGTGGCCTCTTCATATATGTGCCCACATGTGCATGGCCACATATGTAGATGTACATTCTCACATATACGCCCACTAATAGAGGAATACTTATACACAAACTGCACAACAAATATGAAAAAAATATGGTTAGCTTAAATTGAGATATTTTCCTACTAATTTATAAGGAAGTGTCAATTAATATGCATTTCTTCAATATATAAGAATATTTAGAATATGTTAACATAAGCCACAACCTGATCCATACTGTTAAAAGTGAGTAAAATTCTGTTTATATAACTCACCTGATAAATAATGACTACAAAGACTTACATCTCTACCACTGTATACAGTAATCTTAAAGAAGGCTTAACAAAGAAATTCTTAAAAGTTCAATGAAACTAGCCCTATTAAGAGATTGTTTCTTTCTAGAAAATTTAAAGTAGTATTAATGTCATATTTTTTGGAGTCTTGGGTGAGTTTAATCAATGCACATCACTACTTGCCACAAGTATGATGTCAACATCAGCATACAAAAAGGTAATCACTACAACTTCATTAACAAACTTACAATATTAAAGAATTTGAAAAAGATATTAATGCAGTAAGAATTTATGAACATAGAAGGTATTCTCTATAAGTCTCAAAGGATGATACAGGAAAATATATGAAATAAAATGTATTCTGTATAAAATAAAGGGAGGGTTAGGTACAGATGTACAACTTCTTGTAAGTTATAACATGACAATTAATTTGGTTTTACTTAAACATGGATTATGTGGTAGAAGTGGCAAGAAATGATGGCGATTGATTGTTACAGAGGAGAGAGGAGGTACAGCACTTTAAAGAAATGATGGTGACTGTTACAGAGGAGAGAAGACATACAGCACTTTAAAGGCCAAGGCACAGAAGTTCCATGATAGGGACACATTGGAAATAATTAACGATGCCAGAAATTTTCCTTGTGAATTGAAAATATACTGTAGAGGATCCTTCAAAGGGAGACAAGCTGATAAATTATTCAGACATTTAGATGGGAGATTATAAAAGCCAGGCTAGCTAAAATGAAGGAAATTACCAAAGATGGGCCTGAGGCATTTTTGAAAATGAAATTGACAAGAATTTGTGTTTGTTTGTGGATCTCTTACAGGGCAGACACAATGGAATTAAATACAGTTAAAAAGTTATTTAAGGATGTGAATCAATATAATCAAACAATAAAATCTGAAGCATTCCACAATGTAGGTCTCCAACCTGGATGCAGAAAAGAATCACCTAGAGGGAATTTAAAAAATTGAGGATGCATTCCCTCTTAAGACCAATTACATAATAGTCCCAGGAGATGGGGCTGAGGCATCTGTATTCCTCCAAAGCCTCCCCAGTGGTTTTAATGAGCATGTTTTACTGAGAACTGAAAACCACCGTTGTGCTGTACCAATCACTTGCCAGATGTGCTTTTGACTTACAAAACAAAACAAAAATAAACGGGCAGTGAAAACAATATAAGAGCTTCCCTGTAGCTTATAGTTAATATGGGCAGAGAGCAGAGCTACATGCACCGTTTTATCACGCTAATCCTATGAGGTAAAAACTATTATCTAGGTGGGATAGCAAGAGAAAATAAGGCTTAAGTGAACTTCTCAAGAGCATTTTACTGAGGAGCACAAGCTGGACTTGAGCCAGAATTTGTCTGACTCTACACGCCCTATGCAACATTGAAATTGCCCTTCAGTGTACTTGAAGCCACATAAATGTTCTGCCATAGAAATTGTTTTAACATTTACATACTTTTGAGTATGCTATTCTTTCTGTAGGATTTTGAAAGTTCTATATTAACATTTAATAAATTGTTCTAGGATATTATATCATATAAAAGAACAGACTTTAGAGAAATAAAAGTTTGGCTGATAATGGAGTTCATAAAGGAGAATGCCAACTCATGATTTTTTTTTTTTAAATTCCAGAAACTTTCACAACAAAAAAAAGTCACAAAATAACATAGAAACTGCCTTGTTCTAATCCCAAATTACTGCTGCAGCTGGCATATTTTATGACATACTTCCAAAAGAATAAAAGCTTTGTGGAAGGAAGAGTATAGTTTTCTATTTCATTCACTCATTCTTTTGTAGAAGGAAGAACTTGTGCACAAGAAGAGTGTTTTATTCTGCACAGTATCAAATATACAGAGAAGAGTGCAGTTATTCAAACTCACTTCTGAATTCCCAGAATTTCACTGAAATTCCTTCAGAACATGTTAATGAATCAGTGTTCTTGATGATCTTTTGATATTTTTGCTTCAGAAATCATTATATGTTATGCTACATTCCATTTTTTTCTACACATATTTCTGAATCTATAGCCAATTGATTAACTTGGCATTATTTTAAGTCATTTTTATAATTATTCAGATTTCTACATTGTTAAAATTTATCCTTGCTGTTTCTCATTATTTAATGAGTTTTAAGGTAAAGTCCTGAGATTTCAATATGCTTACCCAGGGCTAGATTTTTACTTTTCATACTTTTTTTTTATCACCTGATTTTAAAAGACATGCATTTAGTTGATTTATAGGAATTTCTCCATATTTCTATCTCTCTCTATATATGTATGTAAATATTATATATATATATATATATATATATATATATATATATATATATATATATCCATGTAAATCTTTTTGTTAGTTTTTCCTTCTATGCTTTTTTTTTTTTTTTTTTTTTTTTTTGAGGTAGGGTCTCATTCTAGCCATGGCTGAACTGGAGTTCACTATGTAGCCTGATGGTGGCCTCAAACTCATGGCAATTCTTCTACTTCTGCCTCTTGAGTGCTGGGATTAAAGGCTTATGCCACCATGCCTGGCTCCATGCTGAAGTTTTAAATATTTTCACTTTATATCTTTCTCTCATGTTTATATTTGAAGATTTCTATGCACATGTAAGGTTTCATAATATTGTGATTCCTTTTCTTTTGTATCTGAGATCCATATGATTTGGAGTGTTGTGTATTAAGAATTTTCTGTGCTTTTTTTAATACTGGTAAGTGATTTATTCCTTACATGTTATATTCTGTTATTCCACATGCAAAACCTTTTGATAACAGTGAGCCATGTTAATTATTCTATTGAAAGAACATACAAATTTTCATTTTGATCTTTTAAATTTTGCAGAAATGTTGAGACTGTCAAGTAAATTTTCTAAAAAGTATTTGAAACATTTTTTTTTTCTTTAGTTTTCTTTTTTTCCAAGCTAGGGGTTTGCTCTAGCACAGGCTGACCTGGAATTCACTATGTAATCTCAGGGTGGCCTTGAACCCACACCACCAGTCCTCCTACCTCTGCCTCATGAGTGCTGGGAGTAAAGGCATGCACCACCACACCTGGTTTATATGTTTTGTTTTGTTTTTTTTTCTTGAGTGGCTCTTGCATAAGGCTTTTACTCACAAACTGAAGTAAAAAATGGATAAACCAGACTCTTTCTCTCTCTCTCTCTTTCTATACATAGACATAGACATAGACATAGACATATACACATATATATGCATATATACATAAATAGTGTATATAAATGTTCATATTTTATGTCATATACATATAAATAACTATATATACACATAAAGTGAATATATATAATGAATATGTATATAGTAATTTCCAATTACTCTGAATATATAATGTAGTATATAATAATATAGTACATAGTATATAATAATTATATATTATATTAATTGGTATATGGCATATAATATATATAATACAGTAATTAGTACATATACATATTTAATTTCCAATTACTCTATATACCTATAGGCAAGCTATAGGCATTGACATGTTTATTTTTTAAAATTTATTAATTTTTTTATTAATTAGTTTTGTACTCAGTGAATACAGTCAAGTTGGTACCATTGTTAGGCTCATCCATGTCCTACCCCTTAGCCCCTAGCCCATCCTTGTTGAGGTATATGGGTCATGCATTCTGGAGTTAGCCCACAGTTATGGGTAGGATAAATGTCTCTGCATATCATGGCCCAACATGTGGCTATGACATTCTTTCCACCCCCTCTTCTGCAAAATTTCCTTGAGCCATGTTGGGTTCATTTTTGGTCTGCTTTAGTGATGAGGTGTTGGGGGCCTCTGGGTCTCTGGCTCTCTGATTTGGTAGGAGTTGAATTTTCTCTGTGTTGATCTCCTTCCCCCTTGTGCTGATACCTGGTTCACCAAGAAAACAGTACCCTTGCTTGTTTCACCACTTGTTCTTAGTTTCAGCAGGGGCTCTTTTGAGGTTTGATGGGGTGGTTCTCTCCTTAGGATCAGCATCTACCTGAAAATCAAAAGTAGATTCTCCAACAGAGAGTAAAGTTAGCACCAGACAAATGGGATAATACTTATTTTTTCATAGAGAATTTAATGGGTATAGTCCCTCTTATAGCCCATGATTGATGGTAGCTTGATAATTGAGACTCTGCTCCTGTTTGGATATGCTTCTGACTCATTTCCTAGTTCCAGCTATGAGTCCTATTCCACTAAGGGGATCAGTTAGCCAAATCAAGAGTACTTGATTACCCACCATGGCTGTGTGCCACTATTACACTTATGTGAGCAACATGGCAGGTTATTTGCTGCTAAGTAAGTTAGACCATGAGTTGCTTGGACAGATATTGGTCATTTTCCCCCAGTTGCCCATGTAGCATCTTCTGGCACTAGACATGCTGACTGTCTGGGGACTGACTGTCTTCCAGCTTCCATCCATGTCATTCCATTTTAAGTGTCAACTGCATATTGTGTCTTCAGCAGTAGGGCCTTACCACTAACCTTTGATGGGTTATCAAGTACTTTGACAGAAATCTGTCTTTCTTTTCAGAAACCTTGTAGGTATCTCTTATCAAAAGCTCATTGTGGATGATAGCCCCATGCTGGTACTGAGATTACAGGTCAGTGCCCAGTAAGAAAAGGAAGAAAAAGATAACTAATACAAAAGAGTTAGAGAGGAGAGAGAGAGAGAGAGAGAGAGAGAGAGAGAGAGAGAGAGAGAGAGAGAAGCTGTAGAAAATTAAGGTCAGTCTTCATCATACCCTCTTCAGTGTCTTGTGCCTCAGGTGTTTCCTCTAAGGGCCTGATGAATGTTCAACCATTTGCTCTACCTATTAGGATGTAGAATTTTATGGTACCATTGCCTTTTGGGTTCAGATTTGTGTCTCCCACCCTGTCCTTTGTCCTCCCCTCCCTCCCCACCTTCTCTATGGTCTAGTCCTTGAGATGCTTGCTGGGTATGTTGTCATCTTGGGTAGATTCAGGTTAGGTGCTGTAGATGAGTGAGACTATGCTATGGTTTTCTTTCTGTATTCGGTAAGTTCACTGAAAATGAACTGTTCCAGGTTCAACCATTTTTCCTCAAATTTAATTGTGTCATTTTTTCTTACTGCTATGTATAATTCCACTGTGTAAATATACCAAATCTTAGTTATCCATTCTTCTAGTTACGGACATCTGGGTTGATTCCAGACCTTAGCTATTATGAATTGAGCTGCTATAAACATGGCTGAACAAATTTCTCTGGACTGTGGTTTAAAGGTTTTAGGGTATATGCCCAGTAAGGGAATAATTGGGTCTATAGGTAACTCTATAGTCAGCTTTATCTGGAATCTCCATATTGCTTTCCAAATGACTGTACCATCTTACATTCCCACCAACAGTGGATGAGTGTTCCTAATTCTCCACATCCTCACCAAAAGAAAGCTAATGAGTTCTTTCATGTAGAAATTTCATTTATAATACTAACTCATTTGGGACTAATCAAAGTATCAGTATTTGGGAAATAGAAGGTGTTTAGCATGTTAGGGAGAGTAATAAGAGGTAAAACAAGGATTAAATATAATAAAACACCTTATGTAAATCATAAAAGTATCAGAAATGAAAAAAATTAATTAATTAATGCTATTTCACTTAATAATGTCTTAGAATATGACAATAAAAATAGCTACTACATTCAAAAGTATATATGTATTTTAAAACAGCATACTAATATAAAAGTGACCCCAATAATTTTCTATTCATACTTCATATGGCAAAAATTTATTATTAATATTTGTTTTGAAACCACAGAAGAAGAGTTGGTGAGATAAACAAGTGTACTGCCTCCATGACAAGCTTGACAATCAGCTCCAGGTTGACACAGACAGCTGCTGAGAATATTCAACATATACCACAGCAGAAATCCAGAAGCCCCTGAGAGCTCATTACTGAATGAGACCTAAAACACACCCACCATAGCTCATGGAATTTTGCAGAGGAGGGAGCAAGAAGATTATAAGAGCCACAGGTCAGGAGACCATACACCAAGACATCCCCCCTCATCTTTGTCCCTAACAATGACTGAATGATGCTCTCACAACTCACAAACCACAACCCCATGAGGAATACTAGCAACCCTAGGGAGGTGAGCCCTCTAGGGATTAGGACAAGGGAGGAGGGAAATGATGGTACCAACACAGGAGGCATCTATACAAAACATATTCTTAATAAAAATGTTTTAATATTTATAATTATAACAATTCTTAATTATTTCCTTAATAAAAGTAAACATATTCACTTATAATTTTTAAAAGTACCTTAAAATTCTCATGTAATGGAAGACCCTATGCCAAGATTATATAACACATTGTAGTGGATAACTGACTAGTTACTATTATTTAAATGGTAGAAACCATTAGAAAGACAAATGGCAGTATATTCATTTTCATTTGAGAAACTACAGGTACACAAAATCTAGAAATGCCTAGAAAATTGAGATGATTATTTGAACTTCATGAGTAACTGATATTCTGGTATGATTAATTTTTCCAGAGGGTAACATAATATTGAGTATACTTGCTGTTTTAAATTTTTAAGCATTTGTATCTATATATCGTTTGATATATAATTTTATTGAAGGCAAAAAAAACACTCTTTTCATTTTGTTCATTGTTTATATTTTTGTTTGTCTATCTTTCACTATTCATTAAAAACATGTTTGATGTTACCTGGGGATGTAGAGAGTCAATGGCCTTTCTTCAAGTTTAGGTAATGTTTAGTGTCATCACTCATTAAGTAGAGAAGAGACATTAAAATTTAAAACATAATTTGTTTGCTTTTGACATGTATTTCAATCCCAGTTGTTTAGTGAAATATATACTCCCCAAAGTCAAATTTGCCAAGATGAATTTTAAATTCATTCTTATTACTTGAGGATGCATTCAGTGATATGAAAGGAAGAGTTCAGGTGAAAATCCATGTGCATAGAAGTATCTAAAATGGCAAGTATAAAATAATTTATCTAAAATAAATAGTAAATATTGGAAAACAGATAAAATTAGATTTATATATTAAAAAGAATATTCAAGTCTTAAAAATGAAAGATATATGCCAATTGGTACATCTGATTTTAGAAAGTATTTCTTTGTCCTAATTTATTAAATATAGTTAGTAATGAATTGTTTAAATCAGAATACTTAGAAGAGAGGGAATGTCCATAACATTGATCTGATAATTTCCCAATTTAGCAAAATATCACATTGTATATCTTAAACATATAGCCCAATTATTTATATCTTAAATATATAGCCATGTTATTTAGATACCAACTACACAAATACAAATCTCATAGTATTCAACATAAGTAAAATTATAGTAATCACTTTTAAATTGTTCAATGCACATAGAACAATGAACCACATATAAATATACACATAAATGTGAACTCAGAATATTGGATATAATCAAGTAAATTCATTTATTTTTCTTTACCGCTGTTTGAGGTGTTGCTGTTTCTAGAGTTTTCAATGACTAAAATGAAGTTTAAGAAGAGGGAAATATCTTTATCTAGCCTAGTGGTCCTAGATAATTTTTTAATACCCTGAGGTGAATCTTTTCTCCTAAAGTTGTAAAGGGATGATTTCCACAGGTCAGAATTTGTTTTCTACATTTTTTATTCTCGCATCTGTCTAAGCTGCAAGGCAGTTAATGTAATCTCAAAGCCATTCATCCATGGAACCCCCTGGTGTGACAGACAAAGAGGACAGAGAGCCAGTTCTCAAGCTTGAGGCACATACATAAACTATTTTCCCATTTTCTTGATTTGTGTAAAACTTGACTGATTCATTTAACAAATGTTCACCTTAAATCAGCTCCTTGCACAATATATGAGTGGAGACACTTGGATAATTTGTATTTTACAAGCCTTACGTACCCATGTCATGAAACAACTCTTTCTTGGGCTGTATGGACACAGTGTGAAAGTGCACCTCTGAAACATGATCAGACATCAGTGAGCTCAGACGGCTACTGGTTCCCATCACTTCACATAGCGTTGGACACTCACTAGTGTTTGTTTTGAGATTACATATAACACTGGATTGAAAACAAATAAAACAGATTTGCCAGGTTGAGATGTATTTGATAAATATGAAAGCAAGTAAAATTTTCATGTTTCAAGTACTGTTTTACCATATATCTGGCATTCATAAACATGAGCGTTTAATGAAGAAGTACTTTGTATGTGAAGCTGTCACTGTTTAACATGCAGCCTTGAGAGGGAAGAGATACAGAATTGTTTCAGAAGTGAAACCACAGGTCATGAAGCCCATGGATTTATGTGCCACATGGACTGTTTTCATTTCCAACAAATGAAGGTTCACCATCAAATTCACATTTTTGCTCTTACTCTCAGATACTAGCTGTGCTAATAGATATTTAGTGAGCTTGGAGAAAAAGAAATTAAAAAGAAAAGACTGAAAATCCAGACAAACTAAGGAAACTAGTGGTCAAGGATAGGGGCTCTACAAAGGAATGTTAAAACAGTAGAATCAAATGGACTTAACATTACTTGAGTGACAGAAGTGCCTAGATATATCTTAAGTTCTTTTGATTGGGGCACAGCATTGGAATAATATTACTATTACTACAGTGAAGACAAATAGGACCTATGAAATTTTATTTTGTTTTATCTTTAAAACTATATTTTTGACTTATGTACCTAATTTTTTTTTAATAATTAACAACTTCCATGATTGTAAACAACATCCCATGGTAATTTCCTCCATCCTCCCACTTTCCCCTTTGAAACTCCACTCTCCATCATATACCCTCCCCCTCTCAATCAGTCACTCTTTTATTTTAATGTGAAAATCTTTTCCTCCTATTACGACGGTCTTGTGTAGGTAGTGTCAGGCACTGTGAGGTCATGGATATCCAAACCATTTCGTGTCTGGAGGAGCATGTTGTAAGGAGTCTTACCATTCCTTTGGCATTTACATTCTTTCTGCCACCTCTTCCACAATGGACCCTGAGCCTTGGAAGGTGTGATAGAGATATTGCAGTGCTGAGCATTCCTCTGTCACTTCTCAGCACCATGATGCCTTCTGGGTCATCCTAAGGTCACTGCCATTTGAAAAGAGAAAGGTCTCTAACAAAAACAAACAAACAAAAAAAAAAAACAGTGACAGTAGCATTAATATATGGGTATGAACATAAAGAGAAGTGCTTACTGGGCAGTTTGATGAGCATAGTATATATGTTTAGTCAGAAAGCAGCAGATATTACACCCGTAGGGCTCATGACTATCCTTGTTTTAGGTTTTCAGTATCAGGGATGTATTCCCTCCCATAGAGTGGGCCTCCAGTCCAATTAGAGGGCAGTTGGTTTCCCCCATAACAGACATGCCACTATTGCACCCATTGCCTCATTTGGCCTGATTGGCCAAATATAAGGCTTGCAGCATCCACTGTTGAGTATCTTAACTGGTAATATCTTTCTCTCTCCCATTGAGCTGCATGCAGTGTGGCTTTTTCCAGCTTTCTGTCAGCTGGTCTACATGGAAGAGGTTTTCAGCTCAGCTCCAGCAGGATTTCTCAGTGACCTTGTAGCCTAAGTATGTGGAGTCTTCAGCAATAGGGTCTTACCATCCATTCCTGGTGGAAAACCAAGGGTCTCAGCAATGGCCTGTAAAGTTTGGGGGGCATTAGGGACCTCCCTGGCCAACAACTCACTGGAAGGTATCCCATCCCTTGCACCGAAAATTTTCTAGTATCAATCTATGCCTCCTCAGTGTTCCATTGTTCAAAAAAGTAGGTTTGCATATGCTTTATTTACATCTTCTTAGATTTTGATTAGCCCTCATTCCATTTTTCCTTTACTCAATGTCTTCCCCTGACCTCACTTAGGCCTCTTCACCCCCATTAATCTGTTTTTCTACTTACATATATAAGGATATTTAGTGATTGGTTGTAGGTATGAAACATGAGGGGACTTTTAAATGGAGTATTTTTTTGGGGGGGTTGGATTCACATATAAGTAAAAGTGAATGGTATTTGTTGTTAGAATGATTTCCAAAGTAAGAAAAAAGAAAACACCTTAAAACCTTATTAGTAAATGAATCATATCACTCAATTGTATTTATATACATGATGGATTTTTTTTCTCCTAGCCTATATCTTGGTTTCCATACCTAATACTTTGTGAAATCTAGATACTAGTCTTCATTTTCCCTATGATAGAGGTTATGTTATTCAGTCCTTGTTTCCTTTCTATAACTATAACATGCCTTAAAGTTTCTTTATAATTGTAATAAAAAAGATACTTCAATGAATACACTGATTTTTTTCTAAATTGTTTTATTCATAAAGTGAGCTGTAGTACTGTATGGGGGTATTTTAAGTGTCATTCAGCAAAAAGAGGCAATATCATATCAGCTGAATTATGTTGCTCTAACAGCTTTCAAATCTCAGCGACTTAAAGGAGAAAAAAAAATGTTAACTTCTTGCTAATGGTAAGCTGCACATCGTCTTTATTGTAGCAGCTTGAGAAGGCTTTACATACCAATTCTGCACACTTGCTTGTGGGTGTGCACAGAGTAAGTCAAGTAAACAATTTAAAGATCAGGGATGCAGACTCCTACATGGAAAAGGACAGTAACATCATGCTATCTGCCATGGCCTGCTGTACTTACTTCTGTATCTGCATTGTTAAAGGACACTTAAGTACTTGTTTTGTGTTTAGTTCACAGCTCATCAGCTTCTCCTATTCTCAGATTGATATTTTTCTAGTGCCTTTAGTGGGAAGGCAGCTCCAAAAAGTCTTATCCTCTGTACCATTCTACTGCTGACTAATAAAGTGCTAAGTTTTTTCCAGTAATACACAAAGAAAAAATATGTCTTGCCTCCCTGGTGACATACTAAACATGGAATAGCTTCATAAATTATTCTGAGTCTCAGCAATGATACTCTTTAGGTAGGTTACTTCCAGCAAAGGAAATAATACTCTAAGCTGAACTAAGGTCTTCCATTTAAGGTCTCAAAAAAACCCATTTTTTATATAAGTATTTTTTTCTTATTTATTTATTTATTTATTTGAGAAAGACGAGAGAGAGAGAGAGAGAGAATGGGCACACCAGGGCCTCCAGCCACTGCAAATGAACTCCAGACGTATGCACCCCTTTGTGCATCTGGCTAATGTGGGTCCTGGGGAATCGAGTCTCAAACCAGGGTCTTTAGGCTCCACAGGCAAGCGTTTAACTGCTAAGCCATCTCTCCAGCCCTATATAAGTATTTTTAAGAGGTAGTTTAGTCATCAGTACACTGTGTAGTGGATAATGTTGCATTCAGAAGTCACAGGTTCCAGCAGAAAATTTTCAGTGCCAGGGATGTGATACCTGTATTTTATTTTTGGTCAGGGAGGCACCTATGGCTCCCAAACAGTCTATGGTATTGCCAAACCTTTAGATGGTAAGACTCTATTGTTGAAGATACCATACGCTTTGGATGCAGGGCAATGAGATACTAAACAGGAACTGAGCTAGAAGTCTCCTCCCTGATGACTAGTGGGCATAGTACTAGCAAGTGGTCTGCAGACAGCTGGTGGATGAAAGTTGTTAGCAGTCTTAACCAGCAGAGTAACCTGCAATCCACACAACTGGCCATCTGGACTAGATGTGTTAATTACTGAAATAATTGCATGTCTGTTATGTAGGTAACCACCTACTCTGTGACTGAATTTAAGGGCCCTTCCACAGGAAGAAATTCATGCTTAGTATTGAAGTCTAGTCAATAGCCTATAGCTGGCCAGGTCATAAGTCCTTATAGGGAGGCTACTACTATTGTTCATCTGCCTGGATATATTATGCTCACCAAATCACCACATAACTATTTATGCTGTTCTAACTTTTGACTAGAGAAGTTTTCCTTTCCAGATTGGCAGTGACTGCCATAGAAACTCAAAACTCCTCAAAGTTCAGAGGAAAGGTAACAGTTGAGTTTTCATACTAGACAAGACATCTTCCTCACACTTCAAAGATTCTCAGGGACTATAGAAGAGTATTGGGAAGAATGTAACAGCCAAAGGATAGGAAGGAAAGCTTCAAAATACTGTCTTCCTGACAATAATTGGTTATTGCGTTCATAAACTCTGAAAGGTTTTGCTTACCTACCCAAGACCTGCATACTATTGAGTATTGTGTCTATCACAATATGGATAATCAGTGGAAGAAAAGTACATAAAACTAGAGAACATAGAAAAGAATACATCATTCAATAGAAGGGAGTGGTGGAGGAGGAACAAGTGAGAGTGATGAAAAGGGATTATGTAAACTTTTAAGAATGAAGTTTTAGATTTTTTGACATTTTATTTTACTTATTTCAGAGAAAGAGGGAGAGACAGAGAGAGAGAGAGAGAGAGAGAGAGAGAGAGAGAGAGAGAGAGAATGGAGATGATGGATATGGCTGGGCCTTCAGCCACTGCAAATAAACTCCACAGGCATGCACCACCTTGTACATCTGGCTTATGTAGGTCTTGGAGAATCAAACATGGGCCATTAGGCTTTGCAGGCAAGCACCATAACCACTAAGAAATCTCTCCAGCCCATGAATAAAGAAATTTTAGGGCTGGAGAAATGGTTTAGCAGTCAAGCACTTGTCTGTGAAGCCAAAGGACCCTGGTTTGTTGCTCAATTCCCCAGTACCTACATAAGACAGATGCACAAGGTGACACATGCATCTGGAGTTTGTTTGCAGTAGCTGGAGGCCCTGAAGTGCCCATTCTCTCTCTCTCCCTCTATCTGTCTTTCTCTCTCTGTCTGTCACTCTCAAAAAAAAAAATCTTAAAACAGGAATTTTTCTATTTTTTTTTATTAATTAGTTTTGTACTCAGTGAATACAGTCAAGTTGGTACCATTGTTAGGCTCATCCATGTCCTACCCCCAATCCCTGGCCCCTCCTTGTTGAGGTATATGGGTCATGCACTCTGGAATTAGCCCACAGTTATGGGTAGGATAAATGTCTCTGCATATCATGACCCAACGTGTGGCTCTGACATTCTTTCTGTCCTCTCCGGCAAAACTTCCCTGAGCCATGATGGCTCACTTTTGGTCTGCTTCAGTGATGAGGTGTGGGGGCCTCTGGGCCTCTGGAAATCTGATTTGGTAGGAGTTGATTTTTCTCTGTGTTGGTACCCAGTTCACTAAGAAAACAGCACCCTTGCTTGTTTCGCCACTTGTTCTTAGTTTTAGCTGGGGCCCTTTTGAGGTATGATGGGGTGGGTCTCTCCTTAGGATCTACATCTATTTGAAAAAGAGAAGCAGATTCTCCAATGGAGAGTAAAGTTAGCACCCTGCAAATGAGACAACCCTTATTTTTTTTTAATAGATAATTTAATAGGTGTAGGCCCTCTTATGGCCCATGATTGGTGGTAGCTTGATAATGAGAGGGGGTTTATGTTTGGATATGGTTCTGACTTGTTTCCCAGTTCCAGCTATGGGTCCCATACCACTGAGGGGAACGTTTAGCTGAATTGAGAGCAGTTGGTTTCTCACCAGGGCTATGCACCACTATTGTACTTGTGTGAGCATCACGACAGGTTATTTGTTGCTAATTAGGTTAGACCATGAGTTGCCTGGACAGATATTGGTCATTTTCCCCCAGTCACCCAAGTAGCACCTTCTGGCACTAGACACACTGACTGTCTGCGGACTGACTCTCTTCCAGCTTCCAGCCATGCCATTCCATTTTACATGTCAACTACATGTGGTGTATTCAGCAGTAGGGTGTTACCACTAACCTTTGGTGGGTCACCAACTACTCTGACAGCAATCTGTCTTTCTTTTAGGCAACCTTGTGGGTCTCTATGATTAAAAGCTCATTGTGGATGATAGCCACATGCTGGTACTGGGAGTTATAGGTCAGTGCCCACTAAGAAAAGGAAGAAAAAGATAACTAATATAAAAGAGTTAGAGAGAAGAGAGAAGAGAGAGAGAGAGAGAGAGAGAGAGAAGCTGTAGAAGATTAAGGTCAGTCTTCATTATACCCTTTCCAGTGTCTTGTGGCTCAGCTGTTTCCCTGGTGAAAGTTCAGCCATTTGGTCTGCCTTTTAGGATGTAGAATTTCATGATACTATTGCCGATTGAGTCTAGATTTGTGTTTACCACCCCCTCCCTTTCCCTCTCCTCCCTCCCCACCCATCCTATTGTCTAGTGCTCAAGATGAGGAAAAATGGTTCAACCATTTTTCCTCAAATTTCATTGCGTCATTTTTTCTTACTGCTGTATAGAATTCCATTGTGTAGATATACCACATCTTAGTCATCCATTCTTCTAGTGATGGACATCTGGGTTGATTCCAGCTCTTAGCTATTACAAATTAAGCCACTACAAACATGGTTGAGCAAATCTCTCTGGCCTGTGGTTTAAAGGCTTTAGGGTACATGCTCAGTAAGGGAATAACTGGGTCTGTTGGTATCTCTATAGTCAGCTTTTTCAGGAGTCTCCATATTGCTCTCCAAAGTGGTTGTACCATCTTACATTCCCACCAACAGTGGATGAGTGTTCCTGCTTCTCCACATCCTTGGTCTTGCTTTTCTTAAAAGGAATATGATATTAAAATATAATTACATGCTAATGTGCCAGAGTATCTTTGTGTAATTATAGATGCACTCTTAATTTTTTCAGGGAAAATCATTACAACATAATTTTTATACTCAATCATGAATATGTAGTTTTCAATAGAGTAACACATGTAAAATGATTATCATTATAGATATTATTAGGCAAATATAAAATATTATGGAATCAGCATTGGAAAAAAGGATGAGACTATGAATCACTATGTATATAACACTAAGTGTTCCAAATTCCATATGCAGAGGAAGAAGTCAAAATTTAAACATTCAAAATGAAGTTTTAGCTTAGGTTTAAGAACAATTGCTCTGTTCTTTAAAAGGAATGAATTAATGTTAAAAAGAAAAGTTAGGTGTTTGTCCTATAGTTTATATTTCCAGTAACCATTTAATTACATTGTTATTGGATATGGATGGGTATATAGTAACAGTGCAAAATAAGAAAGAGTTATATAATTAAATATTTAATTAAGCTCGGTCTTTCAAAATGAGTAAGATTATTCTCTCAAAATGAGTAAAATACATCTCCTACAACATCTACAAAATGAAGGAGTACAATTTCTGGCCAAGATGGTGACCGCCTAACTGCACCACACATCCCTGGGAAAATAGGAATTTTTAATTAAAATATAATAAAAGACTATTTTTATAATGCTCTTTTTCAGTTCTTCTGGTATTTGTTTTATGCCCAGGGAGTTCATTGTAGATAGAGAGATGATAGATAGGTAGATAGATGATAGATAGAGAGATAGATGACAGATACATAAATATAAAGATAGGTACATTAAAACTTTAGTTATGCTTAGGATTAAAATAATGATCCCCTATTAACACTTGGTCATTTCTTCAGTATGCAACTATAAAAATATAATTTCCATGTCATAATCTCCTTTTTATTTCAAAGTTTTAAAAGTATTTTATCTGGGCTGGAGAGATGGCAGTGGTTTAGGAACTTGCCTGTGAAGCCAAAGGACCCAAGTTCTATTGCCCAGAAGCCTTGCAAGCCACATGCACATGGTGGTGCATGCATCTGGAGTTCAGTAGCAGTGGCTAGAGGCACTGACATGTCTATTCTCTCTCTTTCTAATCAACAAATATAAATATTTAAAGTATTTTACTTTTTTTACTTCATTTACTTATTTGAGAGCAACAAGCAGATAATTGACATAAATTTAGTAACTCCCTAATAAATAAATAAAAATAAAAATTTTAAAATGTTTTATTCATTCATTTATTTGAGAGAGAGAAGCAAATATATAGATGATAGAGATAATATCATCTTAATAATTAAAATAAATTCAGTTACTCAATATGGCACCATATGCCCAGATAACTATAATCTCAACAATCCAGAAGATACAGCAGTAGGATTGCTTGTTTGACATATACCTGGCTGCACAGGGATACCCTTTCTTAACAAAGAGCAAAAACCAAAAAAAAAAAAAAAAAAGAAAACAAAGAATGGTATTGGTATTGAATTCCATCCTCTCTCATTAAATAACTATGCATCTGTGGACCTGTCTTATTCCTTCCCACCTGATAGCTTTGAAAGGATCACATATGCATATGTATATTTCTCAAGATGGAATACCTTTAACTTAACTGAAACATTTAAGGATAGCATCTATTTTATATCACTCACTTCATAAGTAAAATATATCAGTAGTACCAACTGTATAATGCAATGAAAGAATTGCTATAGAACATAAGTTTGAATCAAGTCTCCTCATACTGATTTAATGGATAGTGATTATAGAGAGTTGCATAGCCTCTTTCTGCTCCGTTCTCACATTCTCTCTGACAATATAGCTTATCTTTATAATATGAATTTCTGATTTACTTCTTTCCCCCTTTTCTAAACTGATTCCTTATAAAGTCATTTACTAATTAACTTGACAGATCATCCTTTTACTTCATCTGTACCAGAATATCTATTTTTAATTTTTTTTTTTTTATTTGAGAGTGACAGACACAGAGAGAAAGACATAGAGGGAGAGAGAGAGAGAATGGGCGCGCCAGGGCTTCCAGCCTCTGCAAACGAACTCCAGACGCGTGCGCCTCCTTGTGCATCTGGCTAGGCTTCACAGGCAAGCGCTTAACCGCTAAGCCATCTCTCCAGCCCCAGAATATCTTTGTATTTACATGTCACCCCAGTCGTCTCAGTCTCCCAGGTTAAAGTAGTGTTGTTAACCTCTGAAGTCTTTATCTCAGCTCTCCTGACCTAGACTTACACAGTCCTGTTATTTCCTCTATCATTTATTGTTCATTTTTTATTACCTTCATGTGTATCTGAACCTGAATTTGCAGGGATCCTTTGTTTATAGTCATCTGGTGTTCTGGACCTTTACTGGCAGACTTCAACAAATACAAGTCGACTAAAGTAACATTGGATATAAAAGATATGAGTGAGCCAGGCATGGCGGCACACCCCTTTAAACCTAGCACTCAGGAAGCAGAGATAAGATTTCCATAAATTCAAGGCCAAACTGAGACTACATGGTGAATTCCAGGCCATCCTGAGCTAGAGCAAGACTCTACCTAAATAAAACAAAAAACAAACAAAAAAGATACTAGTGAGAAAATATCCAGAATGGCCTTTTCATGTAGACAAGACACCATTTTAACATAAAATGTATTTCAAGACAAACCAAAGCAATTTTCCTTTTTATCATATCATACTCACTTTACAGAAACAGCAATCAATAAAAATCACATACCATATATATATATGTATGTATGTATACAGAGAGGGAGAGAGAGAGAGATAGACAGAAAGAGAGAAAGAGAGAGAGAGAGAGAGAGAGAGAGAGAGATTTAAAATTCTGTTGATCAAATACAATGAAATAGTGTAGTGCAAGGAAAAGAAGTTATGACTTCTGTAAAACTAGATAAGTCTATGTCAACAACAACTTGTGTTTTACTTTGCAAAGGAAAACTATTTTAAGGATTCTTAATTGAATTCATGTTTAATAAAGATATATAACAGTGATATTATTAATGAAATGTTTATTCTAATTATTAAAATACATTGTTGAACAAATAAACCAATGTGCACTAGGTAAGTATTTATATATTTTGATACAGATTCAATAAAAATATTAAAGCTTAAGTACTCAAGGGTATTTTGGATGGATTAGATATTGAGGAAAAAGTGTATAGGGAGTTATTTAAATATGCACAAAAAATGAAAAACTTTGAACTGAGAATAGATAAGGACATGAATATATGCGATTTGTTCACTTAGTAACAATTATGGAGACATTGTAGTACTATGTAGTGCTTATAAAAAGCTTGCATCAAATCATGTAATGCTAGTCAATATGAGGTACACTATAAAATCATAATGATTTGTATAGAAGTTTATATTATTACATATATACATATTACATATATATGTGTGTGTGTCATATATATATATATCTACATACATATACATATCTATGTGTGTGTATATATATATATCAAGCCAAGGAAAAGAAAAATAACCAAGCAAAGAGCATCAAAAAGTCATTAAAAGTATGTATCCCTCTTCATTTCACAACTTACTGTCACAACTACAAGAAAGGCTGAGAAATTTTGACTAATTATGTGAGCAAGAAGGGAAGAACATAGATTTGTGTGAATGGCTAGACTCCATTCACCTCAAAGATTAATATGACAACAGTAACTTAATTTGAAAGAACTCACAATAAGGAAAACAATATACAAACTTGATAATATACAGAATGTTGAGTAGGAAAAGTTGAAACAATAACATTCATGTTCTTGTTAGTTGAGAAGCTTGGATGTTTGGGTAGAAATGCAATGCATTTCAAGAGAGTTCATCAAGAAATTTATTTTTGTTCTAAATTTTGTAAAAAGTGATATTCTCTAACTGTTGAGGACCTGGAGAAGAAAAAATTAATATTAATGAAAAAATTTATATATATATATATCTTCTATATGGCTGAGCATGTGGTTCAAGCTACCATTCTTTAAAAAGGGTTGTGTATAACACATAAGTTTAGCCAGACACCAGTAGATGTTACACCCTTAGGCCTCATGTCTACCCTTGCTGTAGGTTTTCAGTATCAGGAATGTATTCCCTCCCATAGAGTAGGCCTCCAGTCAAATTAGAGGGTGGCTGGTTTCCCACATAACAAACATGCCACTATTGCACCTACTGGTTCATTTGGCCTGGATGGCCAAATATAAGATGTGCAGTTTCCACTGTTGAGTATCTTCACTGGTGATTTCACTCTCTCCCATTAAACTGCATGCAACATGGCTTTTTCCAGTTTTCTGTCAGCTGGTCTACATGGAGGATGATTTTAGCTCAGCTCTAGCAGGATTTCTCAGTGATTTTGTAGCCCATGTATATGGAGTCTTCAGCAATAGGTTCTTACCATCTATTCCTTGTGGAAAACCAAGGGCCTCGGCAATGGCCTATGTTTTGGGGCATCAGTGACCTCCCTGGCTAACAACTTACTGAAAGGTATCCCATCCCTGGCACTGAAAATTTTCAACTAGCAATCTGTGGCTCCTGAGTGTTCCATTGTTCAAAAATATAGGTTTCTATATGACTTAGTTATATCCTCTTAGATTTTGTTTTGTCTTTCCTCCACCTTTCCTTTACTCAATCTATTTCCCTGACCTTGCTTAGGCCTTTTACCCCCAGTGATCTGTTCTTCTACTTACACATATACAATATCATCCTATTAAGTACCCCCCTCCCTTCCTTTCTATTCCCTTTATATCTCCTTTCTAGCTTACTGGTCTCTGCTACTGAGTTTTATTCCTACTCACATGAAAGTCCAATCATTTGTATCCACATATGAGAAAGAACTTGTGACATTTGGCTTTCTGGACCTAAGTTACCTCACTAAGTATAATCCTCTCTAGATCCATCCATTTTCCTGCAAATTTTATAACTTCATTTTTCTTTACCACTGAGTAGAACTCGATGGTGTAAATGTGCCACATCTTCATTATCCACTCATTAGTTGAGGATCATCTAGGCTGGTTCCATTTCCCAGCTATTGTGAATAAAGCAGCAATAAATATGGTTGAGCAAGTATCCCTAAGGTAGTGAGACAAGTCCTTAGGGTGTATGCTTAAGAGTGAATTTAGGATGACTCAGAAGGGACCATGTTGCTGAGAAGTGACAGAGGCATGCTCAGCATTGAAATATCTTTGACACACCTTCCAAGGCTCAGGGTCCATTGTGGACAAGGTGGTAGGAAGAATCTAAGAGCCAAAAGAAGTGTAGAACTCCTTACACTGTGCTTCTCCAGACACAAAATGGCCTGGATATCCATGTCTTCACAGTACCTGACACTACCTACACAAGACCATAATAATAGGAGGCAAAGATCATGACATGAAAATAAAAGAGAGACTGAGGGGGGAGGGGATATGATGGAGAATGGAGTTTCAAAGGAGAAAGTGGGAGGAGGGAGGGAATTACCATGGGATACTGTTTACAGTTATGGAAGTTGTCAATAAAAAAGGGGGATTGTGAATGATGTTGCCATTCCTCTAGTTAAAAAAATACAAAAATTGTTGGAGCATGAAATAGCACGTTTGTGAACATAGGGCACATGCAATCATTTAAAAACTGTGAATAATATGCAATTCAATATTTGGCCATGCATCTTTTTTCTGTCAATAGAATATTTTTTGTTACTTTAAGAATAGATGTACATGAAATATCTTTGTCATTTTAAAGTCTAAGAGATTTATTTTAACTGAATCTATAGAAAACCTCCTGTACTTTCATTAGCTTTGTCTCAAGACTTTATACCTTATGCAATTGAATTAATCACTGCAACATGAATATTTCTGAATTTTCATGCTGCCCTGTTTTGAATTATGTACTTTAAAAGTGTCTATTTTTCATGTTTCATGAGAACCAGTTTATTGTTTCTTTTTAATATTTCCTACTTTACTAGTAGGTGGTCATTTCTTCTTTATGCACACACACATTTATAATCAAAGACCAAAACCAACTATAATGTATGCTGCTTTCTTTTTTTTTTAATATTTTACTTTTTTTATTTGAGAGAGGGAAAGAGGGAGAGAGAAGGGGGGGGGGGAGAGAGGGAAAGGGAGGGAGAGAATGGATGCACCAGGGCTTCCAGCCACTGCAAAAGAACTCCAGATACATGTGCTACCTTGTGCATTTGGCTTACGTGGGTCCTGGGGAATTGAACTGAGATACTTTAGCTTTGTAGGCAAGCACATTAACCACTAAGCCATCTCTCCAGCCCATGTATGCTGCTTTCTTATTGAGACAAAGAATCCAACATTCTTTTACATTCAAAGGTTATTAAATTAAAATGAGATGTATATATTTAATACTGATAATTAATATATTTTAATCATGATTTGATTTTAATATAAATATATAACAATTCTAATTTATAGTACTTGCTTATATAAATATATTCTATACTGCTTATAACCCTTGCTTGATTTTATAAGTTTGTTTTATAACATTTTAATCTTTTATATTCTATTTTGACATATAAGTAAGTAACCTTAGTTGATATTATTGATGCTTATACATAAAAATCAAACTTTTATGACCTAAGCCCTCATTTTGAATGGGTAAAGAACAGTTTTTAAGATAGAATTTGCTTTCCATAATTCTTCAGCATTTTTTAAATCAACATATAGACTGCTACTATTCAGTATCTCTATGTCATGGTGACCAATAAAATTATTTTGTTGATCCAAACTGTGACAATTTTATTACAATCATGACTTTAAAAGGTAAGGGCAGAAACATCACATAGCAGTACAAGTCTGTAAGTGTGCTGAGAGATACTAAATACCAATTACAAGTCTAGTTGCTTGTTACTTATAGGTTTAATATCAGAGATTACCCAAAATTTCATTTTTTCCCATCTTGTTTTCCTCTGAGGCATCAACATAAATTAAAATGGTGCTATTAGATGACTCTCCTGACATGAGCTCCTTGCTTTATTGTTTTTCAGTCTGTTTTTCTCTTAGACTTCCTTTTTTTTTTCTTTATTAGTTATGTACATACTCAGAATGTAAACAGCCATGTTGGTACCATTCTTAGCCTCTTCCCTGTACTCCCCCTTCTACAGGGACCCTCCTCATTGGGGATTGAGGGTCGTGCATTGTGGGGGAATCCATGGGGAAGAGGCAATGACTATGTAAAATGTCCCAACCTGTGGCACTAATAATAATTCTGTGAATTTCCCTGAGCCACACTGGATTCATTTTAGGTCTATTTCAGAAATGAGGTCTTGGGAGCCTCTGTGTCTCTGTATTTCTGATTTGGTAGGAGTTGAGTGATATTTTTGTTTGTCTCCTTTAACCTTGTGCTGGTACCAGGTTCACCAAGAAAGCAGCACTCTTGTTCATTTCCCCAATTACTCTATGGTTTCAGCTGGGGCCTTGATGAGGTGCAATGGGCTGATTCTCTTCTCAGGTTCTGCACCCATCTCAAACAGAGCAGCAGATTCCCCAATGGAGAGTGAAGTCAGCACTGGGTAAATGGGATAACCATTATTATTTAAGAGAGAATTTAATAGATGTAGGCCCTATTGTAGCCCAAGATTGGTGGGATCTTGATATTGGAGAGAGGACTCATTTTTTTTTTTTTTTTTGGATATGTTTCTGAATTGTTTCCCACTCCAGCTATGGGTTCTATTCCATTAAACAGATATGTTAGCTCACTCAAGAGCAGTTGGTTATCCACCATGGCTGTGTGCCACTATTTCACTTGGGTGAGCATCACATCTGGTTGTTTGCTACTGAGTAGCATAGACCACAAGTTTCTTGGACAGATGTTGGTCATTTTCTCCAGTCACTCATGTAGCAACTTCTGGCACTAGATGAACTAACTATCATGGGGCTGACTCTCTTCTAGCTTCCATCCAGGTCTCTCCATGTTCTTTAGCAAGAGCATATGGTGTCTTTGGCAATAGGGTCTTACCATTAACCTTTGGTGAGTCATCAAGTGCTCTGACGGAAATCTGTCTTCTTTTGGAAAACTGTGTAGGTGTCTCTGATCACCAGCTCATTGTGGATGCATCCTCGTACTGGGAATTACAGGCCATCACCAAGGGAAAAGAAGGAATAAAAAGGTAGGTAATACAAAATAGAAAAAGAGAAGGGGGGGAGAGGGAGAGATACAGAGATAAACAGGAGAAGATAAAGGTTAGTCTTCATCATACCCTCTCCAGTGCCCTGTGATTCACGTATTCCCTCTAAGGACCTGATGAAGGTTCAAGGTTATAGTCTATGGTTCAGGATATAGGATTTTATGGTACCATTTCCATTTGGGTCCAGTTTTGTGTCCCCCCTACTACTCCCCCCCCACACAAATGTCCTGTCCTCAAGATACCTATTAGGTACATCAGCATCTCAGGCAGGTTCAGGTTAGGAACCACAGATGAGTGAGAACATGTGATGATTGTCTTTCTGTGATTGGGGAGTTTGCTGAGAATGATCTGTTCCAAGTTTAACAATTTTTCTTCAAATTTCATTTTTTCATTTTCCCTTACTGCTGTATATAATTCCATCATGTAGCTATACCACATAATGGTTATCCATTCATTTCATAATGGACATCTGGGTTGATTCCAGTTCTTAGCTATTATGAATTGAACAACTATAAACATGGTTGAACAAATCTTTCTGAATTGCAGCATGGAGCTTTTATGATAAATGCCCAATAAGGGAATAATTGTGTTTGTTGGTGACTCTATAGTCAACATTTTTAGGAGTCTCTATCCTGCTTTATGTAGTAGTTGTAACATTACATTCCCACCAACAGTTAAATAGGGCTCCTATTTCTCCACATTCTCGCCAACATTTGTTTACATTAGAGTTTTTAATGTTTAATATCCATCCTGGGGTAAGGTGGAATCTCATAGTTGTTTTAATTCGCATTTGCCTAATGATTATTGAAGTTAAACATTTTCTTAAGTGTGGGTTTGCCATTTGTATTCCTTCCTCTGAGAATTCCTTGTTCAGTTTTCTGCCCCATTTTGTGAGTGGGTTATTTGACTTTTTATTGTTTAGGTTTTTGAGTTCTTTGTAGATTCTAGAAATTAGGCCCTTGTCAGTTGTTTAGCCAGCAAAAGTTTCCTCCCATTCTGTGGGTAATTTATTGGCTCTGTTTATTGTATGTTTGTCTGTTATTGTTATTATTTTTTTTTAGCTTCAAGATATCCCAATGGTTGAGTGATTGTATAATTTCCTGAGTTACTGGGGTTTTGTTCAGGAAATATTTTCCCTATATCATGGAAATTTCTTCCGATTTTTTTCTTTGAGTAGTAGCCAAGTTTCTGGTCTTATATTGAGGTATTTGATCCATTTGGTCTTGATTTGTGTGTATGGCAAGATATGTGCATCTAGTTTCATTTTTGTGCATATGGTTATTCACTGCCCAGCACCATTTGTTGAGGATTCTGTCTTTTTTACAGTCTACATTGTTAGGGCCTTTGTCAAATATAAAGTATCTGTAGTTACTTTACCCAAACTCTGGGTCATCAATTCTGTTCCCTTGATCTACCCTGTTTTATACCAGTACCATGGTGCTTTTTAAATATTTTTGTTCATTTATTTGAGAATGACAGCAGAGAGAGAAAGAAGAAGATAGAAAGAGAGAGGAAGAGAGAGAGAGAGAAAGAGAGAGAATGGGTATGTCAGGACCTCCAGCCAGTGCAAACGAACTCCAGATGCTTGTGCCCCCTTGTGCTTCTGGCTAATGTGGGAACTGGGGAATCGAGCCTCAAACCAGGGTCCTTAGGTTTCACAGGCAAGTGTTTAACTGCTAAGCCATCTTTCCAGCCCCATGTTGCGTTTGTTATTATGGCTTTGTAATATAGCCAAATATCTTTTCAATCTTGGGGGGTGTGATAAATTTGTTTACTAGATTAATCTGGTCTGAGATTAGCTTTGGTAGGTGGTATGTGTCCAGGAATTTAGCCATTTTATACATATTATCCAGTTTTGTGGAGTAGAGGTTTTGGAAATAAGTCCTGATGATTCTTTCAATTTCACTTATGTCTGTTGTGATTTCTCCTTTTTCATTTCTAATTTTGGTAATTTGAAGCATTTCTTTTTTACTCTTGATAGTTTGGGCCAAGGGTTTATCCATCATGTTTATTTTTTCAAGAAATCATCTCTTTGTTTTATCAATTTTCTTAATTTACTTAGTTTCCAATTTATTAATTTCTGCTCTGATGTAAATTATTTCTTTCCATCTGGGGCTTTTTAGCTTGAATTTTTCTTGTTTTTCCAATGTCCTTAGGTGGATGATTAAGTTACTGATTTGGAATCTCTCTGTCTTTGTTATGAAGGCATACAGTGCTATGAATTTTCTCATAAAGACTGCCTTCACTTTTGGCATGATGTGTTCTTTTGGTCATTCATTTCTAGAAATTTTGCCATTTTATTTTTTATTTCATCCATCTGGGGCAGTGGAAGGGACATTGGTCACATGGAAGTGGAGGTCCCTGGTGGTGGGAAAGCCTACGGAGAAGGGAATGATAGCCTGATGACCTGGGTCCACTTAGTCTAAGGTTAGTGCAGGAGGAAACTGATGGCTTCTGGTTGGGATGGCTGCTTGAGGGGCTTGCGGGACTGGTGGGCTCCCCTAGAGCATGGGACCAAAGATCTTGCCTTTCCTTCCTCACAAGTTGTGGTGTGGTTAGGCAGACACCACATGGACCAGAAGTCTTCTGTCTTTAGACATTCTGGCCAATGTTTCTTCTTGAAATTTGGGAGTGAGTGTCATTTCTCAAGTGTAGCTCTACAGTTCCGTATGATTAAATGTTCTCTTCAGAGCCAATCAGCCTCAGGTGAACTTTGTATTTGGAGATTATTCATGTAATACAAGACTCATCTTCATGCCCTGTTATTTTTTTCCAGAATATTTATTTTCATGATAAGGGTTTTCTTGGTATCCCGGTCTGGCCTTGAACTCAAAATCATCCTGCCCTCAATTTCCCAGGTAGAGGTGACAGATATGTGTCACCAAAGCTAGCTTTCCTTGACTCTCATGAAGACTGAATATCCTAGCAATGTGATAGTGTAAATGTATGGCTCCATAGATGTAGATGTTTTATTAAAATTGAGTTTGCAGCTTCATTTCCTAGTAGGCAGAGGTACAGAGGAGGCATGTCACTGGGAGCTTCTCTGAAATGCAGCACAAAGGTATTGAGTTTGAGCTCTGGGATTTCTGTCTGCTATTTTTTTTTTAAACGTTTGGTGGGTTTCTCTCTTCTTGGGTGTATGGAAATAAGCAGCTCCTTCCACCATTGATGTAACTTTCCCTAGAATTATAAGCCTGAAATAAATTCATTCCTCCCAGGAATTGTTTCTGGTTGGATTTTCATCCTTACAACATGTAATTGACTACAACACATGCCAAGTGAATAAAATTCAGTAGCAAAATATAACTTGCTCTGTAGTTCCAAGATAGTACTTAGACTCATTAATTTTTTGTTTATTTTCATTTATTTGAGAGTGACAGACAGAGAGAGAAAGAGAGAGAGAGAGAGAATGGGTCCTCTAGCAAACAAATTCCTGATGCATGTGCCTCTGGCTTGTGTGGGTCCTGGAGAACTGAGCCTAGAACCAGGATCCTTAGGCTTCATAGGCCAGCACTTAACCACTAAGTCATCTCTCCAGCCCAGTCCCATTAATTTTTCCAACGCAGAGGAACAGAACTCTGTGCTTCCTTCCAATATGTCCCCTATATCATATGAATTCAAGCTCAATTTACATTTTTTTCTGATATTTTATATAACTTTTTTAGCTCAATATGTATCAGAGATGAATTATACAACACATTTTTTTCTGTATGCTTATATTATAAATAATTAGTTGCAATTCTGGAAAAAATAAAAGTGCAAGTGTTCTGTTAATCAGCAAACTTTTCATCTTTCTGACTTGCTTTGCTATATATTTCAGCCTTGAATATGAAATAGTTATTGACCACTGAACAGGGTGGAGGCTAGGTCTGGCAAGTCAGATTCCTAGTGTTATCATAGTGTCAATGTAAGCACATGCATGTGTACTTTTATCATCACTGAAATTCCTCCAATAACATCTGTGATTTGTGTGACACATTGCTATGCTGTCTCCTTTTGAATGAAATGCTTCATAGTTAAATTTATTCTTTCCACTTTCCTAATTTATTTATTATCCTAGAAGAAAATTAAGAAAATATGCCTTCTCTGTGAAAATCAATCAACCACTTTCTTTTTCTCAAATAAAATTTATTTTTCAAAAAGATTTAGAAAATAAGATTAGCAGACAGTCTAGGAAATGATTTTTCTTTCAGGTGCTTTTGAGGACACAAGTTGTCAACTCTTTCACTGTAAATAAGATTAGTACTGAGACTGGGGTAGGGACCTCATCCTAGTGTCAGACCAAACAAACTAACAGCACAAGGAAAAATGTGAATATAATTTATATTACATCAGTGATCAAATGGATATAGTTTTGTATGTATTTTACATCTGCCATACTGCAAATTATAGCCATTAGCTTTAAAGGACTGTGTATGTAAAGGGTGTTATGACATTAATTTTCACTTTATGTAATTTAGTTTAAGTTTTAATAGGTCTATATGATGAATAACTACCCTAATAATTGTTGCAATCCTAAGCCATTATCTGAGTACTATTAATATTCTATATACACAAAGCAAGATACAGATAATATATGCTCACAAGTGAAAGGTAATACAAACTGAAATTGAAATTTAGTATATAAATAATACATATATTATATATAAATTTACTATGAATTAAATCAAGAATGCATAAAATATATCTAGAGAAAACATAATTGTAATAGCAATAGGGTAAAAATTTAATATAATAATATTAATATCAATTGTGAAAGTACAGTATTTGGCGTGGTGTGTAGGAACTGAAAATTTGGCTGGTGAGTTTTAAACAAGTGCTGTACCACTCAACTATACCTTTAAACTGTAATTTTAAAAGCAATTAATGTATTATAAAAAGGCAAATATGACTTAATTTATACAAAAAACCCCTTGAAAATGATAAGCACATTATACAACATGTTATTTGATTGTTATATTCTAATAATTAATATGTAGCCCTATATTATATGTACATATATCAATTATGACTAAATATGGAACACTTAAACTATGGGCTAATACTATATAAATCTAATTACACATCTGTATTTAGAATAATATTCTTTGAGTTAACTTTAATTCAGACTGGTAAGTTGAAACTTCTTAAGAAATATAATTTTTAATTCACAAAATAGTAAATTTATAGAGTAATGTATGCATTCAAGAACAATAAAATCAATTTGGATATGTGGGAAAATATAAAATTCAGTCATTGGGCTGGAGAGATGGCTTAGCGGTTAAGCGCTTGCCTGTGAAGCCTAAGGACCCCGGTTCGAGGCTTGGTTCACCAGGTCCCACGTTAGCCAGATGCACAAGGGGGTGCACATGTCTGGAGTTCATTTGCAAAGGCTGGAAGCCCTGGCGTGCCCATTCTCTCTCTCTCTCTCCCTCTACCTGTCTTTCTCTCTGTGTCTGTCTCTCTCAAATAAATAAATTTAAAAAAAATTAAAATTCAGTCATGATATTATAGCTAGAGAATATAATTATAAATAAAACCTATCCCCTTCCATTCAAAAACCCCATAATGTAGCCCAGGAAAGTGGATGTAAATGAGAACTATATTACTGTACAGTTGTGAGTGAGATGATATTCAAGGACCTTTATTCAAGGTCCAGTTACAGTATAAATCAAATAAAATCAGTATATTCTATGCAGGAGATACATGGTTGCTTACAGACAGGAGGTGTTCAAAAACACATGCTCAGCAGAAATGTCAAAAACATAACAATTACACAAATTTCAAGAAATTTTGTTTGTAACTCTAGAAAATAGTATGCAAACAACTGGTACGGTTAACAGGCTGTTTAGTCTCAGATAGAGCAAATATTTTGAAGAATCATTTTATTTTACCTTCTTTAGGTTAAGATGTAGAAAACGTAGCTTTGTAACACTTGATTTATGTGGAGGCATAATCCAAGTATAGAGTTAGCACTCAGTAATTCTGTAGTAAATTTGGAACATATACAGCAACTTCATATAGAGAAATCCCTAGGAATTGATACCATTTTTGTAACAATTTATAAGAAAATTTCTCCCTAGTATTTGGTAATCAGTTAGTTCATGAATTACTAGCAACACATTATTTGCTGAAAATTGTAATGGCTTTCTAATTCTTCATCTATTAAATCTGTTTTCAAATGTGAATATATGCCTGTGTGGGAATGTTCATATAACCATAGGTTATTAAAGAGGTGTGTTTGTATACATTGATACAAAGTAAAGAGAAAATATTTTGAATTTTACACTTATTTCAAATGTTCTTAAATTCTTTTTTTATTTTTTTTTGGTTATTTTATTTATTTATTTGAGCACAACAGGCAGAGAGAGAAAGATGCAGAGAGAGAGAGAATGGGCACGCCAGGGCTTCCAGCCTCTGCAAACGAACTCCAGACACATGCGCCCCCTTGTGCATCTGGCTAACGTGGGTCCTGGGGAATTGAGCCTCAGACCAGGGTCCTTAGGCTTCACAGGCAAGCACTTAACCACTAAGCCCTGTCTCCAGCCCAAATGTTCTTAAATTCTTAAATAGAAATGACATTCGTTCCATTTCTTATCACCATGTGTTAAATACTATTCTATTCTTCTGTGTTATCTAATACCTGTTTTGAAAAAGCTGGTGTATTATATTGCATACTATAAAATGTTTCATGAAAACTGTTTAATTTAAAAATATTTTCATTCTCTAAAATATGATTGAAATTAGGTTTTGAAAAAAATCTTTGTTTTTAGCTATATCTTTGCCTTATCACATTCTTTCCATGCCTATTTTAACATCTTTATTTTAATCCACTGACTATATTTAATTTGGATTTCTTTCATGAGGATAGATGAAGACTTGTTTATTGCAGTATTTTACCACTGAAAATAGCAACAATTCCTTAAAGAGAGGTGGGGCCTCATGAGCCTCTGACCCATCTGTCATTGGATGTTGACTGTATAAATCTTGTGCAGGTAACCATAGTTGTTATGATTTCATGATTGTAATGTACATGACATATCCAGAAGACAGCCTTTTACAGCACCACTCTCATTCTTTCTCTTGTCATCTTGCCTCCCCTCTTCCATGATGTTCCTTGAGCCTTGGAGGATATAACATAATTATTTGTACTATAAGGCAGAGCATTCAACAGTCATTTATTTTCTTTTTTTAAATATTTTTATTTCTTTATTTATTTAAGAGTGAGAGAGATATACAGAAATAGGCAGGTAGACAGAGAGAATGGGTGCGCCAGGGCTTCTAGCCACTGCAAACAAACTCCAGACGTGTGTGCCCCCTTGTGCATCTGGCTAACTTGGGTCCTGGGGAGTCGAGCCTCGAACCAAGGTCCTTAGGCTTTACAGGCAAGCGCTGAACCACTAAACCATCTCTCCAGCCCCAGTCATTTGTTTTCAATAACTTGCCTGATTTTGAGTTTATGCATTAACTGTAACCCACTAACAAAAGAAGCTTTTCTGACCAAAGTTGAGAACAGCATCAATTTATGGATATAACCATAAGTATTGTTTTTCACTAGAAAAATGTCTCAAAATCTACATGGTAGCACAAAAAACCTTCAATAGCCAAAAATATACTCAGCGTGCATGCCTGGAGTTCATTTGCACTGACTGAAATTCCTGGCATGCCCATTTTCTTCATTTCCCTCTCCCCTTTTCTATTTCTATCTCATAAAATAAAAAAGAAAGCAACATCTCTGGTGATATCACCATACCTGATTTAAAGCTGTACTATAAGGCAATAATAATAATAAAACAGCATGGTTCTGGCATAAAAACCAGAATATTGATCAGTGGCATAGAGTTAATGATGCAGGTATGAGTTTGAGTAACTATAGCTATTCGAACTTCTACAAAGTGGACAAAAGCACTTAATAGAGCAAAGGCAGTATCTCCAGCAAATGGTACTGGGGACACTGGATAGCCAAAAGTAGAAGGTTGAATTTGGACCCCCTCCTCTCACCTTGCACTAAAATAAACTCCAAATTGTTCAAGGACCCTAATAAAATATCTAAATCTCTAAATCAATTAGAAAATACGATAGGGAGAACACTTCAATATACATGTTAGGAAAGACTTTATGAACAAGAGACCATAGGGTTAGGCAAACATTCAACACCTGAGACCTCATAAAAATTAAAAGCTGCTGTACAGAAAAGCAAATGACCAACAATCAATAGACAAGCTACTAAATGGGAAAAAAAATCTTTACCAGCAATAACTATAGCCAGGGCTTAATATCTAGATTCTACACAGAATTCAAACACCTAAATAACAAAAGTTTTTAAAAAGTTAAGCACCCCACTCAAAAAATGGAGCAGGGAATTGTACATGTGTTCTCAATGGAAGAAATACAAATGGCCATTAAACAACTAAAGAGATGGTCAACAGGGAATATTCACCAGGGAAATGCAAATTAAAATGACTATGACATTCTATCTTACTCCAGCCAGAATGGCACCAATCAAAAAATTCAATGATGGCACATTCTGGCTGGGATGTGTAAGAGAGAAACCTTCATCCACTGTTGGTGGGAGTGCAAACTTGTATAAGTACTATGAAAATAAATATGGAGAGTCAACAGGCTGAAAAGAGAACTGCCATTATATCCATCTATGCCTCTTTTGTGCATATGCCATAATACTCTGCTGTATAAAAGAGATATGCTCAAGCATTTTTATTGCCAGAAACTGGAATTAGCCCAGGTGTGCATCAATAAATGAATGATTTATGAATTTGTGATACATATACACAATGGAATTCAACTTTGTGGTAAGGAAACATGAAACAATCAATTTTGCAGGAAAGTGGGGGGGGCTTGGGATATATTTTAAAATATTTATATGTTAATTTGAGAGAGAGAGAGAGAGAGAGAGAGAGAGAGAGAGAGGGAGGGAGGGAGGGAGGGAGAGAGGGAGAGAGAGAGAGAGAGAGAGAGAGAGAGATTGAGAGAGAGAGAGAGAGAGAGAGAGAGAGAGAGAAGAATCACACCAGGGCCTCCTGCCACTGCAAAGGAACTCTAGACACATGAATTACTTTATGAAATTGGCTCTATATGAGTACTGGGAAATCAAACCAAGGCTGTCAGGCTTTGTAAGAGAGCACCTTTCACTGCTGAGCCATCTCTCCCACTCAGCATAAATACTTTTAATTCTCTTTGACAACATACCCAATCCAGGAAAATGACAGTGTATAGCCTCTCTTTTTGAGTCTATGACCTCATCAGACATAGACTTTAGATCATGTATACATTACTAGGAATGAATTCCTTCCTGTGGAGCAGGCCTCAAATCAAAGCAGAAAGTAATTTGTTGCCCTCATAACAACCATGCCCCTATTGCACTAATTGGCACATTTTGCCTGGAAAGTCAATATTGCAACATTTAGAATCTACATCTATGTAAGACTAATGATGATTTTTCTCTCCCAGAAACCTGAATAGCACTTTCTAGCACTAAGAAATCTAGTCAGCAAGGAGGAAGCTTCCAGCTCAATTCCAAATTGTTTCCTTTATCTCCTGCCACCATAGTGCTTAAACCACTTCTTTGGCAGTAAGGTCTAAACATCAGATTTTGGTGGTCAACCACAATCAATGACAATAGTTGGTATTGTTTTTGGATTTCCTGAGGATGTCTTCAGCAATAACTCATGGAAGTTATACCTCCCCTTACAGAACTCAACAACATAGTAATGTATCCCACCCCTGGAACTGGGATTTTTATGAAATAACTTCTGGCTTCTGAGACCATCATTATCCATTCCTGCAAAGTATTTCCCTTCAATGCTTTAAAAACAAAACATACAATAATTAAGTCAAGTATGGTGGTGCACACCTTTGATCCCAGCACTTGGGAGGCAGAAGTAGCAGTCCATCATGACACTACATAGTGAATTCCAGGTCAGCCTAGGCTAGAGTGAGACCCTACCTCAAAACCACATACACAAAAAAAGTATATAATAATGTTTAAAAGTTGTAGTAATCATAGCCTTGTGAAATTTTTATTTTGTGCTCTGTTATCTTTACTATTGTTTGTATACTAACTATTAAAATTAGTATGACATTTTTCTTGCTTGCCCAAGTTCAACAAATTTATTGGAAAACAAATTTGATACATATGTATCTTAATTCAATGATCAAAAGAGTAATGGATAACAATATACACAGCATGAGTGCATAACCAAATTTATATTGTAATTAACTTCATCATAGATCAGTAATATAATAGAGGAAAATATTTAAATATGAATGAAAAAACTAAATACATTTACATTGTCACTATTTACTGTTACATAAATATTTTAATATTATGCATGAGATTTAATAAATTATAAGATAATGAGATTGCACAAAATAATTGCTTTGATTACAGTCTTATTCATTTCTAACTATCAAATAAATAGTTTATAAAATATATAGATGTTTATTTCTTATCTCCTGTTAGATTTTAAAATGATGTATAATATCAAGGATTTTCTTCATCAATTATTATCAATTTAAGAATATAAAATATAATTTTTAGGGCTGGAGATATGGCTCAGTGGATAAAGTGCTTGCTGTGCAAGTGTGAGGACCTGATTTCAGTTCCCCAGAACCCTGTAAAAGCTGGAAGCTCTAGTAATCCCAGTGTGTCTGCAGCAAGAAGGGATGTGGAGATAGGAGAATTCCCAAGAAGCTCATAGACAGAGTTGTCTAGTTGAATTGGTGACGAAAGAGAGACCCTGTATCAAACTAGGTGGTTGACAGTGAGAACTGACTGTATGCACACCTTAGTATATCAATCCTCACATTCACATACACTCACACATATAAACACACCCTCACACATAAACACAAACTTATACACACAAACATGAACTCACACAAATAAATACAGGTACTATATAATGGGGAGATGTATATTTACAACTATGTCTGTAAACAATCATCTACCTGAAATAAACAAAGCAATATATGTTAACAACTATACAACTATTAGGAATAATTTAAACCATGTACACACATAAACCCAGTAAGGTTCATGTGTAGCAATTTTGTAAAAAAATAAAAATAAAAAAGCAAGCATACTTGAATTTTATTTTTAAGAGTTTTAAATTTTTATGTATTTATTAGAGACAGAGAGAGGGAGGAGGAGGGAGGGGGAGATAGAGAAAGAGAGAGAGAGGGAATAAGTGCATGCCAAGGCCTCTAGCCACTGCAAATGAACTCCAGATGTATGTTCCACAATGTGCATCTGACTTATATGGGACCTGGAGAATCAAACCTGGGTCCTTAGGCTTCAGAGGCATGTATCTTAACTGCTAATCCATCTCTCCAGCCCCAATTTTCTTTTTTTTTTTAAATTAATTTATTTATTTGTAAACAGAGACAGATAGAAGAGAGACAGAGAAAGAATGGGCACACCAGGGCCTATAGCCACTGCAAACAAACTCCAGACACATCAGTTCCTTGTGTATCTGGCGTACATGAGTCCTGGGGAATCAAACCTGGGTCCTTTGCCTTCAGAGGCAAATGCCTTAACTGCTAAGCCATCTCTCCAGCCTCATTCTTCAGTTTTCAAGGGAGTCATTTTAGTATTAACAAAATATATATTTAAAGCAGATACTATGGAGTTAAATATGTATACACACACACACACACACATATGTTGAGAGCTATGAGCCTAACCTCGGCCATGTTGACAGAAACCACCATATAGCAAGTTAAGTTGCTATCTCCTCATCTAAATGCTCAGTTCCAGAAATGAAGAAATTGTACCCTTGGGTGATAAGCCCCCTCCCCCTGTGCTGCTGGTAACTGATAAAGAAACAGAGATTAGCCAGTAATTCTGTGATCTTTGGCCTGATTACGTCCCCTTCCCCCTCTCAAGGCCTTGCCCAGAAACTCTGCTTGGTCTCCTTCCTTGTGTCTGTTTGCCTCTTCCCATTCAGGTTAACTTCCCCTCGGGTCCTTGTTCGACTCCCTGCTGGCCAGGGTATGTATATATATATATATATATATATATATATATATATATATATATATATATATATATGTGTGTGTGTGTGTGTGTGTGTGTGTGTGTGTGTGTGTGTGTGTGTGTGTAAATACACACACACACACACACACACATATTTAACTCAGAACTTAAATTTGATAAGAGATCATATATAGGAGTGGGTTATAACTGTAGTGGAAATGACACAACACTTGATCTCAGAAGTAACTTTTCAAGAAGAAATATCTGTGATATTGAAGAAATTTGCGAGCTTGTTTAATCTGTCTATTTAAAAACCCATATCTCAGTAGTTTCATTTTGCTATTTTATGAACTCAGATAATACATATATTCTATCATTAGCTAATAGCCTGAAGATTTTACTATTGTTATAATTTTGAGTTATAGCCACAGAAAATACACATAAGATAATACAGTTGTGGGACTCAAAATGTACATATAATCCTTAAATATAGAGTTAACAATGAAAGTGTTTTGTTTCACAACCATTTCTCATGTAAATCAGTTCTTCCTATGGCATATGCTGGGGCAGTAAAAAACCAAACTAGAATGCCTTGCCTAGAATCCTGAGAAAACTACAGCTGTTCATCAAGATCATTTTAGTTTCTACCAGAGCTGCAGCTGTAATGCACATAATTCATGTGGCACACTGGAGCTGTCCATCTGCTGGGTCCTGAATTCACGGTTGACTAATCATCTGTAATGGAATTTCTGTCTAGTTGTTTGTGCATAATACCATGTTCTTATGACTCCACATCATTTATCCTGCCTGTATTTTGAACAAAACATCATACCATTTTCTCTGGAGAAATACTATGAAAACAATGTTAGAAAGTAATTTTGTTAAAAACAGAACTCTTAATATTTGAGAGCATTCATTATTAAACTATTAGCACAGATTCATGCCTACTTTTATCTCTATCAAATTATATAGCTTCCTGTTCTTCAGTGTTGGTGAGTGAACAATGGCTATGAGAATCTTTAATATTTTTTAATGATCACTATGTGTTTAGCACATTAATGTATTGATATTAGTAACTACTGATTTTGAGTAGTAATATAATTGACATAATTAGCATTACTATATCTTTAACATTTCAGAAAAAAGTTTTGTAACATGTTAAATTAAAAAACTATTTATTTATTTATTTATTTTAGAGAGAGTGAAACAGGGAGAGAGAGAGAAAGATAGAGAAGGGGCGCAACAGGGCATTCAGCAACTGCAAACAAACTCCAGACACATTTGCCACCTTGTGGGTGTTGTTTACATGAGTCCTGGGGAATTGAACGCTGGTCATTTGGCTTTGCAGGCAAGCTCCTTAACTACTAAGCAGTCTCTCTGGCCCTATGTAATTAAAAAAAAATTATGAGAGAGAGAGAGAGAGAGACAGACAGACAGACAGAAAGAAAAAGGTAGGGGAACTGCAGCCACTGCAATCAAACTCCAGACACATGTGTCACCTTGTGCTTCTGGCTCATGTGGGATCTGGGGAGTCAAACATGTGTCCTAGGGATTTACAGGCAAGCATCTTAACTGCTAAGTCATCTCTCCAGCCCAAGAAGAAATTTTGACTGAAAATATGCAATTATTTCCCAATCTAATTATTTACTAAGCAAGCACTTAATTTCAGCACACAGATTCTATCTTCAAGCTGCTTGATATGCTTTGACAATAAGTTTAATTTTGATTATCTGGATCTTACATAGGGCAGCAATTATAGTATTATATGTCTGAAGAAGTAGAAATTAGACAAGAAATTAACATACTCTACTGAAATGGAATTAACTGGGCTTTGGTCACTCACTATCCTTTTCTGTTCTTTGAGAAGCAAAATCTTTCTTGTGGTTAAACTACTCCTTTCACATTCTCAAATGATACATTTTGAAAGCAGACACAGCTTCCTATACTATGAATGATAATGAAGTAAACTACACCTACCCTGTCATAACATCCATTCTTTGGTCACCATGATCAGTTTAGCCATAGTTGCCAATAAGACACTCAGTGGATGATGTTCAAAGTCAGAAATCAAGGAATCTTTTTTTTTTTCTTCTTTTGGGCTAGAAACTGAGATAATTCTAAGTTGCATTTCATCCAATTGCTATTTTTGACATCTCTCATTTGATGAACATAGAAGAAGAAATAGATAAGAAAACAGTGACAGGGAGGATAGGTTCTCATAATGTTACTGAAAAAACTAGTAGTCCCTTAGGCTGTCTCTGCCTTGGAATTTTAATTGTATTAGGAGGAAACAAAGCTTTATTTTTTGCTCAACTACCTTCACTTGATATTCTGCCACTGGCAATGCCCAATTTTGACAATTGCACTCCTTTATAGCAAAAATCAGGAAATGCACATTGAAACATACATTCGAATCACCCCTAATCTTTTATCTGCTATAGCCACTAATTCAGATGTTTTAGAGAAGCTATAAATTTTCAAAGCAAATAGAAATAATCACAAGTAGTCACCAAATAATTATTTTAAAAGTTATAAATTCATATATAAGAAAAAAATAAAACAGTAAAGTATAAATAAAATGTCAACACCACAAGATGGATAAAGTAATTTATGGTGACCATTTTAGAAAATGATTATAAATAAAGGAAATAAATTAATTATGAAAAAGGAAGACATTATATGGATAAAAATGTGAGGGAGAATTGTATTTTATTTATTGGTGATAGCCTTGTTGACCAGAGTGAGATGGAACTGCAAAGTAGTTTTAATTTGTATTTCTTTGACAGCTAAAGATGTTGAACATCTTTTTAGATGTTTGTTGGAAATTTGTATTTCTTACTTTGAGAACTCTCTGTTAAGTTTACTTCCCCATTTATTGTGTGCTGATTGATCTTTGTTGCTTAGGATTTTTGAGTTGTCAAAATATTGGGAAGGAGGAGCTCATACTAAGAATGCAGGTATAATCAGAACCACAACTTTGAAACCTCAGATCTGAGAAATAGAATTAAGCATCAATACTCATTCAATCTTTACTTATCTAGAAATTCTTTGTGTGTTCTGAGTTTCTAAGGATCTGCTGATGAGTACTGAGCAGGAAAGTGAAAGGCATTAATCTCATGGAGTTCTCTTGTCAGGTAAGCATGAAATCATGAAATTCATCACAAATGTCAAAACAAGTTAAATTTTTTTATTTCTGATGCTCAGAATTTGATAAGTAAATTCAATAATATCCATGAATATTAAGGACCACAATGCTTTGATTCTTTGTCACAATTGTAAGTACATTTTTTTTGTCTGAAAATCATAATAACCTCTTAGTTGAAACAAAATAGGACTTTGTTTAAAATCTTATCAAATTAATATTGTTAATAAAGTTTTGTTGAATTTTCTAAGTTTTCTTTATTAATCATTTATTTATTTATTTATTTAAGAACATGAGACAGACAGATTTTGCAAGGCCTCTTATTGAAAGAAATGATCTTTAGATATATAAGCCAGTTAGTGCATTTGGCTTAATATGGGGGTGGGGGACTCTGATCCAGGCTTTCAGGCTTTGCAAACAAGCACTTTCAACTGCTAAATCACCTCTCCAGCCACCAAGTTTTCTAAATTTTCTTTTAAACTTTTAGATGAATAAGTCATTGAGTCATCAACTACCACTGAGGCGTGTGTGTAATAAGGTATTCAAGGTAAACTGAGGTATAAATATTACAAATAGATTTTAAAAACTAATTTGATATTCATGAATAGTTTCAATGAATGTTCATTCTCAATTATCCCTTAAAATAAGATGGAATATTATTATTTTAAATTTTAAATTAGATGACTTGAGCAAATATTGGAGAAGCTATATATGTCAAGAAATTATATACATATGAGAGAGGGAGAGGCAGAGACAGAGATAGTGATATAATCTCATCAACAAACTCTCTTAGTCATTAATTTAGTAACTTTCCATTATTAACATTTTTCACTAAGATGAATAATTAACTATACAGCACTGTGTTGGAGCATTAATTGCAATTCCAATTGATTTTAAAGTAAAGCATAGTTTATGCCTCATCTGTGTACATTCTTTTTTTTTTATTTAATCTCTTTTTCATATTATATATGGACATACTTAGTATGTAAACAACACATATTGGTACCATACTTTGCCTTCCTCTGCCTCTTTTGTGAGAAGGCATTCCTCACTGGGGATGGTCAACCCCATGGGTATTGTGGGTCATGCTTTATGGGAGGGAGAGGCAATGTAACTGAAAATTGTTGCAACCTATGGCTCTAACATTCTATCCATCCCCCTCTTCTGCTAAATTCCCTGAGCCATGCTGGGAGCATTTTAAATCTACTTCAGTGATGGACACATAGGAGCCTCTGGATCTCTGGTTTGGTATGTGTTGAGTGTCCTCAGTGTATATCTCAATCATCTTTGGGCTGATATCAGATTCACTAAGAAGGCAGCACCCTTGCTCATTTCCCCAGTTCCTTTGTGCTTTCAGCTGGACCCAGGTCCAGTGCACTGGATGGTTTATCTCCTCAGGTCCAGCTCCCATCTGAAAAACAGAAGCAGATTCTACAATGGAAAACTAAGTCAGCACCTGTTAAAAAGAATACCCATTATTAAATTAGAGAGAATTTAAAGGGTGTAGTCTCTCTTATAGATGAAGGTTAGTGGGAGCTTCACAATGGGAAGCAAAATCATTATCTGGATATGATTCTGACTTGTTTCCCAGTTCCAGATATGGTTTTCTTTCCACTGAGCAGATCTGTTAGCCAATCCAAGAACAGCTGGTTACCCACCATGGCTGTGTTCCACTATTGCACTTGTGTGAGCATCAACTCAGGTTGTATGCTTCTGAGTTGTTTTGACTTGCTTGGGCAGATGTTGGCCACTTTTCCCTGTGGCTCATGTAGTGCATTCCAGCACTTATATGATCTGATTATCTGGGTAATGGCTCTCCTCTCAAATCTATCCTGGTCTCTCCATGGTCCATGTGTACAGTATATGGTGTCTTCAGCAGTAAGATCTTACCATTAACCTCTGGTAGGTAATCAAGTGCTCTGACTGAACTCTGTCATTTTTTGTTTTGGGAGATCTGGTAGGTCTCTCTGATCAGCAGCTCATTGTGGATGTAGTCCACTTTCTGGTATAGGGAATTACAGGCCAGCACCACAGGAAAAGAAAAAAGAAAAACAAAGAGAAACAGGAGAAACTTGAGGTTAGGTTTTTTGTCTCATCCTCTCCAGGGCCCTTCATTTCAGGTGTCTCACTATGGTCCTCTTGAGGGTTCCACGTTTTAGTCTGGCTTCCTGGGTATATGATTCTATGGTACCAGTTCAATTTGGGTTTGTTTTTTTGCCTCCTCCCAACTTTCCCCTTTCATCAGCCCTACCCTTTCTGTTTTCCAAGCTTTGAGAAGCTAGATGAGTAAGACCATATGATCATTGTCTTACTATGATGGTATGAGCTCACTTAGAATGATCTGTTCTAAGTTCAACCACATTTCTATAAATTTCAATGTATCTTTTATTTCTTACTGCTGAGTAGAATTCCATTGTGTAAATATACCACAGCTTGGTTATCCATTCATCCAATGATGGGCCACTAGGTTGATTCCAGTTATTAGCTGTTATGAATTGAGCAGCTATAAACATGGTTGAGCAAATATTTCTGATCTGAGATGTGGAGCTTTTAGGGTAAATGGACAGTAAGGGCATAACAGGGTCTGTTGGTAATGTTATATTAATCCTTTCCAGGAGTCTACATATTGATTTCCTAGTGTTTGTACCAGCTGACATTCCTACCCACAGTGGATGAGTGTTCCTATTTCTCCACATCCTCACCAACATTTGTTTGCATTTGAGTTTTTAATGTTTTCTATCCTTACTGAGGTAAGATGGAATCTCATAGTTGTTTTAATTTTCATTCCCCTAATGGTTAGGGATGTTGAACATTTTCTTAATGCTGTGTTGGCCATTTGTAATTCTTCCTCAGAGAACTCCATATTGAGTTCTCTGCCCCAGTTTTGGACTGGGCTATTTGAATTTTTGAGGTCTTTGTAGACTATAGATATTAGGCTTCTTCCAGTGGTATAGCTACAAAGATTTTTTTTCTATTCAGTGGGTAATTTATTGGCTTTGCTTATAGTACGCTTGAGTGTGCAGAAGCTTTGTAGCTTCATGAGATCCCATTGGCTGAGTGATTGTTTAATTTCCTTTGCTACTGGGGTTTTGTTTAGGAAGTCTTTTCCAAGTCCTCTGTCATGGACAGTGCCTCCCTTTTCTTTCCCAGTAGTTGAAGATTTTCAGGTCTTATATTGAGGTATTTAATCCATTTGGACTTGATTTTATTTTTATGAGGAAATGAGTGGGTTTAACTTCATTTGTCTACATATGGTCATCCAATTTGTCCAACACCATTTGTTGAAGATGCTATATTTTCTCCAGTCTACATTATTGGCACCTTTGTCAAAGATGAGGCAGCTGTAGTTACTTGACCTAAGGTATGGGACTTCAATTCTGTTCTGTTGGTCTATGTTTCTGTTTTTATTTATTCCAGTTTTTGTCACTATGGTTTTGTAATCTAGGTTTAGAATGGGCATGGTGATATTGCAAGATTTTTTTTTCCTGAGGATATATTTGGACATCCAAGGCCTTCTACTATTCCATATGAATTATGAGATCATTTTTTCAATATGTGTGAAGAATGATGCTTTTATTTTTATTAGAATTACATTAAATCTGTATATTGCTTGTGGTATAATTGCCATTTTCACAATATTAATTCTAACTTTTCAGGACTTTCCATCTTCTCAAGTCCTCCTCTTTTGTTTTCATATCTGATATTGTTAATTTGAGGCTTCTATTATTATTATTATTATTATTATTATTATTAATTTTTGCTTGATCAGTTTGGCTAGGGCTTTATCAATCTTGTTTATTTTTTTAAAAGAAGTAATTTTTGATTTTGTTAATTTTTAAAGTTGTTTTCTTAGTCTCCAATTCATTAATTTCTGCTCTAATCTCAATTATTTCTTTCCATATGGAGATCTTTGGGTTGGATTCTTATCTTTTTCCAGTGCCTTTGGGTGGACAGTCAGGTTATTGATTTGTGATCTCTCTGCCTTTGCAATGAAGGCATTTAGTGCTATGAATTTTCCTCTCATGACTGGCTTCATTGTGTCCCATAAGTTTTTGTAGTTTGCATTTTAATTATTGTTCAATCCTAGAAATTTTACAATTTCTTTTTTTAAATTTTTTCCCATGACCATTTATTGTTTAAAAGGGTGCCAATTAGTCTCCAGGAGCTAGAGAGTTCCTGTTATGTCTTTTTGTTTTGTTGTTAATTTATAGCTTAGAAGCATTGTGATCTGACATGATGTAGGAAGTTACTTCAATTTTCCTGACTTTATGAAGGCACACTTTACGGCCTCATATGTGACCAATTTTGGAGGTTCCATGGGCTCCTGAGAAGAATGTCTATTCTGTAGAGTTGGGGTGGAAAGTCTGGTAGATATCAGTTAGGTCTAATTGATCTATGACATTGTTGAGTTCTACTATTTCCCTGTTGATTTTCTGCTTGGGTGATCTGTCTATATCTGTCTATTGGTGATAGTAGGGTAGTGAAGTCTCCTACTATGATGATGTTGGCATTTGCTCCTGTATATTTGTTTTATAAACTGTGATACACCTGTGTTTGGCACATAGAGATTTATGATTGTGATGTGCTTGAGTTGGATTATTCCCTTGATGAGTAAGGAGTGAACTTCCTTTTCCTAATTGATTACTTCTGTTTTGAAGTGTATTATATCAGATATTAACATATCAATACCCACTTTTTTTTTTAATTTCCATTTGCTTGAATATAATTTTCCCATCTTTCACCCTGTGGAAATTCTATCTTTCATGGTGAGGTAGGTTTCTTGAAGAAAGCAGATGGAAGGGTATAGTTTTTTGATCCATCCTGATAACCTGTTTCTTTTGATGGGTAAGTTAAGACCATTAATATTTAAGGTTATTACTGTCAGCTTTGAATTTATCCTTGCCATGAGGGGGTTTGGTGCCTTCTTGTATTTTGTACTATTTTGAGCCTGGTCAATTTTGGTTATTGTGATCTTTTTGTTCTGGGCTCTTGAGATTGGTTGTTTGACTGTTCTATGTGCAGTATTCCCTCAAGGATTCTCTGTAGATTTCGCTTTGTGTTCATATAATCAAAGAGTTGACTGTTTTCATGGGAAGTTTTCTTTCACCATCTATTATGAGGGATTATTTTGCTGGGCAGAGTAGCTCAGGTTGGAAGCCATAGTTTTTCAGACTTTGAAGTGTTCTATTCTAGGCCCTTCTTGCTTTCAAGGTTTCCACTAAGAAACCTGGCTTAATTCTGATATGATTGCCTTTGTATGTTGTGAATTGTTTCATTGTCAAGAGTTTTAGCTCACATGTACCTTGGAGAGTTTCTTCTTTGTTCCTTTCTGTTTGGTCTTCTGTGTGCTTCTTTTTTTTTTTTTTTGACAAGAATGAGACTTTAATCAGTTTTCAGTGGAGTTTAGAACACTAAGAGATGAAGAGTTGTTAACAAACACAGTAACAAATGGACATCAGATTGGTATGAGGCATGATCCTGTACACGTTGCATTTGTGTATCCTCAGTGCACAGCGTTGACACAGAGCCACAGCTGCACAGCACGAGACTATCTGCAGAGGCTGAATCAGAGTAAGGCTATTTTACAGACTGAATCTTAAGTATCCATGTTCTCATGAAAACAGATTGAACGTGTGAACTGGCAGGTAGAAGGCAACTCTGCCAAATACTAGTACAAGCCCCACTTTACTTCACAGTTCCCCCCTCCCATCTGCATGCATGCCACAGTAACAGTATTGAAAGTAAACGAGGCACTCTGTGGCAACCACAGCCATCGTTATGGACATGTTGCACAAATTTTTTAGAACTAAACAAGTAACTGTACTCTGCTTTTATTTTTAAAGCTGAAACATTCGATGCTGCCGGTAAACTACACTTAAGTTTTTAACCTGTGCCACAGCAAAGAACGGAGATGCTATTTATCCAGCTACCCTTTTGTAATTATGGAAAAAAAATGCCCAAGAGGAATTACAAAAGGTTTTGGATGGTACAGGGCCCAATTATAAGCTTTCTTAAAAGTGAAGCCTTTGTCAAGTGATTTCAGACATGTAAGCTGCTGCATATCCAAAAAGTCTAAGAAAACATTCCAGAAATGGGAGAGATTTACCTACAGAACTTCAGGCTAATTATGAATATTGTCATAAATAAAGTTCTTTTTTTTTATTTAGGACTCAAAAACCTTTCAGTCATAGCAATTCTTGTCAAATTCTATGGGGATGGTAACTGAAATAAAGTAAGGAAAGTATGTTTTATATATATATATATATATATATATATATATATATATATATATATATATATATATATAAAATGCCATTTTCCCATTTCCAATGACTACACCATAAAATGTAAGCAAGGCTTCTCAAAAACTCTTATATCTGGATGGGCCTCTATTTTCAGAGATCTGGAAATTTTTCTTCAATAATTTTGTTGAATATGGTTTCTATTATTGTGGCCTGTGTTTCTTCTCTTTCTAGTATGTCCATGGTCTGGATGTTTGGTCATTTTAGGGTGTGCCACAGTTCTCTCGTATTCTGTTCACTTGTTTTTTTTTTTTTTACTTAGCAAAATTTTTGGCTTCCCAATCAATTTCTTCTGTCATGTCTTTCAGGTCAGAAGTTTTGTCTTCCACATAAGTAATTCTGTTGGTGAGGGGTTCTAGAGAGTTTTTTATAATTTTTATTTGATTTTTTTGTTTCTATTCTGTTATTTTGCATTGTGTCTATCACATTTTTGAGGTTTGATTTCCATTTGAGTTCTGATTTTCTTGATGCTTCCTAGAGTTCATTGTTGCATTTGAGCAAGTCTTCATTAAGATTAATCAAATGGTTGTTGAGATCTTCCATTTCTTGACTTATCTTCAATTTATGCATATCTTTTTGGAGGTTTCTAACATTTTTGTCAATCAAGTTAAGCCTCCTGTCAAAAGTTGAATGCTCTAGGAAATGATTCTGTTCAATTTCATTGACAAAATTGTTGGTTCTTTGATGGTTTGCTTCCAGTTCAATGATTTTTTTTTTTTTTTTAATCAGAGTCTCATTGGTTGTTGTGTTTTCATTTTGGGGTGAAGTTATGTTGATTTCCCTATTATTTCATTGCAGGCTTCCATTGTAAGACTATGAATCCTTGGTGGAGATCTCTCAGTTTTCTGACTTTTGCTAGCTTTTTTTCATTGTTGTCTACCCATTGTAGGCGGACTTTTTTTTTTTAAACTGGGAAGGAAGCAACTTCTTTTCCTTTGGCTGGTGCACCCTCTGACTCAGGTAAGCAGGGATGTTGGCACCCAGTGGCCAGTCAGAATACCCAAGCAAAAGGCCAGATTCCACAGCTCACACATGGCCACCCCAATGAAGGCAACATGGGACCTACCAGAGACTGAGAGGTGCAAGGGAAAAGGGATCTGTCCTACTTACTCCATGTGGCACCCTCCAGCACAGCACACAGACCAGCTCAGGGAACTGGGACCAGGGAACTTGGAGGAGCCAGGAAAGAGGTGTCTGGTCTACTTACTCCACACTAGTGGGCCTGCCTCCACACTATCTTTGCAGGAAACCCAGACCAGGGAGGTGGGAGGAGCCTGGAAAACAGGGTCTGGCCTTCTCTCACCAGACCTCCAGGCTTTCCTGCACACAGACATGCCTAGGTAATCCAGGCCAGAGGGTGGGAGGATCCTGGAAACAGGCATCTAGAAGACTCATTCCAGACTGATGTACAGGCCCCCATTCTGTCTGTGCAGGCATAAGAGACTGAGAGGATAGGAGTAGCCTGGAAACAGGGGTCTGGCCTTCTCACTCCAGACTGCCAAGCCCTACCCCTGGGTACATTCTTGTCAGAATAACAACATCACCCACAGCTTTTGTAATATAAGGAACCTAATACTTATGATCAGTATTTTTCAACCAGAATACTGTATCTATGCAATTGTTTCTCAATTCCACTTTGTTTATCTATTAAATAGCTATCAAATCTGGTTTGCATTATCTCTGTTATCATTAGCTGACACCAGATGTGACCTTGACATGCTCTTGTAGTATGTTTGGAATAATCAACCTGAATGTCCTTACAAGTCTTTTTTCTGCTCATCATTTTCAATTCCACCCATAAAAGCTAAAACATATTTCCTGTTCTTCCTGGTTTTCACATAGTGCTGACCAGATCTTTCTTCCACCCTGTTGTTAGCAGGATCCCATATATTCCAAGCTGGCAATAAACTACCTATATGGCCAAGAATGACCCTGAATTTTTTATCCATTTTCCTCCACTTCCTAAGTGATGGGATTACAGACATGCACCACCATGTTCAGTTTATGCAACATTGGGAATAGAACCCAGGTGTTTGTATGTATGTGCTAATCAAGAAGTCTACCAAGTGAACTACATCTCCATTCTCTGGGTTTGGTCTTATTCACTATCTTTCACCTACTGTGCAGACATGTTCCCTCCCATTAGACCTGGTTTGGTACTGACCACTATGTTAGTTTCTAGGCATTTGTGGCAGATGATATATTACATGATGACCACAGTTATTGCTCCATCATCCTAGCCCAAATAGGATATATACAGATGATACTCATTTATGTAGGTGGTCCTTGAAAAATATTGCCACCATCAATAAGCCTAAGGATATCAAGGTGGAGATTTTCCCATGTACCTGGAGGTCACCAACAGGCCTCTGCAGAAGCTATAGGAGAGTGAAAAATGTTATTTTTGGAACAGAATGATATATATTTCTTTATTTTTCTGTGATTTGGAAAGGTTCAGAAAAAGGTAGACAGTACATTGGATACATAACACATTTGATTGTTAGAGATGATGAAATCATTATAGCATATTTAGAACTTGCCATTTCGGTAAAGTTTTAGGGACCCATTACTAAGTAACATGGGAAATATGCTCTTCAAATTAGAGAGCAAATAAATGCAACTCTTACCACAGTTACCATGACTCATATACTTAAGTTTTCAGGTCTTTATACTTCTGGGACTGAAGAAAATGGCTCATTAGCAAAAAAAAAAAAAAAAAAAAAGAGGGGACTTCTGGAAAAGATGGCATCTTTCTCATTGTGCCACAACTCCCAGAGAAGGAGAGCAAGGCATTAAAGGGGCACTGGGTCTTTTAGGGGAGAGCAATATCTAATAGATAGCCAGTGGGAAGGTGTGGAGGGGCAACAAAAGGAATCAGCTGATTCCCATGCTCTTGTAACCCACCAGTCCCCTAATCCTCCCAAGCAGCCATTTTCCCAGCCTCAGGCTACTCCTGCACTAACTGTAGAAAAGGGGACCCAGGCCAGAGTAGTTCCATCCGCACCATTGATAACAGGTGATAGCCCAGACCCCCCCAATGCCCACACATCATCAGACACTCTCCATTCAGCCCAACCCCCACCTCAACTTCAGACCCTCTCCATTCCACCCTGCCCCCCTTGTGACTTTGGAGCCTCTCTGTTCCACCCAGTCCCCTGCAACTTTAGACACTCTCCATTACACCCTGCCCACATAACACAATAAAGGCTAAATACAAAGCTCCTAAAGCCCAAATAATATTTAATGGAGAGAGACTGGAGGAATTCTAATTGAAATCAAGAACAAGGCAGGGGTATCCACTCTCACCTCTGTTTTTCAATATAGTACTGGAAGTCCTAGCTCAGGCAGTAAGACAGGAGAAAGAAATAAAGGGTATATAATTTGGACAGAAAGAAGTTAATTTACTGATATTTGCAGATGACATGATTCTATATGTAAGGGAACTGAGTACCTCCATTCCAAAACTCTTAAATGTGATAAGCCCCTTCAGCAAAATAGAAGGCTACAAAATCAATGCACAAAAATCAGCAGCCTTTCTATATACAAAGATACAGAAGAAAGAAATAAGTGACATTGTCCCATTTTCAATAGCAACAACAAAAAAATACCTTGGAATAACATTAACCAAAGAATAAAAGATCTATGCAATGAAAATATACAAACATTCAAAAACAAAAATGGAGGAGGACTTGAGAAACTGGAAAGACCTCCCATGCTCCTGGATAGGCAGAATCAACATTGTGAAAATCCCAATCCTACCTCAATATACAGATTTAATGCAATTTCAATCAAATCCCAACATCACTCTACACAGCGATAGAAAAAATGTTCTCAAAATTCATATGGAAAAGCAAAAAGCCTCAAATACCCAAGCCTATCCTCATGAAAAGAAATACCTCTGGAGGCATGGCCATACCTGATCTAAAAGTTTATTAAAAAGCCATAGTAATAAAAACAACATGGTACTGGCATAAAAACAGGAGTATAGACCAATGGAATAGAATCAAGGACCTGGACTTTGGGTCAAGTAACTACAGCTACTTGGTATTTGACAAAGTTCCTAACAATGTAGGTGGTTTAAAAGACAGTATCTTCAATCAATGGTGCTTGACAAACTGGATAACCATATGCAAGAAATTGAAACTTGATCCACCCTCTTGCCACGCACAACAATCAAGTCCAAATGGATCAAAGACCTCAATATAACTCCAGAAACTCTGCTACTACTAAAAGAAAATATAGGAAGAGCATACCATAATATAGGAATGGGAAAAGACTTCCTGAACAAAACCTCAGTAGCACAGGACCTTAAAAAAAAATCCCTCAACCAATGGGATCTTATGAAGCTGAAAAGTTTCTTCACAGACAAACATACAATAAGCAGAGCCCATAGATTACCCACAGAATGAGAGAAAATACTTGCTTATTATCCAACTGACAGAGGCCTAATTTCTTGAATCTACAAAGAACTAAAAAACCTAAACAATAAAAACTCAAACAACTCGTTCACAAAATGGGGCAAAGAACTGGACTGGCAGTTCACAGAGGAAGAAATACAAATTATAAACACACATTTAAGGAAATGTTCATCATCCCTAATAATCAGGGAAATGCAAAATAAAACAAGTATGAGATTCTCCCTTACCAAAGTAAAGATAAAAACATCAGACAATTAAATGAAAATAAATGCTGGCAAGGATGTGGAGAAATAGGAACCTTCATCCACTGTTGCATACCTCTCAAGTTTTAAAATTGGTAGGAATGTAATATGGGTACAACCCATTTTGAAAACAATATGGAGACTCCTAGAAAAACTGACTATACAGTTACCAACAAACCCAGTTATTTCCTTGCTGGGCATGCACCTTAAAAGATCCACAATTCAGTTCAGAAAGATTTGCTCAATCATGTTTGTAGCTGCTCAATTCATAATAGCTAAGAGCTGGAATCAACCCAGATGTCCATCATTAGACGAATGGATAAGTAAGATGTGGTATAGCCACATGACAGAATTCTATACAGCAGGAAAGAAAAATGACACAATGAAATTTGAAGAAAAATGGTCAAACCTGGAAGAGATCATTCTCAGTGAACTCACCCAATCCCAGACTGTCATGTAGTCTCACTCACCTACAGCTCCTAACCTGAATCTACCCAAGTTGCCAAGATATCCAGCAAGCATCTCAAGGACAAGAGAGTAAAGTAGGGGGTGGGGACACAAAACACACATGGCAATGGTACCATAGGACTCTATATCCTAAAAGACAGGCCAAATGGTTAATCTTCACCAGGCCCTTAGAGAGAACACCTGATTCACAAGGCACAGGAGAGGGTATGATAAAACTGATCTTTATCTCCTCCTGTTTCTGTCTCTGTCTCTCTCACTGTCTGTCTCCTTCTTTTCTTCCTTTTCTCTGTCTCTTTTATATCACTTCTCTTCTTGGGCTCTGACCTATAACTCCCAGTACCAGCAGGTAGATATCATCCACAATGAGCTTTTGATCAGAGAGACCTACAAGATTTCCCAAAAGAAGACATAGTTCTGTCAGAGCACTTGATGACCCACCAACATTTAGTGGTAAGACCCTACTGCTGAAGATACCATATACTGTTGCCACATAACATGGAGTGACATTGTTGGGAGCTGGAAGAGAGTCAGTCCAGAGACAGTTAATGTGCCAGAAGATGCTACTTGAGCAACTGGGGCAAAATGACAAACACCTGTCCAAGCAATCCATGGTCTAACCTATGTAGCAGCAAACAACCTGAAGGGATGCTCACACAAGTGCAATAGACGTGCACAGCCATGGTGGGATTAACTGCTCTTGATTTGGACAATTCATCTTCTCAGTGGACCGGAACACATAGCTGGAGCTGAGAAACAAGTCAGAACCATATACAAAATTAAGCCTAGTCTCCATTTCCAAGCTCCCACCAATCATGGGCTGCAAGTGAGCCTATGTCTATTAAACTCTCTCTAAATATTAATTGTTATCACATTTATCTTGTGCTAACTTTACTCTCATTTGGAGAATCTGCTTCTCCTTTTCAGATAGAGGCAGATCCTAAGGAGAGAACTGCACCATCATACCCTAAAAGGGCCCCAGCTGACACTAAGAATAATTGGGGAAGCATGAAAGAATGTTGTTTTCTTGGAGAACCGGGTAGCAGCACAATGGTGAAGGAGATAGACACAGAGAACAATCAACCCCTATCAAACCAGATATCTAGAGACTCAGAGACTCCCAAGATCTCAACACTGAAGCAGACCTAAAATAAACCCAACATGGCTAAGGAAAATTTGCAAAGAGGGGGTGGAAATAATGTCAGAGCCACAAGTTGGGTCATGTAACACAGAGACATTTTCTCCTACCCAAAACTGATGTCTAACTCCACAATGTCTGACCCATATACTCAAACAAGGAGGGTCCCTGTGGAGGGGGGAGGACAAGGAGGAGCCTAACAATAGTACCAACTTGACTGTATTCACTGAATACAAAAATGAAAACAAACAAACCAAAAACAACAACAAAAATAAACAGTTTTGACTTTTCATGGTTGCACAAGCATGTTTGTGACTCTAGTATCTTCAAGTACCTGGATTATGGCTTACATGATACACAGAGTTGCCTCCTATCAACTGATGGCTAACCCCACAATGCATGACCCACATGCTTCAACAAGGAGGTTCCCTGTGGAGGGTATAGGACAGGGAGGAGGCTAACAATGGTACCAACTTGACTGTATTAACTGAATACAAAAATTAAAAAAAAAAAATGATTGGCATGCTGGTATGATTACCTGGGTTCAGATCCCTAGAACCTACATAAAGCCATATGCTCTAGGCATATGTAATTCCAATGCACCTAAGGCAAGAAGGTAGAAAAAGCCACAGAAATTCAGTGGAAATATGTGGGGTAGCTAGTCTGGTTACAAGAGCAGCAAATGAGAGACCCTACCTCTAACGAGGTAAGAGGCAACAGCCAACACCTGAAGTTGTCCTCTGACCTCCATGTATGTACCCCTGCTTTCACACACATGAACACACACACTCATACACACATGAAAACACACACAGCAAAAACAAAGAAAATAAGGAATAAACCTCTGGGTGTGCAAATTATTTGCATACCTCTCAAGTTTTAAAGTATTTGTTTTTGTTTCTGCTGTGTGTGTATATGTTAGGTTATGTGCATGTAACATTGCACTTTTGAATGTCAGAGAACAAGGTTGAGTGTTGGGATTTACCTCCCACCTTGTTTGAGACAGTTTATTCTGCTGTTTGCCACGGGTACACCAGAATAGCTGGCCTGATAGCCACAGGATTCTCTTGTCTTTTCCATTGCCACAGACAAATTTGAGATTGCAGATGTGTATGCTACTGTATCTGTCTTTACTGTTGGTTCTGGGTGGTCATACTCCAGCAGTTAGGCCTTTGCAGTAAATGCTTCTGACCACTTTTTTCCCCAGACCTCACGCTACTCAAATTTGGCCTTTGTCAATGATTCTTTCTACATGTTAACTATCTAACTTATTTTATTATATTGATACCCTATTATCTACTTTCTTCTGCTAGAATTCAAAATGCACAGGGCTAATACTCTTCAACTGGTAATCCATTTGCATAACATTGATTCTTAAACTATAAAAAGCAATTCATATATGTTGTAAGAATGATTATAATATGCTTTCAATAATTATCATTTTACCTAGGAAGTAGAGTGAAGTAACTGAGCTTGGTGCTACCACTTTGGATACATTTCATTTACTTCATCTGTCTTCATAATAAACCTACAAGCAAATTGTTTAAGGTTGAATTTTAAAGTGATAGAAAAATGTAGATAAAGCAAATAGTATTTTAAGTGACTATATCTTTACATGAGATAATGGATATAAAAGGAGATTTTTGGTGTTCATATATTTAGCATACAATATTTCATGATGAAACTCCTCAAAGCTTTCACTAAAAACACTAACTTTCTTCTTCATTCCACCCAGAATGTGCATTTCTTTGTCTCTAGCTGATAGCAACTCCAATAGTCAGGGCTTTAACCACTGACACATTATGTTCTACTAGACAACTATTGGCCTCCACATTTCTTCATTTCTTCTTTTCTATCAACCCTGATTTTCTGCAGACAAGTGTATCTTCCAGTGAGCAAAGGTCATTTGTAAAGTTTTGAACAAACAAAAATATTATTAGCCTTCTTTGCTCATTTCTGAGTGAATGAATTCTGAAAGGAATGGGATAGTGTTCATGGAGAAATCCTTGAAGTGCCATTTGAAAGACTACATTTTCTAAGGTCTTTCTTACTTTCCCCACCAAAGAAAGGACGTTGCTGCCTCCTACAGCTTGCTGATTGAATATCCAGCTGAAGAGTTTTCACCAAGAACTTTCACAAACACAATGATTTCTGTCTTCAGGGTGAGGTTTTGGGAAAGAATCACAGCACACATTGTCTTTGCTCCCACTTACTCTGATTGTTTTCTTTGGCCACCATGTTTCTGCTTCCTCTTTTATTCTCTTTTTCTTTAATTCTCTTTTTTCTCCTTACCTTTTCTTTTGTATCTCTTCCTCACTCTATAATGCTCTCATTACTTAGCAGAAATAATGTTCAATTTTGAAAATTATTTGGAGAAAAATTTTATGACATTCCTGAAAGAAGTATTTATTCAAATGAACAATTTTAAGTCACTGAGTTGTGTAGTTATTTTTTAAATCATTCTTGAGAATGATTTGACTTATCCTTCTTTTCCCACATATTGTATCCATCAAATATATACAAAAATGTATAGCTATATTTAAAAAATTGAACACTAAAAAATAGAACATTCTGCTCTCTATTATGCAACAGTAGTTTTCCATGCTGCTACATATAATGTCACAATGACATTCAAGAAAATTTACTATTCACCTAATGATTCCGAATGTATTGGCCTTTTTAATCTTTTTGTTGTTATTTTGGAGATTTACTTTTTGGTTTTGGAGGTTAAATCCAGACCTTACACGGTGGACAAAACCAATATTACTTAGCTACAACAGCATAGGATAGCACATAAACAAATTTGTTCATGTATTTTTCTACATTTTAGAATATTGCTTAATAACTATAATATAAATAAATAAATAAATAAATAAATAACTATATTATTTGAATTAACATGAAGTTAAAGTATGGTACTGCCAAAAACTAATAATGATACAATCCTGAACACTCTTTTGTTTGATACATTCACTAATATCACCTTCTCAATTTTAGTGAAATCAAACAAAATGCATAAATCCAATGTTATATGCAACACAGAGAAGTGGATATGTCCCTACAAGCTGTTATAATATGATCTATTAATCAATTAATATATTAAATCATCAACTAAAAATCAATGCTATAAAATAGAATGCATGAAACAAAGTACTTGAATAACATCTGGAGGCCTGGATAGAAAAATTGGCAATGCTATTAACATAAATATAATATGCGTAATATGTAGAGTGAAAGATGTATATAATGCAACAGTGAGATGGGGATTTTAAATAAGTTTCTGTCCTACCCTGAAATGTACTATTTTATAGAATGGTAACTTAAAATGATATAATTTAGGAAATGCAACTTTAGCCTTAATATACCATCCATAAATCCAATCCTTTACACTAAGTTTGCAGAATGCAGTGATATTGCACAGCAAAAGTGCACAGGCATTTTTCTGTGCACACAACAACTTGATTTAAAGGATGCAGAAGAATAAAAACATGAGAGATCCTCTGGTTTTTGCTTTACATTCTTATTGTCTTAATTTCTATTATATGTCTCTCTGCAATACTTCAGTAGGAATAAATTCATACTGGAAGAAATTCATTCAGCAATCCTGAATCTGTACTCTATTTGAATATCTAATATAAATGAAGACAGGAACATGCCCATATGAATAAAGCCTATTAATTGATTTATGGATCTGCAGTCCCAGAGTGTACATCATAGATCTGGGTACTATTCCTGGACTTGCTTTCATAGTGAGCATTCGGAGCTGGATGAATGATGGGTATAATTACATGGCACCAGATGGCTCTCTGGTGACTCTACATTTACAGAAGCTTTTGGAGGATGCTTATTCCAATCAAAGTTGGAATAATTCAACCTCACACTAGGGATTTTTAAAAAATTATTTTTAACTTAGAAACAGAGGAAAAAGCACTTTTGTCAATAGAAAATAGTCATTTAAAAAATTGAACAGAACTGTGTATATTCATAACTATTACCAACAAAATGTTTTCTAGAAAAAATTAAATAGGAATATCATAGCACTTTATTGATTATTCAATTCCTCAGCATTTGTGAGTTTGTCATATGCACATAAACTGAAACATTGGTTCCTAATGTCAAAGTACATAGTTTCATAGAAATGTCATTTATGCTTCACCCAATTTATATGTAATATAATCAAACTTAACCATGTTAACTTTCTTATTACATAAATACATAATGAAAATTAAAATAATCTACATTATTTATATTTTTGTAGTATGTTTTTTTTGGTGGAAATTAGAAGTTAAATTTTATTTTTTGGATTCTTTTGATATGTTAGTATATTAATCATCTTGTATTTATTATATAGACAGTATTTCCTCAAATCTAATATTATTTAGTGCTGGAAGATGTGAACACAAATTAAGAAAATGTACATGTAATTTATATTTCTTTCAATCTGTTGTGATCAACTCACTTTAAACATATGACATGTAGTACCAGCATGTGGCTATCATCTACAGTGAGCTTTTGATAAGAAAGAACTACAAGGTTTCCCAAAAGAAGACAGATTTCTGTCAGAATACTTGATGACCCACCAAAGGTTAGTAATAAGACCCTACTGCTGAAGACACCACATGTGGTTGACATGTAAAATGGAATGGCATGGCTGGAAGCTGGAAGAGAGTCAGTCCCCAGACAGTCAGCGTGTCTAGTGCCAGAAGGTGGTACATGGGCTACTGGGGGAAAACGACCAATATCTGTCTAAGCAACTTGTGGTCTAACCTACACAGTAGCAAACAACCTAATGTGATGCTCACACAGTGCAATAGTAGTGCACAACCATGGTGGGAAATCAACTGCTCTTGATTTGGCTAACTGATCAGCAAAGTGAAACGGAACCCATAGTTGGAGCTGGGAAACAAGTCAGAATCATTTCCTAAAATGAGTCTGCTCACTCTCTTAAAAAGGCAGTGGTTACCATTTATCTGGTGATAACTTTACTCTCCATTGGAAAATTTGGTTCTCTTTTTCAGATGGACACAGATCCTAAGGAGGGAACCAGGCCATCACACCTCAAAAGGCCCCAGCTGAAACTCAAAGTGATTGGAGAAATAAGCAAGAGTGCTACTTTCTTGGTGAACCTGGTACCACAAGGTGAAGGAGATTGACTCAGAGAACACTCAACACCTACCAAACCAGATATCCAGAGACACAGAGGCTCCCAAGACCTCATCAGTGAAGCAGACCTAAAATGAACCCAACACAGCTCAGAGAAATTTGAAGAAGACAGGGTGAAATGAATATCAGAGCTACAAATTGTGTCATGATACACTGAAACATTGCCTCCTATGAAAAACTGATGGCTAACCCCACAATGCATGACCCATATTCTCCAAGGAGGAGGGTCCTTGCAGAGGGGGAAGGACAGGAAGGAAGCTAATAATAGTACCGACTTAACTGTATACACTGAGTATAAAACTAATTTAAAAAAAAGTTGTGACATTCAAAAATAAAATCCAAAGGCTGGAGGGGTGGCTTAGCAGATAAGGCATTTGCCTGCAAAGCCAAAGGACCCAGATTCCATTCCCTAGGTCCCACTTTAGCCAGATGCACAGAGTGGCACATGCATCTGGAGTTCTTTGTGGCTGGAGGCCCTGGTGTGCCCATTCTCTCTCTCTTTTAAATAAATAATAAAATATTTAAAATAAGTAAAACTCAAAACATTAGAATATGTATGAATATTTTTAGAGGTAGGGTCTCACTGTATCCAAGGCCAACCTGGAATTCACTACATAGTCTCAGGTTGGTCTTGAACTCACACATATCCTTGTACCTCTGCCTCCCAAGTGTTGGGATTGAAGGCTTGTGCCACCACAAGTTTTGATCATGCCAATTCATATTTCCATGTGCAAAAATTTACTAATCAAATTTTATACCAACAGGCATAAATTATGACTGCAAATAGGTTGATCAAAATATAAAACATACTATTTTATTTTGTCTTTTTTTCTAACTTCATCAGAATAATGTAGATCATCAATTATATAATTTTCACTGTAAGAAAATAACAAAATTTAAATATAAATGCTTATGTTTACCTGAGTGATAATTATTAATAACCACATTTTTTTTCCTTTGCTCAGTATTTGAACTGTCATTGATATCAATACAAAGTCTACTGACAGATGCTATTTGGAATTCCACTGATGGTGTTCTGAAGCAAGAGCAGTCATGACTGTCACACTGTGGTGGTAGAGAAGGTGAGGAAATTTAATCTTTTAATTTAGATTCATATGATCTGGGTTTGTAAAAACAATATACTCACATATACTAATTAAAATAATTTGTTTTATATGGCTCTTATGTTAAGAGATTGGAAGAAATATATAAAGCATATACAATAATTATACATATCTATATCTATATGTCTATATATCTATCATCTACCTATATATATATTCTCTTATGGGTATAGATCCATTTTATTGAGCATCAAATTTCAAATTTGGACCTTGAGTTCAATGGTTATGAGCAGGGAGCCAAGGGTACTCCTGGCACAATGATATACCTACATTGACTTAATCTATAGTGAATTATTGGATTTAGTATTATAGTAAGCAGGTCTTGTATTGGGATAACTCATCTATTTTTTTTTTCAGTATTGCAAAACTCAAATTTAGAAAAAGTACATTTGACTACAAGAAGGATCTCCAATATTATCTCTTTCACTTGGTACAGATAGAGAATCTAATTTATTCTTTTCAGTGACTAAGCAAGCATATTCTGAACTTCAAAAAACTGGAAATATCAGTTATAAAATCAAGCATTTTTAAATTGAGACCATTAATTCTTATGCATTATTTCATATAAAGACTATCTATCTATGGATTAGTCAAAATATCACATAACTTTTTGGTAATCTGTACCTTAGTTGGCATTGTTTTGCATGTTTAAAGCTAACTCCACAATGCATGACCCATATACCTCAACAAGGAGGGGCCAGGGGTAGGGGGTAGGACATGGATGAACCTAACATTGGTAACAACTTGACTGTATTCACTGAGTACAAAACTAATTCATAAAAAAATTAAAAATAAAATTTAAAAAATGATTCTTAAAATGTATATAGATTCTTAAAATGTATATACACAATAGATTTCATGCTGGAGAGATGGCTTAGCATTTAAGGCACTGGTCTGCAAATTCAAATAGATTCCTCAGGAGCCATGTAAGCCAGATGCACAAGGTGGTGCATAGGTCTGAAGTTAATTTGCATCAGCTGGAGGACCTGATACACCCACTCTCTCTTTCTCTCTTTATCTCTCAAATAAATAAAACTAAAAATAATATATCTCAAAATTTTAGTAATGTTTCCATGATTTGATTCACAATGTAGCTAAACTTTTTATTTTATTTTATTTTTTACTAGTTATGGCCACAGTGTGTATACAGCCATGTTGGTGCCATCCATAGCCTCCTCCCTGTCCAACCCCCTCTGAAGGGACCATTCTTGTTGGAGAATGTGGGTCATGCATTGTGGAGATAGCCATCAATTATGAGGAAGAGGAAATATCTCTGTGCAAAAGTCCCAACATGTGGCTCTAAGTGTCTGTAAGTGTGCTGGGAGATACTAAACGCCAATTACAAGTCTATTTGTTTGTTACTGATAGGTTTGCTATCACAGATTTCACAAAATTTCAGTTTTTTCCATCTTGTTTTCCTCTGAGACATCAACATAAACATAGTTGTGTTATTAGATGACTCTCCTGACATGAGCTACTTGCTTTGTTTATTGTTGTTCTGAGTCCATTTTCTCTTTAGATATTCTTTTTTTTTTCTTTATTAGTGATGTATATTCTCAGTTTGTAAACAGCCATATTGGTATCATTGTTTGCCTCTTCCCTGTCCCCCCTCTTTCAAAAGGGACCCTCCTCCTTTGGGATTGAGGGTAGTGTATTATGGGAGTAGCCATCAGTTGTGGGGAAGAGGCAATGACTATGCAAAATGCCCCAACTTGTGGCTGTAACAATCTTTCTGCTCCCTCTTCTGTGAGTTTCCCTGAGCCATGTTGGGTTTGTTTTAGGTCTACTTCAGTGATGAGGTCTTGGGAGCCTCTCTGTCTCTAGATCTATGGTTTGGTAGGAGTTGAGTGTTATCTGTGTCTTATCTCCTTTACCGGTACTAGGTTCACCAAGAAAGCAGCATCCTTGCTCATTTTTCCAGTTACTTTATGGTTTTAGCTGGGGCTCTGATGAGGTGCAATGGGTTGATTTTCTCCTCAAGTTCTGCATCCAACTGAAAAAGAAAAGAAGATTCTCCAATGGAAAGTGAAGTCAGCACTGTGTAAATGAGATAGCTATTATTATTTTCTATTTGTTTTTTTTTGTTTGTTTTGTTTTATTTTTAGCTAGAGTCTCATTGAAGCTCAGGCTGACTTGGAAATCACTCTGTAGCCTCAGGGTGGCCTTGAACTCACAGTGACCCTCCTACCTCTGCTTCCTGAGTATTGGGATTCAAGGCATGAGCCACCAAGCCCAGCGCTATTATTACTTTAGAACAAATTTCATAGATATAGGTCCTCTTGTAGCCCAAGATTGATGGGTGTTTGATATTAAAAAGAGGACTTGTTTTTAGAATACTGTTCTGACTTATTTCCCAGTTCCAGCTATGGCTTATGTTCCACTGAGCAGATCTGTTAGCTAATTCAAGAGTAGTTGGCAGTTGGTTACCCACCATGGCTATGTGCCACTATTGCACTTGTGAGCATCGCAACAGGTTGTTTGCTGCTGAGTAGCTTAGACCATGAGTTGCTTGGAGAGATATTGGTCATTTTCCCCCAGCCACTCATGTAGCACTTTCTGCCACTAGATGAGCTGTCTGGGGACTGACTCTCTTCCAGTTTCCAACCAAGTCGTTCCATGTTCTGTACTAATAGCATATGGTGTCTTCAGCAGTAGAGTCTTACCACTAAGCTTTGGTGGGGCATCAAGTGCTCTGACAAAAATCTGTCTTCTTTTGGAAAACCTTATAGGTGTCTCTCATCAACAGCTCATTGTAGATGTTAACCACATCCTGGTACTAGGAGTTATAGGCCATCACCAAGGGAAAAGAAGGAAGAAAAAAATAGCTAATATAAAACCAAAAGAGATGTGTGTGTGTGTGTGTGTGTGTGTGTGAGAGAGAGAGAGAGAGAGAGAGAGAGAGAGAGAGAGAGAGAGAAAGAGAGAAGAAACAGAAGATTAAGGTTAGTCTTCATCTTACCATCTCAGGGCCCTTTGATTCAGGTGTTTCCTTCAAGGACCTGATGAAGGTTCAAACTTGTACTTTGTCCATCAGGATATAGGATTTTATGGTACCATTTCCATTTGGGTCCAGTTTTGTGTCCCCTCCATCTTATACTCCCCTCCCACCCTCCCAATTGTCTGGTCCTTGAGATGCTTGTTAGGGATATCGTCATCACAGGCAGATTCAGGTTAGGACCCACAGATGAGTGAGACCATGACATTCTGTGATTGAGTGAATTCGCTGATAATTATCTTTGGTGGGTCATTAAGTACTCTAACAGAAATCTGTCATTTTTTGGGAAAACTTGTAGTTGTCTCTGATCAACAGTTCCTTGTGGATGTTAATTGCATGTTGGTATTGGGAGTTACAGGCCAGTGCCAAAGGAAAAGAAAGAAGAAAAACACAGATAATATAAAAGGGAATGAGAGAGGAGAGAGAGAGAGTAACAGAAGATTAAGGTTACTCTTCACCAAACCCTCTCAAGGGCCCTGAGATTCAGGTGTTCCCTCTAAGGACCTGATGAAGGTTCAAACTTTTAGTCTTCCAGGATATAGAATTTTATGGTACCATTGCCATTTGATTCCAGTTTTATGTCATCCCACACCCTTTCCCACCCTTTACACCCCACCCTAATCTTATACAGATATTGGAGTTTTCTAGAAATAATACCTACAGTGGTATTAAAAAAATTTTAAGGATTTACTTCAATGACTAATCTAATAATCATCTTTACAATCTTTTAAAAAAAATTATTAACATTTTCCATGATTATAAACTATATCCCATGGTAATTCCCTCCCTCCCCACCCCACACTTTCCCATTTGAAATTCCATTCTCCATCATATTACCTCCCCATTATAACCATTGTAATTACATATATACAATATCAACCTATTAAGTATCCTCCTCCCTTCCTTTCGTTTCCCTTTATGTCTCCTTGTTAACTTACTGGCCTCTGCTACCAAGTATTTTCCTTCTCAGGCAGAAGCCCAATCATCTGGAGCTAGGATCCACATATGAGAGAGAACATGTGGCGCTTGGCTTTCTGGGCCTGGGTTACCTCACTTAGTATAATACTTTCCAGGTCCATACATTTTTCTGCAAATTTCATAACTTCATTTATCTTTACCACTGAGTAGAACTCCATTGTATGAATGTGCGACATATTCATTATCCACTCATCAGTTGAGGGACATCTAGGCTTGTTCCATTTCCCAGCTATTATAAATTGAGCAGCAATAAACATGGTTTAGCATGTACTTCTAAGGAAATGAGATGAGTCCTTTGGATATATGCCTAGGAGTGCTATAGCTGGGTCATATGGTAGATCAATCTTTAGCTGTTTTAGGAACCTCCACACTCTTTTCCAAAATGGCTGGACCAGATTGCATTCCCACCAGCAGTGTAGAAGGGTTCCTCTTTGTCCACATCCCCACCAACATTTATGATCATTTGTTTTCATGATGGTGGCCAATCGGACAGGAGTGAGATGGAATCTCAATATCCCTGATGACTAGTGACGTAGAACTTTTTTTTAGATGCTTATATGTCATTCATATTCTACAGTTGAGAATGCTCTATTTAGCTCCATAGCCCATTTTTTGACTGGCTTGTTTGATTCCTTATTATTTAACTTTTTGAGTTCTTTGTATATCCTAGATATTAATCCTCTATCAGATATATAGCTGGCGAAGATTTTTTCCCATTCTGTAGGTTGCCTCTTTGCTTTTTTCACTGTGTCCTTTGCAGTGCAAAATCTTTGTAATTTCATGAGGTCCCAGTGATTAATCTGTGGTTTTATTGCCTGAGCAATTGGGGTTGTATTCAGAAAGTCTTTGCCAAGACCAATATGTTGAAGGGTTTCCCCTACTTTTTCCTCTAGCTGTTTCAGAGTTTCAGGTCTGATGTTAAGGTCTTTAAACCATTTGGACTTAATTCTTGTGCATGGTGAGAGAGAAGAATCTATTTTCATCCTTCTGCAGATATATATCCAGTTTTCAAAACACCATTTGCTGAAGAGGCTGTCTTTTCACCAATGGGTATTTTTGGCATTTTTATAGAATATCAGGTGGCTATAGCTACTTGGGCTTACATCTGGGTCCTCTATTCTGTTCCACTGATCTACGTGTCTGTTTTTGCGCCAGTACCATGCTGTTTTTGTTACTATGGCTCTATAGTATAGGTTAAAATCAGGTATGGTGATACCACCAGTCTTATTTTTGTTGCTCAGTATTATTTTAGATATTTGAGGATTTTTGTGATTCCAAATGAATTTTTGGATTGTTTTTTCTATTTCCATGAAGAAAGCCTTTGGAATTTTGATAGGGATTGCATTGAATGTGTAAATTGCTTTAGGTAAGATTGCCATTTTCACAACATTGATTCTTCCAATCCAGGAACAAGGGATGTTTCTCCAATTTCTAGTGTCTTCTGCAATTTCTCGCATGAGTGTGTTAAAGTTCTCATTGTAGAAATTCTTTACTTCCTTGGTTAGGTTTATTCCAAGGTACTGTATTTTATTTATTTTTTTTTGATGCAAATGTGAATGGGAGTGATTCTCTGATTTCATCCTCTGTGTGTTTGTTGTTAGCATATATGAAGGCTACTGATTTCTGTGTATTTATTTTGTATCCTGCTACATTGCTGTAGGTTTTGATCAGCTCTAACATTTTGCCAGTAGAGTTTTTAGGGTCCTTTACATATAGAATCATGTCATCTGCAAATAATAATAACTTGATCTCTTCTTTTCCAATTTGTATCCCTTTTATGTGTGTCTCTTGCCTTATTGCTATGGCTAAGACTTCCAAAACTATATTAAATAAAAATGGGGACAGTGGACACCATTGTATTGTTCCTGATTTTAGTGGAAAAGCTTCCAGTTTTTCCCCATTTAGTAATATGTTGGCTGTAGGCTTGTCATAAACAGCTTTTATTATATTGAGATGTGTTCCTTCTATTCCCAGTCTCTGTAGGACTTTTATCATGAAGGGATGTTGGATTTTGTCAAATGCTTTCTCTGCATCTAATGAGATGATCATGTGATTTTTGTCCTTCAACCCGTTTATGTAATGTATTACATTTATAGATTTGTGTATGTTGAACCATCCCTGCATCTCTGGGATAAAGCCTACTTGGTCAGGGTGAATGATCTTTTTGATATACTCTTGTATTCTGTTTGCCAATATTTTGTTGAGAATTTTTGCATCTATGTTCATGAGGGAGTTTGGTCTGTAATTTTCTTTTTTTGTTCTATCTTTGCCTGGTTTTGCTATCAGGGTGATGCTGGCCTCATAGAAGGAGTTTGGTAGAATTCCTTCTTTTTCTATTTCCTGGAAAAGCTTAAGAAGCAATGGTGTTAGCTCTTCCTTAAACGTCTGGTAAAATTCAGCAGTGAATCCATCCAGGCCTGGGATTTTTTTAGTTGGGTGATTATTGATAACTCTTCGGATCGTCATGTTTGTTTTAGGTCTATTTAAGTGATTAATCTCATTTTGATTTAATTTAGATAGGTCATATAAATCAAGGAAATCATCCATTTCTTTCAGATTATCATATTGTGTGGGGTATATGCTTTTATAGTATGTCCCTATGATTTTTTGAATTTCTCTGGACTCTGTTGTGATGTTACATTGTTCATCTCTGATTTTATTATTTTGTGTCTCTTCTCTCTTTATTTTGGTCAGATTTACTAAGGGTTTATCAATCTTGTTTAGCCTTTCAAAGAACCAACTCTTTGTTTCATTAATTCTTTAGATTGTTTTTTTTTTTTTGTTTGTTTGTTTCTATTTCATTAATTTCTGCCCTAATCTTTATTATTTCTTCCAATATACTGATTTTTCGTTTGCCTTGTTCTTTTTCCAAGGCTTTCAGGTGAAGCATTAAGTCGTTTACTTCTGACCTTTCTAATTTCTTAATATAGGCACTCAAAGCTATAAATTTACCTCATAGAACCGCCTTCATTGTGTCCCAGAGATTTTGGTATGTTGTGTTCTCACTATCGTTTGACTCTATAAATGTTTTGATTTCCTTCTTGATTTCTTCATTGACCCATTCATCATTTAGTAGTGTATTGTTTAGTTTCCATGATTTTGTGTATGCTCTATAGCCTTTCTTGCTACTGATTTGTAGTTTAATTCAATTGTGGTCAGATAGAATGCAAGGAATTATTTCAATTTTCCTGAATTTGTTAAGATTTGCTTTGTGTCCTAATATACGGACTATTTTAGAGAATGTTCCATGTGCTGCTTAAAAGAATGTATATTCTGCAGCCTTTGGATGAAATGTCCTGTATATATCTGTTAGGTCCATTCCTTCTATGACCTCATTTAGTCCAGATGCCTCTCTGTTTTTTGTTTTTTTTTTCCCCTGGATGACCTGTCAATTGATGAGAGTGGGGTGTTAAAGTCACCCACCACCACTGTGTTTGGTGTTATCTGTGACCTTAGTTCTAATAGTGTTTGTTTGACGAATTTCAGAGCCCCCATGTTAGGTGCATATATGTTTAGGATTGTAATGTCCTCCTGTTGGAGTGTGCCCTTAATCAATATAAAGTGACCTTCCTTATCTTTCTTGACTAACGTTGGACTGAAGTCTACCTTGTCCAATATTAGGATAGCAACCCCTGCTTGATTTCTAGGCCCATTTGCTTGAAGCACCGTCTTCCAACCTTTCACCCTAAGGTAATGTTTATCCTTTGTAGAAAGGTGAGTTTCTTGGAGACAACAAATTGTAGGATCCTACTTTTGAACCCAGTCTGCAAAGCTATGTCTTTTCACTGAGGCTTTGGTGCCCTTGATATTAAGAGATATTATTGAAAGGTGTGTATTTATGTTTGCCATTTTTTTTTTTTGTGGTCCCTGTTCTACCTGTGCTCTCTTCTGTTAACTAGTATGTGAGCATTGCTTGTTTTTTCTAGGTTCCTTATATATGTGCTTTTCCTTTTCTTCAGCATGGAGGATTCTATCAAGTATTTTCTGTAGAGCTGGTTTTGTCTTCAAATACTCCTTTAACCTGCTTTTGTCATGGAATGTCCTTATTTCTCCATCTATTTGAATGGATAACTTTGCTGGATAAAATAACCTTGGTTGACAGTTTTTATCTTTCAGAAATTGGAATATATCACTCCAAGCCCTTCTGGCTTTAAAAGTTTGTGTTGAATAATCTGCTGTAATCCTGATGGGCTTGCTTTTGTAGTTAACTTGATTTTTCTCTATAACTGCTTTCAATATTTTTTCTTTGGTGTGTGTGTGTGTTTGGAAGTTTGATTATGATATGGAGAGGAGAGGTTCTTTCCGGGTTTTGTCTGTCTGGGGGTCTAAAGGCTTACTGTATCTGCATTGGCACCTCTTTCCCAATTTGGGGGAAATTTTCTTCTATGATTTTGTTGAAGATGCCTACTATGCCTTTGGAGTGGAATTCTTCTTCTTCTACTATGCCCTGAATTCTTATAGTGGACCTTTTCATAGTATCCCAAATACCTTGAAATTCCCACTCATAGTTTTGTATAAGTTTGTCTTTCTCTTTGTTGGACTGTATTAGTTCTGCCACCTGGTCTTCTAGCTTAGATATTCTGTCCTCTCCCTCATCCATCCTACTGGTGAAATTGTCTACAGTTTTTTATTTCATTAACTGTGTTCTTCATTGCTAGTAATTCTGACTGTTTTTTCTTTTTTATTTCTATTTCCTTATTTATGTCTTGTATTGCCTTCTTTATTTCATTAAATTGGTGTCCTGCATCTTCTTTGATTCCTCTGATTTCCTCTTTGATTTCCTCTTTGATTTCTTCTTTGATTGTTTTGATGTGTTCTTTGACCTCTTTGAACATATTTATAATCATTCTTTTGAACTCTTTCTCAGGCATTTCCTCTAACTCATTCTCACTGGAGGACATTTCTGATGCATTAATACTTTGAGGTGGATTTATATCATCTTGCTTTTTAGTGTTTCTTGTGTTATAATGTATATATTTTTGCATCTTGGATTAAGTTAATGCTTGGATTTTCTAGCTAGCTGTGTATTATTAGCTGTATCAATTGATTTGATGTAATATATTTTCAGTGTAGTAGCTTAACGTGTTAGGTGTGGCTCTTAAGACTCTCAGAGTATCTGCAAAGACGTTCCTATGGGTTGAGATTCCCTGCTATGGGAGTATTCAAGCAGGCTGAGTGGAATAAAATACAGGTAGATTCTAAAATTTAACTAAACACTGTACCCATTCAATCAAAACCAGCCCCAGGTATATATGCAAGAGTAGTCATTATAACGACCAGATCCTCTATCAACAAAGAGGTTAAGATTTCTGGTCTGTTGAGGGATCCAAGTCAGTTTGTGTCCAAGTGAGACCCTTCCCTGGTGCAATCCCAGTTACCTTGGATGATTTTGGTCTCAGTCAAGTTGCTACCTGGGTCGTCGGGCTGCTGTTTTGATTTCTGGAGCTGGGCACTGGCTTTTCCTGCAGGGCAAACCGAGCTTGGCAAGTGTGGCCCTGCAGATAAGCACCCCTGGTACTGGAACTGCTGTTGCTAAAGCTGCCCCTGCTAGGTCTGTAGCCACTGATGCTGAAGCTACTGCTGCTAGACCCACCGATGCTGCCTCTGCTGCTGCTGTAGCTGCCACTGCTGGAGCCACCACTGCTGAAGCTGCTGCCACTGAAACTGCTGCTGCAGGATCTGCCACTGCTGCCGCTCCTGGGTCTGCTGCTGCTGGGCCTGCCGTTGCTGCTGCTCTTGGGTCTGCTGCTTCTGGGTCTGCCGCTGCTGCCGCTCCTGGGTTTGCTGCTGCTGGGTTTGCCACTGCTGCTGCCGCGACTGGAGCTGCTACTGCTGGGGCCGCTGTTACCGGTTCCAGAGCCACTGATGTTGCTGCCGAACTCTTCTCCTGCTTGGGTCCTGCTGTTGGCTCAAGTTGGCATGGCTGGGTCCTGGGACACAGCTCTGTTCACTGGAGCTGGACTTAGGTGGTGGGGGAGGGAAGGGAGCCACAGCTGCTCTGGTTCTCTCGCTGTTCCACGTGTGCTTCTACCTCGTGGTCTGCTCCTCCATTGCTCACTGCCACTCTCCCTTCACATTTCCTGAGTTTCGGAGAGCACAAGTGTGAGTGGAAGCTCCCGCACCTGGCTTTTCCTGTGGCCACTGCTGAGCCTGGCGGCTTTCTGGTGCGCTGCCGCCGCGGCGGTTGGCCGAGCTGCCGGAGCCGCTTTTTCCGGCCTATGCGGGCTTTGGATGCTCTGGATCTCTCCTACTTCTCTGCTGCCACTTCAATTTCCTATACACCTCACTTTTTAGTAAAGTGTGTATTTTGCTGAGTTTTTTTGGTCTTTTTTCCCCCCTAGGCTGCTTTGGCGTGGTACCTATGCCACCATCTTAACCAGAAGTCCTACAACATTTTTTTTTTTACAATGTTTATTGGGCTCACACCAGGAGTCCATGAGTCTTGATAACCTCTGTTAACTTTTTAATTTTCTTCTCCACATTCTTTCCTGCCTGTTTCCTGAGCCCTATGAACTGCTGCTTCTTTTAAACACTAAAATGGCTATTATATTTATTTTGAGATTAACTGATTTATATGATTTCATATAAGCATGTATAGACATTCTCTTGGGTAAAAACACAAACATGTATACCAGGCTCATTTTTTATTTTTTTACAATGGTGTATTTGTCCTATTAATTTGAGTGGCTGAAAACTTACAATCAGCAGTCATTGGGTTCTAGCCCTTTAAAAATTAAAAACACCTCCAAATACATGTTTTGTGATGTTTAATTAATATAAACTAAAATATTGTGATGTCATTTGCTTCAGATTCTAAGCCCCCCCCCCAAAAAAGGAAAGCAATGTTTCATATTTAAATAGACATTTGGTAACTATGAGAATATGATTTTCACCAAGTTCTGTTTGTATTTCAATATTTGTTGGGTTTTTCATTGTTCAAAAATGTTTATTGTAAATGTACATATGCCAGGTGTGTTTTAGACAATGGGGCACATTGATCAAATTGATAAAATCAAGTGTAGACAACTAAAATGCTCTTCTAAGGAACAGCCATGGTGATTAAATTACCAAACAAATGATATGATTTTAGACAGAGAGAAGTCCAAATATCTAATTCTCTCTATCATATATGGCCTGAACCTATCTTCTCAGACCAGCATTTTAGAGGAAGTAACATTAGAACTTGTGTTTGAATGAAGAATAAGAAACTGCTTGAAGTGTGGGAAAGAACATCATTACTCACTAAGAGCAGTACTTGCCCAAGTCTTAAACAGGGTGTGCTTAGCATCCACGGAGCAGTGCCATGGACAGAACACCCTGGCAGAGCGTCGTGTAGGACTGAGGCTATAGACACAGACAGCCGGGGGATATAATACTGTGTACCTTCAGTGTCTCATTGTCATTTGTGTACTTCCCACATTTTTGTCATATTTATCTAATACTTGACATTCTACCTGAGCATATTTTCCTTCCATTCACTAGCTTTTCACTAGCTTTCCCTTCTGTCATCAGGCATAGATTTTCAAGGGCAAATTATGTGCTATGTGCTAGACAAATATGTATCTTTATTGTTGCATGGGTGTGATACATCAGAATACTCTATATATCTTTCTTCTTGAGTTTACCATAAAGATTTGTAGTTAGAAATGTGTGCTTGCGTGTATGTGTGTGTGTATGTTTACAGTACAATTGTAAGTCCACTGAATAGCTTTAAGAAATAAAGTGTCCCTTTCTCAAAGAAATCTCCAACAAATAATGCCATGGACAATCTGAATAATGTATGGAACCATGCTGGTAATCAAAGCATATCTTCAGCAGGCTCAATATAGAAATTTAGTGGTCATATGATGGCTCAAGTAAGAGGTTACAGTACATAAACGTGATGAATCAGAAGAATAAATGAAGAATAAACATGGAGTAGAATTCTGAATTTTGAGGAGGTCAGAGATCATACCATTTAGGTCAAATATATACAGCATTCATCATCCATGGTGGTCCTAGTGTTATATGAACTTCAGAAATAAAAATAGACTAACAATTTGGGCAAAGCTCTCATATCCCAGAACATCAGTGTATCCTGGAAAACTATACAACTATACAAATCATCCTGGCAAGATGTTTTCAGTGGTGCAATAGGGGAGGAAGGGGCTCAGTATAATGGGTATGCTGGAGTAGATTGTGATAAAAATACAAAAATATGAGTTTACAAAAATTGTCAAAAAATGAGTGAGAGTGAAGAAAAATATGAAAAGAAGAAAGAAATAAAACAGTTAACAGTGATATTGATTAATGTGTCCATGATCAGACAACTAGTTAATAGAAGAATTAGGATTTGAACTGAGATAGCTCTTTCTCTTCAATATTTTAATCTTAACTAACACAGTACCTTTTTCCTGGAAAGCATTTCCTAGAAATGCTTGGTAAACACATGCTGAGCAATGAACACAGGAATATCTTCCAGGGTAGAGGAGCATGACAGGTAGACAGGTATTCCTGTTGTATGTTCTGGATGAGTAATGCACTTGTGTAGAAAAGAGATGCATAATGACCCTGATGTTTAATTCTTTTAAACAATAAAATAAAAACTCATATTTTAATAACAAAAAGAATCACTTTAATTTTCAGGGATTCTGTACTTAAATGAACAGATCTTCATAGGAGACTGCAGGCTTTCATTTTGTGCTTGTTTAACTTTTATTAATTTAAAAAATTAATTTAATTAATTTAAAAATGCTTCCAAATTTTGGAAAAAATACTTTTACCTTTATATTTTCAGAAAAATACACAGAAGCCTTGTATGATGCAATAGGAGTAAAGTTCTAAAATTAGCAACACCCACAGGATACGGGTTTTACAGCCAGGCTTATACAGGACAAAGACAACTTTCCAAGTGTATGCTTGCAATTTGAAGATAAATATAACAACTGGCATGATGGTGGTGGTCAAATGTCAGAGTATCTGGTCTAATTAAGGCTGTGTAAGAACATTGTCTTTGAAAGACCTGAGCATCTCTGAACATTGATATATAATCCCACTAGGAATACATGACATCAATGCCTCATTAAGATAGTATGAAGATATGGAAGTTGTCAATAAAAAGAGTTAAAATACAATTTTAAAAGATTTAAAAAAAGATAGTATGAAGAAATGCAGGGCTGAATGTAAACTACCTCTGCTATATTTTCTGTATGTATGTTACATGTGATAATATTATCGGTAATTAGTTTTATTAAAGAAAAGATTGAATTCTTTTTAAAGTTTGCTGTCCTCATACAAGGGGTTGGTGAGAGACCTTTATTAGTCCTTTTCTAGCCCCACATATAATATCTTAACAATCTGGTTTCTCTCTGAAAGTTCTCCATGTTATCTGGTAATCAGTTGAGGATGTAAGATATAACAACTAAAAAGAGAGTTATATAAAATAATGAAGTTAGTCAAATGTAGTGGCTCATGCCTTTAATGCCAGCATTTGGAAGGCAGAGGTAGGAGGATTGCCATGATTTCATGACCACCCTGAGGCTACATAGTGAATTCCAGGTTAGCCTGGGCTGAAGCAAGACACTACCTTGGAAATACCAAAAAATAAAAATAAACATGAAGGTATATAAATTATACTATATTGTGTAAGTATGAGTTTCATTGGGACCTGTGCTATCTATTCTCACTAGTATTGCTCTTTGCATCCTAGAAGTAGATCTCTTCCTCCTCACTTATAGTGTTAGAGGAAAAACACACAGGCTCACCTCTCAAGCATTGCCTCATCTGTCTCTGGCATCATAAATATGACCTACAGGTGATACTTTGAACCTGAGAATGTTCCCTTATCGGTCTCTGGCATCATAAATATGTTTTCTAATTTCACTGTTCATTAAGTTAAAATTTATTCTTTGGTTTATCTTAAATACCTATCCTACTTACTCTCGTATTTATGGATTTGATTCCCTCCTTATATTCTAGTCTTCCTGATAATTTTAGACCTCTTTGTAGCTGGCTCTGTGGGAAAGCTATCTTTCATGTTGGATATTTCTCTATCCATTATATCTTTGTTCAGAGACTGTCTGCATGAATCAACTTGCTTTTCTATTTAAATATACATAAGGAGCATTCACAAGGATTCAGCAAAGTATCTACTGTGGAAGAAACACACATAATTCACATGCATTTGGCACAAAGGTCTTTCATTGCATTTCCTAGAACATGATGGATTTTAATAAATTATGTGTTGATGTCTCATTATTTTAAATTAATTGCTGGGGTTTGCATCAATACAAACTCACAATATCTAAACTTACTTATACAACATTTCTGTATTAGTATTATTTATGAAGTTTCTATATTAGTGAAATTGCTTACCTGAAATCTTTTAAGCTCATGTTACACAGTTTTACTACGAGAATTTATATTTAACAAATACTTTCTCATAAAATGAGAAAGACCTATATAACTACTACTTCACAGAGCCTCTTTCATTGCAAAAGAAAAAACTGCAGCTGTGTACTCATAGAGTGGTATTTGATACACTGAGGGTTCAAACAACTTAGATAATATCTTTCTATTTGAAAAGGAGACTCTGGAGTGCCAAGTAAACAAGAAAAGACAGAAACATTTTATCCCCTGATGTTGTCTCCCACAGATCCTAAAAAATAATTGAGAGACAATCTCCATGTGCAGCAAAAGGAAGCCTCACTATATTAAAACAAGCAATGACACTGAACAGGCATTTAGCCACCAACCTATCAGGTGAGTAAGGTATTTTCACTTTATTATTTAATTTTCAAGGAATTTTATATTTTACCCTCTCTCCATATTGTTTAGTTCATTATTTTGACAGGGCTTCAATTTGTTTTCACCATGTTCTTATTTAACCACATTTGATATTCAAAAAGTGATTTGGGAATACAAAGTCACAATAAACCATCGTGTGGTTCTGGAAGGTGTTTGAGAGTAATAACCCCCCCCCCCAAAAAAAAAAATTAAGACCTTACAATGTATTAAGATAAGTACTATGGCTGAGATAAGCAGAGATTTTTATTATAATGTAAAAGTAAGCATGCTGTTTCAAATTATAAAGGAGATAAGCCTTCCTAGACAACTGATATTTGGCTAAGTTGAAGAATGGTATATATGGATTAGACTTCAGGTCAAGATGTTATCTGCCTAGGAATACTTCACTTCTCAGGGCAATAATAAGCAAGATCTTTAGGCTTTTAGGGTCAGCAGGTCCTAGCAGACTTCCAGTGGGAGGGCTCAGAGGAGCTCAGTAGGGATCTGGTGATTCTCATGCTCTCAGGTAGTCCACTAGACCCACAGACCCCCTCAAGCCATCATTCCAGCCACTGTGCTGCAGATGAAGCTCACTCCTGTGCTACCTGTAGGCTCCATGGATCTGGGACAGGCCCCTCTCACCTTTCCCTACACCAACAAGATCTCATTCTTCCCTCTCTCCTTCATGAGATGTTCCTCCTTTTCCCAGCCACTGGGACATCCATCCCAGTTTCCCCACCCCTGCCCTGCCACTCTGCCCAACCACTATGGCCAATCACCCTCCCAACAGACACATCCACCAGACCATGCAGTTCTATTCCCCCACCCCACTGCACCTCCAGACCATGCTGTCCCATCACCCCACCCCACCATGTCACCAGACTGTGCACTCCCATTGCCTCACTACCCTACAACCTGTGAATGGCCTGCTACTGAGTCTCCAGGCCCCAAAAGGGCTAAGCCTACTCCCCCTGCCTGAGCAGAAAATCCCCCTTGCCATCAAAAGCCTAATCTAGTCACATATAAAAGGGAACAATCACTTAAGACACTTCAAGGGTAAACTATGGCTTCCTCCTGAATTAAATAAGATTCCTACATTGTGATGGGCAGACCACAGCACAAAAGGAACAACATGAAACATCAAATGAAAGTAACCCCAACAAGGTTGCCTAGTCCCATAATGGAAGTCTTTAAACAAATCATAGATGAGAGAACAGAATCAGAATTCCAAAATGAAGATGCCAGTTTTGTGACCCTGACCAAGCAATTGGCAGGATTTGCATAAAATCAACAAAAGACTAACAATTGTGTGAATACTGTCCTTGCTAGAATAGTCCTAATAGAAACAAAGAACAGGGAGTCTTCCAAAACACTTAAGTGATCTGAAGGAGAGAGAGAGAAAGGACCTCAATAATCAGCTGGCTAAGCTCAAAGAAAACAAATAAATGCAAGGATTAATTCCAAGAAGAACTAAGAAAATGACCTGAAAAGAGAACTCAGCAGAGAGAAAAAGGCAATAGAAAACACAAACTAAAGCCAAAAGTCCAAACCTCACTAGACAGAGTTCGTCACGTGGATGACAGTTCATGACTCCAAAAACTTGAACAAGTTCAACAGTTTTGTGAACCTAACATAATGTACAAGAAGCTAACAGAAATCCAAACACTTTGGGGCAAGAAGAAATTCTGCAAGATATATTATCATTAAGACTCAAAGCCACAAAAACAAAGAGAAAGTCCTAAAAGCAATAAAGAGAAACAACACATTACAAAAAAAAAAGAAAGAAAAAATCAGAATTACCTCAGGCTTCTCCATGGAAACCTAAAAAACCAGAAGGGCCTGGAATGAAATATTGCAAAGTCTAAGAACCTATTGCTTCCAACCCAAACTACTCTACCCAGCAAAAGTAACCCTCATAATAGATGGTGAAAGACAACTTTTCACAGTAAAACTCAACTTTACAACTATATGAACACAAAGCCAAACCTGCAAAGAATACTTCAGGGAATTCACCACATAGAAGAGTCAAATAACGATCATCAAGAGCCTACAAGAAGCAGACCACAATAAGCAAACCCAGAGGAGGCTCAAAAAACTACAATGTCCTAGAAAGTACCAAACTACATAAAGTACCACAATATGGCAGGGATTAAATCAAATCTCACAGTTATAACCCAAATATTTATGGCCTTAATTCACTCCTACGGAGACACAAGTCAACAGGGTATATAAGAAAAAAATACCCCTCAATCGGCTGCCTTCTAGAAACCTACTTCACCATTAAAGACAGACACCTCCTCAGAGTGAAAGGGTGGAAAATGATATTCCCAAGTGACCAGAAATATGAAACAAGTAGGTGTTGCTATAATAATATCAAATTAAAATAGACTTCAAACCAACAAGAATAAAAAAAGACAAAGAAGGCTATTTCTTACTCATCAAGGCAATTATCCAACATAAGGACATCACAATCATAAACCTGTATGTAACAAACACAGGTGCACCATAGTTTATAAAAGAAAACCTACTTGACAACAAAACATAAATAAACACCAACACAATCATAGTTGGGGATTCAATACTTCACTATCAGAAATAGATAGATCATCCAAATTAAAAATCAACAGGGAGCCAGGCATGGTGGTGCACTCGGGAGGCAGAAGTAGGAGGATTGCCGTGAATTCAAGGCTACCGTGAAACTCCATACATGAAATTCCAGGTCAGTCTGGGCCAGAGTGAGATCCTACCTCGAAAAAAAAAAAAAAAAATCAACAGGGAAGTAATAGAGTTCAACATCATACATAGGCTAGATCTGATGGATATCTGTAGAACATTCTATCCAAAATCCACAGAATACACATTCTTCTTAGTAGCCCATGGAACCTTCTCCAAAATATATCATATAGTGTGCCATAAATCTTGCCTCTATGTATTTTAAAAAATCACCATAATTTCCTTTATGATGTCAGATCAGAAGGCTGCAAAGCTAGAAATTAACAAAAGATGTGCTAGGAACTCAGTCAGCTCCTGGAGACTGAATAACACAGTTTTAAACAATAAATGGAAATAAAAATGAAATTTCAAAGTTTCTAGAATTGAATGATGAGAACAAATCAGAAAAAACTTATGGGACACAAAGAAGGCAGTCCTTAGGGTAAAATTAGAAATACAGGCAGATCCCAAATCAAAAACCTAACTATACACCTAAAGACATTGGAAAAACAGGATGAATCCAACCCAGAAAGCTCTAGACAGAAAGAAATAATCAAGATCAAAGGAGAAATTGATTTAGAAACTAAGAAAACAGTTAAGAAAATTGATGGATCAAAGATCTGGTTCTATAAAAAAATAAGCAAGACTGATAAATCCCTGACCAATTTGATAAAGTGGAAAAAGGAACACTTCATATTAACAAAATGACAAATGAAAAAGAAGAGCTCACAACAGACATAAGTGGAATTAGAAGAATCATCAGGACCTATTTCCAAAGCCTCTGCTCCATAAGACTGGATAATATGAAAGAAATGGATAAATCCTGGACATATACTACCTACAAAAACTAAACTCAGAGAAGATTAATCTCCTAAACAAACATATCACACCCATTGAGATCGAAAATGTAGTGAAAATCCTCCCCCAAAAGAAGAGTCCAGGACCAGATGGCTTCTCAGCCTAATTCTCTCAAACCTTCATGGAAGAACTGAAGCCAATTTTTTTTTTTCAAACTGTTCCATATAATCTGAGGATAGGGGAAGCCCCCCCCCCTGCCCCGCCAACTTCTTTTATGAAGGCAGTATCACCCTAATTCCAAAACCAGGCAGAAATACAACAAGAAAATAAAAGTATAGGCCCATATGACTGATGAACTTAGACCCAAAGATCTTGAACAAAATCATCACAAACAGAATTGAACAATGCATCAAAAGCATCATCCGGGTTGGTTGAACATATAGAAATCTGTCAATGTAATACACTACATAAATAAGTTTTATCACCAAAACCACATGATCCTTTCAATAGATGCAGGGAAGGCCTTTGACAAAAAAGAACATCGATTCTTGATCAAAATGTTGGAGAGTATAGGCATGGAAAGTTTTTATCTCAACATAATAAAGGCTGTATATAAAGCATCTAAAGTCCAAATAATGTGAAAATAATGGTGAAAGACTCAAGGAATTCACTGGGCAATTTTTCTTTACCTGCTTAGTCTGAAGTCCATAGAACATGGAACTAAGTTTAGAAGTTTGGAACCTGTTCTATGTTTATTTGTTGATTATATTCTTGGAGTACTGTGGATTGAGCATGAGACCTTTCTTGTACATTAGCCAAATTTTTAAATCATAATCAATTTAAATTTGTAGCAATGTTAAAAGTAAATTTTTAATAGGAGAGGCTAACTTTAAAGTTAACTCACATTAAAATTTTTAAGTTTATGATGTGAGGTGAAGCAAGCCCTTGATAAAGTTTCTCACTTTACACTGTGGAGTGGATAACACTAATTCTACAAGCCATAGTCATTACAGGAAAAACCCAGTGAGAGGGGTGGATGGACTACCTCCCAGTGAGTTATTGGTCAGGGAGGTCTTAAATACCCCACCCACCAAAAGCAGGTTATTTCCACTCTTCTTGCTTGTTAATCCAAAGCAGATAACCAGACACTATTGATGAAAAGTACCAATGATTTCAGTCGTAGGACACTGAGAAATCAAGGTGGGACTAAGCTGGACGCTCCTCCCTGCTGTTTAGCTGTAATATCATTGGAAGTTTGGTATGCAGATGACTTAAGAGCAGTCATTAACTAACTTATCCACCAGTGGAATCTGTGAATTACACATCCATCCAGCCAGGCAAGATATCCCCACTATTGAAAGAGGGGCATGACTATTGATGGTGTAACCAAGTGTTCTGTGATTGGACTTGAAAATTCCCTTCTTGGGAAGGAATTCATGCCAGTTATTGGAAACCTAGTCAAAAGTCTAACTAGGGAAGTAACATGCCCCAGAAGACCATTTGTGCTTTTTGGCTCAATTAATATGTTGTACTTATCAAATTGCCCTCTAAATAATATATTTTTGTGCCTGTGTATAGAAATGTGCCAGAGTTTGGGAAGGAGCACTTTGTAGCACTGTCTACTGCACATGAATTCCCCATTGCTTTAATAACCTCACAGAAGCCATCAACATTTCATCATGGTTGATGGAGGCAAGTGTGAGGCCCTCATCTTTCCCTGAGGGGTGTCAGCAGCTGGTAGTTTCTGGAGAGTTGGGTGACATATTCTTCAGTGGTATAGCTGCTGGTAAGTTACCTATGATACAGAAAATAAGACCCTACCCACTTTCATACAAGCAACCTTACTTAAACACAATATGTGATACAAATGCACAGACTAGTTGGGACTAGTTGGAAATGAGAAGGGGTTTGGTGAAGGAGGATGACTTTGGAGGACAAGATAAGGTAAAGGTAGAGGTGTATTATGCTCAAAACAAGTTATGAACATATATAACAATGTCATTTAAAATTAAAAAAATCTACACTGTACATTACAGCAGGTTTTTTTTCCATACTACTTTTAAACTTCTGTCTGGCTATCTGACAATGTGAGGCTTATTTTTAAATGCTGCTTTGTAAATGTTTACTTTAGTTAATATTGTGTTAATAACAATGCAAAATACAGAACACTGTGACATAGATAATATGTACTGAGATAGATCCTCTTATAAAATAATAATATAACTTTTATGGACATCAAAAGCATAGGAGTTACTTGATTTTCATCCTGTACAACATTAATATTTTTATGATTATTAGAGACATCAAAAGACACTGTGCAATCCACTTAGTCTATAAAAAACACAGTGGAAGACTTTAACTGAAACTATTACCTAGGGACCCAAGAAGGAGAGGATTGAACTTAATTCTTCTGAGACAGAAGGTAGAAGATCTGACAAACATGATGTGAGTAATGAACTACTAGTGAAATGGCTTGGGCTGGAAGCTGCTCACTATGACCAGGCCATGTAGTGTATGTGAGTACTGGTCAATGAAGTTGTGCATCTACCCGCTCACAGCGAGGTGGAAATTGAGGTGCTGTCCTCTTCCATGATTAGTTCTTAAAAGATGGCTAGCAAATCTCTAAGAAAAGTACTTCTGGGTTGGTGAAAATTTCAATGAATTTAAGATTTGGTTCTTTTAAGAAAATTGGTGTTCTACGTCACTAATCATCAGGGAAATGCAGATTAAAACTACATTGAGATTCCATCTCACTCCTGTCAGATTGGCCACCATCATGAAAACAAATGATCATAAATGTTGGCGGGGATGTGGAAAAAAAGGAACCCTTCTACACTGCTGGTGGGAATGCAATCTGGTCCAGCCATTGTGGAAAACAGTGTGGAGGTTCCTAAAACAGCTAAAGATTGATCTACCATATGACCCAGCTATAGCACTCCTAGGCATATATCCTAAGGACTCATCTCATTTCCTTAGAAGTACGTGCTCAACTATGTTTATTGCTGCTCAATTTATAATAGCTGGGAAATGGAACCAGCCTAGATGTCCCTCAACAGATGAGTGGATAATGAAGATGTGGCACATTTATACAATGGAGTTCTACTCAGTGGTAAAGAAAAATGAAGTTATGAAATTTGCAGAAAAATGGATGGACCTGGAAAGTATTATACTAAGTGAGGTAACCCAGGCCCAGAAAGCCAAGCGCCACATGTTCTCTCTCATATATGGATCCTAGCTACAGATGATTGGGCTTCTGCGTGAGAATGAAAATACTTAGTAGCAGAGGCCAGTAAGGTAAAAAGGAGACATAAAGGGTAGAGAAAGGAAGGGAGGAGGATACTTAATAGGTTGATATTGTATATATGTAATTACAATGATTGTAATGGGGAGGTAATATGATGGAGAATGGAATTTCAAATGGGAAAGTGTGGGGGTGGGGAGGTAGGGAATTACCATATATTTTATAATCATGGAAAATGTTAATAAAAATTAAAAAAATAAATTAAAAAAAAGAAAATTGGGAACCAGAATATAGTCAAGGTAAAGTTAGGACAAGCTGAAGAGAATATTATCAATATTTTAGTGAGACCTTAGGGAAACAAAATTATTAGGAAAGACTAAAGAAATAATATAGTATGCAAATGTATTTTAATTACCTTAATAATACTAGCAGATTATAGACAATATAGCCAAATTTCTAAAAATATTATGATGTGTAATGATTATTCGTTAGTACTTACTTAGGATTATAAGGAAATTTGCAATAGTATACAATAATGATACCATTAGAGTGAAATATTAAGTCTTTCATAAGAAATGAAATAAATCCTCATTTTAAAATCCTACATTGTCTATGATCTGCATGTGAATAGCAAAATAATTTTTGCATGCATTTTTGGTAAGCAATAGAGATTTTAACCAAAATTTTCTTATGCCACCCACTGTGGTGGTATGAAGATAAAGTGTCTCTCATGACTTCATGTATTTCTGGCTGAGGCTCAACCCAGCTGGTGGAGCTGTTGGGAGGTGGAGCCTTGCTGGAGAAGGTATGTTACTGTGGAAAGGCCTTAGCATTTTATAATCCAGTCCCACTTGCCAGTGTTCATGCTGCTCTTTTATAGCTGATGTGACAACATGTGACATCCTGGTATCTGTTCTGCCATGCTTTCCCTGCCGTAATTAAGCTTTCCCTTGAAACCCTAACTAAAATTTACCTTTGCCTCCTACAAACTGCTCCTGGTTAGGTATTTGGTCCAAGCATGAAAGTAACTACTACAGCTCCTATGTTCTCCCAATGCCCACTTACTGCAAAACAGACTGTCATTTTCAACTGCAGTCTACAGAATTATGAGATGACATCAAAAATTCCCACCTCTTATATCTTCATGTTTTACTTCCCCCTCCCATTGATGTTCCCCAGGACTTGTCTTACTGAGATTATGTCAGAGTAAACAGAACTCCATGCTAGTGGTGAAAAGCAGGACTTTACTTCTAGTTTTGAAGAAATGACCCACCATGATGTACTAGGTCTATTTGATGAGAAGCTAAGGATAATGGACCTTTACACTATAACCACATGAACTGAATCTAAATTTGGTCAACCAGTCATCTCAGAAAAAAAACTGAAGCGTGTCAGATAAGGCCATAGATCAACAGATGAATTCACCCCATGGGACCCTGAACAAAGAACCTAAGTCACCCTCCTCTAGAGCTATAAAATCAGGCAATTGTGTTGTGGACATCCATAAACAGGAAGAAACTGACATAACTAGTGATATGTTCACTGTGTTTTGTCTGTGTCTCTTCATGGTAACTGTGGTGGTTTGATTCAGGTGTCCCCCATAAACTTACGTGTTCTGAATGCTAGTGGAGATATGGGAATTAACAACTCATGGAGGGAGTGTACTGTTGGGGGTGGGCTTATGGGTGTTACAGCCAGTTTCCCCATGCCAGTATTTGGCACACTCTCCTGTTGCTATTGTCCACTTTATGTTGGCCAGGGGGTGATATCCACACTCTGCTTATACCATCGTTTTCCCTCAAGACTGTAAGCCAAAATAAACATCTTCTTTTTCCTTATAGTCTGCTCTTGGTCAGGTGATTTCTACCAGCAATGCAAACCTGACTGCAACAGTAAAGTGGTACTGAAGGAGTGGGATTGCTGCTAGACACCTGTCTGTGTGGCTTTGGCCTTTCAGTGCTTATTTTCAAGAGGAATGTGGAAGGATTTGAAACCTTGGCCTAAGAGATGACTTACAGTGCTCTAAGTACAGCTTGATGGACTATTCTGGTCAGAGCTGCAAGACCTGAATGCAGTAAGAACTATGGACTGTGAGGTTTGGTTTATGAGGGAGAGAAAGAGCTTTGCTTGGACTGGGCTAGTAGTTTATGTGAGAAGCTTGCTCTCATGTTCATGTTCTGAGAAATTGTGCAGGATCGCTTTGTGTAGAAGTGAACTGTTGTGAGTAGAGGGATATGGCACAGAAAGAAAAAATCTTTGGGTGAAGTGCTGCCCCTTCAGCTGCACTTGAGAGATTATGACCTTTGAGATTGGGCTAGCTGACCTGCACTAGGGCAACAGGAAGAATGTAGATTCTTTTGAAGGGGGCTGCATGCATGAGTGCCCTATTCTTCAAAGTCTGCTTTATTCCCCCCGGATTAACAAATTGGCATCCTACCTGGTATTATGGAGTATAATAAATGTAGGCAAGAGAGGGTCATTGAGTTTGCAACATAGTCTTGTGTTTTGGAAATGGCCATGGTCAGTGTGAAGCAGGTTTGCTGGTTGTCTGCATGGAGACTCCATGGGACCATGAGGATGAACCGCTGATTGCAGTAAAGACCCAGTGGAGGTGCTGGGACCATGACATGGCTGCTAAGGAGCTGCTCGCCCTATAAAGTTTTCCAGGACTGTGAAGCTTAGCTGGAGGGTTGAATTGGAATGCCAGAGACTTCTGCTGGTTAGAATTATCAGACTTGGAGATTTGTCACTGGCTAGAGTTGATGGACTTGAAGCTACAGAGTTTGATGTTTGTTCTGGTTGTTTTAAATCTTGTATTGGCTGAATCTTTCTTTCCTATGCCCAGTGTCATCTTCTGCAGTGTGAATGTTTATTCTGTGCCATTTGGGGTATTTTGGGGGGTATTATTTTTTGGTATTATGACTCAGTTAAAATATCTTGGACTATTGGGATGTATGAACATCATTGGAATTGATGAAAACAGTGGGGACTTTAGAGTTAGATAAATATGTTGCATTTTACATCATGTATCAGTTTATGGGGGCCAGGAGTGGAATGTGGTGGTATCTTTCATACACTGAAGTGTTCTGAGTGCTAGATTCCCAGCTGATGGAGACTTGGGAATTAACATCTCTTGGAGGGAGCATGTATAATAGATTATAAATTGTATGTATCAAACAGTACATTAATGTCTGTGAATAAAACATATCATCTGTCATTAATACTGGAAATTATTTTTAAGCATGAACATATCTGTTTAACTTGAAGAGGGCCCTAAACTTTTAAGATTTCTAAGCTAAAGTTGATTAGCATAGCAATTCTGAATTCATCTAATAATCTTGTATCACCTTTATTTTTACACTCCATTTCAACTTGGAGTTATATGTCTACATAAATATATTCCTATTGAATAATAATTTTTAAGGATTGCTTGTTCATTATTGCTTTCAAGTCATTCATTAGCTAGAAATGACTACTGAAGGCATAGAATTTTCCCCAAAATGAATCATTTCATATAGATGTAGCTGCTTAAAGTATTTTAAAAATTGGTCTAAGACATTTCCTGCTGCCCATAACTGAGGACTAACTTGACTGTATGAGTACAAAAGTAATTTTAAAAAAATTGGGGCGGGCTCCAGCATGGCTGACGGCGACCGGGCGCCTCAGGCCAGGGTCCTCCTGCGGCAGTCCCTGCTCGCTCAACTGCAGGTCCGGCCTGCCAAGGGGGACACCGCAGCCCAGAGGGTGGAGGTTCAGAGACGACTAGTGATCTATGTGTCCTTCTTCAAGGGGGCTGAAAGAACTTCTTCCCAAAATGGTTAATACACTGTTAAATGTGAAGTTAAGCGAGATAGAAAATGGCAAGCACACCTCTATATTGGATCTACCTGGTGACATTCTTATCCCTCAAGCCACCCTCGGGGGCAGAGTCAAAGGAAAAAGCATGCAGTATCACCCTAACTGTGGAAAAGAAGAAGGGGTAGAACTTTATTCCCAGTTTGTGCACCTATGTGAAAAAGAAGTGGCTGCTAACAGCAAGTGCGCTGCAGCTGGGGTTGTGGTGGAACATGGTACTTACGGGAACAGGCAGGTATTAAAGCTGGATACCAATGGACCATACACACACCTAATTGAGTTTTAAAAAATTCCTAAATTCAGGACTAGAGAGATGGCTTAGCAGTTACGACACTTGCGTGCAAAGCCAAAGGACCCAGGTTTAGTTCAATTCCCCAGGACCCACATAAGCCAGATGCACAAGGGGTGCACACATCTGGAGTTCGTTTGCAGTGGCTGAAGGCCCTGGCACACCCATTCTCATTCTCTCTCTCTCTCTCTCTCCCTATTTCTGTATTTCTCTCAAATAAATAAAAAACATATTTTTTTAAATTCCTAAATTACACAGCTGTTTTCTGGTATAAAATGACTTTAACTGTAATTAGATTTTCTTCCCAGTCGTGAGTACACTCATTTGCAACATTTTTAGGCAAGAAAATCCTGGATCCCATAAGTCATTGCAATCTGTTAATCAGGTAGCCTTGCCTGGTCATCTAAGCTCTGGATCTGTCACCCTGTGTCCTGCTTTCCTCTACTTTTCTACTTGTAAGTTGGAAAAATACGACCTTTTCATAGTTGTTAAAAAACCACAAATGGGGCTGGAGAGATGGCTTAGCGGTTAAGCACTTGCCTGTGAAGCCTAAGGACCCCGGTTCGAGGCTCGGTTCCCCAGGTCCCACGTTAGCCAGATGCACAAGGGGGCGCACGCACCTGGAGTTCGTTTGCAGAGGCTGGAAGCCCTGGCGTGCCCATTCTGTCTCTCTCCCTCTACCTGTCTTTCTCTCTGTGTCTGTCGCTCTCAAATAAATAAATAAAAAATTTTAAAAAAACCACAAATGTATTTGAAAGATTGCATACATTTAAAACTCTTTGTCATAAGGAAATTTGTAATCATATAAAACACTCTCAAATTTATGTAGTGTGAAATAAAAATAATTATTTGTATTGAAATTGGCTAAAACTCAACACTAACCTAATGTAACTCTGTCAGTTTTGTTTTAGAAAGAAAAAAGGGCGGGTGGGGAGATGGTTTAGCAGGCACTTAAACATAGGAGCTTCTCAGTTAGAAACCATTGAGATGAATTCCCGGAACTCACCTAAAAATCTGGGAGTGGCCAGAGATCAAAGAATTGCAGGGATTCACTGATAGATGTAGATCAAGACTAAGTTTGTCTCAAGGAAAGAAAAAGATAGAAAAGTATTAACAGGACATCTAACATTTTTCCTGGATTCTGCATGCCATGTTCATGGACTGCATGTACACACAAACACACACATACACACACACACTCACATGTATGCATGCACCAAGCATTACATACATCATGCCACACACATACTGTATATACACTCATGCACACACAAATACATACATGCAAAAATATTCTTAATAATTAAGGTTTATCTGATTATACCAAAGAGAATATGAAATATTTAGAGCATTCTATTTTTTTGTTTTTTTTTTGAGGTAGTGTTCCACTCTAGTCCAACCTGACCTGGAATTCACTTTGTAGTTTCAGGATGGCCTCCAACTTGTGGCAATCTTCGTTCCTCTGCTTCCCGAAAGGTGGGATTAAGTGTACACCACCCTGGCTTGCAATCTAGTTTTAATTAATAGGCATACATTATTTATAGAAAGTTGAGTCTAAAAAAGATTATACAGAAGGAGTTTGCACATACTCCTTCCACTTCAACCTCTCGCATCTTCAGTATCTGACATGGATGTGGCATACTTACTGCAGAAGGTTAATGACTTGATATAATTATTTACAGTACATTGTATACATTTGAGTTCACTATTGTGCTATAGAGTTATATTGGCTTTACAAAACGCTTAGTACCATATAGTCCACATCATACTAATTTTATACAACAGTAAGAAAGTCTTTAAATCAAAGACAAGTCATGTCTCATGACAATGCAGTGTCTTTTGTTTCATTGGAAATAAAAATGTAAAGAGGCACTTTGACACAAAGAGAATGATGTTAATATGTAAAGATCCATCTTGTCAAGAATAATACAAGAGTACTGTAAAATGTTTTAAAATATACTAAAAAGAGACACTGCAGTTGGGAAGGCTTAAAATATTCAAATAATCAATTATGAACATATGTGAATGCCTCACAGCAGAATTTCAAAGGTAATGGTACAAACAATCACATATTTTTAAAGCGAAATGGACTTCAAAAATAATAACTGTAAACTCCAACATTTCACTTACAAAAATAACTAGGGCATGGTGACACTTGCCTTTAATCCAAGCACTAGACAAAAGAATCAGAATAAGGATGAACTTTGTGAGTTCTAGACCAGCTTGAATTACATAGTGACTATCAAAAAGAAAAATAAAAGAGACCAGCATATAGAATTACAAGGAAGTTAATGATAAAAAAGTTAATAATAATATGAACCAAGGAAACCTTACAGACACTTACGGAACACTCAACCCAGTAAGACTTGATATATACTCTTTTATCAAGTTCCCATAAAGATACTTTCTATAGAAAATGAATACAATATAATATAACATATATTTTGATAAGTAGAAGTGGTTAAACTCAAACTTATTCAAAATATATTCTAGATCACAAAGAAATTAAATTGGAAGTACACCAGAGAAGTAAACTTGAGTACCTCACAAATTTGTGGATAGTAACACACTACTCAGTAACAAAGGTCTCAACTGATATTTCAGAGTACAAATTGAGATGAGTAAATATTAAAACACAACATATTAAATCTTAGGATTAATGCAGCAGGGCTTAGAGGAAATATAGAGGAGTATATGCTGATATGAAAATTACAAAATAATTCCTTGTCCTTTAAAAATGAACATTTTATTTTAGATATGGACATATTTAGTATATAAACAACACATGTTGGTACCATTCTTTCCCTCCTCCCTGCCACTTTTCTGAAGAAGCCTTCCTCATTGGGGATGCAGATCAATCACTTTGGGATTGTCGATCATGCAGTATGGGGTCAGCAGTAAGTTATGGGGGAGAGGCAATGTTCCTTTGCAAAATGTCTGAATTTGTGGCTCTAACAATCTTTCCTCCCCATCTTTTGCAAAATTCCCTGAGCCATGCTGGGAGCATTTTAAGTATACTTCTGTGACGGGCACTTAGCAGCTTCTGGATCTCTGGTTTGGTAGGTGTAGAGTGTCCTCAGTGTCTATCTTCAGCACCCTTGTGCTGATATTAGATTCACTAAGAAAGCAGCACTCTTGCCCATTTTCACAGTTCCTCTGTGGTTTCAGATGGGGTCAGAGTGGAGTGTACTGAGCAGTTTATCCCCTCAGGTCCAGCTGCCATCTGAAAAAGAAAAGCAGATTCCTTAATGGAGAGTGAAGTCAGCACCTGTTAAATGGGATAACCATTATTAATTTAGAGAGAATTTAAAGGGTATAGACCCTGTTGTAGCCCAAGATTAGTGGGAGGTTGACAATGGAAAGCAGAATTGTTATCTGGATATGAATCTGACCGGATTGCCAGATATGGTTTCCTTTCCACTGAGTAGATCTGCTAGCCAATCCAAGAGCAGTTTGGTGCCCACGATGGTTGTGTGCCACTATTGCACTTGTGTGAGCATCCTGTCAGGTTGTGTGCTTCTGAGTCACTTCAATTTTGAGTTGCTCAGACAGACGTAGGTCACTTTCTCCCAGTAGCTCACATAGCAGCTTATAGCACTAGGTGGGCTAATTGTCTGGGGACCTGTTCTCTTCTGGATTCTAAAATTTAAAGTTCTGTCTTTAGGAAAAACTGAAAAAAAAAAAACCCCACAATATAATCATAAGCAGAAAGAAGCACAGAAAAACATAAGAGAAGAAATGAAAGAAGTGACATATACATCAAAGAAATTAGTTGACAATAGAGAAAAAAGAAAATGCAGAGATTTCCGGCCAAGATGGCAACCGCCTAGCTGCACTCCAGATACCAGGGAGAAAAAGGCAAGAAACTAAGGGCTAACAGACTCTTTTTGCCAGTGGGAGGGCACAGAGTGGGGAAAAACAGGGAAACACACATTCCTGTGCCCCCCGGCGTGACCCAGCGCTCCCCAGCCCGTATGCCCCAGCCCCGGCACTCCCCGTGCCGCCTGCGTGCCCCGCACCCCCCACACTCCCCGGGCAAAGAAAGGCAAGAAATTAAGGGTTATCAAGGTCTTCTTGCCACTGGCAGGGCACAGAGTGGAGAAAAACAGGGAAGCACTCATCCCCCCTCAAGTGGGTAGTCTACTCCCACACATACAGCCGCAGCGCCCTGTGCCCCTCACCCCGTGCCCTGCACCCTGCGCCGCGCTGCTGTGCTCTGTTCACTCGACTGCCAGCCCATCACGCGCCTGCCAGCCCGCTGTGCTGACGCGCGGGGATCTCTGCCTTTGTGCTCTGATCGTGCGTGTTGGCCAGCCACGCTGTGCTCGGTTCCCACGCCCATGGGGGCCACCTCTGCCTTAATTAAGCTGCTGCCAGACCCCCTGCTGCTGTGCTCCAATAGCTTGCCTGCTGGCCAGCCTCTGCTATGTCCTGATCCCATGCCTGCATCAGCTGCCTCTGCACTACAATTGCACGTGCAGCGGGCCCAGTCCCATAGCAAGGGCCACACAAGTCCACACTGAGTCAATAGCGCCAGCTTAGGTGCCATCCCCTACCTGTCCATCGCTACCCATCCCTCACTCCCCTGAGGCAGGAGAGCTCAGACAGTTTGCAGGTCCCAGTATTCCCAGCCAGAGTTTGGTCAGCTTCAGGGCTTGCTGCCTCAGTCTGCTTTCAAACTAGAAGGCAGGCAGCTTTAGTGCATTACTGGGTGAGAATTCAGGCAACTTTGGCGCCCCTGTCAGGCTATAGATAGGCGGCTTTGGAAAGAGTGAGCAAAAACCCAGGCTGCTTGCAGCTGCCCCAGGCTGCCTTGGATTCTCATTAAGCTAGATCCCAGGCTGCTCCACCCACCTACCTGCGCATTCACTGACATGGGTAGACCACAGCGCAAAAGAAATAATGTGAAAAATAAAATGCAAGAAACTCCAGACAACCCAGTCCAACAAGGATTACAACTAACCAAAACATAGAAGAGTGTTTAGGATTAGAACATCAAGTGGAAGCAATGAACAATGCAACCCTGAACAACCTACTGCTAGAACTGGCAGGAAAGCTACAAAAGACAGATAATTGTGTGGATGCTACCATCACTAAGCTAGAACAATATGATAAGACACTGGAAGGAATTCAAAGAGAGCTAAGAGAGTTGAGGGAGAGTGAAAAAAAAGAGGACCTTAAAAATCAGCTGGCCACACTAAATGAAAACATAAAGAAATGCAAGGGTGATTTCCAAGAATCATCAAGAAAATCAGAAAATGAGACAAAAAAGGAGCTGGACAGAGCGATGGAAGTGATACATAGGAAAGTAGTAGAAAATGCAAACTTAATTGAACAAGTCCAAAACTCGCTAGAGGCCCTCAAGAATAGAGTCAGCGAAGTGGAAGATAGAAACTCTGATCTGGAAGACAGGATGGAAGAAACAGTTCGAGAGTCCAAAAATTTTAGTAAATTCAAAAATTCCTGTGAACAGAACATGAGAGAATTGTGGGATACACATAAATGTCCTAATATCAGAATCATTGGAATACCAGAAGGAGAAGAATTTCAGACCAAAGGCATGGAGAACTTATTTAACACAATAATTGAAGAAAACTTCCCCCGTCTCTTAAAAGAAAGGCCCATCAAGATACAAGAAGCAGAAATGCAAGGATGATTTCCAAGAATCAGCAAGAAAATCAGAAAATGAGACAAAAAGGGAGCTGGACAAAGTGATGGAAGTGATACACAGGAAAGTAGTAGAAAATGCAAACTTAATTGAACAAGTCCAAAACTCACTAGAGGCTCTCAAGAATAGAGTCAGTGAAGTGGAAGATAGAAATTCTGATCTGGAAGACAGGATGGAAGAAACAGTTCGAGAATCCAAAAATTTCAGTAAGTTCAAAAGTTCCTGTCAACAGAACATGAGAGAATTGTGGGATACACTTAACCGTCCTAATATCAGAATCATTGGAATACCAGAAGGAGAAGAATTTCAGAACAAAGGCATGGAGAACTTATTTAACACAATAATTAAAGAAAACTTCCCCCGTCTCTTAAAAGAAAGGCCCATCAAGATTCAAGAAGCAAACAGAACTACTAACCGACTAGACCAAAGGAGAAACTCCCCAAGGCATATTATCATTAAGACTCTAAACATTGACACCAAGGAAAAAATCCTAAAAGCAGCTAGGGAAAAACAGCACACCACTTTCAAAGGAAACCCCATCAGAATTACTTCAGACTTCTCAATGGAAACCCTGAAAGCTAGAAGGGCCTGGAATGAAACTCTCCAAACTCTAAGAAACTATGGCTTCGAACCCAAACTACTCTACCCGGCAAAAGTCTACCTTATAATAGATAGTGAAAGGAAAACTTTCCATGACAAAACTCAGCTTTACAATTATATGAACACAAAACCAAACCTACAGAAAATACTCCAGGAAATTCTCCACAGAGAAGAAACAAATAACCAAACACAAATGCCTACAAGAAGAAGATCACAGCAACCAAACCCAGAGTAGATAGAAAAAAAAAAAAAAATTAAATCCCATGAAAATGCCAACATACCTCTACCACCACAACATGACAGGGATCAAATCAAATCTCACAGTCATCACCCTAAACATTAATGGCCATAATTCACCCATCAAGAGACACAGGCTAACAGGGTGGATCAAAAAATTAGACCCCTCAATCTGCTGCCTTCAAGAAACCCACCTTACCACTAAAGACAGAAACCTTCTCAGGGTGAAAGGGTGGAAAACAATATTCCAAGCAAATGGGAATAAGAAACAAGCAGGTGTAGCTATATTAATATCAGATAAAGTTGACTTCAAACCAAAAACAATCAAAAAAGACAAAGAAGGCTACTTCCTACTTGTAAAGGGAACAATCCATCAAGAGGATATTACAATCATAAATCTGTATGCACCAAACACAGGGGCACCGCAGTTCATAAAACAAAACCTACTTGACAATAAAACAGAAATAACCACCAACACCATCATAGCTGGGGACTTTAACACACCATTATCAGTAATAGACAGATCATCCAAACAGAAGCTCAACAGGGAAGTAAGAGAGCTCAACAAAACCATAGAGCACTTAGACCTAACAGACATCTACAGAACTTTCCATCCCAAATCCACAGACTACACATTCTTCTCAGCAGCCCATGGAACATTCTCTAAAATAGACCACATACTGAGTCGCAAAGATAGCCTCCACATATTTAGGAAAATCGACATAATTCCCTGCATGATATCAGATCATAATGCTATATTCCTAGAAATCAACAAAAAAAAAAAAAAACCAACGAGAGCCCCAACAGCAACTGGAAACTGAATAGCACACTCTTAAACAATAAATGGATAGTGGATGAAATAAAAAATGAAATTGCAAAATTCCTGGAATTGAATGACAATGAGAACACATCATACCAAAACTTATGGGACACAATGAAGGCAGTCCTCAGGGGAAAATTCATAGCACTCAATGCCTTCATAAAAAAGACAGAAAGTTCCCAAATCAATAGCCTAACCATCCACCTAAAGGCATTGGAAAAACAAGAAAAATCCAACCCAAAGAGCTCCAGAAGGAAAGAAATAATTAAAATCAGAGCAGAAATTAATGAATTGGAAACCAAGGAAACAATTAAGGCAATTGACAAAACAAAGAGCTGGTTCTTTGAAAAAATAAACAAGATTGACAAACCTCTGGCCAATTTGATCAAGCAAAAAAAAGAAAGACTCCAATTTAACAAAATTCAAAATGAAAGGGAGAGATCACAACAGACATCAGTGAAATCGGCAGAATCATCAGGACTTATTTCAAAAACCTCTACTCCACAAAACTGGAAAATGTGGAGGAGATGGATAAATTCCTGGATGCATATCATCTACCAAAGCTAAACTCAGAGCAGATCACCCACCTCAATGAACCCATCACGCTCATGGAGATTGAAAAAGTAATAAAAAATCTCACAAAAAAGAAGAGTCCAGGACCAGATGGATTCCCAGCCGAATTTTATCAAACCTTCATGGAAGAACTCAAACCAATCTTCCTAAAACTGTGCCACACAATTGAAGAACAGGGAAAAGTACCCAACTCCTTCTATGAAGCTAGTATCACCCTAATCCCAGAACCAGGCAGAGATGCCACAAGAAAAGAAAACTATAGGACTATTTCCCTAATGAACATAGATGCAAAGATCCTCAACAAAATTCTCACAAACCGAATCCAACAACACATCAAAAGCATTATCCACCTTGACCAAGTGGGATTTATCCCAGGAACACAAGGGTGGTTCAACATACGAAAATCTGTCAATGTAATACACCACATAAACAAGCTTAAACATAAAAATCCCATGATCATTTCGATAGATGCAGAAAAGGCCTTTGAGAAGATACAACATCACTTCATGATCAAAACATTGGAGAGAATCGGCATGGCTGGTTCACATCTTAATATAATAAAGGCAATATACAAAGCTCCAAAGGCCCAAATAATACTTAATGGAGAGAGACTGGAGGAATTCCCATTGAGATCAGGAACAAGACAGGTCTGTCCTCTCTCACCTCTGCTTTTCAATATAGTTCTGGAAGTCCTAGCCCAAGCAATAAGGCAGGAGAAGGAAATAAAAGGGATACAATTTGGAAAGGAAGAAGTTAAGTTAGCACTATTCGCCGATGACATGATTGTATATGTAAGAGACCCGAGAGACTCCATCCCAAAACTCCTGAATGTGATTAACTCCTATAGCAAAGTAGCAGGATACAAAATCAATGCACAAAAATCAGAAGCATTTCTGTATGCAAATGACAAAGAAAAAGAAAAAGAAATTAAGGACATAGTCCCATTTTCAATAGCAACAAAAAAAATAAAATACATTGGAATAATGTTAACCAAGGAAGTAAAAGATCTACACAACAAAAATATAAAAACTCTCAAAAAAGAAATTGAGGAGGACTTGAAACGATGGAAAGACCTCACATGCTCCTGGATAGGCAGACTTAACATTGTGAAGATGACAATCCTACCAAAGGCAATATATAGATTTAACGCAATTCCAATTAAAATCTCTACAGTGTTCTTCACAGAAATAGAAAAAAAAAACATGATCTCAAATTTCATATGGAAAGGCAGAAGGCCTCGCATATCCAAATATATCCTCAGCAAAAGAAATACCTCTGGGGGCATCACCATACCTGATCTAAAGCTATACTACAAAGCCATAGTAATAAAAACAGTATGGTACTGGCATAAAAACAGTAGTATAGACCAATGGAATAGACTTGAGGACACAGATTTTGGGTCCACCAACTATAGCTACTTGATATTCAACAAAGGCCCAAACAACACAGGCTGGAAAAAAGATAGCATCTTCAACAAATGGTGCTGGAGAAACTGGATAACCACATGCAGGAAACTAAAACTTGATCCACACATTTCACCATGCCCTACACACAAATCCAAATGGATCAAAGACCTCAACATAAGACCAGAAACTCGAATACTACTGGAAGAAAATTTAGGCAGTACTTTCCATGATATAAGAATGGAAAAAGACTTCCTGAACAAAACCCCAGTGGCTCAAGTTCTTAAACAGTCACTCAACCAATGGGATCATATGAAACTGAAGAGTTCCTTTACAGACAAGCATATAATAAGCAAAGCCAGTAGAATACCCACAGAGTGGGAGAAAATATTTGCAGGTTATCCAACTGATATAGGCCTTATTTCTAGAATTTACAAAGAACGCAAAAGTCTAAACAATAAGAAGACAAATACCCCACTCACGAAATGGGGTGCAGAGTTGAACAAGCAATTCACAGACGAAGAAATACAAATGGCAAACACACACTTAAGAAAATGTTCATCATCCCTAATCATCAGAGAAATGCAAATTAAAACAACTATGAGATTCCACCTTACCCCAACAATGATAGCCAACATCAAAAAGTCAGATGAAAATAAATGCTGGTGAGGATGTGGAGAAGCAGGGACACTCATTCACTGTTGGTGGGAATGCAGGATGGTACAACCACTCTGGAAAGCAATATGGAGACTTCTATAAAAGCTGACTATAGAAATACCAACAGACCCAGTTATACCCTTACTGGGCATCTACTCTAAAACCTTCAAACCAAAGGCCAGAGAGATTTGCTCAACCATGTTTGTAGCGGCTCAATTCGTAATAGCAAAAAGCTGGAATCAACCCAGATGTCCATCATTAGAAGAATGGATAACAAAGATGTGGTATATCTACACAATGGAATTCTATACAGCAGTAATAAAAAACGACACAAAGAAATTTGAGGAAAAATGGTTGAACCTGGAACAGATCATTCTCAGTGAACTTACCCAATCACAGAAAAAAAATTGACACATAGTCTCACTCTTCTACAACACCTAACCTGAATCTACCCAAGATATCTTACATACTCAGCAAGCACCTCATGGACTAGACAATAGGATGGAAGGAAGGATGGGGAGGGCATCGAAGGGTGGAAAACAGTAATCTGGACCCAAACAGCATTGGTACCATAAAATTCCTACTTCCTAAAAGTCAGACAAATGGCTGAACCTTCACTAGACCTTTATAGGAAACATCTGAACCACAAGACACTGGAGAGGGTAGGATCAAGACTAACCTAAATCTTCTACATCTTCCCTCCCTCCCTTTCCCCCTCTCCCCTCTATCTCTCTCCTCTCTATCTCTTGTATATTAGTTATGTTTTTCCTCAATTTATTAGTGGGCACTGGCCTTTAACACCCACTTCCAGCTTGGGGCTATCATCCTCAATGAGCTTTTTATCAGAGAAACCTACAAGGTTTCCCAAAACAATGACAGAGTTCTGTCAGAGTACTTCATGACCCACCAAAGGCCAGTGGTAAGACCCTATTGCTGAAGACTCCATATGCAGCTGATCAGCAAAATCGAACGGCATGGCTGGAAGCCAGGGGATAGTCAGTCCCCAGACAGTCAGCGTGTCTAGTGCCAGAGGCACTACATGGGCGACTGGGGAAACGACCAATATCTGTCCAAGCAACCCATTGTCTAATCTAATTAGCAACAAATAACCTGACGTGACGCCCACAAAAGTGCAATAGTGGCACACAGCCATGGTGAGGAACCAACTACTCTTGATTTGGCTAACTGATCCACTCAGTGGTACTAGACCCATAGCTGGAGCTGGGAAACAAGTCAGAACCATACCCAAACATAAGCCCACTCTACAATATCAAACTATCATCAATCATGGGGAACAAGAGGGCCTACACTTATCAATCTGTCTATCTAAAAAGTAAGTGTTATTTCGATTTTCTTGGTGCTAACTTACTCTCTGTTTGAGAATCTGCTTTTCTTTTTCAGATAGATGCAGATCCTATGGAGAGAGCTGCCCCAACAAACCTCCAAAGGGGCCCAACTGAAACTAAGGACAATTGGTGAAACAAGCAAGGGTGATGTTTTCCAATGAACTAGATACCAGCACAAAGGGGAAGTAGACCAACGCAAAGAAAAATCAACTCCTACTAAATCAGAGAGCCAGAGCCTCAGAGGCCCCCAACACCTCAGTACTGAAGCAGACCAAAAATGAACCCAACATGGCTCAGGGAAATTTTGCAGAAGATGGGGGGAAAGAATGTCATAGTCACATGTTGGGTCATGATTTGCAGAGACATTTAGCATATCAATAACTGGGGACTAACTCCACAATGCATGACCCATTTACATCAACAAGGAGGGTCCAATGGGAGGGGTAGATCATAGATGAGCCTAAACAATGGTACCAAACTGCCTGTATTTGATGAAATGAAAACTAATAAATCAAATTTAAAAAAAAGAATTCAGTGTTTTAAAATAATCTACAATATTAGCACATCTTGAGTTCACTAATGAAGAAATTTGAAGGATGATAATTACTAAAATTAGGTATCAAAGAGTATATACCACTTCTAATTTAAGAGAAATAGAAAAGATTTATAGGACACATTGTAAGAAAATGTACAAATAAATTAGATAATTGAGAGGAAATTGGAAAATTTCTAGGAATACTTAAATTATTACAAATGACTCAGTTAAAATAGAAATTTTGAGTAGGCCTATATTAAATAGTAGTCTTAATACTTTATCCCTCTAAAACACAGGACCTCATGACTTCACAGGAAAAGTCTTCTGAACACTTTAAAAATATTTTTCATACACCTTTATTTTTATTTGACAATCTATTGAATACTTAGAGGTAATTCTTAAAAATCCTTCTCAAACTCTTTAAAATAGTTAGAGACTGTAATACCTGCAAGATCTTTCTATGAAATTATCATTTCAATAGTAATAAATACATAAAATTGTCACAAAATTAAAGCTATCAATTTATATTTTTATGAATGAAATACAAAATGTCAACAAAATACTAGCAAATAAATTCCAGGAAACATAGAAAAGACTAAAATCACTTACCTATGAAATTATTCTAATAATGTATGATTAGTTTATTGTGAAATATATGTTCATTTCAACTAGTAGAATAAGTGGGAAGCACACAGTAAGACTTAAATATCCATAGAAAAGGCAGTAGACAAAGTTCAACAACATTCCTTAGTAACACTTAACAAACTGGACATGGAAGGCAACTTTCTCAATTTGACAGAATTTGATAAGTCGACTTTAAAACTTGTGTGGATGGGGTTTCATTACAGAATCAATGCTTTCCTTCCAAAATTGAGATAAAGACAAAGATATACATTCTTCCAATTATATTTGGCATTACACTTGGGTCTGTAACCAGAAAAATCACACAAAAGAAAAAAAAAAAACTATATTTAGGGCTGGGGATGTTTTTCAGCTCTTAAACTTACTTGCTGGTAATGCCTTGTACCCAGGGCTCAATTCCCCTGTACTCTTGTAATGCCAGGTTCAAAAAGTGGTGCATGAGACTAGAATATTTTTACAGCAACAAGATGCCCTGGCACACCAATATTCTCGCTTTACTCTCTCTCTCTTTCCTTTCTCTCTCTTCCCTCTATCTCCTCTCTACCAAATGTACATGCACACACACACACACACACACACACACACAGAGAGAGAGAGAGAGAGAAAGAGAGACACTCACACACATTTAAACTAAATTAGAAGCTTTTCAACTGAAAAGAAGTATTTTTAGACTGGATTTTAAATACAGAAAATACTGTGGAATTCATTACATTTGGTTGAAAGTAATAAGCAAGCTCAGTAATGTTTTAATGTTCAAATTAATATACAAACATTTGCATTTCTGCCCATTATTGATGAATAAGCCATACTTTGTTAACAAAAGCAATTCTAATTTTAATAGTGTCAAAAGAATTTAATGTTTGTTAAAACCTAATAAAACATTTAATATGCTTATCTAAAATTGTTTGATTTAGTTTTGAAATCTTTAAGTAATGATTTGAAAAAATCTTTAAGTAATGAACTGAAACATTTAACATCACTTGTATATTGCTCCTCCAACTGCTTATAGATTCAATGAAATTTCTACCTAATCCCATTATATTTGTCAAAAGTTGACAGGACAGGCAGGTGTCTTGCTTTACCTTCCTGATCTAAGTGTCCCTGGGTCACCAATTCTAGGATACCCTGCACTGGAATGTGTGCACCAGATCCCTATTCCCTGAGGCTCCTCCTAGTTTCCTGTTCCTGGTAGGACCCCTGCTCCTGGCTGGGGGCTGCTTGGACCCTGAAGCTTGATGCAGAAGCAGGCCCCTTGCTCTGCCTCTATTATCAAAGTGCCCCTGGTCCCCAACTTCCAGATACCCTGTACCTGGGAGTGCAGGTGGTGTGTAGTGAGTGGGCCAGACCCAGTTTTCTGGCTCCTCCTACTCTCCGGGTCCCAGTAGGCCCCATGAACCTGCCTTGGGGAAGCCTGGTCCCTAGGGGTGCAGGGCTTGTCAAAACATACCTTTTGCTCTGGTATTCTGACTGGCTTTTAGGTACCACCATCTCTATTTCCCTGAGTCAAAGGTATACAAGTTACAGTAGGAGCAAGTCTCTTGCCTCTGGCTTTCCAGCTTACTGTGAGTCCTCTGTGCTGAGCAGTACATGCAAGTGGAGTGAGTAGGCCTGAGCTCCCAGTTTCATTTGGCATACCTACAAACTCCACAATCTGCACATCTGTGGTTGTAATGTGTGTAATGTGGATATAATACACCATAACTGATTCACATTTAAAACACCACACCCTCTGAAGATCCTACAAATGCAAAAACGTGCTTCCTCACCAGTAGAATAAGGTGTCTTCCCTAGATGGGTAGACCTCAACATAAAAAAGCCAACAAAAGTCAGTAAATTGACAGATCTCCACCAAGGATGCCTAGTACCACACTGAAATACTCCAATGAAATCATAGAGAAATCAACAGAAATTCAATCCCAAAATGAAAACACAGCAACCAATGAGACCCTGGGGTCCAAAGAATTACTAAACTGGAAGCAAACCATCAAAGAAACCAACAATCATATCAATGAAATTGAATATAATCATTTCTTAATGATTTCAGCCGTTGAAAGCAGGCTTAACTTGATTGAAGAAAACATTAGAACCCTCAAAAGAAATATGAGTGAATTGACAGTGAGTTCAGGTAAGGTAGATTTCAATAACCAATTGACTAAGTTTAATGAAGACCTGATCAAATGCAAAAATGAATTTTAGGAAGTATCAAGAAAATCAGAACTCAAACTCAAATCATACCTCAAAAAAGAGATACACAGAATACAAAACAACACAACAGAAAACAAGAATCAAATAAATCTTATAACAACATCTCTAGAACTATTCACTTACAGAATTACTCATGTGGAAGACAGAGCCTCTGACCTAGAAGACAAGACAGAACAAATTGATTGGGAGGCCAAAAACTTCACAAAGTTCAACAAATGAAGTGAACAGAATATAAGTGAAGTGTAAGATATCATAAAATGACTAAATGATGAGTATACCAGAAGGACAGGAACCTTAGGCTAGAGGCATAGAGAACATATTCAACAAAATTATTGAAGAAAACTTTTCCAACTTCTCAAAAGAGAGGCCCATCTAGATGCAAAGTCCACAGAATACTAAACAGGCAGGACCAAAGTAGAAACTCCAAGACACATCTGAGTTAAAACTCTTAAAAATGAAAATAACGTAAAAATGCAAAAAGCAGCAAAAGAGAAACAACTCACTACATACAGAAGCAATCCTATCAGAATTACCTGAGATTTCTCAGTGGAAACCCTGAAAGCCAAAGGACCTGGTATGGAACACTTCAAAGACTTAAAAATTATGGCTTCTAACCCAAGCTACTCTACTCAGCAAAAGGATACCTCATAATAGATGGTGAAAGGAAAACTTTCCAAGAAAAAAGTGACTAAATGAACACAAAGCCAAACCTACAGAGAACATTTGAGGGGATACTCCACACAGAACAGTTAAACAACCAATCTCAAGAGCAAACATGAAGATCACAATAAAGGCTACATATCCAAAGCCCACATAATACCTAATGTGGAAAGAATCAAGAGGTTCCCACTGAGGTCAGAAACAAGACAGGAGTGCCCACTCTCACCATTGCTTTTCAACATAGTACTAGCCCAAGCAAAAAGACAAGAGAAAGAAATAAAAGGGATAGAAATTGTAAAGTAAGATATCAAGGTAGCCCTATTTACACATCACATGATCCTATATATAAGTGACCCAAAAGACTCTATCTCAAAACTTCTAAAGGTGATGAATTCCTTCAGTAAAGTGGGAGGGCACAAAATCAATGCACAAAATGTCAGTTGCCTTTCTATATGCAAAGGACAAATATACAGACACAGAAATCAGTGGGGAAATCCCATTTTCAAAAGCAACAATTAAATTACTTGGAACAACAAGGATATGAAAGACCTATATAATGAAAACATAAAAAATAAATAAAACTCAAGAAAGAAATCGAGGAGGATTTGAGGAAATGGAAAGGCCTCACATGTTCCTGGATAGGTAGAACTAATATTGTGAAAATGGCAATTCTATCAAAATCAGTATACAGATTTGATGAAATACCAATAAAAATATAAAAATACCAGCATCATTCTTCACAGGGATTGAAAAAATTGATGTAAAAATTCATATGGAATGTCAGCAGGCCCCAGATAGCCAAACATATCCCCAGCAGAAACAACACATCTGGAGGTATCACCATACCCAATCTGAAGCTCTGTTACAATGCCATAATAACCAAGACAGCACGGTTCTGGCATAAGAAGGGTAGCATAGACCAATGGAACAGAATTGAAGACGCAGACCTTAGGTCAAATAACTACAGCCATTTGATCTTTGACAAAGGAGCCAATAATGTAGACTGTCACAAAGACAGCATCTTCAACAAATGATGCTTGACAAGTTAGATGACTACATGCATAAAGATGAAAGTAGACCCATTCACATCTCCATAAACAAAAATCAAGTCCATTCCTCTCTTGCCTCCCCACTATTATCTGAAAAGCAAAAGAGACAGGGTGGGGCAATGAAGTACAAAGAAAGGAGGAAATCAAGTCAATATTTTTTAATAAATTGGGACTCAAATTTAATTAACTGTCAATATTACCAGAATAATAAAATTTAAACACACACACACACACACACACACACACACACACACACTCAAGTCTAAATGGGTTAAAGACCTCAATATAAGAACTGAAACTCTTCTCCTACTGGAAGAAAAAATAGGAGGCCCTCTCCATGATATAGGAGTATGGAAATACTTCCAAAATAAAACCTCTAAATCCCAGGAAATGAAACAATCACTCAACCAATGTGATAGCATGTAGCTAAAAATTCTTTTGCACATACACACCATATGCAGAGCCATTAGATCACCCACTGAATGCCAGTGCAATAGTGGGACACACCCTCAGTGGGTAACAAATAGCTTTGTGATTGGCTAGGAGATCTACTCAGTGTAAAGGAATCCATATCTTGTAGAATTAGGAACGAGATCATATTCCTATGGAGAAAAAGATTATTTTCTCCAGTGTCAAGCTCTCACTAGTCTTTGGCTAAAAGAGAGGTTACATACATCAAATTCTCCCTAAATTAATAATGATTATCCCATACAAACTATGCTGACTTCACTATCCATTGGAGAATCTGTTCTTTTTCAGAAGGTAGCAAGACTCAAGGAGATAAACTACCCCTCATACATCAGCCAAGCCACAGCTGAATCCACAGAGGAATTGGGAGATGAACAAGAGTGCTTCTTCCATGCTGTTCCTGGTAACCAGCCTCAGTGAGTAGGAGAGACAGACCCTGAGGGTTCACAACACCTACCAAAGTAGAGATCCAGAGGCTCCTAAGAGCTCATCACTCAAGTAGATTTAAAATTCACCCACCATGGCTCAAGGAATTGCAGAAGATGGTGCAGAAAGACTGTAAGAGCAACTCTGTAAGCACTACAGATTGAGACATCATGCCCAGAGGCATCCCGACCCCCACAAAATAATAAACAGACTAATGCTCTCACAGTGTGTAAACTACAACATCATGGGAAATACCTGCAACCCTAGGGAAGAGTGTTCCCGATGGAATGGGGGTAGGGATGAGGGAAAAGTATGTACTAACACATGATGCATCCATATAAAACTTCTTGTTAATAATATTAATAAACATAAAGTTGGCAGGACAATCTAAAACTTAGACTTGAATAGGCTACAAACTTGTCTGAAATTTCCATTTTATGCCAAATTAACTAAATCTCAAAATAAAGACTACAATATGTTAAAGAGTTGTGTTCATAAGCTAGACTTTCCTAGACTTTTCTTCTATCAAATCCTACAAATTTTCTGCTTCCCAGTGTATCCTAAGCACACAGATTATAAAACTTAACTGTTTTTCTTAACTTTTCAAATTTTATTATCTTAGTGAGACCATCGTGTCCAGCTCACTTTTAATTAAAATAGGTAACCACCACTTTCTGTCTTTTCTCTTGGTTGCATAGCATCATATCATATATCATGTTACTGACTGTACAAATTGCTCTTTTCCTAAACATTGTGCATCCATTACTGAACCACTAATCCCAAAGTGGGTAGTGATTTTGTCTACATTATTCGTTTTTGACTATTCAAACTCTAAAACCATGTCTGATGTGTACAATTTGCTGAGTCAAATTTTTAAATAATGGGTAAATGAATCATGTTAAATTGCACACTTTAGAACTCATATAAATATGACTAGGTCAGGATAAATAAATGGTGTGGCTACTCTACTCTCCCAGTTCAGGGCTGTAGTGATTAAGAATAGTCTATGAAGAATAAAAATATTTCACTCTCATCATCCATAGGGCACGTTAGGCTCCTTTACTACCTTGTTTCTGACATAACTGATTACATGCTAGCAGTCAACTGACTTGCAAGAATATTTTTCCCCAAGAATTGCCTTTAGGCTTGGGGTGGAGCATGTGACCCCTACACCAAGGCCTACAATTGCATGACTACACACACACACACACACACACACACACACACACACACAGAGAGAGAGAGAGAGAGAGAGAGAGAGAGAGAGAGAGAGAGAGAGAGAGATCTTTAATTAATGCATGATACCCTGTTTTGACCCATTTTCCATACAAAACTAAGGAGGTAGTTGATTGATGTGAGTTTAGCATGGAACACCTCTCAGTTCACAAATTGGGGTGAATCAGATCTGGGATATTGTTATCAGTCTCTATGTCAGTACCAGTAGGAATAAGCAATGAAATTTCAGCCAGGAAAAAACCTTCAGATATGAACCACAACAATAGACCTTTAATTCTATAGATATTTTACTTGTGAAATAATAGTCACATATCTTTATCTCATTTATCTTCATTTAAAGGGTATGCAGATATTTCAGGGTTTTGAAATTTATTTTTATTATTTTTCAAAACCAATATGTTATCAAACATAATCAGCATCTGAAGTTACAAATGTATCAAATTTCATTGGATGGCAGACACTAGAAGAGAATGAAGGGAGGTAGACATTAACTCAAGCAAGCAAAAATGCTAAAACAATGAAGTGTTGCTATGGAACAAATGTGCAATATGAAAGAGCATCACAATGCAATTTCCATGTGTAGGGTATGCTTTATTTAGAATGATGATGCATAAAGTAAGATTTTTGTCCTCAAGTCTTTCAAGCGAAATGATAATCCCCAACTTTAATAAACTCCAGATTTCCATCTATCAAGCTTGGTTATAAGAAATGGATTTTTGTACAAGATTTTTGTTGATTGTTAAGCTATTTGTTTGAAAAGTTAGAGTAACAACTTTGCCTCCCAGACGGATATCACCTTGTGAAGCCTCTTACTTCTCCTATAACTATATGGCACTAAAGGAGGGATACCAGGAGTTTTCTAGGAAGCAATGATTGTTGAAGCCTCTGAACATGCCTGCCAGTGCATGTTCTAGAATTATTCCCACTACATGAGGAGTTCTGGAAATCTCAATAAAGTAACTGAAATATGTAGAAACTTGTTTTTGCTCAGTACATAGGTAAGCACTCTACTATCTTCTAGCTACAATCCATGGGAATGAAACTGTTCTGCTACAGAGGAGATGCATGCAATGATGGAGATCTTGTTAAGAGATTCCAAAGAAATTTGTATCTAATCAGGAAAGAATTAGCCCTGTGATAACGTCTTAGCGGGATTTATCGGAAACTAAGATATGGGGATTTCACAGTCCACTTTTTCATCTAGATCAATAAGAGTCATTTTTTTGTGTGTGCTTGCTAATTTACCTATATACATACAACACAGCATGCACACACACACACGCACACACACTGAAAATTTACTTATACACATACAACAAAGCACACACACACACACTGAAATGAGCTGGCAGCTACTTTAGACCATGTCAATATTAATTTTTTTTTACCTCAATGTACCACATTTCACTTGCAAAAATATTTTCTAACATAACTATACAAAATATACATCATTACTGAGCAGAATATTTATAATTCAATGCAAAATATGAAGTGAAAATAATAATGAATATGTCACTTAAGCTATTCTGCCTTACTGTGGTGGTTTGATTCAGGTGTCCCCCATAAACTTAGGTGTTCTGAATGCTAGGTTCCCAGCTGATGGATATTTGGGAATTAATGCCTCCTGGAGGGAGTGTATTGTTGGGGGCGGGCTTATGGGCTTTATAGCCAGTTTCCCCATGCCAGTGTTTGGCACACCCTCCTGTTGCTGTGGTCCATCTTCTGTTGGCCAGGGGGTGATGTCCACCCTCTGCTCATGCCATCGTTTTCCCCTGCCATCGTGGAGCTTCCCCTCGAGCCTGTAACCCAAATAAACCTCTTTTTCCCAGAAGCTACTCTTGGTTGGGTGATTTCTACCAGCAATGCAAACTGGACTGCAACACTTACTTATACTTAATTTTTTTCTTTTTAATTTTTTTTTTTTTTATTTGAGAGCAACAGACACAGAGAGAAAGACAGATAGGGGGAGAGAGAGAGAATGGGCGCGCCAGGGCTTCCAGCCTCTGCAAACGAACTCCAGACGCATGCACCCCCTTGTGCATCTGGCTAACGTGGGACCTGGGGAACCGAGCCTCGAACTGAGGTCCTTAGGCTTCACAGGCAAGCGCTTAACCGCTAAGCCATCTCTCCAGCCCACTTATACTTAATTTTATTGGATTAAATTGAAATTAAAACTGAAGAGAATATATCTTAAAAGAAAAAAAGTAAACTTTTGAGCTACTTTTAGATAGTTGTCAAGGAACCTTGGAAAATTAGAAAAATCCAGATCTTTGAAATTGAAACATATATTCATAAGAAGACAACTCACTAGTACATTCTAATTATGCTTTTATAAAGACTTCTAAAAAGTATAAGTGCATGCATTCTTTCTAAAGAGTTAAATTACTTTTAACATTTTTCTTTTTATAAAAGTGGAATGTGTTCTGTGTGAAAATGGGAAGTTACTATGAAGAAAAAGAGAATATGCTATCTTTACTTGAAATTTTACCATCTTCTAATATAAATTTATTTTTGTAGATGTAATGTTAATCCCCTGACAAAAATATACCTAAGGCTAACTTACTTAGCAAAAAAAAAAATGACTTTAATTCCATCTCACATAGATAATACTTGTATTTCTTTGTAGCCATCTACTAACTCATGGTAAGAGATGACATTTAATTATCCTAGGCAAGGTCTCTGAGGCTTGTCCCCAACCTTCATATGTAACATAACATTTGTATTATAATTATTTTAAATGTCGGGTTTAATAGTATTGAGCATTTAATGCATTGACAATTTTGTGCAGCTATCACCAATATCTATTTCTTTTTTAATATTTTATTTTATTTATTTATTTGAGAGTGAGAAAGAGCTACAGGAAAAGAATATGAATGGGTGCACCAGGGCCTTCAGCCATTGCAAAAGACCTCCAGATTGTTGCACCACCTTGTGCAACTGGCTTATGTGAGTCTTAGGGAATTGAACTAAGGTTCTTTGCCTTTGCATGCAAGTGCCTTAACTACTAAGTCATCTCTCAAACTCACCAATATCTATTTCCCAAACTTTCTATCGCTTAAGAAATTCTACACATACTAACTCATTTCCCCCTCCTTCAGCCCCTGATACTATATAAAAACCTTTCTGTCGAAGGGAATTTTCCTATTCTATGCATTTATTATATGGGGAATAATACAATGTTTATACCTATCTTATTTTTTCTAGTGTAATATGGTCAAGGTTTGTAGCAGTTGCTTTGTCATTGCTAAAGAAAAAAAAATCCATGCTAGAAGCAGCATATGGAAGGAAAAGTTTTATTTCTGGCTTACAGTTTTGAAGAGAAGCCTCATCATGGACAGGGAAAGCATGGCAAAAGTGGGAAGCTGGCTCCCATAATCACATTGCTCAGGCATGGTAGAAACAGAGTGAGCTGACTTGCACTGGAAGGTGGGGTTGAATTATAAAATTACAAGACCCAGCTCAAGTGACACATCTCCTCCAGCTCCTCCAGCAAAGTTTCACCTCCTAAGGGCTCTGTCACTTGGGGATAAAATATGAGCCTAAATCACAAATACTTCAGGCTATAGGGGGTATGTTACATTCAATTCACAATGTTTTTTCCATGTTGCAATGTGCATATTGAAATTTTATTTCTTTTTAAGGCTAAAAATGTCTCACTTTTTGTTCATACTATTTTTTTTCAAGTTATGCTTCAATAGATATTTGAGTTGAATCAGTGTACTGACTACCATGAATAATGTTGATAATGTTGCTAAGGACATTGATAGGTAATCTATGGGAACATGCTTAAGAGTGTATCGCTGGGTCATACGGTTCTATGTTCATCTGTTGAAGTAACAAACTGGATTCAAAATGTCTGAACCATTTTAGCTTTTTACTAAAAATGTTTTTCAATTTTCTTCACATATTTGCCAACATCTGCCATTTTTGAGGTTTTGTTCATGTGTTTTTTTGTTTAATTAATAACAGTTAATCTCAATCATGATGTGATTTTCAATTATACTTCTGAGGGGACTTGTGATTTAAAAAGCATTTTCTAGAAATAGTGCTATAGAGATAACATAAGTTCTTACATGTAAATATAATACAAGTTTATCAAATGCACAGGCATGTGCCCCAGAGATAAGAACCACTAACAAATCTAAGAATTACCTTCTCATCTTCAACATATTAGTCTTGGCAAAGACTTTCTGAATACAACCCCAATTGCTCAGGCAATAAAACCACAGATTAATCACTGGGACCTCATGAAATTACAAAGATTTTGCACTGCAAAGGACACAGTGAAAAAAGCAAAGAGGCAACCTACAGAATGGGAAAAAATCTTCACCAGCTATATATCTGATAGAGAATTAATATCTAGGATATACAAAGAACCCAAAAAATTAAATAATAAGGAATCAAACAAGCCAATCAAAAAATGGGCTATGGAGCTAAATAGAGCATTCACAAAGGAAGAAATATGAATGGCATATAAGCATCTAAAAAAATGTTCTACGTCACTAGTTATCAGGAAATGCAGATTAAAACAACATTGAGATTCCATCTCACTCCTGTCAGATTGGCCACCATCATGAAAACAAATGATCATAAATGTTGGTGGGGATGTGGAAAAGAGGAACCTTTCTGTACTGCTTGCTGGTGGGAATGCAATCTGGACAGCTATTGTGGAAATCAGTCTGGAGGTTCCTAAAACAGCTAAAGATTGATCTACCATATGACCCAGCTATAGCACTCCTAGGCATATATACTAAGGACTCATCTTATTTCCTTAGAAGTATGTGCTCAACCATGTTTATTGCTGCTCAATTTATAATAGCTGGGAAATGGAACCAGCCTAGATGTCCCTCAACTGATGAGTGGATAATGAAGATGTGGCACATTTATACAATGGAGTTCTACTCAGCAGTAAAGAAAAATGAAATTATGAAATTTGCAGCAAAATGGATGGACCTGGAAAGGATTATACTAAGTGAGGTAACTCAGGCCCAGAAAGCCAAGCGCCACATGTTCTTCCTCACATGTGGATCCTAGCTACAGATGATTGGGCTTCTGCGTGAGAATAAAAATACTTAGTAGCAGAGTAAGTTAAAAAGGAGATATAAAGGGAAGAGAAAGGAAGGGAGGAGGGTACTTAATAGGTTGGTATTGTATATATGTAAGTACAATGATTGAGATGGGGAGGTAATATGATGGAGAATGGAATTTCAAAGGGGAAAGTGGAGGTGGGGAGGGAGGGTATTACCATGGGATATTTTTTTATAATCATGGAAAATGTTAATAAAAATTTAAAAAACAAGAAAAAAAAGCATTGTCTATATGTTTATTGGTCATTTTGTATCTTCTGTAGAGAAAGGATGCAAGGAACCTTAATCTGTACACTCATTTTGGTGTGACATCAATTGATAAAATTGATAATGTAATATATGAACAATGTCAGCTGTGTTTTAATTTTAATATTTATTGAATGCTCATATATATATATATATATGTATTACTTTAATATATTAACTAAACCAGGCCTGGAGGCACATGTCTTTAATACCAACACTACACTCAGAAGGCTAAGATAGGTTGATTGCCATGAATTCAAAGCTTCCCTATCACTGCAGAGTAATCTCCAGGTCAGTCTGGATGGGAGGGCAACCTGGCCTCAAATAAAATAAACCCAAGAAACAAACAAAAATCCCAACAACAAAAGAATAACAAATAAAAATATATTAATTGGAGTATGGGTAAATAGTTTAGTGTATAAAATGCTTGCCTTACAAAAGGAGGATGTGAGTTCTACCCCCAGTACCTACATAAAAGTGCCAGTTGTGGCAGTAAGTACCTGCCATCCCAATGCTGGGGACAAGACTTAGAGACAGGTGAATCTCTGGGGCTTGCTTAATTGGTGAGCTCCTGGCCAATAAGAAATAGTGTTATATAAAAGTGGGTGGAATTCCTAAGGATAACATCATGGTTGTCTCTGGCTTCCACATACAAGCACATCCATACATCCCCCTCCCACACACATACACATATGAACATGCATACATATAAACATGTACACCACATATAATAGATAAAATACACCAATTAAATATAATAAGCTTATTTTCTTTTATTTGACATGTTTGTTGCATATAGTCCTGGAAGTCATTGGGGCATTTTCATTCAAATACATAATGTACTTTAGACCTATTTTCTCTCACCACCTTGAGTTTCTCTCTCCTCCCCTTCAGGAAGTCCCTTTTATTCCTAAACAGTTATTCTTCTACTGTCATATCATGAATAACCACATAATTTTAAATATTATATGTATAAAATCTAGTATCTATCTAGTATCCACAAATTGAGGAATATATGTGATACTGATCTGAGACTAACTTAATTTTCTTAATATGATAACTGCAGTTGCATCTACTTTCATGAAAACAATATAATTTCCAGGTCAAATAAACATTTTCTTTGCTTATTCATAAGAAGCAATTTCTGCTTTACTGCAGTTTTCTCTGGATATTACAACAGGTCATTCACATCTTTAGATTTCATTTGTAATTCCAGTTTTCTTATTTTCACCACATTTTCTATCACTGAAATCCATAATCCATTCATGAAAGAGTTAAAAGCAACTTCTTTAAAACTCCAGTTAATACACACATATTGAATGCCCCCATGATTCACAGATGTTCTTCATCACATCTATGACAGTGAATCCTTTCTAGAAGATTTTAAGTTTAATTTTCCAGATCCATTTGACTGTTGAAATTTGATATGAATAGCCTTAGAAATGTATTTCTTTTCCAGTTATTTATTTTTTAAAATAATATTTATTTATTTGCAAAGAGAGACAGAGAGAGTAAGGAGGGTTAATGAATGGGTGTTCCAGGGCCTCTAGCCACTGCAAATGAACTTCAGGTGCACATGCCACTTTGTGCTTCTGGCTTTACATGGGTACTGGAAAATCTAACCTAGGTCCTTAGGCTTTGCAGGCAAGTGACTTAACCACTGAGAAATCTCTACAATGCAGAAATGTATTTCTTAAATAACAAGAATTGGAAGTTAAAATTATATCTGATTCATGAGCTGAAAAATGAATTCTGTTTTAGAAGACATGCAAACAACACTGGGCTCATATCATGTTAATTTATTTCATTGATGGTATCATATTTATCAGATCAGATGAGTAGGAGTTAGCAACTATTCTGGAATTACTGGTACATCATATACATATCAGAGGATGGGAAACAAATTCAACCAAATTTTAGTGGCCTCAGTGAAATTTCTAGGAGTTCAGTAGTGTGAGACATGCACAGATATTTGTTCTAAGATAAAAAAGTAAGTTTATATTTGAAGTGAGACATGGATCGCTATTTATTTTTGTTCACTTAATTACTTCAAATCCACAGTGGGATTATGAGATGGAAGAAATTCATTTTGGGGGTGGAGAGATGGAGGTTTGAGGAGTGGGATAGCAACAGGGAAAGAATAGATCAGTTCAACAGCCAGAAATATACATAACATTAACTGATTAAGCTGATTATCTTGTGAGGGTGTAGTTTATGGTGACCTAAACCAATTAGGGCAGACATATCAAACATCACTGATCAAAGATCAGCATAGCAGTTAGATAAATAGTGAAAACAATTAAAGCACATGAGGATTCCTGTCACTGAATTGCACACAATGACATGCAATGAGCACACGATATTGGAAAAATGACACTGATAGGCATTCCATAAACTTTCAATTTACACAAAAAGCAAGTAATATAGTATCTATGAAATACAGTAAAGGGAAGTACAATGAAGCAAGATATGCCCACATAGATACGTGTCCATACAAATCCACTGTTCTACATCTCAGTACAAAAGAGATATATATAATAGTACTTCCACTTGATAAATACATATATAGGATAGGAACCAAGCATGGGATCATCAAATCCATTGTTTGTTCTTAGTCTCATTAATTTCCTACTCCTGTACTTTACCAGATTTTATTCACAAACACTATCAGTGAAATCTATTTAACAAAAGAATTTTCATTTGCCTTGATAGTATATTCTCAAAGTTATTTTGTTTTATTTATTCTAAGTCAAAGGAGAGTTCACCTTCACATCGTTTGGAGCTACGAAAAGACTAAGTTTATCAGTTAGTTTAGAATAGCATTGCCACTGGCTGTGCTCTCTGCTTTAAACTGTTTGTTTATGATTTGTGGCTTTAGTGTTTAGCTGAATTTATATTTCACAACTGGAAATATTTTGTAAACCTTAGTAACTTCTTTCTTGGAATTTTTGATACTGGTCTCAGTGTACTAATAAGGAAAATTTTATTTTTTGTGGCAGTAGTATAGGGTTAAGGGGTGTCAAACTTGATAGAAATACGAAGTCTGTGATTTTTTTTAAAACCTTCTAGGTTGGTCATTTGGTTGTTTATTTGAGACCTAGTTTTTTGTTTTTTTTTTTTTAAGATTGGCATTTGTAAATATCAACTCTCCTCTTATAACCTTGGTTATATTTCAGAGTATGTGGTAGATTGTAATACCATTTTCATTTGTTTCTTGAATTTTTTAGCTATATCCTTGATTTCTTCAATAACCCATGCATTCAAAAGTGTCTTGTTAACTCTCTACGAATCTGTAAAGTTTCTCTATTCTTTCTTCCTATTAACTTCTCATTTTATTCCAATGTGGTCTGATAGGATTCCAGGTATTACCTTGAAATTTTTTTTAAATTATTTATTTATTTATTTATTTGAGAGCGGCAGACACAGAGAGAAAGACAGAGGGAGAGAGAAAGAATGGGCGTGCCAGGGCTTCCAGCCTCTGCAAATGAACTCCAGATGCGTGCGCCCCCTTGTGCATCTGGCTAACGTGGGACCTGGGGAACTGAGCCTCAAACCGGGGTCCTTAGGCTTCACAGGCAAGAGCTTAACCGCTAAGCCATCTCTCCAGCCCATCTTGAATTTTTAAACAATCTGTTTGTGACCTACCTGTGATTGGTTTCTGGAGAAGGTTCTATATGCTGCTAAGAAGAATGTGTATTCCCTGGTTTTTGTTTGTTTGTTTTTGTTTTTTGAGGTAGGGTCTCACTCTAGTCCACGCTTACCTGGAACTACCTATGTACTCTCAGGGTGGCCTAGAACTCATGGCAATCCACCTACCTCTGCCTCTGAAGTGCTTAAAGGCATGTGCTACCACGTCCAGCTTCCTTGTCTTTCTGATGGAATATTCTTTATGTATTAATTACAGTTAAATACAGTTGATCTATGGTGTATTTTAGCTCTGAAATTTTCTGTCTTGTTTTTTTAGTTGGGACAATCTATTCAAGTATGGGGGCAGCTTGGAAATCAATATTGAGGTACCTCAAAATTTAGAAATGTCACATGATCTAACTATACCACTCCTGGGAAAATATCTTAACAATAGCTCACTCTACTACAGAGATACTTGGACATGTATATATATTGCTGCTATATTTACATCAGCAAAGAAATACGAGGTGACTGGAGAGGTGGCTTAGTGATTAAGGCATTTTCCAGCAAAGCCAAAGGATCTTGGCTTGACTCTCCAGGACCCACATAAACCAGATGCACATAGGGGTACATACATCTGGAGTGTGCAGCAGCTGGAGGTCCTGGCGTGCCCATTCTCACTCTCTCTTGTCTCTCTCTCTCAAATAAATAAACAAAATCTATTTTAAAAAAGACATAGGAGGTGAGGACAAGGAACATAAGACTATAACCTAATATGAATATAAACAATATGCAGTATTATAAATATAAATTACAAATTAAAAAACTGAACCAACCTACATGCTCATCAGCAGATAAATGAATAATTAAAATGTGATAAGTATTCACAATTAAATTTTGCTCAGCAGTAAAGGAAAATGATATTTGACTAAAAGTGTATATATTTGGTAAGTAAAGTGATTCAAATTCAAATAGACCAAAACTTCATGTTCTCTTTCATATGGATATCTATAAGTATGTATATAAAGGAGGGGGAACATGGAAAAATGTGTAAAGCTAGAATTATAACCAAGTGATGACTAGGAAGGAGTGGGGGAAGAGCAAAAGAAGACCCGTGACATGTAAACAGAACAGTGAGGGGACCAAAGGTGGAGAGGGGTGAGATAAAGGAGGGGGAGAATGTGAATTAAATCAAATTTCAAATTGTATTTCAAAATGCTAGAATGATACCCAAAATGCTGAATGTCATGTGTGTGTGTGTGTGTGTGTGTGTGTGTGCGTGTGTGCGTGTGTGTGTGTATAAATTCAAAGTCTCTTAGCCTTTCTTACTTATATTCTACACCATTCTGTATCCAATATTAGGCTACAGTGATACAGAACAGGAGCCTTCCACAGAGATTACAAGAATTGCTCTTATTTGGCTGACCTAAATTCCTTTCTCATGTGCAACAGCACATTCAATAGTTTTTTTTTTTTTTTCTTTCTTTCTTTCTTTTTTTTTTTATTTTTCAAGGTAGGGTCTCACTGTAGCCCATGCTGACCTGGAATTCACTATGGAATCTAGGGTGGCCTCGAACTCACAATAATCTTCCTACCTCTGCCTCCCAAGTGTTGGGATTAAAGGCTTGTGCCACCACACCCAGCTTTTTTTTTTTTTTTTAATTTTAAGAGCTTCATGAAGAGACTTCTAAGTTATCACATCTGTACAGATGATCAAGGGAAAAGTGATATATGCTGTATAAAATTACCCAAGCCATGGAACTGGAGTTGTGGCTCATTAGGAAGAGTGCTTATCTAACTTGAATGAATCCCAGGTTTCCATCAGCAGTACTAAATAAAACCAGACACTGTGATATGGACTTGTAGTTGATCACAGGTTTAAGATTATTTAAGCTGCATAGTGATTAAGAGGTCAGCATGGGCTACATGAGTCCATGTCTCAAATAATAATAGTAATGAAATTAAATAAAGATAAAATAATGATTCAAGCCACTCAGACATTCACTATTGCATCAGATATAGAATGAAAACAAATAAGCAAACCTTCAATTTTCATTGAGAACTTATTTACCCTGTTCAAGAAATGATATGGGGCTGGAGACAAGTCTTAGCATTTAAGGTGCTTGCCTGTAAAGCCTTAGGATGAAGGTTCAACTCCCCAGGCCCTACATAAGCCACATGCACATGGTGGCATATGCATCTGGAGTTTGTTTGCTGTAGTTGGATCATTGACATGCCCTCTCTCTCTCTTTCTATTTCTCTCAAATAAGTAAAACAAAATGTTTTTAAAAAAGAAATGATGTGAGTTATGAAGCAATATAACTTGTTAACATTACCAATGTTATTCATATAAACTTATGAGAACCAGTGTGCAATATTATTTAATGCTTACAAAACATGTAAATATAGTGACTATCACTGTGATTATGGGAGCTATAGTGTTGTATATCCAATAATAAGAATCATTACATAATTTTCTTAAAATCTAGATTCCCAAATGAAATTACCTGAACTTTTCCTTCCAGATGTTTTCTTTCAGAAATATGGATTGGTTTAGATTTATATAACTTAATTCTAAGTAATCCTCTGAAATTGACATACATTCTTTTAAAATGAAGATGAAACAAAGTGGGTATACATAGATCTGTGAGCATGCTATATGCATGTTCATGTGTGAAAGCACACATGCTTTTGTGTGTGTTTGTATGTGCATATAGCTGGTACCTCATCTATTCTCATTTTATCTGCCTTCAAATGGATAGTGGAAAGCAGAAGAAGCATCTCTTTGTCATGATATCTGCTCCAAAGAGCTTGAGGCTGAGTGAACAGTTATCAAGGCAAAAGTGCATCACAATAGCATGCAAAGACAAATCTTCCTGTGATAGCTAAGACTCAATGGGAGATACTTTATCTTTCAACAGCTGCACATGAATCCTTTCAGCATGAAATGCTTAGTATCTAAAAATAGTTTTAAAAACCATTTGGCATATAATCACTAGAAAATGAAAAGAAAAAGTTTTTTTTAAACTTTTATATTAATTTATATTAATTGGTATTTAAATAACTGAAAGAAACTACTATTAAGAGATATGATGCTAATAGCACTGAGATAAAATATTAATTGTATGATATACTTTATACACATGAATAACACAATGAAAACATATAGAGATTAATTATACTTGTTAAAAATTCTTATTTAAATATTTTCAACTTTGTCTAGTTTTCCTATTACAATGATAAATAGCTTCAAGCCCGTAGCTTAACCAAAATTATATCAAAGCAAAGTTAAAGTATTGTGGTGTTTTTTTGTTTGTTTGTTTGTTTTGATTTGTTTTGTTTTGAGAGAGGATCTCATGTTGGTCTTGAGTTTTCTGCAGTGACCTAAGTGTGAACTTGTACTGGTTATGCTTCTGCCTCCAGATCAAGTGCTAGGAATCCAAGCAAGCACCACCACACCCAACTTACAGTGTGAAGGACTGAGCTCTGGGCCTCATGTATGCTAGGCAAACACTCCCAAACTGAGCTCCATCCACAGCCGACAAATTAAAAACTGTATTTCTACTTACATAGGCATAACATTTTCTTAACTCCACTGTTTGTAGTGTAGCTAGACATAACTTGCTACTCCTGTGATGGGTAGGCAGAAAATGTGACTTAAAATGATTTTCAGGAAGTCAATGTGGGACTTTATCTTAAAGTTGGAAAGTAATTTAAAACTATTAAAATACAGAAGTACAGATTATTACATAATTATTAATAGTTTTCTAAGTGTAGGAAAAAATGGACACTGAAAATATCCACTAAAAGCTACTTGTAATGCATCCTAATATATGTGATTATATGTTTGAATATATTTTAGGGTCATTGTGTAAAGTTAAAACTCATATTTCTTTATTTATTATTTTAGAAGTACAAAGAAAGAAGCAGGCAGAGTGTGGGATAATGGGCATTCCAGGGCCTCCTTTCAACATTAACAAACTCCAGAGCTTGTGTACTTTGTGTGATTGACTTTATTTGGGTACCAAACAATCAAACCTGGGCCAACAGGCTTTCAAGAAAGTGCATTTAACCACTGAGCCATCTTTCCAACCCCAAACTCATATTTTTAAGAATGAAGGAAAATATGATGTCATTATACAAGTTATACATGAGAAAGAACAGTCAGAAAGAGAGAGAGAGAGATTCAAGACAGGGTAAATGGCGGGGTGTGGTGGTGCATGTCTTTAATCCCAGTACTGGGAAGGCAGAGGTAGGAGGGTACCAATGAGTTCGAAGCCACCCAGAGATTACATAGTGAATTCCAGATCAGAAAAAACAAAAAACAAAAAACAAAACAACAACAAAAAAAAAACCACAGGAGAAATTGTTGAGCAGGCTGAAGACCACAGGTGAAGCAATGTGTATCTCCTGGCTTGTTTTGGGACTTGGTGTTTTCTGCTATGTTTATGACAGTACAGGTTCATATTATTACGTTTCTGATTCATGTACAAGGGACTTGGAGCCTATGTTCTTAAAACATTTTTCCAAGTTCAATATAGACTACAAATATTCTACTTTGCTTCCTACTTTATTCTATCACAAGTGGAAAAAAAAAAATCCTCAACACATTTCCAGTGCAGGTCAGACTAAATTCTTTGTACAGTAAAAGCATCAAACAAAGTTGTCCACAATGGAAGATATAGAAAAACTTGAGTAAAAAAAAAATTACCTTAGAAACCCGTGTGCAGTTTACACTAATGGCTTTTGCAACAGATTGCATCAATCCAGAAAGAATGGGAGTTCTTTATACACACTTGGGGACAACCTTTGCTTTTCTGTTGGTATCAGTGCCAGGGAGTCTTACAGAATGGCAGGAAGATGACCATGAACATGATTCAATAAGCACCTACCTGTTCTTTCCATTCCCTACTTGGAAGCTCTGAAATTACTCTTTATAAATTTGTTAGTAATTGTGTGATTGATTATCCCTACTATGTCCTGTTCTGTTTCCAAACTATTACAGAAGTACCCGAAGACTCTGTTGGAAATCACAGCCACAGTGTCTTACTTATTCTCTTTGGAGGAAACCTAGTTAGGAAAAATATGCATGAAACTTCTGCTCATTATGATATTTATCATTTATCTATTTGTGTCTTGATCTCATGCCACATTTATTGGACTTTGACTATGTTCTCAGGTCATGTAGTAATAAGGGATATAATTACAATGATACAGCCCTGACCTCTAAGAAATTTTGCCTTCTTATGCTACCAATTGCAGACTCCATCACAATATTTCAGGTTTAGTGGGTTTTATGGATCACACAGGGGGTGTCTTTTGATGTATTTACATGGCAGTAGAGATGGGGGAGCAAAACAAGTACACAAACACACAGAATTTTTCTGAATTCATTTTATTGTAGAAAACCTATTTCAGTTAATTTTTATTTTAATGTGAAAGTTATTAAGAACACATTATATTACAGGTACTTTGATAAATTCCCAGAATTAAAAGTAGATTAAAGTATATCTTTATTTTCTTTCATGTAGCCTAGGTCTCTGTGTACACATATGTGTGAAGTAGGAGGTAGGCTGAAACATAATTTCTCTATGAAGAACACTGTAATTTGATGAGCAATGAAATGGATATGGGAGCAAATATAATTAAGTCTACATAGGAAAGATATGATCACTTTTAGGTTAGAGTAACTTGCAGTACAAAAGCACAAAGAAAGGCCAGATGTGACGGTGCACACCTTTAATTCCAGTACTCAGTAGGCAGAGGTAGGAGGATTACCACGAGTTTGAGGCCACCCTGGGACTACACACTGAATTCTAGGTCAGCCTGGGCCAGAGTGAGACCCTACCTCAAAAAAAAAAATAAAGAAAGAAAGAAATAAAACGTACAAAGAAATTTGCACTGTGTTTTAACCATCGAGTATTAAAATGTTACAGGAGAGCTTGTAAAGATGAGTCAATGGGTAAGGCACTTGCCTAAGCAGCCAAATGACCAGGGTTCAATTTTCTAGTACTCACATAAAGCCAAATTCACAAAGTGGTGCATGCATCTGGAGTTTCGTTTGTTAGTTAGTTAGTTTGTTTTTTGCAGTTGCTAGAGACCCTGTCTCCCCTGTTTTCACTTTCTCTTTCTGCTTACAAAGAAATAAATTAATTTAAAAAGTTATTGTAACTACTAAACATCATCTGTACATGGAGTATAAGATACTAATTCAACCCTAACTAACCAGTTTTAGTCTGGCAAGGACTTTCACTTCCAACTACAGTGTTTACCAAAATTGACAAAAAAAAAAAAAAAAAAAAAAAAAAAAAAAAAAAAAAAACTGGCTGGTGAAAGATACAGAGAAAAGTAAAAATATAAGAAAGTCTTTATGTTTTTATCCTCTATTAACTGACCAGTGTTGCTGATGCTGATGCATATGGCTACAAATGGCACATCATGTAATATCCTCAGACTTGCAACAAATTTTCTTTCCATTGAAGACAAAAAGTATATTAAAAAAATCCTTCTTGCTTTTAATATCTACAAAGCTTGAAGTTGATGAAATGATATTATTTGCACTAAAAATATTAACTTTGTTTTTAAGGAAGGTTGAAGTGCCTCATGTGTTTATTATTTATTTTGTTTCTTTCTAACTCCTCTTTTCCATACTATAAATTTTTGCAGTCACTTGGCAATGATTTTTTAGGGGCCATTTTTTTTTTTTTTTTGAGTAGATGAAAAGATCATCATAGTCTCTTGCACTAATAATCCTGAAATTATGTTGAAATGAATGAGAAATTAACAACAGAAAAACTACATATAAAAATTGAAATTTCTTATCTGTGAACAGAGAATTCTGTAACTACTGGGAAAATATTTTACCTATCTTTTGGCATGTATATTTTAAAGTAACTTTGCATTCAGCTACAGAGAGGGATTCTATACATGACTGATGCCTATGAAAATTAGATTTCTCCCTTGAACATGCTTTAACTGAAATGATGTGAGGGAACATTTTAATCTGTCAATCTCCATATTTGGTTAGGGCTAGCTAGCTTTCTAGAAAACTGTTGCTTTGATTTGCATATGAAATAGCTTTATTGATTACATTCTATACTGTTTATCTCTTGTGTATTTAATACTTTCTATAGTTTATTATTGATTAATGATAAATATTATATTTTAAGTGAAAAAAATCAGCCTTCAGTATTACATATTTTTCCTGTTTTATTTTTGTTGTGTGTCTATTTCTTAATATTATGTAACCTATTTAAATTGATAATGACAAACTTACATCCCAAGCATCATTAAGCTGTGTATACCTAAGATTTCCTGTCCTAGAAAAGAATCCTTTGATATACATTAAATTAACTGTAGTAATTAAAATTTTGTAAAGTAGTATGTCCTTGTACACATGATAACAAAGACATGTTCTCTTCTGAGGAATTTTCACAACAGTTTCAGGTCACTGAACTGTCCTTCAGCAGTTTGATCTAAGTATTTCATCCCCTTGTAATAATTACTTATGAGCACAATCACTCAATATTATTGGTAGGCTGTATTTCCATTTAATCATTAGAAAATACTATCAGAAAGTATGTTAATAATGTATAAGTATTTTCACTAAGACCTGCACTCCTTATCCCTTGACACTTCTAACTTAATATTTCATCCACTAATATCACATAATTTCAAAAGTGGTTACCTGAAATGTAAAAAAAAAAAGTGTCTATGGTACATTAGCATTACTTTCTGTTTTTATTTCAGTAATTAGAAGTTTTGACAGACTATCCACATTTTAGAAGGAAATAATTTTAGTATTTTAGAGCCCCTAAAATAAACATATGAGTTATGTTCTTTCATTGTTTTGCTGTATAAATAAGAAAAATAATGTGATACTGTGAACTCAGTTATGTTCAAGACATAAAGTAGTCAGCAGCTAAAGCAGAGTTTGAACCTGTCTAGGATAGCTGTGGAGCTTCTACTTTCATGAGATTAACCTTATATCTTATTAATTATGTCTATCTGTAACACAGCCCTTGACTCAAAGGCAAAATGCAATTCCAAGGTTCATGTTAGCTGATATGGGTCACATACCTGCAATTCCAGAATTCAGAAGTATGGGGGAGGAGGACTGTGAGTTTGAGACCATCTTGGGTTTTGTTTCTATACACATGCCAAACCTTTAATCAAACTTTTAGTAGTTCTGTGCTAGTGGCTAAATGTGACCATGAAATGGGGCTGTAAGAGAAAGGTCACAATTAGAAAAGGAACATAACTTACATTGGTTACTATAGATCTGACAGAAAAAATGATATACTTTATTATTCTCCTACCAAGCAGTTTTCAGTTCTGGAGACCAGAAACAAACAGGATAATTGTTATATGCATAGTTCCCTAGGCACATTCTATATTAATTTACAACCAAAATTACTGTCTTCCAGTTTTTTAAATTATTATTGATATCTATTAATGCTTAGAGAAATAGCTCCAAATGCATTTAGACAATAAATGAAAGTAAGTTTCCATCTTATAAAATACAATAGAATAGTCTTTAAAATCACCTTCACTAAACTGGTTACTATCAGAAAAGTTTTCCAATCATTTAATAACATTAGGGAAAATTAGAAACACAACTCAAAAGTATATTTTATAGTGTAAATTGTCAGATGCTAGAAGCCTATTGTTGAATACACCCCTTCTCTTTATTGTAGGACATTGAGTAATCAAGCTAGAAGTTTCTTTCCTGCTAGCTATCTATGATAGTATCAGAAGTTTTATTCAGGCCGCTGGGGGAGAAAAGTCATCAAGAATCTTAGCCAGCAGTACACTCTGCCACCCACTGAGCAGCCAGGCAACATATGCACATTTCTATTTTATTGGCATGACTGTTATGGGAGCAAAGGACTGTTGCTCTTTGGTTTTGAGGTCCACTCCATAATACTTGTTACTAATAATCTAGTCATAAGCCTTAAGGAGTAAGCTGTTTCTCTTTTGGGGGTAAATTGATATATTATGCCCACCAAGTTGCTCTCTAAATATTTATATTTATGCCCATGATCTCTTCTTCAGAGAAGCTTCTATTTAAATAGCAATGATATCTTGGAAGACTCAAACCTTGTCAAAATAACTGAGAGTAAATGAATGTAGAGTGGTTAGTATTAAATGAGTCATCAATATCATAAATACTGTTGGCTCAGGGAATATTGTGAAAGATAGAGTAAAAAGAAAGTAAGATCTAGAGCTGGAGAAATGACTTGATTAAGGTGCTTGCCTGCAAAACCTAAGGACCTTGGTTTGATTCTACAGTGCCCACACAAGTCAGATAAAGAAGGTGGCAATTGTATCTGGACTTCATTTGGAGTGTTTAGAAGCCTTGGCATACCCACTTTCTCTCTATCTGCCCCCTTTTCTTGCTTTATCTCTCTCTCTCTCAAATAAATAAAGAATTAAACAATAAAAGAAAATTATATCTAGAAAAAATGAGGAGTGCTGTGGAATTTTGTCTTCTACACATGACATCAGTATTGCATTTATGACCTCACAGGGTCTGTTGTTACCTGTACAATATTGGGCTCATAATGGATCAGACAAGAGGAGAAAAATAAGAGGGAAAAAAACATCAAAATAGATGAGGGAGTAGTTGAAAAGAAAGAGTTCAGAGGAAAGAGGATTAGGATACAAGAGACAGTGGCAGAAAGGGATGCTGATTAAAGTATATTATATGGATGTATGGAAATTTTCAATAAAGAAAAAAATAATAATGCTTAAATCGTACACTTGGTCACAGAGAAATGTAAACCAACCTCATATCTTTCATAAGATTTGTCAAATGATATAAAGGAAAGTTAAATTTGCTTTCAATCTTGTCACATTTGAAAAAATAATAGGGACTGAATGATTCTGCGATGTGAAAAATATCTTTTAGGATATGGATTATCACCAATGGTTATTAGCAATATCATTAGTATAAAAAGCATGTGTTTTCTTATAAGAAATAATGGGGCTGGAGTTATGGCTCCACAGTTAAAGAATTTGCCTATAAAGCCTAATGACCTGGGTTTGATACCTCAGTACTCATCTGTTGCAGTCAGGTTCTCATTGCTGTTAGAAATCACCCAACCAAGGCTTCCAGTCAAGATGGCAACTGCCTAGCTGTGCTGCAGATCCAGGGGAAAGAAAGGCAAGACATTAAGGGTTCACTGGGTCTTTTAGGTGACAGCAATTGCCAATAGATTGCCAGTGGGAGGAGATAGCAGGGGAAAAACAGGAAATTGCTGATTCCCTTACTGGTGGGTAGCCCACCCCTCCCACCAAGTAGCCACCATATCCATGGCACCACGGCACACCAGTTGATCCCTGCCTGTGGAAGCTTAGACTGCTCAGCCCACTCATACACTTACTGCTCCTGCCACCACACTTTCAGTGAATCTAGGCCCACAGCAACTGCTAGGCAAGCTGAGACTGTGTCTGTTGCTTGCACCAGCTCAAGTGCCATCCCCTACTGGACTGACACTCTGGCTGTTCACCATTGTCCTGTGGCTGGGGAGCGCAGACTGCTTCTGGGTCCCTGTGCTCCCACATCAGAATTTGGACTGCTTTAGTGCTTGGTGCATCAGTGTCCCTCCTATCTCAAACACAGGCAGCTTTGGAGCATTCCCACTTGAGAGATCTGGCAGCTATGGTGCCCCAGCCAGATAGTAGATCAGGTGGCTTTGGCAAGTGAGGGCCAAAGTGCAGGCTGTTTGGCAACTGCCTTAGGCTGCCTCAGATTCCCATTGTGCTTGAGCCCCTGCTGATGCACCCACCTAAGTGCCCATATGTTGGGCCATGAAAGGGCTGGGCCTGAAGGCTACTGGAACTTCCTGACCCTAGCTAAAATTTGGTGATCTGCCTCAGGCCAGCTATGCCTAATGGCTTCTGGCCTGCTACTTCTGCATAGGAGTTGAAATTCCTGCATACACATGCTTGGGACCAATCATCTTAAAGGTTACGGTTTACTATTGGCCCTTACCTCTCCCCCATCCTAGAATTCCTGCCTTTGGTCTCAACATTATATAGGCAATCACCTGTAACGATAAAGCAAGTTCCTGCTTCAACAAGACTTCCGGCTTCGTGTTGTGTTCCTGTCTGTTGACACTCATCCTCCTCCTCAAACCCTTGGGAGGAACCTGCAGGCCTGGTCCTTCCTCAGCACTACCCGATCTGGCTCCCAACATGGGGCAACGGGAACCTGGCAGACTAGTGGCCCATGAGAGGCATTCTCGTTGAGGAGGTCAATTGGTGTATGTGTGTGGGTGAGTGTACCTCATAAGTTATGAGGCAGTCTTCATATTTAATGTGCTAAACTTTGCTTCTGTAACCTGTTCTGGTTTGTCAACATCTTTTCATTCCCTTTCACTTTCTTTTCACTTTCAGTTCACCAGCAAGCTGCATCTGTGGCTTTTGTATTTCTCAATGGGTCATATGTCTGTTAGTGGACACACTGTGTGGCTTTTGATCTTTAGGCTTGTACTTCTCTTTCTCTACACGGTCCTGTGGAGGCAGGCCAGATTCTTATGCCATTTATGGAACTTCCCCTGGATCTGTAGGCTTCAATAAATATCCCTTCCTCCCTAACTGTGCTTGGTCTGGAAATTCATCTCAGTGAACCTGAAGCTGTGTGATACAGAACTTGGTACCAAGGAGTGGACTGAGATGAATCTGACCATGTGGATGTTGATCTTCTGGAACCTTTGCTTTGGTGAAATAGGCATGGACGTGGTGCTTGAAACTGAAGGTGTCTTCTGGAGTGGTAAGCCAAATTTTATGGACTATGCTGATGAGAATTTGAGAATGCTAAGTACAGATAACATTAAACTTCGAGGCTTGGCTTATGAGCTTTCTAAACGGAAGGAAAGACTACAGAGGACTTTGTTGGAACTGGGATACTGGTATAAGGGCTGGCTGAATCCTGCTGCCCAGGCCCAGAGAGTTTGATCAAGGTTAAATTTGTAATGGACTGATGTGATTGGCTAGAGATATTGTACTGAGAGATTTAAGATTTTAAGCTGGAAAACTTTAAGCAAGTTAAATTTACTGGCACAGAGACTGGCTTTAGATTACTAAAGCTGCTATTGTCAAAACATTAGCAATCTTAGGGAAGATGATCCAATTGCTTTACTATATAAAGGATGCCTGAGGGAAGACTATCATAGAAATGCAAACACTTTTGGATGGTGGTTGAGTTTGCATTGCTTTAGTCTCTCCTTGCTATGCCTTATACCAGTTAAAAACGCCTGTGCCTTTATACTTTAGAAGTGTTTAACTTGTTTGATTTTACAGGTCTTAATATCTTAAATTGATCATGACTGTGGGGATTCAGTTGTTTATTTGTTTATAGTTTACATTTTTTTTTTAATTTTTATTAACATTTTCCATGATTATAAAATATATCCCATGGTAATTCCCTCCCTCCCCACCCCCACACTTTCCCGTTTGAAATTCCATTCTCAATCATATTACCTCCCCATTACAAACATTGTAATTACATATATACAAAATCAACCTATTAAGTATCCTCCTCCCTTCCTTTCTCCACCCTTTATGTCTCCTTTTCAACTTACTGGCCTCTGCTACTAAGTATTTTCATTCTCACGCAGAAGCCCAGTCATCTGCAGCTAGGATCCCCATATGAGAGAGAACATGTGGCGCTTGGCTTTCTGGGCCTGGGTTACCTGACAGTATAATACTTTCCAGGTCCATCCATTTTTCTGCAAATTTCATAACTTCATTTTTCTTTACCGCTGAGTAGAACTCCATTGTATAAATGTACCACATCTTCATTATCCACTCATCTGTTGAGGGACATCTAGGCTGGTTCCATTTCCCAGCTATTATAAATTGAGCAGCAATAAACATGGTTGAGCATGTACTTCTAAGGAAATGAGATGAGTCCTTTGGATATATGCCTAGGAGTGCTATAGCTGGGTCATATGGTAGATCAATCTCTAGCTGCTTTAGGAACCTCCACACTGTTTTCCACAATGGCTGGACCAGATTGCATTCCCACCAGCAGTGCAGAAGGGTTCCTTTTTTTCCACATCCCCGCCAACATTTATGATCATTTGTTTTCATGATGGTGGCCAATCTGACAGGAGTGAGATGGAATCTCAATGTAGTTTTAATCTGCATTTCCCTGATGACTACTGACGTAGAACATTTTTTTAGGTGCTTATATGCCATTCGTATTTCTTCCTTTGAGAACTCTCTATTTAGCTCCTTAGCCCATTTTTTTGATTGGCTTGTTTGATTCCTTATTAGTTAACTTTTTGAGTTCTTTGTATATCCTAGATATTAATCCTCTATCAGATATATAGCTGGCGAAGATTTTTTCCCATTCTGTAGGTTGCCTCTTTGCTTTTTTCACTATGTCCTTTGCGGTGCAAAATCTTTGTAATTTCATTAGGTCCCAGTGGTTAATCTGTGGTTTTATTGCCTGAGCAATTGGGGTTGTATTCAGAAAGTCTTTGCCAAGACCAATATGTTGAAGGGTTTCCCCTACTTTTTCCTCTAGCAGTTTCAAAGTTTCCGGTCTGATGTTAAGGTCTTTAATCCATTTGGACTTAATTCTTGTGCATGGTGAGAGAGAAGAATCTATTTTCATCCTTCTGCAGATATTTATCCAGTTTTCAAAACACCATTTGCTGAAGAGGCTGTCTCTTCTCCAATGAGTATTTTTGGCATTTTTATCAAATATCAGGTGGCTATAGCTACTTGGGCTTACATCTGGGTCCTCTATTCTGTTCCACTGATCTACATGTCTGTTTTTGTGCCAGTACCATGCTGTTTTTGTTACTATGGCTCTGTAGTATAGGTTAAAATCAGGTATGGTGATACCACCAGCCTCTTTTTTGTTGCTCAGTATTATTTTAGATATTCGAGGTTTTTTGTGATTCCAAATGAATTTTTGGATTGTTTTTTCTATTTCCATGAAGAAAGCCTTTGGAATTTTGATAGGGATTGCATTAAATGTGTAGATTGCTTTTGGTAAGATTTTCACGATATTGATTCTTCCAAGCTAGGAACAAGGGATGTTTCTCCACTTTCTAGTGTCTTCTGCAATTTCTCGCTTGAGTGTTTTAAAGTTCTCATTGTATAGATTCTTTACTTCCTTGGTTAGGTTTATTCCAAGGTATTTTATTTTTTTTGATGCAATTGTGAATGGGAGTGATTCTCTGATTTCATCCTCTGTGTGTTTGTTGTTAGCATATAGGAATGCTACTGATTTCTGTGTATTTATTTTGTATCCTGCTACATTGCTGTAGGTTTTGATCAGCTCTAACAGCTTGATAGTAGAGTCTTTAGGGTCCTTTATGTATAGAATCATGTCATCTGCAAATAATGATAACTTGATTTCTTCCTTTCCAATTTGTATCCCTTTTATGTGTGTCTCTTGCCTTATTGCTATAGCTAAGACTTTCAAAACTATATTAAATAGAAGTGGAGACAGTGGACACCCTTGTCTTGTTCCTGATTTTAGTGGAAAAGCTTCCAGTTTTTCCCCATTTAGTAATATGTTGGCTGTAGGCTTGTCATAAATAGCCTTTATTATATTGAGATATGTTCCTTCTATACCCAGTCTCTGTAGGACTTTTATCATGAAGGGATGTTGGATTTTGTCAAATGCTTTCTCTGCATCTAATGAGATGATCATGTGATTTTTGTCCTTCAACCCATTTATGTAATGTATTACATTTATAGATTTCCGTATGTTGAAGCATCCCTGCATCTCTGGGATAAAGCCTACTTGGTCCGGGGGAATGATCTTTTTGATATACTCTTGTATTCTGTTTGCCAATATTTTGTTGAGAATTTTTGCATCTATGTTCATGAGGGAGATTGGTCTTTAATTTTCTTTTTTTGTTCTATCTTTGCCTGGTTTTGGTATCAGGGTGATGCTGGCCTCATAGAAGGAGTTTGGTAGAATTCCTTCTTTTTCTATTTCCTGGAAAAGCTTGAGAAGCAATGGTGTTAGCTCTTCCTTAAACGTCTGGTAAAATTCAGCAGTGAATCCATCCGGGCCTGGGCTTTTTTTAGTTGGGAGATTATTGATAACTGCTCGGATCTCCATGTTTGTTATAGGTCTATTTAAGTGATTAATCTCATTTTGATTTAATTTAGGTAGGTCATATAGATCAAGGAAATCATCCATTTCTTTCAGATTTTCATACTTTGTGGAGTATATGCTTTTATAGTATGTCCCTATAATTTTTTGAATTTCTCTGGAATCTGTTGTGATGTTACCTTGTTCATCTCTGATTTTATTAATTTGTGTCTCTTCTCTCTTTCTTTTGGTCAGATTTGCTAAGGGTTTATCAATCTTGTTTATCCTTTCAAAGAACCAACTCTTTGTTTCATTAATTCTTTGGATTGTTCTTTTTGTTTCTATTTCATTAATTTCTGCCCTAATCTTTATTATTTCTTCCCGTCTACTACTTTTTGGTTTGCCTTGTTCTTATTTTTCCAAGGCTTTAAGGCGAAGCATTAGGTCATTTACTTGCGACCTTTCTAATTTCTTAATATAGGCACTTAAGGCTATAAATTTACCTCTTAGAACTGCCTTCATTGTGTCCCAGAGATTTTGGTATGTTGTGTTCTCATTATCATTTGACTCTATAAATTTTTTGATTTCCGTTTTGATTTCTTCATTGACCCACTCATCATTTAGTAGTGTATTGTTTAGTTTCCATGATTTTGTGTATGCTCTATAGCCTTTCTTGCTACTGATTTGTAGTTTAATTCCATTGTGGTCAGATAGAATGCAAGGAATTTTTTCAATTTTCTTGAATTTGTTAAGATTTGCTTTGTGTCCTAATATATGGTCTATTTTAGAGAATGTTCCATGTGCTGCTGAAAAGAATGTATATTCTGCAGCGTTTGGATGAAATGTCCTGTATATATCTGTTAGGTCCATTCCTTCTATGACCTCATTTAGTCCAGATGCCTCTCTGTTTATTCTTTCCCTGGATGACCTGTCAATTGATGAGAGTGGGGTGTTAAAGTCACCCACCACCACTGTGTTTGGTGTTATCTGTGACCTTAGTTCTAATAGTGTTTGTTTGACGAATTTGGGAGCCCCCATGTTAGGTGCATATATGTTTAGGATTGTAATGTCCTCCTGTTGGAGTGTGCCCTTAATCAATATAAAGTGACCTTCCTTATCTTTCTTGACTAATGTCGGACTAAAGTCTACCCTGTCTGATATTAGGATAGCAACCCCTGCTTGTTTTCTAGGCCCATTTGCTTGAAACACCGTCTTCCAACCTTTCACCCTAAGATAATATCTATCCTTTGTAGAAAGGTGAGTTTCTTGGAGACAACAAATTGTAGGATCCTGCTTTTTAACCCAGTTTGCAAATCTATGTCTTTTCGTTGGGGCATTGAGACCGTTGATATTAAGAGATATTATTGAAAGGTGTGTATTTATGTTTGCCATTTGTGTGTGTGTGTGTGTGTGTGTGTGTGTGTTACTTGTTCTACCTGTGCTCTCTTCTGTTAACTGGTATTTGAGTATAGCTGGTTTTTTCTAGGTTCCTTATATGTGTGCTTTTCCTTCTGTTCAGCATGGAGGATTCTATCAAGTATTTTCTGTAGAGCTGGTTTTGTCTTCAAATACTCCTTTAACCTGCTTTTGTCATGGAATGTCTTTATTTCTCCATCTATTTGAATGGATAACTTTGCAGGATAAAGTAACCTTGGTTGACAGTTGTTATCTTTCAGAACTTGGAATATATCACTCCAAGCCCTTCTGGCTTTAAAAGTTTGTGTTGAATAATCTGCTGTAATCCTGATGGGCTTGCTTTTGTAGGTAACTTGATTTTTCTCTCTAACTGCTTTCAATATTTTTTCTTTGGTTTGTGTGTTTGGAAGTTTGAGTATAATGTGGCGAGGAGAGGTTCTTTCTGGGTTTTGTCTGGCTGGGGTTCTAAAGGCTTCCTGTATCTGTATTGGCACCTCTTTCCCAATTTGGGGGAAATTTTCCTCTATGATTTTGTTGAAGATGCCTACTATGCCTCTGGAGTGGAGTTCTTCTCCTTCTACTATGCCCTGAATTCTTATATTGGATCTTTTCATAGTGTCCTGAATATCTTGAAATTCCCACTCATACTTTTCTATAAGTTTGTCTTTCTCTTTGTTGGACTGCATTAGGTCTGCCACCTGATCTTCTAGCTTAGATATTCTGTCCTCTCCCTCATCCATCCTACTGGTGAGATTTTCTACAGAGTTTTTTATTTCATTAACTGTGTTCTTCATTGCTAGTAATTCTGACTGGTTTTTCTTTATTATTTCTATTTCCCTATTTATGTCTTGTATTGCCTTCTTTATTTCATTAAATTGGTGTCCTGCCTCTTCTTTGATTCCTTTGATTTCCTCTTTGATTTCCTCTTTGATTTCTTCTTTGATTGTTTTCATGTGTTCTTTGACCTCTTTGAACATATTTATAATTATTCTTTTGAACTCTTTCTCAGGCATTTCCTCTAACTCTTTCTCACTGGAGGACATTTCTGATGCATTAATATTTTTAGGTGGATTTATATCGTCTTGCTTTTTAGTGTTTCTTGTGTTATAATGTATATATTTTTGCATCTTGGATTAAGTTAATGCTTGGATTTTCTAGCTAGCTGTGTATTCTTAGCTGTATCAATTGATTTGATGTAATATATTTTCAGGGTAGGACCTTAAGGTATTAGGTGTGGCTCTTAAGACTCTCAGAGTATCTACAAAGATGTTCTTAGGGGTTGAGTTTCCCTGCTATAGGAGTATTCAAGCAGGCTGAGTGGAATAAAATACTGGTAGATTCTAAAATTTAACTAAACACTGTACACATTCAATCAAAAACAGCCCCGAGTATGTATGCAAGAGTAGTAATTATAATGACCAGATCCTCTATCAACAAAGAGGTTTAGATTTCTGGTCTGTTGAGGTATCCAAGTCAGCTTGTGACCAAGTGAGTCCCTTCCCTGGTGCAATCCCAGTTACCTTGGGTGATTGTGGTCTCAGTCAAGTTGCTGCCTGGGTCGTCGGGCTGCTGTTCTGATTTCTGGAGCTGGGCACTTGCTTTTCCTACGGGGCAAACTGAGCCGCTGCTGCTGCCTCTGCTGCTGTTGTAGCTGCCACCACCGGAGCTACCACCGCTGCTGAAGCTGCCGCTGCCGTGTCCTCCGCCGCTGCTCCACCGAAGCCGCTGCTGCGGGATCTGCCGCCGCTGCCGCTCCTGGGTCCGCTGCTGCTGGGGTCACTGGTACCGGTGCTGGAGCCGCTGAAGTTGCTGCCGAACTTTGCTCCTCCTTGGGTCCTGCTGTTAGCCCAAGTTGGCATGGCCGGTCCCGGGCCGCTGCTGTGTTCGCTGGAGTTGGGTTCAGGTGGTGGGAGAGGGGAGGGAGCTGCGGCTGCTCTAGTTGTATCGCTGTTCCACATGTGCTTCTACCTCGCGGTCTGCTCCTCCCTCCGTTGCTCGCTGCCGCTTTCCCCTCACGTTTCCCGAGTTGCGGAGAGCGCGGTGTGAGGGGAAAATCCCGCACCTGGCTTGTCCTGCAGCTCGAGCCGAGAGTCCGGCGGCTTTCTGCCGCGCCGCGGCTGCGGCGGTTGGCCGAGCTGACCCGGAGCCGCTGTTCCCGCCTGTGCGGGCTCTGGATGCTCTATAACTCTTCTACTTCTCCGCTGCCGCCTCAATTTCCTATACACCTCACTTTTTAGTAAAAGTGTGTATTTTGCTGAGTTTTTTTTGGTCTTTTTCCCCCCTAAGATGCTTTGGCGTGGTACCTATGCCGCCATCTTAACTGGAAGTCCCCCTATAGTTTACATTTTGAAGCCACCTTGCTGGAGGCAATGTCACTGAGTGGATCTTAAGGTGTGGTGGTGGGTTTCAGATGACAATCTAAAGATATAAGAAGTGTGCCTAGCAGGAAGTGTGAAGTATGAAGTGTGCTGTGGCTTTTGGCTTTATCTTCTTATCAGTTGATACTTTCTCCCATGCCTGTTGGGCATATGCACATACCTGGGAGAAATCGAAACATGACATTACACATATGCTTCAATATTTTGCCACTCTTGTTCTGCCCTATCAAGTAAAAACAGATAATGGCCACTGTAAGTCAAAACTTTACAAGTTTCCTCCAGACATGGCAAATTACACATGCCACAGGCATTCCATATAACCCTTGAGGCCAAGCTATTTTTGAAAGATATAACCAAACACTTAAATCACAATCACAAAAACAAAAGGGGGAATTGCTACCCCCATAATCAGCTAAAGAAAGCATTATTCACCTTAAATGTTTTAAATTTTTCTAGAAATGAAAAAAAATCTCCATTCCAAAAACACTGGTCATACTCTGTCATGTACAGCTCTATCAAGATCAAACAGAGAGACTGGAGCCTGGAGAGAACCAGACACACTCTTCACAGCAGGGAGAGGGTTTGGTTGTGTCTTCCCTCAAGAAAAAAGACCCATTTGGGTACCAGTGAGAGACCTAAAATATTTGTCCCAACAAAGGACACTGACAATCACTTTCCAGGGAGTGTCCCACCCCCAAGGACTGTTCCTAAAATGGCCTTCACCCTACTAAACCAAACAATTCCCTCCCTTGTGAAGGATTGCTGGCATTGCCTCCAATCTGGGCCTCCCCAGCTGCTTGCAGTAATCACCAATGAGACAGCTACAGTTGCCCATATCATCCCCCAAAATTGCTCAGCCACCTTCCCCATCCCTGTCCAGGTTTTCCCAATGTCTCTATCTGGAACTTACATTTGGGCCCTGCCTTCCCCTAATAATCCCAGTATAGATGTGGGATACATTCATCCTCCCTTCTGTACTTTTAACACAACTGAGCCCAGTGCTCAAGGCTGCCCTCCTAGAATGGCTTATGTTTGTGGAGGCGGGATGGCCTATGACTTTCTGCCCACCAATTGGATGGGCCTTTGTGCCACAGCTACCTTAATCCCAGATGTAGATATTATTCCTGGAAGCTAGATTCCCTGGCTGAGGTAGTCCTACAAAACAGGAGGGGACTAGGTCTACTAATGACCCAAAAGGGAGGCATATGCTTGTTTTTACAGGAAAAAAAAAATGCTGCTTTTATGCCAATAAATCAGGAATTGTCCAGGACAAGATTAAGAGGCTCCACAAAGACTTGGATAGGTGACAGCGGGACCTCTAGGACAACCCGCTGCAGACTGGCATACCTGACTTCTTACCCTACATTTTCCCTCTACTTGGGCCCCTCTTTCTCCTCACTGTTGGGCTTTGTGTAATTAATAAGATTACACAATTTATTCACCAATAGCTAGAGGTAATAAAACTTCATCAAGTCAAAATACATTATCATAGGCTTGCTACTCAGGAGTCAAGCTCCTCATATGACTGGCTGTCCTCATATGAGTGTCCCTCCTCCACCCTCCATCTGACCAATGACTGGTAAGATCTCACACAGGCTGGGACAACCTAAGACAAGTTCTGGAGTGGACTCTCAATGACCTGGATACATGGTATCCAGTGATGGGTAAGATCCCCAAAGGGGAACCACCTAAGACAGGGGCCATGTTTTCCACCATGCTTACAAAAACAAAGGGTGAGATGTTGGGCCTTGAAAGGTCTGGGCGTGAGGCCTAATGGAACTTCCTGAGCCTAGCTAAAGTGTGGTGATCTGCCTTGGGCCAGCAACGCCTAATGGCTTCTTGCCTGCTACTTCCACATAGGAGGTGGAATTCACTTGCATGTGCACTTGAGACCAATCATCTCAAAGGTTATGGTTTACTATTGGCCCTTACCTCTCCCCCATCCTAGAATCCCCACCTTCATTCTCAATATTATATAGGCAGCCACCTGTAACAAAAAAGAGAGTTCCTGCTTCGACAAGACTCAGTGTAGTTTTTCTCCAGTGACTAGGAGAGATTCCGAGTCATTCAACACTCATCCTCCTCCTCAATCCCTTGGAAGGAACCAGAAGGCCTGGAGCTTCTTCAGCACTACCGTTGGGGGGGGGGGGGGAGGGAGCCCAGCACCCATACACTGAGATGAGAAGACCACAGCACAAATGAAATAACATGAAAAATCAAATGCAAGAAAATCCAGTTAGATCACCCAGTCCTACAATGAAGATCTCTAATCAAAACATAGAAGAGTCATTAGGACCAGAACACCAAAATGAAGCTATGAGCAATGCAACCTTGACCAAGCTACTGGTAGAACTTGCAGAAAGGCAACAAGGGACTGATAATCATGTGGATGCTGCCATCATTAACTAGAACTGATAGATAAGAAAATGGAAGGAGTTCAAAGATAGTTAATAGATTTGAGGGAGAGTGAAAAAAAAAAGAAGACCTCAAAAATCAGCTGGCCATGCTAAATGAAGGCATAAAGTAATGGAAGGATGAATTCCAGGACACATCAATAAAACCAGAAAATGATGTGATAAGAGAGCTTGACAGAGGAATGGAAATTATACATAGGAAAGTAGTAGAAAATGAAAACCTAATTGAACAGGTCCAAAACTCTCTAGAAGCTCACAAGAATAGAGTCAGTCATGTGGAGAATAGAAATTCTGAGCTGGAAAACAAGATGAAAGAAACAGTTCAAGAGTTCAAAAATTTCAGTAAGTTCAAAAGTTTCTGTGAACAGAACATGAGGGAATTGTGGGCTACACTTAAATGTCCTAATATCAGGATCATTGGAATACCAGAAGAAGAAATTCAGGCCAAAGGCACGCAGAACTTATTTAACAAAACAATTGAAGAAAACATCCCCATTCTCTTAAAAGAAAGCCCCATCAAGATATAAGAAGCCAAGAGAACTCCAAACATATTGGAGCAAAGCAGAAACTCTCCAAGACATTGTCATTAAGATTCTTAAACATTGACACCAAGAGAAAATCCTAAAAGCAGCCAGGGCTAAACAGCACACCACTTTCAAAGGTAACCCCATCAGGATTACTTCAGACTTCTCAATGGAAACCCTGAAAGCTAGAAGGGCCTGGAATGAAACACTGCAAAGTCTAAGAACCTATGACTTCCAACCCAAACTACTCTACCCAGCAAAAGTATTCTTCATAATAGATGGTGAAAGAAAAACTTTCCATGAAAAAAACTCAGTGTTACAATTATGTGAACACAAAACCAAACCTACAGAGAGTATTTCAAGAAATTTTCCACACAGAAGAAACAAATAATCAATCTCAAATGCATACAAGAAGCAGGTCATAACAATCAAACTCAGAGTAGGCACAAAAAACTTCAAACTCCATGGAAACACCAACCCACATATACCATCACAATATGGCAGGGATCAAATCAAATCTTACAGTCATTACCCTAAATATCAATGGCCTTAATTCACCCATCAAGAGACACAAGCTAACATGATGGATCAAAAAATTAGACCCCTCAATTTGTTGTCCTCAAGAAAGCCACCTCACCACTAAAGACAGACACCTCCTTAGGGTGAAAGGGTGGAAAACAATATTCCAAGCAAAAGGGAATAAGAAACAAGCAGGCATAGCTATCTTAATATCTGATAAAATAGACTTCAAACCAAAAATAATCAAAAAAGACAAAGAAGGCCACTTCCTATGTATCAAGGGAATGATCCATCAAGAGGATATTACAATCATAAATCAGTATGCATCACTTCTCAGCCTTTTGGCTAAGATCAAGTGCATAAATCTGTATGCACCAAACAAAGGGGCACCACAGTTCATAAAAAAATTTAAAAAAAATCTTCACAAAAAAACAGAAATAACCACCATCACCATCATAATTGGGGACTTCAATATACCATTATCAGTAATAGGCAGATCATCCAAACAGAAACTCAACAGGGAAGTAAGAGAGCTCAACAAAACCATAGAGAACTTAGACCTAATGGACATGTACAGAACTTTCTATCCCAAACCCAGAGATTACACATTCTTCTCAGCAGCCCATGGAACATTCTCTAAAATAGACCATATACTGGGTCACAAACACTGCCTCCACATATGTAGGAAGATTGACATAATTCCCTGCATGATATCAGATCACAATGCTATATTGCTAGAAATCAAGAACAAAAGAGCCACCAAGAATCCCAATGGCACCTGCAAACTAAACAGCGCACTTGCAAGCAATAAATGGATAGTTGGTGAAATAAAAAATGAAATTGCAAAATTTCTAGAATTGAATGACAATGAGAACACATTGTACCAAAGCTTATGGGAAACAATGAAGGTGGTCCTCAGGTGAAAATTCATAGCACTCAATGCCTTCACAAAAACGATAGAGAGATCCCAAATAAATAACCTAACCATCCACCTAAAGGCACTGGAAATTCAAGAGCACCAGATGGAAAAAACATAATTAAAATCAGAGCAGAAATTAATGAATTGATAACCAAGGTAACAATTAAGACAATTGACAAATCAAAGAGCTGGTTCTTTGATAAAAATAAAGAAGATTGACAAACCTGTGGCCAATTTGATCAAGCAAAAAAAAAAAAAAAGAGAGAGAGAGAAAGAGATGCTTCAAATTAACAAAACTCAAAATGAAAAAGGAGAGATCACAACAGACATAAGTAAAATTGGGAGAATCATCAGGACTTATTTCAAAAACCTCTACTCCACAAAACTGGATAATGTGGAGGAGATGAATAAATTCCTGGATGCATACCATCTATCAAATCTAAACTCAGAGCAGATTAATCTCCAGAATGAACCCATCACACTCATGAAGACTGAAAAAGTAATAAAAATCCTCCCCAAAAAGAAGAGTCCAGGACCAGATGGCGTCTCAGCTGAATTCTATCAAAGCTTCATGGAAAATCTCAAACCAAACTTCCTCAAACTGTGCCACACAATTGGAGTACAGGGAAAGCTACCCAACTCCTTTTATGAAGCTAGCATCACCCTAATTCCATAACCAGGCAAAGATGCCACAAGAAAAGAAATCTATCGGCCTCTTTCCTTGATGAACTTAGATGCAAAGATCCTGAACAAAATCCTTGCAAACTGAATCCAACAACACACCAAAAGAATTATCCACCTTGATCAAGTGGGATTCATCCCAGGAATAAACAAGGTTAAACATAGAAACCACATGATCATTTTGATAGATGCAGAAGAAGCATTTGACAAGATACAACATCACTTCATGCTCAAAACATTGGAGAGAATTGGCATGGTTGGTTCATATCTTAACATACTAAGGCAATATAGAAAGCTCTTAAGGCCCAAATAATACTGAATGGAGAGAGACTGGAGGAATTCCCATTAAGATCAGGAACAAGACAGTGTTGTCCACTCACGCCTCTGCTTTTCAAAATACTACTGGAAGTCCTAATTCAAGCAATAAGACAGGAGAATCAAATAAAAGATACAATTTGGAAAGGAATAAGTGAAGTTAGGTCTATTCTCCAATGACATGATTGTATATGTAAGAGAGCCAAGAGACTCCTTCACAAAACTGCTGAAGGTGATTAATTTCTATAACAAAGTCAATAGCCTTTCTGTATGCAAATAACAAAGATACAGATAATGAAGTAAAGGACATGGTCCCATTTTTAATAGCAACAACAACAAAAAAAATAAAATAAAACAAAATACCTTGCAATAACGTTAACCAAGGAAGTGAAAGATGTATACAACGAAAACATAAAAACACATAAAACAGAATTTGTGGAGGACTTGAGAAAATGGAAAGACCTCCTATGCTCTTGGATAGGCAAAATTAACATTGTGAAGATGGCAATCCTACCACAGGCAATATATAGATTTAATGCAAATCCAATTAAAATCCCTACAGTGTTCTTCACAGAGCCAGGAAAAAATGATCTCAAATTTCATATGGAAAGGCAGAAGGCCTCACATATCCAAACATGTCCTCAGCAAAAGAAATACTTCTGGAGGCATCACCATGCCTGATTAAAGCTATGTTACAAAGCCATAGTAATAAAAACAGCATGGTACTGGCATAAAAACAGGAGTATAGACCAATGCAATAGACATGAGGACCTGGACTTTGGGTCAAGCAACTAAAGCTATTTGATATTTGATGATGGCTTACAATATAGGCTGGAAAAAAGTCAGCATCTTCAACAAATGGTGCTGGAAAAACAGGATAACCATATGCAGGAAAGTAAAATTTGATCAACACATTTTGCCATGCACTACACTCAAGTCCAAATGGATCAAAGACCTCAATATAAGACCAGAAACTTGAATACTACTGGATGATAATGTAGGAAGTACCTTCCATGATATATGAATGGAAAAAGACTTCTTGAACAACACCCCAGTAGCTCATGATCTTAAACAGCCACTCAACCAATGGGATCTCATGAATCTGGTGAGTTTCTTTATAGACAAACACACAATAAGCAAAGCCAATAAATTACCCAAAGAATGGGAGAAAATATTTGCGGGTTATCCAACTGACAGAGGCCTAATCTCTGGAATCTACAAGGACTCAAAAATCTAAACAGTAACAAGTAAAACACCCCAGTCACAAAATGGGGCAAAGAGCTGAATGGGGAGTTAATAGAGGAAAAAATACAAATGGCAAACACACACTTAAGAAAATGTCCATAATCCCTATTCATCAGGGAAGTGCAAATTAAAACAGCTATGAGATTCCACATTATCCCAATAAGGATAGCAAACATCAAAAAATCAAATGAAAATAAATGCTCCAGAGGATGTGGAGAAGTAGGAACACTCATCCACTGTTGGTGGGAATGTAGGATGGTACAACCACTATGGAAAGCAATATGGAGACTCCTGAAAAAGCTGACTATAGAGATACCAACAGACCCAGTTATTCCCCTACTGGGCATCTACCCTAAAACCTTCAAACCACAGGCGAGAGATATTTGCTCAACAATGTTTGTAGCAGCTCAATTTGTGATAGCTAGGAGCTGGAATAAAGCCAGATGTCCATCACTAGAAGAATGGATAACAAAGATGTGGTATATCTACACAATGGAATTCTATACAGCAGTAAGAAAATGACACAATGAAATTTGAGGTAAAATCATTCTCAGTGAAGTTACCCAATCACAGAAAAAAATATTGCCACATAGTCTCACTCATGTACAGCACCTAACCTGAATCTACCCAAGATGCCTTACATACCCAGCAAGCATCTTGTGGACTAGTCAATAGGATGCATGGGGAGAGAGGGGTGGGAAACACAAATCTAGCCCTAAACGGCAATGGTACCATAAAATTCTACTACCTAAAAGGCAGACCAAATGGTTGAACCTTCACTAGGCCCTTAGAGGGAACACCTGAGCCACAAGACACTGCAGAGGGTATGATGAAGACAAACCTTAATTTCTACAGATTCCCTCCCTCCCTTTCTCCCTTCTCTCTCTCTTTCTCTCTCTTTCTCTTCTCTCTAATTCTTGTATATTAGTTTTCTTTTACTACCTTTTCTTAGTGGGCACTGACCTGTAACTCCCAGTACCAGCATGTGGCTATCATCCATAATGAGCTTTTGATGAGAGACATCTACAAGGTTTCCTAAAAGAAAGACAGATTTCTGTCCGAGTACTTTATGATCCACCATAGCTTAGTGGTAAGACCCTACTGCTGAAGACACTATGTGGTCAACACGTAAAGTGGAATGGCATGGCTGGGAGCTGGAAGAGAGTCAGTCCTTAGACAGTCAGCGTGTCTAGTGCCAGAAGGCACTCCATGGGCAACTGAGGGAAAATGACCAATATATGTTCAAGCATCTAACAGACTGATCAGGAAATAACCTGTTGTGATGCCCATACAAGTGAAATAGTGGCACACAGCCATGGTGGGGAACCAGCTGGTCTTGATTTGGCTAACTGATCCCCTCAGTGGTATGAGACCCATAGTTGGAGCTGAGAGGCAAGTCAGAACCATAAAATGTATCAGGTATCATAGAGGTTTATTATTTGTTAGATGGAAAACAATTTGATTTGCTGATGCTTTGTGGCCAGCATCTCCCCTTTTACATTTATCCATTTTTATTACATATTAAGAAACAGAAACCTCTATAAGTAAAACAATGAATGTTTATATCTTGTACCTTTTGAACAGTGACTAAATTTGTAGAGTTGAACTTGTTTGTGGATGTGTACATACTTATAATTTAGAAAGATCTTGTTTATTATTATGTGATTATAAAACATGTTCCTCTTGTCAGTGTGTACCCCTAAGTGAAATTGACAAATTGTTTTACTGATTATCATACAGAATATTTTTATGAATTAAATGAGACTTATTGTAGACACTTCTATAGGGAAGTGAATTTTGTAGCCTTACCAATTGTTTAATTACTAAGTTACACAAACTATCTAAGAAATACATATAAGATCAATCAACATTCTTGCTACAGAGTGGAAACAAATGGGGTAAATTAAAGCAGTGTGTTTTCATGATTAAAAGGGACCTGAGATTATTATCATCAGAGAGCTGTGGTTATCTGAAAAAATATGAAAGCTGAAATTCACAGATTTCTTATTGCATTATTTAAAGTCATCTGATGTGGTAAGACTGTATATATTATTGTCACTTTCTGTTGTATAATTTATATCTTAATTAGTTTTTGAATAATAGTAGAAGCTTATTTTTTCTCCATAGAAATATAATTGTATTAGGTGAAATTAATTTGACTCTTGAGGACAATATTTGTTGTGATCAACATCATGAACTCGTGTATAGATTTGCAAATTCATTTCAGCTTTCTTTACTAAACAGTATGAAAGGTATGCTTTGAATCCTACTTAGAATCTTGTGCCTGGTTCCTTGACTAATTGAATTGATTAAGTCATTGACAAATAAGAAATGTTCATGTGTCTCAGAATCACGGTGATGAGTGTGATGTAAAGTGTTTCCCTGATGATATCCCACCTTCACGTAAGCAACAAAGTTTAGGGTGGTAAGAGCAATTCTGAGGAGGATTTTAAAATATAGAAATTTCCCCTGTCAAGTTGCACTAATAATATACACTATTGTAGCAAGAACGGCAATCATTGTTAAATGAGCATGCCAAATAATGACCAGCAAAATATAAAGCAAATTGTCTTAGTTGTGAAGACACACATAAATTATGTACCTTTTCTTCATATTTGTCTTGAACAGCAGGAATAAAAACATTTGGAATCCAAGTAAATTAATTCAAAGAAATTAGCACAGAGGGCTTTTGTTTTGTAGAAATATTGGTGCTGAGTACTCAAAGTATTTAATTATAAACATATACTTACATATCATTTGAAGGCTGATTACATATACATAGTTATAGAACACAAAATAGATATTTATATTAAAATATTTTTAAAATATAGAAATATTAAAACATAAAGATTGATTATCCTGTGCTGGGGAAAGGTTTTACTTGTTAAAGGTATTTACTTATAAAGCCTGATGCCCTAGGTTAGTCTCCCCCGTACCCATGTAAAGCCATGCAAATCCAGATGCACAAAGTGGCACATGCATCTAGACTTCCTTAGCACTGGCAGGAAGCCTTGGTGTACATGTTTTAGTAACATATGGTAATTAGCAATCAAGTCCTTATAAAGTTATTCATATCTATTAGTTGAGTGTATATTGTTTTTTTTTAAATAATTTCTACTTGAATACATACCTAAAAATTTAAGATGAAAGGTGACCATAGTTCATACTAACTTCAGAATAACAAATTTTAGCATCAATGTTATCTACAGTTCTTGTAGAGCAATCTGATAGTGTTCTTTGCTTATAACAAATATATCAGACTAATTTACTTTCGTCCACAAAATATTATGTTTTGGTATAATAAAAATGTAAACATTATTATCAATAAAGTGCAAGTTGCTTTGGTTTGGCTATTCTTTTTTACTTTTTACTTTTTGACACTTTTCATTGGAATATAAAGATACAAAGTAACTTTATTTATTTTTGGTTTTCATGAGTACAATTCCATGATGGGTACAGATTTGAGACAACATGACTTGTTTTACTTTTAGAATTTAGATGCTTTAAATATTTATATTTATCTTAAAATTTTAAACTAATTCTGAAGTTTTACAAAAGATAGTGTTTTGTAAGAAACTTAATTCTGTTACCTTCACTTACCTTTTATATTATATGGAAAATAAAATCACTTAAATGTTTGTTTCATTCTATTTTTTTTTTATTTTTGTTTTTGCTTTTGTTTTGAAGTAGGGTCTCACTCTAATCCAGGCTGACCTAGAAATATTTCTGTAGTATAAGGCTGTCTTTGAAAACACAGTGATCCTCCTACCTCTGCCTCCCAAGTGCTGGTATTAAAGTCATGATCTGGAGAAGAACATATTTAAAGTTTGGTTTTGGCAAAGTAATATACTTAAAATTAGCTTTTCAAACTTAAAAGTGTAAGTGGAATAAATTAGATTAGAATAACATGGAGAATGAGGAAACTGACTGGAAAGACTGTTTTTATCTATAAGATAAGAAAATGAAAACAGATGGCTAGAAATGAAAAAAATATAATTAGGGCCCAAATAATATAGGAAAGATGGCTTAGCAGCTAAGATGCTTGCCTGCAAAGCCAAAGTGCCAAGGTTCAATTCTCTATTATCCACATAAGCCAGATGCATAGGGGGGCAAATACATCTGGAGTTTGTTTGCAGTGGCTAGAGGCCCTGGCACACCCATTATTTCTCTGCCTATCTCCTCTTTCTCTCTCTCTCTCCCTCCCTCAATCCCTCCCCCCCCCTCTCTGTCCTTGCAAATAAATAAATAAAAAGAAAAGAAATATAGTTAGATAGGGAATGTTAAGAAGTTAATGAATTATGGGAAGGAAAAAATTAGACATAACTGAAAGGATCTCAAATTTTTCAAAAAAGGCAATAAAAAGAAGTTTGGTGATAGGACATAAATGAGAAAGTTAGAACTCTAATTAAAACTGAAGCATTCTAGATACAATATGAAATAAACTTTTTTCCTATTTTATCTTATTTTCATTTCTTTGATATGGACATAGAGAAAGAGAGAAAGAGAGAATGGGAATGCTATGGTTTCTAGGCACTGCAAATGAACTCAAGATGCATGTGCCACTTTGTGTGTCTGGCTTATGTGGGTATTAGGGAATCAAACATGAATCTATAGACTTCAAAGGCAAGCACCTTAATTGCTAAGCCTTCTCTTCAGTCCCCAATACCATGTATTGTGGTCAGGTACATATTGTTGCCAGAAAATATCTGTCCAAGAGCAGCTAGTGTGGGAAAATAGGTTGATTTGGGCTTACAGACTTGAGGTAGAAGCTCCATGATGGCCGGGGAAAATGATGGCATGCTCAGATGATGGACATCACCCCCTGGATAAAATCAGATGGACAGAAAACAGTGACAGGAAAGTGTGGCCAAACACTGGCAAGGGGGAACTGGCCCATAAGCCTGACCCTAAAACACATAGCCTCCAGGAGGTGCTAATTCTAAAATCTCCATCATCTGGGAACCAAATCTGTATGCACCAAACACAGGGCAGATTAATCTCCTAAACAAACCTATCACAATTAGTGAGATTGAAAAAGTAATAAGAAACCTCCCCAAAAAGAAGAGTCCAGGACCAGATGGCTTCTCAGCTGAATTCTACCAAACCTTCATTGAAGAAATCAAAGTAAATTTCCTCAAACCGTGCCACACAATTGGAGAACAGGGAATGCTACACAACTCCTTTTATGAAGCTAGTATCACCATAATTCCAAAGCCAGGCACAGATGCCACAAGAAAACTACCAGCCTATTTCCCTGATGAACTTAGATGCAAAGATCCTGAACAAAATCCTTGCAAACTGAATCCAACAACACATCAAAAGCATTATCCACCTTGATCTAGTGGGATTCATCACAGCAACACAGGGGTGTTTTAACATACAGAAATCTGTCAATGTAATGCACCACATAAACCAGGTTAAACACAAAAAGCACATAATCATTTTGATAGATGCATAAAAGGCCTTTGACAAGATACAATATCACTTCATGATCAAAACACTGGAGAGAATTGGCATGGTTGGTTCATATCTTAGCATAATGAAGGCAGTATACAAAGCTTCTAAGGCCCAAATGATACTTAATGATTCCTTAAGAGATACTTAAGGAATTCCCATTAAGATCAGGAACAAGACAGGGTTGTCCACTGTCACCTCTGCTCTTCAATATAGTATTGGAATTCCTAGCTCAAGCATTAAGACAGGAGAAAGCAATAAAAGGGATACAATTTGGAAAGGAAGAAGTTAAGTTAGCTGTATTTGCTGATGACATGATTGTATATGTAAGAGACTCAAGAAACTTCACCCCAAAACTCCTGAAGGTGATTAACTCCTATAGCAAAGTAGCAGGATACAAAATCAATGCACAAAAATCAGTAGCCTTTCTATATGCAAATGACAAAGATACAGAGAAAGAAATAAAGGAAATGGTCCAATTTTCAATACCAACAAAAAAATAAAATAAAATACCTTGGAATACGTTAACCAAGGGAATGAAAGATATATACAATGAAAACATAAAAACACTCAAAAAAGAAATCAAGGAGGACTTGAGAAAATGGAAAGACCTCCTATGTTCCTGCATAGGCAGAACTGAAATTGTGAAGATGGTAATCCTACCAAAGGCAATATCGAGATTTAATGGGAAGTTAGCATTCAGAACACCTAAGTTTATGGGAGATACCTGGATCAAATCACCACATTCTACCCCTGGCTGATAAATATCCATTATGTATTATGCAATACATTCAGTCCAACTTTAAAAGTTCCCATAGTTTTTGTAAATCTTAATGATGTTCAAATATCCCCATAATCCAAGATCTTTTAACTGAGCCATAATACCAAAAACAAAAAAAGTACAGAATAAACATTCACACTGAAAAAGATGGCATTGGATGTAGCAAAGAAATATTCAACTAATACAATAATAATACTAAATAATAATAATAATAATAATAATAATAATAATAATACTAAACAGGACAAACATCAAATTCTGTAGCACCAATTCTAACAACTCAAGCCAGTGACAAATTTCCAAGCCTGATAATTCTAGCCAGCAACAAGTCTCTGGGGTTCCAATGCTGCTGCTCTAGCTAGGCTACTCATAGTCTTATAAAACTTCACCCAGGGCCACCAGCTCTCCTTAGCAGCCTTCTCATGGTCATGGCTTCTCCACTAGGACTCTACTACAATCCATGGTCCATCCTCCCAGCTTTATTGGGTCTCCATGCAAGACACAGTGCCCATGGCTGTGTTCAAATCACAAGACTGTTGCAAATTCAATATTCCTCTCTTTACTGCATTTCTCATACTCCACAATACCAGATGGGGTGCCAGTTTGTTAATTCACAGAGAAATAAAGGAGACTTTGAAGAACAGGACACTCCTTGAATGCCCAGGCCCCTTCAAAAGAGTCTACATTCTTTCTGTTGCCCTAATCACAATAGTTTTGATCTCACATGTAATTTTGGCTGGCAGCTGAACATGTAGCAGTTTCAGCCTAAGGATTTCATTTCTGTGCTGTATCTCTCTGCACACACAAGTCCATTTCTACACATTGCCACCCTGCACAAGTTCTCCGGATATGGGCATAACAGCAAGCCTCTCATACAAACTGCTTCTACCACAGTGCAAGTAAGCTCTTTCGCACCCTCATGAGCTAAACCTCACAATCCATTGTTCTTACCACATTCAGGTCTTTCAACTCTGAGCAGAATAGTCCACCCAGCTGTACTTACAGCACTGCAAGGCATCTTTTAGGCCATGGTTTCAAATTCTTCCACATTCCTCTTAAAATGCAGCTCCAAAAGGCCAAAGCCACACAGTCAGGTTTCTATCAGCATAGACACCAAATGACTCCACTCTTGGTATCAACTTTACTGTTACAGTTAGGTTCATATTGCTGCATGAAAATACCTGACAAAGAGTAGCTTGAGGGAGAAAAGGTTTATTTTGGCTAACAGACTAGAGGAGAAGCTCCATGGTGGTAGGGGAAAATGATGGCATGAACAGAGGCTGGACATCACCCCTTGGCCAACATCAGATGAACAACGGTGACAGGAGGGTGTGCCCAAACACTGGCAAGGGAAAATTGGCTACAACACCCATAAGCCTGACCCCAACAATACATTGCCTCATAGGGATACAAATCCCCAAATTTCCATCATCTGGGAACCTAGCATTCAGAACACCTAAGTTTATGGGGACACTTGAATCAAACCACTATACCATGTTTCATCTGTCATATTGCCAACCATTTCTGAAAGTTACAGATAATAGAGAACAGTCAGAATGTGATAAATATCTTCTTTTTTAAATAAATAATTTTTGAGCAAAAGGTACAGATAGATGGACAGACAGCTAGAGAGTATGGTTGTACCAAGGCCTCTTATGGCTGTAAACAAAGTCCAGGTGCATGTGCCACTTAGTGAATCTGGCTTTATATATGTATGGGGGAATTAAACCTTGGATCACAGGCTTTGCATAAAAGTACAATTTAATTTCTGAGCCATCTCCATACCCCTATAACTTTATTACATAAAACAAAGAGATAAATACCAAATGCTATGCAAATGGTTTATAGAATGGGCAAACAAAAATTACGCAAAGAAAAATAATTAAGTAAATGTGAACAAGTAGCTATTGTAGGCTCTTAATAAAGAGAGAAGATACAGCAAAAAAGGCAGAATAAAATAATTTTATTTAAATGTGATGTTTTCATTTAGTTTGATTTAGTTGTGAAATGTAAAACTGAATCTGTAAGTAATCTGTACCATACAATAGTCAAGTATCCACTTGATATAAAGTATATTTGAATTAGAAATAAGTCAGAAACCATATTCTGCTTATCTGCATGAATACAAAAAAAACATTTCAATTAACTGTTTCTACAGTACTAAAATTACAGAAAATTTAGGATGTTGTTAAGAATATATTTACATGGCAGATAATCTCACTTTACTTTTGTTTCTATATAAATCTTCTAAGGAATACAAACTGTCTGATCATATACATGAAATATATGTGATATGTACTAGAATAATGGAAGACAGCCAAAAGAACACAATACTAAATGTGTGTGTATGTATGTATATATATATATATGTGTGTGTGTGTGTGTGTGTGTGTGTGTGTGTGTGTGAGTGTGTGTGTGTAGCTGGAACTGGGAACTATGTCAGAACCCTATGGACTCAAAGACTATGGATTTTAAGAAGTTTCCAGTAGTCTTTGGCCTCTCTAAACTATGAATTCTCTCTAAATTAATTAGACATTTTTAAAAAACTTTGTTTTATTTTATTTGTTTGATTAAGAGGTAGAAGGAAGATAGAGAGAGAGAGAGAGAGAAAGAGGGAGGGAGGGGGGATGGGAATGCCATGGTCTCCAGTCACAAAACAAACTCCAGATGTGTGCTCCCCCTTGTACATCTGGCTTGCTTGAATCCTAGGGAATTGAACCTGGGTCCTTTGGCTTTGAAGGAAAGTGCTTTAACCACTAAGCCATCTTCCCAGCCTAAATATTATACATATAACTCCCATAGATAGAATAAAATTGCACATGAATCTATCAGGCAAAAATGCAGGACCAAAAAGTAGTTTTTATAATAAATAGAACTTTTGTCAACTATGTGGCTAGTTTTCCCTTCTAACTTGAATTTTTGTTTTGCAGGTCAGTAAAGCATATTTTGGTTGAATTAATGAAGCCTAACCTTAAAACATTTGTCCCACTAACAAAAATTTGTTGCAACCCACATTAAGCTATTGATCAGGGAGACATATAAGATCCCCAAAACAAGATAGGATTCTGTCAAAGTACTTGGTTACCCACCTGAGGTAAAAGGCAAGACTCTATTGCTAAAGTTACCACATGAACACAGAACATGGAGTGATAAGGATAGAATTGGGAAGAAAGCCAGATGGTTAGTCTATATAGTATTTGAAAGCACTACATGAGCTGCTGGGGGAAAATGGTCAACAATGTTGTGAGCAAGCAAGGGACCATGCTGTACTAAAGAAACCAGTCTGACAAGACATACAAGGCTGTGTAATGTTGGGCCCCAGCCTAGGTGGGTAACCAATGGCTTCTTGATTGGCTAAGAAATCTGTACATTGGAAAAGAAACCATAAATGTAACTTAGAACCATGACAGAGTCTTATTGAGACAAAGGTTATGGACTTCAACAAGAAAGAATGTCAGAGTTACATGTTGGGTCATGATTTTCAGAGACATTTATCATACTAATAACTGGGGGCTAACTCCACAATGCACGACCCATTTTCAATAACAAGGAGGGTCTAATGGGAGGGGGTAGATCACAGATGAGCCTATATAATGGTACCAAACTGCCTGTATTTACTGAAAAGAAAACTAATAAATTAAATTAAAGAATAAAAAAAAAAAAAAAGAAGCTCCTACTATGCTTAAGCCAAAAGACTGGCAGCACCTATGAAAACCTCTCTAAATTAACAATGCTTATCCTGTTTAACCTATACTGACTTAAGTTTCTGTTAAAGAATCTCTTTATTATTTTTCAGAAGTCAGCAAGAACCAAGGGCAATCAAAATCTATCAACATGAAAAGAAAACATAGCTAACCCTCTGACAGGAGATGAACCACCCCTTGCATATCAGCTAGGACCCAGATGAAGCTACAGAGGAAATGGAGAGATGAGCAAGAGTGCTTCCACAGACAGCCTGACAACCTGTGCCAATGTTACATAAACTGACAAGCAGGATACTCAAAATGTACCAAAGCAGAAATCCAAAAGCTGAGAGCTCAACACTAAAGTAGTGTTAAAACACACTCACCAAAGCTCAGGGAAATTTTCAGAAGGGGGAGTTTTAAGATTGAAAGAGTCATAGGGTAGGAAGGGATATCCATAAGTATTATCTGCCCCAAACAATGACTGCTGTTCTCACAACTCATAAAACACAACCTCCCAACACCTCAAAAACCCTAAAAAAGAGACACACATGATGCAATATAACAAAACAGAAAACAAAAACCCAACATAGCTCAGGGAAATTTTCAGAAGAGGGGATGTAAAGAATGTTAGAAGCCACATGTTGGGTCATTATTCACAGAGACATTGATCCTTACCCATAACTTATGGCTAACCCCACAATTCACGAACCATATTCCCTAGTGAGGAGGGTCCCTGCAGAAGGGGCCATACAGGGAGGAAGCTAATGATGGTACCAACATGACTGTGTATACTGTGTACATTACTAATAAAAAAAAAATCAAATAGAGATGATAAAATGATTCCAAAACAGACAGAGCTACTCACGTGGAAGGCAGAACCTATGACCTGGAAGACAAGACAGAAAAAATTCATTGGGAGGTCAAAAACTTTGATAAGTTCAAAAATTCAAGTGAATGGAATATAAGAGAACTGTAGTAACCCTAAAATTACAAAACACTTGGATCATGGGTATACCAGAAGGAGAAGAAATCCAAGTCAGAGTCATAGAGAACATGTGCAACAAAATTATTGAAGAAAACTTTCATAATCTTGCAAAAGAGAGGCCCATCCAGATAAAGGAAGCCCACAGAATACCAAACTGTCAGGACCAAAGAAAAAAATCTCCAAGGCACACACATCATAGTAAAGATTTAACAATGAAAACAAAGATAGACTGCTAAAAGTAGCAAGAGAGAAACAATTCATTACATACAAAGGTAATCCCATGAGAATTACTGCAGATTTCTCAGTGGAAACCTTAAAAGCCAGAAGGGCTTGGAATGGAACACTTTGAAGTATGAAAAACTATGGCTTCCAACCCAAGCTACTCTACCCAGAAAAAGTATCCCTCATAATAGATGGTGAAAGGAAAACTTTCCATGGAAAAAGTCAAGTCTATGAATATATGAACCCAAAGCTAAATACATGGAGACTATGTCAGGACATCCTCCACACAGAAGAGTCAAACAACCAATCTCAAGAGCCAATGAGAAGATCACAATAACCAAATATAGAACAGACTCAAAAAAGTAAAAAAAACAAACAAACAAAGGAACAACAACAAAAACAACAACCCAGAAAGTACCAAACCCCATAAAACACCTCATCAGTGCAGTAATTAATTTGAACTTCACAGTAGTAACTATAAATATTAATGTTCTTAATTCACCCATCAAAAGACCCTTCTATCTGCTATCTTCATGAAACCCACATCACCACTAAAGACAGATACCTCCTCAGAGTGAAAGGAGGGAAAATGATATTGCAAGCAAGTGCAAAAAAAGTGGGTTTTGCTATATTAATATCTGATAAAATAGACTTCAAATCAAAAGTTATCAAAAAGGACAAAGAAGGCAACTTCTTACACTATAAGGGAATGATCCAACATGAGAAAAATCACAAATATATATATGGAAAACACAGGGGCACCACATTTATAAAACTAAATCTACTTGACAAAAATATAGAAATACAAACCAACACCATCATAGTCAGAGACTGCAATACTCCACTATCACCATTAGATAGTTCATCCAAGGAAAAATCCACAGGGAAATAATAGAGCTCAACAACATCATAGATCAACTTGATCTAATGAACATCTACAGAAATTTCCACCCCAACTCTACAGAATATACATTCTTCTCAGCAACCAATGGCACATTCTCCAAAATTGACCACATATTAGGCCATAAATAGTGCCTCCATAAATTCAGGAAAATTGAAGTAACTTCCTGCCATCATATCAGAACACATGTTTAAAGGTAGAAATTAACCACAAAATACAGATCAAGAACTTCACCAGGCTCTGGATACAAAATAATACACTTTTAATCAATGCATGGGTCATGGAAGAAATTTAAAAACAAGAAATTTTAAAATTGAATATAGAATTAAATGATAACTAAAACAGAGCCTACTAAACTTATGGGACACAATGAAGGCAGTCCTAAGGGGAAAATTCATATTGCGAAATGCCTTCATTACAATGACAGAGAGATCCAAAATTAATAAACTAACTGTCCACAAAATTAATAAACTAACTGTCCACTAGGAAAACAAGATGAATCGAAATTGAAGAGCTCCATACTGAAAGAATTAATCAAGATTCGAGCAGAAATTAATGAATTGGAAACCAAGTAAACAATTAAAAATTGAAGAAACTAAGACTTGGTTCTTTGAAAACAATAAAAAAAACATTGAAATAACTCTGGTAAATTTGATCAAGAAAAAAAGAGAAGTCTTAAATTAACAAAATCAAAAATATAAAAGGAGGTATCACAACAGATATCAATGAAACTAGAATAAATATCAGGTCACACTTCCAAAACTTCTACTCTACAAAATTGAATAATCTGGAAGAAATGGATGAATTCCTAGACACATTCCACCTACCAAAACTAAACTCAGAGCAGATTAATACCCTTAACAAACCTATCACATCCATGGCAACAGAAAAGCTAATAAAAAACCTCACCAAAAAGAAAATTCCAGGACTGGCTGGCTTCTTATATGAATTCTACTACAACTTTATTGAAGAACTGAAACCAATTTTTTTCAAACTGCTTTGCATAATTTTAGACTAGGGATCCTTTCCAATTCCTTTTATGAAGATAGCATCACCATTTATGAAAATTGAGATATAACAATAAAATAAAACTATAGGCCTATATCCCTGATGAATTTTAATGCAAAGCTCCTCAACTAAATCCTCACAAACCAAATTCAAGAATACATCTAAAGCATTATCCACTTTGAACAAGTAGGCTTCATGCAAGGGATGCAGAGATGGTTTAACATATGGAAATCAGTCAATGTACTATACCACATAAATAAACTTAACCATAAGAACCACATGATCATCTCAGTTCATATAAAGAAGGCCCTTGACAAAATACAACACCATCTCATGACCAAAACACTGGAAGGAATAGGCACCGAAGGTTTATATCTCAATAAATAAAGGCTATATATAAAGAAACTAAAGCCCAAATAATACTTAATGAGGAAAGGTTCAAGGAGTTCTCACTGAGATTGGGAACAAGACAGGGATGCCCACTTTCACCACTGCTCTTCAACATAGTACTAGAAGTACTAACCCAAGCAATGAGACAGGAAAAAGTAATAAAAGGGATTCAAATTGGAAAGGCACAAGTCAAGTTACTCCTATTTGCAGATGACATGATTCTACGAATAAGTGACCTGAAAGACACCATCTCAAAACTTCTAAAGATGGAAAATTATTTTAGCAAAGTGGCAGGACACAAAATCAATGCACAAAATCAGTAGGTTTTCTATATACAAAGGACAAATATACAGAGAAAGATATCAGTGAGGTTGTCCCGTTTTCAATAGAAAAAAAAAACAACCCACAAAACTAAATACCTTAGAAAAGCAGTAATCAAGAATGTGAAAGACCTATATAATGAAATCAGAAAAATTCAAGAAAGAAATCGAGGAGGAGTTTAGAAGGTGGAAAGACCTCCCATGTTCCTTGGATAGATAGAATTAAGATTGTGAAAATGGCAATTCTACTGAAAACAATATACAGATTTAGTTCAATACCAATAAAAATTCTGTCATCATTCTTCACAGACTGAAAAATGTATCTCAAAAAACTTACAATTCATATGGAATGGCAGCAGGCCTTGGATATCCAAACATATTCTCAGCAAAATTAACACCCCATAACTGATTTCTGCCCCTACAATGCATAATCCACAATGCCCATGAGGTTGATCTACTTTCTCAAAGAGGAAGGCCTTTTTGAAAAGGGTAAGGGATGAGGGAAATGATTGTACCAGCATGTCTTGTTTACATACTGAGTATGTCTATATCTAATAGTAATAAAAACAAATTTAAAGATTAGGTTCAAGTAGCTATATACTTTATATTCATTTTTTTGTTTTACCTAAAGTTCATTTGCTCATTCAAAGGACTTTTGTAAATACTAAGGCTATTAAATAAATTAATGTAAAAAATATTATGACCTTTTTAAGTGAAAAGTTCACTATCAACTTTCTAAAGGAAGATAAAATCTGATGGAAAAAGTTTAAAATTGGAAAGAGAAGAAATACTCTTGAATAACTTAAAGTGGCTGGACTGATTATTACTAAGATAACTCAATTAATAAGCTATCATCTGCCAGTATTTCTTCAATTCATAATATTACACATAATTATTATATTGTAGCATTTATTTTATTTGTTATGTGCACGTATGGTAACTTGTGTGTATATGTGCCATGATGTACCTGTGAAGGTAAGAGGACAACTTTGAGGTATTGATGCTCCCCTTTACCTAGTTTGACACAAGTTCTTCCTTGTGTTTGGTGCTGGGAAAGCCAGAATAACTGACCTATGAGCTTCATGTTTCTCCTGACTGCACTTTCCATTGCATTTATAAACCCATGTTCCACTTGCAGCTTTGTGTGGTGCAGGGAATATGAACTCTGATAGCATTGTGGAGCAAGAACCTTAAATCACTGAGCCACCTCATGCACCTGATGCATAATCTTTACATGAAGGGATATATTTTTCTTCTACATTTGTTGCAAACATTAAGGTTGAACATGCTTTATTTTCACAAATTTAAATAACTCTAGATTAGACATTCATTGGTGGTAAGTAACAGAAAAGTTCTGGTACATAATATTGCATACCAAGTACTAAATATACTTGTGAAAGATATTTAAATGATTTCCTATTAATATACATTTTTCAATTTAATATCTTTAATCAAGTATGAAGTTTAATATTATTCTACTGGTTTGTTCTTTATATTATTAACTCCCAAATATCTATATTTTTATATTTCCAATGAGACAAATAATATCTAATTCTGCTTTTAAAGGTGTTTTTAAATAATTAATTAAATATGCAATGAGAAGCACTAATTAACAAATAATATTCTGAGAAAAATATGCATACCAATAATGAATTAGATTGATATTAATATAAAATATTTTTAAAAAAATATTTAAAAATCAAAACAGGGGCTATGAAAATAATCTAATCAGTGAAGTCCCTTGCTTTGCAAGCATGTAGACCTGCATGTACCTATAACCCACACAGAAATGTTGGGCATAGTGGTGAGTACATGTAATCGCACAGCTGGGGAAGTGGAGAGAGGCCAATCCCTGAGGCTCACTAACCATCCAGTCTCACCCAATTGGTGAGTTGTGGGACAGTGATGGACTCTGTCTTTAAATGGTGGATGTCAATTAGATATTCACTCTCAAGATTGTCCTCTAGCCTCTGCATGCACCCATACACCGTCCCACCCCATCACCAAACATTTCAATAATATTTGTTATAAGTATATTTCTTATAATAATGGAAAGCTAATACAAACTTAATGAAATGTTGAAAAATGGCTCCTTATATAGTCTGGAGCACCTGGCACAGCTTCTTTAAGATCAAATCATTTTGCTCAAATAATATCAGTAATTCTCTTTAGTGATCTGCAGTATATTGACTTTGTTTATTAAAACCAAATAATTTCTATATAGTAAGAATTATACTCAATTTTCCAATATTGTGTTTTAATAAATCCTAGAAAGCTATAATATAACCTGCAAGTAGTTCAAGAACATGTATGAAATTATCACCACAAATAATTATTTGTCAAACACATACAAAAATATAACTGTGTCCTTAAATACCATTCTATAAATTGTTGAGGAATAATTGCTCATCTTTTTTTGTTTTCAGTTTTTCCAGGTAAGGTTTCAGTCTAGCTCAGGCTGACCTGGAATTCACTATGTAGTCTCAGGGTGGCTTCGAACTCATGGCAATCCTCCTACCTCTGCCTCCTGAGTGCTGGGATTAAAGACATGTACCACCAAGCCTGGCTCATCATTTTTCATATATAATTCTAACTTAGATATGAAGCCTAGACTATTTTTATAGTTATATGTAGGGATTTTCTACACTTTAGAAAGTTTTCTTTCTGAATTATCTTGTACTTCCTGGTGTCTTACTTCCCTTCTGTTGTTTTTTCCAGGTCTTTTTTTGGTATGCATTGATATCAACCTGTCAATGATTAATGGCCTATTTGACTTGTTTGCAGACTATTCTCTAAGTTCTAAGTTTCTCTTCTCCAGTATGCAGTTCATGGTACTACTACTGAATATGACAGTTGTGTAATACTTTTTATATTTTTCTTACCTCAGTGTGAGTTGGTAGAAATATTTGTATCCTTTATTCTAAAACATTCAGGCATATTTGTTTCAATGTTTGCTTTCTTGGTTTATTTTTAATTTTTTTGTTTATTTTTATTTATTTGAGAGTGACAGAGAGAAAGAGCAGAGAGAGAGAGAGAGAGAGAGAAAATGGGCGTGCCAGGGCCTCCAGCAACTGTAAATGAACTACAGATGTGTGGGCTCCCCTTGTGCATCTGTTTAATGTGGGTCCTGGGTAATTGAGCCTTGAACTGGGGTCCTTAGGCTTCACAGCAAGCACTTAACCACTAAGTCATCTCTCCAGCCCTCTTGGTTTGTTTTTAAAACAAAAATTTATAAATAATTGAAATGCTTTTGTAAAATATATAGTTTATTCTTCACTTACAATCCAAATATTAGTAAGATATTTTCATAAGCAAATATCATGGCTAACAAGTCTAATTTATCTACATGATCAATGTAAATTTTGATTTCCAATTATATCTAAGAAATGGTTTGCCTATCATGGACCAAAAATATTTTCTCTTTTGATTTCTTCTAAATTGTATAGTTTTATAATCACACCTTTACACAGTATAATATGAATATGTAAATATATAAATTTGATTATTAAATGTCTGAAATCTTAATTAAGAATTCAGGAATAATTACATCATAAATTTATGATTGACAGGACATACATACTATAGTTTTGTAGGCCTTTGTACAAGATAACAATTCTGAATAAATTTTAGCTGATAATATTTAGGAGGATTTACTTCAAACAATAATACAAATGTGTTCTTATTACTTTATGAAATAATCCTAAAATTTTTGGCATTTAAAATATGAGGTTTGAGAAGTTTTAATATAAAAACATGCAAAAGAATAACTGTAGTGAGCAATATTCTTAACTACAAACTTCATTTTAAATCCTGGTACTGTTAAATTACCAAAAAGGGTTGAATTACAGAGTGTTCCTAAATTTATATTTTGAATATTTTCTTAGTTACATGTTGTTATATGTAGAAACTTCAGGGAGGAAAAAAAAAATGTTTGTAGAATAAAATAACCCAGTTTGGAAGAAGTGTCCCTCCAAGCATTACCTTGTGGATATCTTTTTCTCATTTCTTTTAAAATTCCCAGTAGTAAAATGTTCACATGCTTCAGTTGACAACACAGTTACCGAAGAGTTTAAAACATTTATCCTTAATGGTCTATGGATGGAACACTGGTCTTAACGTCTCCAAGAAGAAAAGGCAATGGGTTCATATAACTTAATTGGTTTTAAATATAATGTCAAAATGCATTATCTGTGTCTTTAATCAGGACTGTTTAATTTTGTGCTTTAAAATTAAATTATTTTATGTTTTCGTTTTTTATCCTGCTAGGAAACATGGACCCCTTTCCTTTTTGTCTCTGAACTTATGAGTATCTGAACTCTGAACTTGATGCTTCCTAGTAAGGGAAATTAAAATAGATATGTAGTCTATAATAAAAATTAGCAAAAGAAGCCAGGCATGGTGGTGCACACGTTTAATCCTAGCACTTGGGAGGCATAGGTAGGAGGATCACCCAGAATTTGAGGCCAGTTTAAGACTACATAGTGAATTCCAGGTGAGCCTGAGCTAGAGTAAGACCCTACCTCAAAAAAAAAAAAAAATAGCAAAGGATTATCTGAAAAGTTCCCTAAATATTAATGCATTAAAATATTAAGTCATTTAAACTCAATGCACTTGGTGCATTAGTCACATAAAAGCTGGAGAATTAACCTTGTATTTGAATGTATCAAGAGATAGCCAAGTCTGGTTTTTAACTCAAGATATTTCTGCCTCATTCTCCTGACTGTTATGCTGAAAGGTATGAATATCCATTACAATCAAAAATAGCTAACATCTTTTAATAAAATTTGAAATAGAAACCAAAAATTTCAAAGACTTTTATAAAACTTGATTTATGTAACAATATTGGGCTGATGGTTTAGGCTTTAACATTATCCAATAGCTGAATAATCCCAGCATTAATATTAATAGTCTTCCACCAATAGTGTTTAAAGCTCTAATAGTACAGAGAATTTTATTTATTTATCTCAGACATGTATTAATTATATATAATAATGGAACATTCTCACAGATGAATATAGCACACATTGTCCATAACCAACCACCTGTTTTCATCTGCCTTTGAAGACTCAGAAGAGGAAACAGAGACAATAGTGATTATCCATTAACCCATAAGAAAATTGAAATTATTGAAAATTATTTTCATTCTGCCACACTGCCTTCTATAAATTGGTATTTCAATATAGTTTTGAGCTACTATTACTGATTCTCATGAATATACTCATTTTAATTCTTTAGTTACAAATCTTATAATAGCTGAGGACATAGTTCAATTAATAGAATGCTTGCCTAGCCTGTGCCCAAGAAGAGCCACATCTGATCTACAGCATTTCGAAAAGATTTTGATAGAGATAGTATGATAATCATTCCATTCTATCTTGTAAGCTCTATACTGCAGGCTAATTTAAAAAATATAGCCAGTAGTGGTGGTGCACACCTTTAATCCCAGAACTTGGGAGGCAGAGGGAGGAGAATCACCATGAGTTCAAAACCACCCTGAGACTACATGGTGAATTCCAGGTCAGCCTGAGCTAGAGTGAGACCCTACCTTGAAACACCAAAAAAATAAAAAATAAATAAATAAAAAATGCAATAAATACTTTATGTAAAATTGCCCCATGAAAAATATACATCATATATATAGAGAGTTTGTGCCTGCTTTTGGCAAGATAATTAGTGATTCTTCCAATCCACAAGCATGAGGGGTGATTCCATCTACTGCAGTCTTCTTCCATTCTACTTGAGTGTTTTAAAGCTTAGATCATAACATTATTCAGTTTCTTGGTTAGATTTATTTCTAGTTAGTTTACTTTTTGAAGCAATTGGTTGTGAACTTATTCCCTTATTTTTTTTTCTTACCTTTGTTATTGGCTTAATGAAAGCTGCAGATTTTTGCTTGTTAAATTTTGTATGCTGCAACTATACTGAAAGTGTGTATGAGTTCTAAGGGATTTCTGGTACAGTAATTAAGGTGTCTTAGGTGTAGAGTCATCTTAAAATAAGGCTATTGTGACTTCTTCCTTTCCTACTTGGATCCCTTTTATTGGTTTCATTTTTCTAATAGCTTTGGGTCAGACTTCTGGAACTATGCTGAGAGTGAAAGAAGGGGATTTGTTGATCTTGCTTCTTGTTTCAAGGAACCAACGCATTGTTTCATTGATTTTTCATCATCTTTTTCATTTCCATTTCATTCATTTCTGCCCTGATTTAGTTACTCTTTCTGCCTACAGATTTTGGTTTTTGCTTGTTCTTATCTTTCCATGTCTCTAAGATGAATCATTAGTTATCTGTTTATGATCTTTCTGGCTTTTAATGTAGGTGCTTAAAGCTACAAATATTCCTTTGCTTTCATTTTATCCCATTGGTTTTTCTAGGCTTTGTTGTCATTTTCATTCATTTCTTTTATTTTTATTATTTTAACCTTTATTTCTTTAATGGTCTGGTCATCATTCAGTAGGGTATAATTTAATACCTATGACTTTGTATGTGTTCTATAGTTTTTAAAACTGATTTATAGTTTTATTCAACTATGACCATTGGAATACAATGAATTCTATCAATTTTTTTATACCTATTATTACATGAAATCCATCTTCACATGCCCTCAGCTTTATTAAATTTCAGAGATTTTCTGGCTCTAGTTCTCCCTGTTTTTAGAACTTTGATTTTTTTTTTTTACAAACTTATCATTATAATTCTTTCTCAGCCCTTTTGAGTCTTTGAAATGTTTGTATTTATTAAGTACCTGGGAACTAAAACTGAAATGTAATCCTTGGGGAGATTACAAAGTACATTGTTTATTTGAGGAAGGAAAATTGCAACTTCAGTAGAAGATTGTTTTGTGTTTCAAAAGAATGAATGGGTAAAAAAAGAAGCTTACTTTTCCTTCTAGTAAAGTCAACTAGGAAATGAAAATGGCTTATAATCTTCTTATCAAAGTTTATAAATTTCAGCCACCTTCCTTACAGCAGCACCAAATTTCCAGACTTGGTCAGAAAAAAAATATCATTCAACTTGTTTGACTTATCTTTCTGTACAATAATATCTGCTGAAATCAATAATGGAGAAGAAACATTCAAATGTAGACTAAAAATAGCATATTTTGGACAAAGAAAAGTAGCTTTGATCATTCATAACTTTCATGCATTTTCCTATTTAGCAATAATGCTTACATGAAGATAAAAAATATGACATCTTAAGCTGGGCATGGTGGCGCACACCTTTAATCTCCCAGCACTCAGGAAGCAGAGGTAGGAGGATCACCATGAGCTCGAGGCCACCCTGAGACAACAGAGTGAATTCTAGGTCAGTTTAGGCCAGAGTAAGACCCTACCTTGAAAAAAAAATCTTCTACCTACACAAACTCACATTTTCATTTGAGATGCAGTCATATGCAGTATGACTCAAGTTAAATAATATCTCACTGAGGGTATAAAAGGAATAATGCAAATCAGAACATATAAAAAATTTCAAGACACAGCACTGGAATTCAAAAAATACTGTACAAAATAAAAACTTAACTAGAACCTGAACTACGAGAAAGAATTAGAAAAATAGGGAAAAGTGATAAATATGATAATGAATGCCAATTCTTCTAACAACATTGATCATAATAGATTTGTGGACCACATAAAAACGGGAAAGCAAAAGTGAATTTGCTAAGGGGTGACTTGATATGTAGAACCTGTGGAATCAAGATTCATTGCAGTGCAATTGTTGAATTAGACAGCTGGGAAGAACAAGAGATGGCCAAATCCACTCAACTGAGGAAGTCTACAGTATTTGACAGTCTAAAGAAATCAATTTAAATAAAGAATCAAATTACTTCAACTTTACATAGATATGTACGTATTAAACACAAATACTTCAATCTTAGTGGCTCCTTGTTTTAAATAAAGTTCTAAGAAGTTATATTAGTTAAGTCAATTTAGAAAAAAAATAGAGAAAACTTTATACTCTTTTCAAAAATAATGATAGAGAAAAAATTAAACCCATGGATGATGTATACATATTTATATGAAAGTAATAAATCTGGCTAGCAATCTCAAATTGACATGAATCTGACTATTTCACATGCTTCCTATTCTGGTGACAATTATTGTGGCAATGAGTGAAAAGATCTAAAATTGTTAATAATTGCAGGTAAAAAATTCTCTTGATAATGCTAAGTCAATACTAACACTTTCTAATATTTCTTAGAAGTGTAGCGACACATCCTGGCTCTGGAATGCATGAAGAGTGTGCACCCTGGAAGCCCACCCCTCCTCTCCTTGAGGTCTCATTTTCGCCTAGCTGGAGGCAAATAGTCCAGCCCCAATGCAAAGAAATGAACCAGAGATCAGAACTTCACAGTGAACCTTGTCTACCCTGGAGGCTGCCACCTCCATTTACTACTGACTATAGACTAATAAACTTCTTGGCTAATTGGAGAAATATACTTTGGTCATCTTTTTTTCTGTGATCAAAGTCATCCTGCTTTATATCTTATTCGTTGCTGACAATTTGAAAATATTCTTAGGCAAAATATCATTCTTTAGACATTTCCCTGGGTGGTCTAGGTTGAGTATTGTCTCATGTTTCTTGTGACCAATTGGTTAATTTTCAAAAATTCATGATGTGTTAGCATTATATATTATATATATATATATAATGTGTGTGTGTGTGTGTGTGTGTGTGTGTGTGGTTTATGTTTCAGCTTTTTGCACTCATACAGATTTTCCCCAAAGGACAATGATTTCCTCAAAATTATGTGAAGGAATACTTGTATACTTTTGCCTTCTAGATCACATTAAAAATATTTCTCTGACACTTTTTTCTACTTTGTAAACCAAATTTTCTTTGAAATTAGCAGTATTGTTGCCAATAACTATTGATTCCTGGCACTTCTATTTAAATTTTGATCTAATTCTATGCTATTTATAGGATTGTATCTCTTTATTTCATGAATTTTATGAAGTTCCTTTCTATAATTCCTCCCTTTCTTCCTACTAACTTTAGTAGCTATCACAAGATCTATGTATGGTATCCAACATTAAAATTCTCAGTGCTTTGTTAAGTCTTTTATTTTTCCCTCCTTTAAGCTAAACTTACAGCTGCCATAGTCATGAGCTGCACGGTTAGTCATAACTGTGCCACCTCCAGAATGTCACTTCCCTGCATCTCAGTTTCTAAGTATTGTTTTCTATTATTTTCTTACAACTGATTTATATATTTTCAAGTCATCCTTAAAGGACCCAGGTATGGAAAAGTACCCAAGGCTGACTATACCACCAAGAAACATTACCTCAAGAAAAGAAATTGAGTGCCAGTATTACACAGGGACCTGTCACTCAGGCAATGTGGAAAGATAAACACCTAGAGGAACCAAAGCATTCTGAGTGAAAAGATCCCTGACATAAATCCAAAGTATCTTCTTTCTATGGATATTTACTATTCTTAATTTATACAGGCTTAGAAATTTTTAAGTAGATGTAAAATTTCAAAATTTAAAGTCATTCCAAAATTTCCTCTACCTAATCAGAGTACAACATAATGCTTTTAGCCCTCATGGGAAACATACATCTTCTTTCATTTAAATTTGGTCAAGAAATATTACAATTATTATAATTCCCATGAAGAGATAGCTTCTAATATTCTGCCAACTCTCTGAATATAATATACTATTTTAGATTCTCACCTAGTTCAAAAAGTTTTTCAGAGTTCCTTAGTGGATGATAGTGTTCACTTATACTAATCTAATATGACACTTCAGATCAAATTCAGTAACTATTTCTTTCCTAAATTGCCTCTTGGGTCTACCAATCCAGAGAGGATACCAATACACTTAGGATTCTCATTCTGTTCTTAGGTTTATGTATCATGCTTTCTTGTTTTTCAGTAGTTCCTGTTCTATTATGCTGAAATCTGGGCATTTAGTGGATACCACTTTCATGGGGTGGCCTTAGTAATAAGTGGCATTCCTTTAAAGATCCCCTTATGGGCTGGAGAGATGGCTTAGCGGTTAAGTGCTTGCCTGTGAAGCCTAAGGACCCTGGTTCGAGGCTCGGTTCCCCAGGTCCCACATTAGCCAGATGCACAAGGGGGCGCACGCATCTGGAGTACGTTTGCAGTGGCTGGAAGCCCTGGCACGCCCATTCTCTCTCTCTCCCTCTATCTGTCTTTCTCTCTGTGTCTGTCACTCTCAAATAAAAAAAAAAAAAAATCCACTTATATCATCTGTACCTATAATTCATGCCAGTGTATACTGCAACAAAGTTGAAGAGACCCCCTGTCTCTGGAAGCCATGCACTGGTGGAGACAGTGTGATGCCTCCAGAAGATGTGGCACAATGGTTGTTGAATGCTCACTATATGGCATTGTAGAATACATTTGTGGCATGAGTCAGGAATTGGAGCCCACTGGCACTTTGGAGACTGTACTGCTGTTGAGAACATCTTGCACTGACAGCTTTGGCTGTGGTGGGGGGGATGGAAGCACTTGTTCTCAAACAGTCAGTGATGTGGGAATACATAAAATGTATGTGTGAGGCATCAGAGGGAACTCATATTTGATCCCAGCTCTTGAAACAACACATGTCTAAGAGTGGTAGTGAATGGAGCCTATAGAGATCCTTCCATGCCCTTCCACAGTATGTCCAGACATGCTGCTTGTTTCCAGCTCTATCAAGACCATATGCTCATGTCTCAGATGAATGTGTGCTACTGCTGAGCACTCCTTGAATCTACTATGGCATACAGTCCTGGTTCCAGTATGTGAATTGATCTAGAGGGAAATATGAAGTTTTACATTTTGTATTAAAATGGGTATAATTAAAAGATATCATATGAAGTACCTTAAATGCTATAACTATTTTTTCTAAGCAACTCATTGTCTAACCTAATTAGCAACAAATAACCTGATGTGATGCCCACACAAGTGCAATAGTGGCACACAGCCATGGTGAGGAACCAACTGCTCTTGATTTGGCTAATTGATCCACTCAGTGGTACTAGACCCATAGCTGGAGCTGGGAAACAAGTCAGAATCATACCCAAACACAAGCCCACTCTACAATATCAAGCTACCATCAATCATGGGGTACAAGAGGCCTTACACCTATCAAACTGTCTATCAAAAAAGTAAGTGTTATCTCAATTTTCCGGGTGCTAACTTACTCTCCGTTGGAGAATCTGCTTCTCTTTTTCAGATAGATGCAGATCCTAAGGAGAGAGCTGCCCCAACATACCTCAAAAGGGGCCCAACTGAAACTAAGGACAATTGGCGAAACAAGCAAGGGTGATGTTTTCCTGTGAACCGGATACCAGCACAAAGGGGAAGGAGACCCACACAGAGAAAAATCAACTCCTACCAAATCAGAGAGCCAGAGCCTCAGAGGCCCCCAACACCTTAGCACTGAAGCAGACCAAAAGTGAACCCAACATGGCTCAGGGAAATTTTGCAGAAGAGGGGGCGGAAAGAATGTCAGAGTCACATGTTGGGTCATGAGTTGCAGAGACATTTATCATACCAATAGCTGTGGGCTAACTCCACAATGCACGACCCATTTACATCAACAAGGAGGGTCCAATGGGAGGGGGTAGATCATAGATGAGCTTAAACAATGGTACCAAACTGCCTGTATTTGCTGAACAGAAAACTAATAAATTAAATTAAAAAAATAAATAAAATAAAATGGGTATAATTAAAAGATATCATATGAAGTACCTTAAATGCTATAACTATTTTTTCTCGGATATTGAAAAATCTTGGAAATAAAAACTATTGAATATTTTTCTTTGGATGGAAAAAAATCTCTAGGGACGCAACTAATTTAACTGTATTTTCCAAGTTCATACAACTTATTGAGGAACTTATTGGGAATGAAATTTGATCTGTAAATTTTAACTTTGTTCCTTTAGTTATAAACTATTAAGAAAAGGATTTTTGTCCAGTTAATGTACTGATAATTTAAAAGGTAGATCACAGTGTTTGTATTTTTGTTTCTTTTTAACAGTAGAAATGGAAAAAAAAAAAAAAAAACCTCCTCATGAAATTCAGTTTATATGTTCTAGCTTACATCATTCTTCACACTAAAGTGATGTGACACAAAATATATTAAATTAAATAAAATCCTCTTGGGAGAACAGGAAGATTACTTATCAACACAGGCTGGTTTGGAAAATACTGATGTATTTCTTTGTATGATTGTTTGTTTGTTCTTACTGGCTATAGAGATGCTACTGGGAAAAATCTCCAGTAAAATGTTTTAAATTTCTAGTCTATACCAGATAAAAATCCATGAGAGTAGCATATCCACCTACTTGGGGAGAAACAAAACTAAAGGTGAATGGGGCTTCAAAATAAGCAAACATTAAATACCAGTCAGAGCCAGAAATGGTGGCTCATGCCTGCCTGATATTTCAGCACTTGGGATGCTCAGGCCAGAGGACTGCTAAGAACATAAGGCCAGCCTGGACAACATAGCACTTATAAACCAGACAAGATTCTGTCCCCCAAACCAAAAAACAAAATACAGTCAGGTTTTCTATGACAATTGGAGATATAACATTATATATTGTGTTTTATAATTCAGCAAAACAAAGATATACATGCTGAACTATTTAAAATTGAAATTTGTTTTTAATTTTGACTTTACAAATATTTTGTTTATGTACTTGAGAGAGAGAGAGAGAAGGAGGTAGAGAGAAAGAGAGAGAGAGAGAGAGAGAGGGAGAGAGAATGGGCATGCCAAGGTTTTTAGCCACTGCAAACAAACTCTAGATACATGTGCCACTTTGTGCATTTGGCTTTATATTGGGTACTGGGGAAATGAACCTGGATCCTTTGACTTTGTAGGCAAGTACCTCTAAGCCATCTCTCCAGCCCTTTCTTTTTGAAAAAAAAATTATGTTATTTTATTTATTTGAAAGAGAAAAACACAGTAAGAAACAGACAAAAAGAGAGCAGGGGTGTGTCAGGGTCTCCTGCCATTGTAAATGTACTCCAGACATATTCACCAGTTTGTGCATCTGGCTCCACATGAGTGCTGAGGAATCAGACCCAGGTTGTTGGGCTGTCAGGCCTGGTAAACAAGCAAGGATCTTTAAACTCTGAGCCATTTCTCCAGCCCCAATGTATTTTTAATGACCTTCATAATTAATGACTAAACATCATTTTTTCAAAATTAATGGATTAATAACTGAAAAAACTTTAAAAATATCTGTTTTGTGTAATAATAAGGCATGACAAGTAGATCTCTCAAATATTTAATGAAATAATCCCAAATATTTAATTCATAAAAAACATTCTAGGTGTGATCGAGATCCAAGGCTCAGGGTGTAATGTGGAAGAGGTGGCGGAAAGAATGTAAGAGCAAAAGGAAGGGTAGGACTCCTTACAACTTGCTCCCTCCAGACATAAAATGGCCTGGATATCCATGACCTCATAGTGCCTGACGCTACCTACACAAGACCATCATAAGAGGAGGAAAAGACGATGACATCAAAATAATGATTGAGATGGTGAGGGGATATGATGGAGAAGGGAATTTCAAAGAGGAAAGTGGGGAGAGGGAGGGTATTACCATGGGATTTTTTTTATAATCATGGAAAATGTTAACAAAAATTGAGAAATAAAAACATTCTAGGAGAGTTAGAGTACACAGAGAGTTCCTCCAACTTATTTACATACTAGATAAAATTCTCCATAACTTTATCTTGGTGAAATTAGAGAAAGGGGCAGTCACTGCATGTTGAGGTTAAGGCTTTGGCTTTAAGGCTTATTGTTTAAGCATATCATCAGGTTCTAAAAACAGACTGTGGAACCTTCTGAAAAGATATGCGATGTCATGTCTTGTTTCATGTCTATGCATAACCTATAGAAATGTCTTTCTTTATTCAAGGACAGAATGGAATTGAGTGCTAATATTGCCATGTCTTAGCCATTTAGTTGCAATTATGGTATTTCTCCTGACAAAAATGAACAAAATAAAGATTTAACAAATAAATACATTGGATGAATTGTGTAAGATTCCTAGAGTTGAGGTTAAAAAGAGCTACAAATTGGGTCTACTATTATGTTTAATGCATTGGTAGAGAATCTGCAAGTAGGTTCACTTTACTGAAAAATTCTAGTGCTGGCTATGGTTAGTACAGAGACTTTATATTACTAGGGGTTAGTATACTTATGAAACATTTGCTTATCCAGTTGCTTTCATTCACTATACCAGCATTAAGTAGACTCTTTAATAGAATGATTTGTTTGGGGTAGCAATTTTTCTCTTATTACCAATTCTTTGGGTTTCTTTTTCACAAAATTATTGATGCAAACATTTTAACTTAATTTATTTTTATTAAGGAGCCATTGAGGGAATGGGTCGAGCAGGTGAGCGGCAGTACACGAGCGCCCCCTGGTGTCCCAGGCTAGCCTATCTCCCGGAGATTCGAACCGGCATCCTTGGAGATTACAGGGTCACAGTCAAACGCTCTGACCTCTAAGCCATCGCCGGGTTCTTAATTTATTTTTAAAAACTCCATACAGTTATATAATGTACATTGATCCTATTCATCCCCCATTACTCTCTGTTTTTTATTTTAATTTTTTATTGACAGCTTCCATACTTACAAACCATGATAATTACTTCCCTTCCCCTACTTTCCCCTTCAGAAATCCACATTCCATCATATCCCCTGACTCTCTCCACTAGTCTCTCTTTAATTTCAATGTCATCTTTTTCTCGTATTATGAGTGTTTTGTGAAGGTAGTGCCAGGCATTGTGAGGTCAGGGATATCGAGGCCAATTTCTGTCTGACGATTGTATTATAAGCAGTCCTACCCTTCCTTTGGCTCTTACAATATCTCTGCCAACTCTTCCACAATGGACCATGAGTCTTGGAAGGTATGATAGAGATGTTTCAGTGCTTAACACTCCTCCATCACATCTTCTCAGGACTATAGTGCCTTTTGGGTCAACCCAGTGGTCACCACCATCTGAAAACAGAAGCTTCTCTAACCAAACTTTAAACAAAAGTGAGAGCAGCATTAATATATGGGTATGGACATTAAGTAAAATGTTATAAGGCTGTTTGGTGGGCATAATATATGCATTTAGCGAGACAAGAGCAGTGTTACACTCCTGAGACTCATGATTTCTCCCATCATAGGCTTTTGATTAGGCTTTCACTACCATGCATGTATTCCCTCCCATAGAGTGGGTCTCCAGTCCAATTAGAAAACAGTTGGTTTTCCCCATAACAGACATACCAATATTGAACCTATTGGCTCATTTGGTCTGGATGACCAAACTTGAGGCTTTCAGTGTCCACTGTTTTCATCACTGATGGATTCTGTCTCCCATTGGGCTGCAAGCAGTGCAGCTTTTTCTAGCTATCTGTCAGCTGGTCTACAGGGAGGAGGTTTTTGGCTTAGCCCCAGTTTGATTTTTCAGTGACTTTGCAGCCCAGTCTTATGGAGTCTTCAGCAATAGGGTCTTATCATCTCTTCCTGGTGAGAAACCAAGAGCTTTGGCAATAGACCGTAATGTTTTGGGGGCACAAGGTACCTCCCTGGCCAACACCTCATCAGATGGGATCCCATCCCTTACACTAAAGTTTTTCTAGTAATAGTCTATGGCTTCTGAGTGTGTCATTATCCAAAAAGTAGGTTATAATATGGCTTGTCACCATATCCTGAATTTTGATTAAGCCTTCCCCACCCTTCTTTTACTCAATCTCTTCTTCTGACCTTAGGCCATTCCATCTGCAGTAGTCTGTTCATTTACTCACATATGTACAATACCCTGCCCTTCAATCCTCCCATCTCCTCAATCCCTTGTAACCCTTTTCTAGCTTACTGGCCTCTGTATTGATTTTTACTCCAAATCACACACAAGTCTAAACATTTGCAACTAGGATTCACATATGAGGGAGAACATGTGACATTTGGCTTTCTGGGCCAGGGTTACCTCACATAGTGCAATCTTTATAATTCCATTATCCTCTTCCATTCTTACTAAAATCCTTCTTCCAAATAGTACCTCTACCTTTGGATTTTTTTTTTTCTGTTGTTGTAACTCGCTCAGTTTGATTGTATGTTTATATGAACATGGGTGGGGATATATTTACTGAAGTAAGAGGAACTTACCAGGGGCTTTGACACTGAGAAAGTGACACCTCTTCAGCCACTATTAACTGTCAACAGCTCAGACAGAAAAAGGAAGCCCTGTGAGCACCCTCTCCATCTATGCTGGAACACTGATGGACCCAATCCTGGGGAAATGAACTGCTGTGATTCCATAAGAGCAAAAACCATGCTGTGCACAGAAGTCAACATTCCACAGCACTCCTCCTCATCCTGTGGCCTTTGCACTGTTTCATAACACTCTTCTGCAATGCTTTCTCTCTAAAATTAATATGAAATGAAGGCCAGAGATAAGGAAAAACCATTAAGGTGCCTTCTTGCAAAGCCTGCTGACCAGAATTTGACTCCCCAGTACCCATGTAAAGTCAGACACACAAAGCGGCACACATGTCTGGAGTTCATTTTCAATGATAAGAAGCTCTGGTACATCCATGCTTACTCTCTTTCCTGTCTCTATTTATGAATAAACAAATAAACAGAAATATAAAAAAATATTAATTTTTCCCATGCTAAAGATTATATTTAACCCATTAGTGAGGGCACCTATAAATAATAATTATAACTAGAATTTTAGGCATGTGTAATTTGAAATTAAAATGTATTAAAATGAATCAAAATTGATAAAAATCTTTTGACAATTTTATATTTGTAAACAATGGAACTTGGCCCTATTCACCTTTAGTTCCCTCTCATCGTCCTTTCACTCCTTATAACCATCTTCCTTTTCCTAACTAATGCCCTTTCTACTTTCAGCTTTTAGTTCTGTCTCTTTGCTTTCTCTTTGAGTGTCTTCAAAATTGATTTTTCAAATCATACGTTTGCTCTTAGTGCTATTCTGTTATTTATGATTTCCAGCTATGTTTCAAAAGTATAACTAATGAAATGCAAATTAATTTTTTGTAGGTAGGGAGGGCGAGCAAGAAATACTCCAAAATTAAAATGGCCTTAAGAATAAGTTCCATGGAAGCCCTCATTCTGTCTATCATTCTACAACATATAAACACCAATTAAGGGTAAGTGGGGGCAGTCCAAATAGTAGGTGGAAAAAGTTTTAACTTATAGCTGCAGACTCTGGCTGGTAAATCCCAGGTCAAGAACTGGATTACTATCCTCCTACAACCCATACACACATTGAGTTGTTGGCCAGGTAGAACCATGAGGTCCCCAAAACAATGTAGGCCATCACCAAAACACTTGATTACCTGCCAGGGCTTAAAGGTTCATACCCAGTTGCTATGGACACCACAGGCTACAGGTCAAAGGACATCAGAATACCATGCTACAACCAAAAGGGGAACTAGCACTTCCTGGCTAGCCCTCATAGTGCTGGAGAGCCCTATGGGAGCTGATAGAGGACAAAGGTCATCAATAGCATGAATATGCAGGCAACCATGCAGACTATGAAATCAACCAGCCAGACAAGATGTATACCCTTGTGCAATACTGGCATGTAGCATCTATAGATAACCAACTGTTTTCTCATTGGACAAGAGGCACACTCAGTGGGAGGGAACTCATATCTGGTACTGGAAACCAAGTCAGAATCCTGTGTTTAGGGAAGAGTGGGCTGGCACAAAAAAATCTCCTAAACAACTCTGTATACTCCTTTGGTTGGGCAATCTGTTTTATTTTACTGATGATAGAGAAGAAGCCTAGATTCATATATAAGACAAGAGGATAGCCAACTTCTTCCAACCATGAGACTTTCTACCTCTAAGGCATCTCCCAAGGCTCTGGAGAAATTGCAGAGGAAGTGACATAATGAATACTGCTCTTACTGTTACCCTGACAACCATTTCCAGGTTTATGGTGACAGGCATTTAGCATATTCAAAACTTATGAAAGGAGAAATCCAGAGACTGCAAATAAATCACAACTAAATAATATTGCCAACAGGCCTGCCATGAGTTGGGAAATATTGAGGAAGAGGTGGAACAAACATTGTAAGAGCTACAGAGTGAGTAGGAATATACTAAGGCTCCATCCCTCTTTTACCCCATAATGACTTATTGAGGTTTTCATGACCCCAGAAAGATTACCATAACCCCATTGAGGAAGGCCCCAAGGGTAATGGTAGTTGGGGCTATGGAGTAATAGTACATACCCTGTTATAATATATGTAAATTAAAAATACATGCTTTGTAAATATTGGAGTATCATCTTGCTTCTTTTTTAAAACTTTTTTGTTTACTTTGAGAAAGGGTCTTGTTTTACAGCCATGGCTATTTTAGAAGTCCAAGTACAAGAGGCTGGCTTTGCATGTATAATGGTCCTCCTGGCTCTGCCTCTTGGGAGCTAGGATTGTAGACCTGGGCTACCATAGTTGTCATATTGTTCTGCCAAATTCTTACTCTGTGTTCTCATTTTACTCTAATTCTATACATGAATTCCAGGGTCATTACATTGTTTCATAAAAGTCCCATGGTGATAAAAATATCACCTTAAAATGCTTAGTATATAGTGACTGAGTGGACCCTCTGCTATGGAATTCTCATTTCTGATTAGAATCTCTGAATTATTGATTTTTATTTTTAATAATATGAGCAGGAACATTTGGATAACAGATTTTCTCTCTCTAGACCAGGGTTGATAATTGTATTGTCATTTTCTCATTGCTGAGCACAAATACCTGACAAGAAGCAATTTAAGGGAAGGGTTTAATCTAGACTGCACTTTTGAGAGGATACTTTCCATCATGGTAGGGAAGGTAAGGCATTCTGGCTTATCTCTCTGCAGTCCTTATTAGGAAGCAGAGGAGGAGTGGAAAGTGGACTAAGCTATAAAACTGCAATGCCACCCTCTAGCAGTCCAGGTCCTTCAGCAAGGCTCTACCTCCTAAAGGTTTCATCAGTGTCGCCCAAAACAACACCATCTGGGGTCCAAGTGTGTAAAAACACAAGAGCAAAGAGGTGTCATCTACATTACAACCACAGCACTAATCTTCAATAACATTGGCATCTGTTCTGTCTCCATTAAAAGTACACAGTTCTATCATATGGTTGAAAGCAACCTTAGATGTTAAGTACAGGACAATAAAGGCCGAATTTCAATGATAATGAATGTATTGCTGATGAGGTTGCAGTGCAGTGGCAGTTAACTTGCACACAAGCACAAGGCTCAGCAGAATGCACACATATTCTTTGTGTTTCTGGTTTGTAATTGGTTATACTTTGTAAATGTTATACCATTATTTTCTAATTTTTAATTTCTCAAAATCTGTGACCCTTAACTCCACTTTTCTTGTTTTCTTAATTGCTTTGGATTTGTTTCTTATGACATGCATATGCTGAGATCTTATGCATAGGTGACATGAACACATAGGTTAAGTCTTTACATTTGATGGCATATTCACTGCATTATTTAATGAAAAAAATAAAAAGAAAAAGAAACATTCAACTAAGCAAATACCATTAGGAAATCAGTTTGTTTTATTTGTTTGAAAAGCTACATATTGTCTTTTATATTGAAAATTAATCTAAAATTATTCTTGTGCTAAACATTTCATATATACAGAACAATAGATAGCAGGAAATATTTGGACATTTTTAGATATAGTACTCTCAAAAGAACAGCACATTTTTATATGAAATAATTTGAGAAGATAAAAATACCTGCTTTTTAATGTTTGCTTTATTCTCTTGTGGAAAATCACTTATAAAACTGATTTTTATGACAACTTTTTAAAATTTTTGTTGTGCTACAAAATATTTTCAAGAAACATATGTAAATGAGAAGAATTTTATTCCAAGAGTCCCCAGTAGGAGAAGTCAAAGGATCCCTCAGCTCATTTTTAGTATACATTAGGGTGTATTCAAAATCTTTCATCTCAATAAAACATCACTGCTAGGAAAATATTACAAGAATTTATTTTGTGAGACATTATAATGTTGATGAGGTTTTATATCTATTTCACTTACTTTTCCTGGGATTGAATATATGGATGGATTTTTATTTATTCATTTATTGTGTGTGTGTGTGTGTGTGTGTGTGTGTGTGTTTTCTGGAACAAAGGGCATTATACTTACCACAGTATAGTGAGTATATGAAATTTAAAAAAGATGAAAATCATTGCCTTGTTATATCTTCTTTCCTCTCAGCCATGATAATATACACTGTATTTAAAAATTTACTCCTGTTTTTATCACATTCTCATTTCCATTAATGTTTCATTTGCACATGTATGCATAACAGCAAGAGTTGTACATTGTGTTCCTTCTGTAGCAATGAGAGCTTTTTCCTAATAATTGTTCTGAAACAGAAAAATGTGGTACATAGCATGTGGAGTGACAGTTTGCTCATTTTCTACCTTAGCCCCAAAGTTGACTGTTATTAATATACTCTATCTTGACAAAATTGTTCATTGATACCTTGTTTCTTTCATATGACCATTTTGTATTATTTTGTGTGAATTATGCATATTTTCTTTTTTCACTTTTTCTTTTTGGCAGTATTACTTATTATGCTCAGTGTCCTGTGTATGAAAGATAAGCACTGTACCACATTTCCAGTCAAGAGCTTCTCAAGGAATGAGCTGACAAAGGAGAGAAATTAATTTTTATCTAGTTAATATTTTTACATGAAAAGCATGACAAATGCATCTAAAGTATTCCATGACATAAGAGCATTCAGTGAATGTCTGAAGACTAAGGGAAAACTACATTTTAATGCTTAAGTATGATTTTTTTAAGATGAGTTATGTTGAAGTATACTTAGACCAAAAAGAAAAGCATAATGTAATGGTATTAAAATGATAGAGGAGAAAGAAGCAAGTCCTACCCCAATGTTTGAAAAGGTATACAGGGCACTGCTTTCTTAGAATAAGTCTCTACTTTATGACAAATAGGTATTTAATGGCCAACTAACACAACGAAAGGTAAGAAAAATTCAGCATGGTTTTTATTCTGAGACCTTCCCACTGCTCTCCAGTACAGAATATAATGGGCTAGAATTTTCTGAGCCCTAATACTAAATATAAAATATTTGAAGCTGTGCAGGTCATTTCTTAATCATTATTTTTTAATGACACAAGTTTCAGGGTTTTTTCATAATGGCAATAAGGAGTCTTTCTAAAATCACAGGGTATCTAGACATACCTGTGAGCTATGCAATATATAATTTTACAACTAATGCAAAAGCTCAGATCATCCCACACTTACGACTTATTATATTTTATAAAGGGAGAAGTTATATCTGCTCACTCCTGCATCTCTTCCTCTCTTTCCCTGAAGGCCATCCTCAGTGGGGTTGTTAGCATCACTGTGAGGTCATGAAGGTCTCCTATGTGGTGTACTGCACCTCAGGATATTCCTACATGCGCTGTGGCTCTTACCTTTTTTCCATCCTCCCCCCTTCCACAATGTTCCTTGAACTACAACGGGCCAGGTAGCAGTCTGAGTTTTTTGTGGCATCTGTGTTTCTGCTTTGATGAGTTTTGGTTATCTTTGTTGTCTGTGGCCATCTCCCTGGTACTGGTTGTTAAGCTAGCAGTGACAGCAGTATTTGTGATTTTACTTCCTCTGCAGTTTCTCCTGGGCCCCAAGTGATATATTAAAAATGGTGCATCTTGTGGTGGGCAGTTAGCTATCTTTTCTTATTGTGTTAGTGAATCTTGATCTCCTCAGTATTCTCTTTCATCTGTGAAAGTGAACAGATTCTCCAAACAAAAATGAGAACAACTTGGATTGAAGAGGATATGCATAGTTATTTGGGAAATTTTTTGTTGTCTCACTATTAATATTCAGAGAGCAGTGGGAGCTTTTCTCTGGACTCTGTAAGTTTCCTACCATGGAATGCCTATTTTTCTCTCAGAACCAGGTATAGCTTTTCTCCCCCTGAGCTGAGTAGGTATAATATTCAATCATAGAATAGTTGATTACCTGAATAGGTGTGTACCACTATTTCACAGGTATGTATTCCCAGCCTGGTTAGTTCATAGCTTACTGAGTCCCCTGCGTATTTACGCTGTTGGTAGCCATTGTCCCTTGGCATCTCTCATAGCACTTTCCGATGCCATGAAGTCAAGTCAGGAGGGAGCTGGCTACCCTCTCAGTACTATCACGGTGAATTGATATTCTGTTGCCACAGCCTTCAGCTTCTACTCCACAAAAGTCTTACCATTTTAGCTCAGGCAGGTAATTAAGTGCTTTGGTAATGGCCTGCATTGTTTTAAGGACCGCATGGGACACCCTGATCAACAACTTGCTATGGGAAATGAACCAGTTCTGGGGCTGAGATTTACCAGTGAGAGCCCATAGTTTTAGGATTAGGTTTATTCTATCTTCTACAGCATATTTCGGTTGATATTGCCCCCAGTCTGTTTATTGGTGATTATATTTTGTAGATTGATGTCTAAGAGGAAGGTAACTATGGTTTTGATCTATGCTGTGTAAATTTTATATGATTTCTCTTCCCTCCCTCCAGATCACCTGCCCTTCCAAGACCCTCCCATTCCCCATATTCTGTCCCTCATCAAGGCTGTCATGAATTTCCTCCTCTCCCCCTCCCTACTTCTCTTTTCCTGTTATCATTCAAGCAAGTCTTTCCCTGAGGCATGAGTGAATTCCTAGCACTGAAGCCAGGAGGGGAGGTCTCTTAGATTTTTTTTTTTCCTTGAAAGAATGAAAGACAGTTTGATCAGAAGTCTAATTATCAAGGTGGCAGAGGGAAAGGATCAGAGCAGTGAATTCTGTGCTGTGGATTTTAAAGAAGTGTTATGAGTATGCAGGAGGATAGTGGCATACTTATAAGGTAAACCGTAATGGTTTGGATCAGATGTTCCCCATAAACTAGTGCATTCTGAATTCTTATTCCTTAGCTGGTGGGAATCTGGGAGGTGGAGCCTTGATGAAGGAGGTGTGTTATTGGGGCCACCATTAGGGTTGTTCTAGTCAGCTCCCCCTAGCTAGAATCCCACTCACTCTCCTGCTGCTGTTTTTCACCTGCTGTGGCAGAGATTAGGTCAAGCCTCTGCACAAGCCATGTTTTCTCTTGTTAGCATTGAGCTTCCCTTCTAGACTATAAGCCTAAGTTAAACATAATTAAAAAAAAAAAATCTTCCCATTGGCTGCTTTTGGCCTAGTATATTATCCAGCAAAGAGAAGGTAACTGCAACATAAGGTCTTAAACCATGGTGTATAAGATATCCCTTTTAGAGCATTCCTTTCAATAAGCTCCACAAAAGGGAAGGGGCATCAAAACCTCAGTGTGATGACATAAATATGTTACAGCCTCTGTCAGTGCACTGCTTCATATGACTATAAATTGCAAGGACCTGGAATCACATGTGAGGGATTATATACATAAGGTTAGCCTCCATGTAGCTCTGTGTGCAGCCACAGTTCCATGGTCTGGGGTCCTAGATTGTATGTAAAAGAGAGAGCTGGCTGAGCAGCAGCAGACATGACTCTTTGCTATCTCATTATGCTGAAACTGAACAACTTTATCAAGTTTCGGCTGCCATGTCATCCCTGCCATGAGGGACTGTAACCAGGATCTCTAAGATTAAATACATCCTTACTCCCTTAAGATAGTTTTTGTAAGGTATTTTTGTCCTAACAAGGAGAAGGTAACTAATATAGCTAGTGTACATAAGTTCCAGTCTTGGTTTCTGATGCAGCATATAGCAGAAACAACATAACTGAAACCTCAAGAACGTTTGACCACAGAAGGAGTTTTTGATTATTACCAGACACATTTAACAAGATGAAACTATAGTTTTTTCTTGGTTACTTATATCTAAGTCCTTGACCATGGGGCAGTCTGTACTAGTCTGCTTGCTGGAATAAGGGGAATCTTAGAAACTGCTCTTATTCACAATTTAATCTGTTGCCATTAGATGTGAAAACATGTGAAAGGACAATAGTATCTTGTGTGTTTTTTTATGGTGGTAATTCATGGGAGCCAACCAGATGCTGCTAAGAATAGCTCTGTTGTAATTTTTAGAACTCTGTGCTTCTGCTCACCTGGTCAGCTTAACCATCTCATAACCAGCACCAAGTTCTCTTACATTTTCCCACTGTGCTCCCAACCTTTCAATTTTGACCCTAACATTCACTATTACTATAAGACTTATATATTATAAGATCTTATCTCATACTACTAATTATTAGTATTCTGGTTTTATGCAGATACTATTTAAAATTTCATTCTGACCTTTCATTCTTATTTTCCCCTTTTACCCTTTCTCATCAAGTAAACTTACTTTGAGAACTCTAATGAAAATAAATCACCTCACAAGAATATAGTCTGACTCTTGTTAAAGGTCAAATTTTGTGTTTTTTTTCAACATACATATGTTTTGTGAATATGAATTTGCTATAGAAGATAACTTTAATTCAATAAACTGTTTTTTTTTTTATTTATTTGAGAGCAAAAGGGAGAAAGAGAGAGAGAGAGAATGTGCACTCCAGACCCTTCAGCCTCTGCAAACAAATTGCAAATGCATTTGCCCCCTTATGTGCATATGTGACATTGCATGCTTGCATAATTGTACATCTTGCCTACATGGAACTTGGAGATTCAAATATGAATTCTTAGGCTTTGTAGGCAAGCACCTTAACAACTAGGCCATTTCTCCAACCCCATTATGGGTTTTTTTGTTGTTGTTTTTAGATGTATGTTTTTTAATATTTTATTTATTTAGTTGAGAGAGAGGAAGAGGGGGAGAGAGAAAGAGAGAGAGAGAAAGAGAGAGAGAGAGAGAGAATGGGCACACCAGGGCCTCCAGTCTCTGCAAACAAACTCCAGATGCATGTGCCGCCCTTGTGCATCTGGCTTACATGGGTCCTGGGGAATTGAAGCAGGGTCCTTAGGCTTTGCAGGCAAATGCCTTAACTGCTAAGTCATTTCCCCAGGCCCTGTTATGGTTTGTTAACATGTATATTTCTTACATAAATACAATGAGAGTTTTTGCTAATGAGTGCACTGACAATACATGCTTGAATATATAAGACATTCTTGCCATAGTTGCTCCTGTAGATACACAGATATTGTTGGAATTTTTTTTTTTTTTGTACTATTGAATATGGTTAACGAACCTTTGCTAAGCAAGCACTCTTTACAGAGATTTAGCTGCAGGCCTTCTTCATTTTCTTTTTCTTCTGGCTAAACTGTCCACATTGAGTTCAAGCTCTTAATCATTCTGCCTCAGCCTTGTGAATGCTGGGATTATATGCATCCACCTTTGTATGATACTCTTTGATATAACAACTTTGTGGAAGATCTGAAACCTCTGGCACTGGTTCTGCTCAGTCTTTCTTTGTTATCCCCCTCAAAATATGCATATCAACTGGAAACTTTGCACAACTTTCTTCTGAAGTGAAGTATACAATCATATGCTTTATACTGTATTTTAATATGAAAATGTGTATTTCTTTTTTAAACATAGTTATTAATTTATTTGTGAGAGTGGAGAAGATTATGAGCATGTCAGGGCAACTTGGCCACTTCAAACACACTCCAGACGCATGTGCTACTTTATGCATCAGATTTGCAGAGACATTGTAATATCTAACCCAGGCTAACAGGTTTTGCAAGTGTGCACCATTAACCACTCAGTAATCTCCCCAGCCCATAATGTCTATTTCTTTCTATGTAAGTATTGACATTAGTTTGTTCATTACGTTAAATGTAATTAACTCACTTTTTGAAGTAGACAGAAACCTCAATTGTTTCTCATTCTTCCTCTTTCACTCCCCTACTGATACTGTTTGTTATGGTTTATTAAATTGGCTATATGCAAGTCTGTTTCTGTGCATTGTGGGTGTTATAACAAATATAAGCATGTATCATGTTATTGCTATGGGGTGAATTCTCCTGGGGAGAAGTGAATTTATTTATTCCAGATAGGACAGTATAATAGACCCCCTAAAATATTGCATTCAGTTATTCTTGTTAAACCAATGAGTGTATTGCAATTATTACCAAGAGCATGGTTGAGGGGTTGCTTACAACAACATGCATGGGTGGATCAAAGGCAGCCACATCACTGAAAAGCCCACCCCAGCATGAATGGCAACCCATGGAAGCTGCATCTCTAAGACTCTGCACAACTTGCAGTAGCTTAGCTAGTCATAGAGTTTCCTTTCCTCTTCAATTGCTTACTACTTTATAACCTTCTGAAAGGCCCTTGGAAACCACAGAAGTTTCCACAGCTTCCTGGGCCTTGTAAAATTTCCTATACTTTCTGAGTCTTACAAGCCACTGTATTAATCAGGGTTTTGCAGAAGAAAATAATAAATAGAACGGATTGTATTAAAAAGGGAATTTAGGGCTGGAGAGATGGCTTAGCGGTTAAGCGCTTGCCTGTGAAGCCTAAGGACCCCGGTTCGAGGCTCGGTTCCCCAGGTCCCACGTTAGCCAGATGCACAAGGGGGCGCACGCGTCTGGAGTTCGTTTGCAGAGGCTGGAAGCCCTGGCGCGCCCATTCTCTCTCTCTCCCTCTATCTGTCTTTCTCTCTGTGTCTGTCACTCTCAAATAAAAAAATAATTAATTAAAAAAATAAATAAATAAAATTAAAAAAAGGGAATTTATTGGATTACCTTACAGCAGTACAATAATAGCAGTCTGCAGGCCTAAGAGTCAAAGGACCCAGTAGCTGCTCAGTCCATGTGGCTGGATACCTCAGCAGTCCCAATGAATCACAGCAGGCCTGGAGGCTACCTGGAGATTAGCTGGTCTTTAGTCCACATTATAAGGCTCAAGAATCTTGGTTCCAATGCCTATGAGTATAACCAAACAGGATAGATAATATATAGAAATGAAAGCACTCATCAGCAAGCAGCCCAGGTGGCCAGATGGGAGGAAGGGACTGTCTCCTCTCAAAGCTTCCTTACATGTACTCCACCACCATCAACACTGCCACCCACTCTGGAGGAAGGATTCAGTCAATCCTTCCTGGAAGCAACCTCAGATACCTGGTCAAGAGGAATGTCTGTGGAATCCTAACCTAATCAAGTTCACAATTGAATTTAACCATCACACTCCCTCCCTCCTCCTTCCAGGAGGGAATGGTTCAATTAAAAGGAAATGGCTATAGTACATGAGTACAAATACATATATGTGTTTATGTCTTTATGTCCTAAAATTAAGTCCATTTTATAAATTGTATTGATGTTAAATTCTAATTAATTAAATGCTTTTTTAGCTGCTGATATGCAGTAACTGTAACAGAGTGTTAAAGTGTCTATGTAAAAAAAGACATTTACAGGGCCAACAGACTAAAAATAATAATCATCAAATGGCTTTTACCACTTAAAGTGAACAGAAGTGATTGGAGGTGGAGGCTCATTGGATAGCATGTGATTATCATGCAAGGAACCCTGTTTTCAATGCCCCATACTAAAAGGAGGGAAGGGAGGGAGGGAGGAAGGAAGGAAGGAAGGGAAGGGAAGAAGGAAGGGAGGGAATAAGTATGTGCAAAGTATGTGAAAGATATAATCTATTCTAGAAAGAATGATGTATTTTGATGTATGAAGTTTTGTGGCTTATATATTCAGTTACTCAAATATAAGAGAATGCGTAAAATACAATCAATAGTTCTAATGTTAAGTGTAGCTTACTAAATAAGTTAATACTTCTGTGCCATATTATGTGCATTATAGGATCTTTTTAAAATACTATGACTCTACTTTAAAAGTTTGGAGGTAAGTACAAAGAAAATTATCTTAAGCGATCTATTTTAGCTGGAAAAATATATTACTTCTTATTATTGAAAAGAATACCAAATTCCAACACAAGCACTGAGTAAATTGATTGTCAAGGTTGATAGCTTCCCCATTATGATTATTCTACATTACTCATACAAAACAAGGTATTTCCCACCTTTCCACAAGCCTGGTGTGTCCATGTGACAACATCATGGTTAATAGAATGCATGACAGAAGAGGTATATGCAATACTGTTGTCTATCATTAAAGACCAGAAATGATTTCTGCCTTCTGTGACTCTTCTTGCCAGACTAGAGTTCATACCAAGTTACAAACCATCACTAACTTGTAGACAAGGAAGAACAAAAGGCAGAAGGAGCTGTAGCTGTTATATATCAACTTTTTAAATGTCTCTTAAAGCACATTTAATATATGAATGTGAAGTGTTATGAAAAATAACTACTATAAAAAGTTGCCAATACCATTAAAGTAATAAATGTGATAAAATGAAATACTTAAAGTGGCAAACTGGATTAATTATGTGGGAATTAAGGAACAAATTATACTGCTACCTATTAATAATTTTCATTTGAAGGCTGATATTAGTATTTTTAAACATGTTTCCAGAAAACTATAACTTGAAACATATTTTATACAAATAGTTTTAGTGTAATGTGAAGATTTAAATGCGAACTATCTCTCATGGTTCATTTATTTGTATACTTGGTCACCAGCTGGTGCTCCTGTTTTGAAGATTGCAGAACTTTTGTGACTTTGAGTCTAGCTAGAAGACATGAGCCACTTTGAGGTGAGTCTTGTATGTACTACTCCAGCCACAACTTGAGCTTCATACTCTGGTCTATCACAGAGATGTAAGCAAACTTCCCTCAGTCAGTGTCTGTCAGCCTTCAGTCTGTTGGTGAGGAGATACCCACCAAACAGACCATGTGGATTTCTTCAGAACTTTACCCACTCTACTTACCTGGGAGAAGCAAAGAGCTTATTTTTCCTTTCCCCTGACTGCACTAAGAAGGGAGTAGAAGCAAGTACAAATTGTCTTTTCAGTGTTCTTTTCAATAGCTGACAATGTTGAACTCTAAGACAGAAGGACAGAAACAAGCCCTTGGAGAGCCTCACATGAACAAATCATTTCCCTTTCTTGGGTGAAGCTGAGAGACAACAACTCCCTTCTTGCCTGCAAAATGCCTGACTATAGAATGGGTGATGGTTGCATGAATCTGATTACATATCATGTGGAAGGCTTTCTTGTATTTTCTGATTTCCCATTAAGAATGTTTATGCATGAGTTTTTATTTATCAATGAATGTGTGAATAGAAGGGTGTAGAAATACTTAAAACTATCGTCTTGTGGTTATTAATATAAGTCACAAAAATGAAAATAAGGAATTGGAAATATATGATTAAAATATATCTCAATAATGTGCTTACTGAAGTTAAGAAAAAGTCTCATGAGTTAATTTGAATTCCAACAGATAGAAAATATTTTAAAATTACAAACCTAATTAGTAAAATAAGTAATAAGTAATAAGTGAGTTAAGAAACTCATAATGGAGATTTAGCAGTAGGCTGGACCAAGCTGTACAAAGGATCATCATAGTTAAGACAGATCACTAGAGATCTATCATGGAACAAAAACAGATAAAGGCATGAGAAAGAGTGATGAAAATGTGAGGGAATTATAGCATTGGTTCAAGTCAACCAATATATGCATTTAAGGAGCAGCAGAAGATGACAAAAGGGAAATAACAGGAAACCAACTGAAATAAATAATAGCTGCAAACTTTGCAAATGGTCATCCAGGTTCAAGGGGTGAATATAATTATAAATAAGGTGGACACACACATACACACACTCATGAGAAATTGTCATTACTGAAAGATAAGAGAACTTAGCACAAAAAGGCAAGTGCCAATTGACATTTGAAGTCTCATCCTCTCCAGAAATTTTTCTCAGCAGATACCTTACAATCTGGAGTAGCATATTTAAGGTACAAAAAGAAATGAGCTGCCAGTCAATAATAGTAAATTGAGTAAAATGATCCTAAAAAATTTAAGAAATGAAAAAAAAATATTTCCAGGAAACTAAAACTCAGAGAGAACTAATCTACACTAACTTTCACCACAATTTACAAACTTTTATAAGGTATTTTTAAGTTGAAAGAAAATAATATCAAATAGAAATACAACAGAAACACAGAGGCTCCCAAGACATCATTAATAAAGTTGACCTAAGTCGAACACAACATGGCTCAGGGAAGTTCACAGAAGAGGAAGAGGGTATGGAAAGATTGTTAGAGCCACAAGTTGGGACACTATGCACAAAGACATTGCCTCTTCCCCATAACTGATAGCTACCCTCACAATGTATGATCCGTAATCCCCATGGGCATAATTGGCATCCCCAACCAGGAGGGTCCCTTTGGAGTAGGGAGGACAGGGATGAGTGTAAGGATGGTACCAACATGTGCTGTTTACATACTGAGCATGTACATAACTAATGAAAAAATGGTATATAAAAGAAGAAATACAGCATAAAAATATAACACTATTTGTAAAGACAAACATATAGGTTATTAAAAAAATACTACAAGAGCTGTAAGTAAAGTACAAACCACTCTAATGTTAGTATAGAGTCAGGAATGAACATTTAAAATAACTAGGTCTAAAAAACTGTAAGCACAAAATGTGATGAGATATGAACTATGACAATAGAAAAAAGTGTCTAGTACAGCAGATGAATGTAGGATGTTCAGATCCAGTTGAAGTATGGGTATTATTATTTAGACTATTGTGTGTATAAAGTATTTTATATAAGTCCCAAGGTAAATCATAAGACTATGAATAGAAATTCACATAAAAAATAAAGAGAAGGAATTCAGTGTGAATCAATAAAAATATTAACAAAACACTAAAGAGAGGAAATGAGAAACAAAAGATATCTAAGAATAATGGTAAATAAATCAATTATTATTTTGTTTGTTTGTTTTCAAAGTACAGTTCACTCTACCCAGGTTGGCCTGGCACTCATTGTGTACTCTGACAGCCTGGAACTAAGAGTGATCTTCCTGCTTCTGCCTCCTGAGTGCTGAGATGAAAAGCATGCACCACCAGACCTGGGTAAACAATGTAATTTTAATAGCAAATGTTCTAGAACTTTTATGGTGTCGGGCCTCGTATTTAAGTCTTTCAGACATGTTGAGTTAATATTTGTTCAGGATGTAAGAAAAAGGTCTAATTTGCTTTGCATATGTATATTAAATTTCCCAAATCATTGTTGAAGTGTGTATTTCTTCAATGTTGTGCTTTTTGTTGCCATTGTTAAATATTTGCTGATGGTTCATATTTCTAGTGTGTGTCTTTACTCCCTACTTCTGCTTCCTGTGTGTGTGCCCACTGGCCTCCACATACATGTACACATGTGGGCTCTGCCCCTCACAAACCTGGCTTTTACTTGTGTTATTGAAATTTAATTTTCCAGTTCAAAGAAATGTTCTTAGGGCTGGAAAGTTGGTTTAGCATTTCACCTGCTTGTCTGGGAAGCCAAAGTACCCATGTAAAGCCAGATACACAAGGTGGTAAATGTGTCTGGATGTCTGAAGTTTGTTTGCAGTGGCTAGAGGTATTCACAGTCTGTCTCTCTCTCTCCCTCTCCCTCTCTCTCTTTCTCTCCCTCGCTAAGGCCCAGCATCTCTTTACTTTTTTCTGTGCATAAATAATACATGATTATTGAACCTTACTTTTCCAAAAGTAAATGAAACTCAGATACAATCTAATTTTTAATGTTTCCAAACATTTAATGGACTAGTCTGTAGAACAAAACTCTACCTTATTTCATTTGTCATCACAGCAAACCTTTGAATAGTTACTATTTCAGTGACTGTATTGAATACTCATAATTACAGCAATTACATGTCAGCATATATGCTGGTAACTGTCAACATCATCTTAAACTGAAGAATTTTCCTTGTAAACACATGACACATCCTAAATCAACTAGAAAAAAAACAGATCTGGTGTTCTGCAAGTTCCTTCACACTGATGATGTCTGGAATGAGTATATACAACCAGTATGACTCTGTTGATTTTTTTAAAAGAAATAGAATAACAGGACAGCTGAGAAAAGGTAAATACACACTTACCATTTGCTTTGTCAAAATGGTGAATAGCATACCTATACATAATCTACTGAAGTGATAATCATATGAATCAGGGGAGATTACCTTTCCATCTGTTTAAAAATATTTATTTTTTAAATTTTTTTGTTTATTTATTTTAGAGTGACAGACAGAGGGACAAAGAGGCAGAGAGAGAGAGACTGAGAGAGAGAGAATGGGCGTGCCAGGTCCTCCAGCCCCTGCAAACAAACTCCAGACACATGTGCCCCCTTGTGCATCTGGCTAATGTGGGTCCTGGGGAATCGAGCCTCAAACCAGGGACCTTAGGCTTCACAGGCAAGTGCTTAACCGCTAAGCCATCTCTCCAGCCCAATATTTGCATTATTTTAACAAACACATATCGTATTAGATTAACTAATCTTTCATATTTTGGAATTTCAATCTGTTAAAATTCTCAGTTGCTTTTAAATGGAGGTAATGATAACATGGGAGTTAAGCCAATACCAAATAATTTACTTTTGACTGATGACTACTATAATCTTCAGTTTCTCCATAAGAATGCTTTTGAACAGACAGTAATGGGACACATGGACTTCTTCCTCGTTTATTTATACAGAAGGTCTGTACTGCTAGCTGACTTTTTGTATTGTCACTAATGTTCTTTTTTGCAAAGGATAAAAGTAAATCAATGTAAAGTTGCTTTTACTCTGAACATGCACATCCTTTTTAACTAAAAACATAAAAACATTTTGACTAGCAGAAAGATATATGATCTATGAATAGACACAATCTAGTGTCTACATTACCTAACATTAACATTTTAATAAAAAAGTTTTGTGTATTGATTGATTGATTCACTTAATAGTCAACGATAATGGGCAAGCCAAGGCCTCAAGTCATTGCAAAAAATCTGCAGACATGTCAGGCACTGCCAGGCACAGACTAAGAACCCCCAAACTACAGGAGGCCACTAACTCTCCAAGCCCAGCACACCTGAACTTGGGCTCTGTCCATAGCCCTGTAACCTTTGGCCAGTTGCTTAGGAAACACCTTATCAGCCTTCTCAGAGCCCATCCTCCTGAGACCCTAGATCACCTCCTCCCCTCCCTCTGCCATTGCCTACATGCTAGAATGAATGTCCCCATAGGCTAATTAGGCATCAGAAATGAACTTGATACTCCAATCCCTTTAGGGTCCCTCTCCCCACCTTCAGATGCTTATAAACCCATTTCAGTGACAATAAACTGAGAGAGCTGTTCAACTTTCTCCTGGGAGTGTTTCTTTACTCACATGCTCACCCACCCCCAGTAGCCTGGGAGCCTTCTGGGGGAACTGCAGCCTGCCCAGGAGCAATAACCCAGGAACCCATACAGACATATGTGCCACCTTGTGCATCTGGATTACATGAGTACTGGGGAATTAAACGTGGGTCCTTAGGTTTTATAGGCAAGCATCGTAACTACTAAGACATCTCTCTAGCCCCAACATTTCCCTTTGAAATTAGATATGGATTCCTGTCACCACAGTGATCGACAAGGATCCACCCATGACTCCATCCTGAGGCTGTGTGAAGGACAGAAGTGAAAGCCACCTGCATCACACTATAGAGGTAATGATACAATGACCATTTAAATTGCATTACAAGTATTTTATTCATCTTCTCTGTTCATTTTTTCTTTGTGATGCCCCCTCAGAGGGGAGAATATGTGGCTAAGAACAATATTTAAACTCATAAAGATATTAAAAGATTTAATGTACATTCAGTGATGACTGTGTTCAAGCCATCTGGTTCCGAAAAATTCAAATTATTCAATAAAATATTTCAAAATAATTATTCAAATTATTTAAAAATAGCTCGTCCTAACTTTTCAGTGCTTCTAAAAGATATGAACAATGCCTCATCAGAGCATCAAGAATATGTTTGCCATTCATCCTTCCCTGCAGAACTTGTCCTTGTACATTGATAAGCACTATGGGATGTTGAACAATGCAGCCATACAAGAATGGATGAAAAATATGATAATTAAGTAAGATAAAAGCCACATGATACCTTTTGAAATGCTAAGGAATAATCTTTAAAGTGTCTCAAAACTTAATTTTTATATGCAAAGCAATTTGAATGCTCATTTCTCTCTTTGCTGATGCAGTGATATGGCTATTTTCCTCTATGGGTACTACATCTAAAGCATAAATTTAGCCTTATCTGTGTGTTTAATGCTCAGATTTGACATTTCCATCCTATCAATGGCTTAATATGAAACCACACTATTCTCCCCATTGTTTTCAGCCTCTTCGTCAATATGCTGTCAAATTCTTCATCTTTTTTCTGTTCAAACATTGAACTAAATCTTAATTTTTTCTTTATAGTAATCTATTTCCTATTTCAGGACATTTTTAGTCAAATTATTAAAATTACTTCTTAACCACTTTTATAAGTATTTTATTATATTTTATTGAGAGAGAGAAAGAGAGCGAGCAAGCATGCCAGGGCCTTTAGCCCTGCAAATGAACTCCAGACACATGTGCCACTTGTGTATCTGGCTTATGTGGCTCCTGGGGAATCAAACCTGGGTCTTTGGCTTTGCAGGCAAGTGCCTTAGCTGCTACCACAGACATGATAAGTGCATGCTATCTTCAGCTGACCACAGGATAAAGACCAGCCCTCCACTACAGCATATAGTTTTCATTATTTTGCTTTTTAACATCTTCCTCTTCACCATCTTTAACCTCTTCAAACATAAGGATAAAAGTTCCATTTTTCTGTTATCTACAGCATTCACTTGAGATAACCCCTTTATCCCACAAATTCTTTAAGTTACTTTTAAGTAAGTATACTTTTCAAAAATTAAATACAAGATGGGACTTCTGTTTTATAAATCAATAAACATTTCTTTCTCCCCCGAAACCATGTAAAAATATATACATTATTCGAGCTATCTGATTAATATTGCATATTTTTGTTTATTTCCATAAGTTACTGCAAATGTGGCAAATCAAGCAGTTAGAACAAGAAAAAAAAAATATCTCATGGCTCCATAGGTCCACCTTTACTCTGCTGAGTGTCTAGTGCAGTTTTCATAATGCAGATAGTAGGATGTAAGCAAAGGGGGGCTGAATCTTTTCCTAATCTTGTCCTCAATGTTAACAGAGTTCAGAACTATCAACTGTAAATGAAAATCAACATTTATTTGCTGGCTATTGGTCTGGGGGAGACTTCAGCTTACAGGTACACCAAATTTGATTTCTTGTGGTAACTTCTTCACTATCAAAGCTAAAACCCACTAGCTGAATACCTCTCATGTTTTGAATTTCTCTTTATGTTTAAGGGAGAATGGGCCATTATTATACTCTCACTGCAATATGAGTAGAGAACAGCAACTTATTACTTATTACAAAACCTAGGTGAAAGAATTTAGGAAGGTTTTGTCTTAAAAAGTAAGTGGCTGAGAAAATATATTTGATCAAATTTATATACTATACCATGCATAATATGTTTTGTGTACCAGCAAGATGAAATTAATTTGAATTTAAAAAAAACAACTAATAAAGTCTACACTGAATATACATTTTGAACAAGTCAGTAATTTATTCAGACATATGTAATTTTTAAAACTTCACTGTTCATTTTCAAATTCCTTGATTATAAAAAACAAAATAGGGCTTGAGGGATAGCTTAGCTGTTAAGGCATTTACCTGTAAAGCTAAAGGACCCAGGTTTGATTCCCCAGGACCCATGTTAGCCAGATGCACAAGGGGGCACACACATCTGGAGTTTGTCTGCAGTAGCTGGAGGCCCTGTTGCACCCATTCTCTCTCTCTTTCTATCTCTCCCTCCCTTTATCTGTCAAATAAATAAATAAATAAAAATATAAATATACAAAAATAAATTTAACCTATGATAGAAAAGTTACAATAACATAGATCTGCAAATACAGAGAAAAGTTCTAGATTTATGAAGACAGTCATATTGTCCATTACATCTTTAGAGAGATTAATATATTGCATTTTATTTTCTTATTAATTATTACATATTTATTGCAATACCAATGTGACACTGAAAATAGAATTTTAGCTTATGAAAAAATATGTGAGGTATGTAACTTGATATAAAAATCTCAGGAAATCTGACCACTTACTTCATTGAGGTTTTCTGTAGTTGAGTATACAAAGTCATAGTTTATATGAGCTAATACCTTGAGAGATTAATTAAAAAGAGAGAACAAAACATGTCAGTAGTCAAATAAACGTATGATAAGTAACTGTATAAGTACTTAATAAAAGGATCAGCATGACCAACATCCAATATTAGTCAACTGGGCACAATACATCCAGTAAATGACACATTTTTTGTTATGCTTTTCATCATACATACTATTAATGTATGATAAACTAATGGAGAATAAAATGTAAGTATGTGAATTTTTCATATACTTAAGGAATTATGTGAAATACAAACAAAATTGAAAGGCTAATGGAAGTTTCTTGAATATCAAAAATTTTTTCTACAACTCATGGACTGTTTTAATCACTGTTATTTTCTCTTCCTATATTATTCTTTCTTAAAAGGATTTCTGAGAATCAGCTATCCTTGTAGTCATTTGAGATTAACTGTTGTCTTATTAGATATGTAAACATTTACCATGTGTCAGTCACTTTTCAAATTCTTCGTAAGTATGAAGTGAATGTTCATTTTATCTATGCAGCAGGTAGAAAATCACATGCACAGAAAGCTTAATTTAATTATCCAGTTGTAAACATGTCACAGCCAGTTTGGTGCATAGGATATAAGTTAAAATAGAATAGAATGATAATTAAAATATTCCTATATTAATATAATTTTATAATAAGCCTGCAGCCTAAAAATGCTGGACAGAGTACTACACATTTTTTATTATATTAACATACATTTACATGTCTATAGATAAATTATTTTGGTAAAAGCCATAGTATTTTATCAGTCCACTGAAGTGTTATTCATAATGAGATATTCCAATAAATATTGGTGTAATGGCATTGAAATTCCAGCAACTTTTAATATAGCAAATGGTAAACAATACTGACTTATTTTAGTTAACATAAAAGTTGTTTCCCTACTTCCTGTGGCAGAAGAAAAATTGTAATTGGTATATATAACTGTAAACATTAAGCATTATGTATTTAAACTTTAATTTAAAATCACTTTGAGTATGAATTTGTTTTTATACCACAGTAATCTAAGGGAAGTCACTTACCTGGAGCTGTAGCACATTGATAGCACAAGCTCTTCAGAGATAAGATGAATGAGACCTGGTCCATCAATAACACAGTAGCAAATCCCCAAGGATGAGCTTTCTCTCCAATCATCTGGAGGCCATGTTTTGTTTTTATTTTAATAATCTTATTGGGAATTAAATATATGAACAAAGTGCAAACTGGTTGTATTTCTATCATGTTATCTTTTTTACACCCTCTGCCCTGACCTATTCCACTGAAAGATCTTCTTAGTGGCTCTATCAATAATCACTGTAGGGTCATAAATGCATTGGTTCCTGTGGGGATAATAAGGCCTCATAGCACACTTTCCCGCTCTGTGGTCTTGCATTCTTTCTGCCCCTTTTTCCTCAATGTTAGAGGGTATGTTAGAAATCTTCTTTAGTGTTGAGAGACTGACAGCATCTATTTTCTGCTTTGATAGTTTTGAACATCTTCAATGTCAACCACATTCTTCCTGGAGAAGGCTTTCTGGCTAGCCATGAGAGCAGTGCTCATGGAATATAAAAAATATGGAACACTTCACCAATTTGTATGTTATTACTGTATAGGTGCCACGCTAATCTTCTCCATATTGTGGTTCATTTTAATAGATGTGCTTCTGAAGTGAGAAATAAAAATAATTTGATGTTTTAAATTAAACTTAACTAATATATAGAAATGGAAAATAATATGTATTTTAAAACTTCAATATAATGTTTCAATACTTGTGTACATTATGAAATATTAAGATTGGTGAAACATATTTATCTTCTCAAACATTGGTCAATTTTGTACAATTAAACCTTTCAGCCGGGCTTGGTGGCGCATGCCTTTAATCCCAGCACTCGGGAGGCAGAGGTAGGAGGATCGCTGTGAGTTCCAGGCCACCCTGAGACTCCATAGCATAGTGAATTCCAGGAGAGCCTGAGCTAGAGTGAGACCCTACCTCAAAAAAACAAAAAAAAAAAAAAAAAGAAAACAACTTTCAAAGTATCTATTCTTCAACAGGCATGTGCATGCCTAGACAATGCATTCCTCTTTTGATCTTTTGTGCTGAAAAATGTAATGCATTTAAAATTATCTTCATTTAGAATTATATTACTAACAAATTGCATTTACATTTCTTTTTAAATTATTAAATTATTATTATATTTATTAAGGGAAGTACAGAATACACCTACGTGGCCTGAGATCCCATGTAGTGAGTCTGGAAAAACTGTAGAGAGGGCAGAAATGAAATACAAAGAGCTCCTGCCATATGGAGACTGGGAGAACATAAAGAGCCCGTGTGGAAAGTCAGGGGTAGGGGGTCTCCCCTTGTCCTAATCAAATAGAAACTCACCAGAAGCTGGAGTTCATGAGTGGTCAGGTAGCCCAGAGAGCGTGTCATCTCCCCACCTCCAAACATACTCATAACCTATGGTGGTGAGCTCTACCTTCCTGCTCAGGTAAGCCAGAGAGACAGCTGGTTACTCTGGGCTAGGGGTTGTCTCAAGAAGTGGCTAGCCATGATAACAATTTCTGGGGACTAAACTCAGCAACCACAATTTTAGGATTAGATTTAAATTCTAGGAAAGACTCCCTCCCAGGAGGTGCCAAGGTTTGTTGTGGAAAAATAGATCTCCTTTAGGAAAAAGATAAGGAGTCAGATCATCCTTTCATCTCTAGCAAAGTGGAAACTACAAGGATAGGCCCAAGGACATTGCTGCTTCTTAGTTTCATGGGCCCAATTACTCTAACTGCCTAACAAACCTACCTGACTTGCTATCATTCTCCCTTCCCTTGATAAGATATTCTAATTGCTATTAAAGGAAAGTGAACATTGACTCTTCAGTCTTTAACTGCTTCCAGCTACACAGGGGTGTGGAAATATAGCAGTTAGAGCCCCTCTCACATAGGGGAATTATTCTAAAGGACACCAAAAAGTATTGATAGAATTCAAGAAGGTAGTCCTTGAAGAAAATGTTGGGGAGAAACAATAAAATTAAGGATCTTAGAGGAGGTGGACACACAGGAAACTGGTGGCCTTTATGGTTTCCATTTTTCCAGATGTGTAGGCCTTGGAGAACATTCAAAAGAACTCAAGTAGATGGAGTTGCATTGTTTCTTGGCCATCTGAGCATGAGGTAGCTCAGATTTCCTTCCAGAACTGTACACCAAATGGCAGATTAGTGTCTGCCATAGTCTGAATCTGTTCCTGCATGGCTTGTAAAACAGATGATATATTAGCAGTTTCCATAACATTTGATCTTGACAATGGCAGATAAACCATATTTCATATAATAGCCTTTTTCATCATTTGAACCTCAGCATTTAGAAGGAATATCTTCTCAGCTCTGTCATTTATAGCTTTTAAAAACATTGACAAATGATCATACCATTCAAAAACATTTTTATTCTATTTATGTTTTTTAATCAATACATTGGCTGGGAATTTGAGATTTTTGTTTTTGTTATTATCACCTTTGCATTCAAGGAAATTCTAGAATGTACTTTTTTTTAATATACCCATGAGATAGTCAGGGTCAAAGGTTGGTACCACAGAGTCATTGGGTGCCATCAGAGGCTGCCTACTGTACTTCTGACCTCAGGACTTATTTAGGTCATGAGGTTGGACTATAATGGTATTTTGGCACCAGTTAGAAAGGAATCATCATTTTCTCCCAGTATAAGGAAGTCTTTTGACTTAAGTGACATTTGGTTACAGTCATCTCTGTATATATGGATTTGAAAATAACTCTAATAGTCCATCCATATTATATTTGAGGTGTCTATTTATCCTGGGTAATATATTTCTCTTTGAGTTTTTAAGACTGAGCATGTAGCCAAAATTTAATTGAGGATGTACTGGAGGTTACTAATGGTTCTTCAAAGGAGAATCTAGGGACCTGGGAGGAGCACTATAGCTTCTTTGGCACTGAGGTATTGATATTATGTGTTAGGATGAGTCATGGCCATGGTGGCCAAGTAGTCTTCCCTCCCTTGGGAAAGCAGGAAAGCTGATTTTTTCTAAATTGTAATTCTCATTTCAGACTGCACATTGAGTTTTTCCTAGGTTTCTGTATCATCCCTGATCAAGAATACAGGTGATTTACCAGAGGGCCAGTGCAAAACATGCTAGAAGTCTACCATCATCTCCAATGTCATTGTGACCAGGGTCAAAATATTGGCCTTTTTAGCTTCAGTGATTTCAATTGGTTTTGGCTTCTTCGTAGGTTATTAAAACACTTGAAAGGAAATTACACCAAACTTGAGGGATATGCATCTAATTAGTGAAATAAGTCTGGCTAAAGAATGACACTAAAGCTTAGAGTAATTTTGGCTAAACACTAAGTTTAGTTGTCCTGTGGCAAGGCAGGCCATATCTGAAGCATAGAATGTAGGCATGTCTATCAACACATTTAACCAATTAATTTAACTTAGAAACTACCAGAGAAAAGACAAGTAAGACAGAGTAAAGTCTTAGCACCTGTGTTTGAAAAATATTTGTTTAGTATAGATACCTGTGTGGGTGCCAATAATACAGGGAGAGTTGGAAACAGAACTGTAGACCTTGAAATCATTGATCTTAGATGACGGCCATTGTTTGAGCATGAGGCTGTACCCTGAAGTAGAGAATATGTCTCAGGAATTAATTTACTTAAGCCAGGTGTGGTGGCACACGCTTTTAATCCCAGCACTCGGGAGGCAGAGGTAGGAGGATTGCCATGAGTTCAAGGCCACCCTGAGACTACAGAGTTAATTCCAGGTCATCCTGGACCAGATTGAGACCCTACCTTGAAAAACCAAGAAAAAAAAAAAAAAGAATTAATTTACTTGATGCTCTGCAGGGAGAGCATTTGTTTTTTGCTCTTACATGGTTTGGTGGTGATCCTGTGAGGCCCATGCAGACTTTAGGGGTGTGTGGATGAGAGTGGACACCAGGATGTTCAAATAAAATTTCACCTTATGGGCTGGGGAGATGGCTTAGTGGTTAAAGCACTTGCCTTCAAAGCCAAAGGACCCAGGTTCAATTTCACAATACCCATGTAAGCCACATGCACAAGATAGTGCACATGTCTTGGAGATCATCTGAAGCAAGTGGAGGCCATGATGTGCCCATTCTCTCTTCTTTACCTGACTATTTCTCTCTCTAACATAAATAAAAATAAAATATTTTAAAATTTGAAAAAAAAATTAATTTACTTATGAGCAATGAGCTTGAGATATCAGAAATGAGGCAGTTATTTAACTATTTGATGGTACACAAAAGAACAGAATCTGGTCACTGTTGAACTAAAACAGATAAGCCATAATACAACCATTGACAAATCAGTTTTGAAAGAGAAAGCATTGTTGGATAATCAAAATTTTGGGCTTATCTTTGATAATTAATTTTATGTATATTATAAATTTTATTAACAGGAAGCAATTTTATGTCTTACTCATGACTTAAAATTGATAAAGCTTAGGCAAGCTATCCCAATATATTGATCCACCTAGCAGGCAGAAGAAAGTGACAGCAACTAAAATCAAATACTTTAAACTTAACATGAATAATTATTTGATTGAATTAGCATAAATAAAACAAGAGCTATCTTTAAAGCCACAAGGCTCTTAGTTATGAAAACCTTATTTGAAAATTAAACACTTGTAAGTGAACTTTTATCTGAAGACTCAAGAGTTAATGCCTTGGCAGTTAGAGAAACATAGGGCTGGAGAGATGGCCAAAGGCCCATGTTTGTTTTTCCCAGGACCAACATAAGACAGATGCAGAAGTGGTTCATGTATCTGAAGGTTGTTTGCAATGACTAGAGGCCCTGGTGTGCCCATTCTCATTCCCTTTCTCTATCTCTTTCTTTCTTTCTAAGATAAATAATAAATAATAATAAAAAAATAAACATAGATAACTGGTTGAGTACTTTACAGTGAGTTTTGATATACCCTAGAACCATGAGCAAATTAATATCAGTGAGGTGTTAATGACTGAACCTTAACCATAAGATTCAATTTCCTCAGTAGTTGAAACTGGTACTAAACAATCAGAGGAGGCTAATTTACATTACTGAGAACCTTAAAGCCAGTCCATATAACCTTAAATCATAACACAGTGAATATTTAGACTCAGTTGTTCTGCCAGTTAAAACCTTGGGACTTCCGGTAAAGATGGCGGCATAGGTACCATGCCAAAGCAGCCTAGGGAGGAAAAAGCCAAAAAAAAAAAAACAAAAAAACAAAACAAAAAACCCAGAAAAATACACACTTTTACTGAAAAGTGAGGTGTATAGTAAATTGAAACAGCAGCGGAGAAGTAGGAGAGATCCAGAGCCTGCACAGGCAGGCAGAAATGCCTCTGGTGGGGCAAGTCTGTGTGCCAGACCACAGATGTAGTGCTAGGCTTGAGCCTCAGGAAAAGCCAGGTGAGGGGAGTTTCCACTCACACCGGAGCTCTCCACAAACTCAAGAAAAATAAAGGAGAATGGCAGTGAACAACAGAGAAGCAGATCACAAGGTAGCAGAACGCATGGAACAGCGGGAGAACTAGAGCAGTATCGACTCCCTCCCCTTCCCCCCCACCAGTGCCCAGGTCCAGCAAACAGAGCAGTGGTCCAGGGACCCAACCATGCCTACTTGAACTGACAGAGCACCAAAGAGGGACCCAATCAAGAGCACAGCCGAGACCAATATCATCCCAAAAGGTTACTGGGATTAAACCAAGGAAGAGTCTCACCTGGTCACAAGCTGACTTGGAACCCTATACAGACCAGAAATTTTAACTGCCTGTTGCCAGGATTAAGGGAGTGGGTGAGGCACCGCACAGCCTAAGGGACATACAGAGGACCTGCTTGCCATAATACCTACTCTTGGTTAAATACAATGTGCTGTTGTGCACTGAAAGTGTACATTGTATAGTTAAATTTTAGAATCTACCTGTATTTTGTTCCACTTAGCCTACTTGAATACTCTCATAGCAGGCACACCCAACACCTAGGGTCACTTTTGCAGATACTCTGAGAGTCTTCAGAGCCATACCTAGCACCTTAAGCTCCTACCCTAAAGATATATAACATCAGATTGATTGATATATTTCATAGTACACAACTAATTTGAAAATCCAATCATCAAATAATCCAAGATGCAAAAATATATACATTGTAACACAAGAAACACCAAAAATCAAGACAATATAAATCCACCAAAAAGTATTAATGCATCAGAAAGGACCTCCAAAGAGAATGAATTAGAGGAAATCCTGGAGAGAGATTTCAAACAAATGATTATAAATATATTCAAAGTACTCAAAGAAGAAATCAAAGGAAGCAAAGAAGAAACAGGACACCAATTTAATGAAATAAAGAGGTCAATACTAGACATAAATAAGGAAATAGAAATAATAAAGAAAAACCAATTAGAATTACTAGCAATGAAGAACACAGGTAATGAAATTAAAAAAAAAAACTCTGTAGAAAATCTCACCAGTAGAATGGATGGAGGAGAGGACAGAATATCTAAGCTAGAAGAACAGGTGGCAGACCTAATACAGTCCAACAAAGAGAAAGAAAAACTTATAGAAAAGTATGTTGGAATTTCAAGATATTCGGGATGCTATGAAAATATCAAACATAAGAATTTAGGGCATAGTAGAAGGAGAAGAAATTCACTCCAAAGGCATGTTGGCATCTTCAACAAAATCATAGAAGAAAACTTCCCCAAAATTATGAAAGACTTGCCAAACCAGATACAGGAATCCTTTAGAACACCAGGTAGACAAAACCCAGAAGAACCTCTCCTCGCCATATTATAATCAAACTACCAAACATACAAACCAAAGAAAAAATATTGAAAGCAGTCAGAGCAAAAAATCAAGTTACCTACAAAAGCAAGCCTATCAGGATTACAGCAGATTACTCAACACAAACTTTAAAAGCCAGAAGGATGTGGAGTGATGTATTCCAAATTCTGAAAGATAACAACTGTCAAACAAGGTTACTTTATCCCATAAAGCTATCCATTCAAATAGACTGACAAATAAGGACATTCCATGACAAAAGCAGGCTAAAAGACTGTTTGAAGACAAAACCAGTTCTACAGTAAATATGTGAAAGAATCCTCCATGCTGAAGAAAAAGAAAAGCACACATATAAGGAACCGGGAAAAAAACAAACAATACTGAAATACTAGTTAACACAAGAGAGCAAAGTTTAAACAGGAGGAGCTACAAAAAATAAAATAAAATAAAAAATAAAAATGGCAGAAAGGAATACACACTTTTCAATAATATCTCTTAATATCAATGGCCTCAATGCCCCAACAAAAAGACATAGGTTGGCAGACGGGGTTGAAAAGCAGGATCCTTCAATTTGTTGCCTCCATGAAACCCACCTTTCTACAAAGGAGGTACACTGTCTTAGGGTGAAAGGTGGGAAAACAGTGTTTCAAGCAAATGGACGTAGAAAACAAGCAGGGGTTGCTAACCTAATATCTGATAAGGTAGACTTCATTCCAACATTAGTTAAGAAAGATAAGGTAGGCCACTTTCTTAAAAAATTTATTTTTGAACTTCCAGTTAAGATGGTGGCATAGGTACCACACCAAAGCAGCCTCAGGGAAAAAGACAAAAAAAAAAAAAAAAAAAAACAAACAAACAGCAAAATACACACTTTTACTAAAAAGTGGGGTGTGTAGGAAATTGAAGCAGCAGCGGAGAACTAGAAGAGATCCAGAACATCCAGAGGCCGCACAGGCCAGCAAAAGTGGCCCTGGGAGCTCCACCAACCACGGTGGCAGCAGTGCACCAGAAAGCCGCCACACTCAGCTCCAGCCGAAGGAAAAGCCAGGTGCGGGGAGGTTCCACTCACACGGCACTCTCCACAACTCAGGAAACGTGAAGGGAGAGTGGCAGTGAGCAACGGAGGAGTAGACCATGAGGTAGAAGAACACGGGGAACAGCAAGAGATCTAGAGCAGCTGCGGCTCCCTCCCCTCCCCCATGGTCTGAGCCTAGCTCCAGTGAACAGAGCAGCAGTCCTGGGAACCAGCCATGCCAACTTGGGCCGACAGTGGGACCCAAGCAGGAGCAGAGACCAGCAGCAACATCTGTGGCTCTGACACAGATAACAGAGGCCCCAATAGCAGCAGATCCAGTAGCAGCAACAGCAGCAGATCCAGCAGCAGCAGACCCAGGAGCGGCAGCAGTGGCAGACCCAGCAGCAGCAGCTTCAGCAGAAGCAGTGGCTCCAGAAGTGGCAGCTACAGCACCAGCAGCAGAGGCAGCAGCAGTGGGCCCAGCAGCAGCACCTTCAACTATGGACAGACCCAGCAGAGGCAGCTTTAGAAGCAGCAGTTCCAGCAGCAGGGGTGCCTATCTTCAGGGCCACAGTTGCCAGCCTCAGATTGCCCCACAGGAAAAGCCAGTGCCCAGCTCCAGAAATCAGAACAGCAGCCCAGTGACCAGGCAGTAACTTGACTGAGACCAAAATCATCCAAGGTAACTGGGATTGCACCAGGGAAGGGTCTCACTTGGTCACAAACTGACTTGGATCCCTCAACAGACCAGAAATCTTAACCTCTTTGTTGATAGAGGATCTGGTCATTATAATGACTACTCTTGCATACATACTTGGGGCTGTTTTTGAATGCATGGGTACAGTGTTTAGTTAACTTTAAGAATCTACCTGACTTTTATTCCATTGAGTCTACTTGAATACTCCCATAGCAGGGAAACTCAACCCCTAGAAGCACCTTTGTAGATACTCTGTGAGTCTTAAGAGCCACACCTAACACCTTAAGTTCCTACCCTGAAAATATATAACATCAAATCAATTGATACAGCTAAGAATACCCAGCTAGCTAGAAAATCCAAGCATTAACTTAATCCAAGATACAAAAATATATACATTATAACACAAGAAACACTAAAAAGCAAGACAATATAAATCCACCTAAAAGTATTAATGCATCAGAAATGACCTCCAGTGAGAACGATTTAGAGGAAATGCCTGAGAAAGAATTCAAAAGAATGATTGTAAATATGTTCAAACAAATCAGAGAACAAATCAAAGGAGTCAAAGAGGAACTCGAAGAGGAAATCAAAGGAATCAAAGAAGATGCAGGACACCAATTTCATGAAATAAAGTAGGCAATACAAGACATAAATAAGGAAATAGAAATAATAAAGAAAAACCAGTCAGAATTACTAGCAATGAAGAACACAGTTAATGAAATAAAAAAAAACTCTGTAGAAAATCTCACCACTAGGATGGATGAGGGAGAGGACAGAATATCTAAGCTAGAAGACCAGGTGGCAGATCTAATACAGGCCAACAAAGAGAAAGACAAACTTATAGAACAGTATGAGTTGGAATTTCAAGATATTTGGGACACTATAAAAAGATCAAATATAAGAATTCAGGGCATAGTAGAAGAAAAAGAATTCCACTCCAAAGGCATAGTAGGTATCTTCAACAAAATCATAGAAGAAAATTTCCCCCAAATTGGGAAAGAGGTGCCAATGCAGATACAGGAAACCCTTAGAACCCCAGCCACACAAAACCTGGAAAGAACCTCTCCTCGCCATATTATAGTCAAACTTACAAACACACACACCAAAGAAAAAATATTGAAAGGAGTTAGAGAGAAAAATCAAGTTACCTCCACAAGCAAGCCCATCAGGATTACAGCAAATTATTCAACACAAACTTTTAAAGCCAAAAGGGTTTGGAGCAATATATTCCAAGTTCTGAAAGATAACAACTGTCAACCAAGGTTACTTTATCCTGCAAAGTTATCCATTCAAATAGATGGAGAAATAAGGACATTCCATGACAAAAGCAGGTTAAAGGAGTATTTGAAGACAAAACCAGCTCTACAGAAAATACTTGATAGAATCCTCCATGCTGAAGAAAACAAAAAGCACCCATATAAGGAACCTAGAAAAAACAAGCAATACTCAAATACTAGTTAACACAAGAAAGCACAGGTAGAAACGGAACCACAAAAAAAAAAAAAAAAAAAAAAAGGCAAACATAAATACACACCTTTCAATAATATCCCTCAATATCAACGGCCTCAATGCCCCAACCAAAAGACATAGGTTTGCAGACTGGGTTAAAAAGCAGGATCCTACAATTTGTTGTCTCCAAGAAACTCACCTTTCTACAAAGGATAGACATTATCTTCGGGTGAAAAGTTGGAAGATGGTGCTTCAAGCAAATGGGCCTAGAAAACAAGTAGGGGTTGCTATCCTAATACCTGCCAAGGTAGACTTTACTCCAACGTTAGTCAAGAAAGATAAAGGTCACTTTATATTGATTAAGGGCACACTCCAACAGGAGGACATTACAATCCTAAACATATATGCACCTAACATGGGGTCCCCAAATTGATCAAACAAACACTATTAGAACTAAGGTCACTGATAACACCAAACACAGTGGTAGTGGGGGATTTCAACACCCCACTCTCATCAATTGACAGGTCATCCCAGGAAAAAAAATAAACAGAGAGGCATCTGGACTAAATGAGGTCATAGAAGGAATGGACCTAACAGACATCTACAGGACATTTCATCCAAATGCTGCAGAGTATACATTCTTTTCAGCAGCACATGGAACATTCTCTAAAACAGACCATATATTAGGACACAAAGCAAATCTTAACAAATTCAGGAAAATTGAAATGATTCCTTGCATTCTATCTGACCACAATGGAATTAAACTACAAATCAGTAGCAAGAAAGGCTATAGAGCATAAACAAAATCATGGAAACTAAACAATACACTACTAAATGATGAATGGGTGAATGAAAAAATCAAGAAGGAAATCAAAAAAATTAAAGAGTCAAACAATAATGAGAACACAACATATCAATATCTCTGGGACACAATGAAGGCAGTTCTAAGAGGTAAATTTATAGCCTTAAGTGCCTATATTAAGAAATTAGAAAGGTCGCAAATAAATGACCTAATGCTTTGCCTTAAAGCCTTGGAAAAAGAAGAATAAGGCAAACCAAAACTCAGTGGGCATGAAGAAATAATAAAGATTAGGGAAAAACGTAGAAAAATAGAAACAGAAAGAAAAAAAAAATCCAAAGAATTAATGAAACAAAGAGTTGGTTCTTTGAAAGGCTAAACAAGATTGATAAACCTTTAGCAAATCTGACCAAAAGAAAGAGGGAAGAGACACAAATTAATAAAATCAGAGATGAAAAAGTTAACATCATTACACATTCCGGAGAAATTCAAAAAATCATAGGGACATACTATAAAAACATATACTCCACAAAGTATGAAAATCTGTAAGAAATGGATGCTTTCCTTGATATATATATGATCTACCTAAATTAAATCAAAATGAGATTAATCATTTAAATAGACCTATAACAGACATGGAGATCCGAACAGTTATCAATAATCTCCCAAATATAAAAAGCCCAGGCCCAGATGGATTCACTGCTGAATTTCACCAGACCTTTAAGGAAAAGCCTACACCATTGCTTATTAAGCTTTTCCAGGAAATAGAAAACGAAGGAATTCTACCAAACTCCTTCTATGAGGCCAGCATCACCCTGATACCAAAACCAGGCAAGAATAGAACAAAAAAAGAAAATTACAGATCAAACTCCCTCATGAACATAGATGCAAAAATTCTCAACAAAATATTGGCAAACAGAATACAAGAGTATATTAAAAAGATCATTCACACTGACCAAGTAGGCTTTATCCCAGAGATTCAGGGAGGGTTCAACATATACAAATCTATAAATGTAATACATTATATAAATCAGTTGAAGGACCAAAATCACATCATCATCTCAGTGGACACAGAGATAGCATTTGACAAAATCCAACATCCCTTCATGATAAAAGTCCTACAGAGACTGGGAATAGAAGGAACATATCTCAATATAATAAAAGGTATTTGTGCTCTCTTTGGCAGCACATATACTAAAATTGGAACAATACAGAGAAGATTAGCATGGCCCCTGCGCAAGGATGACACAAAAATTTGTGAAGCATTCCATATTTTTTTTTAAAAAAAGGTATTTATGACAAATCAACAGCCAACATATTACTAAATGTGGAAAAACTAGAAGCTTTTCCACTAAAATCAGGAATAGGACAAGGGTGTCTACTGTTCCCACTTTTATTTAGTATAGTTTTGGAAGTCTTAGCTATAGCAATAAGGCAAGAGACACACATAAAAGGATACAAATTGGAAAGGAAAGGATCAAGTTATCATTATTTGCAGATGACATGATTCTATACATAAAGGACCCTAAAAACTCTTCTAGCAAACTGCTAGATCTCATCAAAACCTACAGCCATGTAGCAGGATACAACATAAATACACAGAAATCAATAGCCTTCATATATGCTAAAAACAAACACACAGAGGATGAAATCGTTCCCGTTCACAATTGCATCAAAAAAAAAAAAAAAAAGTACCTTGGAATAAACCTACCCAAGGAAGTAAAGAATCTCTACAATGAGAACTTTACAACACTCAAGTGAGAAATTGCAGAAGACACTAGAAATTGGAGAAATATCCCCTGTTCCTGGATTGGAAGAATCAATATTATGAAAATGGCAATCTTACCAAAAGCAATCTACAGATTTAATGCAATCCCTATCAAAAAATTTATTTTTATTTATTCTTTTTTAAAAAAAATTAATCTTTTTAAAATTTATTATTATATTTTATAAATTAGTTTTGTATTCAGTAAATCCAGTCAATTTGGTACCATTATTAGGCTCATCCATGACCTACCCCCTCCCCATTGGCCCCTCCATGTTGAAGTATATGGGTCTTGCATTGTGGAATTAGCCCACAGTTATGGGTAAGATAAATGTGTCTGCATATCATGACCCAACATGTGACTCTGACATTCTGTCTGTGGCCACTTCCAAAATTTTCTCTGAGCCATGTTGGGTTCATTTTTGGTCTGCTTCATTGATGAGGTGTTGGAGGCCTCTGAGGCTCTGGCTCTCTGATTTCATAGGAGTTTCTTTTTCTCTGTGTTGGTTTCCTTCCACCTTGTGCTGGTATCCAGTTCATCAGCAAAACAGCACCCTTGTTGTTTTCATCAATTTTTCTTAGTTTCATGCCTTTTGAGGTATGGCGGGGTGGCTCTCTCCTTATCATCTACATTTATCTGAAAAAGAGAAGCAAAATCTGCAATGGAGAGTAACTTAGTGCCAGGACTAATGAGATAAACCTTACATTTTTAATAGATTGTTTAATAGGTATAGGCCCTCTTGTAGCCCATGATTGATGGTAGCTTGATATTGGACAGTGGGCTTATGTTTGGATATGGTTCTGACTTGTTTCCCAGCCCCAGCTATGGGTTCCATAACACAGAGGAGATAAGTTAGCCAAATCAAGAGCAGTTGGATCCACACCATGGCTGTGTGCCACTCATGCACTTGTGTGGGAATCACAACAGGTTGTTTGCTGCTAAGTACGTTAGACCATGAGTGGCTTGGACAGATATTAGTTATTTTCCCCAGTAGCCCATGTAGCACTTTCTGACACTAGATGCACTGACTGTCTGGGGACTGATTCTCTTCTAGCTTCCAGCCATGAGGAAGGCCACTTTATATTGTTTAAAGTCACCCTCCAACAGGAGGACATTACAATCCTAAACATATATGCACCTAACATGGGGCCCACAAATACATCAAACAAACACTATTAGAACTAAGGTAACAGATAACACCAAATACAGTGGTATTGGGTGACTTCAACACTCCAATCTCATCAATTGACAAGTCATCCTGGGAAAAAATAAACAAAGAGTCATCTGGACTAAATGAGGTCATAGGAGGAATGGACCTAACAGACATCTACAGGACATTTCATCCAAATGCTGCAGAGTATACATTCATTTCAGCAGCACATGGAACATTCTCTAAAACAGACCATATATTAGGACACAAAGCAAATCTTAACAAATACAGGAAAATTAAAATAATTCCTTGCATTCTTTCTGACCGCAATGGAATCAAACTACAAATCAATAGCAAGAAAGGCTATAGAGCATACACAAAATCATGGAAATTAAACAACACATTAAAATATGATGGATGTGTCAATGAAGAAATCAAGAGGGAAATCAAAAAATTTATAGAGTCAAACGATAATGAGAACACAACATATCAAAATCTCTGGGACACAATGAAGAAAGTCCTAAGAGGTAAATTTATAGCTTCAAGTGTCTATGTTAAGAAATTAGAAAGGTGACAAGTAAATGACCTAATGCTTCACCTTAAAGCCTTGGAAAAAGAAGAACAAGGCAAACCAAAAATCAGTAGACAGGAAGAAATAACAAAAATTATGGCAGATATTGATGAAATAGAAACTAAAAAAAGAATAATCCAAACAATTAATGAAACAAAGATTTGGTTCTTTGAAAGGATAAACAAGATTGATAAACCCTTAGCAAATCTGACCAAAAGAAAGAGAAAAGAGACACAAATTAATAAAGTTAGAGATAAAAAAAGGTAACATCAGAACACATGACAGAAAAATTCAAAAATCATAGAGAAATACTATGAAAGCATATTCTTCACAAAGTAAGAAAATCTGAAAGAAATGGATGAGCTCCTTGATTTATATGACCTACCTAAATTAAATCAAGATGAGACTAATCACTTTAATAGACCTATAACAGACATGGAGATCCGAACAGTTATCAAAAATCTCCCAACTAAAAAAAGCCCAGGCCCAGATGGATTCACTGCTGAATTTTACCAGACCTTCAAGGAAGAGGGAACACCATTGCTTCTTAAGCGTTTCCATAAAATAGAAAAAGAAGAAATTCTACCACTCTCTTCTTATGAAGCCAGCATCACCCTGATACCAAAACAGGCAAAGATAGAACAAAAAAAAAAAAAAAAGGAAAATTACAGTCCAATCTCCCTCATAATCATAGATGCAAAAATTCTCAACAAAATACACAGAATACACGAATATATCAGAAAGATCATTCAACCTGATCAAGTAGGCTTTATCCCAGTTATGAAGGGATGGTTCAATAGACGAAAATCGATAAATGTAATATGTTATATAAATGGACTGAAGGACAAAAATCACATGATCATCTCATTAGACACAGGGAAAGCATTTGACAAAATCCATCATCCCTTCAGGATAAAAATCCTAAAAAGATTTGGAATAGAAGGAACATATCTCAATATAATAATGGCTATTTATGACAAGCCTACAGCCAATATATTACTACATTTGGAAAAAGTGGAAGCTTTCCCACTAAAATCAGGAACAAGACAAGGGTGTCCACTGTCCCCACTTTTATTTAATATAGTACTGGAAGTCTTAGCCATAGCAATAAGACAAGAGACACACATAAAAGGGATACAAATTGAAAAGGAAGAGATCAAGTTATCATTATGTGCTGATGACATGATTCTATATATAAAGGACACTAAAGACTCTACTATCAAACAATTAGAGCTGATAAACACCTGCCATGTAGCAGTATACAAAATAAATACACAGAAATCAGTAGCCTTCATATATGCTAACAACAAACACAGAGAGGATGAAATCAGAGAATCACTCTCATTCATAATTGCATCAAAGTAAATAAAGTACCTTGGAATAAACCTAACCAAGGAAGTAAAGGATCTCTAAAATGAAAACTTTATAACTCTCAAGCGAGAAATTGCAGAAGAAGTGGAAAAACATCCCTTGTTCCTGGATTGGAAGAATTAATATTGTGAAAATGGCAATTTTACCAAAAGCAATCTACACATTTAATGCAATCCTCATCAAACTTCCAAAGGCATTCTTCATGGAAATAGAAAAAACAATCCAACAATTCATTTGGAATCACAGAAAACCTCAAATATCTAAAATAATACTGAGCAACAATAATAAGAATGCTGGCATCATCATGCCTGATTTTAACCTATACTAAAGAGCCATAGTAACAGAAACAGCATGGTACTGGCACAAAAACAGACATGTAGATCAGTGGAACAGAATAGAGGACCCAGATGTAAATCTAAATAGCTATAGCCACCTGATATTCAATAAAAATGACAGCCTCTTCAGCAAATGGTGTTTGGAAAACTGGATATGTATTGTAGAAGTATGAAAATAGATCCTTCTCTCTCTCCATGCACAAGAATTAAGTTCAAATGGAGTAAAGACCTTATCAGACTGGAAACTCTAAAAGTGCTTGAGGAAAAAGCTAGGGGAAACCCTTCAACAAATTGGTCTTGGCCAAGAATTTCTGAATATAACCCCAATTGCTCAGGCAATAAAACTACAGATTAACCACTGGGACCTCATGAAGTTACAAAGATTTTGTACTGCAGAGGACACTGTGAATAAAGAAAAGAGGCAACCTACAGAATGGAAAAAAAATTTTCCCCAGCTATATATCTGATAGAGGATTAACACAAAAAGTTAAATAATAAGAAATCCAACAAGCCAACTAAAAAATGGGCTATGGAGCTAAATAGAGATTTCTCAAAGGAAGAAATACAGAAGGTGTATAAACATCTAAAGAAATGTTTTACATCCCTGAGTCATCAGGGAAATGCAGATTAAAACTACATTGAGATTCCATCTCACTCCTGTCAGATTGGCTACCATCATGAAAACTAATGATCATAAATGCTGGTGGGGATGTGAAAAAGAGGAACCCTTCTACACTGTTGGTAGGCATGCAATCTGGTCCAGTCATTGTGGAAATCAGTGTGGAGGTTCCTAAAACAGCTAAAGATTGATCTACCATATGACCCAGCTATAGCACTCCTAGACATATATCCTAAGGACTCATCTCATTTCCTTAGAAGTACATGCTCAACCATGTTTATTGCTGCTCAATTTATAATAGTGGGGAAATGGAACCAGCCTAGATGTCCCTCAACTGATGAGTGGATAATGAAGATATGGCACATTTATACAATGGAATTCTACTCAGCAGTAAAGAAAAATGAAGGTATGAAATTTGCAGAAAAATGGATGGATCTGGAAAGGATGATACTAAGTGAGGTAACCCAGGCCAAGAAAGCCAAGTGCCACATGTTCTCTCTTATATGTGGATCCTAGCTACAGATGATTGGGCTTCTGTGTGAGAAGGATAAAACTCAGTAGTAGGAGCCAGTAAGCTAAAAAAGAGGTACAAAGTGAAGAGAAAGGAAGGGAGGAGGGTACTTAATAGGTTGGTATTGTATATATGTAAGTAGAAGAATAGATTAACTGGGGTAAAAAGGCCCAAAGTCAGGTCAGGGGAGGAGACTGAGTAAAGGAAAAGTGGACAAGGTCTAATCAAAATCTGAAAGGACATAAATAAATCATATGGAATTCTCCGATTTTGGACAATGCAATAGATCATTGCCAGAAAATTTTCAGTTCCAGAGATGGGATACCTTCCAATGAGTTGTTGGCCAGAGATGTCCCTGATGCCCCCAAAACATTATAGGCCATTGCCAGGTCCCTTGGTTTCCCACTAGGAATTGATGGTAAGCCCTATTGCTGAAGTCTCCACATACTTGGGCTGCAAGGCTACTGAGAAATCCTGCTGGAACAGAGGTGATAGCATTCTTCATGTAGACCAGGTGACAGAAAGCTGGAAAAAGACATTTTACATGCTGTTCAATGGGAGAAACAGATACTACCATTGATGATACTCAACAGTGGACACTTCAAGCCTTATAATTGGCCAGCCAGGCCAAATGAGCCAACGGGTGCAATAGTGGCACCTCTGTCATGGTGGAAACCAACTGCCCTCTAATTGGACTGGAGGCCCACTCCATGGGAGGGAATCCATTCTTGATACTGAAAGCTTAAAACAGGGGGAGTCATGGTCCCTAGGGGTGTAACATCATATATATATATACTGGATGCCAAGGTTTTTTAAATCTTATTTTTCTCAATTTTTTTTGAAATTCCATTCTCCATCATTTTCCCATTCCCATCTGAATAAGTCTCTCTTTTATTTTGATATTGTGATCTTTCCCTTCTCTTATGATGGTCTTGTATAGGTAGTGTCAGGCACTATGAGGTGATGGATATTGAGGCTTTTTCATGTCTAGAGAGAGCACATTGTAAGGAGTCCTACCCTTCCTTTGGCTCTTACATTCTTTCTGCCACCCCTTCTGCATTAGACCCTGAGCCTTGGAAGGTGTGGTAGAGATGTTACTCGGTACTCTAGTCACTTCTTTCCAGCACCATGATACCTTCTGAGTTGTCCTAAAGTCACTGCCATCTGAAAAGAGAAGATTCTCTATCCAAAGCATGAATATAAGGGTATTAATATTAAGAGAAGTGCTTACTGGACAGTTTGATTTGCATAGTATATACACTTATCCCGACATGAGCAGATGTTACACCTGCCTTTACTAACATTTTGATAGCTTAAATGCCCTCCTGAGGGCAGGTTTCAAGGGGCCCGATTCCATTCTGGCCTCTGTTGGAACCTGGGATATGGTTCTCCACCCCCCTTGACTGTGAATATTTGGGACTAAAGGTTTATTGTTATTGCTTCAAAAGAAATCTCTGATTTTATTGCTTTAAGGTTAGGGATTAGAGACATGACCAATCACTTCCAGAAGAAGCCCACCATCTGTTGATATTTGAGAGAAAAAGAGAGGCAGGTGGGAAAGATAATTTACTCAGTGCTATCATAATCTGTTTTTATTCTGAAGTACATATTAGGCAAGCCTGATGATTATCTTAAGGAGTTTGTAAACTGATTAAATATCTTGACTCAGTTTATGCATTTAACCTTTTCTGCCTAGTAAGAAATTCCACCTCACAGAGGTGACTTTAGGTGTTCAGAAGGAGGAACTATAAAGAGAACCAAAATTATATGCTGTTTGTCACTCCCTTACCTTGTCAGAGACAATTGGCCATTTGTCTCTGGACGAGGTCTCGAGGACAAATGGCTTATACCTGCTTGGGGTCTGAGACAAAGGGATGCCCATCTTTTTTCTAGAGTCCACTCTGTAGTCTCAGGGTGGCCTCGAACTCACAGCAATCCTCCTACCTCTGCCTCCTGAGTGCTGGGATTAAAGGCATGTGCCACCATGCCCGGCCTAGAGTCCATGACTTTAAGTCGTATCTAACAGCAAAGAAGAGCAAAAGGAAATGATAGAGCAGAGAGCTAAGCATCCAGACATTCCTTGATCTATTTTGAATTTGTTCTTCTAAGAAATTTAATTTTCACATTTAAAATACACAAGGTGATAGGGTCCTGTTTGTGGCTAACCTGATTAGATCTTCAGAGAACATTAATTTAAAAATTTTAGCACCAGATTAAGTGTCTCTAAACAGTTGAAAAACTCTTAAATTTACTCATGGTGTTCATCTATGTTTAGCCTGAATATTATCTTTTTGTTTCTTATAAACGGATAATAGTTTTAGGCAAAAATTGGTCTCTATATTTTTCTTATAATCTTTGTACATATTCACACCTTTATACTCATATTTTAACATTCTGATCTAAGTTCCTATTAATAAAAGCATTTTTAGCCAACATTGAAAAATTCCTTCTCAGTTTCCTTAAAACTTAATTAGACATCTTTCTTAAAAGACTATTAGGAGAAAGTATACCTAATTGATTTAGCTTATTACCCATTAAGAAAGAAGTAAGTAGTCTAGTCTAAAGAATTAAGTATTTTATTATTGAAAATCTGGAGATAAAAAGCTTCAGCAGAAAAAAAAAATTCTCTACATTGTAAATGAAACCTAAGAAAAATGACAACTAGTGTGTGTGAGTGCGCATATGTATATTTTATAACTCATTGATTTGATACATATCCTACTAATAAATTCCATAGAATACATTTTTAAGAAAGGTATAAGCCTATGAATACAGGAAAAAACACTACAATTATTTTGTGGGTAATCTTTACCAATACCTCTAACACACCTGGAAATGATTTTATTAAAAGTAGTTAAGGCAAGCCAGGCATGGTGATGCACACCTTTAATCTCAGCATGTGAAAGGCAGAGGTAGAAGGATCACTGTGAGTTCAAGGCCACCCTGCAACTACAGAGTGAATTCCAGGTCAGTCTGGACTAGAGTGAGACCCTACCTCAAAAATCAAAAGAAAAGTAGTTAAGGCAGATTTTTGTTTTTTGTTTTTGTTTTTAGGTAGGCTAGCCTGGAACACAGGCCAGTTGCCTACTCCTTTCAAGTGACAGATTATTACAACCAAGAAGATTCCGTTATTTCCATAATGTCTTTAAATACCTGGAAATTTATTAGCCACCATATTGAGTAGCATTTTGTTGTTCCCAATAATTCTATATGCAAGTTGAAGTTGACCAGAAGCTGGAGGTTCAGCAGTGGCCAGGTAGCCCAGAGCACATTTACATCTTTAGAGAACCAGAAATACCCCATGTTTATTAATCAAATCCTCCACATCAAATGCAAATGTGATTGTGTATTTTTAGTATCTCAAAGTTTTGCAACATTAATCCAACGTGAGTCCTCATTAAAATTACCAAAATGAAATATGACATTAACCATCCATTTAGATGGATAAAGGCACTATCTATATTCTATAGGTTAGCAAATGTCTGTATGCAATCACCAGAATGATGAACAGTTGAAGCTTCTAATACTTTAATTGAAAGTTATCTACACATTTTTTTCCACTTCCAATCACTAGAATTTGACATTATTTATATAAAAATTAATTCTTACCTTAAAATTAATAGCTTTCTAGAGTAAAAAATTAAGTATGTCAGATTCACAAAAAGAAAGGGGAACCTTAGAATATCTAATTAAATGAGGCCAGCATAATTTCCCAACATTATTAATGAATTATGCTTTTGCCAAAGAGTAGCTTCAGGGCATCGTTTAATCCACTAGCTTTCCATCTAGAGAACTATTAAAACAAAGCCTGCTTACTCCTACTCAGTAGGAAACTGAAGGTTTCAAAAGTTTCCTAAAACATCCCTAAGGTAAAGATTGATGATTATTTTATCCAAACAAATATGAGACATTGTGCTCTTTTTGCTGTCTTTGTGACAAGAACATCAAGTACTATGGATTCATTTGCTCTGCAGTTTTTCAATATGCAAATCCAATAGTGAAACATTCCAGTGAGGAAAAAAAAAAAAAAAGAAAAACTTCTATAGAGCCATTTAATTCACTGGAGATTCTCTTACATTCATACTATTGAAAATTCTGCCAGTACTCATGCCAATGTACTCATCAATAACTTAAAGCATATATGTACTGTTATTTCACAAAACAAATTAATAACTCCTCTTCCCATTTTTTAAATTTCAGTTATTTACTGGCAGTCTCATATATTAAAGTGCATTTTCATGGACATAAAATTGTGATTGGTTGTCGTCATTGAGTAATTTTCCTGGTTAGTTGAATGGTAGCAAAAGGCCAGTAATTCTCAGCATAATCAATTTTGACTTATTAAAATTGTGGCATCTTTAAAGTTCTTACTAATGTTGACACAATTATGGGTGACATGCACATCTCTCAACTGTTCTTTCTTAGTCTTTGATGCTTGTAACTACTTATCCTTGGATTCCAGATCTCACCCGGTCCCTTTGTCTTTAACTTTTCTTTGTCTGACAGATCCTGCTCTACCCACAGGAAATAACTGTAGGAAGCTGCAGAAATTAAATTTCTTATCCCTCAAAAGTTCAGTGCAAATAACTGCCAAGACTCACTCCACTAATGACAAGGAAAGCAACTGGTAAAAGTTGCACTAATGTCCTGACTAAGATAATTTTCAAGATGTCCTATAACTGAGCCATTGTTAGACATTCTTCTTCCATATGTTTATTTTAGAAAAAGTTCTTGCTAATGAAATCATTTTATAGACCTTTGAAATGTCAATATTATTAAAATCTTCATGTTAGTTTTGTAACTAGAATAAATTTACAAAGATCTGGTGACCAACCTTTTTTTAGAGAAAGAGAGAGAGAGAGAAAGAGAGAGAAGGAGAAAATGGGCATACCAGGGCCACAAGCCACTGAAAAAATCTCCAGATGCATAAGCTACTTTGTGCATCTGGCTTACATGGGTACTGGTGAATCAAACCTGGGTCTTTATGCTTCACAAACAAGTGCCTTAACCACTAAGCAATCAGTCCAGCCCTAATCAGCCTTTTGAAAGTAATCTTCCATGACAGTAACAGTATATTATACCTTTCTAAGTAAGGGCTTCAGTGAGCCTTAGCTGCAAGTTGCTACAAGTTATACAGCCATATCCTAACTGTACATAAGAGAAAAGTTAGTTTTCTTTAAAAGCCAGTAAAGAGGTGACCTAAAGTCTTTTCCACCAACTCTTTAAAATCTCAATGCCTTTACATCGGGTTTCATGAGAGGTCAGCCCCACTGAATTCTGTCCATTTTTACTGGTCTTTTCCTTTTAAGTTTGCTTGATGCAACTTTTCTTTGATAGCACCAACATATCTTTTTCACTTTACGTCTTCTGTGATTGTAAATGGAACTATGTTAATTAATTAATTTATTTATTTTGCTTTTTACTTTCCATTTCTTGTGAAGGGGTAATACATTTAACCCAAGTTCTCAGAAGAAGCAAACTATGTAAGATCATGATGATCTTGAACTTGATGGGGCAAAACATCCAGATTACAGAAAGCTGTAAAGCTGCAAAGGAAATGACATCATTTTAAGCTCATTTTAGTCTCTTTTTAATATTTATCATCAATGCCTATATCTGAATGAACAAGCTGACTTTTTTATTAGTTATGTATACAGTCATGTTGGTATCATCATTAGCCTTACCCCTGCCCTCCCCCTCAATATGGACCCTCCTCAATGGGGAATATGTTTTGTTCATTGTGGGGTTAGTTATGGGTAAAAGGCAATTTCTCTGTGCATAAAGGCCCAACATCTGGCTCTAACATTCTTTCTGCCCCATCTTCCACAAATTTTCCTGAGCCATGTTGGACTCATTGTAGGCCTGCTTCAGTGATGAGGTCTTGGGAGCCTCTGTGTCTCTGGATATCTGGTTTGGCAGGAGTTGAGTGTTCGCTATGTCCCTCTCCTTCACCGTTGTGCTGGTACCAGGTTCACCAAGAAAGCAGCACTCTTTTTTTTTCACCAATTACACTTAATTTCAGCTAGGGCCTTATTGAGTAGTGATGGGTTGGTTTGCTCATTAGGATCTGTGTCTATCTGAAAGAGAGAAGAAATTCTCCAATGGAGAGTAAAGTTAGTGCTAGAAAAATGGGATAACCACTTTGTTTTGTTTTGTTTTTTTTTTAAAGAGAATTTAATAGGTTTAGGCACTCTTGTAGCCCATGATTTCTGAGAGCTTGATAATGGACAGCAGGCTCATTTTCGGACATGGTTCTGATGACTTGTTTCCCAGATAAAGGTATTGGTTCCCTTCCACTGAGAAGATCAGTTAGCCAAATCAATTGCAGTTAGTTTCCCACCATGGCTGTGTGCCACTATTGCACTTGTGTGAGAATCATGTCAGGTTGTTTCTGCTGAATAGATTAGACCATGAGTTACTTGGACAGATGTTGGTCATTTTCCCCCAGGTGCTCATGTAGCAAATTCTGGTGCTAGATGAGCTGTGTTTGGATGGACTCTTCCAGGTTCCAGTCAGGTCACTGCAGGTTTCATACCATCAGCATATGGAGTCTTCAGCAATAGGGTCTTACCACTAACCTTTGGTGGGTCACCAAGTACTCTGACAGAAATCTGTCTTCTTTTGGGAAACCTTGTAGGTCTCTCTGATCAACAGCTCATTGTTGATGGTAGCCACATGCTACATGCAGGTACTGAGATTACAGGTCAGTAACAAAGAAAAGAAGGAAGAAAAAGATAGGTAATATGGAAGAGATAGAGAGTAGAGAGAGAGAAATAGAAGAAGTTTAAGGTCAATTTTGATCATACTCTCTCCAGGGCCTTGTGATTCAGGTGTTCCCTCCAAGGGCCTGATGAAGGTTCAACCATTTAGTCTGTCTTATAGGATGTAGATTTTATGGTGCCATTACCATTTGGGTCCAGTTTTGTGTGCCCCATCTCTACTCTTACCCTCCCCTCCTACCCCACCTATGCTATTGTACAGTCCTTGAGATGCTTATTGGGTATGTCAGCATCTTGGGTAGATTCAGATAAGGAGCTGTAGATGAGCGAGACTATGCAAGGATTATGTTTTTGAATTGGGTGAGTGCACTGAGAATGATCTGTTCTATGTTCAACCATTTTCCTTCAAATTTCATTGTGTCATTTTTTCATACTGCTGTGTAGAATTCTGTAATGTAGATATCCCACATCTTGGTTATCCATTCTTCAAATGATGGACATCAGAGTTGATTCCAGCTCTTAAATATTATGAACTGAGCAACTATAAACATGGTTGAGTAAATCACTCTGGTCTGAGGTGTGGAGCTTTTAGGACAAATGCCCAGTAAGGGAATAACTGGGTCTGTTGGGAACTCTATAGTCAACCTTTTTCAGGAGTCTCCATTTTGCTTTGCAAAATGGTTGTACCATCTTACATTCCCACCAAGAGTGGAAAAGGGCTCCTATTTCTGCACATCCTCACCAGCATTTATTTTCAGCAGATTTTTTTCCTCAATTTTTATTAACATTTTCCATGATTATAAAAAATATCCCATGGTAATGCCCGCCCTCCCATCTCACTTTCCCTTTTGAAATTCCATTCTCCATCATATCCCCCTGCATCTTAATCAATCTACTTACATATATAAAATACAGCCCTGTTAAGTACCCTTTTCCCATACTTTCTCTTCCAGTTATATCTCCTTTATAACTTACTTGCCTCTGATACTGATTTTCTTTTTCCTTCTCACTAAGAATCCCAATCATCTGTAGCTAGGATCCACATATGAGAGAAAACATATGGTGCTTGGCTTTCTGGGCCTGGGTTACCTCACTTAGTATAATCCTTTCCAGATCCATCCATTTTTCTTCAAATTTCATAACTGCATTTTTCTTTGCTGCTGATTATAACTCTATTGTATAAGTGTGCCATATCTTCATTATCCACTCATCAGTTGAGGGACATCTAGGCTGGATCCATTTCCCAGTTATTATAAACTGAGCAGCAATAAACATGGTTGAGCACATACTTCTAAGGAAATTAGATGAGTCCTTAGGTTTTATGCCTAGGAGTGCTATAGCTGGGTCATATGATAGATCAATCTTTAGCTGCTTTAGGAACCTCCACACTGATTTCCATAATGGCTGGACCAGATTGCATTCCCACCAACAGTGTAGAAGGGTTCCTGTTTTCCACATGCCCACCAGCATTTGTGGTCATTTGTTTTCATGATGGCAGCCAATCTGACAGGAGTGAGATGGAATCTCAAAGTAGTTTTAATCTGCATTTCCCTGATGACGAGGGACATAGAAAAAAATTTTAGATGCTTATATGCAATTCGTATTTCTTCCATTGACAACTCTATAATTAGCTCCATAGCCCATTTTTTGATTGTCTTGTTTGAATCCTTATTATTTAACTTTTGAGTTCTTTGTATATCGTAGATATTAATCCTCTATCAGATATATAGCTGACAAAGATTTTTTCCCATTCTGTAGGTTGCCTCTTTGCTTTATTCACATTGTCCTTTGCAGTGCAAAATCTTTGTAACTTCATGAGGTCCCAGTGGTTAATCTGTAGTTTTATTGACTGAGCAATTGGGGTTGTATTCAGAAAGTCTTTGCCAAGACCAATATGTTGAAGGGTTTCCCCTACTTTTTCCTCTAAAAGTTTTAGAGGTTCAGATCTGATGTTAAGGTTTTTAATCAATTTGGACTTAATTCTTGTGCATGGAGTGATAGAAGAATCTATTTTCATCCTTCTACAGATACATATCCAGTTTTCCAAACACCATTTGCTGAAGAGGCTCTTGTTTCTCCAATGAGTATTTTTGGCATTTTTTATCGAATATCTGGTGGCTATAGCTATTTGGACTTACATCTGGGTCCTCTATTTGGTTCCATTGATCTATATGTCTGCTTTTGTGCCAGTACCACACTGTTTTTGTTACTATGGCTCTGAAGTATAGGTTAAAATCAGGTATACCACCAGCCTTATTTTTGTTGCTCAGTATTTATATATTCAAGATTTTTTGTGATTCCAAATGAGTTGTTGGATTGTTTTTGCTATTTCCATGAAGAATGCCTTTGGAATTTTGATGGGGATTGTTTTAAATGTGTAGATTGCTTTTAGTAAGATTGTCATTTTCACAATATTGATTCTTCCAATCCAGAAACAAGGGATGTTTTTACACTTCCTAGTGTCTTCTGCAATTTCTTGCTTGAGTGTTTTAAAGTTCTCATTGTAGAGATTCTTTATTTCCTGGTTAGGTTTATTCCAAGGTACTTTATTTTCTTTGATGCAATTGTGAATGGGAGTGATTCTCTGATTCCATCCTCTCTGTGTTTGTTGTTAGCATATATGAAGGCTTCTGATTTCTGTGTATTTATTTTGTATACTGCTACTTGGTGGTAGGTGTTTATCAGCTCTAATTGTTTGATAGTAGAGTCTTTAGTGTCCTTTATATATAGAATCATGTCATCAGCACATAATGATAACTTGATCTCTTCCTTTTCAATATGTATCCCTTTTATGTGTGTCTCTTGTCTTATTGCTATGGTTAAGACTTCCAGTACTATATTAAACAAAAGTGGGGACAGTGGACACCCTTGTCTTGTTCCTGATTTTAGTGGGAAAGCTTCCACTTTTTCCACATTTACTAATATATTGGCTGTAGGCTTGCAATAAATAGCTTTTATTATATTGAGATATGTTCCTTCTATTCCCAGTCTCCCTAGGCCTTTCATCATGAAGGGATGTTGGATTTTGTTGAACGCTTTCTCTGTGTCTAATGAGATGAATATGTAATTTTTGTTCTTCAATCCCTTCATATGATGTATTACATTTATAGATTTGTGTATATTGAACCATCTCTGCATCTCTGGGATAAAGCCTACTTGGTCAGTGTGAGTGATCTTTTTGATATATTCTTGTATTCTGTTTGAAAATATTTTGTTGAGAATTTTTGCATCTATGTTCATGAGGGAGATTGGGCTGTAATTTTCTTTTGTTCTATCTTTTCTGGTTTTGGTATCAGGGTGATGCTGGCTTCATAGAAGGAATATGGTAGAATTCATTCTTTTTCTTTTTATGGAAAAGCTTAAAAAGCAATGCTGTTAGCGCTTCCTTGAAGGTCTGGTAAAAGCCAGCAGTGAATCCATCTGTGCCTGGGCTTTTATTAGTTGGGAGATTTTTGATAACTGTTCGGATATCCATGTCTGTTATAGGTCTATTTAAGTGATTAATCTCACCTTGATTTAATTTAGGTAGGTCATATAAATCAAGGAACTCATCCATTTCTTTCAGATTTTCTTACTTTGTGAAGAATATACTTTTATAGTATTTCTCTATGATTGTTTGAATTTTTCTGTCATGTGTTCTGATGTTACCTTTTTTATCTCTAACTTTATTAATTTGTGTCTCTTTTCTCTTTCTTTTGGTCAGATTTGCTAAGGGTTTATCAATCTTGTTTATCCTTTCAAAGTACCAACTCTTTGTTTCATTAATTCTTTGGATTATTCTTTTTTTAGTTTCTATTTCATTAATTTCTGCCATAATCTTTATTATTTCTTCCTGTCTACTGATTTTTTGTTTGCCTTGTTCTTCTTTTTCCAAGGCTTTAAGGTGAAGCATTAGGTCATTTACTTGTCACCTTTCTAATTTCTTAATATAGGCACTTGAAGCTATAAATTTACCTCTTAGGACTTTCTTCATTGTGTCCCAGAGATTTTGATCTGTTGTATTCTTATTATCGTTTGACTCTTTAAATTTTTTATTTCTTGATTTCTTCATTGACCCATCCATCATGTAGTATGTGTTGTTTAATTTCCATGATTTTGTGTATGCTCTATAACCTTTCTTGCTATTGATTTGTAATTTGTTTCCATTGCAGTCAGATAGCATGCAAGGAATTATTTTAATTTTCCTGTATTTGTTAAGATTTGCTTTGTGTCCTAATATATGGTCTATTTTAGAGAATGGTCCATGTGCTGCTGAAAAGAATGTATACTCTGCAGCATTTGGATGAAATGTCCTGTATATATCTGTTAGGTCCATTACTTCTATGATCTCATTTAGTCCAGATGCCTCTCTGTTTATTTTTTCCCTGATGACTTGTCAGTTGATGAGAGTGGGATGTTGAAGTAACCCACTACCACTGTGTTTGGTGTTATCTGTGACCTTTGTTCTAATAGTATTTGTTTGATGAATTTTGGTGCCCCAATGTTAGGTGCATATATGTTTAGGATTGTAATGTCCTCCTGTTGGAGTGTGCCTTTAATCAATATAAAGTGACCTTCCTTATCTTTCTTGACTAACGTTGGACTAAAGTCTACCTTGTCAAATATTAGGATAGCAACCCCTGCTTTTTTTCTAGGACCATGTGCTTGAAACACCATTTTCCAACCTTTCACCCTAAGATAATGTCCATCTTTTGTAGAAAGGTGAGTTTCTTGGAGACAATAAATTGAAGGATCCTTCTTTTTAACCCAGTCTGCAAACCTGTGTCTTTTGTTTGGGGCATTGAGGCCATTGATATTAAGTGATATTGTTGAAAGCTGTGATTTATGTTTGCCATTTTTTTTGTTTTTGTTGTGGTTCTGGCTCTACCTTTGCTCTCTTCTGTTAACTAGTATTCGAATATTGCTTGTTTTCTCCAGGTTCCTTATATGTGTGCTTTCCCTTCTCTTTGGCATGGAGGATTCTTTCAAGTATTTTCTGTACAGCTGGTTTTGTCTTCAAATACTCTTTTAGCCTGCTTTTGTCTTGGAACGTCCTTATTTCTCCATCTATTTGAATGGATAGCTTTGCAGGACAAAGTAACCTTGGTTGGCAGTTGTTATCTTTCAGAATTTGGAATATATCACTCCAAGCCTTTCTGGCTTTTAAAGATTTGTTTAGTAATCTGCTGTAATTCTGATGGGCTTGCCTTTGTAGGTAACTTGATTTTTCTCTCTGACTGTTTTCAATATTTTTTCTTTGGATTGTGTGTTTGGTTGTTTGATTATAATATGGTGAGGAGAGGTTCTTTCCATGTTTTTTCTAGCTGGTGTTCTAAAGGAGTCCTATATCTGCATTGTCACCTCTTTCCCAATTTGGAGGAAGTTTTCTTCTGTGATTTTGTTGAGGATATCTACTATGCCTTTGGAGTGAAATTCTTCTCCTTCTACTATACCCTGGATTTTTATGTTTGATCTTTTCATAGTGTCCCAAATATCTTGAAATTCCATTCATACTTTTCTATTAGTTTGTCTTTCTCTTTGTTGGTGTTTATTAGATCTGCCACCTGGTCTTCTAGCTTAGATATTCTGTCCGCTCCTTCATCTATTCTACTGGTGAGATTTTCCACAGAATTTTTTTTTTTTTATTTCGTTAACTGTGTTCTTCATTGCTAGTAATTCTGACTCGTTTTTCTTTATTATTTCTATTTCCTTATTTATGTCTTGTATAGCCTTCTTTATTTCATTAAATTGGTTTCCTGCATGTTCTTTTATTTCTTTGATTTCCTCTTTGATTCCTTTGATTTGTTCTTTTGCTTCTTTGAACGTGTTTACAATCATTCTTTTGAAATATTTCTCAGGCATTTCCTCCCACTCATTCTCACTGGAGGTCATCTCTGAGGCATTAATACATTTTGGTGGATTTATGTTTTCTTGATTTTTGATGTTTCTTGTGTTATAATGTATATATTTTTGCATCTTGGATTATGTCAATGCTTGGAGTTTCTAGTTAGCTGGGTATTCTTAGCTGTATTAATTGATATGATGTTATATATCTTCAGTGTAGGAGATTAAGATGTTAGGTTTGGCTCTTAACACTCTCAGAATCTAGAAAGTGTTCCTAGGGGTTAAGTTTGCATGCTATGGTAGTATTCAAGTAGGCTGAATGGAACAAAATCAGGTATATTCTAAAGTTTAACTAAACACTGTACACATTCAATCAACAACAGCACCAAGTTTTTATGCAAGAGTAGGTGTTATAACAACCAGATCTTCTGTCAATAAAGAGGTTAAAGTTTCTGGTGTGTTGAGGGTTCCAAGTCAGCTTGTGACCAAGTGAGACCCTTCCTGGGGCAATCCCAGTTACCTTTTTGGATGATTTTTGTCTCTGTCAAATAGGCTGGCTGGGTTGCTGGACCACTGTTCTGTTTTTTGGAACTGTGAACTGACTTTTCCTGTGGGGCAAACCAAGCTTGGCAACTGTGGCTCTGCAGATGGGCACCCCCATTGCTCTAACTGCTGCTGCCACTGCCGCTGAAGCTACCGCTGCTGGATCCACTGCTGCTGCCACTGAAGCTGTCACTGCTGGGTCCACCACTGGTGCTGCTGAAGTTGCCGCTGCTGGGTCCACTGCTGCTGCTGCTATAGCTGATGCTGCTGGAGCTACTGCTGCCACTGGAGCTGCTATTGCCGGTGCTGGAGCCATGACTTCCACCACCACTTTACTGCCAGAGCTGGGGCACCACTGCCAGAGCTGCTTCAGCCTGCCTGTGTGGGCTCTGGATGCTCTGGGACTCTCCTACTTTTCTGCTGCCATTTTAATTTCTCATACACCTCACTTTTTAGTAAAAGTGTGTATTTTGCTGGGTTTTCTTTGGCTTTTTCTCCCCTAGGCTGCTTTGGCATGGTTCCTATGCCACCATCTTAACCAGAAGTCCACTCATTTGATTTTTTTAACGTTTGCTAATCTTACTGGGGTAAGGTTGGATCTCATAGTTGCTTTAATTTGCATTTCCCTGGTGATTACAGATGATGAATATTTTCTTAAGTGTGTGTTTGCCATTTGTGTTTCTTCCAATGTGAAGTGCCTGTCTAGTTCTTTGCCCCATTTTGTGAGTGGGTTGTTTGACTTTTTATTGCTTAGGTTTTACAGTTCTTTGTGGATTCTAGAAATTGGATTTCTGTCATTTGGATATCTAGAAATTATTTTCTCCTGTTCTGGGGGTAATGTATTAGCTCTACTTATTATTTGTTTGTGAAGAAACATTTCATCTTCATGAGATCCCAGTGGTTAACTAGTTGTTTAAGATCCTGTGCTACTGGGTTTTTTTTCAGGAAGTCTTTTTCCATTCCTATATCACAGAATGTTCCTCCTATTTTTTTTCTTCCAGTAGTACCTGAACTTCTGGTCCTATATTGAGGTCTTTGATTTGGACTAGATTTTTGTGTATGGTGAGATATGGGGACCAAGTTTCAATTTCTTGCATATGGTTATCCTGTCCAGCACCATTTGCTAAAGACTCTGTCTTTTTTCCAGACTATATTGTTAGGGCCTTTGTTAAATATTAAGTACCTGTATTTACTTGACCCAAAGTCTAGGTCCTCAATTCTGTTCCAATGGTCTACTCCTGTTTTTGTGCCAGTACCATGCTCTTTTTAATACTATGATTTTATAATATAGATTTAGATTAGGCATGGGGATGCCTCCCAGAGGTGTTTAGTGCTATGAATTTTCCCCTGAGGACTACCATCATCGTGTCCCATAAGTTTTGGTATGATGTGTTCTCATTGTCATTCATTTCTAGAAATTATGAAATTTCATTTTTTTATTTCATCCACTACCCATTTATTGTTTCAAAGTACATTGTTCAGTTTCCAGGAGCCAATGGGATTCCTGGTGCCTCTTTTGTTGTCAATTTCTAGCAATACAGCATTACTATTTGATATCATGCAGGAAATTATTTTTATCTTCCTAAATATATGGAGGCAAGCTTTGTGACCCAGTATATGATCTATTTTAGAGATGGTTATATGGATTTCTGAGAAGAATGTATAGTCTTTGGATTTTGGTAGAATGTTCTGTACATGTCCATTAGCCCTAGTTCTATGGTTTTGTTGAGCTCTCTCTCACTTCCCTACTGTTTTTGTTTGTTTGTTTGGATGATCTATTTATTGCTGTTAGTGGACTATTGAAGTCCCCAACTATGATGGTGTTGGTGGATTTTTCCATTTGTTTGTCAAGTATGTTTTGTTTTATAAATTGTGGTGCTCTTGTGTTTGGTGCATAAAGATTTATGACTATATCTTCTTCTTAGAGTATTCCCTTGATAAGTAGGAAGTGGCCTTCTTTGTCTTTTTTGATTACTTTTGGTTTGAAGTCTAATTTGTCTGATATTAGTGTAGTTATGCTTGCATATTTCTTATTCCCGTTTGCTTGGAATGCCATTTTTCATCCTTTCACCCTGAGGCAGTGCCTGTCTTTAGTGGTGTGGTGTGTTTCTTGAAGACAATAGGTTGAAGGGCCTAATTTTCTGATCCACCCTATTAGCTTATGTCTCTTGATAGGTGAACTAAGGCCATTAATATTTAGGTTAATGACTGTGAGGTTTGATTTGATGCCTGCCATATCATGGCAGCTTATATGGTTTTGTATTTTCTTGTACTTTGTACATTTTTGTGCATTCTCTGAGTTTGGCTGTTGTGATCTGCTTCTGGTAGGCACTTGAGGTTCATTATTTGATTCTTCTGTGTGGAGAATTTCCTGAAGTACTCTCTGTAGGTTTGGCTTTGTGTTCATATAGTTGTAAAGCTGAGTTTTATCTTGGAAATTTTTCTTTTACCATCTATTATTAGGGATACTTTTTCTGGGTAGAGTAGCTTGGATTGGAAGCCATAGGTTCTTAGACTTTGTAGTGTTCCCTTCCTTGTCCTTGATTTCAGGATTTCCCTTGAGAAGTCTGAAGTAGTTCTGATGGGGGTACCTTTATATGCTATGTGTTGATTTTCCCTACCTGCTTTTAGGATGTTCTCTTTGGTATGGATTCCTAGTGTCTTAATGACAATATGTCTTGGAAACTTTCACCTTTGGTCTAGTCTGTTTGGAATTCTGTTAGATTCTTATAACTTGATGGGCCTTTCTTTTGAAAGAGTGGGAAAGTATTCTTCAATAATTGTGTTGAATAAATTCATGTTCATTTGGTCTGAATTTCTTCCCCTTCTGGTATTCCCATGGTCTGAATGTTGGAATGTTTAAGGGTATCCCACAGTTCCCTCATGTTCTGTTCACAAAAGGAAAGGTGGAGGGAGGGCTAATCAAAATCTAAGAGGATATGAATAAATCATATGGAATCCTATTTGTTTGGACAATGGAATAGTCAGGAGCCATAGAATGTTGTTAGAAAATTTTCAGTGCCAGCAATGAGATACTTTCCAGTAAGTTGTTGGCCATAGAGTTCCCTGATGCCCCCAAGACATTATAGGCCATTTCCAAAGCCCTTGATTTCCCACCAGGAATAGATGGTAAGACACTGTCTGAAGACTCCACATACTTGAGCTGCACGGTCACTGAGAGATCCTGTTGGAACTGAGCTGATAACCTCCTCCATGTAGACCAGAAAGCTGGAAGAAGCCATTCTGCATGCAGTTCAATGGAAGAAAGAGAAATCACCAGTGGAGATACTCAACAGTGGATACTGCAACTCTTATATTTGGCCAACTAGGCCAAATGAGTCAAAGGGAGCAAGAGTGGCATGTCTATCATGGTGGAAACCCACTGCCCTCTAATTGGACTGGAGGTCTGCTCCATGGGAGGAAATACATCCCTGATACTGAAAACTTAAAACAGGGTAGTCATGAGCCCTAATGGTGTAACGTCTGCTGCTATCTGGCTAAATGTATATACTATGCTTATCAAACTTCCCAGTAAGCACTTCTTTTAATGTTCATACCCCTATATTAATGTTACTCTCACTTTTGGTAGAGAATCTTCTCTTTTCAGATGCCAGTGGCCTTGGGACGTCTCAGAAGTTATTATGGTGCTGGAAAGAAGTGACCACAGTGCTCAGTACTGCAATATCTCTACCACAACTTCCAAGGTTCAGGGTCTAATGCAGAAGAGGTGGCGGAAAGAATGTGGGAGCCAAAGGAAGGGTAGGACTCCTTACAACACATTTCTCCCAGACCCAAAATGGCCCAGATATCCATGACCTCACAGTGCCTGACACTAACTACACAAGACCATAATAAGAGGAAGAAAAGATCATGATATCAAAATAAAAGAAAGACTGATTGAGAAGAGGAGGGGATATGATGGAGAATGGAGTTTCAAAGGGGAAAGCGGGGGAGGGGATGGTATTACCATAGGATAGTTGTTATAATCATGGAAGTTGTCAATAAAACATTGAAAAAAAAAAAAAAAACCTTCTGGACTCACAGACTTTCTTCTGTTTGGGCTTCTAGTTCTGAGTTTCTATCTGCCACATGGCTGACTATTTTCTTCAGAGCTTATGTAGAGTTTGGGCTACTTCAATTTGGTTTATATTTTCCACTATTTTTTTTTTTTTCTGTATTGTTTCCATCCTTCTGTTGAGTCCCTTTTCACATCATTTTCTGATTTTCTTTATGCTTCTTGGAATTCATCCTCACATTTCTTTATGTCTTCATTGAGCTTATCCAGGATTTTTTTTTTTTTTTTGGTTATTTGTTTTGTTTTGTTTTTCTGCTCTCCTTTAGAGAATCTAACTGTCTTTGGATCTCTCCCAGATTCTTACCCATTAGGTCTAGCCTAGCAAGGACAGCTTTCATATGATTATTCGCCCCCTTTGTTGCTTTACTGCAAGTCCTGCTATTTTTTTTTTTTTTTTTTCGAGGTATGGTGTCACTCCAGATCAGGCTGACCTGGAATTCACTACATAGCCTCAGGGTGGCCTCGAACTCATTGCGAGCCTTCCACCTCTGCCTCCTGATGCTGGGATTAAAGACGTGCACCACCACTCCCGGCTCTGCTATTTTCTTGGTCAGGATTGCATAGCTTATGTCTTCATTTTGGGGTTCTGATCCTAGTGTCTCTGCTACGTTTTTATTAGAGGAATCCATTGTGGGACTGGCCATCTTATTTGATTTAGTTGAATTTAATATTTTTTATGTTATTACTTTTGAGCTGTGGTTTGCCCATCACAGTAGGAGCCTTACTTAATTTAGGAGGAAGCTATAGTCTATCCTTGAAGTGTGTTCAGTGGGTACTCCCTTTAATGTTTACTTCCACTAAGATTCTAGTGGCAATAGGGCCTGCCTGCTCTGAAGGAAGTAGCCTGTGAGGCTCTGCTGAGGGTCTGAGGACCTGATATAGAGGCTTGGTGTTCAGTGATTAGGGGTATGGTTGTATGTGTTCAGGTGGCCCACAGCGGACAGAGGGTTAGGGGATGGTGGCCAGTGGAGTGGTGTTCCTGGGCCTGGAGGTGCTGATGGAGCTACTCTGGTCTACCTGAGCCTGCACACAGGGTGGGGGACTGCAGTGAATGGAATATCCTTCTGAGCCTGGAGGCTGGGTGGAGCTACACTGGCCTGCCTTGGTCTGCGCAACAGGGTGTGGGGTGGTGGTGAGTGGGATAACTGCTTCCAAGCCTTGAGACACAGGTGGAGCTACACTGGCCCACCTGGGTCTGCACATGTGGGTGGGTGAGGGGCAGTGGCATGGGCATCAACCAATTTCCTTTTTGTGGCCCTGTGCACCCTCCAACTAGAGGTCTATTAGAGTCTGCTCCTCCTAGAAGATCCAATGAACCCTTAATTTCTTGCCTTTCCTTCCTTGGGAGGTGTGGTGAAGTTAGGCAGACACAATCTTCACTGGAAGAAATTGTTTTGTGGTTAGGCCATTTGCCTGTGAAACCTAAGGACCCTGGTCTGATTCCCCAGGACCCACATAAGGCAGATGCACAAGGAGGCACATGAATCTGGAGTTCGTTAGCAGTGGCCAAAGGCAAGAATGAGTGGTCCACTCATTCACTTTTTTTAATATGATTTTTATTTTTATTTATTTATTTGAGAGCTACAGACAGCGAGAGAGAAAGAGGCAGAAAGAGATAATGTGCACATCAGGACCTCCAACCACTGCAAACAAACTCCAGATGCATACACCCCCTTGTGCATCTGGCTATTGTGGGTCCTGGGGAATTGCGGCTTGAAACAGGGTCCTTAGGCTTCACAGGCAAGCACTTAACCACTAAGCCATCTCTACAGCCTACATTCTCCCCCCCCCCACCTGTCTCTAATAAATAAATAAATAATTTTTAAAATCCAAGGAAGCATTCCACTCAAGTAAATCTTACTGAACCAGTGAATTTATTGGTGTTACTTACAAAGCACAGGTGAGGGGTCACTTAGAGAAGCATGGATGACTCAAAGGAAACTGCTTCACTCAAAAACACACCTGAGCATAAGTGATTCATCATGGACCCAATGTCCCTGGAGCTCACTGCATCACACACAGGCAACATGGCTTGTAAGAGCATCTCTCCTTCCAAGCAGTTATTACTCCTTAAATAACCTATGGGAGAATCCTTGTGAATATTTCCAGATTCAGGAGCTTTCTGAGCCTTGTGTGGTGTGTTTATACACGATGGTAGTTTGGTTCAGGTGTCCCTCATAAGCTTAAGTGTTATGAATGCTAGAGCCCCAGCTGATGGAGATTTGGAAATTAATGCCTTCTGGTGGCAGTGTACTGTTGGTGATGGGATTATGTGTATTATAACCTCTGCTTGGCAGTGGTTGGCACACTCTCCTACTACTGTTGTCCCCCTGATGTTATCCATGAAGAAGTGATTCCCACACTCTGTTCATGCTGTCATTTTCCCCTGTTATCATGGAACTTCCCCTCAAATCCATAAGCAAATATAACCCTTTTGTCCCACAAGTTGGTCTTGGTCAGGTAATTTCTGTCAGGAATAGCAATCTGACTGGAACAGTAAAGGTGGTACAAGGAGTGGAGTTTCTTCTAGACACTTGACTATATGGTTTTTGCCTTTGTAGCTGATTTTCAAGAAGAAATGTGGAAGAAATTGAAACCTTGGCCTAACAGAAGCTTTGAAGTGATGTAAGGACAGCTTGATGGACTATTCTGGTCAGAGCTGCAAGACCTGAATGCAATAAGAACTATGGACTATGAAGTTTGGCTTATGAGGGTGAGAAAGAGCTTTACTTGAACTGGGCTAGCAGTTTGTGTGAGGCTTGCTGTTATATCCATGTCCTGAAAAGTTGTGCAGGGTTGCAGTGCATACAAACAGACTGTTGTGGGCAGAGAGATATGGCACTGAAGGAAATATTTTGGCCCAAACTGCTACCCATTCAGCTGAAATTGTAGGAAAGATTATAACCATTGAGATTGGGCCAGCTGACCTGCATTGCAAAAACAAAAAGCATACAGTCTTTTGAAGGGGCCTGGATATTAAAGGAGTGTCTGGTTCCTCAAGTCTCTTTTATTCCCCTCTGGATTAACTAACTGGCACCCTAACTGGTATTATGGAGTGTTAGAAATGTAAGGAAGAGAGGGTCTTTGAATTTGCAACATGGTCTGATCTTGTGTTTTGAAAATGGTCCTTGGCAGTACATAGCAGGTTTGCCAGATAGCCTGCATGAAGACCCAATGGAATCATGAGGATGAACCATGGGTTGCAGTGGAGACCCAGTGGAGATGTTGCAAACATGGTACAGCTGCTAAGGAAAGCAGCTAGCCCCAGATGAAGTTTACCAGGACAGTAAGTAGCCTAGCTGGTTGGTAAAATTGGAACTCCAGAGACTTGTTGCTGGTTAGAATTATCAAACTTGGAGACTCGTCATTGACTAGAGTTGTTGGATTTGGAGCTACAGAGTTTAATGTTTGTCCTGGTTATATTAGATATTTCATTGTCTGAATATTTCTTTGTTATATTCAATGCCATCTTTTGCAGTGTGAATGTTTACTTTCTGTTTTTTTTTTTTTTTTTTGTTTTTTTTTCAGGAGTCTCTATATTGCTTTCCAAAGAGGTTATAACATCTTACATAATGAGGGTTCCTAATTCTCCACATCCTCACAAGCATCTGTTTTCATTTGATTTTTTGATGTTTGCTATCCTTACTGGTGGAATCTCATAGTTGTTTTAATTTGAATTTCCCTGATGATTAGGGATGATGAAGAGTTTCTTAAGTGTGTGTTTGCCATTTGTATTTCTTTCTCTGTGAACCGCCTGTTCAGCTCTTTGCCCCATTTTGTTAGTGGGCTGTTTGACTTTTTATTGTTTAGGTTTTTGAGTTCTTTGTAGATTCTAGAGATATTTTGTGTTTGTTTGTTTTTGATTTTTTTAGTATTATGTCTCAGTTAAAAGATCTCAGACTATGGAAATGTTTGAACATCATTAAAATCAATAAAAAGTATTGGAACTTTTAAAGTTGGACTGAATGCATTATACTTTATATCATGTATGGTTATCAGTTTATGGGGGTCTGGAGGTGGAATGGGGTGATTTGACTCAGGTGTTCTCCATAAACTTAGGTATTCTGAATGTTAGGTTCCCAGCTAATGAAGATTTGAGTATTAATGCCTCCTGGAGGCAATGCATTTTGGGGTGAGGGATTACAGGTATTATAGCCAGTTTTCCCTTTTCCAATGTTTGGCACATTATCCTGCTACTGTTGTCCACGTGATGTTGGCTGGGAAGTGGTGTTCTCCCTCTGCTCATGCTTTCATTATTCCCTGCCATCATGGAGCTTCCCCTCAAGTTCGGAAGCCAAAATATGCTTTTTTTTTTTTTTTTTTTTTTTTTTTGATACAAGTTGCTCTTGGTTGGGTGATTTTTGCCAGCAATGGGAATCTGACTGGAACACACACTAAACTTTTGTTCACTTCCTGAATCTTAATAAGCCTCCCATCCATTTAGAATTTCCTTAGTAACAACCCTCTCTTCTAATGTGGAATGTCCTAACAGTTTTTCTGTAGGATGGACTATTTTTATTCAGGAAATATTTCTGTATACCAGCCCTCAATTGGCACGACAGATGTCAGGGAGACAGGACTCAATCAAACAGATACTATCCTGTAGGTAGTTAGAGAGAAAACTATATGCTAATGAAAGAAGCCTCAGAGTGAAACAACTGTGCCCAGATTTAATCTCTGAAATAAGAGGCTCCTTACTATGAGAAAATTAACTGCTATCTTGAAGCAACCCAATCTTTGGTGCTTTGCTAATACAGCTTTCATCAAGTCCTTGTTTTAGTGCCAAATCTTATGCATGCCCATGTAAAAACAAATTAAAATTTCCCTGAGAATATGTGGTAGAAAAGAAATTAAAAGTTATTGAGTTCTTTGTAGATTCTAGAGATGTTTTGTGTTTGTTTGTTTTTGATTTTTTTAGTATTATGTCTCAGTTAAAAGATCTCAGACTATGGAAATGTTTGAACATCATAAGAGTTAATTATTGAGGAGTTAAAACTTATTTTTGTTTACAGATGGAGAAAAAAATATTAAAGAAGGAATTGTTTAGGAAGAACCCAAAGATATGATAATAAGGAAGGAGAGTTTAAACTGAAACAAAGTACAATGGAATTTATTGTTATAGTGCCCTGACCAAAGAAATGATTTCTACAGAAATTGTCACATCTTGTTTGCTTACTTGCCCCTCCACTTGGCTGTCAAAACTATAAAATAAAATAAAATCTCAGGTGGGGGCCAAAGCTTCTTTGGACAGCTACCTCAAGCTTTTTGGCCACAGGGTAATAAACTCGTCTACTTCCACTCATAGGGGGGCATTGGAATGATCTTTCCAGAGAATTACCACAGATTCTCTGAAGGCCCTGTTGAGATTTTCTTTTGCCACAATCCCAGTTAGTCAAAAAGGACTTGTAGTCCTGGGCCATGCACCTTGCCGAAGGTCCCTGGAACAGCGAAGCATGCACCGCTGGCATAATTACAAAGTCCCTTTCCAGGTAGATGACAAAAATTGTAAAGCCCCAGTCCAGAGTTTCTAAATAAAAAAAAAAGTCAAATATCCAGACCAGCTTTAAAAAAAGCTCTAAAAAAAACCTAAAAATTAAAATTATAACTAGTCAAATCTAAATAAAATCCAACAAAAAATTATACCTATTCCCCACCCCAACCCCAAATCTCCAAGCCTCCATACTACAACAAGGTAAGATCCCTCCTTCCATTAAAATCAGGTTAACCAATAATATTCAGTATCAAAGTTAATCAAAATTATAAATAAAATTTAAAAAAAATAACTAAATTGATTAAAAAGTGGCCAGCTTGTGTGTATATGAAAAGTCCACCTGATATAAATATGCATACAAGTATGCATGTGGCTTATAGCCCCAAGGCAACAGAATAGCTTTGTCTTTGTGTCAGTTCTGCACAACTATCACAGTGGGAAGTTCATTGCGGGGAAGTCCTCTACCAAGACCACTGTCCTAGATTGTATTGTCAAAAACAATCCATATGACAGAAGAAAATATTCAGGAAATTATAATACTAAGATGACAACAGAAAAATCAAAGGCTTTTGTAAATTAGAAAGCCAGTCTTTTAATGTTAAATTTCCCCAAGAGGAGACACTGAAAATAACTTTGATTATAGACCCCAAAAATGCAAGATTCCCCTATTCTTTTTTTTTAATTTTTTTTAAATTTTTATTAACATTTTCCATGATTATAAAATATATCCCATGGTAATTCCCTCCCTCCCCACCCCCACACTTTCCCATTTGAAATTCCATTCTCCATCATATTACCTCTCCATTACAATCATTGTAATTACATATATACAATATCAACCTATTAAGTATCCTCCTCCCTTCCTTTCTCCACCCTTTATGTCTCCTTTTCAACTTACTGGCCTCTGCTACTAAGTATTTTCAATCTCCCACAGAAGCCCAGTCATCTGTAGCTAGGATCCACATATGAAAGAGAACATGTGGTGCTTGGCTTTCTGGGCCTGGGTTACCTGACTTAGTATAATACTTTCCAGGTCCATCCATTTTTCTGCAAATTTCATAACTTCATTTTTCTTTACTGCTGAGTAGAACTCCATTGTATAAATGTACCACATCTTCATTATCCACTCATCTGTTGAGGGACATCTAGGCTGGTTCCATTTCCCAGCTATTATAAATTGAGCAGCAATAAACATGGTTGAGCATGTACTTCTAAGGAAATGAGATGAGTCCTTTGGATATATGCCTAGGAGTGCTATAGCTGGGTCATATGGTAGATCAATCTCTAGCTGTTTTAGAAACCTCCACAATGTTTTCCACAATGGCTGGACGAGATTACATTCCCACCAGCAGTGCAGAAGGGTTCCTTTTTTTCCACATCCCCACCAACATTTATGATCATTTGTTTTCATGATGGTGGCCAATATGACAGGAGTGAGATGGAATCTCAATGTAGTTTTAATCTGCATTTCCCTGATGACTAGTGACGTAGAACATTTTTTTAGATGCTTATATGCCATTCGTATTTCTTCCTTTGAGAACTCTCTATTTAGCTCCATAGCCCATTTTTTGATTGGCTTGTTTGATTCCTTATTATTTAACTTATTGAGTTCTTTGTATATCCTAGATATTAATCCTCTATCAGATATATAGCTGGCGAAGATTTTTTCCCATTCTGTAGGTTGCCACTTTGCTTTTTTCACTGTGTCCTTTGCGGTGCAAAATCTTTGTAATTTCATTAGGTCCCAGCGGTTAATCTGTGGTTTTATTGCCTGAGCAATTGGGGTTGTATTCAGAAAGTCTTTGCCAAGACCAATATGTTGAAGGGTTTCCCCTACTTTTTCCTCTAGCAGTTTCAAAGTTTCTGGTCTGATGTTAAGGTCTTTAATCCATTTGGACTTAATTCTTGTGCATGGCGAGAGAGAAGAATCTATTTTCATCCTTCTGCAGATATTTATCCAGTTTTCAAAACACCATTTGCTGAAGAGGCTGTCTCTTCTCCAATGAGTATTTTTGGCATTTTTATCGAATATCAGGTGGCTATAGCTACTTGGGCTTACATCTGGGTCCTCTATTCTGTTCCACTGATCTACATGTCTGTTTTTGTGCCAGTATCATGCTGTTTTTGTTACTATAGCTCTGTAGTATAGGTTAAAATCAGGTATGGTAATACCACCAGCCTCTTTTTTGTTGCTCAGTATTATTTTAGATATTCGAGGTTTTATGTGATTCCAAATGAATTTTTGGATTGTTTTTTCTATTTCCAAGAAGAAAGCCCTTGGAATTTTGATAGGGATTGCATTAAATGTGTAGATTGCTTTAGGAAAGATTGCCATTTTCACAATATTGATTCTTCCAATCCAGGAACAAGGGATGTTTCTCCACTTTCTAGTGTCTTCTGCAATTTCTCGCTTGAGCGTTTTAAAGTTCTCATTGTATAGATTCTTTACTTCCTTGGTTAGGTTTATTCCAAGGTATTTTATTTTTTTTGATGCAATTGTGAATGGGAGTGATTCTCTGATTTCATCCTCTGTGAGTTTGTTGTTAGCATATATGAAGGCTACTGATTTCTGTGTATTTATTTTGTATCCTGCTACATTGCTGTAGGTTTTGATCAGCTCTAACAGCTTGCTAGTAGAGTCTTTAGGGTCCTTTATGTATAGAATCATGTCATCTGCAAATTATGATAACTTGATTTCTTCCTTTCCAATTTGTATCCCTTTTATGTGTGTCTCTTGCCTTATTGCTATAGCTAAGACATACAAAACTATATTAAATAGAAGTGGGGACAGTGGACACCCTTGTCTTGTTCCTGATTTTAGTGGAAAAGCTTCCAGTTTTTCCCCATTTAGTAATATGTTGGCTGTAGGCTTGTCATAAATAGCCTTTATTATATTGAGATATGTTCCTTCTATTCCCAGTCTCTGTAGGACTTTTATCATGAAGGGATGTTGGATTTTGTCAAATGCTTTCTGTGCATCTAATGAGATGATCATGTGATTTTTGTCCTTCAACCCGTTTATGTAATGTATTACATTTATAGATTTGCGTATGTTGAACCATCCCTGCATCTCTGGGATAAAGCCTACTTGGTCAGGGTGAATGATCTTTTTGATATACTCTTGTATTCTGTTTGCCAATATTTTGTTGAGAATGTTTGCATCTATGTTCATGAGGAAGATTGGTCTGTAATTTTCTTTTTTTGTTCTATCTTTTCCTGGTTTTGGTATCAGGGTGATGCTGGCCTCATAGAAGGAGTTTGGTAGAATTCCTTCTTTTTCTATTTCCTGGAAAAGCTTAAGAAGCAATGGTGTTAGCTCTTCCTTAAACGTCTGGTAAAATTCAGCAGTGAATCCATCCGGGCCTGGGCTTTTTTTAGTTGGGAGATTATTGATAACTGCTCGGATCTCCATGTTTGTTATAGGTCTATTTAAGTGACTAATCTCATTTTGATTTAATTTAAGTAGGTCATATAGATCAAGGAAATCATCCATTTCTTTCAGATTTTCATACTTTGTGGAGTATATGCTTTTATAGTATGTCCTTATGATTTTTTGAATTTCTCTGGAATCTGTTGTGATGTTACCTTGTTCATCTCTGATTTTATTAATTTGTGTCTCTTCTCTCTTTCTTTTGGTCAGATTTGCTAAGAGTTTATCAATATTGTTTATCCTTTCAAAGAACCAACTCTTTGTTTCATTAATTCTTTGGATTGTTCTTTTTGTTTCTATTTCATTAATTTCTGCCCTAATCTTTATTATTTCTTCCCGTCTACTGATTTTTGGTTTGCCTTGTTCTTCTTTTTCCAAGGCTTTAAGGCGAAGCATTAGATCATTTACTTGCGACCTTTCTAATTTTTTAATATAGGCACTTAAGGCTATAAATTTACCTCTTAGAACTGCCTTCATTGTGTCCCAGAGATTTTGGTATGTTGTGTTCTCATTATCATTTGACTCTATAAATTTTTTGATTTCCTTTTTGATTTCTTCATTGACCCACTCATCATTTAGTAGTGTATTGTTTAGTTTCCATGATTTTGTGTATGCTCTATAGCCTTTCTTGCTACTGATTTGTAGTTTAAATCCATTGTGGTCAGATAGAATGCAAGGAATTATTTCAATTTTCCTGAATTTGGTAAGATTTGCTTTGTGTCCTAATATATGGTCTATTTTAGAGAATGTTCCATGTGCTGCTGAAAAGAATGTATATTCTGCAGCCTTTGGATGAAATGTCCTGTATATATCTGTTAGGTCCATTCTTTCTATGACCTCATTTAGTCCAGATGCCTCTCTGTTTATTCTTTCCCTGGATGACCTGTCAATTGATGAGAGTGGGGTGTTAAAGTCACCCACCACCACTGTGTTTGGTGTTATCTGTGACCTTAGTTCTAATAGTGTTTGTTTGACGAATTTGGGAGCCCCCATGTTAGGATATATGTTTAGGATTGTAATGTCCTCCTGTTGGAGTGTGCCCTTAATCAATATAAAGTGACCTTCCTTATCTTTCTTGACTAACGTTGGACTAAAGTCTACCCTGTCTGATATTAGGATAGCAACCCCTGCTTGTTTTGTAGGCCCATTTGCTTGAAACACCGTCTTCCAACCTTTCACCCTAAGATAATGTCTATCCTTTGTAGAAAGGTGAGTTTCTTGGAGACAACAAATTGTAGGATCCTGCTTTTTAACCCAGTCTGCAAATCTATGTGTTTTCGTTGGGGCATTGAGACCGTTGATATTAAGAGATATTATTGAAAGGTGTGTATTTATGTTTGCCATTTTTTTTGTGTGTGTGTGTGTGTTTCTGGTTCTACCTGTGCTCTCTTCTGTTAACTGGTATTTGATATAGCTTGTTTTTTCTAGGTTCCTTATATGTGTGCTTTTCCTTTTGTTCAGCATGGAGGATTCTATCAAGTATTTTCTGTAGAGCTGGTTTTGTCTTCAAATACTCCTTTAACCTGCTTTTGTCATGGAATGTCTTTATTTCTCCATCTATCTGAATGGATAACTTTGCAGGATAAAGTAACCTTGGTTGACAGTTGTTATCTTTCAGAACTTGGAATATATCACTCCAAGCCCTTCTGGCTTTAAAAGTTTGTGTTGAATAATCTGCTGTAATCCTGATGGGCTTGCTTTTGTAGGTAACTTGATTTTTCTCTCTAACTGCCTTCAATATTTTTTCTTTGGTATGTGTGTTTGGAAGTTTGATTATAATATGGTGAGGAGAGGTTCTTTCTGGGTTTTGTCTGGCTGGGGTTCTAAAGGATTCCTGTATCTGTATTGGCACCTCTTTCCCAATTTGGGGGAAATTTTCCTCTATGATTTCGTTGAAGATGCCTACTATGCCTCTGGAGTGGAGTTCTTCTCCTTCTACTATGCCCTGGATTCTTATATTGGATCTTTTCATAGTGTCCCGAATATCTTGAAATTCCCACTCATACTTTTCTATAAGTTTGTCTTTCTCTTTGTTGGACTGCATTAGGTCTGCCACCTGGTCTTCTAGCTTAGATATTCTGTCCTCTCCCTCATCCATCCTACTGGTGAGATTTTCTACAGAGTTTTTTATTTCATTAACTGTGTTCTTCATTGCTGGTAATTCTGACTGGTTTTTCTTTATTATTTCTATTTCCCTATTTATGTCTTGTATTGCCTTCTTTATTTCATTAAGTTGGTGCCCTGCCTCTTCTTTGATTCCTTTGATTTCCTCTTTGATTTCTTCTTTGATTGTTTTCATGTGTTCTTTGACCTCTTTGAACATATTTATAATTATTCTTTTGAACTCTTTCTCAGGCATTTCCTCTAACTCTTTCTCACTGGAGGACATTTCTGATGCATTAATACTTTTAGGTGGATTTATATTGCCTTGCTTTTTAGTGTTTCTTGTGTTATAATGTATATATTTTTGCATCTTGGATTAAGTTAATGCTTGGATTTTCTAGCTAGCTGTGTATTCTTAGCTGTATCAATTGATTTGATGTAATATATTTTCAGGGTAGGACCTTAAGTTATTAGGTGTGGCTCTTAAGACTCTCAGAGTATCTACAAAGATGTTCTTAGGGGTTGAGTTTCCCTGCTATAGGAATATTCAAGCAGGCTGAGTGGAATAAAATACAGGTAAATTCTGAAATTTATCTAAACACTGTACCCATTCAATCAAAAACAGCCCCGAGTATATATGCAAGAGTAGTTATTATAATGACCAGATCCTCTATCAACAAAGAAGTTTAGATTTCTGGTCTGTTGAGGGATCCAAGTCAGCTTGTGACAAAGTGAGACCCTTCCCTGGTGCAATCCCAGTTACCTTGGGTGATTTTGGTCTCAGTCAAGTTGTTGCCTGGGTCGTCGGGCTGCTGTTCTGATTTCTGGATCTGGGAACTTGCTTTTCCTATGGGGCATACTGAGCGGCTACTGCTGCCTCTGCTGCTGCTGTAGCTGCCACTGCTGGAGCCAACACTGCTGCTGAAGCTGCTGCTGCTGTGTCCACTGCCGTTGCTCCCCCTGAAGCTGCTGCTGCGGGATCTGCCGCTGCTGCCGCTCCTGGGTCTGCTGCTGCTGGGGCCGCTGGTACTGGTGCTGGAGCCACTGATGTTGCTCCCGAACTCTGGTCCTTCTTGGGTCCCGTTGTCAGCCCAAGTTGGCGTGTCCCGGTCCCGGGCCACTGCTCTGTTCGCTGGAGCTGGGTTCAGGCGGTGGGGGAGGGGAGGAAGTCGCAGCTGCTCTGGTTGTCTTGCTGTTCCACGTGTTCTTCTACCTCGCGGTCTGCTACTCCGTTGCTCGCTGCTGCTCTCCCCTCACGTTTCCCGAGTTGCGTAGAGTGCGGTGTGAGGGGAAAAGTGAAGATAAAAATCTCACTGAAAGATTTTACAAATGCTTCTTAGTTAAACAAATAAGATAAACCCAACCATATACCTACCAGAAGAGGAGGAAAAGTCCCTCCACACTCGCAGAAAAGGGTTATGCTGTCTTACTTTGTTCCCCAGAGGCAGAAGGTCAATCAGAAATAAGTAAATTCTGGGGCCAGTCCCAGAGACCTGAAAAAACTCATTTTTCTTGCTCTCACATGTGGCAGCTGGGGCAGCTCTCCAAGGCAAGGACAAAATTGGGGAAACACATAGACACCTGCAATTGCAATGTGTCACTTATTGCTTCCTTGCAGGGCTTGACCTACGTGATGCCTAGATAGCCATGAAATAGGAGGGGGAAACTGACACCCAAGTCTCATTGAACAGGTAGACAAGGCACAAACCTGCTGAATGGTTCTGCAAGGGGAAGCTACAGACAACAACAATCTCAGAGCGCTGGTCCCAACATGATGGTGGGTGAGTCCCAAAATGCTGCAAACAGATGGGAACTTCTCATAAGAAATGTATAACTATTTTAAGTTTACTTTTTCTCTCTATGCTTCTATGAAACTTCTCACAGGCAACAAACCCAAGGTTTATGTTTAGATTAAAAAGTTCTCAATAAGAAGTTTGTCAAAAAAATTCTAAAACTTCTTACAATGTCTTAATCTGTTTTCATAGTTTTAAAATATGTTTCAAAAAGCTGATAAAGAGGCTCCATAATCAACAAATGATAAAATCTATATGTATATTCTAAATAAGTAAGTCAAGTCTGGTCTACTCTTTTATAAAAAAAATTCAAAAAGACTTAAAAAAACACTTATATGATCATATTAAAAGGTCTTATGATAAAGACAATAAAAGTTTTATTGGTAATTATAATGAGATAAACAAGATAAAAAGATAATCTAAAAGCCCTCTAAGTATTAGATATTAAATGTTTGATAAAAAGTTATTACAAAATGGTATGTACATTATAAGATGAAAGCATATAGACAAAATATAAATAAACCTAAACAAAAACCTTAAAGGCAAAGTTGTTTATCTATGTCTTCAAATGCTTAATCAGATTACAACCTATTTGAGATTAAGATAACAATTAGTCTAGAGCTTATATCAGACTAACAAAAGATAACCCAAACTGGTTACAAAATAGCATGACATTGCCTGTTAAGCCTAAGGACCCCCGGTTTGAGACTCAATTCTCCAGGACCCATGTTAGCCAGATGCCCAAGGGGGCACACACATCTGGAGTTCTTTTGTAGTGGCTGGAAGCTCTGGCGCGCCCATTCACATTCTCTCTCTATCTGCCTCTTTCTCTCTCTGTCACTCTCAAATAAATAAATAAAAATGAACAATTTTTTAAATAATAAATAAATTTAAACTTTAATTTACTGATGTTAATCTATAATAAAAATTATAAAATTATATAAAAAAGACTTTAAAATTCTCAAAGTTGCTATGTTTCTCTATTTGTCAACCTTTGACTATTTAATAAAGTTATTATGTCTTTAAAAACAAAGCAAAAAACACTGTACCTTTAAGATGGTTAATGTCTTATTCATTTTTTTTACGGTATCACTAAAATTATTGTCCAAGTCTTATAAAAGGTCATTTATTCATTATGACTTTATTCTTTGAAAAATAGTAAAAAAAAAAAAAAACTCTGCTGTATAAAAAGTCTACAACATACAATTTCAATATAGTTTGTATAGACTTCATATATTCTACCAGCCATAAATATCGCCTTATATTAAACTTAAAAATGGTTCAGTGATTAAAAATATTTGATAAAAATCACATTTTGTCTATTATATTGTCTCTAGTATATGTTAAAATCAGACTTACTTAATTCAACAATGACCAGTTTTGGCTTTATTTCTAAGATATGTATAATGTCTCAATCAAGGTTTTAATTAAATAATTGTCTCATGTCTTATATCTTATGTTCATTGCTTACACACACACACACACACACACACACACACACACACACATATATATATATTGTTCTTCTTCTAATTTGTGGAGTGCTTGGTACCTACATAGGTATACAGACTAACCAAAGTTGTTTTCAAACACAGGTGCCAATTTTTTATACTATCTTCTCCTTTCTAGATCAAGTAAATTAATTTAATATTATAAATAAAATAGTTGCCAAGGCTACTGAAATAATCTGCTTGTACTTATAACTAACAAATACTTAAAAGATAAAAGGTATATTTTTTTATTAGTTATGTCCATAATGTGTATACAGCGATGATGATACCATAGTTAGGCTTCTCTCTGTTATCCCTCCATTAGGATTGTGGGTGTTGTATTGTAGGGGTGGCCATCAGTTATAGTGGGAGAGGCAATGTTTCTGTGCATAATGACCCAGTTTATGGCTCTAAGAATCTTTTCTTCCAACAGCATATGGTGTCTTCCATAGTAGGGTCTTACCATTAACATTTGGCAGTTGATCAAGTATTCTGACAGAATTCTGCTTTCTTTTGGGAAACCTTATAGTTCTCTCTGATCAACAGATCATTGTGGATGTTACCCACATGCTGGTATATCCTGCCATATTGTGGTGGTTTGGGTTTTCTTGGCCTTTGTGTTTTTTGTGCCTTTTTGAAGTTTGGTTACTGTGATCTGCTTCTAGTAGGCACGTGAGGTTGGTTATTTGAATATTTTGTGTGGAACATTCCCTGAAGTACTCTCTGTAGGTTTGGACTTGTGTTCATATAGTTGTAAAGCTGATATTTATCATGGAAAGTTTTTCTTTTTCCATCTATTATGAGGGATACTTTTTCTGGGTAGAGTAGTTTGGGTTGAAAAGCATAAGGTTTTAGAGTTTGCCTTGTTATATTCCAGGCCCTTCTGACTTTTGTGGTTTCCATTGAGAAGTCTGAAGTAATTCTAATGGAGTTTCCTTTATATGTTACAAGTTATCTTTGCCCCATTCTGTGAGTGGGTTGTTTGTTTTTTCATGGTTTTTGAGTTCTTTGTAGATTCTAGAAATTAGGCCTCTGTCCAATGTATATCCAGCAAAAATTTACTCCCATTCTGTGGGTAATCTATTGGCTCTTTATTATATGTTATCTGTGAAAAAGCTTTTCATATTCCTGAGATCCCAATGGTTGACTGATTGTTTTATTTTCTGAGCTACTGGTGTTTTGTTCAGGAAGTCTTTTCCTACTCCTATATAATGGAAAGTTCCTCCTATTTTTTCTTCCAGTAGTAGTAGAGTTTTCTCTCTTATATTGAGGTCTTTAATCCATTTGGACTTGATTTTTGTGCATGGTGAAATGTGTGGATTGAGTTTCATTTATCTACATATGGTAATCCGTTTTGTCCAGCACCATTTGTTGAAGATGGTGTCTTTTTTTTCAGTCTACGTTGTTAGAGCCTTTGTCAAGTATCAAGTAGTGGACTTACTTGTGCCAAAGTCCACATCCTCAATTCTGTTCCATTTGCCTATATTCCTGTTTTTATGCCAGTACCATGTGGTTTTTATTACTATGGCTCTGTAGTATAGCCTTAGATAAGGTATGGTGATGCCTAAGTGGCATTTCTTTTGCTGAGGATATGCTTCAATATCCGATGCCTTCTCCCATTCCATATGAATTTTGAGACTATTTTCTTGTATCTCTGTGAAGAAAGATGTTGGGAATTTTATTGGTATTGTATTAAATCTGTATATTGCCTTTTGTAAGATTTCCATTTTCACAGTGTTAATTCTGCCTATCCAGGAACATGGGAGGTCTTTCCATTTTCTCAATTGTCCTCAATTTCTCTCTTGAGTGATTTTATGTTTCATTGTACAGGTCTTTGACAACGTTGGTTAACATTATTCTGAGGTACTTTTTTAAATGCTACTGAAAATGGGACAATACCACTTATTTCTCTGTATCTTTGTATTTTGTACAAAGAAAGGCTACTGATTTTTGTGTAATGATTTTGTATCCTGCTACTTTACTGAAGGAGTTTATAACTTTTAAGAGTTTTGAGATAAGGGTTCTCAGGTCATTTATGCATAGAATCATGTCATATGCAAATATGGCTAACTTAACTTTTTTCTTTCCAACTTTTATCCCTTTTATTTATTTATTTTTTCTCTTGTCTTATTGCTTGAGCTAGCACTTTCAGTACTATGTTGAAGAGCAGAGGTGACAGTGGACACTCCTGTCTTGTTCCTGATCTCAATGGGAATTCCTCCAGTCTCTCTCCATCAAGCATTATTTGGGCTTTATGATCTTTATATAAAGCCTGTATTATGTTGCAATATAGACCATCCAGGCTTATTCACTCCAAAGTTTTGATCATGAAGTGATGTAATGTGTTAAAAGCCTTTTCTGCATTTATTGAGGTGATCATGTGGTTTTTGTGTTTAAACTTATTTATGTGGTGTATTACATTAACATATTTGTGTAGGTTGAACCATCCCTTGTTCCTGGGATGAAGCCCACTTGACCACAGTTGATAATGCTTTTGATGTGTCATTGAATTTTATTTGCAAGGATTATGTTCAGGTTGTTTGCATCTAAATTCATCAGGGACATAGGCCTGTAGTTTTCTTTTCTTGTGGCATTTATGCCTGGTTTTGGTAATAGGGTGATACTAGCTTCATAAAAGGAGTTGGGAAGCTTCCCTGTTCTCTGATTATGTGGCACAATTTGAGGAAAATTTGTTTTAGTTCTTCCATGTAGTTTTGATAACATTCAGCTGAGAAACCATCTGGTTCTACACTCTTCGTTTTAGGGAGATTTTTGATTACTCTTTCTTTCTTGGTGGTTGTGATAGGTTTTTTTTAGGAGATTAATCTTCTCTGTGTTTAGCTTTGGTAGGTGATATGTGTACAGGAATTCATCCATTTCCTCCATAATATCCAGTTTTGTTGAGTAGAAGTTTTTGAAATAAGTCCTGATGAGTATCCCAATTTTACTTGTGTCTGTTGTGGTCTCTCCTTTTTCATTTATAATTTTGTTCATTTGAAGCATCTCTTTTTTTACTTGACCAAATTTGCCAGGGGTTTATCAATCTTGTTTATTTTTTTAAAGGACAAGATCTTTGTTTCATGACTTTTATTAATTGTTTCATAGTTTCTAATTCATTAGTTTCTTCTCTAACCTTAATTATTTCTTTATGTCTGGAATTTTTTGGTTGGATACTTCTTGTTTTTCCAATACCTTTAGGTATATGGTTACATGATTGATTTGGGAGCTCTCAGTTTTTGTTATGAAGACATTTAGTGCAATTAATTTTCCCCTGAGGACTGACTTCATTGTGTCCTATAAGATTTGGTACATTGTGTTCCCATTGTCATTAATTTCTAGAAATTTTGCAATTTTATTTTTTACTTCATCCACTAACCATTTATTGTTTAAGCATGTGTTGTTCAGTTTCCAGGAGTTGGCTGGGTTCTTGGTGCATGTTTTGTTGTTAACTTCTAACAATACAGCATTGTGATCTGATATCATGAAAGAAATTATGTCAATTTTCCTAAATATATGGAGGCAGGCTTTGTGCCCAGCATATGCTCTATGTTAGAGAAGGTACTATGGGCTGCTGACAAGAATGTGCAATCTGTGGATTTGGGTTAGAATGTTCTGTTGATGACCATTAGGTGTAATTGATCTGTGATGCTGTTGAGCTCTCTTACTTCCCCATTAATTTTCTGTTTGGATGATCTATCTATTACTGATAGTGGATTATCTTTTTTTTCTTTATTTATTTGAGAGTGACAGACAGAGAGAGAAAGAGGCAGACGGAAAGACAGAGAGAAAATGGGCACTCCAGGGCTTCCAGCCACTGCAAACAAACTCCAGACACGTGCACCCCCTTGTGCATCTGGCTAATGTGTGTCCTGGGGAATCGAGCCTTGAACAGGGGTCCTTAGGCTTCATAGGCATGCGCTTAACTGCTAAACCACCTCTCCAGCCCTGATAGTGGATTATTGAAGTCCCCAGCTATGATGGTGTTCGTGGTTATTCCTGTTTTATTGTCAAGTAGGTTTTGTTTTATGAATTGCGGTACCCCAATGTTTGGTGCATAAATATTAACAATTGTGATGTCTTCTTGCTGAATTGTTCCCTTGATAAGGAAGAAGTGGTCTTCTTTGTCTTATTTGATTACTTTTGATGAGAAGTCTATTTATCTGATATAAGTATAGCTATGCCTGCTTGCTTCTTATTTCCCTTTGTTTGGAATGTCATTTTCCACCCTTTCACCCTGAGGAGGTGTCTGTCTTTAGTTGTGAGGTGGGTTTTCTTGAAGACAGCAGATTGAGGGGTCTAATTTTCTGATCCACCCTGTTAGCTTATGTCTGTTGATGGGTGAATTAAGGCTGTAGATATTTAGGGAAACAACTCTAAGGTTTGATTTAATCCCTGCCATATTGTGGTGGTTTATGTGGTTTGTGGTTTCTTTGCCTTTGTGTTTTTTGGGCTTTCTTGATATTTGGTTATTGTGATCTGCTTCTTGTAGGCATTTGAGGTTGTTTATTTGAATATTCTGTGTGGAGCATTCTCTGAAGTACTCTCTGTAGGTTTGGCTTTGTGTTCATATAGTTGTAAAGCTGAGATGTATCATGGAAAGTTTTTCTTTCACCATGTATTATGAAGGATACTTTTTCTGGGTAGAGTACTTTGGGTTGAAAGCTGTAAGTTCTTAGAGTTTGCATTGTTATATTCCAGGCTCTTCTGAGTTTTATGGTATCCATTAAGAAATCTGAAGTAATTCTGATGGGGTTTCCTTTACATGTTACATGTTGTCTCTCCCTATCTGCCCTTAGGACTTTTTCTTTGTGATTCATGTTTTGAGTATTAATAATTATATGTCTTGGAGAATTTCTGCTTTGGTCTAGTCTGTTTGGAGTTCTGTTAGCTTCTTGTAACTTGATGGTCCTTTCTTTTGAGAGAGTGGGAAAGTTTTCTTTGATAACTGTTTGAATAAGTTTTCCATGCCTTTGGTCTGTATTTCTGCCCTTTCTGGTATTCCCATGATTCAAATGTTGGGATGCTTAAAAGTATCCTACAGTTCCTACATATTTTGTTCACAGAAATTTTTGAACTTTTTGAAACTTTTGAATTCATGAACAGATTCTTCTGTTTTTGACTTCCAGTTCTGAGTTTCTACCGTCCACATGGCTGACTCTATTTTTGAGCTCTTCTATAGAGTGTTGGGCTTATTCAATTTGGTTCATATTTTCTACTGCTTTATAATGTATAATTTCCAACTCTCTGTCAAGTTCCCTTTTCACTTCATTTTCGGATTTTCTTAATGTTTCTTTTTTTTTTAATTTATTTATTTGAGAGCAACAGACACAGAGAGAAAGACAGATAGAGGGAGAGAGAGAATGGGCGCGCCAGGGCTTCCAGCCTCTGCCAATGAACTCCAGACGCATGCGCCCCCTTGTGCATCTGGCTAACATGGGACCTGGGGAACCGAGCCTCAAACCGGGGTCCTTAGGCTTCACAGGCAAGCGCTTAACTGCTAAGCCATCTCTCCAGCCCTACCCTTGTATTTTTTATGTCTTTATTGAGGTTGTCAAGCTGGTTATTGAGGACCTGTTATTTTTTTCACTCTCCTTCAGATCATTTTACTGTATTAGGAATGTTTTCTGGTTCTTTGTTAATAGGTCTAATCTAGTGAGCATACCATTCACACAATTACTGATCCTTTGTTAAGTTTTTGCAAGTTCTGCTATTTGCTTGGCCAGGGCTGTATAGTTTTTTTTTTTTTGTTGTTGTTGTTGTTTTGGTCTTTATTTATTTATTTATTTGTTTATTTTCATTTCGGGGTTCTGATACTATTGTCTCTTCTATGTTTTGATTACAGACATCCATTGTGGGACTGGGTGATCTAGCTGGATTTACTTGCATCTAATTTTTCATGCTATTCCTTTCTCCACTGCTGTCTGCCCATCACAATGTTTTATAAATCCTGTGGGGTGGGATGCTAGCATTCTAGCCAGTGGTCTGGGGTGGTAAATTGGATGGCTATCTCCCACAGAGTTCAGAAAAGCCAGGGCAGAGACACTACCCTGGTTCCCTGTTCAGGGGTGGGAGGGAGCAGCCATGAGTGGGATAGCAATCATGCATGGGTCTCAAAAAACTGGGCTTGCCTTTTCTTCCCCATGAGGTGAGGCAAGGCTAGATGGATTCCATCTTGACCGGAAGAAGGGAAAATATTTTCTATATTCTATATGTAGCTCACACTGTCACCTGACAACTAAAGTTAAATGCTAATCAAAATAATGTAAAATTATTATGTTATTCTCTGACCATATCTGCTTTGCTAACCAGATTTGTTCTACACCATTTAACTAAATCTGTTTTACTGATCAGATATGTACAGTCTCTCTAAATGATTAATAATCACATATAAAAACCAAGGTCAACTAAAAGCATCACAATTAAAAAAAAAATTTTTTTGATTCCTTGTCCCAAGTCAAAAGGCCACAAGATAGGATGGGGCAATTATGAACTTCTATAATCTGATAAATTTCCTGTCTTCTTGAACAGGAAAGACATGAAGATCTGGAGATTGATTCCAAATCAAAGTATATATAACAGGAAAGTCACTCAAAAAAAAAAAAAAATCAGTCTTCCAGGACTCCCAAAAGAGAGAGGGCCACTTGGTCAAAACACCTTGACTTATCCTAACAAATGGCAATACGGAGAGTCATATAACTCCTCTAAGATTAAGAGGCTCTCTTGCAATGCCATAAATGATCTCTAAAGTATAACACACAATTAATTTGTACTGCCTATGTGATCTTAAACACCCAATAAAATATAACTGTAAGATAGTACAATATAATCCAAAATTCAGACAAATAAACTGCCCTGCCTGATGCTGGCTTATAGTACTAAACTATTAACTCATGTCTTCTGCCTCTGCCTGGCCCTGATTAGTCAGCTATTGTTTACATTTCAATCAAAGGTACAAAATTGTCCTTACTAGTTATGTTTACCTGATAGTTATTGATTTGTATTAGTCCAACCTCTCCTTGATATGTCTTACTAAAAAAATAAAGATGCATCACTAAAAACAGATCTCAAACCCAAGCCCTAAGATACACTTAAAATAAATCTAAAGCCTAACCCTAAAATATTAAAAAATAAAAAAAAACGATTTTGAGTTCTGACTGTTTATACTTGCTAATGTTGGTTGGTGGTACTGGTTTTTGATAGTATCTCTTTACTTAGATTTATAAAGATAAGCCAGATTCTCCTGCCATTGATGATATTTCTTTAAAAGTTGTAACACAAATAAACTCACAAACCCTTAAAAAAATGAATTCACACCCATCAGCCAAGTGATATAAATTCAATACATCAAAATAAACCAAACAATATCCTCAGCCAATTGTAACAGTTAACTGGTCACCAGGGACCCAGAGAATCCCCTCAAAGTCAAGCTCTAAAAGACATCTGCCCCTGATGAAAAATAATAAATAAATAAATGCTGTTTCCCTGCTCCACACTTAGCAAAAGCTTAGAAACTTTAACATGAGATGTCAAAAAAAAAAAATAAATAAATAAATCACATAGATAAGATCCTGACTACTTCCATTTGCTAGATCAATGAACTCATTTAATAGACTCATGGGATCCATAAAAATAGTTTGGTTCCAAAAACTTTTATGTCTTTCACCCCTACACAAATACAGTACTTTACCATTGCTTCATGATACATCCTTTTCCTCCTACAGAAATATCTGTCTATTAAAAAAAAAAAAAAGGTATAATCCCGTCTCCCTATGTCCTATGTCCTGTGATTTCCTCCTCACAATAAGAATACTTACAGTCATTCCAGCTGTCTAATCTTATACAAAAAGGCCCACATAACTCTCTGTCTTTTATTATAATAATTCTTTTATGTTTCCATCCATATTACCAAAGATAATAATCATAAACAAGTTCCTATTGTTAAAAATTAAATATAAGATTTAATAATCGCAATGTCAACATTCCCAATGACAACTGACACGCACTGGGCCCTCAAGGTCATGCTTACCCAAGACTCTAGAGGTCTTACAGATGATATTCCCCATTTGTTGGGCCTGCTCCCTATGTAAAATACAAGGGAACACTAGCTAGCTCTTTTTTTGTTTGTTTGTTTGTTTTGTTTTTTGAGGTAGGGTCTCTCACTCTAGCTCAGGCTGACCTGGAATTCACTATGTAGTCTCAGGCTGGCCTTGAACTCAAAGTGATCCTCCTACCTCTGCCTCCCAGGTGCTTGGATTAAAGGTGTGCCACCACGCCCAGCTTAGCTAGCTCTTTTAATAGAGTCTTTCACAATAATTATGCTAAAATTCATATTTTCATATTTAAAATCCTATGTTTTAAATACTCTGTCCAGGTTCATCCAATTTGAAATAAAAATAAGTGGACATCTGTGTTTAATTGTGCTGCTACAAACATGGTTGAGCAAATCTCTTTGGCCTGTGGTTTAAGGTTTTAAGATAGATGCCCAGTAAGGGAATAACTGGGTCTCTTGGTATGTCTATCAAAATACAAATAATATGGCAGGTATACCAGCCATTACATACAAAATCAAAAGGTGTTATGATAATAAAATGATAGAAAAGAAGCTAGAAGTTGCACCGATTCACTGAGATACTGTAAGAGTTAATTGCTGAGGAACAAAAACTTATCTTTGTCAACAGATGGAAAAATCCCAAAGAAGGAACTGTCCAGAAAGGGCAAAAAAGATGATAAGAAGCAACGATAGTTTAAAGCAAAGCAAAATAAAGTGGAATTCATTGTTAGGATGGCCTGACTATAGAAATGATTGATATACAAATTGCCACATCTTATTTGTTCACTTACCCCTTCCCCTTGGGTATAAAAACTATAAAATAAAAATAAAATCTCAGCTCAGAACCCAATCTTCTTTGGAGTGCTACCTCAAGCTTTTTGGCCCCAGGAAATAAAATCCTCTACTTTTACTCATATTGACATTAAAATAATCTTTCCAAAAAATTTCTAAAACATATAGAATATATTTTTATGAATCTTCCTCATTAGACAAAATTCTACTTTTTGTCACTACCATGAGTAATTATTTTAAAAAGTAAACTAAAATCACTACTCTTTCAGTGTAGTAATTAATTTTCATTTATCCAATATTTGAGATGTTTACACATCTCTCTTTTTATGTGTCTGACCAGAAAATTCAAACCAAAAGTGATTGGTTTATTTTCAATACCATATTTTATCATGGTAAAATTTGAGAACACATATAATTTCTTTTCTCACTCTAATAAAGTATCTGATTATTTAAATATAAATTAATATTTTTAAATATGCAAGCATTTTCACCAGACACAAATACACATCAGATAAGTCTAACATAAATTAACGTGACTTTTATTTTTACACTGTAGTCTATTCCCCCTTGTTGTCAGCAATTTAGGCTTCCTTTATTTTCTTTATTTTTAATTTTTTCTCCTTTACTTATCTATCATTTTTCAGAATTCAGCTAATTGGCTAAGCAAAACTACAAATGAATCAGAACAAGAAAATATTTGTTTTGACCATGTATAAAAGTGGAGTATATTTTTGGTGTGGTGTGTATGTGTGTGGAGGAGGATATGCTGTGCATGCAGAACCACGTGCCTCATGTGTGGGCATTAAAGGATACTGGAGGAATTCGGGTATCTTTCTTTTATTCCTCATCCACATATTTCTCTCTTTGTGACTGGATCTCTCTCTCAACCCAGAGGTACTGTCCACCAGTCAGTGAGCCAATAGATTTTTTGTTCTCTATTCCCTCTGGACTATGGTTACAGACAACAGACATGTGTGGCCATGTCCAACTTTTTACATGGGAATAGACTTCTGTTGTTTTTACATTCAGATAAGCTATAAATCCTTAGATATTTCATTTAGAAAACTTTGCCATGTTTTGTGGATATTATTTTCACTTATTTATTTCTTTAAAAAAATGTTATTTATTTTTATTTTGATAAGAACCTTTAACATGAAATCTTCATAAATTTCACAGTATATAATGTGATACAAAGGGCATGTTCAACATTATATAGCATATTGCATACCTGAATTGGATACTTGGTGTACTTCCCTTCTTCCTTTCCCCTCTCCCTATAAACTTCCACTCTATGTTTTTAAGTGTTTGAATATTTTGAATACATTAAATATTGTAATTTTGCAGTATTTTTCTTTGTGTTACTGGCTTATTTCATTTAGCATAGTTTACTTCCATACATATTATCACAAACAGAAAAAAAATTCACTTTAAGAGCTAAATAATATTCCAAGATATACAGGTAGCACATACTTTCACTTACAAATATTGGACTTTGGTGATATCCAATTTATTTATTCACTTTTAGTGTATTTTAACTACAATGTAAATATCTTGAGAGAAATCACATTATTATTGCCATTTATTATTGTAGAAACTTCCATAATATGTACATTTTGAGGAGTGTACAAAATAAATCTGGACTAATAATTTTATTTTCCACTCTAATTTGTTTAATGTCTGTAATTATGAACAGTTTAGTATTGTGATATTTATAATTCTATTAACTTTATGCCAGAGAAATTTTATAGTTTTGTTCTTTTATCTATTTTTCCCCATGGTGGTTTGAACTAGCAATTCTCCTGCTTCTACTCTGGAGGATTAAAGCTGAGATTAATGCCACCATGACTTCTTTTTTTTTGTTTACTTTTTTATTTATATTATTTTATTTGGAGATATTTATAACAGTAAAGCAAAACTAAATTTGAGACAATGGATGTCAATACTTTAGATATCACCAGTTTATTATAAAAAAGACACATGGAAATTATTTACATGATGAGACATTTCAGAAATTCAGTAGAATTCATAGCTTTATGTTGTACCATTTCAACAGTGACTTCAAGTCTACATGCTTTCCAAGAATGTCATCATCTCTAAATAAGAACTAATACTTGTTATCTAGGAGTACTTTGGTGCCTCCATATTCTGGAAGAAGAATTTCATCTTCAAGTTTCACACTAACTGGTTGAATCTCTCCACTTTTTGCTTTAGAGCTTGATCCCAAAGCTACTACTGTTCCTTGAAATTTTTCAGGAAGCATAATGCCCCCTTTGGTTACAGTTTTAGCTGCAATCTTTTCATTCAACAGATTGTCAAAGAGTGAAAGAATTTTCTAAATGTTTATTTTACCATGAATCTTGCCACTGTAGCTGGGACTCTGCTCTTATGCTGCCATTGCAAGGAGAGACCTGCAGAATGGCCACTGGGCATATGAAAAAGTCCTTGGCCAGACCCCTCACCCTGGTGATGCTGATGTGCATGGTGATTGGTCTCAGGAACTCAGTGCAGACCACCCTGTTCTTTTATTTTTAATTCCATTAACATTCATTTATATAGTCATAATTCACTTCCTTCTGTTTGATCATAGTTTAATTTAACATCTTTTTCTGAATACTTATGTAGAAAATTAAATAACTCATTTAATGTCTTTTTAAATCAGAATTAGACTTCTTGGATGCAATATAGTTTCTTCTAAGCCTAGTGTTGTTTGGATGCAAACATTTTGATTTTTTTCATGTTCAAGACTTCTAAAAGCCCATATGATATCTTTATTAATACGTGAGCTTTTGAAATTGTATTTTGCACCTGCCATATGTTGGTAATTTTCTGGTTGTTTTTTTCTACTTTGAACATATAATTTAATTTTATTATAGTCTGAAAGAATATTTTGAAAAATTCAATTTCTTTGAAGTATTATTTTATTTCTTTTGTTTTTCCTTGGTGTTTGTTTGTAGCTGTCTTTACTATTTTTTCAGGTATTTTAATTTTTTATTCATTTTAATGTGTCCATGTATCTGTGTGTTTGTTTATGTGTGGGTGCATGTATGTGTGTGAAGGTGCATGTTCATGTGTATACATGTGGAAACCAGAGGATAACCTTGGTTGTTGCCATTAGGAAGGTCATCCTGGAGCTCACTGATTAGTCTAGACTAGGTGACAAGTAAGTTCCAGGGATCTCCTGTCTCTGCTGCACCACAATTGCAATTACACACATGACAATACACCTTACTTCTTTTAGGTGTTTCTTTGGATTGAACACAGATCATGATGCCTACAAGGTTGGGATAGTTCCTGGATTCTTTTATAAGTTTTCACTTCATGCATTTTGAAGTATCATGTAAGAAGTTGAAAAAAAAATCCATCATAGTTTCACACAACTCATGTCTAATTAATATTAAAGGTATGGGTCTAATACACCAAGAAGATATCAGCAGAGAGTCCTCTAACCCAAATCAATACTGGCAAAGGCTACCTCAGAGAGCATCAGATCCCATAAGTCAGGACTCAGTCACATAGACTGTCACTACTTTAGATGACATTAACTTCTAGGTCACTATAAATTATGGTTGCCCTAATCCCTTCGTTAAGTTTGAATACTTTTCTAAGAGAGCTCTCACACTCAGGGAAAACATTTATCAGTTGATTATACTAATAAATAATTTGAAATGATGAAAATAATCAACCAAATCACATATCTGGGACATGGAACATGGTGGGAAAGAGAATAAAGTCTTTCTCTCCTCTCCACATATAGTTTGAAATTCTACGTACACTTACCCTTTGCAAATGTACAGATGCTACATTATACAGGTATAACTAATTAACTAATTGCCCATTGGTGAAAAACTCAACCTAAAGCCAATCTCCTCTCCCTCTAGTTCAGTGGATGAGGCTGAAAGTCCCAACCCTTTAATCATATCATTGCTTGGAAACTAGCTCCCATCCTCGCACTATTCAGGAGACCAGTGATAGATGTCTCATGAGAATAAAGGATATTCCTATAACCATGGAAATTTTAAAGGTGTTATAAGCTCTGAATTAGACATTCCAGCACTTAAGAAATTAACAAGTATTTTTAGTAGCTCTGTGTTAGAAATCATGGGAAAAGACCAAATACTTGGAGAATCCTCTAGTACTCTTTTTTACCATAATTATAAGAACTATGACTCATTAATGGTATACTCACACTCATTTTATACTAATTTCCATTTACATATTTTCACACTTTGTTCTAGATACAGGAATTTCCATATCTTAGTGGTAAACTGATTAAACAAGCTTTCATTAGTGTTATTACAGTGCATGATTTTCTCATCCTTTATTTTAGTCTACACCTGCAGTTCACAAACACTCCCTTTTTATTCTAGATTCCTTCTATATTTTTAATTTTTTTTTTTAAATTTCTAGAAGGTAGGGTCCTTTGGACTGGAGAGATGACTTATCCATTAAGGCACTTGCCTGGAAAGGTAAAGGATTCAGGTTCAAATCCCCAGGACCCATGTAAGCCAGATACACAATGTGATTATGCATCTGGAATTCATTTGCAGCCTCTGGAGGCCCTGACATGCCCATTTATTCTCTCTCTAACACACACACTTTGTTTCTCTCCCTCTTTGCTTGCAAGTAATTACTACACACACACCAAATAACTGTATTATCCAACATTATCATTATCCAAATAGCTTATCTGTGTAGCAGGACACTACAGGACTCTTCTTTTTTTTTTTTTTTTTTCCTTAGGTTTTTTGAGATAGGGTCTCACTCTGGTCCAGGCTGACCTGGAATTAACTCTGTAGTCTCAGAGTGGCCTTGAACTCATGCAGATCCTCCTACCTCTGCCTCCCGAGTGCTGGGATTAAAGGCGTGTGCCACCACGCCCGGCAGGACTCTTCTTAATTAACTTAAAATTTCTGCATTGATGTGAATAATTCATGCCAGAAACCACATGTCACTCTATATATTTTTTCTTTTATCCTGTAGCATAGAATCAAGATTATTACTAGTACTGAGAGTTTAACATTTTTGCCTTAGGTATAATTTTGGGAAATAGCAAAATAATGGGGAAAAAAAGATTTTAAATAGAAAACAATCATTGAATGTTTATTTTTTTTATTTCCTTTTGAAATTATTTACTATTCATTCACACTAAATTGATACTATGCAAATAGCAATAGAACATGCTTTATGATTAGTTTATCTCTGGAATTTCTCAGAGGAGGAGAGAAATGAGGAATGAAAAGCATAAAGGAGATGGGGGAGGGCAACTGCAACAAGCTAGTATGAAAATACAAAAGACTAATTATATTACTTCTGCAAACAGTGGAGAGGGTTTGATGTAGGAAAACAAACTGTGAGGTACAAGTACACACCAGAGAGAATTGGCAAGCCATTTTAAAAGATAACTTGGGACCTTCAATGCCTTTAAGCCACACAATAAACCCAGCTGGGAGAAAATAATCTGAAAGGTACAGAAACAAATGAATGTCTGTGATATTAAAGGAAGTGATTTTCTATTTGGACAGAGAAATCAAACAATTCTCTTTTCAATGGTTCATCCATTTTTCATTTAGATAGGCTTCTATCTATGAGTAATTATTTTGTCAAAAGTTCACGAAAGTAGCCAATGCCATTTCAAATTATTATTGATTTAGTTATTATCAGTAGACACTAATAGACATGAATTAATAGTTCAAAGGTGCAGATACCAATTTCAGAAGAAAGATGTTTCCAGAAGAAAAATTAGTACCACCAAGAAGTCTGCTTACTCACCGTGCATTCCAAGATTCTACTCAAACATAATCATTACCACATGAAACTCAATAAGAACTATAGATTTTCTAGATGATATTAAAGATGGCAATCTACAATTCCCAGAAAAACCAACAGATTGTGGGGCATATCACAAATTTTTTAGTAAATATGTAATTTGGCCTGGGGATGTAATTCGGTAGTAGAGACCGAGCCTAGCACAGGAACACAGCTAGCACAGCACAGGCTCTTGATACATCATCAGTGCTCGAAATACAGAGCAAATGAACAAACAATCAAAAACCATAAATAAGGCTGGAGAGATGGCTTTCCAGGTAAGCCAAAGAACCCAGGTTCAATTCCCCAGGACCCATGTAAACCAGATGCACAAAGCAGCATGGCTATAGTTCACTTGTAGTGGCTAGAAACCCTGACACACCCATTCATTCTCTCTCTCTCTCTCTCTCTCTCTCTCTCTCTCTCTCTCTGTCTCATGCTCTTTTCCTCTTTCTTTCTCATGTTCTGTCAAATAAATTAAAAAGCATGGTGTAAAATAGCAGTCCAATGAATTATCATTTTGTGTGGCTTCCAAGAGCAATTTATGAGGAGTAGTTAGATGAAAAACTACTTTGTTACTATAAATTCCTTCTTACTGACTCAACACAATGACAAGAACCATCTAAGAAACTCACAGTATTCTTATTAAAATCTAGACAAGTAGGGGTTCTCTGCATGTCAGTGTTGAGTAAGTAGGCTGGATTCCTGTCTCCAGGACCCTCCAAGCTCCCTGGTCTGGGTACACTGAGAAGATGGTTTACAAGTGGATGCAGCAGTGTAGAGTGACTAGGCCAGAACCCTGTTTCCCAGCTCCTCCCACTTTCCTGGTCTGGGTTTCCTGCATGGACAGTATGTGGGCTGGTATAGCCATGTGGAGTGAGTAAGAAAGACCCATGTTCCCTGGCTCCTCCCAGTCCCCTGGTCCTGATAGGTCCCATTGTGTCTTGCTTAGGAAGGCCTGTTCCCTGTGTGAACTGTGGAATCAGGCCTTTTGCTTTGGTATCCTGTCTGGCCTTCTCTGTTCACCTGAGTCAGAAGGTGCATGGGCCAAAAAAAAAAAAAAAAAAAAAAAAAGTGCTTCCTCCTCAATAAATAAAGAATAGCCCTCATGGTCTAACCTAATTAGCAACAAATAACCTGATGCCATGCCCACATAAGTGCAATAGTGGCACATAGCCATGGGGGGGGGGGTGGAACCAACTGCTCTTGATTTGGCTAACTGATCCCCTCAGTGGTATGAGACCCATAGCTGGAGCTGGGAAACAAGTCAGAACCATATCCAAACATAAGCCCACTCTCCAATATCAAGCTACCATCAATCATGGGGTACAAGAGGGCCTACACCTATTAAACTCTCTATCAAAAAAGTAAGTGTTATCCCAATTTTCTGGGTGCTAACTTACTCTCCGTTGGAGAATCTGCTTCTCTTTTTCAGATAGATGCAGATCCTAAGGAGAGAGCTGCCCCAACATACCTCAAAAGGGGCCTGATTGAAACTAAAGATAATTGGCAAAACAAGCAAGGGTACTGTTTTCCTGATGAACCGGATACCAGCACAAAGAGGAAGGAGACCAACGCAGAGAAAAATTAACTCCTACCAAATCAGAGAGCCAGAGCCTCAGAGGCCCCCAACACCTCAACACTGAAGCAGACCAAAAATGAACCCAACATGGCTCAGGGAAATTTTGCAGAAGAGAGGGTGGAAAGAATGTCACATGTTGGGTCATGAGTTGCAGAGACATTTATCGTACCAATAACTGTGGGATAACTCCACAATTCACGATCCATTTACATCAACAAGGAGGGTCCACTGGGAGGGGGTAGATCATGTATGAGCCTAAACAATGGTACCAAACTGCCTGTATTTGCTGAAAAGAAAACTAATAAATGAAATTAAAAAAAAAATAAGCAGTAGCCCTAAAATGCATAGACAATGCAAGAAAGCCAACAAATGTCTGAAAACTGAGAAGCCCACAACAGGGATTCCTAGTCCTACAATTGAAGCCTCCAACGAAATCATAGATAAATCAATAGAAATTCATTCCCAAAATGAAAACCCAACAACAAATGAGACCCTGATTTAAAAAAAAAAAATCACTGAACGGGAAGCAAACCATCAAAGAACAAACAATTGTATCAATGAAATTGAACATAATCATCTCCTAGAGCATTCGGCTTTTAACAGTAAGCTTAACCTGACTGAAGAAAATATTAGAATCTTCCAAAGAGGTATGAATAAATCTAAGGCAAGTCAAGAAATGGAAGATTTCAACAACCAATTGGTTAAGCTCAATGAGAACTTGATCAAATGAAAGAATGAATTCCAGGAAGCATCAATAAAATCAGAACTTGAATTGAAATAATACCTCAAAACAGAGATGGACACAATGAAAAATAACACAACAGACAACAAAAATCAAATAATAATAATTAAAACCTCTCTAGAACCCATCACCAACAGAGTTACTCATGTGGATGACAGAACCTCTGACCTGGAAGACAAGACAGAAAAAATTGATCAGAAGGCCAAAAATAAATAGAAGGGAACTGTGGAATAACCTAAAACATCCAGATCATGGTTTTACCAGAAGGTGATGAAATCCAGGCTAGAGGTATAGAGAACATATTCAATAAAAATGTTGAAGAAAATTTTCCCAATTTCTCAAAAGAGAGGCCAATCCAGATACAAGAAGCCCACAGAATACCAAACAGACAGGACCAAAAAAGAAACTCTCCAAGAGACATCATAATTAAAACTCTTAGCAGTAAAAACAAAGAAAGAGTGTTAAAAGCAGAAAGAAAGAAACAACTCACAGCATACAAAGCCAATTCCATCATAATTACCTCAGATTTCTCAATGGAAGCCCTGAAAGTCAGAGGGCTTCTAACCTATGCTACTCTACCCAGCAAAAGTCCTCTCTCCAGCCCTCACATCTATGATTATATAAACACAAAGCCAAGCCTACAGAGAATACTTGAGGGAATAATCCATACAGAAAAGTCAAGCAACCAATCTCAACACCCAACAAGAAGTTCACAATAACCAAAATAGACTGGGCTCAAAATAGGACAAAACACAATAAAGCACCAAACCCCATAAAATACCTCATCATAGCAGGGATTCATTCAAATCTCACAGTAATAATATTAAATATTAATGATCTTAATTCACTAATCAAAAGACACAGATTATCATGATGGATCAAAAAACTGGACACTACTATCAGCTGTCATAATGAAACCCACATCACCATTAAAGACATACACCTCCTCAGGGTGAAAGGTTGGAAAATGATATTCCAGGCAAATGGAAATTTTAAAAAAAGTGGGTGTTGCTATATTAATATCTGATAAAATGTACTTCTAAGCAAAAGTAATCATAAAGGACAAACATCTACATGATGAAATTCTACTCAGCAGTTTTTTTAAATAAAGCATGATGAAATTTGGAACAGATCATTCTAAGTGAACTCACAAAATCACAAAAAGGCAATTGTCACATGGTCTCATTCACCTGTGGTTCCTAACCTGGATCAGCCCAAGTTTTCAACATACCTGAATGGCATCTTGAGGCTTGGACAATAGAGAGGGTATGGCTTAGGGGAGGGGGGAGGGGAGGGGGGTACAACACTGAACCCAAATTGAACTGGTATTATAGAATCTCATATTCTGGAATTTAGACTAAAAGGTGGAACCCTAAGAGAACCTTAGGGGAACACCAGAATCAAAGGGCCCTGGAGAGGGTGAAATAAAGCCTAACCTTAAATTTCTCCTGTTTCTCTGTCTTTTTCTTTCTTCTTTTCCCTTGGTACTGGTCTGTAATTCCCTGTACTAAGATTTGGTATACATCTACCATGAGCTGTTGATCAGAGAGACACACTATATCTCCTAAACCAAACAAGACAGACATCTGTCAGAGTACTTGATTACCCACAAGAGGTTAGTGGTAAGTAAGACCCTACTGCTGAAGACACCATATGCTGTTGGCACAGACCATGGAAAGTCCAGTTTGGAATCCAAAAGTGAGCCAGTATCCAGAAAATTAGCCCACCTAGTGTTAGAAGGTGCTACATGAGCTACCAGGGGAAAGTGGCCAACATCTGTCTGAGAAACTCAAAGTCTTAGTGACTCATAAACAAACTTGACATGATGTTCACACAAGGGCAATAGTGGTGCACAGCCATAGTGGGTAACCAACTTTTATTGGATTGGCTAACAGATCTGCTCAGTGGAAAGGAAACGTATCTGGAATTGGGAAACAAGTCAGAATCATATCCAGATAATGATTCTGTTTTCCATTGTTAAGTTCCTGCTAATCTTGGGCTCTAAGCAGTTCTGCATCCTTTAAATTCTCTCCAAATTGATAATGGCTATCCCATTTAACAGGTGCTGACTTCACCCTCCATTGGAGAATCTGTTTCTCTTTTTCAGATGGGAGTTGGACCTGAGGATATAAAGGATGTATACTCCACCCTGGCCCCAGCTGAAACCTCAGAGGAATTGGGAAAATGAGCAAGAATGCTGCTTTCTTAGTGAATCTGATATCAGTACAAGAGTGAAGGAGTTAGACACTAAGGACAGTCAACATCTACCAAACCAGAGATCCAGAGGATCCTAGGTGCCCATCACTGAAGTAGACTTAAAATTCACCCAACAGAGTTCAGGGCATTTTGCAGAAGAGGCAGTGGAAAGATTGTTAGAGCCACAACTTGGGATATTTTGCAAAGACACTGCCTCTCCCCCATAACTGACTGCTCCCCCATAATGCATGACCCACAATCTCCATGGGGTTGACCTCCATCCCCAATGAGGTAGGCCTCTTCAGAAACCATGCAGGGATGTGTGAAAGAATGGTACCAACATGTGTTGTTTACATACTAAATATGTCCAAAGCTAATACAAGTTTTAAAAATATAATATAAAAATTAAATAAAAGCAATCTAGGAATGTAGGCAGTTTCTCAACAAAGATTTCAAATATGCTTTTTATTTACTTAGCAAATCAGTCAATCCTTTGGTTAGTTATGTATGTTCATTGGTAATTTTGGGTATTGACCCTAGGGCCTTCCACATACTAGGCTGTTACTCTACCACAGAACAATAGATTATGCCCAGGACTCCTTATTTTTCCTTTTTCTTTTTTTTTGTATTAGTGTGGTTTGCACCTATTATGTATGTATGTAAGTATGCATGTTTGTATGTGTCTTGGCATGTGTGTGTGCAGACATATGTGCAGATGTGAATGCATGTGTGCTTAGGACAGAGGTTGACATCAGGTATTCATGTGTTTTCTTCTATCACATTTCCATTTTTATTTGATATTGAGGCTCCCATTGTACCTGTAACTCAGCAATTTATTTGTACAAGCTCATGAATATGCCTGGCATTTTCTTGGTTTTGTTTTGTTTTGATTTTTTAAGGTAGTGTTTCAGTCTAGCCCAGGTTGACCTTGAATTCACGGTGTAGTCTCAAAGTGGCCTCACAGTGATCCTCTTACTTCTGCCTCCTGAGTGCTGGGGTAAACCTCACATTTTATGTGAGTTTTAGTGATCTGAATTCAGGCCCTTGTGTGGCAAGGACTTTATCCACTGAGCCATATCTCCACCCATAGAAATCTTTATTTCTAACAAAGTAATTCATATATTAAAACTAAAGGAAAATAAATTTTAAAAAAATTAAAAAAAAACTATTTGCATGTGTATGGGAGGGGAAGGGTACATCATCTTTCCACTGCAAAGGAACAGGAGATGCTTGTGCCACTTTTTAGGTCTGACTTACATGGGTGGCTTGCAAATTGAACCAGTGTTGGAAGGCTTTGTGAACAAATAATTTAAACTACTGAGAAATGTTCCTGGATCCTCAGCTTCTCAAAATTTATTCCTAAACATGGGATTTCTTCACCATATATTCTGTAAAAACTTCTAAGGTGGAGGTCCAAGTGTGTTTAAGAGAGCCCAATGTTGCTGAGTTAATAGTAAATCTCTGTGATGAAAATATCTAAGTAACAATAAAAGATTAAGAAGTTGACCATCTATAAAGACCATAAAATAACCTGTTTTCATTTTCAATATAAGACAAAACAAATTAATTGTTATTTCCAACATAATGTCTCATAAATGACATTTTAGAGTTGATGTTGATAGGTATGGGGTCTGGGAACAAGTTGCTTTCATAAGATCTTTTGAAGTAAGCTGTGTATTACACTTTTGCAGTGTTTCTGAAATAGTAAAAATAATTTGGGGTTGCTACACACTGTGAACTTGTGCTATTGAATGAACCCTTATTATAAAGTAGTATCTTGACTAGCTAGCTATATGTTCAGATGTACAGATGTTTTCAAATGAGTATGTTTTTACATGTCCAAACAAGATTTTTGCCATAAAAGAAAGTTACTTAATTATCAGTCATCCTAGTCAAGAACTTTGGGAAACAGTTATTACCATGATTTGGATGGTCTCAAAGGGACACCATGTGATGCACATTGATGATTGTGTCAGCATTAAAGGGGTTTGTATAGTATTGAAATTCCTCCAGTTTAAAGAAGGAATATGATTATTCTTCTCCTCAGGATGGCTGATCTCAACAACATGGTTTCTCAACTACAGTGTGGCTGAGTGAATGATTTATTCGGCACCACCATAATACAATGGGGATTCCTTTACACTTCCTCTTTGTTAGGGATTCATCTTTGCAAACTGGTTGGCACATTGGAGGAAAGCACAGACTGTATTATAAAGGCCATGAATTGCATTAGAGTCTGAGTCGTCTAGTCAAGATTCCAGATATAATGGATCAGGGACAATTTTTTTTTTTTTCCCCTAATTCATCAGGGGCAAATTCCTGACCACATGATCCACTTTGTCTGTTTTACAACACCATATTTCATGAGGGAACTAAAGTTTCAAAAACGTGATCATATTTTTCCAAATGGTATGTCAGTCTTTAGAGAAAGTTGAGATATGTTCAAAGGTACAATAACAATGTACAAAAAGATTTATTCAGAAAAGTCTTTCTAAAATTAAATGTGGCCAAGTTGGGAAAAATGGCATAATAAATTCTCATGTTTGTATAAAAGAGAGGAGGATAGCCACTGAAAACATACCAATATTACTTCAACCAGACAAATGGTAAAACACATGAATAAAACAATAGAATTTATTATTTTCCAAACTTTGAGTTTATTTTGTATATATACATATATATTTGTATACATACATACATATATATATATATATATATATATATATATATATATATATATATATAATATTCATGTATATAGGAATATAAATATTGAGTATACTTGTTGTTGTAGGCATCTCCATTATGGACTCTATTAAAAAGATCCTTCTATTATGTTCTAAAGTAAGTATTACAACACTAAATACAAAGAATAGAATGGCTAGAATACAGTATGACAAAAAGAAAGAAAAAAGTTACTAAAATCTTAAATAGTATTTTTGTGTCAGAAGTACTTTGTGATTCTCAAACAGTTTCATGACTTAAGTAGTTAGATTTAACTACAAAAGTTATAGAATTAAATAGTAGTTGACTTACTTTATTAAGTGAGCTATTATTTCCTAACAAATTCTGAAATAAGGAAATCTATACCCTTTCTAGTTAGAACATCAGAGGGAACCAAATCAGTAACCACACCCAGCATAAAATAGTTTTAAATTATACTTTCAGAGTTGGAAAATACTTTTAAGTTTATTTTAAAGTTTTGTTATAAAATATCATAAACAAGAAAAGCCAAAAGCAGTGCTTTCCTGTGATTTCTTTGTATATCTTAATGTGCTTGGAATAAAAACTACCTCTGTTTAGCTGATCAAAGCTGTTTTCAGTTCTTATTAAGGTGGCAGAACTTCACCTGTGAAGTTTTGGATAAGCCTGGGAAGGCACTCAGCAGGATATAACTTTCTGTTGTGGGTAAAGAGATATGTGTATATTTTTTCTCTTTATGTGAAAGTTTGCTCTTTGTTTTTGAAAAGGAGTTACCTGGTGAGGTAAGTTTTAGCAAAAATATAGCCAAACATGCATCTTAAAAACAGAAAGCATCAAAGCAAGAAATGCATAACTGAAGATCTGTTCACCATCTATGTTATCAAAAATACTCTTTCCCTTTGAAGAGTACAGGGCAGTTTAGCAGAGGGTTACTTAAATCTGAGACACTTAGCTTTGCCTTCACTTGCAGTAGTGTTTATAGATCTTATGTAATCCTCAATTTAAAACTCTTGATGGCCCTGCCATGACTATATCATTGGCTATGCATATAACAAGATCTACTTTAATCCAATGTTATCTAGGCCACACTTGATCTCCTCCCAATGCATAAAAGATGACTTCAAGTCTTATGGCAAGTTTTGTTTTTTATTCTCTTAATTGAAAACTTATTGCAAAAACAAAGCAATTATTGGGAAAATGCTTAAGGAAGTATAGACAATTATGGATAAATTATCTTAAGTTTATATGTTGGAGCTATAATTACTCATAATCTACTCATAATGAATTAGAAATAGATTTAGGGTTTGGATTCTATGAGCTGACTGCAGAAGCAAGCCCCTTGCTCAGACTTCCTGATTGAAGGGCCCCTGTGTCCCTAATTCCTGGATGCCCTGCTCCAGAGGGTACACATACAGAGCAATTAGGCCAGAACTTCCTGCCCCCTTACCCCCCTCCATACTCCTAGTTCCCTGATCCTGGTAGATTCCCCTGTGGCTGGCTTGGGACTGCCTGGACCTGGTGAGCTTGCTGTGGAGGCAGGACCCTTGTTATGCTATGCATTCTTTTTTATTTTATTTTATTTGTTCATTCTTATTGATTTGAGAGTGACAGAAAGAGGATGGGGGAGAGAGAGAGAGAAAGAGAAAGAGAGAGAGAGAGAGAGAGAGAGGGAGGGAGGGAGAGAGAAAGGGCATGCCAGGGCTTCCAGCCACTGCAAAGAACTCCAGATGAGTGTGCCCCCCTTGTGCATCTGGCTAAAGTGGGTCCTGGGGAACTGAGCCTCCACCCCTGGTCCTTAGGCTTCACAGGCAAGTGATTAACTGCTAAGCCATCTCTGCAGCCCTTGTTCTGCATTCTTGATTGAATGCCCCCCTGGGTATCCAACTCCTGGATCCCCCACTCTGGAGGATGAGAATGGGAACTGAGTAGGCCAGAGCTCCTGGTTGATTCCCCACTTCCCAGTTTCCTGGTCCTGGTGCCCCTGCTACTGCCTTAGAGAAGCCTTATTCCTGTGTGTGGGCTGCAGAACCCAGATTTTTACTCTGTTTTCTTAATTGACTTGCCTCTGGGGGCCCAAATTCCTATTCCCCTGAGTTAGAGGGCACCCTGAGGGTACATGGAACACTATAGGAGCTGGTGTCTTGCTCCTGGCTCTCCTGGTTCCCCAACCCCTGATCCCCATGTTCTGAAGAGTGCATGCAACTGGAATGAATAGGCCAGAGCTCTCAGTAATCAGTTCCTCAGGTAACTGATGTAATTGCAATCTCCACAATCTGCCCTTTTACAATTATAATTTAAGTCAATCCAGTTCAGATTTAAAACAGAACACTCTTGTAAGATCCTCAAAGGACAAGTACAGAAAGAAAGAAAGAAAGAAAGAAAGAAAGAAAGAAAGAAAGGAAGGAAGGAAGGAAGGAAGGAAGGAAGGAAGGAAGGAAGGAAGGAAGGTAAAAAAAGAAAAAACACAAAACAATGCAAGTCATCAAACTGAGTGATCTCCACCAAGGATGCCTAGTCCCACAATGGAAGCCTCCAATGAAATCATAAAGAAATCAACAAAAATTTAACCCCAAAAGGAAAACACAACAAAAATATGGACACAATGCAAAATAACACAATAGAAAACAAATCAACTAGAGCTTATAAAACCCTCTCTAGAACCCCTCACTAATAGAGTTACTCATGTGGAAGACAGAACCTCTGACCTGGAAGACAAGACAGAAGAAATTGATTGGGAAGCCAAAAAAATCATGTAAGCAAAATATGAGGGAACTGGGGGATATCCTAAAATGTCAAAATATCCCAGAGGCACAGAGAACATGTTCAACAAAATTATTGAAGAAAAATTTTCCTATCTCTGAAAAGAGAGAGTCCTACCCAGATAGAAGAAACCCACAGAAAACCAAACAGACAGGACCAAAGAAGAAACTCTCCAAAGGACACAATAGTTAACACTAATAATAATGCAAACAAAGAGAGACTGTTAAAAGCATAAAGAGAGGGCTGGAGAGATGGCTTAGCAGTTAAGCGCTTGCCTGTGAAGCTTAAGGACCCCGGTTCGAGGCTCAGTTCCCCAGGTCCCACGTTAGCCAGATGCACAAGGGGGCGCACGCTTCTGGAGTTCCTTCACAGAGGCTGGAGGCCCTGGCGCACCCATTCTCTCTCTCTCCCTCTATCTGTCTTTCTCTCTGTGTCTGTCGCTCTCAAATAAATAAATAATTTTTTTTTTTTTAAAGCATAAAGAGAGAAACAACTCATGACATGCAAAGGCAATCTTACCAGAATTACCTTAGATTTTTCAATGGAAACCCTGAAAGCAAGAAGGACCTGAAATGTAACACATCAAAATCTAAAAAACTATGGCTTCTTACCTAAGCTACTGTGCCCAATGAAAGTATCCCTTATAAGATATGGTGAAAGGAAAACTTTGCATGAAAAAAGTTAATGTTATGATTAATGAATGCAAAGCTAAACCTACAGAGAATACTTCAGGGAATAATACACGCAGAAGAGTCAAACAACCAATCTCAAGAGCCAACAAGAAGATCAAAATAACCATAATTAGACCAGGATCTAAAAAGTACAAAACACAAGAAAGCATCAAACCCCATAAAGTTCCCCATCATGGTAGGGATTAAATAGAACCTCACATTTATAATCTTAAATAATATTGTATTTATATCATGCATCAAAAGACACAATTTAATAATTTAATAGGGTAAATAAAAAAAATGGATTCTATCAGCTATCTTTGAGAAACTCATCTCACCACTAAAGACATATACTTCCTCAGGGTGAAAAGATGGAAAATAATATTTTGAGAAAATGGAAATAAAAAAACCAGATTTTGCTATATTAATATCTGATAAAATATTCTTCAAACCAAAAGTAATCAAAAAGGACAAAGGACAAAGAAGGCCATTTCTTACTCATCAAAGGAATGATCCAACATGAGAACATCATAATCATGTATCTACATGCACCAAACACAGGTGCACCACAATATAAAAAACAAAAACTACCTGACAACAAAACAGAAATAAACACCAACACCATCATAGTTGGAGACTGTTATACTCCACTATCATTAATACACAGATGATCCAAGCAGAAAAGCAACAGTTATTAAGTACAGCTCAATAACACCATAAATCAACTAAACCTAAGGTTTACAGAACTTTCCACTCCAACTCCACAGAACACATATTGTTCTCAGACCATGGAACCATCTCCAAAATAGACCACATAGTAGGCCATAAAGCCTGCCTCAATAAATTCAGGAAAGTTGTAGTAATGTCCTGCATCATATCAGATCACAATGCTTGAAAGCTAGATAATAACAACAAAAGAAACATCAAGAACTCCAACAACTCCTGGAGACTAAACAACATACTTGTAAACAGTGAGTGGGTCATGGAAGAAACAAAATAAACTGTAAAAATCCTACTATTGAATGAAATGAAAACACAACTTACCAAAACTATGGGACACAATGAAGGCAGTCCTAGGGGGATAATTCATAGCACTAAATATCATCATTAAAAAAAAAAAAAAAAAAACAGAAAGATCCCAAATTAATGACCTAACTGTCCAACAAAAGGCATTGGAAAAACAAGTAGAATTCAACCCTATGAGCACAACAGGAAAGAAATAATCAAGATCAGAGTAGAAACTAATGAATGGGAGACTAAGAAACAATTAAAAAATGAAACAAAGATCTGGTTCTTTGAAAATAAACAAGATGGATAAAACCTTGGCCAATTTGATCAAGAAGTCTCAAATTACCAAAATCAGAAATGAAAAAGGAGAGGTCACAACAAACATCAATGAAATTGTAAATCATCAGGGAATAATTCCAAAACTTCTACTCCACAAATATCAGTTAATCTTGAAGAAATGGATGAATATCTAGACACATTTCTAGACACTCCACCCACCAAAACTAATCTCACAGTATATTAATCTCTTAAGCAAACCTATCACATCCACAGAGATTGAAATGGTAATCAACAACCTCACCAAAAAGAAAAGTCCAGGACTGAATGGCTTGTCAGCAGAATTCTATCAAACCTTTATTGAAGAAGTGAAACCAATTTTTCATAGACTCTTTTGCATAATTGGAGAACAGGAAATCCTTCCCAACTCCTTTTATAAAGCTAGGATCACCCATATGCCAAAACCACATAGAGCTACAGCAAGAAATTAAAACTATAGGCCTATATCCCTGCTGAATTTAGATGCAGAGATCCTTAAAGCAAATCCACACAAACCAAATCCAACACTACATCAAAAGTATTATCCACCTTAATCAAGTAGGCTTCATTCCAGGAATGCATGGATGGTTACATAAGGAAATTGGTCAAAGTAATGCACCACATAAATAAACTGAACCATAAGAATCACGTGATCATCTCAATTGATCCAGAGAAAGCCATTGGCAAAATGCAACACTACTTCATTATCCAAACACTGTAAAGAATAGGTGTTACAGACCGGTTCGCAATGCTGGTAGAAATCACCTGACCAAGAGCAGTTTGTGGAAAAAAAAGAGATTTATTTTGGCTTATATGCTCAAAGGGAAGCTCCATGATGGCAGGGAAAATGACAACATGAGCTGAGGATGAACATCACCACCTGACCCACATTATATGGACAACAGGAACAGGAGAGTGTGCCAAACACTGGGAAGGGGAAACTGGCTATAATACCCATAAGCCCACCCACCCCCAAAATACACTGCCTCCAGGAAGCATTAATTTCCAATTGCCATCAGGTGGGGAACCTAGCATCCAGAACACCTAAGTTTATGGGGGACACCTGACTCAAACCACCACAATAGGCATGGAAGGTTTATAACTCAACACAATAAAGGCTATATATAAAGCACCTAAAGCTCAAATAATATTCAATAGGAAGAGACTCAAGGAATTCCCATTAATATTGGGAACAGACAGGATGCTTATTCTCACCAATGCTTTTCAACAAATCCCTAGAAGTACAAGCCCAAGCAAGAAGACAAGAGAAAGTAATAAAAGGAATGCATATTGGAAAGAAAAAAGTCAAGTTAGCCGTATTTGCAGAGGACATGACCCTACACGCCAGTGATCTGAAAGTCTCAATCTCAAAACCTCTCATGGTGACTTATTCCTTCAGCAGACTGGCAGAATACAAAATTATGCATAAAAATCAGTAGCCTTTCAGTATGCAAAGGATAAATTTACAGAGAATGAAAACAGCAAGGCAGTTCCATTTTTAATAGCAACAAACAAATTAAATACCTTGGAATAACACTAACCAAGGATGTGTAACACCTATATAATGAAAATATTTTAAAAAATATGAGGTTTGACCTTACCCCAGCATGAATAGCAAACATAAAGAAATCAAATAAAAACAAATGTTGGTGATGATGTAGAGAAATAGTAACACTCATACACTGCTGATGGGAATCTAAGCTGATACAACCACTATGGAAATCAATATGGAGTCTCCTAAAGAGGATGAATATAGAGTTACCAATAGACTCTGTTATTCCCTTACTGGGCATTTACCCTTAAAAGCTCCACATCTCACTTCAGAGATATTTGCTCAACCATATTTATAGCTGCTCAATTAGTAATAGCTAAAAATTAGAATCAACCCAGGTGCCCATCATTGGGCAAATGGATAACCAAGATGTGGTATTTCTACATGATGAAATGCTACTCAGCAATAAGAAAAAAATGACACAATGAAATGTGTAGAAAAATGGTCAAACTTGGAACAGATCATTCTAAGTAAACTCAACCAATGACAGAATGACAGCTGCCACATGGTCTCACTCATCTGAAGTTCCTAACCTGGATCAGTATGAGATGCTGACATACCTTAATAGCATCATGAGGCTTGGACAATAGGGAGGTCGGGGTTGGGGGAAGGGGAAAGGTGGTGGGCAGAAAACTACAATTGTTACCATAGAATCCGACATCCTGGAAGTCAGACTAAAAGGTGGAACCCTCAAGAGGACTGTAGGGGGAGCACCTGAATTGAAGGGCCCTGGAGTGGATGAGATGAAGCCTAACCTTATATTTCTCCTGTTTCCCTCTATATATATACTTTTCTTTTCCTTAGGTGCTGGCCTGTAATTTCCTGTACTAGGATGTGGTCTATTTCCACAACAGCTATTAATCAGATAGATATACTAGATCAGACTTCTGTCAGAGCACTTGATTACCCACCAGAGGTTAATGCTAAGACTCTACTGCTGAAGACAAAATACACTGTTGGGATGGACCATGGAGAAACCAGTTTAGAATCTGAAAGAGAGACAGTCCCCAGGTAATTAGCACATCTAGTGCTGGAAGGCACTACATGAGCTACTGGGAGAAAGTGGCCAACATCTGTCTGAGAAATTCAAAGTGTGATGCTCACACAATTGCAATAGTGACACAAAGCCATGGTGGGTAACCAACTGCTCTTGGATTGGCTAACAGATCCACTTAGTGGAAAGGAAACCATATCTGGCACTGGGAATCAGGTCAGATTCATATCTAGATATCAATTCTGCTTTCCAATGTCAACCTCCTACTAATCTTGGGCTATAATAGGGTCTATACCCTTTAAATTCTCTCCAAATTATTAATGGTTATCCCATTTAACAGGTTCTGACTTCACTCTCTGTTGGGGAATCTGCTTCTCTTTTTCAGATGGAAGCTGGACCTGAGGAGATAAACAATCCAGTGCAGGAATTGTGGAAATTAGAAAGGGTGCTGTTTTCTTAGTGAATCTGTTATCAGCGTAAGGGTGAAGGAGATAGACACTGATGACCCTCAACATCTACCAAACCAGGGATCCAGAGGCTCCTAAGTGTCCATCACTGAAGTAGACCTAAAATGCTCCCAGCTTGGCTCAGGGATAATTTTGCAGAAGAGGTGGCAGAAAGATTGATAGAGCCACAAGTTCGGACATTTTGCATGGAGACATTGCTTCTCCCCCATAACTGGCTGCTGCCTTCATAGTGCATAAGCCACAATCCCCATGGGGTTGAACTGCATCCCCTAAGAGGAAGGCCTCTTCAAAAAAGGGGCAGGGAAGAGGGAAAGGATGGTACCAACATGTATTGCTTGTATACTAAACACATCCAAATGTAATTAACACACACACACACACACACACACACACACACACTCAAGAATGAAATCAAGGGGGACACAGGAAGATGGAAAGTCCTCCTGGATAGGAAGAATTAGTATCATGAAAATAGCAATACTACCAAAAGCAATATACATACTTAATGCAATACCAATAAAATTTCCAACATCATTTTTCACAAAGATAGAGAAAAATGTTCTCAAAATTCATATAGAATGACAGCAGGCCTCAGATATGCAAATATATCCTAGCAAAAAAAAAAAAAAAAAAAAAGAAAAATGGTGGTATCACTATACCTGATCTAAAGATATATTACAAAGCCATAGTAACAAAAACAACATGGTACTGGCATCAAAACAGAAACTTAAATCAGAACAGAATTGAAGACCCATATTTTACATTAAGTAACTACAGGTACTTGATCTTTGACAAAAGTGGCAATAATGTAGACTGGAGAAAAGACATCATCTTCAGCAAATGGTGTTTGGCAAATTGGATAACCATATGTAGTAAAATGAAACTAGATCCACTTATCTCTCCATATATAAAATATATAAAAAATATTAAAGACCACAATATAAGACCTGAAACTCTTCTCCTGCTTGAAGAAAAAAAAAAATAATAGAAGGAACTCTCCATGATATAGGAGTGGGGAAAGACACCCTGAATAAAACCCAAATAGCCCAGGAAAAAAAGCTTTTGAACAGATAAACATGCCATGAGCAGAGCCAATATATTACTCATTGAATGAGAGAAAATCTTAGCCAGCTATACCACTGACAGAAGCCTAACATCTAGAATCTACAAAGAAACTCAAAAAAAATAATAAAAAAATTAACCCATTCCAAAAATGGGGCAGACAACTGAATAGGGAGATCTCAGAGGAAGAAAGAAAGACGGCTAACATACACTTAAGAAAATGTTTGGAGACAAACACAGGGAAAAATCAACTCCTACCAAATCAGAGAGCCAGAGCCTCAGAGGCCCCCAACACCTCATCACTGAAGCAGACCAAAAATGAACCCAACATAGCTCAGGGAAATTTTTCCGAAGAGGGGTCGAAAAGAATGTCAGAGCCACATGTTGGGTAATGATATGCAGAGACATTTATCTTACCCATAACTGTGGGCTAACTCCACAATGCATGACCCATATACCTCAACAAGGAGGGGCCAATGGGGAGGGGGTAGGTCATGGATGAGCCTAGTAATGGTACCAAACTGACTGTATTTGCTGAATACAAAACTATTTAATAAAAAAAAATTAAAAAAGAAAATGTTCAACATTCCTAACCATTAGGGCAATGAAAATTAAAACAAGCATGAGATTCCACCTTACTCTAGTAATGATGGCAATCATTAAACATTCTAACACTGGTGGCAAGGATGTGGAGAAAGAGGAACCCTCATCCACTGATGATGAGAATGTAAACTTGTATAATCACTGTGGAAATCAATATGGAGACTCCTGAAAAGGATGAATATAGAGTTACCAACAGATTCAAGTATTCCCTTATTGGGCATTTATCCTAAATGCTCCATGCATCAACACAGAAATATTTGTTCAACCAGGTTTATAGCTACTCGATTCATTATAGCTCAGAACTAGAATCAACCCATATGCCCATAATTGGATGAACAAATAACAAAGTTATGGTACATTTACACAATGGAATTCTACTCAGCAATAAGACTAAACAAAACCATGAAATTTGTAGAAAAATGGATAGATTGGGAACAGATCATACTCAGTACTCTCACACAATCATAGAAAGACAAATACCACATGGCTTCACTTATCTGCAATTCCTAGCCTGGACCTGCTCAAGTTGCTGATATACCCGATAGGTGACCCAGGGCCCAGACAATAGGGATGGAATGGGTTGAGGGGAGGCACAGAAGAGGAGGAGAAACAAACACAAAACTAAATCCAAAATAAGCTGGTACCATAGAAACCTTTTCCTTTGGCAATAGCCTAAAAGATATAACCTCCAAAATGAGTAAGAGTAGAGCATCTGAAAAATAGCGCCCCAGAGAGGGTGAGATGAAACCTAAGCTTAAAATTAAAAAAAAAAAAAAAAAAATTAAAAAAAAATGTCTCTGGCCTGTAACTCCAAGTACCAGAGACTGGTTGCTACCCACATTGAGTTTTCGATCTGAGAGACCCATGAGGTCCCCAAATCAAGACAGCTTTCTATAACAGCACTTGATTACCTGCCTGAGGCAAAAGCTGAGACCCTATTGCAGAAGACACCAAATGTTGCTTACACAGAGCATGAAGAGACCTAGCTAGAATTCAGAAGAAAGCCTGTCCCCAGAAAGTTAGCCAGTCTAGTGGTAGAAAGCACTACATGAGTTACAGGGGAAATTGGCCCACAACAGTCTGAGAAACCAGAGGTCTAAGCTACTCAGAAGCAAACACCCTGACAAGATTTACATGCCAGTGCAATAGTGGCACCCAGACTTGGTGGGTAACCAACAGATTTCTGATTGGATAAGACATATTATCAATGTAAAGTAACCCAAATCTGGAACTGAGAATAAGATTAGAATCCTATGGAGACAAAGATTATGCTCTACAGAGTCAAGCCACTACTAGTCTTTGGCTAAAAGAGGGGTTACATGCATTTTATTCTCCCTAAATTAATAATGCTTATCCCAGTCAAATTATGCTGACTAAACTCTTTGTTGGAGAATTTATTCTTCTTTTTCAGAAGGTATAGAGGATATAAACTACTGCATGCACTTCAGCCAAGCCTCAGCTGAAACCACAGAGGAATCAGGGAGACAAGGAAGAGTGTTGTTTCCATACTGAACCTGATAATCTGCACCAGGGTGTAGGAGATAGACCTTGAGGATACTCAACACTCATGAAAGTGGAGATGCAGAGGCTCCTGAGAGCTCATCACTGAAGTAGACTTAAAACTCACACATCCCAGCTCAGGGAATTTTGAGGAAGGAGGGGCAGGAAGATTTTAAGAACCAAAAGTTGAGACATCATACCCACAGGCATTGTTTTCCTTCAAAAATAACTGACTGGTGCTCCCACAACACATAATCTACAACCCCACAGAAAATACCTGCAACCCCACTAAGGAGCATCTCCAACAGAATGGGGTTAGGACAAGGAAAAGAGGAAACCAAAACATGATGTATCCATACGAAATATGTTGTTATTAATAATAATAATATCATAAAAAAGAAAAAAAAATAGATTCAGGTACAAAGAAATTGGTAAGTTCAGGCAATACTAGTATAGTATAGGGCAAACTGTGAGTCCAGTATAAGTCCTCCAGAGTGAAGCGTGGACTTTCAGCAAACAATGATGCCATGAAAAGACATATATACCACCACAGGCCAGAAACACTGGATTGCTTCCAAGTCCTTGGGAGCTCTGAGAATAGAGCAACACAGAGATGATCCTTCTCTAGAACCAAAGAGAGGATGAAGTTGCTGTCAGTATTTCTCAAGTTTCTAAACTTAAGAAATGTGGCACTGTGAATATGCTGGTTTAGCCATACAATTTGTAAGTTTTGTGTACAATAGCCTCAGCAAACAAGTTAGAGTAATTTGGCAATGGAATTACTGTAATGTCAAAGTCTAAAATAAGTGTTTTCAAAATTTCAGTTTTACAAAATTAAATAGAATAGAGGTCAACAATGAGCATGCTTGTTATAGACATTTATTCTGAAACCAATCTGACAAATTATATGCTTTTTTTAAAGTACTTATTTCACTTGGACATAGTAGTTACATGAACCTTTTTACTTTGGTTGTCCCATAAAATTGTATATTTTGGGGAAAAGTCCTAAATAGGATGGACTTCTTATAAATATGATGAACTTTGAATTGCAGCATTTGATTTTCTGTCAGCATATAGTATGTCTCTTGCTATAACTTTTACAGCTAATTAAGAATGAAATTCCTTCTACATTAATGGGTAGTAATTATAAGGGTTAAAAAAGCACCAATTAAAGAATGAGTCCATGAGCTACAAAGACACCTCAGAAAAATCAGTGTATTCATGAAAAAAGAGCACTTTACCACAAACAGGAGGATGAATTATTCTGTGTAAAGTGGAATACTCCACAAGGAACCATTACAGGGAACTATGACAACTGGGAGAGAGGAGGTATGTTTCCACAGGAGCTTGGGTGTTTCCTCAGTGAAAGATAAAGAATTGATGAGATAATCAATTTTAAACAGTTTCTATCATACATTTAATAATTCAACTGGCTAAGTAATTATAACTCACCTGTTGTTAACTATAAACATTTACAATTAATCACAGAATTTCCTAAAATCCACATTATGAACATGTTTATATGTGCATGTGCATGGTACATGTTTTATGGTGCATGTTTGGTGCTTGAACACATGTGTGCACATGCAAGTGTCCTGTAGTTTATTTTGGTTTTTGACATTTTGCTTTCAGTAACCATTTGATGATCTGGAAAAGCTTACTTCTCAACCTTTTATTTCAGCTAAGAAATTTCTAGCTTGCTGTAAATCTATGCACAATGTGTTTCTCTACTCGTGACACAGGCACAGGGCACACAGAGCTCTTCAAAGCTCTCATCACAGGCACAGGGCACACAGAGCTCTTCAAAGCTCTCATCACTAGAGCTGCGCAGCATTTTCACCAATAGTGAATCTCTTCCCTTCTCTTGAAATTGTTAAAAATGTTCCTTCTTGGGCTTGAGAGATTGCTTAGTATTTAAAACACTTGCCTGCAAAGCCAAAGGACCCAGGTTCGATTTCCCAGCACCCATGTAAGCCAGATGCATAAGGCAGTTCATGCATCTGGAATTTGTTTGCAGTAGCTAGAGGCCCTGATGTGCACACTATCTCTGTCTCTATCTGCCTGATTCTCTCTCTCTCCAAAATAAATAAATAAAATATAAAAAAGTTCCTACTTAAAGGTGATGTGTTAATGAAAACAGAACTTTCCTAGAGATGTGTGAGTATAACAATGATTGTTATAATATTCCACACTGTTTTAAAAGTTCTTATACAAATATGCCTTGTGATTTAAAGATATCCAACTATTCTCATGGAGAATTTTTCTAACTTTCTAAAATTAAAATTTTATATTCTACTGAAATATTTTCAGAAATACTGGGTCCATTCGGATTTAATTTTTTTTTTTTTTCTTTTTGAGGTAGGGTCTCACTCTAGATCAGGCAGACCTGGAATTCACTATATAGTCTCAGGGTGGCCTTAAACTCATGGCAATCCTCCTACCTCTGCCTCCCAAGTGCTGGGATTAAAGGCATGCACCACCATGCAAGACCTTAAATTCAACATTTTATTTAACTTATTTATGGTGTGGCCATAGGAACATTTTAACTATTTCTACATAAAAGTTTATAATTGAAAGTATTCTGCAATTATTTGATTGGAAAATTTTTATTAACAGTTAATATTAACATTATTGAGAAAAAAATGAATTAGTTGAAATTTTAAAAAGTGAATTATATATAAAAACTGAATAGCTTTAATTATTCTATTTTCTTTTATTTTTCCTTCTACCGAATTTCTTTAATTAAGTTTTTTTAATTTAATTTAATTTAATTTTTTATCTTTTCAAAATTATTATTAACATTTTCCATGATTATAAAAAAATATCCCATGATAATACACTCCCCCCCTGCACTGCCCCCTTTGAAATTCTATTCTCCATCATATTACCTCCCTATCTCAATCGCTTTACTTACATATATACAATACCAACCTATTAAGTACCCTCCTCCCTTCCTTTCTCTTCCATTTATATCTCCTTTTTAACTTACTGGCCTCTGATACTGATTTTTTATTTTTTTCCTTCTCACTCAGAAACCCAAACATCTGTAGCTAGGATCCACATAATGAGGGAGAACATGTGGAGCTTGGCTTTCTGGGCCTGGGTTACCTCACTTATAATCCTTTCCAGATCCATACATTTTTCTGCAAATTTCATTACTGTATTTTTCTTTACTGCTGAGTAGAACTCCATTGTATAAATGTGCCACATTTTCATTATCAACTTATCACTTGAGGGACATCTAGGCTAGTTCCATTTCCCAGCTATTATAAATTAAGCAGCAATAAACATGGTTGAGCACATAATTCTAAGGAAATTAGATGAGTCCTTAGGTTTTATGCCTAGGAATGCTATAGCTGGGTCATATGGTAGATCAATCTTTAGCCGATTTAGGAACCTCCACACTGATTTCCACAATGGCTGACCAGATTGCATTCCCACCATCAGTGTAGAAGGCTTCCTCTTTTTCCACATCCCCGCCAACATTTATGATCATTTGTTTTCATGATGGTAGCCAATCTGACAGGAGTGAGATGGAATCTCAATGTAGTTTTAATCTGCATTTCCCTGATGACTAGTGACGTAGAACATTTTTTAGATGCTTATATGCCATTCATATTTCTTCGTTTGAGAATGCTCTATTTAACTTGATAGCCCATTTTTTGATTGGCTTATTTGATTCCTTAATATAACTTTTTGAGTTCTTTGTATATCCTAGATATTAATCCTCTATCAGATGTATAGCTGGCAAAGATTTTTCCCATTCTGTAGGTTGCCTATTTGCTTTATTCACTGTGTCTTTTGCAGTGCAAAATCTTTGTAATTTCATGAGGTCCCAGTGATTAATCTGTGGTTTTATTGCCGGAGTAATTGGGGTTGTATTCAGAAAGTCTGTGCCAAGACCAATATGTTGAAGGATTTCTCCTACTTTTCCCCCTAGCAGTTTCAGAGTTTCTAGTCTGATGTTAAGGTCTTTAATCCTTTTGGACTTAAGTATTGTGCATGGAAAGAGAGAAGAATCTATTCTCATCCTTCTATAGATATATATCCAGTTTTCCCAACAACATTTGCTGAAGAGGCTGCCTTTTCTCCAGTGAATATTTTTGATATTTTTTATCGAATATCAGGTGGCTATAGCTACCTGGACTTACATCTGGGTCCTATATTCTGTTCCATTGATCTACATGTCTGTTTTTGTGCCAGTACCATGCTGTTTTTGTTACTATGGCTCTTTAGTATAGATTAAAATCAGGTATGGTGATACCACCAGCCTTATTTTTGTTGCTCAGTATTATTTTAGATATTCGAGGTTTTTTGTGATTTCAAATGAATTTTTGGTTTGCTTTTTTTTTTATTAATTCCATGAAGAATGCCTTTGGAAGTTTGATAGGGATTGCATTAAATGTGTAGATTGTTATTGGTAAGATTGCCATTTTCACAATATGAATTCTTCCAATCCAGGAACAAGGGATGTTTTTCCACTTTCTAGTGTCTTCTGCAATTTCTCGCTTGAGAGTTTTAAAGTTCTCACTGTAGAGATTCTTTACTTCCTTGGTTAGGTTTATTCCAAGGTACTTTTTTTTTTTTTTTTGATGCAATTGTGAATGGGAGTGATTCTCTGATTTCAACCTCTGTGTGTTTGTTGTTAGCATATATGAAGGCTACTGATTTCTGTGTATTTATTTTGTATCCTGCTACATGGCTGTACGTTTTGTTCAACTCTAACAGTCTTTAGGGTCCTTTATGTATAGAATCATGTCATTTGCAAATAATGATAACTTGATCTTTTCCTTTCCAATTTGTATTCCTTTTATGTGTGACTCTTGCCTTATTGCTATGGCTAAGACATCCAGAACTATATTAAATAAAAGTGGGGACAGTGGACACCCTTGTCTTTTTTCTGATTTTAGTGGAAAACTTCAGTTCATTAGTAATATGTTAGCTGTAGGCTTGTCATAAATAGCTTTTATTATATTGAGATATGTTCCTTCTATTCCCAGTCTCTGTAAGACTTTTATCATGAAGGGATGTTGGATTTTGTCAAATGCTTTCTCTGTGTCTAATGAGGTGATGATGTGATTTTTGTCCTTCAACCCATTTATATAATGTATTACATTTATAGATTTGCATATATTGAACCATCCCTGCATCTCTGGGATAAAGCCTACTTGGTCAGGCTGAATGATCTTTCTGATATATTCTTGTATTCTGTTTGCCAATATTTTGTTGAGAATTTTTGCATCTATGTTCATGAGCGAGATTGGTCTGCAATTTTCTTTTTTTGTTCTATCTTTGCCTGGTTTTGGTATCAAGGTGACACTGGCTTCATAGAAGGAATTTGGTAGAATTCCTTCTTTTTCTATATCCTGGAAAAGCTTAAGAAGCAATGGTGTTAGCTCCTCCTTGAAGGTCTGGTAAAATTCAGCAGTGAATCCATCTGGGCCTGGGCTTTTTTAGTTGGGAGATCATTGATAACTGTTCAGATCTCCATGCTTGTTATAGGTCTATTTAAGTGATTAATCTCATGTTGATTTAATTTAAGTAGGTCATGTTAATCAAAGAAATCATCCATTTCTTTCAGATTTTCATACCTTGTGGAGTATGTGCTTTTATAGTATGTCCCTATGATTTTTTGAATTTCTCTGAAATCTGTTGTGATGTTACCTTTTTCATCTCTAATTTTATGAATTTGTGTCTCTTCTCTCTTTCTTTTGGTTAGAATTGCTAAGGGTTTATCAATCTTGTTTATCCTTTCAAAGAACCAACTCTTTAGGTATTCTCACTATTTTCAAAATTAATACTTATTGCTGAAATCTATATCACAGATTTTATTAATTAAAAAAAAATCAGGGGCAGGTAGGAAGGAAAGGATGGGACCAACATGTGATGTTTATATACAAAATATGTCCATATCTAATAATAAAAAATAAAGTTTAAAACATTGAAAAAAGAAACTAAATAAGGCACTTACAACAAAACCTTCAAAGATGGTTTGTTTTACCTAATACTTAATGAGAAGGGGGACACATAAACTCACACCCAATAACAGTCAGAAGGACAAGAAAGAAAGCCAAGTGCCTACCATGAGAAGTGTCATCTCTATCACACCCTCATGGGCCCAGGAAACATTACAGCAGGAGAGGCAGACAAAATATGAGTGCTGCTATCACTCCTAGAGAACCTTCTCAGGCAAGATTGTGGTAGATGCTGAGGACACTCGAAACTCATCAAAGCAGAAAATAAGAGATTGTTGAGAGCTCAACACCAAAGTATGTTTCTCATGTGATTTCCAAAGCTCAGGGAACTTTTGGAAGAGAGAACAGGAAGAATGTACAAGCCAAAGAGCAGGGACATTATGCTAACAGGCATTGTCTTCCCCACAGAGACTACTGACACCCCACTGAGATCCTCATGGGCACAGGGCAGGGGGAACAGGATATAAGAGGATCATTTGATGGGAACATATAATATGTTCATATATTAAGAAATTACTGAAACAGAGGTCTTCCAGCCAAGACGACGACCACCTAGCTGCACTGCAAATCCCAGGGAAAGAAAGATAGATGCAGATCATAAGGAGAGAGCCACTCCATCATACCTCAAAAGGGTACTGGCTGAAACTAAGGAAAATTGGTGAAACAAACAAGGCTGCTGTTTTCCTGATGAACCAGATACCAGCACAAGGGGGAAGGAGACCAACACAGAGAAAAATCAACTCCTACCAAATCAGAGAGCCAGAGCCTCAGAGGCCCCCAACACCTCAACACTGAAGCAGACCAAAAATGAACCCAACATGGCTCAGGGCAATTTTGCGGAAGAGGGGGTGGAAAGAATGTCAGAGCCACATGTTGGCTCATGATATGCAGAGACATTTATCTTACCCATAACTGAGGGCTAACTCCACAATGCACGACCCATATACCTCAACAAGGAGGGGCCATTGGGGAGGGGGTAGGTCACAGATGAGCCTAATAATGGTACCAAACTGCCTGTATTTACTGAATAGAAAACTAATTAAAAAATGCAAAAAAAAATAAATTACTGAAACAAACAAAAATTGTAAAACATAACCTATTGCAATAAATTGTTAAAGTTGTAGCGTATTCATTCTCGGCCTTTTGTTGTCTTTTAAAAGTTATTTTCTTTTAATGTCTTCTGAGTATAAAATGTGCTCAACATATGAAGGGTACAGATCTTAGTTCACTGCTTGAAAAAATGTTACATATGCAACCATCTAGATCATCTTATAATATCTCACCCAGGAATGCTGCCTTATGCTCAGTTTCAGTCAAGATCTACATCTGACTGTCTTGAAAGTCAGTTTTGCCAGTTATTGAACATACTCCTCCCAAAGTCTTATAAATATGTGCCATCTATCAAATACTCTTAGAACAATTCAATACCAGCCATGCATACTCACAGAGCAGAAATTCCCTAGGAGAATGTCTGAGTGTTCTTCTAACAATAGCACTAATGAGACAGCTATAGGGGTCCCAACTCTTTCTGGGGAACTGTGCAGTTGATAAGCATTATTAAAACCTGATAATATCACTATTAGGGTTAATGATAAGTCCTTATTGTAAGAAGTGTTTCTGAAATTCATTTTCTGCTAAATAAGCATAAAAGCTTCGTGGAAGAAAAATTTGACTTCCTACTTGATATCTATTGGGTTTTCCTTTGCTGCACTGTCTGGCTTAAGCAAAAGAACTGTCAGTCAAGCAGGAAGCCAAACTAATTTATGTGAACAGCAGCCATATTGAATATTTCATAGCTGCCATTATAAAACTGTATAACTGCAGGTGCTTGTCACAGTTCCTAAAGCAAAGCTTTCTGCATAGTTTCTTTCGTACATTTTTTTTTTTTTTTTTTACTTCCACATTGAGTCTAGATGATGATGCAATCATTTCCACATAGCCCAGAGAGGGGAGATCTTTTTCTGGTGACTTCACAGAAGGAGTGTTATGACTGGTGCAGGGAGACAAGGATGTGATTGCCCAAGTTCAAACCTCCGTTTGTATGCAAGGTTTGCTCTGATTGGTACAAATACCAACCTTCATTTGCATGTGAACTACACTCTTGCAAACATTCTTTCTTTGGCTGTATAAACAGGCTTCTCATATTACTTAATGAGCTCCTAAAGAGCCAGAGTAGAGAAACTGTCATCACTAGCCCATAACATTTCATTTTGTACTGAGCACTCAAAAGTTGGATTTTTTTTTCTTACTTTTTTTTTTTTTTTGTGTGTGTGTGTGTGTGTTAGGGTCTTACTCTGGCCCAGGCTAACCTGGAATTCACTTAGTCTCAAGCTGGCCTAGAACTCATAACAGTATGCCTACCTCTGCCTCTGGGTGCTGGAATTACAGGAATGCATCACCACACCCTGCAAAAGCTACATTTTTTTAAATGTGCAAACAGTAACAGAAAATGTGACTTTAAATCAGCTAAATACTAATTTAGATCCTTATTTGTAGAAAAAGCATTCAAAAGATCCAGGCAAGCAACGAGGGAACATTTTATTTAGCTTTTGGTAGAACCACTGGCTTCTCTTAAGTATTCTATGAAAATATATATAGACAAATTTTCATGAAATCTGAGGCATAGAAATATCAAATATAGAAATTAGCATTTAAGTAGTGCCCCAGGCAAATTAAATTCGATTAGAAAACAAATAGAACCTACCATCTCCTTTCAGCAGTTTCCCCTAATCTTCCTGATCATAATTGTAATGTGATATCATTGTGTAACTGTTATGTCTTCTGACAAAGAGAGTCTGCTGAGCCAGTGGAGATTGCCATTAGTCAGTTGATTTTGAGCTTAGAAAAATTGTCTGCTGGGGCCTAACATAATGATATGTCTCTAAAGGCAAAATTTCCTTTGCCTCATATGAGAAAATTTGACCATTCACTGTTGGAAAGAAAATAGAGGAAAATATATAAATACGATTGTGAAATGCCACTGAGAACAATGCCCAATTGACAATCCACAAACTATTGAGAACTGGAGGCTCATAGACTGTATTCTGCTAAAAAGCTGAATGTCTTAAAAGCAAAATTTTTTTTGAGATTTTTTTTTTTTTTTTTGAGGTAGGATCCAGCTCTAGACCAAACTGATCTGGAATTCATTGTGTAGTATCAAGGTGGTCTCTAACTCATGGTGGCCCTGCTACCTTATCCTCCCAAGTGCTAGGATTAAAGATTTGAGCAGAACTTTTGGTAAAGAGTCCAGTAAGGTCAGCACCTTGATGTCAACTTACTGATACTCTATGCAGAGAATGCAATACAGCCCGGCACAAGACATTTGTCCCATAGACTTAGCTTCATGTAATTCTCCCTTTTGCATTGCCTGCAGGTCTCAACCACAGAAAAGTCACAGAATGTAATTTTAAGAGAGAGAGGAATGGGGTTTAATATGCTGAACCTTTTTCTTTATTTCTTACATAATATACTTCTGGATGTAGGGAAAAACAAACATGCCTCACGACATCACAGGTTTTGAACCTTTTTTTTTTATTTGGAAGCAAAGGAAGCAGGATGTCCTTCAAACTAGATGTCTTTCAAACCACTGCCCAGAGCATTGCATGTGCCCTGAAAAAAATATCCCAGGTGGTGCAGCCTTTCCAGGTCTTTGCAATGTACCAGCATTTGCAATTGGGACTATATCTACCTGTTCAGCTTTCCCAAGTCTTAGCGAACTAGTTTGCAACAAAACTTCAGCCTCCTTTGTCCTCAGAATTTACTTGGCAATAATAATCCACTTCATAAAACATATTGTGCATGAACATGTTTTTCTCTCATGAAACTCAAGTAAGCTGATGTACAGTGCAATAGCCCATGCTTGTCATCTGCCTCTACTTTTAACTTAGTCAACTGTGAGCTAATAGTAGAGTATGCTTTTGTTCCTGTTTGTAGTAGTTTATTGTACTGTGATAAAACATTTTTATAAGTTTACTCCTAAAAGCACAAACAAATAACAAAATATATTAGACAAATACAATAATACCTCTAAAATAGCTTTCAAAGTAATTTCAAATAGTTAATAGATTAAAACACATGCAAAAATATTGACATTTAAGAAAACCTAAAATGAGCACTGGAAGAACTCAACTAGAGACTGGTGTATTTGAAAAAAACTTTGAACATATAGAAAGAAAAATAACATTATTTTAAACTGCAATAGCTATTAGGAAGTGGGAAAGCATCAGAAAACATGAGAAGATAGACTCAGAAGGCACAAAGATAAGCAAAGGGAAATCATTTAAAATGAAAGAGAAACCAGGAAAGTTAAAAAATAAAAACAAGGCTATTGTTTTGAGAAGACTTAAGATCTTAAGACATAAGTAAATTTCAAAGAAAATTGCTAACAATGGACCAAAATTGTTTCTCTGGATTCTAAAAGACAGGAAGAATGGGGGAAACATACTTTGCTGAGCAACTTTGAAGCCCATTAGTGAAGTGTAAGAACATTCTTTTCTCCCTTGGGGCAGTACCAGACCAAACTAAATTTCTGCTGCTCTGTCCATGGTCTTGCATGGTTGTGTCCCTTCATACATAATGTGAAATCAAAGGCACAAAAATGACCTCCAGGAATGTATTGCATTGTATTATATTGCATCTATTGTGTAAATAATTACATACATACCATTAGTTTCAAGGTTAAGAAGAAGGAGGAGAAAATTGTTACTTAATATTTATTCTCTCACTGTCTGTGACCACAGCTGAGAGAAAATTGAAAACATCCCATCCTGCAGGAGGGGCAGATTCCCTGTATCTAACACAGGACAAGAGGCACCAGATAGCTTCACATCATGTAGATATTTACTGGAACTTTTTTTTTGGGGGGAGGGGTTCAAGATAGAGTTTCAGGGCTGGAGAGATGGCTTAGCGGTTAAGTGCTTGCCTGTGAAGCCTAAGGACCCCGGTTCGAGGCTCGGTTCCCCAGGTCCCACGTTAGCCAGATGCACAAGGGGCGCACGCGTCTGGAGTTCGTTTGCAGAGGCTGGAGGCCCTGGCGCGCCCATTCTCTCTCTCTCCCTCTATCTGTCTTTCTCTCTATGTCTGTCGCTCTCAAATAAATAAATAAAAAATGAACAAAAAAAAAAAAAAGATAGAGTTTCACTGTAGTCCAGGCATTCACTATGTATTCTCAGAGTAGCCTTGAACTCACAGTAATTCTCCTATCTCTGCCTTTCAAGTGCTGGGATTACTGGTGTGCATCACCATACCAAGAACTACTTTTGCTATTATCCCTCCCCCCACCAAAAATAATTTGAATCGATTCTTATATCCCTTTTTGTTTCCCCTAATCAGCTTCTATGTCACCATTCAATTTCATAATTGTCCTTTCTACAATAAATTGAAACTTCAAGCCCCTTTGGCTTCCATGAGACAACAATAATGTTGCTAGTTTTTAAACATTTTTAGTATTCAGTGTTTTTGCCTAACCATGTAAGGAAATGATATACCCCATGTTACCTGATCTGAATAAGGATCTTAATAAGGCAACGGGTTTTATCCTTGATCTGATTGGGTGTTTGTCACAAGATTTGGGATTAATTAACCCATATCACTCAAGTTTATCTCCTATTAAGACATAATTGAATTGTGAAACTTTGGAAATTCAGTTATTTCTTTCTATCCTTACTTAAAACAGAAAAGCAGCTATATTTTTTCCTTTTTAAAGTTATTGATTATTTTTTATAAAAAGTGTTGCCCCCTGTCTTCTGCCCCAACTCTGATGAGGGTCTTCGGTGGAGTTATTAGGTTATTTTTAATATCTTGTCAAATACAATCAATTTTCTTCTATAGTACTCAATACAACACATTCCTCTACAGTGCTAAACAATACTCATCTACAGCATCCAACAGCATATGCTCATCTATCGTGTTAACAGCATGCACTCACCTACACAGTCAAAGCATATACTCATCTATAGTACTCCAAATTATTTATTTAAAACTTCAGTGAATATCATTTAAGCCTCCCAAATGTTCACCAGTTACCATGTAGCATTGCTTGGTGTTTTCATAACATCCACTAACAATTTTCTCTCCCATTCATCTTAGTACCCAACTTAGAAGGACCTGTTCTTCTTTAATTTACAATAGTACTTATCCCTGGTAGTGATTTTTCTGCCAGTCATTTTATCCAAGCTGTGCCATGTAATAGTAAAGAGGATTGCGAAATTTTTAGCAACGTATGTGGATGATTATCTATTCCTCTCTCAGTGCATGAATGTTCATGATGGCTTCCAGGTACCCCTCCAGGCTTTGTTTGAAACCCAGGAACACTACAGACTAGTTGTTGCAGGAGGACTATGGGAGTTAGTAGAGAGGAACCTCATGATGTTTCTTAATTCCTGTATTAGAAACTGGATCCTTTCTGCTCTTATTTATTCCACAAAAGCAAGTCTAATAATCATGATCTATGGACAAAGAAGTATATCTGTCCTCACAAAAAAGCAGCATATATTTTGAACAATATTATATACTACCAAGGGTTGTGCACCACAGTCTTTTTTTTCCTTTAATTATTGTAATTGACTCATTTCTGGGCTAGATGCTTGGGACTATGTGATGTACAAAGAAACCCACTTCTTGTGCTCATGAAATTTGTAGCTTATGGCAGCATTCATCTTCATAAGAGGGATAAATACTGTGAGAAAGAAATCAATGTGTTTAAAGATGAATTAGCATTTAATTCATTAAACAGTGGAGAACAGTCCCTTCTGTAATGGTAGAAGTAACTTGTATCATAACTTTCTACCAGATATATAAGGATAATGAATCATTTTTGAAAACCAGCTACATGGAGTTATTGCAGAGATATAAAGCAATGGCATCTTCAAGGACCATGGAGGCAGGGAAAGAAAATTATATTTTGATGAACTCAACATTTTACCAAATTTGCCTTCAAATTTGTCAGCTCAAGATCAATCTGCACAGGTAAAAAACAAACAGAAAGTACTATAGGTGGCTGAAAGCTAAGGGGTTTTAAAGGTTGATATTGTATATATGTAATTACAATGATTGTAATGGGGAGGTAATATGATGGAGAATGGAATTTCAAATGGGAAATTGTGGGGGTGGGGAGGGAGGGAATTACCATGGGATATATTTTATAATCATGGAAAATGTTAACAAAAATTAAAAAAAAAAAGTTTTATAAGGAGAGCAGAAAGAAGATCACAATTTTAAAAGCAACGATAGAGATTTAATGAAGTTTAAAGAATCTGAGACAATGAAAACTAGGTAGAATTAAGACTGCACTGCTCTCATGCTGATGTGTGTCTCGGTTTGACAGACAAGCCCCTCTTTGTTGTTGAATAAAACACATTTGTCTGCAGTTGGATAAAAAGAAAAGATAAATCCCACATTCCCTGTATTTCAGATTTCTAGTGGTTGGCTGGCTGAGGGTAATTTGGATCAATCAATTATGACTGCACTGCTATTTTCTTGGGAAAGGGTTTGTCCATGGTAACTTGAACCCACTACTGGGTCTTGGACCATCCACTCTTCTCAGCAGGAGCTCAGAACTTCTCAGTTACCAGAGACAATTCTAACTCTTTGGATTTAGGTTTGCTAAAGGTATTGTTTAAGGAATCAAACTAAACAGAATGGTTGAACAATTATAAATCAATTTAATGATGAACATATTTTTTTGCTATTCAAAAGCAATTATTAGTTTAATACATCAATACTAGCATTTTCCAATTTCATAAAATATGTCCAATTGTAGTTTAAATAATGAAATTCCATTTGCAGTAATGTTATTTCTATCTTTTCAAAAACAACTTGTATTTTGAAAAACATACCTTAAAATAAAATTGATGTTTCAGTTATTTGAATGAATTCTATGGAACTATACTGTCTATGAAATCTTTTCCTGCTGTACTTTTCACATAAGTCCTGCTAAGGGAAAGACTGTTAAATAGTTCACATGTTGCTATTCATAGACCTACTCTCTTATGTTCAAACTGCTCTTTGTTTGGCCAACTCTCCTGGAATGAAAGAAGATGGGTTGAATATTTCATGCTATGATGGGATGTATAATTCATGACCAAATTCTTCAAAAAGAAGTAGATAAGTACTGAAAGCTATAAGTGAAATATTTTTACACTTAGCAGAGACACTGCATAAAGGTGTTGTCAGTTTTCTGCACAGATACCATGAGGAGTTATTAGAGATAGCAAGTCACTAAGAAAGAATCTCAGAGATTCTTTCTTAGTGTGTGGGGGGGGCGGGTAGCTCAGAGAAGGAAGCAGCCCAAGAGCAGCAGCTAATACTGTTCCATGAACAGGGGTAGAATTTTCTCAAGTAACATATGAAAATATTAGCAAGTATTGAAACAGGATATTTGGGCTTATTATCTGCTGATTGCTTTTCTGTTGTGATGATCCAGTTGTAAAATTGTAAAGGGGACATTCCAAAATATCTTCAAGAGCAGAATTAAAGGTAACTGTGGCCAGTTTCTTCATTTAGTTAATTTTAAATTAATCTACATTTTGTTTTGGTGTACAAGGGATGAAACTCTGGCTCTTGCAAACACTAGGCTGAGTGTTTTTACCATATAATTACTTATCTGAACCAATTATATAAACCTATATTGCATGACTAATATTTATCTAGATTTATGCTAGTTGTTGAAGGGACATAGTTTGTAAGGTGAGTGCCTTAGTTTGTTATTCAAACTAAGACTTTTTTTTTTTTTTTTCAGGATGAAAGGGAAAGAAAGAGAACTGATTAAACAGTGAGCTTGCCTCAAACAAAGCAGGATGTGTAAATTGCCCTTATTTAATCTTGCTGTTGTGTGTGTGGGCTTCATGATACAGGATTGTATCCTATGAAACAAACAGGAAATTACAAGATGGTGTTGCAAATTTACAATGTGGGTAACTCCAATGTAATTAGTAGTTCTATAGCAAGGACTTAGCCTCCCAGCAGAGGGAAATATCTTTAAGCTGAGGTAAGTGCCATCTCAGTTAAGTGACAGCAGTTTAATACTTACATTTTAGGTTTAGTAAATCCCCAATGTTACACATGAAGCCACTGGCTGAAAAAAATAGAGAGCATGTACCAATTTTTTTATATCTGCATAAGTGGAAAATAAAATTTGAGACATCTCTGTGCTCAGTCTTACAGTGGGTAGAGAGAAACACCACAAGTTCTGAAGGACTAAGTTTGAATTATGATAAAAATTTCCTAAAGTGCTACAGAAGTCAGTTATCTTATTAACCTTACTTAATTTGGATTAATACTATGAGCTACAGATAGTGCTCACAGTTATAAATGTAACAGAGAGCATCTGCTCCACACCTGCCTTTTCTGGTGTTATCTGTGACCTTAATTTTAATAGTATTTGTTTGATGATTTTGGGAGCCCCCATTTTAGGTGCATATATGTTTAGGATTATAATGTCCTCCTGTTGGAGTGTGCCCTTAATCAATATAAAGTGACCTTCCTTATCTTTCTTGACTAACGTTGGACTGAAGTCTACCTTGTCAGATATTAGGATAGCAACCCCTGCTTGTTTTCTAGGACCATTTGCTTGAAACACCGTTTTCCAACCTTTCACCCTAAGATAATGTCTATTCTTTGTAGAAAGGTGAGTTTCTTGGAGACAACAAATTGTAGAATCCTGCTTTTGAACCCAGTCTGCAAACCTATGTCTTTTGGTTGGGGCATTGAAGTCATTGATATTAAGAGATATTATTGAAAGGTGTGTATTTATGTTTGCCATTTTTTTGTGTGGTTCCGGTTCTACCTTTGCTCTCTTGTGTTAACTAGTATTTGAGTATTGCTTGTTTTTTCCAGGATCCTTATATGTGTGCTTTTCCTTCTCTTCGGCATGGAGGATTCTTTCAAGTATTTTCTGTAGAGCTGGTTTTGTCTTCAAATACTCCTTTAGCCTGCTTTTGTCATGGAATGTCCTTATTTGTCCATCTATTTGAATGGATAGCTTTGCAGGATAAAGTAACCTTGATTGACAGTTGTTATCTTTCAGAACTTGGAATATATCACCCCAAGCCCTTCTGGCTTTTAACGTTTGTGTTGAATAATCTGTTGTCATCCTAATGGGTTTGCCTTTGTCACACCTGCCTTTTCTGAATGGGTTTCACCTGCCTGTCTTCTCATTTTCAGTTCCTCCAGTCAGATGAGGTCAGTTCCACAATTTTTGCTATCTTGCTAGATCTGCTAAAGGGTATTTTAGAAAATTCTGAAAGGGAAGGAAAGAAAGGTCATTTTACAGAATCAGGGTATAACATTTTAATTTCTCAACAGTTCTTATAAATAGAACATGGGATTGGATATTTGCTAACAAATCAGTTCCTGGACATAAGGGAAGTTTAGAGTAATTCATGAAAAATAGCCACACTGATTGTGTTTTTAAACATGTGTACAGCCTTTATATAATGCATACATACTTTTGTTTGTGGATTTCCTAACATGATAGTCCAATGATGATTTTATAATTTCAATACTTACCTATAGGTATTAAGTTTGGTTTAACTGAAGAGCACTTAAATAAGCAATTTGTGAAATTACTGGATTATGTCAAGGAGCTTCACTGTCTTTGAGCTAAATGACTTCCATTTCCTGTGAATTTTAGTCAATTTCTGTGACTGTGTCATAACCCTGTGAAGACAAGGAACTGTAGCAATTCAAAGATAGTTATATGGCACTATCTCTTACATGCCTTGAAGGTTACAGTTTCTGGTTCCACATTCTCAGTTAAAAATGTCATAATTCATTTACCCTGTTAATCTCTGTCTATTACATTAACCACCATTATTTAGCTTACCGCTACTGCTCATACACTTACCTGAAGTCCAACTCACTGCAATATTTGGCAAGCAACGTTGGATACTCTCACACCTGCCTTCCTGCTGACTATTCTTACTGTTGCAAAGATAATATCTCACAGAATGTTAAAATCCTTAGACATATTCATATACCACGGGTCAGTTCATTCATTTACAGCTATTTAGTGGTTGTTACTCCTCTTTGTTTTTGTTAGTCTTTTCTCTTGTAAATGATAAATGATGATCTTATGCTGTATTTAAGAGGATATGGCTATGTATTTATGCCTCCGTATTTCTCCATTTCAGCATGTCACTAAAAAGAGATCTATTGAGGGATCATAACTCATTTAAAAACTTGAAGTTTCTGCTTATAAATGTGTTTATATAGACAGTGTTTCCCAGCTAATTTCCATAAACTGTGCTTCCCTAAACATCTTTCTGCAGGGTCCTGGCCTTCATTGTCATTCACCAATCTTCAAATATCTAACCTTAGCATCTCTTTGCATCCATTTCTCCCTCTCTGAGCATTCCCAGCAAGTCTGCTGGCATAGCAGGTGCAACTTTGTCAATGTATCCACCAGTATATAATGAGGCATCTTTCATTAATTTTGAGTTTTCTATGAAATAAATGAAGCTAATAACAGTACATATGTAGGTCACTTTCTTGAATGTAGTTAGATATATAAATAACTATGTTATCTAATGGCATGCAAGTTATGCACATAATAATCTCAAATTATCCATCAATATTTTTTCAAAATATATTTAAATTAATTAAAAATCTTCATGTCCTTCGTAAACTATTTGCTTTTATGCATGTACCTGTGCTTCCTTTTGTTTAACTTAGAGAAAGGGCCAGTAACAAGTCTTAGGACATGCTCATTTCTTTTTGCTTTAATTTGGCATTTTTAGTCTTAAGATTACATTTTCTTTTGTATGCACATCACTGTAGACAGAGTTCTTATATATTGCATGTAAGCATGTTCAAAGTGGTGACATTTGCCTTACTTAAATTAGCTAATAAAGTAATTTGTTTGCTGAGAGGAGACAGGACTTCTAGGTCAGTAATAGCACTTTCCTATTCCATTATTTACTTTCTCATTGCTGTGACCAAATACCCAACAAGAGACACCTTAGGGAAGGAAAGGTTTATTTTGGCTTAGAGTTCAAAGTACAGTCCTTCATGACAGAAAGGCTTCGAGGCAAGGGCATGATGCAGCTCATCACAGTCCGTTCAAAGTGAGGAAGCAAAGAGCAGGATGCTTGTGTTCAGTACAAATGTTTTATGCAGTTTAGGACCAAGCTTGGGAAAGGTGCCACCTACATAGTTAAGGTGTATCTTCCCACCTCAATTAACCTAATTGAGATAATTTCTCACAGGCATGCCCAGAGCCTTACCTAATGTTAAGATTTTTTTTTTTCCTTTTAAGTTTGCTTTAGCTAACAGTTTTTAAATTAGAACTATGAAATACAAATTTCCCAGAAAATAAAGCTGCTGATAATTTTCTTTTCCATAAAATCTGCTAAAAATGCATAAAGTAAATGAGGCACTATTTATGGATCTGAACAATCTTGCTTTCTCAAGAAAATCATAACTCATGTTTCACAGAACTGGTGCTCTTATTTGAATCTTTGTGTTTCTGAATTACATAGATGCTCACATTGTTTTTCATTCTGGTAATTTTTCATAACTTCATTTCTCTTTACCGCTGAGTAGAACTCCATTGTATAAATGTGCCACATCTTCATTAACCACTCATCAGTTGAGGAACATTTATGCTGGTTCCATTTCCCAGCTATTATAAACTGAGCAGCAATAAACATGGTTGAGCACATACTTCTAAAGAAATGAGATGAGTCCTTTGGATATATGCCTAGGAGTACTATAGCTGGGTCATATGGTAGATCAATCTTTAGCTGTTTTAGGAACATCCACACTGATTTCCACAATGGCTGGACCAGATTGCATTCCCACCAGCAGTGTAGAAGGGTTTCTCTTTTTCCACATCCCCGCCAACATTAATGATCATTTGTTTTCATTATGGTGGCCAATCTGACAGGAGTGAAATGGTATCTCAATGTAGTTTTAATCTGCATTTCCCTGATGGCTAGTGATGTAGAACATTTTTTTTTAGATGCTTTTATGCCATTCGTATCCCTTTTATGTGTGTCTCTTGATTTATTGCTATGGCTAAGACATCCAGAACTATATTAAATAAAAGTGGGGACAGTGGACACCCTTGTCTTGTTCCTGATTTTAGTGGAAAAGCTTCCAGTTTTTCTCCATTTAGTAATATGTTGGCTGTAGGCTTGTCATAAATAGCTTTTATTATATTGAGATATGTTCCTTCTATTCCCAGTCTCTGTAATACTTTTATCATGAAGGGATGTTGGATTTTGTCAAATGCTTTCTCTGCGTCCAATGAGATGATCATGTGATTTTTGTCCTTCAACCCATTTATATAATGCATTACATTTTTAGATTTGCCTATATTGAACCATCCCTGCATCTCTGTGATAAAGCCTACTTGGTCAGGGTGAATGATCACTCTTGTATTCTGTTTGCCAATATTTTGTTGAGAATTTTTGCATCTATGTTCATCAGGGAGATTGCTTGTAATTTTCCTTTTTCGTTCTATCTTTGCCTGGTTTTGGTATCAGGGTGATGCTGACCTCATAGAAGGAGTTTGGTAGAATTCCTTCTTTTTCTATTTCCTGGAAAAGCTTAAGAAGCAATGGTGTTAGCTCTTCCTTGAAGGTCTGGTAAAATTCAGCAGTGAATCCATCTGGGCCTGGGCTTTTTTTAGTTGGAAGATTATTGATAACTGTTCGGATCTCCTTTTTTGTTATAGGTCTATTTAAGTGATTAATCTCATTTTGATGTAATTTATGTAGGTCATATAAATCAAGGAAATCATCCATTTCTTTCAGATTTTCATACTTTGTGGAGTATATGCTTTTATAGTATGTCCCTATGATTTTTTGAATTTCTCTGGAATCTGTTATGATGTTACCTTGTTCATCTCTGATTTTATTAATTTGTGTCTCTTCTCTCTTTCTTTTGGTCATTTGCTAAGGGTTTATCAATATTGTTTATCCTTTCAAAGAACCAACTCTTTGTTTCATTAATTCTTTGGATTGTTTTTTTGTTGTTGTTGTTGTTTCTATTTCATTAATTTCTGTCCTCATCTTTATTATTTCTTCCCGCCTACTGATTTTTGGTTTGCCTTGTTCTTCTTTTTCCTAGGCTTTAAGGTGAAGCATTAGGTCATTTACTTGCGACCTTTCTAATTTCTTAATATAGGCACTTAAGGCTATAAATTTACTTCTTAGAACTGCCTTCATTGTGTCCCAGAGATTTTGATATGTTGTGTTCTCATTATCATTTGACTCTATAAATTTTTTGATTTCCTTTTTGATTTCTTCATTGACCTACTCATCATTTAGTAGTGTATTGTTTAGTTTCCATGATTTTGTGTATGCTCTATAGCCTTTCTTGCTACTGATTTGTAGTTTAATTCCATTGTGGTCAGATAGAATGCAAGGAATCATTTCAATTTTCCTGAATTTGTTAAGATTTGTTTTGTGTCCTAATATATGGTCTATTTTAGAGAATGTTCCATGTGCTGCTGAAAAGAATGTATATTCTGTAGCCTTTGGATGAAATGTCCTGTAGATATCCGTTAGGTCTATTCCTTCTATGACCTCATTTAGTCCAGATGCCTCTCTGTTTATTTTTTCCCGGGATGACCTGTCAATTGATGAAAACACTGTGTTTGGTGTTATCTGTAACCTTAGTTCTAATAGTTTTTTTTTGACGAATTTGGGAGCCCCCATGTTAGGTGCATATATGTTTAGGATTGTAATGTCTTCCTGTTGGAGTGTGCTCTTAATCAATATAAAGTGACCTTCCTTATCTTTCTTGACTGACGTTGGACTAAAGTCTATATTGTCAGATATTAGGATAGCAACTCCTGTTTGTTTTCTAGGCCCATTTGCTTGAAACACCATCTTCCAACCTTTCACCCTAAGATAATGTCTATCCTTTGTAGATAGGTGAGTTTCTTGGAGACAACAAATTGTAGGGTCTTACTTTTTAATCCAGTCTTCAAACCTATTTCTTTCTGTTGGGGCATTGAGGCCGTTGATATTATGAGGTATTATTGAAAGGTGTGTATTTATGTTTGCCATTTTTTTTTTGTGTGGTTCCGGTTCTAACTTTGCTCTCTTGTGTTAACTAGTATTTGAGTATTGCTTGTTTTTTCCAGGATCCTTATGTGTGTGCTTTTCCTTCTCTTTGGCATGGAGGATTCTATCAAGTATTTTCTGCAGAGCTGGTTTTGTCTTCAAATACTCCTTTAGCCTGCTTTTGTCATGGAATGTCCTTATTTCTCCATCTATTTGAATGGATAGCTTTGCAGGATGTAGTAACCTTGATTGACAGTTGTTATCCTTCAGAACTTGGAATGTATCCCTCCAAGTCCTTCTGGCTTTAAAAGTTTGTGTTGAATAATCTGCTGTAATCCTGATGGGCTTGCTTTTGCAGGTAACTTGATTTTTCTCTTGAACTGCTTTCAGTATTTTTTTCTTTGGTGTGTGTGTTTGGAAGTTTGATTATAATAGGGCAAGGAGAGGCTCTTTCCAGGTTTTGTCTGGCTGGGGTTCTAAAGGCTTCCTGTATCTGTATTGGTACCTCTTTCCCAATTTGGGGGAAATTTTCTTCTATGATTTTGTTGAAGATGCCTATTATGCCTTTTGAGTGGAATTCTTCTCCCTCTACTGTGCCCTGAATTCTTATATATGATCTTTTCATCGTGTCCCGAATATCTTGAAATTCCAACCCATACTTTTCTATAAGTTTGTCTTTCTCTTTGTTGGACTGTATTAGATCTGCCACCTGGTCTTCTAGCTCAGATATTCTGTCCTCTCCTTCATCCATCCTACTGGTGAGATTTTCTATAGAGTTTTTTATTTCATTAACTGTGTTCTTCATTGCTGGTAATTCTGACTGGTTTTTCTTTATTTTTTCTATTTCCTTATTTATATCTTGTATTGCCTTCTTTATTTCATGAAATTGGTGTCATGCGTCTTCTTTTATTCCTTTGATTTCCTCTTTAAGTTCCTCTTTGACTCCTTTGATTTGTTCTCTGATTTCTTTGAACATATTTATAATCATTCTTTTGAAATCTTTCTCAGGCATTTTCTCTAACTCGTTCTCACTGGAGGTCATTTTGATGCATTAATACTTTTAGGTGGATTTATATTGCCTTGCTTTTTAGTGTTTCTTGTGTTATAATGTATATATTTTTGCATCTTGGATTAAGTTAATGCTTGGATTTTCTAGCTAGCTGGGTATTCTTAGCTGTATCAATTGATTTGATGTTATATATTTTCAGGGTAGGAGCTTAAGGTGTTAGGTGTGTCTCTTAAGACTCTCAGAGTATCTACAAAGGTGCTCCTAGGGGTTAAATTGCCCTGCTATGGGAGTATTCAAGTAGGCTGAGTGGAATAAAATGCAGGTAGATTCTAAAGTTAACTAAACACTGTACCCATACAATCTAAAACAGCCCCAAGTATGTATGCAAGAGTAGTTATTATAACAACCAGATCCTCTATCACCATAGAGGTTAAGATTTCTGGTCTGTTGAGGGATCCAAGTCAGCTTCTGACCAAGTGAGACCCTTCCCTCGTGCAATCCCAGTTACCTTGGATGATTTTGGTCTCAGTCAAGTTGCTTCCTGGGTCGTCAGGCTGCTGTTCTGATTTCTGGAGCTTGGCAGTGGCTTTTCCTGTGGGGCAAACCAAGCCTGGAAACTGTGGCCCTGTAGATCAGCACCCCTGCTGCTGGAACTGCTGTTGCTAAAGGCGCCTTTGCTTAGTCTGTGAGCAGCTGAAGCTCTGCTGCTGGGCCCACCGCTGCTGTTGCCTCTGCTGCTGCTGCTGCTGTAGCTTCCACTTCTGGAACCACTGCTGCTGCTGAAGCTGCTGTTGCTGGGTCCACTGCCGCAGCTGCCACTGAAGCTGCTGCTGCTGGGTCTGCCACTGCTGCTGTAGGAAAAAACCCCCACAGGGGGTCCCCACGCTCTGCCCGGATAAGGCGACACCCCAAATCACTCACTCACGAGAAGCGGTCTTGATGCAAACTGCAAGAGGATTTTATTCCAAGCGCGCTGGGGCCCACAGTCGTACACCGCACAGGGGTAGAGGACTGCAGAGCCCTGAATGCAGGAACAGGACAGTTTTTATAGGGTTTCTAACAAAGCCTGTGCCTTAGACCAATCATTTTCTAATATTAGGAGCCCCGCAGGGTGTTAGCCAGTCAGTTGGTGCCACCCCATAGTTTCTAAGCCAATTAGTTTATGACCTTGGTGGTCAGCGTTTGCGCAGGTCCTTGGGTGGGAGTAGCAGAGTGTGGTATCAGTCTCCTGTGACCTTGGAGGTCAGCACTTGTGCAATTCCTTAGGTGGGGGTAACAGAGTATGGTATCAGCCTCCTATGACCTTGGTGGTCTGAGGCAGGCTGCTACAGCCTATGGTGCGAGTTACTAAGGCTTACAGTGTAGGCTACTAAGGCTTACAGTGTGGGCTATTAAGACTTATGGTGCAGGCTATTTACAGAAACCAAATAAGTGGTTCACTTCATTACTCATTTCCCATCCTTGAGGGCTATCTCATGCTCTTTTACCTAGTTTTATATTAGGAGTGGGCTCTGATACAATGAGAAGAGGGATTCTTTACTTGCTTCTGACAGAGAGTAAAACCTGGAGTTTGAGGTATGCAGGTGGCCCGCTTAAGCTCCCTTTGGAGCGTGATAGTATTTCTGAGCTTCTGAATTCTTGGGCCTTTCATTTCCCACTTTTTCTCTTGTCAATAGTTCTAATCCTAGAACTTAGAAAGACTAGACATAATCTTCCTCTCTGCTGCCTTGAAGGCCCTTATATTGTTGTCTAAGTACCATGATCTGGACCGCACTCACTCGTTCTCTAACAAAAGTAAAAATCTTATTAAGTATGCAAGGCCCAACTGAAAGCATCAGGAGCAAAACCATTAGGGGTCCCATCAGGGTGGAAAGCAGAGTAGTTATCCAGGAGGACTTGTTAAACCATCCCTCAAACCATCCTTGGTCAGTTTCCCTCTCCCTTTGATGCTTTTTTAGTCTTTCTCTGAGCTTGCTCATGGAGTCTCTGATAGCTCCTGAGTGATCTACATAAAAGTAATATTTTTTTTTAAGGCTGCACATAATCCGCCTTCTTTTAGGAACAGTAAGTCTAATCCCCTCCAGTTTTGTAAGGCCACTTCAGATAAGGAGGTCAGGGACTCCTCTAGATTACTAACAGATTTCTCTAAAGCTTGGAGATCCTCATTTATGACAGCATGTAGTTTACCAAGCCCTCTTTCTAATTGTTGTGGTCCCGTGACCAGGGCTGTGGTCCCCGTCCCCACACCGGCAGCTATCCCTAAGCCAAGTATGACTGCTAGGGTAAGGGTTACAGGCTCCCTTTTGGATCGGGCGGGATGGTAGTCATATTCATCGATGACTACTTCCTCAGGATGGTAGTAAACCCGGGGGACAAGCTGGACCATAATACAGAAATTTTTGGATGGGTTAAAAACTGAAGTAGAAACACAGGGAGTCAGCCCAGTATCATATGCCCACTACCTGTTATACCCTGGCACTAAATATTGGTTGTCTGAAGTCTGTCTATAGGTCAGAGTAACATTACAAAAGTGTTGGTGGGATGGGGGGCCTTTTTTTTATATATGTCCCCCTTCCTGAGACCTCAGGGATAGTCAACTTGTTTTTGGTCCCCCATGAACACCGGCTATCATGTTCTTTAGTTATATTAAACTCTCCCATAGTCGCCATCCCCTCGTAGGGTGGTCCTGAGGATAAACAAAGCCAGCAAGTAGAGGTAATGTTGGGGTTGGTGGCGTTTATGGCGAGGAAGGCCCCTTGGATTAGGCTAAAGAGCCTCTGTCCTGTCCCATGTGGGGCTTCCGAGAGTGGGCTAGTCAAAGGGGTTCTAGCAGTTATTATGTGATGGGTCTTAGTTGCCACTGTGGGTGGGAGCTTGGGTAATGTCATTTTAGGGGGTCCCTGTTTTACTGGAACTTTATTAGGTCTTACTGGTCTTGGGGTGGGAGGCTTTATCTTAAGTTGTATAGTAAAGGTTAGGCCCGTATCCCATCCTGTCATATAAAACCTGAGTCCCCAAGTTTTTTCTTTTATCCAGTCTCTGGACTCTCGACCTTGGGGGGTGAAAGAGATGCTGAGAGGAACTGCTTTTTTTCCCATACAATCCTTCCTGCACAGTAATCAGGTCCCAGGAGGAAGCTGGGTGCCAGTAGGTATTACCTGTAGTTTCACAACCCCAGTGTTTACAGTAGAACTCTTTTGTCCCTCCATAACTTCGTTTAGAAGTTCGGGGGCAGACATAAAATGGGGTATGCTGCATCTTACGTTGGGTTGGCCCAGAGCTGCACCCCGGGTTGTCTGCCATATATTGACCTTGGGAGATGACCCCTTGTGTGAGTGCCTGCTTTGCCACATGAGAGTGGACTTCTCTAGAGACCTTCTCTGGGGTGAGCTCTGGGATATCCCAAAATTTTATCCCGGCTACCAGGGCACAGATGTCTGGGGTCAGGACAGGCCATCAAGTCCAGGGGGGCGCTTCCCTAGTTGTAGTCTATATTATATCCCCCATTTGAGAAAGCACTTGTCAAGTCAACTTTTGGGGGGCATGGTGATTGGAGGCATCACCTAGCTGGAGAAGGAGAAGCCACACGGCGAAGCCTGAGTTTAAGGGGATTGTCTGTCCTCTCGGCTTGCCATTTGGGGCCCGGTGGTGGAGCAGGCTTGACGTGAGATGCATGGATCCAGGCGGGTATTCCTTTAACTTTTACGGCCGTTGGAGTAGTCAGTAGGACGAGGTAGGGGCCCTTCCACCGAGTCTCAAGGTTTTCTGCGCGGTGACGTCTGACAAAGACCGAGTCTCCCACCTGGAAGCGATGTGGGACCTGTAAGTCTCCTTCTCCTGAGTAAGCCTCCCGGAGTCGCTTCCACGCTCGTTGTCTCACCCACTCGAGCGCCTTGAGCCTAGAGAACAGAGGCTGGGAAAGTGGCACATCAATACTATGTATAGAGGTTATTTCTACCAGTGGAGGAGGCCCCCCATATAGCAATTCATAGGGGGTCAGTCCAAATTGTCCAGGTGTGTTTCTAACCCTAAAGAGCACAAAGGGTAGGAGAGCTATCCAATCATTAGCGCCAGTCTCTGCGGTCAATTTGGTGAGGGTCTCTTTAATGGTTCTATTCATCCTTTCTACCTGTCCTGAGCTTTGGGGTCTGTATGCACAATGTAATTTCCAATCAATCCCCAATACTTTGGCCAGTCCCTGACTTACCTGGGCAACAAAGGCTGGACCGTTGTCTGATCCTATTACCTTGGGTATCCCAAATCTTGGGAAAATTTCTTCCAGTATTTTCTTAGCCATCACGGTTGAGGTTTTTTTTTCTTGGTAGGATAAGCCTCTACCCATCCTGAAAAAGTGTCTACAAAAACTAGTAAATACTTATTACCATACTTAGCCGGTTTTACCTCGGTGAAGTCCACTTCCCAGTGAGCACCTGGGCTGTCTCCCCTTAGCCTCTTCCCAGGAGGCATTCTTGAGGGATTAGTATTGACCATCTGGCAAGGTACACAATGCTTGACTACTAAGCCAGCTATCTCTGGCAACCTCAGAATATGGTAAGGAGACGTCTGTAGCAGTTTTTGTAGATGTTTGGCTCCCAGATGGGTTAGGCGGTGTATTTGTTGAACGTACTGTAGTCCCTTTGCTTGAGGTAGAATCTCTTTTCCCTCTGAGGTAAAACAGGCCCCCTCTGGAGTTTTAGAGAACTGGCCCAACTTTCTGACTTCTTGCCAGTCACTTGGGGTATATCGTTGCTCACTTTTTTGGTTCTTTGGTTTCTCAATTATGGGCAGAAGGTTGACCCCCTGGGCAGCCTGCTTGGCCGCTTGGTCAGCCATCTGGTTTCCTTTTGAGATAAAATCTTTGGCTTTTTGGTGGCCAGGGCAATGCATAATGGCCAGTCTTTTGGGTAGATGTAGGGCTTCTAGCAAACTTAGAATTTTTTCTTTGTTTTTAATTTCTTTCCCTGCTGAGGTAAGTAGCCCTCTCTGTTTGTAGATGGCCCCGTGTATGTGTGCAGTAGCAAAAGCATACCTGCTGTTCGTGTAGATGTTCATAGACTTTCCTTCAGCTAGTCGTAAGGCCTGTGTGAGGGCCATGAGCTCAGCTTTTTGTGCTGAAGTTCCTTCTGGCAGACTGCTGGCCCAGACTGTTCCGTCTACTATCGCCGCCCCAGCCATCCTCTTACCTTCTACAATGTAATTGTTTCCATCTGTGAACCAGGTTAATGTTCCTCTGGTCAGTGGGACATCTGTAAGATTCTTTCGGATCCCAGTTTCCTCAATCAGCAGTTGATGACAGTCATGAGTCACTGTCTCATCAGTTTCTTCAGGCAGAAGGGTAGCGGGGTTGAGGATGGCAGGAGAGGCAAACGTTATCCTGTCGGTGAGGAGCAGGCTCTACCAGGGATGAGTATAATCGATACTCATCATCTAGCTGGAGGGTCAACACGGTGATGGGTCGACCTCCAGCAGACACTTCTGGTTTTTCTGATTTGAAAGAAATTTGAACACCCATCTTGGTTAATAAGTCCCTTCCAAGGAGGGGCGCTGGACATTCAGGAATGACTAAGAATGAGTGGGCTACCCGTCCCACTCCCAGGTCAACGGTTCTTCGGGTAGTCCATGAATATTGCCGTTGTCCAGTAGCACCCAGAACCCAGGATTTTTTATCTTTTAGCCCTCCCATTGGTTCCAAAAGCACTGAATGTTCAGCGCCAGTGTCCACGAGAAATCTGACTGGCTTCCCCTCCACCTTCAGAATTACCCTGGGCTCGGGGAGGGGCTCTGAGCCCTGTCCTCCCTAGATTTCATCTTCTCCAAGGGTTAGGACCCTAGGTCTTTTGCTGTTCTTCTTAGGGCAGTCTCTTGCCCAGTGTCCTTTCTCCTTGCAATAGGCACATTGATCTCTATCAAGTTGGGTCCTGTTGCCCAGGTTCCCTATCTGCCTAGGGCCTGTTCTAAACTTGTGAAAATTTCTCTTCCTTTTTCCTTTTTCTCTACCACTGTGGCCAGGATCCTGGTCAGATTTTTCTCTTGTCGTCTATTGCGCCTATCCTTTCTTTTTTCTCTTTCTCATGTCTCTCTTTACGTTCTTCTCTCTCTCTTTTTCTCCTTTGCTCCTTTTTCTCTTCTGTCTCCCTTTTGTAATATACCTTTTCTGCCTCTTTTACTAAATCACGTAGCTCAACTTCCTGTAATCCCTCCAATCTCTGAAGTTTCCTTCTGATATCAGGAGCTGACTGTCCTATGAAAGCTAATGTTACTGAGCCTTTTTGAATCTCAGAGGTGGGGTCAAAGGGTGTGAACCTCCTAAATGCTTTCATGAGCCTCTCAAGAAACATTGAGGGAGACTCCGTTGGCCCCTGCATCACCTCTCTTACCTTGGCCAAATTGGTGGGCCTTCTGGAGGCACCTCGGAGACCCGCCACCAGAGCCTGGCGATAGATTTTTAAGCTCTCCCTACCTTCAGCCGTATTGTGGTCCCAAACAGGGCGAGTCAGAGGGAACCCCATGTCTATCTCATGCTGCAGCTGCGTGGGCCACCCGTTGGCCCCAGGGACTTTTTTTTTTGGCCTCTATTAAAATTTTCTCTCGTTCCTCGGATGTGAAGAGAGTCTGCAACAGCTGTTGGCAATCATCCCAGGTGGGCTGATGAGAAAACATAAGAGATTCTATCAGCCTCGTGAAGCGTTGGGGTTCCTCTGAAAAAAGGGGGATGGTTAGCTTTCCAGTTATAAAGATCTGCAGAGGAAAAAGGCCAATATTGGAGGGGTTGTAGTTGGCCCCCCAGCATGGGAGGATCTGCCTCGTGTAGCGGCAGTGTTACAATTCCATTTGCTCCCTCTGGGGTAGCATCTCTCGGGCTCTGCGTCCTTGCAGTTGGCCCTCCCATTTCTAGGAGCTCGGGAGGGGCAGGCTGAGTCTCCGGCTAAGCCCGGACAAGCTTGGGGGCGGAGGCTCTGGGAGGAAGGGGGGCGGAGGCTTGGGAAGGGTGGAGGGCAGAGTTTCAGGAGGGGCAAGGGGCGGAGCAGTCACGCCAGAGTGTGGAGCTTCAGGAGGGGCGAGAGGCCCTCTCTCAGCTCCCGGGACTAGATAAGGGGGGGGAGGGGCAGGCTGAGTCTCCGGCCAAGCCGGAGGAGGTTCCTCGATCTCAGGGTAGATGCGAGGGGGAGGAGAGGGTTTTTTTTTTTTTTTTTTTTTTTTTTTTCATTTTGCATTCTCAAGACTCAGGACTCTGGAGCTTGAGTTCCTGGGTTTATTCAGCCACGGCCTGACCCACGGCGGGGGGTTGTCCATCAAATCCTTCCAGGTGAGGATATAAGCCTCTTGGTTGGGATGGGAGCCTGGTCCACTCTGAAAAAAAATATCTTTAACGGCCAGAATAGTCTCAGAATTACAGGTTCCTTCTGGTGGCCATCCGACCTCATAAGTTGGCCACTCAGAGGCACAAAACGTTTGCCAGGGTCTCCTTCTAACCTCAACTGACAAATTATGGGCCCTAGTTTTAACTTCAGTCCAGTGGTCAAGAGTCAAGCTAAGGGGCGTCGTCACCGTCTGTCCCATCTTAGAACTATAGACAAAGACACAAAGAACAACAACAACAACACACACAACTGAGACCAACAAATCCAGATACCAGCGACCCGTCCGCGTCTTCCACAAGCAGGCAAAAGAATTGGACGGCCGCGGAGGAGGAAGCCTCCGCTCTAATAACAGCACCCGGTCTTCTGACTGGGTATAAGAGACTGCCAGGCGTCCCTGGGTCTCCTCACCTCCCAGGGCGTCCCCCAGGGTGGCAGCCTGTGATCCTCCTAGCACGTCTGCTGATCACGGTCCTCTGGTCCTTTACGGCCCTAGAGGACGGCTGCAAATCAGACTGAGCCAAAAGCGCGCGTCCCAGAAACCAGAGGCTCAGAACACAAACACCGGCCGGCACAAAGCGCGGGTCCCAGAAACCAGATACTCAGAACACAAACACCGGCCGGCACACACTCACTCCAGAAGGGGCCCCCTTACCTCCAAGTCGGTTCTCGGGTGTGTGTGGGGGCCTTCACATCCCGGGCGAGCCCCCAATGTAGGAAAAAAACCCCACAGGGGGTCCCCACGCTCTGCCCGGATAAGGCGACATCCCAAATCACTCACTCACGAGAAGCGGTCTTGATGCAAACTGCAAGAGGATTTTATTCCAAGCGCGCTGGGGCCCACAGTCGTACACCGCACAGGGGTAGAGGACTGCAGAGCCCTGAATGCAGGAACAGGACAGTTTTTATAGGGTTTCTAACAAAGCCTGTGCCTTAGACCAATCATTTTCTAATATTAGGAGCCCCGCAGGGTGTTAGCCAGTCAGTTGGTGCCACCCCATAGTTTCTAAGCCAATTAGTTTATGACCTTGGTGGTCAGCGTTTGCGCAGGTCCTTGGGTGGGAGTAGCAGAGTGTGGTATCAGTCTCCTGTGACCTTGGAGGTCAGCACTTGTGCAATTCCTTAGGTGGGGGTAACAGAGTATGGTATCAGCCTCCTATGACCTTGGTGGTCTGAGGCAGGCTGCTACAGCCTATGGTGCGAGTTACTAAGGCTTACAGTGTAGGCTACTAAGGCTTACAGTGTGGGCTATTAAGACTTATGGTGCAGGCTATTTACAGAAACCAAATAAGTGGTTCACTTCATTACTCATTTCCCATCCTTGAGGGCTATCTCATGCTCTTTTACCTAGTTTTATATTAGGAGTGGGCTCTGATACAATGAGAAGAGGGATTCTTTACTTGCTTCTGACAGAGAGTAAAACCTGGAGTTTGAGGTATGCAGGTGGCCCGCTTAAGCTCCCTTTGGAGCGTGATAGTATTTCTGAGCTTCTGAATTCTTGGGCCTTTCACTGCCACTCCTCGGTCTGCTGCTGCTGGGGCTAATGTTCTGATGCCTGAGGCACTGATGTTGCTCCCGGACTCTGCTACTGCTTGGGTCCCTCTGTTGGCCCAAGTTGGTGTGGCCAGGTCCTGGGACACTGCTCTGTTCGCTGGAGCTGGGCTCAGGTGGTGGGGGAGGGAAGGGAGCCACAGGTCCTCTGGTTCTCTCACTGGTCTATGTGTTCTTCTACCTCATGGTCTGCTCCTACGTTGCTCACTGCTGCTCTCCCTTCATGTGTCCTGAGTTGTGGAGAGCTCCGGTATGAGTGGTAGCTCCCGCACGTGGCTTTTCCTGTGGCTGGAGCCAAGTCTGGTGGCTTTCTGGTGCACCGCTGCCGCTGCTGCTGTGGTTGGTGGAGCTGCCAGGGCCGCTTTTGCCGGCCTGTGTGGGCTCTGGAAGCTCTGGATCTCTCCTACTTCTCTGCTGCTGCTTCAATTTCCTATACACCTCACTTTTTAGTAAAAGTGTGTATTTTGCTGAGTTTTTTTGGTCTTAATCCCCCCAGCCTGCTTTGTCGTGGTACCTACGCCGCCATCTTAACTGGAAGTCCCTAATTTTTCATTACTTATAAAAGGACAGCTAAAATAAAGAAGTTCTTCCAATAATGGCTTTAGTTACCAATTTTAGTTTCATTTTCATTTTATGATGTTTTGTTATGGAAACTTCAGGGGAAATTTAAAAAACGTAGAAGCTCCTACTCTTGCTTATTTAGTTTTAAATATTTGTATTTTTATTTATTTGTTTGAGACTGAGGAAGGGAGAGAATGGGTACATGGGGGCCTCTAGCTACTGCAAATGAACTCCAGACACCTGTGACACTTTGTGCCTCACCTTATGTGGGTTCTGGGGAATCAAATCCTTTGGCTTTGCATGCAGGTGCCTTAACTGCTAAGCCATCTCTCCAGCCCAATGATGATTTTTATTATTATTTGGCTTTTTTTGAGGTAAGGTTTCACTCTAGTCCAGGTTGACCTGGAATTCACTATATAGCCTCAAGGTGGCCTCAAATTCTCAACCATCCTCCTACCTCTGCCTGCCAAGTGCTGGGATTAAAGGTCTGTGCCACCATGCCCAGCTTTTGATTATTTTTTAACAAAAAGTCCCTACTAGGAGTTCCTTGTGCTTGTGTGTCTACATGCAGTCCGCATAAATGACAGGAATTACACCCAATATTGTCTTTTGGAATTGGTACAAGTGTGCATGTGAGTGTGCACACAACCACACATACACAGAGGCACAAATCCATATAAACATGTGTGGGTGCACATATGAATGTGAAAACCACATATATGATTATACAAGGAAAAATCACAGGCTTTAAACCATTGTAACTAAAGTCTGAAAACTATCAGATTTCCAGATTATTCTAATTTATTTTATATTTAACTTTGTCTTTAAAACATAGAAAAATACAGAAAAAGGAAATCAAAGCTTTCTAGGCATCTTTTCTCATACTAAAACATAACCAAAGGAAGTAAAGAAATATTTTTGATAGCTTGATACCTGTAATTTGGATTTCAAATATATTAATAGTTTATATAAAACTTAGATTTAAAGCAATAACCCTCAAGTAACTTTTATGACAACTATACTGAATTTTGCCTTAATTCATAATATCTTTTGAGATGATTTGTATACTTCTGAGAGATGCCATTCTGCTCTAGGACATGATATACTCTTAATATGACTGATTGATCTTTCCAAAAATACCCCTTTTACAGATCATGTCAAGGTAATACCTTTCTTAAGGAATAATGGACATTGAATTAACTATGTTTGATTTAATTTTACAATTTATGTTTTGGTCCCAGTATATACCACCATTATTGTTAAGAAAATAAATACACATTTCACTTCTTAAAGTGTCTTCCAACTCTTCATACTTCATCCTCTGGGTTATTCCCCACTATCCAAAGAAAAGCATTTCTTTTTCTTTCCTCTACCTAACCCTGCTCCTTCCTCTCACTATGTGGTTCATGGTCTAGAGTCAGGAGTCCTCATTCTGATTGGTTTGTGTAGATTATCTCTGCTCAAAGTAATTGTTTGCCTATGAATGTTTATTAAATCTGCAATTTCATTTATATTCTCTGATTATTTTTTATTATTAATTACAGACATACTTAGCATGGATACACCATGTGTTAGTACCATCCTTTCCTTCCTCCCTGTCTCCATTCTGCCAGGGATCCTCCTCAGTAGCATTACAGGTATTTCCCATGGGGCTGTGAGTTATGCCTTCTGGGAGTTGCGGCTAGTTATTGGGGAAAGGAAGTGCCTCTGGGCATGATGTCCCAATTTGTGGCTGTAACAATCTTTCTGCCCCCTCTACCACAAAAATCCCTTAGCCATGTTGTGTGTGTTTTAAGTCTACTTCAGTGATGGGCTCTTAGGAGCCTCTGGTTCTCTGTTTTGGTAGGTGTTGAGTGTCCTCAGCATCTATCTCCTTCACCTGGAGCTGATTATCAGGTTCACCATGGAAACAATACTCTTGCTCATCTCCCCAATTCCTCTGTGGTTTTATCTGGGGCTTGGCTGAAGTGTGAGGGGTAGTATATAGCCTCAGGTCTTGCTACTGTCTGAAATTCTCCAAAGGAGTGTGAAGTCAGCACAGATTAAATGATATAAGTAGTATTAATTTAGGGAGATTTGAAATGTTTTAAAATATTAGTTGTAGATGTAGTTCCTTTTTTAGCCCAAGATTAGTGGGAACTTGACATTGGAGACCATAATCTTTGTATCCATATGATTCTGACCTGGTTCCCAATTCCAAATATGTGTTCTTTTCCACTGATTTTTATTGTCTCTTTTTGTTGACTCTCGAATGTTCTTTGGAGTAAATGTGAAACCATTTTTCATCATCTACTGTTATTGTCACACTTTGAATGAAATACGGTCACCTCACTTTTATTCTGATACTTTTCCCATCTTTACTTTAAAACATTGTATTTATGTATTAAATATGTTTCTAAGTCATAAGCTCTTTTCACTATTCATTACTTTTTCTAAAGGGATGTCCTTATTAACTAGCTTATGTCAGTTAGACTTTTAAAGTAAAACTGTGAGTGAAAAAAAAATATCTACCAGTTTTACTTGTTATACAAACTATTTTCACATTTGTTCCTGAAGAATTGTTTCACTGGACTTAGAATTTATAACTGACAATTATTTTATTTCAGCATATTAAAAAAATTGTACCTCCTACGTGGCTCAGTGGTTTCACACAAGAATGTTGTCATGCAGAAATGATATTCCCTTGTAGATAATACATTCTTTCTTCTTGGATACTTTCAAGATATATCCCTTGTCATTTCTTCAGAAACTTGAATTGTCTTCTCATATAGATTTATCTCTTTGTATCCTATTAGGAGCTTTCTTGGTTCCTTAGATATGTAACTTTATATTTTTGTCATGTGTGGGAAGTTTGCAAAGAATATTTTCTTCAAATACTATTTTGGCACTTCTATACTTTCCTTGTGCTTTTGCAGTCTGATCATAAGCAAGATGGACATTTTGTTATTGGTCCTTAGTGCCATGAGATTTCATTTCCTTTGAACTTATCTTCTCTCTGTTTTGCAGCTAAGGATGATTCTGTTACACTATTCTGCAGGTCACTAATCCCATTCCTATTATCTCCCTCTACAATTGAAAAATACAGTCACTTTAAAATTTATTACTGACTTGTTCAGTTGTATGATTTTAGTTTTGTTCTTATGACAAATTTTGAGTTACTGAAGTTGCACATTTTTTAATAAAAAAGGCACAGTGTTTAATAAGGCAAAATTCACAGGAAGTTATGTAAGGTTAATATAATATCACATTTTTTATGTCCTGAGGGAGGGGGAAGTAAGTTCTACAACTGAAATAGCTTAAAAACTGTTTTTAGAACATTTTAACATTTATTTAAAAATTATTGCTTAAGTAAAACATTAAAATGATACCTGCTTTAAATCTTTCATAGGTAATTCCTATCTGACCTTTCTTGGCAGTCACATCTGCTGACAGCCCTTTCTCACTCAGGTTGTTCCTTGGATTCATCCTTTGCTGAACTTAGTGCTTGAAGGCAGGCAAGCAGGCACTTGACTGATTTTCCTTTAGCATATTGGTCCAGCTCTACTCTTGTGGGCTGGGATCCAGTGAAGGTCTTCAGATCTCATGAAGCAGGATTTTGGCATGTGTGATTTATCTGCTGCTTCTGGGAATTACCCCTCCTCCCCTCCCTCCCCAGCCACTGTTTGACAGAGAAGAGACAGTTTCTTCTAAGTATCTTTCAGATGGTGTTGTCTCTGGGAGGCAGAAAAGGAAAATGATGATAATGGTCACTTATTTCTGGTGCATCTTGCCACTGTTAGTACTAGTTTGTGCTAAATTTATTTGTGGAGAAGTGATTGATTTGCCTAACTACCTGCTGTCATATTGGTATTCAGATTATACCTGGTCTGGGTGACCATTCCTGGTTGAGTAGAAGTGGGGCAGGAGATACTGATGCAAAGCTTTTTTTCTTCCCATGATCCTGTCATCACACATTTTCCTCACTTCATGTACAGTTTACTTTTTTTTTTAATTTCTTGCATCATTGCTAAGGTTTAAGGCTGTGTATAACAGGGAGAACAAATAACAATAGGTCTGTAATACCTTGAACAAAATGAGCAACCTATATATTTTTATGAAATTGTTTTGACTTGAGTTCATTTCTTGAAATAATAGCTGGCATGAGTTTCAGATTCCACTTCTATTCTGAATAATTATGGTATTTTACTTTGATTATGGATTTTTATTTCTCTGTTGGTTTGTCTGTACATTTTTGTGGGACAGGGTCTTGCAATGCAGCAGTTTGCCTGGAACTTGAGGCAATTCCATCCTCAGCTACACTGGACTTGTTCGTTTGTTTGTTCCCTATTCTGTGCCTAAACTAGTCTCCAACACCTGCACTCAAGTAGTCTTATTTCAGCCACCCAAGTAGGTGTGCCATCTCTCCCAGACTCTTATTATTGTTTAAGAACTAAATATACTGAAGGTTGAAACATTTTATTCTTCATGAAATTTCAAACTATACTGAAACTTGAATTGGTTTTCTGTCATCTTTCCATATATGCAGCTTTGTAACTCCTTATGCAATGATATGTGTGGCTTTATAACTATTCACATATCCATTACCTACATGAACTGATGAATGGATAATAAGGATGTGGTATATAAACACACAGGAGAATTCTACTAATCTGTGAAAAACTGGAATTATGAAATTTATAAGAAATAGACATAGCTGGAAAAGTTTATCCTGAGAATGTAAAATTACAAATGCCACATCTTTTACTCATATGTTGACCCTAAATTTAAATTTTAACATTTGTATGTGAATTAGAATAATAGGCCAGAAAGCTAGCAAGGGGCAATGAATGAGGGAAAAGAGGGGAGGTAATAGATATTTAAATAGAGGGGCAGAACACTGGGGGAATGGAAAAGTCAGAGGAAGGGAATTGAGGAGAGTAAGGGATAGGAGTAAGGTTAATAAAATCTAAAAAAAAAAAACAACAATTTATGAACAAGCTATATGGAAACCCAATTCTTGAATATATATTTAAATAGTAAGAGATTGTGCAAAAGCTCCCTGTGGGGGTGGAAAATGCTGCACCTATATGCCATAGGTAGTTACGGAGAAATCCTAGTACCTAGTGTGGGATACCTCTCAGTGAGTTGTTCAGGGAGGCTTCTGAGACCCCCAAAACAGTGCAGGGTATTGCCAATGCTCTTGATTTCCCACTGGAACTAGAAAGAAAGATCCTATTGCTGAAGGTACTATATTGTTCAGTTGTAGGATGCTGAAAAATCAAGCCAGTACTGAGCTGGAAGCCTCTTCCATGTTGAATTGCTATAAAACCTACTTGAGGAGAAAATTCATCAACAATCTTGCATAGCACTGAACATTGAAAACTACACAATTTGCCAGTCAGGTGAGATGTGTCCACTAGTGCAATAGTGACAAGCCTGGTATGCGGGTAAGCACTGTTTTCTGATTGGATTTGAGGCCTGCTCCGCAGAAGGTAATCCATGCTTATTATTGACAGGCTAGTCAAAAGCCTTTTGCTAGGCAGGTCATAGGTTCTAGGCAAGAAGCTACCACTATTGTTTGATTAAATTGATATATTATCCCATTAAATTGCCTTATAATTATTTATGTTTATGCCCACATATTAGTGCTGCTCTCACTTTTGTTAAGAAAAGTTCTCTTTTCAGATGATAGTAGTAAAAATGATAGTAGTAAGGACTGGGGAGACTCAAAACTTCTCAAAGTACTGAGAAGTGACTATTGAGTGTTCAGCACTCAGTGAGATATCTCTATGCTAAATTGCCAAGGCTCAGGGATTATTGTAGAAGAGCTATTGGACAGGATGTTAGAGCTGGAGGATGGGGAGTATAGTGATCTGGTATGCTGTCCAGACAAAAACAGGCTGGTGCACCTAACAGCAGTGATTGTTACCTGCACATGATGAACTTAATATTGGGATCATGGGATGAACATACAGAGAGTCATGGATAAAGCAGGAGGGAAAAACAAATGATAACATCAAAATAGAAGGGAGACTAGTTGGAAAGAAGAGGTTCAGTGGAGGGAGAGAAAACAAAGTAGAGTGGTAGGAGTATTATGATCAGGATACATTGTACATGTGTATGGATGTTACCAATAAATTTATTAAAAATGTCCTTTTCCAAAAATGTCCTTTTCCTGTCAAAATTATTCAAGAACTAATTTATTCCCCTATCTATTCTCAGATTTACTATTGTGTTAAATCTTCAATATTTAATAATGCAACTGTTTACTTTTTAGCATTTGTTCTGAAGTAGCAAATGAAAATGTAACTTTTCTAATGGTCAGCTTTTTCCACATACACTTAGATAATACTTCATTCTTCCACCATATTGGCTTTGTACTTTGAATATTGAAAATATGTAGTTTATAGGACATTAATAAACATATTTTTTTTGCTCACCAGTATGTTGTGATGTCAGTCACCTCTTGAATCCACAGAGCCTCTTCTCTGTCCTAATTCACTGCTACTATGTGTTCTGAGCAGTGAAAAGAAGAATAACAAGCCTGTAACTGAGACAAGGCCACTAGTTACACTCCAAACATGAATGTGGAAGCAGGCAAGACAAACACATAAAACCAAAAGAAAAATGACTAATAAAATTTAGTCTAAATAAGATGCTATTTACTCATTGATAAAATCTCAATTTAATGGAAAATTTATAATTATTTTAAGAATAACTACACCAGTGAAGATACTAAACAGTGGACACTGCAAGCCTTATAATTGGCCAGCAAGGCCAAATGAGCCAAAAAACAGGTGCAATAGTAGCACATCTATTATGGTGGAAACCAACTATCTTCTAGTTGGACTGGAGGCCTGCTCCATTGGAAGGAATGCATCCCTGAAACTGAAAACTTAAAACAGGGGTAGTCATGAGACCTAGTGGTAGAACATCTGCTTCTGTCTGTCTACATGTATATACTATGCTTATCAAACTTCCCAGTAAGCTCTTCTCTTAATGTTCATACCCTTATATCAATGCTACTCTTACTTTTGGTACAGAGTCTTCTCTTTTTAGATGGCAGTGACCTTGGGATGGCTCAGAAGGTATCATAGTGCTGGAAAGAAGTGACTTTACTACTGAGTAACATCTTGATCACAACTTCCAAGGCTCAGGTTCTAATGGGGAAGAGGTGGCAAAAAGAATTTAAGAGCCAAAGGAAGGGTAGGACTCCTTACAACATGCTTCCTCCAGACATGAAATGGCCTGAATATCCATGACCTCACAGTGCCTGAAACTACCTACACAAGACCATCATAAGAGGAGGGAAAGATCATGACATCAAGATAAAAGACAGACTGATTGAGATGGGAAGGGCATGTTATGTAGAATGGAATTTCAAAGGGGAAAGTGGGGAGAGGGAAGGCATTAGCATGGGATATTTTTTTATAATCATGGAAGATATTAATAAAATTCTACTTCCTAAAAGGCAGACCAAGTGGCTGAACCTTCACCAGGCCCTTATAGGAAACACCTGAACCACAAGAAAATGGAGAGGGTAGGATAAAGTCTAACCTAAATCTTCTACATCTTCCCTCCCTCCCTCTCCCTCTCCCTCTCTCTCTCTTCTCTGTAACTCTTGTATATTAGTTATCTTTTTTCCTCATTTTCTTAGTGGGCATCTACCTGTAACTCCCAGTACAAGCATGGGGCTACCATCCACAATGAGATTTTGATCAGAGAAACCTACAAGGTTTCCTAAAAGAATGACAGATTTCTGTCAGAGTACTTGAAGACCCACTAAAGGTTAGTGGTAACACCCTACTGCTGAAGACACTATATGCAGTTTACACATACAATGGAATGGCATGGCTGGAAGATAGGAGAGAGTCAGTCCCCAAACATTCAGCGTGTCTAGTGCCAGAAGGTGCTGCATGGGTGACTAGGGGAAATAACCAATATGTGTCCAAGCAACTCATGGTCTAACCTACTTAGAAGCAAACAACTTGTTGTGATGCCCACACTAGTGCAATAGTGGCACATAGCCATGGTGGGGAACCAACTGCTCTTGATTTGGCTAACTAATCCCCTCAGTGGTACAGGACCCAAAGCTGGAACTGGGAAACAAGTCAGAGCCATATCCAAACATAAGACCACTCTCCAATATCAAGCTGCCATCATTCATGGGCTACAAGAGGGCCTACACCTATTAAATTCTCTATAAAAAAAAGTAAGGGTTATTTCATTTGTCCTGGTGCTAACTTACTCTCAGTTGGAGATCTTCTTCTCTTTTTCAGATAGATGTAGATCCTAAGGAGAGAGCCACCCCATCATAAGTCAAAAGGGCCTCAGCTGAAAGTAAGAAAAATTGGTGAAACAAGCAAGGGTGCTGTTTTTCTGATGAACCGGATACCAGCACAAGGGGGATGGAGACCAACACAGAGAAAAATCAACTCCTACCAAATCAGAAAGCCAGAGCCTCAGAGGCCTCCAACACCTCAGCACTGAAGCAGACCAAAAATGAACCTATCATGGCTCAGGGAAATTTTGCAGAAGAGGGGGTGGAAAGAATGTCAGAGCCACATGTTTGCTCATGATATGCAGAGACATTTATCATACCAATAACTGTGGGCTAATTCCCCAATCCACAACCCTTATACCTCAGCAACGAGGGGCCAATGGGTAGGGGGTAGGTCACGGATGACCCTAATAATGGTACCAAACTGCCTATATTTGTTGAATACAAAACTAACAAAAACAAAGTGAGATAAAAAGAATAACTACTCGGGCTGGAGAGATGGCTTAGTGGTTAAGCACTTGCCTGTGAAGCCTAAGGACCCTGGTTCGAGGCTTGGTTACCCAGGACCCACGTTAGACAGATACACAAGGGGGCACACACATCTGGAGTTCCTTTGCAGTGGCTGGAAGCCCTGGCACACCCATTATTTCTCTCTCTGTACCTCTTTCTCTCTCTGTCTGTCGCTCTTAAATAAATAAAAATAAACAGCAAAAATATTAAAAAAGAATAAATTCTCAATTTCCAAAGTATAACATTTCTCCTAATCATCTTTATTTTATTTTTTCCTTTTTAATTTTTAATTTTATTTTTGTAGCCAGTGAAATCAGTCAAGTTGGTACCATTGTTAGCTTCCTCCCAGTTCTTCCCCCTCCACAGGTACCCTCCTTTTGGGAGTATATGGGCCGCATTGTAGAGTTTGCCTTTAATTTTGGGTAGGAAAGACTGTCTCTGTGAGTAATGACCCAGCATGTGTCTCTGACATTCTTTATGCCCCCTCTTCTGCTAATTTCCCTGAGCTAAGATTTCCAGGGGAGAGGTGGACCAATGTCTATCTCCCCAAGATAGGGTACCAACAACAGACCAAAGTAATGATTCCACCAAGTCCAACTTAGTGATCCAAGTTTATTGGAGTCTCTTATAGTGCATGAGTGATTCAGAGGAAGCTGCATCACCAAAAGTGTTACTCCAGGTGGGCTACATCTCTGAAGTTCCCTATACAGCTTTCAGGTGCTTCTTTTGCTGAGGATATGTTTGGATATGCGAGGCCTTCTGCCTTTCCATATAAAATTTGAGATCATTTTTTCTATCACTGTGAAGAACACTGTAGGGATTTCAATTAGAATTGCATTAAATCTATATATTGCCTTTGGTAGGATTGTCATCTTCACAATGTTAATTCTGCCAATCCAGGAGCACAGGAGGTCTTTCCATGTTCTCAAGTCCTCCTCAGTTTTTTTTTTTTTTTTTTTTTTGAGTGTTTTTAAGTTTTCATTATTAGATCTTTCACTTCCTTGGTTAACATTATCCCAAGGTATTTTATTTTTTTGTTGTTGTTGCTATTGAAAATGGGACTATGTCCCCTTTTCCTTTCTCTGTATCTTTGTCATTTGCATATAGAAATGCTACTGATTTTTGTGCATTGATTTTGTATCCTGCTACTTTGCTATAGGAGTTAATCACCTTCAGGAGTTTTGGGATGGAGTTTCTCGGGTCTCTTACATATACAATCATGTCATTAGCGAATAGAGCTAACTTAACTTCTTCCTTTCCAAATTCTATCCTTTTATTTCCTTCTCCTGTCTTATTGCTTGAGCTAGGACTTCCAGTACTATATTAAAAAGCAGAGGTGAGAGAGGACAACCCTGTCTTGTTCCTGATCTTAATGGGAATTCCTCCAGTCTCTCTCCATTAAGTATTATTTGGGCATTCAGAGCTTTGTATATGCCCTTTATTATGTTAAGATATGTACCAACTATGCCAATTCTCTCCAATGTTTTGATCATGAAGTGATGTTGTATCTTGTCAAAGGACTTTTCTGCATCTATTAAAATGAACATGTGGTTTTTGTGTTTAACCTTGTTTATTTGGTGTATTACATTGACAGATTTTCGTACGTTGAACCACCCTTGTGTTCCTGGGATGAATCCTACTTGGTCAAGGTGGATGAAGCTTTTAATGTGTTACTGGATTTGGTTTGTGAGGATTTTGTTCAGGATCCTTGCATCTAAGTTCAATAGGGAAATATGCTGGTAGGTTTTTTTTGTTTTGTTTTGTTTTGTTTTGTTTTGTTTTTTCTTGTGTCATCTCTGCCTGGTTTTGGAATTAGGGTTATACTAGCTTCATAAAAGGAGTTGGGTAGCTTTCCCTGTTCTTCAATTGTGTGGCACAGTTTAAGGAAGATTGGTTTGAATTCTTCCATGAGGGTTTGATAGAATTCAGCTGAGAAGCCATCTGATCTTTGACTCTTCTTTTTGGGGAGGTTGTTTATTACTTTTTCAATCTCCATGAGCGTGATGAGTTCATTGAGGTGATTAATCTGCTCTGAGTTTAGCTTTGATGGATGGTATGCATCCAGTAATTTATCCATCTCTCCACATTATCCAGTTTTGTGGAGTAGAGGGTTTTGAAATAAGTCCTGATGATTCTCCCAATTTCAGTTATGTCTGTTTTGATCTTTCCTTTTTCATTTTGAATTTTGTTAATTTGAAGCCACTCCTTCTTTTGCTTGATCAAATTGGCCAGGAGTTTGTCAATCTTGTTTATTTTTTCAAAGAACCAGCTCTTTGTTTTGTCAATTGTCTTAATTGTTTCCTTGGCTTCCAATTCATTAATTTCTGATCTGATTTTAATTATTTCCTTCCTTCTGGAGCTCTTTGGGTTGGATTTTTCTTGTTTTTCTAGTGCCTTCAGGTGGATGGTTAGGTTATTAATTTGGGATCTTTCTGTCTTTTTTATGAAGGCATTTTGTGCTATGAATTTTCCCCTGAGGACTGCCTTCATTGTGTCCCATAAGTTTTGGTATGATGTGTTCTCATTGTCATTCAATTCCAGGAATTTTGCAATTTCCTTTTTTATTTCATCCACTATCCATTTATTGTTTAAGAGTGTGCTGCTCAGTTTCTGGGTGCCATTGGGATTTTTGGTGGAACTTTTGTTGTTGTTTTCTAGCAATATAGCATTGTGATCTAATATCATGCAAGGAATTTGGTAAAATTTCCTAAATATATGGAGGCAGTCTTTGTGAACCAGTATATGGTCTATTTTAGAGACTGTTCCATGGCCTGCTGAGAAGAATGTGTAGTCTGTGGATTTGGGGTACAAAGTTCTGTAGATGTCTGTTATGTCTAAGTTTTCTATGGTTTTGTTGATCTCTCTTACTTCCCTGTTGGTTTCTGTTTGGATGATGTGTCTATTACTGATAACGTATTGAAGTCCCCAGCTATGATGGTGTTGGTGGTTATTTCTATTTTATTGTCAAGTAGGTTTTGTTTTATGAACTGTGGTGTCCCTGTGTTTGGTGCATACAGATTTATGATTGTAATATCTTCTTGATGGATCATTCCCTTGATAAGTAGGAAGTGGCCTTCTTTGTCTTTTTTGATTATTTTTACTTTGAAGTCTTTTTAACCCGATATTAATATAGCTACACCTGCTTGTTTCTTATTCCCATTTGCTTGTAATATTGTCTTCCACCCCTTTACCCTGAGGAGTTGTCTGTCTTTAGTGGTGAGGTGGGTTTCTTGAAGGCAAGAGACTTAGGGGTCTAATTTTTTGATCCATCCTGTTAGCTTGTGTCTCTTGTTGGGTGAATTAAGGCCCTTATTTAGGGTAATGACTGCGAGATTTGATTTGATCCCTGCCATATTGTGGTGGTAGATGTGAGTTGGTGTTTTCATGGGCTTTGAAGTTTTTTGTGCCTACTCTGGGTTTGCTTGTTGTGATCTGCTTCTTATAGGCATTTGAGTTTGGTTATTGGTTTCTTCTTTGTGGAGAATTTCCTGAAATAACCTCTGTAGGATTGGTTTTGTGTTCCTATAATTGTAAAGCTTAGTTTTGTCATGGAAAGCTTTTCTTTCACCATCTATTATGAGGGATACTTTGGCCAGGTAGACTAGTTTGGGTTGGAATCCATAGGTTCTTAGACTTTGGAAAGTTTCATTCTAGGCCCTTCTAGCTTTCAGGGTTTCCATTGAGAAGTTGGAAGGAATTCTGATGGGGTTATCTTTGAAAATGGTGTGCTGTTTTTCTCTAGCTGCTTTTAGGATTTTCTCTTTTTGTCAATTTTTAGAATCTTAATGATAGTATGTCTTGGAGAGTTTCTCCTTTGGTCTAGTCTGTTTGGATTTCTGTTGGCTTCTTCTATGTTGATGGGCCTTTCTTTTAAGAGACTGGGAAGTTTTCTTCAATTATTTTGTTAAATAAGTTCTCCATGCCTTTGGTCTGAAATTCTTCTCCTTCTGGTATTCCAATGATTCTGATATTAGGATGTTTAAGTGTATCCCATAATTCCCTCATGTTCTGTTCACAGGAACTTTTGAACTTACTGAATTTTTTGAACTCTCGAACTGTTTCTTCCAACTTTTCTTCCAGATCAGAGTTTCTATCCTCTACTTCGCTGACTCTGTTCTTGAGATCCTCTAGAGAGTTTTGGACTTGTTCAATTAAATTTGTATTTTCTACTACTTTTCTATGTATCATTTCCATCACTCTGTCAAGCTCTTTTTTCAAATCATTTTCTGATTTTCTTGATGATTCTTGGAATTCATCCTTGCATTTCTTTTTATCTTCATTTAGTATGGCCAGCTGATTTTTAAGGTCCTCTTTTTTTTTCACTCTCCCTCAAATCTATTACCTCTCTTTGAACTCCTTCCAATCTTATCAATTTATTCTAGCTTAGTGATGGTAGCATCCATATATTATTGGTTCTTTGTTGCTTTCCTGCAAGTTCTACCAGTATGTAGGTCAGGGTTACATTATTTATAGGTTCAATTTGATGTTCTGATCCTAATGACTATTCTATGTTTTGGCTAGATCATTTTTCACTGTAGGACTGGGTGATCTAACTGGATTTTCTTGCATTTGATTTTTCATGTTATTTCTTTTGTGCTGTGGTCTGCCCATGACAGTTTATGGGCACTTAGATGGGTGGATCTGCCTGGGCTCAAGCACAGTGGGAATCTGAGGCACCCTGGGGCAGTTGCCAAGCAGCCTGGGCTTTGGCTCCCACTTGGCCCTGCCTGACAGGGGCGCCAAAGTTGCCTGAACTCTCAAGCGGTAATGCGCCAAAGCTGCCTTCGAGCTTGGAGAGGGACTGAGATACCAAGACCTGAAGCAGTGCAAACTGTGGTTGGGAACACTTGGACCTGGAAACAGTCTCTGCTCCTCTGCCACAGGAGAATGGGGGATGGCCGGGGATGGCACTGCACCGGGGTGTGGGACAGGGTGCAGGACAGGGCGTGGGATAGGGCTCTGCGATGGGGCACGGGATGGTGGGCAGGACGGGGCTCCGCAACAGGGTGCAGGATGGGCACGGGATGGGGCATGCCACAATGGGGCACGGGACAGGGCTCAGTGGTGGGTTGCCCAGCTATTTGGTGGAATGTGTGTTCTACCCTCCTAGGAGAGGATCCATGATTCCCTGTTTTCTCCCCTCTGAGCCCTCTCACAGACAAGAAGTTGCAGAAAAACCTTAATGTCTTTCGTATCTTTCCCTGGGGTTTGCAGCACAGCAAGGTGGTTGTCATCTGGGCCAGAATTCATAATACAATTTTAAAGACAAATCCAATTCTGTCAACATTGATTCACCGTCATTCTTTTAAAAGTCACCAATTTTAAATTTTGTACACAATTTTAAAATTTGTGGTTTAAATTACCCATGACTAGTTTCTTCCTTTCAAAACTATATTTTATAACTTCTTTAATAAAAATTATGTAAATATCTTAATAGCTTTTCAAAAAAATCAATTCCATCTATACAGTGTACTCATTTAAAGTGACAAATGAAGATAAACAATGTGACTAATGGTAAATATGTAGATAGGATTCAGTGTAGAGTTAGTGTCTTTCCTTTTGTTTTATTTATTTTTTTAAGAATGCTTTATTAATTAATTTATTTATTAATTAATTTATTTATTTGACAGAGAAAGAGGGAGAGAGAGAGAGAATGGGTGGGCCACAGCCTGCAGCCACTGCAAATAAATTCCAGATGCATGTGCCCCCTGTGCATCTGGCTAACATGGGTCCTGGAGAATCTAACCTGGGTCATTTGGCTTTGTAGGCAAGTACCTTAACCTCTAAACCATCCTTCCAGCCCTACTTTTGTTTTATTTTTGCCTCTCTGATTTCTTTAGCTCACTGAGCAGTTTACACCACTTGCTTGTTGCTCCTTTGGATAGTGACTATTCCACAAATTAAACTCAACTGGCATCAGACTTCTTCCACAAAGGTGGGCAGCCAGAGAGGTTCAGAGAGTACACTAACACCAAGTTAACTTTTTTGAAATTTCTTTCTCAGAGTAGCTTTTCAAACAACAACAACAAAATTTGAAGAGCTCTGGAAAGCTAGAAAATAATATCCAAAAGTTAAATTAATGAGTTTTGTACCCTTCTGAGGGGAATGATTGGAACTCAGGTAAATGATAGTTTCTTTTATTTCTATCATTAGTTCATAAAGGCACCTATTTAGTGATCTATTCTTTTTATATAGAATTTACTTTTAGATATATTTTTAATGTTGTCTCCAAAGTGTGCTCTTCTATTTCTTACATTGAATCAATGTTAATTTGTTTTTCCATAAGAAAAAATACAAACTAACTGGTGACAGGGCTACAACTAATTTCTATCAATTTTGAGAACAGTTTCTACCTCAAAATATGCATGATAATTGGATATGCTATCTATAATGTTTTTTTCTATAAGTATATTTGAGAAGCATCATCTTCTTTGTATAAACCAGAACAGAGCTTGACTTGCTACCTCTTCCACAGGTGTCAGGGCCCAGGAGAACTCTCAATGGAAGCAGGCCATGAACACTGCTCATATTGCTAACCTGACAACCAGCTCCAGGTGCAGGCTAATGGTGGCAGACAGAGCAATCAAGCACAATCTATCAAAGCAGTAATCCTACAAAGAAATGCAACACTCAGTTAGATTGTCAATAGACCTCCCATGGCACAGAGGAATTTGTGGAAGAGGGGGCAGAAACATTGTAAGAGTCACAGAATGCATAGGAACACTCTGTGGCATGGTCCCTACACTATCACATTGAGACTGACTGAGGCTTTCATGACCTTGTAGGAAATCCCATAACACCCCAGAGGAGGATCACAGGGAAACAGAAACAAGGGAGAGAGAATAAAATAGTGTAAACTATTAAAATAAATAACAATAAATAATTTTTTTAAAAAAATGTGGAGCCTTACAATACATATTCTTGCTAGATCCTCAATGTCAAAATAAGTATATTTCAAGACATTTTTTTAAAAATTTTTATTTATTTATTTGAGAGCGACAGACACAGAGAGAAAGACAGATAGAGGGAGAGAGAGAGAATGGGTGTTCCAGGGCTTCCAGCCTCTGCAAATGAACTCCAGACACGTGCGCCCCCTTGTGCATCTGGCTAACGTGGGATCTGGGGAACCGAGCCTCGAACCGGGGTCCTTAGGCTTCACAGGCAAGCGCTTAACCGCCAAGCCATCTCTCCAGCCCTATTTCAAGACATTTTAAAATATCTTAGGTCGGTCTGGAGAGATGGCTTAGTGGTTAAGCACTTGCCTGTGAAGCCTAAGGACCCCAGTTTGAGGCTCGATTCCCCAGAACCCACGTTAGCCAGATGGACAAGAGGGGGCAAGCTTCTGGAGTTCGTTTGCAGTGGCTGGAGGCCCTGGCATGCCCATTCTCTCTCTCTCTCTCTTTCTCTCTCTCTCTCTCTGCCCCTTTCTCTCTCTGTCTGTCGCTCTCAAATAAATAAATAACACAATTTTTTTTTTAAAAATCTTAGGTAATTACTATATTGATAATCTTTTATAATAAATGCATACTAAATATCAGGAATTGTCTCTGTGGTTTATAAAGTCCATGATATAGTTCCACTTATGCTTCAAATTACTTTTTTTTTTTAAATTATTTATTTATTTATTTGAGAGTGACAGACACAGACAGAAAGACAGATAGAGGGAGAGAGAGAGAATGGGCGCACCAGGGCTTCCAGCCTCTGCAAACGAACTCCAGACGCGTGCGCCCCCTTGTGCATCTGGCTAACGTGGGAGCTGGGGAACAGAGCCTCGAACCGGGGTCCTTAGGCTTCACAGGCAAGTGCTTAACTGCTAAGCCATCTCTCCAGCCCCAAATTACTTTTTAAGTTCTAGTTTTACTGCAAAATGTTTTAACATAAAATAATTACTTCTAAAATTGTTCCTTTGAATAATTTCTAAAAACATAAAAATTTCATGTAAAATATGTTTCTATTACAAATATATCTCAAATATGGCAGTAGAAAATTATATCTCAATATATAATTTTTGAATGCTGTTAGTAACATATGCTAAAATACTTTTAGATTTTTGCTTTCAATGCCAATATGATCCCAATTTGTTGCTAGATTAAAGAAATTAATATGTTCTAGGGGAAAGAATATTTTGTGTTCTCAAAGAGATGCAAGTGATAAATCATGAAAAACCAAAAAATGGCTAACGTGAAAAATGTCCATAGGATTAAGTAGATGGATGGTACAAGCAATGTTGTAATGTGTTCTGTTTACATGATTTATGAGGTCTGAATGGAAATTTGGGGTTTGGATGGGTATTGATTATGAAAAGTTTATCCATTCCGGTTTTCTCACTTCTGATGAGATGATGAAGCATTACTGCTATCTGAAACATCGGATTTTAAAATGTGTTTGTATCATACTACTGGGACCTTCCTAAAACAAGGAGACAGGAAAACAACCTTACTTTTTATTCCTCTCAAGAGTAATTAAATGATGGTTACAAACTTTGTATACAAAGAATCCATTTGTATAAATGTAATTTTATTCACCAATCAAAATATATTAACTAGAGATATATAAACAGTTTGCAGAAATCAAAAGCTACATGAAGTCATAATGACTTATCATTTGGCAAGACAGTCACTTTTTCTTTTTTATATAATTCTTTCACTTCAGTTATGTCATGTTTTATGCATAATATTCTTAGTGAAATCAATCAAGATTTTTTTCTTAAGTGTTTTCCAAAGGAGAAAGGAAAACAGAAAATAGGAACTTATCTGATCCAGTCTTATTTAAAATCACCTCAAATTATTTCAAAGTAAATGCTCATACATGCCATAGAAACAACAACAACAACAAAAAAAAAAAACAGGTATCAAATGAGAATATTATACTGTGTAACCTTATTGTATATACCACATCCCTATGCTGAGAGGGATGGATAAATGGATGGGTAAATGGGTATATGGAAGAAAATAGAAATCAAATGATAGTATCCACCCCTGTAATCCTCCTACACATTCCAAGTCCTTATGCTGGGGTGGATTAAAGGAAAGAAGGATGCATATCAAATGAGAGTCTCAATTTATGTAATTCTCCTGCATTGAGCACAGCCTTATGCTGGAATGGATGGATGAATGCATACATATTTGATAGATAGATACATAGATAATAGTTATATCTCTACGTAGGTCAATAGATGATAAATAGGTTAATTGATGGATAGACTACACTTCATGGAGACTATGTGTCATGTAATAACAAATTCCTGTTCTTCCAGTTCCTCCTTCTACATTGTTTAGCTTTTCTGTAGGTCCAGTTTCTTCAACTCTTAGAAGAAGTAATGACATACAGTTCTTGCAATTTTGTATGTTCATATGATGATATGTCTATTTTCCAGATCCATAGTGCAAGTAACTCACAAATACCACTTTTGAAAATTACGCTAGTCTCCTCAAAACTGGATGAAAATGTTTCTGATATCAAGAATCTCTCATAACTAATGACAATGAGAATTTCTTTGATGGACCATTGCTCCCATATACTGTTTAACCTGCTTCGACTTCTTTATGTCATACATGTAAGCTTCTAATATAAATCTGGGCATACATTACTATAGCACTCCTTAATTGCTCTAGCAGGATCTAAGGGATTGTTCTGGAGGCATTTCCACTTGTGGATCACTCCACAATTATTGATTAAAATATCTTGTCTTACCAATTACATGCCCTTCAGCCACAGAAATGATGTGAGTAACATACTCATCAATCTGCAGAGCAATTCAAAACTTGGAACATTGAAGGATTCAAATATTATTTATCAGCATATATCTGTTTTCTGGAGCATTCAGTGGGTGAAACGCTAAAAGAAATAATAGTTGTCAGTTCTTGCCATTAAATCTTTGAAGATGATTTGTTCGATAGGACTTTCCATCTACTCCCAATCTTCTGCTAGAACTTCCTTTGAGATTTATCACCTATTTTTGCTGACACCTTGTATAGCCTAGGTCATCATTTACCCTACAAGCTGGTAGACATGTTGTCATCTTCCACCTATCTGCTGCTATTATTACCATTCCTATCTGTTCTGAGCCAGTTGAAGCCACAGATTAGTGACAGAAGGTGGGTGCTATCTGACCATCCAGAGACTAGCCACTCTCTGTCCAAGGAAGAAATCCTAAATGACACGAGGAATTAGTTGGAGACAAAGAAATATGAAAATATGTGGGATGCAAATAATTCAGTGTTCTAAGGGAGGTTTATTCCCAAAATATATTCTGAATAGAAAATAAATGTGATGCAGTACATGAAGAACCAGAAAGAGAATAGTTAAGCTAATAGAAGAAAGGTAATAACGATAAACATTATAGATAAATGAAAGAGACTAAAACAATAGAAAAACCAACAAAATCAGAACTTCACCTGAAAGGAAGACAAATATATAGTTCAGTGGAGTAAATATGAGACTGTAGTTATAATGTACATATGTATGGACAATTGATTCTTGCAAAGGACCCCAGGATCATTCAAGGGAGAAAGAAAAGTAATTTCAATGAGTGACATGGTGATACATAGGTATTCACTTAGAAAAGATTGCACTGGAACTGGTCCTACATAATATAGAACACAATTTTGACAGTGTAATATAAAAACTACAGCTACGTGATTATTTTATGAATATATAGGCATAATTCCTAATATTAAATTTTACAATGATTTTGTGCTTTATACCAAAATCATGAAAAACAAAGTCACACATATATTTCGTAAAAGTTTGACATTCAAGAATATTACTAAACAAGTTTAAAGAAAGCTTAAAGATGAAAGTATATGCCAATAATATATTTAATAAGGATACAATGTATAAAATACAACCAAAAACCTTATGATCTAACATTTCAAATAATGAATAGTGAATGGTTCAAGGACTCTGCTAGACATTTTTCCAAAGATTATACAAATAATAAACAGCATGTGCAAATTCAATGTTACTTAATGTTGCTAGTCATTAAGAAAATGTAGCTGGGATTGATGGATCATGCCAATAATCCTAGAATTTTGCAGTTCAAGACAGGAGGATCTCTGTACAATTGAGTACAGTGTGGCTACAAAGTTAGTTTCAGGTCAGTCTGGTCTACAAAGTGACCCTACTTTAAAAATAGAAAAAGAAAATGCAAAGCAAAACCATAATGAAGTACCACTTCACATTCACTGTGATTGTTACATGGCTTGAATAACCCTCCTAAATTTATGCTGAAACTTATTTGTCCCAGTGACAGTCTTAAAAGATCTGTGATACTATATGATAAGACCATCGAGGTTCCGCCCTCATGAATCAATTATTCGTATATCCTTGGGTGTTTGTTAGTTGGTCAGAGATTGGATTGCCTATAAAAGCTATTTTAAGAAAAAGTCCCATTTTTCTGACAGTCTCTCGCACATGTCCTCCATGCCCTTCCATCTTTTATCATGGGATGACAAACAAGAAGGTCCATTCCAGTCACCACCATGACACTTAGACTTTTTAGCCTCTAGAGCCTTATGAAATGATTTTTAATAAATTGTCCAGTCAGTTATATTCTGCTATTTCAACAGAAAAATGTACTAAACCAGACTGTAATAATAATGGTAACAATAAAATTAAATATGAAACAAGTGTTACCCAAGCACAGAGGAACAGGAATATCCATACGTTGTTTGTAAGATTGCAACACTTTCACAACAGAACAGCCTATTTGTGACAATAAACTTAAAGTGTAAACTTGACAAGGTAAAGAGAATCCCAGATAGCTGTAAACATTATTTGAGGTGTGTCACACAGGATATTTCTATACAAAATTAGTAGTGGAAATTACAGATTGAATCAAACTTGGTTCTCCAGTGTGGATAGGAGGCCTCAGAATCACTGAAGGAAATAAGGGAGCAGCAGTGGAGAAGAACTCCTCATTTGTTTCTGTCTTGCTCAACAGCCACTTACATTCTGGAACAAGGCCACTCCAGGTCTTTGGCTGTCAGACATAGACTGAGATATACCACAGGTCCCTAGAGTTCTGAAGTCTTCATGTTTGCACTATACGTACACAGCCAACTTTCCAGGGTCTCTATCATACAGATAGAAGGTCATGGGACTTCTCTAGAGATTCTATAATCTTGTAGGCTGTTATCTTATAATAAGTATATTTATGCACATCTACCCTAATAATCCTGACATAATTGGGAGTCAGAGGCAAGAGCATGCCCAGGATTTGATGGCTAGTCTGGTAAATTCAATGAGTGCCTCATTCAGTAAGAGAAACTGTCTCAAAAAAAGTTATGCAGAAAATGATTGCAGAAGTCCTCTATTATAATTATACTCCAGTTGCTGGGATAAAGCACCCAACCCAATGAAGTTGATGGGAAAAAAGTTTTTATAGCCAGGCATGGTGGTGCATGCTTTTAATCCCAGCACTCTAGAGGCAGAGGTAGGAGGATCACCATGAGTTCAAAGGCCACCCTGAGACTCCACAGTGAATTCCAGGTCAGCATGGGGTAGAGTGAGATCCTACCTTAAAAAAAAAAAGTTTTTATTTTGGATTACAGTCTCAAGGGGAAGTTTCATGACAGCAGGGGAGACCATGCCATGAGTAGAAGCTGTACATCACCTCTTTGCTATAGTAAGTGGAAAACAGCAGCAGGAGAGTGAGCCAAATTAGCAAAGATGAGCTTGCTATACAACACTATGGTAGTTTGGATGTGCTAGTTTGAATGCATGGCCACATAAACTCAAGATTTGTTTTTGTTTGTGTGTGCATTTTGTTTTGTCTTGTTTTATTTGTTTTGTTTAAATTTATCCCCTAGCAGGTAAATCCCTGCTATAGGGGTATGCCATTGAGGGGAGGCATATTTTGGAGTCAAGCCCTTAGTTGTGTTTGGGGTGGATCCTGATTCTATTCCTCAGATTTATGGAGACCAGCTTAAGCTCTGGTGGTTTGTGATTTTCAGTGTGTTTTGGTGTTGGTTTCTCTCTTTTGATGCATTCTGGAGAAGCCAGCTCTTCTGCAATGATGGAAATTCCATGGATTCAACTCAACCAGAAATGAACCCATTTTTACCTATAATCTACTTCTTGTTGGATACTTGTCCCATCAAGGAGGAACTGATTACAACACTCCCCTAAGCCTGCCTCTAGCAACACACTTCCTCCAGCAAGGCTCCACCTCTCAATTTGCCAGTAGCTGGGGAACAAGCACTCAGGACATGCATTTTATGCAGAACAACTGATTCAAACCAACACACACATGCACTCACAAAACACCTACAAGTGCACATAAGTTAAGACAAAATAAGACGGCACAGTTTATGGAGTGTATATAAGCCCCATACTGAATGACTTAAACAAATATGTTAAAGTGTAATTTACAGAATGCATGCTTAGTATAAACATACCAGGATGTGAACAGATACATAGTCAAATCCTTAGTCTGTACTTTCACACAAAAAACCTATAATGTGTGCATTTTCTTCATGTTACACAAGTAATAATAAAAATAAAACAATAAAATCTCATTTTGAAAAATATATGGTTAAATTTTAATGACCCCTTCAATTTCCTTTTATTTATTTATCAATCATGTCTGAGAAGAAAAAGTGTTATGATTAATGGGTTGGGGGTTTGTAGATGTAAATAATGAAGTTAGAATGTGACCATCTAAAGCTTACATGAAAATTTAAGCAGATAATAATCAGGGTCTTGAATGCCTATATGTTAGAAAAGGTGAAGTGCCCTAATATGCCTATATTCCAAGTAAAACTGCAATTAGCATCCAATGTTACATTATACTTAGTAAGTAGAATTTATGTCAGGGTGTTTGACTCACAATATGCTATGTGATAGTCTAAAATGTTCTTCAGGGATGGTATAGGAATCATGTAGCTCACACTTTAGATTTGAAAGGGAATGTCCTCTTATGATTACTGTCCTTTATTCTCCATCTTTTCATTTCAGAGTGTATATATATGTGTATATATATATATATATATATATATATATATATATATATATATGTTGTAAAAGGAAGATAAATTATGTAATTCCTTATCCTCTTATTACTGGCTATATCAACTATTACTAATTAAAATTTTTGATATAGGCTATGGGATAGGTGAGCTCTCTAACAAAAGAAGAGGCCAGGAGAAATATCATGATTAACTATAAATAATAGTGAATTGATAAACTCAACTAGATAAGCTATATTCATGCTAGAGAATTTTAATCTCTTATATTTGCAACATTTCTCTTATGCTGCCTGTTGTTTTGGTGGATAACATTATATTAATGAGATAATGAGCAGATGGTCAAGGAAGTAGGGAGAATGGATAAAAGGACAACAATCAAGTTGATGTGCATACCAATAAAAATGAGCTTTCAATTTAGGAGTATCAGACCAATAACAATCCTCTGTTGTAGATATAAAATATGGTGAACACAGCAGATATCAGATGCCTTTTTTCCATATAGCCCAGGTTCTGTATGGTATAAGCCATAATCCAGGTACTTGAAGGTACTGGAGTAACAAACATGAAAAGTCAACTGTTTTGTTGTTGTTGTTGTTGCTGTTGTTTGTTTGTTTTTTATTTTTATAGCCAGTGAATATATTCAAGTTGGTATGATTGTTAGCCTTTTCCCTGTTCTTCTCCCTCCAAAGGGACCCTCCTAATTGGGGTTTGTGGGTCATGCATTGTAGGGTTAGCCATCAGTTTTGGGTAGGAGGAAATGTCTCTGGGTATCATGACCCACTGTGTGGCTCTGAAATTCTTTCCTCCACCTCTTCCACAAATTTCCAATAGCCATGTTGGGTTCACTTTAGGTCTGCTTTAGTGTTGAGATCTTGGGAGCCTCTGTGTCTCTGGATATCTGGTTTGGTAGTGGTTGATTGTTCTCTGTGTCTATCTCCTTCACCATTGTGCTGGTTCACAATTCACCAAGAAAACAGCATTCTTGCATGTTTCCTCAATTATTCTTAGTTTCATCTGGGGCCCTTTTGAGGTATGATGGTGGTTCACTCCTTATGAAGGAGAGAAAAGTTAGCACCAGATAAATGTGACAACCATTATTTTTTACAGAGGGTTTAATAAATGTAGGCCAAATTGCAGCTCATGTAGCTCATGTAGCTCATGATTGGTAATTGATAATGAAGAGCAGGTTGATTTTTGGATATGGTTCTGAATTATTTCCCAGCTCCAGCTACGGGTTCCATTCTACTGAGCAGATCAGCTAGCCATATCTAAGGCAGTTGATTTCCCACTGTGGCTGTGCACCACTATTGTACTTGTGTGAGTATCACATCAGGTTATTCACTGCTAAGTAGGTTAAACCATGCATTCTTTAGACAGATATTGGTCATTTTTCCCAGTCACTCATGTGGCACCTCCTGGCACTAGATGTGCTAACTGTCTGGGGACTGACTCTCTTCCACCTTCCAGCCATGTCACTCCATGTTATGTGCCAGCAGCATATTGTGTCTTTAGCAGTAGGGTCTTACAACTAACTTATTGTGGGTAATCAAGCACTCTGATAGAGGTCTTTTTTTGGGAAACCTTGTAGATCTCTCTTATCAAAAGCTCACTGGGATGATATCCACCTGCTGGCACTTTGAGTTACAGTTCAGTGTCCAAGAAGAGAAGGAAGAAAAAGATAAGTGATATAAAAAGATAGAGAGAGAAGAGAGAGAGAAAAACAGAAACAGGAGTAGATTAAAGGTCAGTTTTTATCATACCCTCTCCAGGCCCTTGTAAATCAGGTGTTCCCTCTAAGGGCCTAATGAAGGTTCAACCATTTTGTATATCATTTAAGATGTAGAGTTTTATTTTCCAATTGCTGTTTGGTTCTAGTTTGTGTCCCCCACCCACTCCCTTACCGTCCCCTCCCTCCTTGCATTCCCTATTGTCTGGTCTTCAAGATGCTTGCTAGGGGGCTGGAGAGATGGCTTAGTGGTTAAGTGCTTGCCTGTGAAGCCTAAGGACCCGGGTTGGAGGCTCCATTCCCCAGGACCCACGTTAGCCAGATGCACCAGGGGGCGCATGCGTCTGGAGTTTGTTTGCAGTGGCTGGAAGCCCTGGCGTGCCCATTCTCTCTCTATCTGTCTCTCTCTCCCTCTCTCTCTGTCACTCTCAAATAAGTAAATAAAAATGAACAAAAATATGAAAAAAAAAAGGATGCTTGCTAGGTATGTCAACAACTTGGGTAGATTCAGGTTAGGAGTTTTAGATGAGTGAGACTATGTGGTGATTATCTTTCTGTAATTGAGTGAGTTCACGGAGAATGATCTGTTCCAGGTTTGGCCATGTTTTCTTCAAATTTCATTGTGCCATTTTTTCCATACTGCTGAGTAGAATTCCATCATGTAGATATACCACATTTTAGTATCCATTCATCTAATGATGGACACCTGGGTTGATTCCAGCTCTTAGCTATTAGGAATTAAACAACTATAAACATGGTTGAACAAATCTCTCTGTACCGAGGCATGGAGAGTTTAGGGTACATACCCAGAAAGGGAATCACTAGGTCTGTTGGTAACTCTAAAGTCAGTTTTTTTGGAGTCTCCACATTGATTTCCAAAGTGGTTGTACCATCTTATATTCCCACCAACAGTGAATGAGGGTTGCTATTTCTCCACATCCTTACCAGCATTTAATTTCATTTGATTTTTTGATGTTGTTATCCTTCCTGAGATAAGGTGGAATCTCATAGGCAGAATTAACATGTGAAAATGGTGATCCTACCAAAGACAATATACAGATTTAATGTAATTCTAATCTAAACCATTTTTTGAAGGAAAGTAGCCAGTAGTTTTTTCCACCTGTTTTATTTGTTTTGATCAAAAAATTTTAAGTATGATAAATAGAAAAAAAATCAAATAGGCACATCACAGATAAACTGTTGGATCCTCAAATAGAAAAGTGAAAAAATAAACCTGAAAGAGTTAAATAACTAGTTAGAATAGAATTAAAATAAGAATTAGAATTCTTATTGAGGCTATGTTTTATGCTATAAATTGTCAGTCACTAATAATATATCTGCTTCTACAACTTTATTTTTTGTTTTGCATTTATAATTCAGAGAGATATAGGAATGCTCCAAGAAGGCTAGAGTTATTATTTAGATAAAGGAATATGAAATTGATCATCCACAACTGTCCAGTGAAGCAGGCTGTTTTCCCCATAAAGTAGTTTTCTGGAAAACATAGAGTAATATTCATTGATTGTAATTAATAAATGTCTATAGAAGCATATTTTCTTCAAGAATTTTTAAAGTATGATTTTTCTGAACCACAAGATAGTCTCTAGTCAGTCAATGAGAACTGGACAGTTTTATCTCCAGTTAAGTATATTGAAATGCATGAAAACTAAATCTACTTTTCTATGTTTTTAATGATGAACCTTCCATCTTACATGCAAGCTAGAAGTAAATTGCCCAATATATTTTTAATTTGCTAAAATCCTGAAAGTACATACTTTGTGTAAAAAGATTAAGAGTTATATTTTCTACAGCACCCAAAACCATCAAAATTGAATAGTTAATGAGAAGGCTAAGTTCATAAAATAATTGAACAGTGTGCTTTTCTTCATTTTTATATGGCTTTAAAATGCCATCAAAGGTCAAAATGAAAACTCAGGAAAAGAAAAACATGGCATGCTAATTATATATGAGTTTATGCATGGTAATGTTTCTCTAATATAGGCAATTTTCATCAAAGTAATAAATTAGTATTTTATTGCCTGTAGATTTACATAAATGTCTTCAATACTTAACCCTGATGGTTGACTTCCAGAACATTAAAAAAATAGTTATGTACTGGATCTTTAGAATGAAATTATAATTTGCATATTAAGTGTCACTAAATTAATAGATACACATTTTTGTGGCTTCAAATTTGCAAAAAAAATTAATTATGAAGTTGAATCACAATGCTGTCTTTGTTTTGGCACTGTGACTTACTTTTTCCTAATTGCATTGTCTTATAATACCATTGCTACAGAAACTCTGTGAAGTGTTAATACAGATGATAGATTCATCTATCTCAAAACAAATAATTGAAGGCTGTAATTTACTATATTAAGATACTTTTCTCCAGCTTCTCTTTATTTCTCACTAGAAAGCAATGATAAAGTTCCTTAGGACAAAAATGCTCTCTAGCACTGTTGATATTTTCAGATTTGTATTTCATCTACTTTGTCTTGTCACTTTTTGAGTTATGCTCATTCCTTTGTTAGAAGAAAAAAAAAACAACTTGATTAGAACCTGCAATGTGATGTGAGTATGCAGATATGCTAAATTTTCAGTGATATTTATCATGTAAAACTGGATTATTGATAACATAATAAAAAATCTGCTTAAGGTGCATGGGAGTTTTCCTGTTGCTCTGTAAATGCTTACATATACCAGATTTTATCTGAGCAATAAAATGTTGATGTTACAGACTTATAATTTCACATTTTACAGAGCATGTCAGCAACAATCACATGAGAAAATAGTATACTTATATTTTACATTTTTATACATATGTGTATGGTGTATATGTATGTGGATACATGTACACATGTGTACGTTTGTGTGTGGAGACAAGAGGATTACCTTGGTATTGCCCTTCAGGAACATCATTCTCCCCCATTTTTTTTTTTTTTTTTTTGGTCAAGTTCTCTCTTTGACTTGGAGCTTACCAATTATCAAAGACTTTGTTGCCAACAAGCCCCATGACATCTTCCTATCTATGCCTCCAAGAGCTGGATTATATTCATTGCAATAGCTGGGATAACAAAACAATCACTGAAATTTTTACATAGGTTATGGGATTGAACTCATTCATGTTCCTATCCTTATAGGACAAGCACTCTCTGACGAGGGCATTTAGTGAGTTCCTGTGACTGCTCTGATATTTAAAAGTTGTAGAAATCTAGCACATCACTTAACATGCTTCCTTATAGATGATGTAGGATTTATATGCACAATATTTTATTTATTTATTTGAGAGAAACAGACAGACAAAGACAGAAAGAGGCAGAGAGAGAGAATGGGCATGCCAGGGCCTCCAGCCACTGAACAAACTCCAGATGCATGTGCCTCCTTGTACATCTGGCTTACGTGGGTCCTGGGGAATCGAGCCTTGAAGTGGGATCCTTAGGCTTCACAGGCAAAAGTTTAACCACTAAGCCATCTCTTCAGCCTTTTGCACAACATTTTTGTATAGACCAAAGAACATGCAATATTTTTTCAAGCTTTCTCATGAAGCAACCGCAAATCAGATATACAAAGAGTAATATTACTTACTACGTCTTACATTATCTAAGTTAATCAAACTCTAACCAAAGAGAAGAATATTGGTTACCAATGGTGGAAGGTTGTACAAAAATATAAAAACTATTGAGTTTAATTTATGTGCAAGCACTAAATATCTGTTAGCCTATGGATGATTAATGTATGCTGATATAAATACAGTCCATGAAGCCATGGGCTTGCCTATATAATTCTCATAAGTCTTTATTTAAGGGACACAAGCATGGGGATCAGAGAAATTGTATGTGTAATAAATATTTCTGCATTTATAATTCATTAAACTACAATTATTTAGGAAGATTCTTCACATGTAGGCTGTTTAAAAAGATAATGGGGGCTGGAGAGATGCTTAGCGGTTAAGCGCTTGCCTGTGAAGCCTAAGGACCCCGGTTCGAGGCTCGGTTCCCCAGGTCCCACGTTAGCCAGATGCAGAAGGGGGTGCACGCATCTGGAGTTCGTTTTCAGAGGCTGGAAGCCCTGGAGCACCCATTCTCTCTTTCTCCCTCTATCTGTCTTTCTCTCTGTGTCTGTCGCTCTCAAATAAATAAATAAAAAAATTTAAAAAATTATAAAAACATAATGGGCTGAATTTTAGGAAGTACTATTTACATTTTGCCAGTACAAGGCATAGAGATCACAGAGGGGGAGCAGGGTGGTACAAGAGAAGCACTGAATGAGTGAACTGTCCTTTTAATTGGAGCTTTATTAGGAGTTACTAGCATCATGGAACAAGAGGCAGGATGGGGTCCTGAATGAAAAGAGAGAGAGAGAGAGAGAGAAGGGAAGGACTTTAGTTCTGAGGGACAAAGCAAGGTGTTCATTCTTACTGGTTTTGGGAAAGGTTGTATGTACATGGCAGAAGTTACAGAGAAAATGTGATAGAGAGGGTGATAAAAAAAGAAGACCTTTGGTCCTTCAAGGTCTCTAAGGGGAAGGGGCCATTCTCTTTGCCTGTGGCCATGTTGTTGTTCCTGGCATGGGTGAGGCAGGAAGGCATATAGATAAGGGAGTGAAGTTATAATTCAAGATTGCCTTATCAGGAGGTAAAGGGCTGGGCTGTTGGCCTTAGATCTGTATACTATAGTATTCCCAGTTGTCAGCTCTGTCTGATATGAGAGAAACTGTAGCAGAGAGTCATTGTAAAGTCCATTTTGGCAAGCTCTAGACTCTTATTAAGCTAACAGTGTCTGTAATAACTGGATAACCATGTGCAGGAAATTGAAACTTTGTCCACACATCTCACCATGCACAACAATCAAGTCCAAATGGATCAAAAACTTCAATATAAGAACAGAAACTTGGTTACTACTGGAAGAAAAAAAAAAATAGGAGGAACTTTCCACGATATAGGAATGGGAAAAGACTTCCTGAACAAATCTCCAGTAGCACAGTATCTTAAACAATCACTAAAATATTTGGATCTCATGAAGCTGAAAAGTTTCTTCACAGACAAACATACAGTAAGCAGAGCCATTAGATAACCCACAGAATGGTAGAAAATATTTTCTGGCTATCCAACTGACAGAGGCATAATTTCTAGAATATACAAACAACTCTAAAACCTAAACAATAAAAAGTCAAACAGCCCATTCACAAAATGGGACAAAGAACTGGACAGGCAGTTCTCAGAGGAAGAAATAAAAATGACAAACACGCTTCAGAAAATGTTCATTATCCCTAATCATCAGGAAAATGCAAATTAGAACAATTATGAGATTCTACCTTACCCCAGTAAGGATAGCAAATATCGAAAAATCAAATGAAAAATAATGCTGGTGAGGATGTGCAGAAACAGGAATCTTCATCCACTGTTGGTGGGAATGTAAGATGGTACAACCACTTTGCAAAGCAATATGAAGTCTCCTTAAAAGGTTGACTATAGAGTTGCCAACAGATCCAATTATTCTCTTACAGACATTTATCCTAAAAGCTCCATGCCTCATTTCAGAGGGGTTTGCTCAATCATGTTTATAGCTACTCAATTCATAATAGCTAAGATCTGGAATAAACCCAGATGTCCATAGTTAGATGAATGGATAATAAACATGTGGTATATCTACATGATGGAATTCTACATGGCAGGAAGGAAAAATGATACAATGAAATTTGAAGAAAAATGGTCAAACCTGGAACAGATCATTCTCAGTGAATTCACCCAATCACAGAAGGATACTTTTCATATAGTCTCACTCATCTATGGCACCTAACCTTAATCTACCCGAGATGCTGACATACCTAATAAGCATCTTGATAACCAGACATTAGGGTGAATGGAGATGGAGGGTTGGGCAAGGGTGTGTTGGGGTCACAAAACTGGAACCAAATGGCAGTGGCACCATAAAATACTACATCCTAAAAGGCAGACTAAATGGTTGAACTTTCATCAGGCCCTTAGAGGGAACACCTAAATGACAAGGTCCTGGAGAGAGTATGATGAAGACTGAGCTCAATCTTCTCCTGTTTATCTCCCTCTCTCTTTCTCTCTCCCTCTTTTCCCTCTTCTCTCTATCTCTTTCATATTATTTATCTTTATCTTCCTTCTCTTCTGGGTTGCTTACCTATAACTCCCATTACCATCATGTGGCTAACATCCACAATGAGCTGTTGATAAGAGAGACCTACAAGGTTTCTCAAAAGAAGACAGATTTTTGTCAGAGTACTTGATGACCCACCAAAGTTTAGTGGTAAGACACTACTTCTGAAGACACCATATGCTGTTGGCACATAACATGGAGTGACATGGCTAGAATCTGGAAGAGACTCAGTTCCCAGACTGTTAGCTAGTCTAGTGCCAGAAGGTGCTACATGAGAAACTGGGAGAGAATGACCAACCTCTGTCCAAGTAAATTGTGGTCTAAGCTACTCAGTAGTAAACAACCTGACATGATGATCACACAAGTGCAATAGTGGTGCATAGTCATGGTGGGAAATCAACTGCTCTTTATTTGGCTAACTGATCTGCTCAGTGGAACAGAATCCATAGCTAGAGCTGGGAATCAAGTCAGGACAATATCTAGAATGAGCCTGCTCTCCATTATCAAGCTCCCACCAATTGTGGACTACAAGAGGACCTATACCTCTAAAATTCTCTCTCTAAAAAATAAACGAAGGTTATCCCATTTATCTGGTGCTAACTTCACTCTCCATTAGAGAATTTGCTTTTGTTTTTCAGATGGATGCAGGTTCTAAAGACAGAACTAACCCATCACACCTCAAACAGACCCCAGGTGAAACTAAGTGTATTTGGAGAAATAAGTAAGGCTGCTGCTTCCTTGGTGAACCTGGTACCAGCACAAGGGTGAAGGAGATAGACTCAGAGAATACTCAACTCCTACCAAACCAAATATCCAGAGACACAGAGGCTCCCAAGACCACATCACTGAAGTAGACCTAAAATCAACCCAACAGGGCTCAAGGAAGTCTGTCGAAGAGGGGATGGAAAGAATGTCAGAGCCACATGTTGGGTCATTATGCACAGAGACATTGCCTCTTACCTATAACTGATGGCTAACCCCACAATGACAACTGATATTCTCCAATAAGGAGGGTCCCTGCTGTGGGGGGAGGACAGGAAGGAGGCTAACGATGGTACCAACATGACTGTATACATAATTATTGTATATGACTGTGTACATAATTAATAAAAAGTAACCTAGAAATAAAAGGTATAAAGCAAAGTAAATGGAAGCTAAAATCTCAGTTGCTGAAAGACATTACTACATGGGCTCAAGAGTAGAATGGAAATATCAGAATAAAATGAATAAAGCAAGAAAAGTTCAGTACAATTTAGACAATCTGAAAAGCAGAAAATATTCTTAGTAACCTGTGAAATAATACCAAACTAATACTCATATAAAGTCTCAAAGAAGAAAAAAGAAAAGGGCCTGAGAACTATCCTAAGAAACAATGACTGAAAACAGATTACTTAGGATAAATGGGCCTAGAATATGTCATGTAAGAATACCTAAGAATTTCTTTGGCTGGGAGTGGAAGCTGGGAGGGGAACTAACTGCTCCATGCCTGCTCCTTCACTTAGCACCAAGAAGAAATTTCAACTGCTGACGGTTCTTATGCTATGATAATTTTCCCTGGTTAACAACAGAGTGAAAACTCTGAATAGAGAGTGACTTACTCACTGTCACAGTAGATGAAAAGCAACTGTCAGAAACATCCTCTCTTAATTTGTTGGTGACAAACAATGGCATATTTGAGCCAATATAAATTTGTTAAATATATATTGAGTTTATTAAATTTGAAGCCTTTTATATGTACATATTCAAATATATTTATGATGGTGTACTGTTAGTAGTATGAATTGGAATAGAATTGCTCATTTTACTTAGAGGAAAAAATTGGGAAAAAAAGAATTGTAATAGATAGAAGTAAGCATTAGATATGTGCAGGATAATCCTCTGAAACATTTTTCCCACCAGGAGGTAAACCCTAGGTCTCATGGAGACATTAGTGTGTTGAAAAAGTAAAAATTGTTATTAAGTCTCATAAAATCTGTGTTTTTCAGGTTAACCTGACTATAGTAAAGATTGGACACTATAATAAAATATTTAATTGGCATTTTGTTTACAGGATTGTAAATGAATTAACAAGAATAAGGTTCACTACAGTTAATTCAGTATCAGATGATGTTACTCCATGGCAAGAAAAGAGCTAACTCTTACCTTTTTACAACCACCTATACCTGCAAAATGTATTTATACAAGAAATAAACACATGCTACATTTTCTTCCTCATCAAGTTGCTATGACTTTCATAGTATAAAATAATATTTAAAAGACTTAGACAAAGTTTACTGGACAAGCAAGCTCTTCAAAAATGTAAGAATTACTCTGGAAATAACCACAGTGTGTCTAAGTCCAGGGAAGTAAATCAACCATGAAATATTCTTTTAGAGGGTCCATTTTATACTTTGAAGTGACTTACAATCCCCATTTGGTATTTTTTTCAATTTTTTTCTCAAAAATTTTATTAACAACTTCCATGATTATAAAAAATATCCCATGGTAACACACTCCCCCCCCCACATTCCCCTTTAACTCCATTCTCCAGCATATCCCCTACCCATCTCAATCAATCTCTCTTTTATTTTGATGTCATAATCTTTCCCTTCTCTTATGATGGTCTTCTGTAGATAGTGTCAGGCACTGTGAGGTCATGGATATCCAGACCATTTTGTGTCTGGAGGAAACACATTGTATGGAGTCCTACCCTTCTGTTGGCTCTTACACTCTTTACACCACCTCTTCTGCATTACCCTGAACATTGGAAGGTGTGATAGAGATATTTCAGGACTGAGCATTGTGGTCACTTCTTTCCAGAACCATGATACCTTCTGAGTCATCCCAAGGTCACTGCCATCTGAAAAGATAAGATTCTCTATCCAAAGTGAGAGAAGCATTCATATAAGGGTATGAACATTAAGAGAAATGCTTACTGGGCAGTTTGATAAGCATAGTATATACATTTAGCCAGACAGCAGCAGACGATACACCCCCAGGAATCATGACTACCCCTATTTTAAGTTTTCAGCAACAGGGATGTATTCCCTCCCATGGAGCAGACCTCCAGTCCAATTAGAGGGCAATTGGTTTCCACCATGATAGACATGCCATTATTGTATCCATTGGCTAATTTGGCCTGGCTGGCCAAATATAAGGCTTGCACTGTCCACTGTTAAGTATCTTTACTGGTGATTTCTCTCTCTCCCATTGAACTGCATGCAGAATGGCTTCTTCCAGCGTTCTGTCAGCTGGTCTACATGGGGGAGGTTATCAGCTCAGTTCCAGTAGGATTTCTCAGTGGCCTTGCAGCTCAAGTATGTGGGGTCTTTGGCAATAATCTATTCCTTATGGGAAAGCAAGGGCCTCAGCAATGGCCTATAATGTTTTGGGGGCATCAGGGACCTTCCTGGCCATCAACTCATACGAAGGTATCCCATACCTGGCACTAAAAAATTTCTAGCAACAACCTACGGCTCCTGAGGTTTCCATTGTCCAAAAATGGAGGATTCCATATGATTTGTTTATATCCTCTTAGATTTTGATTAGCCCTCCCTCCACCTTTACTCAATCTCTTCCCCTGACCTCACTTTGAGCCCCCATTAATCTATTCTTCTAATTACATATATACAAAAACAACCTATTAAGAACCCCCCTCCCTTTCTATCTCTTTTCTAGCTTACTGGCCTCTGCTACTGAGTTTTTTCCTTCTCACACAGAAGCCCAATCATCTGTAGCTAGGATCCACATGTGAGAGAGAACATACTATGCTTGGCTTTCTGGGCCTGGGATACCTCACTTAGTATAATCCTTTCCAGATCCATCCATTTTCCTGCAAATTTCATAACTTCATTTTTCTTTGCTGCTGAGTAGAGCTCCACTGTATAAATATGCCATATCTTCATTATCCACTCATCAGTTGAAGGACAACTAGGCTGGTTCCATTTCCCAGCCACTGTGAAATGAGCAGCAATAAACATGGTTGAGCAACTATGTCTAAGGTAATGAGATGAGTCCTTAGGATATATGCCTTGGAGTGCGAAAGCTGGGTCATATGGCAGATCAATTTTTCGCTGTCTTGGGAACCTCCACACTGATTTCCACAATGGCTGGCCAAGATTGCAGTCCCAGCAACAGTGTAGAAGTTTTCCTCTTTTTGCACATCCCGACCTGCATTTATGATCATTTGTTTTCATGATGGTAACCAATCTGACAGGAGTGAGATGGAATCTCAACATAGTTTTAATCTGCATTTCCCTGATGACTTGGGATGTACAACATTTTTTTTCAGATGCTTATACACCATACACATTTCTTCTTCTGAGAACTCTCTATTTAGCTTCATAGCTCATTGTTTTTTAAGTTAATTTTTTTTTTTCTCAATTAAAAAAAATCATGATTATAAAACATATCCTATGGTAATACTCTTCCTACCCCCTCCATTTTCCCCTTTGAAATTCCATTCTCTATCACATCTCCTCCCCATCTCAATAACTCTCTCTTTTATTTTGATGACATGATCTTTCCCTCCTCTTATGATGGTCTTGTGTAGGTAGTGTCAGGCACTATGAGGTCATGGATATCGAGGCCATTTTATATCTGGAGGGAGCATGTCATAAGGAGTCCTAACTTTCCTTTTTCTCTTACATTCATTCTGCCACTTCTTCTGCATTAGACCCTGAGCCTAGAAAGGTGTGATAGAGATGTTACTCAGTACTCTAGTCACTTCTTTCCAGCACCATGATACCTTGTGAGTCATCCAAAGGTTACTGCCATCTTAAAAGAGAAGATTCTCTATCCAAAGTGAGAGTGGCATTAATATAAAGGTTTTAACATTAAGAGAAGTGCTTATTGGGAAGTTTGATAAGCATAGTATATACATGTAGACAGACAGAAATAGACGTTACACTGCTAGGGCTCATGACTACCCCTGTTTTAAGTTTTCAGTATCAGGGATGTATTCCCTCCCTTGGTGTGGGCCTCCAGTCCAATCAGAGGGCAGTTGGTTTCCACCATGACAGAAGTGCCACTATTGCACCCAGTGGCTCATTTGGCCTGGATAGCCAATTTTAAGGATTGCAGTGTCCACTGATGAGTATCTTCACTGGTGGTATCTCTTTTTCCCATTGAATTGCATGCAGAATGGCTTCTTCCAGAATTCTGTCAGCTGGTCTATATGGGGGAGGTTATCAGCTTAGTTCCAGCAGGATTTCTCAGTGGCCTTGCAGCCAAATATGTGGAGTCTTCAGCAATAGGGTCATACTATATATTCATGGTGGGAAACCAAGGGCCTCAGCAATGGTTTGTAATGTTTTGGGGGCTTCAGGGACCTACCTGGCCAACACATCACAGGAAGGTATCCCATCCCTGGCACTGAAACTTTTCTAGCAATGATCTACATCTCCTCTTAGATTTTGATTAGTCCTCCCTCCACCTTTCCTTTACTCAATCTCCTTCACTGACCTCACTTTGGGCCTTTTCACCCCTGTTAATCTATTCTTCTACTTACATATATATAATACCAACCTATTAAGTACCCTCCTCCCTTCCTTTATCTTCCCTATGTATCGATTTTTTAGGTTACTGGCCTTTGCTACTGAGTTTTTTCCTTCTCACACAGAAGCCCAAACATATTTAGCTAGGATCCACATATGAGAGAGAAAATGTGGCACTTGGCTTTCTGGGCCTGGGTTACCACACTTAGTATAATCCTTTCCAGATCCATCCATTTTTCTGCAAATTTCAAAGCTTCATTTTTCTTTACCGCTGATAGAACTCCATTGGATAAATGTGCCATATCTTCATTATCCACTCATCAATTCAGAGACATCTAGGCTGGTTCAATTTTCCAGCTATTATGAATTGAGCAGCAATAAACATGGTTGAGCAAGTATTTCTAAGGAAATGAGATGAGTCCTTAGGTTTTATGCCTAGGAGTGCTATAGTTGGGTCATATGGTAGATCAATCTTTAGCTGTTTTAGGAACCTCCACACTAATTTCCACAATGGCTGGACCAGATTGCATTCCCACCAACAGTGTAGAAGGGTTCTTCTTTTTCCACAACCCAACCAGCATTTTTGATCATTTGTTTTCATGATGGTAACAAATATGACAGGACTGAGATGGAATCTCAATGTAGTTTTAAACTGCATTTCCCTGATGACTAGTTATGTAGAACATTTTTTTAGATGCTTATATGCCATCCATATTTCTTCCTTTGAGAACTCTCTATTTAGCCCCATAGCCCATTTTTTAATTGGCTTGTTTGATTTCTTATTATTTACCTTTTGTGCTCTTTGTATATCCTAGATATTAATTCTCTATCAGATATATAGCTGACTAAGATATTTTCCCATTCTGTAGGTTGCCTCTTTGTTTTATTCACAGTGTCCTTTGCAGTACAAAATCATTCTAATTTCATGAGGTCCCAGTCGTTAATCTGTGGTTTTATTGTCTGAGCAATTGGGGTTGTATAAAGACTTCGAAGACAAATATATTGAAGGGATTCCCCTCCTTTTTCCTCTAGCAGTTTTAGAGTTTTGGGCCTGATATTAAGATTTTTAATCCATCTGGACTTAATTATTGTGCATTGAGAGAGAGAAGAATCTATTTCCATCCTTCTACAGATACATATCCAGTTTTCCCAACACCATTTACTGAGGAGGCTGTCTTTTCTCCAATGATTATTTTTGGCATTTCATCGAATATTAGGTGGCTGTTGCAGTCAGGTTCACATTGCTGTTAGAAATCACCCAACCAAGAGCAGCTTCTGGGAAAAAGAGATTTATTTTGGCTTACAGGCTCGAGGGGAAGCTCCACGATGGCAGGGGAAAACGATGGCATGAGCAGAGGTGGACATCACCCCCTGGCCAACGTAAGGTGGAACACAGCAACAGGAGGGTGTGCCAAACACTGGCATGGGGAACCTGGCTATAAAGCCCTTAAGCCCACCCCCAACAATACACTCCCTCCAGGAGGCATTAATTCCCAAATATCCATCAGCAGGGAACCTAACATTCAGAACACCTACGTTTATGGGGGACACCTGAATCAAACCACCACAGTGGCTATGGCTACCTGGACTTACATCTGGGTCCTTTATTTTGTTTCATTGATATACATGTCTGCTTTTCTGCATGTACCATGCTGTTTTTGTTACTATAGCTTTGTAGTATAGGTTAAAATCAGGTATGGTGATACCAGCAGCCTTATTTTTGTTGGTCAGTATTATTTTAGATATTCAAGGTTGTTTGTGATTCCAAAGGAATTTTTGGATTGATTTTTCTATTTCCATAAAGAATGCCTTTGTAATTTTGATGGGCATTGCATTGAATGTGTAGATTGCTTTTGGTAAGATTGCCATTTTCACAATATTGATTCTTCCAATCCAGGAACAAGAGATGTTTTTCCACTTCCTATTGTCTTCTGCAATTTCTCGCTTGAGTGTTTTAAAGTTTTCACTGTAGAGATCATTTACTTCCTTGGTGTGGTGGTTTGATTCAGGTATCCCCCATAAACTTAGGTGTTCTGAATGCTAGGTTCCCAGCTGATGGATATTTGGGAATTAATGCCTCCTGGAGGGAGTGTATTGTTGGGGGCGGGCTTATGGGCTTTATAGCCAGTTTCCACATGCCAGTGTTTGGCACACCCTCCTGTTGCTGTGGTCCACCTTATGTTGGCCAGGGGGTGATGTCCACCCCCTGCTCATGCCATCGTTTTCCCCTGCCATTGGGGAGCTTCCCCTTGAGCCTGTAAGCCAAAATAAATCTCTTTTTCCCAGAAGCTGCTCTTGTTGGGTGATTTCTACCAGCAATGTGAACTGGACTGCAACAGTAAAGTGGTACTGAGGAGTGGGATTGGTGCTAAACACCTGACTATGTGGCTTCAGCCTTTTTGGAGCTGATTTTCAAGAGAAAAGTGGAAGAAGTTGAAACTTTGGCCTCAGTTGCAGTGCTGTAAGTACAGCTCAATGGACTATTCTGGTCAGAACTATGGACTGTGAGGTTTGGCTCATGAGGGTGAGAAAGAGCTGTGCCTGGACTGGGCTAGCAGTTTGTGTGCGAAGCTTGCTCTTATGCCCATGTCCTGAGAAGTTGTGCAGGGTTGCTTTGCATAGAAATGAACTGGTGTATGCAGAGGGATATGGCACAGAAAGAAAAATCTTTGGGTGAACTGTTGCCCATTCAGCTGCAACTGAGAGATTACAACCTTTGAGACTGGGCTAGCTGACCTGTGCTGGAGCAACAGGAAGAATGTAGACTCTTCAGAAAGGGCCTGAGTGCTCAAGGAATCCTGTTCTTCAAAGTCTACTTTAATCCCCCCTGGATTAACAAATTGGCACCCTACCTGGTATCCTGGAGTATAAGAAATGCTGGAAAGAGGGTCATTGAGTTTGCAACACGGTCTTGTATTTTGGAAAAGGCCATGGGCAGTGTGAAGCAGGTTTGCTTGTTGCCTGCATAGAGACCCCATGGGGCCATGAGAATGAACCATGGCTAGCAATGGAGACCCAGTGGAGATACCGGCACCATGAGATGGCTGTCAAGGAGAGCTGCCGGCCCCGATGAAGTTTCCCAGGACTGTGAGTAGCCTAGCTGGAGGGGCGGAATTGGAATGCCAGAGACTTGTTGCTGGTTAGAATTATCGGACTTGAAGATTTGTCAGTGGCTAGAGTTGCTAGACTTGAAGCTACAGAGTTTGATGTTTGCCCTGGTTGTTTTAAATCTTGTATTGGCTGAATGTTTCTTTGCTATGGCCAATGCCATCTTTTGCATTGTGAATATTCTGTGCCATTATGGTTTTTTTGAGGTTATTTTTTGGTATTATGGCTCAATTAAAAGATCTTGAAGTATGGGGATGTGTGAACATCATTGGAATTGATAAAAACTATGGGGACTTTTAAAGTCCAACTGAATGCATTGTATTTTACATCATGTATGGATATCAGTTTATGGGGGCCAGAGGTGGAATGTGGTGGTTTGAGTCAGGTGTCCCCCATAAACTTAGGTGTTCTGAATCCTAGGTTCCCACTGATGGATATTTGGGAATTAATGCCTCTTGAAGGGAGTGTATTATTGGGGGTGGGATTATGGGCTTTATAGCCAGTTTCCCCATGCCAGTGTTTGGCACACCTTCCTGTTGCTGTGGTCTACCTTCTGTTGGCCAGGGGGTGATGTCCACCCTCTGCTCATGCCATCGTTTTCCCCTGCCATTGTGGAGCTTCCCCTCGAGCCTGTAAGCCAAAATAAATCTCTTTTTCCCAGAAACTGCTCTTGGTTGGATGATTTTTACCAGCAATGCACACTGACTGCAACACTTGGTTAGGTTTATTCCAAGGTACTTTATTTTCTTTGGTGCACTTGTGAATGAGAATGATTCTCTGATTTCATCTTCTGTGTGTTTGTTGTTAGCATATATGAAGGCTACTGATTTCTGTGTATTTATTTTGTATCCTGCTACATGGCTGTAGGATTGTATCAGCTCTAACAGTTTGCTAGTAGTGTCTTTAGGTTTATATATAGAATCATGTCACCTACAAATAATGATAACTTTGTCTCTTCCTTTACAATTTGTATACCTTTTATTTGTGTCAATTGTCTTATGGCTATGGCTAAGACATCCAGAACTATATTAAATAAAAGTGGGGACAGTGGACACCCTTGTCTTGTTCCTGATTTTAGTTGAATAGTTTCAAGATTTTCCCCATTTAGTAATATATTGGCTGTAGGCTTGTGATAAATAGAATTTATTATATTGAGATATGTTCCTTCTATTCCTAATGTCTGTAGGACTTTTATGATGAAGGGATTTTGGATTTTGTGAAACGCTTTCTCTGCGTCTAATGAGATGATCATGCAATTTTTGTTCTTCAATCCATTTATATAATGTATTACATTTATCAATTTGCATATATTGAACCATCCCTGAATCTCTGGGATAAAGCCTACTTGGTAAGGGTAAATGATCTTTCTGATATATTCTTGTATTCTGTTTGCCAATATTTTGTTGACAATTTTTGCATCTTTGTTCATGAGGGAGATTGGTCTTTAATTTTCTTTTATTGCTCTATCTTTTTTTCTGGTTTTGGTATCAGGGTGATTCTGGCTCCATAGAAGGAGTTGGGTAGCATTCCTTCTTTTACTATTTTATGGGAAAGCTTAAGAAGCAATGGAGTTAGCTCTTCCTTGATGATCTGGTAAACTTCATCAGTGCATCCATTTGGGCCTGGGCTATTTTTGGTTGGGACATATTTTTTTAAGTCATATTTTACTTTTTCTCAATTTTTCAAAACATTTCTCATGATTATAAAAAAAAAATCACATGGCAATACCTTCCCTCCCCCCCCTTTTCCCCTTTGAAATTCCATTCTCCATCATATCCCCTCCCCATCTCAATAAGTCTCTCTTTTATTTTGATGTCATGATCTTTCCCTCATCTTATGATGGTCTTGTGTAGGTAGTGCCAGGCATTATGAGGTCATTGATATCCAGGCAATGTTATGTCTGGAGGGAGCACGTTGTAAGGAGTACTACCCTTCCTTTGGCTCTTACATTCCCTCTGCCACCTCTTTCGCATTAGACCCTGGGCCTTGGAAGGTGTGATCGAGATGTTATTTGGTATTCTAGTCACTTATTCCAACACAGTGATACCTTGTGAGTCGTCCCAAGGGCCCTGCTATCTGAAAAGAGATTCTCTACCCAAAGTGAGAGTAGCATTAATATAAGGGTATGAATATTAAGAGAAGTGCTTACTGGGAAGATTGATAAGCCTAGAATATACACTTATTCAGACATCAGCAGATGTTACATCCCTAGGGCACATGACAACCTCTGTTTTAAGTTTTCCATATCAGGGATGTATTCCCTCCCTTGAAGCAGGCCTCCAGTCCAATTGGTCGAGGGAGGGCTAATCAAAATCTAAGAAGATATAAACAAATCATATGGAATCCTCCATTTTTGACAATGGAACACTCAGGAGCCATAGATCATTGCCAGAAAATTTTCAGTGCCAGGGATGTGATACCATCCAGTGAGTGGCTGGCCAGGGAGGTCCCTGATGCCCCCACAACATTATAGGCCATTGCCGAGGCCCTTGGTTTCCCACTAGGAATTGATGGTAAGACCTTATTGCTGAAGGCTCCACATACTTGGGCTGCAAGGCCACTGAGAAATCCTGCTGGAACTGAGCTGAAAATCTCCTCCATGTAGACCAGCTGACAGAAAGCTGGAAGAAGCCATTCTACATGCAGACCAATAGGAGAAAGACATACCACCAGTGAAGATACTCAACAGTGGATACTGAAAGCCTTATAATTGGCTAGCCAGGCCAAATGAGTCAACAGATGCAATAGCGGCACATCTGTCATGGTGGAAAACAACTGCCCTCCAATAGTTTGGAGATTTTTTTATAACTGTTCAGATTTCCAAGCTTGTTATAGGTCAATGAAATTGATTAATCTCATCTTGATTTAATTTATGTAGGTCATATAAATCAAGGAAATCATCCATTTCTTTCAGATTTTCATACTTTGTGGAGCATATGCTTTTATAGTATGTCCCTATGATTTGTTGAATTTCTCTGGCATCTGTTGTGATGTTACCTTTTTTATCTATAACTTTATTAATTTTTGTCTCTTCTCCCTTTCTTTTGGTCAGATTTGCTAAGGGCTTATCAAATAATATTTAATGGAGAGAGACTCAAGGAATTTCCATTAAGATCAGGAACAAGACAGGGTTGTCCACTCTCACCTCTACTCTTCAATATGGCACTGGAAGTCCTAGCTCAAGCAATAAGACAGGAGAAATAAATAAAAGGGATACAATTTGGAAAGGAATAAGTTAAGTTAGCTCTATTTGCTTATGACATGATTGTATACTTAAGAGACCCAAGAGAATCCATCCCAAAACTCCTGGATGTGATTAACTCCTATAGCAAAGTAGCAGGATACATAATCAAAGCACAAAAGTCAGTAGCCTTTCTATATGCACATAACAAAGACACAGAGAAAGAATTAAGGAGCATGGTCTAATTTTCAATAGCAACAATATAATAAAATACCTTGGAATAACGTTAACCAAGGAAATGAAAGATCTATACAACAAAAACATAAAAACACTCAAAAAAGAATTTGAGGAGGACTTGAGAAAATGGAACGACCTCCCATGCTCTTGGATAGGCAGAATTAACTTGTGAAGATGGCAATCCTACCAAAAACTATATAGAGATTTAGTGCAATTCCAATTAAAATCCCAACAGTGTTCTTCACAGAGATAGAAAAAATGATCTCAAATTTCATATGGAAAAGGAGAAGGCCTCAAATATCCAAACATATCCTCAGCAAAAGAAATACCTCTGGAGGCATCACTATACCTGATGTAAAACTATATTACAAAGCCATAGTAATAAAAACAGCATGGTACTGGCATAAAAACAGGAGTATAGACTAATGGAATAGACATGAGGACCTGGACTTTGTGTCAAGCAATTATAGCTACTTTATATTTGACAAAGGCCCTAACAATATAGGCTGGAAAAAGACAACATCTTCAACAAATGGTGCTGGACAAACTGGATAACCATATGCAAGATATTGAAACTTGATCCACACATCTCGCCATGCACTACACTCAAGTCCAAATGGATAAAGACCTCAATATAAGAGCAGAAACTCAACTACTATTAAAGAAATTATAGGAAGTACTTTCCATGATATATGAATGGAAGAAGACTTCCTGAACAAAACCCCAGTAGCTCATGATCTTACACAGTCCCTCAACCAATGGGATCACATGAAGATGAAGAGTTTCTTTATAGACAAGCATACAACAAGCAAAGCCAATATATTACCCACATAATGGGAGAAAATATTTGCTGGTTATCTAACTGACAGAGGCCTAATCTCTAGAATCTACAAAGAGCTCAAAAATCTAAACAGTAAAAAGTCAAACACCCCATTCAGAAAATGGGGCAAAGAGCTAAATAGACAGTTCACAGAGGAAGAAATGCAAATGGCAAACATACATTTAAGAAAATGTTCATCACCCCTAATAATCAGGGAAATGCAAATTAAAACAACTATGATATTCTACCTTACCCCAGTAAGGATAGCAAACATCAAATAAGCAAATGAACATAAATGCTGGCGAGGATGTGGAGAAGTAGGAACACTCATGCACTGTTGGTGGGAATATAAGATGGTACTACCACTTTGGAAATCAATATGGAGACTCCTGAAAAAGCTGACTATAGAAATACCAACAGACCCACTTATTCCCTTACTGGGCATCTACCCTAAAACTTTCAAACTACAGGCCAGAGAGATTTGCTCAACCTTGTTTGTTACCAATCGGTAAAGACCATAGATGCTATGAAGAAAGGAAGAATGTGATGATGAACCAATAATAAATAACTTACACTTCAAAATATTAGTATTGTATCATAGATGTAATATAACCACCCTCTAAATGAAATAAATAATTACGTTTCACAATCTCGCATGCCATGAATAGCTATGCTAGTTTTAGGAGACATTTCACTGACAGGATTCTCTACTTACCAACAATTTATTTCAAGTTGTACCTGTCAAAATTGATATTTATTCTATGTTCCTTTAAAACATTAAATTCTTCTGTAACTGTTATACATACTGATGCTACAATTTGAAAACAGGTACAATAATACTAGTATTTTATTTTTGGAACAAATGTAATTGTTTTTATTAATTATTTTAGTACTCAATGAATACAGTCAAGTTCATGTGATTGTTAGCCTCCTTCATGTCTTACCACCTCCCCCAGTCCCCTCCTTGTGGAGGTATATGGATCATGTATTGTGGAGTTAGCCCACAATTATGGATAGGAGGAAATATCTCTGTGTATCATGACCCAACATGTGGCTCTGACATTCTTTCCGCCCATTCTTCCGCAAAATTTCCTTGAGCCATGTTGGGTTCATTTTGGGTCTGCTTCAGTGATGAGGTGTTGGGAGCCTCTGTGTCTGTGGATGTCTGATTGGGTAGGAGTTCATTGTTCTCTGTGTTTATCTCCTTCACCATTGTTCTGGTACACAGTTCACCAAGAAAACAGCACCCTTGCTTGTTTTACCAGTTATCCTTAGTTTCAGCTGGGGCCCTTTTGGGGTGGTTCTCTCCTTAGGATCTGCATCTCTCTGAAAAAAAGAAGCAAATTCTCCAATGGAGAATAAAATTAGCACCAGATAAATGGGATAACCCTTATTTCTTTTTTTGTGTAGAGAATTTAATAGGTGTAGGCCCACTTGTAGCCCACAATTGGCGGTAGCTTTATACTAGAGTGCAGGCTCATGTTTGGATGTGGTTCTGATATGTTTCCTAGCTCCAGCTATGGGTCCCATTTCACTGAGAAGATCAGTTAGGCGAATCAAGAACAGTTGGTTTCCACCATGGCTGTGTGCCATTATTGCACTTGTATGAACATCGAAACATGTTATTTGCTGTTAAGTAGGTTAGACCATGAGTAGCTTAGACAGATATTGGTCATTTTCCCCCAGTTGCCCATGTAGCACCTTCTGGAACTACACGTGCTGACTGTCTGGGGAGTGACACTCTTCTACCTTCCAGTCATGTAACTCCATGTTATGTGACAACTGCATATGGTGTCTTCATTAGTAGGGTCTTACCACTAACATTTGGTGGGTCATCAATACTCTGACAGAAATCTGTCTTTCTTTTAGGAAACTTTCTAGATCTCTCTGATAAAAGCTCATTGTGGATGATAGCCCCATGCTGGTACTGGGAATTTTAGGTCAGTTCCCAGTTCCCACTAAGAAAAGGAAGAAACAGATAACTAATATAAATGAGTTAGAAATAAAAGAGAGAGAGAGAGAGAGAGAGAGAGAGAGAGAGAGAGAGAGAGAGAAGGAAGTTGTCAATATTTATCATACCCTTTCCAGTGTTTTGTGGCTCAGTAATTCCCTCGAAAGTCCTGGTGGAAGGTTCAACCATTTGGTCTGCCTTTTAGGTTGTAGAATTTTTTTGTTATCATTGCCGTTTAGGTCTAATTTTGTGTTCCTCACCCCTTCCCTTGCCCTCTCCCCCCGCATTATCTAGTCCTAAAGATGCTTTCTGGGTATGTTGGCATCTTTGATATTTTCAGGTTAGGTGCTGTAGATGAATGAAACTATGTGGCAATTATTTTTCTGTGATTGGGTAAGTTCATTGAGAATGATCTGCTCCAGGTTCAACCATTTTTCCTCACATTTCATTGTGTCATTTTTTCTTACTGCTGTATAGAATTCCATTGTATAGATATACCACATCTTAGCTATCCATTCTTCTAGTGATGGACATCTGGGTTGGTGCTAGCTATTAGCTATTACAAATTGAGCCACTATAAACATGGTTGAGCAAACCTGTCTGGACTGAGGCTTGAAGGGTTTAGGGTACATGCCCAGTGAGGGAATAACTGGGTCTGTTGGTAACTCTATAGTCAGCTTTTGTAGGAGTCCCCGTATTGTTTTCTAAAGTGGTTGTACTATCTTACATTCCCACCAACAGAGGATGAGTGTTCCTGCTTCTCCACATCCTCGCCAGCATTTATTTTCATGTGATTTTTTTGATGTTTGCTATCCTTATTGGGGAAAGGTGGAATCTCATAGTTGTTTTAATTTGCATTTCCCTGATTATTGATTATTTTTGGTTTGAAATCTATTTTATCCAATATTAGTATGTTTACACCTGCTTGTTTCTTATTCCCATTTACTTGGAATATTGTTTTCTACCCTTTCACTCTGAGGAGTTATCTGTCTTTAGTGGTGAGGTGGGTTTCTTGAAGACAATAGATTGAGGGGTCTAATTTTCTGGTCCATCCTGTTAGCTTGTGTCTCTTGATGGGTGAATTAAGGCCATTAATATTTAGGGTAATGACTGTGAGGTTCAATTTTATCCCTACCATATTGTAACTCCATGTTATGTGACAACTGCATATGGTGTCTTCATCAGTAGGGTCTTACCACTAACCTTTGGCTAACATGGGTCCTGGGGAATCGAGCCTCGAACCGGGGTCCTCAGGCTTCACAGGCAAGCTCTTAACTGCTAAGCCATCTCTCCAGCCCAAGTTTATACTTCACAACCTATTATGAGGGATACTTTTTCTGGGTAGTTGGGTTTGGAAGCCATAGTTTCTTAGACTTTGTAGTATTCCATTCTAGGCTGGTCTGGCTTTCAGGGTTTCCATTGAGAAGTCTGAAGTAATTCTGATGGGATTACCTTTAAAAATTATGCTCTGTTTATCCAGAGCTGTTTTTAGGATTTTCTCTTTGGTGTCAAAGTTTAGAGTCTTAATGACAATATGTCTTGGAGAGTTCTCCATGCCTTTGGTCTGAATTTCTTTCCCTTCTGGTATTCATGTGATCTGGATGATAGGATATTTAAGGGTATCCCACAATTCCCTCATGTTTTGTTCACAGAAAATTTTGAACTTATTGAAACTTGAACTCTCAATCTGTTTCTTCTGTCTTGTCTACCAGATCAGAGTTTCTGTCCTTCACATGGCTGACTCTATTCTTGAGAGCTTCTAAAGACTTTTGGACTTGTTCAATTAGGTTTGCATTTTGTACTACTTTTCTATGTATAGTTTCCATCATTCTGTCAAGCTCCCTTTTTGCATCATTTTTTGATTTTCTTGATGCTTCTTAGAATTCATCATTGCATTTTTTGTCTTTATTTAGCATTGTCAGCTGCTTTTTGAGGTCCTCTTTTTTTCACTCTTCTTAACTGTCTTTGAACTCCTTCCATTTTCTTATCGATTAGGTTTAGTCTAGTAATGGCAGCATCCATATGATTATTGGTCCTTTGTTGCTTTTCTGAAAGTTCTACCAGTAGCTTGGCCAGGATTGCATTGCACATAGCTTTATTTTGGTGTTCTGTTCCTAATGTCTCTTCTATATTTTGATTAGATACATTCATTGTAGGACTGGGCCATCTTACTGGATTTACTTGCATTTGTTTTTTCACTTTATTTATTTATTTATTTATTTATTTATTTATTTATTTATTTATTATTTTTGTGCTGTAGTCTGCCCATCAGTTTATGGGTGGGGAAAGTAGGACTGTGGTCTCAGTCGGTGGGGGAAGTGGTGCCTCTTTGGGGAGCTGGCCTGAGTTAGCAGGCAGGCTTCTGGCAGAGTGGTCCTGAGTTAACACGTGGGAGGGTGGATCAGTCTGAGCTCATGTGCAGCAGCAGGAAGCTGAAGCAGCTTGAGGGTGGATGCCCAAGCAGCCTGAGCTCTTATGTGGCATGGATGCCAAAGCAGCATGAGCCTTCACACAGTGAGAAACCAAAGCAGCAAGCACAAAAGCAGCCTAAACTCTCATGTCGCGGGACACTGGGTCATTGAATCTGCCTGAAGCAGCCTGAGCTCATGTACAGCGGGCACCATTGGGTGGGCTGCTGGCATGGCAGATGGGGGATTGGGCCTGAGCTGGTGTGGGTGGGGGTAGCAGGTCGATCAGCCCTATGCAATGAGGTAAGTGGAACTATGCTGGCCTGGGTCCCCTTTCTTTCCTACAGTAAGTGTTGGATTATCCTGAAACTGGGACTATGGGTACAGTGGCTGCTTGCGGGGGGAGGTTGGGGGACTGGTGGGCTACCTGTGGGCAAGGGAATCAGTGGTTCCCTTCCTCCCCCTCTGTAATCTATTAGAGGTTATTCTCCCCTAACTGACCCAGTGTACCCTTAATGCCTTGCCTTTCTTTCCGGGAGAGGTACCGCACAGTTAAGTTGTCACCATCTTGACCGGAAGTACAAATATAATTTGTGACTGAAGATAAAGAGAACAGTGATTACTCTTCATTCTTTATTCCATTCACAATTACTCCTAACATCCACAAAAATTTCATTATATGGGAGCCATGAATTATTCAAAACTCATTAAATTTAGAACTTAGCATACATTAAATATATTTATTATGCTTTTTGTTATATTCTGCATTAGCTTTCTGTGCTTTAAACTTTTTGTTTTGCTGGGTGTGGTGGCACACATCCTTATGAACAACAGCGAGAGAAAGAAGGAGAGAGAGAGAGAAAGAATTTTTGCACCAGGGCCTCTGTGCAAGGCAAATAAACTCTAGGCATGTGTGTCCCTTTGTGCACTTGTGTGACCTTGCACATGCATCACCTTACACATCTGTCTTATGTGGGACAGGGGAGTTGAAGCTGGGTCCTTGGGCTTTACAGGCAAGCACTTTACTTACTAAGCCATCTCTCTAACTCCCCTTTTAACTTTTTGTGAGGAAAAATACAAATATGTTATGCTAGCCTTCAGATATTTTTTTGTTTGCTTTTTGTCAAGGTAAGTTATTGCTCTCTAACCCAGGCTGACCTGAAATTCACTATGTAGTCACAGGTTTGCTTCAAACTCATGGTGATTCTCCTACCACTGCCTTCTGAGTGTTGGGTCTAAAGACATGTGCCACCACACCCAGCTTAACATTCATATTTTTATCCTTCCATCTAATCACTTCACTTGTTTAACTATATATATTTTATTTTGAAGAAATTTCATTTGCAACATGTAAAGAATTTAACCCTTAATTTTTATTTTTTCATTAAAGATTTTTAGATATTTTATAAGATTTTTGTTTGGAGTTTATTTCATTTGGAATTCACTATTTACCTTCCAGATTTTTATTTTAGCATTGTTTTTTGCATAAATGGGCAGCTTCTGGTGGAATTTAAAGATTGTTTATGTTCTATGATATTGATCTTTTTATTGTAGTCAGCTGATCTTCACATTTACATTGTGTTTTAATTTGTGTACATAGTTCCTGGTCTACTTTCACTCCAAACTTTAAATATCACCATTCCATTACCTTCTTGCATCCAATATTTCTACTTTTCAAAATCTACCCAAGATACCTTGCATATCCAGCAAGCATCTCCTGGACTAGACATTAGGATGGATGGGGAGAGAGGGGAGGGCATCAAAGGGGTGAGAAACACAAATCTAGACCCAAACAGCAATGGTACCATAAAATTCTACTTCCTAAAAGGCAGACCAAATGGCTGAATCTTCACCAGGCCCTTATAGGGAACACCTGAACCACAAGACACTGGAGAGGGTAGGATCGAGGGTAACCTTAATATTCTACATCTTCCATCCCTCCCTCTCCCTCCCTCTCTCTCCCTTCTCTCTAACTCTTCTTTATTGGTTATCTTTTTCCTCATTTTCTTAGTGGGCACTAACCTGTACCTGTATGGGGCTATCATCCACAATGAGCTTTTGATCAGAGAGACCTACAAGATTTCCGAAAAGACACACAGATTTCTGTCCCAGTACTTGATGACCCATCAAAGGTTAGTGGTAAGATCCTACTGCTAAAGACACCACATGCAGTTGACACATAAAATGGAATGGCATGGCTGGAAGCTAGAAGACAGTCAGTCCCCAGACAGTGTGTCTAGTGCCAGAAGGTACTACACGGGCAACTGGGGGAAAATGACTAATATCTGTCCAAGCAACTCATTGTCTAACCTCCTTAGCAGAAAAAAACCTGTTTTGATGCCCACACAAGTGTAATAGTTGCACACAGCCATGGTGGGGAACCATCTGATCTTGATTTGGCTAACTGATCCCCTCAGTGGTAGGGGACCCATAGCTGGAGCTCGGAAACAAGTCAGAACCATATCCAAACATTAGCCCTCTCCCCAATATCAAGCTACCATCAATCATGGGCTACAAGAGAGCCTAAACCTATTAAATTCTCCATAAAAAAGTAAAGGTTATCTCATTTGTCCTGGTGCGAACTTACTCTCCATTGGCGAATCTGCTTCTCTTTCTCAGACAGATGTAGATCCTAAGGAGAGAGCCATCCCATCATACCTCAAAAGGGCCCCAGCTGAAACTAAGAAAAACTGGCGAAACAAGCAAGGGTGCTGTTTTACTGATGAACCAGATACCAGCACAAGGGGGAAGGAGACCAACACATAGAAAAATCAACGCCTACCAAATCAAAGAGCTAGAGCCTCAGAGGACCCCAACACCTCATCACTGAAGCAGACCAAAAATGAACCCAGAATGGCTCAGGGAAATTTTGTGGAAGAGGGGGCGGAAAGAATGTCAGAGCCACATGTTGGGTCATGATATGCAGAGACATTTATCTTACCCATAACTGAGGGCTAACTCCACAATGCATGACCCATATACCTCAACAAGGAGGGGTCAATGGGGAAGGGTTAGGTCACGGATGAGACTAATAATGGTACCAAACTGACTGTATTTTCTGAATACAAAACTAATTAATAAAAAAAATTTAAAAATAAATCTTCATGTGCAAGTGGAAGTCAGAGATAGAACTCAAATGTTTTCCTTAATCACTCTCTACCTTAATATATATAATATATATATATTATATATATATATATATGCATATATATATATATATAACTTTTATTTATTTATTTATTTGAGAGTGACATACAGAGAGAGATAGAGAGAGTGAGAGAGAGGGAGAGAGAGACAATGTGTGCCCCAGGACCTCCCGCCACTGGAAAAGAACTCCAGATGCATGCGCCCCCTTGTGCATCTGGCTAACGTGGGTCCTGGGGAATCAAGCCTCGAACTAGGGTTCTTAGGCTTCACATGCAAGCGCTTAACCACTAAGCCATCTCTCCAGCCCCTCTGCCTTATTTTTCAAACAGGTTCTCAGTTAAACTTGAGCTCAGCAATTTGGATGGACCAGCTAGCCAGCAATCCTCAGGGATCTATTGTGTTTCTCTGCCAGCATTGGGATTACAGGAACTCACCACAGTGTCTATTTTATCAAGTGGGTGCTGGGGATCCAACCTTTGGCCCTCATGATTTTGTGTCAAGCAAGTCTGATATTCATTTCCTTTTAAAGACAAATGTTCCTGTTTCTAGAGATGTATAAATTTTTCTCTTTGCTTCCATGCTCAAAAAAAGAAAAAAAAAAAATCTCACGAAGAAATGTAATTCTGTATTTATGTATTTATTTTTCTTGTTCAGTACTTGTTTTAGTGGACTCCTGAAATCTGAAGTCTTTTGAAATGAGCATCTTAGAGGAATCAGTATTCTTGTGTACTAGACCATTATCCATAATAGCCAAGATATACATTCAAGCTAATTCCCCATCAACAGATGAGTGGAAAAAGAAAATGTGGTACATATATACAATGCAATATTGGCCATTAACAGTGAAATCTTATCATTTGTGGCCAAACGAAGGGGCATGGAGAGCATTGTTAGGGAAAGTAAAGCCAGTGTAGGAAGATACATCATCTGTGTTGGCTAACATTTACAAATGAAAACAGTGACCTCATAGAAGTAGAGGACAGAGTAGAGGTTAGAAGAGGCTGAGAAGGAGAGCACATGGGTAGGATGGATCTACTATTGCATGAAATGGTAAGAGAGCCATGGCTTATATCAACATATCCTGTATTTCAATCTAGCTGTTAGAGAAGATTTTCAATACCTCTAACACAAACTCTTAATGGTTGAGGTGATAAGTATGTATAATTGGTTTGATTGCTGCACATTGTTTTTAAGTATTTAAAATTCAAATTACAAATGCTTGCCTGTGAAGCCTAAGTATCCAAGTTCAATTCTCCAGGTCTTATGTAAGCCAGATACACAAGGTGATGCATAGATCTGGAGTTAATTTTCAGTGGCTACAGTCCCTGGAGCACCATCCTCTCTCTCTCTCTCTCTCTCTCTCTCTCTCTCTCTCTCTCTCTCTCTCTCTCTTTTCCTCTCTCAAATAAATAAATAAATAAAAATATTAATAAAAGGAAAATATATCATATAATGTCTAGGGGTCAAAGAAAGGATACTGATTTTAGTGATCCCTAGGCGGAAAAAAAAATAATAGGAGACATTCCATTGTGGAGAAGAGAAGAGGAGAGTGAAGCAGTTTTCAGAGGGAAGAAGAATGAGATAGAAATTGGCTTGGCAGCTGAGATAACAGGCTCCCTCCCCTCTGTTGGCTGGAAGTGGGAAATATTCATGTGCTTGTAAGGGCATACCTATTTTTTTTAAATTTCTTTTTTGCTAAAGTTCTCCTTCCCTATAAACCTGATAGAAAGATGTGAATGAGATTACTTCTTTCTTAGAAGCCTGAATAGTACAATATACCTAAACACGTGCTATAGGATTTTTTTTTCCTTATCTCTTCTTCTCTAAAGAAGAAGCTACATAGGAAGATTTAAAAAAAAAAAAAATTACAAAGGGGGCTGGAGAGATGGATTAGCAGTTAAGTGCCTGCCTGTTAAGCTTAAGGACCCGGGTTTGAGGCTCGATTCCCCAGGACCCACATATGCCAAATGCACAAGGTGGTGCATGTATCTCAAGTTCCTTTGTAGTGGCTGGAGGCCCTGATGCTCCCATTCTCTCTTGCTCTTTCTCCCTCTCTGCCTCTTTCTCTCTCTGTCTGACTGTCACTCTCAAATAAATGAATAAAAATAAACCAAAAGAATAAAAAAGAAATTATAAAGGGCCTGGACACCAGACATGGGAACTAGATAGAACAGCTCAACTCTCGTTCAATAAATTCCCATAGAAGACCCCAATAATAGTCACCAGGTAGATTTTCCCTTTTCTGGGTACTCCATCCTACTTTATAGGAGTTCTTCCTTCTTTCCTTCTCTTTATTTCTAGAATAAAATATTTCTGAACTTTATCTGTCATCTTTAAATTTCATTTTTCAAATTCATATGACAGTACCCTGGAAGCCACTGATTCACTGGATGTTTTATGTGACTGTGAACATATGGTACACTAACTCCTGGGTTAAAGTACAACCAAAAGTCAAGAAAGGCTCAGTTGTTCTAAAAGACATCCCAAATTCCCATGTTGAAGAAGAGGCAAGTCTTTCTTAAGTAATCTGAGAACGTGTACACGTGGGGACTGAAGTGAAGCCGACAAATCATACTGGAAGGGGGAAGGGACGAGTGTCACTTAAGTTCCTTGACTTCTACAAAGCCCAAATGGAAAAGGAAACTAGCCTACAATTTGCTCTGGGACAAGAGCAAATTCTGCAACCCAGGCAAAGGACAACAGACTCCAGAGACTCCTCATTCAAAGGCAAGAGTTGCTCCTCTGCATGGAGGAGGGATTTTCTGGGGAGAGGTAGGCAGTGAGATTTGTGGCCTAGCTCAAAGCCTCCTTCTAGGGATCATGGAAGTATGCTAACCCTATCAGCAGATACCTTTGCTCACACACTCTTTAATTAGTCACTGCTATCTTATCACTACAGAGTAGCTATCCTCTTAACTCAGCTCTCAAAAGAGTAAACTACTTCTGTGTTAACATCTCCATGAATACAAGCTGAACTTTAGCTACTCGGGGTTTAGCCTTTGGTTTTAATTTCTGGATTGGGGTGAAAGCTTCTCAGGTCCTGTGTGATGTGATACAAGATAGTATAATCAAATGGACAATGGTTAGAGCACTTACAGGAAATGTTTTCTGACCCTTAACCTGCAACAACCAGCCCAGGAAAATGACCCATATTTTCCAAGGCAAGCTTACTGCCTGCAGGTCTGTCTAATGGAAATCAGGGCACTCACCATAGCAACAGGTACAGAAAGGAACAACCTCTGTAAATATTGGTACAAAATGCCAGACTACAATGCTTTAACTTCATTTTTATTCCTACATACTGTGAACAAATGGAATAGGTCCAATATGCACTCTTGACCAGACACATGGGTGTACTCCACTTCTACTTAGCCCACCTGCAGCCTACATCAAAATGCCAGAACTGGAGCATCTAAAGTCTCTTATTTTCATTATAGAGCTCCCCATTCATCCACTTATGAATCTTTGCCAAATGGAACTGACAATTTCTGAGGCTCATGGTATGGTTAACCCTGAATGCAAATCTTTTGTTTATTTTAATTTTATTGGCTTAGAGTTATTCCCACAGAGCTCTGCTCCACATTTCTCAATAAGTGGACCAAGCTGCATTTGTGTGCTATTCTCACAATGATCACTGTTGTCCGAGAGAAAACTTCCCCTGACTAGTATATTTGACATTTCAGCCATGGGTGTTAGCTTACATGCCTTTGTTTAAAAGCATGATGTAAATTAGATTAATTGGACTCTGAATACCTGTGAACTTGAAAATCAAGCTATTCTAGACAAACTAAGTGGTGTATCAGGGACAAGATAACTACAGTTCAAGTATGTATTCAAAAGAAATAAGAAGGAGAAATATGTAACAATCTCTGGTGTATAGAAATGGATTACTTAAAAGTATTTCATTGCTTTGTTTCCTAATACATTTATTAAAAATGTAAATTGCTAACTCTTTCAAAATACTCTCCTACATAAATTGCGTTCAACATGAGTTTACTAATATTCAACAACTGACTGCATGACCAATATACTATGTATATACTCAACACGACCAACTTGCAATAAGTATACTCGATATGATCGATTTATACTCAATCTGTGTAAGTTATATCTCTCTTAGTTTTCATTGAGATTGTAATAATATATATAAAACAAAAATATTTTAGCATTTACTTTTTCTGTATGCACAAATACATGCTAGCATGGTAAACTTTTAATATGATCGTGTACAATAATGTAAAATATCCCTTTTCTATTTATTTTCACGGGACTCAAGATGAAACACAGGGCCTTGCAAAACAAATCCTCCACCACTGAGTTATAGGTCCACACCTAAGGGAAAATACTTAATATGATGTTGGGGTTTCAGATGAAGCTTTAGATAAGGTCATTTGAACAAAGCCACCATGCTTGAATTACTGGTCATTTAATTTAAAAAGGAAAAGATAATTTTCTAATGAATATTATTTGTGTCTTGCCATATGATGCCTCATAGCACTTTGGAACTGTCAAAAAAAAAAAAAAAGCCATACATTGTCCCTCAACCTTGAAACAGAACTCAGAGCCAAAAAGAAACTCTTTATAAAGATACTCAGCCACAAATGTATCGTTATGGTAATGGAAACTGAACTACTACAGCCCAGTGGTGTTTGTACCGGATTTGTTGGTAATAAGACTACTTTATAACTGGGTTAAAGGCAAAAGCTTAGAGTCTCTGAGAGAACATGAAACACTGCTCTGTGTCTGTAGGTGCAGCATTACAGGGGTTTCTGGTGACTATTAAGAAAATGTAAAAATAGGAAAATCATTTCATATAGAGAAGATTCTGTGTCTGAAACTCATTCTAAAGTCAAGCCTGCTATACTGTGGAAAACAGAACAGGATCATGTCACATACTGTGACCAAGACAAAGGATTTCATGAAAGGCTAAGATTAAGAACGAGGAACTGTTTTTTTTTTTTTTTGTTGTTGTTGTTGGAAGAAATTACAAACATGCCTATCATCAGGGACATGAATATTATTGTCTATTTTAGAAAAGTTGTTGAGCATTGTATAAACAGAGCAGAAAGTTTGAAATATTTAGAGCCTGATCATGGAAGGAGTAAATAAAACGTATGCCAGGGGGTAGCCAAAGAAAAATCAGTTTTTAGGAGACTAGTGCTGCTAAGAGAGAGTCAGTTGCTATGTATTATTAAGACAATTATTCAAGAATACCTCAGAAATCTTTAAGATTGTCCTTTCTGCCACAGGCTCAGCGAGGTTTTTACTCAGTGAAACCCCCTGGTGTGGCAGTAAGGCTGATGTGGACCTACCTCCAGCTCATGCTGGTGACTGACCATGGGGGCCATGCTGTGTGAATGGCCAAGTACATTCACTGTAATAGTTACAGGTTCACGCTGATCCCACAAAGGTTTTGGGGGGAAAGAATCCAGGAAGAATTTTCTTGTAACATAATGATGTCTAGTGGAAGCAGTAGCAAGTGCATATAGTAAGGAGCAAAAAAGTGGCCAGCAACATCAAGTGTCCAGTAGTGAAAGCTGCAAGGAGCATACAAGATCAACCAGAGAGAGCAACTGTGAGATTAGTAACTAGCAAAACTATAGGCACATGGTCTTCCAAGATTTTGAAGGTCTATCTCTACACAGTACGCACAAGTTGTTAGATGTGAAGATTTGGGGTTCATAATTTTCCCAGTTTGGCTTTGCTCTTTCTTTGGCTAAGATATGTGTCATAAACTCATCTGGGATACAAATGAAAGGATTTGGACCAGAGGATGACTAGTGTTTCTATGAACCTCTATGATAGTTTTTTTGAGGCTATGGATATTTTTGTCTTAAGAATATGAATTTTAAAAATGAGTTGTATTTAAGTTTATGGTAAAACTGTTTTGTTTAAAATGTAACATTAAAAGTAATGCAGGCCAGAGGTTGATTATTTCTAATGACTTCTTTTGGCCAAAAGTGGATTTCACTTAATATTAAAAAATAATCTTCATCATAAAATGATGAAATAGAGAGATTTCTCAATGGGTGTCTTGTCACAAGTAGGAGGGCATGAGGAGGCCTGAGACCACCTGAGTCTGATTCACCAGTACCCAGTTAAAGAGCTGGGCATGGCCATATGGAAATGTAACTACATGTTGGTGGGAATAAGAACTTCAGAATTGCTGGGGCTTGTGAAAACCAAAGCTCCACACTGAAAGAGAGGGAGAGACCAACTCAAGAAAATGTGTGGATGGACAATGGAGGAATAGAGGCCTCTAAACATGCACATATCAGTGTGCCTATTTGCATATACAAGTGAATATGCCAGATAAACACCACCACTAACACACCACCACTAATATACATATTACATATTCAAAAGAAAAAAAAAAGAAACAACTCACCTTCAAATGTCAGAGGATTAGTGTATGGTCAGCCAACTAAATATTAGGGTATATTTTACTTTTTATAAATGTATACAGGAATAATAATAGGGTTAATAAAAATTATGTGCATAATATTTAAGAATGCTATTGAAAAGAAATACTGCAAGCAACTGATAATTGTGAAAAGCACAATTAAGTACACAATACATTTAGGAAATAACATATTTTGCTAATTTATTTTGACAATCATAATTGAGTTTTAATTATTTATGACTTTTATGAATTTCCATTTGCAATAAAAGAACTGTAATGTGACTTTTGAATTATCATGAAATATCTACTTATCAATTCACTTTCTCATTCTATTCTTAATGTCATTCTTCAAAACAGAATGCAAATTTTAAATCTGTCTGCCAAACATATTCATTATGGAGCTTAATTAATCAAAAATTGATTAAATACAAGACTCAGTTGACTTAACTAGAAACAAATGTTATTTATTAAGGTAGGATGTTTCTTTTTATTTTCTTCAGGTCATAAAAAATAAATAATAGCATGATAATACCAATCATTATTATTTAATAAAATTGACATCTGTTGAAATTCTTCACAATCATACATTTTAAGATATTTATGCAACCTTATTTTTATAATGTCTACATACACATTGATTATGGGCTCTGTTATGGAAATTGATACCAAGTATCATTTAGTCTAAATTCAACATTGGAAAATATAGATAAGAAAAATACAAGGCAGATGCAAAAAGTATTTAAAAAATATTAAAACAGACAGTAATGATTTTTTCTTCAAAAGAAAATTAAGTATACAAATGGTGAACAGAGTACATATGAAGACATCCCATATTATATTTTCATCATATCAGTAGATAGGATAGACTTTATCCACACTTTCCTTCAAAGGCAATGGGATACTTAATTACACCGAACAGATAATATCCTTTTTAGGGTCCCCACTGAGCTTTATTCTCTACAGCTACTATAAAATCGAATACATTAAATGAGATTTATTATTCTACCTGACTGGATTGAGTACACACAAAATTGTGAATTCCTTTGGAATTTAAATTACCTTTTATCTATCTTTTCTATTGCTTCATTTAATGCCTGGAAGCCTGTTAGCAGTAGATGTGGGTGAGCATGGTCCTGTTGATTACAAAGTAATGGTTCATTAAGGACAGCCTGGAGGGCCAGTGTAAAAACACTTTCTTCCTTCTTAGTCACCCATTCTCTTTTACTCATTCTGATTATCCCTGATTTTCAATGACTCCGCCAAAAAGTCACAAATGGCATCACTGTACCATATTTTAGTCTTTCCAATGTCCTATTTGAAGCAGCCTTTCATCAGCCTTTGCTATATTCTACGATCCCCTTGAGGGATATCATATGCTTGGTCCAGATTAATCTACATGCCCTGTGTCTTTTTCCATCCTCAACTTTTTATTTTGGAGTTTACTTTTGTTGTCTCCTGATAATCACTTTCATCTCTATACTCTGATGCATCCCAGAACTTTGTCTTATTTGCTCATCTAGATGATCTCTTTGCAGAACTCCCTTACACTTATTAGAAAATGAGAAAATATAAATTGGCTCTGAAACTGGTCTGAAACTCATATTTTTACTCTATTTTTATTTTCCCTTGCTTCTCAAATAAAGCCATGCTGACCAAATTATAATCCTATATCTATACTATGACAGAGACACCTAGTTGTGGCCATATTTATGATACCTTTTGTTCATTGGCTGTATACATTATACTCTACAGTATATTTTTAGCACTTTTTTGTTTCAAAGGATAAGAAAGATATCCTCACTAATGAGATATGTACAGAAAAAAATGCAGACCATATTTAGCCCTAATTTTTAAAAGCCTTCCAATATTATTCTGCTTGTTGCTACTTCTCATATCTCATGTCCAGATGCAGAAGACAGACTAGTCTATCCATTTTACTGGGCTGCAGTCCCCATCTGTGAAGGTTAATATCTGGTTTTCACCTTCACAGGATTTAGATTAATCATGGAAAAATGGATGGAGGAGTAGCTCCTGAGACCTCACTTCTCACTGAGGTGCTAATAAAAGTTAATGTTGCTTGAGGACTGAGAGTCATGTCTTCTTCAGCTTCCAAATGGTAAGCAATGGGCAGAAAGAAAGGAGTCAGCTGGCACTGGGAGGATGATGAGTATTGGGGAATGTATATGATGAAAATGCTATAAACACACACACACACACACACACACACACACATCATCAAATTGTCAATAAACCAATTAGATTTTAAAACTTTTGAGAAAAGAATAATTTTGTTTGTTTTCAGTTTTTGGATTTTCAAGGTAGAGTCTCACTCTATCTAGTCCAGGCTGACCTGGAACTCACTATGTAGTCCCAGGCTGGCCTTGAACGCATGGAGCTCCTCTCACCTCTGCCTGCTGAGTATGTACTACCACACCTGGATGAGAATAGAAAATTATATATGTCATATATATATATATATGATATTATATATTATATAATTATATATATATATACATATATATATATATATATAGAGAGAGAGATTTATATTTATATTTTCAATTTTCTTTTGTCATATTTCATCCCCAAAATTCTCTTTGTTATTGCTATTTTCCTCTTCACTGATGGTTTTTCTTAAGATACCACATACTTGTTTTTCTTTCTCTTCTACTCTTACAATATTAGAATTCTAATACTGTGTTGTCATGCTTTGTGGGGTACTCTCATGTTCTCTCTAGTGTTATGGAACTGGTGCTTCGGGGGACTCATTTGTCATTTTAATACATAATGTAGAATTTCTAGGAAGAGTTTCTGATTAATCATTGAGTAAGCCTTGCTCTTTCTTGCATTTTCTTCAAAGCTTTCCATGGATTTTTACTTATCTCTGTGAATACATCCAGTGAAAATGTACTAGCACACATGGATTTGGTGAAGCCCTGCATATAAGCATTTAAAAAGACTCAGTTTTCCAGTTGCATGCTTTATGTGTTTCTATGAGCTACCATATGCCAATAGCTTCTGCCATTGTTAAAAATATTCCACCAAAAAGTAAAAATAAAAAAAAATATTCCATGAGGTAAATAACATTCTATACACTTTCATTTAAAAGTTAAAATGATATCTCATAATTTTAAGAAATAATTTAAGCCACATCATTAAAATTAACAAGGCATAGGAACGGGCATGGTGACACATGCCTTCAATCCCAGCACTTGGTAGGCAGAAGTAGGAGGATAGCCATGAATTTAAGGCCACCCTGAGACTAATTCCAAGTCTGAGCTAAAGTGAGACTCTACCTAAAAGAAAATAATAATAAAATAAATAAATAAAAATGAGGCATAAATCATATACTTATATTGTGTTCTGTCACAGATGTCAGATTATATGGCAACTTCTTTAAGTTTTAGCCTTCTTATTTGCTTTCCTTTCATAAAATTTGATGCTTTATGGTACCCAACCAGGAGTGGAAACTTTGGGTGCTAAAGTTTAAATTGAAAAATCTATTTCAAATGGAGTACAGCGGATTTGGGAATTTAGTATGTACTCAAAATTGTATTTGATACTTCATTAATGTATAGCAACTTACTATATAGTCTCAATGTCTAAGGGGCTGAGCTTAAAAAGTGGCATTTTGACTTATGCTTATTTAAATGTAATACAAAAAGAAGAAAATTTGTCATAATACTATATCTCTTAATAAGAAATACATCGTATATTTTTATGGTATAATGAAATTAGAAAATTTTTATAATATTTTAGGAAGAACATTTTGGTACATATATTTGTATTCACATTGTTCTATACATAGATTTTCATATAAAAGTAAAAATAATAGTAAAAAAAATGAAAGAATAGGCTGGATCTTGTTTTGTAATATTTGACTTAAGCATATCTTTCATAGTGACTTCATTCAAGTCCATCTATTAAAATATTTTATTTATTTATTTATTTATTTATTTATTTATTTAAGAGAGAAAGGGGCAAAGAGAGAGAGAGAGAGAGAGAGAGAGAGAGAGAGAGAGAGAGAGAGAGAGAGAGAGAGAGGGAAGAGAGATAATGGGTGTGCTAGGACCTCCAGCCACTGCAAACAAACTCCAGATATATGTGCCATCTTTTGCATCTGGCTTTTTGTGAGTACCAGGGACTGGGTCATTTGGCTTTACATGCAAGTGCCTTATCCACTAACCCATCTCTCCAGCCCCAAATCAGTTTTGTCTATCTGATTTTTACAGTATTATAAATCCCTATCTTTGAAACCTTATCTTCTTCAAACTTAAATCTAAACTCTAAAGAGTAGCTATTACCCAATGACACAAGTTTGGTCCTTTGACCTCTGATGCCTGTTCATGGACAGCAATGAAGCAATACACCCTAGCTTAATGTTCACCTCAATTTGCCAACAAGAAAGTAGTTTTCTCGTCTCATCTCCCCAATGGTCATGTGTGTCACTATCATGGCCACAGACCTCTGTTTACTTTTTCTATGTATTTCTTTAACTTACCTCATGTTCAACTGTCTGTCAGTCTAGTTAGATACTATAATCAAAAAGGAATTACTGATCTAGCCAGAGTTAAATTCTTCTAGAATTCTGTAACCTCCTCATTCTTCCTTAGTACTACATGTTCTGTTACAATTGTGGGGTTAAAATGTTATTGTTTCTACACTGGATCACACATTCAAAGTATATATGTAAAAGTTTCCGTAGTGTCACAACTAGCTTATGTACATGGATAAGTACTGAGTATCTCCCAATGATAGAATCATGTAACTATTTCTTAAACTATATCTTTTTTTTTTGTATGAAATGAGGTTTCGCTATGTTGTCAAGTCTGGCTTAGAAATCCTGGACAATATTCTTCCTCTTCAGTCTTTTACTGCTAGAACTACAGGCAAGAACCATCAAACTTGACTTCATCATTTCCTATTTAACAGTGACAAATTATCTCAGGGCTGGAGAAATGGCTCAACAGTTAAAGGACTTCATTTGCAAAACTCACTGGCCCAGGTTCAGTACTCCAGCCACCCATTTAAAGCCAGACAAGCATTTGTTTGCAGCAGTGAGAGACACATACATGCACATATAAACGTGTATGTAAATCATATTAAGTTTTAAAAATCAACCCATAAAGAAATTTGCATTGAGGTGAGTTAAAAAACCTGTAATTTATTTTTACTAAATTAACTACTTGAATTTAATATAACACAGACTGAATACTCATCAAATATAGCTGCTGTAGCACAGCACATTACACATGCTGTATAGAATAGACATACTGTTTGTATGTATCACATCTTCAAAATTATGGTAAACAGATTCACTGGTAGATCTGATTATTATATGAGAGGCAAGCATTATAAATAGATTTAAAATAATTATTACATAACTATTTCAAATATTTTTATTTTCTGTTAGTATATTTAAATATAAAATTTTAATAAAATATTCTGAAAATAATGAGTGCCTCACCTCACTAAATTGTATACATATAACAGGAAAAAATACTGAATGTCATAATATTTCTGAATTCAGAGCTTACAAAATTAATTATACTCACACTAGGTGGGACTTAAGTACTATTTCAGTTCCTTGCTAGTGTTCAGGACTTTGGCCCAGGGAAACACTCTCCTCATACAGAGAAACCAAACTGGCATCCATCCTTAAATGTTGACTAGAATATACCATGAAACATGGCAAGGGATTGACCAGACCCAATATCACTGGTTCTGCCCCAACAAGAAACAGAATTTTTACTAAAAATAATCTCAGATACCTCAGGAATCTATCCACTAAACTCTTTTAGTTTAATGATTTTTTTTTTTATTTTCATTTCAGGATCCTTTTATTTTTATTTTTATTTTATTTTTTTTAATTTAATATATTAGTTTTCTTTTCAGCAAATACAGGCAGTTTGGTACCATTGTTTAGGCTCATCCATGATCTACCCCCTCCCATTGGACCCTCCTTGTTGATGTAAATGGGTTGTGCATTGTGGAGTTAGCCCACAGTTATTGGTATGACAAATATCTCTGCATATCATGAACCAACATGTTACTCTGACATTCTTTCCGCCCCCTCTTCTGCAAAATTTCCCTGAGCCATGTTGGATTCAGTTTTGGTCTGCTTTCATGCTGAGGTATTGGGGGCCTCTGAGGCTCTGGCTCTCTGATTTGATAGGAGTTGATTTTTCTCTGTGTTGGTCTCCTTCCCCTTTGTGCTGGTATCCAGTTCCTCAGGAAAACAGCACCCTTGCTTGTTTCACTGATTTTTCATAGTTTCAGTCGGGCCCCTTTTGAGGTATGTTGGGGCAGCTCTCTCCTTAGGATCTGCATCTATATGATAAAGAGAAGCAGATTCCCCAACAGATAGTAAGTTAGCACATGGAAAATTGAGATAACACTTACTTCTTTGATAGAGACTTTAATAGGTATAGGCCCTCTTGTATCCCATGATTGATGGTAGCTTGATATTGGAGAGTGGGCTTATGTTTGGGTATGGTTCTGACTTGTTTCCCAGCTCCAGCTATGGGTCTGGTACCACTGAGGGGATCAGTTAACCAAATCAAGAGCAGTTGGTTCCCCACCATGGCTGTGTGCCACTATTGCACTTGTGTGGGCATCACATCAGGTTATTTGTTGCTAATTAGGTTAGACAATGAGTTGCTTGGACAGATATTGGTCATTTCCCCCAGTCGCCCATGTAGCACCTTCTGGCACTAGACACGCTGACTATCTGGGGACTGACTCTCTCCTGGCTTCCAGCCACGCCATTCCATTTTACATATCAGCTGCATATGGAGTCTTCAGAAATAGGATCTTACCACTGGCCTTTGGTGGGTCATCAAGTACTCTGACAGAAGTCTGTTATTGTTTTGGAAAACCTTGTAGGTTTCTCTGATCAAAAGCTCATTGTGGATGGTAGCCCCAAGCTGGAAGTGGGGGTTATAGGTCAGTGCCCACTAAGAAATTGAGGAAAAACATAACTAATATACAAGAGTTAGAGAGGAGAGAGAGAGGGGGGAGAAGGGGAGAGGGAGGGAGGGAAGATGTAGAAGATTTAGGTTAGTCTTGATTCTACCCTATGCAGAGTCTTAGGGTTCAGGTGTTTCCTGTAAGGGTCTAATGAAGGTTCAGCCATTCAGTCTGTCTTTTAGGAAGTAGAATTTTATGGTGCCATTGCCATTTGGGTCCAGATTAAGGTTTTCCACCCTTCGATGTCCTCCCCACCCTCCCCATCCATCCTATAGTCTAGTCCATGAGGTGCTTGCTGGGTATGTAAGGTATCATGGGTAGATTCAGGTTAGGTGTTGTAGAAGAGTGAGACTATGTGTCAATTTTTTTTTCTGTGATTGGGTAAGTTCACTGAGAATGATTTCTTCCCGGTTCAACCATTTTTCCTCAAATTTCTTTGTGTCGTTTTTTCTTATTGCTGTATAGAATACCATTGTGTAGATATACCAGATCTTTGTTATCCATTTTTCTAATGATGGGCATCTGGGTTGATTCCAGCTTTTAGCTATTACGAATTGAGCCACTACAAACATGGTTGGGCAAATCTCTCTGGCCTGTGGTTTGAAGGTTTTAGGGTAGATGCCCAGAAAGGGTCTAACTGGGTCTGTTGGTATTTCTACAGTCAGCTTTTTCAGGAGTCTCCATATTGCTTTCCAAAGTGGTTGTACCATCCTGCATTCCCACCAACAGTGAATGAGTGTTCCTGCTTCTCCACATCCTTGCCAGCATTTATTTTCATTTGATTTTTTGATGTTTGCTATCCTTATTGGGGTAAGGTGGAATCTCATAGTTGTTTTAATTTGTATTTCACTTATGATTGTGGATGATGAACATTTTCGTAAGTGTGTGTTTGCCATTTGTATATCTTCCTCTGTGAATTGCCTGTTCAACTCTGCACCCCATTTTGTGAGTGGGTTATTTGTCTTCTTATTGTTTAGACTTTTGAGTTCTTTGTAGATTCTACAGATTAGGCCTCTATCAGTTGGATGACCTGTAAATATTTTCCTCCATTCTGTGGGTATTCTATTGGCTTTCCTTATTATTTGCTTGTCTGTAAAGAAACTCTTCAGCTTCATATGATCCCTTTGTTTGAGTGACTGTTTAAGAACTTGAGCCACTGGGGTTTTGTTCAGGAAGCCTTTTTCTATTCCTATATCATGGAAAGTACTTCCTAAATTTTCTTCCAGTAGTATTTGAGTTTCTGGTCTTATGTTAAGGTCTTTGATCCATTTGGATTTGAATGTAGTGGATGGTGAAATGTGTGGATCAAGTTTTAGTTTCCTGCATGTGGTTATCCAGTTTGTCCAGCACCATTTCTTGAAGATGCTATCTTTTTTTCCAGCCTATATTGTTCGGGCCTTTGTCGAATATCAAGTAGCTATAGTTGCTTGACCCAAAATCTGGGTCCTCAAGTCTATTCCATTGGTCTATACTCCTGGTTTTATGCCAGTACCATGTTGTTTTTATTACTATGGCTTTGTAGTATAGCTTTAGATCAGGTATCTTGATGCGACCAGTTGTATTTCTTTTGCTGAGGATATGTTTGGATATGCGAGGCCTTCTGTTTTTCATATGAAATTTGAGATCATTTTTTCTATCTCTGCGAAGAACACTATAGGGATTTTAATTGGAATTGCATTAAATCTATACATTGCCTTTGGTAGGATTGTCATCTTCACAGTGTTAATTCTACCTATCCAGAGGCATGGGAGGTCTTTCCATCTTCTCAAGTCTTCCTCAATTTCGTTTTTGAGATTTTTTTATATTTTCATTTTATAGATCTTTTACTTCCTTTGTTAACCTTATTCCAAGGTATTTTATTTTTTGTTGCTATTGAAAATGGGACTATGCCCTTTATTTCTTTTTCTGTATCATTGTCATTTGCATACAGAAATGCTACCAATTTTTGTGCATTGATTTTTGTATCCTACTAATTTGCTATGGGAGATAATCACCTTCAGGAGTTTTGGGATGGAGTCTCTCGGGTCTCTTACATATAAAATCATGTCATCAGCGAATAGAGCTAACTTATCTTCTTCCTTTCCAAATTGTATCCATTTTATTTCCATCTCCTGTCTTATTGCTTGACCTGGGACTTCCAGAAGAGAGAGGACATCCCTGTCTTGTTCCTGATCTCAATGGGAATTCCTCCAGTCTCTCTCCATCAAGTATTATTTGGGCCTTTGGAGCTTTGTATATTGCCTTTATTATGTTAAGATGTGAACCGAACATGCTGATTCTCTCCAATGTTTTGATCATGAAGTGATGTTGTATCTTGTCAAAGGCCCTTTCTGCATCTATTGAATTGATCATGTGGTTTTTATGTTTCAGCTTGTTTATGTGGTGTATTACATTGACAGATTTTTGTATGTTGAACCAACCTTGTGTTCCTGGGAAAAATCCCACTTGGTCAAGGTGTATAATGCTTTCGATGTGTTGTTGGATTCGGTTTGTGAGTATTTTGTTCAGGATCTTTGCATCTATTTTCATTAGGAAAATAGGCTTGTAGTTTTCTTTTCATGTGGCATCTCTGCCTGGTTTTGGGATTAGTGTGATACTAGCTTCATAGAAGGAGTTGGGTAGCTTTCCCTGTTCTTCAATTGTGTGGCACAGTTTTAGAAAGATTTGTTTGAGTTCTTCCATAAAGGTTTGATAAAATTCAGCTGGGAATCCATCTCGTCCTAGACTCCTCTTTTTTGGGAGGTTTTTTATTACTTTTTCAATCTCCATGAGTGTGATGGGTTCACTGAGGTGATTAATCTGCTCTGAGTTTAGCTTTGATAGATGGTATGCATTCAGGAATTTATCCATCTCCTCCACATTTTCCAGATTTGTGGAGTAGAGGTTTTTGAAATAAGTCCTGATGATTCTCCCAATTTCACTTATGTCTGTTGTGATTTCCCCTTTTTCATTTTGAATTTTGTTAATTTGGAGTCTCTCCTTTTTTTTGCTTGATCAAATTGGCCAGAGGTTTGCCAAACTTGTTTATTTTTTCAAAGAACCAGCTCTTTGTTTTGTCAATTGTCTTAATTGTTTCCTTGGTTTCCAATTCATTAGTTTCTGCTCTGATTTTAATTATTTCTTTCCTTCTGGAGCTCTATGGGTTGGATTTTTCTTGTTTTTCCAATACTTTTACCGGATGGTTAGGCTATTGATTTGGGATTTTTCTGTCTTTTTTATGAAGGCATTGATTGCCATGAATTTTCCCCTGAGGACTGCCTTCATTGTGTCCCATAAGTTTTGGTATGATTTGTTCTCATTGTCATTCAATTCCAGGAATTTTGCAATTTCATCCACTATCCATTTATTGTTTAAGAGTGTGCTATTCAGTTTCCAGTTGCTGTTGGGATTCTTGATGGTTTTTGTGTTGTTGATTACTAGGAATATAGCATTATGATCTGATCATGCAGGGAATTATGTCGATTTTCCTAAATATGTGGAGGCAGTCTTTGTGACCCATTATATGCTATATTTTTAGAATGTTCCATGGGCTGCTGAGAAGAATGTATAATCTGTGGATTTGGGATGGAAAGTTCTGTAGATGTCCATTAGGTCTAAGTGTTCTATGATTTTGTTGAGCTCTCTTGCTTCCCTGTTGAGTTTCTGTTTGGATGATCTGTCTATTACTGAGAATGGTGTGTTGAAGTCCCCAGCTATGATGGTGTTGGTGGTTATTTCTGTTTTATTGTCAAGTAGGTTTTGTTTTATGAACTGTGGTGCCCCTGTGTTTGGTGCATACAGATTTATGATTGTAATATCCTCTTGATGGATTGTTCCCTTTATAAGTAGGAAGTAGCTTTTGTCTTTTTGATTATTTTTGGTTTGAAGTCAATTTTATCCAATATTAATATAGCTACACCTGCTTGGTTCTTATTCCCATTTTCTTGGAATATTGATTTCCTCCCTTTCACCCTGAGGAGGTTTCTGTCTTTAGTGGTAAGGTGGGTTTCTTGAAGGCAGCAGATTGAGGGGTCTAATTTTTTGATCCACCCTGTTAGCTTGTGTCTCTTGATGGGTGATTTAAGGCCATTAATATTTAGGGTGATGGCTGTAAGATTTGATTTCATGGCTGCCATGTTGTGGTGGTAGAGTTATGTTGGTGTTTTCATGAAATTTGAAATTGTCTGTGTCTACTCTGGGTTTGGTTGTGATCTGCTTCTTGTAGGCATTTGTGTTTGGTTATTTGTTTCTTCTCTGTGGAGAATTTCCTGTAATACTTTCTGTAGGTTTGGTTTTGTGTTCATATAATTGTAAAGCTGAGTTTTGTCATGGAAAGTTTTCCTTTCACCATCTATTATAAGGGACACTTTTTCTGGGTAGCGTTGTTTGGGTTAGAAGCCATAGTTTCTTAGAATTTGGAGAGTTTTATTCCAGGCCTTTCTAGCTTCCAGGGTTTCCATTGAGAAGTCTGAAGTAATTCTGATGGGGTTTCCTTTTAAAGTGGTGTGCTGTTTTTCCCTAGCTGCTTTTAGGATTTTCTGTTTGGTGTCGAGGTTTAGAGTCTTAATGATAATATGTCTTGGGGAGTTTCTCCTTTGGTCTAGACAGTTAGGAGTTCTGTTCACTTCTTGTATTTTGATGGGCCTTTCTTTTAAGAGATGGGGGACGTTTTCTTCAATTATTGTGTTAAATAAGTTCTCCATACCTTTGGTCTGAATTTCTTCTCCTTCTGGTATTCCAATGATTCTGATATTAGGACATTTAAGTGTATCCCACAATTCCCTCGTGTTCTGTTCACAGGAACTTTTGAACTTACTGAAATTTTTGGACTCTCGAACTGTTTCTTCCATCCTGTCTTCCAGATCAGAGTTTCTATTTTCCACTTTGCTGACTCTATTGTTTCGAACCTCTAATGAGTTTTGGACGTGTTTAAGTTAGCATTTTCTACTACTTTCTTATGTATCACTTCCTTCTCTCTGCCCAGCTCCCTTTTCACCTCATTTTCTGATTTTCTTGATGATTCTTGGAAATCATCCTTGCATTTCTTTATGTTTTCATTTAATGTGGCCAGCTGATTTTTAAGGTCCTCTTTTTTTTTTCACTCTCCCTCAACTCTCTTAGCTCTCTTTGAATTCCTTCCAGTGTCTTATCATATTGCTCTAGCTTAGTGATGGTAGCATCCACACGATTATCTGTCCTTTGTAGCTTTCCTGCAAGTTCTAGCAGTAGGTTGGTCAGGGTTGCATTGCTCATAGCTTCCACTTGATGTTCTGATCCTAAACACTCTTCTATGTTTTGGTTAGATGTAATCCTTGTTGGACTGGGTGATCTGTATGGATTTTCTTGCATTTTATTTTTCATGTTATTTCTTTTGTGCTGTGGTCTACCCATGTCAGTATATGGACAGGTAGGTGGGTGGAGCAGCCTTGGCTCTAGCTCAATGAGAATCCAAGGTAGCCTGGGGCAGTTGCAAGCATCCTGGGTTTTTGCTCTCTCTTGCCAAAGCCGCCTATCTACTGCCTGACAGGTCACCAAAGTTGCCTGAATTCTCACCCAGTAATGCACCAAAGCTGCCTGCCTTCGAGCTTGAAAGGGGAATGAGTTAGCAAGCCCTGAAGCTGCCCAAACTCTGGCTGGGAACACTGGGACCTGCAATCACTCCACGCTCTCCTGCCTCAGGGGAGTGGGGGATAGGTGGCGATGGACAGGTAGGGGATGGCACGTGAGCTGGCATTAGTGACTCAGTGTGGGCTTATGTGGCCCTTGCTGTGGGACTGGGCCGGCTCCACATGCAGTTGTAGTACAGAGGCATCTGATGTTGGCATGGGATCAGTTCACAGCAGAGGCTGGCCAGCGGGCAAGCCATTGGAGCACAGCAGCAGGGGTCTGGCAGCTGCCTAATCACATCACAGGTGGCTCCCGCGGGTGTGCAAACCAAGCACAGCGTGGCGGGCCAGGGCGCGCAATCAGAGCACAACGGCGGAGGTCCCCACGTCAGTGCAGCAGGCTGGTGGGTGCGCGATCGGAGCCCAGCCATTGGGGCATGGGGTGCGGCGGCTGTATGGGGGGGATAGACTACCCACCCAAGGGGGGATCCGTGTTTCCCTGTTTTTCCCCTCTCTGTGCCCTCCCACTGGCAAGAAGACCCTGATAACCCTTAATTTCTTGGCTTTCTTTCCCCAGTATCTGCAGTGCAGCTAGGCAGTCGCCTTCTTGGCCGGAAGTCCTCTCCTAATGATGCCTTATTCAAGATAATTTTATTTATCCCAAAGTCTTACAGTATTTCTATTGAACATTTACTTATCTACTAATCATCACATTAACCTCAGGAATAGTCTCAATATATTTCCTTAATGTAAGAAAGAAAGTAATATATTTGGTAATTTTTATATTTAAATTCCTTATTTGTTTTAAGACAAAATTTTATCATTCAGAAAAGGATGGATACAGACTTGAAATCTTCCTACTGTTCCTAATAAATGATGATGTTATAGATGTATATCACCACACCCTTTTAATGTATATTTATATAAACATAGGTTTCACCTTCAAAGAATATTTGTCACACAGAAAATGGTTTAGGCTAAATATTTAAGTTAATAATATGGGAAGTATACTAGCCTAATGTAGTGCGATGTTAAACATTAACATCAAAAAAAAAAAAAACTACCTTGGGCTAGAGGGATTGCTTAGCAGTTAAGGCACTTGCCTGCAAAGCCGAAGGACCCAGGTTTGATTTCCCAGGATCCACGTTAGCCAGATACACAAGGGGTGCATGCATCTAGAGTTTATTTGCAGTGGCTGGAGGCCCTGGTGAACCCATTCTCTCTCTCTCTCTCCCCTCTTTCTCTGTCAAATAAATAAATAAATAATATTTAATAAAAACATACCTTAATATTGGAGAATATAAATAAAATCACAGTGAAATACCAACTCATACTTATTAAAATAGCTAGAACACCAACAGTGTTGGCAATATTGCAGAGAAACTATGACAGTTGTGAATTTCTATAAAAATGTAAAACAATGCCATATTTTGCAAGATAGCATATGTTCTTCTCTAAGTAAAATTAAATGCAACAGAACCACATTATCTAACAAGTTATCCATAGATATTCACATGTAACTAGAAAAGTGCACAAACTAATAATTCAATATACAAAAGTGGAAACAAACCATGTGTTCAGAAAATAAAGTTTGTTTTAGTAATATAGCACATTATGTAAGATGAGTCACCTTTAGAAACATGTTTCAACATGGATGAACCTTAAAGATACTTTGCTAGGTAAAGACAAATGCATTATACTTCACTTCTATAATGTACCTATAACAGATTGGTGGTTATTAATCGGGGTAAGTTGAAGGAGCAAGAGAAGTTAATTGCAATGACTGAGGTTTTAATTAGAGATGACAGAAAAGTAGAGACACATTGTTGTGATTATTGCACATCAATGAGAATACACTTACTGTCACTGACCCTCTCACTTAAGCATAATTCAAGTAGTAAATCTGATATATATGTTTTTCTCCCACTCCAATAACAAGACAAAAAGCTCATCATAAAAGCATACTAGTGGTGTAATCTGAGGTTATCAGGATTGAATAAATTAGCACACAATGATGAAACAGGAATTTACAATTTCTTATGGCCTCAATTTATAACTCAGGGTGAGAGCATACAATTAAATTATTCAGTACAATTAGTAAAAGTGGAACTTGTCTTGAAATTTGTGAAGTATAATAGAAAGATTATGGTGAAAGTAAATGTTTCTAGAATGAAGGGAAAATTATCCTCTATGAATTGATCCAAAAGGAACAAATGTAAGACAGAGTTGCAAGTCCTTGTCTTAATACTGATGCATATGTACCTCATATAAGGAGACATACTATGAGGAGAATGGAATCAGTGGTATGACTGTGATTGAGTGACCTCATATAGAAGAAAATATTTTACTTACATACTGCAGCTGTGGCTATAGTACTCTGAGAGAATTTGTGATTCTTTACAATTCAATGTATCTTCTCACAGCAGCACAGAGATTGGCCATTGTGATGTCAGTTAGTCTGTCAACAACTGAGGCTTATTGGGGGGCAAATGAAAGCATGCTGCCTCTGGTACATTCATATAATAAATCATATCACTTAGGTCTTTTACCAAAGAATAGAAGAAATAATAATATTATTAAATAAGCTATGAGTGGTTGTATGTCACTATTGAAACATTCAGGAGGAAGAGATAGGTGTATTGTGAGGTTTAATTTCTCTCATTCATAAATCCATGCTACTGAAACTAGTTCTGTAACTTAAACTTATCACAATCAAAACATAGGTTACTGATGATTCAAAAAGCAATCCAATAAAATAACTGATACCTGATTATGAAAGCGCTGTTATAAAAAATGGACCAGATGTCTGATGACAGCTTCTTATCCAGGTAATAAACTATGACATAATGATAACTTGACTGTAAAAATTTGTCTTCCACATGAACATCAGATTTGTATTTGTCTTCTTTACTGTCAGTATTAGTAATGCACATATTAAGTTACCTTAGCAGAGGACAGGATGAAAACAAAGTTGAGATAGAATAAACTCCACTGGTTTTATGTCAATGAAGACAGTCCACATAGAAATAAAAAGCATAAAAATACATCGCTGCATTACATAATAAAACATTTCATGGAAATTGAGTTACCACAAAAACATTTGTTTTATGATATAATCACATAATTTGACTTATTTTGGATAAGACACAGATATTTATAGATATGTAACGATTTCATATTCAATCAGATGTTTCATATGCATATATCATAGGTGAATGTGCTTCAATGAAAGTGTTCTAATTATTATAAAAATGTTTTATTTATTTATTTATTTATTTATTTATTTATTTATTTATTTATTTATTTGAGAGTGACAGACACAGAGAGAAAGACAGATAAAGGGAGAGAGAGAGAATGGGTGCGCCAGGGCTTCCAGCCTCTGCAAACGAACTCCACATGCGTGCGCCCCCTTGTGCATCTGGCTAAGAGTGGGTCCTGGGGAACCGAGCCTCGAACCAAGGTCCTTAGGCTTCACAGGCAAGCGCTTAACCGCTAAGCCATCTCTCCAGCCCTATAAAAATGTTTTATATTCATTCTACCTCAAAAATTAATACCTAAGTAATTTATTTTTGCTCATTGATAAATAGAATTGACCTTCAGAAATACTTTGTGATATTTTGTTTCTTTGAACCATTCACATAACCTGAAATGCACTCTACTGTGTTTTCAAAGGAAATGAGTTGTTAGAACGTAAGGCTTTGAATGGTGCTGAGAAGTGACAGAAGAGTGCTCAACACTGAAATATCTCAACCACAGCTTCCACAGCTCAGGATCCGTTACGGAAGAGGTGGCAGAAAGATTGTAAAGGCCAAAGGAAGGGCAGGACTCCTTACAATGTGCTCCTCTAGACACAAAATGACCTGGGTATCCATGACCTCACAGTGCCTGACATTACCTATACAAGACCGTCATAATAGGAGGAAAAGATGATGACATCAAAATAAAAGAGAGACTGATTGAGAGGGGGAGGAGATAAGATGGAGAGTGGAGTTTCAAAGGGGAAAGTGGGGGAAGGGAGGACATTACCATTGGATATTGTTTATAATTATGGAAGTTGTCAATAATAAATAAATAAATTAAATTAAATGAGGAGGAGGAGTAATGGAGAGCAATGAAATCAGGGATAAATTAGAAAAATCAATTCCATTAAAAGGGAAACAAGACTGGGTAATCTTCAAACTTCCAAAGCATTTTATCTGAGTGCATTCTCCAATATATAATGTGTGATGTAGTCATAATCCAAATAGTCTAGAGTGGCTAAAATTTGTAATTTCATTGGATTCAATAGTCAAAGGCTTCATTTGGGAGCTCTAATACTTGATGGAGATGGATAGGGAGTGTTGCAATTAGCTTTGCCTTACTGGCCATAAACACACAATCAAGAGCAACATGTGGGAAGAAAAACTTATTTCAGCATATGTACTTGGAGGAAAACTTCACGAGGGCAGGGAAAACTGATGGCATGAGTAAAGGCTGCAGATCACCTCTGGACAACACCAGGTAGACAAGAGCAGCACAGAATGTGCCATATCCATCTGCTCACACTGTTTCTACCTAACATTACTTTGAAAGTCCTTCCTGATGTAGGGTGGAAAGAAATAGTTCAAATATATAAAGATAAAATGAGGCAAATAGCACATAATCATTAATAAAAATTGGCAAATGACCAAAACATTAATGCCTAAACATTAGTATTTGTATGCAAATCATAAGAAATCTATGAAAAAAAATATTAAGACCAGTAAGTCAATTTTCCAAGGGTACAGAATATGAGGCTACTTTATGAAAAATTGGTTTTAGTTTATTTGATGGCAATAACTGAAAAATAAAGTTTTAATTATAGTATAATTACCATCATTTTATGCATATAAAATACATTAAAAGGCAATGTAAATATACTGTTGCTTATACTTCCATTGATTTCCTATGGGAGCAATTATGATTATACTGTGATAAATTTAAGATTCACATGATGTTGTCTAAAATAACCAATAATAATGGTACCTAAAGAATTAAATTTTGGGCTGAGGAGATGGTTTAGCAGTTAAGGCACTTGCCTGTGGAGCCTAACAATGCAGATCTGACTCCCCAGAACCCAGGATAGCCAGATGCACAAGGTGACACAGGTGCACAAGTTCACACATGTGAGTAAGATGGCTCATGCATCTGATTGCAGTTACTAGCAGCCCTGATGCCAATTCTCTCTCTCTCCCCCACTTTCTCTTGGCCCCTCTCATAAAAATATAAAAGAAAACAAAATAAAATAAGGTACAAATTAAAAAAGAATTAATTGTATGAAGAAAATAAAATTAAAAATAAATATTCTATCCTCCTAAAATAAAGAGAAAAATAAAAAGACAAGCAGCAGAGTACAGCCAGAAAATGGAGTTTAACAATACCAATCACTGTCCACACAAATAAGGACTTTTGTTCTTCAATAAAATTGCTACCAGAATAATTTAAGGACTTTGACATAAATTTATTCCTTGGTCAGGAAAAAAATTGTACATTTGTGGATATGCACGCACTTGTCAATTTACTAAAGGAGAACATTTAAACAATAGTAAACTCTTTTCTTCTTTTTTTATTAATTAGTTTTGTACGCAGAAAATACAGTCAGTTTAGTACCATTATTAGGCTCATCCATGATTTACACCCTTCCCTTGGCCCCTCCTTGTTGAGGTATATGGGTCATGTATTGTGGAGTTAGCCCTCAGTTATGGACAGGATAAATGTCTCTGCATATCATGACCCAACATGTGGCTCTGACATTCTTTCCACCCTGTTTTCTGAAAAATGTATAGTACACATATTAGTTGCTTGCTGACTATAATCATAGAGATTTAACATATATCATTTCCTTTTTTTTTTTTTTTTTTTTTTTTTTGGATGCCAGAAATCCAAAATCCATCTCTCTGAAGTAAAGATGTGAGGTGTTCAGGGACAATTTAACAAGTTACAATGACTTTACAATCAGATGAAATGAGATTTCATGTAGACAATGTAACAAATTCTTAAATCCAGGGATGTAGTTCATAAGCTATATTGATGTTATATAACTCTTAGAGATACTAGAAAATGGTTTTGTGTTCACCAATATGGCCTTATAAACTATGCTTAAACCTTTGCCTGTTATAGGCATGATACTTTTTGCTACATTTGCCTTTGTGTTGATGGGATAAAATAACCAACCAAAAGGCTTTATTTTGCTTCACAGTGTCAATGGAAAGCTTCATGATGGCAAGAAAATATGGTACAAAGAGTCTGGAAATCACCACTGCTACAGCATATGGAAGACCACAGCAAGAGAGTGAGATGAGCTCTAACAAGGAAGAGCTGCATACAATACCCTTAGGCCTGACCCTGGTAACCCATCACTACAGCAAGGCTCTACCTTCCAAATTGCCACCAGCTGAGGACCAAGCAAGCATGGAAAACACATGCATTTATTGATATCTGATTCAAACACACTTTCTTTATAATGCTTTGAAATTAATTGAAAAGTACTACCCTACCTCTCACATCCCATAAATACATTTGATTCAAAGATATATTATCTTCATGTTAACAAGCAGAAAATGAAGACAATGTATTGTACTATTTGAAAGTATTTTTTGGTAAACATATACTTTCACCATTTATTAAAATTCAAATAAATTTTCATGCCGATGTATATGCTTATTTTAATAGGAAGAATTTAAAATTTAAATATTTAATAATGCAGGATGGAAAAAGCAACAAGGTTTTTCAGGGCCGATCAATAGTTAAATTTTATATTCATAAAATATCCCCTTTCACTGTTACCAAACATTGCTATCTATACACAGTAATGAAATTAATAAAAATAAATGCATCATCAAGTATCTCCACAGCTGATAGACATGTCTATACATGTAAAATTTTCATCTCAGTATTGCCCTGCAAAAGACATTGAAACTAACAGTCTAGATATATTTTCATTTCTTTCCTTTAATTGTAGTACTATGGGTTAAACCAGGGGATGAATGGCAGGCCAGTGCTTACCAATGAGTTACTCTTAATCCTCTTCTACTTTTATTTTATTAAGCTTCCGAGGCATTCCCTGAGCTTGAGATCCTCCTGCTTCAGCCACCCAAGTAGTTAGAATTATAGACTGGTACCACTAGGCCAAGCAGGGTCTTTAGAATATACCAACAAGCAGTAAACATATAACCAGTAAACACATAACATATAACTTGCGCAACATTTCATTCAGGATATGATATTGTGAACATTATTTAATGAATTTGCATGATGATTTTGACACATTTAAAGAATTTCCTTACATTGGGATTTCTCACAAAAATTTTAGCATAGTTTTTAAAATCCAAATGACTAGAGTTTCAATCAAGTGTCCATTCATATATGGTCTATAAGTATTGTGCGTTACCATGTGTCTTTACATGGATGTGTTAGGAATGAGTGTATCCCAACATTCTACTCATTCACAGGGTTTCCTGAGAGAATGAGTTGCATTATGTCTTCAAATAATATTGAAGTATTAACACATATCTTCCATTGTTTGGATTTTTCATGATAAAAAATACCTGATATTTGTCTTATATTCATTAGATTTTCCCCAGAGGAGTGTGTCCATACATTTGAAGGAAAACACAAAGTTTAAACATTCCTATACAGTGTTAGTATTCAGGGGAGTTTCCCTTGAAAATATTTTTTATTTTATTTTTTGAGAGTGACAGACAGAGAGAGAAAGAGGGAGGGGGAGAGAGAGAGAGAGAGAGAGAGAGAGAGAGAGCACATCAGGGCCTCCAGCTACTGCAAACAAACTCCAATGCATGCACCACCTTGTGCAACTGGCTTACATGGGTACTGGGGGATGGAGCCACAAATCAGGGTCCTTAGGCTGCACAGGAAAGCACTTAACCTCTAAGCCATCTCTTCAGCCCCCTTGACAATATTTTAATAGTCTTAAAAGAACACAAATGATATGTAGAACTTTAGTCTGTGTTATCCTAATAATGAATGCAAGAAACATATATGTAAGACTTACCAATAGTTCACTGCATGTAGCTTTCCTGGTTTGCATCATATATGGCTGAATATAGCAGTAAAATGTTCCATAGTGGAATATTACCAAAGTCCCCTCAATTAATAGCTATTATGCATAGAACAGCCTCTGCTAAGAGTTTTTTTATTTCCCACAATTCTTGTTTCCATGTTCTAATATATTTTAAAAGTTCATAGATATAATTTTAAAATAAAATGATGTTGGTAGCTTAAAAATTCAATATTTTATGATGTAAATGTGAATTACTAAACTCTTTATTCCATATTTGAAGAATTGACATCTCAGTACCTTATGCTTTTAAAATTAATTTCTTATTAGTTATTATATGGAAAGTGCATGGTGTTTATATTAATTTATTGAATTCTGGACAGTAAATATATGTCTTATCATTTTCTCTGCTTGGCATATAAGGGCTTTTACAACCATAGTAACTTTATCTTGATCTTCGATGCCTTTTACCATAACTATAGGTAATATGTCTTCTCAACCGGAAGAGCTAACCTTTATGTGGACTTAACTGGCATCATACACTGAGAGGTAAAATTAGTTTTCTTTTTGTTATATTGGAAGAGGAGAATGTTAGGACCTGTTTCTTAAATGAGAAGTCCTAAACTATAGTAAAACATTTTCTCTCACTAACCATATCATTATTCACTTGCAGAGGATCAATTGAGATGTTTGCTTTTTGTATACAATTTTCTCTAATGCATATGGATCATTTAAGTGACTTATATTATACTAACATATTAAGGAAATAAATATACTCCTGGATATGTAGTTGAGAAATGGCGCCTTAGAAAGGGTACAGATAAAACACTGTAAAGAAAAGATTTGCAAGAATAATGAAAGTTATTTTGGGGATAATATAACCTTTATGATAATGTAATATGTTTGAAAGAGATAGAAGAGGTGCACAACAATGAATATATCCCCAACCCTGCCAAGGTCTCATACTAAAATCAAAATATCTCTAAAACAGCACCTTTACTGGGATGCACAGCAATGTAAGAAGAACCAAAAAAAAAAAAAAAAAAAAAAAACAAGAGTAGTTTTTGGAGCTAACCTCTTGTCTGGGTGACTTGTAAAGACAAAACTTCAAAAATTATCAGAATATATTAATACAGAGCTGAAAAAAAACAAAATCAGCAACACAATAATGGTCCTTCCCTTTGGTACTTGATAACTGGCAACATCATTGAGCCAATTAAGTAAAATTAAGTTAAAATGAAAAGCTTGTCATTATCAAAGTGTGCAGGTAGCAGCATATAGTCAGGAAGCCCAGATTCTTGGGCACCCAGAGGACTATCTGGTACTTGCTTCTGCTTACAAGGATCACTTCTTACTGCCTTCTACATTCCATTCAAGGTTTGCATGGGAACAAGGATTATGTATGCCTGATCATGCACCAGGACTGTATACTATCCCACAGCACAACATCGGGAAGATAGAGTGGAAAGGATTACAGTAATCATTTGTTAATGTTACATATTTTAATATTTACACTCATTTTCCCCATACTATGTTAGGATTTTTTTCCATGATACTTACAGGATATATTGCATTTCCAGGTTGATGCTAGGCAAAGGGATAAAAGATTCCCCATAACTTCTTTACTGGCATAAGTCTTTTATGTATTATTAAAGACTGAGAGAGAGGTATCATCTATTATTTCCCTATATCTGAGCTTTACCCCATACAATATTTAATTCCCACAGTTAACCAATTCTTGTCACTCATAATCATAAAATCAAGTAAGTGCTTCATACCAATATCTTAATTATACAAAAAAGTGAAAAAAAATCAAGTATTTTCATTATAAACTTTTAACATAATATTTTGGTAAATGGGCAACAATTAATAGCCCCTTCATTTGATAATAAATAAAAAAAAATGATGCCCATGCCTTCAGAATTTGTTGAAACTGAACAACACATTATAAAGAGAGAAAAATTCTGTCCTGGAGTTGACTCTATCATAATAAACAGGTATTTCTTTCTGCTCCATTAAATCTATTAAAGAACAAAGGAAGTAAGAGACTGGGATATGCTGGGTATGGTAGTTTATGACTTTAATCCCAGTACTTGGGAGGCAAAGGTAGGAGGATTGCCTCTGTGAATTCAAGGCCACTCTGAGACTACATAATGAATTCCAGGTTAGCCTGAGCTATAGTGAGACCCTATCTCAAAAAAACAAAATGAGAGAGAGACTGGGATGAAATTCTTCTTTCAAAGAAAGTGAGTCTGACTATTGGAAGACACCCTGACATGAGCAAAACAAAAACCTTCCCTAGGTGTAGGGAAAACTGTACGCTGAATATATGTAAACTTTAAAAGTTAATGACCAGCTGAGCCCTCACTCCAGCTGCCCTCTCCTCATAGTAAATTTTCTAACATACTGGAGAAGAGATTTGTTTTGCACAGACACAATGGAAATGAGACAAAGAAAACTGATATGGGCAAGTCAGATGAGTTTTTTTTTTAACTGGGGATCCAGTTCATGAGCAGACATGAGAGAGCACTGATTGAGAAATAGCCAAGATGTTAGCTGAACAAAGGGAACAATAAGCCTGTATTGATTTTTCTCTAGTAGGCTAAATCTAGGTAATTTCCCACTGATCACAGGCACAGCTTCAAAAGATGTCTCCTTGTCAACAAGTATCTTGATCTTGAATTTTCTAGTCAACTTCAGCCAGAAAAACACTTTTGCAGTGTGAGCATCATCCTGGCTGACCTCTGACCTTGCTGATGGTATGGGACACAGAGAGCTGAAGGATTTGGGTTCTTTCAGCTGCTAAGAGATCACAAGGATAGTATAGAAGATATATGCATGAGCTCTAACAAGAGACAGAGTTAATTCAATCCAATGGTTAGAGATGAATATTGAATTGCATCTCTAAAACTTATGTGTTAAAGTCTTGACCCTAAATAAAATGTAAAGGGGTGAATGGAGGCATTTTGGAAGTGATTTGATCATTGTGTCTCTGTCCTAATGAATGGATCAATCCATTTATTCCTATGCTCATGATCTGAAACTATAGTAGTATCTACTCAATTGGGAGGTGCAAATAAGAAAGTTGAGACTAATTGGTAGAAGTAGGGATCATGCCATTAAAGAGCTGATGCTGTCCTTTGTATTCTTCTCTCTCTCTCTTCTCCATCTGCCTAAAAGAAATCAGAAATCAGGTTTCTTATGTTACCCCCTTCCACCATGATGTTCTATTTCTCCTCAGGCTCAGAAACAATGAAGCCTTCTGACAATACTCTGAATCCTGTTTACAATGTGAGTCAAAATTAATCTTTCCTTCTTTTATTTTTTAAATTTATTTTTATATATGTATATGATATTAGTATGTTTATATTATTTGTTAAATATGTATTAGGTATGTGTGGTGTCCATGAATATATACAGGTGTGTTTACATGTAGCCGTGTGTGTGTGTGTGTGTGTGTGTGTGTGTGTGTTTGTGTGTGTATGAGCGTGGGGAGGCTAGAGTCAATATTGGCGTCCTCATTATTTGCTCTCCCCCTTATTTTTATGAGACAGGATGTCTTACTGGACCTATAACTTTTAATTTTCTAGATTAGATACACTGTTAGACCTAGGACACACCTGTCTCTGCTTACTCAATTCTGAGATTACAGGTATGTGCCACCAGGCCCAGCACTTTACATATAGACTGAAGATTCAAACCGGGTACCACATGCTTCTGTGGCAACAGGTTCACCCACTGAGCAATCTCTCTGACCTATGTTTTGCTTTTAATAAAATAAAATGTTAGAGATGTTTTGAAATCTCCAGTGAACCCTTCATTTCCATGTTTTTCCTATAATTCATTTAAATGCAACTGTGATTATTATAACCTCATGTAATCGGAAGAATTATGCAAAATTATCCAAATGTGGAGTTAATAGTGAATAAAGTTGTAAAAGTTAAATTTATTACCTTAGTTCTCATCATACTACTAACATTGTTAATTGAGTGCTGGAGAGATGTCTTAGTGATTAAAATGCTTGCCTTTGAAGCTGAAGGACCCAGGCTTGCTTCCTCAGTATCCATGTAAGCCTGATGCACAAGGTGGTCCATGTATCTGGAATTTTGCTACAGTGGCTAGAGGCCCTGGTGTGTACATTCTCTTTCTCACTTTCTTTCTCTCTCTCTCTCCCTCTTTATAAATAAAATAAAAGATTGTCAATTGGATATATAGGTTTGCTAAGTAATTTTTTTCAGGGAAGCTGGAGAGTTTTCCAAAGTTCTTGGTTCATAGTTCTAATATTTTTATTGTTACTTCATAATAGTGAGCAAAGTATTGCATTTTATGTTAGTGAAACCATTTGTTCATCTTGCAACCAAGCCATGAAATCTTATATTATTCTGAAACTACAGCTATGTTCTAGTCTCTAATGCAAACTTTCTTCTACTTCTGTAGGTCTGACCTAACTTTCAGCTTTGGAGATTAAGTGGAATTTTCATTTTCAAAATGGTTATAATTGTACCATACACTATATGTTTTATGTTTGTCAAACTTGTTTGTGTTGTTCCTTTGGCAGGACTTATTGTTGCTGAGATAAAGAACCTGACTGAAAGTACCTGATGGCAAAAATGATTTGTTCTGACAACAAGCTTCATGATACCATGTGTTGGGCCTTGAGAGGCCCAGGTGTGAGGCCTAGTGGAACTTCCTGAGCCTAGCTAAAGTTTGGCTACCTGTCTCTGGCCAGCTAGGACTCAGCAAGATGCCTAATGGCTTCTAGCCTGCTACTTCTGCGCAGGAGTTGGAATTATCATTTCAATAGTCACAGTTTACTATTAGCCCTTACCTTTCCCCCATCCTAAAATCCCTGCCTTCATCCCCAACATTTTATAGGCAACTGCTTGCAACAATAAAATGAGTTCCTATGATTTCCTGCTTCCACAAGACTCCTGACTCAGTGTGGTTTTTCTCTGGTGACTAGGAGTGGTTTTTGAATGGTCCAATGCTTATCTTCCTCCTCAACCCCTTGGGAGGAACCAGCCGGCCTGGTTCTTCCCTCAGCACTACCTAACTTCAGGGGAGGAGCCTGCCATCTGGTGCCCAGTGTGGGGCACTGGGAACCCAGCAGACAAGTGCCCCATGAGAGGCATGCATTGAGGAGGTAATTGGTGTACATGTGCAGGTGAGCATACCCTCATAAGTTATGAGGCAGTCTTTATATTTAATGCACTAAACTTTGCTTCTATAACCTGTACTTGTTTGTCAACATCTCTTCGTTCCCTTTCTATTTTCTTTCACTTTCTGCTTGCCAGCGGCATTTGTATTTCTGAAGTCTTGTGCTTCTCATTCTCCATGGCCTAAGTAGAGGTTGGATATCACCTCTATAACAGCAGGCAGAAAAAAGCAGCAAGCGAGTAAGCCAAGTTCTGGCAAGGGGGAGCTTACTTTAACACCACGAAGCCCACTCCCAACAATATACCTCCTACCAAGACTCTACCTCCCAAATTACCATCTACTGAGGACCAAGCATTCAGCACCCACAACTTTATGGCAGTCATCTGATTCAAATCTCCATGAAGCTTTTGATTTTACTTCTATATCATCCAAATTAAGATTGACTGAGGGACAAAGACCAGAGTGGATAGTCCTTCTTGTGGCTCCCTATATAGGTTATATATAGGTTCCAGGAAATAACAATGACTTTTGCCTTGCTGACCTTGCTTTATTAAAAGAGAGAGAGGGTGAGGGAGAGGGAAAGAGAAAGAATTGGCATGTCAGGGTCTCTAGCCACTGCAATTGAACTCCAGATGCCTGTGCCACCTTGTGCACATGTGCGACATGGCATATTTTTACCTTGTGTATCTGGCTTATGTAGGATCTGGGGAGTCCAACATGAGTCCTTAGGCTTTGGAAGCAAGTGTCTTAACCATTAAACCATCTCTCCAGCCTTGACCTTGCCATTGCAAAGGACCAAACAAGGTGAACCGGCAACAGATAGTTTTTGGCTGAAGCCACACTTTAGCATTGACTAAAGGCCCCTAGTCCTCTGCCCAGACCCCAATAGCCTGCATGGGTGTTGGCAATAATCCCCTATCTATTTTTCTTGAATACAAAAATGGGTAGTGCATTCTCCTTTTAAAAGCCTGTAGGACAGGTCGCCGGTCTCTTAAATTTGCAGACAGGCTTGCATCCAGACATTTGGGGACTCCTCCATGGTGATACTAAGCCCTCGAGAATGTTGCCCTCTGGTCTTGGTGTTTCTATTCTTTTTCTGTCATGGGTAATATCACTGAGACAGCGGTGCCTCTGTCTGCAGAGGTGCAGCAACTCCACTTCCCTTCCAGTTGTCCCTGGCCCCAGATCCCTCCCTCCCTCCTTTCCTCTTCATGAAGCCAGCTCCAGGGCATACTTTCCCTGTGAGAAGGCCGGACTCAGGAGGCACCTCGCCACTCCAGAAGACCACCTGGGCTGTCAGGAAGCCTGGTGCCTTGGTCGCTGCCTCTGTGCCTACCAGACCTGACCGCCAGGATAAGAACCTGAGCCAGGCATGGCTAGTTCAAAGGTAGTGAGTTATGTGAGCTCCTGATCTGTCTGGCAGCTGTTCCCATGCAAAATCCTTCTGTTCAAGATGGTGGTTCCAGGGTCACTGCCTCCTGGGCTTAGCCTTGGCCAACTGCCCATCCACAGCTGAGTTGGTGCAATGAAGGGGCTAAATAAGAAATTCAGATTTAACTAAAACCTATGGTGAACTAAAATTTTATGTAAATGATGCCATATTTTATATAGTTACTGAGTTTATATTCTAGGTCAAATTCAACTTACCTAGAGGATTACTGAAAACCAAAACCACAAAATTCTCTCTGAGGTGGTAACTCATAATTTCCCAGGCATTTAAAAAAGATTGTAATGTTCTGTTACTTAAAAGGAGGAGGCACTTAGCCTGAGTACTAGGCCAGCTTGCCTCAAGACAGAAATAAAAATTTGCCTTATTACTCCTAATAAAAGCATTTCCAAGTGTGTTAAAGGCATTGGTAACTTTAAAAGGTATATTTTATCAAGTTTATTAATAGAATTTATCTCAAATCAATAGGTTATATAAATTCCATAGGTATATATACTGATATTATAAAGCAAATCTGGTAGTTAGGTAATTTCTGATAATATAAAATTTTATGTCTTACAAAGATTTTGTATGGAAAAGGACACTGTGAGTAAAGCAAAGAGGCAACCTACAGAGTGGGAGAAAATACTTGCCAGCTATACATCTGATAGAGGATTAATATCTAGGATATACAAAGAACTAAAAAAAAATTAAATAATAAGAAATCAAACAAGCCAATTAACAATAGGCTATGGAACTAAATAGAGAGTTCTCAAAAGGAGAAATACAGATGGCATATAAACATATAAAAATAAGTTCTATATTCCTAGTCATCAAGGAAATACAGATTAAAACTACTTTGAGATTCCATCTCACTCCTGTCAGATTGGCTACCATTTGAAAACAAATGACCATAAATGCTGGTGAGGATGTAGAAAAAGAGGAATCCTGCTACACTGTTGGTGGGAATGCAATCTTGCTCAGCCATTGTGGAAATCAGTGTGGAGGTTCCTAAGACAGCTAAAAATTGATCTACAATATAACCCAGCTATAGCACACCTAGGCATATATCCTAAGGATTCTTCTCATTACCTTAGAAATACTTTCTCAACCATGTTTATTGCTGCTCAATTCACAATCGCTGGGAAATGAAACCAGTGTAGGTATCCCTCAACTGATGAGTGGGTAATGAAGATATGGCACATTTATACAATGGAGTTCTACTCAGTGGTAAAGAAAAATGAAGTTATGAAATTTGAAAGAAAATGTATGGATCTGAAAAGGATTATAGTAAGTGAGGTAAACCTTGCTCAGAAAGCCAACCATCACGTTTTCTCTCTCATATGTGGATCCTAGCTACAGATGATTGGACGTCTGTGTGAGTAGGAAGAAAACTCAGTAGCAAAGGCCAGTAAGCTACAAAAGAGATATAAAGGGAGGAGAAAAGGAAGGGCAAGGGGTATTTAATAGGATGATATTGTATATATGTAAGTAGAAGAATATACTAATGGGGTGAAAAGGCCCAAAGTGAGGTCAGGGGAAGAGATTGAGTAAGGGAAAGGTGGAAGGAGGGCTAATCAAAATCCAAGAGGAAATAAATAAGTCATATAGAAACCTATTTTTTAGGAAAATGGAACACTCAGGAGCCATAAAGTGTTGCTAGAAAAGTTTCAGTGACAGGGATGGGATACCTCCAGTGAGTTGTTGGCCAGGAAGGTCCCTGATGCCCCCAAAACATTATAGGCCATTGCGAAGGCCCTCAGTTTCCCACCAGGAATAGATGCTAAGACCCTATTGCTGAAGACTCCACATACGTGGGCTGCAATGCCACTGAGAGATCCTGCTGGAATTGAGATGATAACCTCCTCTATATAGACCAGCTGACAGAAAGCTGGAGGAAGTGATTCTGCATACAGTTCAATGAGAGAAAGAGAAATTGCCAGTGAAGATACCCAACAGTGGACATTTCAAGCCTTATATTTGGCCATTCAGGCCAAATGAGCCAAATGGGTGCAATAGTGGCATGTCCATCATGGTGGAAACCAACTGCCTTCTAGTTGGACTGGAGACCTGCTCCATGGGAGGGAATACATCCCTGATACTGAAAACTTAAAACAGGGGTAGTCATGAGTGCTGGGGGTGTATCATCTTCTTCTGTCTGGCTAAATGTATGTATTATGCTTATCAAACTTCCCAGTAAGCAATTCTCTTAATGGTAATACCCTTATATTAATGCTACTCTCACTTTTGGTAGAAAATCTTCTCTTTTCAGATGGCAGTGGCCTTAGGATGACTCCAAAGGCATCATGGTGCTGGAAAGAATTTACAGGAGTGCTCAGTACTGCAGTATCTCTATCAGACCTTCCAAAGCTCAAGGGTCTACTATAGAAGAGGTGTTGCAAAGGATGTAAGAGCCAAAAGAAGAGTAGGACTCCTTACAACATGCTCCCCTCAAACACAAAATGGCCTGGATATCAGGCACCTCACAATGCTTGACACTACATACACAAGACCATCATAATAGGAGGAAAAGATAATGACATCAAAATAAAAGTGAGACTGATTGAGAGGGGGATGGGATATGATGGAGAATGCATTTTCAAAGGGGAAATTGGGGAGAGGGAGGGCACTAAAAATCGTTTTAATCTAGACTAAAGACTTTTCAACTGTTTACAAACTCTTAAGGATGTCCTAAAAGTTTTATATAGGGACGTAGACATAATCTAAATTCAGTGTACATTAGACACGGGTGATTTTCTATGCTAGATAGGTAACAAAATCATAAGTACAGGTGCAATTCTCATTCTTTGCAGGTTTAACCGGATTAAATATAGGCAAGACCCTATTCCCTTGTATATTACAAATGAGTATGCTTAGGTCTCTTATCTGTTATTTCCTTTTGCTCTTGCTTACACTTATATGCTAATTGGAGTCATGGCAAGCTGGACTCTGGAGAAAGGGATGGCATACCTTTTATTTCAGAACCCATGCAACTTTAAGCCATATGTCCCCTAGATGCTGCCCAGTGACAAAATGGCCAAATGTTTTTGACAAGGAAAAGGGATTCACAAATAGCATATGACTCTAGTTTTCTTCATAGTTTCTCTCTTTTGTAGAGCTAAAGTCACATCTGTTAGATGAAATTTCTCACTAGATAAAGAGGTAAAATGAGTCAAGGTATTTCATCAGGTTACAAACTTTTTAAATAAAACAAACATAAGGCTTACATAAAGTTTGTATCTAGGTAAAACTATATGGCTCAGGGTAAGGCATTTAATTGGATAAAATCTAAAATATGTTTACCTGATGCCAAGGTTTTAATTAGAGAAACTGAGTCTCATGGTTAAGACCTCACTCATTAACTGCTCACTGATGCTAATTTGTTATGGCTTGAGGGTTATAATAACTGGCTTTAATACTCTTGTAAAGTAAGTTATGTTCCTGTATTCATCAACATTTTAAGTATTTGAGAAACTGAGTCTTAAGATCAAAGTTCATATTTAAGTTTTTAAGTTTCAAAAATGAGGTACTCTTATGTAAAGATATTGTGACTTTAATGGTACCTCTGTTTTATTGTAATTCTATTGAGCAGTTATCACTAGGTTTAATCATTATAGGTTTAAGTGATTTAATTTCAGTCAATATAATCTTTATATTCCTGTTAGGTAAAATATGTTGGGATAGCTTACTTAAAGTTTATCAAATTTAAGTCATGGGCAAAACATAAAATTCTTTTATGTTAATAAAAATTACTATGGTACAGAAAAATCAATGGCTATCAAGATTAAGCTATAATCATTGGTTTTAAAATGGTGTGTTTTCTTTAAAAACAGATTTATCAACGGCTAGATTAGAGCTTAGCTGTTTTGGCTCACCAAAGACCAGATTCTGCTCTATTGTATGTTTTCATATACAGGTCCTAAGACTTTATACTGTCTTACTTGTCCTTTTCTGACAATTCATAGGTTAAATTAATTGCTTAATTTGTATTATTTTCAAGACTGATAACAGGTTCTGCCTGTATTTATATCTATTAGATATTTAAAGGCATATACCTACTTTCTATGCCTCAGATATGGCTTATGCTGCCACAGAAGAACAAAATTTTAAAGAGTGGGCAAAATTATTTTAAGAAGCTCTTGGGCCATTCTTTAACTGAATCTGTTTTGGTAATCAAATGTGCTCTACATGTACATACATCCAGGGTGCTATAACTTCCTTTCTAAGTGTATTAATAACCTATGTAAAAGCCAAAGACAATTGGAATCATGGGAACAGAAAGACCAATATTTTGTCCTTTATTCCCAGGTTGTGAGGCCACTGGAGATGATGAGACACTTCTACTCCTGGGTCCCTAAAGTCTCCTTTGGAGAGCTATTACTGACCTCCAAATTAATCATTGATTAAATTTTGGCTACCTTCTTGGTCTTAGACACTCAGAAATGCATAACCAAAGATGAAGAGATACCTCAAATATATTAATGGCCTATTAAGTAATAAAACAAGAAGGGAAACAAACAAGACTTTAAGATATGTTCTCCCCATCTCTAATAGTTCTAATTCTCTAATAACTAAAACAACCATAAATGTCAAAAGGGTTATTTTCAAATCTAGAATACTCTAGAAAGCTATTATCAAGGTTAAATGTGTATATGTTTTTGATAACTCTGCTAATATTTCATCTTTTTTACAAGCTATATTGAAACAGATTCAGGCCATGTCAAACACTACTGTGCCATTTGATGAAGAGTTCTGGAGGAACTTCTCAGCCAGCTCATGCTCACATGGTACTGAGACAATCCAACTCCATCTACCTGGGTTGACTCAAATACCCCAAAAGGCCTAGAAGTCCACAAGAAGGATAGCCCTGAAGGTGACCAGTTTGCAATGTGCTCATTTCTCATTAACTCCTTACTTTTATTCTTTCTCCCCAATGTTCTCTTCCAAGGCTATCTTCCTATACTCCATCAATACACTTCCAGGGTCCTTTAGAGTAGTTTCCCCCTCTGGGAGAGGCTCTAACTGCCACAACTTCATGACCCATTCAGCAGGAACTAGTTAATGATCTGAATGCATCACCCCCTCTTGTCCTGTAAAATCAATTAAAGTCTCCTCATGAGAGGGAGAAATGAAGGGGGTAGAGTTAAGGTGATTGGACCCCTGAAGTTAAAAAGGTCATGAAAGATTTTTTTTCTTTTCTCTTTTCCAGTTCCAAAGAACCATTTTCCCATAAACAGGACCCTTCCTGGGAGGGAGGTCAAAAGCCAGATGAAACCACCTCTGATTTTGCATTAAAAACAAAAACTGGTCTTCTGAATAAGACAGCAGCATAGGAGCCAGGCCAAGCCAGCCCAGGTAGGGATTTAAGCAAAACCACAGCAAAATATACTATTTTTCTGAAAAGTGAAGGAATAGAGGTTATTATTAGGCACAATGGAGAAGCAGGAGAAACTAAGATCTACCAGAAACAAGGAAAACAGCCAGAATACCACTGAGAAGCTTGCTGATCCGCCCGGTCCATGCACCCATATGGCACCACATCACCAGTTGTGCCAAGCAGCGGCAGCAGCAGAGAATAAATAAAGGAATTTTTCAACTTCATCAACCTTCTTGCAAAGTTAATAACTCTGAGGAAAAAGACAGCTGAGATCAACTAAGGAATTACTTAAGTGGATACAGGCAGGACTGCTTGAGCAATTCATGAGTCTGCACTCTACCATCCCCAGACCAGCAGACCCACAAACCTCTGGAATTGAGCCCCAGTGGCAGCACAGCCAGAATAGTTGACCAGAGTTTCAGCTTCATAGCACAACATGGAGGGATAGAGGTGGGCACTCAGGATTGGTGATATTGTAAGCCACCCAAAAGAGTAACGAGGCCGACTGACAATTTTTTTTTTTTTTTTTTACAGAGGCCTGCAATGGAAGAAGAGATTGAAAGAGTTAATCTCTCTTTCCATGTCAGGGAAGTTTGTGGGTTAAATATTCTTGGTTGGCTGTACCATTTTCAAATAAGCTGTATTTGGGGGTTGAATATTGTTGCTTTTAATGCTCTCAGATTTATGGGGCCTTCGTCTTTTGCTTTTATCATTATTCGAGGCAGGGTCTGATTCAGATCCAGGCTATCCTGGAACCCAATTCAGAACAAAAATCTCTAGCTATCAGCTGGCAAGATTAAGGGTGTAGGACAACACACAACCTCAGGGATTTGGGCTTTATATGATTATCTATTTTTAACCCTCACAATTGTATACTCTGTGCTTGTTTTTATTGAATGTGTATATTGCTCAGTTGAAGTTGATAATTTGCCAGTAAATTGTTCCCCCAAGTCCACTACAATACTTGCTTAGCAAGCAAACTCAACACCTAGGACTACTCCTGCTGCTGGATTGGGATATAAGAATTACACCTGGCACCTTAAACTCATATCCTGAAATTATATAAAGGTGGATTGTGACATCTAAGAACACTGCAGATAAGTAGAAAACCCAAGCATCAAATCAATTTTGGATGCAAAAGATGCTACATTATAATGCAAGAAACATAAAGAATCAAGACAATACAGCCCCACCAAAAATTATATACATCAGAAATGATCACCCATGAATCTGTTTTAGATGAAATGTCTGATAAAGATTAAAAATAATGATTGTATATGTACTTCAAAAACTCAAAGAAGAAATGAAAGGAACCAAAGGAGTAAATAAAGAAATTAAAGAAGAACACAAATTCCTGAAAGAGAACACAGGAAACCAGCTTAATGAAATAAAGAGGTCATTACAAGACATGAGTAAGGAAATAGAAATATTGAAGAAAAACCAGGCTGAAATCCTAGTACTGAAGAATACAGTCAGTCAATTATAAAACACTGTGGAAAGTCTCACCAATAGAATGGAAGAAGGAGAGAACAAAACATGTAAATTAGAAGACCAGGTATCAGACCTAATACAGTCCAACAAACAAAAAGACAATCTAGTAAGTAGGTATGAATGGGAATTTCAAGATATCCGGGACACTATGAAAAGATCAAACATAAGAATTCAGGTCATAATAGAAGGAGAAATATTTTAATCCAGAGGCTTAGTAGGTGTTTTCAACAAAATCATAGAAAAAAATTTCTCAAAGTTGGGAAAGAAATAACAATGCAGATGTAAGAACCTGTTAGGACACCAAACAGACAAAATCTGGAAAGAACTTCTCCTCATCATGTTATAATTAAACTACTAAGCATGCAAACCAAAGAAAATATATTGAAAGCAGTTAGAGAGAAAAAGAAAGTCACCCACAAAGGCAAGCCTAGCAGAATCACAGCAGATTACTCAACACAAACTTTCAAAATCCAGAAGGGCTTGGAATAATGTATTCCATGTTCTGAAACATAACAACTGTCAGCCAAGATTACTTTATCCTGGAAAGTTATCTATCCAAATTGATGGAAAAATAAGGACATTCCACAACAAAAAACAGGCTAAAAGAATTTATGACAACTCAACCAGCTCTACAGAAAATACTTGAAGGAATTCTTCAAAACACACTAATGATGAGACAGAAAAAAAGAAGCCATACTCAAATAACAGTTAAAAGAAGAGAGTAAAGGGAAATCAGGAATCACTGCAAAACAAGAAAAATGAGAGAATAAACAAATACCTTTCAATAATAGTTCTTAATATCAATGGCTTCGATGCACTAACCAAAAGACACAGGTTGTCAGACTGGATCAAAAGGAAAGATTCTGCCATTGGTTGCCTCCAGGAAACTCATCACTCAAAAAAAAAAAAAAAAAAAAATAGACACTCTCTTAGGGTAAAAAGATGGAAAATGGTATTTCAAGCAAATGGGCCTGGAAAACAAGCAGGAATTGCTATACTCATATCTGGAAGAATAGACTTCAAATCAAAATTAGTGAGGAAATATAAAGAAGGTAATTTTATACTGATTAAATGAACACTCCAACAGGATGACATTACAATCCTAAGGATATATACACCTAACTTGGGGCTTATAATTTCATCAAACAAACACTAGTAGACTTAAGATCACATAAAACACCAAGCACAATTATAGTGGGTGACTTCAGTACCTCACTGTCATCAACTGAAAGGTCATCCTGGGAAAAATAAATAAATAAATAGAGATACATCTATATTAAATGATGTCATGGAACAGATGGACCTAACAGATACCAAAAGATCATTCCATTCAAAGGCTGAAGAATATACATTTTTCTCTAGCAGTACATGGAACATTCTATAAAATAGATGATGTATTATGACAGAAAGCAAATCTTAACAAATACAGGAAAATTGAAATAATCCATTGTACTTTATCTGACCACAATGGGATTAAAGTGCAAATCAGAAATAAGAAAAACTACAAAGCATACAGAAATTCATGGAGACTAAACAGTACACTATTAAATGATGAATGGGTCATTGAAGAAATGATAAAAGAAATCAATAAATTCATAGAGTCAAATGATGGTGATAATACAACATACCAAAACCTTTGGTACACAATGAAGCCAGTCCTAAAAGGGAAATTTATACCTCCAAGTGCCTATATTAAGAAATTAGAGAGTTAGTATGTAAACAATTTAAGGCTTCACCTTAATGCCTTGGAAAAAGAAGAAAAGGCAAACCAAAAATAAGTAGATGGGAAGAAATAAAAACAAGATTAGTGCAGAAATTAATGAATTAGAGACAAAAAAACAATCCAAAGAATCAACAAAACAAAGAGCTGGTTCTTTGAAAAGATAAACAAGACTGATAACCCCTTAGCAAATCTAATCAGAAGAAAGAAAGAAGACAAGCATTAATAAAGTTTGAGATGAAAAATGCACCATTACAACAGATATCAATGAAATTCAGAAAATTATAAGGACATATTTTAAGAATATATATGCCTTTAAGTTTGAAAATCTGAAAGAATTGATGATTTCCTTGATTCATATGGCCTACCAAAATTAAAACAAAATGAGATTAAACCATTTAAATAGACCTATAACAAGGACGGAGATCCAAGCAGTTATAAAACGTCTCTCAAGTAAAGAAAAAAAAAAAAAAAGAGCAGGCCCAGATGGATTCACCAGTGAATTTTATGAGACTTTCATGGAAGAACTAACACCACTGCTTCCCAAACTTTTCCATAAAATAGAAGAGGAAGGAATTCCACTGAACTCCTTCTATGAAGCCAGCATCACCTTCATACCAAAACCAGACAATGACAGAACAACAAAAGAAAATTACAGTCCAATCTCCCTCATGAACATAGATGTAAAAATTCTGAACAAAATATTGGAAAACAGAACAGAAGAATATATCAGAAAGATTATTCAACCTGACCAAGTTGGGTTTATCCCATGGATTTAGGAATGGTTCAACATATGCAAATTGTAAAAATAATACATCATATAAATTGTCTGAGGGACAAAAATCACATGATCATCTCAATAAATGCAGAAAAGACATTCAACCAAATCTAATATCCCTTCATGGTGAAAGTACTAAAGAAACTGGGAATAGATGGAACATACCTCAACATAATAAAAGCGATTTATGACAAGAATATAGCCAACCTGGGCTGGAGAGATGGCTTAGCGGTTAAGCGCTTGCCTGTGAAGTCTACGGATCCCGGTTTGAGGCTCGGTTCCCCAGGTCCCCGTTAGCGAGATGCACAAGGGGGTGCAGCGTCTGGAGTTCGTTTGCAGTGGCTGGAAGCCCTGGCGCGCCCATTCTCTCTCTCTCCCTCTATCTGTCTTTCTCTCTGTGTCTGTCGCTCTCAAATAAATAAATAAATAATGAACAAAAAATATTAAAAAAAAAAAAAAAAGAATATAGCCAACCTAATACTAAATGGGGAAAAAGTTGAAGCACGTCTACTAAATTCAGGAACCAAACAAAGGTGTCCACTATCCGCACTTTTATTTAATATAGTATTGGAAGGCTTAGCTATAGTAGTAAGGCAAGAGACACTCATAAAAGGGATACAAATTGGAAAAGATGAGATCAAATTATCATTATTTGCAGATGATATGATTCTATACATAAAGACCACTAAGGACTCTACCAACAAACCAGCTAGTGCTGATAAACATTTTTAGTAACATAGCAGGATACAAAATAATCACACAGAAATCAATAGCTTTCCTATATACTAATGACAAACATGCAGAGGTTGAAATCAGGGAATCTCTCCCATTCATAATTGCTTCAAATAAATAAATAAATGAAGTACCTTGGAATAAATTTAACCAAGGAAGTGAAGGATCTCTACAGTGCAAACTTTAAAACACTCAGCAAGAAATTGCAGAAGACACAAATGAAAAGACATCCCATGTTCTTGGACTGGAAGAATCAATATTGTGAAAATGTCAATCTTTCCAAAAGCAATCTACACATTTAATGCAATCCAATTCCTATTAAAATTCCAATGGCAGGCTGGAGAGATGGCTTAGCAGTTAAGCGCTTGCCTGTGAAGCCTAAGGACCTTGGTTCGAGGCTCGATTCCCCAGATGCACAAGAGGGAGCATGCATCTGGAGTTCATTTGCAGTGGCTGGAGGCCCTGGCACGACCATTCTCTCTCTCTGTCTCTGTCTATCTGCCTCTTTCTCTGTCTGTCGCTCTCAAACAAATAACTTAAAATAAACAAAAAATTAAAAAAAAAACAAAACATTCCAATGGCATTCTTCACAGAAACAGAAAAACCAATCCTTAAATTCATTTGGAAGCACAAAAAGTCTTGAATAACCAAAACAATTTTGAACAACATAAATAAGGCTGGTGGTGTCACTATACCCAATTTGAAGCTATATTACAAAGCCATAGTAACAAAAACTGTATGGCATTAGCACAAGGACAGACATGTAGATCAATGGAACAGACTAAAAGACCCAGATGTTAACCCAGGCAGCCACAGCCATGTGATTTTTGACAAAAGTTCCAAAAATATTCACTGAAGAAAAGAGAGCCTCTTCATCAAGTGGTACTGGGAAAACTGAATATCTACATGTAGAAGTATAAAAATAGATCCTTGCCTTTCTCTATGCACAGGAATCAAATCCAAGTGGATTAGGAATCTTAATATCAGAACTGAAACTCTGAAATTTCTGGAAGAAAAGGTAGGGGAAACAGTTCTACATATTTTCATAAGTAATGACTTTATAAATATAACCCCAATTGCTCAGGAAAAAAAAAAAACACACTAAACAACCATAGGAATATCATGGAATTGCAAAGTTTGTATAGCAAAGGACACTGTGAATAGAGAAAAGAGAAAATCTATAGAATGGGAGAATTTTTTCTCCAGCTATACATCTGACAGAGGATTAATATCCATGATCTACAAAGAACTCAAAAGGAAAAACAATAAGAAATCAAACATCCCAGTTAAAAATGGCCTATTGAACTAAATACAGAGTTATCCATAGAGGAAACACAGATATCATATAAACATCTAAAAAGTGTTCTACATCATTAGCTACCAGGGAAATGGAAATTAAAACTACTTTGAGATTCCATCTCACTCCTGTCAGAATGGCTACCATGAAGAAAACAAATGACAGTAAATGTTGGCGAGGATGTGGAAAAAAGGGAACCCTTCTATACAGTTGGAGGAAAAGTAATATGATACAGACATTATGAAAATCAGTGTGGAGGCTCTTGAGATGGCTAAGAATAGATTTACCATTTGATCCAACTATAGCTCTCTTAGGCATATATCCTAATGATTCTTCCCATTACCTTAGAGATACTTGCGCAAAGATGTTTATTGCTGCCTTATTCTCAATAGCTAGGAAATGCAACAAGCCTAGATTCCCTCAATAGATAAATGGATAATAAAGTTGTGGTACATTTTCACAATGGAATTCTATTCAGCAGTAAAGAAAAATGAAATTTACAGGGAAATGGATGGATCTGGAAAAGATTATAATGAATTAACCCACACCCAGAAAGCCAAAAGTTTCATGTTTTCTCTAATATGTGGATCCTACCTTAAAATGTATAGACTTGACTGTGAGCTGGAACCAAAAGTTGGTAGAGATGCCAATAAACTAGAAAAAGGCTATGAGAGAGGGAGGAGAGGGAAGGACTTAAGGGGATGGTATTGTTTATATGTAAGTAGAAGAACAGATTACAAGGAGAGGAAAGGCCTAATTGAGGTCAGGGAAAAAAAATTGTGTAAAAGAATGGTGGGAAGGTGAGGGTCAATCAAAATTTATTATATCTTGAATAAGATATATGAAAACATACTTTCTTGAATAATGGCACATCCAGAAGATGTAGATTGTTATCAGAAAAATTTCAGTGCCAGGGATGGTATACCTTGCAGTGATTTTTGGCCAGGGAGGACCATGTTGCCTCAAAAACACTACAGGCTGTTGTCAAGTCCCTTGGTTTCCCTTGAAAAAGTGATGGTATGACCCTATTGCTAAATATTTCACATGCCTAGGTGGCAAGGTCACTGAGAAATCAAGCTGGTGCTGAGCAGAAAACCTTCTCCCTATAGTCCAGCTACTGAAAGAATGAAAAAGCTGTACTGTGTGCAGTCTTGTGGGAGACAGTTGTCATTAGTAGTGAAAACAGTGGACGCTAGAAGCCTCAAGTTTGTCCAGATAGGCCAAAGGACAAAACGGTGCAATAGTGGTATGTCTGCTATGGGAGAAACCAACTGCTCTCTAACTGGACTGAAGGTCCACTCTATTGGAGGGAATACATGCCTGGTACTTGAAACCCAATCCAAAGCCTATGGTAAGGGAGGTCATGAGCCTTAGGGGTTTAAAGCCTGCTCCTGTCAGGATAAATGTATATATTATTCTCACCACGCTGCCCTGAAAGCACTACACTTGATGTTCACATTCATATATCAATACTCCTCTCACTTATGGTTAGAGAAGCTTCTCTTTTCGGATGGCAATAATCACTGGGATGACCTAAAAGAAAAAAATATTGCTGAGAAGAAGGGACAGAGGAGTGTCCAGCACTGAAGTATCTCTATCATGCCCTCCAAGACTCATAATTTATTGCAGAAGAGGTGGCAGAAATAATGTAAGAGCCAAAGGAAGGATTCCACTCCTTACAATGCAACTGTCCAGACAGAAATTTTCCTCAATATCCATGACCTTACCGTGCCTAGCAATACCTGCACAAGACCCTTATCATAGGAGAAAAAGATGATGACATCAAATTAAAAGAGAGACTAATGGTGAGATGGAGGGTATATGATGGAGAGCAGAGTTATAATGGGGGAAGTGGGAAAGGGGAGGGAAATATCATGATTTATTGTCTGTAAGCTCAGAAGTTGTCTACATAAATACATATATATGTATATTTAAACCAACCTAGAGAGAAGCTTTCTGACCTGATCAGAGGCCCATGAAGAGTCTAGGTCTCCACCAGTCTGTGTCGCTGCCATCACGTGTGCCATATCTCTGGCTTTGCAAAGGACAGGCCTCAACCTGTTTGATGCCATCAAACTATGCCCCTTTTCCTGTTCTGCTCTAAGCCAACCAGAGCTGAATGCCTCCTCAATATTTCAATAAGCATGAAAGCTTGTATCAAAACGCCTGCTCTCCTTTGGTGTGAAGGGATAACCTACCTATGCATGAGTGTTTCCTCTCTCACCTATTGTTCCCCAGTCTTGGCTGTTCTACAGGTGTATTTCTATGAGGAAGAAGAAGTGGCCTATCAGCTCATTCTCTGCCAACCAAGAGAAATATCCATCCTTCTGGTGATAGGCCTTGGTTTGATGCTGTCCCTGGCTGCCTCTGGTGCTGCAGGAGCTGCTTGTCCAGACTAACCACCTCATGTGGGACATCCAGGACCATCTTAATCAGGCCATGATATCCACTACCAACAGACTCAAATCTCTCCAGATAGTTGAACTCTCTCATGGGTGTGGTACTACTCCCAAACCATCCAAGCCTTAGCTTTAGACCTCATTACTACTGAATATGGGGAGACATATGTGGTCTTGGGAGAAGAATGCTTTTTTGTTGTTGTTGTTGTTAATGAATCAAACATTGTTGAACAAAATGTTAAGACCCTCAATAAACTCCACAAGGTGCTACTGGACTGCTACAAACCTGCTGACCCCATCACTTGGTTCTCTAACTCTTTAGTCACTTGGCTTTTCCCCTTCCTTGCACCCCTTCTTGCTATAGGAACCCTGTTTCTTGTGGCCCCCTGCCTTATCAAATTTCCCAGAAAACAACTGCCATTGCTAAAGTTGCTACTAATCAGGTCCTCATACACCATCTAGCTCTATCTGGACCAGTGATATACTACAGAGAGCTCAGGCAATGTGATGATACTGCCCCATCATAAAAACAAAGGGGGAGTTGTTGGGCATGGTAAGGGCCTTAAGCCACTGAGCGTTAAAGTGGGCCTGAGCTACCTGGCAGGGCTAAGGGCCCCAGGCCACAGGAGGTCACAGCTGGCCTAGATCCCAACAAGGTTGGGTCCTGAGGCCAGCCATTCCCCTGAAAAATATATGAGCTCCTCTCCAACTCTGCCTCCTGGGTGTTTTTGCCCAGCATATTCACAGCCACTCTAGACCCTGATCCACATTTGTCTGGACCTCTGGGGAGTCGGTGAGCAACAGCCCCCTGTGGAACCATGGACCCACACTAAGAGTGCCTAAGAAGCAAGAAGGATTAGATTATCAGTACACTGAGTGAAGCAAAATACAATACCTTTGTGCATGCTACATTAATATCCATGAACTTCACTAATATGTTCAAGAGAAACATCACTGTCATCTTTAGCACTGAGCATGAAAATGTTAAGGATCTGGTCCTGGTGCTCATTAAGCCAGGCTTGACTATGTGTTATCCTGGAGCCTCTTCCACCCTGGACCACCTCAGCCAGGATCTGAGGTCACATGGATAACTAGTATGAACTACATGTTTAAGATGAGCACAGTGATGTGTGTAAAATGTTTAACTAGATTTGTAGAAGCAAAGGAAAGAGTTTGACCACAGGTTAATCATCATTTGACATTTGCCTTGTGCAAAAAATTGTGGCTTTAAGGTTACCAATAGAGTTTCTTTGATGTTGAAGGATGTTTCAATGTTCTGCACAAATGCCATGTCCTGTGTCCCCAAGTTTGGGGACCAGCCAGGATCCAATGCAGGACTGAATCTGTGAAGGATGGTTTAAAAGTAGAAAGAAATTTTTTAGCCATTTTTCAAATCTATTAAGGTCTTTAAAATGTGTATTTCAACTGTAGTTTCCCATTATGCAAATTCTAAAAGAATGAATCAGATAACTTAAAAAGAATTCACATACTTCAAAGGAGAGAACTGAGCTCAACAAATTCCGAAGCTCTTACACATTCAATTTAACAGGGGGTTGTGTTGATTTCTAAAACATTCTTTGTTTGGTTCAGTTTTAATAATCTCACCTTATTATTGTTTTTGAGGGCACAATTGATTTTTAGCAAGTATTTTGTCCATGGTTTGTTCATATAAGCACTATAATATGTGGTTTTAGAGTAACACAAGCTTTAAAAGTGTCAGAGCTGGGCTGGAAAGATCGCTTAGCAGTTAAGGTGCTTACATGTGAAGCCTAAGGACTTATGTTCAGCTTTACAGGTCCCATGTACAATGACACAAGCATGCAAGGACACACACACACACACACACACACACACACACACACACACACAAAGGGAACACACACATCTGGAATTTGATTGCAGTGGCTGTATCCCTGACACACCAATCTTTCTTTCTTTCTTTCTTTCTTTCTTTCTTTCTTTCTTTCTTTCTTTCTTTCTTTCCTTCCTTCCTTCCTTCCTTCCTTCCTTCCTTCCTTCCTTCCTTCCTTCCTTCCTTCCTTCTCTCTCTCTCTCTCTCTCATAAATAAAAGGTAGTCTGTTGGGCTTGCCACCAAAAAACAAAACAAAAAAAAAAGAATGGAAGAGTTATTATGTTTATGGAAAAATAAAATTTCTGAGATAAAATTATGAATATATTTTAGAGATTAATTACTATTGAAAGAAGAAATGCTCCAAGATTTTATGGTAGGGAATCTGAAACCTTAAATGAAACCCTCCTCTCCTGGTATAGGTCTAGAAGACATTTTTTAGTAAATCTATTCCTATTATGTGATTAACACAAAATGGCAAAGAGCTAGGTTTGATTCTTATAAGGATATGTAACAAGTGTATAAATCTACACAAATAAAATGTGAATTTCATTATGAATATCTCATATATGCAATCACAATATCATTTTATGAATAACTGAATTTCATTTGCCAACTATGCAAGCTTTATAAGTGCTACATTCTCTACCTTCTAGGGTCATATCTCATGCTGATTATTGTTAACATAAATAAAGTAAATTATTAGAATCTAGATTAAGACCATAATTTATTCACTTCTCAATCATTTCAATTAATACCATTTCCTTTTTTTTTATAAAGAAAGCATATTTACATAAATTCAATGACTTTTCTTTAGTGCCATACTTTCTTCTTTTATATTTGACAAGTAACAAAAGGCTTTGTAAAGGTCAGAAAATCATATCAAGAGCCACCTTCTGTCAATTTTGTATTACTACTTCTGAAAGAAATTGTACTACTCCATAATCCTTCTTTTATGAATCCCTGCTGACCAAAAATTAATTGCATAACCTAATTTTAAGTCACAATGGCATACATTTATGTGTACATTTGCCAGAATCTTGACATTTACAACTTGAAAGCTACTAGAATTTCCCCCATGTCACATTATATTTTTCTTTCTTTTTTTTTTTTTTTTGGTTTTTCGAGATAGGGTCTCACTCTGGTCCAGGCTGACCTGGAATTAACTCTGTCATCTCAGGGTGGCCTTGAAGTCATGGCAATCCTCCTACCTCTGCCTTCTGAGTGCTGGGATTAAAGGTGTGTGCCACCCTACCCGGCTTTATATTTTTCTTTCAATGAAAATTTTATCATTATATTTAAATTTCATATTTGTTTAGTTTTCACTCTTTAAGCTCTCAAATTGTTGCCTTTCTATTGTTTCGTTTTTGCCTCAATTGCAAAGGACTTCCAAATCTGTGATTTTTTCATACAAGTTTTAGTCTTATCTTAACTTTTGCTTTCTAAATTTCCCCACAGCCAAATAACTAGGTAGAAGACATAACAATACTGTTCTAGACTAATAATATGCCAAATCTCCAAAGTATGAATTTTGAAAATAATTTATCACCATTCTTTCTCTGATTCTCCCTGGAAATCAACTAGAATATTTTTACCCATCTGTGAAAATATTTCATCAGTTCTAACAGGCATGATTTACACATGCAAATCCCTCTGAAATTTGGTTGTGTTAGTTATCCTGTAGTTAATCCCACTTGAGTGTCAACTGTGATGGCATTGGAAGCATTGTTTGTGTGAGCCCCCAAAATTATCATATATATCATAATTTTATGTGTTTATGGATACTTAAAGTTTAGTGTTCCCATTTAGTTTACATAGATATCTCATTAGATTCACACTGCAACAAGTCTCTTACACATTCATACATGTGTAATAACACTATATAAAGTTAGGAATTTGATCATATTGAAGACAGTATGTTCACTTAGATGACTGATGAAACTTTCTACATTGGATGAATGAGAAAACACTCCACTTTCTCACCACATCGTAACCAAGTGATTTGTAGTATATCAGAAGAAAAGATACCTTCAGATATTGTTATTTATATTTAATTATTAACATAACTCTCAAAATTATATGTATATAACTGAATGAAAGTGATTCAGAATAGTTATGTTTAAAATAATGAGACTCAGGATATATTTGTATCCCAGTATAAATAAGAAATAATCAGTTATGAATATGCAAAGAGAATAATCCTAAGAATAGAACCCTGGAGAAAGAAACTGAACCCTTGGTGTAAAAATGAAATTCTAGAAAGATTATCCAAAGTTGGTAAAAATAAGCCCAAATGCTAACCATAGTTTCCAATTATACTTTATTATAAGCTGTATCTACTTAGCATTTATTATGTATCCTACCTTGGGTAACATATGGGAATTAAAAAGGAAAGAACAAAAACTCTCACTACTGGAGGGACCAAATTATTATATTAACTGCTATACTTGAAAGGTAAAGGTTCACACTCAACAGGATCAGACATGAAAAACATGTTGAAATTCTAATATCCACTACATATAACATCATTTGAAAGAAGGAGCTTGTATTAGAGTAATGGAAAGGTAAAATAATACTATAGTAGACTGAACTCTGAGCCAACACAATTTAGTCCTACCAAAAAAAAAAAAAAAAAAAAAAAAAAAGGACCCAGAATCATGAACCAAAGAAAAAAGCCCTGAAAAAGGAACAGAGGAAGGTTAGGGCAATAAGATTTCTCTTTTTGACATTGTGATGGGAGCTGCAAGCATTACTCAGCGATTCAAACCCATATAAAACACACTGTGAATGACAAATGAAGATTAATGAAACAAAGCAACATGCACTAGTAGGGTGTCTTCATGCAACTGCATTACCGATAGCACATGGATAACTCTGTTGGGGAATTTGATATTAGGTAAGCTATGTATATGTTGGGAACCTACCACCTCTCCTTGGAATACTCCTATCTTTGTTATAAAGAAAAAGTCTGGAAAATGGAGATTGCTCCAGGACCTTAGAAAAATTAATAAGGCCATGGTACCTATGGGAGCCCTACAACCATGCCTCCCCACTCCAGTAGCAATTCCTGCAGGATATTGTAAAATCATTATTGACCTAAAAGATTGTTTTTTTACAATTCCCTTACACCCTGAGGATCGACAGCATTTTACATTTAGTTTACCTGTGGTAAATTTTAGAGGCCCTATGCCAAGATTTCAATGGAAAGTCTTGCCAAAAGGGATGGCCAATAGCCCTATGCTGTGTCAAAAATTCGTGGCCCAAATTATAGATCCATTTAGACACAGATAGCCTTCCTTGTATATCATTCATTATATGGATGACATCCTTTTGGCTGGTCCTGATCCCACTGAACTCCTTACTTTGCTCTCAAGAGCTTTCTAGGGCCCTTACCAGAGCTGGTCTTCAGATAGCTCCTGATAAAATTCAATTAAAACCTCCTTACTTATTCTTAGGTTTTGAACTTGTTCATAACAAAATTCTTTCACAAAAGATTCAGCTTAGAACTAGTCATCTAAAAACTTTAAATGATTTTCAAAAACTCATAGGAAATATCAATTGGCTCAGGTCTTATCTTAAGCTAACTACTGGAGAGCTTAAACCCTTGTTTGACGTTCTCAAAGGAGACCCAGACCCTGCCTCCAGCCTCTCATTAACAGCCCCTGCCCCAGAGAATCAGAAGATAGTGGAGACGGCAATTCTGAGCTAAAGGGTCACTTTTATCTCTTATGAGAAGCCTCTGCTCCTGGTCATCTGTGCCACTGACTTTACACCCACCCACTGGGGTGTTCTGGCAGGAGAGGCCCCTCTTCTGGGTCCATTTACCCACTACATCACCCAGAGTCCTTACTCCTTACACCTCATGGGTGGCTGAGTTAATAAAAATTGGACGTGATCAAAGCAGAAAAATATATGGTAAGGACCCTGATAAAATCATTCTACCCTACTCCATTTCCCAAATACAATGGTTAATACAAAATGATGACAAGTGGGCAATATCTTGCACCTCTTTTCAGGGATCCCTTGATAACTACTACCCTGCTAACAAACTTCTCCACTTTCTGAGAATTCAGCCATTTGTTTTTCCTACATTAACCTCTCCCTGACCTCTTCCCCATGTCCCCCTAGTTTTCACTGATGGCTCCTCTAGTGGAGTGGCAGCCTTCACTGTAGACAATCAAACCAATTCCCTACAATCCCCATTCCACTCTGCTCAACTGGTGGAACTTTTCGCTGTTTTACAGGTTTTTCAACAACTTCCAAATACCTCCTTTAATCTGTATACTGATAGTGCTTATATTGCTCAATCCATCCCCCTGTTAGAAACTGTGCCATACATAAAACCCACCACAAAAGCTACCCCTCTGTTTTTCTCCATCTAGCAATGCATACATTCTAGGCAACATCCTTTTTATATGGGCCATATTCGTGCTCATTCTGGACTCCCTGGGCCTCTAGCCATAGACAATGTCATAACTGATGAAGCCACCCAGTTTACCTTCCTTGTTAAGCTCGATCCTGTGACCCAGGCCAAAGCAGCTCACTCTGTACTTCATCACAATGCTCAAACCTTGTGTCTTCTTTTTGAAATCACTAGGGAACAAGCTCACCAGGCAGTCAAACAATGCACAAACTGTGTCACCCTCCTACCCGTTCCCCACTTAGGCGTGAATCCTAGAGGTTTAATTCCCAATGCGATCTGGCAAATGGATGTAACACATGTTCCCTCATTTGGTAATCTTAAGTACCTCCATGTTACTGTGGATACCTTTAGTGGATTCATCTTTGCCAGCCTCCATGCTGGAGAATCTTCAAAAAATGTCATTGCTTATGTACTCAATTGCCTTGGTGTCGTGGGAAAGCCCCAATTTATTAAAACTGTAATGGACCTGGATATACTGGAAAAAAATTCCAAAATTTCTGTCATCAACTACAAATTAAATATATTACAGGCATACCATATAATCCCCAGGGTCAAGGAATTGTTGAGCAAGCCCATCAAACTATTAAACATACCCTCCAAAAGTTAAAAATGGGGGATTTATATACCATAAAAGGCTATCCAAGAAATATCCTTCATCATACCTTGTTTGTCCTAAGCTTTTTAACCCTTGATACTCAGGGAAATTCAGCTGCTGATCACATTAGGCACACAAATACAATAAATACTTTTGTCAAAGCCATGTGGAAAAATCCTTTAACCTTAAAATGGAATGGCACAGACCCAGTACTCATTTGGGGCCAAGGATCAGTATGCTTGTTTGACACCAAAGAAAATGCTGCAAGATGGCTGCCAGAGACTTGTAAAACAAGCTTATAATCCTCCAGTAACATCTCACATATCCAGGGAAGAAACACTTCCCTGAGAGAATCTCCTTTTTTCTCTAACAGGACAAAGCTGGAAGGACCTCTACTTATCTTAATCCTCTTACTCACAATCGGACCCATTATTATAAATAAAATCATGTATTTTGTACGTCAACAGATTGAAGCCATTAAGGTGCAGCCTTTACAGGTCCATTATCACAGACTGGAACTGGCAAATTGAGGTGTTGCTACTGAAGACCTACCACCTGCAGCTGTCACTCTCCCTTGATCTTACATTCTATACTCATTTACTATAATAAATACATTCTGTACTTATTTAGTATACTACTGTCCTCTACACCTCTGCTATAGCTGCGGTCTACCTGTCTTGGCAAAATAACTACCCCTCCTATGGGAGCTGCATAGGATCCAGACCTATGCATATCAGCTCACAATAAAGTGAGTGCGATATGGGCACCAACATGGGTGCAAGGCAAAGCACTGCAAGGGAAGGTCCCTTTCTGACCGCTTCCAGATTTCCTGAGAGAAAAAGTTGACTTACATGGAGGTTGGTACCATAACTGTTATCAGTAAGGCCATGCCTTGCTCTCCGGCCACATAGATCCTGCCTCCCCTCCCCAAAAGGTACCAAGGGCCGAAGATTGTGGGAAAAAGACATCCCATGGGAGGAGTCGGGTCCCTACTCCCCCAGTTGGTTAATACCCACTGCTACAAAGGGGGCCTCTCCCTCTTTTTGTATAAAAGAAGGGAGGAGATGTTGGGAGCTATGAACCAAACCTCAGCCATGTTAACAGAAACCTCCATATAGCAAGTTAAGTTTTTACTTCCTCACCTAATGTTTAACTACCAGAAACAAAGACTGCCATATAGCAAGTTAAGTTTCTACTTCCTCACCTAATATTCAACTACCAGAAACAAAGGGATAGTACACTTGGCTGAATATTCCCCCATGCTGCCAGTAGCTGCTGAAGAAACAAAGGCATTGTGGCTTAACCAGTGACTCTGTGATCTTTGGCCTGATTATGTCCCCTTTCCCCTACAACCTTATATAAATCTACATTTAAGAATAAACTCTCGAGGCCTTGACAAACACCTAGCATGGTCTCCTTCTTCTGTCTGTTTCCCTTCTCCCATTCAGGTTAACTTGCCCTCAGGTCCTTGTTCAACTCCCCACTGGCCAGGGCATGTATACATGTATATGCAAGGAGAATATGGGAAATATATACCTTCTACTTCATTATTGCTTTTTTGTTTTTGGTAACAGAGCCTGTTGCAGTCCGGTTCGCATTGCTGGTAGAAATCATCCAACCAAGAGCAGCTTCTGGGAAAAAGAGGTTTATTTGGCTTACAGGCTCGAGGGGAAGCTCCACGATGGCAGGGAAAAACGATGGCATGAGCAGAGGGTGGACATCACCCCCTGGCCAACAGAAGATGGACCACGGCAACAGGAGGGTGTGCCAAACACTGGCATGGGGAAACTGGTTATAAAGCCCATAAGCCCGCCCCCAACAATACACTCCCTCCAGGAGGCATTAATTCCCAAATCTCCATCAGCTGGGGAGCTAGCATTCAGAACACCTAAGTTTATGGGGGACACCTGAATCAAACCACCACATTCCGCCCCTGGCCCCCATAAACTGATATCCATACATGATGTAAAATACAATGCATTCAGTCTGACTTTAAAAGTCCCCATAGTTTAAGATCTTTTAACTGAGCCATAATACCAAAATATAACCTCAAAAAACCCAGAATGGCACAGAATAAATATTCACACTGCAAAAGATGGCATTGGGCATAGCAAAGAAACATTCAACCAATACAAGATTTAAAACAACCAGGGCAAACATCAAACTCTGTAGCTTCAAGTCCAGCAACTCAAACCAGTGACAAATCTTCAAGTCTGATAATTCTAACCAGCAACAAGTCTCTGGCATTCCAATTCCGCCCCTCCAGCTAGGCTACTCACAGTCCTGGGAAACTTCACCGGGGCCGGCAGCTCCTTGGCAGCCATCTCATGGTCCCGGCATCTCCACTGGGTCTCCACTGCAAGCCACGGTTCATCCTCATGGCTCCATGGGGTCTCTATGCAGGCAACCAGCAAACCCGCTTCACACTGCCCATGGCCATTTCCAAAACACAAGATCGTGTTGCAAACTCAATAACCCTCTTTCCAGCATTTCTTATACTCCACGATACCAGGTAGGGTGCCAATTTGTTAATCCAGGGGGGAATAAAGCAGACTTTGAAGAACAGGTCATTCTTTGAGCACTCAGGCCCCTTCAAAAGAGTCGACATTCTTTTTGTTGCCCCAGCGCAGGTCAGCTAGCCCAGTCTCAAAGGTTGTAATCTCTCAGTTGCAGCTGAACGGGCAGCAGTTCACCCAAAGATTTTCCTTTCTGTGCCATATCCCTCTGCACACACCAGTTCATTTCTACGCAAAGCAACCCTGCACAACTTCTCAGAACATGGGCACAAGAGCAAGCTTCTCACACAAACTGCTAGCCCAGTCCAGGCACAGCTCTTTCTCACCCTCATAAGCCAAACCTCACAGTCCATAGTTCTAACTGCATTAAGGTCTTAGAGCTCAGACCAGAATAGTCCATTAAGCTGTACTTACAGCACTGCAAGGCATCTCTTAGGCCATGGTTTCAACTCCTTCCACTTTCCTCTTGAAAATCAGCTACAAAAGGCTGAAGCCACACAGTCAGATGTCTAGCAGCAATCCCACTCCTTGGTACCACTTTACTGTTGCAGTCCGGTTCGCATTGCTGGTAGAAATCACCCAACCAAGAGCAGCTTCTGGGAAAAAGAGGTTTATTTGGCTTACAGGCTCGAGGGGAAGCTCCACGATGGCAGGGAAAAACGATGGCATGAGCAGAGGGTGGACATCACCCCCTGGCCAACAGAAGATGGACCACAGCAACAGGAGGGTGTGCCAAACACTGGCATGGGGAAACTGGCTATAAAGCCCATAAGCCCGCCCCCAACAATACACTCCCTCCAGGAGGCATTAATTCCCAAATCTCCATCAGCTGGGGAGCTAGCATTCAGAACACCTAAGTTTATGGGGGACACCTGAATCAAACCACCACAGAGCCCCACTATGTACCTATACTAACCTGTAATTTTATGTATCCCATGATACCCCCAAACATATTATCCTCTTTGGTCTGCTAAGTACTGGGATAACAGATATGCATGGTGATGTCTGGAAGTTCCATTTGAAGTAAAACCTAAAAGCAGTCTAGAAATGAAAGATCATCCATAAAATATATATATATTTATAATATATATATATATATATATATATATATATATATATATATATATAAGCAAATATTGTAGTTACCTTCTCATTGCTGGGACAAAGCACTCAAACAAAAGCAGTCAATGGGAGGAGAGTTTTTATTTGGTTTACAGTCTCAAGGGGAAACTTCCTGATCTTCATGATGTTAGAGGACAGCATGGCATGAGCAGAGGCTGGATATCACCTCTGCCACAGTTGGAAAACATCAGCAGTAGAGTGAGTCCAACTTTGGAAAGAGGTAGCTGGATATTATAACCCAAAGTCCACCACAACAACACATCTCCTCCAGCAAAACTCCACTTCCCAAATTGCAACCATCAGGGGACATAATATTCAGAGTATTTAAATTTATGAGGAACACCTATTTCAAACCTCTCTCACAGCCACTATGGAGAAAAATACAGCTTTTCTGCAGAGCATAATTTAAATAAAAACTATTTAATTTATTCATAAAGTAGAAAATCCTATGTTTGAATTAGAAGGCAAAAAGCAAAATGAATATGGTTTGACCAAGATAAGACTTCTTAGCTCCATTTGAAATATTTATATAATGAAAATATGACTCTTCTGCTGGGAAAGTCACTTAAAATTTCATTTCTAAAAGTATGTACTTCTTTGATTAATGTTTTTAAAAAATCATCAACTGTAAATTTACTTTCTTGCAGCTAGTACAGTTTATTTGTAGTAGCTCTTCAATAAATATTTACCAAGCAATGAATATATTGTTCAATGCTACAGTCAAAAATTTACCAAATCCCCCAAATGTATTGTATATATGTATATATACAAATGTGTGTGTGTGTGTGTGTGTGTAGATAGATAGATAGATAGAGAGAGAGAGAGAGAGAGAGAGATAACACATGGTTATAAGTAGTTATACCAAAATATGCATTCATATTTTGATACCTCATTTGATACATGAATAGATTTTATTTCTAGTGACAAAATTATAACTAATGTAGAAATTCTGTCAACATATATGAATGTTGACAGTTTATTCATAGGCTAATATCCCAGAGGACATAAACAAAAAATAATTAAAAGCACTGGACTAGCATTTTGGTGCACAATGACCACATACTTTCAAGAAGTTATGAGCATCACAGAATTGGGGAAAGAGCTTGGAAACAGAAATGCTATATAGCAAGAAAATTGGACCAGTCTAGGTGTGCATCAACAGATCAAAGAAGTGTGGCATATATACATGGTTGAACTAGAAAAGGTACTATGAAAGTAGACATTGAAGTTTTGATGAAGGGGGAGGTTGTAGAACATTTGTGACATGAAAGCCAAAAGGAGGTTCTGGGCAAGGGAGGCTGAGGGGTAAAATGATCAATGAAAATAAGTATGTGTGAAAATGCCACAATAAGATGTATTACTGTGTGTCATAACTAAGCAAAATTAAACAGGGCTAGAAAGAGGGCTCAGTAGCTATAGTGCTTCCCTGAAAAAACCTAATGATCCCAGTTCATTTCTCTAGTACCCACATAAAGCCAGATGCACAAAAGGGATTCATGCATCTGAAGTTCATTTGCAGCAGTTGTAGGACTGGCCATTCTTTCTCTCTTTATCTCTATCTCTGGGTCTCTCCCTGTCTGCTTGCAAATAAATAAAAATATATTTTTAAAATAATAAAAACATAAATCAGAGATAGTGGCTTGCTTTACTTTATATTTATAGACTCTATTCCTGTGAATACCATAGCATAAATGTGAAATAATTTTTTGCTAAAGTTAACAAATGGAATTGAATCCTTTTGTAGATAAGGAAAACAGATAAACAAAATAATATGAACTATCTAAGCCCATCACCCATGCTCTTAGCAAAATCATCAGATCATTGTACCTAAATAGTGCTTGAGCTTTTGCTGTACCTTAGCTTGAGAGACATGGATTTATAAAAGCTTCATCAGTAGCATGGTAGAATGTGGTGGTTTAATTCAGGTGTTCACCATAAACTTATGTATTCTGCATGCTTAGGTCCCCAGCTGGTAGTAATTTGAGAACTGAAGCTTCCTGGAGACAGTGTATTGTTGGGGGAGAGTTTATGAATATTGTAGCCAGGTTTCCCTTGACAGTGTTTGGCATATAGTTCTGCTGCTATTGTCCACCTGATGTTGGTCAGGAGGTGGTGTCCAGCCTTTGCTCATGCCATTGTTTTCTTTTGTCATTATGGAGCTTCCCTCTAGTCTTTAAGCCATAATAAACCCTTTCCAACAACAGCAAGTCTTGCTTGAGTGTTTTCTGCCAGCAATGTGAAACTGACTGCACCAATAGAAGAATACTCAATTTAAATGCTGAAAAGCAGATTATAATCACATTTATTTAGAATTATTTTTTATAAAAGATTGAAATTAATAGAAACTGTATGCACATTTTAATGAAAGTAAGTGATATATGTATAACAATACTGAAAACTGTTAATAAGATTCAAATAGATAATAGACTGTTATAAGGTTTGAAACCATACTGCTATATAAGGAAAATCAATAAATGTTTGTAAATTGGGCTTTGACCACAGTTCTATTAAGAGTAATTCTGGCTATTGAAAACAACTATTAAGGATTTCTTAAGCTATATTAAGTATCTTAGGGGCTAGATGGCTTTATACAATTTTGTATGTTCATATTATATTACTAACTGTGTATATATATATATATATATATATATACACATATATATTAATGTATGTGTATATTACTATATATATATATATATATACAATTATATATATATACAATTATATATATACAATTATATGTATATATATATATATATACAATTTTTTTACAATTATATATATATTAATGTATGTGTAGATTAATATATATATATATACAATTTTGTATGTTCATATTATATTACTGTGTATATGTATGTATGTATGTGTGTGTGTATATATATATATTAGGTTTTATGTGGTAGGGTCTCATTCTAGCTCTGGTTAACTTGGATGTCACTCTGTAGTCCCAAGCTGGCCTCAAACTCTCAGTGATCCTCCTACCTGTGCCTCCCAAGTGCTGAGATTAACTATGATCTTAGGTTTTATTTATGGGAAGTTTACTTTAAATAGAAATGAAAGACATATGAAATTCTGGACTGGAGATATGGCTCAGAGTTTAAGGTGCCTGCCTGCAAATTCTAATGACCTAGGTTCAATTCCCAAGTACGCATGTAAGCCAGATGTACAAAGTGGCACATGCATTTGTAGTTTCTTTGTAGTGGCTGGAGGCTCTAGTGCACCCATTAATTTCCTCTCTTTCTCCCTCCTTCTCTGTCTCTTCTCTCTGTAATTGAAAATAAAATAAAATATTAAAATAAAGATGTGAAATTCAACTGTAAATGTCTTTCAATTCTTAATATAGTCAAATGTTATCATTCTTGGTAAAAATTTTAGAAGACAATGCACATATAATGTGTACTTAGCTATTCCTGTATTTGATATCAATGATAATAATCATACTTTGGTGTGGTCACTCAAGTTTACAGCCTAAGCTTTTTTGGAAGCTGAAGCAGGAGGACAGAGTGAATTTTACAGCCTACCTGAGTAAATTAGTGAGCCCTTTTTCAAAGAAATAAAAGAAAAAAAGGTGAGGGAAGAATAAAAGAAGGGAAGGGAAGGACAAAAGCTAGGGCTAGATTGTAGCTCAGCAAGAAGTGCTTCCATAGCATACTCAATGTCCTGGGTTTTATTCCTAGCATTAAAAACAAGAGTAATACTGGGCGTGGTGACACACACCTTTAATTGCAGCACTCAGGAGGCATAGGTAGAAGGATTGCCATGAGTTTGAAGCCACCCTGAGACTACATAGTTAATTCCAGGTGCCTGGACCAGAGTGAGACCCTACCTTGAAAAACCAAAACAAACAAACAAACAAAAAAACATAATTCAAGTTAAAGTACATTAGAGGATGTTGAAGTTCACTTTTCATTATATTTCTTTCCATGTAAGTACCTATATGCACATGCTCACTGTGCCCAGATCAATATTTTTTATGGAACAAAATTTAAATTAATTAAAAATTTGTTTTAATATAGAATTAAGAGTACTCTTTTGTAGGAGGCAGAGAATTATGTAAAAGCAAGAGTATGGTACATGCCCTAGAATAGTCATGCCAATATGGATTATTAATTTGCTTTTTTCATTTTATATCTCATTTTTTCTTGTTCACCTGACCAGTGGTATTTATATTATCACAGAATGTAATATTACCTATTGATTCTTAATTCAGCCAGAACAGATCAAGATCAATGGTTACTGAATAAAAGTTTGACTTTCATTATAAAATCTCACTTTTTTTTTTTTTTTTTTTTACCTCTACCAGAAACAGTGATAAATACTGGATTGGTTTTTCTACAGTTTGTATTTTTGCTACTGAGACAACAGTCTTAAGAACACATGTAAAGATTATCACCTGAGCAGTGACTACGTGACTCATTTGGCAATTCCCAGGTATAATCCCCAAGAAAACATGGTCCCCTGGAGAATTAAGACTTTTAATATATTGAAATCTCTGATAACTGTATAAACAAAAGGCAGGGCACAGAAGGCAATGAATGGGAAAAATCTGCTTCCACCTAATAGTTGATAGCCTAGTAGGGAGTGTAATGTACACATTATCACAACAAGAATAAACCAATTATACATCCTATGAGATTAGTTGATTCTCTTAACAGACATGAATCCTTCCTAAAGAGCAGGCAGGAAAGTGGGAGGAACAGACTGCTGTGGTAAAAATTGTTCCTCTATAATTTCCCCCCCCCCCCCCCGTGAGCTCAGTTATGTCCACAGGGCAGAATGGTTTAGATAGAAACATTCTCTTAGCTAGTAATGAATTTTCAATTTATAAAAGATTCAAAGTCAGAGTTAATATGTGGGAATAATTGCAGCATGAAGAAGGATCAGTTGAACGGAATCTTCCTGCTCTAGTAGCCAGTGAAACAGTAAATGGCATAAATGGGAACAATCATAAAAATTCCAAATTTGCAGGTATTCCTCTTCTTTATATAGTAGAGAAAGGTAACAAAAGTTAGAAAATGGTAATACTATAAACATTATAATTTTGAAAAAAATATCTTTTAGTCAATTGCAAAGATCTATTTAAATAAACTAGCAAGGCACAGCAAAATAAGGTAAACAGAAGATGGCTATATTTCAAATCAATTAGTTTGTTATCATCGCAGATAGAAATTATATTATTTTGGAAATATTGACTTGCAAGGTGTTGCAGTGTGGTTCACATTGCTGGTAGAAATCACCCACCAAGAGCAGCTTCTGGGAAAAAGAGATTTATTTTGGTTTACAGGTTCAAGGGGAAGCTTCACAATGGCAGGGGGAAACGATGGCATGAGCAGAGGGTGGACATCACCCACTGGCCAACATAAGGTGGACCACAGCAACAGGAGGTTGTGCCAAACACTTGAAAGGGGAAACTGGCTATAAAACCCATAAGCCTGCCCCAAACAATACACTCTATCCAGGAGGCATTAATTCCCAAATATCTGCCAGCTGGGTACCTAGCATTCAGGACACCTAAGTTTATGGGGGACACCTGAATCAAACCACCACAGTCGGCCCCTGACCCCCATAAACTAATAACCATACATGATGTAAAATGCAATGCATTCATCTAACTTTAAAGGTCCCATAGTTGTTATCAATTCCAAAGAAGTTCATACATCCCCATAGTCCAAGATCTTTTAATTGAGCCATAATACCAAACATTAACCTCAAAAAACCCATAATCACACAGAATAAACATTCACACTGCAAAAGATGGCATGAGGCATAAGAAATATTCAACCAATACAAGATTTAAAACAGCCTGGACAAACATTAAGCTCAAATTCTAAGTCCAACAACTCTAGTCAGTGACAAGTCTCCAAGTCCGATAATTCTAGCCAGTAACAACTCTCTGGCATTCCAATTCTGCCCCTCCATCTAGGCTACTCACAGTCCTGCAAAACTTCATGGGGCCGGGAGCTCTCCTTGGCAGCCATCTTATAGTCCCAGCATTTCCACTGGGTCTCCACTGCAAGCCACAGTTCATCCTCATGGCCCCATGGGGTCTCCATGCAGGCATCCAGCAAACCTGCTTCACACTGCCCATGGCCAGTTCCAAAACTCAAGACCATGTTGCAAACTCAATGACCCTCTCTTTTCTACATTTCTTATATTCTACAATACCAGGTAGGGTGCCAATTTATTAATCCAGGGGGGAAATAAAGTAGACTTTGAAGAACAGGACACTCCTTGTACACTCAGGCCCCTCCAAAAGAGTGTATTATTCTTCCTGTTGTCCCCAATGCAGGTCAGATGGCCCAATCTCAAAGGTTATAATCTCTCAATTGTAACTGAACAGGCAGCAGTTCACCCAAAGATTTTTTCTTTCTGTGCCATATCCCTCTGCTCACACCAGTTCATTTATACGCAAAACAACTCTGCACAACTTCTCAGGACATAGGCATAAGAGCAAGCTTCTCACACAAACTGCTATTCCAGTCCAAGCAAAGCTCTTTCTCATCCTCATAAGCCAAACCTCACAGTCCATAGTTCTTACTGCATTCAGGTCTTGCAGCTCAGACCAGAATAGTCCATCAAGCTGTACTTTCAGCACTTCAAAGCCTTTCTTAGACCAAGGTTTCAAATCTTCCCACATTCCTCTTGAAAATCAGCTCTAAAAGGCCAAAGCCCTACAGTGAGGTGTCTAGCAACAATCACACTCCTCGGTACCACTTTACTATTGCAGTCCAGTTCACATTGCTGGTAGAAATCACCCAACCAAGAGCAGCTTCTGGGAAAAAGAGATTTATTTTGGTTTACAGGCTCCAGGGGAAGCCCCACAATGGCAGGGGAAAACAATAGCATGAGCAGAGGGTGAACATCACCCCTGACCAACATAAGGTGGACCACAGCAAAAGGAGGTTATGCCAAACACTGGCAAGGGGAAACTGTCTATAAAACCAATAAGCTCACCCCTAACAATACACTCCCTCCAGGAGGCATCAATTCCCAAGTATACATCAGCTGGGAACCTAGCATTCAGGACACCTAAGTTTATGGGGGACACCTGAATCAAACCACCACAAAAAGTTTAATGACATACCTTTAGTATGATATCATCTATGTAGATCTTTAAAGCTCCCACATCAAGGTCATAGCCTTAATACCCTGTAATAATTTCCATCTTGTGTTGAGTGTGATATATCAAGATTCACGTGACATTGTCTTATGTAGAGAGCCAATGGGATGTCAAAAGCCAGAGGCTGCATTGTTACTGGTGCCAAAAGCAATTTGTTACATCAAAAGATAAAGGATTTATGAAGGATTAATGATGCAAATATAAAACATGAGTTTCTACCTTTCCACTTTACTTGACCTTAAGAATGATCCAAAACTAATTACTGTTAGGACATTGTGCTTTTTAAAATTAAGATCACCTGTGTTTCCTATTTTTGGTATAAATTAATGTTTCCTAATATTATTTACTGTTTTACTTTTTCATTTTTCTTCAAAATTTGCATGAAATAAAATTACTCTTTTTTTTTTCTTTTGATGCATTTGGTAGAGTCATATAAACTCAACTAAAATCCAGGTGCAGACTGGTCCAAGCACTTAATTTCCTCTTATTTTACTTGTTCACATATCTTATCATATATTGAGGCAGATAAGGTGTGATAGGGGCCTAGAAATAGAAACAAGGACTCTTTTGCCTGGTGGATGAGAATCTAGGTCACTCTACTTTGCTATGCATATATATGCCAGAACAAATAAGCGGCTTTATCCTTATCTTCTAAAACCTTACTAGAGGCAATGAATACATGCTTCAGTTCTTACCTCTTCCTTTACTGGGAGAGAGAGGAATATAAAAGAATTAGTCATCCTACTTTAGAAGCAAGCACCTTTAATCACTGAGATAACTCTCCATTCCCTAATCTTGACTATTTAAAAGAACAGTGATTATTTTTCTGAATGTTTTTCAAATTTCTGTACTGTTTTCACATTTTTGGACTAAGGTATTGATATATTCTCCTTAATACTAGATGTTGTGGTTATGATTTTGATATGTTTTCCTGGAGATATGCATTTAATCTATTACTAAAGGAGAATTCAGTGAAAATTATCTCTTCAAACATGTTGCCTTTCCTGTACAGTTATCAAATATTTATGGATACTTTCTTCAGTTTTTGCAAGTAAATGTCTTAAACACTGAGCAATCTCTCCAGCCCTAATTTTGTGCTGTTTTATTGTTTGATTTCTAGTTCAGATATTTCATGTGGAATTTGATTTAAAGTTTGTGCTGATATCTGGCTCAGAATACATGCATAGGAAAGACCCACATCATCTTGGTTCAAATTTATCAGATCATCCATTCTTCTTGATAAGAGTTTACATTTTAAGAAAGCTTAAGGTGAAATTTCATTATTTGCCATGCATTTCCAAAAGTGTTGTATTAATTTACACAAACTAACCACTAAATCTAACTCAAAAACGTCATGAACTTTCACTGAGAAGAATTCAAGCACTGGGCTGGACAGTTTGCTTAGTGGTTAAGGCACTTGCCTGCAAAGCTAAAGGACTCAGGTTTGATTCCCCTGGACTCCTCTAACCCAGATGTACAAGGTGTCACATGTATCTGGAGTTTGTTTACAGTGGCTAGAGAACCTGGAACATTGATTCTCTCTCTCCTCTCTCCCTGCTCAAATAAATAAATTAAAATTTTTAATTTAATTTGTTTTAATTTAAAAAATAATTCAACCACAAAATAAATCCCAAATGTAAATTTATTTTTGTTCAAACTTTGGAATTACTCTCAAGTTAAAGCCTATGATTTTCAAAGAAATCAATTATTATACATGGATGATTGGGATATTTGCTAAATACACAAAGAATTCCTCATTCATCAAAGTTAAAACAAATTGAGCATGGGGTCTCATGCTTCCAGCACTTGGAAGGCATTGGTGGGAGGATTGATAGGAGTTTGAGACCAGACTGAGACCAGGCTTCTGTAGTCCAGGTAAGCCTGGGCTAGAGCAATACCACACCTTGAAAAAAAAAAAATATTAACAAACATAAGAGGTCTCCAATGAAAATACAGACGAGACAAAAAAAAAAAAAAAATGAAGACACACTAAAGTATGTGACTCTGACCAAGTGAATCACTGGAAGCAAATCATCGAAAAACAATCAGAGGCTGAAGATATTGCTTAATGGTTAAGGTGCTTGACTGACAAGCCTAAGGTCTCAGGTTTGATTCCCCAGTACCCACATAAGCTAGATGCACAAGTGGCACATGCATCTAGAGTTCATTTGAAGTAGACGGAGGCCCTGCACTATTCTCTGTCTCTATTTGCTTCTTTCTTTCTCACTCTCTCAAATAAATAAATAAAATATTTAAATAAAACAACAATAATGTAAATGAAATTGACACAGCTTTCCTCCATAGGCTTAATTCATTGGAGGCAACCTAGAAGACCTCAAGAAAGAGATAAATGAAGTGAAGCTGAGTCAATAAACAGAGGATCACAATAACCAGCTGAATGAGGACATGATCAAACATAAGAATGAATTTCAGAAAGCACCAAAGAAATTAAATCTCTACCTAAAAGTGGATCTCAAAAAAGATATGGACATATTGTGCTGAAAAGCACAGAAGATAATAAAAATCAAATGGAGCCTCTGTAGAAATCCTCAATAACAGGGTCAAATATGTGGAGGACAGAACCTCCATCTGGAATAAAACAAGAATGAAATTGATCAGGTCTCCAAAAACATTGAGAAGTTCATAGCATCATATGAACAGAATATAAGGGAAGGGTGGGATAAATTAAAACAGCCAAATATCCAAATCATAGTTCTACCAAAAAGGGAAGAATTTCAGGTCAAAAGCACAGTGAACATACTCAGCAAAATTATTGAAGAGAATTTTCTTGACCTTTCAAAATAAAGTCCCATTCAGATATGAGAAGCTCACAGTACACCAAACAAATGGGGCCAAAGAAGAAACTCTATGGTATATCATGGTTGTGGTGGTTTGACTAGAATAGGTGGCCCCCAATATATTCAGTTGTTTGTTTTTAGTTTGCATCTGTAGCCACCTGTTGGGAGCCATAGAGCAAAAGCCTCTCCATTTTACCTGGGCCTGCTCATAAACTGACTCATTACTCAGAAAGCTGGCCCATCCAGCTTTCTGCTAGGTACTTCTGGAACTGGTCAGCAGACTGCTTACAGAATCTTATCTTTTGCAAAAGGCCAGTTTATGGTCAGGATGTGAAGCCTGGTGCAGTCAGGATGTTAAGCCAGTTAGGCAAGATTAGATGAACACCTAATTACATCCCCTCTAGGTTTCCTGACAAGTCCTTGCCCTGGCCACATCCCCTTCCCCCTACAACTCCTTGCCCTGACCATGTCCCCTTCCCCCTACAACCCTATATAAACCTCTGTGTAAGAATAAACTCTTGAGGCCGTGACAAATGTCTAGCATGGTCTCCTTCTTGTGTCTGTTTGTCTACTTTCATTCAGGTTGATTTTCACCTCACTTTGTTTGACTCACCGCTGGCTGGGGCAGCCACCTGCTGGAGGCAATGTCACTGGGTGATCTTTAGTGTGGTGGTGGGTTTTAGATTTCAATCTAAAGATATGCAAAGTGTACCTACCTGGAGTTTCTGAAGTGTGCTGTGCTGTGTGGCTTTTTAGCTTTTGGTTTGTGCTTCTCTATCTCAATCTCTCTCTGCTTGGGCCTATGAAGGCAGGCCAGCTTCTTCTGCCTTTATGGAACTTCTCCTGGATCTGTAAGCTTCAATAAATCACTTCCTCCATAACTGTGCCTGGTATGAAAGTTCATCTCAGTGAACTTGAAGCTGTCTGCTACAATGGTTAACACCCTAAACAAGAAAAACAAAATGAGAGTGGTCAAAGTAGCAAGAGAGAAACAACTCATTGCATTCAAAAGCAATCACATCAGAATTACCTCAGACTTTTCAATTGTAACCCTACAGCCCAAAGGCCTTGGAATGGAACACTTCAAAGTCTAAAAACTATGGCTTCCAACCCAAACTACTGACTTAGGGAAAGTATCCTTCAAAATAGATGGTGAAAGAAAAATTTCCCATGATAAATGTTAGTGTTACAAATATATAAACACAAAGTTAAACCTACAGAGACTACTTTAGGCAATACACCACACAGAACAGTCAAACAACCAACCTCAAGAGCCTTCAAGAGGAAAAACAAAATAACCCAAACTAGGGCTGGAGGGATGGCTTAGCAGTTAAGGAGTTTGCCTAAAAAGCCAAAGGGCCCAGTTTCTATTCCCCACGTCCCACATTAGCCAGATATACAAGGGGGCACATGTGTTTGAAGTTTGTTTTCAGTGGCTGGAGGCCCTGGCATGAAGACTCTTGTCACACTCTCTCTTTCTCTTTCTCTCTGTCAAATAAATAAACAAATAAATAAAATGAAATATTAAAAAATGCCCAAACTAGAGCAAGCATGAAAATGTACAAAACCTAAGAAGGCACCAAAACATAAAGCCTCAAACACAGCAGTGATTAAATTGAAGCTCACAATTATAACTTTAAATATTAATGGTCTTAACTCATCCATCAAATGACACACATTAGAGAAAAGAACCATTCTATGTGTTGTCTTCAAGCAACCTACCACTCCATTAAGGACAGACACTCCTCATGGTGAAAGAATGTAAAATTATTTTCCAAACAAAAGGAAATAAGAATCTAGCACATATAGCTATATTAAAATATGGCAAATTAGACTTCAAGCCAAATGTAATCAAAAAGGACAAAGAAGGCCACTTTTTACACACTAAGCACAACTGCACCACATTATATAACAAAACCTACTCAAAAACAAATCAAAAATAAATCCTAATACCATCATAGTAGGGGACTTCAATACCCCGCTATCATTAATAGACAGCATCCAAGGAGAAAATAAGAATTCAAATAATAGAGGTTAACATTATCATAATTAAAATATATCTATCAGATAGCCACAGGACATTCCACCCCAATTTTACAAAATAAACTTTCTTCTCATTAACCCATGGAAACTTCTCCAAGATAGATTGTATGTTAAGGCATAAAGCACTCCTGCATGAATTCAGAGAAATAATGCTGCAATTCATCATATTGGGTCACAATGGATTAAAGATAGAAATTAACAACAAGAGAAACAGCATAAATTACATTGGGTTCTGGAAAATGAATAATGTTAAATAATGAATGGGCTATGAAAGAAATCAAAAGAAAAAATGTAAAATATTTTAGAACTGAATTAGAATGAAAACACCACATACCAAAATATATGGGGCACAATGCAGGCAGTTCTAAGGGTGAAGGATATCAACACAGAGAAAAATCAACTCCTACTAAATCAGAGAGCCAGAGATCCAGAGGCCCCCAACACCTTATCACTGAAGCAGAGCAAAAATAAATCCAACATGGCTCAGGGAAATTTTGTGGAATAGGGGGCAGAAAGAATGTCAGAGCCACACATTCGGTCATGATATGCAGACATTTATCCTACCCATAACTGTGGGCTAACTCCAGAATGCATGACCCATATACTTTAACAAGGAGCAGCCAAGGGCAGGGGTAGGTAATGGATGAGCCTAATAATGGTACCAAATTGACTGTATTTGCTGAGTATAAAACTAATTAATAAAAAAAAAAAAAGGCGCAGTGATCTGAAATTAAAAATCTGATGATCCACTTAAATGCATTAGAAAAACACACACAATCCAATCCTATGAGTGCCAGAGACATTGACAAATTGGGAACTAAGAAAATAACTAAGAAAATTAATGAAATGAAGAGCTTGTTCTTTGAAAAAATATGCAAGATTAATAAACCCCTGGCCAATTTGATCAATAAAATTGGAAAAATCATCAGGTCATATTTCCAAAATATCTACTCTACAAAATTTGATAACTTAAATAAATGGATGAATTATAGACACATACCACATACCAAAACAAAATTCACAACAAATACACCTCTTAAACAAACTTATTGCATCCACTGATATTGAAAATATAATGAAAAACCTCTCCAAAAAGAAAAGTCTGGGACCTCATAGATTCTTAGCCAAGTTTACCAAAAATCTTCATTAAAGAACTGAAACTACTTCTTCGTATGTTATTTCACATAATTAGAGACCAGGGAATGTTCACCAACTCCTATGAAGCTAGGATCACCCTAATACCAAAACCATAGAGAGATATGACAAGAAAAGAAAACTACAGACCTATGTCCCTGTTGGGCCCCGAAAGGCCCAGGCGTGAGGCCTAGTGGAACTTCCTGAGCCTAGCTAAAGTTTGGCGACCTGTCTCTGGCCAGCTATGACTCTGCAGGATGCCTAAGGGCTTCTGGCCTGCTACTTCCTCGTGGTAATTGTAATTACCATTTCAATAGTTAAAGTTTACTATTGGCCCTTACCTCTTCTCCCACCCTAAAATCCCCGCCTTCATCCCCAACATGATATAAGCAACTGCTCAGAGTAATAAAGCGTGTTGTTCCTGCATTGCAAAGACTCCCAACTCAGTGTGGTTTTTCTCCGGTGGCCAGGAGAGGTTTCTGAGTCGTCCGACGCTCATCATCCCCTCAACCCCTAGGGAGGAACCAGCAGGCCTGGTCCTTCCCTCGGTACTACCTGTGCGGGAAGGAGCCCTGCATCTGGCACCTAACGTGCGGCTCTGGGACCCTGACAGACTAGTGCACCCCGTGAGAGACAGTCGTTGAGGAGGTAATCGGTGTTTGCGGGTGAGCGTACCCTCATAAGTTATGAGGTAGTCTTCCTATTTAGTGCACTAAACTTTGCTTCTATAACCTGTACTTACTTGTCGACATCTCTTCGTTCCCTTTCTCTTCCCTTCACCTTCGGTTTGCTGGTGGCTTTTATATTTCTAAAGGCTTGTGCTTCTCTCTCTCTGCTTGGGCCTGTGAAGGCAGGCCAGCTTTTTCTGCCATTATGGAACTTCCCCTGGATTTGTAAGCTTCAGTAAATATTCCTTCTTCCATAACTGTACCTGGTCTGGAAGTTTATCTCAGCAAACCTAAAGCTGTCTAATGAGCTGAGATGAACCTGACCATGTGGATGTTAATCTTTTGGAATCTTTATTTTAAAGAAATAGACATAAACTTAATGCTTACAACTAAATGTGTCTTCTGGAGTGATAAGCCAAATTTTATGGACTATTCAGATGAAAGTTTAAAAATTCTAAGTACAGACAGCATTAAACTTTGAGGCTTAGCTTATAAGCTTTCTAAGAGGAAAGAAAGACTACAGGGAACTTCGTTGGAACTGGGCTAGTGGCATAAGGGCTGGCTACGGCCTGCTGCCCAGGCCCAAAGAGTTTAATCAAGTTTAAATTTGTAATAGACTGATATGCTTTACTCGAGATACTGGATTAAAAAAATTAAATATTTGTTTTTTCTTTGTTTTGGTTTTTTGAGGTAGGATTTCACTCTAGCCCAGGCTGACCTGAAACTCCCTATGGAGCCTCAGGGTGGCCTAAAATTTATGGTAATCCTCCTACCTCTACCTCCTGAGTGCTGGGATTAAAGGCATACACCACCACGCCCGACTGAGATTTAAGATTTTAAGCTAAAACATCTCAAGCAAGTTATAGGCACTGAGACAAATTTTAGGTTATGATGGTTCAATTTACATTGTTTTAGTCTGTCTTTGCTATGTCTTATACCAGTTAAAAATGTTTACTCTGTGCCTTCATATGTTAAGTTTTTAACTTGTTTAATTTTACAAATCTCAATATCTTAAATTGGTCAAGACTGTGGGGACCTTTAAAATTAAACTAAGTACAATTTATAATATATGATAGTTATAAATCTATTGGGAGCCAGGGGCAAAATTTGGTAAATTAAATAGATGGCCCCCTCCTGGCAGCTTGTCCGTGGCCCTCCCCTACTGGGAGTTGGTGGACAATCCACCTCCTGGGAGACTGCCATGTGGCTCCCTTGGACTGACCCAGGTGGAGACAAGGGAAAAGTCCGCCCTCTCGTGGTGACTGGGCTCACCGCTAACTTACTAGGGAAAGACATCCTTGGAGATGCCGAGGCTTTCATCACTACTGACCATAAGGCCTTTTATAATGATTTGTTAAATTAAAAAAAAATATATCAACAATGATTTAAGGAAGGGAGGAAATGTCATCCTAATTACTCCAATGAATACCCCCAATTCTAAGGGCCACTACTCAGCCCCCCCCCCATTTAAAATCCAGTGGAGACTGGGGGACCATATATGGGTTGAGCAGTGGCCTCTCCCTTCTTCTAAGTTACACCAACTCCAGATACTTATTGATCAACAGTTGGAGGCTAGACATATCCGTCCCTCCACTAGTCCCTGGAACTCTCCTGTCTTTGTCATAAAAAAAGCCTAATGGGTCCTGGAGATTTTTACATGATTTAAGAAAGATCAATGAACGCATGATCCCCTTTGGAACCCCCCAGAGGGGACTTCCATTGATCCCAGCTATTCCCAATATATACCATATTACTATCATTGACATTAAAGATTGCTTCTTCTCTATCCCTCTCCATCCAGGAGACATGGAAAAATTTGCATTCTCTGTACCCGCTATTAACTTTTGTGTCCCAGATAGGAGATTTGAATGGACTGTCTTACCTCAGGGCATGGCTAACAGCCCACCCATTTGTCAATATTACCTGTCATCCATTTTCTCTTCTCTTTTCAATCTCCCCAATACCCTGTTTTATATCTACATAGATGATATTATTCTTGGGTGCCTAGATTCCTCCACACTCCAGGACCTTACCCATCAATGTCTAACTATCCTTCATACTCACAGCTTTAAAGTAGCTCCTGAAAAAGTTCAAACTGTGCCTCCCTTTAAGATCTTGGGCTCGACCCTTACCCTAGATACAGTTTCACCTGTTAAACCACAACTTTATATTCAGGATTCTTACACCTTGCCTCAACTCCAGAAGCTCTTGGGAGAAATTAACTGGATGGGGCCTTGGATACCCATAACTACTGAAGAGCTGTCCCCTTTGTTTGACCTCCTAAAGGATCTTAACTTCTCCTCTCAGGTAATTTTGTCCCCTTGTCATCAACAAATTTTTTATAAGGTACAACAGGCTATAAATACTGTGACCTTAAAGAGGTTCAATCCTAATTTGCCCATCTCCCTCTATATTTTCTCTGGGGAAACATTATGTACTGCACCGTTGGCCCAGGAAGGTGAGCCCATCCAATGGATCCACCTCTCCATCGGTGGGATCCCCAGAGCTTATTCTAAAACCAACCAGGTTGCTGATTGCATTATCAAGGGCAGAGACACCTCTGTCTGGTTGTTTGGCACAGAACCTCACCTTATTGTCACTCCCTTTAAGATAACTGATTTCACCTGGCTTCAGAGAAATAATAACAGAGTTGCTATGGCTCTCGAGGGGTTTCTAGGTAAAATTGATTGCCATTATGGCCCCCACAAATGGATGACTTCTTTCTCAAGGTTAGAATGGAAGCCCTCCCCCCCCCCCAGGCTTTTTCTGTCTCAACCTAACCCTGACTTTCTTACCATGTTTACCGATGGAGGGCACCTGGGGGCTTCCCTAGTCATTTACCCTCCTTTAAAACAGGAAAAAGAGCCTATCCCCATAAAGTCACTCTCCCATGAGGTTGAGGGGTCAGCACAATTCAAAGAACTATTTGCTGTCGTTCTAGCTTTAGACACTATTCAAGAGTCATTTAACTTATTTTCTGACAGCCTTTATGTTGTTAATTTATTACCCAACCTGGTTGAGGCCCATATTAGATTGGACTCCAACCCTATATCTCCTTTGATGATTCAAGCTCGTTCCCTACTCAAACAAAGAATCAATCCCATTTTTCTTCAACATGTCAGGGGTCATCAAAACTTACCAGGATTTCTCTCTCAAGGAAACAATTTGGCTGATAAAATGACTTCTATGCCTCAATGTAATACTATTACAGAAGCTACACGCTTCCACTTATTGACCCATGTCAACTGGAGAGGTCTCAAGCACAGGTTTCCACAGGTACCAGTCAAGAACCTTAAAAAAATTGTCCGGACTTGTAAGTCCTGTCAGCCTTTCCTCCAAGTACCCCCCCCTTCAAAATACAGGAAGCAATCCTCGAGGGCTCTGCCCTAATCATCTTTGGCAAATTGATGTCACACACTATTCTCCATTTGGAAAGCTTAAATATATCTTTCTTTCAGTTGATACCTTCTCCCACGCCTGCTGGGCATCAGCACATGCCAGGGAAAAATCTAAACATGCCATTAGTCATATGCTTCAATGTTTTGCCACTCTTGGGCTACCTGATCAAATAAAAATAGATAATGGCCCCTGCTTCATAAGCAAGGCCTTTATAGATTTTTCTCTAGACCTGGAAAATTTCACATTCCACAGGCATCCCATACAACCCCCAGGGCCAAGCTATAGTTGAAAGATATAATCAAACTCTCAAGTCTCAATTACAAAAACAAAAGGGGGAATCCTTACCCCCACATGACCAACTAAAAAAGGCATTATTTACCCTAAACATTTTAAACTTTTCTAAAGAAAATAAACAATTATCCCCTTTTCAAAAACATTGGTCCTCATCTGTTACCTACAGTTCTATCTGGGTAAGATGGAGGGACCCATTGACTGGGGCCTGGAGAGGGCCTGATCCGCTCCTCACAGCAGGGAGAGGGTTTGGATGTGTCTTCCCTCAAGATGAAAAAAGACCCATTTGGGTACCACCAGCAAGGGACCTAAAATATTTGTCTGAACAAGGGGACACTGACAATCACTTCTCTAGGGAGTGTCCCGCCCCTGAGGACTGTTCCTAAAATGGTCCTTTATACTGCTAAATTAAATAACTCCCTCCCTTGTGGAGGATTGCTGGCTTTGCCTCCGATCTGGGCCTCTCTGGCTACTTGCAGTACAGTTGTCCGTACGACCTTAAAAAGCTGCTCAGCCACCTTCCCCATCCCTGTCCAGCTTTTCCCAATGTTTCCTCTGGGCATTTGGGCCCTTCCTTCTCCTAATAATTCCAGTATAGATGTGAGATACATTCATCCTTCCTTCTGTAATTTTAACAAAACTGAGCCCAGTGCTCAACGCTGCCCGCTTTCTGGAATGGCTTATGTTTGTGGAGGCAAAATAGCCTGTAACTTTCTGCCTAGCAATTGGATGGGCCTTTGTGCCCCAGCCATCTTAATCCCAGATGTAGATATCATTTCTGGAAGCTAGATTCCTTGGCTAAGGTAATCCTACAAAACAGGAGAGGACTAGACCTACTAACAGCCGAAAGGGAGGCATATGTTTGTTTTTACAGGAAAAATGCTGCTTTTATGCCAGTAAATCGGGAATCGTCCAGGACAAGATTAAGAGGCCCCAGGAAGACATGGAGAGGAGGCGACGGGACCCCCAAGACAACCTACTACAGATGGGCATATATGACTTCTTACCCTACATCCTCCCTCTACCTGAACCCCTCCCCATCCTTCTCCTCCTTCTTCTTCTCCTTCTTCTCCTTCTCCTCACTGTCGGGCCTTGTGTAATTAACAAAATTACACAATTTATTCACCAGCAGCTGGAGACAATAAAACTTCATCAGGCCAAAATACATTATCATGGGCTGACAACTCAGTAATTAAGTTCCTTAGACGACCCACTGCCACCTCCTCTGCCCTCCATGTGACCAATGACGGGTAAGATCCCCAGAGGGGACAACCTAAGACAGGGGCCATGGTGACTAATGCTCTTACAAAAACAAAAGGGGGAGATGTTGGGCCCTGAAAGGCCCAGGAGTGAGGCCTAGTGGAACTTCCTGAGCCTAGCTAAAGTTTGGCGACCTGTCTCTGGCCAGCTATGACTCAGCAGGATGCCTAAGGGCTTCTGGCCTGCTACTTCCTCATGGTAATTGTAATTCCCATTTCAATAGTTAAAGTTTACTATTGGCCCTTACCTCTTCTCCCACCCTAAAATCCCCGCCTTCGTCCCCAACATGATATAAGCAGCTGCTCAGAGTAATAAAGCGAGTTGTTCCTGCATTGCAAAGACTCCTGACTCAGTGTGGTTTTCCTCCCGTGGCCAGGAGAGGTTTCTGAGTCGTCTGATGCTCATCATCCCCTCAACCCCTAGGGAGGAACCAGCAGGCCTGGTCCTTCCCTCGGCACTGCCTGTGCGGGAAGGAGCCCCGCATGTCCCTGATGAACTTAGATGCAAAAATTCTGAACAAAATCCTTACGAATCAAATTCAAAACTATATCAAAAGGATTATCCATCTTGACCAAGAAGGTTCCATCCCAAGGATACAGGGATGGTTCAACATACAGAAATAAATTAACATAATACACTACATAAATAATCTTAAACTCAAGAACCACATGATCATTTTAGTACATGCAGAGGCCATTAACAAGATACAATAGTTCATGATTACAGCACTGGAAAGAGTAGGCATGGAGGGCTTATATCATCAAATGCTATATACAAATCATCTGAAGCCCAAATCATACTTAATGCAAGAAGACTGAAGGAAGTCCTATTGAGATGGTGAAAAAGACACGGGTGCCTACTCTCACCACTGCTTTTCAACATAGTGCTACAGGTGCTAGTCGTGGGACTAGGGCTAGGAGAAAGATATATAAGGAGTACAAAATGGACAAGGAAAAGTCAAACTATTCAAATTTTCAGATGACTTAATTCTATACATAGGTAACCTAAAGTCTATGTCATAAATCTTCTGAAGATAATAAATTCATTGAGCAAAGTGGTAAGATACAAAATCAACACAAAAAAACCAGTGGCCTTCCATTATGCAAAAGACAAATATGCAGAGAAAGAAATAAGAAAGGCTGTCCCATTTTGGAAAAAGAAAAAAAAAAATCAAGTACTTCAGAATAACACTAATCAAGGATATAAAAGTCCTATATAATGGAAACTGTCAAGAAAGAAATTGAGGAGGACAAGAAGATGAAAAGTCCTCCCATGATCCTGAATAGGTACAATGTAGAATTAATATTGTGAAAATGGCAATTCCACCAAAAGATTCAACGCAATCCCAATGAAAGTCCCAGTATCATACTTCACAGAGATAGAAAATATATTCTCAAAACTCATATGGAATGGTAGAATACCCTTAATATCTAAAACTATCCACAGCAAAAGACAGACCTCTAGAAGTATCACCATAACTGATGTAAAGCTATATTACAAAGCCATAGTGACAAAAACAGCATGACACTGGCATTAAAAAAAAAAACAACAGACATGTAGACAAATGGAACGGAATTGAAGACACAGGCCTTCATTCAAATTATTACAGCTACTTTATATTTGAAAAATGAGCCAAAAATGTACACTGGAGTAAAGACAGCATCTTCAATAAATGGTGCTTGATAAACAAAACTAGACACACTTCTCTGACCATGCACAAAAATCAACTCCAAGTCAATTAAAGACCTCAATTTAAGACCCCAAACTCTCAGACTATGAGATGAAAATATTGGGGCACTTCTCCATCATCTAGTAGTGGGGATAGACTACCTTAATGACACCCCAGTAGCCCAAGACATTACATAAATACCCAACCAGTGGGATCTCATGAACTTAGAACTTAGAAATTCAAATGACAGTAAATGTTCGTGAGGATGTGGGATAAAGAGGAACTCACATTCACTGCTTGTGGGAGGGCAAACATACCAGAAACAGCCAAAAGGGTACTCATGGAATGATAGAAAATCTTCAAGAGCTATACCACTGACAGAGGCCTAATATCTAGAATCTACAAAGGACACCAAAAAAAAAAAAAAAAAAAGAAGAAAAATACTCCACTGGGGGGGGGGGGGAAATGGAGCAGAGAACAGAATAGGGAATTTTCAGTGGAAGAAATACAAATGGCCAATACTCACTTAAGAGTATTTTGAACATCCTTAACCAACCAGGAAATGTAAATTAAACAACAAAAAAAGCACATGCTATTCCACCTTATTCTGGAAAGGATAACATAGCATTTCAAATGACAATAAATGTTGTTGAGGATGTGGGAGAAAGAGGAACCCAAATTCACTGCTTGTGGGAGGGCAAACTTGTACAACTACTATTGAAATCAATATGGAGGGTCTTGAGAAAGATGAAAATAGAGATGCCAACTGACCCAGACATTATTGTACTGTGCATGTACCCTAAAGGCTCCACTCTTCACTACAGAGACATTTGCTCAACCATGTTTATAGCTGTTCAATTCACAATAGCTAAAAACTGGAATCAATCCAGATGTTCATCATTTGATGAATAAATAATGAAGACATGATACATATCCACAATGGAACTATACTCAGTACTAAGGAAAAATTATATAATGGAATTTATAGTAAAATAAATAGACCTGAAGGATTGTCATACTAAGCAAACTCACAAGCACAGAAAAACAAATGCTACATGTAATCCCTCATCTGTGGTTCCTAAACTGGAACTGCTGGAGTTGCAAGCATACTTGCAGACAACTCAACCGATAGACAAGAGAGATCTACTAGTTTTGGTGGTGGGTAATGGGAAGGAGGGAGGAGATATACACAAAACTCAGTCCCAAATTAACTGTTACCATAGAAACTTTCCTCCAGGATAGCAGACCAAAAGGGATAAACCTTGTGTTGGTTGGATTCCGCTGTCCCGCATAAACCTATGTGCTCTGCATGCTAGGTTCTCAGCTGATGGAGATTTGGGAATTAATGCCTCCTGGAGGCAGTGTATTATTGGTGGTGGGCTCATGACTATTATATGCAGTCTGCCTTGCCAATGTTTGCCATACTCTTCTGTTCCTGTTGTCCACCTGGCCAGGGGATGATATCCACACTCTTCTCATGCCATCATTTACCTCTGCCATGATGGAGCTTCCCCTCAAGTCTGTAAGCCAAAATAAACCCTTTATTTCCCCAAAAGCTGCTCTTGGTTGGGTGATTTCTGGCAGCAATGTGAACTTGACTGCAACTTGGTATTGAGAGTCAGGTCATTTGTGTCTAGAAACCTGGCTATGTGGCTTTGGCCTTTTGGAGCTTATTTTCAAGAGGAATATGAATGAATTTTAAACCTTTTCCTAAGAGCCAAATGTCTTGCAGTCCTGTAAGTACAGCTTGATGGGTTATTCTGGACAGAGTTGAAAGACCTGAAAGCAATAAGAAATATGTACTGAGAAGTTTGGCTTATGAGGGTGAAAAGGAGCTTTGTCTGGAATGGTCTAGAAGCAGTTTGTGTGAGAGGCTTGCTATTATACCCATGTCCTGAGAACTTGTTCAGGGTTACAGTGCATAGAAATAGATTGGTGTGTGCAGAGGAATATGGCACAGAAAGAAATCTTTGGGCAAAAACTGCTGCCTGATCAGCTGCAACTGTATGAGAGATCACAACCATTGAGATTGGGCCAGCTGACCTACATTGAGACAACAGAAAGTATGCAGTCTTTAGAAGGTGCCTTGATATTGAAGATATTGAAGGAGTGCTTTGTTCTTCAAAGACTGCCTTATTCCCTCCTGGATTAACAAATTGGCACCCTACCTGGTATTATGGAGTATAGGAAATCTAGGAAAGAGCAGGCCATTGAATTTGCAACATGGTCTTGTGTTTTGGAAATGGTCATGGCAGTGTGAAGCAGGATTGCATGCATGATGAAGATGCTATGGATCTGTGAGGATGAACCATTGGTTGCAGTGGAGATACTGGGACCATGAAACAGCTGCTAAGGAAAGCTACCTACCCCAGATGAAGTTTCCCAGGACTGTGAGTAGCCTATCTTGAGGGGTGGAATTGGAACTCCAGATACTTGCTGTTGATTAGGATTACTGGATTTGGAGATTTGTCACTGACTAGAGTTGTTAGACTTGGAGCTACAGAGTTTGATGTTTGCCCTTTTTAAATCTTATATTGGTTGAATATGTCTTTGTTATGCCCAATGTCATCTTTTTCAGTGAGTGTTTATCCTGTGCCATGATGTTTAACTTTTTGGGAGGTGGGGATTTTTTTGGTATTATGGCTCAGTTAAAAGACCATGGACTATGGAAATGTTTGAACATAATTGAGATTGATAAAAACCATGGGGAGTTTTAAAGATGGACTGAATGCATTGCATTTTACATCATGGATAATTATCAGTTTATGGAGACCAGAGGCAGAATGTGCTGGTTTTATTCAGGTGCCCTTCATAAACTTAGGTGTTCTGAATGCTAGGTCTTCAGCTGATGGAGACTTGGGAATTAATACCTCCTGGAGACAGTGTGTTGTTGGGGGTAGGTTTATGATTATTGTAACCAGTGTCCCCTTGTCAGTGTTTGACACAATCTCCTGTTCCTGTTGTCCACCCTGTGCTCATGTCATCATTTCCCCCTGCCATGATGGAGCTTACCCTTGAGTCTGTAAGCCAAAATAAATCTTTTCCCCCAACAAGCTGCTCTTGGCCAGTTGATTTCTGCCAGCAATGTGAAACTGACTGCAACAGAAGCATGGAATAGAAACATGGAGGGATTTCCTGGTAGAAAGATCCCTGAAGAGGGTGAGATGAAGCCTAACCCTAAAACATTTTGTTCTGGCTTTTAACTTTTAGTACCAGGAATTGATTATAATCCACATTGAGCTATTTATCATAGAGACTTATGAGATCTCCAAAAGAAAACAGGCTTCTGTCAAAGCACTTAATTGCCCACCTGAAGTAGAAGGTAAAACAGTATTGGTGAAGGCAGTGCACACTATTGATGAAGAACATAATGAGATCCAGTTGAATTAGAAAGGAAGCCAGTAGTTCCCAGATGGTCAGCCAATATAATGCTGAAAAGTGCTACACGAGCTGCTGGAGAAAAATGGCCAACAATGTCATAAGCAAGCAGGGGATGCTGCTTTGTGAAGACAATCAGCCTAACAAAATGTACACACCTGCACAATAGTGGCAGACAGCCTAGGTGGGTAACCAATAGCTCTTTGATTGGTTATGAGATCTGCTCAGTGAAAAGGAACCCATAACTGGAGCTATGACCCAAATCAGAATTCTATGGAGACAAAGGTAATGGACTCCAATGGGATGCTCCCACTATCTTTCATCCAAAAGTGAGACTACACTCACTAATATATCTATAAATTAACAATTCTTATTCCCTTTGACCTTTCCTGATCTCACTCTTAGTTGCAGAAACTTTTTTTTTTTTTTTTTCAGAAAGCAGCAAGAGTCAAGGACAACCATAATCTACCAAGAAAGAACAGAGAACTGACTCCCTGACAGGAGATGAAACATCCCTCACACAGCAGCCAGGGCCCAGGTGAAAATACAGAGGAAATGGAAAAATGAGCAAGTGTGCTGCTTCCACAGCTATCCTGATAGCTTGGACTAGGGTGATGTAGACAGACACTGATGATACTCAAAATGCACCAAAGCAGAAATCTAGAAGCTGCTCAGAACTGAACCCTAAAGAGAAATTACTTTTGAAAGGTCTTAAAATAATTTAAATTTAAAAGTTAAAAAGGAGGGCCTGGGAAGGTGGATCAGTATATGAGTGTATTTATCCTATAAGCATGAGGGATTGAGTGGTCTTGATTTCATCTGAATTTGATTCCATAACATCCATGTAAATAGTCTGTGTGGCCACATATGCTTTAACTTAAGTCCTTCTGAGAAAAGAGAACTGATGAGATTAGCCGGTAGTCAGACTGAAAAGAACAGCAAAGGACACTGTCTCAAGGAAACATGCAGATTCGCAATAGAAGACACCTAAACTTTTTCTATGGCATTTGCATATGCTCATGGAGCATGTATATCTGCACAGACATGTGCATACACCACACATATGTAATATAACACATACCATCCACACAAAGTTCAAAGGAAACAATTCTACTGAAAATAGAGATAACTATTTTATTTTGGTTTGTTTTATTTTTTCAAGGTAAGGTCTCACTCGAGCCCAGGATGACCTGGAATCCACTATGTAGTCTCGGGTTGGATTCCAGCTCACAGCATTCCACCTACCTCTATATCCCAAGTGCTGGGATTAACAAAATAACTGTTTATAAAAGCATTTGTAGGAAAGAACTTGACAATTTGTAATCTGAGTAATTTGTCCTACTACTCATTTAAAGTAAAAGGAAGAGGAGAAAAAGGAAAAAAAAAATGTAAATTTATGTGACTAAAAAAAAAAAGCTGGGCATTTTATTCAGCAGCATTTTGTTGGGTCATGTCCATTGTTAACTTGACTGGATTTCTACTCAGTTAGGAGACATGCCTCTTAGTCTGAATGTGAAGCCATTTCCAGAGAGGGTTAATTAAGTAAGGACTATCTTCTGTTGATGTTATTGGAACTATCTCACAATATGGGGTCCTGGACTACATAAAAAGGGAAAAATGAGAAAACAGCACTCCCACTAACTGACTTGCGGGTCTGCCACAGCAGTATAAGCTCTTATCCTGTAGTTGTAAGCACTCCCATAGAAATAGAATAATTTTAATATCATCACATGCTTTAGATAGAGGTACATTTATATTAGCCTTGTCCATTTAATAAAAAAAATTCCTTAAACTTGAAAATTCTGTTGTTCTAAGCCTTCTCTGGCAATTCATGATAAAATAGTAAACAAATGCACAACACTTAAGGAATTACATTGCTTGGATAGAAAATGCCAAAAGTATGAGATAATGGTGATGATGTTTATGATTTTTGTTCTTTGAGGTAGGGTCTCACTCTAGGCCAGGCTGATCTGGAATCCACTATGTAGTTGCAGTATGTCCTCTAACTACATTGATCCTCCTACCTCTGCTTCCCAAGTTCTGGGATTAAAGGTGTGCACTACCAACCTGCCTAAGATTATATGTTATCATAGGCTTGTTAGTGCTACATGTTTTGAGATCATGGAGCTTCTTAAGCCAATAGCTCTTGAGTTTGTTGTCTCTCAACTCACAAAACTCCACCAAATGCCCATGGTAGAAGGGTAGTTTAAAGTTTATTTGAAGCAAAATTAAAGTTAAACAGAATGTAAAATTCAAGCCAAGAAGCTCAAGAGCTGGGAGAGGTTTGCAGTTCAGATACTGGCTTGGATAAGGGCTTTTTATACCCTTATAAATTTTCTAGTAGAGGTGGATTGGATTGGCTAATTTGAATGTTATATGGGAGTGGGGGTAGCTCCTAATAGTCTGGTATGTTAGGCAAAGGAATGGTTATTTTATATGCATGAGTGAGGTGACCTCCTAATTAGTATGAGTCGGGTATTTTAATATTTTAGAACTCAGGGCTTTTGTGATTTTTGCTTGGCAAACTTTGCTTTCTGGGTTTATAATGAACTTCTGCTCCTTGGCTTTGTCAGACCATACAGACACCTACATTTCCTTTTGGGTCCTTTGCCCTGCCTAGCTGCCAGCCAAATAGGGTTATTTTACTGCCAACCCTTATGATTAAATAATTCACACTTACTATGTTTCAATAATGCACACCATTACAAATAAGTATTATTGAAAAATTTCCTAGTTACTGAGTGAAAAGAGGCCAGTCTTACTGGTTAATGTGTGATGATAGTACATTAAACTCACATTTAGTGAATGAAAAACTGAATGAATAATATTAGGACCCTTAACCAAATATCTTATATATTAATGAATGAAATAATAAAGCTAATTGAAACATATAAATTACATGAGTAACTCCTTTTGCCTGAAAAAGTACAATGTGCACACTAATATGTATTTTTTCTATAGATCCCAGTAGTGATTACAGTAGGAATAAGGCAGACTCGCTGCCTTCAAAGTGCTCAAAATTTATAGAAACAGATAAAAGTTTTATTATAAAGGAGCTAAAATGTATTCAATATGCAAAAGAAACTTGAATATGAAATACGAGTAAGAAGTAGAAATAGAAGTTGATTTCCAGACATCAGGGATGTTATATAACTCTGAATATCTATAAATGATAACTTTCACTAACATAAGGAAACTCAGTAGAGATCAAGATAGAAAAAATGCTGATTATATTGGAACATGCTGGTGGTGAACTATTAAAGGTATAGTCATGTGGACATTTATAGCTCTTAAAATAGTGATTTATGCATAGTATCAATAAATAGTCTTAACTCATCATATTAATCATTTTCCCAAGAGTTGTAAAAAGCAACATCCATCTAATAGGAAACTTGCAGCCATTAAAGGAGAAATTTGGTTAACAGAGAAGGAGTATAATTACATAGTTGCTGATATACTGTGCTCTTAATTATTAACAGTAAAATTATTTGTAATATTTAATTCATTTAAAAAAAATGAACATCTAACATTTCCACATATTCTTATGTGAATCTATGGATAGGACTTTCTGTTAATGTTCTTATTATCTGAGTAAATGGAGACTTGAAAGAATTCTGCCATATGAGTAATATAAGATAAAACTTATGATTATGATATAACAGACCCCTAAACCTTTTTAACTTCTCATTTTGATTTCAGCACATATCCCTACACAAGTTACACATAGCTATGTGCTACTCCTATTTTATTAAAATGTTTTACTTCTACTTCTAATTTAGTGATCTTTTAATTAGTAATATCTTGCCTGTACCTATAGAAACAGACAGAAATGCTGTTTTTTAAAACACTGTTCATAAAATGATATGAAAATGTATATTTTTCCCAAGGCAAAATTTTGTATTTATTTTTAACAAGGACTTTACATTAATCCAGAGAAACATACCTCCACACTTGAAAAAATTTTCCTAGGATTATTTAATTTCAAGTTTATGTTGATTCCTTATGTATTTTTAACTATGTATATTTAACTATATATGTTCTTCTGTAAATGCTATAACATAAAACCAATCATATTTGCAGCATATATTCTTACTCAGCTGTGTTTGAGGCTTCCAAGACTGAATGAATATCACCAGAGTGGAATGCTCTTCTATTTGCTTATCTCATTAATTTCACTCAAATTTAAAGCCTTATTGGGAAAAAAGTGGAAAATGTAGGAAAGGAGTATAAGAGAAGAAAGTTCTCTTATTAGAATATTTTGAGAGCTAAGGAAATGTGCTTGAGGCAAGGTTTCCAGGAATCTTGCCCACATCTACTTTGTGTAGTTGGCCAGAGGTCGCAATTGCCTTTGCCATGCATGGCCCCTGTGAGGACAGTGACTGTGGCACTCCAGTAACCTTTACACTGCTGCCAGGAACACAGACTCTGCAGCTGCTACTGTCAGAATCAATTAAGCCATTTTGAAATCTCCCAAGTACTGATAGCTCTGTTTCTGATTCATCCTGCACATTCTTTGGGTCTTCAGATCATTTAAGGGCAAGTTGTTGATAGTATCCCTCTAACCTGCTAGAACTCCTCCTGCAGTGAGGCCTAAAGCACATTCCAGTTTGTACATTGTTCAGGATTTTCCCAAATTCCACAAAGCTCAAAAAGTAGTGGGTAGTGAGACAAAATAATAGTATTAATTTAATTTCTTTATCCAGAGAGAATGACCCCCTGTAGTCTGAAAATTGTTTAGCCCCCTGTTGTGTACTGGAAAAATACTTGGTTAAGATCACCTGCTGTATATACTGAAATGCAGAGCAGAACAGAGCAGATACCTCCTCTGAGATGCAGAGAAAGTGATTGTGATAGTTTATATTGACCACAGTGAACTTGACAGGGGCTAGAGTCAACAGTGAGGGATTATGTACATGAGGTTAGCCTGAGTGCAAGTCTGTGAGAGATCATCTTGATTAGGTAACAGAAAGTAAACTAACTACAATTAATACATGCCATGGACTGAGGTTCTGGACTATACAGGCAAGAAATAGTTAACTGAGCACCAGTCTTCATTACTCTCTGCTTCCTCTACTTTTGCACTGTGGCCTGAATTTGGTCAGCTCTCCTTCAAGCTCCTGCTTGCCTTTCCTGCCATGATAGGCAGTGACCTGAAACTATAAGATGAAATAAACATTTTTTTCCTTTAAACTGATTTTTGTTAGTGTTTTATTCCAGCAACAAGAATGTATCTTATACAGTGATAAGATATTTTTTAAAAAAAGCAAAAACACTTTTAGTATGTCCCAGTGCTGTTGCTAACTATGTGCAACTATCAGCAGAATCCAATAGAACTGAAAGTAGAACTAGCTTGGCTTCCAGGAGAGACCGAGGGGAATAAAAATTGCTGTGCCAAGAGAGGCACTATCTGCTTATAGCCCGAAACCTAGCTTGTTGAGAGATCCTCAGCCCAGATCCTTTCCGTATTGGAAAAGCTACACGGTTCTCTGTGCCCTGGTTCTATTAGATGTCAACAACGTTGGTGCAGCTTTCATACTCTGTACAACTAGAGTCCCAGTCCTTTCTGAGCAATGGCCATTAAGCTTGTTCTGCAAGCAAATTGGTGGAGAGATGCTATTACTTTATACAGAAGTGTGGTGGTGTGGTTGAGGGAGTAGTCACCGACCTTCAGAAAGGCAGAACAAAAAGCTAGAAAGATGGAATGCAGCACTCAAGCTCTGCAAGACTTCTTTAGTGTAATAGCTTTCCTGTAATTCTAAATAGGAACAATTCAAAGGATGAATAGCTAATAAAATTTCAGCCTTTCAAAGTTTCAGACAACTGTTCCGTGGACATAAAATATCTGGTATTCTCCATAATAGCCACCACACCCGGTCTTGTCTGTTCTCAGGATTGAAATAATCATACTTTTAATGAAAGATTTCAACTAGGAAATAAAGCAAAATCACTAAGCCCAGTAAAACTAGATTGTGACATTTGTATGATCTTCTTTCAAAACAAGTATTATTGCTTTGAGTATGGATTATCATGCTCTCAGTGTTAGCATTTATAAACTATTGGCACTGATGACCAAACATAGGAAAAACCTATCCATAGCACTTGAAAGTGGGGTAGGAGTTATATTCTTGTTGCTGGTACTAAACACTTGACTGACTAGAATTAGCTTATGGATGGAAAGAGTTAACTTCTGGTTTATAGTTTCAAAACAAAATTTTATCATAGTGGGGAAAGATTAGCACTAACAAAGGCAGACAACACATCTTGTCATTTCATAAGGGAAGAAACTGCAAGAGTGAGCTCTCTACTACTGGCAAGTAAACCTGAACTATAAAATCTGAAGTCCTTCCCCACAGTGACACACTTTCTCCATCAAGACTACACATCCCAAAGCCTCCACAAGCTAGGAATCAAGTATGAGGCTTTATTCCAAACACAAAGGATATGGGCAAACCACAACAGGGAAAAGAAAAACAGAGCAGTGAAAACAAGGCTCATTACAGGATAAGTAATGATGGAGAAGGGAAATCACTACTGCATTTGTGCTTTAGATTTTGATTTAAGGAACAGAAACCTTGATAAACATTAGACCTTAACATAATAAAAGACATATTCTATTAAGAAGATATTTACTGCACATTATCAAAATAATAAAATTAAGTTATATGAATCTGTTATACTGTTGTGAATTTGATATTAGGTTTTATAGTTACTCCAGATTTAGAATTATTCCATCAATGACATGATTCTATAATTTTTGAAGTATTTTAATTAGAAACATATTTAGATAACTATTTAGGACATGCTTATTTATACCAAAGAACATTACCTTATTTTAAAAGGGAAGGATTAATTGGATTTCATTTTGCCAAAGATATTTTTCTTGCTTAGCACATGAACTTGGAAATGGTAGGTTTGTATTTTCATTGTGTGTGTGTATGTGTATATGATCTTTTTAGATTTACATGTGTGTGTTGGGGGGTGTGCATGTGTGTATGTGTAAAAGTCCACATCCACATGTGCATAGATGCCAGAGATTGATGCTGGGTACCTTCCTCTGTCACTCTTAACTTTTTTCTTTTTCTTATTTTTTTTTTTTTTGAGACAAAGTTTATCACTGATCCAGAGCTCACTAATTTCATTAGAGAGTCTGTCTAGCCAATCACTGGAATGTCATAATTGTGTTTACATCCATCCACTTTTATGAAATGTAAAATTTAAACTTCTAACAATGATGAGTATATTGGATTCAAAGATTTACTAAAAGTATTGAGTTCATTTTAGCAGTTAAAATATCATTCAATAACAGATTATAAGTAAAGAACAAAGAATTTAGACAATAAAGTAGGACAATTTCAATGAAACACCTTGGAGAAAGCAAGAATGCGTTTTGGATTGTCCCTAAGCACAAGGTGGTAACTAAACTGTATGAGCTTAGCTTGGATTGCTCAGTATACCAGTTTTCTTAGCTGGCTGTGTTTATCTGTATAGTCATTACATCTGTGAATTGCATGCAGATCTGAGAAAATTAGAACATAACATTTTATTCCCATTCTTCAGTTAAATCAATTATATACCATCAGCTAGTAAGACTACTTTGGATGAAATGTGTACATAGACTAAATTATTCTAAATGTATATTTCTAGGATCAGAGACATGTAAAAAAATGTTCTGAGATTTCTTTGTTTTAACTATTTCTTTATTATTTATTTATTTATTTGAGAGAGAGAAAGAAAGAGGAAGAGAAAGAGAGAGAATGGGTACACTAGGGACTCCAGCCACTGTAAAAGAACTCCAGACACATGCACCACCTTGTGCATCTTGCTTCTCTGTGTCCTGGAGAATCAAACCTGGGTACTTTGGTTTTACATGCAAGCACCATAACTGCTAAGCCATCTATCAGATTTCTTTTGGTTTTCAAAAACACTTCCTATTTAATAATATATTATTTATTTAATAAATTCCTTAGTTAATGATTCTTATGTATACATCTATATGATGGTTACTATATGTATTTATTGACTTACAAAAATGTATTTGAGAGTATATTTCATTATTTCCATACATTATATTGTATTAAAGAATTGTGTTGGGGGAGGGGTACTGAGGATCATACCCAGGACCTTCTGCACATGAGGCAAGCTCTATAACAATAACCTCTAACCCCAGCCAAGCGGTACTATTCAAGTTAACATAATTCTATGGAGTTTTATGAGGATCACAGAAATTAAGCAACAATTGGGAGACAGTGACATGTGTGGAAAATTGAGACAAACTGAAAAATATTTAACTCTAAAATTTTTTGTTTGAAAAGGTATGTAATTCAAACTTCTATTATCTTGATATAAGGAGGCAAGAGTAATTTTATTCTCCATTGGAGTCCTCTCATGTTTTCTTTAATACTTGAAGCTATGCACTTTGTTACTTCCTCTACTCAAAGTATCAATTTTCTCTTGGTGCTTATTCAGAGCTGCTTTAACAAAATATTACAAAGATACTTCAGTGTTACAGTACCTACCTAGCATGTCCTAAGCTCCGAGTTCAATATACAGTGCCTTGAACATCCCCTCAATCTAGCTAGTTTATAAATAATGAGGATTTGTCACAATTTTAGGGTCTGGGTAGGTAAGATCAAATCACTAGAGAGACTATGGCTGATTGAGGGCTTCCTGATTTATAGTAAATTGTCTTTTCTCTTTTTGTTCATGTGGTAGAAAGAAGGAAATATGTCTCTTCAGCACCATATAAACACACTAAAACATATATATATATACACATAGCCATTAAAACAAGGACCTAAATAACTTCCACAGCCCACTTTATAACTCTATCATCTTGGAGACCGTTTCAATGAGTGAATTTGAGAAAATCATAGCATGCAACTCATAATAACAATAAAGGAAATTACCCCCAAATTGTGCAACATAAAACAAAGATAATCATCATTTTTTTTTTTTTTAAGATTTCTAATGTTAATGAGTTCTGAACAGACTGACTTGGTAGTGCTGATTTGAATTTTCTCAGGAATTTCAGAGCAAATGGCTACTGAGAACATGGTAAACTGAAGGGCTCCTTTAATGGGAAGACCTCTCTACTTAGATGTCTACAGAGGGCTGCTGGACTATTCTCAAGACTTGGTTCTTGGCTTTCTTCATGGTCGGTAACTCATTATAGAGTGACACAATGCTATATTGTCTTATCGCATAACCTTAGAAAACATGTATCATAACTTCTTTGATGTAAGATTGTTTACACAGATCATAGGTCGTCCCTATTTAATATGAAAAAAAAAAAAAAAAACACGTATAAAGGCTTAACATGAATCACTCTGGAGCTCTGGCTAGCACCACCAGGATCCTTTTAGTTCCAGTTTCTCTGAGGTCTTTTCCATTATAATCTCTTTAATTTCCAGTGACTGTTGATCAGACCCAGTATGTTACCAAACCTGTTTGTTAGATGCCGTCTTGCCTCTGATTAGATAGGTTCATCTAACACCCTGAAGCAAAACCCTCAGAGCTGAACACCCCCTTAACTTGCTTTTAATTTGTATGTAGCATAAATTATAAAGAGCCTGTGTCTAGTTTTGGAAATACATAGCTTTTCTTTTTTCCCTTATATTAGCATGTTTTCAGGCAGTAGTTTTGAGGCTAAAACTATTTGTTATTTAGAGAGGAATTTTTCTTTCTCCTTTATTTTGCATGTGAGGTCCCTAAAGCGAGATGGAGAACATAGGATTGCAAGATGTAAAATAAAGTTCAGGGTTCCTGACTTTCAATTCCTAGTCCTTCTGTTATGTTCTCCTAAAAGCTGGATGGTTTTCCATAATTTCCTGCCAGCACAAGGAATCATTCAGGCATTCAGTATTCGAGCTGCAGAGGCTGCCAGCAGTGATACATTTTCCTCTGTATGATCTCTTCTTTCATTGTGCTGGAATTGCAGCCCAACATTTTAGACCACTGGCATTGAAATAGTACTTCTCTCAAAGAGAAAGCAAAAGAAGAAAAATGGTGGAAATGCTTGGGAAAACTGAAATTTTAGAAATATCTTAATACTAAAGTTCTGAAAACAAAAATAGATCTAGGAAAATATTTATGCATAATCTGTATTTTACTTGTACTTCTTTGTTGAACAGATAATGAGTAGAAATGATGGCCCAGACAAAATCGTATACGTGTTGTTTTTCCAGCCCTGAATAGATATTTCATACTTAGATGTCTTCAAATATGCTTTATTCCCTTTCAGTCAAGAAAGAGTCTCCCTTACTCAACCTCCTTTGTCTGTTTGGAGCAATGTGCCTGAGAACTTCTGACTTCCAGATTGTGAAACATTATAAATAAAACTCCATTGTAATAAGCAAAAATAATGCAGATAGAATGGGTGCTGGCTTGCTACTAAACTTAGTCAAGCAAGACAGACTTCTAATATCTCCAAATTTTGTCTTGAAGCCTTTACTCAGCTTTAACTTCAATGCTGGTCCAACATGTGTGTTTGAGTGTATGACAAATAATATGGAATTTACCAGATGCTCAGATGAATCACAGGTCTACATGCAATCACTGCAGATATACTCTGGAGGGTTAAGGTATTGCCTGCTGTTGTTTTGTTGTATTAGGACCTCACCAAAGAAAAATAAATATCCCTAATAATTTGTGACTATACCTGCTTTTGCTAGCCTGGACTACTGTTTTGAGATACCTGTGGGGTTGTGAGTTACTGCCCTGTTCCTGTTTCAGAGTCCGTTGTGCACAGCTACCCACAGCCTATCACCCAAAGCCAACCTGGGCAGGGAGGGAATCTTAGCTTGTTTCCAGTGGTTTTGGCTACCCACATTAAATGCTTACTACTAAAGCATTTGCCAAACCCTGTTCCCAAGATAAACCATTTTTTGAGAAAATTGTATCTCATGTTTGTCACATGATAATCTTACATAATATGGGTTGAAAGTAAATATCAGTAACAGTTTGGCTTACCTTGTGCTACAAGTAGCATCTTTTGATGTGGAAGTTATTTTAACCTGAATTAGAAATTTTAAGACTGTTTCATTTCATTTTATTGCTACTTTTCAGTGTTGAGGATTGAATCTATAGTCCCATACACAGTAGGTAAGCACTTTTACCACTGAGCTACATCCCCAGCCTCTGCAAATCAATTCCATATGTACCAAGGGGAAATTTTACTTTAATTAATATTGCAATGAAACTTCTAGAAAGAATCATCTTTTTAGCATAAATAATCATGGATTACAGAGTTTACTCTCCCTTTTGAAATATATCTTGACTGATAATAAAAATAGTATTTATCAATGGGGTACCATGTGATATTGTGAAACATATTTATACCATGTAATTTTTAAATCAGGGTAAAATACCTGTCTCTACAGGCAGTGATTATTTTTTCAAAGGGAAAACTTTCCAAATCTTATCTCTGGCCCTTTGAAATTCAAAGCATGTTATTTTCTATAATCACTTACCCTGACACTAAGGTCTTCCTCCCATCTAACTTTAACTCAACACCTTTTTATCAACCTTTCTGCATTAGTGCCCACTCCATATTCTCCCTGGCTTCTGGTACCCACCACTTTATGCTCAACTACAATGAGATCAATGTGGTAATTGCCTTTTTGCGCCGTAATTCAAGATAATAATTTTGAGTGTCATTCATGTCACAATAACAGGATTTCATTATTTTTATTGCTGGATAATATTTCATTGTGTATAATTTTTTCTTCTTGGCTGCTGTGAATAGTGCCACAATGAACATGGGAGTGCAGGTGTCCCTTCGACATTCTGACTTAATTCTCTTCTTTGTGAACGATATGGATTTCAGAGATCAAATGACAGTTTTATTTCAAATTTTCTGAGAAAGTTCCATACTAATTTCATTTTATAATGGCTGTGCAAATTTCTATTCATAGTGTTCAATGGCTTCTTTTTCCCACATCCTTACTAGCATATATTTTCATTAAAATTCTTTAAAATAATTAAGTTATGTTACCATATGCTAATCATACATAATACTTGATTTTCTTTTGTCACTTTCATACATTGTATATTTTGTTCATGTTCACATCCAATAACTTATTTCTCTTCCTCATGCTGTAGCTGATACCTTTTTTCTTTATACACAGTCATCTTTGGTTGTGATTTTTTTTTTCCTTTTTTTAAAAACTCATTTCTGTCCTCTTTTCTCATCTTTTCTTATTTCTTCTTTTCCTCAAACACAAAAATAATTAATGAGTGCTCTATAATGTCTCTTGCTGTTGATTCCTACTTTTATTCCATTGTTACCAGATATACAAAATCATATTTTTTTTCTATATCTGCTAAGATTTGCTTTGTGTACTGTATTAGTCAGGCTTCTCTAGAGAAAAAGAACTGATAGAATGATTTGTATTAAAAGGAAATTTATTGGATTAGTTTACAGCAGTCCAGCAATGACAGTTTGCAGTCCAAGAGTCAAGAAAACCAGAAGCTGCTCAATCCAGTTGTTTGGAAGCCTCAGCAGTCCCAATCCAGTCCTGAAGGTCTGGAGGTTTCCTAGAGAGGTGCTGGTCTTGATTCCCTAGGGGTCTTCAGTTCTGCTGGTCTTTAGTCTGTGTTAGAAGGCAGTCAGCAGCATTGGCAGCCAGGTGAGAGGAAGAGGTTCTTTTGTCCCAGAGTTTCCTTAGATAAAGTGTGCCAAAGAGGGGCTGCTCACTCTGGGTGAAGCGATCATCCTGGGGGAAGAACTTCCTCCTTTGCTTATTCCTTCCTGGAAGCAACCTCAGAGACCCACTCAAGATGATTGCCTGTCAATTCCTAAACAGATCCAGTTGACAATAAAACATAACCACCATATGTACTGATACATGATATATTTTAGGTAAAGTTTCATGGGCTTATGAGAAGAATGTATATTCTTCAGCGTTTGGATGGAATGCTCTATAGATGTCTCAAGTAAATTTTGTCTATCATGCCTTTAACTCAGATATTTCTTTATTGTTACACAATGACATACCAATTAGTGAGAGTGGGGAACTGAAGTCACTATTATTATGTTGTTGTTAATCTATAACTTTATGCATAATAGTAATTGTTCTATGAAATTGTATGCACACATTCAATGCTTATTTAGAATTTTAATGCTCCTTTAATCAGTATGAAGTAACTGTATCTTCTAACTTTGGTATAAAATCCATTTGCCAACTGTCAGTACAATAGCATCTGCTTATTTTCTGTTCCTTGGAAAACCTTTTTCTATCTTTTCACCCTAAAGAAGCATCTGTCTTTTATATTGAGGTGAGTTTCTTAAAAGCAACAAACAGATGGTTCCTGCTTTTTGATCTAATTTACTAGTCTATTTTTGGATTGTGGAATTTAGACCATTATTGCACAGAATTATTATTGAAGGATTTTTTATTGATTTTTGTTATTTTGTTAATTTATTTTATTGTTTGATATTTTGCTATTCCTCTTTTGCTTAACCAATCCGCGCCCCCCCACACACCACCGATGTAGTGTCTCACTCTAGCTCAGGCTGACTTGAAATTCACTCTGTAGTCTCAGGGTGGCCTCAAATTTATGGTGATCCTCCTACCTCTGCCTCCTGAGTGCTGAGATTAAAGGTATGCACCACCACACCTGGATTTTATTAACTATTATTTATCATGGTTTATTTTTTCCTGTGGCTTCATGGATGGATTTGTGTATCCCTCCAATCTGAAAGATTCCTCAACAATCTTCTTGAAAGCTGGCTTTGTGCTCATAAATTTGTTTCTCCATTAGGGTAAGTTTGAATTTCTCCTTCAATTATGACAGACAATTTTTCTTGGTATAGTAATCTAGCTGGTAGTTAACTTTCAGAACTTGAAGTACAACATTGCATGCTCTTCTGGTATTTAATATTTGTTGAGAACCATTTAACTTTATGGGCCTGACTTTAATTTCTCTCTTGCTATTTTCTATATAGTCCCTTTGTTTTCTATATTTAGGCTCTCCCTACAATATTATGACCTTGTCCGTTTGCCATTCAAATTGTCTCCTATATCATCTCTATCTCTATATCTGGGAATTTTTCAATTACTTTATTGAAAATATTTTCTATGTTCTTAGAATTAGGTTCTTCTTTTGTGACCATGATTCTAAGATTTGGTCTTTTTCTAGTATCATGTACATCTTGAGTATTGTTTTAATAGGGAAGCATCATTTTTATGTAAGCTTTTAGAAAGTTTCATATTTCTTAAAATATAAGCAAGCAATCAGAGTCCAGTTACTATTATAGTAAATCTGCTGCATTACTAGTAAGATATATTTATTAGAATTAATAAAGCAATGTAGAATCATTAAGAAAAGCACATAGTTGATTTGGATTCACTTACATATGCTTTTTATTCAAGGCTTTTAAAATAAAAACTGAATCATATATTTCTGTATTAATTTTTCTCTGGCTTTCTTAGTTTTTAATGACTTTGAGAGCTTAGTTAGTACTGATTAACCAGTGTGTGAACAGACTTTGTTTGGAATGCATTTTGTTGCTTTCTAATAGCAATATTTGGGAAAAGAAGATCAAGGAATGGAATAATGATTTTTGTTTGTTTGTTTAAAGTCCAACATATATCTGGTTAGTTGTTGTTCTGCTTTCCCTTTGGGTTCAACTTTATTATGAATACATAGATACATGAATCTTTGGAACTGAATTCAAAGAGTCATTTTATTCAAAAATGTGAGATATACTTAAGTGATAGATGCTACTGACAAGCAGCCTATGAATTCCAAGCATTTGCATATATATACATTAATCAGAACATATTTAATAAATACTCAACTTCCTACATTAATTTTGGAATCTGAAGCTGTGAAAATGATAATTTAATAACTGTAAGATAAATTCTGTCTCCATCTGTTCTCTAAATTTATATATACACATATTATTTTTACCGGTATAAAAATCCTAGGCTACCTATAAATTAGTTTTAAAATCCTCTTAAATGGCATTTGTTAAAATTTTATAGCCCTGTACATAAATACTTTTCACGTATAGCTTATGAAACTAAATTTTAAGTTCTGAATAGATTTATTACCTTATCTATTGAATTTGGACAAGTGTTTTCTTAAAGTAGTATTTCACAGGACATGAATAACAAAATCCATTATGGCTGATGTTATAAGCCAATACTAAGCTAAAGCAGATGCCATAGAAATATTTACTGACATAATGAAGAAAGACACTTTATGAAATGTAATGTAGGGAAAAGGGGGGAAAGGTAGAGCGGCCGAAACAATCAGGGAGAATGGGAATGGGTGAGGAGAGGGCCAGGAACAGATCTACTATGTGCGGGGACGGAACGTGGGTAGCAGGTGGCCAGGGCCGCCACAGTACTGCTACTGATTATATCTGGAGTTCTTCCAGGGGTGGAGCCTCTGGGAGTGACAGTGCTGACAAGAAGGCTCAGGGCCCAAAAGGTGGTGGCAATGCAGTAAAGGTCAGACACATTCTTTGTGAAAAACACGGCAAAATCATGGAGGCCATGGAAAAGTTAAAGTCTGGAATGAGATTCAGTGAAGTGGCCACACAGTATAGTGAAGATAAAGCCAGGCAGGGGGGCGACTTGGGTTGGATGACAAGAGTGTCCATGGTGGGACCATTTCAAGAAGCGGCATTTGCCTTGCCTGTAAGTGGGATGGATAAACATGTGTTTACAGATCCACCAGTTAAGACAAAATTTGGATATCATATTATTATGGTTGAAGGGAGAAAATAAATGTATGAAATACTAAAAAAAAAAAATGTAATGTAATTTATTTGACTTATGTTTATTTTAACTAACACACTGTATAGAGTAAGGTACAAAATCCTGCTTTGTTATGGCTGTTATCATGTTATCATTGAAACACTATATTTTTTAAGTAGGAACTTTGTATAGACACATCATGCGTTGGTACCATTATTTCTTTCCTCCCAGCCCCCATTTTACTGAGGGTACTACTCCTCAATGGGATTTCTAGAATTCACCATTGTTTAGAGGAGATCAATGACTCTGGAAATGCCCTCTTACCCTGTGGCTCTGGCTCTTACAATCTTTCCACACCCTTTTCCGCAAAATTCCCTGAGCTGTGATGTGTTTTAAGTTTACATTAGTATTCAGCTCTCAGCAGCTTCTGAATTATTGCTTTGGTACATTTTAAGTATCCTCAGTGTCTCTTTCCATCACCGTGGTACAGGTTGTCAGGCTTTCCATGGAAGCAGTACTTTTGCTCACCTTGCCAGTTCCTCAGTGGTTTCACTCAGGCCCTGGGTTTTGTAGTACATCTTTAGATAGAGTATGGGGGTATCTCCACGGGTTTTTCTTTTGATGATGATACTTGTAGATACCAAGGTCTTCTTTCATTCCATATGACGTTTGAGATTTTTCTCTACCTCTATGAAAAATGATACTTGTGGGCTGGAGAGATGGCTTAGAAGTTAAGGTATTTGCCTGTGAAGCCTAAGGACGTAAGTTCAATTCTCCAAGTCCAATGTAAGCCAGATGCACATGGTGGTGCCTGCATCTGGAGTTTATTTCCAATGACTACAGGACCTGGTGCTCCCATTCTCACTCTCTTTCTCTCACTTTCCCTCTCTCTTTCTCTAATAAATAAAATAAATCTTAAAAAAAGAATGATACTTGCATTTCATTTGGCATTGTATTGAAACTATACATTAGTTTTGGTACAATAGCCATTTCACAATATTAATTCTACCTGTCCAGGAGCATAGAAGGTCTTTCCATCTTTTTGTGCCTTCATCAATGTCTTTCTTGAGTGATTTTTCTGTTTACATTATATAGGTCTTTCACATTCTTGGTCAGTGTTATTTCAAAGTATTGTTTTTTTGTTGTTGCTACTGGAAATGGGACAACTCACTGATATCTTTATCTGTATATTTGTGGTTTCTTTTTTTGTTTTTGCATATAGAAAGGCTACTCATTTCTGTGTATTAGTTTTGTATCCTGCTACTTTTCTGAAAGAATCCTTCAGCTTTAGAAGTTTTAGGTAGTGTCTTTTTGATAACTTATATATGGGATCATGCCATTTGAAAATAGGGCTAGTTTGACTTCTTCCTTTCCAATTTGTATCCCTTTTATATTTTATCCTATCTTACTCTTTGGGCTAAGACTTCCATCACTATGTTGAAGAGCAGTTGTGTGAGTGGGCACCCTTCTCTTATGTCTGATCTCAATGGGAACTCCTTGAATCTTTCCCCATTAAGTATGATTTGGACTTTAGGAGCTTTGTACATAGTCTTTCTTGTGTTCAGATATAAACCCTCCATGCCTAGTCTCTCCAATTATTTGGTCATGAAGTGATATATTGTGTCAAAGGCCTTCTTGCATGCACTGAAATGATCATGTGGTTCTTGTGTTTAAGTTTATTTATGTAGCATATTATGTTAATTTATTTCTATATAGTATACCATACCTTTATCCCTGGGATGAAGCATGCTTGATGAAGGAGGGTAATGCTTTTGATGTATTGTTGAATTTGGTTTAAGAGGACTTTATTCTGTAGTTGTGCATCTCAGTTTATTGGAAACATAGTTCTAATGTTTTCTTTTCTTTTTATATCTTTCTGGTTTTGTTACTAGGGTAAGTCCAGTTTATAGGAGTTGATGAAGATTCCCTATTCTCCTATTATCTGAGATTAAGAAAAAGTGGTTTCAGTTCTTGTATGAAGATTTGGTAGAATTTTGCTGAGAATACATCAGGTCTTGGATCTTAGGTTTGGATTGTTATTGTTTTTCCAACATGTTTAAGAGAATGGTCAAGTTATTAATTTTACATCTTTCTGTCTTTGTTATGAGGGCATTTGTTACTATAAAATTCTCCACTAGAACTGCCTTTACAATGTCCCATAAGCTTTCATATGTTGTGTTTCATCATCAATCAGTTCTAGAAAATTTACAATTTCATTTTTTAATTTCTTCTGGGACCAATTCATTATTTAATAACATATGCTTCACTCTCCAGGAGCTTATGTAATTTTGTTGTTTCTCTTATTGTTAATTTCTAGCTTTAATGCACAGTGGTCAAATATGTGACAGGAAATTACATCAGTTTTCCTGAATTCATGCTAATAAGCTTTATGTGTTAATATATAATCTGTTTTGGAGAAGGTTCCATGAGCTTCTGAGAACAATGTGTTTTACGTAAAATGGAGGGGGTGGAATGTTCTGTACATGTCTGCTAGATCTAGTTGTTCTATGTTGTTGTTGAGCTCTATTATTTTCTGTTGTGTTTATGATTGGATGATCTGTCTATTGATGATATTGAGGTATTAAAGTCCCCTACTATGATGGCATGAGATTTATTTATAGGGATTTTTTTCATGTAAGTTTTGTTTTATAAAATGTGGGGCACCTGTGTTTAGTGCATAGATTTATGATTGTAATATCCTCTTGTTGAATTATTTCTTTTGTGAGTAAAAAGTGGTCTTCTTTGTCCTTTTTGATAACTTTTGGCTTAAACTCTAATTTGTCTGATACTCATACAGCCACACCAGCTTATTTCTTATTTGTTTGGTAAAAATAATTTCCATACTTTCATTCTGAGGAGGTATCTATCCTTATTGGTTAGGTGAGTTTCTTGAAGACAATAGATATAAGTATCTATTTTTCAGACCCTATTAACTGTGTCTTATAATAGCTGACTTAAGAATATTAATGAGGCAAACTTTCACTGGGTACAGTGGGTTGAGTTGAAAGTCATAGTTTTTTAGACTTTAAAGTGCTCCATTCCAAGCCCTTCTTGCTTTCAAGATTTTCAAGTTAAAGGAAAAAAAAAAAAAACAAACTGAGGTAATTCTGGTTGCCTTTGTATGCGATGAGTTGTTTTATCTTGGTGCTTTTAAAAGCACTATTTATTTTTTTCATTCTTTAGAGTTTTAATTATGATATGCCCTGGAAAGGTTTTTTTTTTTTTTTTTTTTTTCCTTTGGTATAGTCCATTTGGTCTTCTGTGAGATTCTTGTATGTGGATGGGTCTCTCTTTTGAAAGGGTATGAAAGTTTTCTACAATAATTTTGTTGAATATGCTGTCCATTAATTTTTTCCTGAATTTCTTCCTTTTCTGGTATACCTTTGATCTAGATATTTAGTAGTTTTACTGTATTCCACATTTCCTTAATATTCTGTTCACATGAGTTTTTTAACTTATCAATGTTTTTGGACTCCCAAACAATTTCTTCAGTCCTGTCTTTCAGATCTGAGATTCTGTCCTCTACATGATTAACTCTATTAGTGAGGGTTTCTAGAGAGACTTTTATAAGCTATATTCAATTTTTGTTTTATATTGTATTTTTTTCTGTATTGTATCCATCCCTTTGTCAAGTTAAAGTTTCAGGTCATGGCTTAGTTTTCTTGATGCTTCTTTCAACTTATTCTTGCATTTAATCATGCCTTAATCAACTTGTTACAATATCCTCTACTTGGTGATTCACCTTCAATTCATCTCCCTCACTCTTGAGATCTCTTTGCTTTTCCTCAATTGTTAAGCCTAGTAATTTAAGCAGTGTGTTTTAAGACATAATTCTGCCTCATCTCACTTATGCAATTGTTAGTTTTATACTGATTTGCTTCCAAATCAGCGATTTTGTTGGTCAGGGTCACATATCTTATTGTGCTTTCAATTTGGGATTCTATTTCCATTATCTCCTCTGTGTTTTCTATGGAGACTTCAGTTATTGGACTAGACAATCTTGGTGGAGATCTCTCAGTTTGTTGTCATGCTTTTTCTTGCTTCATGTTTTGTTTGTTTCTGTATTGTGGCTTACCCATCTCAGGGTAAAGCTCAAGAATATGTACTTGTAGAATCTTCAGTATGTATTCTGTTTTGGGTTTGAACTGGTTTTGCAGATAATGATATTGTGATGGTGCTGTATTCACAAACACAGGTTGTGGAGTTTCCAAGTGCAGTCACCCACAACAGTATGAGGGCACTAAGCTGGCATTCCAAGCTTGGTGGTTTAGGTATTCCAGTCTAATGTGTTATCTCCAAGCTTGGAGAAGTGGCTAGAACCTCCTGTGTGGGGGTATCAAACATGCCTGTAACTGGCACTTCCTAATCCACTCTAGGCCAGACTCTAAGCATATTGGCATTCCTTCACTGGTCTGAGATATCTGGCCCCAATCATACCAACACCTCACCTTGTCCCAGTGCATAGGCCTCAAACACACCTGCACTTCACCAGACCAGAGCAACAGGCCCCAAGAAAGTTGGTGTGAACACACAGGCCCCAATAAAATCTGCATCTCCCCACCCTGAGCACACAGGCCCCAAGCATGATGGCACCTCATCCACTTTGAACCACAGGCCCCAAACATGCTCAGACCCCAAACACATCATCATGTACCTGGTCTGTGAACTCATACACCAAACATACCAGCACCTGACCTTATCCCAGCACACAGGCTCCAAACATACCTGCACCTCATCTGCCCTGAAAGCACAGACCCACAAGAATTCCACCACCTCACTCAGTCTGAGCCACAGGTCCCAAACACTCTCAGACTCCAAACACACTCAGACCTCAAACACGCTAGTAACTCACCATGTCCAAGTGCACAGGAACCAAACATGTCTTCACCTCACCTGGTGTTAACTACCAAAGCACTATTATTATAATTAATATTAGTTTATGTTGCTTTTGGGATAAAATCTTGTTATCTAGCCATGGCTGACGACAGAGTTATAAAATTTCTCCAGCCTCAGGAAACTGAGTGCTGGAATTATAGGCACATATCAGCATGCTAAGTTTTTCAGAACAATATAATTAAAACCAAAATGAACTATAATAGACCTACTCTAGTACAAAGACACACCCGCACACCCACGCACACATAACTTAGCCAACTTATCCACTGTTATGATGACTTTGTTCAGCTGAAACATGACAAATTTGTTCAAAGATGGCTAAAAAAATAAGCACTTATCAAAGACAACTAGAATGCTACTAGAAAAGAGGTCTCTGGGGCACAAGTGCTTTACTTTATCACCAAAGTGGCCTGGAACTCATTATGTTATGTAGTCAAGACTGGCCTCAAACTCACAATGACTCTACTTTCTCAGACTCCCAATTGCCAAGTTTATAACATGAACCACTATGCCTAGCTAACAACTCATTTTCAAAAAATAATATCTGAAGTGGTGACTACAAGAAAACTACAAATAGGGCTGAAGAGATGTCTCAGCACTTAAAGGTACTTGCTTGCAAAGCCTGATGGTCTAAGTTGATTCCCCAGTACCCATGCAAAACTAGATAAACAAAGTGGTGCACATGTCTGGAGTTTTTGTTTGTTTGTTTGTTTTTGTTTTGTTTTTCTTGCAGTGGAAGTAGGCCCTAGTGCATCCATTTAATCATTGTCTCTCAAATTAAATAAATAAATATTCAAGGAAATAAATTAAATTTGAGAGACCTGTACATAATGTAACATTTCAAAATAAAACATTATAAGCCACTACTAAGCTACTATTTTAGGTTTATCTCAAGTAAAATAGTGAAAAAGAAAATTAAACATGATTTAGTAATAGAAGCATCTATGTAGTATTTACAATCCATTAATATTGAAATTATTTTGCAAATATTAAAATGAAAGTAATAGTCAAATATCTGTTTTTTGAGCTAATGATATATGATTTAATCTATGTTTTAATAATAATAACCTAATTTTAAATCTGATTAATGCAAACCACATGTCTATATAATATCCTCTCTATAATAAAGTAGCAGTCATTTATGCTAAATGCTATGGTTTTCCCAGTTATACTTCCACCTGCAAGCACATTTACGCAAAACATTCCTTTCAAAGTTTTTGTAACTTTATCCTAAAGCATCATTCATCAAAAGAACAAAATTTATAGGAAAAAAATAAACTGCTTTTAAATATGATTCAGATGTTTTCATAGTATGGCTTATTTCCAAAAAAAAAAAAAAAAAAAAAAAAAAAAAAAAAGAACAGCACACCTTTTGGTAGTTAGCAATTTCTGAAAGTCTCCATCACAAATCCATTCCAGGTAAGAAGTAATTACAAAGTAAATGGATCTACGGTGGGACAATGACTGAAATGAATGCTAAAATGTAATTTCAGGAGCTCAAACCAATTCTAATTAGAACTGCACATTACTACAGAAATCAAAGTATAATTAGAAAATTATTAGTGGTGGGCTGGAAAGATGGCTTAGCTGTTAAGGTTCTCACCTACAAAGACAAAGGACCCAGGTATGATTTCCCAGAACCCATGTAAGCCAAATGTACATTGTGGCACACACTTCTGGAGCTCATTTGCAGGTGCTGAAGGCCCTGTCATGCCCATACTCTCTCTCTCTCTGTCTCTTTCAATAAATAAATAAATAAAAGCCACAAAAATTATCAGTGTTTTGAATGAAATCTGCTTTCTAGAAGAAAATATAGATTACACTGTTGTAACTGCTAAAGAGTTTAAGCATGGGCACTTCTCACAGGTTACATGTATTGATAGTATTGGTCATTATCCAAACAATTTTCCTTCAGTAGCAATTATTTGATTAAAAATAAGTATGAATTGTACATATAATATATTACAAATAATTTGAATTTTTGAACATAGTGAAATTCCTGATATTTAAGTTACATTTTAACACAAAACTTTACTTTGTATTCTGAGACATTTTTATCAGAGATAGAAAAAAAAAAACCCTCAAAATTCATATGAAGGGACAAAGCACTCAGAATAGCCAAAGAAGTCCCTATCTTTATTACTGGAAATGACTTATTTAGACGCAAGAAATTATAGTGATACAGAAACAATATGGGTTAAATAATATATTTTAAATTTTTCTTAGGTTTTGAATTATACACTCACATCACCAGTTATATTTTACATCCAAAGTCTATAGAATTAACTTGTTATGCTTTTTGAAATGGAAAGCAGAATTTTCATTAAGATTACATTGACTCCAATTAAATTCGGGTGAAATGTTATCTGAAATGTTGAGATTTTTCTTACAGGATTGTAGCATCTCTCCCATTAATAAGATTCTAACAAATAAGATCTATGTTACATTATGAAACATTATAGAACTGTACAGTGGCTGTGCTATTTGAACAAAGTAGTCATATATTTTGTTATACATCAACATTTTGTTTTAGTGCTAAAATTCCAAATTAATGTTATTGTCAAAATATAATTGGTATTAGTATGCAGTCTTTGCAGTCATACACTTTACTATATTCACTTATTGTCATTGGTGAAATAATTATCTTAGAAAAATAAAGCAGAAAATGACACAGAAAAGCTCCCTGTTTGGGAGGGTCCCTGAGAGAATAAATACCTTTGGTAATAATTTTGCAGACTTAGAATTCTGAATGCAGAAAACAATGTTTCTTCTAGAAATCAAATAAATGATTAATAATCACCTGTACCTTGAATACTATACAGGCAAATAAAGAAGAGCTATTATCATGAAGAAGTGCAGTTGCTTCCAAGTGAGCATAATATTTCAAATTCAGTGAAGTAATGGCTATTACCAGATGATGTATATTTTCTTGAATCATGACTTCCAAATTTAGAAGAAAAAATTATAATCTCTAAATTTCAAATTAATTGATAAATTACTCTTTTAGTTTTGGTTTAGTGATTTCTCATGATAATATACATAATTTTTAAAGTACTACCAAATATTTTTATACTTGTTTTATGAATTATTCAAATAAACACTAGTATAGCTTCATAGAAAAGTGTATAAGAAATACATTTGACTATACAATGGCTAAAACTGATAACAAGTAACATCATAGAATAGTTATTTATTTCCCCTCTGTCAGCTTTTTTAATGTTTTTTTTTTTAGGTAGGGTCTCACTTTAGCCCAGGTTGACCTGAAATTTCCTATGTAGTCTCAGGGTGACCTTGAACTATCCATGATCCTCCTACCTCTACCTCCCAAGTAGTGGGATTAAAGGCATGTGTCACCTCGCCTGGCCCTAATATTTATTTATGTATTTATTTATTTATTTATGAGAAAGAGAAAGAAACCCAGAGGAAGCTCTGGGACCTTTAGCCACTGGGGTAAAAAAAAAAAAAAAAAACTTCAGAAGCATGTGCCACCTTGTGCATCTGGGTTACATGGGTACTAGGAAATTGAACTTGGGTCCTTAGGCTTTATAAGCAAGTGTCTTAACTGCAATGCTATCTCTCCAACCCTATCAGCTGTTTTTGATATTATATCTCATGGGTTAGAAATATGAATTTGGCCACACAGGCTGTGATCCATGCAAGCAGGAAAAAGAAGTGAAAAAAGAAAACTTTCTAGTAAAATACTTCATTTTGAATATTTAAATTGGTAAATTTTTCCAAATGGATTTATATTGTCCTAACTTGTGTTTCATGGACATCTGTCTCTAGAAAGCAGAGGGTAGAAGACTCACTTTAGGAATTTACTTAGCCAATCAATAACATAGGTCAAAGTCTCTTTCTGTTGCATGCATTTGTCACACTTACTTCATACCTACTCCACTTTTCCTACAGTGACTTCACTATTTTTCTGGGAAAGAATGATTCCACACATCTCATTAATTTGGCTTGAAATTGAGATTTCTCCATTAAATTTGGGTGTTGCTTCTTAGTCTTTTTTGTTTGTTGGTTTATTATTTGTTTTTTTCCTCAATTTTTATTAACATTTTCTATGATTATAAAAAGTATCCCATGGTAATACCCTCCATCCCCGCCCCCCACTTTCCCCTTTGAAATTCCATTCTCCATCATATCCCCTCCCCATCTCAATCAGTCTCTCTTTTATTTTGATATCATGATCTTTTCCTCCTCTTATGATGGTCTTGTGTAGGTAGTGTCAGGCACTGTGAGGTCATGGATATCCAGGCCATTTTATGTCTTGAGGGAGCATGTTGTATGGAGTCCCACCCTTCCTTTGTCTCTTACATTCTTTTTTTTTTTTTTTAAAGAACCAATAAGCTGGTTTATTTAACAAATAAATTACATTTAAAATTAACAACAAGATGTTATAAGACAAGAGAAGCTTAAGAAACATCTCATGCAAATGTAATGTTTAGACCTTGCAGGGATCCTAACAAACAAAACATAACAAACAAGGTAAGGGCTGGAGGTACAGCTCAGTTTGTAGACTGTTTTCCTTGCATTCATGGGGCCCATGATTCTATCCCCAGGACTAAAAAGAAAGGCACAATTACACAATCCAGGAAATTTGAACACTGAGAGTTATATATTAAAGAAGTACTATTAATTCTATATGTCCACATGTGCTAGGACACTATCTTGTCCTGGCTGGAATTGACTTTTTTTTTTAATTTTTGTTCACATTTTCCATGATTACAGAATATATCCCATGGTAATTCCCTCCCTCCCCACCCCCACACTTTCCCATTTGAAATTCCATTCTCCATCATATTACCTCCCCATTATAATCATTGTAATTACAATATACAATATCAACCTATTAAGTATCCTCCTCCCTTCCTTTCTCTACCCTTTATGTCTCCTTTTTACCTTACTGGCCTCTGCTACTAAGTATTTTCATTCTCACGCAGAAGCCCAATCATCTGTAGCTAGGATCCACATATGAGAGAGAACATGTGGCACTTGGCTTTCTGGGCCTGGGTTACCTCACTTAGTATAATACTTTCCAGGTACATCCATTTTTCTGCAAATTTCATAACTTCATTTTTCTTTACCGCTGAGTAGAACTCCATTGTATAAATGCGCCACATCTTCATTATCCACTCATCTGTTGAGGGACATCTAGGCTGGTTCCATTTCCCAGCTATTATAAATTGAGCAGCAATAAACATGGTTGAGCATGTACTTCTAAGGAAATGAGATGAGTCCTTCAGATATATGCCTAGGAGTGCTATACCTGGGTCATATGGTAGATCAATCTTTAGCTGTTTTAGGAACCTCCACACTGTTTTCCACAATGGCTGGACCAGATTGCATTCCCACCAGCAGTGCAGAAGGGTACTTTTTTTCCCACATCCCCGCCAACATTTATGATCATTTGTTTTCATGATGGTGGCCAATCTGACAGGAGTGAGATGGAATCTCAATGTAGTTTTAATCTGCATTTCCCTGATGACTAGTGACGTAGAACATTTTTTTAGATGCTTATATGCCATTCGTATTTCTTCCTTTGAGAACTCTCTTTATGCTCCATAGCACATTTTTTGATTGGCTTGTTTGATTCCTTATTATTTAACTTTTTGAGTTCTTTGTATATCCTAGATATTAATCCTCTATCAGATACATAGCTGGTGAAGATTTTTTCCCATTCTGTAGGTTGCCTCTTTGCTTTTTTCACTGTGTCCTTTGCGGTACAAAATCTTTGTAATTTCATTAGGTCCCAGTGGTTAATCTGTGGTTTTATTGCCTGAGCAATTGGAGTTGTACTCAGAAAGTCTTTGCCAAGACCAATATGTTGAAGGGTTTCCCCTACTTTTTCCTCTAGCAGTTTCAGAGTCTCTGGTCTGATGTTAAGGTCTTTAATCCATTTGGAATTAATTCTTGTGTATGTCGAGAGAGAAGAATCGATTTTCATCTTTCTGCAGATATATATCCAGTTTTCAAAACACCATTTGCTGAAGAGGCTGTCTCTTCTCCAATGAGTATTTTTGGCATTTTTATCGAATATCAGGTGGCTATAGCTACTTGGGCTTACATCTGGGTCCTCTATTGTGTTCCATTGATTTACATGTCTGTTTTTGCGCCAGTACCATGCTGTTTTTGTTACTATGGCTCTGTAGTATAGGTTAAAATCAGGTATGGTGATACCACCAGCTTCTTTTTTGTTGCTCAGTATTATTTTAGATATTCGAGGTTTTTTCTGATTCCAAATGAATTTTTGGATTGGTTTTTCTATTTCCATGAAGAAAGCCTTTGGAATTTTGATAGGGATTGCATTAAATGTGTAGATTGCTTTAGGTAGGATTGCCATTTTCACAATATTGATTCTTCCAATCCAGGAACAAGGGATGTTTCTCCACTTTCTAGTGTCTTCTGCAATTTCTCGCTTGAGTGTTTTAAAGTTCTCATTGTATAGATTCTTTACTTCCTTGGTTAGGTTTATTCCAAGGTACTTTATTTTTTTTTTTGATGCTATTGTGAATGGGAGTGATTCTCTGATTTCATCCTCCATGTGTTTGTTGATAGCATATATGAAGGGTACAGATTTCTGTGTATTTATTTTGTATCCTGCTACATTGCTGTAGGTTTTGATCAGCTCTAACAGTTTGCTAGTAGAGTCTTTAGGGTCCTTTATGTATAGAATCATGTCATCTGCAAATAATGATAACTTGATCTCTTCCTTTCCAATTTGTATCCCTTTTATGTGTGTCTCTTGCCTTATTGCTATGGCTAAGACTTCCCAAACTATATTAAATAGAAGTGGGGACAGTGGACACCCTTGTCTTGTTCCTGATTTAAGTGGAAAAGCTTCCAGTTTTTCCCCATTTAGTAATATGTTGCCTGTAGGCGTGTCAAAAATAGCCTTTATTATATTGAGATATGTTCCTTCTATTCCCAGTCTCTGTAGGACTTTTATCATAATGGGATGTTGGATTTTGTCAAATGCTTTCTCTGTGTCTAATGAGATGATCATGTGAATTTTGTCCTTCAATCCATTTATGTAATGTATTACACTTATAGATTTGGGTATGTTGAACCATCCCTGAATCTCTGGGATAAAGCCTACTTGGTCAGGGTGAATGATCTTTTTGATATACTCTTGTATTCTGTTTGCCAATATTGTGTGGAGAATTTTTGCATCTATGTTCATGAGGGAGATTGGTCTGTAATTTTCTTTTTTTGTTCTATCTTTGCCTGGTTTTGGTATCAGGGTGATGCTGGCCTCATAGAAGGAGTTTGGTAGAATTCCTTCTTTTTCTATTTCCTGGAAAAGCTTAAGAAGCAATGGTGTTAGCTCTTCCTTAAAAGTCTGGTAAAATTCAGCAGTGAATCCATCCGGGCCTGGGCTTTTTTTAGTTGGGAGATTATTGATAAGTGTTCGGATCTCCATGTTTGTTATAGGTCTATTGAAGTGATTAATCTCATTTTGATTTAATTTAGGTAGGTCATATAGATCAAGAAAATCATCCATTTCTTTCAGATTTTCATACTTTGTGGAGTATATGCTTTTATGGTATGTCCCTATGGTTTTTTGAATTTCTCCGTAATGTGTAATGATGTTAACTTTTTCATCTCTGATTTTATTAATTTGTATCTCTTCTCTCTTTCTTTTGGTCAGATTTGCTAAGGGTTTATCAATCTTGTTTATCCTTTCAAAGAACCAACTCTTTGCTTCATTAATTCTTTGGATTGTTCTTTTTGTTTCTATTTCATTAATTTCTGCCGTAATCTTTTTTATTTCTTCCAGTCTACTGATTTTTGGTTTGCCTTGTTCTTCTTTTTCCAAGGCTTTAAGGCAAAGCATTAGGTCGTTTACTTGTTACCTCTCTAATTTCTTAATATAGGCATTTAAGGCTATACATTTACCTTTTAGAACTGCCTTCATTGTGTCCCAGAGATTTTGGTATGTTGTGTTCTCATTATCATTTGACTCTATAAATTTTTTGATTTCCTTTTTGATTTCTTCATTGACCCATTCATCATTTAGTAGTGTATTGTTTAGTTTCCATGATTTTGTGTATGCTCTATAGCCTTTCTTGCTACTGATTTGTAGTTTAATTCCATTGTGGTCAGATAGAATGCAAGGAATTATTTCAATTTTCCTGAATTTGTTAGGATTTGCTTTGTGTCCTAATATATGGTGTATTTTAGAGAATGTTCCTTGTGCTGCTGAAAAGAATGTATATTCTGTAGCCTTTGGATGAAATGTCCTGTATATTTCTGTTAAGTCCATTTCTTCTGTGAACTCATTTAGTCCAGGTGCCTCTCTGTTTATTTTTTCCTGGGATGACCTGTCAATTGATGAGAGTGGGGTGTTAAAGTCACCCACCACCACGGTGTTTGGTGTTATCTGTGACCTTAGTTCTAATAGTGTTTGTTTGACGAATTTGGGAGCTCACATGTTAAGTGCATAAATGTTTAGGATTGTAGCGTCCTCCTGTTGGAGTGTGCCCTAAATCAATATAAAGTGACCTTCCTTATCTTTCTTGACTAATGTTGGACTAAAGTCTACCCTACATGATATTAGGATAGCAACCCCTGCTTGTTTTCTAGGCCCATTTGCTTGAAACACTGTCTTCCAACTTTTCACCCTAAGATAATGTCCATCCATTGTAGAAAGGTGAGTTTCTTGGAGACAACAAATTGTAGGATCCTGCTTTTCAATCCAGTCTGCAAATCTGTGTCTTTTCATTGGCGCATTGAGGCCGTTGATATTAAGAGATATTATTGAAAGGTGTGTATTTTTGTTTGCCTTTTTTTTTTTTTTGTGGTTCTGTTTCTACCTGTGCTCTCTTCTGTTAACTGGTATTTGAGTATTGCTTGTTTTTTCTAGGTTCCTTATATGTGTGCTTTTCCTTTTCTTCAGCATGGAGGATTCTATCAAGTATTTTCTGTAGAGCTGGTTTTGTCTTCAAATACTCCTTTAACCTGCTTTTGTCATGGAATGTCCTTATTTCTACATCTATTTGAATGGATAACTTTGCAGGATAAAGTAACCTTGGTTGACAGTTGTGATCTTTCAGAACTTGAAATATATCACTCCTAGCCCTCTGACTTTAAAAGTTTGTGTTGAATAATCTGCTGTAATCCTGATGGGCTTGCTTTTCTAGGTAACTTGATTTTTCTCTCTACCTGCTCCCAATATTTTTTCTTTGGTGTGTGTGTTTGGAAGTTTGAGTATAATATGGCGAGAAGAGGTTCTTTCTGAGTTTTGTCTGGCTGGGGTTCTAAAGGCTTCCTGTATCTGCATTGGTACCTCTTTCCCAATTTGGGGGAAATTTTCTTCTATGATTTTGTTGAAGACGCCTACTATGTCTTTGGAGTGGAATTCTTCTCCTTCTACTATGCCCTGAATACTTATATTGGATCTTTTCATAGTGTCCCGAATATCTTGAAATTCCCTCTCATAGTTTTCTATAATTTTGTCTTTCGCTTTGTTGGACTGCATTAGGTCTCCCACCTGGTCTTCTTGCTTAGATATTCTGTCCTCTCCCTCATCCATCCTACTGGTGAGATTTTCTACAGAGTTTTTTATTTCATTAACTGTGTTCTTCATTGCTAGTAATTCTGACTGGTTTTTCTTTATTATTTATATTTCCTTATTTATGTCTTGTATTGCCTTCTTTGTTTCATTAAATTGGTGTCCTCCATCTTCTTTGATTCCTTTGATTTCCTCTTTGATTTCTTCTTTGATTTATTTGATGTGTTCTTTGACCTCTTTGAACATATTTATAATCATTCTTTTGAACTCTTTCTCAGGCATTTCCTCTAACTCTTTCTCACTGGAGGACATTTCTGATGCATTAATACTTTTAGGTGGATTTATATCATCTTGCTTTTTAGTGTTTCTTGTGATATAATGCATATATTTTTGCATCTTGGATTAAGTTAATGCTTGGATTTTCTAGCTAGCTGGGTATTCTTAGCTGTATCAATGGATTTGATGTAATATATTTTCTGGGTAGGAGCTTAAGGTGTTATATGTGGCTCTTAAGACTCTCAGAGTATCTACAAATATGTTCTTAGGGGTTGAGTTTCCCTGCTATAGGAGTATTCAAACAGTCTGAGTGGAATAAAATGCAGGTAGATTCTAAAACTTAACTCAACACTGTACACATTCCATCAAAAACAGCCCCGAGCATGTATGCAAGAGTAGTTATTATAAGGACCAGATCCTCTATCAACAAAGAGGTTAAGATTTCTGGTCTGTTGAGGGATCCAAGTCAGCTTGCGACCAAGTGAGATCCTTCCCTGGTGCAATCCCAGTTACCTTGGATGATTTTGGTCTTAGTCAAGTTGCTGCCTGGGACGTCGGGCTGGTGTTCTGATTTCTGGAGCTGGGCTTTTGCTTTTCCTGCATGGCAAACTGAGCCTGGCAATTGTGGCCCTGCAGATTAGCACCCCTGCTGCTGGAACTGCTGCTGCTGTAGCTGCCACTGCTGGAGCCACCAGTGGTGTTGAAGCTGCTGCTTCTGTGTCCACTGCTGCTGCTCCCACTGAAGCTGCTACTGCTGAGTGTGCTGCTGCTGCCGCTCCTGGGTCTGCTGCAGCTGGGTCTGCCGTGGGTGCCACGACTGGAGCTGCTACTGCTGGGGCTGCTGTTACTAGTGCCGGAGCCACTGATGTTGTTGCTGAACTCTGATCCTTCTTGGGTCCTGCTGTCGGCTCAAGTTGGCGTGGTTGGTCCCGGACCACTGCTCTGTTCACCGGAGCAGGGCTCAGGTGGTGGGGGAGGGGAGGGAGCCACAGCTGCTCTGGTTTTTTCACTGCTCTACATGTTCTTCTACCTCGCGGTCTGCTCCTCCGTTGCTCACTGCCACTCTCCCTTCATGTTTCCTGAGTTGCGGAGAGCGCTGGTGTGAGTGGAAGCTCCTACACCTGGCTGTTCCTGCGGCTGGAGCTGATCCTGGCAGCTTTCTGGTGTGCCGCCACTGCGGCGGTTGGCCGACCTGCCAGAGCCACTTTTGCCGGCCTGTGTGGGCTCTGAATGCTCTGGATCTCTTCTACTTCTCCACTGCCACTTCAATTTCCTATACACCTCACTTTTTAGTAAAAGTTTGTATTTTGATGAGTTTTTTTGGTCTTTTTCCCCCCTAGGCTGCTTTGGCGTGGTAACTACGCCACCATCTTAACCGGAAGTAACTGAAAGATTTTTTTATTAGTTATAGATATACTCAGTACATAAACAACACATGTTGGTATCATCCTTTCCCTCACACTTGTCCCCCAAAGGGACTCTCCTGGTTGGGGATTATGGTCATCCCCATGGGACTTATGGGTTGTGTGTTGTGGGAGCAGCTGTCAGTTATGGGCAAGAGGAAATGTCTCTGTGCATAATTTCCTGACCTGTGGCTCCAACAATCTTTCTGCCTCCTCTTCCACAAAATTCCCTGAGCCATTTTGTGTGCATTTTAAATCTACTTCAGTGGTGGGCATTAAAGACCCTCTGGATCTCTGGTTTGGAAGGAGTTGAGTGTCCTCAGTGTCTATCTCCTTCACCTTTGTGCTGATACCAGTTCATAATGCTCTTGTTCATTTCCCCTATTTCTCTGTGGTTTCACCTGGGGCCAGATTGGAGTGCGATGGGTCCTTTCTCTCTTCAGGTCCAGCTCCCATATGAAAAAGTCACGCAGATTCTCCAACGGAGAGTGAAGTCAGCACACATTAAATGGGTATAGACCCTCTTGTAACCCAAATTTAATGGAAGCTTGATATTGGAAAGCAAACTCATTAACTGGATGTGATTCTGACTTGTTTCCCAGTTTCTTTCCACTGAGCAGATCTGTTAGCCAATCCACGAGCAGGTGGTTACCCAGTGTGGCTTTGTACCACTATTGCATTTCTTGAGCATCATGTCTGGTTGTTTGATTCTAAGTAGCTTAGACCTCAAGTTTCTTGGGCAGATGTTGAACATGTTCCTCCAGTACCTCATGTAGCACCTTCTAGCACTACACGGGCTGTTTGGGAACTGACTCTCTTCTAGATTCCAGCCAGGTCTCCCCATGTTCACAACCAATAGCATATGGTGTCTTACAGCAGTAGGTTCTTAGCATTAACCTCTGTTGGGTAATCAAGTACTCTGACAGAGTCTGTCATGTTTTGGGAAACCTTATAACTCTCTCTGATCAACAGCTCATTATGGTTTTTAACTACATGCTGGTACTGGGAGTTACAGGTCAGCAAGGAAAGAAAGTAGAAAAAGAAAGAAAATAGAAAAAAGAAAGGAATAAAAATAAATAAAAAGAAAAAAAAGAAATAGGAGAAATTTAAGGTTAGGTTTCTTCTCACCCTCTCTAGGCCCCTTCGATTCAGGTGCTTCCCTAAGGTCCAGTTGGGGGTTCAACCTTTAGTCCTTGTTCCAGGATATAGGATTCTATGGTACCAGTTCCATTTGGATTCAGTTTTGTATCCTTACCCTGCCCTCAATCCCTACTGTCCCTACTGTCCAGGCCTTGAGATGCCTATTAAGTATGTCAGCATCTCTGGCTGATCCAGGTTAGGAGCCACAAATCAGTGAGACTATGTGATGTTTGTCTTTCTGTGATTTTGTGAGTTCACTGATTATGATATGTTCAAAGATCAAACTTTTTTTTTTTTTTTTTTTTTACAAATTTCATTGTGTCTTTTTTTTTCTAACTGCTGAATACAACTTCATAGTGTACATATACCACATCTTGGTTATTTGGGATAATTCCAGTTCTTAGCTATCAAGAATTGAGCAGTTATAAACATGGTTGAGAAAATATCTCTGAACTGAGACATAGAGTGTTTAGGGTAAATGCCCAATAAGAGAATAACTGGATAGATTTTCTTTATGGGTGGTATACTTATTTCATGTTTTTGAAGGTAGGGAGAAAATATAAAAATAGTTTAATTGGAGGTAGCCAAATCTTCTTGTTTTCTTTTAAAAAGAGAAACTTGTGATTAATAAAGGCATTTTTTTCACATAAGGTGCATATAATCTACATCAAGAATCCTCATATTGTATATATGCAAGCTGAAGAATAGATTAATGGGGGTGGAAAAACCTAAGTGAGGTCAGGGGAAGAGAATGAACAAAGGAAAGGTGAAGAAGGAGGGCTAATCAAAATCTAAGAGGGTAAGAATAAGTCATGTGGAAACCTACTTTTTTGGACAATGGCATACCTAGAAGCTGTAGATTGTTACTAGAAAAATTTCAGTGCCAGAGATGGGATACCTTCCAGTGAGTTCTTTGCCAGGTAGGTCCCTGATACCCCCAAAATATTACAGGACATTGCTAAGGCTTGTTTCCCACCAGGAATAGATGATAAGACCCTAGATGATTTCACATACTTGGACTGCAAATCACTAGAAATCCTACTGGAGCTGAGCAAAAAACCTTCTTGCTATGAACCAGTTGACAGAAAGCTGAAAAAATACTGCATGCAGTTCAATGGGAAAGAGAGAAATCAGCAGTGGAGATAAACAACAGTGGACACTGCAAGCCTTAAATTTGGCCAGCCATGCCAAATGAACCAATGGGTGCAATAGTGGCATGTCTGTTATGGGGAAAACCAACTGCTCTATAATTGGACTGGAAGTCTGCTCCATAGTAGGGAATGCATACCTGTTACTGAAAAGCTATGATGGAGGAATCATGAGTCCTAGGGGTGTAATGCCTGCTAGTGTCTGTCTAAATGTATCTATTATGCTCACCAAACTGTCTGGTAAGCACTGCTCTTAGAGTTCATACCCACGTATTAATGCTACACTCACTTTTGGTTAAAGAATCTTCTCTTTTTCAACCCAGGCACCTCTGAGATGACTCAAAAGGCACCATAATGCTGAAAAGTGACAGAGGAGTGATTAGCACTAAAACATCTCTATCACAACTTCCGAGGCTCAGGGTCCATTGTGGAAGAAGGGGCAGAAAGAATGTAAGATCCAAAGGAATGGTAGAACTGCTTACAGTGCTGTCTCCAGACACAAAATGTCCTGAATATCCATGACCTCGCAGTGCCTGACACAGTCCATACAAGATAGTCATAATAAGAGGAAAAAAAGATGATGAAAGAGATTGATTGGGAGGGGGAGGGTATATAATGGAGAATGGAGTTGTAAAGTGAAAGTGGGAGGAGGGAATTACCAGGGTTTATTGTCAATAATTATAAAGACTGTCAATAAAAATGTGAATAAATAAACAAATAAATAAGAACCCTGATATGGTGGTAGACATTTACCATTCCAGAGGATCCTGAGTGTAAGGGCAACCTTCATATTCAAATACTTCACATATATATACACATTTATCACTAGAAGATAGTCAAATTCATAGTTAAAATGTAGCATTAGTTATAGCGCCATGGAAAATAAATATTTTCATTACCTTTTCTTTTCTAATGTTGCATTAAAACATTAATTGAAGATATTTTTTCATTTGTTTCAATTATTTTCATGAACATTGTTAAATATAGTTAACACATTGTGCAACTTAAAAATAAAGATTCATCCACCTTCAAAAAGCTTTAGATATAAAATGACAGGAGACTCATAAAATCACAAGTATGTACACTGAAAACCTCTCAGGGTTCAGAGAACCTTGACTGTGTGTTAATTTCCTGGCTGTTTTTCCCCACTTTACTATATGAGCATAAAACTGCTGCTTGCTTATCCTTGGCACACTCTCTCCATTTCCTATGGTGGGGCAGCTGGATTGTATGTAAGGTGGCAATATGCTCAACTAAAATGTGAAAATTTCTAACTTTGTTGATGATAATGGTGACCTGCAGGATGAGAGGCTAAGGGAAAGTCAGTTGGGGGGAGAATTCTAGGAGAATCTATTTGCAATTTGAACTTTTTCCTTTCCTTCCTTATTATGAAGACATATTCCTCATATTGAAGATGATATATATGTATCTCCCAGGCATGCATTTCTACCTTCTCCTTTGGAATATAAGTATAAAAGGCCAGTGCTAACTTTAGACAAGCATAATAAATAATTTATTGTCAGTTCTGTGAAATACTAGTATTATTCACCTCCAGCTGGTTACAGAAAATTAAAATTATGTTTTATATAAGATGAAATAAGAAGGTATCTTTAGTCTGATATGTTGAATTTTTGCTTGATGTTTTATGCATTTGCAAATAAGGTCATGTTGCAAAGATACCTGGCGATATGCTCACTTATGCCATGTTGATAGTTTAAGAACATGAAGGTACTTAATTCTGCCACTCAGTGAAATTCTCTGTAGTGTATCAGCAAAAATTTATTTATCCATTTTATTATTTATGAAAATTTGCATTACATGCAATATTTACTTATTTTTATTTAAACATGTTGATAGGAGCAATCATAGATATATTTCCTATATATTATATGGAGTATTGTCAATATTTTGGTTGGTTAGAACTCCTAGGTAATTTGTGCATGTCCAATTTCAAACATATTTAGTAAAATTGTGTTTTTACATACTTATACCTGCTTCCATTGTTGATAGTTGTGAGAGAAGAGTTACGTTTTCACTATTAGTTATTTTCCTTTTTTCACCCTGGCAAATGTGATAATTTAGTTCATGGTGTCACCTTGCACATATTAGTTTACAATGCTTTATCATACTTTTGTGATTGTGCTCCTTTTATGAAATATGTTATTAATTGATCCAATGTGTTATTTATTCTGGTATTTTATTACTTTTAATAATTATTTTATTTTAAAAACATATATCTGTGTTGCTTGAAAATTGTAATATACCTCTGTTGCAACTATGTTTAATGTTTTCAGTACTAGGTTGTTGCATATAACAATCTTTTTACTTTATGGCTTATGGTTTTATTAAATGTCTTCTTTGAATTTACCTTCAATTAGGTAGCTTAAGTCTTTAATCAATGTGGAATAAAATTATTATGAGATGTGAGAAAGGAATCAAATTTGTTTTTATAAGCATGAAGAAAATCAGTTTTTGAGAACCATATATTTGTTCTCTGTATTTCCTAAGTGATTTAAAATTATGCCTAGTACATTCATCAGTTTTTCTTTATGTTTTTGGTAATTTTATTGATGACTATTCTATTTATACACTTAACTTTCTGTCCTTGCAAAACCATGCACTATGTGAAATATGGTTTCCTTATTAGCATATGCAGTTAAATGGGCAGGTATGCCCATTTCCATTCTTTTGCTTCTCTAGATGTGTCTGATTTTGACAAATTGCAGAAAAAGTTGCCCAATTTTACTTTACTTATGAAGATAATTGGAATTACATTGTCTATCAATGAATTCAGAAAATATTAATATATCTATGATATTTTAGTTTCCTATATAAATTATTGTTTTTAATCTACTTAGATATTGTAAATATATATGCAAAACATAAAAATCCCACAAATCATACACACATTTTATATTTATTTGAGATTATGCATAGTTTTGTTTCATCTGTAAAGCATACCTTGTTTGTAGTTCTTCTGTCCTATTTCCCTTTGGCTAAAAGTTCATAGGCATAGATGCCTAAAATTTCAATGCCAAGCCAAATCAGAAAAAAAAAAGTATTAGTAAACATGTATTTCTTTTCAGTCACAACAGAAATACATTTTAGTATCTAAGTCATTTGATTGGAACATCTTTGATAAATTTTGAAATTAATTTGTATTTTATTTCCAGTATTTGAGTTTTTTAAGAAAAAATTATGAATTCTGTAACAAGCTATTGTCCTCATTCAATGCTGATATACAGTAGAATTTTTTTCGTGTTGAATTTTATTTTATTTTATTATTTGTGTGTGTGTGTGTGTGTGTGTGTGTGTGTGTGTGTGTGCATGCATCAATACTGCTTGAGGCTGGAAACAAATGGCAGACATTTGCATGACTTTTTAAATCTGGATTTATCTGATGAATGGGAAACTGAATCTAGGCAAGCAGGCTGGCTTTGTAAGAAAGCTCCTTTAAATACTGAGCCATCTCGCCAATCAAAGACATTTTAATTTTTGCACGGTGGAGCAAAACTTCTTTATACAGACTAGGTCAGCAACACTGAATGATATCCCTGACCATGTTTTTTTTTTTTTTTAAATCAATTGAAGGGTAAACATTTTTAAATTATATAAATTTACTTTCATGGGAATTTCTTCTTTATTAAATGTACCTCTTGCTTGAATATTTGGTAAAGCTCAGATAAAAACTTCTGAATCTACACTCATGGTACATTTCTAATATCTATTAGAAGTATACCATGAGGATCATCAGCTCACAGAATTTGAATATAAGTGTAGCTTATTAGTATAATCATTTCATTCCCAAAGAAGATTAATATTCAGCTTTGAAAACACTCCCTGTTGGGTAATGCTGGTTTCCATCAAACTCCTCTGAGGTATAATCTTCTGCCTAGAAGTTGCTTCCAGCTATCTAACCTATATTTACCAAAGGGGTAATATTTAATCTGATGTTTACTGGCTTTATGAAAAATTGTGTTTTACATAAACATCAATTTGTTGTAATTCCTGGTACACATTTTGATAGATGTTGTGATAGAAAAGGACCATGGATAAAAGAAGATCAAGTTCAATCTAGTATATTGTAAAGAACCCCTTAGATATAATATAACACATGCATTAATTTAATTCATACTCTGAAAATAACATACAGTGCTCATTGTGGTTTGATTCAGGTATATCCCATAAACTATGTGTTCTGAATGCTAGTTTTCAGCTGGTAGCCATTTGGGAATTGGAGCCTCCTGGAGATCGTGTATTGCTGGATGTGTGCTTATGGGTATTATAGCCAGCATCCCCTTTTGGCACACCCTCTTGGTGCTATTGTCCACCTGATATTGGCATGGGGGTGATGTCTACCTTCTACACATGCCATTATTTTCTCCTGCCATCATGGAGCCTCCTCTCAAGTCTGTAAGCCAAAATAAACCCTTTACTCCCACAAGCTGCTTTTGGTCAGGTGTTCTCTGACAGGAACGAGAAGCTAAGTGCAACAGTAAAATTGGTACCTAGAAGTGGTATCTTTACTTCTAGAAACCTGTTTGTGTGGTATTAGTCACCTGGAACTTGAGAAATGAATATGAGAGGATTTGAAACCTTGACCTAAGATACACCTTGCAGTGCTATAAGTACAGTGTGCTAAACATCTGAATAGAATGAAGTAATAACTATGAACTGTGAGTTTTGGCTGGACTGGTCTAAAAGCAGTTTTTGTGAGGTTTGCTGTTATGCCTCTGTCCTGAGGGCTGCATTCCACAGAGGTCGACTGGTATGAGCAGAGGAACATGGCAGAAAAAAAAATGTTATCTTTGCACTAAAACTTCTGCCTGTTCAGCTGCAGTTGTTTGAAATATTATAACTACTGAGATTGGGTCAGCTGATCTGAATTGGGACAACAGGAAAAGTGCAGACTCTTTTGAACTAAGGGGCCTGAATGCTGAGTGTCCTGTTCTTCAAAGTCTGCTTTATTCCCCCATGGGTTAACAAATTGGCAGCTCACCAGGTACTGTGGAGTATAGCAAATGCATGAAAGAGAGGGTGTTTGAATTTGCAACACTATTTTGTATTCTGGAAATGATCATGTTAAATGTGATGCAGGCTTACTGGATTACCTTCATTGCAACCGGATGGAGTCATCAGTAGAGATGCTGATACCATGGGATGACTACCAAGGAGATCTGCTGGCACTGGATAAAGCTTTCCCACACTCTGAGAAGTCTATCTGGAAGAGCAGAATTGGAATTTAAGAGAATTGCCATTGGTAAAAACTATCAGATTTGGAGACTAGACTGACTAGAGTTGTGGATAGGGAGTATGATATTTGCCTTGTTTGCTTTAAATCTTATATTGAATGAATATTTTTCTTTGTTATGCCCAATGCCATCTTTTGCAGTGTGAATGTTTATTCTGTGCCATTATGTTTTTGTTTTCTTTTGTTTTCTTTCTTTTTTTTTTTTTTTTTTTTTTTTTTTTTTTTTCTCAGTTAAAGACCTTGGAGTATTGGAAATTTTAATATCATTGGGATTGATAAAAACCATTGGGGGGCTTTAAAAATTGGACTGAATCCATTGCATTTTACATCGTGGATGGTTATCAGTTTTGGGGGGCCAAAGATGAAGTATGGTGGTTTAATTTAGGTGTCCACATGAATTTATGTGTACAGAAAGCTAGGCTCTCAGCTGATGGCAATTTTGGAATTGGAGCCTCTTGTTAATATATTGTTAGGGGTGTGGTTATTCATTCTATAGCCAGCTTCCCCTTGCCATGATTTAGCACATTCTCCTGGTGCTATTGACAACTTGGTGTTGGCAAGGAGGTGATGTCCACCCTCTGCTCATGCCATTGTCTTCCCTGCCATCATGGAGCTTCCCCTTGAGTCTGTAAGCCAATATAAACCCTTTACTCTCACAAGTTTCTCTTGGTTGGGTGTTTTTGACATCAACTTGAAGCTGACTGCAAAACAGTATATTTAAGGCACTTGACTGCAAAGCTTAATGACCTGGGTTCTATTCCCCAGTATCCATGTAAAGCCAGATGTACAAAGTGTCTAAAGTTCATTTGCAGTAGTTGGAGGCCCTAATACACCTATTCTGTCTCTCTCTTTTCTATCTTTCTCTGCTTGCAAATAAATAAAAAAGTAAATAAATTAAATTTTAAAAATAAAAATTCAAAAATGCTAATGAGTGACTTTATTTCATAACTTAGAATTTTATAACCCACTTTACTTATTATGATTGTACCTGATTAATAAAGGAATTACTTCATTTGGGACAGCCAGCTAACTATTCTTCTTTTGGAAGGAAAAACATATGAGTTACGTATAAAACATCAACATACATCTGTTTCAACTGCACAAAACAATTCATTTGCAAATACACTTGTGTACAAAGTTTTCATTTTAACCATGGCTATGTTTCTTATATATGACAAAATGTACTGAAATATCTAAGGAGTTGGGCATATTATAATAAGAGTACATAATATTCAAGCTCAGTTGTAGTTAATACACTTGCTAGCTTTGAATAAGTCTCTGGATCTGATTCCTAGAAATGGAAAGAAATTCTCAGATAATGGAATCGACCATCTTGTTTAAAATCTCAGACCCCACATTGACCACCATAATGCCATCTTATTACACCACATATATGTACATTTTTATATACATACATATATATATATAATGTACACATATATTATACATATGTATTATACTGATCTGCAAATTTGAAAGTATAGTGATAACCTCAAAAATACTGTGTGAATGTTGACCCTAAGAAGATTTAAGAAACAGTGCCTTCTGATGTTCAAATATTTTCTGTGCTTTATTTCCTTTTCTACTAGTGTATAATACCTGTACAAAATCATTGGATTCATCATGATATCTTCATACATGTATATGACAGCCTTGGAATGTATTTTATGGCTATTCTTCTGTGAGTTTCTATTACCCTTATTGTCATTATTTTGATTAGCATAATAAAAATTATATCTAAAGCTATAGCTATATCTTGTTTGTCAGGTTAGCAGATATTCTAAAACATTTTTCATAGTAATAAAGAATGCTAATGCATATGTTTCAGGCCAGACTAACTATGTTGAAATATCAGCAATTATTACTTGTTTCAAATAGTTTTGTATTAGTATGGAAGTCCAACATGTACTAAATTATAATAATAATTGCCCCAATATTTTTGGATACACAAGGGATTTAATTAATGAATACATATATAGTATTTAGGATAGGATTTAGCACATATTAATACACCAACATCTCAATATGAAGTTTGAATATATATATGAAGTTATTCAATATATATATATATATATTGGTTTTTTGAGTTAGGGTCTCACTCTAGCCCAGGCTAACCTGGAATTCACTATGGAGTCTCAGGGTGGCCTTGAACTCACAGCAATCCTCCTACATCTGCCTCCCGAGTGCTGGTATTAAAGGCATGTGCCACCACACCCGACTTTATTCAATATTTAAACATAACTTCATATGCATTTTAAATACTCTGAAAAGAATGGTGATCATGCGCAAGTATTTCGAGTCTAATATTTTATTTCAGGTTGGAGTTGATGACATGCTAAAATTCTCTTAACTAGCTGGTAGAACATCATCCTAATTAGTCTTAGTGGTTTAAGTTAATACATTATAATACTGATTACTGCATAGTCCATGGGCTTACAGGTTATGGTAAGGGCTCTTCACTATAAAATTGTTGAGGTACATTTCTGTCAGTCTTTAGCAATCCATAACCATGCTTTACATTCCCTTCCAAGTTTACATTTTGATGGTAAAGGTTGAACAGGATTCTATATGTGTTTAACTCATAAGGCAGGTCTGAAGGTGGTATTACCACTGTGTACATACAGTAAGGAAATTGACCAGATAAGTTGCATATACATTGGGAATTATGTCCTCTGTGCTCAGAAGAGAAATGAGATGAATTCAGAATGTTCAGCATATTTCTTCTTTTATAAAAATTAACAGTTATTACTTTCATATATAATTTGTCTGCATGACAATCATATGAACCATTATTGCTCAAGCATGTGAAGATAGATATTTAACACCAGTGTAAAATGTTGATCAATGTGAGTAATCATGAGAATGTTGATGCGAATGCTGAATGCAAAACAATGTAAGCAGTAAATGTTTATTGCCATAGCTGAGGGTGAGTGCAGTGTAAGACAGAAATATGAACTTTTGAATGCTTGGATCCTCCCTGTAATATTATAGGTAATAATTCTTCAAATAAGCTAACAGAAAATATGATCACAGGTGTTGTCCATTTTATATATATTGTAAGGTTTCTAGGTAGTCATCACATTATAAAGTAAATCATTTCAAAAAAGTGGACTACCAAACACAACTCATTTGTTTTCTATCAAGAATGTCATATTCAAAATAAAATGATTGAAAAATTTATGGCCAAGTGTTTAGAGTGCTAATCTCCACAGAAATGAGCAGTGCCTGCCACATAAAGCTAAGCTCCACAGCCATTGTTTCTTTATGCAGGAGCTATCACATTACAGAATTTGTCCAGAAGCACAGCGAGCCATATTATGACTGCATTCTATTATCAGATGTTTTAGAAATAAATTTTACTGAGTGTTCTTTTGTCCAATTTTCTTCAACTTTGCCTTTCTAATGGTTCCTAAATAATATTATTAAATTATAACTAAAATCCAACATTCAAACATATTTATAATATTTTTAATAATTTTATTATATAATAAATATAACATATTTAACATGATAACTATAGTTGTGACAATTGTACAAACTTATAAAGTTGTGCATTACCGGGCTGGAGAGATGGCTTAGCGGTTAAGCGCTTGCCTGTGAAGCCTAAGGACCCCAGTTCGAGTCTCGGTTCACCAGGTCCCACGTTACCCAGATGCACAAGGGGGCGCACGCGTCTGGAGTTCGTTTGCAGAGGCTGGAAGCTCTGGCGCGCCCATTCTCTCTCTCTTCCTCTATCTGTCTTTCTCTCTGTGTCTGTCGCTCTCAAAAAAAAAAAAAAAAACTTGTGCATTACCGCAGTCCTCTTTTTTTATTAAGGCATATTGTTTGTACAAAATAGTAGCCTTCTTTAAAACCTTTCAATCAGTGAAACAATTTTGGTGAGCCTCTTTCGAGGCAATACATTCTCTTACTCTCTACTTTATGTCACCAGAAATATGATCCGTCCTTTAAGTTTGTCCTAAACATTTATCTAAACAATAACATTATTTGTCTCTTTTTTTTCTGGAAGGGTTTTGAGGTCCATCTATCATATCATTATTCATTATTATCATTTATCATATCATATCATTATTCATAGCTTATTGTTTTCTACTACAGGCATATGTTGCAGTTTTTAGGGAACCATCTTTTTCTTTAACTGCTGAGTCATCTCTTTAGCCCAGGCAAGGGTAACACCCTTTGCTTATACCCATTCAATGGGTTACTTCCACTTCTTGGATGTTATGAACATTGCTGCTACAGCCATTGAAATATCTTTGAAAAAAAAAAAATACACATTAAGCCTGACCCTAAAATTGTTGAGTCATATGGTAATTTATCTTCAGCTTTAAAAGGAACTGACAGAATCTTCCACAAAGAATGCCCTTTAATTGTTACCAGCTATGTAGGGCAATTTCATTTTCTTAAAATCCTCATTATGCTTGATCAGAATGTCTACATTGTGTATCAGCATTCTGATGCAGCTGTGATTATAGTGTTAATTCCCATTTCCTAGGGAAATATGTTAAGAAAATTTGTTAATTCACAGTAACAATTTATGCTTAGAGTGGTGGCTGATGCTTCCTTGATTAAAAAATTATGCATGTTGTTCCTTTTTGAACTTGGATGTTTTCTTATTTTTATTGGTTGTGTTTTATTTATGCATTTTTGAATGCAAACTCTTTATGATTCCCAAATATTTATACTCTATTTGCTTATCATGTGATTTTTGTCTGAAGGATATTTTGCCTTAACAAAAATGCATGCTTATTTAATTTTTATGTTTGTACAATTACAAATATTGATACAATAACATATCGTTTCCCCTATTTGTTTATCTCAGTTTTAAGTGAAGGTCTATATACCCAGCATTTCTAAATATTCACAGGTTTTAATAATGACAGATTTAACAGTAACTGAGATAAGAGTCAGGGTCTTCTACTGCTGAAGACACTATAGGCAGTTGGCAGTAAAATGGAATGGCGTGGCTAAAGCTAGAAGAGAGTCAGTCCCCAAACAGTCAGCGCGTCTAGTGCCAGAAGGTACTACATGGGCGACTGGGAGAAATGACCAATATCTGTCCAAGCAACTCATGGTCTAACCTCCTTAGCAGCAAATAACCTGTTGCTATGCCCACACAAGTGCAATAGTGGCACACAGACATGGTGGGGAACCAACTGCTCTTGATTTGGCTAACTGATCCCCTCAGTGGTATGGGACCCATAGCTGGAGCTGGGAAACAAGTCAGAACCATATCAGAACCATTAGCCCACTCTCCAATAACAAGCTACCATCATTCATGGGCTACAAGAGGGCCTACACCTATTAAATTCTCTATAAAAAAAAGTAAGGGTTATTTCATTTGTCCTGGTGCTAACTTACTCTCAGTTGGAGATCTGCTTCTCTTTTTCAGATAGATGTAGCTCCTAAGGAGAGTGCCACCCCATCATACCTCAAAAGGGCCCCAGCTGAAAGTAAGAAAAATTGGCGAAACAAGCAAGGGTGCTGTTTTCCTGATGAACCGGATACCAGCACAAGGGGGAAGGAGACCAACACAGAGAAAAATCAACTCCTACCAAATCAGAGAGCCAGATCCTCAGAAGCCCCCAATACCTCATCACTGAAGCAGACCAAAAATGAACCCAGCATGGCTCATGGAAATTTTGTGGAAGAGGGGGCGGAAAGAATGTCAGAGCCACATGTTGGGTCATGATATGCAGAGACATTTATCTTACCCATAACTGTGGGCTAACTCCACAATGCACGACCCATATACCTCAACAAGGAGGGGTCAATGGGGAAGGGGCAGGTCACCGATGAGCCTAATAATGGTACCAAACTGACTGTATTTGCTGAATACAAAACTAATTAATAATAAAAAAAAGAATTCTCATGTACTTAAAACAAAAAGTCAGGGTCCTATGACTATGTCTATCTCCTAGCTTTATATCTAATTATTTCTACTTATTATACTTGTGTCATTTTACAAATATTTTCTGCCATATTAATTCAGAAATTAATAAATCATGCCTTTTAATTTTTTTCACAAAATGTATAATAATGAATACTCTAAGACATAGATTAAACTAATACTTGCCAATTCTTTTTTTGCCATCTTTCCATGTTGTTAAATTTGAATTTACCATTGATCATATCTTTACTTTAAAATCATAGATGGTTCATCTGCTTACTGTGTGTGCCCAGTCCTCCACCAATTAAGCTTTCTTAACTTCTGCCCCTCTGAAAAACCACACATTGTTTTATTTTTAATAAAGCAGATTAAGTAACTTTCGTTGTTCATAAAGTTACTTTTCAATTGAGACTTAATTTTCTATTCTAACAATTTTAAGATACTCTCTAAACCTGAAACAGTAATCACTCTAAGAAATTTCTGGAGTTAATTATTAAAAGTGGAAAGCTTAGGCTACCATTATTGTCACAAGTAGGAGGAGGAGGAAGAACTACATTCCTATGAAGTAGTCTTTCTTAGTAACAAACTATTTTGGGAATAGTAGAAAACTAAAGTAAACCTAAACAAAAATATAACCACCTTAAGAGGCCTGTGAATTGTGAAGCAAGAAAAGCACTGAGAGGAGCAATGTAGCAGTGAATCAGTCTTTTGACTTCCTTATCCATCCATGTCTGCTGAGTACTTCAAGTCCCTCAAGGCAAACCATCAGACCTACCTGGGAAAACAATATTGCCCTTATCTGAAATGCTATGTGGTGGTTTGATTCAGGTGTCCTCCATAAACTGAGGTGTTCTGAATGCTAGGTTCCCAGCTGAAGAGATTTGGGAATTAATGTCTCCTGGTGGGAGTGTATTGTTGGGAGTGGGCTTATGGGTGTTATAGCCAGTTTCCCCATGCCAGTGTTTGGCACACTCTTCTGTTCCTATTGTCCAACTTATGTTGGTCAGCGAGTGATGTCCACTCATGCCATCGTTTTCTCCTGCCATCGTGAAGATTTCCCTCGAACCTATAAGCCAAAATAAACCTCTTTTTCCCACAAGCTACTGTTAGTTGGGTGATTTCTACCAGCAATGTGAACCTGACTACAAAAGGCTACAAATGGAAAAAGTTGGACAAAGCAGTCAGGAATTGGAATCCTCAAAATAGCGAAACAAAATAAAGTTTTTCTCTATATATGTTGTTTGTCTCAGTATTTTGTTTTGTAAACCTAAGAAACCAGGATATAGATCATGACTAACTGGAAACCAACAATGAATGTTTTGTGCATGTAAACTGTATTTAAGGATATGGAAATTACTATAGATGTGGGCTGGAGAGATGGCTAAACAGTTAAAAGCACTTGCTTACAAAGTATGATGGCTCAGGTTTGATTCTCCAGCACCCATGTAAAGCCAGAGGCACAAAATGTCACATATATCTAGAGTTCGTTTACAGTGGCAAGAGTCCCTGTCATACACTTACCCATTCTCTCTGTGACTGCCTCTTTCTGTCACTTTGTCTCTTTCTCAAATAAATAAATATATAAAAAAAAGAAATTACTAGAGATACAACAGCATTATCTGCAGTGAAGGGGTTCTACCAACAAGGCATAACAATTTCAAATGTGTATGCATCAAATGAAGAGAAACTTATACAATTGGAATAGAAGTAGATAATGCATCTTATACATTGCTGTTAGGGATATAAATTATAGCCAAATTGGAAAGTAGCATGAATATTTATTTGAAAACCTATAAACTGGGCTGCAAAGATGGCTTAGCAGTTAAAGGCACTTATCTGCAAAGCCTGATGAACTGGGTTCTATTCCACATTACTCATATAAAGCCAGATGCACCAAGTGGTGAATGTTTCTGGAGTTCATTTGCAGCAGGAACAGGTCCTGGCACATTCATTCTCTCTCTCTCCTTCCTTACCTCCTCCTGTCACTCCCTCCTTTTCCCTTCCTTTTTTTTTTTCTTTTTTGCCTTCAAATCAATAACTAAAATCATTTATTAATATTTTATTCACTTATTTGAGAGTAAGATATAAAGAAGGAGAGAGAGAAAGAGAGAGATGATAGATAGGTTGGGCATGCCAGGGCCTCTAGCCACTGCAAATGAATTCCAGACACATGTGCCACCTTATGTATCTGGTTTTAAATGGGGACTGGGTTATCAGATTAGGGTCATAGGCTTTTCAAGCAAGTGTCTTAACTGCTGAACCATCTCTCCAGCCCAGAATAATATTTTTTAAAGAAAGAGAAATCAACATTCACATTTATGAACTTCAACTCTCAGCAATTGACATTAAGTACTAGATAAAAATCAGAACTGAACAACTGGAATATTCCCACATAACAACTGTACTCTTTCTCACTTTACTACTTAATGGTATCTTTCTATGAGTTGTAAAATAAACCAGTATTCATATTTATACTCAATCTACTTTTGGGGGATTCTTTTTGCTAATAACATAATGCTTTAATTTATCTATTTAAAGAAATTCATTATAACCCTAAACTTCCACTTACATTTTTTTTCTATTGCCATAATGACCTTTCTTTTAATATTTTTATAAAATTTTCTTTATTTATTTGAGGGAGAGAAAGAGGCAGAGAGACAGAGAAGGAGAGAGAGAATGTGGGTGTTCCAGGGCCTCCAGCTACTGCAAATGAAGTCCAGACACATGCACCCCCTTGTGCATCTATGTGGCTTACATGGGTCCTGGAGAATAGAACCTGGATCCTTTGGCTTTGCAGACAAATGCCTTAACCACTAAGCCATCTCTCCAGCCCTTAGTCGCTATTATTGACACAATAGTAAAACTTACTCTTTTCTTATTTTATTTATCTTATTTTTATGTTAGAGCTCCATTATATTATATGTTTAATTAACAAATGTTCTTTATAGAAGTAATTTTTTTTTGTTTTACCCCCTCTTCACATTTGTCCCCTTTTTTCCCCTACATAGTTTTACCTTCATTTTCATGTCATATGTATACATGGTCTTTATAAAAATATTTTTGTTTATTTGCAGGGAGAGAGGGGAGAGAGACAGACAGAGGGAATGAACATGCAAACAAACTCCAGATGCATGTGCTACTTTGTGTGTCTGGTTTAAAATGGCAACAGGGGAATCAAACTGTATGCTTTAAGAGGAAGCATCTTAATCACTGACACATGTTTACAGAACCTATATGGTATTTTCCAAGTGATAAACTCAGTTAACACCTTTACAGAATGCTATTTGTATTAGTATTGCATTAATTGATTCAGATTTGAACTAGGACCCTGTTCTGTAGCATACTAAGAGACTTGACTCAGTACATATGAATGTAAAATTTCACCAAGGGTAAGAGGAGTTCCAGTTCCATGATTTTACTGTGGGCTTAATTGGTATAGGAAGAATTTTCATCCCTGAGATATGAAATGATCTAAGAACTGAACCTAACCTTCACAGTCAACAGCACTATTTCTTTGGTGATATATATCAGCACACATGCCCACTTCAAGCCAGGCCTGGAGGCCTTGTTCAATTAATACCTTCTCAGGTGGAATAAACAATCATTCTTCAATATGAGTACTTTAGCTATCTATTTGATTATTTTTTCATGTCTTCCAGAGAAGCATGCTTTAAGGTTTTTTTTTATTTCTTTCCTTTTATTTTTGCCTAGTAGCCCAAATATTAACTAATTTCTTTCTTAGAAATTTAATGTGCTCCTAAGAAAGTATAACTCATGGTTTACTAGGGCAATTACATTAATTATGTTCCTCTTTTTATATTTATCCTCTACCATATATCTATCTGTCATCTATCTATGGACCTATCATCTAATAATTCTCTCTTCTGTGTCTGTCATGAATATTTTTCCTATAGTTATCAATCTGCATATGTCAGATGTCAGTGTATTTGCTTTATTCTGTTTCTCTGTATATTCCTATATTCCTGTAATCTGCACATGTCATTTTCTGACTATAAGCTTATCTGTTGCAGTTACCACTGTTTCCACTTCCCTGTTGATCTGTATGTAGCTATGTGCATGAATTTGTGTGTATGTACCACCTGATCAATTACTGTATTTTCATGTCCTGATATTTGTCTCTCACCTCCCTATCTTGCTGATTACCTTGTTATCTATTGATGAAACAAAATATCTGTTAATACAATGTAGTATTAACAATATGTTAAAATTTACTACTTATAGCAAGCTACATAGTCCACAGGTTAGGTGGAGTAGAACTTCCCTTAAGGCTGAAGCAGGAGAACAAACTGAGCTCAGGAATGCAATGTGAGTTTAGGCAACACAATGATACCTGATCTCAAGATGGTATATAAGAGTAACTCATTATTCATTTGTGTGAATTTAATCTAATGTATTCAATCATCATGTCTTTGTAGAATTAGAATACCACTTTGATAAGCTTATGTTAGGAAATACTCAATTTAAGTGCTTAGAAGTGAGCTTTGCAGTTAAAAGTGTTTGTTTTCCAAAGCTTCCAAGCCAAAGAACAAGTCCCAAGTGACCTATGTAAGCCAGAAACAAAAAAGTATCACAAACAACAGGTTTTTGTTTGTAGTGGCCAGAGTCTATGGCATACTCAGACTCACACCCACATGTGTAAATAAATAAATAATATATTCAAATTCCTGAAGATACTTTTTATAAAATGAAATGTCCTAATTAACAAAAAACATGTGATTAAAAATTTTTTAATAATAAATCAAATCTTTTGAGACTCCCAAGTCAAAAAATAATCAGTAACAAATTTTTGCTTTTTGCATCTAAATTACATTAGATGCTACTAAATGACTTAAAATAAGCAAATATAGGGCTAGAGAGATAACTTAGTGGTTAGGTGCTTGCCTGTGAAGCCTAAGGACCCCAGTTCGAGGTTCGATTCCCCACAACCCACATAAGCCAAGTGCACAAGGTGGTGCATGCGTCTGGAGTTCATTTGCAGTGGCTGGAAGCCCTGGCATGCCAATTCTCTCTATCTGACTCTTTCTCTCTCTGTCTGTCACTCTCAAATAAATAAATAAAAATAAACATTTTTTAAAAAAATAAGCAAATATAATTTACATTATTTTTTCATGTGTATGTGGTATGCATCTGTATGTGCATACACAAGTGGGCATGTGTGTGTGGTTTGAACACGCATCTGTGTGTGCATATGAAAAAAGTATATTCTTAAATACAATTGATAGATACATATGAATTAGTTGTTCGTGAAAGGTGAATGACAATGAACATGGGAAAGAATAAGTATAAGTGAGAAAAAAATCTCAAATATGGGCTGGAGAGATGGCTTAGTGATTAAGTGCTTGCCTGTGAAGTCTAAGGACCCTGGTTTGAGGCTCGATTCCCTAGGACCCACTTTAGCCAGATGCACAAGGGGGCGCACAAGTCTGGAGTTCGTTTGCAGTGGCTGGAGGCCCTAGCCCATCCATTCCCCCCCCTCCCCAGTCTCTGTGTCTGTCTCTCTCGCTCTCTCTCTGTCTCTTTCTCTGTCTATCACTCTCAAATAAAGAAATAAAAAATAAACAAAAAAATTAAAAAATCTCAAATATACACAAACTTATTGCTATTTGCAAGACATTAATCATTTACCACTACTTTTATATTATTCTGAACTAAAATTCAAAAATCTCAAAAATAAGGTGTTGGGAAGTCTTCTAATATCACATTTTTATTGCTGAAATGAAGAAATATGAATTTGATGCCAATTCAATTAGCTAAATTTGTAATCAAGCCAACGACCTTAACTGGAAGCAGTTAATTAAGGAATGACTCCCAATGCTTAAGAAGAACATTGTTATTTGTAAAGGGTTTCTTCTCTGCCCTGATATGTGCACACTTTTAGATTAATAACCTCAATAGGGATAAATTTGATGGATAATGTAAGAGGTGTTAATTACAACTGATGACAAAATTAAGATGGGTTTATATAGGCACAATAAGTTTAATTTTATATGATTTAATGGTAAGTCATGTAGAGACTTGAATATACATTCACAATTAACTATAAAGTTTTCACATAAGTGTTTAAGATTGTCTATGAAAACATTATATTTAATACATAATGACTTATCCTCTACTTATTGTATATATATGTATATCACAGATATTCATGATCTAAATCTTGAAATGACTTCTCAAATTATTAGTATGCATCAATAGTTATTCATAATAGTGTAGAGATGACTTACACTTTCTAAGTAAAATTTCAGAGCGCTTTAAGATATTGAGACATCATGTGTTTTACCAACACAAGTTTGAAACAATAAAAGGGACCTTCTTAGCTTCATGGACCTTATAAAGGGAATGCTTTAGAGAGTCCAGGAAATTTATTTTTGTTCACTGAACAATTAAGAGGTTTTAGTCTGGAAAAATAATAATATTCTGTTTGCTATTTTTGGTCTCTCTCTCTCTCTCTCTCTCTCTCTCTCTCTCTCTCTCTCTGTATGTGTGTATAGTATATGTGCTGTAGTGTGTGAAGTGATGCGATGCGATGCAATGCGATACGATGTGGTGTGATATGTGTATAGCACATGCATGTGTGTATATAGATGTGCACATTCTGTGCACACATATGCAGAGGCCAGGAGAGAGCATTAAGTGTTCTCTTTTAGTCTGTCACTCAACAATTTTGTTTTCTGTCACTGAGCTCTTCAGCCTTTCCTCTCCCAACAACCCTATAGAACTTGCATTACAAACGTGTACATGGCCCTATACAGGTCTTTGCCTGGGTGCTGGAGAATCTAACTTGGATAGTCTCAGGTCCTCTCAGTCCTTCATGCTCACACAGCAAGAGCTCTAAATAACTGATTCATTTCTCCAGTCACTGTTTTGAAATTAAAAAAATAAAAATTTTGGAAAAATTGGTTAAAGATACCATTGTCCTTTATCCAGAAATATATAACTGATCAAGTTATTTTGAAACACTCTAAGGACCCCCCCAAAAATGTTAGAGTAAAACACATTTTTTTCTGAGTAGGGATTGCAGTTAAGTTGTAAAGAGTTTTTGAGTAGTGTTTGCAAGGTCCTATGTTCAGCCAATTAACCCCAAAGTAAAAAAAGTAGAATAAAATATATTCTTTTTTCTCATGTTCTGAGATGTATATGTTAGCCATTTCTTCCCAGATGCAGTTTTGTAATTGGTAATAGTTTACTCCTTGAAAGTAACTTAAAAAATTAATTATCATAATATTTGTCAAACAGAATTACTACTCTGTGTTTGCCACTCTTCCTGTAATCTGGACTCATCTATGGTGAGGCTGTGACCATGATCATCATGGCCTCCACAGTGTGTACAACAGTGGCCTATTGTAAATGTTCGATAAATTATTCTGAATGAAGAATTCACTGTTCTCCTTTTAACATTTTTATCAAATATTTGAACATTGTGGATTACAGTAGAACCATACAAATTCTTTTAACATTGTTTGATGTCAATGTAAAATTATTTAAAATGCAGATTATAACTAAGATCTCTTTTGACTCATGACAGTAATTTTAAGTTAACATTGTGAATGATAAAATTAGTCATAAAGATGATTTCCTTTACAATCACTATGTTTTACCAGACAGCCATTCTGACAGCTTTCTTCAGAATCTTTTGATCCATGCCCAGTACAATAGGCATCATTCTAGACTTGCTCAACCTGAGGTTTAAGATCTCTGGACAAACATGATATTGTCAGACTGCAAAAGCTAAACTTAATATACAAATCATGGAAGTCATTATTTTTCTTGAATAAGAAAATGTACATCAACTTTCATAAACTATCACAGTACTAATGTGCTTCCTTCTAGTAAAAACTGCATACAAATAAAATACATCAGGAAGAAAGGGCTGACTTATATGTTTTGGAAGTGTCAAATGTTCATTTAAAATGCAGTCAACAGTGATAGGGATATAGCTCATGTGTAGAATGTTATCATCAATTGTCCCTAGGATTGTCTTGACAAAAAATCAACAAGAAGGAAATTTTATAGCATGGTCTTTGATGCCTTATTGTAATTTTCACTTAAACACAATATAGTGAGATCATGCAGTGTGCATGAGACATGTATAAAACTTCAGTAATGCCACCAGCAACCTAAATAAATGTAACCATAAAGCCATTCAAGTCAGTCTAGAGGAGTACTGAGGAGGTAACAGGATGCAGGCAATTTGTGATCCACAGGGTTTGTTTTCGAGACAAGCCTAAAGACATGTTTTTTTAGTTCTAGCATTTCCTTTTATTTTCCATATATATATATATATATATACACTTGAATGTAAAAAGCTGTCATAAAACTATAAAAACACAGTACTATTTCAAGATACAGTTTTGTTTTGTACTGAATTTAGTCATGCACAAGAAGAAGAAATAAAGAAGAAACCATTTTTTGTTGCAACAATGAATTTTTGAGCACATCTGATTATCTGCTGATTTTATACTCTACAGACTGATCAAGAATTAACTATCAATTGAATAATTAAGCAATATATTCCTACATATCTGTGAAGTCTATAAACATAAGGGCCACCTATTCAGCCAAAATGTATTTATACAAATGACATTTGAAAACTAATAATACTGCAGGAGAGAAAATAGTGCAGGAATACAGTGAATTATCACAAATATAGCCTATTTTTGAAGGTGAAATTTATTTTTCATGAATTTTACAACTGAACCAGTTATTCTTACTTTTCCATGGCTTTGCACTTACAATGACATAGTCAAATAATTACAACAATGTAAACTGAATTCTAGAGATACTATACAGTACATTTTTATGAACTAAAAGTAGAATCATATATTTAAAAATCTGTTAACAGAGTGGGGCATGGTGGTGCATGCCTTTAATCCCAACACTGGGGAGGCAGAGGTAGGAGGATCACCATGAGTTTGAGGCTACCCTGAGACCACATAGTTAATTCCAGGTCATCCTGGGCTAGAGTGAGACCCTACCTCAAAAAAAACAAAAATAAATAAATACATAAAAATCTGTTAACAGCATAGAGCTCAGGTTAAGTACTTTTATTACACACACATAAGATTACTGAAGATGTTGTATATGCTTAGCATTCTTGTTATAATAGTAAACTGAATATATTCGTACTTTAAACCTCATCAGAATGTGTATCAAATGTGCATAATTTCTTCATGTGAAGTATACCTCAGTAAAGCAAAGTGGAAACACATTAGTTAATGTTTTTCAGATATATGTAGATATAGATATAGATGCATCTATCTATCTATCTCTCTATCTATCTATCTATATGTATATATAGAGAGAAAGATGCTTTCATAGAATTTAACCACATAATTATGTAATGTAAGAAATTTTATGAAATGGCATGTTTTCAGCAAATATAAGAATGAGGGAAGCCAGAGTATGATTCTATCCAAGGTTTTAGGGTGTGATAACCTAAAATTGTAATTTCCAAGGTAATAAGAAAGGTGAATCAACTCAAACACTAGAGAGGGAAGGAAGGAATAGAGTGAAGAGGAAGGGAGAGAGGGAATAAATTTGTCTTTCCATTTCCTTTTTGTTCTATGTTAATCCATGGGGGAATAAATCTTGTCCTGGAAGAGCAACACACTTCCTTAGAATTCTTCCTTCAAGCCACCTCCTTGCCAAAGAATTTGTATTCTTACTCATTTGAGCCTTTGATGGATAGATTTTGCCCTTATTCACCTTTTCCATTATTGCAATGCAAAGCAGTTGTCACATCATTGGTGGTGATAATTAATTTAACAATTCTCGCTTCAGAAACCTAAAACCAATTTCTGTACCTGCAACTTTAAACTTGGTTGAATTATTCCTATCAAGAACTGTACATTTGGACCTAGAGAGATGGCTTAGAAGTTAAGGTGTTTGCCTGAAAAGCCAACTCCCCAGTACCCACGTTAACCAGGGGCACACACATCTGGAGTTTGCAGTGGGTAGAGGCCCTGGTGCTCCCATTCTGTCTCTTTTTCTCTCTTACCTTCTTTCTCTATCAAATAAATAAATATAAATAAAATACAAAGTGTACATTTTTATACCTTCTACCAAACACACCAATCTATTGCTTTTAAATTTAACCTTGACCAAACTGTCTGGTCACGGACATAAGAACACTGCCAGCATTTTCACCAGGACCCCAGTTCTAATTATGTTCTCTTCTTTAAGAGTTCATAAGTCAAGCCTTCATAGTTCACAATTCTTTCTGTATTTAGCATTTTAATCTCTGGTAAGAATAGTCCATCAAGCTCTGCTCACAATACTGAAAAACTTATTAAATTCAAAGTACCAAATCTTTTCATATTCCTCCTACCCATAACTTCCAAAATACCTAAACCCAAATGGTCAGATTTATCAGGGCAACATCCCCAATCTTAGTACCAGTTTTATTGTTGCAGTTACTTTTTGTTGCTGGCCCAAAGCACTTTTGGGAGAAAAGTGTTTATTTCAAATTTAAGAAATCCAGGGGAAGTTCCATCTTAGCAGAAGAACCTGGCTCACTTCCATAGATACATCCACACAGAGAGAGAAAAACCAATCACCACATGCAACAGCAGCCAGCAAACTTAAGCCTCCAGAGTTCAAATTACTCTCCTTTCACACCTTACAATGGGACTCAAAAAAATGCCCAATGAAACCAGCCCTGCTGAACATTCAAGTTACAAGCTTAACCAAAAATACTTCAGGCTATAAGGGACATACATTTACATTCAAATTATCACATGCCCTTAATGTATTTAAGGATTATCATGAGGGTATAATTCTAATTTATCATAAGAAAAATAGTTGCTCTGACTTATGTGTCAGGAGGAAAACAATAGCTAACACTAAAAATCCTGAGTCATTTTTAAGAAAAACAACTAGAAAGGTTTTGTGGGGGTGGGGGGGATAGATGATTCTTGTAACTCTGAGAAAACTGTGCCTATGAAAGCTTTTGCCCAACATCAGGTTGTCTGGGGTTCCTTTCCTCTGTCTTCCCTTTGGAGGTTGTTATTAAATCTGTCCAGTTTACTTTCACAGTGTTGCCTAAATTCGAATCTTTCTTGCTAGCATCATGTCCTGTGTTATTTCACTCTCTTAAACTGGACAAATGATTTATGCCTGGCAATCTCAAACATATCATTATCTATACCACAATGAAATTCCTGAGATTCCTTTAGTATTTATGCTAACCTTGAGCACCTCTGAATTATAATACAATGTTTCCCAAACACACTTTTTTATATATATTATAGGGCACAAAACAGTTCTCAAAACAACATCATTGTTAAACAAAACAAGCAAAGCCTTGCTGAGTAAAACAGATATTACCTGTGAGGATTTATAATTTAACAACAGAAATAAAAATAACCTTAAAATAGTCTATGGTGAAAGACCTTCAACATTGTCTGTTTTCCGAGTTATTTTTTATTCTTCCAAGTTCAATTATCACACACACACACACACACACACACACACACACACACACAATTAAATTATTTTCTGTGTTGTGTTTGATACTATTGGTATTCTGCTAATCTTGTTAGTGCCTCATTTCTATATTCAGAATAAAGCCCAGAGGCTGATGCAGTAATACATCATTCCTGGACTAACTGCCCTCAAATGGAAGACTGGGGCAAATCCCTCTTGCCCTCTTGCCATAAACAAAAATGCTCCTCTACATGCAACTCCCTTGGTCAGTCACTGTTCTTAAAAATATTTCTTTGAACTGCTAATCTCTGTACATCAAATATATTTCAGGCAAAATAGAAAAAAATTCCTTAACCTCCAAATCCCCAAAGCATTTATTTCCTTATATCAGATATAGAATTTTACTCATACATTCTGAATATCAATAATAAAATTGTAATTTGACTGGTATGTGTTATCCTCAGTAATTTTTAAAACTGATGTTATAGTAGAATCTATGTTGTACTCAGTTGTGTTATGCTGCACAGAACGTAGTGAGATAAAACATGATTATTAGTGGGACATGTTGTGTCTTTTGCCTTGCTACAACTGGAAGGGATATAGGTCATCAATAGAAACTTCCTCATACCTTTTCACAGCCCCCAAAACAGAACCACTCCTTACCAAACAGAAGGGGCAATGAGATAGGTGCCAATTTGGGATGAATCAGCTATTTATTCAAAGTCAGCATTATAGTTGATAAGCATAATCAATCGATTTTTATACAAAACTTCAGATATGCATGTGTACTACATCCGAAAATAGTCCCAAGAATTAAGCATCATGTATGTTTTTATATCTACCTATGTATAGACAGGTATGTGTTAGTTTGAGTTGCTTCCATTTACCCAATCACATACATTAGAAATAGAATTAAGAAAACTTAAAACCTTTTTATATAAAGCCTGGGAGATGTCTGGAATTTGATCCCAGGACCCTCATCAACAGCTGGGTATATGAACATTAGTTTTGTAACCTCAGTCTAGCAGAGACTCAAGGATGGCTAGCAACCCCCCCCCACCACCAAAAAAAAAAAAAAAAAAAAAAAAAAAACAGCAAGATCCTATATCAGTAAGAAACTCTGACTCAGGTAAGAACACACAGCAGAAGAACCAGTGGGATGTATCCAGACATCCCACCCCAGACACCCACTTTCTTCTCTCACTATTCCAGTCTAGTGCAATCCTCCTTGGGAGGGTGCATATGCACATGCATACATGCACCACACACACCACACCATGCACACAAGCGCACACATTTTTAAAATCACAAAATCACTAGACTTTTTTTCCCCTCCCTATTTCTGTTTTGTGAACTAAAAATACCTATCTGCAGATTACAAATATCTCTGGGTGAAAATTAGATGAAAAACAAACTGACTACCTCTTTTGGTTATTCACTGGGTTTTTCTCCTCTAAGCCACTGGTTAGTTCTTAACTCATAAATAATTTCTCCAGTCCTCTGCTATTGTTCAACAATGACCATGATTAGGAGTGCTTCATTGTTTTGTTTTAGAGATAGGGGTTTATGTAGCCCACAATGGCTTTTGACTAGCTAGGTACCTCAGGCTCACCTTAAACTCTTAACATTTCTGTCTGCTCTTTGCAAATGCTGAGATGACAAGTTTGTGTCATCATACCTGGCTAACTTCTTCCCTTTGTAATTTCTCTTAGGTGGACACATCAGCGTTTCTCCCTCTGCACACCCTCTATTCTACGCCCTCGACACTCATTCTCAAGCTCTGGGGATATACTCCTTATTTGCTCAGAGACAAAAATTGAAGAATCTTTAAGATTCAACACACCACTTTTTGCTCCTAATGGCCCCATTTCTTCCCTTTCATTCCTTCTATGACTTTAACAGGGTGTGAATCTCCTGACCTACCAGGTATCTCTACTCAGATAAAATAAGATATGGTTTCAGAAATTCATGTAAACAGAGCTTATTTTCTCCACTCCTCATACATTCGTCACTGAATATTTTGAAGTCCTGAAATCCATTTTTATTGAATAACATGCTATAAAAACCTGCAAAAAAATTCAACTTTTCTCTGACATTCAGTGATATATAATTTTTAAATTATTTATACAATTATATTTCACTAAATTATTGAAATGTGCCATATCTAGGTATTAAATTTATTATCTAAATGTATTTTTTTTTATTTGAGAGCGACAGACACAGAGAGAAAGACAGATAGAGGGAGAGAGAGAGAGAGAGAATGGGAGTGCCAGGGCTTCCAGCCTCTGCAAACGAACTCCAGACGCGTGCGCCCCCTTGTGCATCTGGCTAACGTGGGACCTGGGGAACCGAGCCTCAAACCAGGGTCCTTAGGCTTCACAGGCAAGCGGTTAACCGCTAAGCCATCTCTCCAGCCCTCTAAATGTATTTTTAATGCATCTAGGCAAATGTCTTTCTTTGTGTATCTTTCTACTTTCCACCACACTTATAATTCTTTGTGAAATTAGAGAATCTCCTTACTTCACAGGAATGTATTGAGGATGACATAATGTACTGTCTTGGAATGTTTCAATATGACAGGAACAATAGAATATAATACAAAAGTTATTAATAAAATATAAGCTATTGGATAAATGATTTGAGCAATATAAACAACTGAGAAAGAAGAAATGAAAGAATCTAACTGTGCTCTAATTTATTCCTCCTTGGAGCAATGAAGGAAATTTTTAATGAGTCAATGTGGCTTTCACCAAAACTTTGTACACCCCTTTCTTTAAAAGTGTTTTATGCATTTGTTTGCATATCCACTGCAGCTGTTGCCACTATCTGATTTTTCTACATTTCCACCAATCTATGAAAGTAATATAATTCTGATGGGCAGACAATTACAATTAACCCCTCAAGGTAAGCTTTGTTAGATTCTCATCTAATTTTTGTACCTTGAGATTTCTGTACACAGGACATTTCAAAAAAATCATGAGATAAATAATGCGTTCAACTTTGTTATAACATTTGTCAGAACACAACAGTTTTGTGGATGTGAATGTATGTGTATACTGTGCATGTGGGGGGAGTGTGTGTGTGTGTGTTCATACATGCACATGCGTGTGGTTGCCAGAGGGCACACCTTGGGTGGCATACTCTGGTATGCTTTCCACCTCTTTTTTTTTTAATTAATTAATTTATTTGAGAGCGACAGACACACAGGGAGAAAGACAGATAGAGGGAGACAGAGAATGGCGTGCCAGGGCTTCCAGCCTCTGCAAACGAACTCCAGACGCGTGCGCCCCCTTGTGCATCTGACTAACGTGAGACTTGGGGAACCGAGCCTCGAACCGGGGTCCTTAGGCTTCACAGGCAAGCGCTTAACTGCTAAGCCATCTCTCCAGACCCTCCCACCTCTTTTTGAGACAAGGGTTCACATTGGTCTGGAGCTCGTAATTAAGCTAGACTGGCTAATCAGTGAGTCACATGATTCCCCCTATGTCTGCCTCGACAATGTTGAGTTTACACGCCCATGCCACCATGATGGCTGGTTCTATGAATTCAAACTCAGGCTTTCTTGGTTGTATGGCATGCACCTTACCCTCTAGCCATCTTGCCAACCCACGCTGTGCAATTTATATACTGAAGTACTTTTAATCATTATTAGCATGATGTTGTTTGACTTCTCTGAAACAATAAAATCATATTTTGCATCCAGGGCATGTGTGTTGGAGAATCAAACTTTAAGCTAGCAGCTGAGAGGCTTTGGAAACAAGTGGCTTTAATGAATGAGTCATCTCCAAGACCCATTAATTTTTCATTTTCTGCCCTTGATATTCAACATAGCTATTACATATCATTTATATATGGCATTACAAGACTATTATGTCTAAAGTAAAAATAATGAAGAGTACAGTATAACTTAAAGATGTAATGTATTGAGAGAAACAGCATTTTAACCAACAAAATCACCATACTCCCTAACTATGTTGACTATGTATTTCCCCCATTTAGAGTTATTTTCACTAAATGAGATGTTTTATTTTATTTTTAGAAGTATTTGAAATAAGTGATAAACTTCTAATTCTATTTTATTTTTTCAGGCAGCAATAACTTAATATGGAATCGTTAGTTCTAACTTCAGGAAACTGTATTCTTTAATATCAAAATTATTATAATCTTTATTGGTGAATAATAATTTTATATATCCAATTATTCTGGCATAATATGAAATTTTGTTTAAGGAAGTAAACAGCCATATTCCAGAAGAAATAGGATTACAAAATAGTATGACTTTGACTATTCTTTCTAAGGAAGGAAAGGGTTTATTTTCAGCTTACAGCATTAAGGGAAAGTTTCATGGTGAGAAAGGAATGGTAGAAGGAGCATGAAGCAAATCTGGTCACATGAGTCAGCAGTCAGGAAGCAAAAGTCCAACAGGAAGCTGGTCTATAGAATTTAAAGTTTCCTCCCACAGTGACTCATTTTCTCCAGCAAAAATCTACTTGCTAAAGGTTCCACCGACTTCCCCAAAAGCACCACCAACTGATGAAGAAATGCTCAAACACATTATCCCGTAGGGGTACATTTTACTTTCAGACCACAACACTCTTGGTAATGGACACACACATACAGTATCACACAACCTTGTAATACATTTCCAACATTATAAACACTTCCTTTTTTGAATATTAAAATTGGTTTATTCCATTTTTAACATTAAAATTATTTTTCCATTTTCAAATTTCTCTCTTTTATTTTATGTGCTTGCTATTTATTACAAGAAGTAAAATATTATTTTTGCATTAAGAATATGCTTTCTTTGTATGGATGCACCATGTACTGGTACCATTTTTTCCCGCCTTCTTGCCTATTCTGCAGGGGCCCCTCCTTAGTGGGGTTGCTGGTATCCCCCATGGTTTTATGGATTATATGTTGTGAGAAAAGCAGTGAGTAATTGGGAGGAGGCAATGCCTCTGGGCATGACGTCCCAATTTGTGGCTCTTACAGTGTTTCCATCTTCTCTTCTGCAAAATTCCCTCAGCCTTGGTGAGTATGTTTTAAGTCTGCTTTAGTGATGAACTCTCAAGATTTCTGCCTTGATATTTGTTGAGTATCCTCGTTCACTCTGGCATTGATTGTCAGGCTCACTATGGAAGCAGCACTCTTATTGAAGAAGGTGAAATCTCATTGTTTTAATTTGCATTTTTTGATTGATAGGGATGTTGAACATTTTCTTCAGTGTGTGTTAACAATTTATATTTCTTCCTCTGAGAACTCCCTAGTCAGTTCTATACCCCATTTTTGAGTGGGTTGTTCATTTTTTATTGTTTATTTTTCAAATTGTTTGTAGATTTTTAGATACAGTGTTACAGCTGGAAATTTTTTTCTCCTATTCTGTGGGTAATCTATTGGTTCTGTTTATTGTGCTTTTCATCTTGATGAGCTCCTGTTGGTTGTGAGATTGTTTAATTTCCTGGGCTATTTTTTCTTCCAGCAATTGAGGAGTTTCTTGGAGTTGATTTTTGTGTATGGTGAGATGAGTGCATATAGTTTTATTTCCCTACATGTGGTTATCCAATGTGTTCAACAATATTTGTTGAAGATAGTCTCTTTTCTCCAGTTTACATTATTGGCACCTTTGTCCAATATAACATAGCTGTAGTTACTTGACTCAAGTACTCCACTATCATCAATAGACATATCATCTAAGCAGGAAATCAATAAGGAAATAATAGAGCTCAACAACACCATAGACCAACTTGACATAATGGACATCTACAGAACATTTCACTCCATTTCTACAGAATACACATTCTTCTCAGCAGCCCATGGAACCTTCTTCAGAATAGATCATATATTAAGCCATAGATCCTGCATCCATAAATTTAAAAAAATATTGACATAAATTCCTGCATCATATCAGATCACAGGGCTTGAAAGCTAGAAATTAACAGCAGGAGACACATCTGGAATTCCACTAGCTCCCAGAGACTGAACACACATTTAAAACATGAATGAATTGTGGAAGAAATCAAAAAAGAAACTGTAAAATTTCTAGTATTAGGTGATATTAAAAACATAACTTAACAAAACTTATAGGACAAAATGACTTTAACTTTATAAACAAACTTGTCTCCAAGTATCAAATATTATTAGTGTCAGAAATAGAGATATGAGGTCAGATTATGATAGAGTTTACATTTAGTTTTTGTGAAAATTGCCAAATTGCAGCCATTATTTTATAACTACAAAATGAAAGGGGACAATGGAAATCATTGTGTATTGCCTATCACTTTTCACTGACAAATTATGCATATCATATACTATGTCTATTTTTGGCATATATATATATATATGGCTAGATATGGACATATTTTATATGTAAATATCACATGTTGGTAACCTACTCTCATTCCTCCTTGCTGCTATTCTAAAAAGGCCTTCCTCACTGGGGATGGAGATCAACCCCATGGGTATTGTGGGTAATGCATTATGGGGCAGCAACCAGTTAAAGGGGGGAGGCAATGTCTCTGTGCAAAATGTCCCACCTTGTGGCTCTAACAATCTTTGGTTTGAATATTTCTTGTTTATCCAGTGCCTTCAGGTGGATGGTCAGGTTATTGATTAGTGATCTCTCTGTCTTTATAATGAAGGCATTTAGGGCTATGAATTTTCCCCTTATGACTGCCTTCATTGAGTCACATAAGTTTTGGTAGGTTTTGTTTCCATTATCATTCAAATCTAGGAATTTTGAAATTTCTTTTTTCATTTCTTCCATGACCCATTCATTATTTAAAAGTGTATTGTTTAGTCTCTGGGATTGGTGGTATTCTTCATGTGTCTCTTGTTAATTTCTAGCTTTAAAGCATTGTGACCTGATATAGTGCAGGAAGTTACTTCAATTTTCCTGACTTTATGAAGGCATGCTTTATGTCCTAATATATGGACAATTTTGGAGAAGGTTCCATGGACTGCTGAGAAGAATGTGTATTCAGTAGAGTTGGGGTGGAAAGTTCTGTAGATATCCTTTAGGTCTAGTTGATCTATGATGTTATTGAGCTCTATTTTTTCCCTGTTGATATTCTTCTTGGATGATCTGTCTATTGATGATAGTGGAGTATTGAAGTCTCTAGCTATGATGGTGTTGATGTTTATTTCTCTGTTTCATTTTCAAGTAGATTTTGTTTTAGATACTGTGGTGCCCCCATGTTTGGGGCATATATATTTATGATTGGAATGTGCTTAAGTTGGATAATTACCTTGATGAATAAGAAGTGACCTTGACCATGGGATATGGTTTACAATTATGGAAGTTTTCAATAAAAAAGTTAACTTAAAAAATAAAAATTAATTTCAAAAAAAGTGACCTTGTTTCTCCTTTTTTGATTACTATTGTTTTGAGGTCTATTTTATCAGATATTAATGTAGCAACACCTGCTTTTTGCTTGTTTCCATTTACTTGGAATATCATATTTCAACCATTCATCCTGAGGAGGTATCTATCTTTAGTGGTGAGATAGGTTTCTTGAAGACAGTATATAGAATGGTCCAGTCTTTTGATCCATCCAGATAACTTGTATCTTTTGATGGCTGAGTTAAAACCATTAATATTCAAGGTTATTACAGTAAGGCTTGAATTAATCCTTGCCATGATGAGGTGTTTTATGTGTTGGGTGCTTACTTGTGCTATATACTGATTTGATGCTGGTCTACTTTGGTTATTATGATCTTCTTCTTGTTGGTCTTGAGACTGGTTGTTTGACTGTTCTGTGTTGAGTATTCCCTCAAGTATTTTCTGCAGGTATGGCCTTGGGTTCATAAAATTATAGAGTTGACTTTTTTATGGAAAATTCTTCTTTCACAATTTATTATAAAGGATACTTTCAGAGGTAAAGTAGCTTGGGTTGAAAGCCATAGATTTTTCAGAGTTTGAAGTGTTCCATTCCAGGCTCTTCTGGTTTCCAGGGTTTCCACTGAGAAATCTAATGTAATTCTGATTGAATTGCCTTTGTTGGTTGTGAATTGCTTCTCTTTTGCTGCTTTTAACACTCTCTCTTTGTTTTTATTGATGAGAGTTTTAACTATGATGTGTATTGGAGAGCTTCTTTTTTGGTCATGCCAGTTTAGTTTTCTGTGGGCTTTTTGTATATGGATGTGTCTCTCTTTTGACAGTTTAAAAAATCTTCTTTAATAATTTTCTTGAATATGGTCTCTGTGACTCTGGCCTAGATTTCCTCTCCTTCTGGTATACCCATGAGCCATATGTTTGGTCATTTTAGGTTATTGCGGTTTCCTCATATTGTATTCACTTGATTTTTTTGAACTTAGAAACGTGTTTGGCATCCCAATAAATTTCTTCTGTCCTATATTACAGGTCATGCCTTCCACATGAGTAACTGTTTGTGAGTGGTTCTAGAGAGGTCGTCATAAATTCTATTTGACTTTTGTTTTTTTTGTTGTGATGTTTTCTATAGTGTCCATCTCTTCTGAGGTATGACTTCAATTCAAATTCTGGTTTTCTTGATGCTTCTCGTAGTTCATTCTTGCATTTGACCAAGTCTTCATTAAGCTTAATCAACCAGTTGTTGAGGTCTTCCATTTCTTGACTTACCTTCAATTTATTCATACCTTTTTGGAGGCTTGCAACATTTTCTTCCATCAAGTTAAGCCTACTATCAAAAGCTGAATGCTCTAGGAGATGATTCTATTCAATTTCATTGATATGATAGTTGGTTCTTTGATCATTTGCTTCAAGATTAATGATTTACTTTTTGAATCAGGGTCTCATTGGATGTTATGTTTTCATTTTGGGAATGAATTTCTGTTTATTTCTCTATGATTTCACTGTAAGATTCCGTAGTAGGACTAGGCATCCTTGGTGGAGATCTCTCAGTTTTCCAACATTTGTTGGCTTTTTTGCATTGTTGTCTACCCATTTTAGGAAGACTATTTTTTTGAGGAGGAAGGAAGTTTGTGTCCTTTGACCCATTCACCTTCTGACTCAGGTGAACAGGGCTGCTGGTACTTAGTGTCCAGTCAAGATAGAAGAGCAAATGGCCCAATTCCACATCCCACATAGAGAATAGGCCTCCCTGAAGAAGGCACAACCGGGTTTACCAGGACAAGGAGACTAGGGGGAGTAAGGGAAGAAGGTTCTGGCCTACTTCATGCTGAGCCTCCAGGACATGAAGCAGTGTAGGCAACCTTGACTGGAGAGGAGGGAGCAGCCCACACACTGACCAGGCAGGGACCCCAGACCTGGGTCTGTGGGAGGAGATCAGAAATGTGTCCAGCCTACTTACCAGCATGCCTGCCCACACACTGACCTTGCAGGGGACTCAGACCTAGGCTGTGGGCTATTGTATTTATTTTAATCGTGGCTAATTCTCTTAAGAGAAAACTTAAAGTCATATTTATTGAAAAAAAAAAAAAAACAACAACTAGCAGTAAGCCTAACTAGTAACACAAAAAGACTACTATAAGAAGAATTTCAACAAGGTGGGAAAAAAAAAGAAGAAAAAGAAAAAGAAAAAGAAAAAGGAAAAAAAAAAGAGAATAAGAGACAAGTGAAAAAACCTTCCAAGTTCCTGCTTGACAAAATTAACTTTATAAGTACTATAGTATGAAATGTTACCTACTTATTCAATTTAATCTTTTTTAAAATTCCAAGGACATTCCTCACTGAATTGGAAAAAAGTCCAAGAATTTATATGTAAACAAGAACACAATGAACAACCAAAGCAATTCTAAAGAGAGAGAACACACATGGAGGTATCACAATACCAGATCTAAAATGATTCCACAGGGCGATAATGAGATTTCAAGCATGGTACTGCTACCAAAACCAACACATAGAACAATGGAAAGGAATAGAGGACCTTGAAATAAACCCAAGCACCTGGGATCATCTATTTCTTAAAAAAAATATTTCTATTACTCTATTTATTTGAGGCAAGAGAGAGAGAATGAGAGAGAGACAGAGAAAGAGAGAGTGTTCATGCAGGGCCTCCTGCCACTGCAAAGGAACTCCAGATGCATGTGCTATTTTGTGCATCTGGCTTTACCAGGGTCCTGGGGAATTGAACCTTCACCCTGAGAATTTATAAGCCAGCACCTTTTATGACTTAGTATCTCACCAGCCCCACCTAATCTTTGACAAATGAGCCCAAAATATTCACTGGGGAAAGAGGCAACCAATTCAACAAAGGCTGCTGGAAAACCAACTTTGCTTCATGGGGAGCAGCTTAGCAGTTAAGTGTGTTTCATACTCAATCATGTGGGCCTGACTGGTGCTGGGCTATCCAATTTCAAATCTCAAGAACCCACAGCTAGGCATGGCCACATACGTCTGTAATCCTAGTCATATAGGGAAGGAGTGCAAAAGAAAGGTCAGAGGTCACACAAACCCCAGAAATCTCCAGGATCAAGAAGAGATTGTCTTAGTCAAGAACATAGAAGACAGAGGGAGCAGGACAAGCAAATCTGTGCTCTGACCACTGCAAGTGAGTGCACTCCTCCATAAGACTGTGCACATGGGAATGAAGGGAGCATATATTCTCTGTGCATATGACACACACACACACACACACACACACACACACACACACACACACACACAAATGAACAAACTGGATGTCCACCTGCAGATGAATGGAAATAAATTCCTATCTTTCAATTCAAATATCAATTCAAAATGGATGAAAGCACAGAAGATCCATTCTGTTACTTGGTGCCCATCGGGGTGAGTCTTCCAGGGAATGAGAGTCATCCTGAGGTCCCATGTTGCTCACTGCTGTTTAGTAATTTCCTCAGCAATGAAATATTCCCTCCTGAAAGCAGTCAGGACGTCAAAACATATGGAAGAATTGAAATGTAAAAGGTTTCATGACCACTTCTACATGACTACATGACCACTTTTCAAGTTTATAGGCATGATAAACAGCTATTGAGAGGTAGAATTTAACCAGTGTTACATAACAATTGAAACATTCCTTGAAGGTGGATGGAGGAGCTCAGATGACTAAGAAGGCAATCATTCTGGGAAAAAGTTGAAAGATCCCTCCCTAATTCTATATGAAGGAAAAACAACTGTTTTGGAAGAGACTCTTTTACTGATATGTGTGAAAGTCATGTACTAAGACTCTCCAAGTAGCAGAGCTTCCTACAGGTTATGCATTATTCCAGAGATGCAACTTCCCTGAATCATAACCTATGGTGAGGTGGGCTGTTCCTTGTTTTGGTGATGTATCTGTCTTTGAGTCATCCATGTTCTGTAAGTGGTAAGCCCTCACTATGAGACTGACAAAGGGACATCCAGGGAGATAACTGTGACACAGAGAGCCATATCCAAGGAGCTATGAAAAGGTCATCATCTGGTATGGGATGAGACTTTTTGATCGTACATGTGCTTTGGGGAACCCATTTTCCTGTTATTAACCCCTCACCTGCTCTATAAAAGTAACCCCAATAAACTCACTAGTTCACCAAAACTTGTCTTGCTGCAACCACACTTTGGTTTGTCCTCTTTGTCCTCTCTATGGTAAATAAACTGTGTTGACCTCACCCCAGGGAAAAAGTTTCCTGGGGCAGTCTTCAAAATTTGACAGAAAATGTAGTTCTCACCTCAAAAGGAATGATAAATTGTTTATTCTTGAGTCAAATATGAATAACCATGGTCTGAGGACATGGATTCAGGTTACCCCTCAAATAATGTTTCAATGTGGAAATGGTTCTATGAGATTTTATCAGTTGAAGAACAAATAAATTCATAAATCAAGCCCAGCCATTCTCCAAATGCACTAATGGGCAACAAGAATGGGTGGGTTATGGCAAAGTGTGGAAAACTCTGCTATATTATATTTATGTGCTTTAATAGCATTCTTAGCTTTAGGACTGGATTTGATAGTCAAATCGTGGTAAGAGCAGAGTGAGCTATGACTGGCTTTCAAACAGACTAAAATTAGCCCAAATTACTTTGTCTTCTGGCCTATAGCATTCTAATTCTCCACAGTCAGAGAGTTAAGTCTTTTGGCCTTGTATTTTTAGCACATGTGTGGCTTTTCTTTTTTTACTGGGAAATTCCATTCGCAGGACAAGGTTTTAACTATACTCCTCATGCTAGATATTACCTATCTTGAATTAGTCATCTTGGATAATGGTAACTTATAGCCTTGAGCCTTCATTTCAGCATTACTCCTGATCTTTTGCCCCAGGTAATTTCAGATTTACTCTGCAATTCCATGCACTCTAATCTTCTTTCATTTAGTTTAGATTACAAACAAATGTCAGCCCTTAAGAAATAATTGCTGTACAAGAGCTCAGTCTCAATATTGTTAGCATAATTCACCATCAAGGTAGTATTTCAGTTAGTTAAATTGTATTTAGTTATTAGGTCTCCCGAGCTTCTCCTATTTGAGAGTTCCCCAGTGTTTCATTTTCTGTCTTTATCATTCTTGAAAAATACCAAATATTCTGTGGAATGCCATGAAATCTGAGATTGCATCATAATCACCTCATAATTACACTGGGATTATGTGTTTTTATAGAGCATACTACTGCAGAGGCTAAATGGTTTTTCCTATCATATCTCATCAAGGAGTCTGTGATATATACAAAACATACTGATGATAGTAACATACATTTTACAGTTATAAAGTGAGTGCTCATTTTCTTCTCTCCTTAGAATCATTATAACTCTAGTTTACCTTCAAGTACATTAATCAAAAGGATTAGAATTACAACCTGAGAATACATATCTATGAAAATTATTAGAATTCTTCAAAAACATTGCTTTTCCTTCTTATTAATCAAGCAAACATTTATTATGGCAGTAGGACTTATGCCTTCTATTTTATACTCTGAGTTATAATTCATTATGACCTATATCTTGTAGTTCAAATTATTCAGGCTTTGACTATTGAATTTTTTTAAGTTGTCCCCATTTACATATGACATGCATCTTTGTTTCCTGAGCATTTGCTTGCTTATTGATAATACAAGATTTTACTCTATATTATATCCTCCTTCCCCAAATCCAGAAGTTGACATTTACCAAAGAAGTCCTATTTATTTTTACTATTAAGTTATATTTGGATACTAAAATATGAGTATTACATGTTTCCAATTGTACTATCACAACTTCATTTTTGAAGTTTTCATTTTAATATTATTTCAAAATTCAGTTATGTAGCCTTTTCAATCACAACTTGGGGGCATAATGAAAACTAAATTTGCCATGTAGAATGTTGCACATTTATAATCCCTATATTTTAGGCACATGCCAATAATCATGGCTAGTCTCTGCTACATAGAGAGTTCAAGTACAGCTTACGGGAGGGGTACATAGTTAACCCCATTTGTGTGTGTGTGTGTGTGTGTGTGTGTGTGTGTGTGTGTGTGTTAAGTAATACATGGTAATGATTCTACATTATTTCTCAACATCCTCAGGACATTATGTCAGTATCAATGTAAAGGCAAACTTATTTTGATCATAGGTACTTAGGTTCAAACTAAATGGCTTTGGTCATTACCCATCACCTACCTCAAAATCAGAATTCCCTTTCTCTCAAAAGCATTGTTTTGACAAATATTCATAATGTAAAGGCTGCAGGCATCAATTCAGTCTGATTTTAGGTTTTGAAAATTCATTAAAACTAGGATAAATTGGAAAATCTCTGTCATAGTCCTTAAAGAGTTTAGGTAATTAGTGTAATAGCTACATCACTTGATCTTTTACAATGCTCTATTAAAAATTTATTTGGTGCATCATTCATATCTTCATATGTAAATTGTAAGGATAACACATGACCACTAAGGTTCAATATCTTTTTATTTTATTATTTTGCCTATTCCTTCTCAATAATCTAGATACATGTTCATCTTTCAATCTTGACCACAAAAACAGCTTGGTATAAAACCAAGAGAAATCTTAGTATCATATTTCAAATCAAAGCTAATAAACTTCTCAATATTTATATAGCTTCTTAGGAATATAATACTTAATATTTAAGGAGAAAGCCAGGCAGTCCTCATCTAGTGATATGTTTTATATATCTTCAGATTAAATAATTCTACAGGTTGGAGTGAATTTATCAATTCAAGATTTTGTGAAATTTGTAGTTCATTGGATTAAGACTCTCATTTAGGAGGATCTTATGAAGCATATAAAGCTTCCTAGTCACTAGTGAATTTAATTCAACTAGTCAATGGTGTCCAATAAAATATATTTCAACATGACATCATTTTCTTAATATCTCTTTGTGTCTTCTGATTTGTGATGAGCCATGTAAACTATAGAATCAGTTAGGTAAGATTGGAATCGCAGCAAAATTTTATATATAAAACATACATATACATTTTTGATAGCATGCCACTTTTCATATAGACAAGATTACTGTGTGCAACTCAGTCAGTTAGGAAGTCATGGGTTCTTTCATACTCACAGTCAATATATAGATTTTTTTTTCTTGTCCCTTTGATCTTTTATTTTCTAGACTCAAAATTTCATTGATATGCTTTTCTTTTTTTCTTTTTTTTTTTTTTTCTCGGTAACTGGAGTGGTTAAGTCACTTCCAATGAGTTTGATTAGCAAGCCAGCCTGGCTCTTACAATTCTAAATCACCACTTTGCTCTTTCTTTCTTCCAAAATAAACACTGGCACTCATGGAAATTATTGAGTGAAGAATCATTTCAATGATTTTGTTCTCTGTGACAGCTACAGCAATATCAGGGTCAAGGGGATGAAAGCACTGGTGAGACTCCACAAGGGATGCTCAGATCAAGTGTCAATCGAAATGAAGGATAAAATACAAAAGGAAAAGCAAAAGACAGGTGAACATGGTAATGATACAAGCCATCCATGAAGAAAGAGTTTCTAGGGTTTGCTTTCAATTTTACAGGACCAACCTAATATCTGGTTCAGAAATCAGCAAACTACCCAGATAAATGGGTTATGTCATGGTCTCAGAATATTCTGAACACAAACGTACTTAGAAATCTTTAATACCCATTGGTTACATAGCCAAAATAGCCCAAGAGATTATACAAATCATGGCCTGGCTAGGAATCTATCAATGGCTAGCTGTTACAGGGTTAGTAGGGAAAGAACCACAAAGGACAAAGCCTCACCTCATGCATGTAATCTCTATGCTGTACAGGGTTCAATGTAAAGATTTCAAGTTATTCTGGAAATATGAATAGAAGTCCTACAGGCTGTGGGTATTTCTTCTCCCCACCCCTTTGTTTCTCTCTATATGCCTTTCTGTCTTTTGGTCTCTCTCTCAACTTAAAGTTTATGAAATATGATAGGTCCCAAATCTATTAGTATGCCAAATGTGATCCTCATACTATGATGCTACTTTCAATATTCTCAGAAAGCACCTGAGATAATATTTGCTGAAGAATGTTTCTAAACACATAGTAATATATATTGCATGTTAGTTGGGAACACAGGAAAAGAAAAGAAAATACTTAAATAATTTGGAAATTTAAGTAAACTGGAATATTTTTGTTTAAAGGAAAAGCCTATTAAGATTAATATGTTAATAGAGTAGACAGTTTCATTAAATCATGCCATTTTATATGAAAATCAAAGCATATATTTTTATTTTCCTATTATATTTTCAAATAAATATTTTAATGGAATGTGCAAAGTTTATGAACAGCACATGTGATACCAAATGATGTAATTTCCTCAAATTTGAAATGATGGTGTTAATCAAATTTCATATTGTGCCCAGAATATTCCTAGATATTCCATATTATACCTGAAAAAATGATGCACATTCATTGATCACAGGAAATAAAATAGGAGTTGACAGTTGAAATTCAATGACCTATTTATTGTGTCAGCACTGTAAAATTATAGATGTTGAGGAGGACACAAATAAGTCAATGCATATAAGAGCTTATGTTATATTCTAGTGGGAGAAAATGAGAAACAAAAGATGTAATAACCATATGAATTTTGAGATTAATTTTTCTATCTCTGTGAAGAATGATGTTGGAATTTCAATGGGAATTGCATTAAACCTATAGATTGCCTTTGGAAGAATTGCCATTTTCACAATGTTAATTCTGCCTATCCAGGAGAATGAGAGGTCTTTCCATTTTCTTAAGTACTCCTCAATTTCTTTTTTGACTGTTTTTATGTTTTCATTGTATAGATCTTTTACCTCATTGGTTATTGTTATTCCAAGGTATTTTTGTTGTTGTTGCTATTGAAAATGTGATAATGTCACTTCTTTTTCTGTATATTTTCCATTTGCATATAGAAAGGCTACTGATTTTTGTGCATTGATTTTGTATCCTGCTACTTTGCTGAAGGAGTTAATCACCTTTAAGACTTTTGGAATGGAAGCTCTCAGGTCTCTTACATATAGAATTATGTCATCTGCAAATAGCGCTATCTTGACTTCTTCCTTTCCAAATTATATCCCTTTTATTTCTTTCTCCTCTCTTATTGCTTGAGCTAGGACTTACAGTACTATACTGAAGAGCAGAGGTGAGAGTGGACACCCCTGTCTTGTTCCTGATCTCAATAGGAATTCCTTCAGTCTCTCTCCATTAAGTATTATTTGGGCTTTAGGAGCTTTGTATATAGCTTTTATTATGTTAAGATATGAACCAACCATGCCAATTCTCTCCAATGTTTTGATCATGAAGTGATGCTGTATTTTGTCAAAGGCCTTTTCTGGAGCTATGGAAATGATCATATGGTTTTTGTTGTAATTTCTCCTTTTTTCATTTCTAATTTTGTTAATTTGAAGTGCCACTTTTTTGTTGTTTGAACAATTGGCCAGGGGTTTGTCAATCTTGTTTATTTTTTCAAAGAACAAACTTTTTGTTTCATCAATTTTCTTAATTGTTTTCTTAGTTTCCAATTCATTTCTGTTCTGATCTTAATTATTTCTTTCCATCTGGAGCTTTGGGGTTGGATTTTTCTTGCTTTTCCAGTGCCCTTAGGTGGATGGTTAGGTTATTGATTTCTTTGTCTGTCTTATGAAGGCATTTAGTGCTATGAATTTTCCCCTGAGGACTGCCTTCTTTGTGACCCATAAGTTTTGGTACAATGTGTTGCATTATCATTTGTTTCTAGAAATTTCTCTATTTCATTTTTATTTCATCCACTACCCATTTATTGTTTAAAAGTATGCTGTTCAGTTCTAGCAGCCAATGGGATTTTGGTGCCTGTGTTTTTTGTTGTTTGTTAATTTCTAGCAATGTAGCATTGTGATCTGATATCATGCAGGGGATTATATCAACCTTCCTAAATATATGGAGGCAGGCTTTGTGCCCCAGTATATGATCTGTTTCAGAGAAGGATCCATGTGCTTCTGAGAAGAATGTGTAGTCCATGGATTTGGGGTGGAATGTTCTATAGATGTCTGTTAGGTTTAAATGTTCTATGGTTTTGTTGAGCTCTCTCACTTCCCTGTTGAGTTTCTGTTTGAATGATCAATCTATTGCTGATAATAGTGTATCGAAGTCCCCAACTATGATGGTGTTGGTGGTTATTTCTGTTTTATTGTCAAGTAGGTATTGTTTTATGAATTGTGGTGCACCTGTGTTTGGTGCATAAAGGTTGATGATTGTAATATCCTTTCTCTCTTTTTAGAAAGAAAACAAAGTACTTGATAGTTTTAGCTCAGAAGCAGGATGTAACTTTCTGATTGAATTTCTTAGCAAAGGAATAGGAATCAATATTGGGTTTTGTACTAAATCTCTTGTTTGGTTGTCTCCTAGTGCTACTGGAAGGATAGACCTGTGTTATCTGGGAATGTGGTCAATGTAGCTGCAGTGGTCTGTAACTGTCATTGTCATGTAATTGTTCCAGTATCTCTGTGTTACATCAGATTTTCTTTTTCTGTTTCTTTCCTTCTTTTTGTCTCTTTTTTTTTTTTTTTTTTTTTTTTTAGGTATGGTCTCAGTATATCCCAGGCTTATCTGGAATTCATTATGTAATCTCAGTGTGGCATTGAACTCACAGCAATCCTCCTACCTCAGCCTTCCATGTGCACCACCAGGCCCAGCTAGATTTCCTTTTTCTTTTTATCCTGAGCATATTTGCATCACTTACTAAGCAGAGTCAGCCTCATATAAAAACTCAGATATCACTCGTCTGCACAGTGTAACAAAGGCTAGAGACACAAAATAGGATTTCTTGAACAGAGCAGAGATAAAATTAAAGATAATCTTATATCATTGTTGATTAGTTTAAAGTTTTTTGTTGATTTAACAGATCTTTTTGGTAATATTAAGTATTCCAAATGCATTTATTAGGTTTAAATTGAATGTTCTTTGCCTCATGTAGATTTTGTCCACTTGAATAAAATTTCATTGCCTCTGAAAAAAAAAAGATGTAATAAACAACAATACCAGAGAGTAAAACTACTTAGAGAAAGAGTGAGCAATACTGTGGTGAGCCCTTCCATAGAGGATATTCTGTATCAGAGAGATTCATGGAACTAACTGTTTATCACTTTACTTTTATTACTTTATTTATTTTTATTAACACTGCAAAAGTAGCATTCCCAGCTTGACCTCTTCTCCCACAATAATCAATTGCCCTAGTGTATTGACCAAGTCACTAAGATCAACATGTCAAAAATAATATGTAAGGCTGGGGAGATGGCTCAGCAGTGAAGGCGGTTGCCTACAAAGCCTAATGACCTTTATTCTATTCCTCAGTAGCCAGGTAAAGGCAGATACAGAAAGAGATACATGCATCTGAAATTAATTTGTAGTGGCTAGAGGCCCTAGCATGCTCATTCTCTTTGTCTGTTTCTCTTCTATCAATCTCTGATTGCAAATAAGTAAAAAAGTAAATAAAAATAATATGTAGCAAACTATACTTCATTATTTGTTTGATATTTATTTTATATTATTTTATTCCTAGGATTGATTAAAAAGGCACAGTGTTTCCCAGAATATTTTAATAAAATGATTGCTTTTGTCATAAAAGCTTTTAAGTATCCAGAAAGCTATCACCACTTATTTTCTGACACAGAGACCAAAATCATTAGATAAATGATAGCCTCTTCAATGAATGATGCTGGGACTCAAGGTCCAAATAATCCAATAGGCAAATAAACAAATTCTCAATGTTGAAGTACCAATGGCCAAGGGACATGAAAACTGCCCAAAACCTTACCACCAAGGAATTTCAAATCAAATTACAGTGGGAATGGCAGTCATGAAAACACATGGCATGGGCTGTGGAGGATGAGGGTAAAGGATCATTCTATACTGCCTGTGTGAATGGAAGCAGGTCCAGCCACTATGGAAATCACTGTGGAGATTTCTCAATAACACAAATATGGAACTACAGTATGTTTCAACTCTATCACTTCTGGAAATATACTCAAAATTAACTTCACATCCATTTAAAATAACTGCGCATTCATGTTTATTGAAGCAATATCCACTATTGTCAAAACATATAACTTGCCTAGATATGTTCATCAGCAAATGGATCAAGATTATATATACATAAATATATATATATATATATATATATTTATGTGTGTGTGTGTGTGTGTGTGTGTGTGTGTGTGTGTAGGTTATAAACCACTTTTAGACCCTCACTTCTGCTCTCATTTCCCTAAGGTCCATCCTCAGTGGTATTCACTGTGGGGTCATGAAGCCCTCAGTCCCTGTGGGGTAAGGAGAGAACTATGCCTTGGGTTATTTCTACAACTCTGTGGCTTTTACCTTCTTTCTGGCCCTTCTTCCACAATGTTCTCTGAGACATGGCAGACCTGTTAGAGTTTGATTTAGTGTTGAGCTCTCTGTGGCCTCTGAATTTCTGCTTTGATGGATTGCGACTGATCACTATGTGTATCACCATTGTCCTGGAACTGGTTATCAAGCTAGCAATAAGAGATGCATTCATGTCTCTGCTTCCTCTGAAATTTCTCCTGAGCCCTATAAAATGTGACAGAAGTTGCACATCTTGTGGAGGGCAACCAGCTATTGATGAATCTTGGTTTTCCTCCAGTTTTTCTGCCATCTTACATTGGTTTGTTCACAACCCTGGTGTTCAGAACCATCACAGAATCTACAATGGAGTTTAATTTATCTGTCAAGAAAAACAGAAATTATGCCATTTTCAGTGAAACAGATGGAAATAGATATAACCATGTTAGAAAAAATAAGCCAAATTCAAAACATAAATATCATGTTATCTCTTTTATGTATATCCTATACTATATATATATATATATATATATATATATATATATATGTATATATATATGTATATATATATATATATGTATATAAATAAAATAATGCACACATAAGATTATATGTGACATGAAAATCGAATCAAGAGAATATGGAAAAGTGGGAGAATGGGGGACAATAAGGTAGAGGTTATAGGGAGTAAATATGATCTGAATATATCATATCATAATATAGTTAAATTCCTTTCTAATAGACTTTACTATGTACATACCCTAGTAAAAAGTAAAATGAATAAATTAAAGGGCTTTTTTAAAGGAAAGGCCTTTTTAACTCAGAGAAAATAAACAAATACCATTATATATTCTGATATAGTGATTACATGAAAGACCATTGTGTAAATCAAGAACATCATTAATTAGAAAATTAGTATTTTTCTACAAATTTAATCTCTTATAATTGCCCTTACATACTTTGGTCAAAACATGCTCAAAATAACTCTTTTAATTGTAAAGGCATCTGTAGATTTCTCTTTCTAATTAGATATGTTTTTCCCTTTTCTAATTAGATATATTGCCAACATGAACAAAAGGTTAAATTATTTGAAGAAAGATTGACTAAACATAATTATGATTATCACACACATTATCAAAATTCATGTGTAAGGATAAGGAACTTTTCTACTTTTTTCCTCACTGTTCCCATTTTGCATTAGCTTTCATGTTACAAAAGACGTTCTGTGTTGCTCCCAGCCTTGGTCCATGAAATCACATCCAAAGTTTTGGTAGGATGTGAATGCTGAATTTTGTGGCTTAAATAGTAAACATGTGTGAAATAGCAGGATGGAACTAAGAAAGGAGACTGACTACTTGCAGTTTTGGCAGTAGTAAGGGAGGCCCAGGGTGAGGGCTCATGCTCAGAGGAAGACAATGAAATGGTTCCATACCACCAATACTAAAAGGAAGCACTTTGCTTTCTTTTTATCTGCTATGCTCTGGGTCACTAGACAGGAATTGCTAAAAAGGAGAAGTAAACTCCTCATTACAACAATGGAGCAAATTCTAAGTATCTCCAAACCTCCTTTGGAAGGTACTTTCCAGTTGGCACCTCTATACAGAGTTACCCAGGTTTCAATGTTATCACTGCTTGCTATCCTTCCTGCCCCGGCTCCTTCACATGCAACATTTACTGCCAGAGAAAACTGGGGATTCCTTAGAACACACACAGACAGCTACAGTCTACTGAACTGACAAAAAACAATTTTTTTTAAAAAAGAATATGACTTATACTAAATAATTTGTGCTTTGAGTATTTTCTGAGGATTTTTATCTTCTATGATTTTTATTTCTTCATGTCTTACAAAGTATGCTAAAAATGTCCCATACTGTACTTATTTTTAACATCTTCATTGAGAAGTAATTTATGTCATATAAAATCTAACCACCTAATATTGTAATATGTCATCCAGTGTTCTTTGGCAAATTTACGAATTTTATCACTCATCATCTAAGTCCTGCTTAAACCACCCTCTTCTCCAATTGATCTCCTCCTGTGGGCAGTCTGTTTCACCTCCAACCAAAGCAACAAGTCACTTATTTACTTTCTGTTTTTACAGATTTGTCTTTTCTGGATATTGCAGACACATTGTCTTTTATATCTGGTTTATGTTACTTAGTATAATGCTCTTGAGGCTGACTCAGATACAGTATAATCTGCATTTCATTTATTTTCCTCATTATGTGACAATCATCTCTGTGAATATGCCACAATTCAATTTTATACTAGGAGTCTATGAAACTTTGGGTCAGTTTCATGGTTTTTTCTGATGTTATCAATAAGGTTTATATAGACAATTGTTGGATAGAGTGTAAATTCTGGGATTGCAATTATCTGTTTAAAATGAAATAAATACTAATTTTCTAAAATTAGTTCACCATTTTTACATTATCAATAAAAACTGTAAAGGGATCTGGTTTCTCCAAGCCCTCACCATAATTTTTTGTTTGCAGCCACTGCAGTACATGTGGAGGAGTTTCTCAGTGTTACATAATTTCCATTTCTAGTATGGTATTGATGCTGACAACTCTTTGTTCTATTTAAGGGAACAATGGAAACTTCACCTGTGTCAATTCTGGTTTTGCTTGTCTTCTCTCTGTCTGTGTTTCTCTCACTCTCTTCTTATCTCCCTTACTTACCATTTTCTCTTTGACAACATCAATGTGTGTGTGTATATATGTACATATACATACACACACACACACACAATTGCCTTGATCTCTGCCTCAGTGCTGATAAACTGTTGTGCTATGGAATTTCTGCTTCTCTATTTCTGTTATCTTATTGATATAAATAATAACTTGTAATATTACTATTATAGTATAATTTTGTTGACATATACACACTTTATTTGATCATAATCTGTCCCCATTATTTTCTTTTGACCCTCTCACCTATGTCCCTTCCATATAAGCCCTTCTTCTTTTCCACCTCCTTCTAGTTTGATGTCTTTTTTTGTTGATTTTTTGTTTGTTTGTTTGTTTGTTTTGCAAGGTAGGGTCTCACTCTAGCTAACCTGGAATTCAATTTGTACTCTCAGAGTGGCCTCAAACTAACAGCGATCCTCTTCCCTCAGCCTCCCAAGTACTGGGATTAAACCCATGTGCCACCATGCCTGACTAATGTCCTTTTGATTTTCCTTTCTACATCCTAACTGAGGACATGTTGATGAACCCAAATATGGGCAGGTAATGGCAGCCACTGTGGCGTTATAAATTAAATGACACTGTTCTTGTCCGAAATACAGTGATCCACTCTTTGTCTCCCCATCTTTTGCTGCCTACCAGCCTCCAAATCCTCTGTTACCTCTTCTGCAATATTCTTAGAGCATTGGTGGGTTTTATAAACATGTCTCTACTTGGTAGTGAGCACTACTTACCTTCCACTTCACACACATTGATGAGTCTTGGTTTCCCTAGTAATAGCCACCATCTACAAAAAGAAGCTTTTCTGACCCAAAGTGAGAACAGCACTAATACTTGTAGGTAAATATAATTATTAAGAAGGCAAATTAATGAGCACAACATATCCATTAATCCATTAATTTAGCAAGTGAGTACTAGAAGCTTTCCCCTAAGGCTATTAACTTCTGAACTATCAAATTCTGACTAGGTTTATAATAGCTATAATGGATTCTCTCCTGTGGAGATGGCCTCAAATTGAAACAGATAGCAGTTGGTTATACCCACAAGTCATGCCACTATTGCAATGGTGGGCATGTCTTCCCTGGATTCTGGGTAAAACTGTTGAAAATCCCCCCCCCCCCACAGATGTTTTTATAACACTTCCCAATACTATGACAACTAGCCAGCAGGTAGGAAACTTCCTGCTCTATTCCAGCTTGATTTCTCAGGATCCTGCAACTGACACATGTGGTGTCTTTAGAAGTATGGTCTTATTGCTTAGTTCTTGTGGCCAACCAAGAGCATTTATAATAGTTTATTTTGCTTTGGGGGCCTCATGGATCTCCTTATCCAAGTATTACCTGGAGATTATCCCACCTCTGGCCATGAAATTGTCCTACAACAAACTATGGCTTCTGAGAAAAGGATTCTTTGATCCTAAGGGTAATTATGATTTGAAGCACATTTTGTTGAATATTATAATAGCCATATCTACATGATTCCTGCTTCCATTTGTTTTGAATATATTTTCCATCCTTTAACCATAAGATAGTGTCTGTCTTTGATTTTGAGGTGAGTTTCTTTTCTTTTCTTTTTTTTTTAAATTTAATTTATTAGTTTTCTTTTCAGCAAATACAGGCAGTTTGGTACCATTGTTTAGGCTCATCCATTATCTACCCCCTCCCAATGGACCCTCCTTGTTGATGTAAATGGGTGTGCACTGTGGAGTTAGCCCACAGCTATTGGTACGATAAATGTCTCTGCATATCATGACCTAACATGTGACTCTGACATTCTTTCCACTCCCTCTTCCACAAAATTTCCCTGAGCCATGTTGGGATCATTTTTGGTCTGCTTCAATGCTGAGGTATTGGGGGCCTCTGAGGATCTGGCTCTCTGATTTGGAAGGAGTTGATTTTTCTCTGTGTTGGTCTCCTTCCCCTTTGTGCTGGTATCAGGTTCATCAGGAAAACAGCACCCTTACTTGTTTCACTGATTTTCCTTAGTTTCAGTCGGGCCCCTTTTGAGGTATGTTGAGGCAGCTCTCTCCTTAGGATCTGCATCTATCTGAAAAAGAGAAGCAGATTCTCCAACGGATAGTAAGTTAGCACCTGGAAAATTGAGATAACACTTACTTCTTTGATAGAGAGTTTAATAGGTGTAGGCCATCTTGTACCCCATGATTGATGGTAGCTTGATATTGGAGAGTGGGCTTATGTTTGGATATGGTTCTGACTTGTTTCCCAGCTCCAGCTATGGGTCTCATACTACTGAGGGGATCAGTTAGTCAAATCAAGAGCAGTTGGTTCCCCACCATGGCTGTGTGCCACTATTGTACTTGTGTGGGCATCACATCAGGTTATTTGTTGCTAAGTAGGTTAGATTAGACCATGAGTTGCTTGGACAGATATTGGTCATTTCTCCCAGTCGCCCATGTAGCACCTTCTGGCACTAGACACGCTGACTGTCTGGGGACTGACTCTCCTGGCTTCCAGCCATGCTGTTCCTTTATATGTGTCAGCTGGGTATGGAGTCTTCAGCAATAGGATCTTACCACTGACCTTTGGTGGGTCATCAAGTTTTCTTTCCCATCCTGTTAATCTGTGTTTTATTTTTTTTAAGTTTATTTCATTATTTACTTGAGACACACACACACACGCTATCTCCCCAGCCTAGTTTGTCTTTTAGTTGGGGTGTTTATATCATTAATATTCAGAGTTATTATTGAAAAACTGAAGTTTTGTTTTGTTGGTCGTCATTGGCAACTGTTCCAGCATTAGTGATTATTATTTTTTTTTTCTCTCTTATAGCTTCTTGAGTATGTTTATTCTTCTTTTCAATGTGAAATATTTCATCCAGTATCCATTATAGAGCTCTTTGTTCAATTTAATTCCTTTATCTTTCTTTTGTCATGGAATGTTTTTCTTTATTATTCAATTACAAGAGATAATTTTGCTGGGTATATTAGTTTGGATAGACAAATTGTGGTCTTTTGATACTTGAAGTACATCATTTTAAGCCCTTCCAACTTCAAGAGTGTTCATGACAAAATCAACTGTTATTCTGGTGGGTCTGCCTTTGTATATGATGAGATGTCTTTCTTTTGCCATTTTCTACAAACTTTCTTTATTCTGTGCATTTAGTATATTTATTTATATTCTGGTCCTATCTATTTGATGTTTTTGGTAACTCTTCTATCTTATTGGTCATCTATCTCCTGAGTTTTAGGAAACTTTTTTCTGTACTTTTTGTTAGTTAGGTACACAGTGTGTATACTGTCATGTTGCCATCATTAGCCTCCTCTTTATCCTCCCTACTGTTCAGGGCACTCCTTGTTGAGTAATATGGGTAAAGCATTGTGGGGTTAGCCATCAGTTATAGGTAAGATGCAGTGTCTCTGTTCATAATGACCCAACTTGCGGCTCTAACAATCTTTCTGCTCCCTCTTCCACAAATTTCCTTGAGCCATGTTGAGTTCATTTTAGGTCTACTTCAATGATGAGGTCTTGGGAGCTTCTATGTCTTTTATAATTTTTTGTTTGTTTATTTTTGAGGCAGTGTCTCACTCTAGCCCAGGCTGACCTGGAATTCACTCTGTAGTCTCAAGGTGGCCTCGAAATCATGGTGATCCTCCTAACTCTGCCTTCCGAGTGCTGGTATTAAAGGCATGTGCCACCACACCCAGCAGTCTTCTACAATTTTATTAAAAAAAGGTATTTTCCTGAGTATTCCACTTAAGAGCCATCGACCATTGCCAGAAAATTTTCAGTGCCAGGGATGGGATACCTCCAGTGAGTTGTTTGCCAGTGAGTTCCCTGATGCACCCAAAACATTATAGGCCATTGCCAAGGCCCTTGGTTTCCCATCAGGAATCGATGGGAAGATCCTGTTGCTGAAGACTCCACATACTTTGGCTGCAAGACCATTGAGTAATCCTACTGGAACTGACCTGATAACCTCCTCCATGTAGACCAGCTTACAGAAAGCTGGAAGAAGCCATTCTACATGTAGTTCAATGGAAGAAAGAGATACCACCAGTAAAGATACTCAACAGTGGACACTGCAAGCTTTATATTTGGCCAGCCAGGCCAAGTGAGCCAATGGGTGCAATAGTGGCAGGTCTGTCATGGTGGAAACCAACTGCCCTCCAATTGGACTGGAGGCCCGCTCCATGGGGAGGAACACATCCCTGATACTGAAAAGTTAAAACAGGGGTTGTCATGAACCCTAGAGGTGTAACATCTGCTGATGTCTGGAAAAATGTATCTACTATGCTTATCAAACTGCCTAGTAAGTACTTCTCTTAATGTTCATACCCTTATGACTCCCTGTAATATGCTCTTTTACTTACCTATGTACAATACCATCCCCTTAAGCCCTTCACTCTCCTCTCTCCCTCCCTTATAGCCTTTTTCCAGCTTACTGGCCTCTGCTACCCATAGTTGGTTCCAGCATACACACAAGTCTATGCATTTGTAGCTAAGATCCACATGTGAGAGAGAAAATGTGTTGTTTGGCTTTCTGGGTCTGGGTTACCTCACTTAGTGTAATCCTTTCCAGATCCACCCATTTCCCTGAAAATTTCATAATTTCACTTTCTTTACCACTGAATAGAAATCCATTGTGTAGATGTACCACATCTTTATTATCCATTCACCTGTGAAGGCACATCTAGGCAGGTTCCATTTCCAAGCTATTGTGAATAGAGCAGCAATAAACATGGTTGTGTAAGTACCTCTAAAGTAGTGAGAAGAGACTATGTGCCTAGTAGTGCTATAGCTGAGTCATATGGTAAATATATTTTTAGCCACCTCAGGAGCCTCTACACTGATTTCCACAATGGCTGCACTAGATTACAATCCCAACAACAGTGTAGTAGGGTTTCCCTTTTACTGCATCCTCACCAACATTTACTGTCATTTGTTTTCTTGATGGTAGCCATTCTGAGGGGAGTGAGATGGAATCTCAAAGTAGTTTTAATTTGCATTTCCCTTATGGCTAAGGATGTAGAGCACTTTTTTAGACGTTTGTATCCTATCTGCATTTCTTCTGATGAGAACTCTGTATTTAGTTTCATAGTCCATTTTTAATTGGGTTGTTTGATTTCTTATTGTTCTGTTGTTTTGTGTTCTTCATATATTCTAGATATTATTCCTTTGTCAGCTGTGTGGCTGGCAATTTTTTTTTTCCCATTCTGTAGATTGTCTCTTTGCTCTATCCACCATTTCTTTTGCTATGCAAAACTTTTTAATTTCATGAAATCTAAGTAGTTGGTTAGTGGTTTTATTTCCTGATAAATTGGAGTTATATTCAGAAAGTCATTGTCTATGCCAATATGTTGAAGGTTTTCTCCTACCTTTTCTGCTAGTGATTTCAGAGTTTCAGGTCTGATATTAAGATCTCTGATCCACTTTGACTTGATTATTGTACATGGAGAAAGACAAGGATCTATTTTCATCATCCTTCTACATGTAGATATCCAGTTTTCCCAGCACCACTGGTTGAAGAGGCTATCTTTTCTCCACTGAATATTTTTTCAAAAATCAGATGGCTGTTGCTGCATGGATGACATCTGGGTCTCTATTCTGTTTGATTGATCTACATGTCTGTCTTTGTGCCAATACCATGCTGTTTTTATTACTATGGCTTTGTAATATAGCTTAAACTTGGGTATGTTGATTCCACCAGCCTTATTTTTGTTGCTCAAAATCGTTTTGGCTATTTGAGGGGCTTTTTGTGCTTCGAAATGAATTTTAGGATTTTTTTTCTATTTCTATGAAGAATGCTATTGGAATTTTAATTTAGTTGTATTAAATGTGTAGATTGCTTTTGGTAATATTGACAGTTTCATAATATTGAGTCTTTCATTCCAAGAACATGGGATGTCTTTCTATTTCCTTGTGTCTTCTGCAATTTCTCACTCGAGTGTTTTAAAGTATTCATTGTAGATATTCTTTATTTCCTTGGTTAAGTATATTAAATGGTGCTTTATTTTTATTTTTTTTGAGGCAATTGTGAATGGGCGAGTTTCCCTGATTTCATCCTGCACATGTTTGTTGCTAGTGTATAGGAAAGCTACTGATTTCTGCATGTTTATTTTGTATTCTCCTGTGCTGCTAAAGGTGTTTATCTGTGCTAACAATTTGTTGATAGTCTTTAGGGTCATTTATATAGAATCATATCATCTGAAAATAATGATTATTTGATCTCTTCCTTTTCAATTTGTATCCCTTTTATGAGTGTCTTTTGCCTTATTGCAATAGCTAAGACTTGCAGTACTATATTAAATAAAAATTGGGGACAGTGATCACCCTTATTTTGTTCCTGAATTTAGGGGAAAGCTTTGCCTTTCCCCCCAACTTACTATTATATTGGCCATAGGTTTGTCAAAAATTGCTTTTATTCCATTGACCGATGTTCATACTGTTCCCAGTTTCTGTAATACTTTTACCATGAAGTGATGTTGGATTTTGTCAAATGCCTTTTCTTCATCTATTGAGATGATCATGTTATTTTTGTCCTTCAGACCATTTATATGGTGAGGGAAGAAGGCAGGGAGGGAAAAAGGGAGGAAAGGAGAGAGAATGGGCATGCCAGAGCCCAGTTGCATGTGCCACCTTGTACATCTGGCTTACATGGGACATGGGAACTTGAACCTGGATTCTTTGACTTTTCAGGCATGTGCCTTAACCACTAAGCCATCTCTAAAGCCCAAGCCATTAAGTTTTTTTAATAAAAAAAATTTAATACAAGTGTTGCTAGTATATGCATTTTCATTCTTAGAAAGGCGTTGTGTGAATTATTTCTCAATATGCATGGACCACTTCGGAACTCTGAGCACAACTGTGATCAATGGGGAAAGGAGAGAGTTATCTGGCAACCAACCTGCAAGTGCCTAGGGCATGGTCTCCCCCACCAGTACATTTTGATAGCTTTCTCATTATTTTTCCAAATTAAAATCAAACTCTATGCATTGGTCTCATTGTCTATAAAATACCACACACAATATCAATTGAAGTCAATATTATGAAGAAATAGAATCCCTAGAGAGACCAAAGGAGAGAAACTAATAATTAAAATTAGAGAATAAAGCAAAATATTTTTATTAGCCACAGTAAGAGGAAATATGTATAAATACCCACTGAAGTTCTTGAGTTTAAAATGTCTTCAAGTCTAATATAGACAGAGGCATCAATTTCCAAGGACTCCCAAAAGTACCATCATATAGTTAAATCAGAATATTTTAAGTGACAGTCCATCAACTCACTTTGTTGGGGAATTATATAAAAAGGTTTCCATGAAGGCCTTTCTGTGTCAAATAATTTCAGTAATGTTTTCTTTCTCATAAAGATGGTTGGGTTTTGTATGTCATTGCTCAGATGGAGGCAACATCTGTATCTTAATCTCAAGCTATAAAACAAAAAATGGAGGACATATTGCCTTTGCAACTCACCACTTAAATACTTGGATGAAACATGGAGTGTTAAATTGATAGCATTTATAATTAATAAAATTAGATTTCCGGATAAGATGGTGGCATCTTACCCAGAAACCATGCCAAAGGGAAATAAGAAAAAAAAATGAAAAGAAAAAAAAATAGCAAAATATACTCTTTTATTGAAAAGCGAAGTTTTATAAGAAATCATCAATCACAGCAGAGAAGTAGGAGAGACCCAGGGCTCCTAGAGTCCACAGAAGCCCGCAGAAGTGGCTACAGCAGTGGCACCAGTCCATGTGGCTACCAGGCTCAGACTAAGCAGCAGGAATAGCCAGGTAAAGGGATTTTCCACTCACACCAGCCTCTTCCTCCTCACAAACTCAAGAAAACTTAAGGAGAAAATAGCAGTGACCAGGTGAGCAGCTAGTGAGGAAGAAGATCATGGGGACCAGTTGTACAATTTGAGACACCATCTACAACCTTCCCTCCCTCCACCACCAGAGTAAGTGCCAGTCACCACCAGAGATACTTGGAAAGGAATTTACCTACACATCACTCAGCACCAGGGATGAGAGGAATGACCTACTGACAAAGCCATCCTACCTGATCCCACAGTATAGCAAAGCGGGAGCCTAGTGGGGAAAGGAGTCTATTTGAGACCAAAGCTATCCCAAAAGGTAACAGGACTTAGAGTAGGTTAATATCCAACACAAAACCTCATGTATAGACCTGCTTTGGAAGTGCTAATCATGCCTTCCATTCCAGGATAGATTATGTGTTAAATCTGATGGATGGTTAGACTTACCATTCTTAAATAAGCTATATTTCAGGGTTGTCATTTGTTGCTTCCTGGTTCATTTGTCTTCTTCTGTCATTCATCGAGGCAGGACCTATCTGGATCACAAGCTGACCTTGGAGCCCTTTACAGACCAAAAATCTCATTCTCCCAGTTGACAGGCTTCAGGGTGTGGAGCAATACACATCCTTATTGAATTTATCATTGTTAGAAGGTATTTTTTTAATACCCACTCTTGCATAAATACCCTTTGCTGGTTTTATTTAATGTGTATGTTGTTCAGTTGCAGTTTAGAATTTGCCTATAATTTAATCTACCCAGCCTACTAGAATACTTACATAGTAGCAAAACTCAACACCTAATCACTTCTGCTGTTACTCTGAGAATGACCTCCAGTGAGACTGATTTAAATGAATTGTCTGAAAAATATTTCAAAATAATGATTGTAACTATGTTCAAAGAAATTAAAGAGGAATTCAAAGGAATCAAAGAATACACAGGAGTTGAATTTAATGACATAAGGTGTTCAATACCACACATGAGTAAGGAAATAGAAATACTGAAGATAAAACAATCAAAAAGCATACCAATGAAAAACACAGCATGTCAAATTAAAAACTCTGTGGAAAGTGTCACCAATAGAATGGATGAAGGAGAGAATACAATAGCTAAACTTGAAGACCAGATGGCAGTTCTAATATACTCCAATGAAGACAAAGACAAGCTAATAGGGAGGTATGAATGAAGTTGTGAAATTTGAAGGAAAATGAATGGATCTGGAAATGATTATACTAAGTGAGGTAATCCAAGCCCAGAAAGCTAAATGTCACATGTTCTCTCTCATATGTTAATCCTAGCTACAGATGATTGGACTTCTGTGTAGTAGGAAAAAAAATCAGTAGCAAAGGCCAGTAATCTAGAAAAGAGATATAAAGGGAAGAGAAAAAATGGAAGTGGGTACTTAATATGATTGCATTGTATATATGTAAGTAGAAGAATAGATTAATGGGGGTGAAAAGGCCCAAGTAAGGTCAGGGGAAGAGTCTGAGTAAAGGAAAGGTAGAGGGGGGTAGGGGCTAATCAAAATCTAAAAGGAAATAAATAAACACATGGAAACCTAATTTTTTGTACAATTAAACACTCAGGTGCTTTAGATTATTACTAGAAAATTTTCAGTGCCAGGGATGGGATACCTTCCAGTAAGTTGTTGGCCAGGGAGGTCCCTGATGCCTCCAAAACATTACAGGCCATTTCTGAAGCCCTTGGTTTCCCACCAGGAATATATGGTAGGACCCTATTGCTAAAGACTCCACATACTTACACTACAAAGCCACTAAGAAATCCTGCTGGAACTGAGCTGATAATCTCCTCCATGTAGACCAGCTGACAGAAAGCTGGAAGAAGCCATTCTGCATGCAGTTCAATGGAAGAGACAGAAATCACCAGTGAAGATACTCAACACTGGACACTGCAAGCTTTATATTTTGACAGCCAGGCCAAATGAGCCAATAGTACACACACAAAAGGTGCAATAGTGGCACATCTGTCATGGGGGAAAACAACTGCCCTCTAATTGAACTAGAGGCCTGCTTCATGGGAGGGAATACATCCCTGATACTGAAAACTTACAACACAGGTAGTTTTGAGCCCTAGGGTTGTAATGTCTGCTGCTATCTGGATAGATGAATAAATTATGCTTATCAAACTGCCCAGTAAGCACTCCTCTTAATAATCATAACCATATATTATTGCTACTCTCACTTTTGGTAGAGAACCTTCTCTTTTCAGATGGAAGTGACCTTGGGATGACTCAGAAGGTATCATGGTGCTGCAAAGAAGTGACATAGGAGTGCTTAGAACTGCAAACCTCTATCACACCTTCCAAGGCTCAGGGTCCATTGCAGAAGAGGTGGTGGGAAGAATGTAAAAGCCAAAGGAAGGGTAGGACTCCTTACAATGTGCTTCTCCTGATACAAAATGGCCTGTATATCAATGACCTCTCAGTAGAAGACACTACTTACACAAGACCATAAAAACAAGAGGAAAAGATCATGACATCAAAATAAAAGAGAAACAGATTAAGAGGGGGAGGGGATATGATGGACAGTGGAGTTTCGAAGGGGAAAATGGGGGGAGGGAGGGTATTACCATGGGATATTTTATAATCATGGAATTTTAATAAAAAAATAAATATATATTTAACTTCCCCTTGCCATATTATAATTGAACTACCAAACATGCAAACCAAAGAAAATATATTAAAAGCAGTTAGATAGGAAAAGAAAGTTACTTATAAAAGCAAGACCACTAGGATAACAGCAGATTACTCAACACAAATTTTATTTATTTATTTATTTTAATTTTTGTACTCAGTAATACAGTCAACTTTGGTACCATTGTTAGCTTATTCCCTGTCCTTCCTCCTCCACAGGGACCCTCCTTGTTAGGGTATGTGAGTTGTGTATTTTGGGGTTAGCCTTCAGTGTTGGGTAGGAGGAAATGTCTCTGCATCTCATGACCCAATGTGTGGCTCTGACATTCTTTCTGCACCCTCTTCTGCAAATTTCCCTGGGCCATGTTGGGTTCATTTTATGTCAGCTTCAGTGTTAAGATCTTGGGAGTCTCTGTGTCTCTGGATATCTGGCTTGGTAGTAGTTGATTATTGTCTCTATCTCCTTCACCATTGTGCTGCTTCCCAGTTCACAAAGAAAACAGCATTCTTACATGTTTCCCCAATTATTTTTATTTTAAGCTGGGGGCCTTTTGAGGTATGATGGGGTCATTCTCTCCTTAGGATCTGTATCTATCTGAAAAAAAGAAGCAGATTTTCTGACAGAGAGCAAAGTTAGCACCAAATAAATGTGAAAACCATTGTTTTTAGAGAAAGTTTAATACATGTAGGCCCACATGCAGCCCACAGTTGGTGGGAGCTTGATAATGGAGAGTGGGCTCATTTTTGGATATGGTTCTGACTTGTTTCCCAGTTCCAGGTATGGGTTCCATTCCACTGAGAAGAATTAGCCAAATCAAGAAAAGTTGGTTTCCCACCATGGCTGTGCACCACTATTGCACTTGTGTGAGCATCACATCAGGTTGTTTGCTGCTAATTAAGTTAGACCATGCATTGCTTGGACAGATATTGGTCATTTTCCCACAGTCGCTCATGTAGCACCTTCCGGCACTAGACATGTTAACTGTATTGGGAGTGAATCTCTTCCAGAGTCCAGCCATGTCACTCCATGTTACATGCCAACAGCATATGATGACTTCAGCAGTAGGGTCTTACCACTAACTGATGGAGGGTCATCAAGCACTCTGACATAAATCTGTCTTCTTTTCAGAAAGTTTGTATTACTCTGTGACCAAAAGCTATCGTGGAGGATATCCACCTGTTGGTACTTGGAGTTACAGGCCTGTGCCCAAGAAGAGAAGGAAGAAAAAGATAAATGGTATAAAAGACATAGAGAGATGAGAGAGAAGACGGAGACAAATAGAGACAGAGAAAGAAAGAAAGAAAGAAAGAAAGAAAGAAAGAAAGAAAGAAAGAAAGAAAGAAAGAGAAACAGGAGGAAAAGGTCAGTTTTCTTCGTACATTTTCCAGGGCCTTGTGAATCAGGTGTTCCTTTTAAGGGCCTGGTGAAGTTTCAATAGTTTGATCTGTCTTTTAGGAAAGATGCTTGCAAGGTATGTCAGCAACATGTGTAGATTCAGGTTAGGAGCTTTAGATGAGTGAGACTATGTGGTGATTGTCTTTCTGTGATTGGATAAGTTCATTGAGAATGATCTGTTCCAGGTTCAACCATTTTTCTTCAAATTTCATTGTGTCATTTTTCCTTACTGCCATGTAGATTTCCATGGTGCATATTCCATATCTTAGTTAATCATTCATCTAATGATGTACATCTGGGTTGATTCCAACTCTTGGCTATTATGAAAGGAGCAGCTATAAACATGGTTGAGCAAATTTCTCTAAACTGAGGCATGGAGAATTTAGGGTACATGCTCAGGAAGGTAATAACTGGGTCTGTTGGTCACTCTATAGTCAGCACTTTTTAGGAGTCTCCATATTGCTTTCCCAAGTGGTTGTACCATCTTACATTTCTACCAACAGTGACTGAGGGTTCCTATTTCTCCACATCCTCACCAGCATTTATTTTCATTTGAATTTTTGATATTTGCTATCCTTACTGGGGTAAGGTGGAATCTCATAGTTGTTTTAATTTTCATTTCCTTGATGATTAGGGATGATGAATATTTTCTTAAGTGTGTGTTTGTCATTTGTATGTCTTCCTCTGTGAACTGCCTGTCCAGTTCTTTGCCCCATTTTGTGAGTGGGTTGTTTGACTTTTTATTGTTTAGGTTTTTGAGTTCTTTGTACATTCTAGAGATTAGGCCTCTGTCAGTTGAATAGTCATCAAATATTTTCTCCCATTCTGTGGGTAATCTATTGGATTTGCTTATTGTATGCTTGTCTGCGGAGAAACATTTCAGCTTCATTGGATCCTATTGGTTGAGTGATTGTTTCAGATCCTTTGCTACTGGGGGTTTTCTCAGGAAGTTTTCACCCAGTCATATAACATAGAATGTTCCTCCTAAATTTTCTTCAAGTAGTAGCTTAGATTCCAGTGTTGTATTGAGGTTAATCTCGATAGACGTGATAGATTTGTTTAGAAGATTAATTTGCTTTCTGTTTAGCTTGGGTAGATAATATGTGTCTACGATTTTATTCATTTCCTCCATATTTTCAAGTTTTGTGGAGTAGAGGTTTTTGAAGTAAGACCTGATGATTCTCCCAATCTCACTTATGTCTGTTGTGATCTCTTCTTTTTCATTTTTAACTTTGTTAATTTGAAGTGCCTCTTTTGTTTTTTTCTTCACATGATCAAATTGGCCAGTAGTTTGTCAATCTTGTTTATTTTTTCAAAGAACCAATTCTTTGTTCCATCAATATTCTTAATTGTTTTCTTAGTTTCCAATTCATTGATTTCTGCTCTGATCTTAATTACTTCTTTCTCTCTGGAGCTTTTTGTGTTGGATTATCTTGCTTTTCCAGTGCCTTTAGTAGGATGGTTATGTTATTGATTAGGTATCTCTCTGTCTTTGTTATGAAGCTATTTAGTGCTATGAATTTTCCCCTGAGGACCGCCATCCTCGTGTCCCATAACTTTTGGTACAATGTCTTTTCATTGTCATTCATTCCTAGAAATTGCCATTTCATTATTTATTTCATCCACTACCCATTTATTGTTTAAAAGTGTGCTGTTCATTTCCAGGAGCCAATGGGGTTTTTGGTGGGTGTTTTTTGTTAATTTCTAGCAATATAGCATTGTGATCTGATATCATGCAGGGGAATTATGTCAATACTCCTAAATATGTGGAGGTAGGCTTTGTGACCCTGTATATGATCTATTTTAGAGAATGTTCCATGGGTTGCTGAGAAGAATGTGTAGTCTGGATTTGGGATGGAATGTTCTGTAGATGTCCATTAGGTCTAAATGTTCTGTGGTTTTGTTGAGCTCTCTCACTGCCCTGTTGAGTTTCAGTTTGGATGATCTATCTATTGTTGATAATGGTGTATTGAAGTCCCCAACTATGATGGTTTGGGTGGTTATTTCTATTTTATTGTTGAGTAGGTATTGTTTTATGAATTGTGGTGCACCTGTATTTGGTGCATAAAGATTGATGATTGGGATATAATCTTGATGGATTGTTCCCTTTATCAGTAGGAAGTGGCATTCTTTGTCTTTTTTTTATTATTTTTGGTTTAAAGTCAATTTTATCTGGTATTAGTTTGGCAAGGCCTGCTTGTTTCTTATTCCCATTTGTTTGGATTATCATTTTCCATCCTTTCACCCTGATGATGTGTCTGTCCTTAGTGGTGAGGTGGGTTTCTTGAAGACAACAGATGGAGGAGTCTGATTTTCTGATCCACGCTGTTAGCTTGTGTCTCATGATGAGTGAATTAAGGCCATTGATATTTAGGTTAATGACTGTGAGGTTTGATTTCTATCCCTGCCATATTATGTTGGTTTATGTGACTTGGTGTTTTCATGGACTTTGACATTTTTTGTGCCTTCTCTGAATTAGTGTGATCTGCTTCTTGTAGGTACTTGAGATTGATTATTTGATTCTTCTGTGTGGAGAATTACCTGAAATACTCTCTGCAGGTTTGGCTTTGTGTAAATATAGTTGTAAATTTGAGTTTTGTCATGGAAAAATTTTCTTTCACCAGCTATTATGACAGATACTTTTTCTGGGTAGTTTGGTTTGGAAGCCATAGGTACTTAGAGTTTGCAGTGTTCTATGCCATACCCTAATGGCTTTCAGGGTTTCCATTGAGAAGTCTGAATTAATTCTGATGGGGTTACCTTTAAATGTGAGGGTTTTTTTTTTTCTTTTCTTTTAATTTCTTCCCTAGCTGCTTTTGGGACTTTCTCTTTGATGTCAATGTTTAGAGTCTTAATGACAATATGTCTTAGAGAGTTTCTTCATTAGTCCAATATGTTTTCAGTTCTGTTAGCTTCTTGTATCTTTTGAGAGAGTGGGAAAGTTTTCTTTGATTATTTTGTTAAGTAATTTCTCCATTCCTTTGTTCTGAATTTCTTCCCCTTCTGATAGTCACATGATCCAAATGTTAGGTCATTTAAGGGGAATCCCACATTTCCCTCATCTTCTGTTCACAGAAATTTTTGAACTTATTGAATCTTTTAAACTCTCAAACTGTTTCTTCTGTTTTGTCTTCTAGAACTGAGTTTCTATCCTCCACATGGCTGACTCTATTGTTGAGAGCTTCTAGAGGGTTTTGGGCTTGTACAATTAGGTTTGTATTTTCTGCTACTCTTCTATGTATAGTTTCCATACCTCTGTCAATTTCCCTTTTCACATCATTTTCTTATTTTCTTGATGCTTCTTGGAATTCATCCTTGCATTTCTTTGTATCTTCATTTAACATTTAACCTGGCTCTCTAGATCCTCTTATTTTTCACTGCCCTTCATATCCTTTAACTGTCTTCGGACCCCTTCCATTTTCTTATTTTTCAGGTCTAGTCTAGTGATGGCAACATCCACATGATTATCAGTCCTTTGTTGCTTTTCTGAAAGTTCTCCAAGTAGCTTGGTCAGGATTGCATTGCTCATGATGTCATTTGGGGTTCTATCCTAATGCCTGTTCTATGTTTTGACTAGGAACATCTATTGTAGGACTGGGAGATCATGTTGGATTTACTTGCATTTGATTTTTTATTTTATTCCTTTTGTGTTGTGGTCTGCCCATCACATTGTGGGGGCAGGGAGAATGGGATTATGGTCACAGTGGTGCTGCTTTGTGTGGGTGGAGATGGATGGGGGGGTTGAGGTGGAGCAGATCCAAAGTCATGTGGTGCAGGTCGTGGTGTTGGAGCCGGCAGAGGGGAGAGAGTTCGAAGTCCTGTGGGTCAGGGAAGTGTGGGGCAAAATGGGTCTAAAGTCATGGGGAAGGGGGTCCAGTGCCCAGACCGTCTAAAGTCAATGGAGGAGGGTGGGGTAAGGGCAGGGCAGAGCAGAGTGGTAGGAAGATGCAGGAGGTGGGGCGGAGCAATGTGGGCATTAAATTGAGGGGGATGGGTCCAAGCTGAGCAGGTCCAATGTTGTGGGTGAGTCGGGTTGCAGTGGACAGGGTCCAAAGTTGCAGGTGGGTGGAGGTGGGGCTGAGCAGAACGGTCGGATGTTCTGGGGGGGGGGTCAGGGCAGAGCAGAGCGGATCCAATGTCGGGGCATGGAGCTGAGCAGAGTGTGTCTGAAGTTGCGGGTTGGTCAGGGCAGAGTGGAGAGGGTCAAATTGGCATGCAGGCAGGAGCAGAGCAGAAGGGAATTAGCGTTGCCTAGGGGCAGGTGCATAGTGGATCAGATGTCACGCAGGGGCAGGTCAGAGTGGAGAGGGTTTGAGGGTGCATGGGCAGGCAGGGGGATCTGGGCCTTTGCCCGTTCCTGGCAGCACAGTTTGAACTATTGGCCTTGGTCTCCTTGCCTACTGTTAGTGCCCGAGTGGTCTGAGGCTGGGACTCTGGCCAGGACAGCTGCTTGTGGGGGGTGGGGGTGGTGGTGGTGGACTGGTGAGTTAACTGAGAATGTGCAAATCAGTCAATTCCTTTTTTCCCCCCTCTGCACCCTCCCACTGGCGATCTATTAGATATTGCTTTCCCCTAAAAGAGCCAGGAACCCCTTAATACATTGCCTCTTCTTCTCTAAGAGTTACAGCATGGTTAGGTGGATGCCATCTTGACCAGAAGTCCCCTTCAACAAAAACTTTAAATGCTCAAAGGGCTTCCAAGCATATATTCCAAGTTCTGAAAGATAACAACTGTCAACCAAGAATACTTTATTTACCAAAGTTGTCTATTCAAATTGGTGGAGAAAAAAGCACATTTCACCACTGAAACAGGATAAAGGTATATATGACAACTAAGCCAGCTCTACAGAAAATGCTTGAGGGGATCCTTTATGCTGAGGCTAAAGGAAAGCATACATATAAGGAAATAGGAAAAAAATGAATCATACTTGAGAAACAGTTCATACAAGGGAGTTAAGAGAAAACAGGAAGCCCTACAAAACAAGAATAATGGCAAAAATAAATGCATGCTTTTCAATAACAACTCTCAACATCAATGGCCTCAATGTCTGAACTAAAGGGCAGAGGATAGCAGAATGGACTAAAAGGCAGGATCCTTCTGTTTGGTGCCTCCAAGAAACTCGCCTCTCTATAAAAGACAGACAGTATGTTATGGTGAAATGATGGAATTTCAAGAAAACGGGCTTATGAAACAAGCGCTTGTTGTTGCCCTAATATCTACTGTTGTCCAAACCAACATTACCGAGGAAAGGTGGATAAGGTCACTCTATGTTGACTAAAGGAAAAAATTAACAGGAAGTTATTACAATTCTAACCATATTTACACCTTATATGGGTGCTCCAAATTTCATCAAACAAACACTGTTAGATTTAAGGTCACAGATAACGTCAAACACAATTGTAGTTGGTGACTTCAGAATCCCACTCTCATCAATTAACAGGTCACTATGGCAAAAAATATAGAGATATCTGGATCAAATAATGTCATAGAACAAATGGAATTAAAAATATCTACAGAATATTCCATCCAAATGCTATAGAATACACATTTTTTCCCCTTAGCAGCACATGAAACATTCTTTAAGACAGACCATATATTAGAACACAAAACAAATCTTAGAAATACAGGAAAATTGAAACAATTCCTTGTATTCTATCTGATCACAATGTGATTAAATTGCAATTCATCAACAATAAAAACTACAAAGCATATACAAAATCATGGAGGTCAAGCAGTACACTAATGAATGCTGAATGGAAAATGGAAGAAATCAAACAGGAAATCAAACATTGATAGAATCACATGATAAAGAGAACACAACATACCAAAACCTTTGGGACTCAATGAAGGCAGTTCTAAATTAAAAATTTATAGTTTTAAGTGCCTATATTGAGAAAGTAGAAAGGCCACAAGTAAATAATTTAATGCTTTAGCTTATGGCCTTGGAAAAATTAGAATAAGGCAAGAAATGATAAAGATTTGGGCAGAAATTAAATAGAAACCAGAAAACATATAATACAAAGAATCAATGAAACAAAGAGTTGGTTCTTTAACAGCATAAACAATATTGATGAACCCTTAGCAAATCTCACCCCCCCAAAAGAGAGATAAGAGACAAAAATTAATAAAATTAGAAATTAAATTGCAACATTACAACTGATCCCAAATGAATTCAGAAAGTCCTTAATGACATATACTGTAATAAATTTGAAAATCTTAAAGAAATAGATGATTTCCTAGATTTATATGATCTTCCAAATTTAAATGAAGATGAATAAAACCCATGAAATTAGACCTATAACAAGACCCTGGTAGTTATAAAAAAAACTCCCAACTAAAAAATATCCAGGCCCAGATGGATTCATTGGTGAATTTTACCAAACCTTCACAGAAGAACTAAAACCAATGCTTCTCAAATTTGTCCATGAAATAGAAATGGAAGGAATATTACCAAACTCCTTCTATGAAGCCAGTATCACCCTAGTGCCAGAAACCAGACAAAGACAGATCAAGGAAAGAAAATTACAGACCATTCTTCCTCATGAACATAGATGAAAAAATACTCAACAAAATATTGGCAAACAAAACATAAGAATATGTCAGAAAAAAATCATTCACCCTGACTAACTAGACTTTATCCTTGAGATACAGGGATGGTTCAACATACATAAGTCAATAAACAGTACACTATATAAATGGACTCTAAGACAAAAATCACATGATCATTTTAATACATGCAGAAAAGACATTCAACAAAATCCAACATCCCTTCATGGTAAAAGTCCTGTAGATTAAATGAGCTAGCATGCACTAAAATAATCTATTCATAGTCAACTCTTATTTTTGCAAATCCAAATACTTTTCTTTCTATCAGAAATATTTCCATCTTGAATTCATGCATAGAATCATAATACCACTGCTCTCAACACAAATAGTTATTTATAGCACAGTAGGTAGCTCCCACAAATCCAATCAGAAATATTACTGTTTGAGCTGGAGAGATGATTCAGTTGTAAAGGAACTTGTCTGCAAAGCCTAACAACCCGGATTTGATTCCCAAGTATCCACATGAAGGCAGATTCACAAAGTGGCACATGCATCTGGAGTTATTTGTAGCAGCTAGAGGCTCTGGCAAGCTCATTCTCTCTCTCTCTCTCTCTGAAAATAAATAAATAAATATAAATGAATAACAACAATAACAAAATCTCACTTTTCATTCATATTTGAGAAACTGTTAATCACTCATATGTTATGACTATACTTTTTTTGAATAGACGTGATATTTGGTAAGAAAATATCGCTTTGCTGATACATTATCATAATCATGAAATGAAAGTATTATATTAAAACTTACTTTTTAGCTCTTTCATCAGGTGTATAATATGTACTCATAATTTGGCAATAGCATAGATAAAGCATAGTCAATATATCTTTAAAAGTATTATTTAATAATTTTGTAGCTTGATCATGTACTTCTTTTTATTTATTCAGCTATTATTTTTTTTAATTTAATTTATTAGTTTTCTTTTCAGCAAATACAGGCAGTTTGGTACCATTGTTTAAGCTCATCTATGACCTACCGCCTCCCAATGGCCCCTCCTTGTTGCTGTAAATGGGTCGACTGCTCTTGATTTGGCTAACTGATCCCCTCAGTGGTAGGGGACCCATAGTTGGAGCTGGGAAACAAGTCAGAACCATATCCAAACATAAGCCCACTCTTCAATATCAAGCTACCATCAATCATGAGGTACAAGAGGGCCTACACCTATTAAACTCTCTATCAAAAATGTAAGTGTTATCTCAATTTTCCAGGTGCTAACTTACTCTCCGTTGGGGAATATGCTTCTCTTTTTCAGATAGATGCAGATCCTAAGGAGACAGCTGCCCCATCATACCTTAAAAGGGGCCCGACTGAAACTAAGGAAAATTGGCGAAACAAGCAAGGGTGCTGTTTTCCTGATGAACCGGATACCAGCACAAAGGGGAAGGAAAGCAACACAGAGAAAAATCAACTCCTACCAAATCAGAGAGCCAGAGCCCCCAACACCTCAGAACCGACGCAGACCATAAATGAACCCAACATGGCTCAGGAAAATTTTGCGGAAGAGGGGGAGGAAAGAATGTCAGAGTCATATGTTGGGTCATGATATGCAGAGACATTGATCATGTACTTCTTTTGAACTTTTTAAAATTTATTTTAGCAGAGAGAGATATATAGGGAGAGATATTAAAAAAAAATGGGCATACAAGGACCTCTAGTCCCTGAAAATGAGCTCCAGAAACATGCTCCAATTTGTGCATCTGGTTCTACAAAGGTAATCAAAACTGAGATAGCAGGCTTTGCAAGAAAGCACCTTTAACCACTTAGAAATCTCTCTAGACACATTGTACAAAACTTTGTGAATGATAAAGTCATTTTGCGTTACAGTGTCATTCAAAATGAAGTTATGCATGCTCTTACAACCAATGAGCTAGATATTGGATCTAATTTGTGACTCAAAACAGTTCTTCTTTATTCAATATGACTACTAGAAGCTAGAAGGTCTGATACCCCTGTTAACTCATAAAATTGTGAATTTAATATTAATCATATACAAGAGAATGTAATAGCTACAAGTTTCACTATCAAGAAAAAAAATGTTGAGAAAAGAAAGTTCTTTAGGAATATTAAATACAATATTTTAAAATTTATGGACCTTAAATAAAATATCATCTATGAATTCAAGGTAAATTTAACATATGTAAAAGAAGAAAAATCATGGAAAGACTGAAAAATCAAGTAACCAACTACGGCAAAGAAGAAAACTGACCAGAGTTTGTTGTAATGAACCACACAGTATTTTACTTTTATTGCTCATATACATATGTCATAACAAAGAAAATATAGACTGTCATATAATTAAAAGTTAAAAAATTTGATAGTTATTGACATTCAATTTTCATTAAATTTATTGGAAACTAGTAAGTAAATACCATGTGTATGACATATTCACAATTTTGTATCTTAAAACAAAATTAGGATACATTTCTTATTGTAAAGTAGTTTTCAAAAGAAAAGTTGAGCATTGTGACTCACACCTCTAATTACAGCATTTGTCAGGCCGGAGGTGGAACATCACCATGACTATGAGGCCAGCCTAGAGCTATAGAGTTATTTTCATGTCAGTCTAGGCTACAGTGAAACCTTACCTCAAAAAAAGAAAAAAAAAAGAAAAGAAAAAGAAAGTAATGGAGTAGGAGGAGGAAAATGAATAAAAGAAAGAGGAGAAGGGACTTCTGGGTAAGATGGGAGCATAGGATTCACACCAAACCAGCCTAGGGAGGGATTTAAGCAAAACCCTAGCAAAATACACTTTTCTTCTGAAAAGTGAAGGGGTATAGGTTATTGTTAGACACAGAGGAGAAGCCAGAGAGATCCAGATCCACCATAAAGAAGAAAAACACCCAGAGTCCCACTGAGATGCTTGCTGCCCATTCTGGGTGATCCACACACTGCCTGACACCACCCTGCCAGGTGCACCAAGTGGAGGCAGCAGCATAGACCAAACAAGGGGTTTTTGAACCTCATCGGCCTCCTTGCAAAGTTAAGAAACCTGAAGAAACACAGCTGAGGTCAACTAAAGAGCTAATGAAAGGGATATGGGTGGAACCGTGTGAGCAACTTCAGAAGTCTGAACTCTCCCATCCCCCACCATCAGAACTGCAAGGCTCTAGCATTCAGCTTCCAGTGGCAGCACAGCAGCACAGCTGATCAGAGCCCCAACTCAACAGCACAGCACAGAGGGGTCAAGGTGGGCACTCAGCATTGGTGAGATTGGAAGCCAGCACAAAAGGTGAAAGACTGACTGCCAAAAAAAAAAAAAAAGCTACATACTCCTGCATTGGAAGAGCTAATCTCTCTTTCCTTGTCAGGGCAGGTTATGGGTTGTATATTATTGGTTGGCTTTACCATGTTCAAATATCCTGTATTATTTGGAGGTTGAATATTGTTGCCTTTGATGCTTTCATATTTATATGGCCTTTGTCTTTCACTGTGATTATTGTAGGCAGGGTCAGATGCACATTCAGGTTGACCTGGAACCCAATTGAGAACAGAAATCTCAACCTTCCAGCTGACAAGATTAAGTGTTTTAAAGTTCTCATTGCAGAGATTCTTTACTTCCTTGGTTAGGTTTATTCCAAGGTACTTTATTTTATTTATTTTTTTTGATGCAATTGCGAATGGGAACGATTCTCTGATTTCATCCTCTGTGTGTTTGTTGTTAGCATATATGAAGGCTACTGATTTCTGTATATTTATTTTGTATCCTGCTACATTGCTGTAGGTTTTGATCAGCTCTAACAGTTTTCTCGTAAGGTCTTCAGGGTCCTTTATGTATAGAATCATGTCATCTGCAAATAATGATAACTTGATCTCTTCCTTTCCAATTTGTATCACTTTTATGTGTGTCTCTTGCCTTATTGCTATGGCTAAGACTTCCAAAACTATATTAAATAAAAGTGGGGACAGCGGACACCCTTGTCTTGTTTCTGATGTTAGTGGAAAAGCTTCCAGTTTTTCCCCATTTAGTAATATGTTGGCTGTAGGTTTGTCATAAATAGCCTTTATTATATTGAGATATGTTCCTTCTATTTCCAGTCTTTATAGGACTTTTATGATGAAGGGATGTTGGATTTTGTCGAACACTTTCTCTCCATCTAATGAGATGATCATGTGATTTTTGTCCTTCAACGCATTTATATAATGTATTACATTTATAGATTTGCGTATATTGAACCATTCCTGCATCTCTGGGATAAAGCCTACTTGGTCAGGGTGAATGATCTTCTTGATATATTCATGTATTCTGTTTGCCAATATTTTGTTGACAATTTTTGCATCTATGTTCATGAGGGAGACTGGTTTGTAATTTTCTTTTTTTGTTCTATCTTTTTCTGGTGTTGGTATCAGGGTGATGCTGGCTTCATAGAAGGAGTTTGGTAGAATCCCTTCTTTTTCTATTTCCTGGAACAGCTTAAGAAGCAATGGTGTTAGCTCTTCCTTGAAGGTCTGGTAAAATTCAGCAGTGAATCCATCTGGGTCTGGGCTTTTCCTAGTTGGGAGATTATTGATAACTGTTTGGATCTCCATGCTTGTTATAGGTCTATTTAAGTGATTAATCTCATCTTGATTTAATTTAGGTAGGTCAAAAATCAAGGAAACCATCCATTTCTTTCAGATTTTCATACTTTGTGGAGTATATGCTTTTATAGTATGTCCCTATGATTTTTTAAATTCCTCTGAAATTTGTTGTGATGTTAGCTTTTTCGTCTCTGATTTTATTAATTTGTGTCTCTTCTCTCTTTCTTTTGCTCAGATTTGCTAAGGGTTTATCAATCTTGTTTATACTTTCAATGCACCAAGTCTTTGTTTCATTAATTCTTTGGATTTTTTTTTTTTGCTGTTGTTGTTGTTTCTATTTCATTAATTTCTGCCCTAATCTTTATTATTTCTTCCTGTCTACTGATTTCTAGTTTGCCTTGTTCTTCTTTTTCCAAAGCTTTAAGGTGAAGCATTAGGTCAGTTACTTACGACCTTTCTAATTTCTTAATATAGGCACTTAAGGCTAAAAATTTACCTCTTAGAACTGCCTTCATTGTGTCCCAGAGATTTTGGTATGTTGTGTTCTCATTATTGTTTGACTCTATACATCTTTTGATTTCCTTCTTGATTTCTTCATTGACCCATTCATCATGTAGTAATGTGTAGTTTAGTTTCCATGATATTGGGTATGCTCTATAGCCTTTCTTGCTACTGATTTGTAGTTTAATTCCATTGTGGTCAGATAGAATGGAAGGAATTATTTCAATTTTCCTGAATTTGTAATGACTTGCTTTATGTCCTAATATAAGGTCTATTTTAGAGAATGTTCCATGTGCTGCAGAAAGGAATGTATATTCTGTAGAATTTGGATGAAATATCTGTTAGATCCATTCCTTCTATGACCTCATTTAGTCCAGATGCCTCTCTGTTTCCCCTCCCCCCATGATGATCTGTCAATTGATGAGAGTGGGGTGTTAAAGTCACCCACCACCATTGTGTTTGGTGTTATCTGTGACCTTAGTTCTAATAGTGTTTGTTTGATGAACTTGGGAGCCCTCTCGTTAGGTGCATATATGTTTAGGATTGTAATGTCCTCCTCTTGGAGTGTGCCCTTAGTCAATATAAAGTGGCCTTCCTTATCTTTCTTGACTAACGGTGGACTGAAGTCTATCTTGTCAGATATTAGGATAGCAACCCCTGCTTGTTTTCTAGGCCCATTTGCTTGAAACACCGTTTTCCAACCTTTCACCCTAAGATAATGTCTATCCTTTATAGATAGGTGAGTTTCTTGGGGACAACAAATTGTAAGATCATACTTTTTAACCCAGTCTGCACACCTGTGTCTTTTGGTTAGGGCATTGAGGCCGTTGATATTGAGTTGTTATTGAAAGGTGTGTATTTATGTTTGCCCCTTTTTTTTTTTTTTTGTGGTGCAGGTTCTACCTTTGCTCTCTTGTGCTAACTAGTATTTGAGTATTGGTTGTTTTTTTATGTTCCTTATATGTGTGCTTTTCCTTTTCCTCAGCATGGCGGATTCTATCAAGTATTTTCTGTAGAGCTGGTTTTGTCTTCAAATACTCCTTTAACCTGCTTTTGTCATAGAATGCCCTTATTTCGCCATCTATTTGAGTGGATAGCGTTGCAGGAAAAAGTAACCTTGCTTGACAGGTGTTATCTTTCAGAACTTGGAATATATCGCTCCAAGCCCTTCTGGCTTTTACAGTTTGTGTTGAATAAACTGCTGTAATCCTGATGGGCTTGCCTTTGTAGGTAACTTGATTTTTCTCTCTAACTGCTTTCAATATTTTTTCTTTGGTTTGTGAGTTTGATAGTTTGATTACAATATGGTGAGGAGAGGTTCTTTCCAGGTTTTGTCTGGCTGGAGTTCTAAAGGCTTCCTGTATCTTCATTGGCACCTCTTTCCCAACTTGGGGGAAGTTTTCTTCTATGATTTTGTTGAGGATGACTACTATGCTTTTGGAGTGGAATTCTTCTCCTTCTACTATGCCCTGAATTCTTATATTTGATCTTTTCATAGTGTTCAAATATCTTGAAATTCCCACTCATTCTTTTTTATAAGTTTGTATTTCTCTTTTTTGGACTATATTAGATGTGCCACTTGGTCTTCTAGCTTAGATATTCTGTTCTCTCCTTCATCCATTGTACTGGTGAGGTTTTCTACAGAATTTTTTTATTTCATAAACTGTGTTCTTCATTGCTAGTAATTCTGACTGGCTTTTCTTTATTATTTCTATTTCTTTATTTATGTCTTGTATTGCCTTCTTCATTTCATTAAATTGGTGCCCTGCATCTTCTTTGATTTCCTCTATGATACTTTTGATTTCCTCTTTGATTCCTTTGATTTGTTCTTTGACTTCTTTGAACATATTTACAATCATTCTTTGGAATCTTTCTCAGACATTTCCTCTAACTTGTTCTCACTTGAGGTTATTTCTGGTGCATTAATACTTTTAGGTGGATTTATATTGTCTTGCTTTTTAGTGTTTCTTGTATTATAATGTATATATTTTTGCATCTTAGATTAAGTTAATGCTTGGATTTTCTAGCTAGCTGGCGATTCTTGGCTATATCAATTGATTTGATGTTAAATATCTTCAGCATAGGAGCTTAAGGTGTGAGGTGTGGCTCTTAAGACTTTCAGAGTTTCTACAATGGTGTTCCTAGGGGTTGAGTTTCCCTGCTATGGGAGTATTCAAGTAGGCTGAGTGGAATATAATGCAGCTAGATTCTAAAATTTAACTAAACACTATACACATTCAATCAAAAACAGCACTGAGTATTTATGCAAGAGTAGTTATAACAACCAGATCCTATATCAACAAAGAGGTTGGTCTGTTGAGGGATCCATGTCAGCTTGTGACCAAGTAAGACCCTTCCCTGGTGCAATCCCAGTTACCTTGGATGATTTTGGTCTCAGTCAAGTTGCTAGCTGGGTTGTTGGGCTGCTGTCCTGATTTCTGGAGCTGGGCACTGGCTTTTCCTGTTGGGCAAACCAAGCCTGGCAACTGTGGCCCTGCAGATTGGCACCCCCACTGCTGGAACCACTACTGCTGCTGCTGAAGCTGCCACTCCTGGATCTGTCACCCCTGCTGCTAGAGCTGCTACTGCTGGGTCTGTCACTGCTGCTGCTGAAGCTGCTGCTGCTGTATCTACCGCTGCAGCTGCCACTGAAGGTTCTGCTGCTGGATCTGCTGCTGCTGCCTCTGAAGCTGCTGCTGCTTGATCTGTTGCTGCTGCCGCTGAAGCTGCCACTACTGGATCCGCCGCTGTTGGGGCTGCTGTTGCTGGTGCCAGAGTTGCTCATGTTGCTGCTGGACTCTGCTCTTGCTTGGGTCCCGCTGTCGTCTCAAGTAGGCATGGCTGGGTCCTGGGACCACTGCTCTGTTCTCTGGAGCTGGGCACAGGCAGTGGGGGAGGGGAGGGAGCTGCAGCTGCTCTGGTTCTCTTGCTGTTTCACGTATTCCTCAACCTTGTGATCTGCTCCTCTGTTTTTCACTGCCGCTCTCCCTTCCCGTTTCTTGAGTTGCAGAAAGCTCCGGTGTGAGTGGAAGCTCCCCTCATCTGTCTTTTCCTGCAGCTTGAGCTGAGCATAGCAGCTTTCTGGTATGTTGCCGCCCCAGTCAACGGACCTGCTGGGGCCACTTTTGCCGGCCTGTGTGGGTGTGTGGGCTCTGGATACTCTGGATCTCTCCTACTTCTCTGCTGCCATTTCAATTTCTTATACACCTCAATTTTTAGTAAAAGTGTGTATTTTGCTGAGTTTTATTGGCCTTTTTGTCCCCTAGGCTGCTTTGGCGTGGTACCTACACCGCCATCTTAAATGGAAGTTTAAGCTAGTCAATTTTTAATAATCATAAATAGGTGTTTTGAATTGCATCAAGTATATTTTTCCTATTGAAATAACCATATTGCTTTTGTTCCTTTAATATGCTTATATCCTGAATAAAGCAGATTTTCTAAAAACAAGTTAAAAAAAGAAGGAGGAGAATAAAGGATAAAAGAAGAAGGGAAAGAAAAGAAGGGAAGGGGAGGAAGAGAAGAAAGAAGATAAAGAAGGAGGAGAAGAAGAAGGTGTCCAAATCTTGTTTGGTTTGTATACCACAGGTGACTTAACTATTTTGTTATTAGTTTATGTTTTTGTATTAATTAATGTTTTGCCACTCTAAAGCATTATGTAATACAAAGCATTTGTAAACATCTTTGACTAAACTGCATATGTGAAGTTGAATGCTACAAAAGAAATATTAATTAATGTAAACTATTGTAATTCAACAGCAATATTGCATGTCCTGTATAAATTTGCCTCTTTGGTAATCTATGTATACTCTAATAAACATTATCTAATTTTACATTATTCCTAGTCATGAATATGAAGAGCTATATGGTACTGCATTGCTATTATTGAGCAAAGTTCCAAGAAAGTACACCATCAACTCTCCTGCAATTTTGTTCAAAAATTCAACCACATGGCCAGACACCTGTTTACTGGCTCCTCTCAGCTCCCTGGTCTGGGTTCCCTGAGCAGAAAGAGTGCTGGTAGGCAGAGTGCTTTATAATGAATAGGCCATATCCCTCTTTCCTGTCTTCACCCATTTCCCTGGTCTGGGTTACCCAGAACTGTTCTGTGTACTGCTGGTCACATCAGTGTGGAGTGAGTGGGGCAGAGCCCTTTTTCTCAGCTCCTCCTAGTTCACTGGTCTGTGTTCCCTTATCAGACCATGTGTATGTGGGTGAAGCACTGTGGAGCAAGTAGGCCAGGGCCCTGATTTCTTGATTCTCTCAATTCCCTGGTCCAGGTTCCCTAGGCCAGACTGTTTGGGATGGGTGTAGCTCAGAATAAGTAGGCCAGATCATTTTTCCCAGGCTCCTTCCAGTCGTCTGGTCCTCATAGATCCCAATATGCCTTGCTTGGTGAGGCCTGGTCCCCATGTGAGCTGTGCTTTGATAACATGACTGGCCACTGGGTAAGTCCCTGTTTACCTGAATCAGAGGGTGCCTTAGTGAGAGGATTTGCTTCCTCTTAAATGAAATAAAGTGTCCTTCTAAAGTGAGTAGACAATAGTGCAAAAAAAGGCAATGAAATTCAGAAAACTGAGAGATCTCCCCCAAGGATGCCTAGTCTAAAAATGGAAGCCTCAAATTAAATCATAGAGAAATCAACAGAAATTCATGCCCAAAATGGAAACACAACAACCAGTGAGATCTTGATGAAAAATTTGCTGAACTGGAAGCAAACCATCAAAGAACCAACAATCCTACCAATGAAATTGAACAGATTCTTCTTTTGATAGTAGGCTTAGCTGGATCAAAGAAAATGTTACAGACCTCCAAAAGATAAGAATAAATTGAAGGTGAGTCTTCTTGATCTCAACAATGGGTTGATTAAACTTAATGTATACTTTATCAAATGTAAGAATGAATTCCAGGAAGCATCAAGAAAATCAGAACACAAAATCATACATCAAAAAAGAGAGGGACATAATACAAAACAAACAACACAACAAAAAAGGAAAACCAAATGGAAATTTTAAAAAAACCTCTCTAGAATCCTTCAACAACAGAACCTCTGGCCTGGAAGACAAAACAGAATAAATTGATCAGGGGGCCAAAAATGTTGATAAGTTTAAAAAATTCATGTGAACAGAATACAAGGGAACTATGGGATACCCTAAAATGACCAAACACGAATCTAGATTATTTAGGTGGAAATAAACAAAATAATAAAATACAGAGAAATCTCTTGACATTGAACCTTAGTGGTCATGTGTTATACTTGCTATTTGCATATGGGGATATAAATGAGGCACCAGGTAAAATTTAATGGATCATTGTAAAAGATCAAGTTATGTAGCTATTCCACTAATTACTAAAACTCCTTAAGGACTATGACAGAGATTTTTCAATTTATCCTAGTTTTAATGATTTTAAAAACCTAATAATCAGACCAAATTGATGCCAGCAGCCTTTATATCATGAGTATTTGTCAAAATAATACTTTAGAGACAAAAGGAATTCTGATGTTGAGGTGGGTGATGACCAAAGCATTTAGTTTGAGCCTAAGTAGCTATGATCAAAATAAATTTGCATTTACATTGATACTGACGTAATGTCCTGAGGATGATGAGAAATAATGTAGAATTATTACTGTGCATTACTTAAAATACACACACACACACACACACACACACACACACACACACACACAACTGGTTTAACTATATGCCCTCCCACAAACTGTACTGGAACTCTCTATGTAGCACAGACTAGCCTTAATTATTGCCATGGCCCAAAATATAGGGATTATAAATGTGCATCATTCTACATGGTAAGTTCAGTTTTCATTATGCCTCCAAGTCATAATTGAAAAGGCTACATAATTAAATTTTGAAATAATTTTAAAATGAAAATTTCAAAAATGAAGTTGTGATAGTACAATTGGGAATATGTAACACTCATATCTTAATATACAAATATAACCTATAAGTAAAAAGAATAGGACTTCTTTGGTAAATGTAAGCTTCTGCAATTGGGGAAGGAGAATATAATACACAGTAGAGTCTTGTATTATCAATAAGCAAGTAAATACTCAGGAAACAAAGATGCATGTCATATGTAAATGGGGACAACTTAACAAAGAATTCAATAGTCAGAGCCTGAATAATTTGAACTACAAAATATAGGTCATAATGAATTATAAATCAGAGTATAAAATGATAATTCATAAGCCCTACTGCCAAAATAAATTTTTGCTTGATTAATAAGAAGAAAAAACAAATATTTCTTTTTGAACAATTCTAATACTTTTCCGAGATACAATTTTCCCATTTTGTAATCCTAATCCCTATACTTAATGTACTTGAAAGTGAACTAGTTATAATGATTCCAAAGATAGAAGAAAATGATCAGTCACTTTACAACTGTAAAATATATGTTACTATCATTAGTATGTTTTGTATATATTACAGACTCTTTGATAAGATAGGATAAGAAAACAACTTCACCTCTGCAGTGGTATGCTCTATAAAAACACATAATCCCAGTTTAATTATGAAATGACTATGAGGCATTCACAGATTTCATAACATTCTACAAATACTTGGTGTTTCTCAAGAATAAGAAAGACATGGGCTGGAGAGATGGCTTAGTGGTTAAGGCATTTGCCTACAAAGCCAAAGGACTACAGTTTGATTCCCCAGGACCCATGTAAGCCAGATGCATGGGGTGGCACATGCATCTGGAGTTCATTTACAGTGGCTAGAGGTCCTGGCATGCTCACACTCTCTCTCTATATCTATCTCTATCTGCCTCTCTCTCTCTCTCTCTCAAATAAATAAATAAAGATAAAATATTTAAAAAAAAAAGAATAATAAAGACAGCAAATGAAACAATCCAGAACTCTCAGATGGGACAAGTGGGGGAAACTTAACAATTAAATATATAAATAGAATATAAATACCAATGTGACTAACTGAAAATACTACCATGATGATGAATTATGGTAACAATATTGAGACTGAGCTCTTGCACAGCAATTATTTCTAAAGGACTGGAAATTTTTCTGTAATCTAAACTAAGTGAAACAAAATTAGTGTGCATGGAAATGCAGAGTAAATCTACAATTACCTGGGGCAAAAGTACAGGAGTAATGCTGAGATAAAGGCTTAAGGCCATTATTTATTGTTATCCAAGATGACTAATTCAAGAAAGGTAATGTCTAGCATGAGGACTATAGTTAAAACCTTGTACTGCAAATGGAATTTCCCAGAAAAAAAAAAAAAAGAACAGCCATACCTGTGCTAAAAATACAAGGCCAAAAGACTTAACTCTCTGACTGTGGAGAATAAAAATGGAATAGGCCAGAAACCAAAGTAATTTGGGCTACTTTTAGTCTGTTTGAAAACCAGTCATAGTTCACTCTGATCTAACAACTTTTTGACCATCAAATCCAGTCCAAACGCTAAGAATGCCATTAAAGCATATCAAAATTATATAGCAGTTTTCGATAATACACGCATCCTTGTCGCCCAGTAGTTTATTTGGAGAGTGGCTTGATTTATGACTTATTTTGTTCTTCAACTGATGAAATCTCATAGAACAATATCCACAGTGAAACATTATTTGAGGGTAACCTGAATCCATGTCCTCAGACCATGGTCATTCATATTTGACTCAAGAATAAAGAATCTATTATTCTTTTGATGTGTGAACTACTGTCAAATATTGAAGACTGCCCAGGAAACTTTTTCCCTGGGGTGATGTGAACACAGTTTATTCACCTTAGATAGGACAAAGAGGAAAAATCAAAGTGAGTGTGGTTGCAACCAGACCAGTTTTGGTGAACCAATGAGGTTATTGGGGTTACTCTTATAGAGCAGGTAAGGGGTTAATAACAGGAAAATGGGTTCCCCAAAGCACGTGCACCATCAAAAAGTCTCATCCCATACCAGATGATGACCTTCTCATAGCTCCTTGGATATGGCTCTCTGTGCGACAGTTATCTCCCTGGATGCCCCTTTGTCAGTATTATAGTGAGGGCTTACCACTTACAGAACATGGATGACTCAAAGAGAGATACATCACTAAAACAAGAAAAAGCCCAACCATAGGTTATGATTCAGGGAAGTTGCATCTCTGGAATACTGCCTAACCTGTAGGCAGCTCTGCTGTGTGGAGAGTCTTGAGCATAGTACATGACTTTCACACATATCAGTAAAAGAGTCTCCTCCTAAACAGTTGTTTCTCCTTCATTTTGACTTAGGGAGAGATATTTCCCAGAATTGTTGACTTCTTGAGTCATCTGAGCTCCTCCACCCACTCTCAAGGAATTGTTAAGTAACACTAGTCAAATTCTGCCCCTCAGCAGCTGTTTATCATGCCTATAAACTTGAAAAGTGGTCATGTAGTCATGCAGAAGTGGTCATGAAACCTTTTACATTTCAATTCTCCCAGATGTGTTGATGTCCTGACTGCTTTCACGAGGGAATATTTCAGTGCTGAGGAAATTACTAAACAGCAGTGAGAAACATGGGACCTCAGGATGACTCTCATTCCCTAGAAAACTCACCCAAATTGGCACCAAGGAATAGCATGTATCTTCTGTGCTTTCATCCATTTTAAATTGATATTTTTACTGAAAGATAGGAATCTATTTCCATTCATCTGCAGGTGGACATCCAGTTTGTTCATTTGTGTGTGTGTGTGTGTGTGTGTGTGTGTGTGTGTGTGTAGTGTGTGTATGCATGTGTGCTGTGGTAAGGTGTGTGTGTGTGTGTGTGTGTGTGTCATATTCACAGCATACATATGCACCCTTTACTCCCATGTGCACAGTCTTATGGAGGAGTGTACTCACTTGCAGTGGTCAGAGCACAGATTTGCTTGTCCTGCTCCCTCTGTCTTCTATGTTCTTGACTAAGACGATCTTTTCCTGATCCTGCAGCTGTCTGAGGTTTGTATGAGCTCTGACTTTCTCTTGCACGCCTTCCCTATATGACTAGGATTACAGATGTATGTGGCCATGCCTAGCTGTGGGTTCTTGAGATTTGGAACTGGATAGCCCAGGCCCACATGATTGAGTATGAAGCACACTTAACTGCTAAGCTGCTCCCCATGAAGCAAAGTTGGTTTTTCCAGCAGCCTTTGTTGAATTGGTTGCCTCTTTCCCCAGTGAATATTTTGGGCTCATTTGTCAAAGATTAGGTGGGGCTGGTGAGATACTAAGTCACTAAAGGTGCTGGCTTGTAAATTCTCAGGGCCCAGGTTAAATTCACCAGTAACCATGTATGCATAAAATAGCACATGCATCTGGAGTTCCTTTGCAGTGGCAGGAAGTCCTGGCATGAACATTCTCTCTCCCTCTCTCTCTCTCGCCTCAAATAAATAGATCAATAGAAATATATTTTAAAAAATAGGAGGCCCAAGGTGTGTGGGTTTATTTCAAGGTCCTCTATTCCTTTCCATTGGGTCTATGTGTTGTTTTTGGTAGCAGTGACATGCTTTAAATCTCATTATTACTCCATGGAATAACTTGAGATTCGGTAGTGTGATATCTCCATGTGTGTTCTCTCTCTTTAGAATTGCTTTGGTTGTTCATTGTGTTCTTGTTTACTTATAAATTCTTAGACTTTTTTCCAGTTCAGTGAGGAATGTCCTTGGAAGTTTAAAAAGGATTAAATTGAATATGTAGATAACATTTCATATTATAGTACTTATAAAGTTAATTGTCAAGCAGGATTTGAAAGGTTTTTCCTTTGTCTCTTATTCTATTTTTCTTTTACTTTTTCTTTTTTTGCACCTTGTTGAACTTTTTCTTTGTTTTTTTAAAGGTCAAAATATCTGCATTTTAAATAATTTTTTGACATGGTCAAAGAATTTTACATTACAATCAGAGGGTGGTAGGGTGAGGAAGGGCAGTGGAACAATCAAACAAAAAGGAAAACAGAAACACATGGTGGTAGGAAGGAAGGGCTTTAACTGGAAGGGATCTGAGGAATGGGTAGGAGTACTGACCAACTAAAATGCAATTGGTAGCGGGGCGTGGTGGCACACACCTTTAATCCCAGCACTCCGGAGGCAGAGGTAGGAGGATTGCCATGAGTTTGAGGCCACCCTGAGATGACAGAGTTAATTCCAGGTCAGCCTGGACCAGAGTGAGACCCTCGAAAAACCAAAAAAAAAAAAAAAAAAAAAAAAACAACAACAACAACAAAAAAATGCAATTGCTTTGTTACTGAGTACTATTCATGGGAAGAGAGTAGCCTGACTCCTTTTCATAGGACACTGGGAATAAAATTGATGCATCCCATGTGGAAATATGACTGGAAGACAGAGAAAAGAGAAGAATAAAAGTCAGAAATAGACTCTGAGAGTCACTAGCAGGAAGACTGCAGACATGAACTCTCCTTAGAGGGCAAATAAAAAAGCTAGGGATTGATAAAGGTTTAAACAAAAGCTGTAACAAGTGATATCTCTGGAAGATTCGAGAGGCAACTCTTCTAAGGGTTTGACCTGCGCAGAATATTTACACACTCACATGCACACTTGGGTATGTGCACACATGCACACGCACATGGATACACAAATTACTGCTTTCCCTGGAAGCACAGTACTATAAATAAGAAAAAGACTTCCCAAAGCGAAAGCGCAACACGGAGCAGCAGCGTCTGGAGCTCACAGCTGCCAATAACCGGCCCCAAAGCCCACTGGCCTGGAGGAGGCAAACAGGAGTCAGAGGACCAGCTTTGCATACCACCACGAAGACCCCGAGTGACAGAGGAAGGCCTTTGTCAGTCCTCTGCTTCTCGGTTCCTGATTCTCCTCCAACTTACCCTGGGCACCAAGAGGCTACATTATCAGAAAGGAGGAGGAGCCTGGGACTTTTGCCTGGGAGGATGATGTCTAAGATAACTATCACCTGCTGAAAGGTGTGTGTGCGCGGGCGCGTGTGTGTGTGTGTGTGTGTGTGTGTGTGTGTGTGTGTTGTGAGATAGGGACAAAGGAAAGGAGGGTCATGTTGGGTAATGGATCAGGAGGCATGTATGTTCTTATATGTGCGTACCTGTGTTACACATATCTATATGAAAATCCAAATTATAAAAATGTTCTAAGGACTTAGGGACTTGGCTGAAGGCCTAAGGTGTTCCTTATCATAATCAAGTTTAAGGTGGGATGAATATAGATGGGAAGCCCTAAGTCATTATCTAGGGCAACTGTGGCAGGGAGAGTCCAATGTCCCACAGAAGACCCTAGCCTTATAGCAGAACGATGTCCCTTCTACCCCTGTTACCCCAGTGCCTAACAAACACCTAGCAATTTCCTTATGTATCCCCAGCTTTCAAACAGCTAGTCATCAAAAGGAAAAACAAAGCAACACAAAGCCTAAGTCACAGGGAGGAGGGAGAGGAGGGGAAGAGGAAACATGAGTATTCTTGTGCCAGTATCTTGAACTTTTTCTTATAGTGCTCTTTTGTGTTACTGGTTAGGGATATTGCTAGGTTATTTATTTATTTTTCATTAAGTAGGACTTTAAATTTTCTTGTTGGAGGATTAGCCATGGTTAAAATAGATATAATAGCCCATAGCCCCAGGTCTGAGTTCCCTGCCTGGTCAGTATGGGGGGGGGGGTTCCTCCCTCCTCTCCAGTCAAGGTTGCCTGCACATGTCCAGGAGGGCTCAGGATGAAGTAGGCCAGAACCTTCTTCCATTACTCCTCCTAGTCTCCTTGTCCTGGTAGATCCCACTGTGCCTTGCTCAGGGAGGCCTGGTCTCTGTGTGAGCTATAGAGTTGGGCCATTTGCTCTGCTATCTTAACTGGGCACTAAGAACCAACAGCCCTGTTCACCTGAGTCAGAAGGTAAAAGGGCCAAAGGACACAAACTTGCTTTCTGCTCAATAAAATAGTCTTCCTAAAATGGGTAGACAACAATGCAAAAAAGCCAACAAATGTTGGAAAAGTGAGTGATCTCCACCAAGGATGCCTTAGTCCTACTACAAAAGTTCCCAGAGAAATAAACAGAAATTCATTCCCAAAATGAAAACATAACATCCAATGAGACCCTAATTCAAAAAAGAAATCAGTGATCATGAAGCAAATGATCAAAGAATCAACTATCAAATCAATGAAATTGAATAGAATCATCTCCTAGAGCATTCAGCTTTTGATAGTAGGCTTAACTTGATGGAATAAAATGTTACAAGCCTCCAAAGAGGTATGAATAAATTGAAGGTAGGTCAAGAAATGGAAGACCTCAACAACTGGTTGATTAAGCTTAATGAAGACTTGGTCAAATGCAAGAATGAACTACGAGAAGCATCAAGAAAATCAGAATTTGAATTGAAGTCATACCTCAGAAGAGATAGACACAATAGAAAACATCACAACAAAAAACAAAAGTCAAATAGAATTTATGACAACCTCTCTAGAACCACTAACAAACACAGTTACTCATGTGGAAGACAGAACCTCTGACCTGTAAGATAGGACAGAAGAAATTGATTGGGATGCCAAACACTTTTCTTTCTTTCTTTCTTTCTTTCTTTCTTTCTTTCTTTCTTTCTTTCTTTCTTTCTTTCTTTCTTTCTTTCTTCTCCTTCTTCTTCTCCTTCTCCTTCTCCTTCTCTTCTCCTTCTCTTCTCTTCTTCTTCTCTTCTCTTCTCTTCTTCTTCTTCTTCTTCTTCTTCTTCTTCTTTTTTGACTAAACATATATTGTCTAAGCATACATTTCAAAAAACATTGCGCAATCTGCTTCACTGACAAAATTCCATAAGGGATATTAGCATCTATCCATATGAAAGTGCACTTTTCTTTTTATTTTTTTAATATGTGTGTGTGTGTGTGTGTGTGTGTGTGTATTTTTAATTAGTTTTGTATTCAGCAATTACAGGGAGTTTGGGACCATTATTAGGCTCATCTGTGACCTACCCCCTCCCCATTTGCCCTTTTTTGTTGAGGTATATGGGTCATGCATTGTGGAGTTAGCCCACAGTTATTGATATGATAAATGTCTCTCCATATCCTGACCCAACATGTGGCTCTGACATTCTTTCCACCCCCTCTTCCACAAAATTTTCCTGAGCAATGTTGAGTTCATTTTTGGTCTGCTTCAGTGAGGAGGTGTTGGGGGCCTTTGATGCTCTGGCTGTCTGATCTGGTAGGTGTTGATTTTTCTCTGTGTTGTTCTCCTTCACTCTTGTGCTGGTATCTGGTTTATCAGGAAAACAGCACCCTTGCTTGTTTTGCCAATTTTCCTTAGTTTCAGCCAGGGCCCTTTTGAAGAATGATGGAGTAGCTCTCTCCTTAGGATCTGCATCTATCTGAAAAAGAGAAGCAGATTCACCAACAGAGAGTAGTTAGCTCCAGGACAAATGAAATAACACTTACTTTTTTTAATAGAGTTTAATGTGTGTAGGCCATCTTGTAGCCCATGATTGGTGGTAGCTTGATATTGGAGAGAGGGCTTATGTTTCGATAGGGTTCTGACTTGTTTCCCAGCTCCAGCTATGGGTCCCATACCACGGAGGGGATCAGTTAGCCAAATCAAGAGCAGTTGGTTCCCCACCATGGCTGTGTGCCACTATTGCACTTGTGTGGGCATCACAACCCGTTATTTGTTGATAAGTAGGATAGACCATGAGTTGCTTGGACAGATATTGGTCATTCCCCCCAGTCGCCCATGTAGCACCTTCTGGCACTAGATACGCTGACTGTCTGGGGACTGACTCTCTCCTGGCTTCCAGCCATGCAGTTACAATTTACGTGTCAGCTGCATATGGTGTCTTCAGCAACAGGGTCTTACCACTAACCTTTGCTGGGTCATCAAGTACTCTGACAGAAATCTATCATTCTTTTAGGAAACCTTGTAGGTTTCTCTGATCAAAAGCTCATAGTGGATGATAGACACATGAGTTACAGGTCAGTGCCCACTAAGAAAATAAGGAAAAATATAACTAACATACAAGAAATAGAGAGGAGAGAGAGAGAGAGAGAGAGTGAGAAGGAGAGGGAAGGAGGGAAGATGTAGAAGGTTTAGGTTAGACTTGATCCTACCCTCTCCAGTGTCTTATGGTTCAGGTGTTTCCTGTAAAGGGCCTGATGAACGTTCAACCATTTTGTCCACCTTTTAGGAAGTAGAATTTTATGGTACCATTGTCGTTTGGGTCTAGATTAGTGTTTCCCACCCCTTCAATGCCTTCCCCTACCTCCCCATCCATACTAGTGTCTAGTTGATGAGATGCTTGCTGGGTATGTAAGGTATCATGAGTAGATTCAGGTTAGGTGCTAAAGATGAGTGGGACTATGTGGTGATTTTTTTTTTTTTTTCTGTGATTGGGTAAGTTCACTGAGAATAATCTGTTCCAGGTTCAACTATTTTTCCTCAAATTTCTTTGTATCATTTTTTCTTACTGCTGTATAGAATTCCATTGTGTAGATACACCACATCTTAGTTATCCATTCTTCTAGTGATGGACATCTGGATTGATTCCAGCTCTTAGCTATTATGAATTGAGCCACTACAAACATGGTTGAGAAAATCTCTCTGGCCTGTGGTTTGAAGGTTATAGGGTAGATGCCCATTAAGGGTATAACTGGGTCTGTTGGTATCTCTATAGTCAGCTTTTTAAGGAGTCTCCATATTGCTTTCCAAAGTAGTTGGACCATCCTACATTCCCACCAACAGTGGATCAGTGTTCCTACTTCTACACATCCTCACCAGCATTTATTTTTGTTTGATTTTTTGATGCTTGATATCCTTATTGGGGTAAGGTGGAATCTCATAGTTGTTTTAATTTGTATTTCTCTGATGATTAGGGATGATGAACATTTTCGTAAGTGTGTGTTTGCCATTTGTGTTTCTCCCTCTGTGGACTGCCTGTTCAGCTCTTTGCGCCATTTTGTGAGTGCATTGTTTGACTTCCTACTGTTTAGATTTTTGAGTTCTTTGTATATTCTAGAGATCAGGCCTCTATCAGTTGAATAACCTGCAAATATTTTCTCCCATTCTGTGGGTAATCTATTGGCTTTGCTTATTGCATGCTTTTGTGTAAGGCAACTTCAGCTTCATGTGATCCCATTGGGTGAGGGACTGTTTAAGATAGTGAGTTACTGGGGTTTTGTTTAGGAAGTCTTTTTTCATTTGTATATCATGGAAAGTACTTCCTAAATTTTCTTCCCATAGTATTCGAGTTTCTGGTCTTATATTGAGGTCCTTGATCCATTTGGATTTGAGTGTAGTGCATGGTGAATTCTGTGGGTCAAGTTTGAGTTTTCTGCATGTGGTTATCCAGTTTGGCAGTACCATTGTTTATGTGGTGTATTACATTGACAGATTTCCATATGTTGAAACACCCTTGTGTTCCTGGGATAAATCCCACTTGGTCAAGGTGGATAATGCTTTTGATGTGTTGTTAGATTCAGTTTGCAAGGATTTTCTTCAGGATCTTTGCATCTAAGTTCATTAGGGAAATAGGCTGGTAGTTTTCTTTTCTTATGGTATCTGTGCCTGGTTTTGGAATTAGGGTGATACTATGATACTAGCTTCTTAAAAAGAATTGGGTAGCTTTTGCTGTTCTCCAATTGTGTGGCACAGTTTGAGGAAGATTGGTTTGAGTTCTTCCATGAATGTTTGATAGAATTCAGCTGAGAAGCCATCTGGTCCTGGACTCTTCTTTTTGGGGAGTTTTTTTTATTACTTTTTCAATCTCCTTGAGTGTGATGGGTTCATTGAGGTGATTAATCTGCTCGGAGTTTAGGTTTGATAGATGGTATGCATCCAGGAATTTATCCATCTCCTCCACATTATCCAGTTTTGTGGAACAGAGATTTTTGAAATAAGTCATGATGATTCTTCCAATTTCACTTATGTCTGTAGTGATCTCCCTTTTTCATTTTTAATTATGTTAATTTGAAGCTTCTCCTTTTTTTGCTTCATTAAATTGGCCAGGGGTTTGTCAATCTTGTTTATTTTTTCAAAGAACCAGCTCTTTGCTTTGTCAATTGCCTTAATTGTTTCCTTGGTTTCTAATTCATTAATTTCTGCTCAAATTTTAATTATTTCTTTCCTTCTGGAGATCTTTGGGTTAGATTTCTCTTTTTTTTTTTTTTTTTTTTTTTTTTTTTCAGTGCCTTTAGATGGATGGATAGGTTACTGATTTGGGATCTTTCTGTCTTTTTTATGAAGGCATTGAGTGCTATGAATTTTCCCCTGAGAACCACCTTCATTGTGTCACATAGGTTTTGATATGATGTGTTCTCATTGTCATTCAATTCCAGGAATTTTGCAATTTCCTTTTTAATTTCATCCACTATCCATTTATTGTTTAAAATTGTGCTGTTCAGTTTCCAGGTACCACTGGGATTCTTGGCGGGTCTTTTTTGTTGATTTCTAGCAATATAGCATTGTGATCTGATATCATGCAAGGAATTGTGTCAATTTTCCTAAATATGTGCAGGCAGTTTTTGTGATCCAGTATATGGTCTATTTTAGAGAATGTTCCATGGGCTGCTGAGAAGAATGTGTAATCTGTGAATTTGGGATGGAAAATTCTGTAGATGTCTGTTAGGTCTAAGTTCTCTATTGTTTTGTTGAGCTCTCTTACTTCCCTGTTGAGTTTCTGTTTGGATGATCTGCCTATTACTGATAATGTTGTTTTGAAGTCCCCAGCTATGATGGTGTTGGTGGTTATTTCTGTTTTATTGTCAAGTAGGTTTTGTTTTATGAACTGTGGTGCCCCTGTGTTTGGTGCATACAATTTTTTGATTGTAATATCCTCTTGGGGGAATGTTCCCTTGATGAGTAGGAAGTAGCTTTCTTTGACTTTTTTGATTATTTTTGATTTGAAGTCTATTTTATCTGCTATTAATATAGCTACACCTGCTTTTTTCTTATTCCCATTTGCTTGGAATATTGTTTTCCACCCTTTCACCCTGAGGAGGTGTCTGTCTTTAATGGTAAGGTGGGCTTCTTGAAGACAACAGATTGAGAAGTCTAACTTTTTTTTTTTTAATTTCTCTTAATTTTATTTATTTATTTATTTACTTATTTATTTATTTGAGAGTGACAGACATAGAGAGAAAGACAGATAGAGGGAGAGAGAGAATGGGCGCGCCAGGGCTTCCAGCCTCTGCAAACAAACTCCAGATGCATATGCCCCCTTGTGCATCTAGATAACGTGGGTCCTGGGGAACCAAGCCTTGAACCGGGGTCCTTAGGCTTCACAGGCAAGCGCTTAATCGCTAAGCCATCTCTCCAGCCTGAGAAGTCTAACTTTTTGATCCATCCTATTAGCTTGTGTCTCTTGTTGGGTGAATTAAGGCCATTAATATTAAGGGTAATGACTTTGAGATTTGATTTGATCCCTGCCATATTCTGGTGTTAGATGTGTATTGGTGTTTTCACGGGCTGAAGTTTTTTTGTGCCTACTCTGGGTTTGGTTGTTGTGATCTGCTTCTTGTAGGCATTTGAGTTTGGTTATTTGTTTCTTCTTTGTGGATAATTTCCTGAAACAATCTCTGTAGGTTTGGTTTTGTTTTCATATAATTGTAAAGCTGAGTTTTGTCATGGGAAGTTTTTCTTTCACCTTCTATTATGAGGGATACTTTGGCCAGGTAGAGTAGTTTGGATTGGAATCTATAGGTTCTTGGACTTTGGAGAGTTTCACTCCTGGCCTTTCTAGCTTTCAGGGTTTCCATGGAGAAATCGGAAGGAATTCTGATGGGGTAACCTTTGAAAGTGGTGCATTGTTTTTCCCTAGCTGCTTTTAAGAGTTTCTCTTTGGTGTCAATGTTTAAAGTCTTAATGAGAATATTTCTTGGAGAGTTTCTCCTTTGGTCCAGTCTGTTTGGAGTTCAATTGGATTCTTGTATCATGATGGGCCTGTCTTTTAAGAGACTGGGGAAGTTTCCTTCAATTATTTTGTTAAATATGTTCTCCATGCCTTGGGTCTGAAATTCTCCTTCTAATATTCCAGTGATTCTGATATTAGGACATTTAAGTGTATCCCACAATTCCTTCATGTTCTATTCACAGGAACTTTTGAACTTACTGAAGTTTTTGAACTTTCAAACTGTTTCTTCCATCTTGTCTTCCAGATCAGAGTTTCTACCCTCCACTTCACTGACTCTATTCTTGAGAGCCTCTAGAGTGTTTTGGACTTATTCAATGAAGTTTGCATTTTCTACTACTGTTCTATGTATCATTTTGATCACTCTATCAAGCTCCCTTTTCACATCATTTTCTGAATTTCTTTATGATTCTTGGAATTCATCCTTGCATTTCTTTGTGTATTCATTTAGTATGGCCAGCTGATTTTCAAGTCCACTTTTTTTTCACTCTCCCTCAAACTCTTAAAACCCTTTGCACTCCTTCCAATCTCTTATCAAATTATTCTAGCTTAGTGATGGTAGCATCCACATGATTATCGGTCCTTTGTTGCTTTCTTGCAAGTTCCACCAGTAGGTTGGTCAGGGTTGCATTGCTCATAGCTTCAGTTTGATGTTCTCATCCTAATAACTCTTTTATGTTTTGGTTATATGCATTCCTTGTAGGACTGGGTGGTCTAACTGGGTTTCCTTGCATTTGATTTTTCATGTTATTTCTTTTGCATTGTGGTCTGCCCATGACAGTGTATGGACAGGTAGGTGGGCGGATCAGCCTTGTCTCTAGCACAATGGGAATCTGAGGCAGCCTGGGTCAGTTGCCATGCAGCCTGGCCTTTGGCTCCCACTTGCCAAGCTACCTATCTGTGGCCTGATAGGGGCAACAAAATTGCCTGAATTCTCAAGTGGCAATGCGCCAAAGCTGCCTACATTCGAGCTTGGAGGGGGACTGAGGTACCAAGCCCTGAAGCAGCCCAAACTCTGGCTGGGAACACTGGGACCTAGAAATAGTCTGTGCTCCCGCACCACAGGAGAATGTAGGACAGTGGGTGTGGTAGTGGAGGGCGCCTGAGCTGGTGCAAGCGAGAGTCACAGTCTGGGCTTGCGTGACAGTTGCTGTGGGACTGAGCTTGCTGAACAGTAATATGGGCAAGTGTGTAGAGCAGTTTAACCTTCCTCACCCAAGGATCAATTGGTGCACAATCAGAGCACAGAGGCGTGTGCGGTGGCTAAGGGGGCATTGGGCTGCAGTGGTGGGGTGCAATGGCTAATTGGTGTTAGGGGTGGTCTACCCACCCACGAGGGGATCCATGATTCCCTGCCCCCCCCATGCTCCCCCACTGATAAGAAGACCCACAAAACCCTTAATGTCTTGCCTTTCTTTCCCATGGATTTGCAGCACAGCTAGGCAGTCGCCATATTGTCCAGAAGTCTCCAAATACTTTTCTAAGTTCAAAAAATCAAGTGAACACAAAATGAGGAAACTGTGCAATAACCTAAAATGACCAAACATATGGCTCATGGGTACACCAGAAGGAGAGAAAATCTAGGCCAGAGTCACAGAGATCATATTCAAGAAAATTATTGAAGATTTAAAACTATCAAAAGAGAGACCCATCCATATACAAGAAGCCCACAGAACACCAAATAGGTAGGACCATAGAAGAAACTCTCCAATACACATCATAGTTAAAACTCTTATCAATGAAAACAATGAGAAAGTGTTAAAAGGAAGAGGGAAAGAAGCAATTCACAACTTCCAAAGCCAGTTCCATTAGAATTACATTAGATTTCTCTATGGAAACCCTGAAAGCCAGAATGCCCTGGAATGCAATGCTTCAAAGTCTAAAATACTGTGGCTTTCAACTGAAGCTTGTCTTTCCATGAAAAATAAATAAATAAATAAACTGTACTTCCCTCCCCCAAAAATAGGTGGTGAAAGGAAAACTTGCCATGAAAGAAATTAAAGTGTATAACTTTATCAGCACAAAGCCAAACCTACAAATAATACTTGAGGGAATACTTCAGACAGAACATTCAAACAACCAATCTCAGAGTCAACAAAAACAAAATAACCAAAATAGACCAGACTCAATACAGTCCATAACACAAGAAAAGCACCAAGCCCCATAAAACACATCATAATATTAGGGTTTTATTCAAACTTCACAGTAATAACCTTAAACATTAATGGTCTTAACTCACCCACCAAAAGACACAGGTTATCAGGGTGTATCAAAAACTGGACCCTTCTATATGTTGTCTTCAAGAAATTCACCTTACTACTAAAGATAGATGACCCCAAGTAGTGATTGGTTGGAAAATGATATTCTAGGAAAATGGAAATAAAAAACAAGTGTGTCTTGGTATACTGATATCTGATTGAATAGACTTCAAATAAAGAATAATCAAAAAAAAAAAAAAAGAAAAGAAAACAAGGAAGACAACTTCTTATTCATCAAGGGAATGATTAAACATGAGAAAATTACAATCACAAATATATATGCCCCAAACAAGAGGGGCAAAATAAAACAAAATCTACTTGACAATAAAACAGAAATAAACACTAATACCACCATAGTTGGAAACTTCAATACTCCACTATCATCAATAGACATATCATCTAAGCAGAAATTCAAAAGGCAAGTAATAGAGCTAAACCACATCATAGATCAACTAGATCTATTAGACATCTACAGAACTGTCCATCTCAATGCTACAGAATACTCATTCTTCTCAACAACTCACAGAACCCTCTCCAAAATTGACCATATATTAGACCATAAAGTGTGCCTTCATAAAGTCCATAAAATTGAAGTAACATCCTGCATTATGTTAGATCACAATGCTTTAAAGCTAGAAATGAACAAGAGACACATCAAGAACTCTACTAGTTCCTGGAGACTAAACAACACACTTTTAAACAATGAATGGGTCATGGAAGAAATTTAAAAAAATAATAAAAATTGTGAAGTTCCTAAAATTGAATGATAATGAAAACACAGCCTACCAAAACTTATGGGACACAATGAAGGTACTCCTAAGAGGAAAATTCATAGCCCCCAAATGCCTTCATTACAAAGATAGAGATCCAAAATTATTATTTGCCTGTGGAAAGGAAACTATATCACTAACTTGGAAACACGTTAGGATCATATCCAGATAATGATTCTGCTTGCCATTTTCAAGCTCCCACTAATAATGGGCAATAAGAGGGTGTACACCATTTAAATTATCTCTAAATTAATAATAGTTATCCGATTTAACTGGTGCTGACTTCACTCTCCATTGGAAAATCTGCTTCTCTTTTTCAAATGGGGAGCTAGACCTTAGGAGATAAATGATGCAATAGAATCTACCCCAGCCCCAGCTGAAACCTCATAGATATGAACCAGAGTGCTTCTTTCTTATTTAATCTGCTCACACACAAAGGGGAATGAGATAGACACTGAGGGCACTCAACATCTACCAAACCAAAGATCCAGAGGCTCCTATGTGCCCTCCACCGAAATAGGCTTAAAATGTACCCAACATGGCTCAGGTAATTTTGCAGAAGTAGGGGCAGAAAGAGTGTTAGAGCCACAGGTTGGGACACTTTGCACAGAGACATTGCCTCTCCCCCATAAATGACTGTTACCCCCATAATGCATGACCCACAATCCCTATAGGGTTGATCTGCATCCCCAATGAGGAAGTTCTCTTCAGAAAAGGTGCATGTAGGAGGGAAAGGATGGTACCAACATGTGTTATTTACATATTAAATATGTCCATATCTAATAAAAATAATTTTAAAAATAAGAAAAAGAAATTCAGCCACATGGGCTGGAATGATGGGCCAGCAGTTTACGGGCTTGCCTACAAAGTCTGATGACACAGGTTCAATTACTACATACCCATATAAAGCCAGATGCACAAAGTGGCACATGCATCTGGAGGCCCTGGTACACCCATTTTCTCTCTCTCTTTCTTTCTGTCTCTCTCCCATCTGTCTCTGCTTGCAAATAAGTAAATAAGATATTAAAATGGAAATTCAACCATGTGTGTAAATTGTTTTGATTTAGTCATAATGTTTTACTTTGCTAGCATTTAAAATTCATAGCAATTTATGAATTATTAAGGAATATGTGTTACATCATACCAAAATCCTAAAAAGATAAAGATGACCACAATAGTGAAGAAGGAGGAGTGTAAATCAGTAATAACAAGTACTTTAGGGCTGGAGATATGGCTTAGTGATTAAGCTGCATGACTATGAATGTTTGGATACCCACATAAAGCAAGATGCACATAGTGGTACTGGCTTCTGGAGTTCATTAGCAGTGGCTGGAGATACTGGCATGTCAATTCTCCTTTCAATATCTGCCTCTTTCTCTCCTCTCCCTTTCTCCAATAAATAAATAAATAAAAGAAAACAATCTTTAAAAGTAGATATTCGAAAAAAATATGGTTTGTGCGTAATCTATAAGTTGGTGTGTGACAGTGGGCAGGAGTGTGAAGTCATACATCCATATTAGGATGAGGGATGATAACCAGCTTTATGCATATTTTACTACAAAGCCATTCAGCTAGTCTACTGCCATATAGCAATGAGTAGTGCATTCTTAAATACGCACTAAAATATAGTTTATCTTTCTAAGAGTATGGATGAATTTTCTTTTGAAGATAACATAGAATATTAATGCTTATGTTTGACTCATTTTGAATTGAATCCATTTTACTTATAAATATAGCATTCTATTGCATAGAAAATTAGAACTATATTGGAAAAAAGTCATTTTTAAATCAATGTTGTCACTCTGTGTAATATTTTGACATGTCTATAAATGTCATTGAAGAAATATCACAGTATCAAGTAAACTCATAGTCCTAAAAATATAAATATGGAAAATAGGTAGTGGAAGTTCTTATCTTCTAGCTAGTACTATTAGAAAGCTAATTCTTTATGTTATTCATAACATATAAAAACTAAATATGTTAAGTCTTTATAAGATACTATTTGCTCTGGGGACCAGACAATAGCTACAGAGCAAAAATGAGGTAAGAAATCTCTGGTGTTGGGTCCATGTTTGCACCTTTTCTTCCCAGGAAGCAGCAGAGAGAAGGGCATGTAACCTGACCACCTGGGATGGCTTACTGTGCAGGCTAGCAGATGAAATATACAGGCCTTAATAGTTCTCCTGCACCCTTCCTTAAGCAATGATCTAGCAGTGTGTGTGTGTGTGTGTGTGTGTGTGTGTGTGTGCGCGCGCGCACACACGCGTGTGTGTGTGTGTGTGTGTGAAGGGGCCTTGTTCTGGAAGAGGACAATTGGGAGTGAGCTCCATAGACCCAAGTCCCTGTTTGATATGGCACAGACTCTCCCAAGTATAGGGTTCTTTAATGAAATACATCTTGTGACAAACACATGAACATTTATTTGTTAAAATGACTAAAATCCCATGCATCTCCTATAAAATGAGTACACACACACACACACACACACACACACACACACACACGCACACACACACATATTTTTATGGGAGATAGATTAGCACAATGGCAGATGCAAGTATTTTTTTTTTCTCAAAGTATTTTATTTAGTATTTATTTGCAATAAGAGGGAGACAGATAGAGACAGAATGGTCACACCAGGGCCTTCTACCACTACAAATGAACTCCAGACAAATGTGCCACCCTGTGCATCTGACATTATCACGTGGGTACTGGGAAGTCAAACATTGAGCAATTAGGCTTTGCATAAAAGCACATTTAACTGTTTAGCCATCTCTTAAGCCCTGAAATATTTTTTAAATATTTGTGTTAATTTATTTGAGAGAATGAAAAGAAAGAGGGAAAGAGAAAGAGAGACTGAGATTATGGACATGCCAGGGTCTTATGTCTCTACAAATGAAGGCCAAATGCATGAACCCCTTTGTGAATCTGGGTTTCCATGAGTATAGGGAGTTGAACCCAGGCAAACAGGCTTTGAAAAGAAGTGCCTTTAACCACTAAGTAATCTCTCCAGTCCTGGATTTTTTTTTTTTTTTTTGGTTAATTTCTGGTGGCTGGCATAGAGGAAGAAAATGATATTATAGACCAACATGAAGATGCCTAAAATAGCATTACTTATATTAAAATTCCAACATATTGAAATAACAAAGACAGGAAGCTATTTTTAGTAAAAATAGCACATTTTGTAGCTAAATGAACATCTCAAAATAAATTAGTAGCCATCAGTTTCTTACATAAATACAGAGACAGAATGATGTTTCACTACACTCAGGTGAAATGGATCACACTTTTTCTTTTAGTATATGAGATAGTCATTTGATATTTTAGGTTGATTAGAATACCATCTTCAGAAATTCAACTAAAAATTACACTTTATGTAGCTATGAACATATTTTACAGATATCTTAAAATCCATAATACATCTACTGGACCTGGTATAATCATATGCAAAGTTGAATCAGAAACTGCATCTAGACAGGTACTTGTAATTCGATGGAGACAAAGATTATGTTCTCCAGTGTCAAGCTTTCACTAGTCTTTTGCTAAAATAGGGTTTACATACATCAAATTCTCTCTAAATTAATGCTGCTTATCACATTTAAATTGTGCTGACTTCACTCTCCTTTAGTGAATGTGTTCATTTTGAGAAGACAGCAAGACCAGAGGAGATAAACTACTTCTCACACTTCATCCCAAGCCAAAAATGAATCTACAGAGGAATAGGGAGACCAAGAGTGCTGCTTCCATGCTGTTCCTGATAATCAGTGCCAGGGGTTAGGAGACAAACCCTGAGGATACTCAACACCTACCAAAGCAGAGATCCAGAGGCTCCTCAGAGCTTGTCACTGAAGTAGACTCACCTACCACAACTCAGGGAATTTTGCCAAAGAAGGGGCAGGAAGATTGTAAAAGCCACAGGTTGAGACAGCATGCCTAGAGATATTCATTCTCCCCCAAAATAATGGACTACTGCTCCCACAATGCATACACTACAACCCCACGAGGAATGCTTGCAACCGCACTGAAGAGCATCCCCAGTGCAATGGGGGCTGGGACAAGGGAAACGAGGGTACTGACACATGATGTATTCTTATGAAACATCTTGTTAACGATAACAATAAACATAAGAAATGGAGAAATGGAGAATGATGGTTACAAAAACTTAAGTGGACTTAAAATGTTTATATCCTGTAAACTCATTTTTTGCCATAAAGTGTAAAATAGTTGGATTAATTTTACCATAAAAAATAAATTTTATAAAATAAAGGAGTTTTAAAATTAAAAAAAAAAGAAATTATACCAAGATTCCCACCTTAATGTGTTGTCAAACCTGTTAATTCAGCTCTATCATGCACAGACCACATTTTTATAGCAAATCTCCTAATAATTATCTCCAACTGACTCTGCCTGTCTCGTTGGACTCTGATGCATCCAGTATATTAATTATTAAGAAAACTGTTAATTGGTAAAACTACTAAAAAAGAGCTGGAAAGATGGCTTAGAAATTAAGTCACTTGCCTGCAAAGCCTGAGGACTCATGCTCAACATCCCAGGACCCATGTAAGCCAGATGCACAGTGACACAAATGTTCAAGGTCTCACATGCACACAAGGGGCCACAGGCATGTGGAGTTTGACTATACTGGCTGGATGACCTGTAATGCCAATTTTCTCCCTTCTCCCACTAAAAATAGCCACTCTGTTGGGCTTCCCTCAAAAACAACTTCCTGAATATGAACTATTAAATGGATCACAATCTCAAAAATCAACATCAGGGAATCATTGCCTGACTTAGACACAATATAATTAGAAGTATCTAACATATGATAATTAAACCTATACAAATTTGAATTAACATCAGTACTATAAAGACTTAATGACAAGATTAAACAGGAAAAAAATGAAAGAAAATAAAGTTTCTACAAACAAAAAAAGCAAAAGGAAATAAGTGACTACAAATGTAATTCAGTGTAAAAATAATTCTGTTGGACAGCTGTGTTTACAAACAAAACTTTAGTTTATTTGGGTAGTGTCTTTATGTACTAGTATTTTCATTTACTGATGACCACTATGCTGTTTTAAGTGTTAGTTCTCAGAAAGTGAAGTATTTCCATTGCTCTGAGCAATCTTGTGTGCATTTGAATTTGGGGATGAAGATTAGCAAATCAGTTCATTTCCATTCTTAAAGTTCTGCTTCTTTCCTTTTGTCTCCTCTACATGTCACCTACCTGCGCCCCCCCCCCTTTTTTTTTCTCTCCTATTCCCTGTTAATGCTCCTCAATTGTTTGACTACATCTATGAAACATTCAAACCTGGGCACTTAACCTAGCCACGGACCAGGAAAACAACTGAATGTGTGGTGCCAATTACTAGTCCCTGTGAGAAAAGGCTTAAGGTGTGATTGAGTGTGTGTGTATGTGGGGGGGGGTGGCGGTGAGGGGATGGTGAGCAGAGAGACAGCAGGAACTATATAAAGGCCAGATAATTAAATGGACCCCAATCCTGACAATGTCACTCCTTGTTTGTGCTAGCATACTGTGCAAATTCATTTGCAAAAAAAATCAAACTTTATCTTCTACCAAGTTGATATAGGGAAAAAAACACATATTTTTTAGATGTAGAAGTTAATATAAACAAATCAAATTGTTATTTTGCAAATTTAATGCTTATTCCTCTGAAAATACAGAACCTTTTCACTAAACATAACAAAACTTATCTAATCCATGTTGCAAGGTTGAAGGTACATTGTCACTTGATGTAAAGCATCACAATATTAGTTTGTGGTTTTTTTTTTTTAATTTAATTTATTAGTTTTCTTTTCAGCAAATACAGGCAGTTTGGTACCATTGTTCAGGCACATCCATGATCTACCCCCTCCCATTGGACCCTACTTGTTGATGTAAATGGGTTGTGAAGGCAGTTTGGTACCATTGTTTAGGCACATCCATGATCTACCCCTCCCATTGGACCCTCCTTGTTGATGTAAATGGGTTGTGAATTGTGGAGTTAGTCCACAGTTATTGGCATGATAAATGTCTCTACATATCATGACCCAACATGTGACTCTGACATTCTTTCTGCCCCTCTTCCGCAAAATTTCCCTGAGCCATGTTGGGTTCATTGTTGGTCTGCTTCAGTGCTGAGGTGTTGGGGGCCTCTGAGGCTCTGGCTCTCTGATTTGGTAGGAGTTGATTTTTCTGTGAGTTGGTCTCATTCCCCTTTGTGCTGGTATCTGGTTCATCAGGAAAACATCACCCATGCTTTTTTCACCAATTGTCCTTAGTTTCAGTCAGGCCCCTTTTGAGGTATGTTGGGGCAGCTCTCTCCTTAGGATCTGCATCTATCTGAAAAAGAGAAGCAGATTCTCCAATGGAGAGTAAGTTAGCACCTGGAAAATTGAGATAACAATTACTTTTTTGATAGAGAGTTTGATAGGTGTAGGCCCTCTTGTAGCCCATGATTGATGGTAGCTTGATATTGGGGAGTGGGTTTATGTTTGGGTATGGTTCTGACTTGTTTCCCAGCTCCAGCTATGGGTCTCATACCACTGAGGGGATCAGTTAGCCAAATCAAGAGGAGTTGGTTCCCCACCATGGCTGTGTGCCACTATTGCACTTGTGTGGGCATCACATCAGGTTATTTGTTGCTAATCAGGTTAGACAATGAGTTGCTTGGACAGATATTGGTCATTTCCTCCAGTCACCCATGTAGCACCTTCTGGCACTAGACACACTGACTGTCTGGGGACTGACTCTCTCCTGGCTTCCAGCCATGCCATTCCATTTTACATGTCAGCTGCATATGGAGTCTTCAGCAATAGGGTCTTACCACTGGGCTTTGGTGGGTCATCAAGTACTCTGACAGAAGTCTGTCATTGTTTTGGGAAACCTTGTAGGTTTCTCTGATCAAAAGCTCATTGTGGATGGTAGCCCCAAGCTGGAAGTGGGGGTTACAGGTCAGTGCCCACTAAGAAACTGAGGAAAAACATAACTAATATACAAGAGTTAGAGAGGAGAGAGAGAGGGGGGAGAGGAAGGGAGGGAAGATGTAGAAGATTTAGGTTAGTCTTGATCCTACCCTCTCCAGTGTCTTGTGGTTCAGGTGTTTCCTGTAAGGGTCTAGTGAAGGTTCAGCCGTTTGGTCTGTCTTTTAGGATGTCCTCTCTCACCTCTGCTTTTCAACATAGTTCTGGACTCCTAGCTCAAGCAATAAGACAGGAGAAGGAAATAAAAGGGATACAATTTGGAAAGGAAGAAGTTAAGTTAGCTCTATTCAGTCATGACATGATAGTATATTTAAGAGACCCGAGAGACTCCATACCGAAACTCCTGAAGGTGATTAACTCCCATAGTAAAGTAGCAGGATACAAAATCAATGCACAAAAATCGGTAGCATTTCTGTATGCAAATGACAAAGATACAGAAAAAGAAATAGAGGATACAGTCCCATTTTCAATAGCAACAAAAAATAATATAATACCTTGGAATAACATTAACCAAGGAAGTAAAAGATCTATACAACTAAAATATAAAAACTCTCAAAAAAGAAATTGAGGAGGACTTGAGAAGATGGAAATACCTCCCATGCTCCTGGATAGGCAGAATTAACATTGTGAAGATGACAATCCTACCAAAGGCAATATATAGATTTAATGCAATTCCAATTAAAATCCCTACAGTGTTCTTCGCAGAGATAGAAAAAATGATCTCAAATTTCATATGAAAAACAGAAGGCCTCGCATATCCAAACATATCCTCAGCAAAAGAAATACCTCTGGTGGCATCACCATACCTGATCTAAAGCTATACTACAAAGCCATAGTAATAAAAACAGCATGATACTGGCATAAAAACAGGAATATAGGCCAATGGAATAGACTTGAGGACCCGGATTTTGGGTCAAGCAACTATAGCTACTTGATATTCGACAAAGGCCCAAACAATATAGGCTGGAAAAAAGATAGCATCTTCAACAAATGGTGCTGGACAAACGGGATAACCACATGCAGGAAACTAAAACTTGATCCACACATTGCACCATGCACTACACTGAAATCCAAATGGATCGAAGACCTCAACATAAGACCATAAACTTGAATACTACTGGCAGAAAATTTACGAAGTACTTTCCATGAGATAGGAATGGAAAAAGACTTCCTGAACAAAACCCCAGTGGCTCTAGTTTGTGTTTTTGAGATGGGATCTCTGTAGCCCTGTCTAACCTCTACCTTTCAGTTATTTTGCTGCCTCAATCCTCTCAAGTGATGTGATTACAGGTGGGAGCAAGAACCCATGACCAGACAATTACTTCTTTGTGCATACTCATTGGCAAAGGAAAATATTTATCTGCAGAAGATGACACAAGTTCTCTCCAAAGCTCTAAATTCTAAGGACTTAGGATGACTGCATTTTCCTTAATAGCAACAGATAGCCAATATTTTACAGTTTAATGTTCATATACTTTCTGTCACAACTCAACACTACTAGTGTGAAAGCAGATATAGAAAATAAGAAATCAATTGTGTAAATCAATAATAAAAAATGTACACTTGCACATGTATGAACTTCATTTAGTCATTGTGTTCTAATTGTATAACCAGCACAGTAGCTTGAGCCTTCTCTGGCTTGTTGCCCAAACATAGAAACTTGCAGTTACCTCTAGACTCATTGCGGCATACTCTAACCCTATTTAGGTTGATGAAGTTTCACAGGCTAATTCCTAAATAAGAAAAGTATATTCAAATATATAAATTTTGTTTTGACACACAATAAAAATCCCAATTCCTTCTGATTTGCGTGTGTGTGTGTGTGTGTGTGTGTGTGTGTGTGTGTGTGTGTGCTGATGAGTGGTACAGGTTTGGCTGGCAGAAAAGTGAAGCTCTGGGAGGGTTCACAATGAAGACAAATCCTTGAATTTTTACTGAAGTGTTTCACTCATGATTCATTAATTTCACTTACCACGGTTTTCTAGGACAAATGTTACTTTCTGCTTACCAAACTAATAAACATGTGCCCTAAACAGTAACATGGGTTTTGATTTACCACCATGTCTATCACCATTACACTGGAGCTGGTTGTCAGGCTAGCAGTAAGAGCAGTAATCATGTCACCAATTCCTCAGCCATTTCTCCTGGGCCCTGACAAATGTGATAGAAGTGCCAGATCACATAATGGACAATCAATTTTCTGTACAATCTGTAAATTAAAACAGATTCTACACCAAAAAAAGAGCAGCTTGTGTTAAAGGGTGTTTATTTGAGATATTTTTGGTATGCAAGCCCACTCTTCCTCTCCAGAGAGCAGTGGGGGCTTTTATTTGAAATCTATTGTTCCTTAATATGAGATTGTTACTTAGTTTCCAGTACCAGATATGTTTGTTTTTTTTTCCCCATTGAAAAGGCCTCATGTGCAATTAGAAAACAGTTGATTACTTGTGGAGTCTGTGTGTCAGAATTATACAACTGTATACTTCTTATCTAGTTCGTGGATATAAATCAAAATCTTTCTCCCTAGAGTTGAATAACACAATACTAAATAAGACTGCTAATAGGCTTACCATGGGAACATAGTGGAAGAAGGAGCACAAAGATAGCAAGAACCACAGTGGTTAGGAATATTCTGAGGCACAGTTCCCCCGCAACTCCATAGGAAATGACTTATACCTTCATGAATACAATGAATATCACAATCCAGCTGGGAAGGACCCCAAGGGTAGAATGAGTCTCTGACGTGAGAGGATAAGACAATATTATCTATCTATCTATCTATCTATCTATCTATCTATCTATCTATCTATCTATCTAATCTATCATCTATCTATCATCTGTCCATGTATAGTTAAAGACTCAAGACAAAAAGAGTAGTATAAAATTATGTGGTAAATTGACATGTCGTTTTTGAATAAAACTTCATTAAAAAAAGAAACTAAGAAATAATGGCAAATCTTCCATCTTCAAGGTAAAAGTGGTGTACCTTTCACTATCCTGAGAAACAAAACCAATTCTATTTTTGCTTGTCAACAGACTTGTAAACATTAGTTTTATGTATGTATTTTAATGGAAAACAGGGTGTACAGTTATTTGGTTAAGCATTTTAACTGAGAGGATAAATGTCATTGCTATTTGAGTAGGTTGCTTGGAGATTGCTCTACCCTCCCATTGCAGGTAAACATCATACAGTCCTTGCAGGGCCTAAAGAGGACAACAAGACCAAGGAAACACTTTTTCCTCCCTTTTTCTGCTTGACGGGTTAGATGGAAATATAAATTTTCTTCAGTGCTTATGCTAGAATTTACATATTTTGTATTTCTAGTTTTAGGTTTCATGTTAGAATATTATGAAAACTTCAGTTCTCACAGGACTCTAGGTACTTGCTGCAAACCCATCTCTATAAATGCACAAGTTATGTCTATTGGTTAATAGTCTTATATGCAGGATAATTAAGAGATGATAGATATACATACACAAATATATATACATATAAACATACATGCATGCATGCATGATTTGTGATAGTATATATTGTCAACTTAACCTGACCTAGCATCACCTATAAGGAATTACCTGTATTAGGATAGACTCTGTTTATGCCCATGAGGAACTACCTTGATGAGGTTATTTATATGAGGTAGAAAGACCCACCTTAACTAGGTGGTACTATTCCATGGCTTGGGGTTGTTTGGGGGCTGTATAAAGAGAAGAAAGCTGGCAGACCACCAACTTTTATCACTCTGTACTTTCTTACTGTGTACTAAATGTGACTAGCTCTCTTAAGCTCCTTCAACCATACCTTCCCCACCATGAAGGACTGTAACCTTAAATGTGAAGCAGAAAAATGCTTCCATAAGTTTCTTTGTCAGGTATTTTGTTGCAGCAACAAGAAAGTGAACTAATACAATCATGTATTGATTCTCTTTCTTTGGTGACCTATAGCTAATACAGTTAACATAGTGGAAAAATGTTGGTCAAAAATAGTTACATATAGATTCAAAAGGGTATTTTTCCCTCCAGGCATCTTGTAATATCAGCAATAGTAGGTTAAAGGCTATAGTAACCATGTGTGATTAGCTGTCAATCAAGTGAGATGAGGAAGAGACTGGGTAGCTTTGAGTGTTCAGTTGATAACACTTATATTCTGGAATTCTCCAGTGAATGGCAATTTTTTTATATTGGTAATTTTGGAAGAAGAGTTAATCCCATTGGGTATTTATTTACTTTTTCCACAACAAGAGCTATTGTTACATGAGTGGAGGAAGCAGTGTTTGGCTGAAGAAAAAAAAAAAAAAAACTTATGTGAAGGCTGGAAAGATTGCTCAATGGTTAAGGTGCTTGTCTGCAAATCCTAAAGACCTGGCTTTGATTCCCCAGTACCCAAAAAAAGCCAGATACACAAGGGGGCACATGTGTCTGGAGTTCATTTGCAATGGCTAGAGTCCTGGTGTATCCATTCTTATTCTCTCTCTCTGCCTATCTTCCTCTCTTTGTCTCACAAAAATAAATGAAGTATTTAAAAGACTATTATATGTGAAAAGATGAGCACCAAAAACAAATTTGTAAAAATTCCCCACTATGATAAATGTGGTTTTATCCAAGAATAAAAGAAATGAATTCATACCAGACCTTATTCAGTGAAATCATTCCATCAATGACCTGAAAAGATAAATTTAAAGCTCTGTAGAAATGCTAGATTATTTCTGTTTTCAAAAGGTAAAAATACAGTGAAACATTCAATTTGAAGACCTACCATAATATTTTAAGGGAAAATATTCCTTGTATAATACAGAACTGCATTAAGAATTATTATAAATATCATATTTCATCTACTAGCAAGCCAATACTTCAGCCTGCTATGATTTTGTGGACACTTATAAAAGAATGGAATGTCCTTGATGAGTTAGACAGGCCTGTATCTGGCACAATGTGAGCAACAGTCTATGCATCCACCAGCATTGTGGGCAAGTACCCTGTTTCCCTAATGCTGCAAGGGAAACTGAATGGCCCAAATATATGCCTCTATATGGCTCTGTTACAGGAAACTCTGAACTTAGGATCCCATTTCTTTTATAATATCCTTATACATGTACTTTGTTCCATCATGAGTAAATACATTTATTATTTATTCATATTTTATTTTTTCTTTATTTTGAGAAATAAATAGAGATAAGGAGAATATGGGCATACCATGGTCTCTTACAGCTACATACTCCAATTCGATGTACCACTTTATGCATCTGGATTTACATGGTTACTGGGGAATAAACCTTGGTCAGTCAGACATGGCAAGCAAGCACCTGCTATCTCCTCAGCCTGAGACAATATGCTTATTATAGTGGGAAAATAATGGACACATTGGCTTTTTATGATAGAGAAAGCTATGACCTTTATATTCCAAGAAAACACACACTTTATCTCTAACCTTGAAGGCTGTTTTCATAATAAACATCCCTAAGACGTAGACCTTAAAGTTGGCATCCTCTTACAAGACAAAAAGAAACATGAGGACAATGCTTTCTAGCCACCCCTTTCAGTTCTACCATATATCAGCTTCTAGTACTGTACATATACATCTTCCACTCTGTCAACCATGCTGATCAAAAGAGACTGGCATGGAACACATCCATTCTTTCCCATAGAGTAAATATGGCTACTGTATTAGTCAGAGTTCTCTAGAGGAACAGAACTGCTAGAATAAATTATAGTTTAAAAGGGAATTTATTAGATTAGCTTATGTTAGTTCAATAGCAATGTGGGCCCAAGAATCAAGGAAACTATTAGCTGCTCAGTCCATGTGACCAGATGCCTCAGCAGTCCCAATCCAGCACTGAAGGCCTGTAGGCTTCCTGAGGAACTGCTGGTTTTCAATCCACATGGGTCTTCAGTTGACACTGGCCTTCAGTCCATGCTGGAAGGCAGCAAGCAGCTCTGGTGGCCAAGTGGAAGAAAGGGGCTCTTTTCACCCAGAGCTTCCTTATATAAAGTACCAATCTGAGTGGGGGAGAGCATCAGCTCCTGGGGAAGTGCTCACTCTGGGGAAAGGACTTCCTTCTTTAGTTAATCCTTCCTGGAAGCAACCTCAGAGAACCACCTGAAAAGGATTTCTGTGGATTACTAAACAAATCAAGTTGACAACACCTTAATCATCACAAGTACATCCAATAACAACTTGATATCAAACCATATCTCACACAAAATATATTATATCACACATAATTTCCAAATGAAAACACTAACAAACTCATAATTCCTTCTAACATGATATAACAAACCCACATACAACAACAAACAGAATATCTTCCCACCAACAAAAAGCAAGTTTCCTTGAGGAATGCTTAATCTATAATATAACAGATCTAATAAAAATTCAACAACAGTTAGCTAGTAATATAATGTTATTATTGGTGTAGATATGTGCAAACACACTGTATCAAGGTAGGACAGAAACATTGCAATTAAAGTCCTCGTTTTTGTTACTGGTCATGTGGTATTTGTAACTGGGATTTATAACTACCTTCTTCAACTACTCATTCTGTATTTCCCCCACCTTCAGCAAGCACCTCAGCATGTCTTGGTTTTTTACCTGGCGGGGTGACCCATACCTTCATCCCTGAAAGATCTCGGCCATTTATAACATAACTCAATTGGGTTGTTGCACTTGTCCATTGAATTTGATAACAGGGCATGGTAACACTAAGAGATGCCCTAAAGGATATTCTGCACTCCAGACATGCTCTTCCTTACCTTCATTGTGGAGGAGCAGTCCAATTTCTCCCTAGTAGTCTGGATCAATCACCCCTGCTACCACTGTAACTCCTTTCTTAGCCTGTTGATTGGAGGGCATCAGGAAGCTAAAGTTGCCAGGGGGTAGTCTTAACTTCCAGTTCAATGGAATGTTCTTTGTGTCTCATGCCAAAAGCAACCCCCACCCTGTCACCAAGACCTACAGGCCAGCATAATGTAAGGTTGTTGGAACAGGAAACAAAATTTAACTAATTTGTCATTTGAGGTGATAGTGAGACCATTTCCATTTCCAGCCCTTGATTCCTGGACCTGTGAATGTGGGCTATAGGAGAAACAGTACCATATGTAAGACACTGATTCAGAGCATATATTACCTGCTGAAGGACACTCCCCAGCCCTTAAAGCTTTTGCCACCTAGTTGGTGCTCTAGATGTTTCTTTAAAAGGCTATTCTACCAATCAAACCAGCTGTTTGTGGGTGGTGTGGCACATGGTAAGACTAGAGAATTTCATGATCCTGAGCCCACTGCCATACTTCCTTGGCTGTGAAGCAAGTTCCTTGGTCAGAAGCAATGCTGTGTGGAATACCATGATAGTGGATAAGGCATTCTGTAAGCCGAAGGATGGTAGTTTTGGCAGAAGCACTACATGCAGGAAAGGAAATACATACCCAGAATAAGTGTATATTCCAGTAAGAACAAAACACTTACCTTTCCATGATCGAAGTAGTCCAATGTACTCAAACTATCACTAAATTGCTGACTGGTCACCCCAAGGAATACTACTATATTGGGGACTCAAAGTGGTTTCTGATGTTGGCAAATTTGGCACTCAGCAGCAGCCTTATCCAGGTCAGCTTTAGTTAGTAGAGGACCATGTTGTTGGGCTCATACATAACCTGAAAGCCAGCCACCATGGCCACTTTGTTCATGGGCTCATTGGGCAATGACAGGAATGGCTGAGGAAAGAGGTTGACCACTATCCACAGAATGGGTCAGCTTATCTACTTTATTATTAAAGTCATCCTCTAATGAGGTCTCCTTCTGATGAGCATTAACATGGGACACAAGTTATCTTTATATCCTTTGCCCATTCAGAGAGCTCTATCCTTATGGTGGTTTGAATAGATGACCCCCAATATATTCAGTTGTTTGTTTGTAGTTTGCATCTGCTGGCTACCTGGCTGGAGGCAATGTCACTGGGTGGATCTTCAGCTGTGGTGGTGGGTTTCAGATTTCAATCTAAAGATATGCAAAGTGTGCCTAGCTGGAGTTCCTGAAGTATGCTGTGTGGCTTTTGACCTTTTGGCTTGTACTTCTCTCCCTCTCTTCTTGGACCTGTGAAGGCAGGCCAGTTTCTTCTGCCATTATGGAACTTCCCCTGGATCTGTAAGCTTCAGTAAATCCTTTCCTCCATAAATGTGCGTGGTCTGGAAGTTTAGCTCAGTGAACCTGAATCTGTCTGCTACAATCTTCATACACCTTCCCCAAATGTCCTTCTTACCACTTTTTGAGCTGTGCTTCTTCCAAGTCCCTGACCATCTAGCCAAACCATTGGCCACAACCCATGAATCACTGTATAACTTCACATCTGGCCATTTTTCTTTCCAAACAAAATGCACAACCATACGCACTGCCCAAAGTTCTACCCATTGTGAAGCCTTCCTTTCACCACAGTCCTTCAGAATTGTGCCAGGAAGCAGATGTAATGCTGCAGCTGTCCACTTCTGGGAGGTGCCCACATAACATGTTGAACCATCTGTAAACCATGACCTTGTCCTCTACTCCTCAGTCAATTTATCATAGGGCACACCCCTTGATGCCATAGGTGCATGCTTGGATACAGATGACATTGTTACAGGTGTAGAAACCAGAGGCATTTGGGCAACTTCCTCATGTAACTTACTTGTCCCATCAGGGCCTGCTCATGCCTGATTACATATATACCACTTCCACTTGATGATGGACTGCTGCTGTGCATGTCCAAATTTATGACCTGGTGGTCAGATAACACTCAGCTTATAATGGACAATTAAGGTTTCATAGTAACTTGATGGCCCATTGTCAAATATTCAGTTTCCACCAAGACCCAATAGCAGGCCAAGAGCTGTCTCTCAGAGGGATAATAACTGTCTGCAGATGATGGTCAGGCCTTGCCCTAAAATCTCAAGGGCCTCCTCTGTGATTCTCCTATGGGGGCCTGCCAAAGGCTCCAAAAGACCTATCTGCCACTGACACTTCAAGCATCAGCAGATCTGCTGGATCATTTGGTCCAAATGGTAAAACAACAGCAGCCTGGACCTGTTGAAGTGCCTCCTCTTGTTCTGGGCCCTACTGGAAACTAGTAGCTTTCCAAGTCACCTGGTATATGGGATGGGGTAAGACACCCAAATGAGGAATGTGCTGCCTCCAAAAAGGCCCACTAGATGTTGTGCTTCTTTCTTATTGGTAGGAGGGGCCAAATGCAATGGCATATCCTTCACCTTAGAAGGAATAACCCTACAGGCCCCATACCACTGAACTCCTAGAAATTTCACTGAGGTGGAAGGTCCTTGGATTTTGGATGGATTAATTTCCCATAATGTCACTCTCTGTACCAACATTGCTGTTGCAGTCAAGTTTGCATTGCTGGCAGAAATCACCCGAGCAAGAACACCTTTTGGGGGAAAAAAAAAAAAAAAGTTTATTTTGGCTTACAGACTTGAGGGGAAGCTCCATGATGGCAGGGGAAATGATGGCATGAGCAGAAAGTGGAGACCACCTTCTGGCCAACATAAGGTGGACAACAGGAACAGGAGAGTGTGCTAAACACTGGCTTGGGGAAACTGGCTATAACACCCATAAGTCCACACCCAACAATGCACTGCCTCCAGGAGATATAATTCCCAAACCTCCATCAGCTGGGAACCTAGAATTCAGAACATCTATGTTTATGGGGGACACCTAAATCAAACCACCACAGCTACTGTTAGTAGTACTCTACACTGTTGGAAGAGCCAAATCTGGAATTTTGAACTCAACATTTCCAAGGCTTTTGGACTCAAGCACTTGAATAAAAACCATCTGGGTAATCTTCCTTAACTAAGTTTTATAATTGATCTGTCTACTTAGGTTGATGCTTTAGTGATTGAACAGATGCTGTCTTGACCCCAAACTTGGAGGTTTAGTGTAATTTTATCATCCCTAACAGTCCTGGCCAATGAGTCAAATCTGACCAGAATGCCTTTGGAAGCTGTGTCAGTTCCATTGATTACATCAGCAAAAGCAGGTTAAATTTTCATACCTACTTTTCTAATCAGATCATTTCCATCTCAGAGATGAGTCATTTATATCTCTGTTAAACTCCCCTGAGGGAAAAAGGCAACCTCACTGTGAAGACACTGCTGACCACATTTGGAAAGTTCATAATCTACAGTGTACTCTCCTCATACACTTGTTACTTTTGTCTCTCACTGTTACTCTTCTGTGAGAAGTCAATATGTTCTTTTTTTTAACAGAAGGAATTTCAAATCAATGCCCTACTTTCAAGAAGAAAGTAAAATTCCTAGTGCCTTTTGAATCGTTTGAATTTAAAAAAAAATTGTTTCCAGTTTTAACTTCCTCAAGTACAGAAAGTACAAGTTGATTGTGCCCCAGCATGGCTTCCTGACCAGCAGCAGGGATTTTTCAATCGTGTTGATAAAGTAACTACCTAAGCACACTAGCCCACCTTGCTTGTGTTTTTATCACCATTCAAGTGGAACTTATTTGATCTGAAGCTATTGAGTACTGGCTGTGCAATGGCTTCTGGGAAAGACAGCCAAAGGGGATGGTAAATTTTACATGTAACTTTGAAGTTTCTTTTCTCAGCAGACACAATCAAACTGCCAAAGTAGGAGTACAGGGTGTGTTATCCTGTTGTCAGAACAATGACGTGTGTGTGTGTGTGTGTGTGTGTGTGTGTGTGTGTGTGTGTGTGTGTATGCGCGTGCATGCGCGTATAAAAGAGAGACAGATGAGAGAGAGAGAATCCTAAAGGAGTATCTGGACAACGTGCTTCAATGCTTTTGATTACTTTGCCTCTAAATGCCCATTAATAGGTAATCTGGCAAGGAATACTTACACCCTCAGCAAGAATACCACCACTTGGCAACAGAGGAGGCAAGATACTCCTCTTGTGCTGAACCCAGCCCACATAGGACCATCTGTCCATTTTTTCCAGGTAATATCTCTGACAGACAGATTGGCAAGGATATACTGTCAGGGAGTGTGGCTACTCAAGGGTTTTGTAATGGCAAGAGTACATTTTAATCTGTCAGTTTCATGAAGTCTGGTTGAAGACAGCTCCTGAATCTGAGAGAAAGATTGTAATTTTTCTTGGTAAAATACAATGCAGCTTGTTCCTAAGACCCACAGAGCAGGGCAGATATGTGCAAATGGACATAGCTGGCCCTTGCTAGTGAAGAACTTTAGTCCAGGGAGCTGCAGTGCTTCAGAAACAACTGCAGCATAGGTGCATATGACACATTGACACATTGCTTAATTATACTTGGAAATAAGAAGGGCTGTTCTTTCCTTTCATGAGAGACACTTAACTGTCTTTTGGCTTGTCTGTTGCATGGACATTGTTGAAATTTGAGTATAGAAACAATCAGATGATTCTGTATTCTTCCAGACATGCAGGAATGGTAGAATCCCAGAGACTTTTGTCTTATAGTCAGGAACAGGACAATCAAAACTTGTTAGCTCTATAAATATTTTTATTGTGTAATGAATGTGATAGAAAAGTATATTGCAAAGTTCTTGGAAGAGAAAAAGTTATTACTTGAACATGCTATGGTTACTTATAGAATTTTAAGTATAATTACATTTATCATCTGAATTGTGTAAGTATGGTATGTGATATGTTGTTGATACTATTTTAAATGACATTATTACTTCAATAGGGAATAGAATATTACAAGCCAAAGCTTGAGGATATAATAAGAATGTTCCAAGAGTATTGCAGCCTTGGTGAGCATATGTTTAATTCAACTGTGTGTGTCTGAGTTGAAAACAAGAATATATACAAGGATACAAGAACAATGTGTTAAAAGAAACATTCCTGTGGGGCCTTGGATATTCCTATATTTTTCTGATGAATGTGCCAAGCTACAATGTTTATCTAGTAGTTTCTCTAACTGTTCACACTGTTAAACAACAGATGTTTAGGCCTTGGCTGTGCTTTTCTCAGCTGTAACAGAATTCATGAAATCTGTGTTGACTGCTGGGATCCTCTGTATTGTCCAAGAACACTAGGACAGGGGACTCTGCACCCCAGAGCTATGCTGCTAGTAACCTCATTGCCCCATCTTGCCTATTACTTGTTATCAGATTTGGTTTCCTATCTTTAAATAAGAGAGAATATAATGGAGGAGAAGGAAGGGATGAAAAGGGCAGGCTAAGCTCACAAAAAAAGGGAAAAGGAAAAAAATAAAGCTCTAATAATCCCTCTGATGATATTCAATTTTACATGCTAAAACTATGTTAACAAAAATAATAGCATAACACATATCATAGTTGATAGTGAAAAAACTCATTTCGACATCTAATAATGTAAGTGAAATGAAGTGTTTTTTTCCACCCACCTAAATCAAAGGAGCAAAGTAATCATACCTCTAGTTCTATGCAAACCTGCAAATTGTAAATTTGTGAAACAACACACCAGTTTTCCTAAAACTTAACTGACCTATGTTCAAAGAATCAGTAATTGTGATGAGGAATTAAGATCTAAAGTGATTCTAAAAAATCATTATTTCCTTGGACTTTACCATATGGGCTCACCTTTTCTCTGAAGAAACTATTAAAGTTAGCATTCTCAATGGTTGACTGCTTCAATCCCCAAACCATTCAGACCAGAAAGACAATTTAGAGTAAGGTTCTCATGGTTTCCTAGCAAACATACTGCAGTGACACATATGCACATTCTGATCCGAAATTGTTTTTCAAGCAAAAGTTTGTCTATGAGAAAGCTACATATGTTTCAGAATTGCTTTCTTAATTGACATTAACATAAAAAGAGTGAAATATCTCGCCCCTAAGAGGGAAAAAAATCTGGAAGACAAAGAAACATTTCAGATTGAGTGTTTTGCAATGTTAGGGAAGACCTCAAGCTCACTTAGAAGACTCATGTTCTTTTCCAATAGTTTTTGTTGAAAAAAAAAAAAAGCATTTTTCTCTGGCATCAAATCTATAGCTCAAAGGTAAACTATTTCCACAGAGATCAGCATTGGGGAGTTATAATAGCAGTCTAATGCAAATGTAAATTTACTTTGAAAAATTATCAGTGAAAGATATAACAGGATGAAAGTTATCTACTGACCTCACAATGTCCTCATGAGAAAACTACTTGGTTGGTGACCTGGAATCAGACAGCACGAGGAGGATTAACACAACTTTCATAAGTTCCCCAACCATCACTGGAACTCAGGTATAAGCATTATTTTCAGTGCTACAAGTAGTGCTTTCACCAGTACAGGACACTAAACAGAGGGTTACTGCTCTATGAAATAAGCAAAAGAATATGATCCAGAAATCATGGTAAGTTACTCTGCAGCTAAGACAATGAGAGAAACATTGACCTATGACATGAGTTTTGCAAGGGTTATTTCTATCACTGAGACAGCACAGGATTTGAAGCAAATACATTTCCTTCATAAAGTGTCTTGGGGTTCATTTTCACTAATAAGGGAACAGAAGGGAGAGTTTTCTCATATTTCCCATGTTACAAAATTTCTAAGCCAGTGATTATAGCACTTGGAAGGCAGAGGCAGGAGGGTTTTGAGTTTGAGCTACATAGAGACCTTGTGGCAAAGAACAAAATAACTTAATTAATAGCTTGGTGGCCTAGCAGCTAAGATGCTTCCTTGTAAAGCCTAATCACTCAGGTTCAATTCCCCAGTATCCCCTTAAAGCCATATGCAAAAAAAATGGCACACATATCTGGAGTTCATTTTGTCACATGTATATGTGTATACATATACAGTTGTTTGTATGTGTTACTTATATGCACACAAATCAATTCTGTAATGTATACCTCTTTAATATTTGAAAGATAAATATAAAGCTTATTTAGGGGCTGGAGAAGGTCTTCACAGTTAAAGTGCTTACCTGCAAAGTCTGAGGACTCAGTTTCAATTCCCTAGTATCCACAGAGCCATGGTGGCACATGCAGATCTGGAGTTTGTCTACAGTGGCTAGAGGCCCTGGCATGTCCATTTTCTCTCCCTAATAAATAAATAAAAGTAAAAAAAAAATTCAAACAGAAAAATATTATTTATAAATTTTCTGCTCTAAGAATCTTGTTTTGAGTTCTAAACGTATAAAGCAAGAAGACACTTTTGAACAGAGCACTTTCCAAATATGCATATGTGTGTTTAGATTTTAGAATTCTATTTAAAAGGTAGATACTGTTATAAACTGTAGAGCCCATGAGAACTATCCTCCAAAATAAACTTTACAAAAACATCTGGTCATGACACAAAGAAAAAAATTGTAAAAAGTAATTAATTACACTCAATTGAACCTGAACACACAATTTGATTAGAGTAAGATAAAACAAACATTAGATATTTTATCTAGAGTTTTCTTATTATGAGTTTTTCTGAATATAAATTTTAAATATGTATTAATTAAATTCTATATGAATAAATATGAAAGACATTTTTTAGATCAATTGACACTGCTAAAAGTACAAATCCTTCTTTGTGTAAGTTTCTTTGAGACAGATTTCATTTTCTCACCTAGTTAAAAAGGGCATTCATCAGTACTTGACACGTAGATGCTGTAAATTTAATGCACTTCCAGAGAACTTGATGCCATGTCCACTTTTTTTGTGACAGTAGCTTTCATTATCTTATGGTTAACATTTATGGATTGACAGATCGTGTAGTAGAAGTGCTAATTGACAAGACACATTCCCCAAGTGACAGATGGTAACACAAACCCAATTGGCAGACTAAAATGAACTCTTAGAAGTGACAAAGAAGCACCAGGAATCACTGCTTTAAATGCGCATGTTAGCATGTGCATGCACATATGGCATGCACACACATAACACTAAATTGCATATCAAATTTCATGAATTGAAGTCAACTGCCATCCTTAAGACTTAAAGTTAATGGGAATTAAAACATGCACAACAATTTAGGAACCCCACCAAAAAGATAGTATAATATAATGTCATCCATACTAACATTAGAGTAATAGAAATGGTTTTGACAATTTTCCAAAACCTCTAAATGTCATACATGTATTGACTATCTCACCCAACATAGCAATCCACCAAAATGGTTCTCAAACAAAAAGAAAAATGTATCCTAAATCATTCTCTCTTTTTTTTTTCCTCCCCCTCTCTCTCTCTATGCATATGTATGCAGGAAAAAAACTGTTAATTTCTTATCTAAGAAGGTATTTTTGTATTTTGAGTTTTGTATCAGTAATATTATTTTGAATGTTCAATATTATTTTGAATTATTTGAATATGCTAAGTTTTGTTTATTTTATTGTTGTTATTGTTTATTAGAGGTAGGTTTTCACTCTAACCTTAGATGACCTGTACTCACTCTCCAGTCCCAGGCTGACCTCAAATGCACAAAGAGCCTCTTCTACCTCTCTGCCTTTGAGTGCTGTGATTGAAGGTATGCAATGATGACTTATACCTTCTCAGATTATTTTGTGACTGAGAAAATACCGTAAATCTGTATTTAGGTGGTAGATCTAATAAACTGTACATGAGTCATGTATGTACTGTGGTGCATGCCTTTAATCACAGTACTTGGGAGGCAGAGGTAAGACAATTGCCATAAGTTTGAGGCCAGTCTGGGACTGCAGAATGAGTCCCAGGACATCCAGAGCTAGAAGGAGTGTCTATCTCACAAACAACAGCAACAAAGAAAATAAAATACGTGGAACATGGAGAAAGGACAGTTTTCACTCATAGGATGACTTTGAAAAAGAGTGGTGATAGCTGAATACTCATTATTTTGAAGCTGAAAATTCAAAACCAAATTTGCGAGCATGTTTATGGAAATATGTACTATGGAGGAATTTATTTGATCTATCGGAATAAGGAAATGGCCTTTAGTATTAAGATAAGAATGGGTTTCAGAATACAGTAGACTGTATTATCTGAATTAATCTACAAGCTATGAGTAATTTTCCAGCTAAAGTATCTGCTTAATATACAAACTCCTGTAAGATATTTTAAGCTAATGTTTCTGTAAAATGAACAAAACTCCAAGTCCATTTGCTAAACATGTGTTCATACAGAATACTGTCATTGTTATTGTTGTCAATATTTTACATTCACATAAAGGGTTATCTATCCTGAATTGTTATTGTGAGTAGATAATGAGACTATCCATGTAGAAACAGTATATCTAGTATTGGAAGTTCAGTCAATTCAGGGCTGGTATTATATTTTTGATTATGAGTCTGTGACTGGTAGTTTTATTTTTTCCTCAAATACAATAATACCTGCTAGAATATTTTTCATACCATTACTTGGAAAAAATATAGATTACCTGACATAGTCCATACATAAACATCTAAGCTTCTTAAAAAAATACTGAGTGCATCATTAAATTCACTTAAAATACTTAAATTTAACTTGTTATTTTTAAAGGGGATAGTTAGTTAAGAGTATCTACTCGGGCTGGAGAGATGGCTTAGCAGTTAAGCGCTTGCCTGTGAAGCCTAAGGACCCCGGTTCGAGGCTCGGCTCCCCAGGTCCCACGTTAGCCAGATGCACAAGGGGGCACACGCATCTGGAGTTCATTTGCAGAGGCTAGAAGCCCTGGCGTGCCCATTCTCTCTCTCTCCCTCTATCTGTCTTTCTCTCTTTGTCTGTCGCCCTCAAATAAATAAATAAATAATTAAAAAAAAAAAGAGTATCTACTCAAATGCTTTTAGAAAGGAATAAACCAGCTCTCTTTGGTAAAAGCAAATGCTGAATATGTGCCTGAATCTAGAACTTGTTATTTTTCCTTAATTGCTGTTATAATATTGAAACCATTGATGATGAAACACTTATTTTAAAAAGACTGGTTTCTGGGGGGGGGTGAGGGCTGAAAACATGTGTCCTTTTCTCTCCCTCTATTCCGTGATTCCTAGGTTCATAAATGAAAGTATTATATCAGTGAGAAAGTTGAGCTATTTTTCCTGTTGCAGTCAGGTTCACATTGCTGGTAGAAATCACCCAACCAAGAGCAGATTGTGGGAACAAAGAGGTTTATTTTAGCTTAAAGGCTCGAGGGTGAAGCTCCATGATGGCAGGGAAAACAACAGCATGAACAGAGGGTGGACATCACCCCCTGTCCAACACAAGGTGGACAATAGCAACAAGAGAGTATGCCAAACACTGGCAAGGGGAAACAGGCTATAACACCCATAAGCCTACCCCCAACAATACACTCCCTCCAGGAGGCATTAATTCCCAAGTATCCATCAGCTGGAGACCTAGCATTCAGAACACCTAAGTTTATGGGGGGACAACTGACTCAAACCACCACATCTCCTTTTTGTCATTTTAGTTTCTGAAGAGTTACTTCTTCTCTTATCCAGAGTTGTTCCTGGATGCACATTCTTTTTTTTTTGTTTGTTTGTTTTGTTTTGTTTTGTTTTTCGAGGTAGGGTCTCACTCTGTTCCAGGCTGACCTGGAATTAACTATGTCATCTCAGGGTGGCCTTGAACTCATGGCAATCCTCCTACCTCTGCCTCCTGAGTGCTGGGATTAAAGGCACATTCTTGAAAGCAGATGTATGGAAATGGAGAGTGAAATCGACTGGGACTGTTATTGCCTCTTGGTTGATGGAGGTGGGTCAAACAGGAAAAGGAGATGGAAACAATGACAGAATGAAGACCTTGGTACACTATTGTGTGTTAGAGCAGGGGAAATTTGGTGGGAATGACAGTCTCAGAGCAACAAAACTATGAAATTCATATGGAGTCAGTGATAATCTTTTTATATATACTTGAGATTCATTATGTGACTGCAACTTGGATGGGAAGATATGTTAATAAACAAGTGAGATCAGGAGAGCACTATCTACTATTTAAACACTGGGTCTGTTATTTTCTCAGTTGGAAAATAATCTGAGGAAGTAGTGTAAAAGAGTGCTGCTAAATCAAAGTTAATCAATTAATGAAACCAAATCCAAAACATAAAATTTTACTTTAGCATGATAGGTTATAAGATCATGATAAAAGTGACCTTGGGACAACTCAGAAGGTATCATAGTGCTGGAAAGAAGTGACTAGAGTACTGAGTAACATCTCAATCACACCTTCCAAGGCTCAGGGTCTAAAGTGGAAGAGGTGGCAGAAAGAATGTAAGAGCCAAAGGAAGGGTAAGACTCCTTACAATGTGCTACCTCCAGACATAAACTGGCCTGAATATCCATGACCTCACAGTGCCTGACACTACCTACATAAGACCATCATAAGAAGAGGAAAAGATCATGACATCAAAATAAAAGAGACTGATTGAGATGGGGAAGGGATATGATGGAGAATGGAATTTCAAAGAGGGGAGGGAGGGGGATATTTTTTATAATCATGGAAAATGTTAATAAAAGTTGAGAAAAGTAAACAAACAAAAAAATAAAAGTTACAGACAGCCAGGTGGGGAAATTATTCCCAACTATGTTATTAAGTTCTGATTTGGCTTGATTCTCTGTTATCATCAATAAATGTCAAAATTCATCAAAGAGGTCCTCTTCTGAAGTTAGCAACAATACCACTTCACTAGAGGTTTACTATGCATCTGACACAAATTACTCACAGCAGATGTCCTCTCAGGAAAGAATGAATGAGTGCTGTTTCATGAGGAAGTTGAGATAGGCAATTTCAAGTACATATCTAGGGATGAATGCTGTGTAGTGAGAGATGCAATCTTTATAATTGGGAAATTTGAAACCCTAGTAGGTTTGCTCGACCATGGTACTCTTTCTCTACAAACAAATTAAAACAAATTTCCTATTTACATAAATAAAAGTGTTTATTTCCAAAAAATCTATCACTTCCTATTGGACTCCAAAAAGTAGTTTGAAAGTAGGAAAAAAGTCACGTAATGTAATTGATTAGAATCATCAAGCTTTTTAAACCTGAGGACATATTAGGCAAAATGTATAAATTAAAATTTTATTTATTTGTTTATTTCACAAAGAAAGAGATGGAGGGGGGTAAAAGAGAGGGAGAGAGAGAGAGAGAGAGAGAGAGAGAGAGAGAGAGAGAATGGGCATGCCAGGGTCTCTAACTACTGCAAATAAAATACAGACATATGTGCCACCATGTGCATCTAGTTTATGTGTGTTTGGGAGAATTGATCCTGGGTCCTTAGGCTTTGCAAACAAGTGCCTTAACTGCTAGCCATCTCTCTAGCCCCAAAATGTATGAATTATATAAATATTGGATATAAACACCAAACTTTTGACAGAAATCAAAAAATGAGAAAATTATGATACTGCATTTAACAATGTAGTTAAAATTCTTATCTTACAAAGAGTAAATTCCCATTATATTATATTAATCTTGAAACTTAATAGAAAAATTCAAGATAAGGGAAATATGCTGACCTTTTTACAATAGGCCATTTCAAAATATTTCAATATGTCAATACTTGTTATGAATTAGCACAACATATTAGGAGAAAATATTGATTATATATATATTAGCACCTCACCTAATAATTGAAGATAAAAGTTTCATAACAATAGAAAAAAAAAAAAGCTTTAAAATTGTAAGCTGGTTGGTTGTATTGTAGTTGCCATTTATATGCTTGTTAGTCTCAGGTATAAGAATTTGTTGCTAGCCTGGAGAGATGGCTCAGCAGTTACAGCCCTTGCCTGCAAAGCTTAATGACCCTGGTGCAATCCACAGTACCTATGGCAAGCCAGATACACAATGTGGTACATGCTTCTGGAGTTCATTTGCAGTGACTAAAGGCCCTGGCATACCCATTCTCTCTCTCTTTTCTCTCTGTCTCCATCTGCTTGTAAATAAATAATAATAAAAATATAATTTATTGCATACAAAGGAGCCCTAGGCCACAGTAACACTTCATTTTTCTAGGAAATCAGAACAATGAAAGCATGTAACAATAATCAGGTAATCAGAAATATATTATTATTGTTAGAGAATGTAAATAATCATTATTTCTTATTGAACAATAATAAATTTTTTCTTTGTTTTTACAGTCCTTTCTATATGAATGTCTTAATGGTGATTAGAACTGAAAACTGAATAAGTTATATAAACTAGACTAGGACAGCATTCATAAGTACTCCCTTAGACTATTCAGTTATATGGAAAAACTCTGATTGTATTTTCATGTTTCCATTTCTATGCTTCTGAACAAACAAGGAGGACTTATTATTACTCTTACAGGGGTGTTTCTTGTTGTCAGTCACATGTACAAACCAGGAAATAACACAAACATGCATTACTTTTTTCTTGAAAGAACTACAAGCTATTTATTAGCTTTAGTTAAACAGCCCAATATTCTCTGTCAAAGTGACAAAAGAAAGTCCCTTGGATTCATTGTAACAAACCTTGTGACAAAGAAAATCTGAAAAATAATTAAAGACTAAGGAGCAATTGAATCTTATCTAAAAACTTCAAAAAAGTGACAAGGCACACAATACTGAGGTCATGGCCGGTCTAATCAATTTGTCTTTCTTTTCCTTCTGTCTTGTGCTACATTTCACACCCTGGCTGCAAGAGGAGCTGTGGATGTGAGCATTATCTGCCCATAATTTGGCCACTTTACATTACAATTCTTCTGAGATTGATTTACTTCTTCCTAGGACATTCATTTAATTTCCAGTAGAAATCCCTACTTATAAGGGCTGCTAAGTTTGTGCAATATATCTATTCAAGTGTTCAATCTCATGAGAAGTCAGTTTTGTCTTTTGAAATTTGCTTTCTATAGAGCACACTTGACACGAGAAAGCCATAGAGTAAATCCACTTTGCAGACATTGTCAGATGCAAATTTGTATCACTAATGAATACTTTCAGTTGCACAAAAATCATTTCAACAAATTCTTAGTGAAAACATGTATTTTGCTTTTAATAGTTGTCTGTATGTGTCACTAACATCATTTTACACTATAAAGTACCTTCCCTTCCAAAAGTACTTATGATAAAATATAGATCCATTGGTAGCTTATTTCTTAATTTACTTTTATGTAAAAAAAAGCTGACAAATGTGAAGTGAGACTAAAGTAATACTAAAATACGCATATCCTACTATATGATACGCTAATATAATATAATACAATATAGAACATTGTATTAATGGTTGCTGAAAGGCAGTTTTTTTTAATTTAATTTTAATTTTTTAAATTCCTTTTAAGATAATTTTGTTTACTTGAGAGAGAGAGAAAAAGAAAAACAGACAGACAGACAGTGGGCACGCCAGGATCCCTTGCTATTGCCAACAAGCTCAGCTGCATGTGCCCCTTTGTGCATCTAGCTTTATGTGGGTGTTGAGATATTGAACCCAGGCTGAATTGCTTTGCAAACAAGTGACTTTAACCACTAAGCAGTCTCTCCAGACCACAGATAGTTTCTTAAAAGTATAAGCTTAAGGGTTGGGGCGATGGCTTAGCGGTTAAGCGCTTGCCTGTGAAGCCTAAGGACCGCGGTTCGAGGCTCGGTTCCCCAGGTCCCACGTTAGCCAGATGCACAAGGGGGTGCACGCATCTGGAGTTCATTTGCAGAGGCTGGAAGCCCTGGCACGCCCATTCTCTCTCTCTCTCCCTTTATCTGTCTTTCTCTCTGTGTCTGTCTCTCTCTAATAAAATTAAAAAAAAAAGTATAAGCTTAAGATACTGAAGTATTAAGTACTATGACCTCTATAAGAATATAACTGTCTGGTAATTTATGTAGGTTCCTTTGAAAACTTCTCTATAAGTATGGAAGTGAAATGTTTTCTATACTTCTTTAGGCTTTTACTTTTTCCCTTTTTGGCAAAAAAAATAAGTTTATTAAGGCTCTTTCATATGTCATACACTCAGGAAGTATTAGAGGACAATGCTGAGTTAGGCATTTCTACATTTGAAAATTTAGACCATAGCATTTACATTTAGTTTCAGGAGTCAGGTATCTTCAACAAAAGGCTGATGGGTAGGATTAGCCTCTACTATCTATTCTTCAGTCAAGTTTTGAATGAATTTAGCTGGGACATTTTCCACCTTCTTTTCTTTACCATTTACTCTTTTTTTTCACTTAAAAACTTATTGAAAACCACCATCACAATCTTGCTAGTTTACATGTTCCTTCATGTTAGTTTTGTCGTTCTAGGACACAGCTACCTTTCTTGAATGAAAATAAATGACTTGAAATAATTCATTAAGCTTTTATTTATTTTTTATTTTTTGGTTCATTTTTATTTATTTATTTGAGAGTGACAGAGAGAGAGAGAGAGTAAGAGGCAGAGAAAGAGAGAGAAGGGCACACCAGGGCCTCCAGCCACTGCAAACGAACTATAGATGCGTGTGCCCCCTTGTGCATCTGGCTAATGTGGGTCCTGGGGAATTGAGCCTTGAACCGGGGTCCTTAGGCTTCACAGGCAAACGCTTAACTGCTAAGCCATCTCTCCAGCCCTCATTAAACTTTTAAACAAACTAATTTGTAAGATCTCATATTTTCTGTAATAATTTTATTAAATCATTTTGATAAAGGGTTTCTGTGTGAATTTCTTGTCAAGAAGCGAGCAACATCTTAGGTGAGTTGATATCGCCTTTGGACTTCTGATTCCATAACTCTTCAAAGTAACAGGCCTTTCAGAAAACTGCATCCAGAGCTCTATGATAAAACCATGTGTACCCTTATAAATCTAGAGTTTATTTCATAAAGTTTTGGTACATATAATTTTATATGGAATTTATTATTCCATGATGTTGATGTGATGACTTAGTTATAGTAAAAGCTGTGTTATTTTATAGTTCATTTCTTCCTGGAAAAATTCAAGGAATCCTTTTAAAAGTTCACTTTTGAAGTGTTTCATGTGCAAAACTTGGTGAGGCAGCATGTTCTTCACCACGTTTGTCATCTTAATTATAAAGAGAAATGTTCTGTGGAATAACGTTGAACACTTGATATTAATGTGACTGTGGTTTTCCCAAGCAGTGTCTTCTGACAGGTTATCAATCAGTGGCTAGATTTGCAGTATCAATACATAAACAAAATTGGAAGGTAAGCAAATTATGGTCAATATATTATAAGCTTGTTGTACAAAATTTCCATAGGCAAAACTATGTGCTAGATGCCAAATTAATGACATAGGCAATTTGTAACTTACTACTGCTTTCAGGCAATGGAGAGATACAATCTTTAGTTATTTATTGAGGAAGACCTTATACTATAGCCACTGCACACCAACTCCAGACACATGTGCCACCTTGTGTACCTGGGTTATATGCTTACTGGGGAATCAAACCTAGCCAGGTCTTTAGGCTTCACAGTCAATGCCATAAATGCTAAGCTATCAAAGCCATCACTCCAGCCCACACAAAATATTTTAATTGCAATCCAGACAAAAATCTCCATGGTCAACTTCTGATGGGTGAATAAATTGATTTGATTTAACTCAGTAAGGACTTTTTCCCTATAAAATGCATATTCATGAATTAGGTTGAAATGGTTTTATTGGGTTTCAAGAAATTTCATAAATTAAAAATCCATGACTATCCATAATGATTACATATCTTGGCATCTGAAGTTGTATAATATTCTGGCTTTGATTATTCTCTCTTTAAACATATTAATGTTCAATTCAAATGGATACCAACATATCCAATGTAGTGAATTATTGTGAGGACTTGGTCACATTTCTTAACCTCATTATACCTCAGATTTCTCATTTGCAAAATGAAAAGAATAATATTTTTATGTATTTGGATTTTGAGAATAATTAAGATAATAATACATGAGAGTATGTGGGGGTTTTGTATGCCATGGCTACATTGCTTTCAGCCATAACATTTAGGGCATCCTTTGATTTTAAAATTCTTAAAGCACAGTACTATTTTTAATTGATAAATATATACATTCTATTCATTAGAAAGTCTAAGATGCTAAATTTCTTAGAAAAGATAACGATTACAACCAGATATTGTTTAAAACTTGGAGGAGTAGGGGAAGGAAATGAAGAAAGTGGATAGAGGCTCCTTGGAGGATGGGGAGTGGGGAGACAGATATTACAGTGCAGAATGGCCTGCTAAAGTATATCAAGCTAGTCAAAAGGAGCATAGACAACCCTACCTCACAGGAATAATGTTCTTTCTCATTAAAGTCTATGTGAATAGCATTCAAATATTTACTATGGTTTGTTGATTGTGCACCAGTGGCCTGCATTACATAGCAAAAAAAAATGTTCTGTACCAATAATATTAGTGGAAATGTCTGTTGTCAGTATGAATAAAGCAAGATTCCCTTAAATGTGATTTTTGTGAGTAAATTATTAATTGAATTTGGTACTTACTTGAATGATTTCTAAATTTCCTATCAATGTTCAAAATCAGCCAAAAGATAATTTATAAAGTAAATTTGCAGTGATAGTTATAATAACTATAATATATTGACATGATATCTTTTCAAAATATAATATTCCATATCATTTCAAACAAAAGCACATTATTTGGCAGATAGGTGAACATGGAATTTTATATTTTATAAATTGGGTGGTTGCATTTGTGTCCTCCTGCACTCTGGCTTGTTTTCTCTGGATCTACAGTACAAACCCAGAGAACTTACACCTTAGTACGACCTTGTGATTTGGTTCTAAGAAATGATAATTAACTTCTGTCGGTAAGATTTCCTTCTTAAAAAAAAAAAAAATGCTTCTATATATTTTCCCAGGAATCATACTGTTTTAATGCTATGTTGACTCATATTTAGAGAATAGGGATTAACATCTTAGTAATTTATTTTATTTTCTATACAGAAACTTCTCACAGGATTGTAAACATGAGTTTTAGTAAAATGTAAGCCATAATCAAGCCCTAACATCTTAGGTACATAATATGCTCACATGTAAAGAGGGGATATTAATCTGTATTAGATCTTGTCATACCTAATAAAAAGCTATATATTTTTAAATATTATTTTGCTCATAATTTTGACTACTTTATTTATATCAGAGATAGAGATTTGTAGAAATTATTAACACAACAAATTTTCTATGAAGAGAAATTAAAACAAGATCAAATCAAATAAGATTTATGGCATTCATTGTGGGTATAAAGCATATATTTTATTTCAGACAAAGATTTCAGATCCAAACAAAAGAACTATTGAGGAATATATTGATTTGTAAATGAAGTAAAATTAAAGACAGTAAAATATAACACATTGTATTTTATCCAGATTCTTGTATTTTTCTCTAAATAGTCTCTATTATTAAATACTCATTTGAATTCCACCTACAAGTAGGGGTATGCTGTATTTCTCTTGAAATTCATTTGCTTATTTTCAACATTTTATAAAATATCTTTTTAATTTATTTATTTTCAGCGAGAGAGAGATAGAGAGAGAGAGAGAGAGAGAATGGAGAGAGAGAATGGTCAGACCAGGGCCTCTAGCCACTGTAAACAAACTATAGACACATGTACCACCTTGTGCATCTGGTTTATGTAGGTACTGAAGAATCAAACATGGGTACTTATGCTTTGCAGGCAAGTGCCTTAACTGCTAAGCCATATCTTCAGCTGCTTTTCAACTTTGAATCTAATTTTACACTAATTTTCTTTCTAATAGTATGACCTCGGGAAATATATGTATGACCATGTTTCTAAAGGGCTGTACCAATGTGGAAATATTTCTGAGAAATTGAGTACCTTCTTCAAAAAACTGGATTCCATGAGACCCAAATGTTTTAATGGATTTTAAATTATTGTAGCAAAAGTAAACAATTAGAAGCAAGCAGATCCTAAGAAAAGAACCAGTCCATCACATCTCAAAAGGGCCCCAGCTGAAACTAAGATTATTTGGAAAAATGAGCAAGAGTACAGCTTCTCTGGTGAACCTAGTACCAGCACAAGGGTGAAGGAGATAGACACAGAGAACACTAAACTCCTACCATACCAGATATCCAAAGACATAGAGGCTACCAAGGCCTCTTCACTGAAGCAGACCTAAAATGAGCCCAACATGGCTCAAGGAAATTTGTGGAAGAGGGGGCGGAAACAATGTTAGAGCCACATGGTGGGTTATTATGCACAGAGACATTGCCTTTTACCCATAGCTGATGGCTAACCCCACATTGCTCGTCCCATATTACCCAAAGAGGAAGGTCCCTGTGGAGGCGGAAGGACAGGGAGGAGGTGAATGATGTACCACCATGACTGTATACATTGTGTACATAACTAATAAGAAAAAGAAATTTAATTGTGACTAGATGAAGTATCTTATTTTCTTTTAGTCATGGGTTTCTAGGAAAGAGTGTTAATTCTATATTGCATGACTGTACTGATCATGCAAATGGAACAATAGAGTAAATTAAGAAGAGAGAATTTATTGATATTTAGAAAAGAGAACATCAGAATTAAAGACACTATTGTCAGATAAGCAAATGAAAGGTAAATGTCTTTCTAGGCTTCCCCTGTCTTATATAATAACCTTGGTTCTTTTACCCTGTGGTCATCAGAGCAATGTTTTGCTCAAGTTGGTAGGTGACTATTTATAAATACTCTCAGATTCCATTTATCCAGATGTAACTGATATGAACATACTCTGAAGCATTTTCTCTGCATAGTTATTATTGAATGTAAACTTAATAAGTAAAAAAAAAATAAAAATCAATTAAATATATTAAAGATTACCCAAATAAACAAAGAGTTATAGAATGAGGTGACATTGCAGACCAAATATGGTTTAGAATGTTCTGTCCTTGGTCAACACATGTATGGGTTATACTGATAGCAAGAGAAAAAGAAGTGGTATGCAGGAACAACTTGATTGACTGGGATAACCATTGGCTTTATGTGAGTGTGATATGTCAAGACTTGGGTCCTATTTGAATAACTTATGATCCTGTTCCAGCCTATGATTACCTATAGTGACTTGCTGAGATTCTGTTGCAGTCTGGTTCACATTGCTGGTAGAAATCACCCAACCAAGAGAAGCTTCTGGGAAAAAGAGATTTATTTTGGCTTACAGGCTCGAGAGGAAGCTCCACAATGGCAGGGAAAAACGATGGCATGAGCAGAGGGTGGACATCACCCCCTGGCCAACATAAGTTAGACCACAGCAACAGGAGGGTGTGCCAAACATTGGCATGGGAAACTGGCTATAAAGCCCATAAGACTGCCCCCAACAACACACTCCCTCCAGGAGGCATTAATTCCCAAATATCCATCAGCTAGGGAGCTAGCATTCACAACGCCTAAATTTATGGGGGACACCTGAATCAAACCACCACAGATTCCATCGCATAGTTCCAAGAGAATGCATTAAGTTTACAATTTTCATGTTTTATTAGCATTCAGGATTTAATAATTGTCATAACGCTTTGTATTTGCATAAATATGAGAGATGTAGAAACAATGGTAAGCATATTATCTCTACATGTCGACATATTGCTTAAAATTTTCGGAATCTTTTTTTATTAATTAATTTATTAACATAGGTTATAATATGACCGCTCCCTTCACCCCATCTGTCTTTCCCTGAGGTTCCTCTTCTTTCTGCAAAGTAGCTCATGATATAGGAAGGCTTTAGAGTCAATTTTTTAATTTTTTTGTTTATTTTCATTTATTTTTTGAGAGCAACTAAGAGAGAGAGAGGGAGAGAGAGAGGGAGAGAATGGGCATGCCAGGGCCTCCAGCCACTGTAAAAGAACTCCAGACTCGTATGCCCCCTTGTGCATCTGGCTAACGTGGGTCCTAGGGAATCCAGCCTCTAACCCAGGTCCTTAGGCTTCACAGGCAAGCATCTGACCGCTAAGCCATCTCTCCAGCCCTTTAGAGTCAAATTTTATCACTAAAGCATGATAAAAGAGTAAGGCTAAACTTACCAGCTCAATACATTTCTTCAAGGAAGTTGATTTCTGGTCTATAGCTTATGGAAGGAGTATTGCATAGAGGATGAAACTGAATGTATCACATTGATTCATTTCATCACCTAAGAAACCACAGTTTAGCCTTTGTTTGTTTGTTTGTTTGTGGTTTTTGGAGGTAGGGTCTCACTGTAGCCCAGGTTGACCTGGAATTCACTATGTAGTCTCAGAGTGGCCTTGAACTCACAGCGATCCTCCTATCTCTGCCTCCCGAGCACTGGGATTAAAGGCTTGCTGCACCACCATGCCCGGCATAGAAACCACAGTTTAGAAAGTGGAATCTCCTATTGTAAATTTATATTTGCTTATATCATAGTGAAGAGTATAATGGAGGAAAAAATAGCAGGTGATTTAACTCAGTATAACTTAATATACTCTACATCAATTACCTATGGCTTGTTAAGGTATATATGTGTCCCTTGAACATGCTTTGGAGGCCAGAGCAGGACACCATCTGTCTCCCACTTTCATCACTTATCACTATATTTGCTTGAGATGGACTCTCTTGTTGAGCCCAAAACCTTCTTTTCCTCAAAACCTGGCAATTCTCTGGTCTCAGTTCCCAGAATGACTGACATGTGTGGCCATGCCAGGCTTAAGTTTGTTTTTTTTTTTAATTGAGGAGGGAACTTGGAGGCAGGGTTTCACTCTAGCCAAGGCTGATCTGAAATTCACTATGTAGTCACAGACTGGCCTCAAATTCATGGAGATACTCCTACCTCTGCCTCCTGAGTACTGGGATTAAAGATGTTTAAGTAGCATAACAATAAAACTGCACCTGACACATAAAAATCTCTAGGTGCAAGACATAACAGCCAAGTCAACATTTATCTGAGGGCAAACTCTGATGTGCTACTTCAGGAAGAGAAAATTAAAAATATATTACTCCATAGGAACACATCAAAGCCCTCTCACTGTTTCCTTCCCTCCAGCAGTGTTCTAACAGTCTTGTTTATGCTAGGCACTCTTCCTTGGCAAAAATGTTTGCTTTGGAAGGACATCTTCAGATTCTTTCTGTAAGCATTTGAATTTAGGTCATGCTATAAATTATTAGTCAGTAGTCTAGGATTTACCAGTTATTTAGAAACCAAATGTATCAGCAGAGTCATCAACAGATGCCTATCATTATATTTCAACTATGCAAAAATTGTGGCATAATATCCTGAGACTAAACATGGCTCTGAAAACCATATTTGAAGATGGAAAGGCACAGAGAATTAAGTGGGATGACTTAAATGTTTCATTCATCGCTTATAGGCTTTATGCTATTGTTAATGATATTTTATAGTGTGCTTCCCTCCCTCCCTACTTTCCTCTTCTTCTTCTTCTTTTTTTTTTTTTTTTTTTTTTACTTCCCTGCCACTCTTTTGTCTTCACTTCCAGCCTCCTTATCATTTCTGATTTTCCTCACTTCTCCTTTTCCCAAACAGGGACATAAATAATGATAAATTCTGAAATTCACATAGTTAGTAAGCAAAAGTTCACATTTAGGAAGTCAACTCTCTCTGTGTCCAGAGTGCATAGTCCCTCCACTACACTGTACACAGGTAATTTCTAGAAGAATAACTATGAAATATTTTTCTTTATATTAAATCTGTTAGAGAAATATTGAAGGTATAATAGGTTTTAAATTACATTTGTATTTTATCTAAATAAAATTTACTGATAGCTAAGGGTTTCTCTGAAAGCAATCATGTAAGAATATGAAATATTTTCACATTTGCTATAGTGTATATACTAAAGCTGGCTTATGGAACAGAAAACATTTTTGAACAATATTAAACAAAGTAAATGCATGTAATTCCATTTTCAATTCCTGTGTATGTCAAATGTCACAAAACTCGGATGGAAAATAAAATTCATGAATTTATTTATATGTCAATAGTTTAAGAGTTGCAAAGTTAGAGGAGGAAAATTATACATAAGCATTGAAATGCCCACAGAACAGTACTTTCAGGAATATCAACATTTGCCTGAAGGAAAGAGAACTTTCTCACTTTCTAGTGATAAATACCTAAGTCCATCTTGTGTGTTTCCATTCATAGTCTGTGTGCAAAACATTATGAAATACAAATGTCATGCTTAAGTGTTTCCATGTTTTCATAAACATTTCCAAAGTGACACTCACAGATATCCTAAGTTGTTATAATTTTTTCTGTTTAGTAATAATGATAGAAAAGTTACAAATTGGGTTGAATATAGAATAAGGTAGAAATCCACCTTTCAACTAAAATATGATATTCTGATGTTGAAATTAAATAAATTTCAATATAGCTACTGAATATAATTATATTATAAATATGTATTAAGTCAAATTTTCAATATTTCTTTTAGCTAATCTTTTATTTTAACTATTCTTATTTTGAATGATGATATCTATTCATTAATCTGAGAGCTAACTTTTTCCTTGTATGAATAAGACAGGGAAAAGTCTTCTTTGCCTGTTCTAATTTCTCTTAGAAGCTGTCAGAAAGCACCTTTTACCTATAGTTGGACACCCAGTGCTCCTTTTCATGTGTGTAAGTCTCTCATCTTCCATAGCCAGTTCTCTACATATCAAAGAGGACTTCTTAAAAATGTTGTATTAAGAAACTCAGAGTGACTGTCATTGTCTGAGTATTAGTGGCCTTGTCAATATTTCTTCATGGATAGTGAAGAAGGGTGTAAGGATCTCATCTCTCCCTGAAGATTCTTTGCTAGTTAAGGGTTTCTAGAGGGATGAGACATATTTTCTTCTGTGATGTATCCACTGGTAAAGTGTATGGGCTCTGGTAATGTTCGAGTTAAATTGTGTATATGTTTACTTTATATAAAATAAAAAAGAGAAAAGAAAAACAAATCAAAATTTGTTAGATGATATCATTCACTGCTTAAGTTAATCTCGGCACTTGGGAGGCTGCATTAAAAGGCAACCATGAGTTCAAGGCCAGTCTGGGGTTACAGAGTGAGTTCTAGGTCAACATTTGCTAGAGTGAGACCCTTCTCAAAAAACTGTGAATAAAATTCAAACTTCCAAACATACTTTTCAAGTATAAAGGCTATTTGATCTGAATACTCAAGAGCTACTTCCCCTACCATTCTCACTTTCCCATAGACACATCAACCCTTCTACTGTTTTTTCTTCATTTACCAAGTTCAAGGCCACTTCAAAAAAAAATAATGTTTCAATCTTACTGTTGCAGTCTGGTTCGCATAGTAACTTGATGGCCCATTGTCAAACGTTCAGTTTCCACTAAGGCCCAATAGCAGGCCAAGAGCTGTCTCTCAAAGGGAGAATAATTGTCTGCAGATGATGGCAGGGCCTTGCTCCAAAATCCCAAGGGCCTCCGCTGTGATTCACCTATGGGGGCCTGCCAAAGGCTCCAAACAGCATCCCTGTCTGCCACTGAAACCTCAAGTACCATCGGGTCTGCTGGATCATATGGCCCAAGGGGTAGAGCAGCCTGCACAGCAGCCTGCACATGTTGAAGAGCCTTCTCTTGTTCTGGGCCCCAATGAAAACTAGAAGCTTTCCGAGTCACTTGGTATATGGGACGGAGTAAGACACCCAAGTGAGGAATGTGCTGTCTCCAAAATCCAAATAGGCCCACTAGACGTTGTGCTTCTTTCTTAGTGGTAGGAGGGGCCAAATGCAACAACTTGTCCTTCACCTTAGAAGGAATATCCCTGCATGCCCCACACCACTGAACTCCTAGAAATTTCACTGAGGTGGAAGGTCCTTGAATTTTGGATGGATTTATTTCCCATCCCCTGATGCGCATATGCTGTACCAGCAACTCCAGAGTGGTTGCCACCTCCTGCTCATTTGATCCAATTAGCATTATGTCATCAATATAATGGACCAACGTGACACCCTGTGGAAGGGACAGGCGATCAAGGTCCCTGCGAACTAAGCTATGACACAGGGCTGGAGAGTTAATATAACCTTGAGGTAAAACAGTAAAGGTGTACTGCTGACCTTGCCAGCTGAAGGCAAATTGTTTCTGGTGGTCCTTATGGACAGGTATGGAGAAGAAAGCATTTGCAAGATCAATAGCTGCATACCAGGTACCAGCAACAAGTCTCTGGCATTCCAATTCCACCCCTCCAGCTAGGCTACTCACAGTCCTGGGAAACTTCACCGGGGCCGGCAGCTCCTCAGCAGCCATCTCATGGTCCCGGCATCTCCACTGGGTCTCCACTGCAAGCCACGGTTCATCTTCATGGCCCCATGGGGTCTCTATGCAGGCAACCAGCAAACCTGCTTCACACTGCCCATGGCCATTTCCAAAACACAAGACCGTGTTGCAAACTCAATGACCCTCTTTCCAGCATTTCTTATACTCCACAATACCAGGTAGGGTGCCAATTTGTTAATCCAGGGGGGAATAAAGCAGACTTTGAAGAACAGGACACTCCTTGAGCACTCAGACCCCTTCAAAAGAGTTGACATTCTTCTTGTTGCCCTAGCGCAGGTCAGCTAGCCCAGTCTCAAAGGTTGTTATCTCTCAGTTGCAGCTGAACAGGCAGCAGTTCACCCAAAGATGTTCCTTTCTGTGCCATATCCCTCTGCACACACCAGTTCATTTCTACGCAAAGCAACCCTGCACAACTTCTCAGGACATGGGCACAAGAGCAAGCTTCTCACACAAACTGCTAGCCCAGTCCAAGCAAAGCTCTTTCTCACCCTCATAAGCCAAACCTCACAGTCCATAGTTCTTACTGCATTCAGGTCTTGGAGCTCAGACCAGAATAGTCCTTTAAGCTGTACTTACAGCACTGCAAGGCATCTCTTAGGCCAAGGTTTCAACTCCTTCCATATTCCTCTTGAAAATCAGCTACAAAAGGCTGAAGCCACATAGTCAGGTGTCTAGCAGCAACCCCACTCCTCGGTACCACTTTACTGTTGCAGTCTGGGTTGCATTGCTGTTAGAAATCACCTAACCAAGAGCAGCTTCTGGGAAAAAGAGGTTTATTTGGCTTACAGGCTAGAGGGGAAGCTTCACGATGGCAGGGGAAAACGATGGCATGAGCAGAGGGTGGACATCACCCCCTGGCCAACATAAGGTGGAACACAGCAACAGGAGGGTGTGCCAAACACTGGCATGGGGAAACTGGCTATAAAGCCCATAAGCCCGCCCCCAACAATACACTCCCTCCAGGAGGCATTAATTCCCAAATCTCCATCAGCTGGGAACCTAGCATTCAGAACACCTAAGTTTATGGGGGACACCTGAATCAAACCACCACACTTCCCCTTCCCCAATCCACTAAAATTCCACTTCACTGGGGCTATTGGTATTTCCTGTAGGGTCAGAAATGCATCAATCAGTGTCTGGGGGAAGAGGATAATGTCACAGTACATGCCTTCCCTCCATGTGACTCTCACATGATTACACATATCTATCTATCTATCTATCTATCTATCTATCTATCTATCTATCTATCTATCATCTTTCTATCTATCATCTATCATCTATCTATCTATCTATCTATCATCTATCTATCTATCTATCTATCTATCTATCTATCTAATCTATCTATCAACTATCTAACATATATGAGCACTACACTGCAAACTAAGTACATTTAATAAAAGGTAGGCTGATATTTAAAAGATAAGAGAGTGCAAATTATCATATTATCAGAAAAGTTGACACTAAAAATTTATTTGATAGTAAGCAATGTAATTATATCATAATCTTAGGAAAATGAGTATAAAGATTCTTCAAGTAATATATATGAACATATTGAAGAAGCATCCAGGAAAGCTAATTTCAAATTGAACATGTTAGGATACTTTCATTTATTTTTATTCTTATTAGAGAGCTCATTTATTTTTATTCTTATTAGAGAGCCTTCAGTCTTCGTTTATGTAATCAGATAAAACTAACCATAGCTATCGTCAAGAATATAAGTTAAAGAAAAATTGTGATTCCACAGGACTCTATTGGGAAAATTACACATGATTTGTAATTACTGTATGACAATATAATGCAGTGAAGTCAGTCTTAGAGAAGCTGGGAGACCTGGAGTTATGTGGCATCACTTCACAAAGAATGTGCTAATAATTTGTTTGATTAAAATTATTATGCTGTTTGATTTTAATCTCTGTTTTGCCTCAATATAGCCCTCATCAAAATGCAATTTTAGAAGTCATTGAGAAAAAAAAAAAAACACTGGAAAATCTAAGGGATGGAGTCATATATGAGACAAAGGAGGCTGGGATTTTTAAAAATTTATTAGTTATGTACACAGTGTATACAATCATGGTGGTACTATTGTTAGCCTCCTCCCTTGCTACCCTCCCCCCTCCACAGGGACCTTCTTCATTGGGAAATATGGCTCATGCTTTGTGGGGCTAGCCATACGTTATGGATAGGAGGAAATGTCTCTGTGCATAATGACCTAACATGTGGTTCTGACATTCTTTGCAACCCCTCTTCCACAAATTTCCCTGAGTCATGTTGGGTTCATTTTAAGTCTGCTACAGTGATGAGGTCTTGGGAACTTCTGTGTCTCTGGGTATCTTGTTTGGTAGGAGTTGAGTATTCTCTGTGTCTATCTCCTTCACTCTTGTGCTGGTACCATGTTCACCAAGAAAGCAGCACTCTTGCTCATTTCCCCAGCTACTCTTAGTTTCAGCTGGGGTCCTTTTGGGGTGTGAGGAGCTGGATCTCACCTTAGGATCTGCATCTATCTGAAAAATAGAAGCAAATTCTCCAACGGAGAATAAAGTTAGAGGCTGGGCTTTTTAATCACATTGTCTGTACCTTAAATTGAGGTTTAGTTTTATAGAAATGAACAGAATTCAGAAGTAATAATAGTAATCACTTAGAAAATTTAGTCCTCAAAATCCTCTTATATGGTTAATATTATTATTATTATCATCCAACGTATAGCTGTTTCATGAAGATATAAATAGCAAAAGTATGTAGCTAGTGTTGAATTAGTGAATTAGTGGTGAATTTCAGTTCATCACAGAATCATGACTGTCTGGGATCAACACTTTAAACAAAAGAATTGTATGCCCTTATTCTATGTCTAATTTGTGATCTCTCTCTCTCTTTCTCTCTCTCTCTCTCTCTCTATCTATCTACCTCACTCTCTCTTTCTCTCCATGCCTCTCTCCTTTTAATGCCTCTTCCTCCCTTGTGTGTTTAATGAGTACCCTATAGACATTGTTGTTTCTTGAGCTGATTTCAGGCCTTCAGAATGATTTTCATATCAAAGGTTGATGTGCATAAAATGAAGACAACAAGTGTGCAATATCTATTCAATGTATGTGGAGATCATGGACTATTAGGGATGTATCTTACATTTATTTTTATCACATAAAATGCATATAAAGTCATATTTTGGGCTGGAGAAATGGCTTAGTGACTAAAGCACTTGCTTACAAAGACAAAGGACCCAGGCACAATTCCCCAGGACCCATGTATACCAGATGCACAATGTGGCACATGTGTCTGAAGTTTGTTTGCAGTGGTTGGAAGCCCTGGTGCACTAATTCTCTCTCTCTCTCTCTCTCTCTCCTCTCTCTTAAATAAATAAATAAATAAATAAATAAATAAATAATTTTTTCTATCTCTTATTATTGTTCACAACATATTTCTTATGGATACATTATATGTTGGTACCCTTTGTTCTTGTCCCCATTCCATTTGGGACACTTCCCCATAGGGTTGCACATAGTCCCTATGCAGTTGTGGTTTATGCATTGCCAGAGTAGCAGTCCAGTTTTGGGGGGGGAGGGGGGAGGGAATGCTTGTGGAAATAATGTCTCAACCTGTGGCTCTTATAATCTTTCCACACTCTCTTCCACAAAATTCCCTGAGCTGTAGTTTTAACTTCAGGGATGAGTTCTTAGGAGCCTCTGGATCTCTCCTTTGGTAGGTCTTGAGTATCCTCAGGGTCTGTCTCCTACACTCTGGCACTGATTATCAGTTTCAGCATGGAAGCAAACCTCTTACTCCTCTCATCAATTCCTCTGTGGTTTCAACTGTGGCTTGGCTGAAGTGCCGGGGGCAGTTGATCTCCTCCAGTCTCATATTCTTCTGAAAAATTATAGATTCTCCAATGGAGAGTGAAGTCAGCTTAGTTTAAATGGGATGAGAGTTATTAATAAATTTTGGGAGAATTTGATATAAGTAACCCCTCTTTTAGCCAAAGGCTAGTGAGAGCTTGACACTGGAGACCATAGACTTTGGCTCCGTAGGATTCTGAGCTGGTTCCCAATTCCAAATATGGGTTCCATTACAAAAATCATACTATAAGCCAGATGTGGTGATGAACTTCTTTAGTTCTAGCACTGTAGTTGCTTAAGTTTGAAGATCCTGTCAGGTAGAGGCTAGCCTGGGGCTATAGCATGAGTTTCAAGTTAGCCTGAGTTTGAACAAAACCCTGTCTCATAAACAAATAAACAAAACCCATTGTTTAACAGTTTATTAAACATTTCTATTTATTTATTTATTTATTTATTTATTTATTTATTTATTTATTTATTTATTTATAGAGAAAGAAAATGCACACACCAGGGCTTGAAGCCACTGCCATCAAACTCCAGGCACATGCACCACCTTGTGCCTTTGGCTTATGTGGGTCCTGGGGATTTGAATCAGGGACCTTTGGTGGTTTTTCATGCAAGTGGCTTAACTGCTAAGTTATCTTTCCAGTTTCAAAGTTGTTTTTTTTTTTTTAATATTTCTAAGTAAAGTATAAGGAAAAGTTCAGAAAATTTCACAGCAAAAAATACATTCATTTCTCTAGCACTGGTCTTAAGCTAATGAGCTATAGTTGTCTGTGGCAATAATTTCTAATAATTTGACTCTTACAAAAAGTTGATGGGCTGAAAGAAAAAAGAGAGAAAGAAAGAGAGAAAGAAAAGGTGGGGTGGGGTGATGCACACCTTTAATCCCTGCAGAGATAAGAGGATAACCTTGATTTTGAGGCAACCCTGGGACTACATAGTGAATTCAAGGCCAGTCTGGGCAAGACAAGACCCTACCTTAAAAATCCCTCAAAAAAGATAGGGAGTGAGGAATAGAGATATTGCCTGACGGTTAAGGTAATTGCCTGTAAAGCCAAAAGACCCAGGTTCAGTTGCCCAGGACCCAAGTAAGCCAGATGTTCAAGGTGGCACATGAATATGGAGCATGTTTTCAGTAGCTGGAGGCCCTGGCATGCACACAATAGCATCTTCCCAAGACAAAAGCAAATAACACTTTAAAGTTTTTCTTTACTCAAACACAACTTTTACAGACAAATGAAAAGATAAAGATGAGAAAATAAGTAACCCTCTTGGTAATGTTTATGTACTAGTATTAGAAATATTCTAACATATATTTTTGTTACAACAAAAAGGTATAAATGATTTTTGGTCATCAATATCATTAGCAATTATGGACACATAGGATGATTTTTATTTATGTTTTTATTGGTTATGTATATATTCAGTACGTAAACAGCACTTGGTATCATCCTTACCTTCATCCCTTCCACCCCCCTATACAAAGGGACTCTCCTCATTGGGGATGCCAGTTATCCCTCGTGGGGATGGTGGGTCATGCATCTTTTTAGGTCTTCTTCAGTGATAGGCTCTTAGGAGCCTCTGAATCTCCAGATCTCTGGTTTGGTAGGAGTTGAGTGTCCTCTGTATCTATCTCCTTCACCCTTGTGCTGATGCAGTTTCACAGAGAATGCAGTACTCTTGCTTATTTTCCCAGTCACTCTATGGTTCCAGCTGGGGCCCTTGGTCAAGTGTGATTGTTTCTTTCTCTCCTCATGTCCAGCTTCTATCTGAAAAAGAGAAAATTCTCCAATGGAAAGTGACGTCAGCATAGGTTAAGTGAGATAACCATTGTGAGTTTAGAGAGAATTTAATGTGTGTAGCCCAAGATTGTTTGGATCTTGATATTGGAACATCAAATTGTTATCTGGATATGATTCTAACTTGTTTCCCAGTTCCAGATATGGTTTCCTTTGCAGTGAGTAATCTGTTAGCCAACCCAAGAGGAGTTAGTTACCCATCATGGCTGTGTGCCACTATTGCATTTGTGTGAGCATCACATCAGGTTGTTTGCTTCTGAGTAGCTTAGATCTCATGTTGCTCAGACAGATGTTGGCCACTTTCCCCCAGTAGTTTATATGGCACCTTCTAGCACTATAGACTGTCTGGGGACTAACTCTCTTCCAGATTCCAGCCAGGTCTCTCCAATAGCATATGGTACCTTCATAAGTAGTGTCTTACCATTATACTCTGGAGGGTCATCAAGTGCTCTGACAGAGGTCTGTTTATTTTAGAAAACCTTGTAGGTGTCTCTGATCAACAGCTCATTGTAGGTGTTAACTGAATCCTGGTGTTGGGAGTTACAGGCCAGCGCCAAGGGAAAAAAAAAAGAAGAAAGAGAAAAAATATTAAAAAAAAGAAAGAGAAGGAAAGAAAGAAACAAAGAAAGAAACAAAAAAGACAGACAAGAAGGGAGGGGTGGAGGGAAGAATGAAGGAAGGAGGGAAGAATGAAATAAAGAAAAGAAAGAAAGGAAAAAAGTAAAACAGGAGAAATTAAGGTTAGGCTTCATCTCACCCTCTCCAGGGCCCTTTCATTCAGGTGTTCTCTCTAAGGTCCTGACGAGGCTTCAAACTTTTAGGCTGTCTTCTAGGATATAGGATTTTATGGTGCCAGTTCCATTTCAGCTCCGTTTAGTGCCCCTGCCATCCTTACCCTCTCCTCAAGCCCTACCCTCCCTATTGTTGATTCCTCAAGATGCCTGTTAGGTAGGTCAGCATCACAGGCTGACCTAAGTTAGGAGCCACAGATGAGTGAGACCATGTATGATTGTCTTTTTGTGATTGGGTGAGTTCATTGAGTTTGATCTGTTCCACATTTGAACATTATTTTACAAATTTCATTGTGTCATTTTTTTTCTAACTGCTGAGTAGAATTCCATTCTGTAGATATATCACATCTTAGTTATCCATTTGTCCAAAGATGGGCATTGCAGTTGATTCCAGTTTTTACCTATTTTGGATTGAGCAGGTACATTAACCAATGAGGCAGGTCCCTTTGGAGGGAGGAGGCCAGAGAGGAGGCTCACTGTCTACATAACTAAAAAAAAAACAAAAAAAACATGGTTACCAAATATCTCTGAACTGAAGCATGGAGATTTTATGGTAAATGCCCAGGAAGGGAATAACAGGGTCTATTGGTAACTCTATAGCCATCCTTTTTAGTAGCCTCTATATCACTTTCCACAGTGGTTGTACCAGCTTACATTCCCACCAAGAGTGAATGAGGGTTCCTATTTATCCACATCCTCAAAAACATTTCTTTTCATTTGATTTTTAATGTTTCCTATCATTATTAGGATAAGGTAGAATCTCATAATTGTTTTAAATTGCATTTCCCTGGTTGGTAAGTATGTTTAACATTTTCATAAGTGTGTGTTTGCCATTTGCATTTCTTCCTCTGAGAACCCCCTGTTCAGTGCTCTGCCCCACTTTGTGACTGGGTTGTTTGCTTTTAATTTATTTATTTATTTTTATTTTTTTTTAGGTTTTTAGGTTCTTTGTAGATTCTATAAATTAGACCTTAGTGGTTTCATAGCCTGAAAACATTTTCTCCCATTCTGTGGTTGGTCAATTGGCTCTCCTTATGATATAATTGTCTGTGAAACAAAAACTTACATAATAATTTTATTTATTTATTTTTGAGGTAGGGTCTTACTCTAGGCCAGACTGGCTTGGAATTCACTATTGAGTTTCAGGGTGGCCTTGAACTCATGGTGATCCTCCTACCTCTGCCTCCCAAGTGTTGGGATTAAAGGTGTGTGCCACCACACCCAGCTTGGATAATGCTTTTGATGTGTTATTGAATTCAGTTTGTGAGGATTTTGTTCAGGATCTTTGCATCCAAGATCATCAGGGATAAAGGCCTATAGTTTCCTTATTATATCTCTGTCTGGTTTTGCTATTACAGTGATACTAGCTTCATAGAAGGAGATGGGGATCTTCTCATCTTCTCTGACTATGTGGAACAGTTTGAGAAAAATTGGTTTCAGTTCTTCCTTGAAGGTTTGATAGAATTTGGATGAGAAGACATCTGGTCCTGCACTCTTCTTTTGGGGGATGTTTTTGATTACCTTTTCAATGTTAATGGGTGTGATAGGTTTCTTTAGGAGACTAATGTACTCTGAGTTCAGTTGGTGGTATGTGTCAAGGAATTTACCCATTTCTTCCAAATTAGCCAGTTTTGTGGAATACAGGTTTTGGAAGTAAATTCTGATGATTCTCCCAATTTCACTTACATCTGTTGTGGTCTCTCCTTTCTCATTTCAATTATTTATTTATTTTTAATTTGAAGCATTTCTTTTTCCTTTTTTTTCTCGATAAAATTGACCAAGGGCTTATCAATCTTGTTTATTTTTTTCAAAGCTTTTTGTTTCATCAATTTTCTTATTTGTTTTCCTAATTTCCAAAACATTAATTTCTGCTCTGATCTTGATTATTCCTTTCCATCTGGAGGTTTTTGGATTAGATTATTCTTTTTTTTTTTTTTTTTTTTTGGTTTTCCGAGGTAGGGTCTCACTCTGGTCCAGGCTGACCTGGAATTAACTCTGTCATCTCAGGGTGGCCTTGAACTCATGGCAATCCTCCTACCTCTGCCTCCCAAGTGCTGGGATTAAAGGCGTGCGCCACCACACCCGGCCAGATTAGATTATTCTTGTTTTTCCAATGACTTCAGATGGATGGTTAGGTTATTGATTTGGGATCTCTCTGTCTTTGGTATGAAGGCATTTAGTGATATGAATTTTCCCCTAAGGACTGCCTTCATTGTGTCCCATAAGTTTTGGTATGATTTGTTATCCTTGCTATTCCATTCTAGAATTTTTTTAAAATTGGATTCACTACCAATTTATTGTTTAAAAGTGTGCTGTTTATTCTCCAGGAGCTGTTGGAGTTCCTAGCACATCTCTTGTTAATTTCTAGCTTTACAGCATTGTGGTCTAATATCATGCAGGAAATAATGCCATTTTCCTTAATATATGGAGGCAGGCTTTATGGCCCAGTATGTGATCTATTTTGGAGAAGGGTCATTTGGCTGCTGGGAACAATGAATATCCTGTAGATTTTGGGTAGAATGTTATGTGTATGTCTGTTAGGTCTAGTTAATGTATGGTGGTGTTTAGCTCTCTTATTTCCCTTTTGATTTTCTATTTGGATGACATATAAATTGCTGATAGTGTCATACTGAAATCCCAGACTATGGTGGTGTTGGAGCTTATTTCTATTTTGTTGTCAAGTAGGGTTTGCTTTACAAATTGTGGAACACCCGTGTTTGGTGCATAGAGATTGTGATATTCTCTTATTGGATCATTCCTTTGATGAGTAAGAAGACCTCTTCTTTGTCCTTTGTGATAACATTTGGTTTGAAGCCTATTTTATCGAATATTAGTATAGCATTGCCTGCTTATTACTTATTATTACTTATTTCTGGTCACATGTAATGTCATTTTCCACCTTTTCGCCCTGAGGAGGTGTCTGGTGTCTGTCTTTAGTAGTGAGGTGGGTTTCTTAAAGACAGAAGATTGAGGGATCTATTTTTCTGATCACCGTGCTAATTTGTATCTCTTGATGGGTGTCTTAAGGCCATTAATGTGTAGGGTAAAAACTATGAGGTTTGATTTAGTCCCTGCCACATTGTGGTACTTTATGGGGATTTGTGTTTTCTTGGACTTTGTATTTTTTGAGCCTTCTCTGGGTTTGTTATTGTGGTCTGCTCTTGAAATTGGTTGTTTGACTGTTCTGTGTGGAGAATTTCCTGAAGTATTCTCTGTAGGTTTGTTTTTTTTTTTGTGTGTGTGTTCATATATTTGTAGAGCTGACTTTTATCATGGAAAGTTTTTCTGTGGCCACCTTTTATGAAGGATATTTTTTGCTCAGTATAGTAGTTGGTAGAAGCTATAAGTTCTTAGACTTTTCAGTGGTCCATTCCAGGCCCTTCTGGCTTTCAGGATTTCCATTGAGAAGTCTGAGGTAATTTTTTTTTTCTTTATTAGTTTTGGATGTACTCTGTGTAAACAGCCATGTTGGTACCATCATTAGCCTCTTCCCTGTCCTCCTCCCTCCAAAGGGACATTTTTCATTGGGTTTGTGGGTTATTAATTGTGGGGGTAGCCATCAGTTATGAGGATGAGGCAATGTCTCTGTGCATAATGTGTTAGATCCAACTTGTGGCTCTAACAATCTTTGCAACCCCTCTTTCACAAATTTGCCTGAGCCATGTAGGGTTTGTTTTAGGACTACTTCAGGGATGAGGTCTTGGAGCCTCTGTGTCTCTGGATATCTGGGTCAGTAGGAGTTGAGGGTTATCTGTGTCTATCTCCTTCATATTTGTGGTGATATCAGGTTCAACAAGAAAGCAGCACTCTTGCTAATTTCCCAAATTACTATATGGTTTCAGCTGGGCCCTGATGAGGTGCAATGGGCTGATTCCTCAGATTCTGTGTCCACCTGAAAAAGAAAAGTAGATTCTCCAGTGGATATGGAAGTCAGCACTGGGTAAATGAGACAACCATTATTATTTTAGAGAGAATTTAAAAGGTGTAAGACCTCTTTGATCCCAAAATTGGTGGGAATTTGATATTAGAGAGGAAAGTTGTTTTTTTTTTGGTGGGGGGGGGGGATATGGTTCTGACTTGTTTCACAGTTCCATGAGGGAGATTGGTCTATGATTTTCTTTTTTCATTATGTCTTTGTCTCATTTGGATATCAGGGTGATGCTGGCTTCATAGAAGGAGTTCAGTAGAATTCCTTCCTTTTTTTCCTTTTCTATTTCCTGGCAATGTTTGAGAAGCAATAGTGTTAGTTCTTCCATGAAGATCTGGTAAAATTCACCAATGACTCCATCTTGGCCTGGGCATTTTATAGTTGGGAGACTTTTTATAACTGCTTGGATTACTATAGATATAGGTCTCATTACATGGTTTATCTCATTTTTTTCCATAGGTCATATGAATCAAGGAAATCATCAATTTATTTCATATTTTCAAATTTAGATGCATATACATGCTTAAAGTATGTCCTTATGATTTTCTGAACCCTTTTGTGAGTTTTTTATCTCTAATTTTATTAAATTTTGTCTCTTCTCTCTTTCTTCTCATCAGAAATTTCTAAGGGTTTATCAATCTTGTTTGTCTTTCAAAGAACCAACTCTTTGTTTCATTGATTCTTAGGATTTTTTTGTTGTTTCTCTTTCATTAATTTCTGCCTGAATCTTTATTATTTCTTCCTGTCTACTGATTTTTGCTTTTCCATGTTCTTCTTTTTAATAGGTCTTAAGATGGAACAATACATTATTTACTTATGAATTCTCTAATTTCTTAATATAAGCACTTAGAGCTACAAATTTCCCTCTTAAGACTGCCTTCCTGTGTCCCAAAGGTTTTGGTATGTTGTATTCTCTTCATTATTTGATAATATGAATTTATTGATTTTGATTTCTACAATGACCCATTCATCACTCAGTAATGTACTTTTAGTCTCCATGAATTTGTGTATGCTCTCTAGTTTTCATTTTGCTTATTTGTAGTTTAGTTCCATTGTGGTCAGATGGGGTACAGGGATATTTCAGATTTCCTGCATTTGTTAAAGTTTTCTTTGTATCATAACATATTGTCTATTTTGGAGAAAGTTCCACATGTTGCTGAGCAAACTATATATTCTCTTTGTTAGACTGTATTAGATCTGCCACCTAGACTTCTAATTTAGATATTCTGTTCTCTACTTCATTCATTCTACTGGTGAAATATTCCACAGAGTTTTTTATTTGCCTGACTATATTTTTCAGTGCTAAAATTTTTGCTTTATTTTTCTTCAGCATTTCTATTTCCTTACTTGTAGTGACCTGCTTGTTTCATTAAGCTGGTTTCTTGTGTTCTCTTGGGATTCCTTCAGGAGTTTGTTTTCTTTAATTCCTTTGTTTTCTTCTTTGATTACTTTGGTTTCTTCTTTGATTTCTTTGAGTATTGATAATATTTTTAAAAATTTTTGTTGTTGTTTATTCATATTTATTTGAGTGCGACAGAGAGAGAAAGAGGTAGATAGAGAGAAAGAGAGAGAATGATGCCCCAGGACCTTCAGCCATTGCAAATGAACTCTAGATGCATACGCCCCCTTGTGCATCTGGCTGATGTGGGTCCTAGGGAAACGAGCCTCAAACTGGGGTCTTTAGGCTTCACAGGCAAGTGTTTAACTGCTAAGCCATCTCTCCAGCCCAATATCATTTTTTTAAAAAATCTTTTTCAGGCACTTCATCTAAAACAGTCTCATTGGCAGCTATTTCTGATGGATTTATAAGTTTTGGTGGGATTGTATTGTCTTAATTATTTTTGTTTCCTGTATTATAATGTTGCAATTTTTGCATCCTGAGTTAATTTGATCCTTGGGTTTGCTAAGAATCTGTGGTGCTTTTTGATTCGGAAATCCAACTCTATGTACCTTCAGAGTAGGAGTTTAATGTGCCAAGTGCAGCTCTTGCACTCCAATCCATCTACAGAAGTAATCCTAGGTATTGATGTTGCCTGTTATTTAAGTACTCTAGTGGTCTGGGTAGAGCAATTTCCTGCAAATTCTAAAACTAAACTGAGCAATATACACATTCAATAAAATCCAGCACACAGTATGCAATTTGTAGGGATTGAAAGAAACAGATAATGTTATATATCTGATTCCCTAAGGGTGTGTTGCTGTACACTCTTAATCCTGTCAGCCACGGGTGTGGTGGATGGGGTGGCAATTCTGGTGGAGTAGAAAGAGAAGAAAGCCATGGGAGGGAATGAGGAAAGAATGAGAGCCAGTTGACATGGGGAAAGGTGAGGAGTGCCTGGCCCAGATCTGTGGAGCCTACATGTAGTGCAGGAGCAAACCTGGTCTACAGTGCTGTGGCCAATGTGTTGGCTGGGATGGCTGATTGAGAGGTTTAGGGGACTTCTGAGCTACCCAAGAGCAGGAGAATCAATGGATTCCCTTCTATACTCCCCTGTGACCTCCCACTGGAGGGCTGCTAATATCTGCTGACCCCCAAACATTCACAGATCTATTATTGCCCATCAAGGTAAAGCATGGTTAGGCAGATGCCATCTTGACTGGAAGTCAGAAAATTATTTTATACTATAAATAATAACATATTTAACTAAACAATTTTATTTAGTGATTTGGTATATAGTCCTGAAACTTCTGGGGATAACAGTGATTGTGATTAGAACTATTTCCTCAAAATATTAATTGTATCAATGATTATCATCATCCTCCCTCCTCACATCAATAAAAGTGAGACAATAGAAACACGGAAGCCAAGTATTGTAGGGTAGGCCTGTAATCCAAGCTATTGGGAAGTAGGAAGACCAAAGTTCAATTCCTTCCTGGGCTACTGATCAAATTAACATCAGCTTGGACAATTTACTGAGAGATGATTCCAAAATAAATATTAAAGAAGGGAAATGTATGTAGCTCACGGTAGAGAACTTGACAAAGATGAAAGAGGCTTCAGTTTCAATCAATAGTAATGCCAAAAGCATGCCCAGATATTGCCTTTAGATATCTTGAATCTCAGATTATTTATTTTAGCTAACTAAAACATATGAATCTTAAATTAAATTCAATGTACATGTTAGTAATAGTGTGCTAATAAAACCTACTGCTGCTTTAGTATTATTTTAATAAATGAGTCAGTTTATGTAAATGTCTTAATTATTATGAATGATACTTTAAACACTTAATAAATACAAGCTCCATAAATCTTATTTTGAAACAGTTATTATAGCTTCAAATTATGAACTTTACCTGCACAGAAGTAAAATTCATTCAGTCCCTACAAAGTTCAACGAATTTTACAAAGTCAAAATAAACTATGTAAATGTTTTGATCAGTTAAGAGTTATAAAATAAAAAATAAGGCCTGGAAAATCATAAGTTTCTGGATTGTCAGGATGATTGAAGATACATTGAACAGTAATTTTTGAATAGTTCTTTTTTTTCTCAATTTTATTAAAAATCTTCCATGATTATAAAAAATATCCCATTGTAATACCCTCCCTCTCCACCTCTTTTCCCCTTTGAAATTCCATTCTCCATCACATCCATTCCCCATCTCAATAAGTCTCTCCTCTATTTGGATGCCATGATCCTTACCTCCTCTTAGGATGGTCTTGTGTAGGTAGTGTCAGGCACAATGAGGTCATGGATATCAAGGCCAATTTTTTGTTTGGAGGGAGAATGTTGTAAGGAGTCCAACCCTTCCACTATGACTGATGTGCCACTATTGCACCTGTTGGCTCACTTGTCCTGGCTGGACAATTATAAGGCTTCCAGTGACCACTGTTGAGTATCTTCACTGGTGGAGTATCTTTCTCCCATTGAACTGCATGTAGAATGGCTTCTTCCAGCTTTCTGTTGGCTGGTATACTTTGAGGAGGTTATCAGCTCAGTCCCAATAGGATTTCTCAGTGTCCTTGCAGCCCAAGTATGTGGAGTCTCAGCAATAGGGTCTTACCATCTATTCCTAGTGGGAAACCAAGGGCCTCAGAAATGGCCTTAATGTTTTGGGGAAATCAGGGAACTCCTTGGCCAACAACTCACTGGAAGGTATCCCATACCTGGCAATGAAAGTTTTCCAGCAACAATCTACGGCTCCTGAGTGTTCCATTGTCCAAAACTGAAGGATTACATTTGATTTGTTTATATCCTCTCAGATTTTGATTAGCCCTCCCTCAACCTTTCCTTTACTCAATCACCCCCCTGACCTCACATTGGGCCTTTTCACTCCAATTAATGTACTCTTCTATTTACATATATACAATACCAACCTATTAAGTACCCTCCTCCCTTTCCTTCTTTTCCCTTTGTATCTCTATTTTAGCTTACTTGCCTCTGCTACTGAGTTTTTTCCTTCTCACACAGAAGTCTATCTGTAGCTAGGATCCAAATATGAGGGAGAGCATGCAGCATTTGGCTTTCTGGGCCTGGGTTACCTCACTTAGTATAATCCTTTCCAGATACATCCATTTTTCTGCAAAATTAATAACTTCCTTTTTCTTTACCACTGAGTAGAACTCCATTGTATAAATGTGCCACATCTTCATTATCCACTCATCAATTGAGGGACATCTAGGCTGGTTCCATTTCCCGGATATTATAAATTGAGCAGCAATAAACATGGTTGAGGACGTACTTCTAAGGAAATGAGATGAGTCCTTAGGATATATGCCTAGGAGTGCTATAGCTGGGTCATATGGTAGATCAATCTTTAGCTGTTTTAGGAACCTCCACACTGATTTCCACAATGGCTGGACCAGATTGCATTCCCACCAGCAGTGTAGAAGGGTTCCTCTATTTCCACATCCCTGCCAGCATTTATGATCATTTGTTTTCATGATGGTAGCCAATCTGACAGGAGTGAGATGATATCTCAATGTAGTTTTAATCTGCATTTCCCTAATGACTAGGGACATAGAACCTTTTTTGTTTTTTTTTTTATGCTTACATGCCATCCATATTTCTTCCTTGGAAAATTCTCTATTTAGCTCCATAGCCCATTTTTTAATTTGCTTGTTTGATTTCTTATAATTTAACTTTTTGAGTTCTTTGTATATCCTAGATATTAATCTTCTATTAGATATATAGCTGGCAAAGATTTTTTCCCATTCTTCAGGTTGCCTCTTTGCTATATCCACAGTGTCCTTTGCAGTACAAAATCTTTGTAATTTCATGCAGTCCCAGTGGTTAATCTGTGTTTTTATTGCCTGAGCAACTGGGGTTGTATTCGGAAGTCTATGCCAAGATCAATAGGTTTGAAGGTGTTCCCCTACTTTATGCTCTAGCAGTTTCAGAGTTTCAGGTCTGATGTTAAGGTCTTTATTCCATTTGGACTTAATTCTTGTGCATGGAGAGAGAGAAGAATCTATCATCATCCTTCTACAGATACATATCCAATTTTCCGAACACCATTTGCTGAAGAGGGTGTCTTTTCTCCAATGAGTATTTTTGGCATTTTTATCAAATATCAGGTGGCTATACCTGCCTGGACTTACATCTGGGTCCTCTGTTCCATTGATCTACATGTCTGCTTTTGTGCCAGTACAATGCTGTTTTTGTTACTATGGCTCTGTAGTAAAGGTTAAAATCAGGTATGGTGATTCCGCCAGCCTTATTATTGTTGCTCAGTGTTGTTTTAGATATTAGAGGTTTTTATGTGATTCCAAATGAATTTTTGGATTGTTTTTTTCTATTTCCATGAAGAATGCCTTTGGAATTTTGATAGGGATTGCATTTAATGTGTAGATTGCTTTAGGTAAGATTGCCATTTTCACAATATTGATTCTTCCAATTCAGGAACAAGGGATGGTTCTCCACTTACTATTGTCTTCTGCAATTTCTCGCTTGAGTGTTTTAAAGTTCCCATTGTAGAGATTCTTTACTTACATGATTAGGTTTATTCCAAGGTACTTTATTTTCTTTGATGCAATTGTGAGTGGTAGTGATTTTCTGATTTCAACCACCATGTGCTTGTTTTACCATATAGGAATGCTACTGATTTCTGTGTATTTATTTTGTATCCTGCTACATGGCTGTTGGTGTTTATCAACTCTAACAGTTTGCTGGTAGAATCTGTAGTTTCCATTATATATACACTCATGTCATCTGCGAATAATGATAACTTGATTTCTTCCTTTCCAATTTGTATCCCTTTTATGTGTGTCTCTTGCCTTATTGCTATGGCTAAGGCTTCCAGTACTATATTAATTTAAAGTGGGGACAGTGGACACCCTTGTCTGGTCCTTGATTTTAGTTGAAAAGCTTCCAGTTTTTCCCCATTTAGTAATATGTTGGCTGTAGGCTTGTCATAAATAGCCTTTATTATATTGAGATATGTTTCTTCTATTCCCAGTCTCTGTAGGACTTTTATCATGAAGGGATGTTGGATTTTGTCAAATGCTTTCTCTGCATCTAATGAGATGATCATGTGATTTTTGTCCTACAATCCACTTATATAATGTATTACATTTATAGATTTGCATATATTGAACCATCCCTGCATCTCTGGGATAAAGCCTACTTGGTTAGGGTGAATGATCTTTCTGATATATTCATGTATTTTGTTTGCCCATATTTTGTTGAAAATTTTTGTGTCTATGTTCATGAGGGAGATTGGTGTGTAATTTTCTTTCTTTCTTTCTTTCTTTCTTTCTTTTTTTTTTTTTTTTTTGTTTCTATCTTTGCCTGGTTGTGTTATCAGAGTGATGCTGGCTTCATAGAAGGAGTTTGGTAGAATTCCTTCTTTTTCTATTTCCTGGAAAAGCTTAAGAAGCAATGGTGTTAGCTCTTCCTCGAAGGTCTGGTAAAATCCAGCAGTGAATCCATCTGGGCTTGTGCTTTTTTTAGTTGGGAGATTTTTGATAACTGTGTGGATCTCCATACTTCTTATTGGTCTCTTTAAGTGATTAATCTCATCTTTATTTAATTTAGGTAGGTCACATAAATCAAGGAATAGATCCATTTCTTCTATATTTTCATACTTTGTGTTGTATATGTTTTTATAGTATGTCCCTATGATTTTTGAATTTCTCTGGCATCTGTTGTGATGTTAACTTTTTCATCTCTAATTTTATTTATTTGTGTCTCTTCTCTCTTTCTTTGGGTCAGATTTGCTAAGGGTTTATTAATCTTGTTTATCCTTTCAAAGAACCAACTCTTTGTTTCATTGATTGTTTGGATTATTTTTTTTAGAAATTTCATTAACTTCTGCCCTAATCTTTATTATTTCTTCCCATCTGCTGATGTTGGTTTTGCCTTGTTCTTCTTTTTCCAAGGCTTTAAGGTGAAGCATTAGGACATTTACTTGTGACCTTTCTAATTTTTTAATATAGGCACTTAGAGCCATAAATTTACCTCTTAGCACTGCCTTCATTGTGTCGCAGAGATTTTGGTATGTTGTGTTCTCATTATCGTTTGACTCTATAAGTTTTTTGATTTCCTTCTTGATTTCTTCATTGACCCATTCATCATTTAGTAAAGTGTTGTTTAATTTCCATGATTTTGGGTATCGTCTATGGCATTTCTTGCTATTGATTTGCAGTTTGATCCCATTGTGGTCAGATAGAATGCAAGGAATTATTTCAGTTTTCCTGTACTTGTTAAGATTTGCTTTGTGTCCTAATATGTGGTCTATTTTAGAGAATGTTCCATGTGCTGCTGAAAAGAATATATACTCTGCAGCATTTAGATGAAATGTCCTGTAGATATCTGTTAGGTCCATTCCTTCTATGACCTCATTTAGTCCAGATGCCTCTTTGTTTATTTTTTCCCAGGATGACCTGTCAACTGATGAGAGTGGAGTGCTGAAGTCACCCACTACCACTGTGTTTGGTGTTATCTGTGAACTTAGTTCTAATAGCATTTGTTTGATGACTTTGGGGGGGGCCCCATGTTAGGTGCATATGTGTTTAGGATTGTAATGTCCTCCTTTTGGATGGTGCCTTTAATCAATATAAAGTGGCCTTCCTTATCTTTCTTAACTAATGTTGGACTAAAGTCTACCTTGTCAGATATTAGGGTAGCAACCCCTGCTTGTATTCTTAGAGGCAACAAATGGAAGGATCCTACTTTTTAACCCAGTCTGCAAACCTATGTCTTTTGGTTGGGGCATTGAGGCCATTGATATTAAGAGATATTATTGAAAGGTGTGTATTCATTTTTGCCATTTTTTTTTTTTTTTTAGTTTTTCTGGTTTTATATTAGCTGTCTGTGTTAACTAGTATTTGATTGTTGTTTGTTTTTTTCCTGGTTCCTTATATGTGTGCTTTTCTGTTTTTTCAGCATGGACGATTCTTTCAAGTATTTTCTGTGCAGCTGATTTTGTCTTCAAATAGTCCTTTAGCCTGCTTTGTCATGGAATGTCCTTATTTCTCCATCTATTTGAATGGATAGCTTTGCAGGATAAAGTAATCTTGGTTGACAATGGTTATCTTTCAGGACTTGGAATACATCACTCCACACCCTTGTGGCTTTTAAAGTTTGTGTTGAATAATCTGCTGTAAACCTGATAGGCTTGCCTTTGTAGGTATCTTGATTTTTCTCTCTGAGTGCTTTCAATATTTTTTCTTTGGTGTGTGTGTATTGTAGTTTGAGTATATTATGGCGAGGAGAGGTTCTTTCTATATTTTGTCTGGCTGATGTTCTAAAGAATTCCTGTATCTGCATTGGCACCTCTTTCACAATTTGAGGGAAGTTTTCTTCTATGATTTTGTTGAAGATGCCAACTATGCCTTTGGAGTGAAATTGTTCTCTTCTACCATGCCCTGAATCTTATGCTTGATATTTTCATAGTGTCCCGAATATCTTGAAATTCCCACTCATACTTTTCTATAAGTTTGTCTTTCTCTTTGTTGGACTGTATTAGATCTTCTACCTGGTCTTCTAGCTTAGATATTATACTCTCTCCTTCATCCATTCTACCTGTGGGATTTTCTACAGAGTTTTTTTTTTTTTTTTTAATTTCATTCACTGTGTTCTTCATTGCTAATAATTCTAACTGGTTTTTCTTTATTACTTCTATTTCCTTATTTATGACTAGTACTGACCTCTTTATTTCATTAAATTGGTGTCCTATGTCTTCTTTGCTTCCTTTGAATTCTTCTTTGAGTTCTTTGAGCATATTTATAATCATTCTTTTGAAATTTTTCTCAGGCATTTCCTCTAACTCATTATTACTAGAGGTCATTTCTGATGCATTAATAATTTTTGGTGGATTTATATTGTCTTGATTTTTGGTGTTTCTTGTGTAATAATGTGTATATTTTTGCATCTTGGATTATTTAATCATTGGATTTTCTATTTAGCTGTGTATTATGAGATGTATCAATCAATCTGTTGTTATATATCTTCAGGGTAGGAGCTTAAGGTGCTATGTGTGGCTCTGAAGACTCTCAGAGTATGTCCAAAAGTGAATCTTGGTGTTCTGTGTGCCTGCTAAGAGAGTATTCAAGTAGGCTAAGAGGAACAAAATACAGGCAGATTCTAAAATTTAACTAAACAATGTACACTGTCAAGGAATGACAGCTCAGAATATTTATCCAACAGTAGGTATTATGACAACCAGATCCTCTGTCTGTCTCTTAGGCTGTGTGGTACCTTACCCACTCCCTTAATCCTGACTACAAGGCTGTTAAGATTTCTGGTCTTTAGAGGGTTCCAAGTCAGCTTGTGACCAGGTGAGACCCTTCCCTAATGTATAACAGAAGAGTAAACAAAGCCACTATAATTCAAGGAGCAAGAAATAACAAGCCCAAAATACAGCTTATTTAAGAATGGAAAATTTGAACATCCATCCAAATTAGCATATAATTTATCCTGATATGGAAAGTACAATTATCACTTCTGGTTCAGGCATATATACCAGTTTTATTAGGCGGGTACTGACCTGGTATAATCCCAGTTACCTTTTGGGATGATTTTTGTTTCAGCTGCAGTCTTGATTGGGTCCCTCTTTGGTGCTCTGTCAATTCAAGTAGGCCTGGCCTGGCCAGGTCCCTGTATCGCTGCTCGGTTCCTGAGGGCTGGGCACTGGCAGTGGGGAAGGGGAGGAAGCCAATGCTGCTCAGTTTGCCCACTGTTCCACGCGTTCTTCTACCTTGTGATTTGCTCCTCTGTTGTTGACTACCATTCTCCCTTTATGTTTCTTGAGTTTGCGGAGAGCTCTAGTGTGAGGGGAAAATCCCCTTGCCTGGCTTTTCCTGTGGTTCAAGCCGAGCACTGCTGCCACCACTCTCTGGCACGCAGACCCTCCCTGCTGGAGCAGCTTCTGCTTGCTTGAGCAGGCTCTGGATGCTCTGGATCTCTCCTACTTCTCTGCTGCTGTTTCAATTTCCTATACACCTCACTTTTTAGTACAAGCGTGTATTTTGCTGGGTTTTTTTTTTTGTTTGTTTGTTTGTTTTTTTTTTTTTGGCTTTTCCCCCCTACACTGCTTTGGCGTGGTACCTAAGAAGACATCTTAACCAGAAGTCGCCTGTCTTATCAAAGAGTTCTTTATAAACTTATGCTATCGGTATAGTTTAGCTGTATAAAATATTTTGCATTTTTATTGGTATATTTTAATTACATATCTTAAGGGATTTCATTATATTTTCATTAATGTGTATGATGTGTTTTGATGATATACACTCACGTTTATTCCATTTTGTTTCTATCATCTTCCACTGATTAATTTTCTTTTCCCAACAGGTCCCCATTCTACTTCCTACCTTTCTTCCTTCCTTCATCTTTTGTTTCTTTTCAGTCATCCAATGATTTTAATTAAGATTGTTTACAGAAGCGTGTGTGTGTGTGTGTGTGTGTGTGTGTGTGTGTGTGTGTGTGCCACCCCTGCCTTCATGGTAGAATGTGACAGGTAATTATTGCTCTTATGAGTTCCTAAGTTCAATGACCACATCAAGCCTAGAAGATAGTGTCGTGCAACTCTTGGCCACTTCTTCCAGCTCTAACATTTTTACCACCCACTCCTCTGGAATGTGACATGAGCCTGAGAAGGGTATACAGATATTCCTATTTAGGGCTGAACAGTCTACAGTCTTTTGTTCTCAACACTTCAGCTGCACTATGCACTAACCACAGCACACCCACAAAGAAGCATCTGTGAGCAAAGTTGACAATAGCATCCATCTAGGGGAATCAACTTAAGTATGTAGAATTTCATGGGCATATCATGTTCATTTCTGAAATCAGAGGCAGTTACTTTTCTGCTAGTGCCTATTACTTCACTAGTCATGAGCTTTTGAACAAATAAAAATATCACCAGAAAGCAATTGGTTACCACCATAACAGTCATGCCTGTATTGAACCAGTAGGTGCATCATGCCTAGATTGTCAGGTATGTAGTTTGCAGGGTACTTCTGGGTAAGATTTTTCATGATTTTTTCCCCCAGCAGCCTAAATAACACCTTCTGACACTATGAAAGCTAATCAATATGGAAGAAATTTTCAGCTTAGTTCCAGCTTGATTTTTCTATGTCCTACAACCAAAGTGTATGGTTACTTCATAGTCTTACCATCTTTTTCTGGAGGGCAAATAAGAGCAGTAGAAATAGAAAGTTTGAATGCTTTGAGGCCCCCTGACCAACAGCGCATAGGAAGGCCCTACTCCTTGTGATAAGAGTCTTGTTCAACGGTGCGCAGCTGTGTTTCAGCCAGCACACCTCTGCATAGAGTTTGTTTTCTAGCTTCTGGTTTTTTTTTTTTTTTTTTTGGTTGTTGTTTTGTTTGGTTGAGCTAAAATTAGCTGGACAATCTTGTCTTTATTGCTGTATATGGTACCAATCTGACACTATTTTCTTTTTTAAAAATTAGCTGTGTACACAATCTTGTTGGTATCATCATTAGCCTTATCCCTGTCCCTGGCCCCTCACCAAAATTTTACTTGACATTTTCTCCTGTTCTCCATTATTATTATTATTATTATTATTTTGATCAATGAATTGATTAGTTGCTTGGTTGGGTTTTTGTAACTGGATCTTACTATGTAGCTCTGGATGGCCTGGAACTCATGATTCTCCTCAACCCCTTTCAGAGTCCTAGGATCACTGGCATGTCCTACCATCCAATCACTTTAAGAGACCAGAATTAGGTTTAGAAATAAGTTAGAAGCTATGTTTTAGGTGATAAATAGGTTATAACTAACCTCAAGGATATACTGCTAATAAAGTAAAAGACAGTTGTAAGCTGGGCATGGCGGTACATGTCTTTAATCCCAGCACTTAGGAGGCAGGAGTAAGATAATTGTGGAGAGTTCAAGGCCAACCTGACACTATATAGTGAATTCTAGGTCAGCCTCAGGGAGAGAGAATAGAGAGAAGCAGAAAACTTGGCAGTAAGAACGTGCCTTCCAGACAGAATGTTCAATACCTCAGAATTTGTCTGACAAAAGTGATTGGGTTTAAAGCAATCAGTTAACTCTGTTTCTTTTCCTATGAAATAAGCAAGGAAAGAGCTTTAACTTTTTTCATAGGATATTTTAAAACTTGAAAGGGGGAGTGTTAATAAATTGCTAAGAATACACAGTAAATTTGAGTAAGTTCATGCAAGTATGACAAGCTAGTCATTGTCTTCCCAATTGACTCTTCCTTCACTGAACAGATTCTGTATAGGTTGATTGTACAATTATAGCAACAAAAAACTTAAGTTTTTTTTTTTTTTTTTTACAATTATAGAGCATTCAATTAGTTCAAGGAGGAAGTAAGTAAAAAAAAAATACTTTCCATAAATCAAAACCTGTCTTGCATATTTTTTTCTTTTTTCAACACAACACAGGACAGGTAATTTCAGTGCTGTCACTCAAGAAAGTGACACCTGTACTGTGGGCATGCATAGGGAGGAGGTATAGAGACAAGCCATCAACACTTAAGACACTGACAGTGAAGGTGACAAGGACAAAAGATTTGGTGTCCAGCACCTGCAGCAACTTTACTCAGAGTAAAAGAAATAGCACGATAAAGTAAAAAATGCCAGGAACAAGAAAATAGATGCACCCAAGAAATCTGGAAGTTGAGAGATATTAAATTTGAAGCTACATAAAAATTAAACACGAAGCTCTTATTACACTAATAAACATATAAGACATAAATAATAAAAATGAATATAGAAGATCTGCTTTTTTTCTTAATGCTTTATGGTCATTCCTGAAAGAAACTATAGAATGAGACAAAGAAAAGGTCACTACAGACTTCCAGGTAATGTGAGTGAAAACAAAACACAAGGAGAGAACATTTCGTATGAAGTGAACAATGCGCATGATGCCCCTTTAATGTACCTGGCTTTTGGTTAAGGATAACTTACATCAGTATGCATACAAATAGAAGTTATTCCTATAATCTTTATATTATTGCTTTCTCTTTAAGTATAACTTACTTCATAATGCTACTTTTTTCTTATGAGGAAGTGTCAACCAAGTCTCAATAGAGCAAATAAAGTACTTCTGTATCAAAAAGTATTCAAAACAAGGGAAATTGGTTAACATTTTGAAATATTTAATCTTACCATATCTTACTTCTTTCTTCAAAATTTATTTTTTTGCTATCCATATATCTGTTTCATACACTAAAACAGTAATTAACTTCTTTCCTCTTTTACTTCTTAAAATGGATTATTTTTTAAAAATTTTAAACAGAGGCACATAAATCTTTTCCTTAGCATAATTACATTAATAATTATCATGAAATTTTATTCTGACAAAAATTTATATCCAATATTTTTATCATAGTGATCTGGAATGTCTAGTTATAAAAATCTCATTCAACTACTTAATAAAACTGTGAATTAAACTTCTTTTGAGAATTCAATTATGGCTCTATACATACCTGGACTAGTTTTCTTTATTTAATTTTTAAATTATATTTATTTATTTGCATATTGTGTGTGTTTCTTTTCTTTTTGTCTGAATTACATGAGTGACTTGGGATTTAACCTGGCCTGTTGAGTTTTGAAAGTATACATCTTTAACGATTGATGTCTGAGAGCTAGTCAAAGCAGGAAACAATGATAATCCTCTAAGCCATCTTCTTCAGTTGAGATATCAATTTTGGACTTCATTGATTTTGAATTGTCCATGAATCCTGGTCTCATCAGTTTAGTCAAAAGCCCATCCCTTGACATGTGATAGATCTCTACAAAGGTATTTGATAATAAAGCTCCTTAGCCAACATACCTCAGTCCACATCCTTCAATCCATTGGAGTGACTCAGAAAAAAATCCTATTAGTTCTGTTTCCTAAGAATCCTCCTTATTCAGGATATTGTCTTTTCTTCGTAAATTTCTGTCACTAATTTTTTGAGACAGAGTCTTGCTATGTAGCCCAGGTTTTTCTCATGCTCAGTATGTAGAGCAAGTTGTCCAAGCATGCAGCAATCTTTCCACCACAGTCTCTTAAGAGGTAAAAGTCACCAGACCCAGCAGCTTCCATCCCTAGGCCATTGTTTCTAAGCATTACATATTCACATTCCTTATTGAATTCAGTCCCCCATCCCTACTTAAAAGAAAAAAAAAAGGTTACATTTTATTTTATTTTTTGTGTGAAGAAGTTATTTCTTGCTGTTTTTTATTTTTATTTGTTTATTTATTTTTATTAATTAGTTTTGTGTTCAGTGAATACAGTCAATTTGGTACCATTGTTAGGCTCATCCATGTCCTACACCCTCCCCATACCCCCCCTTGTTGAGGTATATGGGTCATGCATTCTGGAGCCCATAGTTATGGGTAGGATAAATGTCTCTGCATATCATGACCCAAATTGTGGCTCTGACATTCTTTCTTTCCCTTCTTCTGCAAAATTTCCCTGAGCCATATTGGGTTCATTTCTGGTCTCCTTCAGTGATGAGGTGTTGGGGGCTTCTGGGTCTCTGTAAATCTGATTTGCTAGGAGTTGATTATTCTCTGTGTTGATCTCCTTCCCCCTTGTGATGTTTTGCCAATTGTTCTTAGTTTCAGCCAGGGCCCTTTTGAGGTATGATAGGGTGGCTCTCTTCTCATGATCTATGTCTATCTGAAAAATAGAAGCAGATTCTCCAATGGAGAGTAAAGTTAGCACCTGACAAATGAGATAGCCCTTACTTTTTATAGAGAATTTCGTAGGTGTAGGCCCTCTTGTTGCCCACAATTGGTGGTAGCTAGATAATGGAGAGCGGGTTTATGTTTGAATATGGTTCTAACTTGTTTTCCAGCTCCAGCTATGGGTCCTGTACCACTGAGGGGATCAGTCGAATCAAGAGCAGTAGGTGTCCCACCATGGTTGTGCACCACTATTGTACTTGCGTTAGCATCATGACAGGTTATTTGCTGCTAACTAGGTTATACCATGAGTTGCTTGCACAGATATTAGTCATTTTCCCCCAGTTGTCCACATAGCACCTTCTGGCACTACACACTGACTGTCTGGGGACTGACTCTTACTCTTTTTACAAGCTCCCAAGTATTTAATTGTCCTCTAACAAATATCAGTTTCCTACTTAAAGCATTTCTGGAAAAGTAAAGCATATATTGCCAAAGGAAGCTGTTACTTGAGTAACCCAGACCAGTTTCTTAACACTTATATTTTAAATGCAACAGCTATATGTAAGCAAAAATTACTGCATTGCATTTGTTAATAATTAGGTATGTTTCTGTTAGGATCAGTGAGCCAAAAATTTCTTGGAGTTTTCATGAAGTCTCATGAAAATGCTCTATTTCTCTTGATGTTCTTACATAGATTTTTACTCTAAAGCAAGCAAGCAAACAAACAAACAACAACAAAACAGAAACCCAAACTACAAAATTAAAATAACTAGTTGATTTTTAAATCAATTTGTTGATATTCTGGTAAATTGCATCTCTTTACCATGGCTAATTTCACTTATCCTTTTCAATCATTTATTAATAAAATTGCTTTGTGCATGATCTAATAATTATACCTCTAATATGGTCTAGGTTCAGTAGACTGGGCCAGGGAGGAGGAGTCAATCCTTTAGAAGGAGCAGCTCATAGGAAGAGAAGTGTGCGGCTACACTAAACTGACTTAAGGAAGAGAACACAGGCGTCCTGAATGCTAGGTCCCTAAGCTGATGGCAAGTGGAAATTAAAGCCTTCTGGAGGCCATGTAATGTTGGGGGCAGGCTTATGGCATTGTAGCCAGTTTCGCCATGCTAGTGTTTGGTACACTCTTTTGTTGCTATTGTCCATCTGATGTTGGCCAGCAAGTGATGCTCACTCTCTGATGATGCCATTGTTTTTCCCTGCTGCCATAGAGCTTCCCCTCCAGTCTCTCAGCCAAAACATAAACTCCCCCCCCCTCACAATCTTGGAGGGAGATCCCTTTTCTCTAATTTAAATTTGATCCTGACATTGTGGTTGGTTACCTCATGGCTAGCCTCTTCTTGAGCCAGCCCCTTACCCAGACCAGTCAGCCCTCACTCTGGCTCAGCTGAGCCTGAAGGTGAAGCCCACTACACCAAGGTTACAAACAGATTCTTACCAGGAACAAGTGTGGCTGCCTGTTTGGCACTCCTAAACCTCCAGACTCAGGTAGGTCTCCCCTCACCGAGGCCTACCTAGGCAGAGCCAAAGGGAGAACCTGCCTGATCCTTTTCTACTCCCTCCTGCCCTCCTCATGGCAGGAGCTCTCTGTGCTCTATTTTCTTTCCTCTCTAAAACTCTTTTCACATTTCTTTCAGGCACCTAACATGAGCTCTCAGACCTCATGGGATATCCATTTCCCTTCCCTTGGTTTTATACTTCCCTACATAAATATAGTAATTTAGTAATTATCCTTCTCACTTTGTTTTTTCCCCAGTTCTTAGGTTGAATACACACATGAACTCAAGGTTTGGAGTTCAATGAGTTTCCTGAACTTTCAACACAAACCTGCCTGTAACAAAGCAATTTAAGTTTTTGTTGTCAGGTTGGTATTTCTTCATAGCATATGCTATATCTGAACACTAAAGTAATGTCATTTTTAATAAGTAATATCAGATATTAAATTATCTTATTATCTTATTGCTTGATATTGGTCAAACTTATGAGCTTTAAATCTATTTGACAGTCTTTTCACCCCAAAGAACAAATTTGATTTCAATGTATTTAGTACTGATATACTAAATTACATATTGTTTTGGACTTATATATGTTCACATCATTCCATTTATTGTTCTTTTCCTGTCTTCTAGAAATGAATACATACTCATTAATTTTCATCTTTTGTTCCATGTAATCCTGCCTATACCTTCTTTTATAAATACCACATCACCACAGGTTGCCACTGGATCTTCATGTCTACTGAATATTACTTGAACATGGAGATTTATAGGATATTTATTCCTTTCAATGTATATTCATTAGTTATATTTGTATTACTCATCTACCTATTTCATTTAGTATAATTTATATTAGTTCAATGTTAGTATTTTTCCTTTGTAGCTCACAATGAGTTCTGCTATTTGTAGTATGTGGGATGGTCAAAGCTTCTGGTCTTCTTTCTGTTTTTATATTTACAGTACTTTTTTCCATAATTTCTATCCAATTCAATATATTTTTTAAATAAATTCTCACACCACATTTCTTGCTTGTCTGTTTTTGCTTGTAGATTTTTTGTACATTACATTGCATAATAAGAATTGATAATTTGAATATTTGACAAGATTAATTGAATATTTTACTCTACAGTCATTCAACATCCTACAAACAGTCATTACAGCCTTAAACTTTACCTCCTGTCATTCTCATATACTTCACACATCTTTTATTTTAAGATTGGAATAGCATCTTCTTAAAAAATTACAACTTTTAAAATGAATTTTACTTATATGAACACCATAGCATATGGTATTTTATAATGTTATATCTCATATGAACATATTTTGCCATTAAATATCATCATTGTCAAATTTAACTTTGAAGAAATTTCTGAGATGTTTGTTTCTAAATCTGTCATTTCAAGATCATATTTCCTCTACCTTGCATTCCTTTTCTAATTCTTCATTTCTTAATGGATAATAGTTAAAGTTTTTCTCACTGTTTTCTTTCTTGTTAAATATCAGTTCACTAAATTTTTAGTGATTAGTGATGAGTGTGCAACATGCAACCTTGATTATCACCATCAAAATTTGTTCATGACACTTATTTATTATAGAATCCTTTGTGTATGTGCCAAAATTGTACATTTGGTTCAAATCATAATTCTATGTTTAACTTTTATATAGAAATTTATACACTGATTTCCATAGCTACATCAGTTTGCACTCCTATAAACGATGATTGTGAAACACCCATTTTCACATTCTGACCAGCATCTGTTATCTCTTGTGCTTTTTTTTTTTTTTTTTTTCCCCCCCCCCCCCCGAGATAAGGTCTTATTCTAGCCAACTCTGGCCTGGAACTTACTCTGTGTTTTCAGGCAGGCTTCAAACTCATAGGTATCCTCCTACATTTGCCTTCCTAGAGTTGGCCTTACTGGGCATGAACTGGGCTGGAGAGATGGCTTAGTGATTAAGTGCTCTCCTGTGAAGCCTAAGGATCCTGGTTTGAGGCTCGATTCCTCAGGACTCATGTTAGCCAGATGCACAAGTGGGTGCATGTCTCTGGAGCTAGTTTGCAATGGCTGGAGGCCCTGGCATACCCATTCTCTATCTATCTGCCTCTTTCTCTCTCTGTCTGTCATTCTGAAATAAATAAAAATAAGCAAAAAATATTTTTTTTTAAAAAGTGTGTACTACCATGGCCAACCCTGTTGTCATTTGATTTCTTTTTTATTTTCTTTTTTTCTTTCTTTCTTTCTTTTTTTTTTTTTTTTTTTGGTTTTTCGAGGTAGGTTCTCACTCTGGTCCAGGCTGACCTGGAATTAACTCTGTAGTCTCAGGGTGGCCTTGAACTCATGGAGATCCTCCTACCTCTTCCTCCCGAGTGCTGGGATTAAAGGCGTGCGCCACCACTCTCGGCTTTCATTTGATTTCTTGATGGTATTCATTCTGACTGGGGTGTTATGTAATCTCAAAGTACATTAAAATTTATTTTTTCTTGATGATTAAGGATGTTGAACACTTTTTAAAATATTTATTATCTATTTTTATTTCTTCTTTTCAGAAATCTCTATTTAGTTCCTTAACTATTTAGTTCCTTATGCTACATGATCTTTGGCAAAGTTGACAAAAATATAAACTGGAGAAAAGATAGCATAAAGTGATCATCTGAAACTCTTAAAGTGCTATAGAAAACAAAGTAAATGCTTCAAGATAGGAATAACTTGGAGGTTTCTAAGAAATACTGTGGTCACTTAATAAATGAGGTTAAAAAGTTGATAAATGGAAAACATGAAATTACAAAGCTCTGTGCTGAAAAAGAAAAGTGGACCAAATGAATATTTGAACAGAATGAGAGAAAAGTCTTTGCCAGCTATATGTCTAACAGATAATTAACATCTAAATTATGTAAATAACTTAAAAAAATAACAACAGCACAAAACTCACAAACTCACAGAAATTCTCCCATCTCTGAGTCCCAAGTGCTGGGATTAAAGGTGTGCATCACCACACAAGACATTTTCACAATATTGAATCATCCAATTTATAAGCATGGAAGATCTTTTCATTTTCTGATGTCTTCTTTGGTTTCTCTCTTGAGTACTTTAAAGTTTTCATTATAAAATTTGTTCACTTATTTTTGAGGCAATTATGAATAGAGCTACTTCCCAGATTTAGTCCTTTGTTTGTTTGGTTGTTACTGGTTATAGTAATGATGTGATTTTTGTATGTTAATTTTATTGCCTACAGCCATGCTAAAAGTGTTCATCCATTCTGGGGTATATGTAAAATCTTATCATCTACAAATAAGTATAGTTTAATTCCTTCTTTTCTTATTTGCATCCTTTTTATTTGCCTCTGTTGTTGTATTGTGGTATCTAACCATTCCAGTGCTATATTAATAAGAGTGCAGAAAGTGGATGCCCTTGTCTTGTTGCTGACAGTAGAAATAGTTAGGATTTTCCATGCTTAGTACATTGGCTGAATGTATATTGCATCTTTTCTGTGTTGAGATATATTCAATCTATTCAAAGTTTCTTCTGGACCTATTTTCTAATTTAATTTAAATTTATTTTGTATTAGTTATGTACACAGTGTGTATATAGTCATGTTGGTGCCATCATTAGCCTCCTCTCTATCCTCCCTCCACAGGGCCCTCCTCACTAGGGAATATGGGTTGTGCACTGTGAGATTAGCAATAAGTTATGGGTAAGAGGGAATGACTCTGTGCATAATGACCCAATTTGTGGCTCTACCAATCTTTCTATCCCCTCTTCCATGAATTTCCCTGTGTTATGTTGGGTTCATTTTGGGTCTACTTCAGTAATGAGGTCTTGAAGCTTTTGTGTCTCTGGATCTCTGGTTAGGTAGGAGTTGAGTATTCTCTGTGTCTATCTCTTTCACCTTTGTGCTGGTACCAGGTTCACCAAGAAAGCAACACTTTTTCTCATTTCCCCAGTTACTCTTGGTTTCACCTGGGGCTCTGTTGAGGTATGATGGGCTGATTCTTTCCTCAGGACCTACATCTGTCTGAAAAAGAGAAGCAAATACTCCAATGGCGAGTGAAGTCAGCATCAGATAAATGGGATAACCATTATTATTTTACACAGAATTTAATATGTGTAGGCCTCTAGTAGCCCATGATTGGTGGAAGCTTGATAGTGGAGAGTGGGCCTCATTTTATGGATCTGGTTCTTCAGGACTTTCAGGACTTTTATCATGAAGAGATGGAAGATTTTTTTCCAAAATCTTTTTTTTTTTTTTTTTTTTTTTTATAAATTAACTTGAGTATGGGCTTTCTGTCTTCAAGTTTATCTATGTGGAGATTTCTCAAGCACTAAAACTAGAAACTACTACATTACCCAACTATACCACTAGTGGGTATATATCCAATGAACCTTGTGTCCTACCACAGAAGTACTTTCTCATCATTTTTATTGTTTGTCTTTTCACAACAGTGAGGAAACCAAATCAGCCTAGATGTTCATTACCAGATGAATGGAGAATGACTATAACTTTGAATTATATTCAGCTGTAATTAAAATTAAATTTGCAAGAAGGTGGATGAAACTAGACAATATTAAGTGAGGTAACTAAGGCTCAAAAGACAAGCACCGTACGTTCTCTCATATATAGGTGCTACCTTATAATTAAACCCAGCTTTATTTATCTAAAAGTTTATTTTATTTCATTTTTTTTTTTTTTACCACACAGTCTTAGGAAATACCTACAAGCCATTATTTTCAGGTATTGGAAAGACAGCTCAGACAATAATATAGTGCTTATCTTACAACAATGAGCACCTGTGTTTATATCCCCAGCACATGTTGAGGACAGCAGTGTGTGCTTGTAATTCCAGGACTGGTGAGACAGAGATAGGATGATCATTGTTACTTGTTAGCCAGCTGGTCTAGCATAATGGGTGGGTTCCAAGTTCAATGAGAGACCTTGTCTCAGATAAGTAAGTTGAACAATAATAAATGAAGTACAAAGTAGTTGGGAAATACACCTAACATTGACCTCTGGTCTTATGTGCCTGCTCACATGTGTGCATTCAGAGAGCTTCCACAAATACCACACACAAATGAATGCATACCATACATGCATATACATGCAAAGAAAGAAATGCCTTTTCCTATCAATTGATAAGCTCACATGATTTTTCTGTTTTGTGTTTTTAATTGAGCAAGCAGTATTTTATTAAACAAAGCTACACGTTGTCATGCTGCTTTATTTTAAATGAATTTTATATTTGCCTTAGCATTTTAAAAAAATTGAGGTAGAGTCTTACTCCAGCCCAGACTGACCTGGAATTCACTATGTAGTCTCACAGTGGCCTTGAACTCACAGCAATCCTCCTACCTTTGCCTCCCAAGTGCTGAGATTAAAGGCATATGCCACTATGTCTGCCTTGCTTTAGCAATTTTTTTTTTTTGAGAAGTTTGGTTTATATAGTCATGAATGAGATTGTTGTCTTCTAACACATTTAGGTTTCAAGGTCTAATTAACCAGTTCTGCTTTGTTTCCCTTTATAATGTTAATCTATATCCACAGTGTCTTCTCAGGCCTGACTTGTACTATGTGTAAATTCAATATGATGAATGTTCTTTTATTATTAACAACATATTCTGCATCAGTGAACTCACATATTCAAATGCCACATGGACTCACTCATCTGCAGCTCCTAATCTGGACCATCTTGAGTTGACGATATATTTGGTAGGCAATTCATGGCCCAGACATTAGGGATACAAGTGTTTTATGGGAGGGGAAAAAGAGGATTGGGGAAAACAAACACAAAGCTAAATCCAAAATGAATGTGTACATAGAAATCTTTGTCCTTGGAGATAAACTAAGACATAACCCTCAACAGGAGTAAGGGGGGACCTGAAAAAGGCGTGCTGGAGAGGGGAGGATTAAGCCTAAACTTATATTTTGTTGTTATTGCTGTCTATGTCCTATAACTCCCAGTATCAGAAATTGTTTGCTATCCACAGTGAGCTGTTGATCTGACAGATACTTGAGGTCCCCAAAACATGACAGGTTTCTGTCAAAGCACTTGGTTACCCACCTGAGGCAAAGGTTAATACCCTATTTCTGAAGACATTATACACTTCCAATACAGAATATGAAGAGACTTGGCTTCAGGAGAGAGCCAGTGCACATACAGTTAGCCTGTCTAGTGCTTAAAAGCAATACATGAGCTACTGGTAGTAAGTGGCCAACAATGATCTGAGCAACCAGACATCTAAGCTACTCAAAAGCAAACACTTTGACAGGATGTACAAACCTGTGCAATTGTGGCACACCATCTTGGTGGGTAACCAGTAGCTTTCTGGTTGACTAAGACATTTGCTCAGTGTAAGGAAACCCATAGCTGGATTAGGAAACAGATCAGAATCCTATTAAGGCAAAGATTATGCTCTCCAGTGTCAAGTTCTCACTAGTCTTTGGCTAAAAGAAGGGTTACATACATCAAATTCTCCCTAAATTAACAAGGTTTTTCCCATTTAAACTATCCTGACTCGCTCTCCATTGGATAATCTGTTCTTTTTCAGAAGGTAGCAAGTCCTGAGGAGATAAACTACTCATCACACTTCAAGCAAGCCATAGATGAAACCACGGAGGAATTGTGCAGATGAGCAAGAGTGCTGCTTCCATAGTGAACATAAAAATCAGCACCAGAGTGAAGAGGACAGACACCGAGAATACTGAACACTTATCAAAGCAGATAGCCGGAGGTTCCTAAGAGCTCATCACTGATGCAGATTTAAAACCCACCCAACATGGCTCAATGAATTTTGCAGAATAAGGTGGCCAAAAGAATGTAAGAGCCACAGGGTGAAACATCATGCCCATAAGCATTCCCTCCTCATAATAATAATAATAATAATAATAATAATAATAATAATAACAACAACAACAACAACAACAATGATAATAATAATAAACTGACTGCTACTCCCACAACAGATAACCCACAACCCCATGGTGAATACCTGTAACCCTGCTGAAAGGGTCCCCAGCAGGATGGAGGCAGGGTAGAGGGAAAAGAGGGAACTAACCCATGATGTACCCATATAAAATATGTTGTTATTAAAACATATTTTTTATTAGAATTGTGTGTGCTAAATTATTAATAGGCCATCATTTTATACTGTTTTATATAGTGAAGGTATATTTTTAGTGTTACTTGGTAGCTAATGTAAGTTCAATAAAATTTGACTAAGTCAGGCATCATGGCACATACTTGTAATCCCAGCACTTGTGAGGCATAGGTATGAAGATCATTGTGAGTTTGAAGCCACCCTTAAAATACATAGTGAATTCCAGGTCAGCGTGGGCTAGAGCAAGACCCTACCTCAAAAAAAAATATATATTGATTAAAAATATATACAAACCTTGGGCTTCTATTAGGACAGAAAGTATCCTTTAACATTGATGAAGAATAAAATCTATGCCAAACAAACAAAATATAGGTTTCATTGTCATAGACTCTTCATGCAAATTATTTAAAGCAGTTCTTCAAGAAGAATAATTGCTGGTCTTTTCTGTCTGTGGTTTACCTTAACACAATGGTAATTCCTGTAATGGTCCTGCTATCTTTCCTCAGCATATCATTTCTATTTCTTCCAGTTTATTCCGTTGCCTTTGACTTTACAAAGTTAAATGGAAAAGAAATAAAATAAAGAACATGTGCCAAAAATAAAGTAGTTACAATCATGATGCATGTTAGTGCAAATATTTCAGTAAATCACATCCAATGTGACCCATCTACGTAAATCAATTAAAGGTAGACAACATTACCAAGGCATTAAAAAGAAAACAACTATGTGCTATATATATAATCTTCCCATTTTTATTTTGTTTTGCTTTTATTTTTTTAAGACAGGGTCTCACTCTAGCCCAGGATACCCCAAAATTAATTATGTAGCTTCATGTTGGCCTTGAACTCACAGCAATTCTCCTACCTCTGCCTCAGGAGTACTGGGATTAAAGGCATGTGCCACCATGCTTGGCTCATTCCATTTTAGATATGGAAACATACATAAATAAGAAGCAAATATATACCATGCCAATGTAGTTTTCAAAAATATACCAATAGTAAAAATAAAAATAAACAACAACAACAAAGACAAAAGCAGAGACAAATTAAACAAAAGGATCGACTTCCGGTTAAGATGGCGGCATACGTACCACACCAAAACAGCCTAGGGGGGAAAAAAGACCAAGAAAACTCAGCAAAATACACACTTTTACTAAAAAGTGAGGTGTATAGGAAATTGAAGCGGCAGCGGAGAAGTAGAAGAGATCCAGAGCATCTAGAGCCCGCACAGGCCGGCAAAAGCAGCTCCGGCAGCTTGGCCAACAGCGGCGGCAGCGCACCAGAAAGCAAACAGGCTTGGCTCCAGCCACAGGAAAAGCCAGGTGTGGGAAGCTTCTCCTCACACCACGCTCTCCACAGCTCAGGAAACATGAAGGGAGAGTGGCAGTGAGCAATGGAGGAGCAGACCATGAGTTAGAAGAACACATGGAGCAGCGAGAGAACCAGAGCAGCTGCAGCTCCCTTCCCTCCCCACTGCCTGAGCCCAGCTCTGGCAAACAGAGCAGTGGTCCCAGGACCCAACCACTCCAACTTGAGCCAACAGCGGGACCCAAGCAGGAGCAGAGTTTGGCAGCAGCATCAGTGGCTCCAGCACCAGTAACAGTGGCCCCAGCAGGAGCAGTCCAGTCGCGGCAGCAGTGGCAGACCCAGCAGCAGCAGACCCAGGAGCGGCAGCAGTGAAAGACCCAGCAGCAGCAGCTTCAGTGGCAGCAGCAGCAGTGGATACAGCAGCAGCAGCTTCAGCAGCAGTGGTGGCTCCAGCAGTGGAAGCTACAGCAGCAGCAGAGGCAGCAGCAGCAGTGGGTCCAGCAGCAGCAGCTTCAGCAGCAGCAGTTCGAGCAGCAGGGGTGCTGATCTGCAAGGCCACACTTGCCAGGCTCAGTTTGCCCTGCAGGAAAAGCCAGTGCCCAGCTCCAGAAATCACAACAGCAGCCCGACGACCCAGGCAGCAACTTGACTGAGACCAAAATCACCCAAGGTAACTGGGATTGCACCAGGGAAGGGTCTCACTTGGTTGCAAGCTGACTTGGATCCCTCAATAGACCAGAAATCTTAACCTCTTTGTTGATAGAGGATCTGGTCGTTATAATAACTACTCTTGCATACATACTCAGGGCTGTTTTTGATTGAATGTGTACAGTGTTTAGTTAAATTTTAGAATCTACCTGTATTTTATTCCACTCAGCCTGCTTGAATACTCCCATAGTAAAAGACCCCCAGAGGGAGACCTTCACTCAAGTCTCGAGATAGCACACACCCAAAGACCCACGGGAGACCAAACTTGCTGCAAAAGCATGAGGCTTTATTCGGGAAACCAGAGCTCTGGGGTCGACACGTATCTCATGCAGGAGACAGAGGAGTCGACCCTGAGCCCTATTGGGTGTTTCTTTTTATAGGGTTTTTAGCAAGGAAGGGAAAGGGGAGGGGGGGTTCACAAGGGTATTTGCCAAGCTTGTACAGTTATGTCTACATATCTTATTTGTGCATAACCAGAGTTTAAGTCCTTGGTCAGGCGGTCTTGGGAAACTATTTTATTATTTTGTTTTTTCTCAAAACTGTATTTTTGTTTTTCTTCTTCCCGGGACATAAAGTTTAGGTTGACCCGACCAACCCATACCTTGGGCCACCCACAGCCTATCTTTTAGCCTATTTTTTATTTACTCCTTTCTGAATATACAGTTCAGGCTGTCCCTTAGCTGTAGCAACCAGCTGTTTCTTCACTTAGTTTACTTGAACATTTTTTATCCTGCCTTTCTTTCCCCACTTCTTTTCCTGAATAGTTCTAATCCTAGAAATTTAATCTGTATGGCATTCCAATCAAGCTCTATAATTTTATTTGAGGAACTTTAAACAAACTTATTTTAAGTAAACTTTATCTATGACAACAGGAACGCATGTTGTAGACAGTCTATTCCCCTTTTATTTCTCCCTCTCATGAGAAGACACTCAAGCTGCTTTAGGGGACTGGGTCACAGACATCAGATCATTTACTACTTCCTGCTGAACAGGACACGAAGTGGAGACTTATTGCAGTTAGAGAGTCTCTCCCAGAGAGGGGAACTATTTTAATAGACCACAGAGTGTAGGAAGATAGTCTTGAAAGAGAACTTTAGTAAGAAAGAATAAAAGTAAGGAGTTACTGAGAAGTGAGCACATAGCAAACTGGTCTTTTTGTGGGTCAAGGGAATCCAGGTAGACAGGCTTGGATCATCTCAGAACCATCTGAGGATGAGCTGGCTGAGATTTTCTTTCAGAACTGTTCATTAAATGGCACAGTAGTATTTAACATGGCTTGTAAAACAGATGAGATGTTAGCAGAGTTATCAGAAACATATAAACAACATTTAATCTTGATAATAAAGAGCTATTGGGTGACATTAAAGGCTATACAAATATATATATATATATATATATATATATATATATATATATATATATATATATTGGTCTCAGAACTTATTTATATATTTTAGATTTGAAAATAACCCTTTGAACATCTATAGTTGTTTTTCTTTGTTATCGAATTAGAACTGTGGGGAAAAGATATCTTAATGTTTGTTTGTTTCCCCTCTTGAGTAGCTCTTATATTACTTAATAGGCCATTTATATATTTAAGCTATTTTTTTATCTTTGGTTATACATTTCTCTCTGAGTGTTTAAGACCATGCAGATAGCCAAAAGTTAAATAAGGATTAATTTTGGAGGTCATTAATGGCTCTCCAAAGAGACTTTAGGGACACAGGAGTAGCCCCATAGCTTACTGGTGTCTATTGCCTGTTAGGATGAGTCAGGGCCGTGCTGGCCAAGTAGTTTTCCCTTCTTTGGGAAGTCAGGAGGACTGATTGCTCCTCAATTGTGACTCTCCTGTTTCAAATTGTAAACCAGTTTTGTTTGGGTCTCCATATCCTCCCTGCTCAGGAAGACAGGTGACTTACCAGGGGGCCAGTGTAGAAGTGTCCCATCATCTCCAGTGGCCTCATGACATGGGAGCACAGGCCAAATTATTGACAATTTTTATGCCGATGATTCCAATTGGCTTTGGCTTCTACATAGGTGATTAACACACTTAGAAAGGAAGTTACACCAGCTTGGATGTACATACATATAGAAAGCACATTTAATTACTGAAATAGACTTAATTAAAGAATGGAACAGGGCTTCTAATATCATTTTGTCCTATCTTTAAAATTTTTGTTGCACTGTGGTAGCATAAACCATATATCTGAGGTATAGAAAGTAGGCACATCTCACATTTTAAATATCCAACATTTATAAATATAGGCAGAACCTGTTACCACTCTTTAAAACAGTACCAGTTGATTTACAAACTTAACTCATTTAACCTAGAAAACAAGTAAGGCAGTATAAGGTCTTAGCACCTGTGTGAAAACATCTTTGATTAGTTCACATACCTCTGTGGGTACAAATTACCCAGGGAACATTGGAAACAGAACCATGAAGCTTGAATTTTTTTTTTTCTCCTTTTTTCTCAGATGAAGACCATTGTTTGAGCATGAGGTTATGCCCTAAAGTAGGGAATATGTCTTAAGGGTTAATTTTGTTATAAGCACTGGACTTAAGATGCCAAAAGTGAGACAGTTACTTTACATACAACAGAGTAGAATCTGGTCTTCTCTGAGTCCAAACAGCTAGCTAACTATTAATATAACCCTTGATAAATCTTCTTGAAAGAAAAAACATTATTTGACAATCAATCATTTTGGCTTACTTGATAGCTATTGATTTCATGCACCACAGAAATTTTTATTAACATAAAACAATTTTATGTTTTACCCATGACTTAAATTTAATAAAGCTTAAGCAAGCTATTCCAACATACTTTAGCCTGAAAATTTCTTGTTTTACATCCACACACCTTTATCTACATACTTTAACATTCTGATCTAAGTACCACTCAAAAGGCATTTTTTTTTTTAATTTTTATTTATTTGAGAGCGACAGACACAGAGAGAAAGACAGACAGAGGGAGAGGGAGAGGGAGAGGGAGAGAATGGGTGCGCCAGGGCTTCCAGCCTCTGCAAATGAACTCCAGACGCATGCGCCCCCTTGTGCATCTGGCTAACGTGGGACCTGGGGAACCGAGCCTCGAACCGGGGTCCTTAGGCTTCACAGGGAAGCGCTTAACCACTAAGCTATCTCTCCAGCCCTCAAAAGGCATTTTTAACAAGCACTCTATGTCCCAACATTGAAAAATTCCTTCCCAGTTTATTTCTTCTTGGGGCATTCGTGAACCCAACATCCTCTTTCCTTGCAATACAGCACATTGATCCTTCTCAAGGGGCTTCCTAAAGCCCTCAGGTTCCTTTTTCCTTATTTGCCTGTTGCCCAGGCACCTTGGCTGTCTAGGCCTTCCTGATCCTGATGCTCTTTGTTTTTTTTCTTTCTCCTATCACTGCAGCCAATATCCTACTTAAGTTCCTTTCTTGTCTCCTTTCTCATTTATTTTCTCTCTCTTCTGCTTCCTTTCTTTCTCTGTCTTTCTTCTCTTCTTCTCTGTCTTATGATAAACCTTCTCAGCTTCCTTAATTATGTCTGTCAAAGCTAGATTTTGTAAACCCTCTAGACGTTGTAATTTCTTTTTAATGTCTGGAGCAGACTGCCCTATATATGTCATTGTTATTGCTGCCTGTTGACCTGGAGAAGTAGGGTCAAAAGGAGTATATCTCCAATAAGCCTCCATCAAGCGTTCTAAAAAGACAGAGGGAGGTTACCTTAGCCAGATTCGTGGAGCGGCATCAGAGCCCAGCAGTAGACTGTCAGTCGCTCCCTACCTTCTGCCAAGTTGTAATTCCATTCAGGTCGGGTGAGAGGGAATCCCACATCAATCTCATTTGGGAGCTGGTTAGGCTGCTCATTTGTGTCAGGGACATGCTAGGGTCAGGGGGAGGACCAAAGGCTCATAGGGGCAGGGACACGGTGGAATCAGGTCCTTCAGGACTTTGGCTTCTAGTTCCTGCAGCAGGCCCGTCTCCTCCTCCCTCAGCCAAAGCTGGAGCGGGGAGAGCAGGGGGGTAAGGTGGGGGAGATGGAATTGGGGCAGTGGGCCACTCGGGAGGGTTCTCTATTCCAGGATATATTTTGGGCTGAGCCGAGGGGTCCAGGGCCATCCGGCTTAGTTTTCTAGTGGCTTGTTGGGCCACTGCCAGAACTCAGGAGCCTGACAGTGGCGGGGGGTGGATCCAGGGCTTGACCCATGCCAGGGGATCCATCATTAGGCTCTCCCAGACCAGGATGTATGGCTGTTGATCTGAGTGAGAATGTGGTCCCTTCTGAAAAACAATATTCTTAACAGCAGCAATAATGGTTAGATCAAATGCTCCATCTGGCAGCCACTCAGAGGAGCAGAAAGTCTGCTATTTACCTTTTTTAATTTGTACAGACAAGTTATGAGCCCTACTTTGAACTTCAGAGAAATGAGATACCATCAGAGTCAGAGGGGTCATCACAGTCTGTCCCATAATTAGAAACAAGAGTCCATGAACAAACACAAAATAGATACTGACAAAAAGAAACCAAAAACTGTGACGCCTCCGATGTGTCCAGAACAGAAAACCAAATGCAATTTCAGATAGAAGGTGCCTCCATGGTTTCTCCTGAAGGAGAAATGCACGATCTTACTTTACCAGATAGGAGACTGCCAGGCCACCCTGACTCTTCTCAGATCCCGGGGCGTCCCCCAGGATTGCAGCCTGTGGTCCTGACAACCACCATTGTCAGGTCCTCATGGTGCCAAACAAGAGCTGCCCAAACCAAAAGTAAAACAGATCAGAGCAACAGAAATCACAGAAATCACTCAGACAAGTGGTGCCGCAGACATTTACATTGTTTACCTCCAAGGGGGTCTCTGGAGTCCTGGGTAGATGTGCAAATCCCCGATGAGCCCACAATTGAAAGACTCCCCAGAGGGAGACCTTCACTCCAGTCTCGAGATAGCACACATCCAAAGACCCACGGGAGACCAAACTTGCTGCAAAAGCATGAGGCTTTATTCAGGAAACCAGAGCTCTGGGGTCGACACGTATCTCATGCAGGAGACAGAGGAGTCGACCCTGAGCCCTATTGGGTGTTTCTTTTTATAGGGTTTTTAGCAAGGAAGGGAAAGGGGAGGGGGGGTTTCACAAGGGTATTTGCCAAGCTTGTACAGTTATGTCTACATATCTTATTTGTGCATAACCAGAGTTTAAGTCCTTGGTCAGGCTGTCTTGGGAAACTATTTTATTATTTTGTTTTTTTCTCAAAACTGTATTTTTGTTTTTCTTCTTCCTGGGACATAAAGTTTAGGTTGACCCAACCAACCCATATCTTGGCCCACCCGCAGCCTATCTTTTAGCCTATTTTTTATTTACTCCTTTCTGAATGTACAGTTCAGGCTGTCCCCTAGCTGTAGCAACCAGCTGTTTCTTCACTAAGTTTACTTGAACATTTTCTATCCTGCCTTTCAATAGCAGGGAAACTCAACCCCTAAGAACATCTTTGTAGATACTCTGAGAGTCTTAAGAGCCACAATTAACACCTTAAGTTCCTACACTGAAAATATATAACATCAAATCAATTGATACAGCTAAGAATACCCAGCTAACTAGAAAATCCAAGCTTTAACTTAATCCAAGATGCAAAAATATATACATTATAACACAAGAAACACTAAAAAGCAAGACAATATAAATTCACCTAAAAGTATCAATGCATCAGAAATGTCCTCCAGTGAGAATGAGTTAGAGGAAATGCCTGAGAAAGAGTTCAAAGCAATGATTATAAATATGTTCAAAGAGGTCAAAGAACAAATCAAAAGAATCAAAGAAGAAATCAAAGAGGAAATCAAAGGAATCAAAGAAGATGCAGGACACCAATTTCATGAAATAAAGAAGGCAATACAAGACATAAATAAGGAAATAGAAATAATAAAGAAAAACCAGTCAGAATTACTAGCAATGAAGAACACAGTTAATGAAATAAAAAACTCTGTAGAAAATCTCACCAGTAGGATGGATGAGGGAGAGGACAGAATATCTAAGCTAGAAGACCAGGTGGCAGATCTAATACAGTCCAACATAGAGAAAGACAAACTTATAGAAAAGTATGAGTGGGAATTTCAAGATATTTGGGACACTATGAAAAGATCAAATATAAGAATTCAGGGCATAGTAGAAGGAGAAGAATTCCACTCCAAAGGCATAGTAGGCGTCTTCAACAAAATCATAGAAGAAAATTTCCCCCAAATTGGGAAAGAGGTGCCAATACAGATACAGGAAGCCTTTAGAACCCCAGCCAGACAAAACTCAGAAAGAACCTCTCCTCGCCATATTATACTCAAACTTCCAAACACACACACCAAAGAAAAAATATTGAAAGCAGTTAGAGAGAAAAATCAAGTTACCTACAAAAGCAAGTCCATCAGGATTACAGCAGATTATTCAACACCAACTTTTAAAGCCAGAAGGGCTTGGAGTGATATATTCCAAGTTCTGAAAGATAACAACTGTCAACCAAGGTTACTTTATCCTGCAAAGTTATCCATTCAAATAGATGGAGAAATAAGGACATTCCATGACAAAAGCAGTTTAAAGGACTATTTGAAGACAAAACCAGCTCTACAAAAGGATCATGACATGATGAGTTTAGCAAAGGGATTAAATGACTATACTCCATGCTTTTGTCCTCATTTTGAAACACAGAATAAGCATTGTTCATTGATTCTTAAAAAGCCTTAATTTGTTGTTTTGTTAAATGTATTGATTATAAAATTAAATAATCTATTATGAAATTGTAATCACGACTTGCTTACTTCATAAATACTTGGTTTAGTAGTTCTAATTTCTCATAAATTTTCAGAGTAGGTGAATATTTGAAAATAATCACATAACCATCCAACTTTATTAACTCAGCATTTTTTAGTTACAAAATATTTAAAATGCATTAAAATACATTCAAGTAAGCAATGATATAAAACTTCATTATTTTATATCATAAAAATAGCATGTAGTATGTCTTATAAAATAATTCATTTAACCCATGTTTATGAAATCTGGTAAGATATCACTTTCACTTTTATTTTATTTTTTTTTGGTACATGGGATTTTGGTTTTGACCCTAAAGCCAAACAAAATGTTTTTCTATTGCATAACTTTTAATTCATTTGTAAGTTGCTAATATAGTCAATAGGGTTATGCTACTGTTGTGGTTTATTCAAAAGAGTTATCAAGTTATAATTAAATGAACAGAGGTTTCCCTGGCCTAGGTAAATACTGTAATGGTTCATAAATATGGAATAGTATTAATTCATGTACAGTCTCTGGTGATTTTGACATATTGCTTTCCTACTGACTGCCTTGCCCATAGAATATTTAATTACTCAAGAATGTATTTTAGAAATAAATGAAAGTTTATCTGAACAGAAATTTCTTTAAATATAAACACTATAAAATGTTAAACATTGTTATTATAGTATGAAGAACATAGAAAAAAACACACAGTGTCATTTCTTTATAACACTGTCTTCTTTGCTATTTGAGAAGAAGATGACATTACCAGAGTTGTCCCTCCAACAAAAACCCTTAGTTCTTCTTCTGCAGCACTGAAAATTGAATTGTTTAATTTGAACCTGAGTCAGTTGTAATTCTTGGTCAATTATGTATTTACATTAAGTTATAGAATTTCTCACAGACAGTTGTCTCATTTTGAAGCCCAGAATGTATATTATTAGAAACAGACTACAAAAAGTTCCTCACATTTCTCTCCTTTCTTTAATTTTTATTGAATTGTTGTTTAAAATGTTACATACTTTTTGAAAACTTCTGTAGAAGAAAAATAAACTTTTATTTTAAAAAAAAAGAATGAAGTAATATTTGGCTACCATAAAGACAATATTTTCAATCCCCATATTTAATAGATGAGCATGGAGTTTTTGTTTTGAAGGTTAATTTTCCCTCAGAAAACATATCTTAGCACTTAGACTAAGCACATCTATCCAGGAATCTTCTACTCTACCTATAAATAATTCATTCATTTGCAGATTTCATTTATGTCAAGTCTTGTTAGAACAGTTAATTTTACATGAAAGTTATTCTCAGAGGACGCTCTTAACAATTGAACATTAGAATTTTTGGTAAGTCAGCATTTTTAGTGTAACAAGATTCTTGCCTGATTCTGAGTAATAGCATTTGCATAATCTTTGCATAATTTAACATAAGTCTAAGAATATCATTTTCTTGAGGCAGAAATGTATACATAGTAGTGTATTCACTCACAAGAGAATGAAACCAAAGTACTTGAAAAAACAGTGTTGAATTAGAGTAATAACAGAAATGAAATCTTTTCTGATTAACCTATTATTTTATAATTAAAATGTTATTTCAGGGCTGGATAGATGGCTTAGCAGTTAAGTGCTTGCCTGTGAAGCCTAAGGACCCCGGTTCGAGGCTCCATTCCCCAGGACCCACGTTAGCCAGATGCACAAGGGGGCACATGATTCTGGAGTTTATTTGCAGTGGCTGGAGGCCCTGGCATGCCCATTCTCTGTCTTCTCTCCCTACCTGCCTCTTTATCTCTCTGTCACTATCAAATAAATAAATAAAAATAAACAAAAAAAATTTTAAAAATGTTATTTCAGCCATAAGAAACATACATCTAAATGTACAAGTAAACTCCATAATTTGTTAAAAATGCTGTTAAAGGCTGTAGAGATGGCTTAGCGGTTAAGCGCTTGCCTGTGAAGCTCAAGGACCCCAGTTCGAGTCTCGATTCCCCAGGACCCACATTAGCCAGATGCACAAAGGGGCACACCCATCTGGAGTTCATTTGCAGTGCCTAGAAGCCCCGGTGCGCCCATTCTCTCTTTCTCTCTCTCTCTCTGCCTTTCTCTCTGTGTCACTCTCAAATAAATAAATAAAAATGAAATGTTTTAAATAAATAAATAAATAAAAATGCTTTTAACTACAATGATTTTGTTTTAAATATTTTTATTTACTTGAGAAAGAGGGAAAGGGAGATGGGGGAGAAATGGGCATGCCACAGCCTCAAGCCACTGCAACCAAACTCCAGATGCATGTGCCATCTTGTGCATCTGGCTTTATGTGGGTTCTGGGGAGTCCAACATGGGTCCTTAGGCTTCACAGGCAAGTGTCTTAAATTCTAAATCATCTCTATAACCCCCATAAAATGACGATTTTATGGAGTAAAATTATATAATGAAATTTTTCCTGTATTTAAAGAATATTTTATAATTACTACCTAATACAGTCATGTATTTAATGGATGAAGTTGATTTTTTAAAATAAAAATAGTAGAAGATGGTTAGTGGCTGAATGAGTCATCTTACACATAACAAAATCCAAATGTGTTCTTCTCTTTACATGCCTTTATGGTATTAGATGAGAACTTACCCCTCAAGAAGGTGGCCTTAGTGTTTCATTCTGCTTGTCATCTGCTCTCTACATCCCCGATCTGCTTCTTATAAAGCACTTTACAGAATCTTGACATGAAGCTGCCAACAAAAGAAAAATTACTTGTAGCCTAACTAAATTGGCACAAAAATGCATTTTAAAATTGAAACTTTTCATAATAAAAACTGTTAAGGGAAATTTGTAAAGGTATTCCAAGAGATACTTTATAAACTCTGCTTTTTGTCACGTAGATAATATTAGTTTGTTCAAAAGCCAGTTGCAGTTACATCTGGCAGATAACACTGGAGACTTCTAGTGCATTGATTTCATGAAGGATGGACTCAGCTTTTGCAGGACCACACCATCCGTTCTGTTCTTATTGAGGAATTTATACATCATTCTTATTCTGGGTCTACATCATTGTTATTCTAGGTCTACATCTTTCTCATTACACCAAGAAGCTCCTCTATTTTATAATGGCAGTCACTAACTTAGGTTCAGTTCTTTGTCAATGCCATTGCAAAAAGTTATTTACTGGAATTCCATATTCATGTCCACATTTCAAAGGGATCTTGCCATTTGTTTCTAAGTACCCCCCCCCCTCTCTCTATCTATCTCTATCTCTATCTCTCTCTCTCTTTGAAGTAGGATTTCAATCTGGCTCAGGCTGATCTGGATTTCGCTATGTAGACTCAAGGTAGCCTCGAGCTCATGGCCAGCCTCCAACCTCTGCCTCCTGAGTGCTGGAATTAAAGGCTTTTATGAAGAAAAGAAAATTACAGAGCAGGGAAAAAAATTATTGAACAATCTCCCTCGTGATGCAAAAATTCCCAACAAAATATTGGCAAACAGAATACAAGAATATATCAGAAAGATCATTCACCCCAACCAAGTAGGCTTTATCCCAAAGATGCAGGGATGGTTCAATATATGCAAGTTGATAAATTTAATACATTAAATAAGCAGACTGGAGGACAAAAATCATATGATCATCTCATTAGATGCAGAAATAGCATTTGACAAGTTCCAACATCTCTTTATGATAAAAGTCCAACGGAAACTGGGAATAGAAGGAACATATCTCAACATAATAAAGGCTATTTATGACAAACCTACAGCCAGCACAATACTAAATGGAGAAAAAGTTGAAGCTTTTCCACTAAAATCAGGCACAGAACAAAGGTGTCCACTGTTCCTAGCTTTATTTCATGCAGTACTGGAAGTTTTAGCCACAGCAATAAGGTAAGAGACACTCATAAAAGGGACACAAATTGAAAAGGAAGAGATGGCATTATCATTATTTGCAGATGATATGGTTCTATATATAAAGGACCCTAAAGACTCTATCAGCAAACTGATAAAGCCGATAAACACTTAGAGTAATGTCACAGAATACAAAATAAACACACAGAATTCAGTAGCCTTCCTATATGCTAACAACAAACACACAAAGGATGAAATCAGAGAATCAATCCCACTTACAATTGCATCAAAAAAAAGGTACATTGGAATAAACCCAGTCAAGGAAGTGAAGGATCTCTACAATGAAAGCTTTAAAACACTCAAGAAAGAAATTGCTAAAGACACTAGAAAATGGAAAGACATCTGTTGTTCTTGGATTGGAAGAATAAATATTGTAAAAATGGAAATATTACCAAAAGCAATCTACACATTTAATGGAATCCTCATCAAAATTCCAATGGCATTATTCACAGAAATAGAAAAAAATGATCCAAAAATTTATTTGGAAGCAGAAGAAAACCCAAAATATCTAAAACAATTTTAAGCAACAAAAATAAGACTGATGGTATCATCATACCTGATTTTAATCTATATTACAGAGCCATAAAGACCAAAACAGCATGGTACTGGTACAAAAACAGATATATAGATCAATAGAACTGAATAGAGGATGCAGAGATAAGTCCTGGTAGGTATAGCCACCTGATCTTAGACAAAAATGACAAAAATACTCGTTGGAGAAAAGATAGCCTCTTCAACAAATGGTGCTGGAAAAACTGGATATGTATCTGAAGGAAGAAAATGGAAACTTTTCTCTGTCTATGCAGAAGAATTAAGTCCAAGTGGGTCAAAGACCTTACTATCAGACCTGGAACTCTGAAAGTGCTAGAGGAAAATGTAGGGGAAACCCTTCAACATATTGGTCTTGGCAAAAACTTGCTGTGTATAACCCAATTGCTCAGGAACTAAAACAATGGATCAACCACTGGGACCTCATGAAATTACAAGGATTTGTACAGTAAAGGACACTGTATGTAGAGCAAAGTGGCAACCTACAGAACGGGAGAAAGTATTCACCAGCTATATATCTGAAAGAGGATCAATATAAAAAAATATACAAAGAACTCAAAAAAACTAAATAATGAGAAATCAAAGAACCCAAATTTAAAGGGGGCTATGGAACTAAATAGAGAGTTCTCAAAAGAAGAAATGCAGATGGCATATGAACATCAAAAAGAAAATAAATGACAATAAACGTTGGTAAGGATGTGATAAAAGAGGAGCCCTTCTATATGGTTGATGAGAATACAATCTGGTCCAGCCATTATGGAAATCAGTGTGGAGGTTCCTGAGACAGCTAAAAATAGATTTACCATAAGACCCATCCATACCACTCCTAGGCACATATCCTAGGGACTTGTCTCACTACCTTAGAGATATTTGCTCAACTATGTTTATTGCTGCTCTATTCACAATAGTTGGGAAATGGAACCAGCCTAGATATCCCTCAACTGATAAGTGGATAATGATGTTGTGGCACATTTATACAATGGAGTTCTACTCAACAGTAAAGAAAAATGAAATTATGAAATTTGAAGGAAAATGGATATATCTGGAAAGGATTATTATACTTAGTGAGGTAACCCAGGACCAGAAAGCCAAACATCACATGTTTTCTTTCATATGTGGATCCTAGCTACAAATGTTTGGATTTTCATGTGAGTAGGAATAAAACTCAGTAGGGGTCCATAATCTAGAAAGGGGATGTAACAGGAATAGAAAGGGATGAAGAGGCGACTTAATAGGATGGTATTGTATATATGTAAGTAGAAGAATAGATTAATGGGAGTGATAAGGGCTAAGTTAGGTGGTCACGGGAAGAGATTGAGTAAAGGAAAAGTGGAGGGAGGCCTAATCAAAATCTATGAGGATAGAAATAAGTCATATGGAAACCTACTTTTGTTTAGACAATGTAACACCCAGAAGCCACAGATTGTTACTAGAAAATGTTCATTGCCAGGGATGGAATACCTTCCAGTGAGTGTTTGGCCAGGGAGGTCCATGATACCCCCAAAACATTACTAGTAATTGCTGAGGCTCTTGGTTTCCCACTAGGAATAGATTATGACTGTATTGCTAATGATTCCACATACCTGGGTTTCAAGGTCACTGAGAAATCCTTCTAGAGCTGAGCTGAAAACCTCCATGTAGACCAGCTGAGTGAAAGATGGAAAAGCTATGCTTCATGCAATTTAATGGGAGAGAAAGAAATCACCAGAGGGTTACTCAACAGTGGACATTGTAAACCTTAAATTTGGCCAGCCAGGCCAAATGAGCTATCAGATGCAATAGTAGCATGTTTCTTATGGGGACAAACAACTGGACTGTTAGCCTGCTCCATGGGAGAAAATACATCTCTGGTACTGAAAGAGTAGTCTTGAGCCCTAGGGGTGAAATGTCTCTTGATTTCTGGCTAAATGTATATACTATGCTCACCAAACTGCTTGATATACAATTCTCTTAATGTTCATACTCATATATTAATGCTATTCTAATATTTGGTTAGAGAAATTTCTCTTTCCAGATGGAAGTGTCCTCTGGGATGATTCAAAAGGCATTATAGTGCTGAGAATAAGTGACAGAGTAGTGCTCAGCACTGAAACATCTCTATCTCATCTTCCAAGATTCAGGATCCATTGCAGAAGAGGTGGCAGAAAGAATGCAAGAAACAAAGGAAAGGTAGAACTCCTTACAACGTGCACTTTCAGATACAAAATGACCAGGATATCCATGGCAACATAGTGCCTGACACTATCTCCATAAGAACATCATAATAGAAGGAAAAGATGATGACATCAACATAAAGGAGAGACTGAGAGTGGAAAGAGTTATGATGTAGAGTGGATTTGCAAAGAGGAACATGCAAAGAGGGAGGGAATTAATATGGGTTATTGTCTACAATTATGGAAGTTGTCAATAAAAAATAAAAAAATGAAAAATTCAGGGGCTGGAGACATGCCATAGTGGTTAAGGTACTTGCCTGCAAAGCCAAAGGACCCAGATTTGATTCCCCAGTACCCATGTTAGCCAGATGCACACATCTGGAATTTCTTTACAGCAGCTACAGGCCCTGGCATGCCCATTCTCTCTCTCTTCCTCAATGTGCCTCTCTCTCTCTCTCTCAAATAAATAAATACAAATAAAATATTTTAAAAAGCCAAAAAGTTCACATGAAAAGATTAGTCCCCATCTGGTAGCACTATTGAGAAATAATTAACTCTTGAGTCCTCTAACAATCTATTAATGAACCTGTAGCTAACTGGGCCAATAAGACGTGCAATCTCAGGCCTGAAAAGATGGCTCAGTGACTAAAGGCAACTGCCTGCAAAACCTGTTGCCTAGGTTTTGTTATCTAATAACCATGTGAAGCCAGATGCACAAAGTGACACATGCATCTGTAGTTCCTTTGCATTACCAAGAGATCCAGAACCAGTAAAGCATGCCCATACTGTCTCTTTCACTTTAACTCCTTGCAAATAAATAAATAAATAAATAAATATATATATTTATAATATATATAAATATATATATATATTTTAATAGAGAAGCAGCTGGGCATGGTGGTGCATGTATTTAATCCCAGCACTTGGGAGGCACAGGTAGGATGATCACTGTGAGTTTGAGGCTAGCCTGAGACTGCCTAGTGAATTCCAGGTCAGCCTAGCCTATAATAAGACCTCAAAAAACCTAAAAAGAAAAGAAAAGATATCTCAGCCTCATTGAGAAAAGTAAGTCAAAGAAGATATATCTTAGAAAGAGCTGTCTTGTCCATAGTCCCTTTTTCCTCTCCTAGCTTCCATGAGGTGAGCAACTTCCTCTAACATATGGTTCCACAGCCTTGCCACAAATCCAAATCAATGGACAGAAACCTCTGAACTCATAACACAAAACCGTCCTTCTTTTTTTTTAATTTTATTTTTTTTATTAATTAGCTATGTATTCAGCAAATACAGTCAGTTTGGTACCATTATTAGGTTCATCTGTGACCTACCCCCTCCCCATTGGCCCCTCCTTGTTGAGGTATGTGGGTCGTGCATTGTGGAGTTAGCCCATAGTTATGGGTAAGATAAATGTCTCTGCATATCATGACCCAGCATGTGTCTCTGACATTCTTTCCGCCTCCTCTTCCACAAAATTTCCCTGAGCCATGCTGGGATCATTTTTGGTCTGCTTCAGTGAGGAGATGTCGGGGGCCTCTAAGGCTATGGATCTCTGATTTGGTAGGCATTGATTTTTCTCTGTGTTGGTCTCCTTCCCCCTTGTGCTGGTATCTGGTTCATCAGGAAAACAGCACCCCTGCTTGTTTTGCCAATTTTTCTTAGTTTCAGCTGGGGCCCTTTTGAGGTATGACGGGGTGGCTCTCTCCTTAGGATCTACATCTATCTGAAAAAGAGAAGCAGATTCTCCAACAGAGTGTAAGTTAGCACCAGGACAAATGAGATAACCCTTACTCTTTTATAGAGAATTTAATAGCTGTAGGCCCTCTTGTAGCCCATGATTGATGGTAGCTTGATACTGGAGAGTGGGCTAATGTTTGGATATGGTTCTGGCTTATTTTCCAGCTCCAGCTATGGGTCCCATACCACTGAGGGCATCAGTTAGCCAAATCAAGAGCAGTTGGGTCCCCACCATGGATGTGTGCCACTATTGCAGTTATGTGGGCATCAAAACAGGTTGTTTGGCTAAGGAGGTTAGACCATGAGTTGCTTGGACAGATATTGGTCTTTTCCCCCAGTCACCCATGTAGCACCTTCCGGCACTAGACACGCTATGTGGGGACTGATTCTCTTCTAGCTTCCAGCCATGCCATTCCATTTTATGTGTCAACTGTATATGGTGTCTTCAGCAGTAGGGTCTTACCACTAACCTTTCATGGGTCATCAAGTACTCTGATAGAAATCTGTCTGTCTTTTAGGAAATGGTACCATAAAATTCTACTTCCTAAAAGGCAGACCAAATGGCTGAACCTTCACCAGGACCTTACAGGGAACACCTGAACCACAAGACACTGGAAAGGGTAGGTCAAGGCTAACCTTAATATTCTACATCCTCTCTCTCTCTCTCTCTCTCTCTCTCTCTCTATCTCTCTCTCTCTCTTCTCTAACTCTTGTATATTAGTTATCTTTTTCCTCATTTTCTTAGTGGGAACTGACCTGTAACTCCCAGTACCAGTTTGGGGCTATGAGCCTTTGATCAGAGAGACCTACAAGGTTTCCTAAAAAATACTTTCCTTCTTTTAACATATTTATCTGGGGTGTTTTTGCTGCCTAACGTATTGGATCAAAAATGTTTCCTTCCCTCACTTGCTGACCTATATTTTGAATGCTTCATGAATAGTCCCCTATCCAATGTGTCTATTTCATCTTCTTTGGCCCTTCCTGAATCTGAATACAACAAAATCTGGACCTCTTCTAAATGTCAGCTGTGTCTGTTGCTTCCCACAGCCAATATCTTTAATGAACCTTTGGCACTGCAGTTTACCAGACTTCTTCCACCAGCTTGTACACCTGTTGAGATACAGGCCATTCCACATATGGTCATGAGTTTGAAGTCAAACAGATTAAGTTCTGACTTTACTATTCCTCTCTAACCTTTAAAGGTTTTCCTATCCTCTCTGAGTGCTGGCTTTTGTTTCAGTTGAAAAATTCAAATTAAATGAGATTACCTATCTGGTAATTAGGTATATAATCAACAAATATATCAAGTTTTGGGTTTTTTTTTTTTTGAGTGAAAAAAGAAAAGGGGGACTGGGGAGATTGCTCAATGGTTAGTTAAGGGCCCTAGCTTACAAAGCCTATTGCCTGGGTTTGACTCCCTAATACTCATGTAATTCCAGAAGCAAAAATTAGTATTTGCATCAGGTGTGCTTTGCAGTGAGTGGAAAGAGATCACGGCATACACACATGTAAATATACAGATATTTTAAAAGTAAAGGGTTCTGTCTCGGACTTTACAAACATGTGAAAGAATCTAACATTCAATAGGAAATCAACAGTTATCTTGAGTTTGGTACATTGGTGTTTTTCTACAGTTCCAATTATCACATTGAGGAAAGAGCATCACTTAAGGTCAGGAGTTCAAGGTTAGCATGGATTATCCTATCACAAGTTAAAAATAAGGTCAGAAACCAGGTGTAGTAGCACATGCCTTCAATCCCAGCACTCAGAAAGCAGAGGTAGGAGGACCACCATGAGTTCAAGGCCACCCTGAAACTATATAGTGAATTCCAGGTCAGCCTGAGCCAGACTGAGACCCTGCCTCGAACAAACAAAAAAATAATATAAAATGAAATGAGATAAGGCTAGACATAATGGCACATACCTTTAATCCCAGTGTTTGGGAGGCAGAAGTCAATGGATTATCATAAATTAAAGGCCAGCCTGAGACTACATAGTGAATTCCGGGTCGTCCTGGGCTAGAATAAAATCCTACCTCAAAAAAAAAAAAAAATTAAAAACTGACAGAATTTCTCTAATTTACTGTGAAAGCTGCTCTGTGAAAGGATTAATGATCTCAGGCATACATTGATCATTTTTGGTCAATAGACTTGTTCATTAGTCCTCCTTTCTTCTCCATTGCCTGCACTCCTAAGATACCTTCAGCATTTGTTTTTATACACACGTGTGCATGCACATTCCCTCCCCACACTTCATTACATAATTACTTTGTATTAGTGACTAAAGAACTGGAATTTGGGTACAAATATTAAAATACTTTGGGCTGGAGAGATGGTTTAGTGGTTAAGCGCTTGCCTGTGAAGCCTAAGGACCCCGGTAGGAGGCTCAATTCCCCAGGACCCACGTTAGCCAGATGCACAAGGGGGCACACGCATCTGGAGTTCGTTTGCAGTGGCTGGAGGCCCTAGCGCGCCCATTCTCGATCTCTCTATTTCTATCTGCCTCTTTCTCTCTCTGTCGCTCTCAAATAAATAAAATAAACAACAAAAAAATTTAAAAAAATACTAAAATACCTTAAGTAGGTCAACACTTTTATCTTCCTTTACATATTCCTATCCTGTAGTATATCTGTCTATTATTAGGTTTTTGGCTATTATTTTTGTAGCAGAGTTCATAATGTAATTCCCAAAGAAAAATGATTAATAATCCATAGTGGAACATTTTGTAGTAATGTTTATTGGCATTTGTTGAAAGGTACACTAACTGCCATTAGAGAATGAAATGCATATATTCTTCTACTTTGGAAAAAAAAGGAGGGTTATATTTAAATGCTAACCAGCATAGCAGTCATATAAAGATGGTCATGATTTTGAAAATTGGCAAAGAAAAACTTATATTGATTTTGTGGATTATTTTCATATAGTGACATTAAGATTGCATACACACATTGATTTACTATGCAGAACTGCCACAAAGCCTGAAAGGGCAATGCCTGGCTGAAGTGATTGGCATGAACAAAGTTTAATGCCAGTTTCTTTATAGGCACAAGATGATTTTCCATTAATATTTCAAAAGAATAAGTTGTAAAATTCCACTTGGCTAAAAAAAAAAAAGATTTTTCTCTTTCTGCTCAAAATAATTCTCTATGCACAAATTAATGATGTCATAATGTCAGTTTCCATTAGTAACCCTAGGGGATTCTTGTTTTATTTTCTCTAAAAAGAAAATCAAAGCCTCTTTTACATTTGGGGGCTTTGTAAGATTTTTATCATGAGTCTCATAGAAAACTATGAACCATATAACAAGACGGTAATAGATATTTGCTTAACTAAACAATATGGAGGAAACATGAAGCATAGGCATAGTTTGGAGATGACACCAGGCTGTGGCTTTAGTCTGTGGATGGACCTACAGAGGTGAAACTCAAAGGCAGTTCTTATTTTTAGCTTGAAAAAATATGTATGCAAAGCTTAAGATATATGTGATTCAGGAAGACTGTGAAGGACTACTAAAGAGAAAATCGCTCTGCTATGGTCGTCCCAAAATTTGTTTTTACTCAAACCTTTGTTTAACATCCAGCCAAATATGTGCAAGAGAAACTTAATGTAGCTTGTTGATAAAGAATGATGGGTTGATACTCCAACATCAAATATACAGTTAAACTGATTCTGAGGGTTGGATAGAAGCTGAGTAGTTGTTCACACAACTGAAAATACCCCATACTGTTTACAGGACTACATCAGCATATCTCAGTGATGCAATACTTATAGCTGTGTCATAGTCAGAGACAGAACAGGTGTAACATTTCATTACATAATTAAATTCAACAATTTTATTAAATATTAAATATCTTAGTAATTTTTCCAGAACATGAAATAAAAGCACATGTAACCAAGAAATATGCAGTCCCTAAAATAGTTTGAAAGAAAATAGAGCCATTCTGCAGTTGGCTGATCATTGGAGGTTATTCCTTGCTTTAACTTAGCTCATAAATACTATGTCTGTTGGCAGCTTTATCTAATGCTTAAATCTCAAAAAAGATCATAGAGTAGGCAATGTAACAGAGGACTATGTCAATTGAAATAAACTTTAAAACCAACATAAATCAACTAAAAACTTGTAATATACTGATCTTTGGAAAAGTCCCAAACAGCACATAAATAAGAAAGGATAGTATCCAGCATAATTTTAGTGAAAATTAAGTCTCCTCATGCAAAATAATGAAATTGCATCTCATATAGTATATATAGTAAATCAGCTGTAATGGATTAAAGACTTAAAAAAGGAGTCATTAAAATCTTATAAATTACTGGAGAGATGGCTTCGTCATTAAGATGCTTGACTGAAAAGCCAAAGGGCCCATGTAAGCCAGAAGGACAAGGTGGTGCATTGGTCTGAAGTTCATTTTCACTGGCTAGAGGTCTTGGTGTGCCCATTTCTTTATATATATATATACTTTTTTTTTTTCTCTCTCTCAAATAAACAAATAAAGACAATGTCTTAAAGAGAGAGAGTTATAGGAAAGGAGCATGTTCAAATATATCATGTACGTGTGTAAAAATTTCTCAAGTAAAATTTACAAAAAGAAAATATATGAGGAGATGTCTAATTTGAATCAAATTATCATAAGAACCAGATGTTTCCTGCTGATAGAAATACTATATGGATTTTTAAGATTATTTAGTTGAGTTGTAGTTTAATTTAATGTAGTTTAATTTGATATATTACAATCTGATTTTTAGAAGCAATCATTCAGTTGTGGAGTATCTTAAGAGATGTCTGAGAGTTATTCAAATTTAATGATGCAGTACCTATTTATGGTTAACAACATAACTTTCTGACATTGTAGCAGGTTGTTTGTATTGAAAGCAAAAATATTGCATTACTTTACAAGGTATCTCATAAGTTACATTTTTTATTATATTAGCTATTTTATATTTACTAACAAGTAGTATTACATCACATTAAAATATCATCTTTATTACATAAAACAGCTTAATTTCTTTACCTGAAAAATCTATGCATTACTTCTGGATTTGTTAATCATGTTTCAACATCCTAAAGCAGCATATTTAAACAAACCATAGTCAACTATTGAGTGATATTATGGTTTTGTCTTTGAATCAGTTTCCAGGGGAATTGCCCACCATGGAGGGAAAGTATGGGGAGCAGACAGTCTCATCACATCTTAATATCAGCAGGTAGGGCATAGACAGCAAACAACACTTGGAGCAGGGCTGTAACACCTCTAGGCCCAACTTAGTGACAGGGTTCCACATGCAAGATTCCACCTCCTAAAGGATCCGCAACAGGTCCAGCAATTGGGAATTAAGTATACAACAAATGCAGGAGCCTATGGGGAACATGGTACATTTAAACCATAAAAGTCCTTGACTGCACTGATGTGGGTACTGCACTTTGAAAGTTTGCTTTACTGTGATACCTCATTAGCATTGTCCAGATATAAGATCACTTAAAAAAAAATATCTGGTATATCTATAATGGCCTCTCTGGAAGGAATTGGGGAGTAGTGAATATTGTGACTGGCACCATTCCATGGACAAGTGTCCCAGAATAAATGCAAAAGAAGCAGTGAGCAGAGGGCCAGCATTCATCTTTCTTTGTTACCTGTCAGCAAGATGCAGTGAAACCAGCTGTTACATGCATCTGCTGATGTGAGTCCCCACATGATGGGCTCTATTATGAAATTACTAGCCAAAAATCCCCTTTGTTCTTCAAGCTACTTTTACTGGGTATTTTACCATAATAGTAATAAATAAATAAATAATATAGAAAATTGGTACTGAGAAGTAAAATCATAACTGGGATTAACCTGGCCATGTGGTTTGTGGACTTTTGGAAATGATTTGTAGGAGACCTATGGGAGACTTTGAACCTTTGAATCAGAAAATTTCTATGACACAATAATAAGAGCTGAATCAGCCATTTTGGTGGGAGTTTGGAAGACCTGAATGCGAGAGGAACTTGGGCAATGGATGCCCAAGTCATGAGGTTTCAGAGAGGAATAAGGACTCTATTGAGAACTGAGATTCTTGTTATATTCTTACAAAGAATCTGTCCTTCTTCTGTCTGGCTTCTGAAAAGTTGAACAAGACAAAACTTAAAACTCAGGAATAAATTTGTTTTGCAAAGGAAATCTAAGACAAGATAACATTCAGGCTGTGGAATGACTACTGCTCACTTCTATTACACACACCTACACTGACAGAGTGTGTCAGGTAGAAAAAAGTACAGACTGACAAGGAAAAGAAAAGGGAAAAGTTCAACATTGTAAATAAGGTTGGTGCTGTGGAAGCAGCTTTTACTGTTAATGTGATTTGACCATTAAAGAGGAAGTTCCACCTCTGCATTGTGAAACCAGGAAAAGGGTTGAATCCCAGGTAATTACATCATAAGTCTCATTGCCTTGAATGAATAGGCACGATTTAGTACAGAATGAGTGTTGCTGGTTTTCTATCTTTTTTTTTTTAATTAAGAAGATACTTTTATTACATCATGTGCTAGCAGCATATTTTCCCTCCTGCCCTCCCTATTCCTCAGGGCCCTTTTCAGTGGGGTTGGTGATATTCCTCATGGGGTTGTGGGTTGTGCATTGTGGGAGCAGCAGTCAGTTATTTGAGAGAATTGAGTCTTTGGGCATGACATCCCCAACCTGTGACTCTTAGAGTCTGTCTGGCCTCTCTTCATCAAAATTCCCTGAGCCTTGGTGGATGTGTTGAAAGTCTACTTCAGTGATGAGCTCTTAGGAGATTCTGGATTTACGCTTTGGTATGTGTTGAGTATCTTCAGCATCTGTCTCCTTCATCTTGGTGCTCCTTGTCAGACTCACCATGGAAAAAGCACTCTTTCTCATCTCCCCAATTCCTCTGTGGTTTCATCTGGGCCATGGCTGAAATGGGAGGGGTGGTTTATATCCATGGGTCTTGCGACCTTCTGAAAAAGAAAATCAATTCTCCAATGAAGAATTATGCCAGCATAGGTTAAATTAGATACATATTAGTAATTTAGGGAGAGTTTGGTGGATGTAGCCCCTTGTTTAGCTGAAGAGTAGTGAAATCTTGACATTGGAGAACATAATATTCAACTCCACTGGAGTCTGACCTGGTTTCCAGTTCCAGATATGGATTAAATTCCACTGAGCTGATCTCTTAGCCAATCAAAGCCATTGGTTACCCACCAAAGCTGCGTGCCACCATTGCACTGATGTGTACCTTTTACCATGCTGGTTGCTTATGAGTAGTTTAGACCCCTGCTTGCTCACACCATTGTTGGAAACGTTCCTCTACTAACTCATGTACTGCTTTTCAGCATTAGATGGGCTGTCTGGAGACCGTCACTTCTGAATTCTAGCTGGGTCTCCATGTGTTCTGTGTCCACAGCATGTGGTATCTTTAACAATAGGACAAGTGGGTAATCAAGTCTTGTTTTGGGAACCTCATATGTCTTTTTGATTAACAGTTCAATGTGGTTAGAACTGATTTCTGGTACTGGCAGTAATAGGTAAGAATCAAAAATTTTAAGATTACACTTCATCACAACATGTCCAGGAATTCTTCTTCTTCTTTTCAGATGATCCCCATATAATCACATATAATCGTGCTGAGGATATAATCTTTTACACTACCTAAAAGACTGTCTCCTAAAAAGAGAAATGTTTCTATGGTACCCATTCATTTGGGGGTTAATTTTTGTTTATTTCTCACCAACCTTATCTCTCCCTCCCCCTTCCCATCCCCCTCCACCTAAGTCCTTCTATCCCTCTTGTCTGGGCCACAACTTGCCTCTCTGGTATACCAGCAACTCAAGGGGATCCAGGTTAGGAACTGTAGATGAGTGAGAACATGTGGCATTTGTCTTTCTGTGATTGTATGTTCACTGAGAATGATCTGTTCTCAGTACATCATTTTTTTTTCTTATTGCAAAGTAGAATTTCTTTATACCATAACATGCTTATCCATTTGTCCAGTGATGGACATGTGGGTTGATTCCAGTTCTTAGCTATGATGAATTGAGCAGCTATAAACATGGTTCAATAAATATCTCTGTAATGAAGCATGGGACATTTAGAGTAAATGCCCAGTAAAGGAATAACTGGGTCTGTTAGTATTTCTATATTTATCTTTTTCAGACATCTTCATATTGATTTCCCTAGTAGTTGTACAAGTTTATGTTGTCACCAACAGCAAATGAAAGTTCCTCTTTCCCCATATTTTCACCAGTATTGTCATCATTTGATTTTTTAATGATTGCCATCCTGACTGGAGTGAGATGGAATATCATAGCTAGGGATGTTGAACATTTACTTAAATGTATGTTAGCCATTTACATTTCTTCCCATGAGGATGTCCTAGTCAGGTCTCTAGCCCCATTTTTTTTTAGGGTTTTTTTTAATTGTTTAGTTCTTTTAGTTTGTTTTGGATTCTAGATAGTAGGCCTCTGACAGTGATACATCTGGTGAAATATTTATCCCATTCTGTAGGAAATCTATTGGCTCTGCTTATGTTATGTTTGTCTATGCAAAAGATTTTTAGTTACATGGCATCCCATTGGCTGAGTGATTGGTTAATTTCCTGGGCTACTGGGGTATTGGTAAGGAAGTCCTTCCCCACTCCAATATTATGGAGGGTTCCTTCTATTTTTTTCTTCCAGTACAAGAAGAGTTTCAGGTCTTATATTGAGGTCTTTAATCCATTTAGTGATAATTTTTGTGTATGGTGAGATGAGTATATCTAGCTTTATTTTTCTACATATTACCATCCAATTTGTCCATCATCATTTTTTGACAATGCTGTCTTTTTTCCAGTCTACATTTTTGGCACCTATATCAAAGATCAAATAGCTATAGTTACATGTTTTAACATTTGATTTCTTCAACTCTGCTCCATTGGTCTATATTTCTGTTTTCATGCTAGTGTGATGCTGTTTTTGTTATTATGGCTTTCTAGTATAGCTTTATATCACATATGGTGATACCTACAGAGGTGTTTCTTTTATTCAGGATATGTTTAGATATCTGAGGGCTGCTTACATGCCATATGAATTTTGAGAACATTTTTTTTTTCTATCTCTCTGAAGAATAATGCTGATATTTTGTTGGTATTGCATTAAATCTGTATATAGCTTTTGGTAGAACTGCCATTTTCACAATATCAATTCTATCTATCCAGGAGCATGGAAGTCATAACTTCTTAAGTTCTCCTCAATTTCTTTCTTGAGTATGTTATGTTTTAATTGTATAGATTTTCACATCCTCAGTTAATGTTATCCTCCAAGGTATTTGGATTTTGTTGTTGTTGTTGTTACTGTGGAAAATGGGACAGCCTTGTTCATTTGTGTTTCTGTATATTTGTCCTTTGCATGTAGGAAAGCCACTGATTTTTATATGTGGACTTTGCATCCTGGCATTTTACTCAAAGGATTAATCACCTTTAGAAGTTTTGAGATGGAGACTTTTTGGATCACTTATATATAGGATCAAGTAATCTGCAAATAGCAGTAACTTGACTTCTTCCTTTCCAATTTGCATCCCCTTTATGTCTTTTTCCTGTCCTACTACTTGTTCTAGGACTTCTAGTACTATGTTAAAGAGGAGAGGTGAGAGTGGCCACCTATGTCTTGTTCCTGTATCTTAATGGGAACTCCTTGAGTCTTTCTCCATCAAGTATTATATGGGCTTTAGGTTCTTTATATATAGTCTTTTTTTTGTTTAGTGTTTTTTTATTTTTGTTTGTATTAGTTTTCTATTCAGCAAATACAGGCAGTTTGGTACCATTATTAGGCTCATCCTTGACCTACCCCCTCCCCAGTGGCCCCTCCTTGTTGATGTATATGGGTCATGCATTGTGGAGTTAGCCCACAGTTATTGGTACAATAAATGTCTCTGCATATCATGCTCCAACATGTGGCTCTGACATTCTTTCCGCCCCCTCTTCTGCAAAATTTCTCTGAGCCATGTTGGGTTCATTTATATATAGTCTTTATTCTGTTGAGATATAAAATGTCCCTTCCCATTCTTTCCAAGATTTTGGTCATGACATGATGTGTTATTTTCTCAAAGGCCTTCTCAGCATCTATTGAATGATCATGTGATTCTAGTGATTAAGTTTATTTATGTGGTATATTCTGTTGATTGATTTCCATATGGTGAACCATCCCTGTATTCCTGGAATGAAGCCTACTTGATCAAGGTGGATTATACTTTCTATGTGCTGTTGAATTCGGTTTGTGAGGATTTTGTTCTGGATCTTGGCATCTAAGTTCATTAGTGTTATAGGCCTATAGTTTTCCTTTCTTGTTGTATCTCATTCTGGTTTGGGTAATAGAGGGATGATAGCTTCATAAAAGAGTTGGGAAGGATTTCCTGTTCTCTTATTATATGAAATACTTTAAGAAGAATTTGTTTCAGTTCTTTAGTAAATGTCTGATAGAATTTGGCTGAGAAGCCATCTAGTCCTGGGCTTCTCTTTTTGGCAAGTTTTTTTTTAATTATATCTTCAATAAATGTTATAGGTTTGTTAATAGATTAATCTGCTCTGGCTTTAGTTTTGGTCGGTGGTATGTGTCTAAGAATTCATCCATTTCTTCCAGATTATCCAATTTTGTGGAGTAGAGGTTTTGAAGCATGCTCTGATAATTCTTTCAATTTCATTGATGTCTTTTGTGACCTCTCTTTTTCATTTCTGATTTTGTTATTTTGAGACTTCTCTTTTATTTGGCTTGATAAAATTGGTCAGGGGTTTATCAATATTGTTTATTTTCTTGAAGAACCAACTCTTTGTTTCATTAAGTTGCTTAATTGTTTTCTTGGTTTCTAATTCATTGATTTCTGCTCTGATCATGATTATTTCTTTCTGTCTGGAACTCTTAGGGTTGAATTCTTCTTGTTTTTCCAATGCCTTTAGGTGAATGGTTAGATTATTTAATTTGGAATCTCTCTGTCTTTGCTATGAAGGCTTTTGTGTTATGAATTTTCCCTTAGGGCTGCCTCCATTGTGTCCCATAAATTTTGCTAAGTGGTATTCTTATTGTCATTCAGTTCTAGAAACATTACAATTTTTTTTTTTGATTTCTTCTACTACCCATTTATTGTTTAAAAGTGTGTTGTTTAGTCTCCAGGAGCTGGTAGAATTCCTAGAGTATCTATTGTTAGCTTCTAGTTTTACAGTATTGTGATCTGACATGATGTAAGAACTTAAAATTGTTTAGAGTTTTAACTGAATTTATGGAGGCAGGCTTTATGTTCTAATATATGATCTATTTTGGAGGCTCCATGGGCTGCTGAGAAGAATGTGTTTCCTGTAGAATTCTGGTTGAATGTTCTGTAGATGTATATTAGATCTAGTTGATCTGTGGTGTTGTTGAGCTCTCTTACTTCCCTATTGATTTTCTTCTTGGATGATCTGTCTCTTGCTAGTGGATTATTGAAGACCCCAATTATGATGGTGTTGGTGTTTATTTCTGTTTTGTCAAGAAATTTTTGTTTTATAAAATGAGGTGCTCTTGTGTTTGCTGCACATAAATGTATGACTGTGATATCCTCTTGCTGGACCATTCTCTTGAAGAGTAAGAAATGGCTTTATTTGTCCTCTTTGATTACTTCTGGTATGTAGTCTATTTGATCAGATATTAACATAGCAATACCTGCTTATTTCTTATCGCCCTCCTTTAACTCTGAGAAGGTATCTGTCTTTAGTGGTGAAGTGGATTTCCTGAAGACAGCAAATTTATGGGTCAATTTTGCTGATCCACCATGTTAATTTGTGTCTTTTAATGGGTGAATTAATATCATTAACATAACAGTGAGGTTTGATTTATTCTTTGTCATGTTGGGTGCTTAGGGGTTTGGTGTTTTCCTGGGCTTTGTACTTTTTAGATTGTACTAGTTTGGGTTATTTTGATCTTGTTCTTGCAGTCCTGAGATTTTTTTTTTTTTTTTTTGACTATTCTGTGTTAAGTATTCCCTGGAATACTTACTCTATAAGTTTGGCTTAGTGTTCATATAATCATGGAAAGTTTTTTTCTTTTTTCATGTAGTATGAGAAATACTTTCACTGGGTATATTAGTTTGGATTGGAAGTCATAATTCTTTAGACTTTGAAGTATTCCAGTCCAGGCCCCATCTGGGTTTCAGGGTATCCATTGAGAAATCTGAAGTAATTCTGGTGGGGGGGTTGCTTTGTATGTAATATTTTGGTTCCCTCTTGCTGCTTTTAGCACTCTCTTTGTTTACATTGTTTAGAGTTTTAAGGATTATGTGACTTGTAGAGTTTCTCCTTTGGTCCAGTCTGTTTGGGGTTCTGTTAGATTATTATATCTTAATGGGAGTCTTTTGAGAGGGCAAGAAAGTTTGCTTCAATAATTTTGTTAAATAAGTTCTCCATGCCTTTGTTATGGATCTCTTCCCATCTGGTATACCCCATGATTTGAATGTCAGGTTGTTTTAGGGTATCCCACAGTTCCCTCGTTTTTTGAACTTATTGAAGTTGTCAGACTCTGAAGTATTTTTTCAGTTTTGTCTTCCAGCTCTTACGTTCTGTCCTTTTCACACTTAACTCTGTTCTGGAAGGCTTCTAGAAATGTTTTCACTAGCTTAATTTTGTTTGTATTATGTATCACTTTTATCTGTATAGTATCCATCCCTTTATTGCTTTCCAATTTCAGGCCATGTTTTGAATATTCTTAATGCCTCTTGGAATTCATTCTTGTGTTCACTAATGCTAATGTCTTTGTTAAACTGGACCAGCTGGTTGTTTAGCTCCTCTTTTGTTTTATCTTTTTTTTTTTTTTTTTAGTTCACTTAACTCTCTTTTGAGGTCTCTTCTGTGTTTTCTATTTGTTCAAGTCTGGTGAAGATAGCTATGTGGTTTTATTTATGTGACTACTGGTATTTGGTGTTTTTCTGAGTTCTGCCATTTGCTTGGCCAGGGTCACACATCTTATGTCTTCATTTTGAGGGTCTTTTCCTGTTGTCTCTATATTTTCATTGGAGATTTCCATTTTGGGACTAGGCAACCTTGTTGTAGCTCCCTCCTTTTGATGTTTCATGGTGGTTTTGTTGGATTGTGGTCTGCCCATCACTGTGTGTCTTATTTAATTAAGGAGGAAACAAGTTGCATTATCTTCAGTGAGTGTTCAATTATATGTTTGACTATGGTAGGCAAATGGTGACTTTGTGCTTTGGGATGAGCTGTTTGTGAAAGGCAAAAGTGTAGCAGTTCCTCTGTGCTGGTGCTTACTATCAAAGTTGGGATTTAAGGTTTGGGATTCCTTTTGGGCTGTTTTATTTTTATTTATTTATTTTTTTAAAAAAATTAATTAGTTTTGTATTTAGCAAATACAGTCAGGTACCATTATTAGGATCATCTGTGACTTACTCCCCTCACCTTGGCCCCTCCTTGTTGAGGTATATGGGTCATGCATTCTGGAGTTAGCCCACAGTTATGGGTAGGAAAATGTCTCTGCATAGCATGACCCAACATGTGGCTCTGACATTCTTTCCACCCCTCTTCTGCAAAATGTCCGTGAGCCATGTTGGCTTCATTTTTGGTCTGTTTCAGTGATGAGGTGTTGGGGAACTCTGGGTCTCTGGAAATCTGATTTGGTAGGACTTGATTTTTATCTGTGTTGATCTCCTTCACCCTTGTGCTGGTACCCAGTTCACCAGGAAAAACAGCACCATTTTGGGCTGGTTTTAGCTATGCCTTTCCTGTAGCATTTTTTCCTGCTCTCCTACTGGTCCAGATGAGTGCTGAGGCAGTGGAGGGTGCCTCTGGGGGAGCCAAAAAGAGCTGAACCTGTGTGTGGGATGAGATAGAAAAGCGCAAAAGCAGTGCCCAGGGTGGAGGGAGGGAGGTCGTGCGTGTGTTTTAAGATGCAGTGGGCAGGGCCCAGAAACAGGAAGGCATTGTCGTGACCACCTCGACCAGCAAGAATGATGTGACCCAAGAGCTCTTTAAGCAGTTTATTCAGGAACCTTGAACAATCTTCTGACCCCAGGGAGAGCCAACCCACAAGCTAAGTAGTCCTGCGCTAGCCAACCCTAGTGAGCCACGTGGCCCATGCAGATAGGTACACAATTAAGAAAGCAGAATTAGTTAAGCAGCCTCAGCCAAATAAGGACTTGTTTATCCCAGAGAGCGCTCGCTATTGGGCTAGCGGAAGGCCGAAGCCGACGCCATCTTTATGGCGCGGCACATAGCAGCTCTCCACAGTTCTCCCTTTTTGTTTTAAACGAAACAGGTGAGAGTAGAGGTCTGAGCTCTGTAGTGAAATCCAGTACTGATTTTTCCAGAGGCGGGAGTAAGGATGGATATTATGGGGAAAGGACGGTACTAACCCGCTTTCTCTCAGACATGCTCTCCTCTAGGCTGCTAACTGCAGGCGGCATACCTAGAGTGCAGTGCTTTGCCTCGCAACCTGAACGTGCTGAGTATTCTAGCTCTTCATGACAGCAAGCCATGCATAAGGGGACTGTCCTGCCTCAATGGCTGTAAAGGCCTGAATAATCGTAGCTGCATTCCTTTGCTGTGTGAGCCTCATCTTGCACAGACACCACAGGCCTACCAAGAAGGCCAACACCAGGAGACCAGCCATCGCTCCCAATAGCACCATGACAAATGGGAGCCCACCTAGGCTGAGGGGGAACATCCATGCCATCTCCATAACTCTGAGGCCATCGACCACTAATCCAGGAGGCATTAACTGAAAATTGGCCTGGGCTCCAAGGGGCTTCCGTCCAGGCAGCAGACTGATTATAAAGCATCACACATGGGCTTATTTGACTAATATTACTTACCAGCAAAAGGCACAAACTTCCCACTAGTGGTACACTAACATTGCCTTCAATGGGACTAATTTCCCCATCCAAGGGCAAATAGGAGAGATCTAAACTTTTATTGCTAGCAAAAAAGCGAGGGAAAACTTGGGCATTATATTGAACCGGAAGAGGCTTTGGAAACACCAAAAGATCCCCCATTGAGGTTCCGCCTGAATCAGACTCCACCTCAGGCCTATCAGCATCTATAGCAGAAGGATCTTCATGTTGGACTTTTCTGGTCAGTCTCTCGGGCACCCACACAGGATCCTGATGATCCTGAGGAAAAACACAAACAGACCCTCTCGTCCATGTCAATACAGGATCAGGGCCATGCCACGTTCCCGTGAGCACATCTTTCCATTTAACATATCCTTTCAGGGATCCACCTTGACATTGATGACGATCTGCCACGGAAAGGCCATCCACATCCAACTTTAAAAAATTAAGAGTAAAAAGAGCTAGAGATATTCTTTCCTTGGGGGTGCAGCCTTGGCCTATCCAAATTTAAAAAATTAAGAGTAAAAAGAGCTAGAGATATTCTTTCCTTGGGAGTGCAGCCTTGGCCTATTCCCCCTTTTTGTTTTTGTAAGCATTCTTTTAATGAGCACATTCCACAATTCCTTGTCCTTGAGGATTATAGGGTAATCCATGATTAAGCTGTACCTACATCTGTTTGCAGAAGGAGGTAAAAGTCTGAGCCGTGTAGGCTGGTCCATTATCTGTTTTTAGTTGTTGCGGCTTCTCCCATGCCGCTCAGGCTCCCAAGCAATGTTCTATGACATTGCGAGCTTTTTCTCCACTCAAGGGGGTAGCATAAATGACACCTGAACAGGTGTCCACAGAAACATGAACATATCTTAAAGTTCCAAATTCTGAAATATGTGTTACATCCATCTGCCAGATCTTAAGCAGCATCAACCCTCTAGGATTTGCCCCTACACTGGGAGGATGATGGTGAATCACACATTGAGGGCAATCTAGAACTACCTGTCTGGCATTTGCTCGAGACAGATGAAATTTCATTTGTAAGGTCTTAGCGTTGACATGGAAAGTCTGATGAAATTGTTTGGCTTGATCTAAAGACGAACTCAAAAATATACATTCCATTCTGGTCCACTGGTCTACAACATCATTTCCTTTACTTAATGGTCCAGGCAATCCTGTATGCGCTCTAATATGTTGAATATAAAAGCAATGTTTTCTATGCCAAATCAAATTTTGTAACTCTTGTAATAAGGCATATACAGTACTGTTATTCTTTATAGGGCCTGCTATTTCTAAAATTTTTACTGCATTAACTACATATGCTGAATCTGAAATCAAATTAAATGCAAATTGACAATTTTTAAACACTTCTAACACGATTTTCAATTCCACAATTTGAGGAGAGCCTGGTTGAAACTGGCATAACACAGGTTCCTGCTTCTCTATCATATAAGCCCCACAACCTGTCTTTGAACCATCAGTAAATACATTTGGTGCTCCCTTAAGGGGAGATATGGAGGTGATTTTAGGAAAGATTACAGGATGTTCCTTGAAAAATGATAATAAAGGATGTTTTGGATAATGATTATCTATCACTCCATCAAAACTACACTGTAAAATTGCCCAATCATCTACAGTGCCACATAAGATCTTAATTTGATGACTAAAATAGGGCACTATAATCATGGCAGGAGCAACTCCAAAAAACACCAAACATTGTTGTGTACCATTTAAAGCTAGAGCAGCAACCGCAGTGGGATAATGTTCTATGGATTTAACTGGGGAAACTTTTGGATATATCCATAATAATGGTCCATCCTGCCATAATAAACCTGTAGGTTGACTATAGGTGGAAAATATACATAGTGTAATGGGCTTACCTTCTCGCCATGTTTGTAAAAGTTTATATCTTTGATCTGGTTCTTCATGATTGCAGGATGGCACGGTAAATGCAAACCTTTCACTATCTTGTTGACACAGAGGAATGGAGAAAAAACAATCTTTAATATCAATAACGATTATAGGCCAGGAAGCTGGCAATGATGATAACAACAGCAACCCTTGTTGTACTGGGTCCATAATCTGCATTTGCTGATTAATAGCTCTCAAATCATGCAGCAAACGTCATTTACCAGATTTCTTTTTAATCACAAATATGGGTGTATTCCATGGTGACACTGAAGGTTTTATATGTTTTAAAATTAACTGCTCTGCCACTAATTCCTTAGCAGCACTTAAATTTTCAGAGGAGGGCTGGAGAGATGGCTTAGTGGTTAAACGCTTGCCTGTGAAGCCTAAGGACCCCGGTTCGAGGCTCAGTTCCCCAGGTCCCACATTAGCCAGATGCACAAGGGGGCGCGTGCGTCTGGAGTTCGTTTGCAGAGGCTGGAAGCCCTGGTGCGCCCATTCTCTCTCTCTCCCTCTATCTGTCCTTCTCTCTGTGTCTGTCACTCTCAAATAAATAAATAAATAAAAATTAAAAAAAAAAATTTTCAGAGGAGAGTGGCCACTGAGGAACCCACACTGGCCCCTCTGTCTTCCAAGTGATGGGAATCCCTTCCTCAGCGGCCCCTATGAAAAACCCAGACCTTGCCTGGGGCTTCCCTGTTGAGTGGTAATTGGACTTTTACGTCCTTGCAGGTACTTCCCTACCCCATACCTTGGATGGTACCCCATATCCTGCATAATCTTTTGGGAAATTTCTGAGTATTCATTACTTAACTTAAAACCCATGTCTTTTAATAGGTCTCTTCCCCAAAGGGAAATAGGAAGTTCTAGCACATATGGTTGCATGACCCCAGAATGTCCCTCCTGATCTTGCCATTTTAACTGTCTTGCACTCATATCTGGAGTTTTTGCATAGCCTAGGCCTTGAAGAGTTTGAGAAGAAGCCTGTATTGGCCAATTGGATGGCCAGTCTCTTTTGGAAATAATACTTTTATCTGCCCTGGTATCCAGAAGCCCAAGAATTTCTTTGCCTTCAACCCTTAATTTTAATGTAGGTCTCTGCTCAAGATCCAGGGATAAAAATGTTAAATCATTCCCTGTGGACCCAAATCCTTTATCTCCTCTCTCTCGTAAATTAGTGGTAAAGCTTTCATGAAGGCTGGGTAAAATATATGATCTCTGGGGGAAATGGCCACAATCCCTTGAGGGGAAGACACCATGATCTTAACTACACCGGTAAAATCTGGATCAATCACGCCTGGATGAACTATCAGGCCTCGTAGGGCTGACGATGATCTTCCTAGCAACAAACCAACTGTACCCGGTGCTAGGGGTCCTTTAAAATCAGTATCCACCACCTGGACCCCCATGCGAGGAGTTAATATGAGTCTGATGGTGGCACGGAGGTCCAATCCTGCTGAGCCCGCAGTGGCTCTCCGCGGTCCCTCGGATGACAGAGGGTGGGCCATCTCTTCACTTCCTGGTTGTTGTTCTGACTCTCTACTGCCCCATATATTTGTGGGCCCTAGTGGTGTGGGCCCCGCTGTCCATTGTTTGGATGGGCTCCACCATAACCTGGACTAAGAAGTTGCCCATTAATATCCTTCACAGATCTGCATTCATTAGCCCAGTGGTTCCCCTTTTTACATTTCGGACATAGCCCAGGCTGCCTGGGGCGTTGGCTGTTTCCTGTACTTGGTGTATTTTCCCTCTCAGGGCATTGCCTTTTAAGGTGTCCCATCTTGCCATATCTAAAGCAAGCCTTTGAACCTCCTCTCTTGTTTTGAGACAGCTGTACCACAGCCGCTGCAAGACCAGCATTTGTCAGGGGTCCTCCTAGTTCTCTACAAACTTTCATCCAAGCCTCCAGTCCCTTGATCTTATATGGGGTAATAGCAGCTCTGCATTCTTTTGTACATTGCTCATAAACTAACTGTTTTATAAGGGGCATAGCAGCATCAGGATCCCCAAAAATCCTTCCTGCCGCTTCTACCATTCTCACCACAAAGTCAGAGAATGGCTCCATGGGTCCTTGTAAAATCTTAGTAAGATTACCACTGACTTCTCCTTTGTTTGGCAAGGATTTCCATGCCTTAATGGCAATCTGATTGACCTGTCCATAAACCTGTACAGGATATCCTGCCTGCTGGTTGGCAAACCTTCCCTGTCCTAGCAACATATCTCTGTCCCAGATGGGATTTCCATCCCTAGCATTGACAGCAGCCTGCTCTGTAGCAAATTCAATTGTAAAGGCTCTCCAATCTAAATATTGTCCTGGACACAAGCAGGCTCGGGCTAGTCCACCCCAATCATTTGGGGTCATGCAGTGCCTGTTCAAAGACTCTACTTGCGCTATGGTGAATGCAGCAGTTATGCCATATGTTCTGACTGACTCAGCTAGGGACCTGATGACCTTAAAATCAAGAGGCTCCTCATAGCGGTTACCCTGAGCATCTTGAAAAACTGGACAAGCAAGTTGTAGCTCTGATCTTACAGCTCACCACACTTCCGGGCAAAAGGAACGTCCTGAACCTCCCGAGGGAGCTGGGTTGCCCGACTCATCGTACAATGGCGGAGCAGAAGGGATCTTTTTCAGCTGTCCCGCTGTACTATTGGGCCCTGACTTTTCTTTTTCCTTCTTCTTATCCTTCAAAGAATGTTTTTCCATCCTCTCTACCAAAGCTTACAGCTCCTCATCTGTATCAGAGCAGTCTGTGTCTGTTGTTTCCCTTTCTCCTGACTTCTCTGATCTTTCTTCCTTTAACATTTCTAAAGCTGTTTGTCCTTCCTCCACTGCTCTGCAGTACCTCTGGTCCTCGAGACAGCGTCTAATCAGCTTCCAGATTGGTTTAACTCCTGCCTTTAAAGTTCCCTGATCCCAAGCGAAGTCCAGATCCCTCCCTAACTTATTTCAGCATGCGACCGTTAGGTTACCCGACATCGCAAACCGGGGGCGACAGTATCACACTCATTCAAAAATCTCTCTAGGGTACTTTTCTTAACTTTTAAATTCTTTGACAAAAGCAGCTCCTGAAGAGCCAAAAAAATTGGGTGCGAATGAGAAGCACCCATAGTTACTTTTACCTTTAACTCTGCTCACTAGTCTGCAGTGACTTTACTTTCGGTTCGCTATCACCGCGAACTCTTCTTCGCTCTCTTTTTATCTACAGAGTAGAGCACAAGTTGTCGCTTCGCTGTGATCTTTATTGTCCCACCTTACCTTAGGGAACTTACCAGCGCTGCCCTGACTGCAAAAAGTTCTGAGCCTCCTTCGAGAGAGAGGTTCCCCATACGGGCCACCACTTGTCGCGACCACCTCGACCAGCAAGAATGACGCGACCCGAGAGCTCTTCTTTAAGCAGTTTATTCAGGAACCTTGAACAATCTTCTGACCCCGGGGAGAGCCGACCCACAAGCTAAGTAGTCCTGCGCTAGCCAACCCTAGTGAGCCACATGGCCCATGCAGATAGGTCCATGATTAAGGAAGCAGAATTAGTTAAGCAGCCTCAGCCAAATAAGGACTTGTTTATCCCAGAGATCACTCGCTATCGGGCTAGTGGAACGCGGAAGCTGGCGCCATCTTTAAGGCACAGCACATTGCAGCTCTCCACAGGCATAACATTCAAAGATGCAGTGGCTGGACCAGGAGAAGAAAGCAGCATGCTCACAGGTTCAGTGGGCGGGACCAAAGGAGAGGAAGCCTAGTGATCACGGAGGTAGTTGGGGCTGAGAAGGCAGGGTATTCATAAATGCAGTTTGAGGGTAAGTGAAAAAGGTAAAGAGTGCAGGTATCTGTCACTAAGAGATGCAATTAGGGGGAAGGGAGGGCCCAGGGACCCCTCCAACAGTTGTCTTGTGGTGCGGGCTCCAGAAATCTGGGAAAATGCAAGGGCTGAGGTTTGTGCGCAGTACAGAACCTGTCCAGGTAATGGCAGCTGGGGCGGGTGGTGGTTAGGCGGGGTGTGGGCGGGAGTCTGGAGGGTTTAGTGGGTTAGCCACAAGTGTGGTAATAAAGAGATTCCCAGGTGTGCCCCTCCCTGCCAGCACAATGGAGGTCAGCTCAGGTGTACTCCAACTGGTGCCCACAAATCTTGGCTGATGTTTCCCCAAGAGCTGAAGCATGGTTAGAAGGATGCCATCTTATCAGAAATCACATACAATTGTAATTTCTAATGTAAAAATCCATTCATGAATAGTCTAAGGGCCTGACACTTGACGATGTCAATTGTCCTCATGTTTAAATGTAGAAATAACAACGATATGGAAATCACATTCATAAAATATTAGCGTTAAAATGTACATGACCGAAATGTAAGCAGACATCCCTTCCTCTTTGCAGATTCTGAGTCACATGTCAACAGTGAGCTCACTTCCCACAAAGAGAACATATATTTGTAGCAGAGGATTAAAGGCAAATAAGAGAACAGGGGGAAAAAAAGAAAACAAAACAAAACAAAACAAAAAACACCTAAGAGCCAGGAGGGAATGTGTGCATCCATGTCCTATCTGATTTCAGTTCCCAATCAGTATGGAAAATAGATTTTATAAAAATAGATCCAATCTAGCAGCAGTAAATGCCCAGTCACTTCTGTGCACTGAAATGTTTGGGATAGAGTCAGGCAAGTGTCCTATTGGGGAAGCCTCATTTTCAGGATTGAAAACATCCACTGTTAGGACATCAGTACTGCCGGCAGAGGGGTCACTCCCTCATAGGCTGGCCACATGTGCAGCAGATGAGCATGCATACACCCTCAAGCTGACTCCAGGGTTCGACTGGCAGGACCACACACTCACAGCGTAGGCTGTCCTCTTTCTTGCCCTGCAGCCCTTCCTGACTCACCTTTCTTCATTCTCTTCACAGGACTCAACTTCCTGCATGGATTTTCTCCTTTTGTTAACTTTTATTTATTTATTTTTCAGTTTTGACTTTTAATAATGTACACAACATATTTTGCTGCTCAATTGCACTCTTGGTGTCCTCTCCTTCCCATGAACACCCTTCTTTTTCTCAATTAATCCCTAATTTACTTTCAAGTCTTTTTTTTTTTTTTAACCCATTAAGTTACCTGGGAATGCTTGCATGACCATGGGTAAAAGGTACTTTATTATGTAATGGACAGCTTATGAGTGGACACCCCTCATTAATAAACCTGATTCTCCTTTTCCTGGCATTGATTAGCTGTCATTAGCTGTCTTGGGAGGAGTGGGGTTTTGCATATCCTTCCTCCCATTGATAGACCAATCCTGTGTCTTGGAAACCACAGCTACTGTGAATTTATGAGGTAGTGGCCATGTCATATGTAAAAGTCAGCATGTAGTAGTCCACTTCCCACCCTCCTGATCTTATATTCTTTTTTTTTTAACAAATCTTTTTGTTGTTGTTTATTTTACTAATTTGAGAGTGACAGACACACAGAGAAGCAGATAGATAAAGAATGGCTGAGTAAACGAGCTTACATGGGTCCTGGAGAATCGAGCCTTGAACCAGGGTCCTTAGGCTTCATAGGCAAGTGCTTAACTGCTAAGCCATCTTTCCAGCCCAATCTTATATTCTTTATGACCCATTTTTCATGAGGCTGCTCCCTTATTGTATTTGTGCTGGTATGGTTGATTGTTTAGATAGACTGTGTCAAAAGTTCCCAAAGAGGTTCTTATCCACCTATGTTCTAGGAACTTTTCTTATTGTTATGGCAGGGAACTCATGGAATCAAGGGGTGGGAGGATGGCTATGAGGATTGCATTTATTCAAGAATCAGATGTAAAACAGGAAGTGTGGCATGGCTATGAAAATGTCAAGGCCCACCCCTGAGTAATTCATTTCCTTCAGCAAGGTTCGATCTACTAAAGTTTCCACAACCTTCCCAAATAACCACCAGCTGGGGTACAAGTGGTCAAACACATGGGACTATGGGGAATACATCACATTTAAAACATAACAGAAAGCTATTTGATAATCCTATTATACCTTTCAGTTTTAGTGGGCCCTTGTTCATGGCTTGTGTCATACACATGAGCTTCTTAGCATTCTAGACCCTATTTAGATGAGGTAGAAAGGGAAACTGCGGTTGTTTGGTTTTGTTTTGAAGCCCTGATATTACTTAAGGGTGAGGTGAAGTTGGTTCTTATTCTGAATAAGACTTTATTCTGGAGAAACCTCTAGACAGATTTAAAAATTGTTATTTCACTGTTAAAGAGTTCTTGTGGGTATACCCTTGATTGAGTGATGGCTGTTCAGACACACCATTTCCCTAAGTGTGATCTAGCACATATTTGGCCTCTGGCAATTCATTCCTCCCCTTGTGTGTGTTTTCCTAAAATGATGGCTCTGGAATCTTCTTTTAGAATATTGTAACAAAGTTTTTCTGGATGTGTTTCAATACATTAATACAACAGGTTGTTCTGTGATATCAGCATTTGAGTGGATCAAATAAATTACCAGCCTTTATTGCATTCAGGTAAATTCACATCAGCAAAACAGAAGTGCACACTTCCAAAATGTTTACATGTCAGTGTTGAAGCCAAAATTCTTCAGTTATGTAAGAATGAGGAGAATTTCTTTATAAGAACATTAATTTATGCCATGAAAGTATGTGATCAGTGAAATCGTTGACATGCATTTTAGTTTTTGAAAGAATAGAAAATAAAATCAGTTAGTAGAATGAATAATAAAGCATGATAAATTTAATAATTAAATGTTTTCAACCCAATAGTGAATATGGGGATTGTGGAGATGGTTTGGCAGTTAAAAGCTTTTGCTTACAAATCCTGCTAGCATGGATTCAATTCTCCCACACCCATTCATTCCTTTTCAGTGGCATGAAGCCCTAGCACACCCATACACAAAGTGCACACACATGTGCAAATAAATAAATAACCATTTTTTGAAAAGTGAATGTTATAGGTACATTTCTAAAAGATAAAGAACAAAATATTTCTAAAGATTCACACAGAAACTTAATATCAATGCAACTTGGTGTTGCTGTACTTCCATAGTACAGTTTAAGCCATGCATACAAACTTCCTAGATACAGTCAAAGGCCCACATAAGGAATGTTCAATTATCCATAATTTCGTAACTCAGACATAACACACTAAAATTTGTGCATTTTCACTGCTGTCATCTTTTTTTTAAAATTTTTTATTATTATTTATTTATTTGAGAATGACAGACACAGAGAGAAAGACAGATAGAGGGAGAGAGAGAGAATGGATGCGCCAGGGCTTCCAGCCTCTGCAAACGAACTCCAGACGCGTGCGCCCCCTTGTGCATCTGGCTAACGTGGGACCTGGGGAACCGAGGCTTGAACCAGGCTCCTCAGGCTTCACAGGCAAGCGCTTAACCTCTAAGCCATCTCTCCAGCCCTGTTATCTTCTTTTAATTCAACAAATTTACTTATTTGCACAAATATATCACACACACACATTTTTCTATTATGTAAACCTTCTAAGTTACAGGTAATGGAACATCTGTTCCTCAAAGGCATAGATCATTACATCTCTTCAGCGAAAACAATTATTAGTAATATGGGCTGTGGAGATGCTCCTTGCACAAACATGAGGACCTGAGTTTGGATCCCAAAAATGTAGTCATCATGACACACACCTATAATCTCAGATGTGGGAGGCTGGGCCATCGAAACACTGGTGCTCCCCTGCCAGCTAGTCTAACTGACTCAGTGAGCTCTAGTTCAGCAAGAGACTCTATCTCAAAGAAAATAAATAAAGGGTAATTGAGAAAGACACAAGATCTCAATGTATGGCCTTCACATATGTGTGCACATAGGCACCCACATACATACATCCACAAATACATATATACACACACCACACACACAAAGAAAAAGAGCCAAAAACTCACAATATGCTATTATGTGTTCATCTCTTTTCAATTCTTTGTGTGTGCATACATATATATTTATGTATCATATATTTATTCATGTTTATTACATTATATATTATACATATATACCTTAAATATTATATATATGTGTGTATATATATATATTTTTTCTAAACAATTGTGTGACTTTTGTATAACTGGTATTAATACTGGTATTAATATGGTATTAATGTACCATAACATAATTTGTAAACTTAACAGTTCATTTGCTTATTTACACATCATCTCAAGGAGATTCATTCCTTCTGTTTTCTTTCTGCACTTACATTATACTGTGCACCATTTCAAGTTATTTTAACTTAGTTCTACTAATGGCTATTGAAATTGGTCCAGAATTCCTTTCTAACTGTAACGACATAAACAAAAAGTGTCTCTTTTTATTAATAGCTTGGCTAATAGCAGCTATAACCCAGTATGTTTTATATGGAATGAAAATCACACATTATGTTAACAACTTGTACCATATTTGCACTGATCACCTAAAACTTAACAAAAGTCTACTTCTACAATCCTCAAGCATTGATGTATAAGATAGGATAAGGTAGGTCTAATACTAACATGAAATATTTAATTGGTTTCATCAACTTGTGAAAATTTCAAAGTATTTAAAAGAGGACAATTGCTGGTTGAAAATGCCATGAGAACCACTGAGCAGCCTACACATTGGACAAGCAGTGCTGATGTTATAGGATAGCTCAGCACAATCAAGTTACATTTATGCATGGATAAAAAAAATGGATCCACATATGCATATCAGTAAGTGTCACCATATATCACAATGACCCAATGAAGGATAAAGTCATGCTACCATCTAAATACATGGGGGAAAATAATTTGACAGAATTTAACATCTTTTCAAGATTAAGATACAAAAAAAAATAATCAAAAAGATTCTCTGTTATATTCTAGATAAGAATTAAAATAATTCTAAGAAATCTGACTATATTCCATAAAAGTCAAGAGGATTCTTAAGGGGCAGGAGAGATTGCTTAGTGGTTAAGGCACTTACCTGTGAAGCCTTAAGGACTCAGATCTGATTCCCTAGTACCCACGTATGCCAGATGCACAAGGTGGCACAGCATCTTAAGTTTGTCTGCTGTGGTTGAGGCTCTGGCAAGCTTGCCCTTTCTCTCTATTTGCCCACTCTATCTCAAATAAATAAATAATTTTTTAATTTTTATTAACATTTTCCATGATTATAAAAAAAAATCCCATGGTCAGTTCCTGCGCTGCTGAGTGGATTGGCACCATGAGCTCCATTGGCACTGGGTATGACCTGTCTGCTTCTACATTCTCCCCTGATGGAAGAGTTTTTCAAGTGGACCATGCAATGAAGGCTGTGGAAAACAGTAGTAAAGCTATTGGGATCAGATGTAAAGATGGTGTTGTCTTTGGTGTAGAAAAATTAGTCCTTTCTAAACTTTATGAAGAAGGCTCCAACAAACGACGTTTTAATGTTGATCGGCATGTTGGAATGGCGGTAGCAGGTTTGTTGGCAGATGCTCGTTCGTTAGCAGACATAGCAAGAGAAGAAGCTTCCAACTTCAGATCTAACTTTTGCTATAACACTAAAACATCTTGCAGAGTGGCCATGTATGTACATGCTTTGGCTGCAGTTTCATATTAGGGTCTTACAGTGTGAATGATGGTGCACAGCTCTATATGATTGACCCATCAGGTGTTTCACACGGTTACTGGAGATGCGCTTTTGGCAAAGCCTGGCAAGCTGCAAAGACAGAAATAGAAAAAATCCAGATGAAAGAAATGACCTGTCATGATGTAGTCAAAGAAGTTGCAAAAATAATTTACATAGTACACGATGAAGTTAAGGATAAAGCTTTTGAACTAGAGCTCAGCTGGGTTGGTGAACTAACTAAAGGAAGACATGAAATTGTTCCAAAAGATGTAAGGGAAGAAGCCGAGAAATATGCTAAGGAATCATTGAAAGAAGAAGATGAATCAGATGATGATAATATGTAACTTTTTGTTCAGCACCTATTCTGTTAAATATTTCTGTGACAGTCCTATGAAACTATTTAGCATAATGGATTATACACAGTGACCAATTTTCATTAAATTTTTGTCTTGTAAACAAAAAAAAAAATATCCCATGGTAATACCCTCCCTCCCCCAAATATTTTTAAAAATGAGAAGTATGAAGAGACACAGGTTATCATGAAAGGTCCCAGAGGAATTTGCCTTATGGACTTTAATCACATCAATGTAGAAGTCAGTCTCTTTGTAAAGACAGATAGGTCTCAAGTAGACAATGCTAGGGAAACTAGAAGGAACTGGCAATTTTGGTCCTAGGAACCTCAGTACAGATCAGAGTGTGACACTTGACTTCCCTTACACGATGAGGTTCCAGCATGTTCACTTCTCCATTAGTGTCTTACTTAAGAGAATGGGTCTCATTAAAAAACTGAAACTTCGTGGATGAATACTAAATCCACATGGTTCAGATGAAGATATGCATTACTTGTTCAGTATTTCAATCCCAGAAAGTTGAATTAATTCTCAGAGGAAATGAATGAACTTGTTTTAAATTCAGCTTCTTTGATTCAGCAACCCACAATAGTTAAAAACTAGAACATAAGAAAACTTTAGGAGGCTGGAAAGATAATAATAATAATAAAGATAATAATAACAAAATTCTTGCTATGCAAGCATGAGGATCTGAATTTAGATCCCCAGAACACATGTTAAACACACACACACACACACACACACGCACACACACACACAATGCATATGGTGGCACAAGCCTCTAATCACAACATTAGGAATGTAGAGGCAGGTGGACCCTGATGATTCCTGACCAGTCTGACCGACCCAGTTGGAGATCTTACAGCCAATTAGATTCTGTCTCAAAAAGAGGTGGAAGGTGTACCTGAGAAATGTAACTGAAGCTTATCATAACTTGTGGGCACACACACAAACATATATATATATATATATATATATATATATATATATATATATATATATATATATATATATATACACATGTATTTTTTTTCTTAAAGAAAACTCTGTAGGGGCTGGAAAGATGGCTCAATGACTAAAGACACTAGCTTGAAAAGGCTGCTAACCTGAGTTCAATTCCCAAGACACCTATGTAAGCCAGATGCAAAATTGTCTCAAAAATCTGGTGTTATTTTTTTTTTTTTGCACTGGCCTGAGGCCTTGACGCACCCATACACACACATACATACAAGCATAATACATACATAATACATACATACATATATACAATAAATTCATGCACACATGCAAATAACTTAATAAGTAATTTTTAACAAAAGCAACTTGGATACTGTTTCTGAAAAATGAACAATGCAGCAAAGTGATGAGTAAAATCTAAGTTATCAGGTCCTGGATTATAAAACTAATTTGTGGTACAATAGGTTTTATTTCTTAAAAAAATACCTCTCCATAGATAAGTTACACAGATTGAATAGATATCTCAGGTGATAAAGTACTTGAGGCATGAGCCTGATTACCGAAATTGAAATCGTCTGCACCCATATAAAAATCTGGGCGCAGTAATGAGTTCCTTTATTCCCAGTGGTTGGGAGACATACTGGATATTCCCTAGGTCTTGGGTCTTACCAACTAGTTTTTTTTTTTTTTTTTTTTTCCCCCTAACCAAATCAATGAGTTGCAGGTTAATGAAAGACCTTGTCTTCAAATAAGGTAGACAGAGTTTGAGGAAAACATCCAGTGTTCACACACACACATACCACTCACAAGATCACTTACAAAATGAAAGTTATTTTGCAAAATAATGTTCATACACATCAATTCCAAGCATAACTTCATTCACATTGGTGAAAAGCTTTAAATGTTTTTAAATATCAATGAAATAATAGAGGTATCCTATGAGTTATTTTCAACAGATTATGACATACTAGCCTGAGAAATTAAGAAAGGAAATGTGTGTATTATGTTTTAAGACATAAAAATTAAGTAGGAGAGGTGTCTGTTGGAATTTGAATAATGGCTTTGTTACATATGACTGCACAATTTTGGCAACATATTAATAGTCTTGTTACTATATCTTCTCATATTTGCAAGGGCAATGTTATTTCCCTTAAGTGGTTCTTCTTACACTAAATTAGACAATGATGTATCTCACTGTTAATGTACTATGCTTCACAGTTATTACTTAATAAATTATATCTTTTAAGATATGTTTGAACATTATGAGAACAGAGCTAATGTTCACTTTCTATTTGCAAATAATTCTACATGTCTTGGTGGTACACCTGAAGGAGACAATAAAAAATAATATTAAAGTAGCTTTTTGCTAGGATCAAAGACTGATTGTAGAGGGGTCTATGGTGAGTGTGGACAGGACAACAATGGAAATCATAAGGAAGCTATGAAAAACTTAGTCACCACTGTGTTCTGCTAGTATAATAGTTTTGTGCCTTGAAAGAACTCTGTAATTCAGGTATACCTTTCACCATTTTCTTCTTCCTAATTTCTATTTCCTTACAATAACACCATGAAAATTAATGCATTAGTGGATTAACTAGCTGGAATGGATAGAGCACTTCAGATCCAGTCATATCCCAAAATTCAGCCCACTGCCAACCAAGCCCTAGATTCACATCCTAATACAACTTCCAAAACTGCAGACAAAATCTTAACGAAACGATGGGGAGAGAGGACAGTGACTTCAATTATAATGAAAAAAAGAAGACTGGGGGGGGGGGAAGTGGATGGACTTATGTATTTGAAATTACAGCCAATGGAATTCATGATAGACTAGTTAAGAGTGTCAAGAAAAATAGAGCAGTCAAAGGTCACTCCATTTTTGTCTTTGTTTTGTGGAAAACAGTGCTACCATTACTAAGCTGAGGGAGATTTAGAGGTACTGCTTTTCATTTATTTATGAGAGAAAGAGAGAGGGAGAGGGAGAGAGAGAAGATAGACATAGAGTGAGTGGGAGTCACCTGAGACTTTGCTAGTTTGTACAAATAGAGATTATATACTAACATAAATTAGGTGACAGTTGTTTTATGTATGGAGATATCTGTGAAATATGTGTGCAGACAGCCTGTGCTCAACATAATCAAAGTTCATTTTGTGGGGATATATACATGCTTAGTTTTTCTCTGATTTAACTGAGCTCAACCATTATAGCTTTATTGAGAAATTATTCAGTTCTTAATCCTACTCTCTCTTCCTTGTCTCAAGGATTATAGTCTAGAGAAAAATAAATAATGGTTTACATGCTTGTATTATGCTGTGGGAAAATATATCACCAGTTCTTCTAGCACTTTCTATCAGTTTGCCTACTCTCTCTTCTTTGTCTCCAGCATTGTAGTCTAGAGAAAAATAAGTAATGGTTTATATGTTTGTAATATGCTGTGGAAAAATATATCACCAATTCTTCTAGCACTTTTTGGCAGTTTATAGGGGCAAAAAGCTTCAGGATGTATTCATTTTTTTTAATACTCCCATATATTTCTCCTTTTGCCTGCACCAGTGTGCACCTGATACACATTTGTGACTTCACATAAAACTTACCATGAAACTTAAGGGAAGATATAATGTGGTTCACTAATAACAACTACCTATGTCATTAAATTTTAAAAAAAATAAAATACATAGATAAAATCATGTTAGCAGTATACTTTATTCAATACAATATGGCATATAAATTCTTATTGTATATTATTATGCTGTTATATTTATTGAGGGAAGAACAGAGCCAAGGAAAGGCACCCATGTGGCTAGAGATTCCACATAGAGGGCCTGGAAAAAAAGCGAGGAAAGAAAAGATAAAAGAAAGCTCAAGAGCTCCTGCCATGTGGGAAGCTGGAGGGGATAAAGGAGTCTATGTAGAGAAAAAGGGCTAGTGGCCATCCCAGCTGGGGGGCCTTCTGCCTGGGCCTGTGTAGAGCCAGCCCAGACCCAGCCAAGGGAAAACCTCACCCACAGCTGGCAGTTTCCAAGTGGTCAGACAGCCTGGTCTCCCCTTGCAAAGGTATTTATGGCCTTAAGGTGGTAGGTTGTCTTTCAGCTCAGGTGAACCAGAGGGACCGCTGGTTGGTTAGCGCTAGAGACTAGCTCAGGAAGAGCTTAACCCCAGCACCAAGTTCCAGAGGCTGAACTTGGTCAGCCACAATGTTGGAATCCTATGAAAGACTTCCCTCCCAGGAGAGATCCTGATTGTGGACAAACAGGTCTAGGGAACTAGGCAAGGGATAAGAAGTCAGATCATCTTGGATTTCTAGGAAATGCCAACTTTATAATTTCAACATGTAAGATACTAGTGAGATATTTACATCTATCTTTTCATTTTTAGTAATCCTTTGAATGCCAATGTATATTTCATACTAATAGGACATCATAATTTGACCAAAAAAATTTCAAATACACTGTATGTAGCCCAAGTAGGCTAAGAAGTGTTTCATTGGTGAGCACAATTCTAGAACTTTGGAGCCAAGGAAGATTATTGTAATAGTTGTCACAAGAGAAGAAACTTTGCAAACACCATTGTCATTTGAGCATCTCCAGGTAACAGTTACCAAGATAGAACAAATCAGATGAGAATTTCAATAAAATTACAACTCTATTAAGATAAAATGTTTTTTGTTATTAACTTACATATTAATTAAGAATGGAACTAAATATGACAAAAAATATAGGCATTCTTATGTACAAGAAAAGGAACTATAATTTAGCCAAAATATTTAGAAGTCTATACCACTCCTGGGCATATATCCAAAGGAGTCTACATCCTCTTAGAGATACTTGTGCATTTATGTTCACTGCTGCTTGACTTAAAATGGCTACAAAAAGGAATAAAACTAAATGTCCATTGATGGAAGACTAGTCAATGAAAATGTGTTACATGTACACAATGAAGTTTTACTGAACTATAAGGAAATTCAAAGGAAAATGGATGGAATTGGGAAGACATAGCATGTGAGGTAACTCAGGCTCTGAAAGTGAAAAATCTCATGTGCTTCCTGATATGCGGATCCTGAATTTTAATGTTTCTATGTATGTCAAAAGGGAGACATGAGAATGAGTACGGGAAACCAGTCAAGATAGGAGACATAGAGAGGGTATCAAGTGGTCATGAGAAGAGGAGGAGAATACAAAAGGAAGCATGTAGCTAGAAAGCAGAAAGCAGATTAAGTTGGAGGGAGACCAAAGGAAGAAGGAAGAAAGGTAGGACGGGGGAAGAAAAGAAAAAAATAAAGCAACCAAACAGCATAAATGAAACCTAATATTTTGTAAGCTAAAAATATCATATAACAAAATCATTAAATTATGATATGTGTAGATCAACAGAGTAGTTTATGACAATCAATGTCAAAAATCAGTGTGTGAGATGAGGGCCAGGGCTACCCAAAATAAACACGGAATGAAGTATTTGTAAGTTTAATGATCTTCATTATGTTGTGGGAGAGCAGAACCAGATATTCTAGACAAACATAAAAAGATATATAAATCAAATGGGCAATTGTGGAACTGAGATAATATGGATTTTTGAATCAGTGACCTGTTATTCCCTAACATCAGTTTCCAAATCCAAAATATTTAAGGGATTGTTTCAGCCTGACAAAACCATTTTAGGATTAAGGAAAATGACATTGGTTGTTTACCACAGTCTCTCAATTCATCCCTCCTCTATAGATGAGCTACATACAAAAAGCAACTATACAGTTGGCATTTTTACTAATCACTAACATGACTTCTTATGATCTCATAATTTTGTCAGTTAAATGCATGATGAACAGGTTGTGTGATTATAGAATATCAGTGAAGAAAATACACTTTACTCCCAGGTCCAATGTCTATTTGATATGTGATATGAACAACATTGTCTACTAAACCATCTATCACATTACATTTTCACATAACATGTAATCCAAATGTTGATAAACACAGATGTTTTCATTGTTGACTTAGATGTATGTATAACTAAAGCTGGAAACAGAAGTAAGATTTCATTCGGAAAACTTCTGCCCTGGTAAGAACAAGCGTTGATTTTGAAAATAGCTGTGGAATTGTTAGAGTTTGATAGTATTTTCTGTATTCTAGAAAGGTGGAGCCATCTGGGATGCAGGCACTTCCTAGCTGATAGGAAAGTGCATAATGCACTCAACTACATGAAGTCGTTCATGTGAAATGTCCTTGTTTAGAAGAGGAAAGATGCCAAGCAGGGGACAAAGGTGTGCAGTGTCTTCCTGCCCTGGCAAATGGCCATGTTTCAGCTCATTTACAGATGATCAAAGAAAAATTACCCTCCTAATGTAGCTTTCTTCCTAGACACCATGTTTCTTAGTAGCTGACATCACTTTCTTGCCATTTCCTAGGTAAAAATGACGATTTACTAAATGGTGACCTAGTTTAGTGTACCTCAGTAAAGTAAGTCAGTTGTTCACTTTTTGCCAGAAGGAGTGAATTAAGTTCTAAAAATTGTACTAAAGTTAACTTACATTTTTATTTGGTCAATATGTTTGCTATATGAAGACTATTATTTGTTCAAAATAAAGATCCAACTGTCTGAACATGTTTGGAACATTGAGTCTGAAAGAAAATTGAAACATGATGTTCTCATCCTTTTCCATTGATTTCCGTCCTCTGCTAAAAGATTACTTCTGTGTATGTCTTCACATTATTTTGAAAAGTGTTTGACGTAGCATATTGTGATCTACACAAAATAATAAAGTCTTGGTGCTGATTATGTTTAATCTTGCTGTTTTATAGGATGTGTGACTTAATATCTATAAAATTTGCAAGTTTAAGAGCCCCAAAATTGTAGAAAATAACATGTTTTCAAGAAGCAAAGGATGAACATCAGTGCTGCATGCTGTGTAGGGAAACAATATTGTTTTCAGTATTGGAGAAGGGACATTTTTTATGAAGAGAAGTGAAAATAAGAAATATTCAGAACTTAAAGCACAGGATGACATTCAATAAATTTAATTTGAGAAACCATATTTACTTCTATTACAACAATTACATTTCTCTTTGAGATCACAAACATTTTATAAGTATTTCCTTTCTTCTTTTCATATTAATTGTCCAATGATCATTTTGATAGCTGTTTTGTTTCTATAAACAGAGAAATAAGGTTTACTTTACTTATGAAATCTAAAAGATTTTACTCAAACTTAAGTTTTCATTTTGTTTTATATGATCAAGTAATGCAGATATTATCATCAAACATTGTGCATTAGTTTTTTTGGAAAATATATGAGTTGTATATATGTATATATGTGTGAGTACATACAAAAATACATTAGGAATACATATATAATATGATCTATTCCATTCTTTTTAGACTGTGTAATTCAAAAAAATTCTTATGCTTCCAATTAAAATCTAAAGTCTTCCAGTGGATGTCTTAAATTTTCTAGAAGCAGTTTTCTGTTGAAACGTGTTTATATGTGAATATTTTACAATTTTATTCTTTTCAAAATGGTACTTAAAAATAATTAGTTTTTAGCATACTAAGAAGCAATAAGGGGTACGTTGCTTTCATTATGCACCCCATATGTTAATCTTTTTATATATAATTACTTATTAATTATATAGTATAAGTTATAGACAAAACAATTTTATATTTGAGTGTTTATTTATTTATTTTTGATTTTTTTTATTAATTAGTTTTGTACTCAGTGAATATAGTCAAGTTGGTAACATTGTTAGGCTCATCCATGTCCTACCTCCTCCTCCTGGCCTCTCTCCTTGTTGAGATATATGGGTTATGCTTTATGGAGTTAGCCCAGAGTTTTGCGTAGGAGAAATGTCTCTGTGTATCATGACCAAGCATGTGGCTCTGACATTCTTCCTGCCCCCTCTTCTGCAAAATTTCCCTAAGCCATGTTGGGTTCATTTAAGGTCTGCTTCAGTGATGAGGTCTTGGGATCCTCTGTGTCTATGGATCTCTGATTTGGTAGGAGTTGATTGTTCTCTATGTTGATCTCCTCACCCTGTGCTGGTACTTGGTTCACCAAGAAAACAACTCCCTTGCTTTTTCACCAGTTATTTTTAGTTTCAGCTGGGACCCTTTGGAGGTATGATGGGTGTTTCTCTCCTTAGTATCTGTGTCTATCTGAAAAAAGAGAAGCAGATTCTCCAACAGAGAGTAAAGTTAGAACCAGACAAATGGGATAACCCTTATTTTTTTATAGAGAATTTAATAGGTGTAGGCCCTCTTGTAGCCCACGATTGGTGGTAGCTTGATAATGGCGAGCGGACTTATGTTTGGATAGGGTTCTGACTTGTTTCCCAGCTCCAGCTATGGGTTATATTCCACTGAGTGGATCAGTTAGCCAAACCAAGAGCAGTTAGTTTCCCACCATGGCTGTGTGCCACTATTGCACTTGCGTGAGCATCATGACAGTTTATTTGCTGCTAAGTAGGTTAGACCATGAGTTGTTTGCACAGATATTGGTCATTTTCCCCCAGTTGCCAAAGTAGCACCTTCTCACACTAGATGCGCTAACTATGTGGGGACTGACTCTCTTCCAGCTTCCAGATATGTCATTCCATTTTATGTGTCAATCACATGGTGTCTTCAGCAGTAGGGTCTTACCACTAAACTTTGGTGGGTCATTAATACTCTGATAGAAATCTGTCTTTCTTTTAGGAAAACTTGTAGAGCTCTCTGATCAAAAGCTCATTGTGGTACCATGCTGGTACTGGGAGTTACAGGTCAGTGCCCACTGAGAAAAGGAAGGAAAAAAATAACTACTATAAAAGAGTTAAAGAGGAGAGAGAGAGAGGAGCTACAGAAGATTAAGTTCTGTCTTCATCATACCCTCTCCAGTGTCTTGTGGCTCAGGGGTTCCCTCAAGGGCCTGGTGAAGGTTCAACCAATTGGTCTGCCTTTTAGGAAGTAGAATTTTATGGTAACATTGCCGTTTGAATCTAGATTTGTGTTTCCCACCCCCTCCCTTGCACTCCCCACCCTGCCACCCACCCTATTGTCTAGTCCTTGAGATGCTTGCTGGGTATGTTGGCATCTTGGGCAGATTCAGGTTAGGTGCTATAGATGAGTGAGACTATACTGCAATTATCTTTCTGTGATTGCTTAAGTTCACTGAGAATAGTCTGTCCATGGTTCAATCATTTTGCCTCAAATTTCATTGTGTCATTTTTTCTTACTGCTGTATAGAATTTCATTGTGTAGATATACCACATCTTAGTTATCCATTTTTCTAGTGATGGACATCTGGGTTGATTTCAGCTCTTAGCTATTATGAATTGAGCCACTATAAACATGATTGAGCAAATCTCTCTGGCCTGTGGTTTAAAGGTTTTAGGGTACAAGCCCAGTAAGGGAATAACTAGGTATGTTCATAACTCTATAGTCAGCTTATTCAGAAGTCTCCATATTGCTTTCCAAAGTTGTTGTAACATCTTACATTCCCACCAACAGTGGACAAGGGTTCCTAATTCTCCACAACCTCACCAGCATTTATTTTCATTTGATTTTTTTTTAAATTTTTTATTTATTTATTTGAGAGCGACAGACACAGAGAGAAAGACAGATAGAAGGAGAGAGAGAGAATGGGCCCGCCAGGGCCTCCAGCCTCTGCAAATGAACTCCAGATGCGTGCGCCCCCTTGTGCATCTGGCTAACGTGGGACCTGGGGAACCGAGCCTCGAACTGGGGTCCTTAGGCTTCACAGGCAAGCGCTTAACCGCTAAGCCATATCTCCAGCCCTCATTTGATTTTTGATGTTTGCTATCACAATGTTAATTCTGCCTATCCAGGAGCATGGGTGTAAGGTTGAATCTCATAGTTATTTTAATTTGCATTTCCCTGATGATAAGAGATAATGCACATTTTCTTAAGTGTGTGTTTGCCATTTATATTTCTTCCTCTGTGAACTGCCTGTCCAGCTCATTGCCCCATTTGGGGAGTGGGTTGTTTGAATTTTTATTGGTTAGGTTTTTGAATTCTTTGTAGATTCTAGAGTTTAGGCCTCTGTCAGTTGGATAATTAGCAAATATTTTCTCCTATTCTGTGGGTAATCTATTAGCTTTGCTTATTGTATGCTGGTCTGTAAAGAAACTCTTCAGCTTCGGGTGATCCCATTGGTTGAGTAACTGGCTAAGATCCTGTGCTACTGTAGTTTTGTTCAGGAAGTCTTTTTCCATTTCTATATCATGGAAATTTCCTCCTATATTTTATTCCAGTAGTAGCCGAGTTTCTGGTATCATGTTGAGGTCTTTTATCCATTTAGACTTGAGTGTAGTGCATGGTGAGATGTTTTGATCAAGTTTCAATTTCTTGCATATGGTTATCCAGTTTGTCCAGCACTGTTTGTTGAAGAAGCTGTCTTTTTTCCATCCTGTATTGTTATGGCCCTTGTCAAATATCAAGTAGCAGTAGTTGCTTGACCCAAAGTCTGATTCCTCAAGTCTATTCCATTAGTCTATACTCCTATTTTTATGCCAGTACCATGCTGTTTTTATTACTATGGCTTTGTAATATAGCTTTAGAACATGCATGGTGATGTCTCCAGAGGTATTTCTTTTTCTGAGGATATGTTTGAATATCTGAAGCCTTTTCCCTTTCCATATGAAATTTGAGATCTTTTTTTTTCTATCTTTTTGAAGAACACTGTTGGGATTTTAATTGGAATAACTTTTAATCTGTATATTGCCTTTGGTAGGATTGCCATCTTCACAATGTTAATTCTGCCTATCCAGGAGCATGGGAGGTCTTTCCATTTTCTCAAGTCCTCCTCAATTTCTTTTTTGAGTGTTTTTATGTTTTCATTGTATAGATCTTTCACTTCCCTGGTTAACATTATTACAAGGTTTTTTAAATATATTTTTGTTGCTATTGAAAATGAGATCGTGTCCCTTATTTCTTTCTCTATATTTTAGTCATTTGCATATAGAAAGGCTACTGATTTTTGTGCATTGATTTTATATCCTGCTACTTTGCTAAAGGAGTTTATCACCTTAAAGGAGTTTTGGGATGGACTCTCTTATGTATACAATCATGTCATCAGTGAATAGAGCTAACTTAACTTCTTCCTTTCCAAATTATATCCCTTTTATTTCCAATTGTATCCCTTTTATTTCTTTCTTTTGTCTTATTGCTTGAGCTAGTACTTCCAGTACTATATTGAAGAGCAGAGGTGAGAGGGACAACCCTGTCTTGTTCCTGACCTCAATGGGAATTCCTTAGGAGCTTTGTGTATTACCTTTATTATGTTGAGATATGAACCAACCATTCCAATTCTCTCCAATGTTTTTATCATGAAGTGATGCTGTATTTTGTCAGAGGCCTTTTCTGCATCTATCAAAATGATTATGTGGTTTTTTTTTGTGTGTGTTTAACCTTGTTTATGTGGTGTATTACACTGACAGATTTCCATATGTTGAACTACCCCCTGTGTTCCTGGGATGAATCCCACTTGGTCAAGGTGGATAATGCTTTTGATGTGTTGTTGGCTTCGGTTTGCGAGGATTTTGTTTAGGATCTTTGCATCTAAGTTCATCAGGGAAATAGGCTGGTAGTTTTTGTTTTTGTTTTTGTTTTTGTTTTTGTTTTTGTTTTTGTTTTGTTTTCTTTTTCTTGTGGCATCTCTGCCAGGGTTTGGAATTAGGATAATTCTAGCTTCATAGAAGGAACTGGGTAGTTTTCCTTGGTCTCCAAGTGTGTGGCTCAGTTTGAGAAACATTGATTTGAGTTCTTCCTTGAAGGTTTGGTAGAATTCACCTGATAAGCCATCTGGAACTGGACTTTTCGTTTTAGGAAGGTTTTTTTTTTTTAATTACTTTTTCAATCTCATGAGTGTGATAAATTTCTTTATGAGATTATTCTATTCTGAGTTTATCTTTGATAGATGGTATGTATCCATGAGTTTATCCATCTCCTTCATGCCAAGCAGTCTGAGCTCTCACTTGGCACAATGGCAAAGTAGCTCGAGCTCACCATAGTTGCCTGAGCTCTCAGAAGGTGATGTGCCAAAGCTGCCTGCACTCAAGATAGGAGGGATGATGAAGCATCAAACACTGAAGCAGCCTAAACTTGCGAGTGGCAGAAGACTGGGACCCAGAAGCAGTCTGAGCTCGCCTGCGGTCAGCCAGTGTGGCACACAGGGAGGGGATGGTGCAAGTGGACAGGTAGAGTGAACCTGAGCTCACATGGGCAGGTGGAATGGGCCTGAGCTTGCACATAATGGGTGGTGGCTGGAGCAGTAAGTGGGCAAATAGGCAGAGAGAGCAGGCTAGATTTGCACAAGTAGGGATCAGCTGTGCATGTGTGGTGGGCAAATGGAGCCTGAGCTCCAGTAGGCCAGTGGGCAGATCCTGCCCAAGGCAGGGCAATAGCCCCTGTGCAGTGAGGCAAGTGAAACTATATTGGCCTGGGTCCCCTTTCCTACAGTAAGTGTGGGAGTATCCTGAAGCTGGGACTGTGGGTACAGCAGCTGCTTGGGGAACTGGGGGGCTGGTGGCCTACCCACCAGCGAGGGAATCAGCAGTTCCCTTGTTTTTCCCCTCTATGTCCTCAAACTGGCAATCTATTAGAGATTTCTCTCCCCTAAAAGACCCTGTGAACCCTTAATGCCTTGCCTTTCTTTCCTGGGAATGTCTGGCACAGTTAGGTGTTCACCATCTTGGCCGGAAGTCTTGAGTACAGTGTGCATTAGTTTTTAATTCTATCCTGCTAGGTCAGTTATGATCAACAACAAAATTAAAGAAATCAGACATCCCCAGTTGTGTTGCCGTTTCATTGAGATTTCTCATCCTTTCTATAGTACTAATCATTCAAGACATTTTAACTCAATAACTCATAACAAGGTGTGTGGTAAAATATGATTTCCTGAAATGGTTATCTTATTTTTATAAAAATGATTTCAAGGCTAATAGAGATCATAATAATTTCACAAGAAAATGCTGTTTATTTATCTGCTTATCTATATAATACATTAATCAAATGTTAGTATCTTAAATTTGAATGCTCATGATGTTGTTCGTCAGGAACTCATTGAGATGATTAATGCGCCCTCTTTAGATTATTTCAGTTTGTGGGGTTGGGTGGTTTAGCATAACTAGGATAGGAGGACGGAAGACTCAGGTATTAGTATAGCAGCTAAATAGTCTGGAAACTGTTTGGTCCTCTAGTTTCTTGTGATTTCACCTACTTTACAGCAGCCAAAGAGTTTTGTCTTCGAAGAAGAGAAATTCATAAGATCTGCCCAAAAGGGAAGATATTTCATTATTTAAAAAAAAAAAAAACAACAAGGCTAATAGGGGTTGAAGAATTGGTCTTTTGATGGAAGACACATCATGTAGATACAGAGAAATGAGGAAATACTAGATATTTTGTAGACATTGTTACAGCCAACGTGCCCTATACTTTGGTTCCTAAAAGCTGATATTCTCTCTTCTTTTCTTCTCTATCCATGGGAATTCCATGTGATGAAATTGAGAATTGAAATTCTCTGTGCTAATATTCTCCCAACACATTAAAAATACTACTTTATACCTTGAATTTTACATGATGGACCCACACACACCTTAGAAAATTGCCATTTTATTTAAGGATAGATATTGATCAATACTTTATATGAAGTTTCAGTTACTAGGAAGCTTTTGTACTCAATATTTTTCACAGAATGTTGACTATAAAAGGTGATGATTTTTAAATTACTAGAAGTAAAATTTAAATCTTTTCACCATAAAAATGATGCATAGATTAAGAGACATATATTAGATTGAGTTATTCATTCTGTTGTAAATATGTATTAAGATATCATATTAAAATTCATACCTAAAATAATTGCCTGTCAATTGAAATATTTTTTACAAGACCCCCTGCAAGTTCACACTGTTGTGACCATCATTCCCCAACAGCTCATGTAGCAGTTTTCAGCACAATGAGAACTAGCTAGCAGGCAGATGGCCTCCATCTCAGTTCTAGCATTCTCTCTTGATGTCCTGAGACTGTAGCCTATAGTTCTAGTGCAAGCCCAAGTGCTTTGGCAATAGCCTGCATTGTTTTGTGGAACTCATCTGTCTCCCTGTCCAACAGGACAGCATTCATGGCTAACTAAGCATCACCTGTCATGTACACCACCATGGGAAACTTCTTCATATTCTCCTTAAAGATTCAAGTCTGTTTTCCATATGACATATTCATAACAAGTATTGCAATAATCCTTTAACAATACTTTACTGTTATTCTTATCAGCTCATAACCTTAAACTCAGATCCTATCAACTGTTCTGCACTGTAAAACTTGGTGGTTTTAAACAAGGTTATGCGATAACTATGTGGCTATTGTAATTATGATTTAGTACACATCTATGATATTTGCTGCATTTGGCTATTGTCACAACCATTCTAGGATCCTGTTCAATGGGTGTTATAACAACAGAAGCTTGGGAATATTTTATGAGTAAAAGAGTGTCTCTCCCTTAAGTTCACTTTTCATAGGACATTTTTTCATCTCTTAATTTTTATGTATAATAAAACTCAGTCTCAAGGAAAGCAAATAAAATATCCTAGTCCATGAACATAAGTAATTTTTGAACATGTATACACATTAAATTCATGGTTATGATTTTAGTACTTGAAAACATTTTATTTTATTTAGTGTTTATTTATTTACATGTACAAGTGCATAGTTTATGGGCATATCCGGATCTCTTGCCAATTGCAAATGGTACACCATATGCTTGTGCCACTTATTTTAAAGCAGATTAACAGATGTGTTAAATACGTTAAAATACAAATGAATAGAATAATAAATTTATCCTCCTTCCCCATCTGTCTCTTGTAAGGGCAGTTTTTTTCAGTTATGTTAAATTAGAACCACCCCAAAACCTAATCTCACTTAATATATGACTCCTTCATGAAGCTTAGGATCAACAATAGAAAAATAAATGGACGAAAATCATTGTAACTGTTCCAAACTCTTCTGAGATTTGTTTCTTTAAACTTTTCACCAAAAGGGAAATAAATTTGTTTGTACTAAAGATCAATTTTTTTAAACAATTATTTGTTTCAATAACCTTCTTTGGAAAGTAACCAGTTAAATACCATTATAATGCAAAATGCTTATTTTAAATTGATGAATAATTTTATTCTCTTATCAGTCACATGCAGGATACAACTGGAATTTACAACACTTTTGTTAAAAAAGTTGAGTTAAATTTTAGTTTTTCATTTTTTCTCACCTTAACAAGAACATATACAATTTTTTAAACATTTCGTGTCAATTAGTTCCATATCTTTCTTGAAAATCATCTTTCACAACACAAACTAGAGGCTGACAAATACAATTCAGTATACTTGCCGAATGCATTATTTTAGATAAGATTAAAATAATCAATTTATAGCTTACAAACTTTTCATTTTTTAACAATTGATTTTCAAGGAGTTTACCTCAAAATTGTTTCCACAGATAATAAGCTTTAAGTCACAAAGTTTGTTTTTAGAGGAACTCATCCCAAAGCTTTTCAATTCAAAAAGAGCAGTTCCAGTTATTTTGGATAGTAGTCAATAATCATTGCATTTGGTTATTTTCTGCAATACAGCCCAATTTCACTTCCATTATTCCTTCCAGCCCCTCCCATACACCTGAAGCAAGTTTGCCTTACATTTGAATTCCATGAAACTTTGGCATGCATATGTGTTGAATATAGTAATTTAGTTTTCAGTTTGCTGATGACTCTCAATAAGGATGCTTTTAATTGCAGAGAAGTAGTTTAGGAGAAGAACAAATTTCAAAATAATTAAAGAATTTTGACTATCTTAGAAATGATTTGACATCTTCTCATTAAAATAAGTCAGATAAATCTTGATTATGTATTTAAATTAAACTACTAGAAACAATTTCTTTTGTAACTTTGGTGCTTTTCAATGACTGTGAACCTAATTTGACTATTATGTCTTTGTTATTTTAGTCTGCTATAACAACATACCCTAAGCTGCATGGTTTATAAACACCAACAATTGTTTTCTCACAGTTTTTAAGAGCACAGATCTGAAAACAGGGAACTGGAAGATTTAGTATTTCATGAAGACCTATGTCTAATCCATAAATAGTGTCTGTTAGCCCTATGTGACCAATTGTCGAGGGAGTGGGAAATCACTCTAGGTCTTCCTTTATAAGGGTACTAATAAATCACAGTGATGATTCTATCCTTGTGAACTAACTCCCAAAGATCTCACCTCTTAATACCATCATCTTGGAAGTAGAGAAAAGCACAATTATTTACACCAAAGAAATTATTAATGCAATATTCATAAATCAATATTTAAAGAAAAATAAAAGCTGATTCAAATGTTAAGGGATCACTAAGATATACATGCATACCATTTGATTTTTTAGTGTTGGAATATACCATAAAGGTTGTATATTTAGTCACTTTAGCTGTAATTATAACACTATCAAATTTTTAGTGTACATATAGAATTACCAAGGTTTGATAAAATTCATTTGGCATAATTTAAATTTTTCAACATGTAGGTGAAAACTGATAACTGGATTTAAAAATTCTCTCATTGGGGACACCTACAGCACACTTTTGATTTTGGAACAAGAAGAGGTCAGTGACATTTTCAGTATGTTATCTGAAACCTGAAATTACTATCACAACACCAAAGATCACTTTATTAATTATTGGGTAGTCAGGCTTAACTCTGTGATGAGAAAGATATTAACCACTGATAGGAATTTCTGCTTTCAGTTCTCCTAAATCCAATATTTCCAGAACAGATTGTGGGCTTCAACTCAGTAACAAAGTGAAGTTCCCATGTAACAAAGAGCACCCCTGCTCCCAAGAACATCCTCCTGAAGAGAATACATTTGACAGACTCAGTTTCACAAACTCAATGACATATTTACTAGAGTTATACAAAGACAGTCACTGGAGAATCTGAATTCACAGAGTAGATTATCAGATGTGAAGAAATGTATACAAAAGATTCTGTAAATATCTGAAGGTAGATGGCTCTTTGAGATTAAGGAAAGCCTCCAGGAAAAGACCCCAAGCAGCATTTGCATTTGTCTGCTTCTTTCTTCCCTACGTGAAGAGGTGTGCTTGTTGATTCTGGTTCAGCAAAAATAGAAAAAGCTTTTCCTTATCAGTAAGCATAAAGCTAGGTATTCATAAAAATTCATCCCAGCCTGGTTTAAAGGCTGAATATAAGAGTTTTCAGCAACTCTTATATAATCTAATTATATTATATAAACAACTGAGCTTTTCCTGAACCTGCTTAGCATTCCTTTCAAAGGGAGAGATCCACTTGCCACTGGGTACTGATGTTGCTTCCAGGACTCAAGAAAAGCTTTGCTGTCTGGCTCCATCTGCCATACACTTAGTAAAGTCCTGGTATGTTTGAATCTATCAAAATGATCACCATTTAAGTGGGATCTCCTCTCACCTATTTGTAGCATGAAAAGCTGTGATGATATAAGTCTTGTGGTATGCAGCATGCATGTTTAATTGTTTTATGACTTAATAAAACTGGAAAGACATGGGTAGCAATACCAAAGGGGTTTCTGCCCCAATAATGTGAATCTTTTCCTCCATAATATCCTTTGGGAAGGAGTTAAGATGGAGTTAGATCACTTTGGATACAAACCAAGTAATCTCAAAGGAAAATAACATTTAGCTATTACCTTCTTAAATTATACTGGAAACAGTCACAAGACTCACCTGTTTCCATCTTGGCTTTCCATTTATTCCAGAAACTGTTATTTATGCACCTTACAAAATCAGTTGTTTTTGACCTCTCCTTTATCTATCTCCATTTTCTGCTCAAGTACAATTTAAAAATGAAGATTAGGTGCTAAAGAGATGGATCAGCAGGTCAAAGCACTAGCTGTGCAAGCATGAGGACCTGAAGCATTCTGAGAGTATCTGAGCTTGATTCTCCCACACCCACATAAAGAGCTGGGCATGGCCACACACACAACTGTAACCTCAGTCTTGTGGTGGACACAGATTGCACAATCAGCTGGGGCTTGCTGACTGAAAAAAGAAATAGCAAATATTTAGCTCTGGGTTGAATAAGAGACTCTGTCTCAAGGAAAAGCAGTTGAGTAAAAAAGAGAATACCTGGGCTGGAGAGATGGCTTAGTGGTTAAGCACTTGCCTGTGAAGCCTAAGAACCCCGGTTCAAGGCTCGATTCCCCAGGACCCACGTTAGCCAGATGCACAAGGGGGCACATGCATCTGGAGTTCGTTTGCAGTGGCTGGAAGCCTTGGCGCGCCCATTCCCTTTCTGTCTCTTTCTCTCCCTCTCTCTCTGTCACTCTCAAATAAAGAAATAAAAATGACAAAAAATAAAAAAATAAAAAAAAAGAGAATACCTGCCATTCTCCTCTAGCCTCCATGCATATGTGCACAAGCCCAAAGCAATAGCAAACACATGTGCACATATTTCAAATGCATCACCCACATACCACAAAGCTTCCTTCCTTCCCCCCATAAAGGAATGATAATCTCACTAGATATTCAGAAGCCACAATATGTGGATAAAAAGTTATTATGATCAGATTTCATGTTTTATTGTTGTAATATAAGCAGTTTTAAGATGCAGCTGAAGAGGAGGAATGGTGGAAGTAATTTCTTCAATAAAACAAGGTTATTATAAAACATACTGAGCCATTTTTCACAAGTATATCCAAATCTACATTATTGAGAAAAATTCTTGAAAGAAAAACAGTTCAAAATGACAGTTCCAAATAGTAAAAGAGAAATATATTTTAAGTAGGAAATAAAATTAGAAGCTTTTATTTAATATATCTGTGTTATTGAGCAAAATGTGAAAATGCTATGTATACCATATAACAAACTTAGTAACCACATTATTGAAGCCAGTTTAAAACATACTTTAACTTCATCATGTTTTCTAGAAGCAATAATTTAGAGTAAATATGTGTGTGTGTGTGTGTGTGTGTGTGTGTGTGTGTGTGTGTTGAATCATTGTTTTGGCCTCAGGGACCTCATTTGTTGTGATTTAACTGAAATGGCTATTATTTTTTTTTATCAAGTGCATTATATAGCTTCTTGTACTTTCAGAAATAATAATCAAGCAAGTAGAGAATTTAAGTAAAATATTTTTAATAAAGGTTATTCCTCATATTCAATTTTTGCCTAAAGTTTAATATAGCAAACCATAGACTGAGGGAAATTTTGAGACTTGTCAGTTGGTCCAAATTTGTTCCAGTTTAGAATTCATTTTGTTTGGAATCTGTCTAAAATTTCATTAGCTTTATTTGTCTATGTTAATGATTGTCCATGTTGGGAATGGGAATTGTTTGCTCTTAAAACCTAGGAAAAGTTATTGGAGAGATAAAATTCTCAATTTAGTCTGTAGAATATTTAAGGTAGCATTCTATTTTCATTATATTCAAAATTTAAAGAAAATTCAAAGAAAAATGGTCATTTTTCCCAATGTTGCTTCTCAGTAAGTGCTTTGATTATGAAAGTTATTAGTCTGTTACTTTAAACACAGTTATGTGTTAACCATACTATGACATTACTGTACCATATCTACATATATGAATGACCTAACTGTGTACAGTAATGGGAATAATGGGGTTCTAGGGATCTCTGTGAAGTTTGTATTTAACTCTGGTCTACATTGTACATTTAAGATTGTATTTAATCTCTGGAGCCTGATGTTACTATTGTCTATGTCCTGATATTCTTTCTATTCCTAGGATTGCTTTATCTTTTCTTAACAAAGAAAAGATATTGGCCCTATTGAGAGGTTTGGTTTAATTTTAATTTTATTTTTATTTGCTTATTCTGCATGTTTCTTTTAGCTTTTGAGTCATTATATATTCCTTCCATATAAGGTATTTGACTTCACCTTTATTCTATCCTGTTAAACAGCATCTTTCTGTAATGAGATATATTATTAACTATGTGATTTTATTTTTGTTTTAGTAGGATTACATATATACACATACTGCCCCAACTTATTTGTATTTTCCAAAGCCATGAGAGAAAGGTTAGAAAACTTAGTAATTATCTTCTGGGTAACACTAGAAAGGATCTTATTTGTTTACTTGTTCTGAATTGTGTTCCTGTGTAACATTTTAGCTACGACTTTTGTTTCAAGGATCTGTGTAGAAAATAAAGTAAATAACCACTATATCAAAGATATATTGTTAATTATCATCCACTCCCTCTTGCCTCCAGCCATTACAGAGCTCCAGAGCTTGTGCTCCCAGATCATTGGGCTCACTGTGAAGGGGATGTGGAAACTTCCAGGTTACATGCTGTGGATAAGTAAGGTGTATCATGTGAAAATTAAAGCAGAACAGTCATTTCTCAGAATTATCTTTTATTTCTCAAACTATTTCTTTTTTATTATTATTTAGTTTGTACTCAGTGTAATTCAATCAAGTTGGTACCATTGTTGGCCTCCTCCATGCCCTACCCCTTCCCACCTGAACCCTCCTTGTTGAGGTACATGGAACATGCATTGCCGGATTAGCCCACAGATTTGGGTGGAGAAATGTCTCTGCGTATCATGACCCAACATGTGGCTCTGAAATTCTTTCCACCTCCTCTTCCACAAAATTTTCCTGAGCCATGTTGGGTTCATTTTAGGTCTGCTTCAGTGATGAGGTCTTGGGAGTCTCTGTGTCATGGATCTCTGATTTGGTAAGAGTTGATTGTTCTCTATGTCGATCTCCATCACCCTTGTGCTGGTACCAGATTCACAAAGTAAACAGCACCCTTTCTTGTTTCACAAATTATTCTTAGTTTTAGCTGGGGCCCTTTTGAGGTATGATGGGGTGTTTCTTGCCTTAAAATATGTGCCTGTCTGAAAAAGAGAAGCAGATTCTCCAATGGAGAGTAAAGTTAGCACCAGATAGATGGGCTTACCATTTTTTTTTTTTTATACAGAAGTTAATTGGGGTAGGCCCCCTTATAGCCCACAATTGGTGGTAGCTTGATAATAGAGAGTGGGCTCATGTTTGGATATGGTTCTGACATGTTTCCCAACTCCAACTATGGGTCCAATTCCACTGAGCAGATCAGTTAGCCAAATCAAGAGCAGTTGGTTAACCACCATGGCTGTGCACCACTATTGCAATTCTGTGAGTATCATGACAGGTTATTTGCTGTTAAGCAGGTTAGATCATGAGTTGCTTGGACAGATATTGGTCATTCTTCCCCAGTCACCCATGTAGCACCTTCTGGTACTAGACATGCTGTCTGGGGACTGACTCTCTTCCAGCTTCCAGCCATATGATTCCATGTTACATGTCAACTTCATATGGTGTCTTCAGCAGTAGTGTCTTACCACTAACCTCTGTTGGGTCATTAAGTACTATGACAGAAATCTGTCATTCTTTTAGGAAACGTTGTAGGTCTCTCTGATCAAAAGCTCATTGTGGATGATAGCCACCTTCTGGTACTGGGAGTTACAGGTCAGTGCCCACTAAGAGAAGGAAAAAAAGAAAGATAACTAAAATAAAGGAGTTAGAGAAAAATTGAGAGAGAGAGAGAGAGAGAGAGAGAGAGAGAGAGAGAGAGAGAGAGAGAGAGGAGCTGTAGAAGATTAAGGTCAGTCTTCATCGTACCCTCTCCAGTGCCTGTGACTCAAGTGTTTCCTTTCAGGGCCTGATGAAAGGTCAACCATTTAGTCTGCCCTTTAGGATGTAGAATTTTATGATACAATTGCCATTTTGGACTAGATTTTTGTCCCCCACCCCCTCTCTTGCCCTCCCCTGCCACCCACCCACCCTATTATGTAGTCCTTGAGATGCTTGCTGGGTATGTCAGCATCTTGGGTAGATTCAGGTTAGGTGCTGTAGATGAGACTATGTGGAGATTATCATTCTGTGATTGGGTAAATTCACTGAGAATGATCTGCTCCATGTTCAAACATTTTTCTTCAAATTTCATTGTGTCATTTTGTTCTTAGTGCTGTGTAGAATTCCACTGTGTAGATATACCACATCTTAATGATCCATTGTTCTAGTGATGGACATTTGGGTTGATTCCAGCTCTTAGCTATTATGAATTGAGCCACTACAAACATGATTGAGGAAATCTCTCTGGACTGAAGCTTGAAGGGGATAACTGGGCCTGTTGGTAACTCTATAGTCAGCTATTTTAGGAGTCTCCACAATGTTTTCCAAAGTATTGTACCATCTGACAATCCCACCAACAGTGAATGATGGTTACTATTTCTCCACATCCTATCCAGCAATTATTTTCATTTGATTTTTTTCTATCCTTACTAGGGTAAGTTGGAATATCATGGTTGTTTTAATTTGCATTTCCCTGAAAAAGGAGAGATCACAACACACACAGTGAAATTGGGAGAATCATCTGGACTTATTTCAAAGAACTTTACTCCACAAAACTGGAAATATGGACGAAATGGATAAATGCCTGGACATATACCATCAATCAAATCTAAAATCAGAGCAGATTAATCTCTTATTTATTTATTTATGAGCGACAGACAGACATAGAGAGAAAGGCAGATAGATAGATAGATAGATAGATAGATACGTCAGGGCCTCCAGCTACTGCAAATGAACTCCAGATGCATGCACCACCTTGTGCATCTGGCTTATGTGGGTCCTGGGGAATCAAGGCTCGAACTGGGGTCCTTAAGCTTCATAGGCAAGTGCTTAACCATTAAGCCATCTCTCCAGCCCAGATTAATCTCTTATACAAACTTATCATACTCATTAAGACTGGAAATGTAATAAAAAACCTCCCCAAAAAGGAGAGTCCAGGACCACATGGCTTCTTAGCTGAATTCTATTAAATCTTCATAGAATAACTCAAACCAATCTTTCTCAAACTGTCCCACACCATTGAAGAACAGGGAAAGCTCCCCCACTCCTTCCATGAAGCTAGTATCACACTAGTTCCTAAACCAGGTAGAGATGAAAAGAAAAGAAAACTACCTATTTTCCTGATGAACTTAGATGCAAAGATCCTGAAGAAAATCCTCAAAAACCAAATCCAACCACTCATCAAAAGCATTATACAACTTGATCAAGTGGGATTCATCCCAGGAACGTAGGGGTGGTTCAACATATGGAAATCTGTCAATGTAATACACCACGTAAACAAAGTTAAACACAGAAACCACATGATCATTTTGATCAATGCAAGAAAGGACTTTGAAAAAATGCAACATTTCTTCATAATCAAAACATTGGAGAGAACTGGCATGGCTGGTTCACATCTTAACATAATAAAGGCAATATATAAAGCCCCTAAGGCCAAAATAATACTTAATGGGAAGAGACTGGAGGAATTCCCATTGAGATCATGAACAAGACAAGGGTGTCCACTCTCACCTCTGCTCTTCAATACAGTATTGGAAGTCCTAGCTCAAGAAATAATAGAGGAGAAAGAAATAAAAGGGATACAATTTGGAAAGGAGGAAGTTAAGTTAGCTCTATTTACTGATAACATGATGCTATACATAAGACACCTGAGAGACTCCATCCCCAAACTCTTATATTGAGGTCTTTGATCCATTTGATTTGAGTGTAGTACATGGTGAAATGTGTGAATCAAGTTTCAGTTTTCTGCATGTGGTTATCCAGTTTGTCCAGCACCATTTGTTGAAGATTCTGTCTTTTTTCTAACCTATATTGTTCAGGCCTTTGTTGAATTATCAAATAGCTATAGTTTCTTGACCCAAAGTACAGGTCATCAAGTCTATTCCATTGGTCTATACTCATTTTTATGTCAGTACCATGCTGTTTTTATTACTATGGGTTTGTAATATAGCTTTAGATCAGGTATGGTGATACCTCCAGAGGTATTTCTTTTGTTGAGGATATGTTTGGATATGCAAGGCCTTCTGCCTTTCCATATGAAAATCAAGATCATTTTTTCTATCCAAGGTATTTTATTATTTTTTTTGTTGCTATTGAAAATGAGACTATGTCCCTTATTTCTTTCTCTGTATCTTTGTCATTTCCATATAAAAATGCTACCAATTTTTGTGCATTGATTTTGTATCCTGCTACTTTGCTATAGGAGTTACTCACCTTCAGGAGTTTTGGGATGGAGTCTCTCAGGTCTCCTACATATACAATCATGTCATCAGTTAATAGAGCTAACTTAACTTCTTCCTTTCCAAATTGTAGCCCTTTTATTTCCCTCTCCTGTCTTATTGCTTGAGCTAGGACATCCAGTAGTATATTGAAAAGCAGAGGTCTAGGACATCCCTGCCTTGTTCCTGATCTTCATGGGAATTCCTTAGGAGGTTTGTATATTGCCTTTATTATGTTGAGATATGAACCAACCATTCTGGCCAAGATGGCGACTGCCTAGCTGTGCTGCAAATACTGGGGAAAGAAAGGCAAGACCTTAAGGGTTTTCTCTGTCTTCTTGTCAGTGGGAGGGCACAGAGAGTCTCTCACTAGTGCCAGCTCAGGTGCCATTCCCTACCTGTCTGTCACCGGCCATGCCCCACTGCCCTGTGGCAGAGAGCACAGTCTGTTTCTGGGTCCCAGTGTTCACAGCCAGAGTTTGGGCAGCTTCAGGGCTTGGTACCTCAGTCCCCCTCCAAGCTCGAAGGCCAGCAGCTTTGGTGCATTACCGCTTGAGAATTCAGGCAACTTTGGCACCCCTGCAGACAGTAGATAGGTGGTTTTGGCAAGTGAGAGCCAAAGCCCAGGCTGCTTGGCAACTGCCCCAGGCTGCCTCAGATTCCCATTGAGCTAGATCCCAGGCTGGTCCACCCACCTATATGCCCATACACTGTCATGGGTAGACAACAGTGCAAATGAAATAACATGAAAACTCAAATGCAAGAAAATCCAGTTAGATCAACCAGTCCTACAAGGAATACATCTAACCAAAACATAGAAGAGTCATTAGGATCAGAACATCAAATGGAAGCTATGAGCAATGCAACCCTGACCAACCCACTGCTAGAACTTGCAGGAAAGCAACAAAGGACCGATAATCGTGTGGATGCTGCCATCACTAAGCTAGAATAATTTGATAAGAGATTGGAAGGAGTTAAAAGAGAGGTAAGAGTTTGAGGGAGAGTGAAAAAACAGAGGACCTTAAGAATCAGCAGGCCACACTAAATGAAGACATAAAGAAATGCATGGATGAATTCCAAGAATCATCAAGAAAATCACAAAATGATGTGAAAAGGAGCTTGACAGAGGGATGGAAATTATACATAGAAAAGTAGTAGAAAATGCAAACTTAATTGAACAAGTCCAAAACTCTCTAGTGGCTCTCAAGAATAGAGTCAGTGAAGTGGAGGATAAAAACACTGATCTTGAAGACAAGATGGAAGAGGCCCCCAACACCTCATCACTGAAGCAGACCAAAAATGAACCCAACATAGCTCAGGGAAATGTTGCAGAAGAGGGGGTGGAAAGTATGTCAGAGTCACATGTTAGGTCATGATATGCACAGACATTTATCATACCAATAACTGTGGGCTAACTCCACAATGCACGACCCATATACATCAACAAGGAGGGGCCATTGGGGAGGGGGTAGGTCAAGGATGAGCCTAATAATGGTACCAAACTGCCTGTATTTGGTGAATAGAAAACTAATTAAAAAATAATAAAAAAGTGTTTATTAAATGAACAACTAGGAAAATAAATGTTGTGTTGTGAATAAATTTCTTTTTTTCTAATAGCAATGCGTGATTGTTTAAGAATTTGAATATATATTTAAACTAATTATTGAGAAATAGGCATTCAATTTAAAGTGTCTTATTCAACTTGAATAATAAAGTAGAGGATAATCCTAGACAAACCAAAGCCTGTGCACCTGTTCATCCATGCCCCATGCAAGATTCTTACCACAATACACTCCTTGCCAAAAAGAAAGGCTGAACAGGATTTATGGAAGTCAAAGCCAATGTAAAAGTGCCCAAGGCAACAAGAATTAAAATTCAATGGTAAAGAGACTGATGAAAGTGGGGATGCCAAAATATGCCAGGCAAAAACTACTGAAAATACCAGGCAAGTGTGTGCATTTCCAGTAACTGCATACTTCTCTGAGTACATAGTTGGGATTATCACTGACTACTAATTGCTATGAAAACCCAGTCTTTATGTCATTTTTAAATTTAACTAGACTTAACTCCCTTATTATTGTGATCTTTGGGGCCTTGTGGCCCTCAAATTAGTCATCAGTATTACAGATTACCTAGATTCACCAGTGAGTCACAGAAATGATGCCCTTCAAAACATTGCAAGTTTCTGATAATCCTGCCATTTTCATTTCCTGTCCTGAAAAGGATGTAGTCATGAAGAGGTGTTTAAAAACATACTAAATGTGAGATGTCAACCATCCCTAAAAATTTTCCCTGATCAAAGAAATTTCTGCTTCCATAGGGATTCTGTATTTTGATAGATGCTACATCATAAGGTGGCTCTTTTTTTCTCATGTTTTTCTTCTGATGCTGTGGGTTAAATCTAGAACCTCATTAATGATAGGCAAGTACTGTACCACTAAGCTATATCTTTTGACTGAAAAAAGATGTGAAGATGTGATACACTGTTAATAATTGTCTTATCATGTCCACAACCTGCCTGAAATATGGTATTTTGTGAAAAAGTATGTTTTTTATTTGTTGGAAGATAGAAAATGAGAATGGATACACCTGGACCTATTACCACTACAAATTAACTCCAGATGCATGAATGTATTATTTCTGTGCATCTTATTTTCCATGGGCACTGGGTAATAGAATCCAAACTGTCAGGCTGTGAAAAATCCACTGAACCATCTCTCCAGCCCATGAAAAGTATTTTTATTAAATGAAGACAAATTTTTGCTAGAACAAATAAAAATATGTTATTTTTTCCTTAGAATGTGCTTTGCTTCATTCAAAGACTCTTTAGCATTTAAAACATAATTAATTTAATAACAGTTAAAGAACATTTGCTTAATTGTCCCATTAAAAGAATGTAATGCATTACAATACTAGGACACAAAAAAGTTATCCATTTCCTAAGGTGAGCATAAGCTGGAAACACTGATTCTTTGACTCTACAAGTCTCATCATGAAAGAAGCCTTTGATGCCAAATATAGAAGATGGTAACTATAATAAGCTAATTGGGAACATTTAAATGATTCTGAGAAAGACTAACTGTAATGGCTCCATCAGTCCCTCCAACTCAGTTGCAGCAGGCACTTCAACAATGTCTAGAAAAGAAAACAATAAACAATTTAAGTGCTGACAGAGCTTGTTAAAAAGAAGATAAGTAATGGGAATTCCTCCAGTCTCTCTCCATTAAGTATTATTTGGGCCTTTGGAGCTCTGTATATTGCCTTTATTATGTTAAGATGTGAATCAACCATGCTGATTCTCTCCAATGTTTTGATCATGAAGTGATGTTATATCTTGTCAAAGGCCTTTTCTGCATCTATTGAAATGATCATGTGGTTTTTATGTTTAAGCTTGTTTATGTGGTGTATTACATTGACAGATTTCTGTATGTTGAACCACCCTTTTGTTCCTGGGATGAATCCCATTTTAAAACCATAAGAATGTAATTCAGGAGTAAAGCACCTGCCAATCATGGAGAAGGATATACATTCAATCCTGAGTTCTGCAAATAAATTAGTAAATGAAAATTAAAGCATAGCACAGTGACTAGTGTTAAATGTACAACTATTATTTTTCACATACTTCTTTATTTATTTGAGAGACAGAGAATGGATATGCCAAGACCTCTAACCACAAATGCCAGACATGTGTGTCACCTTGTACATCTGGCTTTACCTGGGCACCAGGGACTCAAGCCTGGGTCCTTTGGCTTTGTCAACAAGAGCCTTGACCTCTAAGCCATCTCTCCAAGCCAGGTATTAGTATTAAAGTATGTGTTTTTGAAACAAATCTCATTCCTACGTAGGCTGTGACTTTGAAAGACAATGAATACATAAATTTGTATGCTAACTAATTATAAATAAAGGTCATACATCATTCTTACTATACTGAGAATGAGCCCCCTGACTAAAGGGTAAGCACTAAGCCCCTGAGCTCTCTCCAACCCTTTCTTATTATGTTTTGAGACAGGATCATTTTAAGCTTCTCAGGTTACACTGTGATTTTTTTTTCTTTCCTCTCATTCCATGGCATCCCAAGGAACTGGAATTACAGGCATCTCACCAAGCTCACAAAATAATCTTGCTTGATTTTAGTTTCTATGCAATAAATGTAAACTAAAAAGATAACAGGTTATAAAGTCTATTCTGTTTATATTATTAAATGAGTCTGAAGAAAAATATGTTATATCAAAATCATAAATATATGCTATCTACCTTATCTATAGTTTTAATTTATGTAAGTAATAAAATATGAACATATCAGTTATATGTATTGGGAATAAACCATTCAATTACTCTAAAAGAAAATTTTATTTTATTTTATGTGGCCATCTTATGTACCCCATCATCAATATATATGTGATGTTTTCCTCTTAACTGTGAACATTGCATCGATTATAATCAATTATGCTTATAATTGTTACACTCAAAAGGTTGCATGATGAAGCCAGGCATGATGGCACACAACTTGAATTCCAGCATTCAGTAGACAAAATTAGGAGGATTGCAGTGAGTTCAAGGCTAACTTGAGACTACATAGTGAATTTCAGGTTAGCCTTAGCTGTAGCAAGACCCTACCTCAAAAAATAAATAAATAAAGGTTGCATCATTAACAATGGGAACAGTTGGGTAGAGATATTGCTGCAAAACATATAGCCAAATGTCACAACTAACTTTGTTAACTCTTCACAGTAATTTTTTGGTTATATATTCAAGTAATGGTAGGCAAAGAAAATATATGGAAAAGAAAGAATTATCACTGAGAAACTAAAATAGTTTTCTATGTATAGCAGAGCGAAGTGTGGCAGACATATGAGGTAGTATGGGGGGTGTTTTTTTATAGAGGATATTTGGTGACTAAGAATTCCTACAGTTGGGATGGAAAAGGAAATGTGGTAAGATTATACATTTGTGAACAGAACTAGAGCTAGCAAAGTGACAAAACCATCCATAATGCTAAAATTTGAGACTGGGGCACCTGCTCCATGGTATGGCTTCATTCATTACTTGCTATCAAGACTTCCTGTTTCATGAGTAGTAAATATGCCTTTTTAAGAATACCTTTCTGTTTTAATCTGTCTGACATTTCCACAAAGTTAGTAAATCATTAAGAAGGATGTAGATGGACCAGTGGTTTGGTGCATTTTCTGTGTAAGCATGAGAGTCCAAGGGCCTGGAACCATCTGAGTTTGAATCTCCAGATACCACATAAACATAAACAGCAGCTTGTTGGTGGCCTCCTGTCATACCAGTTCCAAAAAGAAATGGAGCAAAGGAGGAGAAAAATGCCTGAGCTTGCAAAATAATAGCAAGCTCTGGTGTCAGTAAGATTCTCCTCAAATAAGAATGGTGGAAGGACATTGCAGAGGGTCACCAGACATTTTGCTCTACTACAAATGAGCACCCATACCAATGCATATGGGTCACAGCAAGGCTTCATTGCCATGCACACATTACAAACACACATGCATGCAAGCAAAAAATAAAGATGTTTGAGGGCTAGGGGTGCAACTGAATGGAAGAAACTATATCTAGCATGCTCAAACCTTGTTTTCCAACCTTAGCACTGAGGACTTTGTCAGTGTATTTTACTGCTTTCTTAAATTTTCCATTACATACATATACTGTACTTTCAAAGCCAGCACACTTGCTGGGCGGGGGGGAGGGAGGTTAGGCACTGAGCAATATGGAAAGGCTGTATGAATTTATTCCTGTTTTCTATAGAGTTCAGAAATAGTTGGACTATGCAACATGATTTACTTTTGTTATTAAGCTATTTGAAAGAATTTTCAAGCTGCAAATGTTTGAACAAACTGCTACTTGTGGAAGTGATATTTTTAATAACTTTTTGTCAGAATCCTTCAGAAGACATTTACACCCTGTACCAAACTTTTCTGCACATATCTCACCTTTCCAAATAATAAGATACAGAACTCTAATATCAAAATTCAGTATTAATTCCCTCAAATTCCATTATCTTTTTCAGTTTCCTTGCAGAAATTTCTACACCTACTTAGGTTTCCATTTTAGTGTTGTTGGTTTTTTTTTTTTTTTTCTATAGCTAGTTCCAGTTTCCTCCTTTACAAAACACAATGAATAGATTTTTTTGTTGTTGTCTCGTTTATTCAAATAGAAGTCTTAAAGCTGTGAGAAGATGTAGAGAAAGTAATTTTCATATAAAAAGAGAGCATAAAAGAAAATCAGATTGAAGAAGTTTTAAAAGAAGTTATAGGTTCCTGGTAAACTTGTCTAACAGAGAGTTTTATGGTAAAATTCACTAGGGAAAATATTGTCCATGTTACTTTCCAACTTTGGTACACATAAATTCAAATTAATTATAATATAAAATAGATTAGAAAGTAGATGAAATGAAAATTTGTCTGTCATTTTATATCAATAGAAGTTTTCATTAATAGATTTTAGATATAAATATTTGAATTAAATTTAATTATAGCATTTTAAAATCTGTTTTTATATAACTGTTAAGTTCTGCCTATTAGGGAATGGAAGGATGGCTTAGCTGTTAAGGCATTTGTCTGCAAAGCCAAAGGACCCTGTTTTGATGCCCCAGGACCTATGATAGTCAGATGCACAAGGGGGTGCACATCTCTGGAGTTTGTCTGCAGTGGCTGGAGGCACTGGCACACCAATTTTCTCTCTCTCCCCCACCCTTTCTCTATCAAATAAATAAAAAATATTTCTAAAAAGTTCATTGTATGGGCCGGAGAGATGGCTTAGCGGTTAAGCGCTTGCCTGTGAAGCCTAAGGACCCCGGTTCGAGGCTTGGTTCCCCAGATCCCACGTTAGCCAGATGCACAAGGGGGCACACACATCTGGAGTTCATTTGCAGAGGCTGGAAGCCCTGGAGCACCCATTCTCTCTCTCCCTCTGTCTTTCTCTCTGTGTCTGTCGCTCTCAAATAAATAAATAAAAAAAATTTTTAAAAAAAGTTCTTTGTATTAGAGAAGACTTCTATATTATTAATTAAAAAATTGGCCAATAAGATGATAAAAATAATGACCATTTTCATATCTATAAGCAAATTAATCTTATATACATCTTTTTTTTTTTTTTTTTTTTTTTTTGAGATAGGCTTTCACTCTAGCTCAGGCTGACCTGGAATTTACTATGTAGTCTCAGGGTGGCCTTGAATTCTCTGTGATTCTCCTACTTCCTCCTCCCCAGTGCTGGGATTAAAGGCGTGTGCCACCATGCCCAGCTTCAACATTATATACATCTTTAGAGACTGCACAATGTGAAATATTTAAACATGATGATTTTCCAAGTCAACTTGATATAACTTTATTCCATTATGTTTCCTGTCATTAAAATTTAAGCAAATAGTTGGATTCTTTTGGTATTATATAGTACAGATAAAATGAAATCTGAGAATGTTTGCATGCCTTTAATCTTACCTCTCATGTATCTGTGGTTGGTTGATCGCCATTAGTTCAAGCCCATTATAGACCACAGAGTGAGTCTCAAATATATGTGTGTGTGTATATAATGCTACAATAGAAATTACTCTGTTCTCAATAAAGAAGTCATACTTCCAACTTGAACACTAGATCTTTCATTATGACTTCAAGTACTACTGAAATCTCCTCTGTATACAAGTCTTCTAAACCTTATTGTTCTTTAATCAATCATATAGTCACATTCTTATTGTACAACCCTCTAGTTTTGACATACTCCCTGCTCTAATATAAAATGCATGGTGTTTTTATTTGCAGTGTGTGTGTGTGTGTTCTATATGCACTCTGTGTGCCTTTGTGATACCCATGAGCTCATCTGCAGGGGTCCTCTCTCCTGAGATGGCTGGAGGATAACATTGATCCTCTCTCTTCCAGCTGCTCTTGTTTGATCTAAACTTTTCTTTCAGCTAAACTTATTTTGAGTTTGCTCTTTCTTGAAATAAACTTGTTTGAGTTTTCCAATTGGGGTGCAGGGGGTTGGGGGCGAGTTACAGTCAGTTAAATCCTTCCATAAGACATTGGAGTTACAGACACATAGCAAAGCTAAGCCCAGTACTTTAGTGCGGGTCTGGGATTCAAACTGTGGTCACAGGCCTCCTTAGATTTTTATGTTTGGTCAGGAAGTGAACATAACCAGTGTGTTATCTCTTTAGTCCTCATGTGTGCTTTGAGAAAACATATTTTTTTTTATAATTATGACAATTCAAAAGTATCTCAAAGTCTAGAAATCTGTTCAAAATTTGAAAGTTAAAAAATTAAAATAAATAAACTCATTCATATCAATGATTTAAACTAAAAGGAGAACAACATAATTGTCAATTTTGCAGAGGCTATCACACTACTGTGCTCAGATAAGGTTGGGCAGAAGGACATTTTAATTTCTTTCTTGACCTTTCTTCTGTGTCTTAATTACCAGTCTGTCCATATGTTTCTACTCCATACACTATATCTACCCAATATCAATAATTAATCATCTAAAATTGTTCTTCCTACCTTGCATTGAACTGTGGTTACAATGACACACCCTGGATATTTTTCCCAGCTGCTCCAATTTTTACTCAGAATAAATTTTAAGTATTTAATAATCTGTCTGTTATTTCTGCAAGCTTATAAAGATCACAAAGCAAAACAGAATTCACAAATCTAAATGGGAAGATAATTTGGGTCAAATATATTTCAAAATGATTCTCAGTTAAATAAAGCCAGGTGTGGTGGCACACACCTTTAATCCCAGCACTCAGGAGGCAGAGAAAGGAGAATCACTGTGAGTTCAAGCCCACCCTGAAACTACATAGTGAATTCCAAGTCAGCCTGGGCCAGAGTGAGACCCTACATTGAAAAACAAAACAAAACAAAACAAAACAAAAAAAACAAAAAAAAAAAACAAAAAAAACCTTAAATGCTTGTTATCAAATACTTAATCATGACATAAAAATGTCTCTTAAGTTGTATTTTTAGAGTTTTAAGGTTTTTATCATTCTATAATTTCCTATTCAATTTATACATTTAATAATTAAAAGTAAGACTTCTCTACTTTATTTCATAGTTTGTTATGTTCATGTTATGACTTCAGTTTAAAGTATGTTATACTTTTATAGTGAAATTATCTAACCAAAGATGAATTTTCCTTTACTCTGATGCTTCCCTTGATAAAAAGTGAAAGTAGCTGAATATTTTAGAAGCTATATAATTAGTTTGAAAGAATGACAATGTAATGAGACTAAACTTACGCTAAAATATTTTTTAAAACATCAAAATATACTCTTTTCAACTAGTGGATATATTTGTACAAAGTAGTTTATTTCGTTATGACATTTCTTTAAATTGTACTTTGATCATTCTTGTCCATCTACTGTATTTTATTAGACTTCCTTTTGTTTTTCCACATTCCCAATAGCCCCTATTTTATTTTTCTCTCTTTTTTCATCCCACTTACATCCCACACATGAGAAAAAATATGATATAGTATATCATGGTAGGAAATATCTGACAGCAGAAGTATGGGTTAATTGGCTACATTATATATGGACTCAGGAAGCAGAAAGCTATGAAGTCTAGAATACAATGATTCTAAATCCTGTCAAGTTGAAATGAAGTTTAACTATCATAAATGTTATCTGTAAAATGTGTTTCTATAACTATTACAGTTACTCAAATTCTTAACACATGCACTTTAAAGTACGCAATAGTAAAAGATGCTATATATACCCCTGCCCTTTCTGTTCTCTATCTTTCTGTTCATTTTATTTTTCCTTCCATTAAACTGCAGACTTTTTTCGAATATTGTTTTTTCTTTCTAATTATATACTTTAGTTTTCTTTAAATCTCTTTATTCACAGTTAGCACTCACTAAAATTACTTCCATCTTGTACTTGTCCAATAATACTTATTTGCATGAACATAATTTAAAACTAGTCACAATAATGTCAGACTTCCTATATTATGTTTCTATTCTATCATGCACTGAATATATATTCTGGACCTCAATTCAACCTCAAACATTTCATTTGAGATTGTACATACACACATTTAATTCCAAGAATCTTTAAGCACTTAACTTCTTAAATTCTTAAAATTTCCTTTCCTTTGAGTTCATCACAGTGTCTTCATACTCGTTGGGGAAAAGTGTTAGAACTACAAGATTATATTGCATCATTTTTCTCTTCTGTATACTTGGACAAATTGTACCTTATCCTCATTTAGTCAGAAACCTTGAATATCATTTTTGACTTCAAGAGGTCTTGGCTTCATACAGTATATTCTTATCATCTCTAATAAAAATTTGCTCCTGTTACTCCTCTAAAATTGTTTTTGGTTAAGGGAACTATTGCACACCTCTTGACCCAGTCCATCCCCATGAAGGTGACCTAAAAACAGTATATAGGCAGCTAAGTGTGCTGTCTCTGGCACATTTTATCTTCTTGATATTTTAGATGCATCCATCTTTTACTCCTAGCACTGGCTCCTTCTTTTCATTTTATTCCTTTATAAATTTCTCAGTACCTACTTTTCTGATCTTTGAACTAAAGAGTGTCTTTAAGGATGCCTTCTTTTTTTTTTTTTCTTTTCTGCCCTTGTTGTGATCCAGTTGTATACCTTTAAATGTCATGTTTACATCATGATTGGAATTGAGTCCCACTTTATGGAAGAAAATTCATGCTTGGTAATGGAAAACCTAGTCAAAAAACAGTGGCTGAGATATCATAGGCCCTTGGAAGTGAACTACTACTGTTTGACTAGATGGATATGTTATGTTCATCAAATTGCCCTCTAATACTTATATTTATACCCATAAATAATTACTGATATCAACTCTGATCATAGAAACTTCTTTTCCTAGTTGGTGTTGACTATTTGGAAGAAACAAAACTCATCAAAGTGCTGAGAATAACTGACTGTTAAACACTCAACACTAAATGAGGATTCCATGTGACACCTGTAAGAGTAAGGTGATATTTCAATGTAGGTGACAGAAAGGATGTAAGAGTAGAGGAGGGGAGTAGTTGGTTTGAAACTCAGGCTTCCAGATATTATGTGGCTGTGGCATTTATGGTTTCATAACAACTGTTGTTACCTGCACAAAATTGGGCACATCCACATCCCATCATGGATGGTGAAGAAAAGGATGAGACCCCCATCATTCTGTGAAGAGATTTTGGTAGTTAATAGTTGCTGGAATATCACGGATATGTTGCACATACTCTGAGAAACAATCACCCACCCATGATTATATCAGTGATTCTAGTTATTAAGCTCAGTGGAACACACACAGAGAAATACTATGTCAAAGAACACTAACTGGGTTAGGAAGAGGAAGGGATTGAGTGGGAGGGAGATGAGTAAGTGGAAACAAGAGAAGGTAATAGGAGGTGATTAGGTTAAAAATGCATTATACACACATATCAAAACTGTTAATAAAATATTGAAAAAATATAGTTTCATATGTAGAATCCACAAGGATCTTTTAGAAGATAAAATTCCAAGATTAATTTCAATTTAAAAAGCATAAAAGAATTATCAATGGCAGCAATAGTGCTTAATATATGAAATAAATACAATTTTGCACTCCTAGTTAATATTAATTTTTTTTAAATTATGAGAACTGTAAAGACTATAGAATAAATTACATATAAATCCAATGAAAAATTAAAATTACTTAACATTTATATCATATTTTTATGAAAGTAATTTTTGGCAATGAAGAATATAAAATCAGAAAAAAAAAGTGGCATCAATAACAGGATATAGGGGCTGGAGAGATTGCATAGCAGTTAAGGTGTTTGCCTGCAAAGCCAAAGGAGCAAGGTTTGATTCTCCAGGGCACACCTAAGCCACATACACAAGGTGGCACATGTTTCTGGAATTCATTTGTAGTGGTTGAAGACCCTACATTATCTGGCATGCCCATTATCTCTATGTCTCTCTCTTTCTCTCTCTATGCCCTTCTCTGCCACCATTGCACCTGTTGACTCATTTGGCCTGACTGGCCAAATATAAGGCTTGCAGTGTCCACTGTTGTGTGTCTTCACTGGTGATTTCTGTCTCTCCCATTGAACTGCATGCAGTATGGCTTTTTCCAGCTTTCTGTCATCTGGTCTACATGAAATGGTTTTCAGCTCAGCTCCAGCATAATTTCTCAGTGGCCTTGCAGCCCCAGTATGTGCAGTCTTCAGCAATAGGGTCTTATTATTTATTTCTGGTGGGAAGCCAAGGGCCTCAGCAATGGCCTATAATGTTTTGGAGGCATCAGGGCCCTTCCTGACCAACAACTCACTGTAAAGTATCCCATCCCTGGCACTGAAAATTTTCTAGTAACAATCTATGTTTCCTGAGTGTTCCATTGTCCAGAAAAGTGGGTTTCCGTGACTTATTTATATCTCTTAGATTTTGATTAGGCCTCCCTCCACCTTTCCTTTACTCAATCTCTTCCCCTGGCCTCCCTTAGCCCTTTTCATCCCCATTAATCTGTTCTTCTACTTACATATGTTCTTCTACTTACATACATACAATATCATCCTATTAAGTCCTTCCCACCCTCTCTTCTTTTTTTTTTTCCCCTTTAATTCTCCTTTCTAGCTTACTGGTCTCTGCAACTGAGTTCTCTAAAATAAATAAATAAACTATTTTTAGGTCTACTTAAATGGTGAGGTCTTGGGGGCCTCTGTGTCTCTGGATATCTGGTTTGGTAGAAGTTGAGTATTCTATGTGTCTATCTCCTTAACCCTTGTGCTGGTACCATAATCACCAAGAAAGCAACCCTCTTTCTCCAAGTACTCTTGGTTCCAGCTGGGACCCTGGTGATGTTTGATGGGCTCATTCTTTCCTCAGGTTCTGTGTTCATCTGAAAAAGAGAAGCAAATTTTCTAACATAGAGTGAAGTCAGCACCAGATAAATGGGATAACCATTATTGTTTTACAGAGAACTTAATAGGTGTAGGCCCTCTTGTAGCCTACAATTGGTGGGAGCTTGATAATGGAGAGGGACTTGTGTTCAGGAAATGATTCTGACTTGTTTCCCAGATCAAACTATGGGTTCTGTCCCACTGAGTGGATCTATTAGCCAAATCAAGAGCAGTTGGTTACACACCATGGCTGTGTGACACTATTGCACTTATGTGAGCATCACATCAGGTCATTTGCTGCTGAGTAGCTTAGACCATGTGTTGTTTGGACAGATGTTGGTCATTTTCCCCCAGTTGATTATTTAGCACCTTCTGGCATTAGATGAGCTAGTCTGGAGACTGACTCATTCCCAGATTCCAGCCAGGTCACTCCATGTTAAGTACCACAGCATATGTAGTCTTCAGCCATAAGGTCTTACTATTACCCTTTAGTGAGTCATTAAGAACTCTGACAGAAATCTACCTTCTTTTGAGAAACTTGTCTCTCTGATTAACACCTCATTGTGGATGTTAACTGCATGCTGGTACTGGGAGTTACAGGCCAACGCCAAGGGAAAAGAATGAAGAAAAAGACAGGTAATATGAAAGAAAAAGAGAGGTCAGAGTGAGAGATAAACACGAGAAGATTAAGGTTATCATACCCTCTCCTGTGATTCAGGTATTCCCTCTAAGGACCTGGTGAATGTTCAAACATTTAGTCTGTTTTTTTAGGTTATAGAATTTTATGGTGCCATTGCTAATTGAGTCCAATTTTGTCCAACTCCCATCCTTACCATCACCTCCCACCCTACCCTCCCTATTGTCTGGTCCTTGAGATAAATATTAGTTATGTCAGAAGCTCAGGCAGATTCAGGTTAGGAGCCACAGATGAGTGACAACACGTGACATTTATCTTTCTGTGATTGAGTGAGTTTGCAGAGAATGATTTGTTCCAAGTTTAACCATGTTTCTTCAAATTTTATTGTGTGATTTTTTTTTCTTACTGCTGTGTAGTATTCCATCTTGTAGATATACCATATCTTGATTATCCACTCATCTAGTAATGGACATCTGAGTTGTTTCCAGCTCTTAGCTATTATGAATTAAGCAGCTATAATAATGGTTGAACAAATATTTCTGAACAGAAGCATGTAGTTTTGGGGATAAATGCCCAGTAAGGGAATAACTGGGTCTGTTTGTAACTCTAGAGTCAATCTTTGTAGGATTATCCATATTGCTTTCCATAGTGATTGTACCAAATTACATTCCCACCAACAGTGAATGAGGATTCCTACTTTTCCACATCCTCACCAGCATTTGCTTTCAATTCATTTTTTAATGCTTTCTATCCTTATTGGGGTAAGGTGCAATCTCATAGTTGTTTTAATTTGCATTTCTCTGATGATTAGGGATGATGAATGTTTTCTTAAGTTTGTGTGTGCCATTTGTATTTCTTCCTTAGAGAACTCCCTGTGCAAACCTCTGCCCCATTTTGTGAGGTGATTGTTTGACTTTTTACTTTTTAGGTTTTTGAGTTCATTGTAGATTCTAGAAATTAGGCCTCTGTCAGTTGGGTAGTTGACAAAATTTTCTCCCAATCTGTGGGTAATAAGCTCTTCTTCTTTTATGTTTATCTGTGAAGAAACTGTTCAGCTTCATGAGATCCCAATGGTTGAGTGATTGTTTAAGGTCCTGAGGTATTGGAGTTTTGTTCAGGAAGTCTTTTTCCCAGTCCTATATTGTGGAAAGGTCCTCCTAATTTTTATCTTCCAGTAGTAGCAAAATTTTCATTCTTATATTGAGGTCTTTGGTCCATTTGGACTTGAATTTTGTGCATGGTGAGATGTGTGGAGCAAGTTTAAATTTCCAGCATATGGTTGTCCAGTTTGTCCAGCATCATTTGTTGAAGATGCTGTCATTTTTTTTTTTTCCAGCCTACATTCTCAGGGCCTTTGTCAAATATCAAGTAGCTGTAGTTACATGATCCAAAGTCTGGTTCCTCCATTCTGTTCCATTGGTCCAAAATCCTGTTTTTATGCCAGTACAATGTTGTGGTTTTTATTACTATGGCTTTATAATATAGCTTTAGATCAGGTCTGGTGATGCCTCCAGAGGTGTTTATTTTACTAAGGATGTGCTTGGATATCTGAGGTCTTCTGCATTCCATATAAATTTTGAGATCATTTTTTTCTATCTCTGTGAAGAAAAATGTTGGGATTTTTATTGGTATTGCATTAATTCTGTATACTGCTTTTGGTAATATTGCCATTTTCATAATATTAATTCAGACTATCCAGTAGCATGGGAGGTCTTTCCATTTTGTCAAGTCATCTTCAATTTCTCTCTTGAGTGTTTTTATAGTTAAATTGTATAGGTCTTTCCCAACCTTAGTTAATATTATTGCAAGGTATTTTATTTTATTTTTATTTTTTGTTGCTATTGAACATGGGACAACACTGTTTATTTCATTTTCTATATCATTGTCCTTTGTGCATAGAAAGGCTATTGATTTTTGTGCATTGGTTTTGCATCCTGATACTTTGCTGAAGGAATTAATCAACTTTAAGAGTTTTGAAATGGAGGGTCTCAGGTCTCTTATGTATAGGATAATGTCCTCTGTGAATAGACCTAATTTCTCCTGTCTTATTGCTTGAGCTAAGACTTCCAGCATTATGTTGAAGAGCAGAGGTGAGAGTGGACACCCCTGTCTTGTTCCTGATCTCAGTGGGAAGTTCTTCAATCTCTCCCCACTAAGTATTATTTGGACTTTAGGAGCTTTATGTATGGCCTTTATTATGTTGAGGTATAAGCCATCCTTGTCTATTCTCTCCAATGTTCTGAACAGGAAGTGATATTGTATTTTTCAAAGGCCTTCTCTGCATCTATCAAAAGGGTCATGTGTTTTTTTGTGTATTTAAGTTTATGTATGTGGTGTATTACATTGACAGATTTCCATATGTTGAACCACTCCTGAGTTCCTGGGATGGAGCCTACTTGATCAAGGTAGATAATGCTTTTTATATGCTGTTGAATTTGGTTTGCAAGGATTTTGTCCAGGATCTTTGTGTCTAAATTCATTAGGAAAAGAAGACTATAGGTTTTGGGTTTTTTTTTTCTTATGGCATTTCTGCCTGGTTTTGGTATTGGTGGTATTAGTGTGATATGAGCTTCATAGAAGGAGTTGGGGAGCTTTCCCTGTTTTCTGATTGTCTGGTACAGTTTGAGAAAAATTGGTTTCAGTTCTTCCCTGAAGTTTTGATAGAATTCAGCTGACAAGCCATCTGGTCCTGGACTCTTCTATTGGGGGACATTTTTTATTACCTTTCCAATCTTGATGGGTGTGATAGGTTTGTATAGGAGATTAATCCTCTCTGAGTTTAGCTTTGGTGGGTAGTATATGCCCAGGAATTCATCCATTTCCTCCATATTATCCAGTTTTCTGGTGTAGTGGTTTTTGACATAAGCCCTGATGATTCTCCCAATTTCACTTATGTCTGTTGTGATCTCTCCTTTTTCATTCCTAATTTTCTTAATTTGAGGGATCTCTTTTTCTTCACTTGATTAAATAGGCCAGAGGGTTTTCAATCTTGTTTATTCTTTTATAAAGAACCTGCACTTTGTTTCATGAATTCTCTTCATTGTTTTCATATTTTTTCCAATTCATTAATTTCTGCTCTGATATTAATTATTTCTTTCCATCTGGAGATTTTTGGTTAGATTCTTCTTGTTATTCAGTGCCTTTAGGTGGATGGTTAGGTTATTGACTTGGGATCTCTCTGTACTTGTTATGAAGGCATTTAGTGATATGAATTTTTCCCTGAGGACTGCCTTCATTGTGTCCCATATGTTTTGGTACATTGTGCTCTCACTGTCAATTGCCATTGTCATGGAAATGTCATTTAATATTTCACCCATTACCCATTTATTATTTAAAAGTGTGTTGTCCAGTTTCTAGGAGCTGGTCAGAATTCTGGCACATCTTTTGTTGTTAATTTCTAGCATTGTGATCTGATATCATGCAAGAAATTATGTCACTCTTTCTAAATATATGGAGGCAGGCTTTATGACTCAGTATATGACCTATTTTAGAGAAGGTTCAATGGGCTGCTGAGAGGAATGTGTAATCTGTGGATTTGGGGTAAAATGTTCGGTAGATGCCTGTTAGGTCTAATTGTTCTGTGGTGTTGTTGGTCTCTCTTACTTCCCTATTAATTTTCTCTTTGGATGATCTATCTATTGCTGATAGTGGAGTATTGAAGTCCTCAACTTTGATGGTGTTGGTGGTTATTACTCTTTTGTTGTCATGTAGGTTTTGTTTTATGAATTGTGGTGCACCTGTGTTTGGTGCATCAAGATTGATGACTGTGATATCCTCTTGTCAGATCATTCCATTGATAAGTAAGAAGTGGCCTTCTTTGTTTTTGTTGATTACTTTTGGCTTGAAATCTATTTTATTTGATATTAGTATATTAGTCTGCTTATTTCTTATTTTCATTTGCTTGAAATGACATTTTCAACCCTTTCACCCTTAGAAGGTGTCTGTCTTTAGTGGTGAGGTGGATTTCTTGAAGACAGCAGATTGAGGGGTCTAGTTTTCTGATCCACCTTGTAAGCTTATATCTTTTGATAGGTGAATTAAGGCCATTAATATTTAGCATAATAACTGAGAGGTTTTCTTTAATCCCTGCTATATTGTGTTGGTTTATGTGGTTTGGTGTTTTCTTGGACTATAGATTTTTGTGCCTGCTCTGAGTTGGGTTACTGTGATCTGCTTCTTGTAGGCACTTGAGGTTGCTTATTTGATTCTTCTGTATGGAGAATTCCCTGAAGTACTCTCTGCAGGTTTGGCTTTGTGTTCATGTAGTTGCAAAGCTGAGTTTTATCATGGAAATTTCTTTGCTCACCTTCTATTATAAGAGACACTTTTGCTGGGTAGAGTAGTTTGTGTTGGAAGCCATATGCTCTGAGTCTTTGCAATGTTACTTTCCAAGCCCTTCTGACTTTCAAGGTTTCCATTGAGATGTCAGATGTAATTCTGATGGTGCTACCTTTACATGTTATGTGTTGTTTCTTCCTAGCTTCTTTTTATGACTTTTTCTTTGTTATTGATGTTTAGGGCCCTAATGATAAAATATCTTGTAGAATTTCTTCTTGGGTACAGTCTGTTTGGAGTTCTGTTAGCTTTTTGGTAATATCATGACTTTCTTTTGAGAGAGTGGGAAAGTTTTCTTCAATAGCTTTGTTGAATAAATTCTCCATGCCTTTGGTCTGAATTTCTTCCTTTTCTGGTATTCCCATAATCTGAATTTTGGGTCATTTACGGGTATCCCATAGTTCCCTTATGTTCTGTTCACATTTTTTCAACTTATTGAAACTTTTGGACTCACAAACTGTTTCTTCTGTTTTGTCTTCCAGTTCTGGGTTTTTATCCTCCATATACCTGACTCTATCCTTGAGAGCTTCTATAAAGTTTGGGGTTTTATCAACTTGGTTACTATTTTCTAATTCTTTTTTATATATAGTTTCCATCCATCTGATGAGTTCCCATTTCATGTCATTTTCTAAGTTTCTTAATGATTCTTGGACTTCATGCTTTCATTTCTTTATGTCTTCATTGAGCTTAGCCAGCTGGTTATTAAGGTCCTCTTTATTTTTCTTTTCTCTTTTCTTTTTTCTTTTTTTTTTTTTCATTTTGCTCTCCTTCAGATCATTTTTTTTATTTTAATTTTTTATTTATTTGTTTGAGAGAGACAGACACAGAGAGAAAGACAGATAGAGGGAGAGAGAGAGAATGGGCGCACCAGGGCTTCCAGCCTCTGCTAACGAACTCCAGACGTGTACGCCCCCTTGTGCATCTGGCTAACATGGGACCTGGGGAACCGAGCCTCGAACCGGGGTCCTTAGGCTTCACAGGCAAGCGCTTAACTGCTAAGCCATCTCTCCAGCCCCTCCTTCAGATCATTTAAGTGTCTTTGGAATCCATGCTGATTCTTTTCTTTTAGGTCAAGGACAACATTCTTACAATTATTGTCCCTTTGTTGATTTTCTGCAAGTCCTGCTATTTGTTCGTCCAGGACTACATAGCTAGTATCTTTATTTTGGTGTTCGGATCCTATTGTTTCTTCTATGCTTTGATTAGAGACATCCATTGTAGGACTGGGAAATCTTGTTGGATTTAGTTGCATTGGATTTTTTATGTTATTCCTTTTGCACTGTGGTCTGCCAATCACGGTGTAGGAATTTTATTTAATCTAGGAGGAATCTGTAGTGTGCTCTTAGAATATCTTCAACGATTATTTCCTTTTATGTTTGCTTTGACTGGGCTTCTGATCACAAGGGGCCTGCTTGCTCAGAGGGAAGGAGTCTGTGGGGCTCTGGTGGGGGCCCAGGGCCTGATGAAAGGTCATTTTGTTTGTTGATTTGTATGGGACTGTGTGGTCAAGTGACTGGAGGGGACAAGGGGTAGGGAGGAATAGGACAAAGCATACTCATGTTTCAGTTGGGCCACTGAGGTGGGAAATATGGGAATATGTGGTGTTTCTGTGATGCTGAGGGGTGAGGGGATAGGATACTGGGTCTATTGGAACCCTTTAGCATATGGTGGATGGGACTTCTGGGTCTTGGACAAGGCAGGGCAGGGATGTGGGGCTGCTGATGGTTAGGTGACATTCAGGGGGGCATGTAGGTCTCCTGTGGTGGGAAAGCCTAGGGAGGGGGAAAGAGGGAAAGCCTATGGAGTGGAGAACACTAGCCTGATGGCCTGTGTCTATGCAAGATAGGGGGAGGCAGCTGTATGTGTAGATCCCCTGGGAAACACTAGCCTGCTGGCATGGGTCCACACATGGGGGTGAGGAGCAGCAGTGAGTGGGACACGTTCACATATAGAGGCCCCTGGGGGAAGGATAGCCTGCTGGCCTGGGTCTGTGCAGAGATGTCTGAGTCCACTTATCCTGCAGTTTGTGCAGAGGGAACCTGGGGCTGAGACTATGGCTAGGATGGCTGTTTGAGGGGATTGGGCCTGGTGCACTACCAGAGAGTGTGGAAATCAATAAATTCCATAATTTTCTCCTCTGACCCTTTCTTCTGGAGGTCTACTAGAATCTGAAAACCCATAAAAACCCCCAGTGAACCCTAAATGTCTTGCCTTTACTTCCCTGGGAGGTGAGGCATGATTTGGTGGACTCTTAAATGATATTAATAGATGACTGAGAGTAATTACAGTGAGATATAGATTGTATTGTAATTTTATAGCATAAAAATGCGACTACAGATTTCAAATACTTAAAAATAAATTTCATGGCAATTTTACCAAAATGCAAATTATAAAAATCTAAGGGACTTCCAGCCAAGATGGCAACCACCTAGCTGCCCTGCAGATCCCAGGGAAAGGCAAGACATTAAGGGTTCACTGGATCTTTTAGGGGAAAGCAATATCCAATAGATTGCCAGTGGGAGGGCACAGAGGGGCAAAAACAGGGAAACACTCCCCCCAGGTAGCCGCCATATCCACAGAGCTGTGCCAATCAATCCCTGCATGTGGAAGCTCAGACTTCTCTGCCCACTAGCTCACTTACTGCTCTGGCCACTGCAAGTTCAGTGAGCCCAGGCCCACAGTAACTGCCATGGAAGCTCAGACTATGTCTGTCACTTGTGCCAGTTCAGGTACCATCCCCTACCTGTCTGCTGTGCTGGCCATCTGCCATTGTCCTGTTGCAGGGGAGTGCAGACTGTTCCCAGGTACCAGTGTTCCCCAACCAGAGTTCGGGCTGCTTCAGTGCTTGGTGCCTCAGTGTCCCTCCTACCACGAGCACAGGCAGCTTTGGTGCATCACTGCTTGAGAGCTCACGCAAAATTGTCACACCTGACAGGCAGTAGATCAGGCAGCTTTGGCAAGTAAGAGCCAAAGCCCAGGCTGCTTGGGAACTGTCTCAAGCTACCTCAGATTCCCATTGTGCTTGAGCCCAGGCTGATCCACCACCTACATGCCTATACACTATGATGGGCAGACCACAGCGCAAAAGAAATAACATGAAAAATCAAATGTAAGAAGATCCAGTTAGATCACACAGTCCTACAATGAACATCTCTAATCAAAACATAGATGAGTCATTGGGATCAGAACACCAAATAAAGCTATGAGCAATGCAACCATGACCAAGCTACTGGTAGAACTCGCAGAAAAGCAACAAAGGACCGATAATTGTGTGGATGCTGCCATCTCTAAACTAGACTTAATAGATAAGAAAATATAAGGAGTTCAAAGACAGTAAAGAGATTTGAGGGAGAATGAAAAAAAAAAAAAAGAAGACCTCAAAAATCAGCTGGCCATGCTAAATGAAGACATAAAGAAATGCAAGGATGAATTCCAGGAATCATCAAGAAAATCAGAAAATGATGTGAAAAGGGAGCTTGACAGAGGGATGGAAATTATATATAGAAAAGTTGTAGAAAACGCAAACCTAATTGAACAAATCCAAAACTCTCTAGAAGCTCTCAAGAATAGAATCATCCATGTGGAGGATAGAAACTCTGATCTGGAAGACCAGATGGAAGAAACAGCTTGAGACTTCAAAAATTTCAGTAAGTTCAAAAGATACTGTAAACAGAACATGAGGGAATTGTGGGATACACTTAAACGTACTAATATCAGTAATATTGGAATACCAGAAGGAAAAGATTCAGACCAAAGGCATGGAGAATTTATTTAACAAAATAATTCAAGAGAACTTCCCCAGTCTCTTAAAACAAAGGCCCATCATGATAGAAGAAGCCAACAGAATTCCAAACAGACTGGACCAAAGCAGAAACTCTGTAGGACATATTGTCTTAAGACTCTCAACATTGACACCGAAGAGAAAATCCTAAAAGCAGCTAGGGAAAAATAGCATACCACTTTCAAAGGTAATCCCATCACAATTACTCCAGACATCTCAATGGAAACTCTGAAAGCTAGAAAGGCCTGGAAAGAAACTGCAAAGTCTAAGAACCTATGGTTTTCAACCCAAACTACTCTACTCAGCAAAAGTATTCCTCATAATAGATGGTGAAAGAAAAACATTCCATGACAAAACTCAGCTTTGCAATTATATGAACACAAAACCAAACCTACAGAGAGTATTCCAGAAATTCTCCACAGAAAAGAGACAAATAATCAAACACAAATGCCTACCAGAAGCAGATCACAAGAAGCAAACCCAGAGTAGGCACAAAATCTTCAGAGTCCTTGAAAACACCAATCCATATCTACTATCACAATATGGTAGGGATCAAATCAAATCATTACTTTAAATATTAATGGCCATAATTCACTGATCAAGAGACACAAGATAACAGGATAAATCAAAAAACTCGACCCCTCAATCTGTCATCTTCAAGAAACCCACCACACCAATATAGACAGACACCTCCTCAGGATGAAAGGGTGGAAAACAATATTCCAAGAAAATGGGAATAAGAAACAAGCAGATGTAGCTATATTAATATCAGATAAAATAGACTTCAAACTAAAAATAATCAAAAAAGACAAAGAATGCCACTTCCTACTTCTCAAGGGAACGATCCATCAAGAGTATATTACAATCAAAAATCTGTATGCACCAAACACAAGGGCACCACAGTTCGTAAAACAAAACCTATTTGACAATAAAACAGAAATAACCACCAACATCATCATAGCTGGGGACTTCAATGCACCATTATCAGCAATAGACAGATAATCCAAACAGAAACCCAACAGGGAAGTAATAGAGCTCAACAAAACCTTAGCTCACTTAGACCTAACAGATATCTGCAGAACATTCCATTCCAAATCCACAGACTACACATTCTTCTCAGCAGCCCATGGAACATTCTCTAAAATAGACTATATAATGGGTCACAAAGACTGCCTTAACTTATTTAGGAAGATTGACATAATTCCCTACATGATATCACATCACAATGCTATATTGTGAGAAATCAACAACAAAAGACCCACCAAGAATCCCAAAGGCACCTGGAAACAGAACAGCACACTTTTAAACAACAAATGGATAGTGGATGAAATAAAAATTGAAATTGAGAAATTTCAAGACTTGAATGACAATGAGAACACATTGTACAAAAACTTATGGGACACAATGAAGGTGGTCTTCAGTGGAAAATTCATAGCATTCAATGCCTTCATAAAAAATACAGAGAGATCCCAAATCAATAACCTAACCATCTACCTAAAGGCACAGGAAAAACAAGAAAAATCTAACCCAAAGAGCCCTAGAAAAAGGAAATAATTAAATCAGAGCAAAAATTAATGAATTGGAATAAAGGAAACAATTAAGACAACTGACAAAACAAAGAGCTAGTTCTTTGAAAACATAAATAAGATTGACAATCCCCTGGCCAATTTAATCAAGCAAAAAAAGGAAAAGCTTCAAATTAAAAAAATTCAAAATGAAACAGGAGAGATCACAACAGACATAAATGAAATAGGGAGACTAATCAGGACTTATTTCAAACTCTACTCCACAAAAATAGATAATGTGGAGGAGGTGGATAAATTCCTGGATGCAAACCATCTATCAAAGCTAAACTCAAAAAAAAAAAAAAAAAAAAGCTAAACTCAGAGCAGATTAATCTCCTAAATGGACCCATCACATTCAGGAAGATTAAAAAAGTAATAAAAAACCTCCGCAAAAAGAAGAGTCTAGGACCAGGTGGCTTCTCAGCTGAATTCTATCAAACCTTCATGGAAGAACTCAAACTAATCTTCCTCAAACTGTGCCACACAATTGGAGAACAGGGAAAGCTACCCAACTCCTTTTATGAAGCTAGTATCACCCTAATTCCAAAAGCACATAGAGATGCCACAAGAAAAGAAAACTACCGGCCTATTTCCCTAATGAACTTGGATGCAAAGATCCTGAACAAAATCCTCTAAAACTGAATTTAACAAGAGATCAAAAGTAATATTCACCTTGACCAAGTGGGAATCATCCCAGGAACACAGGAGTGGTTCAACATGAAGAAATCTGTCAATGTAATACACCACATAAACAAGGTTAATCATAAAAACCACATGTACATTTCAACAGATGCAGAAAAGGCCTTTGACAAGATACAACATCACTTCATGATCAAAACATTGGAGAGAATTGGCATGGTTGGTTCATATCTTAACATAATGAAACCAATATACAAAGCTCCAGAGGCCCAAATAACAATTAATGGAGAGAGACTGGAGGAATTCCCATTAAGATCAGGAACAGGACAGAGTTGTTCTCTCTCACCTCTGCTTTTCAATATAGTACTGGAAGTCCTAGCTCAAACAATATGACAAGAGAAGGAAATAAATGGAATACAATTTGGAAAGGAAGAGGTGATGAAATGATTGTATATGTAAGAGACCCGAGAGACATCATCCCAAAACTCCTGAAGGTGATTAACTCCTATAGCAAAGTAGCAGGATATAAAATCAATGCACAAAAATCTGTAGCATTTCTATATGCAAATGACTAAGATACAGAGAAAGAAATAAGGGACATTTTTAATTTTCAATAGTCACAAAATAAATAAATAAATATCTTGGAATAACGTTAACCAAGGAAGTGAAAGTTCTATAAAATGAAAACAAAAAAAAGCACTCAAAAAAGAAATTGAGAAGGACTTGAGAACATGGAAAGACCTCCATGCTCCTAAATAGGCAGAATTAACTTTAGGAAGATGACAATCCTAACAAAGGCAATATACAGATTTAATGCAATTCCAATAAAAATCCCTACACTGTTCTTCATAGAGATAGAAAAAATGATCTCAAAGATCATATGGAAAGGCAGAAGGCCTAGCATATCCAAATGTATCCTCAGCAAAAGATATACCTCTGGAGGCATCACCATACCTGATCTAAAGCTATATTACAAAGCAATAATAATAAAAGCAGCATGGTACTGGCATAAAAACAGGAGTTAGAACAATGGAACAGACTTGAAGACTCGGACATTGGGTCATGCAACTATAGCTATGTGATATTCGACAAAGGCTCGAACAATATAGGTCAGAAACAAGACAATATCTTCAACAAATGGTGCTGGAGAAACTGGATAACCATATGCAGGAAACTGAAACTTGATCCACACATTTCACCATGCACTACACTCAAATTCAAATGGATCAAAGACCTCAATGTAAGACCAGAAACTTGAATACTACTGGAAAAAAGTTTAGGAAGTACTTTCCATGACATAGGAATGGAAAAAGACTTCCTGAACAAAACCCCAGCAGCTCACGATCTTAAACAGTCACTCAACCAATGGGATCACATGAAGCTGAAGAATTTCTTTACAGATAAGCATACAATAAGCAAAGCAAATCGATTACCCACAGAATGGGAGAAAATATGTGCAGGTTATCCAACTGATAGAGGCTTAATCTCTAGAATCTAGAAAGAACTGAAAAATATAAAGAGTAAGAAGTCAAACACCCCACTCAAAATGGGACAAAGAGCTGAACAGGCTGTTCACAGAGGAAGAAATACAAATGGTAAACACACACTTAAGAAAACGTTCATTATCCCTAATCATCAGAGAAATGCAAATTAAAACAAGTATGATATTCTACCTTACCCAAGTAAGGATAGCAAACATCAAAAAATCATGTGAAAATAAATGCTGGTGAGTATATGGAGAAGTCAGAACACTCATCCACTGTTGTTGGGAATGTAAGATGATACAACCACTTTGAAAAGCAGTATTGAGACTCCTGAAAAAGCTGCCTATAGAGATACCAACAGACCCAGTTATTCCCTACTGGGTATCTACCCTAAAATCTTCAAACCATAGGCCAGAGAGATTTCCTCAACCATGTTTGTGGTGGCTCACTTTGTAATAGCTAAGAGCTGGAATCAACCCAGATGTCCATCACTAGAAGAATAGATCACTAAGATGTGGTATATCTACACGATGGAATTCTATACAGCAGTAAGAAAAAATAACACAATGAAATTTGAGGAAAAATGGGTGAACCTGGAACAGATCATTCTCAGTGAACTTACCCAATCACAGAAAAAAAAAAAAAAAAAAAAAGCCACATAGTCACTCATCTACAGCACCTAACCTGAATCTACCCAAGATACCTTGCATATCCAGAAAGCATCTCGTGGACTAGACACTAGGATGGATGGGGAGGGAAGGAAGGGCATTGAAGGGGTGGGAAACACAAATCTAGACCCAAATAGTAATGGTAACCATAAAATTCTACTTCCTAAAAGGCAGACCAAATGGCTGAACCTTCACCAGGACCTTACAGGGAACACCTGAACCACAAGACACTGGAAAGGGTAGGATCAAGGCTAAGCTTAATCTTCTACATTCTCTCTCTCTCTCTCTCCTCTCTAACTCTTGTATATTAATTATCTTTTCCCTCATTTTCTTAGTGGACACTGGCCTGTAACTCTCAGTGCCAGCATTGGGCTATCATCCACAATGAGCTTTTGATCAGAGAGACCTATAAGGTTTCCTAAAAGACATACATATTTCTGTCAGAATACTTGATGACCCACCAAAGGTTAGTGGTAAGACCCTACTGCTGAAGATAGCATATGCATTTGACACATAAAATGGAATGGCATGGCTGGAAGTTGGAAGAGAGTCATTCCCCAGACAGTGCATCTAGTACCAGAAGGTGCTACTTGGGCAACTGGGGGAAATGACCAATATCTGTCCAAGCAACTCATCGTCTAACCAACTTAGCAGCAAATAACCTGTTGTGATGCCCACACAAGTGCAATAGTTGCACACAGCCATGGTGTGGAGCCAACTGCTCTTGATTTGGCTAACTGATCCCCTCAGTGGTATGGGACCCATAGCTAGAGCTGGGAAACAAGTTAGAACCATATCCAAACATAAGCCCACTCTCCATTATCAACCTACCATGTATCCTGGGCTGCAAGAGGGCCTACACCTATTAAAGCCTCTATAAAAACAGTAAGGATTATCTCATTTGACCTGGTGCTAACTTACTCTCCATTGGAAAATCTGCTTCTCTTTTCTAGATAGATGTAGATACTAAGGAGAGTGCCACCCCATCACATCTCAAAAGGGCCCCAGCTGAAACTAAGGAAAATTGGCGAAACAAGCAAGGGTGCTATTTTCCTGATGAACCAGATACCAGCACAAGTGGGAAAGAGGCCAATACAGAGAAAAATCAACTCCTACCAAATCAGAGAGCCAGAGCCTCAGAGGTCCCCAAAACTCATCACTGAAGCAGACCAAAAATGAACCCAGAATGGCTCAGAGAAATTTTGCGGAAGAGAGGGCAGAAAGAATGTCAGAGCTACATGTTGGGTCAAGATATGCAGAGACATTTATCGTACCAGTAACTGTGGGCTAACTCCACAATGCACGACCCATATACCTCAACAAGGAGGGGCCAATGGGGAGGAGGTAGGTCACGGATGAGCCTAATAATGGTACCAAACTGACTGTATTTGCTGAAAACAAAACTAATTAATACAATATAAAATAAATTTACTGTGCTCATAAAGAAAGACACCTCGGGCTGGAGAGATGGCTCAGTGGTTAAGCACTTGCCTGTGAAGCCTAAGGACCCCGGTTCGAGTCTCAGTTCCCCAGGTCCCACGTGAGCCAGATGCACAAGGGGGCACACGCATCTGGAGTTCGTTTGCAGAGGCTGGAAGCCCTGGCGCGCCCATTCTCTCTCTCTCCCTTTATCTGTCTTTCTCTCTGTGTCTGTCGCTCTCAAATAAATAAATAAAAAATTTTAAAAAAAAAGAAAGACACCTCACTAATATAAGAGAAGAGAATCAGAAAGAGGAAGTAGTATTCATTCTCAGAAACAATTTTAATGATGTAGACAAATTAATGTTTTTTTAGAAATTAGCATTTGAAGGATATCAATATTTGAACAGAATTTTTGAAGTTTTGATTCTATTTTTATTTCCAAAAATGAAGAACACATTTCTTCCAAATGTTGCCTGAATAGGCCCTGTACATACTACTTACTGGATTTTCTTGGCAAAATATACATTTCTTCAGAAAAAAATTTATTCCAGATTCAGAAAATTCCTTTTTAATGCCTTTTTCAAGTAGGGTTCCATACTAGTGAAGGTTAACCTTAAACTCATTCAGAATGGCCTCAAATTCAATGCAATCCTCCTACCTCTGTCTCTCAAGTGTAGGATTTGAAGGAGCACACCACCAAGCCCAGAGAAATCAGTTTCTTAGAAATAGGATGAGTAATAAGGTCTTGGAAGTCCCATATTCCGCAACAAGGAGGGTTCCTGCAGAAGAGGGAGGGCAGAGAGGATGCTAATCATGATACCAACATGACTGTATACACCGTATCCATAACTAATACAAATAGTATGAGTAGATTTGAACTTAAAGTATCATGCAGTTTTTTAATGCAATGTATCATTTAAAATACCTATTTTCAATTTGATAAGCAAATAGTACTTAAAGAACCACAGGGTAGAAAGGTGTTCCCTGACAGAGAGTGACTCATGCATTCACTGACTAGTGATAACCATGCTGAGGAAGGCTGTCAGTGAACTAGAGGTAGGGGGCAGAGGAAATAACAGTGTAACCTGATGGGCATATGACCAATTGGCAATGTGCTCATATATTAAATTTCTCAATTAAAATTGATTTTAAAATCACTTTTGGAATATAACCTATGGCACACATATTGAACCTATTGATTACAAATGACTATGTTCCCATAAGCAGTTGAAAAACTCACTGAACAAAGTGCCTTAATTTTCCACCCATTCAAACATGAACCACATTCTTGCATTGCCAGTCCATAAAGATAGGAAGACCATGAAGTTTAGCCAGTCTTTTAGTACTAATCTTTTTCTACCTAAGATTCTTGGCATTCACAAACAAGATGTCTGAATAGCCGTGTGAATTTTCACTGTATCTTATCAATAGAGATGTTATAAAGCTTCAAAACATCTTAAGTAAGTGGATTTATTTCAAAATAGACTTTTATGAACACCTGTAAAATCAAAGCCTTAATTGGTATACAGCTGTTACTGATTGCTGTGAACAGAGGGTGTCTATATTTACTGATTGGCTATTTTTATTTGAGAGTACACTGAGCTTTCTTCCCATCTTCACCCAGTTTATATCTCTCTAAGGAAAGGGCTTAAATGATTAAAGACCTAAAATGGAGTGACACTCTGTCACCACCAACAGTAGAAAATTAACTGCCTCGGTGAATAAACATTGCCAGACACCTGCATATGACTTCTTCCTTTTTCAAGAAAGGATATTGATCTTGGGAACCAATTTTCTCAATGGTTGAGCAGTCACAAAAGTAAATGTTTAAGACCTATGAGGCATACAAACTAGTAAAAATGTCAAGGCAGAGGAACAATTAGGTTTGCTTTAAAAACTACATTTTTGCTTTGGAAGAAACGGCAAAGATTCTAATGAGTGTTAAATAAATGTCAATTCTATTCGTATTTTCCTAATAAGGTCAGCAAAGTATTTATAATTTTATCTGATTTGAGTTTATCTACTGATATGGAAAGCAAGTAGATCTTTAAATATGCCTGTGGTACTTGTATTTCTACCCATATAGAAAAGTAAATGATGGAATTATGACTAGCATTCTTCATTGTACATTGAATAATTCCTTTATGGCCCCAATAATCCACCCACCACACAAGAGTTAAGGAATACACATTATTCTTCTTTACTTCCATTGGAAACATAAGAATATATATTTCCAGTTTTGAAGAGATGGCTCAGTTACTAAGAGTGCTTCCCACACAAGCATGATGGCCTGAGGCAACCTGAGTTTGAATCTGTAGCATTTGCATAAACAACTGTTTATGGCCATATACACATGTAACCCCAGTCCTATGGGGACCAGAGACTGGAGGATCACTGGAGCTAGCAAAAATGTCAAGCTCCAAAATCAGTGGAGACTCTTTGAGGAATCATGCTTATAAGCAATAAGGGAGGACATACAATAATTCTCGTATGGCCTCTGCACATACATACACATGTGCACACCACAGATACTACACACACCACACACACACACACATCTATTCCCTAAAACTAAGAGAAAAAGCAAAAACCAAAAATGATATATAAACTACATTTCTGAGCCAAGCATGGTGACTCACACCTTATATCCCAGCACCAAGAAGGCTGACATATGTGAATTACCTTAAGGTTGAGGATAGTATGGGCTACAGAGAGAATTCCAGGTCTTTCTTAGCTACATTGAAACCCTCTCGTAAAAACTTTTACATACATACATATATGTGTGTGTGTGTTCATACTAACATATATAGTATATATACGCTATGCATCATATAATTAACATGTATATAACATATGCATATGTAATATATATATAACATACTAACATGTGTAAGTTATAACTACAGAGAGGCTAAACATTTGTAAAATCTGCAATAATTTTAGTTACTACAAGATTTTCAAATCTTTTTTTTTTTAATCTTTTTGTTTATTTTTATTTGAGAGTGACAGAGAGAGAAAGAGGCAGAGAGAGAGAGACAGAATGGGCGTGCCATGGCCTCCAGCCACTGCAAATGAACGCCAGACACGTGCGCCCCCTTGTGCATCTGGCTAACGTGGGTCCTGGGGAATCGAGTCTCTAACCGGGGTCCTTAGGCTTCAAAGGCAAGTGCTTAACCGTTAAGCCATTTCTCCAGCCCTCAAATCTTTACAATCATGTTTATACTCCAAGATAGTCAACAAATTGTCATTTTCCTTAGAATATTACTCAATAATTAATATAATTTTCTCTAAAGTACTTTTTGGGAGGGAGTACATTCCAAATCACCAGTTTAAAAACATAATTCACTTTTAGAAGTTTGCAATGAATTTAGCTTACTTATCACTAACTAAACCATGCAAACTCAACTTGCAAGTGAAAAGTGTGTGTTTAATTGCAATCCACTTTATCCATTAAACATCAATTTCTATGACCTGAAGGCACTTCACCCTATTTAGATCTTACTTACTATATTAGTTTCCTCCTTAAACACTAGCTGGGGGAAGTTTCTGTGGGGAATATAAGATTTAATTGGGAAGCAGATCATTAAAAACATGGCACATGCTGATGTGCCAGGGTAGACATAAATAAAATTTCCCAGTGGCAATCATATAGGGAAATATGAAAATAGTTGGTGAAATACATTCCCATCAATCATTTTATTAAGCTTATTTAGCTATCATGATGACTAAGAAGAAGAGAAGTTCATTCTTTGGGGAGGACACAAATGATTTGGGCATAACCATTCACACACAAGGTAAGAAGGTAAGAAACAGAAGCAATGCTAATGAGTTTCTGGCTCGTTGGGGAGAAGCAGATCATCCATCCCTTGTCCTTGAAATTTTAAGACTTCCTCCTTTAAATTAATATATTCTTGTGGTTGTGCTGACTTGAATTATGCTCTGTCTCTTGCAAATACTGTAATATAATGCTTATACTCAAATTATTAATTTATTATTTCCCCAAAATTACAGTTACAGTGCCTTTACTTTCCTCCTTTTCCTGCTGCAGTACACATTCCTCTAGAAAATGTGTGCTGCCAAGCAACAAAAGTTGAACCTGGAATGTGCAAACAGTTGAATACAGGAAGCTTTGGGAAAGTAGAATATGGCATAAGTACGTTCTTTCTGATATTGCTTATTGCCTGTTTTTATAACATGGTTTTTACACACTTCACATGGCCTCTTCAATTAGCAACCTCACTAGCCTTTATATATACTTCTATTGAGTGCATACTAACTACTTACAGTTAGAAAATATCATACAAATCTTAAGAGGTTACTTTTATTTGTAGTATGCTAGCTGATTCCATGATTAACATGGTTACTCATAGAATTATTTAAAATTAAACTTTCTCTCAGGAGGGACTTCACAAGGCTGTTCTCTCAACTGCCATTTTCTAGACAATGAATCTGATTATTATTGTCAATGCTTGGTTTGGGAACCCTACAGTATCCCTCTGGATTCAGTTCAGTGTTCAGTTCTGAAGTAAAACATAAAGAGTGGGAATGTACAATTTGTTTCAGATATGATTTGACCCAAATTATCTGATTATTAGTGTCGTATGATATGGTTCATTCTCAATAACTAGATACATGTTCACATAAATAATTATTTTTCTTTTCATGTACACCTAAACCCTTGTAAAATTGATCCATAAATATGAAGCATTCCCATAATTAACTGTCTACAATTCTCAATTAAAAGACATAGTCTTAGAGGCAAAGAGGACATGGGTAATAACATAGAATGGCAATGGAAAGAATTAAATTAATGCTATTCAGAAGCCCATAGAAACTGAGTTTTCCTATGATGAAATACTTACCATAGCTGCTTTAATTGTAATGAAAAAGATAATAGAATTGTTTGGTTGTTTCAATGGTTTTTGGAGAATATGCACAAGTAAACCTTCATTCTGAGTTGAATTTTGTCATTCCTGAACTGAGTCTGTTGCAAATTAAAGGAAGTTTTAATTTAGCAGAAAGCAATTTTCAAATCACTGTTATCATGCTTCCTCTTAAGAGGAAGTTAAAGCACTTTAATGCTACAGAACTTCCTAAGGGGAAATATGAAAATCTCTAGACTGAACCCTTAGCCAATCTCAGATTCATGAAATACATGTATGAAAAGACCAGGCTTTTCAAAGTGCATTATTCTTGTCAAGTAAAAATGTGTTAGTACAAGACTGAAATTGGAATATTAGACTAGCAGTTAGTTAGGAAGGGCAATTTGCGTGTCACTGAGTGCAGAGGAATTTTTTCAGTCTGTCATTTCTACAAGCCTTTTCCGTTTTGCTAAGGTACACTGTTAGATTAAAATAGAAAGCAATTTTTCTTCCTGAATGTCATCATTATATATTGGTTGTTCTCAGCAATTTCTTAAGCTTTTGAAAAATACTTTCACACAAATTAATACATCAAAATGGACAGCCATTGAGTTAAACAACTGTACAAAAGTATTTATTAACCTAGAAAATAAACTATGTGCACTATAAAACTATTACTGCACATTTTCTGCATTCATATTCCTTAAAGAGCTGTAATGATTGGAAAAAGTTCACATTTACCAAATAATTTTATGATAATTGATAAAATACCACCCCAGTGACTCTGTTCACAGAAAGAACTATCAAAAGCTTAGGAAATGTGAATAAGGTGTGGGTGTAACTCACAAGGATGCATCCACTTCAGTTCATTATTTGTGAGAAGTGTAACACTGCCATGTGACGTGATATCCTCTTTGAATAAAGGCAGTCACTGAGTCAAGGATGCAAGACTAATCTTCACTTTCTTTGTACTTTTTTAAAAAAAGAACTAAATCTCTTAAAGCAAGATTTAGTTAAACAAATTCAATATGAATTAGTTTTTAATTAGCTATAAAGGAAAATTCCACTAATCATATAATTGCCTACTACCAAAATTTAGTAGAAAATTCTACTATATAGCAATATATTAAATACTATCTATCTAATATCAACAACAAGGAAGGTTTCTCCACTATTTATAACCATTACTTTGATATTCTACAGAAAGTCACAAATTAAGTAAAAGATTAATGAAATACACAAGTATAATAAAAGAAGTAAAGCTGCATGTATTAAACTTGTATAAAATATTAAGTGTATTTATTAATAGTAAGCTCATACTAACTAGAAAACTTAGTAATTTTGTAGAACATAGGCATAAAGCAATTGTATTTTATATTCTAGCAATAACATGCATGTAAAAATGACACTTTAAAATAGCACATGAGTAGGTTACAACAAAATAGAATATGCAGAGCTTGAAATAAATGGAAAAGTAATATCAACACAAAATATCACTGTGGTATTTTTCTTTTCAGGAATATGAACAGATTATCTAAGAACATACAAGGAAAGTCAAGGAAAATAGATGTTAAAGCTATCTTGAGGAGAAATGAGTAAGCTAAGGACATGTATTAACAAATCTCAAGACTCATTATAATACAATAATGATCAAGATTGTATGATATTTATTGAGGGTGAAAAATAAATAAATGGAATGAGAAGTAGTCAAAAAGAGAATTCCACATATAAAAATGGGATTTTCTACAATAAAAGAAATGTTATAGAAATTCAGTTGAGAAATAGTAAAGTTTTAAATAAATGAACTTAAAAAATAAATCATATTGCACCCCTCCACACCCACCCAAACCTCTGTATTGAGTTTCATCATATAACCTGACTAAACTAGAAGGGCGCATGTTGGTTTGTAACTTAAACTGTGCTAGAAAATTGGTCATTTAACCTGTCTCCAAACCCTGATGTCTGCTGAGCAATAGCATTATGTTTAGACAAGCACAGTTTGGGGTGTTCAAAGGATGTTTAGGCTTTATTCAATTCTAAATATTTTGGCCATTATAATTCATTTTTCTTTTAATTATCAAATAAGTGATTGGAATTTGGAGAATTTAAGTGATAAAGTGGATCTATCGCACCTGCTTCCAAGAATTCTCTTCACGCTTCTTGTTCACATGCTTTCTGTTCAAATTGTTCAGAGTGTGGGTCCCCAGTGGGCTGACCATGCATTCAGTTGTTGTATCCTCTGATGTTGATCATGGCTTTTAACATTCTTTTTTTTTTTTTTTTTTTTTTTTTTATTTGAGAGTGACAGACACAGAGAGAAAGACAGATAGAGGCAGAGAGAGAGAATGGGCGCGCCAGGGCTTCCAGCCTCTGCATACGAACTCCAGATGCGTGCGCCCCCTTGTGTATCTGGCTAACGTGGGACCTGGGGAACCGAGCCTCGAACCGGGGTCCTTAGGCTTCACAGGCAAGCGCTTAACCGCTATGCCATCTCTCCAGCCTGGCTTTTAACATTCTTAAGAAGACAGATGGTTTTGATTTAAATAAAAGGAATTTTAATAAACTAAAATGTGCTTTCTGCCACTCACCTCTCTTCTCTATCATACTGTTGTATTTCCTGTTACTCGGTATCTTGATTTCTATGTTGAAATTGAAAATTTTACTTCTTCTCAGTTTTTATTCTAATAAAATTAATGTATCCCAGTGTATGTGAACTCAACCAGTCAGAGCTAAGGAGTCACCTTTAACTTTTGCCCATTCATGTGAGTTTTGCTATTCTTGCATTTTTGCAAATCACAGTAAATTATATGCATTTATTCTATGTTAAGTAGCTGGCTTTACTTGAATTGTTAAAATGCAAAAAATTAAAATATGCTTATGAAAATAAAATAAATAAATAAATCATCTGAATGAAAAATGAACATTTTTCTTGTTTGCCCCACATGTCAAAATCAATTCAATATACATAGTTTATCTAAATATTACATATACCTGAATAAAACCACTACATAAAATACATGAGCTATGCATGTCCTGGCTTTACTGTGTTGGAACAGTGTTCCTAACAAGTAGTAGAAGTTTAAATTGACATAAAAATTATGATTCCTTTCCTTTCGTAGTGAAGTACAAATAATTCAAAAGGAGTGGTGTTTACATGAGAAGATGATGTATCTGAACAGAAAATGAGGACTGTGACACTCAGACTTGAGGCTACTTATGCCTCTGAATAAGAAGCAAAGAAGGGAGCTTTTAAAATAAATGTCATTATTTCTATTTTCTAACAGGACAATGGAATGTTATGGACTGTTATTGCACGATGAAGTTAAGTTATATGTCTAGAACACAAGAAGTTCCCTAGTAAAACTTTTAGTACTACAAGTACATTGATAAACTTTAGTGGAAATCATAACAATGCTATTGAAAGGAGACTACCCATGCCAAGAAATTTCCTTTAGGAATGAAAGTTCCAATTAATCCTCTAGGTACAAACTAGACTACTAAGAGGCTTATTTAGGGCAAAGTGAATGAGGTATGGGCAGTTTACTTATTCATTTCTTTAGTTACTAGGACAGACTCTCTATATCTCTCTTATAAAAAAATCCTTATATTATAGTCTATTAGTTTTGTTCCTCTAGTAGACTCTTGACTGATAAATTTTAATATAACCTGATCATGTCATAATCCAGGTTAGAATTCTTTCTGTTGTATGTCAGGGACATAGAGATAAAAATTCCTTAATATGTTTATCTCAGTAAAGGAACACATTTGTATTTAGTTATTCTTGGACATTTTTTATGTTAGTGAATCAAATAGCAGTCCCTGGATTCTATGTTATACAACAATTCAAGATCCATGGATATTAATATTATACAGCTTATTATAAACTTAAAATTTAAGTGAGAATGTTAACAATAGTGGAACTGAAAGTTTTTTGGTTTCAAATATTTAAAATGTATAAGTTTTGCTCTTTAAAAGATTTATGAATATTACCACTCACACACATTGATGCAAGCAGCATGAGTTTTATAGAATTTTGAAATTAACTAAATATTTTATCTTTCTTTTACAGAATAATTCATTGTTAATTATCTACATTCATTTAAGATACAATGCAATATTTTGTTGTGTCCATAATACATAGCACATAATTTAACATGCAAAATTCACATTTAACATAAATGTCAGAGAAAATGTTTTTGAATTATCCTTGTGGTTTACTGGATTGATGTCCTGTGCCAATGCTTCTATGGATTTTTATGATAATTGAAGAGAGGTAAGCAGAAGAGACTAGTATTCAATATGTTGCAACTTCTATAAATCTTTGCAGAATTTTATTGATCTGAGTTGTGCTAGAGACACAGTATTTCCTAGTCTTATAATGCAAGTAGACACAAAACAAAAAAGAAATACTACATCAAATAGTCATCATTTTTCTCCAGGACACAGTATGTGAAGGAGGAAAAGTCTACTTCTAATAACTCACATATTTGGAATAGGATTTTTGTAATGTTAATTGTATTTATGAAGCAACATTATAGCAGGCTTGGAAGAACATACACAATTTTCATATAAGAACTGAATGCCAAGCTATTTGAAACCTTTCCAATTATTTATTCATCCTTAAAATTATTTTTTACAGGAAGAAATAAAATAATACTATCTTTCAGCAATTATGGATATAAAGTAAAAATTGAAATTTTATACATACTCACTAAAGGTGTACTTTTAAGTTGACAATGCGTTATTTTATTTGAAGATTTTTGTCTTCAAATATAAAGTGAAAGTGCAACTAGTGGAATATGAAAATAAGTAAGGCTTAGAGAAAAAAAAAAAAACCTTGAATAACTTCTGTGGCTGTCTATAAACTGCCAGTCCAAATTCAAGTAAGGATTTATTTCCTGAAGGACTAAGAAGTCATAAATCCTTGAAGAGTCATGGTCACTCAATGTTCACTGTGCTCTTGCTTATGCATAACCAGGTAAATAATAAAATTAAAAAAGGAAATTCTGAATCTATCTATCTGAATATGCTTCAGAGGATATGTCAGTAGTAAGAGATGTAGCAAAACAGTGTATGCTGTTTGTTTCCTTCCATTATGGAGTTTTCCCTTGAAACTGTAAGGCAAACTTTCAAAAAAATAACTTTCCCCCCATCAGCTGTTTTGGTCAGATTTTTGTTCCTATAACCACAAGATATCTACAACAAACTATACATAGATCTTCAGAAGATGGAAAGTCAACCAGTATTTTTACTCTGGTGCTGGTGAGATGGCTTAGCAGTTAAGTGCTTGCCTGTGAAGCCTAAGTACCCGGGTTTGAGGCTTGATTCTCCAGGACCCACGTTAGCCAGATGCACAAGGGGGTGCATGCGTCTGGAGTTTGTTTGCAGTGGCTGGAGGCCCTGGCACTCCCAATCTCTGTCTCTCTCTCTCTCTCTATCTGCCTCTTTCTGTCTCTGTCTGACGCTCTCAAATAAATAAACTTAAAAAAATTTAAAAAAATATCTTTACTCTGTACAAAAATTAGCTCAAAGTGAATCAAAGACATTAATTTATAACCTGAAGTGGTAAAACTGCTAGAGAATGTCATAGGCAATGCACTCAAGATATATACATAGTCAAGAACTTTCTGAGCAGGTATAAGAAATATCATCTATAGATAACAAATGAGACTCAAAGAAAGTTAAAAAAAATCTTCACATCAAAGGAAACTATCAGCAGATTGAATAACCAACATATGTAATTGGACAAGAGTGGCATAATGTCTATCATTTATTTTAAAAACTGAAACTAACAAAACACCACCCCCTCCAAAATAAACCAGCCATTTACCAAATGGGATAATGAAATGGCCATACAGTTCAAAAAAGAAGATATACCAGTGGCCAATAAGTCATTTAAAAAGTGTTAAACATCCCTAGATATCAGGAACACATAAATAAAATTACTTAAAGATACCATCCCAGTCTGGTAAAACAGGCTATCACTAAGAAACATGACAATGATTTAACCCTGAGGAGGTGTCTGCTTTAGTGATGAGGCAGAATTTTTTGAATACAGCAGATTGAGGGGTCCCTTTTTCTGATCCATCCTGTTAACTTGTGTCTCTTGATGTGTGAATTAAGGCCATTAATGTTTAGGGTAATAACTATGAGGTTTGATTTAATGCCTACCATATTGTGGTGCTATATAGGATTTGGTGTTTTCTTGGACTTTGTTCTTTTTTGAGTCTTCTCTAGGTTTGATTACTACATTCTGCTCTTGTAAGCTCTTGAGATTGGCTATTTGACTCTTCTGCATGGAGAACTCCTTGAAGTATTCTTTGTAGGTTTGACTTTGTGTTCATATATTTGTAGAGCTGACTTTTATCATGGAATGTTTTTCTTTCACCATCTACTATGAGGCATACTTCTGATTGGTACAGTAGTTTGGGTTGGAAGCCGTAGGTTTTTAGACTCTGCTGTGTTCCATTCCAGACCCTTCTGGCTTTCAAGGTTTCCTTTGAGAAATACAAGGTAATTCTGATGGGGTAACTTGTATATGTAATGTGTTGTTTCTTTCTTTCTGTTTTTAGGACTCTTTCCTTGTTTTCATTATTTAGAGTTTTAATGATGATATATATGTCTTGGAGAGTTTTTCATTTGGTGCAGTCTGTTTGAAGTTCAGTTAGCATCATGTCTCTTGATGGGACTCTCTTTTGAGGAGGTGGGAAAGTTTTCTTTTCAATTTTGTTGAATAAGTTCTCCATGACTTTGGGATGGTAAGAGTTACCCACAGTTTCCCCAGAGATAGTTGCTCAACCATAATAGCTAAGAGCTGGAATCAACCCAGGTGTTCATCATTGGCTGAATGTATCACTAAGATGTGGTATATCTACATAATAGAATTCTACTCAACAGTAAGAAAAAATGACAATAAAATTTGTAGAAAAGTGGTAGAACTTGGAGCAGATCATACTCAGTGAATTCATACAGTCACAGAAAGGTAATTGTCACATGATCTCACTCATCTGTGATTCCTAACCTGGATCAGCCCGAGTTGGTGATATACCTGGTAAGCTTTGCGAGGCCTGGAAAATAGGAAGGACAGGGCTTGGGGGTAGGTGAAGGGGGGGACCACAAAAGTAAACCTAAATTGAGTGAACTAGTAACATAGAACCATATATCCTCGAAGATAGACTAACAGGTTGAACCCTCAACAGGACCTGAGTGGGAGCACCTGAAAAGAAGGACCCTGGAGAGTGTGAGATGAAGCCCAAGCTTAAATTTCTCTCTCTCTTTTTTCCCCCTTGACACTGGCCTGTATCTCCTAGTACCAGGATGTTGTTTATACCTACAGTGAGCTTTTGATCAAAGAGATTTACAAAGTTTCCTAAAACAAGACAAACATATGTCAGAATACTTGGTTACCCACCAGAGGTTAATGGTAAGACCCTACTGCTGAAGTCACCACATGTTGTGGGCACAGAACATGGAGAGACCTGGCTGGAATCCAGAAGAAAGCCAGTCCCCACACAGCCCATTTAGTGCTACAAGGTGCTACATGAGCTACTTGGAGAAAATGGACAGCATCTTTCCAAGCAACTAATGATTTAAGTTACTCAGAAGCACATAACCTGATGTGATGCTCACATAGTTGTAATAGTAGCACACAGCTAGGGTGGGTAACCAAGGTACTCTTGGATTGGCTAACAGATCCACTCCGTGGGAAGGAACCCATATTTGGAACTGGGAAACAAGTCAGAATCATATCCAGATACTGATTTTGTTCTCCAGTATCAAGGTCCCACTAATCTTGGGCTATCAGAGGGACTACACCCATTGAATTCTCTCTAAATTAATAATGCTTATCCCATTTAGCCTGTGCTGACATCATCCTCGAACTCCTGATCCTCCTGCCTCCGCCTCTTCAGCAATATCCTACTGGCCTGCACCACCATATCAGGCAGCTGACATCATTCTCTAATGAAGATTATTCTTACATTTTCAGATGGGAATAGGACTTGAGGATATCAACAACTTGTCGCACTTCAGCTCAGCCCCAGATGAAACCACAGAAGCACTAGGGAAATGAGCAAGAGTGCTGCTTTCTCAGTGAACCTGATATCAGAACAATGGTGAAAGAGGTAGGTATTGAGGACACTCCACACCTACCAAAGCAGAGATCCAGAGGCTCCTAAGAGCCCACAACTGAAGCATACTTAAAACACACCTGGGCTGGAGAGATGGCTTAGCGGTTAAGCGCTTGCCTGTGAAGCCTAAGGACCCTGGTTCGAGGCTCGGTTCCCCAGGTCCCACGTTAGCCAGATGCACAAGGGGGCGCACATGTCTGGAGTTCGTTTGCAGAAGCTGGAAGCCCTGGCGCGCCCATTCTCTCTCTCTCCCTCCATCTGTCTTTCTCTCTGTGTCTGACGCTCTCAAATAAATAAATAAAAATTAAAAAAAAAAAAAAACACCCAATATGGCTCAGGTAAATTTGTAGGAGAGGGGATGGAAAGATTGTTAGAGGCACAAGTTGGGTCATAATGTACATAACTGATGGCTGTCCCCACAATTCATGACCCACAACTCCCAAGGGGTTGACCTGCATTCCCAATGAGGAGGGTTCCATTGGAAAAATGGACAAGGATGAGGGAAAGTATGCAACTAATATGTGTTGTTTACATAGTATGTCCATAACTAATAAAAATAAATTAAAATAAAAGAGAAACATGGCAACAAGAGGCTGATGAGATGGCTTAGTGGTTAAGGTGTTTGCTTGAAAAGCCTAAGGACCTAGGTTTGATTCTCCAGTGCTCAAGTAAGCCAGATGCAGAAGGTGATGTATGAGTCTTGAGTTAGTTTGCAGTGGCTGCAGGCCTGGCATGCCCATTCTCTCTTCCCGCCTCTTCCTCTCCCTCTCCCCCGCCCCTCTCTCCCTCCTCTTATCTTTCAAATACATAAAATATTCAAAAAGATACATGGCAATGCTTTTTTGGAAGGTTATAAAGAAAGAGGATCTCTTATTATGTGCTAGTGGGGGTGCAAACTAGTATAGCCATCATGTAAATCAGACTGGAGGTTAAAAAAGAAAAACAGAAATAGAACTTTCATATGACCCAGCTACACCACTTTTGGGCACATACACAAAGGACTTTATACATACCTCAGAGATCCTTGCATACCCTTGTTTACTGCTGTTCTACTAACAATACTAAGAAAATTGAGCCAGCCAGGATGACCATCAACAGATGAGTTGATCATGAAAGGGTAGACATATGCATAGCAGAATTTTACTCAGAAGTACAATAAAAATGGAATTATGACATCTTCTGGAATGCATGGACCTGGAATTAGGTAAACTTGGTGACCTAAACTCAGAAAGCCTAAAATCACCAAATGTTCTCTCATATGAAGATCCTATCTTATAATATATAGATGGATACAGATATATACACAAACATGGGTAAAAGTGTGAAGAGTGGATAAAAACAGATTATGAGGAAGGAAGATGGGGGGATAGCAAAATGACATATAGAAGCATCAAGGAAAGGGTGGGTGAAATATAAGGGGAACTGGGAGATAAGGGAGATGATGAGGGAGGAGAATCTACTAAAGTAAATTGTGTTTGAAAAATGCATAATGATGACTAAAATGTTGCAAAACAATTAAAATAGAATTATTTTTTAAAATCAGTAACAAAAACAATGATATGTATGTATATTTACCTTGATTGTAGTGATTTATTGAATGGTTTCTATTACTGGAGATGTTATTCAAGTTACATTGAATCATTTAGTCAATATTTATTTCATCCCATTTTTACTAAGTAGAAACACTTTTAAAAGTTAATTTGCTCAAAGTCACAAAATTAATTATTTATTATTATTATTATTATTATTATTATTTTTGGTTTTTTGAGGTAGGGTCTCACTCTGGTCCAGTCTGACCTGGAATTAACTAAATAGTCTCAGAGTGGCCTTGAACTCATGGCAATCCTCCTACCTCTGCCTCCCGAGTGCTGGGATTAAAGGCATGCACCACCATGCCAGGTTCAAAATTAGTTATTTCTAACGCTGGAACTTACTTAAACCTAAGATCATTGAACCAGAGTATATGCTTCTAATGACTGCAATGAATACATTATGTAAGATAATAAGATATAAATACCTTGAGCCTGTCATGGTGGCACATGTCTTTAATCCCATCACTCAGGAGGCAAAGGTAGGAGGCTTTCTGTGAGTGCAAGGCCAGCCTAGCACTGCAGCATAAATTCCAGGTCAGCCTGAGCTATAGATAGACCTTAACTCAAATTAAAAACAAAAAAAAAGTTAAGTACTTTATACTTCTTTAATATCCCCATACCTGAGATCATCATGGAAATCTGTCAAAAAGAGAGGAAGTAATATTGAAATACTTCTACTGTGTGTAAAATGATCTTTAAAAAACATGTCTGGGGCAGGAAAAATGGATTAGCATATAAGGCACTTGCCTGCAAAGCTTAAGGACCCAGGTTCTATTCCTAAGAATCCACATAAGCAAAATGTGCAAGGTGGTGCATGTGTTTGGAGTTTGTCTCCATTGGCTGGAGGCCCTGGTGTACCTTTTCTCTCCCAACTCACCCATCTGCTCCTCTTTCTCTCTTCCCCTCTCCCTCTCCCTCTCCCTCTCCCTCTCCCTCTCCCTCTCCCTCTCCCTCTCCCTCTCCCTCTCCCTCTCCCTCTCCCTCTCCCTCTCCCTCTCCCTCTCCCTCTCTCTTTCTCTCTTTCTCTCTCTCTCTCTCTCTCTCTCTCATCACTAAATAAATAAATGAACAAACAAATATTGAAATATTTAAAACATGAAAGAAACATGCTTGCTTTTCTCAGGTTTGCATTGCATTTTCTCTGGTTTTGGACTATTTGTGAGGGGCCATGGTACCTCATCAAACAAAGTCTGCTAGACTTAGAATATTTATCATCCTCCCCATTTTGCCATTATCATATATATATATATTTTTTTGTTTCTTCCTGTTACTATTAGTAATGAGAGCCTGGTTGTAAAATCAGGCTGTTCTTCCTGAAAATCAATTAACTTTTTTTTTTTTTTTTTTTTTTTTGGTTTTTCGAGGTAGGGTCTCACTCGAGCCCAGGCTGACCTGTAATTCACTATGGAGTCTCAGGGTGACTATGGAGTCTCACGGTGGCCTCGAACTCACGGCAATCCTCCTACCTCTGCCTCCAGAGTGCTGGGATTAAAGGCGTGCGCCACCACGCCCGGCACCAATTAACATATTTTGAACATGTAAACTTTAAAACTGTATAATATTTGTATTCCTCTAGATTATGAGTATTATGAGCTAATTTATTATTAATTGAGGAATTTTAGTTTAACTCATAAAAATTGTACTATTGATATTTACCCTTAGGCTTGTTTCAAAACTGATCATTTTAAAATGTAAATTTTCTATCAATATGTTGGGAATATGATTAAGCATCTTTTAATGAATGAACAAAATATTTTCTAGTCTGAGACAGGGAATAAAAATATATCATAATTTAATGTTAGTAAGGAATAACATCTAAGAATAAAGACAACTAAAAACACATACATAATACTTGATGAAAACTGGATTTCCTCCATAAAATTTATTTATATGCATTAAAGAGATGAAATATTTATTTGTTATTATGTAACTATAAATATATCCTTATAACTTCTGTGGTGATCATATATTGGTTAATACATTATAGTAATGTTTGACTAGATTTAATTTACATTTATTAAAATGATGTATATGCAAGTATGAAAAAGGAGTTATAGATAAAACTTTAGCACAATTTTCATTTTTGCCAGATAGCATGTATTTGAGAATAAACATCTTAAAATGTATTCCTATGAGGATGTCTAAGAGATATTATAACTGTTTACTTCATTATTGTTTTCTTAAACTTCCTGTGTTAGTTACTTTTATATTTCTGTGACAGATACTAGACAGAAACAATTTAAAGGAGGAAAGATTTACTTTGATTCATTGTTTCAGGAGGTTTAAGTCCATCATGGGAGGGAAGGCATAGCAGTTGAGCTCTGTTAATAGACCAGAAGAGTGTAATAGAAGCTATTCACATCACAGCAGTCCAGAAAGCTGAGAACTTGGCAGAAACAGTGCCTCAGTAAGAAATTCACTTACTTCCATGAGCCAGACCTCCACAATTAGAGGTTCCATAGCCTCCCAACTTCACATGACCACCTAAGGAGCAAGCACACAAAGCATAGACCTGTTAGGGATAACTCAGATTCAAACAGTAATATTCCACCATTTTCTATAACTCCAGGAGTTCCTAAAGTCTTATTAGGTAAAACATGACATGAAAGTCCAAGGTTTAAACTCTCCTGTTAGACTCAAGCCAAACCTTTTAAGTGTGAGCCCTATCAAAATAAAATTATTATTATTATTATTATTATTATTATTATTATTAATATATTTTGGGGGGTTTGAGGTAGGTCTCACTCTAGTACAGGCTGAACTGGAACTAACTATGTAGTCTCAGGGTGGCCTCAAACTCACAGTGATCCACCTACCTCTGCCTCCCAAGTGCTGGGATTAAAGGTATGCGCCACCACGCCTGGCAAAATCAAAATTTTTAAAAAATATATTAAATGCTTCCAGTGTACCAGGAGAATTGGAGAGGATGGCTCAGCAAGCAAAATATTTACTGTACAAGCCTTAAAACTTTGGTTCAGATCCCCAGAACCTATGTGAAGTGTCTGGTGGGGCTGTGTTCATTTGTAAACCCAACTCTGGAGAGGCAGTGACAGAAGGATCCTTAGGATTTGCTGGCCAGCTTGAGTAGCCAAATTGGTAAGTTCCATGGATTCAGTAAAATAACTTGTTTCAAAAACGAAGGTGAAAAGTGATTGAGAAAGATACTCAAATCTGATCTCTGCCATCCACACACGTGTGCACTCCCTCTCACCCAGATAAACACAGATATATTTACCAAGATATAATAACATGAAATAACTATTCCCATTGAAATAGGGACATAGAAAGCAAATATTAGATTAAAACAAGAGCAAAGAATGTCATGTAAAATGCTGAATGATGTGGGTCTATGCTCAGCATCTGGAGTACACAATGATGTACTATAAGCTCAAATAGGTTTGGGCAGCCCAGTCTCTATGGCCTTCCTACTTCCAGCACCCATGGCCTCCTTTTGGAGTATCTCTACTTGGTGCCTGCAACTTTCCTCAAGTGATGCTCTTTGTCCCAAGCATCTCATCATCCTATGCAACTTGTCACCCTAACCTTACAGACTGACACATCATCCTGCCATGCTCCCCACAGGGAATCAAATTTGTTCTCTCATTGCCTGGCTTCATAGGCATTCCTGAGTAGTCTCAGTGAAAACCTCTGTGGTAGTTTGAATGTATGGATCCATAGTGCTAGGTGTTTTTGAATAAAAATTAAGCTTGAAATCTGGGTCTTGAAATTCACTTCATCAAATTAATTAACCCAGTACATTTGAGTTCAGCATCATTCAGATAGTCAGCACATGAGCAAAACAGACAAATTTTTTGCCAGAAGACAGCATTGAATAACTTCAAGTCAGAGTCCAGTGTCCCTGTCAAAAGCCTTGTTAGTTTGAATCTCTGTCAGTCCTATGGACTTCTGTACTCTGCGCAGAATCACTCCTAAGCTCTTCTTACAACATTCAAGAATATCTATAACTACAATTTTCATTTTTTTTTTTCTCTGCCAACCAGTTCCAAAGACCTAAGGACCAGATTGTCAGATTGGATCACAATTACCCTAGTGCATTGAAACCCATTGTCTGTATTCATTCTTTTTGGGTTGCTCTGGTACTTAACAGAAAACATCTTAAGGGAGGAAAGATTAATTAGGACTTGTGGTTTCAGAGGGCTTCAAGGTCTTCCAAAATGAGGAATGTCAATACAAGATTATAAGACAGTGAATAAAGTAGAAACCAATGAATGCACAAGACAAATGAGGAAGAACTGAAAGTTATCCTCCAAGATAGAATGTATATGAATGCTATAGAAATATGGCATAATTGGATGTTCAACAACGGTCATCTATAACAGAGATTATTGACATAAGAAACACCTCGTCAAGTAATAAATACCAACTGTTATTGAAACTAGTGAATTAAAATGCAGAGGAAGGGCTGGAGAGATGGCTTAGCGGTTAAGCTCTTGCCTGTGAAGCATAAGGACCCCAGTTCGAGGCTCGCTTCCCCAGGTCCCACGTTAGCCAGATGCACAAGGGGGCACACGCGTCTGGAGTTCGTTTGCAGAGGCTGGAAGCCCTGGCGCACCCATTCTCTCTCTCTCCCTCTATCTGTCTTTCTCTCTGTGTCTGTCGCTCTCAAATAAATAAATAAATAAATAAAAATAAATAAATAAATAAAAAATAAATAAATAAAATGCGGAGGAAGGAGAAGGGAGGGAATTACCATGGGATATTTTTTTATAATCATGGAAAATGCTAATAAAAATTAAATTAAAAAATAAAATAAAATAAAATGTGGAGGAATAGTATTTCTCCATATTTATAGTCACTGTTATTTAAAGAGTAATTCTGATAAGTTTCCATTAGAGAAACTTGTCAAATAATCCCGAACCAAATATTCAGATATCACTCAGATATAATAAATTATCAACACTGTGTAAAAATTAATTTTGGTCATTTTTTTTACAGAAAAGGTGGTAAAACTTTCTACTTGTACATACTATCTGCTGAATATACTGCCATGAAAATAGACATTTTAAAGTTGTCACTAAAGGCAACAGTTCAAGGCCTAACCTTTGCTTTATTTTTATGCTATTCACACAAAGACACTAATGGAGATATCTTGTCAGGGAAGTTAAGCTTTCCTACAGGCATCATTAAACACAGAGAATGAGCCAGCATCATTGGTAGGGATCACACAGAACACCTTACATCTAGATGACACTATTTCTCATTTAGAGAAAGAGTCTGTATTATAAAGAGACAGGCTTACAATAGAATTTTCTACCTAAGAGGGTGCTCCAAGATGAATCTCTTTCTTCAGTTTCCTGGAAAAATATTCATATAACATCTATAATGCCACAGTTGACATTTACTAAACTGGCAGTGATAACTCTATTGACTAAAGTTGGCCAAAAGTATTAAAAGATCCATCATATAAAACAATTCTTCATAGTTAAAAGAGAATTGAAGACATATTTTGATACTAAAGTCGTTTTGTGTTTCAGTGATTCCACTTTGTAGGTGTAAATTGGTAAGTCCTTTAAAATGAAAATATCTTGGGCTGGAGGGATGGCTTAGCAGTTAAGAAATTTGCATGTAAAGCCAAAGAGCCCAGGTTTGATTCCCCAGGACCCAAGTAAGCCAGATGCACAAGGTACTGCATGCATCTAGAGTTCATTTGTAATGGCTGGAGGCCCTTGTGCACCCATTCTCTCTCTATTCTCTTTCTGTATTCTTTCTCTCTTTGTCTCCCCCTCTGATGCTATCAAATAAATAAATAAAATGGACATATCTTGCCTTCTAAAATACTGTTATCATTACTTCTGCTCCCTAGCCCTCCATTTCATTCTGCACTTGCTACTGAAAATAGTCTTGCTATAATTATCTACAAAAAAACAGATATTACCAACAGCATTCAGATTCTCAATTAGGGCCTCCTGGAAGAGGTGGCTTGAGAGTTTTGTGAATCCTAAGACCCTATTGAAGGTAACTTTCTTGAGAAAAGAATCTAACATTATTATATAGGATAGGTTTAGTACATATTAAACTTAATATTCTTCTATGACAGAAAAAATCAATGTAGAGAAAGGCAGGAAAGAACACATACAATATAAATCAAATATTACTGTTACTTATTAAATAAGGAAACAAAGCTTGGAAACAACAATCATGTCCGGCAAAATACTGGGCATTTTACATGGACTTTGATGAGAGATTTGCATGCTACCTATATCAAATGTTAGTGGTTTTATCTCAAGCAAATAAGTTAGCTTTCCTGAAGATCAGATTTATCATTTTTTTAAATATTCATATTATTTATTTATTTATTTATTTTTAATTAATTAATTTATTTATTTGAGAGCGACAGACACAGAGAGAAAGACAGATGGAGGGAAGGAGAGAGAATGGGTGCGCCAGAGCTTCCAGCCTCTGCAAACGAACTCCAGACGCGTGCGCCCCCTTATGCATCTGGCTAACGTGGGACCTGGGGAACCGATCCTCAAACTGGGGTCCTTAGGCTTCACAGGCAAGCACTTAACCGCTAAGCCATCTCTCCAGCCCTATATTATTTATTTTTAAAGTGGATTTTCATAGATAATTAGCCAATTGGAATGAGGACAATAAATATATTAAATATTGAAGCACACATTTTTATGAAACACATTGCATATCAAGACTTATGATATAGAAAATCCAAGAGAATATACTCCAATAAAAATAAAAAAGAACCATGTAATCTCCAAAATTATAAGTACATTTGAGCTCACCAGACACCTATAGTTTTGAGACAACCAAATGAACCAAATTGAAAAGGGATAAGCAAGCCCACCCAGGAGAGACTATTTAGCTTTCAAGAAATCTGGGATGCAGAAGTGGCAGGATGAGAAGCAGGAATGAACTAAAAATTTTAGGTGGATTCTAAAGACCCAGAAAAATCTGGAGTAAAAGTTCAAATCAGGGCCAGGAGTGGTGCATGCCTTTAACCCCAGCACTCAGGAGGCAGAAGTAGATAGATCGCCATCAAGGCCACCCTGAGACTACATAGTGAATTCCACATCAGCCTGAACTAAAGAGAGACCCTACCTCAAAATAAAAAAGATCAAATCAGACTTAGAGAAACCCCCTTCCCCCTTTGCACACCTGAAGGTGTTCCTTCAGGAAATCTGAAGGAACAATCCTTTTTGTTCTGCTCAGATATAAAACTGTGGCTACGTTCTGAACCTGTATCCAGGAACAAAACTTCTGAGGGTATTTGTAAAGTCCAGCATAGCTCTCAAAAGCAATGAAATGTCCTTCCATTCAAGTAAGATGAGTCATTGTACTTACCAGTAAAGTCTCTAAGTAGAATTCAGATCTGCCAAGTACATTTTCTTGGGCTAATGCTTACAGAAGCAAATTGTTATTTTATTTTATTCATTCCATCTGATGAAGATATTAGAATATTGCTGTCAGTTTTTCATTGCTATAGCATATACTTGAAGCAATCAACTTGAAAGCAGAAAAGTGTTGTTAGTTTTAATCACATGGTCATTTGGCTTCATTGCTTTTAGGCCTTTCTATGTAGTAGTAATCAAAGTGTGGAACAAATGAAGTGAACTCCTGGTGGCCAAGAAGTGAGAGAAAGATATAGAGATGAGAAGCCCTCAAACTCCTCTGGAGGCATGCTCCTGCTTCAGGAAGTCCATGATTCCCAAATCAGGCATACAAGGCAGAATGGAGAATAAAGACATTTAATCTCACCCACATGGGCCAAAGGGGATCTTTTCTGGACCCTGAGGTTCAGTTTCTTGGGGTTTATATAGAAATTTTTGCATCATCCTGGAGTCCACATTATCAGTGGACCTCAGATCCCAACGTACTATAATCTGGGTCGTGCAGATGGTATCTTTTTTTCCTTGTATTTGGAAAGATTACAAAAGCTGAAAGCTGTAATTCTAGGGAAAGTCTGCTGTTGGCAAGATAGGGTGAACAAACAGGGTAAAGGCTGAAAATGGGATGTGGCCTTGGGGCAAGACCAGAGGTGGTCTTGGAACAAGGAGCTTCAGGGCCCTTAAATTTTCTGATTTAAATTCCTCTCCCACACTCCCTGTGACCTATGACCTCCAACTCAGCTACAGTTAAACTGTGTACCACTGGATCATGCTACTTCGGGGAACAACCTTCTAATACAAGGATCGGGGGGGGAGGGGTTGTCCTTCCAATTGAGAATACAGACCTTGCAATACTGATATGATTTATAACATCCACAGTTGGGATAGTAAGCCTCATTTAGGTCCATCAATTTTCTCCAATATATCTTATCTTTTGTGTGCTTGTCAGAAAACATATTAATCTCTTCAATTTCCATGAAACTGCCAACAATTCTTTTGTGACACACACAGTAATAGATGAACTATGAAAGAAATGGTTATGACATAACGTAAAGATAGTACATTGAGTTGATTAAGTGAATTTAATTACTCAAATATTAAATCAAGACAGTATATGAAACATCTATCTTTCTGAGCAAAAGGATCCATGTCACAGTTACATTATATTTAATAAACAGGGATAGTATGAAAATTCGTTGGTAGTAACATATTGGATAACAAATCATCCTGGGAATTTCACCAATGTGAGTTTCATAGTTCCCAAATACCATCCAATAACTCTATACGACACAATGAAGAAGTCTTATGTGAAAATTAGGTACCTGTTCCATGTATAAGGAAAGCACAATGATGAAGACACACATAAGGATTCAGCTACAATAGCACCTGTGATTTTCAAAGTTCCATTCAAAGAACTACTTCATCTTATTTTCACAATTACCAAATTATTTTCCCCACAACCCATCTTATTTTGTAGTCATTGACATTGTATATTATTGATTATGCAAATGGGTATGTAATTTTCCCATGTCTTCTCTCAGACATATTGTTCAGAGAACCATTTTCATCCCAATCACATTTTGAGGAGAAACAACATTATGGGCTTTATGTCGACTATCATGAATGAGAAGGTAACATTAGTTGTTGCCTTGAAGTTTTGTTCTGAGAAGTTATTTATAATGAGAAAAACAACATTATTCTCCAGTGTTTCTGCCCTCATTTTCAATTTTCTAATTTTAAATCAGTTACTTGCTTCTTTCTCAAATTATCTACAAATTAATCTATAATCTTTTAACCTGTATAGAATTCATACATTTACTAGAAATTCTATGTATTTACTATAAATTATTTTCCCTGTGTCAATTTGTATCAGACAGATTCAGGTTCACTGAGATCAACCTTCAGACTGTTGTGTCAAGACCCCTGACCAGGAGCCAAGACCCCCGGTCACCCAGGAGTCACCTAGAGGACCGCCACAGAAGCCGAGACACTCGAATGTAAAAGCAACAGGTTTCTTTTAATGTCAAGCTTAAGCAGGGATTCAATCCACACAGACTGACGCAGCGGGAGTGGGAGAGAGCCCCGACCTTCTAAAAGTAGGGGTTTATAAAGGAAAAGAGTGGGAAGGGGGAAAAGGGGTTACATCACATAGCATCTTTTAAAATGATTGGTTCCAAGAAGGCGCACGGGGGAACATTTCTAGTTGCTCATCTCTGGTCAGCAGACTGCTTGCAGATCCTATCTTTTGCAAGGGGCTGGAGGCCCCCAGAGCTAAGTATTTCTGGAATGTCCTGTTGTGCAACTGAGCATGAGTCACAGAAGCAAAGGTCGGCACTTTAATCATTTAGTTCCTTATCTGAGCTGAGCCAGGGATCCTCCTTTGTTCACAATGGTTTGTCCTACAATGGCAGTGTCATTGTTTAATTAGTTACGTGTTATTTCCTTTTGGTCTCTCAAGACCAGGCACAGGAGGAAGGGATATTTATTGAAGTTTACAGATCCAGGGGAAGTTCCATAATGGCAGAAGAAGCTGGCCTGCCTTCACAGGCCCAAGCACAGAGAGAGAAGCACAAGCCAAAAAGCCAAAAGCCACACAGCACACTTCAGGATCTCCAGCTAGACACACTTTACATAACTTTAGATTGAAATCTGAAACCCACCATCACACCTTAAGATCTACCCAGTGACACTGCCTCCAGCCAGGTGGCTGCAGATGCAAACTAAAAACAAACAACTGATTATATGAGGAGCCATCTATTCAAACCACCACACAATTACTGCATGAATTGAGTATTATTATGAAAGTATAATAAAATGGACGTCTACTTCTCATACTCAAATAATGAAGCTAGTCTCATGAGTCCTCACCCAGTCACCCAACTTACCAAAGATGATTCTTTACTTGGAAAGTGCCAAGATAGCACAATAAGTTATAGAATCCAACAACATAACGGAAATTTGTAAGTCCGTAAGGAATACTCTAGGATGATCTCTAATGACCTGCATCTCCTGATACACATTCTTGGTAATTATCTTCCAACTAATAAAATCCAGCAACTTTGATGGAGTGTATTTTCTATAATTTGACTAGCAATTATTACAGTGTCCATATTGGAAGCAAATGGCCATTTCTTTCATGATGTACAGGCTTGTTGAATCTATTTCTATGTTCAATAATCCAATGGCAAGGATCTGGTCACCTGTCAACAGTCAGTTTAGTACTGAAATATTCAGCCTAACAACTCAAAATAATGTTTTCTAACCTCCACTTGAATACATTCTTGTCTGGTAAAAATTTTAGAGTAGACTTTAGCCTTCATTAAAACCATAGTTGTAGTCATAAAAAATACCTGAAAAGATTCTCAGGTGCCTGATGAAAGGAAATAGTAAAATGGTGCACACATGTTCATTTAAGCAAATAGTTTTATAGTGATGCATTATGCAATAATAGCTAGAAAACTACTACAGAGGAGAAAGCTTTGCCCTACAAATCTTTTTCTTCTTCTTTTTGAGGAGTATTCTTTCTATTCATTTCTGGACCACAATGTGGCTAATCTGCATTCCTATTTAGTATTAAATGACTACACTGAGAGTTTCAGGAAATGTATAATGCCCAGCAATGTGATAATATTTATCCCATTGCTTAAAAGTTGTCATTTAAAATAGTTCTATGATATGAGGAACCATAAATTGTCAGTGAAAAATTAACACACACACACACAAATATATACACACTGTGCATGTGTCTCTAGTATATTCATTTTGCTATTTTTTGGACAAATAAAATACAAAAATTCTATATTAAACTGTATTAGGATAGGATTTCTGAAAAGATCCAATTAAACTTTCCATGAGTAAGTAGTCCAACTACTAAGATTAGGGTATATTTCCCAAGTTATATATTCTTTAACAAAGTTTAAGAAAGCCTTTTGCAGTGACATTCCACAGTCTCTGACAGCCATTGTTGATTCACTAGGCAAATATTGTTAAATTAAAATTAGAGCAAAGATGTCTTTTGTGGTAGTTTTACTTGAATTTTGTTTTCATAATCTCAACAGTCATAATCTCCTAGTCAAAGTTTGATATTACCAGTGAAGACATGAAGTAAAAAAGAAAAGAAAAGAAAGGGTATAAATGTGGAAATATAAATTTTAAAAAGAAAGATAAGAGCACTTCACATAAAAATTAGTATGGTGGCATGGTGAGATTGCTTAGTGGTTAGGCACTTGCCTGTGAAGCCTAAGGACCCCCAGTTCAAGGCTCGATTCCCTAGGACCCACGTTAGCCAGATGCACAAGGGGGCACATGCATCTGGAGTTCGTTTGCAATGGCTGGAAGCCCTGGAGTGACAATTCTCTCTCTCTCTCTCTGCCTGCCTGCCTCTTTTTCTCTCTCTCTCAAATAAATAAATAAACATTATTTTTTTAAATTAGTGTGGTATAATGAGTAAAGAAAAATAAGTGAATAAAGGAATATGTGTCACAAGGAAAAGATTTTGTTCTACCTTGACTATCAATGTTTTCAATACATCACTCTCTCCCTCAGTCTTTCCAATCCAGATAGATGTGAATTAGAAATCAAAACAGCAACTTGGTATTGCATTTCAAGTGATCTGTGCCTAGGAACATTGTCAGTAGTTATCTCACATGAAATGTTTCTCAGGAGATTCCAACATATGCCTTTATTTATTTCCAAGAAGAAAGATATTACTTTCGGGGAATTTATTAAAAGGTACCAAAAAGATTCACATATCAAACTAACTTAAACTATTACCAAAATCCAGATACTTTTAGAGACTACTAAATAAATCAGCTTGTCATGAATATGTCAGTTACAATGGTATATAAATATGTGTGTTTCTCATGATTATCAGTGGACAGGAACATTACCCTTTTCAAATACTCATAAAACAGGACCTATCAATACAATTATAAAGATTAGTTACTTGTTCAAAAACAATATTTTTAAGCCACATGACATTGATATTTATATGTATTTCTATTCACAACCCATTAACAACCCTGTATGGTAGTGATCTTTCTGTTCACTTGGAATTGTAAATTGCCATGTAAGATCCTTGTAGGTAATTCTCTTTACATTAGTTTATTTGTAAGTCAAATTATGACTACTTTAAATCAAAATGAAAATCGAGAGGCTAGGAAATCATGTGGTTTATGATAAGAACTAACTTTTGACAATCAACAACAGAATCTTATGACCTTGAAATAACAGTGCGCTGACTTGGAAGATTGGGTGGACTTTAATAGAAAAAAAGGGAGAATCTATTTTTGGAAAGATTGGGTATATAAGAAACTATCATTAATAAATTGTTAGTAAAACTGGATTATTCATATCACTGATGAAAGCAAGGATTTGTGATTTTAATTGCTTAAGGTTTTAATTTGAAAGGTTAAAATACCTGAGTTAAATTATTTTTCCAGAATAAATTAGCATTTTGAAAGATTTTATAATGATTCATTGCTGCATTTTAACATTAAAGTACACTATCTTGCTAGTGTATTCCTTGTCTCTCCTTCCATGAGCTTCTAATCTGGTCTGAAGGGTACAAGGATAAAGCCAGCTGAGTGTGTTCATTCCCCTGTCTCTACTTCCATATCTGTCAAGCTGTGAGAAGGCTGACTCATCGCCCTACAGACTCAGATTCCTGCCTCCCAGAGCTACAGCTTCTTCTGCTGTTATTTCTGCTCCATTATAATGGTCTTTTCTCCCAATCCATGAGGTGAAATAAACTGTTCACCCATTAAGTTGCTTCTTGTTAACCATTTGGTCAAAAAAGTGAGAAAAGAAAGTAACAGATATAATTATTTGATTAACTAAAATTTAATTGACCAAAATTTTACAGAAATGCACTTTACAAATGGGAAAAAATAATTTGAGTCATGAGTAAATTTCATGATTACATTTTCTAAATAATTGTTGGCAGTAGAAAAATATTTCATAAGAAAAGCAAAACACTATTCCTTATTAAAGTTAATGTTTCAACAGCAATATGGATTATGAAAATAGTGATTTCAAAATATATAAAACATAAAGACTATAAGATTAAACAAAACCATAACTTTTCAAATAGAAGATAAGCTTTATTGTATCTATCACATGTTTTTAATTAAAAATATACATTTAAGCTGGGCATGGTGGCACATGCCTTTAATCATAGCACTTGAGAGGCAGAGGCAGAGGTAGGAGGATTGTCACAAGTTCAAAACCACCCTGAGACTACATAGTGAATGTCAGGTCAGCCTGAGCTACAGCAAAACCCTACCTGGAAAAAGCATATATATTTAAGAGAGAGAGGGAAGGGAAGGATAGATAGAGGGAGGGAAAGAGAGAGAATTGGCATGTCTGGGCCCCTAGCCACTACAAACAAACACCATACACATGTGTAACCTTGTGCATCTGGCTTACATGGGTACTAGGAAATTGAACCTGTGTTCTTAGAATTTGTAGGAAATTGCCTTAACTGCTAAGCTATCTTTCCAGCCCTACTTATCACATTTTATTAAATGACTTTATTCCTTTGTTTTAGCAAAAATAATTTCATTTACTTTTTATGTTTCTCACTATTATATTCTGACTCCATTTCAAGGATAATTTTGAAATATAATTACTAATATATATTTAAAAATAATAATAATCTATATTATCCAATACATAATTAGAAATCGATAACAAAAAATTTCCTCTACAAACATGCTCAGTCTTATTTTGTGGCCTGTGGTAATTTCTGATATGCTAAAATGTTAAAGACAATGTTTATGTTCACCAGATGACAAGCAACCTGATAATCTTACTGTGGTGGTTTGATTCAGGTGTCTCCCATAAACTTAGGTGTTCTGAATGGTGGATTCCCAGCTGATGGAGATTTGGAAATTAACACCTCATGGAAGGAGTGTATTGTTGGGGGCAGGGTTATGAGTGTTTAATCCAGCTCCTCCTTGCTAATGTTTGGTACACTCTCCTGTTCCTGTTGTCCACCTTATGTAGACCAGGGGGTAATATGCACCCTCTGCTCATGCCATCATTTTCCCTGCCATCATGAAGCTTCCCCCTCGAGTCTGTAAGACAAAATAAACCTCTTTTTCTCCCACAAGCTGCTCTTGGTTGAGTGTTTTCTCCCAGAAATGTGAACCTGACTGTAACAGTAAAGTGGTACCAAGAATGGGTTTGCTGCTATACACTTGACTCTATAGCTTTGGCCTTTTGGAGCTGACTTTCAAGAGGAATGCAGAGGGATTTGAGACCTTGGCCTAGGAGACATCTTGCAGTGCTATAAGTACAGCTTGATGGGCTATTCTGGTCAGAGTTGAAAGACCTGAATGCAGTAAAAACTATGGACTATGAGGTTTGGCTTATGAGGATCAAAAAAGAGCTTTTCTTGGACTGGGCTAGAGACAGTTTCTGTGAAAAGCTTGCTGTTATGCCCTTGTCTGAGACATTGTGCAGGGTTGCTTTGCATAGAAATGAACTAGGTGAGCAGAGGGATATGGAACAGAAAGAAAAATCTTTGGGTTAACTGCTACCTGTTCTGCTTCAACTGAAAGATTACAACCTTTGAGATTGGGCCAGTTGATCTGCACTGGGGCAATGGGAAGAATGTAGAGTCTTTGGAAGGGCCTGAGTGCTCAGGGAGTGTCCTGTTCTTCAAAGTCTGCTTTATTCCCCACTGGATTAAAAAATTGGCACCTACCTGGTATTGTGGAGTATAAGAAATGCAAGAGAGAGAGGATCATTGGAATTTCAACACAATCTTATGTTTTGGAAATACCATAGACACTGTGAAGCAGGTTTGCTGGATGCTTGCATAGAGACCACATGGGCCCCTGAGGATGAACCCCAAATTTCAGTGGAGAGCCAGTGGAGATGTCAGGACCATAAGATGGTTGCTTAGGAAAGCTGCCAGTGCTGGGTAAAGTTTTCGAGGGCTGTGAGTAGTCTAGCTGGAGGGGCGGAACTGGAACTCCAGAGACTTTTGCTGGTTAGAATTATCAAGTGTGGAGATTTGTCACTGACTACAGTTGTTGGACTTGGAGCTACAGAATTTGATGCTTGCCCTGTTTAAACCTTGTATTGGTTGAATATTCCTTTGCTATGGCCAATGCCATCTTTTGTAGTGTGAATGTTTATTCTGTGCCCTTATGAGTTTTTTGAGGTTACATTTTGGTATTATGGTTCAGTTAAAAGACATTGGATTGTGGGGATGTATGAACATCATTTGGAATAATAACAATTATGGGGGCTTTTTAAAGTTGCATGAATGTATTGCATTTTACATCATGCATGGTTATCAGTTTATGGAGGTCAGTGACAGAATGTGGTGGCCTGATTCAGGTGTCCCTCATAAACTTAAGTGTTCTGAATGTTAGGTTCCCAGCTGATGGAGATTTGGGAATTAATACCTCCTGGAGGTGGGGTATTGTTGGGGGTGGGCTTATGGGTGTTAAAGCCAGCTCCCCCTTGCTATAGTGTTTGGCACACTCTCCTATTCCTGGTGTCCACCTTATGTTGGCCAAGGGGTGATGTCCACCCTCTGCTCATGCTATCATTTTTCCTGCCATAATGGAGCTTCCTCCTAGAGCCTATAAACCAAAGTAAGCCTCTTTTTCTCCCATAAGATGCACTTGGATGGGTGATTTCTCCCTGCAGTGCAAACCTGACTGCAAACCTTACTAAAGTAGATAAGATGCAGGGTTCTTTATGAAAACTAAGTAAGAAAAGATGATAAAATTAAGAAGAAACTGTATTTTTAAAATTAGAAAACACATCAAGCTGGTTTTCCTCTATAAAATCTTGTTTTATCTATTCAACAGAGAATTCTGATCTCACGGAGTATAATGCAGTTTCTGGAAAGGTTATTTCTAAATTCTGAAAAAGGACACCTAGGTCAGCATCCCTTCATATGAGTAGCAGTGTGAATTATTAACTTCCATAGATATCAAGAGAAGAGATGAATTTATTTGAAAATACAGCACACAGAAATCAAAATATCTGTATGTCTGGAAACACAGAGCATATTTGAACAGTAAGCTCAGACAGCTGATTAAATCAAATGGTGATTTCTTACCAGCAACAGTGGCAGTCAGTTGAGATGTCTTAACTAAATATCAATTTAATGACTTTATTTGCATCAGTGTAGCCTGATTGCTAAAACAGATTGGTTCCTAAATTGTAAAATCTGCAAATGATATTATAATTATGCTAGTTTCTCTAACAGAAAACAATGACAACAACAACAAAAAACAGGTTGTTGGCAAGGACTTCAGCTGTCATTAGTACATACCTTACAAATGAGTCTGGGTTTCATCCTTCTGAAAAGAACTTGCAGGAATCTGGTGGCAGCACTGAAAACCATTGTCTGGCAATGGTAAACATCCCTTCCTCTGTTATTTCACTGGTAAAATTCAGAGTCAAATGATAATAATTATAAAACAGATGTAAAAATGTGGTAAAGCTGGTGCTCAGATGAAGGGGAAATGGATCATCTAGAATAACTATCAACCTTTCTTACAATCTTCAGTACCAGCAAAGGTAATATAGGTAAATTCTAACTCAAGGAAACCCTTGTACTCCCAGCTACTTAGAGGCTAGAGCAGGAAGATTTCAACTTCAGTTGTGGTTTAGGATATTGAGAGGATATAATTAAGTGATAGAGTGCTTACCAAGCAGGCATAAGACTCAGTAGTAAAAATTGAACAAACAAACCATATTCTGTTTCTGTTTTCCAAACAAGATTTCTTCATAACTAAATTCTTATAGATCTTAATACTGAATTTTTCAACTATTTAAAATGTAATTCATTTTATAAAGTTTTTTAGTTTTATTTTATTTGCAAGCAGGGAAACACAGAGAGGAGAAAGAGGAGAGAGAGAGAGGGAGAGAGATACAATGGGTGCACGAGGGCCTCTAGCTCTTGCAAAGCACTCCAGACTCATGCACAACATTGTACAACTAGTTTTAAGAGGGTACTGGTGAATCAAACTCAGGTTATTAGGGTTCACCAGCAAATACCTTAACTGCCGAGCCATCTCTCCAGGCCTTAAAATTTAATTCTATATGTCAAAATATGCATGATTATGCTATTTCTAGAATGTTCTCTCTGTATCATATTGAAATAGACAAGTAGATAAACTATATCCATTATAATTTTTTAAAAGTCATACCACTTTAGAAAAATATGTCATTAGGACTATTTTTCTGGAAGTCTGAGATTAAGTTCTAGCTATGCAAAAACTCTTATTTTTTGTTTTTTTAACCTTATTATCGACAACTCTCATATACATATATCCCCATCATTTTTTCCCCTTGATTTATCACCCTTTCACTGAACCCCTTCTTTATTCCAACTAGTCACTCCTATATGTTAATGGTTTTTTTGTTTTGCTTTCCTCCATCATCCATGATGACTTGTTGATGGTCCCATTATTGTGCAGGTTTGGTACAGGTAACAATTTTTGAGGTTAGGACTAGAATAATCACTTGGTGTAAGGAGATGGCATTCCAAAGCACTCCTCCACATTCATGAACTCTTATATTATTTCTACTACCTCTTCCTTAATGTTACCTGAGCCTTGGAGAATGTTATGATGTTTCATTTAGTGCTGAGCAATCAACTCTCAATTATTCCTAGCATTTTGATAAGATTTTAGTCTCCCTCACAGTCATAATCATCTGCAAAAAGAAACTTCTCTGACCAAAAGTGGGATCACCATGAGTCTGTTATGGACACAAATGTAAATATCTAGAGGGGACTATGATGCGATCAACTTGTTCATTCCGACAAACAATTGTACTAGTTTTCCTCCTAAGGCCTTCTCAATAGACTATTAACTTGAGGGACTAAGAGGCTTCCTGACCAACAACTCATTGAAATGTATCCCTACCTTGGCACAGAGACATTCTTGTAAGAATGTATGGGTTAAGAAAGCAGCATTATCCACAACCACCATTAGATTTACACCCAAACTCTCAGTGTTTGAAATATTAATTTTATTTTAATTAGATAGCAAAGAAGTAGGTTTCAATATTGTTTTCATTACATCTTTAGTTTTGGTTAGCCCAGCCACATAACTTCCTTTCCTGCTGAGTCCGTGTAGACCTTTCTACATTTAGTATTCTGTCCTCCTACTTAAATATCTACTATTCCTACCCTTAAGCCTTAATCTCACCTCCTTCCCCCATGACACCTCTCTAGCTTCCTGCTCTATGTTAACTCTTATTGCCAATTATCTACACATCTAAAAATCTAAAAATAGGATCTGCATATGAGAACACACAACATTTGTCTTTTTAAGCCAGAGTTGCATCACTTAGTATATTCTAAAACAAATCCATGTGCTTTTATTTTTTTCACTGAAAATTTCACAACTTCCTTTTTCTTTATTTATAAATAAAACTACAACATATAGATGTACCATACTATCATTACCTATTCATCAGTTGCTTGTTGTATGTGTTGATTCCATTTCCTAGCTATTGTGAATTCAGCTTAGCTAATATATCTATCATAAAGTATACAATCCTTATGATATATGCACAACATATATAAGTGTTTTTAGCTGTTTGAAATACCACTGCATGGATTTCAGTAGTATCTTTATCAGGTTACACTCCCGCCAATAGTAAATAAAGGTTTAGTTTATTTTCTGATTTTTCTCTTTGTTTAATTCTAAGAATAAGATGTCATGCAATCAGGATGGCCTTAAACTCACTATATACCTAATGAGAGGTTAAACTGATACTTCTTCCAGAGCATTCCTAGTGCTGAGTTTACAAGCATGTGCACCATGCCTGGTTCTTAGTGAGAGGGGTTTTTTTTGTTTGTTTGTTTGTTTGTTTGTTTTTTGTTTTTTTTTGGTTTGCTTGCTTTTTTATTTACTAATTAGTTTCCTAATCAGTGAATACAGTCATGTTGGTTCCATTGTTAACTTCCTCCATGGCTTACCCCCTCCCCAGGGCCACTCCATGTTGAGGTACATGGATCATGAATTCTGGAGTTAGCCCATAGTTAGCCCATGCTGTTTCATTTTACATGTCAGCTGCATATGGTGTCTTCAGCAATAGGGTCTTACCACTAACATTTGGTGGGCCATCAAGTACTCTGACAGAAATCTGTCATTCTTTTAGAAAACCTTGTAGGTTTTTCTGATCAAAAGCTCATTGGGGGTGATAGCCACATGCTGGTACTGGGAGTTACAGGTCAGTGCCCCCTAAGAAAATGAAAGTAAAAGGTAATTAATATATGGGAGTTAGAAAGGCGAGAGAGAGGGAGAGAGAGGGACGGAAGATGTAGAGGATTTAGGTTAGACTTGATCCTACCCTCTCCAGTGTCTTGTGGCTGAGGTGTTTCCTGTAAGGGCCTAGTGAAGGTTCGGCCATTTGGTCACCTTTTAGGAAGTAGAATTTTATGGTACCCTTGCCGTTTGGGTCTAGATTAGTGTTTCCCACACCTTCGATGCCATCCCCTCCCTCGCCATCCCTCCTAGTGTCTAATCCATGAAATGCTTGCTGGGTATGTAAGGTAACTTGGGTAGATTCAGGTTAGGTGCTGTAGATGAATGAGACTATGTGGTAATTTTTTTTTTTTTTTTCTGTGATTGGGTAAGTTCACTGAGAATGATCTGTTCCAGGTTCAACCATTTTTCCTCAAATTTCTTTGTGTCATTTTTTTCTTAATGCTGTATAGAATTCCATTGTGTAGATATACCACATCTTAGTTACCCATTCTTCTAGTGATGGACATCTGGGTTGATTCCAGCTTTTAGCTATTACGAATTGAGCTGCTACAAACATGGTTGAACAAATCTCTCTGGCCTGTGGTTTGAAGGTTTTAGGGTAGATACCCAGTAAGGGAATAACTGGGTCTGTTGGTATCTCTATAGTCAGATTTTTCAGTAGTCTCCATATTGCTTTCCAAAGTGGTTGTACCATCGTACATTCCCACCAATAGTGGATGAGTGTTCCTGCTTCTCCACATCCTCGCCAGCATTTATTTATATTTGATTTTTTTAAATTTTTGTTTATTTATTTGAGAGTGACAGATACAGAGAGAGAAAGAGACAGATAGAGAGAGAGAGAGAGAGAATGGGCGTGCCAGGGCCTCCAGCCACTGCAAATGAACTCCAGACGCGTGTGCCCCCTTGTGCATCTGGCTAACATGGGTCCTGGGGAATTGAGCCTCAAACCGGGGTCCTTGGGCTTCACAGGCTAGCGCTTAACCACTAAGCCATCTCTCCAGTCCTCATTTGATTTTTGTTGTTTGCTATTCTTATTGGGTAAGGTAGAACCTCATAGTTGTTTTAATTTGCATTTCTATGAATATTAGGGATGATGAACATTTTCTTAAGTGTGTGTTTGCCATTTGTATTTCTTCCTCTGTGAACTGCCTGGTCATCTCTTTGCCCCATTTTGTAAGTGGGATGTTTGACTTTTTACTGTTTAGATTTTTGAGTTCTTTGTAGATTCTAGAAATTAGGCCTCTATCAGTTGGTTAACCCACAAATATTTTCTCCCATTCTGTGGGTAATCTATTGGCTTTGTTTATTGTATTCTTGTCTGTAAAGAAACTCTTCAGTTTCATATTATCCCATTGGTTGAGTGACTGTTTAAGATCGTGAGCTACTGGGGTTTTGTTCAGGAAGTCTTTTTCCATTCCTATATCATGGAAAGTACTTCCTTAACTTTCTTCCAGTAGTATTTGAGTTTCTGGTCTTATGTTGAGGTCTTTGATCCATTTGGATTTGAGTGTAGTACATGGTGAAATGTGTGGATCAAGTTTCAGTTTTCTGCATGTGGTTATCCAATTTGTCCAGCACCATTTGTTGAAGATGCTGTCTTTTTTCCAACCTATATTGTTCGGGCCTTTGTCAAATATCAAGTAGCTATAGTTGCTTGACCCAAATCCGGGTCCTCAAGTCTCTTCCATTGGTCTATACACCTGTTTTTATGCCAGTACCATGCTGCTTTTATTACTATGGCTTTGTAATATAGCTTTAGATCAGGTATGTTGATGCCATCAGAGGTATTTCTTTTGCTGAGGATATGTTTGGATATGCGAGGCCTTCTGCCTTTCCATATGAAATTTGAAATCATTTTTTCTATGCCTGTGAAGAACACTGTAGGGATTTTAATTTGAACCACATTAAATCTATATATTACCTTTGGTAGGACTGTCATCTTCACAATGTTAATTCTACCTATCCGGGAGCATGGGAGGTCTTTCCATTTTCTCAAGTCCTCCTGAATTTCTTTTTTGAGTGTTTTTATGTTTTTGTTGTATAGATCTTTTACTTCCATGGTTACTATTTTCCAAGGTATTTTTTATTGTTGTTGTTGCTATTGAAAATGGGACCATTCCCTTATTTCGTTGTCTGTATCTTTGCCATTTGTATATAGAAAGGCTACGGATTTTTGTGCTCTGATTTTTTATATCCTGCTACTTTGCTATAGGAGTTAATCACCTTCAGGAGTTTGGGGATGGAGTCTTGGATCTCTTACATATACAATCATGTCAACAGTGAAGAGAGCTAACTTAACTTCTTCCTTTCCAATTTGTATCCCTTTTATTTCTTTCTACTGTCTTATTGCTTGAGCTAGTACTTCTAGTACTATATTGAAGAGCAGAGGGGAGAGTGGACAACCATGTATTGTTCCTGATCTCAATGGTAGTTCATCTAGTCTCTCTCCATTAAGTGTTATTTGGGCTATAGGAGATTTCTATATTGCCTTTATTTATTGAGATATGAGGCAACCATGCCAATTCTTTCCAATGTTTTGACCATGAGGTGATCTTGTATTTTGTCAAAGGTCTTTTCTGCATCTATCAAAATGATCATGTGGTTTTTGTGTTTAACCTTGTTTATGTGGTGTATTGACAGATTTTTGTATTTTGAACCACCCCTTCCTAGGATGAATCCCATTTGGTCAAGGTGGATAATGCTTTTGTTGAAGTCAGTTTGTGAGGATTTAATATGGATCTTTGTATCTAAATTCATCAGGGAAATAGCCTGATAGTTTTCTTTCCTTGTGGCCTCTTTGCCTGGCTTTGGAATTAGGGTGATACTAGCTTCATAGAAGGAGTTGGATAGCTTTTCCTGTTCTCCAATTTTATGGCATAGTTTGAGGAAGTTTGGTTTAAATTATCCCATGAAACTTTGATAGAATTCAGCTGGGAAGCCATCTGGTCCTGGAGTTTGCTTTTTAGGGAGGGTTTTGTTGTTGTTGTTATTACTTTTTCAATCTTCATTAATGTGAAGGGTTCATTTAGGAGATTAATCTGCTCTGAGTTTAGCTTTGATAGAAGGTTTGCATCCAGGAATTTATCCACCTCCTCCACATTATCCAGTTTTGTGGAGTAGAGATTTTTGAAATAAGTCCTGATGATTCTCCCAATTTCACTTATGTCTATTGTGATCATTTTGTGTCATTTTGAATTTTGTTAATTTGAAGCATCTCTTTATTTTTGCTTGATCAATTGTTCAGGTGTTTGTGTATCTTCTGTATTTTTTCAAAGAGCCAACTCTTTGCTTTTTCAATTTTTAAGTTGTTTTCTTAGTTGCCAATTCATTAATTTATGCTGTCATCTTAATTATTTCTTTCCTTCTGGAGCTTGTTGGGTTGCATTCTTCTTACTTTTCCAGTGCCTTTAAGTGGGTGATTAGGTTATTGAGTTGGGATCTCTTTGTCTTTGTTTTGACGGCATTTAGTGCTATGAATTTTCCCCTGAGGAACGCCTTCATTGTGTCCCATAAATTTTGGTATGATGTGTTATCATCGTCATTCATTTCTTGAAATTTCACAATTTTATTTTTTATTTCATTCACTGCCGGAGACGGCAAGCATGCCATTTCAGGATCATGAGGAATTGAGCGCTGAAGAGCTGCTTGACACAGTTCCAGCCCAGCTGTCTCTTCCTTGAAGTCCGATGTGGCCCCTCTATAGAAAAATCTTTGGCTCTCTACGCCACAGAAATATGTGGTTTTCTGTATAATGTTTGTCTTTCTCTGTCTTTCACTTGGTGTCCCAATCTCTAAGTTTACTTTTCCAGTAAAAATTGTTGTCAGTAAAGTGTTGGTTAATGTACCTGAAAGAGGCTCTGGCATAGAATTGGAAAAACAAGAAAATGGGTCAAAGATAATTGTTTTCTTTAAAGGCCTTAAAGAAAGTCAGGCGTGGAGTACAGTAAACTTAGGAGGAAACAATAAACCTCCTGGAACAACGTAAACATTGTTATATGACTAATTCTTCTAAATGGTGGCAATTGCAATTGACTCTTTACCAGGAATCCTTACAGAAAAACAACCGAAGTCAGAAATAGTTCAAGGGGGGACCAAAGTCTAAGTATTGGAGGGACGTAAAAAGGAAACTTCAAAATAAATAATTAAAGGATAAATGGATCTGCTGGATCAGTGATTAATGATGGGAAGCCCCATTTGTGGTTGTTTTGCCTCTCACCTTTAATAAAGTAATTGAAAGTAGAAGTCCAGGAAATCACAAGTGCTTGACCGCACATACATGGGGAAAATGTGAAAACAGTTAATCATTACAGGGGCCTGACGACTTTACTTGAGGTGAATAATTATGGGATTGTTTGATGATAAGGAATAACAAAAAGTTTCTATGAATTCTGTGAAATTGTACCTTTCTTAAAGTCTGTTCTTGCACGACGTGATCAGAAAATAAAAGACTGAGGCTAAGAGCTGTGGCAGGAAGAGAGAAAAAGAGAGAAAGAAAAAGATAGAAAAACTCAGCTGCCTTCAGCATTAGCCTGTCAGCTTGCACCAGAACTTGACTTCGAGTCGTTATTTCGCCGCTCCCTTTCACACCTCTCTTCGGGGACCCTCCTTCAAGCCAGGGCTGGACCCCGGCAATTCACTATTCATTTATTTTCTAAAAGTATACTGTTCAGTTTTCAGGCACAGATGGGATTCTTGGTGTGTCTTTTCTTGTTTAATTTCTAGAATTATAGCATTCTGATCTGATATCATGTAGGGAATTATATCAATATTCCTGAATACATAGAGGCAGGCTTTGTGAGCCAGTATATGATCTAATTTAGAGAATGTTCCATGGGCTGCTGAGCAGAATGTGTAGTTTGTGGATTTGGGATAGAATGTTCTGTAGATGTCCATTAGGTCTAAGTGATCTGTGGTTTTGTTGAGCTCTCTTACTTCCCTGTGAGTTTCTGTTTGGATGATCTATTAGCAATGATGGTGTATTAAAGTCCCCAACTATAAAGTCCCCAACTATGATGTTAGTGGTTATTTCTGTTTCATAGTCAAGTTAGTTCTGCTTTATGAACTGTGGTGCTCCCGAGTTTGGTGCATAGAGATTTATGATTGTAATATCCTCTTGGTGGATCATTCCCTTGATATGTAGGAAGTGCCCTTCTTTGCCTTTTTTGATTATTTTTGGTTTGAACTCTATTTTGTCCAATATTAATATAGCTATGCCTGCTTGTTTCTTATTCCTGTTTGCTTGGAATATTGTTTTCCACCATTTCACCCTGAGGAGGTGTCTGTCTTTAGTGGTGAGATGGGTTTCTTGAAGACGACAGATTGAGGAGTCTAATTTTTTGATCCATCCTGTTAGCTTACATGTCTTTATGGGTGAATTAAGTCCATTAATATTTAGAGTTATGACTGTGAGGTTTGATTTTATCCCTGCCATATTGTGTTGGTATATGTGGTTTGGTGTTTTCATGGACTTTGAATTTTTTCGTGCCTATTCTAAGTTTGGTTATTGTGATCTGCTTCTTGTAGGCATTTGAGTTTGATTATTTGATTCTTCTGTGTGGAGAATTTCAAGAAATACTCTGTAGGTTTGGTTTTGTGTTCAAATAATTGTAAAGCTTATCTTTTACCATCTATTATTAAGTATTATGATACTTTTGCTGGATAGTGTACTTTGGGTTAGAAGCCATAGCCTCTTAGACTTTGCAGTGTGTCATTCCAAGCCCTTCTGTCTTTCAATGTTTCCATTGAGAAGTCTGAAGTAATTTTGATGGGGTTACTTTTAAAAGTGATGTGTTGTTTTTTCCTAGCTGCTATTAGGATTTTCTCTTTGTTGTCAATGTTTAGAGTCTTAATGACAATATGTCTTGGAGAGTTTCTCCATTGGTCCAATCTGTTTGGAGTTCTGTTGGCATCTTGTATCATGATGGGCCTTTGTTTTGAGAATCTGGGGAAGTTTTCTTTGATTATTTTGTTAAATAAGTTCTCCATGCCTTTTGGTCTGAATTTCTTCTCCTTTTGGTTTTCCAATGATCCTGACATTACTACATTTAAGTGTATCCCACATACCCTCATGTTCTGTTCACAGAAGTTTTTGAACTTATTGAAACTTTTGAACTCTCGAACAGTTTCTTCCATCTTGTCTTCCAGATCAGTTTCTACTCTCCACATGGCTGACTCTGTTCTTGAGATCTCCTTGAGAGTTCTGGGCTTGTTCGATTAGGTTTGCATTTTCTACTAATTTTCTATGTAGTTTCTATCCCTCTGTTAAGCTCCCTTTTTACATCATTTTCTGATTTTTCTTGATGCTTCTTGGAATTCATCCTTGCATTTCTTTATGTCTTCATTTAGCATTGCCAGCTGATTTTTGAGGACCTCTTTTTTTTTTTTTCACTCTCCTTCATATCTCTTAACTGTCTTTGAATTCCTTCCATTTTCTTATCTATTCAGTCTAGTCTAGTGATGGCAGCATGCACATGGTTATTGGTCCTCTGGCTTTTCTGCAAGTTCTGCCAGTACCTTGATCAGCGTTGCATTGCTCATAGCTTCATTTTGTTGTTCTGATCCTAATGACTCTTCTATGTTTTGATCAGAGATGTTCATTGTAGGACTGGATTCTCTTGCATTTGATTTTTTATGTTATTTCTTTTGTGTTGTGGCAGGCCCATCACAGTCTATGGGCAAGGACAGGAGGACTGGATATGCAGGGGAGGTGGTACCTCTTGGGGGAGCTGGCCTGGGCTATCTGGCAGGCAAGCAGAAGGTCTGTGTGGTCTTGAGCTAGCACGTAGGTGTGTGGATCAGCCTGAGCTTATACACAGTGGGAAGCTGAAGCCTCCTGAGGCACATGCCAAGCCCTCTAATCTCTCACTTTGTGGAATGCCTAATCAGCCTAAGCTCTCACACAATGATGCACCAAAGCTGCCTGCATTGGTGGTCAGAGGGATGCTGAAGTACCAAGCACCACAGCAGCCTAAACTCACACATGGTGGAACATAGGGACCAAGAAGCAGTCTGAGCTCCCCTGCAACAGGACAATGGTGGTCAGCCAGTGTGGCAGACTGGGAGGGGCTTGAAACAGAGCTCTGGTAGGGTAGGTGGTCGAATGAGCCCGTGACTGGGAGGCGGCAGGAGCAATAAGTGAGAAAATGGGCAGAGGGAGCAGGCTAAGCTTGTACAAGTGGTTATCAGCAGTGCCTGTGGTGGGAAAATGGATCCTGAGCTCCAGCAAGCTGATGGGCAGAGCTTGCCCAAGGTCACATGTGTGTGGGGGAAGCAGGGTGATTGCCCCTGTGTTGTGAGACAAGTGGAATTATGCTGGCCTGGGCCCCCTTTCTTACAGTAAGTTCAGGGATATACTTAAGCTGGGACTTTGGGTACAGTGGCTGCTTGGGTGATTGAGGGACTGGGGCTACCTTCCAGGGAGGAAATCAGTGATTTCCTGTTTTATCCCCTCTGTGCCCTCCCACTGGCAATCTATTAAAGATTGCTCTCCGCTAAAACACCCAATGAACCCTTAATGCCTTGCCTTTCTTTCCTGTGGCTGGGTGGTGCAGTTAGGTGGTCTCCATCTTGGCCAGAAGTCTCTAGTGAGAGTTTTTTAATCAACATATATGCTAAGGCTAGAAAGATTGCTCAGAAGTTAAGGCAGTTGCCCATAAAGTCTAATGACTGGAGTTTAATACCCCAGTAACCATGAAAAGCCAGATGCACGAAGTGGCACATGTGTATCTAGTTCATTTGCAACAACTAGAAGCCCTGTTGTGCCAATTCATGTTCATTCTCTCTCCTCTCTCTCTCTTTGTATCTCTACCAAGCAAGGTGGTACACAACTTAAATCCCAGCACCCTACCTCAAAAATAATGTGTGTGTGTATAATCATCTAATTGCTGGGACAAAGTACCCTAACAGAAACAATTTAGGAAAGAATATAGTTTAAATGAGCTTAAAAAGTTCCAGAGGGTAGAGTTCATCATAGCAGGAAAGGCATAGAGACATTCCTTCCAGCAGTGAGGAAGCAAAGCAAAGAGATGAATATTGATGCTGAGCTAGAGAACTTCATTTTACAGTCCATCAACCCACTCACAATCGATGTGGGTTTTCACACTTCAATTAATCCCATCAAGATAATCCCTCACAGTTGATTCTAGAATCTGTCAAGATGACAATGAGCAAAAATCATCACATATAGTTTTTTTAATTATTTTTATATAATATGTAGAGAAAAGCAGTTTAATTTTTCAAAAAGTCATAATATAATTCTTTAATGACAAGGAAAAAGTTGAATAATAGAGAAATGCAGTAGTTGGACATGTATAAGAGAAAGCATTTCTTTTCTATGTCTTTTAATATATTATTTTACTATTAATTTATTAATTTTAATTTATTATGGGAGTTTCTGCTTCTGTTTTTATTTTCAAATTCTGTTTCTCTGATGCTATTTTGGGGAGGATAACTGTCATAAACTTCATCATAAGAGTTGGTTTGATGTATACTTAGAGATCTTACATATTCAACTTTCCTTATTATCAGTTTATTTGTTTGTGTTTCTTTCTGGGTTTTAGAAGCAGGGCTTCAATGCAGCTCTGGATGACCTAGAACTGAGATTCTGGGGTTGATGTTGGTCATGATTTGATTTGTTTTGTTTGACTAATTCCGGAGTTTGGAGGTCTCTGGTGACTGTGTCTCTGGTCCATTGGAGGACTAGAGTCACAGACACACTTGTCACACCCAGCTGTTTACATGGGATCTAGGGATTTGGACTGAGCACTCTCTGGCTTCTCATGCTCCCTGAGATCCTCATCCTTGACCAGCAAGTACACTTAACCACTGAGCCATCTCTCTAGCCTCAAAGTCTGTTTACTCAACTCTGAACTGGCAAAAATAATTATAGATGGCAGAGAAAGTCCCCTCATTTCAACTATGAGGCAAAAAAGATCTTTCCTTCCTTAAATTGACTTTCTCAGGTAGTTTGTCACAGTTGTGAAAAATGACCACCACACATTATATAGATGAATACTGTTTTTGATCCTGAATTAGAATTATAACTAAACTCAAGCAGACATTGCAAAGTGATGTTATTTTTCATAAATTATCTTCTAAAAGTATTTACTCATTTATTTATTTACTACACTGGAAATTAAACCAGAGCCCAATATATGCTTGGAATTTTTTCTTTCATTGAACCAGACATGCAGATCCTACTTTCTATTAAATTTTTGTTATTGTATATGAAAGAGGGATTTTTCCCATTGGATGTGTACTTTTTTAACTTAACATAACTTTAATAGATACTAAAATTTAGAAATGAGGGAACTTTCTCTGCTCAATGTAATTTTCCAGAATTAAATTAAATAGTACTTTATGCACCATACTTAATATTGATATCTGGTGACACTTTGCCCTCAAAAGGGGCAATGTGAGATATTTAATTTCATCACTTACAGAAAATATCACTGGGAGGAGCACAGGGATGGCCTTAGCAGCTGTGATAATCTGCTTATGTGTTCTTCCTCTCCACTTCACTCAACACAACATAGTCTGGTATTTCATTGCTGATGCATTTTATTTAAAATTTGTATAGTCTACAGGCCACATTACACTCTTTTCTCACGCAATAATTATAGCTACATTTCATTTTAATGGGCATAGTATGTTACATTGGTGTTACACAACTGGTATTTTACTAGGCTTTCTGTGATATAGTACCAGCCATTTTATAATAGCTACCATAATATGTAATATTATAAGTCAAAAACTATATCCACAAATATAGAAACTATATATCTACTTTTTAAAAGCCACAATTTTGGACCTCAGAACTTTTTCATAATTTAATATATATATATATATATATATATATATATATATATATATATATATATATATATATATATATATATATTTCAAGAGTAATTTTATATTAGCTTCTAACCAGATCATTCATAATTATATGTGTTGTAAATGTTCATGTCATGTAGATCCAGAATTATGGAAGTCTATGAGTTAAATAAAAATATAAAATATATTGTTAACTTTTATATAAAATATAAGTCACATGGAATTCAGAATATGTCTATATATAAATGATAATATGGGGAATCATTTAGTGAAGTATGTATTACTACCTGAAACCATGTTGCTATTTAAAATACATAGTATGCAATACAGGAGAGGTATGTGCAGATTCCTTCATCATTTGCAGTGTTCAGTTTATCTAATCCACAATGAGTTAGTATTCTTCAAAGACAGTCACTGTACTAGTTTTATCTGAAAAGTCTATTTTTATTCGTGAGACAGTAATTTCTTGATATTCACAGAAAGACAAATTCATTTTCCTTTTTGAAATGGTGTCTCACTCTAGCTCAGGTTGACCTTAAGTTCAATATGTAGTCTCAGGGTGGCCTCAAGCTCACTGCAATCCTCTTACCTCTGCCTCTCAATTGCTGGGATCAAAGGCATGCACTACCATGCCCAGTTTGACAAATTCATTCTATTTGTTAATAGTTATCCTTAGCAAGTTGTCCTTATTTTACATCTCTCATGATCATTTAAAAAAGTTTCAGCAGTGACATTTGCAGTGACAGGTACAGAAAAGTCATGCAATAGAATGAGTAAAATGAACCTAATTTTGAATCAAACCTTAATTGTCCCATTTAGTAAAATTGAAATACCTGTTTTATATTTTACTTTTCATTACTCATTACTGTTGTATTATCACTTCTTTCAAATTATAGAATAGACAAGAACTATTGTTTTGATAGTGTTTATATATTTTTTCAATCCCTCTTCCAGTCTTGATTTAAATTCATTTGTTCTGTCATCTTCATTATCAAATGCTTCCCGAACACCTCCTGTCTTTGCACATTCTACTCTTTAATCTGAAACACTGGCAACTCTTGTCAACCTAACATCCAGTATATTCACTCTTCCATGCCATACTCAGAGAATGGATAAATATGTTCTGGATAACAATACTACAAAGTCATGTCTCCATTTCCTTATTCTAGTACTTTAAAGCCCACACAATCCAATATATATTTAAAATTCTTTTGGGTATCCATGTGTTTTCTTTTTCATCTCTCTGCTTGGTTAATCTTGTCCATGTGGTGTCAATCCTGACATTATTGTCACTTCATCCACTTGCCCTTTGGTGATTAGGCAGTGCTTCATGACCTCTATGTTATACAATAACTTCTCAATAGCATCAGCTCTTACTCAAGTGAGCAATTACTGATATTTTCAGTGTTATGAACTCTGTTTTATTCAATGAAAACCTTGTCGTTTTAAGTAAAATGTATCCTTTGAGCCTTTTACATCAACATAATCTTCCATTGAAATTTTAGCTTTGCACTCTAACCCCTCCTTATCTATAGTTTTGTTTTGCAAGGTATAATTACTTATCGTCAACTGTAATCTGAAATCACTAATTCAAAAATACCAGAAGTCTACAAATAATAAGTTTTAAAATATTTTATTAGACATACTGTTGTTATTGGTAATGTCTCATTCTTAATAATTACAAAATAAGATTTGTTGCAATAATTTAAATATAAAACGTAACATGTACAAGATTCAAAAATGCCTGCTATTTAGGTGGTCATGACCCCCATAGACTTACTTTATAGGCATATGCATGTCATCAACTCCAGTTCCTTGAACCTTTTATGGTCTTCATCTAGCATTTCTTTTTACAACCTTGATATTTCAACTTTCATCAAAATTGATTATACATTTCACATTCATCTGCATGCTTTCCTGGTAGGAAGTTCACATCACAAGCTGGCATCTTTCCTAGGACACCATTCTGTAACAAACTTGAAGGAATCTTGAAAATCCATCAACTCTTCCATTTCTACTTGTTTGTGTTGGTGATGCAGACCACATGCCCTCAGAATCTACTCACTTTTTCTGCCCCTGTGCTGGTATTTGCACTCTGCTTTTCTAGCTACTCTGGAGTAGAATCATTGCCTATCTTATCAGATGTTTCAAATCCCATGCATATCATGCTGTAGAGAAAGGATGTGGCTTGGGAGCACATTGCCTTTAGAGAAAAGGCCTCTATAGTTTTTATCTTATTTCCTCAGCCAATGAGAAGCTTCAGCTCTCAGAGAGAAAGTGGACTTATTTCTGCAGACTCGGAATTTTTGATTAGTCAGAGAGTCAGAAGGGACAGCCACCTGTGTATCTCTATCTCGGGTATCACTGCCCTAGGGTTTCCAGCCCCAGACTTTTCCATGAAGTTTGGCCACTCAGGCATTAAGTCTTCACTTCCTCCAAGTTCCATTTCTTTCCTCTGATGAAAGAGAAAAGAGAATGATTTAATTTACCTTGCAATCAAATTTTCTGCCCTCCATTCTGTTCTGTTATTTTTTTAATTTCCTAATAGCTTATTAGTTTCTGCTGAATATTTTGTGTTATTTTTGCATTATTATAATACTCAAAGGGGACAGGTCAACATTGAGATTATAATATGTATTTCCTGCATTCATATTATCTTAAAATTGTTGTGCTTCAAATAATGAAGAACACCCAATTTTACTTAATTCTATTATCAATATAGGAAATAATAGTAGCTATTTTATTCAATTTTGTTTATATTTATATTGTGATTTATATTGGCCACTATTTAGCACATCCTAAATTATTTCTGTAGGTGAAATTATTTCTGTAGGTGAAAACTATGAACTGACTTCTGAATACAAATCAATGTCCTTTACTTACTACATTAACTGGTAATCCATTAACTTTTCTTATACTTTAGAGGAATTATTTCTTCCATATAAGGTCTCATAATATAATACATTGCTCATTTGAAAGATATTGAGTTATAGAATTATAGAGAACACTAAAAGTTAATAATTTAGATCATGTAATTTTGAAAGGTCAAAATTTGATAACGTTATTACTAATAAGCTTTTTAAAAAATTATTTGAGACCCATAAAGCTTGTGAAAATTTATATTTAAGAAGCTTTATTATTTCTTTATTTTTAGAAGATCAACTTTGATCACTGAAAAATGTCCCCAGATGTTTGCCTCACAATGATATGTATAGTTCATTTATTCTCAATAATCATCTACAAAATATAAAGTTTTAGTATTATAATTTCTATTATTCTCTCAAATAAAAAACGTGTAAGTAAATAAGGCTAAAGCAGTCTGTAACTTCCATGATTTTTTAATATTTATTTTATTTTATTTGAGAGAGAGGGAGGGAGAAAGAGAGAGAATTGACATGGTAGGGCCCCCAGCCATCACAAACAAACTCCATGTGTTATGTGCCACCTTGTGCATCTGGCTTATGTGGGTCCTGGGGAATTGAACCTAGGTCCTTTGTCTTTGCAGACAAGCACCTTAATCACTAAGCCATCTCCCCAGCCTTTTTGTTTTGTTTTTTGTTTTTTGTTTTTGTTTGTTGTTTTATTTGTTTTGTTTTTCTTGAAAATTAAAAAGGAAATTTTTTTTTAATTTAATTCCCTTCCTCAAATCGTCTATGGTTGCCTCCTTCCCCTTTCTTTCTTTCTTAGTTTCTTTGTTTCGTTCTTTCTTTCTTTCTTTCTTTTTTTTTTATTTTTTGCTTTTTTCCATTTTTTTTTTTTTTTATTTTTTGGAGATAGAGTTTCATTGTGTGGCCATGGCTGACCTGGATTCACTACACAGACTACCTTCAACCATGTACCTGTGGTCCTCCTGCCTTTGCCTCTAGAGGGCTAGAATCATAGGGGTGGGCCTTCCATTATCCCTAGCTTGATACTAGTGTTCAATTGGCACCAAAAGATATTTTTAATATATATACTTCCTATTTCATCACAGAATATGTGTGAATGACATAGAGACCTTGGGATTTTATAAAATAACAATTCTTACAGCTCCATCAAACACATTCTTAAGTGAAACTTGTTTTATGCTGCTGATTTTTAAACTGCCTTTTCTGCACGCGCATGTTAGCAAAGATGCAATGATGCTAGTGGCTTGCTGTCCCTACTGTTATTCATGCTAAATGTCATCAATGTTACTCCTTATTATATTATCAGTGTAAATGTCACCATGGTAAATAAATTATGAGAATTATTAGGAAACTAGTTTTTTTTCATCAGGTTATTCCCATCCAGAATTCCATGATTACACATATTTGTATATTTTTTTTCAAATCACTGTGTAAGCCAATTTATAATACTATTTCCCCCCATATGAAGGTAAGATCTTGCTATGTGATCCAGGCTATATTCAAACAAGTAGTGGTCTTACCCAGTGCAGAGATTACAGATATTTCATCTCCATGCCAAACTACTTTTGTCTTAAGCTGTCTGTGAGGATCAAACCCAGAGGATCATGTGTGCAAGGTAGACACCACTGAGTTATATCCCAGGAGTATATTGTTCATATTAAACATTTGTCTGCATTATACAACACATATTATTCTTTTTTTCAGAACAAAAGATGAAATATAGGCCTATCACAATATTTGGCTAAGAGGAACAGCACCAAGTATTCTGGAATGATTGTCATTAACTGTCTATGTCATAGAATGGAGGGAATGAGAGTGGAGTCCAAGTCTTTTCGTTCTGTGACCAGAACCTTCTGCTTCAAGCCTTGATTAGCAATTCTCCTTGCCAACGAAAAGCCAGTTAGTTGAATTCTTTTAAACCATGATTATATTTTTGAACAAAATTATAATCAGATTTTTTGAGTTAAAATCTCACAATATGTTCCCAAATGATTTTAAACAGTATATGTAGTCTAACCTGACTCCTAAACCTTATTATTTCTTTTTTTTAATTTTTTAATTTTTATTAACATTTTCCATGATTATAAAATATATCCCATGGTAATTCCCTCCCTCCCCACCCCCACACTTTCCAATTTGAAATTCCATTCTCCATCATATTACCTCCCCATTACAATCATTGTAATTACATATATACAATATCAACCTATTAAGTATCCTCCTCCCTTCCTTTCTCTTCCCTTTATGTCTCCTTTCTTATTATTTCTTTAGCATCTACCTCTTTAGTAGAGGAATGTGTATTCTTAAAAACATGTGTAGGGCTGGAGTTATGGCTTAGCAGTTAAGGCATTTGCCTGCAAAGCCAAAGGACCTTGGTTTGATTTCCCAGGACCCACGTTAGCCAGATGCACTGAGGGCACATGTGTCTGGAGTAGGTCTGCAGTGACTGGAGGCCCTAGCACAACAATTTTCTCTCTCTCTTTCTCTCTTTCTCTATCCATCTCTTTCTCTATCCATCTCTTTCTGTCAAATAAACAAGTCAAAGTAAAATATTTATTAACAAAAAAAAATGTGTAATATTTTCAGACGAACAAGAAAACTTAGCCAAATTGAGATCATGGCATTAAAATACAGAATGCTTACTTTATATATCAACTAGTTCTCTTTTGCACTTCTAGGCACTACTTCTTTTAGGTATTCTATCAGAGATGATTGTTGAGGTAATGGTCCTTTGTAAAGTGTATATGTGCAAACCAACAATTGTCTCATAGTGTACAATCAAATAAAAGTGAAGCTTGCACTCATAATTATTCTACATATCAGAGTAAAGAAAAGTAAGAATCATATTGAAAGGATCATATTGTACTCATTTCTGCACAGTAGGTTTCTAAGAAAATAAGACCAATTAGTCATGTATCCACGGATCACTGAGGCCCAAAGGAGTCCCTTGGATTGCCAAAGATGATGAAACAGAGGGGGCAGAAGGGAACATGAAACTTACCACTAAAAGCCACTCCCTATTCCTTCTTCTTCTGTGTTGAGCTCTAATATCAGATTGATTTGATTTGTTGCTCTTCTTAAATGATTTTGGGATTGATTACAATTTATTTCAATTTAAGCATCAAAACAAGATTTACACATTTTAAATATTTATCTTATTTTTTTAGTAACTCTTTTATTTTTTATTTTTGAGAGCGAGAGAGAGAGAATTGACAGGGCCTCAGCCACTGAAATCAAACTCAGGATGCTTGTGCCAACTAGTGCACATGTGTAACTTTATGCTTGCCTCACCTTTGTGCATCTGGCTTATGTTTAATATGGAGAGAGATCAAACATGGGTCCTTTTGCTTCACAGGCAAATGCCTTAACCACTAAGCCATCCCTCCGGCCCTTGTTAATAATTCTTTTAAAATAAATCTTTTGAAAACAGATTTCATTAAAATTTTGAAGTTTTTAAATTGTGATAATTCCCTTGTTAGAATGAATATAAAAGCAAAAATTTAGTGAAAGTCATTTTATTATTTTTAATTTATTTAAAGAAAGATTCCATAATCAGATTCTGTACAGGGGGTGATCGGATATAATTTATTAAATGCATAGAAGTACTGCATGTAAGGGCATGTACGACAGGCAATTATTTTAAAAAATATTTATTTAGTACTTTTTGAAATTGTAAAAATATAAAATCAGTTAACATAATAGCTGTATTTCATATTAACTCTTAAATTGATGTAGTGAAACACCTTCTAACAAACATAATCTTATGCCAAAATCAAAGGAAATTATTATCATCATAAAAATTAAGTTAAAATATAAAATTATAAATAAAATTATAAAATTATAAATATTAAAGTTAAAAATATAATTCCTATGTAAATTTAACTGGGAAAATAAATCAAGAATTGTGATTGAGATATGCTTAGTATTTTGCCAAATTCAAAAATTATGATTCCATAAGTATAATGTGAGACAAAATTGATTTGATTTTCTCTTTCCTTAAATTAATTTTTAAGCTTACAAAGTAATAGTTTTCATTATTACATCTTTAAACATATTTGTCTCAGTGCCTTGCTTTTACTTATTCCCCACCTCTCCAGCTCTCCATAGGAGTCACTCCTTCTGTCCTTTTGCTACTCTCCCTCCTCCTCCCCCACAAATGATTCTCTGTGGTGTTTGCAGCCCACAGGACTTTTCCTCTCTCTTAGATCTCTTCCACTCCTCATAACCTCCTTTTTTCAGTTTCATAACCTATACCGACATTTAAATATTAATTGCTAATATGAGATAGCAAATTTCAATTTGCAAACCAAAAACATAATTTATCAATTTCTACCTCATTTTCAAAAATAATCATGTGGGGCAGAGAAACCAATCTACTGAAAAATAAAATTAGTCATCAGTCCTTCTAGCACTCTTCATAGTGAAGACCTTCTATTCACATGGCCAATTCTGACATGTTATATATAGAACACTCAATGTAGATAGTTTGGATTTTCCTTTAGATTGTTATGCTAGTGAACTATAAGCTTCCCTCTTATTAGAACATGAACTGATTTTCAATCCAAAAAGGTAGTTTCTTCATCAGTTTTCCTTTTATGAATGAATATATTCATATTTTGATATAAATTATGCTGTTAGATCTCAAAGACATGTTTTTCCCCCCAGAAGTATTCATTATATGAGACTGCAAATCTGATGGAAAATCATGTTGCAGAGAAAATTTTCTCTTTAGAAGTGTTTCATTATAGCAGTTTCTGAAGGCAATCAGCTGGGTTTACCTGATGGCCTGCCTCAGAGCTTCCCCAAAGCAATGCTCCATTCCAATGGAGCAAAAATAACTTGCAATATGCTCATGATAAACCACGTTCAGTTCTTATAATTTTGAATATAAAAATGGATGAAAGACAGATAATGAAACTGGCAGAAAATAACTAATTTGAGTATGAAGTGCTGTTGGGTGATTATATCTATTATTTAATCAACTCTCAACATGACAATTAATAATAGTTGTTACCTGTATTTCATAGAAAATACAGGTAGTATACAAAACCTGCCAGACCTTTGACAAGTCATTAAAAAAAGTGAGGAGCAGCTGTTTAGATGCCTTCTTTGCTCTCTGGATACAAAGCATCTTTCATGACTATACCATGTGATTTTCTTCAGAATGAATCACTGCAGTCAACATAAGAACACCAACCATTGATACAACTGGAAACATCACAAGTACAAGTTCATAATGTCAGATTACTACCTCAACATCACCATAATGCAGATGCAATATTAACTAGATTTGGGAGGAGGATTTCAGTCTTACCATATGCATAATTTAGTCACATAAGCAACCTTTCTAGACATTTCTTTTGATTAATAAAATTAAATGTTTCTACAGTTGTTGGTATTGTAGACATGTCAATTCAACTAGAGTTTTGAACAAATGTTAGGAAAAATGTCTAGATTAATTAAAAAGGGAAGTTTTTGAGGGAGGTAATTGTGCTAATTTCATGACAAAATTCATGCCATATGGGTGGAGTAAATAGAAATTAATGAAAAAGTGAAGAACTGAGTCAAAAGTAAACAATTTCAAGATTTAAGTGGTCCAGTTCAAAAGGACAGATTTTTTTATTTTGCATGTAGAATCTGTGTGATAAGTTGTGTGGGGTGTGTAGGTGGATGCTCCTGTCCCAAAGGCACACAAGCAGAAGCCACAGAGGACCACTGGGTGTCTTATATCACTGATCTACATGTTTGTGTTTCTGTTTGCTTGTTTGTTTTGTTTTTTGAGACGTAGTCAGTCATTGAACCCACAGCTGCTGTTATCCATCCTCTGTTCTTAACACTCCTCACAAGTCTGGAAATACAGATGTTCATGGACACACCCAGCTGTTTATATGAGTGCTAGAGAGTGGATTTAAGGTCTCAAGCCTTCCTAGGCCTCCATGTTTGTACATCAAGGGTTTTTACACACTGAGTTATCTATATATCTATAGACTGATCTTTTCTTTTTATTTACTTTTTTTTTTTGAGGAAGTCCTATTGAAGGACTTTTTTTTATTAGTTTTGTATTCAGCAAATATAGGCAGTTAGGTACCATTAATAGGCTCAACCATGAATTACCACCTCCCCATTGGCCCCTCCTTATTGAGGTATATGGGTCATGCATTGCGGGGTTAGCCCAGTTATTGGTATGATAAATGTCTCTGTATATCATGACCCAACATGTGGTTCTGACATTCTTTCCGCCCCCTCTTCCGCAAAATTTCCCTGAGCCATGTTGTGTTGATTTGTAGTCTGCTTCAGTGATGCAATGTTGGGGGCCTCTGAGGCTCTGGCTCTCTGATTTGGTAGGAGTTGATTTTTCTCTGTGTTGGTCTCCTTCCCCCTTGTGCTGGTATCTGGTTCATCAGGAAAACCGCACCCTTGCTTGTTTTGCCAGTTGTCCTTGGTTTCAGCAGGAGCCCTTTTGAGATATGATGGGGTGGCTCTCTCCATCTCTGCATCTCTCTGAATTTATCTGAAAAAGAGAAGCAGATTCTTCAATGGAGAGTAAGTTAACACCAGGACAAATGAGATAACCCTTACTTTTTTATAGAGAGTTTAATAGGTATAGGCCCTCTTGTAGCCCATGATTGATAATAGCTTGATATTGGAGAGTGGGCTTATGTTTGGATATGGTTCTGACTTGTTTCCCAGCTCCAGGTATGGGTCCCATACCACTGAGGGGATCAGTTAGCCAAATCAAGAGCAGTTGGTTCCCCACCATGGCTGTGTGCCACTATTGCACTGTGTGGGCATCACAACAGGTTATTTGCTGCTAAATAGGTTAGACCAAGAGTTGCTTGGACAGATATTGGTAATCTCCACCAGTCGCCCATGTAGCACCTTCGGGCACTAGACACACTGACTGTCTCGGGGCTGACTCTCTCCTGGCTTCCAACCATACTGTTCTATTTCACGTGTCAGCTGCATATGGTGTCTTCAGTAATAGGGTCTTACCACTAACCTTTGGTGGGTCATCAAGTATTCTGACAGAAATCTGTCATTCTTTTAGGAAACCTTGTAGGTTTCTCTGATCCAAAGCTCATTGTGGATGATAGCCCCATGCTGGTACTGGGAGTTACAGGTCAGTTCCCACTAAGAAAATGAGGAAAAAGATAACTAATATACAAGAGTTAGAGAGACGAGAAGTGGGGGGAGGAAAGATGTAGAATATTTAGGTTAGACTTGATCCTACCCTGTCCAGTGTCTTATGTTTCAGGTGTTTCCTGTAACGGCCTGGTGAAGGGCAGGAAACACTAATCTACTCCCAAACAGCAATGGTACCATAAAATGCTACTTCCTAAAAGGCAGACCAAATGGCTGAACTTTTATTTATTTTTTAACATTCAGTTCAGATAAGCAGCCAGAGCCACAGAGTCAGAAGTCAGTTGGCACCTCATCATGAGGTTGGAAAAGCTGAGGGTAATTGCACTCTCTTGGTATATTACATTACACTCTTTTTTTGTTTGTTTTTGTCCTCTCTAGTATTAACCATCAAACATACTGAGGGCACATAGGCAGAAAGCTGTTGTGAAGTCAAGGGATTTGTGAGGATATTTATATTTTTGCTTATAGAAAGTAAAATAGGGAAAATGAGTACCTCAAAATACTCATATTAACATATTTACACTATGGTGAAGGTGTGATCAACATTGGTCCCCTAATATTAACACATGTTATATATACGTTATATCTCACAAATTCTTTTCTGTTTTAAAAATGAGTATGGACATGAGTAATACACTGTAACATAGAGTACAGGCCTAGGTCCCCTTCCCTCTATTGATTGGCCTCCCTCACAATTAAACCTCCATTTCTTCTAACCTTTGCATCATAGGCTTTTATAAATTGTAAGATGGTCAGAGGCAACAAGGTTGCAGTCAGGTTCACATTGCTGGCAGAAAACACCCAAACGAGAGCAGAATGTGGGAAAGAAGGATTTATTCTGGCTTACAGACTTAAGCAGAAGTTCTATGATGGTATGAGAAAATGAAGGCAAGAGCAGAGAGTAGACATTACCTCCTTGGAACATCATATGGGCAACAGCGAGAAGAAAGTGTGTCAAACAGTGGCAAGAGCAAGCTGGCTATAACACCCATAAGCCTGCCCCCAACAATATACTCTTTCCACGAGGATCCAATTCCCATATTGCCATCAGCTGGGGACCTAGTATTCAGAAAACCTAAGTTTATATGGGACAACTGAATCAAACCACCACATTCCATCTGTGGTCCCCATAAACATACATGGTGTAAAATGCAATACACTCATCCAACTTTAAAAGTCCTCATTGTTTTTAATCAACCCCAGTGATTTTCAAATATCCTCATAGGCCAAGGTCTTTCAACTTGGCCTTAATACCAAACAAAAACTCTCCAAACCCATAATGACACTGAGTAAACATTTTTTTTTCTTTTTTGGATATATCAGGGTTTATTTTGTCTTACAGACTCGAGGGGAAGCTCTACAATGGCAGGAGAAAACGATGACATGAGCAGAGGGTGGACATCACCCCCTGGCCAACATCAGATGGACAATAGCAACAGGTGAGTGTGCTAAATACTGGCAAGGGAAACTGTCTATAACACCCATAATCCCACCCCCAACAATACAGTGCCTCCAGGAGGCATTGATTCCCAAATCTCCATCAGCTGGGAACCTAGCATTCAGAACACCTAAGTTTATGGGGGACACCTGAATCAAACCACCACATTCTGCCCCTGGCCCCCATAAACTGATAACCATCCACTATATAAAATGTAATGCATTCAATCCATCTTTAAAGATCCCTATATTTTTCTTTTATCAATCCTAATGATGTTCAAACACCCCCATAATCAAAGGTCTTTTAACTGAGCCATAATACCAATAAATCCCCCCAAAACCTATAATGGCACAGAATAAGCATTCACATTGCAAAGATGTTATTGGGTATAGCAAGGAAATACTCAGCCAATATGAAATGTAAAGCAACCAGAGTAAACAACAAACTCTGCAGCTCCAAGTCCAACAATTCTAGTCACTGACAAATCTCTAAGTCCAATAATTCTAACCAGCAACAAGTCTCTGGAGTTCCAATTCCACCCCACCAGCTAGGCTATTCACAGTCCTGGAAAACTTCATCTGGGGCTGGCAGCTCTCCTTGGCAGCCAGCTCATGGTCCCGGCATCTCCACTGGGTCTCCACTGCAATCCAGGGTTCATCGTCATGGCCCCATAGGGTCTCCATGCAACAAACCTGTTTCACCCTGCCCATGGCCATTTCCAAATACAAGACCGTATTGCAAACTCAAACCAACCCTCTCTTTCCCTCATTTCCTATGTTCCATAATAGCAGGTGGGGTGCCAGTTTGTTAATCCAGTGGGGAAAAAAGCACCTGAATCAAACAACCAAACCCTAAAACAACCAGAGCATGAGAGGGGCCTGAACAAGCCAATACTGCAGTGGTCACCTTCAGAGGTTCTCTGAAAATATTCTGTCATTACTGAGTTTTAACAGCACAGGTAGGGAGTCACATAAGGGTAAGACTTGGGCAGGTTTTCTCCCATGGTACTTGACAATCTTTCTCTTCATTTCTAGCAGCTTTGGGGGAGGGTTGATTGTGGAGACGCTTGCTGTCCCTCAATTAATCTGAGACTGTTGGCTTGTGTGGGGCCTCTTTCCTCTTTCCCAGGGTTAGTTGATACCACTTATTGCTGCATCTTAATTTTTTTTCTTCTTATTATTTATTTCTTTATTAGAGAAAGAGAGAGGGAGAGAGACAATGGGTGTGCAAGGGCCTCTAGCCACTGCAAACAAACTCTAGATGAATATGCCATCATGTGCATCTGGTTTACTGGGACCTGGAGAATTTAACCTGGTCCTTAGGCTTTGCAGGCAAGCACCTTAACCACTAAACAATCTTTCCAGCCCTTTTTGTAACCTTTTAAAACTTACTACAGACTTCCAAGGGCCTTTCTATCTGTGCCAGGCATGAAGAGAGAAACGAATGCTGTTCAATCTCCATGGACTAGTCTTTGCATTGTCTGTGTGACCGACTATATGTATTAGGGACTTTTCTTGTTGCTGTAACAGAATATCTGACAAGAAGCAACGTAAAAGAGTGTTTCATTTTTTTTAGAAAATGTTTTTATTTATTTACTTATTTACTTGCTTACTTATTATTTGTTTATGATAGAAATATAATAGATGTTTCAGGGCCTCCAGCCACTGACTGCAAACACATCCCAGATGCATGTACCACCTTGTGCATCTGTCTTTATTTTTTATTTTTATTTTATTTATTTATTATTAATTAGTTTTGTACTCAGCGAATACAGTCAATTTGGTACCACTGTTAGGCTCATCCATGTCCTACGCCCGCCCCCTGCTCCCCCCCCTTGTTGAGGTATATAGGTCATGCATACTGGAGCCCATAGTTATGGGTAGGATAAATGTCTCTGCATATCATGACCCAACATGTGGCTCTGACATTCTTTCTGCACACTCTTCCACAAAATTTCCCTGAGCCATGTTGGGTTGATTTTTGGTCTGCTTCAGTGATGAGGTGTTGGGGGCCTCTGGGTCTCTGGAAATCTGATTTGGTAAGAGTTGATTGTTCTCTGTGTTGATCTCCTCACCCTTGTGCTGGTATCTGATTCATCAAGAAAACAGCACCCTTTCTTGTTTTGCCAATTGTTGTTAGTTAGCCAGGGCCCTTTTGAGGTATGACAGGGTAGCTCTCTCCTTAGGATCTATGTCTATCTGCAAAAGAGAAGCAGATTCTCCAAAGGAGAGTAAAGTTAGCACCTGACAAATGAGATAGCCCTTACATTTTTTATAGAGAATTTAATAGGTATAGGCCTGCTTGTAGCCCATGATTGGTGGTAGCTTGATAATGGAGAGTGGGCTCATGTTTGGATATGGTTCTGACTTGTTTCCCAGTTCCAGCTATGGGTCCCGTGCCATTGAGGGGATCAGTTAGCCAAATCAAGAGCAGTTGGTTTCCCACCATGGCTGTGCGCCACTGTTGCACTTGTGTGAGCATCATGACAGGTTATTTGCTGCTAAGTAGGCTAGACCATGAGTTGCTTAGCCAGATATTGGTCATTTTCCCCCAATTGCCCATGTAGCACCTTCTGGCACTAGATGTGCTGTTTGGGGACTGACTCTCCCGCTTCCAGCCATGCTATTCCATTTTACATGTGAACCACATAAGGTGTCTTCAGCAATAGGGTCTTACCACTAACCTTTGGTGGTCATCAAGTACTCTGACAGAAATCTGTCTTTCTTTTAGGAAACCTTGTAGTTCTCTCTGACCAAAAGGTCATTGTGGATGAAAGCCACAGGCTGGTACTGGAAGTTACAGGTCAGTGCCCACTAAGAAAAGGAAGAAAATGATAAGTAATATAAAAGAGTTAGAGAGAAGGTGGGGGAGGGAGAGAGAGAAGCTGTAGAAGATTAAGGTCAGTCTTCATCATAGAATACACATTCTTATTGCAAAAAATGGCATTAGGTATAGCAAAGAAATATTCAACTAATGTAAAATTTAAACAGAGCAGACATCAAACTCTGTATCTCCAAATCCAACAACTCTAGTTAGTGACAAGTCTCCAAGACCAATAATTCTAACAAGTGACAAGTCTCTGGAGTTCCAATTCTGCCTCTCTAACTAGGCTACTCACAGTCCTGGAAAACTTCGTCTGATGATGACAGCTCCCCATGGCAGCCAACTCATAGTCCTGGCATCCCTCTGGGTCTGTGCTGTAACCCACAGTTCATCCTCAGGGATCCATCCAGTCTCCATGCAGGTAATCCAACAAGCCTGCTTCACACTGCCCATGGCCGCTTCCAAAAAAGAAAACTGTTGCAAATTCCAAGACCCTGTCCTTACTACATTTGTTATACTTCATAAAGCCAGATGGGCTGCCAATTTGTTAATCCAGAGGAGAATAAGGTCAAGTTTGAAGAATAGGACACTCCTCCAGCATTTAGGCCCCATCAAAAGAGTCTGCATACTTCCTGTTTTCCCAGTGTAGGTCAGCTGGTGGCCCAATCTCAAATGTTGTAATCTCTCAAACAATTTCAGCTGGATGGGCAGAAATTTTGGCCCAAAATTTGATTTATTGTATCCCTCTATTCACATCAGTCCATTTCTGTGCAATGCAACCCTGCACAAGTCCTCAGGACATGGACATAAGACCAAGCCTTTCACACAAACTGCTTCTAGCCTAGTCCAACCACAGCTCTTTCTTACCCTTGTAAGCCAAACCTCACAGTCCACAGTTCGTACTTCATTCAGGTCCTTCAACACTGAGCAGAATAGTCCATCAAGCTGCACTTATAGTGTTTAAAGTCATTTCTTAGGCCAAGATGTCAAACTCTACCACATTCCTCTTGAAAACTAGCTCCAAAAGGCCAAAAGCCACACAGTCAGGCTTCTAGCAGTAATGATCCCACTTCTCAATACCAACTTTTCTTTTGCAGTCTGGTTTGCATTGCTGGCAGAAAATGCCTGACCAATATCAACTTGTGGGGAAAAGGGGGTTTATTTTGGAATGGGAGAGATAGCAGTTAAGGCATTTGTGTGTGTAGCCTAAGGATCCAGGTTCAATTCCCCAGTACCCATGTAAGTTAGATGATGCACAAGGTAGCTCATACATCTGGTGTTTCTTTGCAGTGGCTGGAGGCCCAACCCATTCTCTCTCTCTCTCTCTCTCTCTCTCTCTCTGCCTTAAAAAAAAAGCAAAAAACAAAAAAAAAATTATTTTTGTTTATAGACTCAAGAGGAAGCTCCATGATGATATGGAAAAATGATAGCATGAGCAGAGTGTGGACATTACCTCCTGGCCAACTTCAGATAGACAACAGCAATAGGAGAGTGTGCCAAACACTGGCAAGAGGAAGCTGGCAATAACACCCACATGTCCTCCCCCAACAATACACTGCCGCTAGGTTGTGTTAATTCCCAAATTGCCATCAGCTTGGAACCTAGCATTCAGAATACCTTAGTTTATGGGGGACACCTAAATCAAACCACAACAATGGGTAAGGAATTTAAATATTCTACTCCCACTTCTGGCTAACTTACAAATAACTTTATTTCCCTTTGCAAATTTCTGTTTCTTAATTTCTTTAAATTACTGGAAACTAGATGGCTGGTTTATAGAACTAAGTTCTTGGTAACAGATTGAATAAAGCTGTCAGGAGACAGCAAGGATTCCACTTTTGAGAAATTAAAGATTTACTTAGAAACTTACAGATTTATTGATAGAAGAGATATTTCACTTATTTCTTACATAAAAAAATGTATCTATATTATAACTGACTTCAAGCCTAAAGTTATTAAATGCCACTTGCATTTCTGTTAGTTGTTTTTATACATAGCATGATATATTGCTGGCAAGAATTGGAAAATGGTTATTAACACAGAAGATATTTGTTAGAGGAAAATTAAAAATAAGCTATTAGTGAAAGTCTAAAAGAAATAAGTGTTAATAGGCACACAGAAAATGTCAAGCTCTGGTCTATTTTCTCAACATATTTTTCTCTTCACAGAATCTCTGAAACCTGGCTAGAATGACCCTTAGCTAAAAAGATGGAATAATGACCTCTAAACATGTTTTTTTTTTTTTTCTTGAAAACACTAGCAAAATGATCAGAATCCTTTTTTTTTTTTTATAAATTTCAGAAATCTGCAGAAAAACTTGAGACAGCCTAAAGCACTTAGGGTTTGTTTATTAAGAAATTCAAGTGAATTTCAAGAAAACGAAAGATTTATGGTGTTTTACGTTGCCTTAAGTCCATTCTCCTCCTAAGGTCTGTGGAAACCTTAAAAGCCAAAGCCCACAAGCTCCATGAAGAAGAGCAGCCAAACAGCCCCTGGAGCTGGCAAAATGGGCTGAGGTCCATTTAAAGCCCATTATCACCCAAACCCATTTATTGACCTTTCCTGAGATTTCCCTTCATAGGCTTGTCTTCATTTTACCAGGCAGAGTGCTCTGCTGCTGCAAAGAGTGCTTTTATCACACAGAGAAGAGGAGGGAGCATTTCCCAAAGACAAACATTGAGGATCCCTGAGGCACAAACAGCATTTGAGGCAAATAGTAGGTTAGAATGAAAATTTAAAAGAAAATTCTGGGGGATGAGATGTTCATAGGTGGCTTTAAAAACATCTTTGACATAATTCCTGGTGTCTGGAAGCATGAATGTAATTTTAATTTGGTTATGTGCACAGCAAAAGCCTTAAGCTCAGATCTTTCTATACAAGCTGAAAGTGGAGACTAATGAAGAACTATATATGACATAAAAATTACTGAAAGCATATCCAACCACAACCACACAAACACAAAACACTCACACTCTTGGAAAAATATTGGGAAATGTATTGAGTCAAGTTATACAAGGAAATATAGAAGTATTACCTGAACCGTACATTGTATATAATCTGGCCCTGGATGGTATATGATAGTACACTACAAAATCAGTTCAAGGACTTCCGGTTAAGATGGCAGTGTAAGTACCATGCCAAAGCAGCCTTGGGGGAAAAAGACCAAAAAAAGTCAGGAAAATACACACTTTTACTAAAAAGTGAGGTGTATAGGAAATTGAAGCAGCAGCAGAGAAGTAGGAGAGATCCAAAGCATCCAGAGCCCGCATCGGCCGGCAAAAGCGGCCCCGGCAGCTCTGCCAACGGCTGCAGCAGCGGTGCACCAGAAAGCCGCCAGGCTCGGCTCCAGCTGCAGGAAAAGCCAGGTGCGGGAGCTTCCACTCACACCGGTGCTCTCCACAACTCAGGAAATGTGAAGGGAGAGTAGCAGTGAGTTACAGAGGAGCAGACCATGAGGTAGAAGCACATGTGGACCAGTGAAAGAACCAGAACAGCTATGGCTCCCATCCCTCCCCCACCGCCTGAACCCAGCTCTGGTGAACCAGGACCAGCAACACCATCCAGAGCCAACAGGGGGACCCAAGCAAGAGCATAGTTTGGGAGCAACATCAGCGGCTCCGGCACTGGTAACAGTGGCCCAAGCTACAGCAGACCCAGGAGTGGCAGCAGCAGCAGATCCAGCAGAGGCAGCTTTCACAGCAGCATTCCCAGCAGCGGGAGTGCTGATCTGCAGGGCCACAGTTGCCAGGCTTGCCTTGCCCAGCAGGAAAAACCAGTGCCCAGCTCCAGATATCACAACAGCAGCCCGACGACCCAGGCAGCAACTTGACTGAGACCAAACTCACCCAAGGTAACTGGGTTTGCACAAGGGAAGGGTCTCACTTGGTCACAAGCTGACTTGGATCCCTCAACAGACCAGAAATCTTAACCTCTATGTTGATAGAGGATCTGGTTGTTATAATAACTACTCTGGCATACATACTTGGGGCTGTTTTTCATCGAATGGGTACAGTGTTTAGTTAAATTTTAGAATCTACCTGTATTTTATTCCAATCAGCCTACTTGAATACCCCCATAGCAGGGAAACTCAACCCCTAGGAGCACCTTTGTAGATACTCTCAGAGTCATAAGAGCCACATCTAACACCTTAAGCTCCTACCCAGAAAATATATAACATCAAACCAATTGATACAGCTAAGAAAACCCAACTAGCTAGAAAATCCAAGCATTAACTTAATCCAAGAGCAAAAATATATACATTATAACACAAGAAACACTAAAAAGCAAGACAATATAAATCCACCTAAAAGTATTAATGGATCAGAAATGACCTCCAGGGAGAACGAGTTAGAGGAAATGCCTGAGAAAGATTTCAAAAGAATGACTATAAATATGTGCAAAGAAGTCAGAGAACAAATCAAAGGAGTCAAAGAGGAACTTAAAGAGGAAATCAAAGGAATCAAAGAAGATTCAGGACACCAATTTCATGAAATAAAGAAGGCAATACAAGACATAAATAAGGAAATAGAAATGATAAAGAAAAACCAGTCAGAATTACTAGCAATGAAGAACACAGTTAATGAAATAAAAAACTCTGTGGAAAATCCCACCAGTAGGATGGATGAGGGAAAGGATAGAATATCTAAGCTAGAAGACCAGGTGGCAGATCTAATACAGGCCAACAAAGAGAAAGTCAAACTTATAGAAAAGTATGAGTGGGAATTTCAAGATATTAGGGACACTATGAAAAGATCAAATATAAGAATTCAGGGCATAGTAGAAGGAGAATTCCACTCCAAAGGCATAGTAGCTGTCTTCAACAAAATCAAAGAAAATTTCCCCCAAATTGGGAAAGAGGTGCCAACACAGATACAGGAAGCCTTTAGAACCCCAGCCAGACAAAACCTGGAAAGAACCTCTCCTCGCTATACTATAATCAAACTTCCAAACACACACACCAAAGAAAAAATATTGAAAGCAGTTAGAGAGAAAAATCAAGTTACCTACAAAAGTAAGCCCATCAGGATTACAGCAGATTATTCAACACAAACTTTTAAAGCCAGAAGGGCTTGGAGTGATAAATTCCAAGTTCTGAAATATAACAACTGTCAACCAAGGTTACTTTATCCTGCAAAGTTATCCATTCAAATAGATGGAGAAATAAGGACATTCCATGACAAAAGCAGGTTAAAGGAGTATTTGAAGACAAAATCAGCTCTACAGAAAATAGTTGATAGAATCCTTCATGCTGAAGAAAAGGAAAACCACACATATAAGAAACCTAGAAAAAACAAGCAATACTCAAATACTTGTTAAAAGAGCACAGGTAGAACCGGAAACACACACACACACAAAAAAAATGGCAAATATAAATACACACCTTTCAATAATATCTCTTAATATCAAGGGCCTCAATGCCCCAATGAAAAGACATAGGTTTGCAGACTGGGTTAAAAAGCAGGATCCTACAATTTGTTGTGTCCAAGAAACTCACCTTTCTACAAAGGATAGACATTATCTTAGGGTGAAAGGTTGGAAGATGGTGTTTCAAGCAAATGGGCCTAGTAAACAAACAGGGGTTGCTATACTAATATCTGACAAGGTAGACTTCAGTCCAACGTTAGTAAAGAAAGATACTGAAGGTCACTTTATATTGATTAAGGGCACACTCCAACAGGAGGATATTACAATCTTAAACATATATGCACCTAACATGGGGGTACCAAATTCATCAAGCAAACACTATTAGAACTAAGGTCACAGATAACACCAAACACAGTGGTAGTGGGTGACTTTAACACCCCACTCTCATCAATTGACAGGTCATCCCGGGAAAAAATAAAGACAGAGGCATCTGGACTAAATGAGGTCATAGAAGGAATGGACTTAACAGATATATACAGGACATTTCATCCAAAGGCTGCAGAATATACATTCTTTTTAGCAGCACATGGAACATTCTCTAAAATAGACCATATATTAGGAGACATAGCAAATCTTAACAAATTCAGGAAATTTGAAATGATTCCTTTCATTCTATCTGACCACAGTGGAATTAAACTACAAATCAGTAGCAAGAAAGGCTATAGAGCATACACAAAATCATGGGAACTAAACAATACACTACTAAATGATGAATGGGTCAATGAAGAAATCAAGAAGGAAATCAAAAAATTCATAGAGTCAAATGATAATGAGAACACAATATATCAAAATCTCTGAGACACAATGAAGGCAGTTCTAAGAGGTAAATTTATAGCCTTAAGTACCTAGATTAAGAAATTAGAAAGGTCACAAGTAAAGGACCTAATGCTTCACCTTAAAGCCTTGGAAAAAGAAGAACAAGGCAAATAATAAAGATTAGGGCAGAAATTAATGAATAAGAAACAACAACAACAACAAAAAAAATCCAAAGAATTAATAAAACAATGAGTTGGTTCTTTGAAAGGATAAACAAGATTGATAAACCCATAACAAATCTGACCAAAAGAAAAAGAGAAGAGACACAAATTAATAAAATCAGAGATGAACAAGGTAACACCACAACAGATTCCAGAGAAATTTAAAAAATCATAGGGACATACTATAGAAGCATATACTCCATAAAGGATGAAAATCTGAAAGAAATGGATGATTTCCTTGATTTATATGACCTAACTAAATTAAATCAAAATGAGATTAATCACTTAAATAGACCTATAACAAACATAGAGATCTGAAGTGTTATCAATAATCTCCCAACTAAAAAAAGCCCAGGCCCAGATAGATTCACTGCTGAATTTTACCAGACCTTTACGGAAGAGCTAACACCATTGCTTCTTAAGCTTTTCCAGAAAATAGAAAAAGAAGGAATTCTACCAAACTCTTTCTATGAGGCCAGGATCACCCTGATACCAAAACCAGGGAAAGAGAGAACAAAAAAAGAAAATTACAGACCAATCTCCCTCATGAACATAGATGCAAAAATTTTCCATAAAATATTGGCAAACAGAATACAAGAGTATATCAAAAAGATCATTCACCCTGACCAAGTAGGCTTTATCCCAGAGATGCAGGGATGGTTCAATATACGCAAATCTATAAATGTAATACATTATATAAATGGGTTGAAGGACAAAAATCACTTGATCATCTCATTGGATGCAGAGAAAGCATTTGACAAAATCCAACATCCCTTCATGATAAAAGTCCTACAGAGACTGGGAATAGAAGGAACAAATCTCAATATAATAAAAGCTATTTACGACAAGCCTACAGCTAACATATTACTAAACAGGGAAAAACTGGAAGCTTTTTCACACTAAAATCAGGAACATTACAAGGGTGTCCCCTGTTGCCACTTTTATTTAATATAGTTCTGGAAGTCTTAGCCATAGCAATAAGGCAAGAGACACACATAAAAGGGATACAAATTGGAAAAGAAGAGATCAAGTTATCATTATTTGCAGATGACATGAATCTGTACATAAAGGACCCTAAAAACTCTACTAGCAAACTGTTAGAGCTGATCAAAACCTACAGCCATGTAGCAGGATACAAAATAAATACACAGAAATCAGTAGCCTTTATATATGCTAACAACATAAACACAGAAGATGAAATCAGAGAATCACTCCCATTCACAATTGCATGAAAAAAAAAATAAAGTACCTTGGAATAAACCTAACCAAGGAAGTAAAGAATCTCTACAATGAGAACTTTAAAACACTCAAGCGAGAAATTGCAGAAGACACTAGAAAGTGGAAAAACATCCCCTGTTCCCAGATTGGAAGAATCAATATTGTGAAAATGGCAACCCTACCAAAAGCAATCTACACATTTATTGCAATCCCTATCAAAATTCCAAAAGCATTCTTCATGGAAATAGAAAAAACAATACAAAATTCATTTGGAAGCACAAAAAAACATCTAATATCTAAAATATTACTGAGCAACAAAAATAAGGCTGGTGGTATCGCCATACCTGATTTTAACCTATACTACAGAGCCATAGTAACAAAAACAGCATGGTACTGGCACAAAAACAGACATGTAGATCAGTGGAACAGAATAGAGGACCCAGATGTAAGCCCAAGTAGCTATAGCCACCTGATATTCAATAAAAATGCCCAAAATACTCATTGGAGAAAAGACAGCCTCTTCAGCAAATGGAGTTGGGAAAACTGGATATATATCTGTAGAAGGATAAAATAGATTCTTCTCTCTCTCCATGCACAAGAATTAAGTTCAAATGGATTAAAGACCTTAACATCAGACCTGAAACTCTGAAACTGCTAGAGGAAAAAGTAGGGGAAACCCTTCAACATGTTGGTCTTGGCAAAGACTTTCTGAATACAACCCCAATTGCTCAGGCAATAAAACCACAGATTAATCACTGGGACCTCATGAAATTACAAAGATTGTGTTCTGCAAATGACACAGTGAAAAAAGCAAAGAGGCATCCTACAGAATGTGAAAAAATCTTTGCCAGCTATATATCTGATAGAGGATTAATATCTAGGATATACAAAGAACTCAAAAAGTTAAATAATAAGGAATCAAACAAGCCAATCAAAAAATGGGCCATGGCTCTAAATATAGCATTCTCAAAGGAAGAAATACGAATGGTATATAACCATCTAAAAAAATGTTCCATGTCACTAGCCATCAGTGAAATGCAGATTAAAACTACGTTGAGATACCATCTCACTCCTATCATATTGGCCACCATCATGAAAACAAATGATCATAAATGTTGGCGGGGATGTGGAAAAAAGGAACCCTTCTACACTGCTGGTGGGAATGCAATCTGATCCAGCCATTGTGGAAATCAGTGTGGAGGTTCCTAAAACAGCTAGAGATTGATCTACCATATGACCCAGCTATAGCACTCCTAGGCATATATCTAAAGGACTCATCTCATTTCCTTAGAAATACGTGCTCAACCATGTTTATTGCTGCTCAATTTATAATAGCTGGGAAATGGAACCAGCCTAAATGTCCCTCAACTGATGAGTGGATAATGAAGATGTGGCATATTTATACAATGGAGTTCTACTCAGCGGTAAAGAAAAATGAAGTTATGAAATTTGCAGAAAAATGGATGGACCTGGAAAGGATTATACTAAGTGAGGTAACCCAGGCCCAGAAAGCCAAGTGCCACATGTTCTCTCTCATATGTGGATACTAGCTACAGATGACTGGGCTTCTGCGTGAGAATGATAATACTTTGTATCAGAGGCCAGTAAGTTTAAAAGGAGACATAAAGGGAAGAGAAAGGAAAGGAGGAGGGTACTTAATAGGTTGATATTGTATATATGTAAGTACAATGATTGTGATGGGGAGATAATATCATGGAGAATGGAATTTCAAAGGGTAATGTGTGGGGGGTGGGGAGGGAGGGAATTACCATGGGATTTTATTTTATAATCATGGAAAATGCTAATAAAAACTTTAAAAATTAAAAAAATAAATAAATAGAACAAAATCAGTTCAAGAAATTTTCACACAAAAAAACGTAAAATAATTTCTTAAAGAATGCAAGAAAAATTGGATTTCCAGATGGCAAATACTGCTTTAGTTTATAACAGTTTTCAATGATAAAAAGTAAAACAAAGGAACCAGAATGTAGTTCCTAGGTCCCCCCCTCCAAAAAAAAATGAATGGTCAAAAAACTTCCCCTGGGGTTGGAGTGATGGCTTAATGGTTAAGGCACTTGCCCACAAAACCTCAGGACCCAAGTTCAGTTCCCCAGGACCCATGTAATCCAGCTGCACATGGTGGTGCATGCATCTGGAGTTTACAGTGGCTGCAGGACCTTGCATGCTCTCTCTCTCTCTCTCTCTCTCTCTCTGGCATAAATAAGTAAATAAAATATTTTTAAAAGAATCTGACATTGAACACAAATATTAGACCTACTAGAAAAGTGTTTAAGACACTTGCAGTCAAGATGGTGGACACATAACTACCCTAAGAGCTCTGGAGGTGAAATCAGACAAGATTCTGGGACTCCAGTACCAGTACTAGGGCAGTTCACTCTTTGGCACAGTCAGGGTGCAAAAGCAAGACAGTAACTTTCCTAGCCTCTCACACTGGGTTGGCAGTTGTCTACCTTACACGGGCTGTCTTTCAGGAAGACAGGGCAGTCTGGTGCCTGCCCTTCCTCACACCAAGAATTGGGACCAATCCACTGAGCAGGTACATGCAGTGTGGGAGCTAGGGCCCACATTTCTACCCCACCCCGCTGCCCAGCTTGATCTGGAAGGTCTCCAACCCACCCTGTCACTCTGGGCACACCAAGTCCCTAACCCAGCCACCTAGCCCATTTGGTCTGGCACCCCCATGGGACATGCTCCTGCCCCAGACAGGGAACACGGGGCAAATGCCTTGTGACTGCCCAGAAGGGAGTACCCATGAGTTCTCTACTACCTTCTCAGATGGGGCACAGGAGATCAGAGGAAAGAGCTACTACCCCTGACCCCACAGGTGATCAGGAGCTCAAGAAATTCCAAACCTGCAACCACAGCCACAGCCATCATTGGATTATTGCATGCAGCTGGTATAGTATTCACCTGAGATCTCAGGCTGGGGTCTGTCTTTTCCCACCATTAAGCCAGCTAACCCTCCAGAAATGAACTGCCTGCTTGGACCAGGCTTAGTCTTCAGTGACAGTTCAGTGAGAAACTCTCTGTTGCAGTCCGGTTCGCATTGCTGGTAGAAATCACCCAACCAAGAGCAGCTTCTGGGAAAAAGAGGTTTATTTGGCTTACAGGCTCGAGGGGAAGCTCCACGATGGCAGGGGAAAACGATGGCATGAGCAGAGGGTGGACATCACCCCCTGGCCAACAGAAGATGGACCACAGCAACAGGAGGGTGTGACAAACACTGGCATGGGGAAACTGGCTATAAAGCCCATAAGCCCACCCCCAACAATACACTCCCTCCAGGAGGCATTAATTCCCAAATATCCATCAGCTGGGAACCTAGCATTCAGAACACCTAAGTTTATGGGGGACACCTGAATCAAACCACCACATTCCGCCCCTGGCCCCCATAAACTGATATCCATACATGATGTAAAATACAATGCTTTCACTCTGACTTTAAAAGTCCCCATAGTTTTTATCAATCTCAATGATGTTCATACATCCCCATAGTTTAAGATCTTTTAACTGAGCCATAATACCAAAATATAACCTCAAAAAACCCAGAATGGCACAGAATAAATATTCACACTGCAATAGATGACATTGGGCATAGCAAAGAAACATTCAACCAATACAAGATTTAAAACAACCAGGGCAAACATCAAACTCTGTAGCTTCAAGTACAGCAACTCAAACCAGTGACAAATCTTCAAGTCTGATAATTCTAACCAGCAACAAGTCTCTGGCATTCCAATTCCACCCCTGCAGCTAGGCTACTCACAGTCCTGGAAAACTTCATCGGGGCCGGCAGCTCCTCGGCAGCCATCTCATGGTCCCGGCATCTCCACTGGGTCTCCACTGCAAGCCACGGTTCATCTTCACACTGCCCATGGCCATTTCCAAAACACAAGACCATGTTGCAAACTCAATGACCCTCTTTCCAGCATTTACTCCACAATACCAGGTAGGGTGCCAATTTGTTAATCCAGGGGGGATTAAAGCAGACTTTGAAGAACAGGACACTCCTTGAGCACTCAGGCCCCTTCAAAAGAGTCAACATTCTTTCTGTTGCCCCAGCGCAGGTCAGCTAGCCCAGTCTCAAAGGTTGTAATCTCTCAGTTGCAGCTGAACGGGCAAGAGTTCACCCAAAGATTTTTCTTTCTGTGCCATATCCCTCTGCACACACCAGTTCATTTCTACGCAAAGCAACCCTGCACAACTTCTCAGAACATGGGCACAAGAGCAAGCTTCTCACACAAACTGCTAGCCCAGTCCAGGCACAGCTCTTTCTCACCCTCATAAGCCAAACCTCACAGTCCATAGTTCTTACTGAATTCAGGTCTTAGAGCTCAGACCAGAATAGTCCATTAAGCTGTACTTACAGCACTGCAAGGCATCTCTTAGGCCAAGGTTTCAACTCCTTCCACTTTCCTCTTGAAAATCAGCTACAAAAGGCTGAAGCCACATAGTCAGGTGTCTAGCAGCAATCCCACTCCTTGGTACCACTTTACTGTTGCAGTCCTATAACACAAGACCTTCTGTCCATGAGAGCACGTTCAACCCCAACAAAACTACTTCTTTCCTAGCCAGAGGTTCTGATGGTGTTGAGTCAATCATACTTTTATTAGAGCAATCATACTTTTGATGATGATGATGATGAAGATGATGATCAGTGAAGATTCCCTCTTCAACTTTAGGAGTTTAATGATTTTGTTTCTCATCAAGGTTGACAATAGTTCATCAGTATTTCATTGTTTTGAGTAACTCCTTTTAACTGAGAGATGGTTACAAGTGGATAATAGACCATACTAAAACTATTTTTTTTAACTTGTTCACCAGACCAGCTGAATTATGGTTAAGAATATATATATATGGCTGGGCATGGAAGTGCACGCCTTTAATCCCAGCACTTGAAAAACATCATTAGGAAGATTGTGGTGAGTTTGAGGTCAGCATGAGATTATAGAGTGAGTGCCAGGTCAGCATGGGCTAGAGTGGGATCCTACCTCAAAAAAAATAAATAAATAAATAAAGTTAATTATAAAGTTATATCAATTAGATAGATAGATTGATTGATTGGTTTTGTTCTAAACTTTATCGAAAATGCAGAATTCTTTTTAACTTTATGTAGTACTCTGAATAATATTGTTTTTATGCTGCCAGAGATGAGTCTATATAAAACTATTTATAGATGAACTGATGTCTGATATCCTTCATCATACTACCATACTACCAAGTACGCAAAGAAAAGATGTAAAAACCAAGACTAAAGAATAGCCTTGAGATGGAAGAAAAAGGACATGAACTACACATTTGTGCTTTAAGCTTCAATTTACATTATCTACATATTTATACAAAAGCATACAAAACTTTTGGGACAGGAGGTACTTTTGGGTATTTGTTGTGAACATGTAACTTAAGGATCAAAACATCATACAAATATATAAATTAACAAATATATTATTGATTATTTAGAGCTCTTGTGCTGACTTTTTCTAAGGGACTCATTAAAAAAAAAAAGTGTATAGGACCTTAAAGACAGATTGAAGAAATGATTTTTACCCAGATTTATCCTGTTGAATCCAAGAATTCATTGGAGATGCTAGCAAGAACAAAGGTAAGAGGTTATTTACATGAACAAAGGTTACAAAAAGCAGTGCACCATTGAATAGCCCACTTTAGCACCAGTGATGATTCACAAAAACTGCATCCCTAGGCATCCTTACCTAACTTGCAGGCATCTCCATAAGAGTCTACTTTCCTTCATCAATTGTTTACTACTTAAATACCCTTTGAGTAAGGACATTTTGAATCTTATTGCTTTCTGAACTTCTTATGTGAGCTCCCTGAGTCTTATGAGAAATCCCAAAGAGGAAGTAGGTATACAATAAAGGTCCATCTTGAAACATTATAAAGATTAGAAAGTAATGCTTCATGGAACAAAAAACTAATATAACATAAATAATAATATTTTTGTAGTAAAAATATAAATCCTGAATACTTATGATAATATCAGCATAGTATGAGTCTATCTGTAGTAGACAATGTTCCAAAAATTTTTCATGAAAATATTGTAATATTCTAGCTAGAGGTGAGGTGGCTCAGCACTTGGAAAACTGACATAGGAAGATTATAGCTTCTTTGCATTAATTATGTAGTGAGTTTATGCATATAGTTCATCCTAAATAAATTACAAAGGAGAAAATTGGAAAATTTTAAAAATGTATAAAAGTGATGCTTTAAAAATGATTTCCCCTTGTGAAATCTCACTATATTGAAGGGTACTATGAGGAGCTGAGTTAAATGACTGGCATCCTAGATCAGAAAAGGAAACAAAATAAAATGGGAAAGCAACACATTGAACTGATTTTCTACCACCTCACCCAAATATCAAAACAATTTATGTTCTCCACAAAATAACTGGACCATGTGAAGTGCCAATGTTTAAGCTCTAAATTTCTCCTTTTATCAAATTCTCATATTATTTTGTAAAATGAAAATATTTCAATGGCCAGGTCTTACAACAGGATTGATAATTTTTGTACAATTTAAACATGTTTATCTTGGCTGTTCAGTAGCTACATATATATGATCTTAAGATTTATGTACTTTTTATAGTCTGTAGATCTTTGTATGCATTAAAAGGTAAGTTTTAACCTCATTAGACTTTGAGAAATAAAATTAAAATATAGATGTCGATTGTAATTCACTGCTAACAGTCTGATTTACAACCTATTGTATTTGCCTTCATTTCTATTGACACTTTTCTAATTACATTTATTTAAAGCCTCCATTAGATTCTGAAAATATATTTTAACTTATGACAATCCTTGTGGTCATTATGTGTGTTTATATGTAAATATAAACATGCATGTGTGTAAAATACATATATTATTCTTATGATATATTAATTACAATAATCAGTATTTTAAGGAATATGTACATATATATAAAAAATCATTACTAATTTAATGCATACTATACAAGATAATATTATGCACAGTAATTACAAACATCTGAAAATAAGTGTTAATTGTGATACATGTGAGTATTTTACTTGAAGGTTTATATTAATAATGATGTAGATCAAGCCAATGTGGTGTCTTACAAGATCAATGTCATTATCACTTCAGAGGCCTTTATTATTCCAATTAAAATAGCAATATTCTTGTAGCAGTTAGTGTTATGAGTCCTTTCTTTGTCTATAGCATCCCACTACCAGAGAAATTATTGTCAACTCCTAAAATAGCTCCCAAATGCTACAATACATTTCTTTACTGAAACATTCACACATGCCTCCTCCAAAACTGCACCCTACACTATATTGTATTTGATACTAACTTTGAAAATCTATTATGATTTATGACACATTAAATTTAGACTAAGGATATTTGATTCAGTCTTCTCAGTATTACAGGTGTTTGTTGTTTTATATTGTGTCATTTGCCTGTTTTAGCACATGAAATCAAAGATTTATTGAGCCTGCAAATCTTGACTCCAAAAGATTTGTGAGTACAATGGAGCTTTTAGCATGGGATAAGGCAAAATTGAATACTGAAACCTGGCAAACCTCAACAAGCAATCAAAATCGTCTTGTTTACTTTTTATGATACAATTGTCATTGTACAATATCACTTTGTAAATTAGATAGGTAAGTATACAAAGTTATTATATTTGTTAATGAATTATTAATCTACAGTTATTATACTTTATATAAGGGATGTATGGAACAAAAATTTAAGAAATATCTCCATACTCATTCTCATGGTTAAGGTAGAGAAACAAATAAAATACATCCTAATTTTACCCAAAGTTTTAAAAGTATTTGCTTTCAATATTTATTAGTTTGGAGAGCTATGATCTCAAACTTAAAGCATCTTTAAATATGTACTATGCTAATTTTATAATCTTTAACAATGCTCAATCTATCTTCATGTTTTCTTTCCTCCAACTTTGATTGGTTGATTTTCAGTCTGCTATCTGTAAAAATATAAGAGTGATGTAAGAATTCATTGAGTGGGTTTTTAGTGCCTTATCACAAAATAAGGGACAATATAGCACTTGCACATAATGTTCCCATCTCCACAAAACTAACTCTATTAGCTACTTTAATTATTTCATACTGCTAAGTGTACTTTTATTATGTTTTGAAACTTGAAAATAGACAAAACTTTCTTTTGATGATTTGCTTTATATTTCAAGATATGATGTATTCCTAGCTCATAAAACCATACAGTTCAAAAGAGTATGTTTCATGCTGGAGAGGTTGCTTAGTTGTTAAGGTACTTGCCTACAAAGCCAAAGAACCCAGAATCCACTACCCAGGAGCCACATATGCTAGATGCACAGGGTGGCACATGTGTCTGAAACTTGTTTGCAGTTTCTAGAGGCCCATGTCTCTATCTCTTTGTCTCTCAAATAAATAAATGAAAACAAAATATTTTAAAATAGTATGTTTCATGAATCAATATCAAATGAACTGACAGTATTATCATATATTCAATAATTATATTCCAATTTAATACATTATTTCAATCACATCTATATTGTAAAGATATTAATCTCTGATTTTTTATTGAAAAAGCATTTTTTATTGTTGCTTTGATTTCTTTTGTTTTCAAAAAAAAACCTGAAGCTTCACTGCAATATAAAGATCATTTATTGTTGTAATCATCATTTTTATGATTAGAAAACTACTTGATAAATTGTAATTGCTTGATAATCATTTCGGTATTCATGTGGTCATGTATATACTATTTAAACAATGAGTGTACCTAATATAGTACATTTGAAGTAGATCTATCAGTATCACATTTACGTTATTTTTTGCTTTTATATGGCTATTGCAACAAATTACCATGTTCTTGGTATTTGTTTATTTGCAACTCTGGAAGCCAAAATGTAAAATTAGTATCACCAGGCTGAAAACACACTTTTGATGGGACAGTTCTTCTGGTGGTTCTGGAGGAAAATCTATCCCTTACCTATTTTAGCCTCAACTATTCCAGGATAAGCTTTAATCCAGGAGTCAAAGCCAGCATGTTCAATATATCTTTACCCCATGTTCACATTTTCTTCTCATCCATGCAGTGTAGGGAGCCAATGCAGACGCCATTACAAGATGATGCTGGCTTCCTGCCAGTCTTGAGGTAAATACTTCCTCATTTAGGCAGCAACCTCCCTTGAGGTTGTGCATGCGCTTGATGCACCTTGTCCTGAGCCTATCCCGTGGCTCCTGTGGGTGGGTGAGCCTATGGCAGCCAATCAGCAGGCATCCCATAGTATTCTGCCCTATAAAAGCAGCTACACTCCTGCGCCCCTCGCCCCTCGCCATCAGCTTTCCTGTTAACCAAGAGGCTCTCCAATAAAGTGTGATCAAGAAGGATCTTCGTTTGCTGGTCATTCTTCTCCTGCTGGTCAGGGGGTTCACCGCAAAGTGGTGCCAAAACCCGGGAACGCCTGGTGTTTTGTGGTCACCGAGCGAGGGGCCGAAGAGGATCCAGAACTTGACACATGGAGAGGAAGACGTCAGAGAGGAAGACGTCGGTAAGTCATCCCCAGTCATAATGTTTTTTCACTTAGATCCCTACCTGATCCTTGTTATTTTCATTCCTGTGTGGTTTATTGTCCTTGTCGTTTGCTGTGAGTGCAACATGGGCAACTCAGAGGACAGAATTGGTAAGGGTACACTGCCGTTTTGGCGGCTGATTCACTCTTGCTTAAGTAAAGAAAACCACATGGAACTTATTAGAAGGGGACGTGAAGTTCTCACAAGGCATCAGGATAGTCTTTCTGAGTTAGATTCAAATGGGGAGTCAAAAACTAGGCCTAGAAAAAGAAAACAAATAAAAAAGAAGGGATTAAACAAAGATAAAAGTTTAAAAGATGAGCTCAGAGAAACAGGTGAAATCTATAATTGCCCCCCCCCCAGGGGGAAAAAGGAGCCTTTGACAGGCTCTATCCTCCCATTGAGGAGCTTACACATTTAAATGTACTTGACACAGATGAGGAGGCTAACTCTGATTCTGCAGAAGAGGAAGAAAAAAAATTATTTAAAGGGGAAGAGGAAAGACTAAAGGAGGCCACCTCCTGTTATAGAAAAGAGCGATATAGGTCCCCGCCTAGACGCCCTTTACTGACAAAGGGGCCTCAAGGCCAAGGGTGTGGTCCTTTACAGTCGATAGAGCCTTCCACACCCCCACCCTATAACTCCCCTGGGGACACATGCCGCTTCATTAAAACAAAAACCTGGTCGCGGCTGGCCTCCGCTTTTCCCGTTTTTGAGGACCCAGTAACTCAACAAAGGAGACATGAACCAGTTCCCTATAAACAACTAAAGGATTTGGTTCAGGCTGTCAAGGGTTTTGGACCAGGTGCAGATTATTCCGTTACGTTGTTGCGCAGGATTATTACAGCAGGGCTCGGAGCCTATAGTAAAAATGTTTAGATCCGATTCCCCTCAAATTGTTGAATGCCTAATTGTTTTGGAGGTCTTTCAGGCATTCTCTACTTCTTTTAACTTGTTTACGGATTCCTTATATGTGGCTAATGCGGTTGCTGGCCTAGAGACTGCTGCTTCTGTTCGCTCTGCTAGTCTGGTGTCTAATATTCTTTTACAACTTCAGTCTTTAATTTTGCAGCGAACTTGCCCTTTCTATGTCTTAGATAATAAATAAAAAGGACCGGATCTTGTTAATAAGATCCAGGGGAGCTGTTTGTGTTTTTCCACAGGAACAGGATTCTCCTCATTGGGTTCCAGCCTGGCTGGTGAGGACAGTCAAGCGATCTCCGGAGGAGGGTCCAGAAGACAGTAAGGTCCATCAGGGTGGAGATGATAAAGGTCTTATGGACAATCTTCCTCCTGTGCCTGGAATCCATTAAAGGAGAGCCACGTTGGGGTATTCTGTCAACCTTTCCCAAACCTATGCCGGTGCTCCATTCTGCCATGGTCTTCCCTCACTTCTTTACAACTCCATTTTCAAAGTGGATTTTATGTGGAACAAATGGCAGCTGTACAGACTTTACACCCTTTGTACTGTTACAAGGAGGACTTATAGCTTGCAATAATGTGCCCGGGACCCTCCATACGGAGAATCACGTGGAAGAGGGTGTTAATGACATTGGACATGGCTGTGGGAGGAATACTTCCTTTGCCCCTGCGCCGGCGTGTGTTCATCCACCGTTTCTGTTCGTTCTTAGTAACCTCTCTTTCAGTAATTGTACCAATGCTTCCTGTTACTTGTCTCAATGCTGGAATGCCAAGGTATTCAAGAATGCTATGGTCCTTAGGGTGCCCTGGTGGGTCCCCGTGCCTGTAGAGGCCCCCAGCACGCTATCACTATTCAGACAAAAAAAAAGAGATTTTGGTATCACGGCAGCGGTGATAGCGGCTGTGGCCGCAATAGCAGCTGCTGCCACAGCAGCCGGTGTGGCCATAGCCACTTCAGTACAGACTGCTGAAACTTTGAATAGTTTTGCCTCCTCCACTACCGTGGCCCTGGAGACTCAGACAGCCCTAAATTCCCATCTAAAGAGTGTTCTCTTATTTTAAGGAATGGGTGGGTATGGGAATGTTTCTGGTGTGCTGCCTAGGAGGGTGCGTACTGTGCCTATGGTTGGTCTGCCGCCTTCGCACCCAAACCAAAAGGGATAAGGTGGTCATTTCTCAAGCGCTTGCTGCCTTAGAAAGTGGTTCCTCCCCCCAAATTTGGCTTTCAGCTTTAAAAGGCAAATAGCTCCCCTGGACCTTGCACCCTCAGGGTCTCAGAGTACCCATTGCACAAGGATGGGCAGGGATCTGGTAGCTTTCGTTTGACCGCCGCCTTTGCACTCTCAGGGGATCTGTCCCATTGCACTGAGGAAGGGGAGGTTGAACTTCTTCCCTTGATCGGTCAACACATCATGAGGTGCGGACCTGATCGGGAAGGTGGCTATTTTTCCTGAGCTATGCCATAAGTTAATAAAAAAGGGGGAACTGTAGGGAGCCAATGCAGACGCCATTACAAGATGATGCTGGCTTCCCACCAGTCTTGAGGTAAATACTTCCTCATTTAGGCAGCAACCTCCCTTGAGGTTGTGCATGCACTTGATGCACCTTGTCCTGAGCCTATCCCGTGGCTCCTGTGGGTGGGTGAGCCTATGGCAGCCAATCAGCAGGCGTCCCATAGTATTCTGCCCTATAAAAGCAGCTACACTCCTGCGCCCCTCGCCCCTCGCCATCAGCTTTCCTGTTAACCAAGAGGCTCTCCAATAAAGTGTGATCAAGAAGGATCTTCGTTTGCTGGTTGTTCTTCTCCTGCTGGTCAGGGGGTTCGCCGCAATGCAGTCCAATTGTCCCCTCTTGTCTTAAAAGAATGTATGATTATAGATAGGACCTGCCTAAATAAATGATGATTCATTTTCTCGCTCTCTCTGTCTTCCTTCCTCCCCCCGTCCCTCTCTTCCTCCCTGATTTTTTCAACATCTAGAAATAAAACACAGTCAGAGACTCTAAGAATTAGGAGGTAGATATATTCAAGGGCATGATTCAACCTCCTACATCCTCCTTTCTGTGCTATGTGCTTTACAAGAATGTCACTCTTTTCATCTCTTACTTAAAAGGGAATTACTATGTTTTCCTGCATAAATTGGAAGGCATACATTAATTATTCGGATTACTTACATGAGATTTGTCTTTTCTCCCTAGTTCATTTATTTATTTTTCAATTCATTTATTTATAACAGTATTGACTCATAGTTCACTACTTGTGGTTTGAATCAGAAATGTCCTCCAAAGTCCCTACCTGTGCAACCTTTAGGAGGTGGCACTTACTTGTTAGAAGTTTGTTACAGGACAGAGCCTTTAAGGATATGCTAGATCCTGATAGTCTTCACGGCTTCCTGGTCCTCTGTGGATGAGAAAAGCCTTAACTACATTCCTGCTGCATTTACTGAGCTGCTTGCTATGCCTTCCTTACTATAATAGAACAAAAGACCTGAAATTGTTAGGGCAAACAAATCTTTCTTCCCTCAAATTTCTTCTGTCAAATGCTGTGGTCACAGTGACACAAATATGAAAAATACACTCCTTTATGTTGTTACAGTTGCTTTTGCAGTGTTGGGACAAAGCACCTGACCAAAAACATCTGATGGGAGGAAAGATTTTATTTTGGCTTACAGTCTCTAGGGAAAGCTTCATGATGGCAGGAGAAAGCATGGCATGAACAGAGATTGATTATCACCTCTGCCAGAGCAAGTAGAATATAACAGCAATGGGTGAGCAGAGTTTGAGTAAGGGGGAGCTGGTTATTATACCATACCAAAGCCTACCTCTATTAGCACACTTCCTCCAGAGTTTACCTCCTAAACTGGCACCAGCTGTGGACCAAAGATTTAAAAACATGAATTTATGGGGAGAAATCTGCTTCAATCCACCATAGTTACTACAAACCTAACACATTTTCTTAAAATACATTTTCTACACAAATAGTTAGTTTGGGCCCCTTGGTGTTTATTCACCTATAACTTTTGTTTCTGTGACATATTCCTCTCACTCTGATTTTCATCTCTGTGATGATTTGATTCAGGTGTCCCCATAAACTTATGTATTTTGAATGCTAGGTTCCCAGCTGGTAGCAATTTGCTAATTGAACCCTCCTGGAGGCAGTGTATTGTTGGGGGCAGGCTCATTGGTGTTATAGCCAGCTTCCCCTTGCCAGTATTTAGCACACTCTATTGTTGCTGTTATCCACCTGATGTTGGCCATGAGGAAATGTCCTCTGCTTTTTATATTATTGTCTTCCCCTGCTATCATGGAGGTTTCCCTTTTATCTCTAAGCCAAAATAAACAATTTCCTCCTATAAGTTGCCCTTGGTCTGGTGTTTTCTGACAGCAACAGCCAGGTGACTACAACAAGCATTTAATGATTTTATATATCTTTAATTTTGGTAATTTAATATGAGTAATGGTTATATATGTTCGCCTAACTCATTTCTCTGAGGGGTTCTGGTTTCTTTTACCAAAGAATAGTATTCTACAACAATCTAGATGTAAAGTATGTACATTGCCCATAAGGGGATCATTGCTTAGAGGTGCACATCTGCATGATAGGATACTTATATGTACACATATGCCTACAAATAATTGTATACATAGCCATTGATATCTAGATTGAAGCAAATGTGCGTTTTATATTGAGGTTGACTTCAAGTACTGCATTGATGCAAAGACAATGTGTGGCTTCTTTCCTGACTTCCTGTGAGATTCTACTTCAACACTGAGTGACTGAACTTCCACTATTTGCCAGTCATTTACTTACTTCACTGGGTCCAATGCAAACACATATTGCTTAAGATTTGGCCACCAGAATATATACAAGGAAGCATGTTTATCAAGTAGTGATGGAGGATAGGAGAAAACTAGCTTTTTAGGCAGTTTTAGCTGAGATAGAGAACCAGGAGATGCCACCCCACATGACATCTCACTCAGACACAAGAATAGAACTTTTAGCAGAAATGGAACTCATGTCTGATCTAGACTGATCTCTAGTACCCGCCAATGCCCACAGTCTAGCTTAATACCTAGACAGATGGCCCAGGTGGGTTGGCTTTGGATCCACCCTCCAAACCTAGAAACCAATTGAATCTTCTCCTTGAATATAAAGGTTTCTGTTTTCTTCCTGTTGCTGACTCCATCCTGTGCAACTCAGGACTGTTTGTTTGTTTGTTGCTTGTTGTTTGCTTTTTGTTTTCATCTGACTTTGCTGCTCCACTCTTCATTTGGATCACAGGGACACACATGAGTCTGTCTTCCCCCTCACACAGCCTGGATGAGTGGAATGGAGGAGAGCTTAAAACTATTTCTTTTAGAACAGACATTAATGAATTGGAAACCAAGGAAACAATTAAGACAATTGGCAAAACAAAGAGCAGGTTCTTTGAAAAAATAAAAAAAAAGATTGACAAACCCCTTTCCAATTTGATCAAGCAAAAAAAGGAGAAGCTTCAAATTAACAAAATTCAAAATGAAAAAGGCAAGATTACAACAGACATAAGTGAAATTGGGAGAATCATCAGGACTTATTTCAAAAACCTCTACTCCACAAAATTGGATACTGTGGAGGAGATGGATAAATTCCAGGACACATACCATCTATCAAAGCTAAACTTAGAGCAGACCTCAATGAACCCATCACACTCAAGGAGATTGAAAAAGTAATAAAAAACTTCCCAAAAAGAAGAGTCCAGGACCAGATGGATTCATAGCAGAATTCTATAAAGCCTTCATGGAAGAAATCAAACCAATCTTCCTAAAACTGTGCCACACAATTGAAGAACAGGGAAAGCTACCCAACTCCTTTTATGAAACTAGTATCACCCTACTTCCAAAACCAGGCAGTGATACCACAAATAAAGAAAACTACCGGCTTATTTCCCTAATGAACTTACATGCAATGATCCTGAACAAAATCCTCACAAACTGAATCCAACAACACATCAAAAGCATCATTCAACTTGACTACGTGGGATTCATCCCAGGAACACAAATGTGGTTCAACATACGGAAATCTGTCAATGTAATACACCACATAAAGAAGGTTAAATATAAAAAACACATGATCATTTTGATAGATGCAGAAAAGGCCTTTGACAAGATACAACATCACTTCATGATCAAAATATTAGAGAATTGGCATGTTTGGTTCACATCTTAACATAATAAAGACAATATGCAAAGCTCCAAAGGCCCAAATAATACTTAAAGAAGAGAGACTAGAGGAGTTCCCATTAAGATCAGGAACAACTTCAGCTTTTCAATATAGTACTGGAAGTCCAAGCTCAAGCAATTAGACAGGAGAAGGAAATAAAAGGGATACAATTTGGAAAGGAAGAAGTTAAGTTAGCTCTATTCACTGATGACATGGTTGTATATGTAAGAAACTTGAGACACTCCGTCCCAAAAACTCCTGAAGATGATTAACTCCTATAGCAAAGTAGCAGGATACAAAATCAATGCACAAAAATCAGTAGCATTTCTATATGCAAATGACAAAGACACAGAAAAATAAATAAGGGACATAGCCCCTTTTTCAATAGCAACAAACATTAAATAAAATACCTTGAATAGCATTAACCAAGGAAGTGAAAATTTATACAAAGAAAACATAAAAACCCTCAAAAAAGAAATTGAGGAGGACTTGAGAAAATGGAAAGACCTCCCATGCTCCTGGATAGGAAGAATTAACATTGTGAAGATGACAATCCTACCAAAAGCAATATATGTATTTAATGCAATTCCAATTAAAATCCCTACAGTGTTCTTCACAGAGATTTAAAAAAAATGATCTGTAAGTTCATATGGAAAGGCAGAAGGCCTCACATATCCAAAAATATACTCAGCAAAATAAATACCTCTGGTGGCATCAACATACCTGATCTAAAGCTATATTACAAAGCCATAGTAATAACAACCGCATGGTACTGGCATGAAAACAGGAGTATAGACCAATGTAATAGACTTGAGGACCCGGATTTTGGGTCAAGCAACTGTAGCTACTTGATATTTGACAAAGGCCAGAAAAATATAGCCTAGAAAAAAGACAGCATCTTCTACAAATGATGCTGGACAAATTGGATAACCACATGCAGAAAACTGAAACTTGATCCACACATTTCACCATGCACTACACTCAAGTCCAAATGGATCAAAGACCTCAATATAAGACTAGGAACTCAAATACTACTGGAAGAAAATTTAGGAAGTACTTTCCATGATATAGGAATGGAAAAAGACTTCCTGAACAAAACCCCAGTAGCTCACGATCTTAAACAGTCACTCAACCAATGGGATAATATGAAACTGAAGAGTTTCTTTACAGACAAGCATACAATAAACAAAGCCAATAGATTACCCACAGAATGGGAGAAAATATTTGTGGGTTATCCAACTGATAGAGGCCTAATCTCTAGAATCTAGAAAGAACTGAAAAATATAAAGAGTAAGAAGTCAAACACGCTACTCACAAAATGAGACAAAGAGCTGAACAGGCAGTTCACAGAGGAAGAAATACAAATGGCAAACACACACTTAAGAAAATGTTCATCATCCCTAATTATCAAAGAAATGCAAATTCAAACAACTATGATATTCTACCTTACCCCAATAAGGATAGCAAACATCAAAAAATAAAAAGAAAATAATTGCTGGCGAGGATGTGGAGGAGTAGAAACACTCTTCCACTGTTGGTGGAAATGTAGGATGGTACAACCACTTTGGAAAGCAATATGGAGACTCCTGAAAAAGCTGACTATAGAGTTGCCAACAGACCCAGTTATTCCCTTACTGGACATCTACCCTAAAACCTTCAAACCACAGGCCAGAGAGATTTGCTCAACTATGTTTGTAGCGGCTCAATTCATAATAGCTAAGAGCTGGAATCAACCCAGATGTCCGTCACTAGAAGAATGGCTAACTAAGATGTGGTATATCTACACATGGAATTCTACACAGCAGTAAGAAAAAATGATACAAAGAAATTTGAGGATAAATGGGTGAGCCTGAAACACATCATCCTCAGTGAACCTACCCAATCACAGAATTAAAAAAAAATGCCAAATAGTCTCACTCATCTACAGCACCTAACCTGAATCTACCCAAGATACCTTACATACCCAGCAAGCATCTCATGCACTAAAAAATAAGATGTATGGGGTGGGAGGGGAGGTCATGGAAGGGGTGGAAAACTCTAATTTAGATCCAAACAGCAATGGTACCATAAAATTCTACTTCCTAAAAGGCAGACCAAATGGTTGAACCCTCACCAGGCCATTATAGGAAGCACCTGAACCACAAGACACTGGAGAGGGTAGGATCAATCTAACCTAAACCTTCTACATCTTCCCTCCCTCCCTCTCTCTCTCTCTCCCTCTCTCTCTCTTCTTTCTAACTTATATATCAGTTATCTTTCTCCTCATTTTCTTAGTGGGCACTGTCCTGTCACTTCCATTACCAGCGTGGGGCTATCATCCACAATGAGCATTTGATCAGATAAACCTACAAGGTTTCCTAAATGAATGACAGATTTCTGTCAGAGCACTTGATGATCCAGGAAATGTTAGTGGTAAGACCCTATTGCTGAAGACACCATATGCAGCTGACACATAAAATGGAACAGCATGGCTAGAAGCCAGGAGAGAGTCAGTCCCCAGACAGTCAGTGTGTCTAGTGCCAGAAGGTGCTACATGGGCGACTGGTGGAAATTATCAATATCTGTCCAAGCAACTCATGGTCTAGCCTCCTTAGCAGCAAATAACCTGTTGTGATGCCCACACAAGTGCAATAGTGGCACACAGCCATGTTGGGAACCAACTGCTCTTGATTTGGCTAACTGATCCCCTCAGTGGTATGGGACCCATAGCTGGACCTGGGAAACAAGTCAGAACCATATCCAAACATAAGCCCGCTCTCCATTATCAATGTACCATCAATCATGGGCTACAAGTGGGCTTACACCTATTAAACTCTCTATATAAAAAAAAAAGTAAGGGTTATTTCATTTGTCCTGGTATTAACTTACTCTCCATTGGAGAATCTGCTTCTCTTTTTCAGTTAGATGCAGATTGTAAGGAAAGAGCCTCCCCATCATACCTCAAAAGAGCCCCAGCTGAAACTAAGGAAAATTAGTGAAACAATCAGAAATTTTATTTTAAAGCAGTTGAGATTAATTCAATTTGTTATACATGCCTTGTATTCTAAATGTTAAGTCCAACAGATGTTTCTAAGGCATGTACAATAACAAGAACTGGGGTATTCAAGGACTATTTTTAATGAGATTATATTTGTTGATATTACACAGGGCAAGTTGTGGCTGACTATATTTTAAAACTGAGATCATATTTACAGATTTGAAAACATGCTACCTCCAATATTTTGTTCCTTACTGATCTATTAATAAATTTCTTCTTTCATTAATAGTGCTAAAATTTAATTCTAAATACAATATAAAATGAAATTAAAGTTATAAGTAACACTTTGAATAAAAATGAGCTTGGAATAAAAGCTAGAAATTATATGAATATATTGCTGTGAAACATAAATTGAACTAAACAGGAAAAAGCTAATTTCAAATAAAACAATAGCATAGAAGCAGTACTAGATAATAGCAACTCACAGAGATAAATTTTATTTAGCCTATATCTCATTGTAACTTATCCTTAGGAAGAGAAATAGAAAAACATTTTATAATTAATTAATTGCATACTCATAGGAAGAGAAATAGAAAAACATTTTATAATTAATTAATTGCATACTCATAATTCTAATTTATGAAACTGCATATGGACTGAATCTTATACCTACAAACATGTATATATACTCCACAGTTATTTATGATGATAATCATGGGAAGAACTTGAAAACTATCTGGATACACAGTAAATCAAGTCTTCCTATTGCTTTAAACTTCCCTTCTCATGTAACAACTTTCATACATCATGACTGAGTTAACTTCTGATTTTAAAGCTGAACAGACTGCATAACAGACTACATACAGCGTACATTGATAACATAAGATGGATTTGTTACTATTATGCTAATTGTTTGTTTTATTTATTTGGAAGTGAGTGAATGTGCATATGCATGTTTGTGGCACATCAGGGTCTATTACTGCTGCAATGAATGCTGATCCAACTTCACCTGGGTGGCTGGGGAATTGTACCCTGGGCTGCGAGGCTTTGTAAGCATATGCCCTTAACGACTCAGCTATATTCCCATACCATAATTTTTAAAAAGTATTACAAATATCTTGCTGTGAGTGTGCAGACAATAATCTCTAGGCTCCATAGTATTTTATTAACCATGATTATTAATAGATGTTGAAAAGCTAAGAGCCTCTTCTCTTCTTTGTAACTGTCCCGCTGCAAAAATAAAATAAATAGAAATAGAACAAACAAACCAACTCACCCACTAAAGTACACTGTTAACCCAGATATTCTTTTTGCTCAACCGTGGGTTGTGATTACCTATACCTGCTTTTACCAAAATACTCAAGTGCTTCCTTGTACCCAAGAATTATCAGAAGAATGCAAATGAATATCTTGGACATTCTCTCCATATTCCTCAGCTTTCCAACCTTGAATTTTATTTTATTTTATTTGAGAGTGATAGACAGAGAGCGAAAGAGGCAGATAGAGAGAAAGAGAGAGAGAATGAGCGGGCTAGGGCCACCATCCACTGCAAACTCCAGACGCATGCGCCCCCTTGTGCATCTGGCTAACATGGGTCCTGAAGAATCAAGCCTCGAACCAGGGTCCTTAGGCTTCACAGGCAAGTGCTTAACTACTTACTAAGCTATCTCTCCAACTCTCCAACCTTGAATTTTAAAGATTTGTATTTCTTTACTTATAATATGGGGGTGGTAGGAGGATGGGCATCCACAGCCTCTAGCTACTGCAAGTGAACTAAAGATGCATGTGCCACCATATGAATCTGGCTTATATGGGTCTTAGGGAATTGAACCTGAGTCCTTAGGCTTTGCAGGCAAATGCCTTAACCATTAAGCTATCTTTCCATCCTGCAATCTTTGAATTTTAAGTATGTATAGTGTTTTAGCTTAGGTATTATATATGTATGTGTGTGCATATATATATATATATATATATATATACACACACATATATACACACACACACATCCATACATACATAGAGAGTTATATATTGTTGGTTTTTTTATTTTTATTTTTTGGTTTTATTGAGGTAGGGTCTCACTCTGGTCCAGGATGACCCAGAATTCACTATGTAGTCTCAGGGTGGCCTCGAACTCATGGCAATCCTCCTATCTCAGCCTCCCGAGTACTGGGATTAAAAGCATGTGCCACTACGCCTGGCTCATATTGTTGGTTTTTAAAAATAATTTCTGTGTTTGTGTTCTTTTTACTGTTCCCAAACAGAATATCTCAAATTATTTTGCTGGGTTAGGAAAAGAACAGTCGTAGAGAACTTAACTAGCATGCATCCAGCCCTGAGCTCAAGCCATGGTACCACATATGAAAATTTAAAAAATCAACAAGGTTTTGCTGACTTATTTCCTTCTTCCCAGAGGATAAGCAAATCATTCCAAGAGAACACACACACACATATACACATCCTATTGGTTTGGATTCTCTATACAACCATGATTAGTGCAGACACTATTAAAACAGCTTGAACAAGTTATTAAATTTGTTTGTTGTATTCACATTTTAACAAATAAGCATATTTTTGAAATATTTAAAAGAAAAATATTCTCACAGCTTTAGTTATTATAATTTAATTATAGATTAACTAGCATTTTCATTTTTCTCATGGTTACCATGTATAAAGCATTATATTGATGCTTTGAAATACATGTATAGGCTATCTTCTATGTTGTCTATTAATACCTTTTTAAAAATTGAACATTACCTTTATGAAACTGTGATGTGTACATCTGTTCCATCCACTGCAGTGTCTCTGTTGCATTGCATATGTTAAGCAGTATTTACTCAGATATTCCTTGACCAACAACTGATAGCTTGTTTTCCATCTTTTTTCTTTAGCCGAATGTTGAAATAAGACTGATGCTCTATGTTTGCATACAAGGAAAAACTCATCCAGAATTTATCACTAAGAGCACTTTGACATGTTATGGCACCTATTTCTCCACTCCACTGGGAAATTCTAAACTGCTCTTCAAAGACATTGCACTAATTATGACCCTATTAGCAAGATGTGAGACTTTATTTTTCTCCAGTCAACAATTGGTATAATGAGACAAAAATTTTTCCAAGTTAATAGGTATAAAATTACAATTCCTTGTTTTTGTTTTAATTTATAGTCCCTTGATTACCTGTGTGTAAGAGTAGACACTGTTTTCCTTTTTTTTATTGATCATCTGCTATTTCCTTTAAATTGTTCATGATGGTCTAGCTTATGCAATGGGCTCAGATTTATCTTACTTATATTCATATCTTCATATATTATGTGTTATAACAAACTGATTTATACATAGATACTTAAATATAAAAGTAATTCTCATTATTTTAAAATGTTTATGGGTTTTTATTTAAATATAGTCAGTATAGCTTATTGTATTTATTTTTGTGTGCTTTTGCATATTTAGGAAATGTTAAAAATTTGTCTTATATTTAGAAAAAGGTAAAAGAAACTTTTGTCAGTAATTTATTTTGATATTTGTGTTTAAGTTCTTATTCACTTGATAAGAAACAATATACCTGTTTAATAAGATACTATTGTCAGAGATATATAGTCAATTTTCATGATATAATTAATTGATTAACCCAATTTTAACTAGTGTGATATTCCTTAGTAATTGAAATTAACAGTTTCCAGACCAAAAATGATAAGACACAAAATACACCATAGTAAAGACTGCTCTTTTATTAGAAGAAGCCACTGCTGGCACATTGTGAAGTTCCACACACATCTTCCATCTAAGCACTAACCAGGTCCATCCCTGTTTAATTTCTGAGAATAGACAAAATCTGACATATTCAGGTTTGTTTGGCCACAGCCACATCCATCTCTTTTGAGTGTATTCTCTGGCCAAATGAAGCCCAAGGTGAAACACTTCAACTCAGCTGCTTTTCAATATGAAAGAGACAGGGTCAAGCTTACTGCTTGGGGTGAAGTAGTGCAGGATTGGGCCAACTTCAGGGAAGACAGGTCTCTAGCAGTAGGGCAAGGCCCTCCCTCTTAAGCAAGCCAATCTACCAGGTAGTAATTGGCTATTGAGTCCTTTCAGAGAAAGGTTATAAATAACTGGCAGGACGCTTTCTGGTTCACATAAGCAGACTTAAATGCTGATTTTGTACTGAAAATTTTTCTTTGGCTTTTGCAACATTTAGCTTGCACAGTCCTAGTTTTCTTTTTTAAATATTTTATTTATTTATTTATGAGAGAGAAAGAGACATATAGAGAGAAAGAGAAAATGGGCACACCAGGGCCTCTCGCAACTGCATGTGAACTCAACACATGTGCCCCCTTGTGCATCTGGTTTATGTGGGTCCTGGGGAATCAAACCCCAGTCCTTAGGTTTCACAGGCAAATTCCATAACTGCTCAGTCATTTCCTCAGTCCCCCAGTCATATTTTTCATTCTTGCAACCTGTTTAGAATGAACTTGAATGGTATTACTAGGAACACTGAGTCAGTCATTCCTGGGTAGTAAAAGTAAAAGTAATGACATTTATGCACTATCTTGCTGAATTATTTCTGAGATTTCCATTTTAATACCTGTAGCATCCTGAGTTTTACTTCTGCTCTTCATGGAGATGCTGGCCTTCCTAGGTAACTACTACTTTTTCATATTTGACAATCTAGAAGCTTCTTAGTGATTGTTAGGAACTAGCTGTCATTTTTGAGCCACTTCTCATTTAACATTTCTGAAGAGCCCATAGTTCTAGATTTATAAGCATGTTTATGATGTGAACAATAACTGTGTAGCATTACTGATACCTGGGGCGGCCAAATTATCAAACCTTGGATAAATATATGGTTCTTAGAAAAGAGAGTTTAGACCCAGTTCTTAGGAGTATGCCAGAGCTATCAGCACTCATCTTTATTGGACACTGACTCAAATGCAGTTATTCCTATGTGTAGAAAACTGTAAGGTTATTTAATGTTAAAGACATCATACACTACTGGGTGAGTATAACATCATGAAATGCTCTATGCCTCTGTATCATAAATTAGAACAATGAGACCTATGATTATTCAATGATAGCTTATACACATTTTTAATATGTAGATTCTTATGTAGGTGTTCTTTAGCTTTCCCTGGGCAAATGCGAACAAATGCATATTCAAACCCAGACCAACAGCAGATCATAGAAATAATCCCAACCAAGTCTAGCTTAGTGAACAAGAGTTCATTTGGGTTACTAACAGGAGTATGGGTGCAGGGTTACTTGTAGGAGCATGAAGCTGCATCTCTGGAGTGCACTGCAGGACCCGAAGGCAGGCAAGGTTGGGGAGTCTCTTCCCCCTCGGTCATTTGCTGCTTCTGCAATATTGGAGAGCCTTCTTGTGACCTTGTACATTTCAGGAGTTTCCTGAGACTTAGGAGGTCCTCAGCCATGTTTATTTCCTATTTCTTAGTGAGCTTCTCTCCAGGATGAAATATTAAAACTCAGAGGAAACTGTTATACAACAACAGGGCATAAACAGCTTTTATAATAATGAAGAAAACCTTTTTTAATACTGAATTTTTATTATGCATATATATGATTGTTTCATTAACCAAGGTAGGGGCCAGTAATATTGAATCAAGAAAAGTTTAACAGGCCGTCACCAATGTCTTTTCTCCCTATATCTTGAGAGTCACTTTTTTTTATAGATCTTGAAAAATAGAAAATAATGCTGGGCGTGGTGGCGCAAGCCTTTAATCCCAGCATTCGGGAGGCAGAGGTTGGAGGATCGCCGTAAGTTCAAGGCCACCCTGAGACTACAGAGTTAATTCCAGGTCATCCTGGACCAGAGTGAGACCCTACCTTGAAAAACCAAAAAAATAAAAATAAAAATAAATAATAAGAAAATAATTATTTGACCATTATTATGTGTTTCTCATTTCAGGCCCTATTCAGTTGCATAAATTCCGTTTGAAAGGGAGGGGAGGATATGGCTCATAATTTTCGTTTCAAAGCGAGCATATTTTTTCAGCCTTGATAATAGATAGTTATGAAGGCTTAACCTTGCCAGGATCATGGATGAAAGCTGTCCTCCCAACGCCTGTACCAGAGCATGTCCAGGACACTGCACGACCTGATGATGGAAGCTGCAGTCGGGAACTCTGGAACTCTGGCCATTCTTTCTGTTGTCTTATTCAAATTCTTAGACCACTGACCTAGGTCTTCTTCTCTGAATCTTTTTGGAAAAAAAATTTCCACCAAGATCTCTTTATAGGGAAGAAGATTGAAAACCCCACACCCATGCTGATGGAGTGACTGGTGTTTACCTACGTAAAATCTTTGCCTTCTTCTGCTTTTTAATTATTGATTTGCCAGGAGAGAGGGAGAGAGAGTAGAGAAAGTGTAGGTGCACCAAGGCCTCTTGTTATTAGAAATGAATTTCAGACATGTAGGCACTTTGTGCATCTAGCTTTACATTAGTACTTGGGAACTGAACCCAGGGAGGAAGGCTTTGCAAACAAGTGGCTTGAAAAGCTAAGCCATCTCCCCAGCTCCCAAATCAGCTTTTGTGAGACTAGTTCTTACATAGATTTATATAAATGCTTGGAAAGTCCTAAGCCCATCTTTGTTTCTGAATGTCATGCATCAGCAGAAATGGAAAGTAGGAAAATTTCAAATTTTATATTGATGAAATTACAATTTTATATTTATGCACATAATTGTGTTATTGTAGGCACTGTCTACTCACTGATTACTGCCACCCCTCCACCATCAATTAGCTCTATAAGAACTGAGAAATGATTTTTTTTCACTAACACAGGAATGGAATAAATTTTAAAGTCTTAATATTCTACCATTGTGATGACTGTGCTCATGAAAAAATTATTGTGCCATGATTCACTGAAGACCTTAGAAATACATTAAATAATTCAAGACCATTTTAAAAGCTAACAGAGACCTCATTCTATAAAAGCTATTTCTCAGGCTCATATTAAGATGAATATTTTAACATTTTTATGTCTATCTAAGATTGCATTTTAAAGAAAATCTCAATATATTTTTCCTATATAATTTAAACTTAAAAATTATCTTTAAAATTAAAAGAGGAAAACTTGTAAGTGTGACTTGTTTGTATGGATCTTGTCATGTGTTTATCATATTTGTGCCCTAGTTATTATTCAAACATTTCAATATAATAGGATAAGATTCAATCTACATAATATTCTTTGCCATATGGCTTAAATTAATTAAGATTTGAAAATTCTATTAGCATACTTAAATGTGTACTAATCGTAAGTTGGCTACTTTTGAAGAATACTAAAATAGTATGTGTGTACACATTCATATCTATACAATATGCAATTTATTAGACAATATAATCAGATACCTTAATGTAATACCTTTTAACTAATCATGAATGGAATATTAATGAAATTGCAATTATATAACATTATTCATATTGAAATGAATATTCCAAGTAAATAACACAAGTCAGAATTTGAAAATAAATTTGTGTCAATTTATCATTTATCATAATCAGCAAGACATGTTTCATAACCTTTATTATTTTGATGGGTGGTGATATAACTGGCTCTGAAAATGATGATATCTGAAAAAATAAGTAATTTTTGCTTTTTTAATTTGTTTTGTTTATGTTTTTTTTTTTTTCCTTTGGTTTTTAGAGGTAGGATTTCACAATATCCCAGGCTGATCTGGAACACACTATGTAGTCTCAGGATGTTGAACTTATGGCAATCCTCCTACCTCTGCCTCTCCAGTGCTGGGATTAAAGGTGTGTGTCACCATACCTGGCTGGTTTTGATTCTTTTTTTAAAGAAAGTCTCATGTTGTCACCCTGGCTGCTCTATAACTCAGTATATAGAGTGGCCTCTAATTATACTTTTACCTCATTTTCCCTTTCCCAGTTCTGGGGGTTACCCAGCATGGACTACCATATCTGACTCTAAATATTGTTTTTCTTTAATAGCTTAGATTGCTCATGTTTTAGTGAAAATTATTGCAGAACTCCATATCCAGACGTACATGAGCACATGCTCACACACATACACACACACACACACAATCATACATATATATTCTCACACACATTTTGTATTTCCCTCTCTCAAAAAATCTAGCCATTCTGGGGCTGGAGAGATGGCTTAGCACTTATGTGCTTGCCTGTGAAGCCTAAGGACCCCATTTCGAGGCTCAATTCCCCAGGACCCACGTTAGCCAGATGCACAAGGGGGCGCATGCATCTGGAGTTTGTTTGCAGTGGCTGGAGGCCCTGGAGCGCCCATTGTCTCTCTCTCTCTATTTGTCTCTTTCTCTGTGTGCGTCTGTCACTATCAAATAAATAAATAAAGATAAACACAAAAATTAAAAAATATAGCCATTCTTAAGGGACCATGTTATTCACACATATTTAAGTAATAAGATAATATTAAGGCAAATTTTACTTTCTTATGTTTTTATACTGTGGCTTCTACAAAACTTAAAATTGTGCACCAAGCTTGCACTGTATTTTTTTCTTCACACTACTCTGGTATAAAGCCCAGCAATGTTCAAAGCATGGTTTTTGTTTCTTAATCCAGTGCTATTGAAGAAATGCAGTATACATGTTTACCAACTTTTATCCACTAATAAGTAATACATTTGACAAAATGAATAATCTTTTTGAAGATTAATTGTAGAGTTACACAACCAAAATTAATTTTTTTTGTAAATTAATTACAATGTCAGTTTTTATTGTAATAATATCTGATGATGTTTGGAGTTTTTTAAAATATGTTCTCATTAGTTCAAAATTTCTATATGCTTTAATTTAAATTGATATATGTAACGATAAATCACAAAAGTGGATTATAATATAGCAGCCACATACTTTGAATTTAAGTAAAGTTTGAGATTAATGTAGCTTCTTAAATTAGAAAAAGTTGTTGACTTATTAGCATTCAACTCACACTGTGCATTGAATATAAAATAATAATAAATGGTGAACAAATAAGAAGTTTTTAAGGAAATGTTTAATACATTTGATACTTTATGATTATATATCCCTTAAAAAGATATTTTTAGTCATAACTTCAGGTGAAATTTAAACATCTTTCATTTGGCATTTTAGTTTATAATTGTGACTGCAATATCTTTGTGTATTTAAAAATTGACTACTGAAAGCATACTATGTTTTAACTTTTGCTTCTTGCTTTTAATCATATATACTCCAAATGCAAAGCCATTGTTTAATATATGTGAAAATATGTACAATTTGTGGATAAGAATTGTAAATTGACACAGGTTTTCATGACTTGTCAAATATAAAGTTATATTTGTAATTAGAATGGATGAACGAGTTACTCTTACAATAGGTTAAATATTTAAAAATGTCAGCTCTGATGATCCATGAATGCTGTGAAGATTTAATCCTGAAACATCAGCAGTGCTACTTATTTTATAAGCAGCTAGGAACGTCTGCAAGTTTTTTCTTAGAAATATTCCTTAGAAGGTATTCTGAAGAAGTAGAAAATGGTCAATAAAATTGTATCACTGTCATCAATACTTTCTTGGCACAATAAGCAACTATAAGAAATGGATATATGACATGTAACATCAGGCATTCAAAAAGTGCAGTAAAAATTCATTTTAAGGACAGTGATTTTATACTAACTTCTGCCAAATGTGTATCTTTAAGGTTGAAGCATATTATTCACTACAGTATACCAAGTAAACCATGTAACTATCTCTATATATTTTCCGTCAATAGCATTCTGTTACTCTGCCACCATTCCCATTTAGCAGAGCCTCAAGTGATGCAAGTGTTCTGGAGTATAAAAAACTGAAAGGTTATCTTCCAAACTATGTTAATCCTAAAAGACAAAAGTAATTGAGAAAAGATAATTTATATGGAGGGGGGCACAAATGTGAATAGTGGCTATAAAGAGAACTGTGACAAAAATAAATGAATATAAAGGAACTTCTGGTCAAGATGGCACCCTTCGAACCACACCACACCTTCCAGGGCAGGTCATTAAGGGTTCGTTGAGTCTTCTAGGGAGAACACACTCTAATAGACCTCCAGTGGGAGGGTGTGGAGGGGCAAATAAATGGAATTTGCTGATTGCCATGCACTCAGGTGGTCCACCAGTCCCCCAATCCCCTCAAGCAGCCTTCCTAGCCACAGGTTCCTCCTGCACTAACTGTAGAAAAGGGGACCCAGGCCAGCATAATCCACTGGCACTGCGCTCCAGCTAACACTCTTCCCACTCCACTCCCGCTGCCCTGAGCTACTGAAACCCCAGTTCCCCAGCCTGCTTGACGCCACCCCAGTCACCCCTGCCCTGTGTGGCCACTGTCTGACTCCCTCACACCCCACGCACTGCAGTCCCACTTGCAGCCACAAACACCAATGCCTTCCCACTCTCCACTGTGCCCACCATCACTGCCCATCCCCTGTCCAGACCCAAGGCAGCAGGCCAGCATAGCTCCACCCGTGCATCCAGGCTCGGGAACACCATCCCACTCCCCACTGCCCCCATCCCTGTGGGCATACCCAAGCCAGCAACACAGCAGCCCAACTTAGCTCCACCCATTGCTCCAGACTAAATATTGCTTTTCCACTTGCTACTGTCCCCCATCCTGTGCTCACCCTTGTGCTCAGACCCAGGCAGGCCAGTGTAGCTCAGGGATAGTCATTCTACTCACTGTCACCCTCCACCCCCTTGTGTGGACCCAGGCAGGATATATAAGCTTCACCCCACCTCCAGGCTCAAGAATGCTATCCCACTTGCCCCCCACCCACCCATGTGCAAAGGCCTAGGCAGACCAGAGTTGTTCCACAAGTGGACGCGGGGTTGGGAACACCATCCCACTGGCCACCATCTCCCAACCCCCTGTACACATCAGGCCACCTGACCACTCACTCTCATACCCTGAATCACAAAACAAGTCTCTACATCAGGTCTCCCTGTCCCCACCAGAGCCTCACAGGTTCATTCCCTGTGAGCAGGCAAGCCCAATTGCCACCTTAAGCATAGTGGAAGCAAATATAAAAGGGAATAACCACTGAACACACTTCAAGGATAGATTACAGCTTCTTCCTAAATTAAATAAAGCCCCTACACTGTGATGAGCAGACCACAGCAAGAAAGGAATAACATGAAAAATCAAATGCAAGTAAATCCAATAAGATCACCCAGTCCCACAATGGATGCCTCTAATCAAAACATAGAAGAGTCATTAGTATCAGAATACCAAAATGAAGATAGAAGCTATGCAACCCTGACCAAGCAGAGGAACCTATACTAATATCAGAAAAAATAAACTTCAAACCAAATGTAATCAAAAAAGACAAAAAAGGCCACTTTGTGCTTATCAAGGGAATGACCCAACAAGAGAATATCACAATCATAAATCTTTATGCACCAAACACAAGGGCACCACAATTCGTAAAACAAAACCTACTTGACAACAAAAACATAAATAACCACCACCACCATCATAGTTGGGGCTTCAATACTCCACTATCAGCAAGAGATAGATCATGCAAACAGAAAATCAACAGGGAAGTGGGAGAGCTCAACAAAACTACAGAACAATTAGACCTAACAAACATCTACAGAACATTCTACCCCAAATCCACAAACTACACATTCTTCTCAGCAGCCCATGGAACTTTTCTAAAATAGATCATATACTGAGTCACAAAGCCTGCCTCCATATATTTAGGAAGGTCAAAATAATTTCCTGTATGGTATCAGATCAATTTATGTATTGCTAGAAATTTACAACAAAATATGCACCAAGAATGCCATAGGCTGCTCCTAGAAATACACTTTTAAACAATAAATGGGTAGTGGGTGAAAAAATAAAACTTTAAAACTTTTAGAAGCAAATGGCAATGAGAACACATCATGCCAAAACTTATGGGACACAAGATACTCCTTGGAGGAAAATTCATAGCAATAAATGGCTTCACAACAAAGAAAGAGCAATCCCAAGTCAATAACCTAAACATCCATCTAAAAGCACTAGAAAATCAAGAATAATCCAACCCAAAAAGCTCCAAACAGAAAGAAACAATTAAGACCAGAGCAGAACTTAATAAATTGGGAACTAAGAAAATTGATGAAACAGAGAGCTGGTCCTTTGAAAAAGCAAACAAGATTGAAAACCCCTAGACAATTTGGCCAAGAAAAAAAAAAAAAAAGATGCTTCAAATTGCTTCAAATTAACAAAATTAGAAATGAAAAAGGAGAGATCACAACAGCCATAAGTGAAACTGGGAGAATTATTAGGACGTATTTCAAAAACCTCTACTCCACAAAACTTGATAATATGGAGGAAATGGATGAATTTCTGGACACATACCATCTACCAAAGCTAAACTCAGAGTAGAGTAAGCTCCTAAGCAAAACTATCACACCCATTGAGATTAAAAAGTTAATCAAAAACCTCCCCCAAAAGAAGATTCCAGGACCAGATGGCTTCTCAGCTGAATTCTATCAAACCTTCATGGAAGAACTGAAACAAATTTTTCTCAAGCTGTACCACACAATCAGACAATAGGAAAAGCTCCCCAACTCCTTCAAAGAAGCTATTATCACCCTAATTCCAAAACCAGGCAGAGATGCCATAACAAAAGAAAATTATAGGCCTATTTCCCTGATGAACTTTGACACAAATATCCTGAAAATGAATCTATGCAAACCGAATCCAACAACACATCAATAGCATTATCCACATTCATAAAGTAGGCTTAATACCAGGAAGGCAGGGGTGGGTCAACATATAGAAGTCTGTCAATGTAATATACCACATAAGTAAGCTTAAACACAAAACCCACATGATTGGGCTGGGAAAATTGCTTAGTGGTTAATGCATTTTCCTTCAAAGCCTAAGGACCTTGGTTCCATTCACCAGGATGCACATAAACCAGATGCAAAAGGGGGTGCATGCATCTGGAGTTTGTTTGCAGTGGCTAGAGGCCCTGGTGTATCCATTCTCCCTTTCTCTCTACTGTCTTTCTTTCTGTCCCTCTGTCTCTCTCTCTTTTCTCTGCCTTTCTCTTGCTCTTTCTCAAATAAATAAATAAAACATAAACACACACACACACACACACACACACACACACACACACGGTCATTTTGATAGATGCAGAAAAGGCCTTTGACAAAATACAGAAATAAAAGGGATACAAATTGGAAAGGAGGAAGTTAGAAAGTTAGCTCTATTCACAGATGACATGATTCTGTACATAAGAGACCTGAGATCCTCCATCTCAAAACTCTTAGAAGTGATTAACTCCTCCAGCAAAGTGGCAGGCTACAAAATAAATGCACAAAATTCATAGCCTTTCTAGGTGCAAAACACATAGATACAGAGAAAGAAATAAGTGACATTGTCCCATTTTTAACAGCAACAAAATTTTAAAAAAATACCTTGTTATAACATTAACCAAGGATGGGAAAGACCTATACAATGAAAACATAAAAACACTAGAAAATGAAATTGAGGAGGACTTGAGAAAATGTAAAGACCTCTTATGCTCCTGGATAGGCAGAATTGACATTGTAAAAATGGCAATATACAGATTTAATGCAAAACCTATCAAAATTCCAACATTGTTCTTCACAGAGATAGAAAAAGGATTTCAAAATTCATATAGAAAGGAAGAAGGCTTCATATATCCAAGCATATCCTCAGTAAAAGAAACACCTCTGGAGGCATCATTATGCCAGATCTAAAGCTATATTACAAATCCTCAGTAATAAAAACAGTATGGCACTGGCATTTAAACAGGAGTCTAGACCAATGAAACAGAATCCAGACCAAGAATTTGGATCAAATAACTATAGCTACTTGATATTTGACAAAGGTCCTAACAATATAGGCTGGAAAAAAAGACAGCATCTTCAACAAATAGTGCTGGACAAACTGGATAACCATATGCAGGATATTGAAACTTGATCCACACATCTCAAAATCAAGTCCAAATGGACCAAAGTATATAAGACCAGAAACTCAGCTACTACTGGAATTAAAAATAGGAGGAACTTTCCATGACATAGGAATGGGGAAAGACTTCCTGAACAAAACTCCATTAGTTCCGGATCTTAAATAATCACTTAACCATTGGGATCTCATGAAGCTGAAAAGTTTCTTCACAGACAAATATACAGTAAGGAAAGCCAATATATTACCCACACAATGGGAAAAAAACATATTTGCTGGCTATCCAACTTACAGAGGCCTTATTTCTAGACCTGCAAAGAACCTACAAAAAACTTAAACAATAAAAAGTCACACAACCCACTTACAAAATGGTACAAAGAATTTGACAGGAAGTTCTGAGAGGAAGAAACAGAAGTGGAAAACTCACTATTAAGAAAATGTTCATCATCCCTAATTATCAAAAAAATGCAAATTAAAATAACTATGAGATTCTACCTTACCCCAGTAAGGATAGCACACATTAAAAAATCCAATGAAATAAATGCTAGTGAGGATGTGGACAAATAGGAACCCTCATCAACTGATGATTGGAATGTAAGATGGTACAACCATTTTGGAGAGCATAAGGATACTCCTGAAAAACTTATCTATAGAGTTACCAAGAGACCCAGGTCTTCCCTTACTGGGCATTTATCCTAAAAGGTCCACACCTTGCTTTAGAGAAATTTGTTCAACCATGTTTATACCTGCTCAATTCACAATAGCTAAGAGCTGGAATCAACCCAAATGACCATCATTAGAAGAATCGATAACCAAAATGTGGTATATCTATACAATGGAATTCTGTACAGCAGTAGGAAAAAAAAAATGACACAATGAAATCTGAATAACAGGGGTCCAACCTGGACCAGACCATTCTCAGTGAACTCACCCAATCACAAAAATATATTCATAACATAGTCTCACTGATCTATGGCTCCTAACCTGAATCTACCCGAGATGCTGATATACCTAATAAGCATTCCAGTACTGGACAATAGGGTGAGTAGGACAGGTGGGGAGGGGAGAGTAATGGTGGGGGACACAAACTGGACCCAAATGGCAATGGTACCATACAATTATATATCCTAAAAGACAGCATAAATGGTTGAGCAGGCATCAGGTCCTTAGAAAGAACACCTGAATCATAAGGTCCTGGAGAAGGCATTATGAAGACTGACCTTAGTCTTCTCTCTCTCTCTCTCTCTCTCTCTCTCTCTCTCTTTCTTCTCTTTTTCTCTTTCATATTACCAACTTTTTCTTCTGCATTTTCTTTGGCACTGACCTGCACCCCCCAGCATGTGGCTACCATCCACAATAAGCTGTTGATCAGAGAGACCTACAAGTTTTCCTAAAAGAAGACAGATTTCTGTCAGAGTACTTGATGACCCACCAAAGGATAGTAGTAAGACCCTACTGCTGAAGATACCATATGCTGATGATATAGAACATGGTGTGACCTGGCTGGAACCTGGAAGAAAGTCAGTCCCCAGACAGTTAGCTCATCTAGTGCCAGAAGGTGCTACATGAGGCACTGGGGGAAGATGACCAACATCTGTCCAAGCAACTTGTGGTCCAAAGTACTCAAGAGCAAACTATTTGATGTGATGCTCACACAAGTGCAATAGTGGTATGTGGTCATGGTTGGAAACCAACTGCTCTTGAATTGGCTAATTGATCTGCATAGTGCAACAGGACCCATAAATGTGCCTGGGAAACAAGTCAGAACCATATCCAAAATTGAGAATGTTCTCGATTATCAAGCTCCCACCAATCATGGGCTACAAGTGGACCTACACTTATTAAATTCTCTCTAAAATACAATGGTTTGCCCATTTATCTGGGATGCATAACATCTGAGTAGATTAACATAACTCCAAGTAGGTTAGAATATGTGCCATATCAAATAAAATAAAGGCAAAATAAGAAGTTTTTTGAAAGTCATTGGTTAAATGGGAAGACCTGAGATCTTTTTTATTCCATTTTCATACACCCCTTCTCAATTTGTTCAAGTACCATGGCAAATATTTCCTTATTATAGAGACTTTTCAACATTTTAGCTGTATAAAATCAAATTTTAATCCCTTAGATATGTAATATGATTTAGGATTTCCTTGTAACATTTATAAACACAGTTAAATACATAAATGTGTTAGTGAAGGAGGTCAGAGAAGGAGAAGCCTATTACCAAGAATTTTCATAGATTTATAACAAGGACTGAATTTATTTTTCTAATGAATGAACCACAATATAAATACATCATGACTAATTGACCAATGAAATGAATAAAAGCACTGCATCAGAGATACTTTTCATGTTATAAGGCATAGACTGACAAAAGGAAAAAGAGAAACAGAACACATGTAAGAGTTGTTTATTTTAATAAACAGTAATTTAGTATATAGTATATCTGCAGTATCACATTCAAATGATAGCATATTACTAATTAATGGTTTATACTAGAGTGAGAGATCTATGATCTCTTTTCTGCTATATATACATGGCTACTTATTTCCTCAGTTTTCACCTTCTGTGGCTGTATGTGTATTTATATATATATACTAGAGTTGATTGTGAAATCTCCATCTCATCAACTTTTAAAATGTAAAGAAAGCCCATGGATTTAAATCATGTGCAGTTCATTGGTAACCCAATAGCACTTACTTAAGCTTAGGAAGGAACAGCACAGGGATTTTGTCTTAGGGATATTGGAACAAGTAGATACAATTTTTAAAATAAATTTATAAGCATAAGTTTAATCAGAATTTTAATTATAAAATATTTATAAAAACCTTTATTGATCAGTTCCAAGAAATTACTAGCTTTTCTTTAAATAATGGCAGGTCTTTGTCCAACTTGGCTAACTTTACATATACCTAGGTTGTATGCCTATGACTTTCCTCAATGAAGTACATGAACTGTAGTGACTAAAAGTTGTTATGGATAACTTGAATACATCTACTTACTGTAATTTGATAGTATTCCCATCCCTTTGCCTCTTTTCTCTCCTTTCCTTTATCCAGTTCCCCTCCTTCTCAATAGTCCATTTTCTGTTCTGATGTCACATTTTTTTTTCTGTCTTCTTCAGTACCCCAAGTCTCAATATTGTGTAGTTTTTGTGGGAGTAACAACAACCACTGTGAGCTCATGCATGTACCAGTCAGTTCATGTCTTGAGAACTGTGTTCAAAAGTGCTCCTTTTTTACCCTATTGTTCTTACATTCTTTTTATCCTCTTGAACACAATATTCCCTAAGACTTGCAGGGCATTATAGTGATAAAAAAAAACAAAAAGTCCACTTTAGTGTTGAGCCTCTTATTTTTAACTTGAATGAGTTTTGAGGAATCTCAGTATTTACTTCCATTGTCATAGAAAAGCTAGTTTGGTTAGCAATATGGGCAACATTAATGTTCTTTCTATCTCTTTTTAACTAAGCCCTGGTGAGTGTAATAGAGATGACTTGTTAAACACTGTTAAAATAAAGATGCCTTGTTAAATACTGGACTTTCTTTACTTCTTATACCTTAATGAATATTTGGCACTGCCATTTGTAAAATAAAACATTCCCTAACCAAAAGTGATAATGACATTACCCAATGAGCATAGAAATATACAATTAGAAGAAATTTGATAGGTTTAACATATATATTTAGCCAAGGAACAGTGCAATAATGGCATATAACTTATGGAGGTAACCAATTCTCCTCAGATGAGATTTGAGGCATACTCTGTGGGAGGTATATCAAGACTGGTACTGAAAACAAGGTCAAATGCCTATAGGTTGGAATAACATAGTTCCCAGAGGGAAGCTACTACAGTAATTCAAAGTTTTAACAACTCTGTGAACATATAAATATGCTTTAGAAATTGCTGAGGAAAACTAGAGTCCCACTCATGTGGCATACATGTGAAAAGGAGAGGAAATTAGCCAGGCTAATTTATTAAGCATCATCAAAGTGATATTATTAATGGGATTTTGAAGAAAGCATTACCCAGCTGAGGGGAAAAAAAACAAAAACAAAAAAAACAAAACAAACAACAACAAAAAAAAACACCTTTCATGAAACAGATGAATGACATTAGCTAGAGTTGAAAAGAACTCATCATAAAAAAAAAAATTCATACAATGGGCTTGAGAGATGACTCAGCAATGAAGGCACTTGTCTGCAAGCCTAATGACCTAGGTTTGATTCCCCAGTACCCGCATAAAACCAGATGCACAAAGTGGCCCATGCAGCTGGAATTCTTTTTCAGTGTCTGGAGGCTTTGGTGTGCCCATTCTCTTTGTGTGTCTGTCTTTGTTCTTTATATCTGTCTCTCTGATCACAAATAAATAATTTTGAATGCATACAATTAGTTTTCTATTTGTGATGATCAGCAAACAACACAGTGTGAAATGATTTTCTAATAAGCAGTCAACAGAAGGCAATATAGAAAGCAAAGCAATTTCTTGGCTAGGTTAGCACAGCATGACCCTGGAGGACTTTATATTTATTCCATTTGCAAGAAGAGACATGCTTTGATAATGATAGTTCACAAAATTAAGAATTTTTTTTTTAATTTTTTTATTTATTTATTTGAGAGCGACAGAGAAAGACAGAGAGAATGGGCGTGCCAGGGCTTCCAGCCTCTGCAAACGAACTCCAGACGCGTGTGCCCCCTTGTGCATCTGGCTAACGTGGGACCTGGGGACCCAAGCCTCGAACCGGGGTCCTTAGGCTTCACAGGCAAGCGCTTAACCGCTAAGCCATCTCTCCAGCCCAAAATTAAGAATTTTATAGGATATGTGTCTAATGTGGACACCATATAGAACATTGTTTGCTATGATAAACCACTATTTGTAAAAAGAGAATTAAAGTAATAATAATCTGCATGACTATGACAATATTGAAATAGATACAATGAAACATTATGAACAGGTAAAATTGATTCTATAAGTTGAGACCAAATTCATGTATGTTCCCATAGTAAGACCACAATAAATATTGCATGGAGTTAGTGTAATTTTTTTTCTTCATTGAGATTAAATTTGTATTGTGTATGTTATATTAGAATCATATCATTTCTCACCTCTAATCCTAGGGACACTGCACTGTTTTAGAGTATAGTGTTAATTTACTTCTTATACTTTAAAAAAAACTCAAATTTACATATTCATTGCAAGCTTGAAAAGATTTTAAATTAAGTTGTTGTTCTGATGCCTGTCACCTGAATATATTGCTGCATGTTTTCCATATAAGATTTACATTATTAACCTTTTCACAATCAAATTAACAGGGAATGTGACAGTACTACTGTTATCTTCAGAGTCCCTCCACTAGAACCACTTATCCATGAATCCAAACAAACTCATTCCAGAATCCCATGATTCATTTAGTTCTCTCAGCTCTCAGTAGCCTTCAATCTGAACAGGTCCCCATTTTTCCTTGGCTTTCCTAAATTTGAGACGATTGTGGTTCATTTATTTTGAAAGAAACTAGCCAATTTAAATGAGCTTTTGTGTTTTTCCTGATTTGATCCAGGGTGTCTATTTTTGGCAGAAATATCACAGTGCTTTTTTCCATGTTCTCATTGCATCCAAACAGATGGTTAAGTTTCAATCTGTCCCCACACTGATGAAGTTCATGTTGATTACTTCATTAAGGTAGAACCCTGTATGCTTTCTCATTATGAAGTTGGTCTATTTCTCCCTCTGTAATTGATGATTTTGTGGCAAGCCACTCTGCAATTATAGTTTGCATTTTATCACACACTGAATTTATTCTTAATTCATAGCTTTGTTTCTATATTTATGTAGTATTTATAATACGTTGTATTTAACATTGTGTAATTTAATGTGTCCAAGATTTGTCCACTGGCAGCCAGTCTCTATTGTCTTTTCTTGGCAGCTTCATTCTTCTTTTGAGTACCTGTTCCTGGAAGGGCAAGATGCTTCTCCTCCATGGTACTCGCATCACTCTAGCCTTCATATCAAATCGTTTTCCAGGTGACCTGGTGTGTAAGGCTACTGGGAAGGCAATGCTTGTGTGCCTGCTGGGCTGCTCAGAACACATGAGTATTACTGATTCTAGGCAGCCTCATGGCACAAAGTACACCTCATCCTTGCAGTTCTACTCTGGCTTTACTCCCACATATATACTTCCTCACACCAGGCAGAAGGCCTCTGCTCCACCCAGACTCTGAGAGAACAGCTATGACTGCTATGCCTCCCAGAGCTCCAGCAGCTCTTCTATCTCTCTGTGGGCATACCCAAGCATGAGCACACAGCCTTCCTTCATGAATGCTGGTAGCCACTTCTACCTCTAACTCTGTTTTGGAAAAACATAAAGCAGGCTGGAGAGATGGTTTAGCGGTTAAACGCTTGCCTGTGAAGCCTAAGGACCCCAGTTCAAGGCTCAATTCCCCAGGCCCCATGTTAGCTAGATGCACAAGGGGGCACACGTGTCTGGAGTTTGTTTGCAGTGGCTGGAAGCCCTGGCATGCCCATTCTCTCTGTCTACCTGGCTATTTCTGTATCTCTCTCTCTCTCTCAAATAAATAAATAAAATATAAAAAAAGAAAAACATAAAGCGTTTATTTAAACTAGTTCATATCAATGAAAGCACATTTCTTTCAGGAAAAAAAATGAAGCTATGTTTCAAAGTTAGTTACTTTAATAAAATAAATAGGAAAATTGTAAAATTACTCTGATTACACAAACTTCAATAACATGAAAATTTTAGAGATGTTCTTATGTTTATGTTTGCAATAAAGAAAATATTTTAAATTTGAAAATGTGCAATCTTTGATAGTGGCTTCCAAATGCCATGGTACAATAGCATTGAGCTTTAACATACTATAAGAAAAACATTTTAGCTTATTACTTATTTGTCATCAATAAAACATTTAAACTTATTATCTAAATAGAAGTATATTACCTAATTATAATATTTAGCAATATTGAACTATAGCTTTAAACAGTTATTGTCTTTATTTAGTACATTGTAAGGTTTAGACAATATTTTAATTAATCTAAAACTATGGCCTAAGATAGTAGACATTTTCAGTAATATATGAAGTGACCCAGAAATTGGGAACCACCACGTGAAAAACATAATAAATCAAACCTACCTAAGTAATCCCTTATGTAGTTTCTGAATACTGAAATTTTTCCTTGTTTCCCAAGTAGGCTAAACACTGCACATAATCATATGTCAGTGCAGAGAGCAAGTACAGCATGTGGGTCCTACCTGGGCTTTTTACTATACTTCTCTTCCTCTCCTGATTTAATGTCTGGGCATTCTTAATGAACTTAGACCTCAAGTACATCAGCTTATGTGAGAATGTAAGTCTGTTCTAAAATTTTACGTCATATTTAGATCCTGTACCCATGTATATATGTGAAATACATTCTATCTCATACATCCTTCTCCTCTCATTGGTCTCATTTTTGCCCTTATACAGGGGCCATGGTTCTCAGAAGGCATCCAGGCAACTGTGGAGAGCAGAGTTTTGAGCAGCCATGAGCACAGGGGTACATACATCTGGGAGAGGACTTCAGAGAGTAGGTTGGGTTTATTCAATAGGGAAATGGGTTTATAAGCAGTTGAGAGCTAGAGTGGGAGGAGGGTTCTAAGGGGATTGGTGGGTTCAAAGGTTGCTTGCCTATGAACATTCATTCCACCACATAGGGAGAGTCAGGTGATCTACACAGAGGGTCACAGGGGGATGAGCTTTGTGAAGGCTGCTGGCTGATACTATATAAGGAGTTTCCTAGGAAACTGGCCAAAGGTCACAGGGTTAAGCCTAAATTTAGGTGTGCCAGGCTTGGAGAGGGAGTGTCCTCCTGTAGTCCCAGGACATTCACTATGCCTGGCAGCTCAGGCCTATCCCCTAAAGGCTCCAGCCTGTGCCTGGCAGTACCCAACAAAATCTAAGTCCACAAGTGAGAGAAAACATAAAATTTCTCTTGCATCCTTTTTTTTTTAATGCAAGTGACATGACTTTGATAACATTTTTGCCTTTATGGTGAATTATATTTTGTATGTATGATTTCCTTATCCATTTCTCTATTGTTGTGTGACTAGATTAGTCCAATAATTTTGTTATTGGGACTAGTGATATTATAAAAATTTGTGTACAAGTACCTCTGTGATAGGTCAATTTAGACACATTTGGGAAAATTACCCAAGGGTAGTACAGCTTGATCATATGTAAAACCTACTCTTGTGAAAATCTTAATCTTGACTTCTACAAATGGCTTAATTAGTGTAACTTCCCATCAGTAATATTTAAGTAAACACTTTCATCTACATCATTTTTAAATGTTAATTTCAGCATCTTCATTGTCTATTCTGTTATTGATAAGTCTTTTTCAAAAGTTTTTATTTCATAAAATATATTCATCTTAGAAATTCAGTTCATCTTTGTTACAATGTTCATGCATCTGCTTACCACATTTGTTCATTGTGTGATCATATGGACTACAGTAATAATAACTGTCTAAATATAATTGTGTAACTAATTTACCACCTGTGTAATTTTTCCTAGGGACTGAAAGTGATAGATTACCCTCCTGAGTAAGGGTTATATGTTTTTGCATAGTAAAATGACATAGCAATTTATTCATTATTAGTTTTATATTCATAAAAATGTACTTAAGCACTGATAAAGGATGCAACATGTAATATTTTAGTCTCATCATATTTTTTTTCTTTAAGATTTGTTAGACAGCACTAAAGCAATATTTAGCGTAGGGATAATTTTATTTGTTCTTGGGGAAAATTTCATTTGCTTACTCAGTATCCCATGTATTTTGAGGTTTTTTTGAGACAAAAACATGAAAATATCTTTTTACATGTCTATTTTCTTCTTTTTTTTAACCCTATCTCTTCATCCCCTCTCATGGTTCATTTATAGATTTCTGGCCTCTATTGAATCTTACTTCAATTTACATATCAATCTAGAAAGTTTAAGTTAAGGCCTTCATATGAGAAAAAATGGGACTTTTGTTTCTTATAGGCAGGTTACCTCACTTAGTATAATACAATCTAGACTCATCTATTTTCTAGCAAATTCATTATTTCAGTTTTATTTATAGATGAACTAAACTCCATGGTATACCACATCTTCATCTTAATTATCCATTCATTAGTTGATAGATATCTATGCTGATTCCATTTCTTAGCTATTGTGAATAGATAAACAATAACATAGCAATAAACATGGATGAGCAAGTATCTCTATAGTAAAACACAGAGTTTTAAAGCACATACCCGGAAGTGATATAGCAGATTCATATACATATAATACGCCTACTGTTAGCTTTTTGAAGGACCTCCACACCAACTCCCACAGTGCCTCTACTAGTTTATACTCCAACAACAATGACTAAGGGTTCTTTTTCCCCCACACCCTCACAAGTAATTAGGTTATTTGATTTTTTTTATAACTAATTCTGACTGAGTGAGATGAAATCCCAAGGTATTAAAGTAGTTTGATTTGTATATCCATAAGAGCTAATGATGGTGATCACTTCAAAAAAATATTATTGGCCATTATTATTACTTATTTTGAGTACTCACTATTCACAGCCATGGCCCAATTTTTGATGGGGTTGTTTGAACTTTTTGATTTTTTTTTTAGATATTCCTATATCCTAGATATTAGTCTTCAGTTAGATATATAAATTGTGAAGATTTTCTCCCCATTATAGAGGTTGTCCCTTGACTGGGTTGGTGGTTTTCATTGCTGTACAAGAACTTTTTAGTTTCCTCATGTCCTATTTATTGATTGTTTGCTTCATTTCCTGAGCTACTTGGTTCTATTCAGAAAGTCCATCTGAATGTGCATATTTTGAAGTGTTCTCCCTGTATTTTCTCTATGAATTTTAGAATTTTAGGTCTTATATGGAAGTTCTTAACCCATTTGGAATTGACTTCTTTTGTGGATGGTGAGAGGTAACAATTGTTGTTTTATCCTCGTGTAAATAAATTCCCATTTGTTTACCTTTTGCTCTATATCCTATTCTTTGGGTTCATAAATAAGTATGCTGAAGAGATAATAGACCATTTCAATAAGTTTCCAGTAATCAAATGGTCTCTAAATGCATTAAAAACTTACTATGTATTTAATTTAGGCTATTTAGGTAAAACTTAAGGAAGTCCAAACAAAAATAATTATACACAGGTAAAAGTACTCTAATACTTCAGCTAATTTTTTTATGCTGAAAGATGGTAACTTCTCTAAATAAAAAAAAAAAAAAAAAAAAAAAACCTCATCTAAAGGAGTTAGATTTAAACAACCAACTCTATGTACAGCTAATATTTTAATGATTTTGTATCATATTTGACCTGAGAAGACATCAGGCATGCTTTAGAATGGGCTATATAGTGTGTTGAAAAATATTCCAGTTTTGTAAGAATTTTCATTTGGAAAATTTTTTTAAGTGAGGAACTGACACTCACTAGCATGCTGAAATTTTGGTTGCTGGTGTCTTTACTTTCTTTGATTCTTATTTAAAATTATTTTTATGATACTCCTATTTGCATATTCAGTTTCATTATCATTTATAATATTTTAACCCCTTACTGTAGTTTTTATATCTTCTCTCATATGCTGAATATTTACAATGTTTTAAGGGTGAAATCTAAAATTTTGACCACCGCTCAATGTGCAATATTTTCTTCTTCTTGAAATTTGTGTTTTTTTAAATTATAACCATGCTTGTTTACTTGCCTATAATTATATCAATTCACAGGATGTATTCTCTGTTCACTATAGTTATTTCCAGAGTCTGTATTTTGCAAATCATACTCTCTTGTATGACTTAATTAACAGACATATTCAACTCAGCTATGGGATTCTGAAATGTATGTTTCAAATAAAAACCAACCTCTATGATGATTTACAGAAGAATATTTCTTTCTATATTGAGAACTTTAATACATGAACATAATAGAGTAATTTGTGTTCCCTTCCCCTTGTCCTTTCTAGACTCTTCTTCCCCACCATCCATCTCCCTGAGGATATACCTTTTTCAAAATAGTCATTTTTTCTATTTGGTTGTATCATGCCTTTGTACTCCTTTATCCTCTGTGTGAAAATGGTGATAGAACTGTGCTGGACTTGTGGGGGTATAAGTAACCACTGTAGAGTCATGAATGTACCACTCAGTTCATGTGAGGACAGCACCCTAAAGTACATCTATACATGCTGTGGCTCTTCCTTCCTTTTCTCCCCTCTATTACAATATTACATAAGTCTTGGAGGGTGTCATGAAAATCTCCTTTAGTGTTGAGCTTTCTATAGCCTCTCATTTTTTATTTCAGTGGTTTTGAATCTCCTCAATTTTTACAGCTTTTTGCAAAGAGATCATTCTCTTTCTAGCAGCATTCATAGTCTTTCTATGACAACTTCATCTAGGGTCCTTAAGCCCTGGGGGGTGAAGCAGATATGACACACTCAGTGATAAGCCCAGGGCTTCTTTTTCTCATTGTGATGCCTCTTCAAGAACCCTGGATTTTCTGCCATCCATAAAAAGATGGAATGACAATATTTCTAATCAAGCATCAATAATAGGGTAAGCATAAACCAAATAAAACGTGAGTGGAACATTAATACAAATAACTGTAAATAAACAGAGTCATGAAGAAAATGGTCTCCTTCCTTGAAAGGTTTCACAACAAATGATAGGCACAAACATACATACTTCAACATTAAGTACTAATATTAATTAAGTACACAGTTTTGTATTTTGGAAATGGCCATGGAAAGTGTGAAACCATGTTGAATTACCTGTGTGGAGCCCAATGGAGCCATGAAGATGAACCATGGGTTGCAGTGGACAGTCAATGGAAATGCCAGGACTGTGAGATGGCTGCCAAGGAACACTGCCAGCACTTGGAGAAGTTTTCTAGGACTGTGAGTAGCCTAACTGGATGGGTGGAATTGGAACTCCAAAGAGTTGTCACTGGTTTAAATGACTTGGAGACCTGTCACTGGTTAAAGTTGTTGGACTTGGAGCTACAGAGTTAATGTTTGCCCTGTTTAAATCTTGTATTTGTTGAATATTTTCTTGCTCTGCCCAATGCCATCTGTATGAATTTTTATTCTGTGTCATATTTTTGTTTTGTTTTGCTTTGTTTTGGTATTGTGGCTCAGTTAAAAGACCTTGGGCTATGGAAATATTTGAATATCATTTGGATTAATTAAAACATTAATTTTAAAAACTAGGATTAATGAAAAACTATGGGATTCTTTTTTTTTAATTTTTAGTTTTGTTATTGACAACTTCTGTACTTACAGACAATAAGCCATGATATTTCCCTACCATTCCTCATTTTCTCCTTCACAACTACATTTTCCATCATATCCTCCCTCTCTCTGTTAGGCTGCCTTTTATTTTGATAGCATTGTCTTTTTCTCCTATTAGTAAGGTCTTATGAAGTTATTGCTAGGCACTGCAAGGTCATGGATATTGAGTCCAATTTCTGTCTGGATAGTTGCATTGTAAGGAGTGGTGCCCTTCCTTTGGCTCCCACATTCCTTCTTCCACCTCTATAATGGACCCTGAACCTTGGAGGGTGTGGTAGAGATGTTTCAGGGCTAGGCCCTCCTCTGTCCCTTCTTCTCAGCATTATGTTGCCTTTTGGGTCATTCCAGTGGTCACCGCCATCTGAAGAGAAGCTTCTCTAACCAAAAGTGAGAGTAGCATTAATATACAAATATGAACATCAAGTGTAGAGCTTCCAGGGAAGTTTGGTGAGAACACTGTATGCAGGTAGCCAGACAAGAGCAGGCTTTATACCTCTAAGGCTCATTAACTCCCCTGCCATAGGCTTTTGATTAGGTTTTCAGTATGGCATGCATTCCCTCTCATAGAATGGGCCTCCAGTCCAATTAGAGAGCAGTTGGTTTCTCCCGGAGCAGACATGCCATTAATTACATCCATTCAGTCATTTGGCCTGTCTGGCCAAACCTTGAGGCTTCCAGTGCCCACTGTTTCCACCACTAATAACTTCTGTCTCTGATAGGGCTGCATGCAATGTAGCTTTTTCCAGCTTTCCCTTGGCTGGTCTGTAGGGAGAAGGATTTCAGCTAAGTACCAGTTTGATTTTTCAGTGACCTTGTGTCCTTTGCATGTAAAGTCTTCAGCAATAGGGTCTTGCCATCTGTTACATGTTAGAAACCAAGGTTCTTGCCAATAGCCTGTAATGCTTTGGAGACAACAGGGACACCCCTGACCATCAACTCACTGGAAGGTATCCCATCACTGGAACTGAAAATGTTTTAGTAGCACTCTATGACTTCTGGATGTGCCATTATCCAAAGACATAGGCTTTCATATGTCTTATTCAAAATATCTTAAATTGTGATTGACCTTCTCCCACCCTTCTCTTATGCAGTCTCTTCCCCTGGCTTCACTTAGGCCATTCTACTCCCTGTAATCTATTCTTCTTCTTACATATATAAAATACAATTCCCTGAAGTCCTTCCTTCACCCCTCCCCACCTTATAGCCTGGTCTCTTCTACTGATTTTTTGGTTCTAGCTCACACCCAAGTTTATATATTTGTAGCCAGGATCTACATATGAGAGAAAATATGTGATATTTGCTTTTTGGGCCTGGATTTTCTCACTTAGGATAACCCTCTCCTGATACATTCATTTCTCTGCAAATTTCATAATTACATTTTTCCTTACCTCTGAATAGAACTCCATTGAGTAAATGTACCACATCTTTGTTATTCATTCATCTGTTGAGGGATATCTAGGCTGGTTGCATTTCCTAGCTATTGTGAATACAGCAGCAATAAACTTGGTTGTGCAAATATCTCTAAAGTAGTGAGACAAGTCCTTAGGATATGTGTCTAGGAGTGCTATAAGTGGATCATATGATAAATGTATTTTTAGCTATCTCAAGAACTTCCACACTGCTTTCCACAATGTCTGCATCAGATTAAACTCCCACAAACAGTTCAGAAGCGTTCCCCTTATCTGCATCCTTGCCAACATTTATTGTAGTTGGTTTTCTTGATGGTAGCCATTCTGACAGGAGGGAGATGGAATCTCAAGGCAGTTTGAATTTCCATTTCCCTGGTAGCTAATGATATCCATATTTCTTCTTTTGAGAACTCTGTGTTTAGTTCAGTGGGCCATTTTTAATTGGGTTGTTTCATTTTTTTATTGTTTTGTGTTTGAGTTCTTTTTATATCCTGGATACTAGTCCCCTGTCAGATGTGTAGCTGGAAAAGATTTTCTCCCATTCTGTTGGTTGTGTCTTTGCCCTGTTCACAGTGTCCATTGCTGTGCAACAGCTTCATAATTTCATGTGAATTTACTTATTTTTTAGTGGCTTTATTTCCTGAGCAATTGGGGTTATATTCAGAAAGTCATTGCCTATGCCAATATGTTGAAGGGTTTCCCCTACCTTTTCCTCTAGCAATTTCAGAGTTTCAGGTCTTATATTAAGGTCCCTGATCCATTTGGACTTTATTTTTGTGCATGGAGAAGGCGAGGATCTATTTTCATACTTCTACAGATATATAATCAGTTTTTGAAGCAACACTCGTTGAAAAGGTTGTCTTTTTCTCCAATGAATATTTTTTGCATATTTTTTCAAAAAATCAGATGGCTCTAGCTGCATGGATTAACATCTGAGTCCTCTATTCTGTTCCACTGATCTATGTGTCTGTCTTTGTGTCAGTACCATGCTCTTTTTGTTACTGTGGCTTTGTAATATACCTTAAAATTGGGTATGGTGATTCCATAAGCCTTATTTTTGTTGCTCAAAATTTTATTGGCTATTAAAGTTTTTGTGCTTCCAAATTAATTTTAAGATTGCTTTTTCTATTCTGTGAGGAATGCCACTGGAATTTTAATGGGGATCACATTATATATGTAGTTTGCTTTGGGTAAGACTGACGTTTTCACAATATTGATTCTTCAAATCCAGTAACATGGGATGTCTTTACATTTTCTAGTGCCTTCTGCAATTTCTTGCTTGAATGTTTTAAAGTTTTCATTGTAGAGACTCTTCACTTATTTGGTTAAGTTTATTCTAAGGGACTTTATTTATTTATTTATTTATTTATTTATTTATTTTTGAGGCAATTGTGAATGGGAGAGATCCCCTGATTTCATCCTCTGCAAATTTGTTGTTAGTATATACAAAAGCTACTGATTTAAGTGTGTTTATTTTTTATCCTGCTACATTGTTAAAAGGGTTTATCATCTCTAACAGTTTTCTTATAGAGTCTTTAAGGTATTTTACATATAGAATTATATCATCTGTAAATAATGATAGCTTATCTCTTCTTTTACAATTTTTATCCCTTTTGTTAGTGTTTCTTGCCTTATGGCTATAACTAAGACTTCTAGTACTATAATAAATAAAAGTGGGGACAGTGGACACCCTTGTCTTGTTACAGAATTTAGTGGAAAAGCTTCAAGATTTTTCACCATTTAGTATTATGTTGGCTGTAGGTTTGTCTTAAATAGCTTTTATTATGTGAAATATGTTCTTTCTATTCCCAGTTTCTGCAGGAATTTTACCATGAAGGGATGTTGGACTTTGTGGAATGCCTTTTCTGCATCTATTGAGATTGATCATGTGAATTTTGTCCTTCAGTCCATGTACATAGTATATTACATTTATTGATTTGTGTATGTTGAACCAACCCAGCATCTCTGGGATAAAGTCTACTTGGTTAGGGGAATAATCTTTATGATATATGCTTATATTCTGTTTGCCAAAATTTTGTTGAGAATTTTTGCATCTATATTCATGAGATTGATCTGTGAATTTCTTTTTTTGTTCTGTCTCTGTCTGGTTTTCATATCAGAGTGATGCTGGCTTTGTAGAAAGAGTTCAGTAGAATTCCTTCCTTTTCTGTTTTATGGAAAAGTTTGAGAGGCAGTGATGTTAATTCTTCTATGAAGATCTGGTAAAATTCACCACTGAATTGGTCTGGGCCTGGACTTTTTTTATTTGGTTGACTTTTTATAACTGCTTGGATCTCTGTACTTGTAATATGTCTATTTAATTGGTTTATCTCATCTTCACTTAATTTTGGTAGGTCATATGAATCAAGGAAATCATCCATTTCTTTCAGATTTTCAAACTTAGAGTCAAATATATTCTTAAAGTGTGTACTTATGATTTCTGAATCTTTTTGGTATCTGTTGTAATGGTGCTTTTTTTCTTCTGTAATTTTATTATTTTTTGTTTCTTCTCTCTTCTGGTCAGATTTGCTAAGGATTTATCAAACTTGTTTATCTTTTCAAAGAACCAACTCTTTGTGTCATTGATTCTTTGGATTTTTTTGTTTGTTTGTTTCTATTTCATTAATTTCTGCCCTAATCTTTATTATTTATTCCTGTGTACTGATTTTTGGTTTGCCTTGTTACTTTGTTGGGGTGGCTTTGAATCTCACCAATGTTTACTGCCTTGATGTCTCCACAGTGTGCGATGGAGCTGGTGTTCTGGTCAGCTTGGCTGGATGCCCTGCCGCTGGGGGCTGAAATTGTTCTCCTAAAGTTCAGGGTTCTGATATTTGGGGGATGGGAGAGTGCAGGAAGCCTGAAGTTGTACTGGAACTGCTTAGCTGCTCCTACCTGTGTTCCTTTCAGCAGCTCCTTAGCTGATCTCTGCTGTCTCCCCTTCAGTTTTTTTTGACTTTGGAAGGAGGCTGAAGAGGTTGGAAAATCCTCTTGTTTGTTCTCTGCTCCTGTAGCTTGGTGCTGAGTGGGCAGAACCATGCAGGTGTGTGGATCATGTGGTTCAGGATTCTGGCCATTTTCCTCCTTTCTGGTAGATCTTGGTCTCTCATGATTCTCTGCTGTAGCTAATAAAAGCCTATGCACCTTCACTTTTTAGAGGAGTGTAGTTTGCTCTGGTTTTGCTTAAATGCCATGCTAGACTGGTTTGACATGGCTTCTATGCCACCATCTTACCTAAAAGTCCACCAACTATGTGAATTCTTAATGTTGGACTAAATTCATTGCATTTAACGTCACGTAAGGTTATCAGTTTATGGGGGCAAAGGGTGGAATGTGGTGATTTGATGCAAGTGGCTCCATAAACTTAGATATTCAAAAGGCAAGGTCCCCAGCAATTTGGGAATTGAAGCTTCCTGAAGGTTTATGGGTGTTATTGGCAGCTTCTTCTTGCCAACATTGGTCAGGTTATTTCTACACTCTGCTCACACCATCATTTTCCAACGACATTATGGAACTTCCTCTCAAGTCTGTAACCTTGTTTCCACACTAAAAAATATCTAATCAGAAAGCCTGGAGTAATAATCAGACATATACTTGTGACAGAGCTTTGAAAATTAAACATCTATGGAAATTACCTTTCATTGATCTCTGATATAGCAAAGCTATTAATTTTTTCTACCTAAAATTAATTTCTGTATAATATAGATTTATATATGTTGGTCCAATGTTGCATCCGACTCGACCAGAAAGGAAGACACAACCACCAGTTCTTCTTACAGCAGTTTATTCAGGCAACTTCAAGCTTCATCTCCCCCGAGCCTCGGGCGGGGCTTCCTTATAAGCGCACTCACTCCGCCCAATCACCCCAGGCAACGCAACCTCTCCAGTCAACAAGGCAAGCATCAGAAGCCAATGAGCAGCGGTGAGGGCGAGCTCCTCCAAATATGGAAGCATCAGAAGCCAATGAGCAGCGGTGAGGGCGAGCTCCTCCAAATATGGACTTGTTTGTCCCAAGCATAGAACTTTCCATCAGGCTCCATCTTTAGGGCTTGGCCCAAGGGGCTCTCCACAGCTCCCCCTTGTTTATTATTTTAAAAGGCGCAACAGCAGGACACAACGGGTGGAGGTAGAGGTCTAATCCCTGGTGTGCAAGTACCCTTTTCCCAGGGGAAGGAATATGAGTACAACCTTCATGCAATCAAACATGCCTCCCAGAGAGTTGCCCAACTGCTCGTAGGCAACCCCCTGTGCAGTGCTTTGCCTTGCACTCCGAGTGTGATGAATACTTAGGAAGCCACTATTTAAGGGCAGCAAGCCAAATCTGGGGAGACTGTCCTTCTATCGCAGCAAAGGCCTGAGCTATCATGGCAGAGGTGCGGGCCTGCGCCCTTTTGAGGCGACAAATACACCACATGCACACCACGCAAACTAATATCAGCATTCCCCCCAGGGCTCTTATGCCCGCCCACTCCTTTAGATGATTCACTGCAGCAGAGATCCATGTCGTTAGCCCAGTTGCCAGAGAAAGATCCACTTGAGTAGGAAAACCTTGAGACCAGCTTCCCTGCAATTGGGAGGATAAGAGCCTGGACAGATTAGCTGCTCTCGTATAATTTTGGTACTGAACAGAGGTAATACACAGTCTGGGTAGCTTCCATTCACAACCAAGTTGAGCAAGTTGCCATAAAGCATCAACTTGTTCCTGAACCAGGTCCACTCTTTGATTCAAAATCATAATGCCACCTTTTAGATGTGAATTAAGGCTCGCCTGTTTGTCAAGGGCAGAGGCTACAGTTACCGATAGGTTATTAAGCATCATAGCAATGGCAGCCATAGTAGCCCCCACTGCCGCCACTGTGATAGCTGCCACCGCAGCTGCTGTAATACCAAAGTCTCTCTTATTCCTAAAGAGGGTCACCAAAGATCCTCCCTGCTGCTTCAACCATCCTCGCGACAAAGTCTGAGGAAGGTTCAGTTGATCCTTGCACAATCTTGGTAAGATTACCCGATACTTCTCCCCTGTTGGGCAAAGCCTTCCATGCCCTAATAGCCATGCCATTTATCTGTCCATAAACCTCCTTTGGATATCCTGTTTGTGCATTGGCGAATCTGCCTTGCCCCATTAACATATCCCTGTCCCAAGGGGCGTGCCCTGCAGCCTGATTGGCAGCTGCTTGTGCATTTGCAAACTCAAACATGAATGCTCTCCAGTCTAGATATTGTCCGGGAGAAAGACAAGCTTTAGCCAGCCTAGACCAGTCATCAGGCACCATGCAATGTCTCTGCAAAGCTTCAACCTGAGCCACAGTAAAGGCAGCTGTTATGCCATATGTTTTCACTGATTCTGCCAAAGATTTAATGACTTTAAAATCCAGTGGCTCATGGAATCTGTTACCTGCCTAGTCTTGGAACACTGGGAACCCAATTTGTGAAGATCTAACCTCACGCCAAACGTCTGGGCAAAATGAAATTTGCTGAGTGAAAGAGCTCGAACGCTCCACCCCATAAGCAGGGGGTGCCGCAGACATACTTCCGACATCTTGTCCCTTTCTATTGCTGTTATACACTAACTTAGTATTTGGTGGGAGTTTCTGGGGTTTTACTTCCTCTTTATTAGGCTTCCAATTTTCTTGGAATGGAGCCAAGGAGGGATAAAGGCTAGTCCTTTCAAGCTGTTGCACGAGTCCCTTTGCTTCCTCTTCTGAATCTTCACTGGAACTACCAGAGGAAGAGATGCTTCTCTCGGACTGTAAAGATCTTTCCTCTCTTAACTGATCTAAGGCTTGTCTTCCTGCCTCTAAAGCACCATAGCACCTATCATCCTCAAGACAGCTCCTAACCATTTTCCAGACTGCTCTTACTCCTGGTTTTAATGTTCCATGTTCTCTAGCAAAATCTAAATCTCTTCCTAGTTTTTCCCAACTGGTCATTGTCAAGTTTCCCGACACGGCAAACCAGGGAGCTGCTGTATCACATTCCATCAAGAAACTTTGCAGGGTGGCTCTACTCAATTCCAACCCTCTAATTTGAGCAGTTCCTGCAACGCTGAATAGATCGGATGCGATGATGACGCACCCATAGTTTCAATTTTACCTTTCTAGCGCCTGCTTTCTGGCGTCCTAAATAGCCTCTAATTTTCAATTTTACCTTTCTAGCTCCTGCTTCCTGGCATCCTAAATAGCCTCTAATTTTCCTGAGGACCTTCCCCAAACCCTGGGATTGTAAGCCCAACTTACCGGGGACTTACCCTGCGCTCACCCCTGACTGTTGTAAGTTCTGAACTCTTCGGTGGGGGAGTCGGTTCCCCGTATGGGCCACCACTTGTCACGTCCGCCTCGACCAGCAAGGAAGACACAACCACCAGTTCTTCTTACAGCAGTTTATTCAGGCAACTTCAAGCTTCATCTCCCCCGAGCCTCGGGCGGGGCTTCCTTATAAGCGCACTCACTCCGCCCAATCACCCCAGGCAACGCAACCTCTCCAGTCAACAACCTCTCCAGGCAAGCATCAGAAGCCAATAAGCAGCGGTGAAGGCGAACTCCTCCAAATATGGACTTGTTTATCCCAAGCACAGAACTTTCTGTCAGGCGCCATCTTTAGGTCTTGGCCGGAGGGGCTCTCCACAGTCCAACTGATAGATTACAGTGGAAAGGAGTACAGGGATGAAGTAGAATGAGCCTCCTGGGAGGCAAAGAAATACATACATACATACATACATACATATATATATATATATATATATATATATATATATATATATATAATTTGTATTTTGTTTTTGATGTAAGGTCTCACCCTAGCCCAGACTGACCTGGAATTTATTATGTAGTCTAAGGCTGGCTTCAAACTCACAGCAATCCTCCTACTTCTGCCTCCCAAATGCTGGGATTAAATGCATTGCCACAATATTTGATGAATAATCTATGTTTTAATTTTTTAATTATTTCATTTTTCTGACTAGGTAAAAGAACATCTATTTAATGAATGTCAACATCCAAGACAACCCAAAAGCAATTGATTTTTCTCTGTTTTTTTTTTAATTTTTATTTATTTATTTATTTGAGAGTGACAGACACAGAGAGAAAGACAGATAGAGGGAGAGAGAGAGAATGGGCGCGCCAGGGCTTCCAGCCTCTGCAAACGAACTCCAGACGCGTGCGCCCCCTTGTGCATCTGGCTAACGTGGGACCTGGGGAACTGAGCCTCGAACCAGGGTCCTTAGGCTTCACAGGCAAGCGCTTAACCACTAAGCCATCTCTCCAGCCCAATTTTTCTCTGTTTTTGCCCCATGTTAAAAGTGAAACTTTTGTGTCAGTGTAGAAAAGCTTTAAGAAGCTAATTATATTGCTTGACCTGTAAATGCAACTGGCCACAATCCTGGTGAGATCCAGGACTTGGGAGGAGGATCAGATTTTATTGGTTAGAATTACTTTAAAGACTCTATGTCTGGTCCTAGGTGGCTCAAAAAACAATGCATAAATGAGTTATAAAAAATAGTGAACATGTATAGGAAAGGCTTAAAATCTAAGAAGCTAGCACATTATAGTCTGTGATGGAAAGTCAGACATCTTTTGTCTTTTTTTTATTTCTGAATATCAAATAAACTTTAATTGGATCTAAAGGAATAATATTTTAAAATCCTCATACTCCATGGGTTCAATATAGGAAAATTACTGAAAAGTCACAACTGTTATAAACTGATGCTGATTTTCCTTCTGATAAGATTTCCCTTTTCTTTTTTTTTTTTTCCCTCTTTTGAAAACTTTTAAGATGATTTTATTTTTATTTACTTGACAGAGAGATAGAGGTAAACAGTGTGTGGGGTAGGTTGGGGGGAGGGGAGAATGGGTTCTCCAGGGCCTGCAGCTGCTGCAAATGAACTCCAGATGCATGCACCACATTGTGTATCTGGCTTCTGTTGGTCCTGGGTAATCAAACCTAGGTCCTTTGTCTTTGCAGGCAAGCACCTTAACTGCTAAGGAAGCCCTCCAGCCCAAGTTTTCCCTTTTCAAGAAAGACGTAGTAAGGAGTGGCCAGTATGGGTATTTGTCAGGAAAACCTACAGTAAAGGGCCCATTGCTCAGTCTAAGATAACCTGAATCTACCACAGATGCCTAATAAGCATCTTGAGGACCAGACAATAGGGAGGGTGGAGCAGTTGTGTGGGGCAGGTGTGGGGGGGTTAAAATGGTAATGGAAGGGCTGAAGAGATGGCTTAGTGGTTAAGCACTTGCCTGTGAAGCCTGATGACCCCGGTTCGAGGCTCGATTCTCCAGGACCCACGTTAGCCAGATGCACAAGTGGGCACACGCGTCTGGAGTTCGGTTTGCAGTGGCTGGAGGCCCTGGTGCACCCATTCTCTCTTTCTATCTGCCTCTCTCTCTCTCTCTCTCTGTCACTCTCAAATAAGTAAAAATAAACAAAAATAAATCTTTTTTAAATGGTAATGATACCATCAAATTCTATATCCAGAAAGACAGACTAAAAGGTTGAACCTTCATGAGGTCTTAGAGGGAACACCTGAATCACAGAGCCCTGGAGAGGGTATGTTGACCTTAATCTTCTCATGTTTCTCTGTCTCTGTATCTCTCTCCTCTTTCTCTCCCTCCCTCTCCCTCTTTCTCCCCCTTTTCTTTCTTTATCTTTTATATTACCTATATTTTTCTTCCTTCTTTTCCCTTAGTGCTGGCCTGTAACTCCCAGTCCCAGCATGTGTTTAACATCAACAATGAGCTGTTTATCAGAGAGACCTACAAGTTTTCCCAACAGTAGACAGATTTCTGCCAGAGTACTTGATGACCCACTAAAGGTTAATGGTAAGATGCTACTGCTGAAGACACAATAGGCTGTTGGTACAGAACATGGACTGACCTGGCTACAATATGCAAGAGAGTCATTCCCCAGACAGTTAGCTTGTCTAGTGTCAGAAGGTGCTACATGAGTGACTTGGGGAAAATGGCCATCAACTGTCCAAGCAACTTGTGGTCTAAGCTACTTATCCACAAACAACATGATGTGATGCTTTCCCAAGTGCAAAAGTGGCACACAGCCATGGTGGGTAACCAACTGTTCTTAATTTGACTAATTGATCCATTCAGTGGAATGGATCCCATAGCTGGAACTGGTAAACAAGTCAGAACCATATCCAAAAAATGATTTTGCTTTCCAATATCAAGCTCCCACAAATCATGGGCTACAAGAGGGCCTATACTTAGTAAGTTCTCTCTAAAATAATAATGGTTATCCCATTTATCTGGTGCTGACTTCACTCTCCATTGGAGAGTTTGCTTCTCTTTTTCAGATGGACACAAAACCAGAGGAGAAAATCAGCACATAGCACTTCACCAGGGCCCCAGCTGAAACCATAGAGTAACTGGGGAAATGAGCAAGAGAGCTCCTTTCTTGGTGAGCCCGGTATCAGCACAAAGGTAAAGAAGATAGACAAAGAACTCCCAACTCCTACAAAACCAGATATCCAGAGACACAGAGGCTCCCAAGACCTCATCACTGAAGTAGACCTAAAACGAACCCAACATGGCTCAGGGAAATTTGCCGAAAGATTGTTGAGAGCCACAAGTTGGGTCATTATGAACAGAGGCATTGCCACTTCTCCATTACAATGTAAGATCCACATTTCACAATGAGGATGGTCCCTTCAGAAAGGGGAAGGACAGGGAGGAGGCTAAGTATGGTACCATCATTGCTGTATACACATTGTGTACATAACTTAAAAAAAATAGTGCCCAAGAAAAGCAAATCATGTAGTACTCAAAGACAAGGAATCTGTAATCCATGGAACAATTTATTAAAAGAGAACCAGAAGTTGAAGTATAATAACCCAACTTATTTTTCAACTTTAAGAAAATTATTATTATTATTATTGTTATTTTACAAAGCAAGAATATAACATTTTATTTATTCTGATCGTGAGTATTGCCAGCATATACATGTATTTAGGTAATACATATAAAATGATAAACTGCAGGAAGAAATACTGGTCAGAACTGCCTTGCAGCACATATTGAGTTCTGAATTTGTGGTAAATATACCTCCCCACACACTGGGGTAAGCACCAGAGAAACCCCAGAGGTGTATGTCACTCAAAGCACTGCCTTTCTCCCACTTACAATGCAATTGACAGAGTTATGGTATGGTCACTGGTGTCTACAACATGGGACACTAAGTAGTCTGAACCATAGCACAGTGAATTAATATGAATATGGTTCTTTGCATTGTCTCCATATAGTTTCCTTGTAAAAGTAGGAGTCAACATCAGGGTCTATCTCTACTGAGTAACACTCCGGTTATTGCTTGGCCATCTGAACTGGAGATATAATTTGAACTCTGCTGGCAGCTTATGGTCTAAGTAGAATCTATCTGAGAAGTAAACTCATCAGAGACGACAGTTTGCATGGATAGTACTGTCAGGGTCTCAGTGTAGTGTGTGCCATGTGCCTGCTGGGTAAAGTCGGATGAGTTGAACTGAATCTCCTTACAGCAGCATGGGCATGGTGCAGATGAAGGGCTTCACACAGGTGGTGCTCTGATAGTAACTTGCTGGAAACTTCCTATAAACATTCTTGTCATCTAGTACCTGTACTTCAAAGGGAAAATATTTCTTCAGGTTTTTTGATGACCATAACAAGGAAAGGAAGTTTAATTCCCAGTGTTTTCTTAGGGTCTGCAGGACGTGTGATATATGTAGTGCTGACATTTGTTTCCTCAATCTCCAGCACCAGGTGCTGAATGTCATTGTCAGTGACTCTTGATGTGGCCATTCTGTACCTTTTCATCGCAGAGAGCTTGCTGCAGATGCTGTCGAGGATGGAGAGGAAGCTGGTCTGGAACGTGTTTTTGAACTTCTTGCTGGCTGTCTTCCTGGACAGCTGCTAGGCCTGGGAGGAGTAGATATCGCACCCAGTGACAGAGGAAAACAGGGGTCCCTGGTTACAGAGAAAGGACACAGTACTCCCCACCTGCAGTCGCCGACGCCCAGGCATGGCCGTGGGATGCTTGGGTCAGTGAACAGCATTGTCCACACAGCCACATCTAGAGTGAGGCCACAGTAACTCAAGAAAACTATTTAAGAGAGTAGTAATACAGGGCTGGAGAGATGGCTTACAAGGGGGGCTGGCATCTGGAGTTTGTTTGCAGTGGCTGCAGGCCCTGGCACACCCATTCTCTCTCTCTATCTTCCTCTTTCTCTCTGTCTTTCACTATTAAATAAATAAATAAAACAGAACCCCAAAACAACATTTTTTTTTTTTTCAAAGAAGAGACTAGTGAGATACATTATATTGGTATACCAATTTTCAAGACAAATCAGAATGATTAAATACCTAAAAGACCTGGGGTGTCTGGTGAGAGAACAGAATGACATAATGGCATTTTAAGAGAATTACTCATTTATATAGGATGTACATAATTTAAGTAAAGCACTTCCTCATGACTACCTGATTGATATAGGTTAATAATTTTCACAATAGTTGCAATTTTAGGAGAAATTTTTCAAGTTTTCTCAAAGTTAGGGAAAAAAAATTAATGTTTTTCTAGTCCTTACCTTTCTTATCATTACCAATGTATGCTTTAGAGTTAGAGTATCATGGATTCTTAAGTGATCTCGTCTAGCATAAGGTTAAATAACTTATCCAAAATCATGCATATAAGAAAATACGGTAAAATCAGGTATGGTGATACCACCAGCCTCTTTTTTGTTGCTCAGTATTATTTTAGATATTCGAGGTTTTTTGTGATTCCAAATGAATTTTTGGATTGTTTTTTCTATTTCCATGAAGAAAGCCTTTGGAATTTTGATAGGGATTGCATTAAATGTGTAGATTGCTTTAGGTAAGATCGCCATTTTCACGATATTGATTCTTCCAATCCAGGAACAAGGGATGTTTCTCCACATTTTAGTGTCTTCTGCAATTTCTCGCTTGAGTGTTTTAAAGTTCTCATTGTATAGATTCTTTACTTCCTTGGTTAGGTTTATTCCAAGGTATTTTTTTTTTTTTAATGCAATCGTGAATGGGAGTGATTCTCTGATTTCATCCTCTGTGTGTCTATTGTTAGCATATATGAAGGCTACTGATTTCTGTGTATTTATTTTGTATCCTGCTACATTGCTGTAGGTTTTGATCAGCTCTAACAGCTTGCTAGTAGAGTCTTTAGGGTCCTTTATGTATAGAATCATGTCATCTGCAAATAATAACTTGATTTCTTCCTTTCCAATTTGTATCCCTTTTATGTGTGTCTCTTGCCTTATTGCTATGGCTAAGACTTCCAAAACTATATTAAATAAAAGTGGGGACAGTGTACACCCTTGTCTTGTTCCTGATTTTAGTGGAAAAGCTTCCAGTTTTTCCCCATTTAGTAATATGTTGGCTGTAGGCTTGTCATAAATAGCCTTTATTATATTGAGATATGTTCCTTCTATTCCCAGTCTCTGTAGGACTTTTATCATGAAGGGATGTTGGATTTTGTCAAATGCTTTCTCTGCATCTAATGAGATGATCATGTGATTTTTGTCCTTCAACCCGTTTATGTAATGTATTACATTTATACATTTGCATATGTTGAACCACCCCTGCATCTGTGGGATAAAGCCTACTTGGTCAGGGTGAATGATCTTTTTGATATACTCTTGTATTCTGTTTGCCAATATTTTGTTGAGAATTTTTGCATCTATGTTCATGAGGGAGATTGGTCTATAATTAGATCAGTGGAACAGAATAGAGGACCCAGATGTAAGCCCAAGTAACTATAGCCACCTGATATTCGATAAAAATGCCAAAAACACTCATTGAAGAAGAGACAGCCTCTTCAGCAAATGGTGTTTTGAAAACTGGATATATATCTGCAGAAGGATGAAAAAAGATTCTTCTCTCTCGCCATGCACAAGAATTAAGTCCAAATGGATTAAAGACCTTAACATCAGACCGGAAACTTTGAAACTGCTAGAGGAAAAAGTAGGGGAAACCCTTCAACATATTGGTCTTGGCAAAGACTTTCTGAATACAACCCCAATTGCTCAGGCAATAAAACCACAGATTAACCACTGGGACCTCATGAAATTACAAAGATTTTGCACCACAAAGGACATGTGAAAAAAGCAAAGAGGTAACCTACAGAATGGGAAAAAATCTTCGCCAGCTATGTATCTGATAGAGGATTAATATCTAGGATATACAAAGAACTCAAAAAGTTAAATAATAAGGAATCAAACAAGCCAATCAAAAAATGGGCTATGGAGCTAAATAGAGAGTTCTCAAAGGAAGAAATACGAATGGCATATAGGCATCTAAAAAAATGTTCTACGTCACTAGTCATCAGGGAAATGCAGATTGAAACTACATTGAGATTCCATCTCACTCCTGTCAGATTGGCCACCATCATGAAAACAAATGATCATAAATGTTGGTGGGGATGTGGAAAAAAAGGAACCCTTCTTCACTGCTGGTGGGAATGCAATCTGGTCCAGCCATTGTGGAAAACAGTGTGGAGGTTCCTAAAACAGCTAGAGATTGATCTACAATATGACCCAGCTATAGCACTCCTAGGCATATATCCAAAGGACTCATCTCATTTCCTTAGAAGTACATGCTCAACCATGTTTATTGCTGCTCAATTTATAATGGCTGGGAAGTGGAACCAGCCTAGATGTCCCTCAACAGACGAGTGGATAATGAAGATGTGGCACATTTATACAATGGAGTTCTACTCAGCGGTAAAGAAAAATGAAGTTATGAAATTTGCAGAAAAATGGATGGACCTGGAAAGTATTATACTAAGTGTGGTAACCCAGGCCCAGAAAGCCAAGCGCCACATGTTCTCTCTCATATGTGGATCCTAGCTACAGATGACTGGGCTTCTGCGTGAGAATGAAAATACTTAGTAGCAGAGGCCAGTAAGTTGAAAAGGAGACATAAAGGGTGGAGAAAGGAAGGGAGGAGGATACTTAATAGGTTGATATTGTATATATGTAATTACAATGATTGTAATGGGGAGGTAATATGATTGAGAATGGAATTTCAAATGGGAAAGTGTGGGTGTGGGGAGGGAGGGAATTACCATGGTATATTTTATAATCATGGAAAATGTTAATAAAAATTAAAAAAAAAAAGAAAATATAGCTGGGAGTGATAGTGCACGCCTTTAATCCCAGCACTCAGAAGGCAGAGGTAGGTGGATTGCTGTGAGTTCAAGGCCACCATGAGATTACATAGTGAATTCCAGGTAAGCCTGAGCTAGAGTGAGACCCTACCTCAAAAAACCAATATACATATAAATAGTTTGGGGGGTTGCATTGATGGCTCAGATGTTAAGGACACTTGCTTTCAAAGCCTGCTAGCCCAGGTTGAATTCCACAGTACCCATCTAAATCTGGAAGCATAAAGTGGTTCATGAGCTTCCTGTTCACAATAAGCTGCAAGAGACCTGTCACTGCCATACTCACACACTCTCTTGAATACATAAATAAAAATATTGAATAATAAATATTGTCAAAAATCTTAGGTTATCTCAACATTGGAAATTGTTGGAAGAAAAGAAAAATGGAAGGTAAAATACTACTATTATTGTGCTCTTTTTCAAAATTAGGCAATAGAAAATCATGAATTCTAGAAACGTATGGGGAATAAATGTTAGACTATTTTAATAAACTAGGATAACTACCAAAAAAGATACATGTGAGCAAAATAAAAAGGTTGAAATTTATACTGGATGTCACCTAACAGAGTTTGCACTAATTATCTATTACCTAAAATTTTCAGAATTGTTATTCTAGGGGCACTAAAAGCTGATGTCTGCATGCTGGAATAATTTTCTTTAAAGTAACATTGGTCCTGATATTTGACACTCAACATACTTAGCCATTTTCCTCCAGAAAAGTACACCAATTTTCTCAGGTATGTGTCCAATAGAATCATAGGACTGTTGGGTCCATGCTAGGTTATATTGGTTCTTATTTGCTCTACTCTGTATTCCTACTTTTCCCTTGACAAAGCTGCCATTTACCCGCATGAGGACTGATTCTATTGTGTAAGCACTGCTCTAGCACTGTTTTGTGATCACTTCCATATAAGGCTCCTACACTCACACACTCACTTGAGAGAACTGATAACCCTGCTCAAACAAGTAGAGACATCTTTAATGGGGTATGTCTCCTTTAAGTCTCCAAAATATCTTATGCTACAAGGTGAAGCTATAGGACTGGCGGGGCTCCTTCCTGCACAGGTAGTGCCGAGGGAAGGACCAGGCCTGCTGGTTCCTCTGTCACGCGCACTCTCAAAGGTGATTGGTTGAGAGGATTCCGCCCATGAAGGTCAATGATACGGAGACACTGGTGTACTTGCAAAGGAGTTTACTGTGATGAAAGTCACACAAAAGCAAGTCCAAACTATCACAACTAATATTATAGCTAATATAATATATAACCAAATTATATTCATCATTACTAACACAAGAGTATTTCTAACGAGTCTAACATGTATACAACCTGATAACGCGAGACTTGGGCTGCAGTAACGCGAGACTTGGGCCGCGACGTCTCGGACGCTTTATGACCTGGCAACGCGGAGTGTGTGCTGCGACTTTTCTCTCAGTTCGCGGTGTTTCAAGCCGGAGTCTTGATCGTTTGGACAGCATGTCGGGCAGATGAATTCGGATCGGTGATGCGTCTCGTGGAGGTCTCGGTCCGGACTGCTGAGCAACCTTTCAGTCAGTCATAGTGTCGGGAAGACTGAAACAATGGTTGCTGAGCAGCTGGGGTTTTTATACTTTCTACTACTTATCTAATGTTCCACACACACCTGCTAATCTCCACTATGTCACCGCACACAGCTTAGTCTTAGTTTTTGCTTACAAGGTTTGACTTTGCATTTTTACTCTCACAAAAAAAAAAACTTATTTATCTAAACTGGCCCTGGACCATATGCTGGTCCTTACATGCTCATAACATTCCTCCCTAGGGGTTGAGGGGATGATGAGCATCGGATGACTCAGAAACCTCTCCTGGCCACTGGAGAAAAACCACACTGAGTGGGGAGTCTTTGCAATGCAGGAACAACTCGCTTTATTACTCTGAGCAGTTGCTTATATCATGTTGGGGACGAAGGCGGGATTTTAGGGTTGGAGAAGAGGTAAGGGCCAATAGTAAACTTTAACTATTGAAATGGTAATTACAATTACCAGGAGGAAGTAGCAGGCCAGAAGCCCTTAGGCATCCTGCTGAGTCATAGCTGGCCAGAGACAGGTCGCCAAACTTTAGCTAGGCTCAGGAAGTTCTACTAGGCCTCACGCCTGGGCCTTTCAGGGCCCAACACAGGACTTAGCCATGTAACTCTCTGTGCTGTTGAACAAATGTTGGAAAACAACAAACAATAATACCATGTGCCCATAAGGAACAATGGTGCAGTGACTATAGCAGGAGGAGAGGAGAGACAGGGAGGTTTCCCCTTTTTGTTCTGAGAGGTTTAAAGTGGGACTATATTTATCTGTCTATCTATCATCTGTCCATTTATCCACCTATCTACCATCAGTCCATCTATCATCTCTCTCTCCCCTCCTCCCTCCCTCCCTCTCTCTCTCTCTCTCTCTCTCTTTTTCTCTCCCTGTCTACCTATCATGTATCTATCCATCATTTATCTCCTTGTCACAGGAAATTTTCCCTGGATAGAGGCAAACACAGATCTATTCATCCCAGCTAGGGTTCACACAACAGACCAAAGTACAATTATAACAAAACTAGTTTGGGGGAACCACTGATTTTATGGATGTTAGGTTCTAGAGCAGGATGAGACATTTCTCACAGGCGCAATGGATGACTCAAAGGCAGCTGCATCACTGGAAAGTCCACCATACCATAGAGGATGATTTACAGAAGCTGCATCTGTGGAGCAAACTGCCTCCCCACTACCCACAGACAGATCAGCTGCTCAGAGAGTCTAGAGTTTATTATATGATTTTCAGGCAACTCATTTGGACAGGCTCTTCCCAAAATGTCCTTTCATCTTTATATAGCAACAAGGAGGGCCTTACACCTTTTTCCAAGACTTGTTGACTTCCTGAGTCTCATTCTTTCTCCCAGGAACAGTTGTTTCCATTGCCAAGTAACACTGGTCAAAGTCTACCCCTCAACAGTTGTTTACCTGCGGTTCTGTGAACTTTTAATTTTCAGTTTTTCCAAACTTGACCTCCTGAATCTCTAGAGCCCTTCTTCCCTTCAGGATGGACTATTTTATTTTAGGAGAATTTGAAATACAACAGCTCCTAAGCAGAAGAAACAGCATTATTTTTTGAAGTAAATTTTATAGCAAAAATCATACTTAAATAGAACTATTGATACCAAATCCAATTCAGGAATTCATTGCATATGAGTAGTGAATTGTGTTAAGGAAAGCTTTTCAGATTTTAGTTCTGATCAGAGTTGTGAATTATTATGGAATGAATTATTGATGGAAAGTATGGTAGATGAATGTGATAGTAATGTTACTGTTAGAGCGAAGGTGTGTAGTGGTTTGATTCAGGTGTCCCCCCATAAACATAGGTATTATGAATGCAAGATTCCCAGCTGATGAAGATTTGGGAATTAACACCTCATGGAAGCAGTGTATTGTTGGGGGAAGGTTTATGGGTGTTGTAGCCAGTTTGCTAGTATTTGTCACACTCTCCTTCTGCTGTTGTGCATCTGATGTTGGCCATAAGTGATGTCCACCCTCTACTCATGCCATCATTTTTCTTAGCCATCATGGAGCTTCCCTCAAGTCTTTAAGCCAAATTAATACCTTTTTTCCCACAACCTGCTCTTGGTCAGGTGTTTTATGCCAGCAATATGAATCTGACTGAATCAGAGGGAAAACTCAAAGAATGCATTAAGGTATAAAACCTAATGATGTATTCAGGGAATAAGGAATTTAATAGATATTATAAATGTGTTTCAAACTATACATATGTATAATATTATAAAATACATCATAAATATATACTAAAATATAAATATATATGTATTATAAATAATAAATAAATATATAAGTAGATATATGTTATATATTATATATTACATGTATATCAATAGCACCAAAGCAGTCCCAAGTAGTGTATATCTTGAGTAAATATGGGAGAAATAAATAAATGAGTCTATTGATTATTATAAAGTGGGAATGGGAGAAATCAAATGAAGAAGAGAAAGGTAGTAAAATTTAATCATTTTCTTATGTCTCCTATTAAGATACTTTGATTCTGCCTTGTAGCAAGTTCCATGTGAGTCAAGATCACAGGAGTGCTTACATTTTTTTCAAGGTTTCTGTGAATGCCATATAGAATTTACCAGAAAGGAGAAATACTGCAGCAATATAATTTCTAAGCACAGATTTTGTTTACAAATTAACACTCAGTTATACTTCCTAAAAAGGAACTGATTAGAGAAGAGTTTTATTTAAAATTGTAGAAATACAGCAGAAAATAAAAATGGCAATCTGAAGGATCCTTTTGCATGTGGAAACCCTTCAACTAAAAATGAAACTTGAAAAATAATGCAATCACAACTTAAAGTGTTTTAAATATCCTCATTTACCTCAACATTAATTTCCTCATCTTACCAGCTCAATTGCATTTCCATTGCAAATAGGTCTACCTTGATGATTTGTAATCAATTTTATATTTATATTGTGATAACATAAACTTGTGGTTTGATGACTAAATCACTTAATGCAATAATTTTACTACATACATTTTCATAATTGCTATGTCCAAAAGATGTTTGTGTACACAGCTTGAAAAAACAAAAGGGTAATTTGGGTGATAAAACTTCTTTATTCTAAAGCTATAATTCTAAATTGACTTCTAGTTAATTGAGAATAAGCAAAGTATCTCACACCAATATTAATGCAAACACAATCCCTTTGTATAAAACATTGAGTTACATGATTAAAATGTAAATTGGGCTGAAGATAGGGCTTAGCAGTTAAGGTGCTTGCCTGAGTAGCCTAAGGACTCATGTTCAACTCTCCAGGTCCCAGGTAAGCCAGATGCACAGTGACACAAGTGTGCAAGGTAATACATGTGCACAAGGGGGTACACACATCTGGAGTTCAATTGCAGAAGCTGGAGGCCCTGGTACACCAATTCTTTCTTCCCTCTCTCTCTCTCACTCTCACATTAAAAATAAAATGGCAGTTGGTTGGGCTTGTCTCAAAAAATGCCATGAATTTATGTTATATATATGACTTATCAGTGTAAAATTTAATTTCTTTATCTTTGGCATAGAAGGATAAGAAATCTCAAATTCTGTCCTTATTATACTCATGAAAAATGAATGCAACTTATTTGTAAAATGCTATATGTATTAATTGTTAACACAACAATAACCGTCATGATATCATGGGATTTGTATACTTGCATGTGGATACTACTATGGGCAGATTCTAAGCAACAAGAAGAGACTGGATGTTAAATGTTCAGATTCAAAAACTTAGAAGATTAACCTAAAAATAAATTAGTGAGGTCTAATACTAGTAATATCATTAGGATTATTTTATAATCCCCATGTTATGCATGAAGTACAGGTGACTCAGGAAGGCTGAGCCATCATCTTAAAGCTCTGATGACATGTACAGCACTTAATTATAAGGATTTGGCAGAGACTTACAATAGGTAGAAATTATGCCACAAGCTCTTAAAAGGCAGCTTCCTTCCCTTGATCTCTGAATCTGAATTGACAGTGGTTTCTTTGTAGGATTAGTTTCTAAAACAGTATTCAAGTCTTTTTATTCTTCCTCCTTCTTGTCTTTCCCTTTCCTTCTCCTTTCCTTAATCTTAACCCTCCCTTCTTCCATTTTCTCTTTCTTTCTTTTCCTCCTTCCTTTCTTTTTTTCTCCCTCCCTTCCTCACTCCCTTTCTCTTCCTTCCTTCCTTCATTTTTCTCTATATCTTTCTTATTTCCTTTTTTTTTTCCCTTTCTTTTTCCTGTGTTCTGTGAGATAAGATTGCATCATGTAGCCTAAGATTCTTGATCGCTTTGCATCAGATAGTGGGTACTGGCACTGCAAGTGTGATCCAACATGCATCAGACACCAGGTGCTGGGATTGCAGGTACGTATCACAGAACTTTATAATTCACAGTGGAAAGTTTTAAAAAATAACTATTATATTTTATCTAAATTTGGTAGTCCTTTAGCATTGTTTGAAATATCACTATAGCTACTTTCTTAGCAATTCCTCTAATCCAATTAGCATTTCTTTTTGGTCTGCATTCTGAAATGCATAAAAATGTCTTGAAAGATTTGTTCAAACTTTCCTGTTGATATTGAAATATATGTAAAATATAGATTTTTTTTTATTTCTATATATCCACAAAGAACTTCGAATAAACATTTTAAGTATTTTATTATGTATTTTATACTGTTGTTTCTCTTCAATGTGTATAAAATTTTCACCTTTTGACATGAATTTTAATTTTATATTTGAGGCATATAGCATGATTTTTTTATATTACTGCAACTACCTTCCATTCCCATTATGACTATGAAGATTAACTATTTAAATTACAAGTGAACATTTTAAAAACATAATTAATATGAATATTTTAAATAAATTAAAAGTAATTGCAATACTTTACTTTGATAATAATACAATCATATTTATTAAATGATATTAAATATTAAATAATATTTAAATAAAATAAAAGTACTTAAATTATTTAAAACTCTTTGGTAGCTTTCTTTAACTATAAAATTAAAACATGCACAATTGCCTATAAATTAATAGTATTTATTATAAATCTGGCACAAAACAGAAGATCATTTCTGAAAATAATGACATACAGTTTTGTTATCTGCTGTTTGAAATATATTTTGTGGAATTTATGTTAAGTTCCATGTAAAGCAATGGATAGATGGGTTAGTAGTTATGGCATTTGCCTGTGAAGCCAAAGGACCCAGGTTTGATTCCCCAAAATCCACATAAGACAGATGTACAAGGTGTCACATGTATCTGGAGTTCACTTGCAACAGCTGGATACCCTTGTGTGCCCATTCTCTCTCTCTGCCTCTCTGTCTCCCTCCCTCCCTCCCTCCCCCCCCATATAAAAAAAATCATGAAGAACACAAAGGAAGGAATAATTATAAAGAAATTTGGGTAAATGTATGTTTGAATATTTCAAACACATATTTCTCTTCCACCTATTATTAATAGGTATTCCTTTTATTTATCTTCTTAGTATATGTTGACTGGCTTGATAACGTCCTCCAGTGATCTGACTCTTATGTATCTTTCATTAGACTGCTATTTAAATGACTATCCCTTTAAATTACTTTCTTTTGTGTTGCCATTTTATATATGTGGGCTTGAGAGATGTCTCTGAAGTTAAAATCATTTACTTGCAAAGCCTGCCCATTCCATTTCATCCCTGGCTCATTCCCAGTACTCACTTAAAGCCAGATGTACAAAGTGATGCATACATCCAGCATGCATTTGCAGTAGCAAGATGCCCTGGTGCCGGCATTCTCTTTCTCTCTCTACAAACAAATGCATAAGTTTTGCAAAAAAAAAAAAAAAAAAAAAATATATATATATATATATATATATATATATATATATATATATATATATATATGTTATAGGTTGATTTCTTTGTTTTTATGTCTTACCAATCTGTTTTGATCATTCTTTTTTTTATTAGTTTTCTATTCAGTAAATATAGGCAGTTTGGTACCACTATTAGGCTAATCCGTGGCCTACCGCCCCTCCCCTTTGGCCCCTTCTTGTTGAGGTATGGGTCATGCATTGTGGGGTTACCCCACAGTTATTGGCCCAATAAATGTCTCTATACATCATGACCCAACATGTGGCTCTGACATTCTTTCTGCCCCCTATTCCACAAAATTTCCCTGAGCCATTTTGGGTTCATTTTTAGTCTGCTTCAGTGATGAGGTGTTGGGGGCCCATAAGGCTCTCGCTCTCTGATTTGGTAGGAGTTGGTTTTTCTCTGTGTTGGTCTCCTTCCCCCTTGTGCTGGTATCTGGTTCATCAGGAAAACAGCACCCTTGCTTGTTTTGCCAGTTGTCCTTGGTTTCAGCAGGAGCCCTTTTGAGATATGATGGGGTGGCTCTCTCCTTAGGATCTGCATCTATCTGAAAAAGAGAAGCAGATTCTCCAATGGAGAGTAAGTTAACACCAGGACAAATAAAATAACCCTTACTTTTTTTTATAGAGAGTTTAGTAGGTGTAGGACCTCTTGTAGCCCATGATTGATAATAGCTTGATATTGGAGAGTGGGCTTATGTTTGGATATGGTTCTGACTTGTTTCCCAGCTCCAGCTATGGGTCCCATACCACTGAGGGGATCAGTTAGCCAAATCAAGAGCAGTTGGTTCCCCACCATGGCTGTGTGCCACTATTGCATTTGTGTGGGCATCACAACAGGTTATTTGCTGCTAAATAAGTTAGACCATGAGTTGCTTGGACAGATATTGGTCATTTCCCCCAGTCGCCCATGTAGCACCTTCTGGCACTAGACACACTGACTGACTGGGGACTGAGTCTCTCCTGGCTTCCAGCAATACCTTTCCATTTTATGTGTCAGATGCATATGGTGTCTTCAGCAATAGGGTCTTACCACTAACCTTTGGTGGGTCATCAAGTACTCTGACAGAAATCTGTCATTCTTTTAGGAAACCTTGTAGGTTTCTCTGATCCAAAGTTCATTGTGGATGATAGCCCCATGCTGGTACTGGGAGTTACAGGTCAGTGCCCACTAAGAAAATAAATAAAAAGATAACTAATATACAAGAGTTAGAGGGAGAGAGCGAGAGAGAAAGAGGGAGAGGGAGAGGGAGAGGGAGAGGGAGAATGAGGGAAGGAAGATGTAGAAGATTAAGGTTAGCCTTGATCCTACACTCTCCACTGTCTTGTGATTCAGGTGTTTCCTCTAAGGGCCTCGTGAAGTTTTAGCCATTTGGTCTGCCTTTTAGTATGTAGAATTTTATGGTCCCTTTGCCGTTTGGGTCTAGATTAGTGTTTCCCACCCCTTGATGCCCTTTCCTCCCTCCCCATCCATCCTAGTATCTAGTCCATGAGATGCTTGCTGGGTATGTAAGGTATCTTGGGTAGATTCAGGTTGGGTGCTGTAGATGAGTGAGCCTATGTGGTGATTTTTTTTTTTTTTTTTCTGTGATTGGGTATATTCACTGAGAATGATCTGTCCCAGGTTCAACCATTTTTCCTCAGATTTCTTTGTGTCATTTTTTTCTTATTCCTGTATAGAATTCCATTGTGTAGATATATCATATCTTAGTTATCCATTCTTCTAGTGATGGACATCTGGATTGATTCCAGCTCTTAGCTATTATGAATTGAGCTGCTCCAAACATAGTTGAGCAAATATGAATCATACCTTTGGTATGGTTGAGTAAGACTGATTTACTAGGACACACTGACTTAATTCTCTCCAATCAACTTTTTTACATATTTTATTTTTTATTCATTTGACAGAGAAAGGAAGGAGAGATAGAGGGAAAGGGTGCACCAGGGCCTCTAGCCACTGCAAATGAACTCCAGATGCATGTGTCCCCTTGTGCATCTGGCTAACATGAGTCATGGTGAGTGGAGTCTTGGTCCTTTGTCATTGCAGGCAAATGCCTTAACTGCTAAGCCACCCCTCCAGTCCTCAAATCAATTGTTAAAAACTTGTATGCTTCTGTCTTTTATTGCTGAGTAGACATTTGAGCAAAATGTTTGTAATTTTGTGCATCTTTATTTTAATTCGTTACATTTCATGTTTATATGTGTATGGTGTGTATACGGATGAATATGCATGTTCCTATGTGTGTGGGAGCACTTGTAAGTAGGGGAAGCCTATGAGCCCCAGGGATCCACCTGTCTCAGCCTCCTCACTGCTGAGATTGCGGGCACATGACACCATGCCGAGCACTTATGTTGTACTAGGAATCAGCTATAGACCCTCATACTTATACTAAAAACTCATCAATGGCTGAGCTATCCTCCCAGCCTCTCACTAATGGTTTTGAATTTTGGGAGTCACTGAGATGATCTTTAATCACTTACTGTAAGACAGTTAATATGATAGACAATATGGGAATAATTTAAAACTCCTCAAATAAACAGAAATGGTAATTGATTATTGGTTTTCATTGTTTGAAGTTACTATTTTTTGACAAATGCCAGTGGACAAAATATTTGTAACCCATTTTAGATTTTAATTCTGTCTGTATCTGATTATAATATTTACTTAATATCAAATTCATAAAATAATCCAGGAGTGAATGTTCTTTAGGTTATGGGGCGAGGTTGAGGTAGGGATTTTGGTCTCTCCAAGGCTGATCTGGAATTCACTGTGTAGTCTCAAAGTGGTCTCGAATTTACTGTTTACCTACCAAGTGCTGAGATTAAATGTGTGTGCTACCATGCCCAGTATTATGCCATTTCTTAGTTAATGATTGAAAAATTGACAGGCTATATTTCTGAGTTAGCTAGAAGATCTGCCTTAATCTCTTTATGGGCATAGTATTTTCCTCTGAGCAGATATTAAATTACTTATACAAAGCATAATGATTTTGAAAACAATAGTATTCTTTTTACATAGTTGTACTGTTGTATTTACCTCCACATTGCTGGGATGAAATACTGAACCCAATGCAGTTGATAGGAGTTTATATTGGCTTATAGTATCCAGGGAAGCTGCATTATGATACAGAAAACATGACACAAGCCTACACTGGACATCAGTCTTTGCCACAGCAGGAGAAAATACAAGCAAGATTAAGATGGGAACTGGCTATAACACACCTAAGTACTTGCCAGAAACACACCTTCTCCAGCAAGACTCCATCACACAAATTGCCAACAGCTTGGGATCAAACATTCAAAACACATGTGTTTATGGTGGACATCTGGTTCAAACAACTGCATTAACAATTGTAGAAAATTAAAAACATGTATATAGTTATACTTAAGTTATTTGAATAAATATTTTTTCTAAAATTTATTTTGTATATATTTGATGTCAAGATACAGTCATACATGCTGAAATATCTATGTGAACTATATATTTCATTTTTACTTATGTGTACTTTCCTGTATATCTTAATGTAATATTTTAATGGAGAAAACATTTGATTTTTACTATAACAGAATGAATAGGTTGTATAGCGATATTAGGCTGACCAAAAGACAGACAAATTGTTTATTCAAGGAATTAGATTAACAATTATGGTGGCTAATAAAACCCAATGTCTGAAGTGGGCAAACTGGGGACCAAGAGGAAGCAGATAATGTAGTTCCAGTTCCAAACTTAGAATACAAGATCTCAGCTCAAAGACAGCCAGGAAATTACTCCCATAAACATGCCAATGTGTATTTTATCATCAATGTTTGTACATGTCCCATACCTGTTAGTGATTATTCTTTTTTATTTTTAAAAAAATATTTTATTTATTTATTTGAGAGCAACAGACACAGAGAGAAAGATAGATAGAGGGAGAGAGAGAGAATGGGCGCGCCAGGGCTTCCAGCCTCTGCAAACGAACTCCAGACGCGTGCGCCCCCTTGTGCACCTGGCTAACGTGGGACCTGGGGAACCGAGCCTCGAACCGGGGTCCTTAGGCTTCACAGGCAAGCGCTTAACTGCTAAGCCATCTCTCCAGCCCATATTCTTATACTGTTCATTCAGTAGCTTGTCAATGTCCATTCTTAAGCATGGCTTGATGCTCTTTGGATTATTCAAAGGTTTTTTTGTGTTTTTTTTTCTTATTCCTTTATTTAATTACAAAGAAAGACTATAAGACTATACAAATATTTAAATATTTTCAACATTATTTAATTCTCTTAATGTATGTATTGACACTCTTATTGGTACAATGAGTTTTATTCAATAATTTTTTCTCCAGTCCACTTTATGTTTTGAAATCTATTTTTATTTTATCAGTTGGTGATCATCCGTACTTGATAATATTTGATTGATAAATTAACAGAATGCTTTATAAGTATAATGTATCAAATGCTTCCTCCTGTTTATATTTGTATGCACGTGTGTGTGTGTGTGTGTGTGTGTACATGTGATACTGTGGTGTGTGCATGTATATGTCTCCACATTGGATATATGGCACAATTGTTCTTTTGCTCTTTATTATTGAGTCAAATCCATACCCAGCTGTTTATGTGTGTGCATGCTGAGGATTGATCTCAAAAGGCCTTAGGCCTTCTCTGGCTCTCATGTTCAAACAGGAAGTATAATTAATGTCTGAACATCTCTCCAGCCCATTCCTTACTCTAAGTAATGAAAGTAAAAGTAAAATAAAAATTGTAAATGTAGGAAATAAGTTGTCACTTCTTAATTCACTGATCAATCTTAACAAAATGAGCTAAACAACACATCATTATATCTTTTTTTTCTTTTTCTTTTCTTTTTTTTATTTTTATTTTTTTTAAATTGTTATTAACATTTTTCATGATTATAAAATATATCCCATGGTAATTCCCTCCCTCCCCACACCCACACTTTCCCGTTTGAAATTCCATTCTCCATCATATTACCTCCCCATTACAATCATTGTAATTACATATATACAATATCAACCTATTAAGTATCCTCCTCCCTTCCTTTCTCCACCCTTTATGTCTCCTTTTCAACTTACTGGCCTCTGCTACTAAGTATTTTCATTCTCACGCAGAAGCCCAGTCATCTGTAGCTAGGATCCACATATGAGAGAGAACATGTGGCGCTTGGCTTTCTGGGCCTGGGTTACCACACTTAGTATAATACATTCCAGGTCCATCCATTTTTCTGCAAATTTCATAACTTCATTTTTCTTTACCGCTGAATAGAACTCCATTGTATAAATGTACCACATCTTCATTATCCACTCATCTGTTGAGGGACATCTAGGCTGGTTCCACTTCCCAGCTATTATAAATTGAGCAGCAATAATCATGGTTGAGCATGTACTTCTAAGGAAATGAGATGAGTCCTTTGGATATATGCCTAGGAGTGCTATAGCTGGGTCATATGGTAAATCAATCTCTAGCTGTTTTAGGAACCTCCACACTGTTTTCCACAATGGCTGGACCAGATTGCATTCCCACCAGCAGTGAAGAAGGGTTCCTTTTTTTCCACATCCCCACCAACATTTATGATCATTTGTTTTCATGATGGTGGCCAATCTGACAGGAGTGAGATGGAGTGAGTTTTAATCTGCATTTCCCTGATGACTAGTGACGTAGAACATTTTTTTAGATGCTTATATGTCATTCGTATTTCTTCCTTTGAGAACTCTCTACTTAGCTCCATAGCCCATTTTTTGATTGGCTTGTTTGATTCCTTATTATTTAACTTTTTGAGTTCTTTGTATATCCTAGATATTAATCCTCTATCAGATACATAGCTGGCGAAGATTTTTTCCCATTCTGTAGGTTGCCTCTTTGCTTTTTTCACTGTGTCATTTGCGGTGCAAAATCTTTGTAATTTCATTAGGTCCCAGTGGTTAATCTGTGGTTTTATTGCCTGAGCAATTGGGGTTGTATTCAGGAAGTCTTTGCCAAGACCAATATGTTGAAGGGTTTCCCCTACTTTTTCCTCCAGCAGTTTCAAAGTTTCCGGTCTGATGTTAAGGTCTTTAATCCATTTGGACTTAATTCTTGTGCATGGCAAGAGAGAAGAATCTATTTTCATCCTTCTGCAGATATTTATCAAGTTTTCAAAACACCATTTGCTGAAGAGGCTGTCTCTTCTCCAATGAGTGTTTTTGGCATTTTTATCGAATATCAGGTGGCTATAACTACTTGGGCTTACATCTGGGTCCTCTATTCTGTTCCACTGATCTACATGTCTGTTTTTGTGCCAGTACCATGCTGTTTTTGTTACTATGGCTCTGTAGTATAGGTTAAAATCAGGTATGGTGATACCACCAGCCTCTTTTTTGCTGCTCAGTATTATTTTAGATATTCGAGGTTTTTTGTGGTTCCAAATGAATTTTTGGATTGTTTTTTCTATTTCCATGAAGAAAGCCTTTGGAATTTTGATAGGGATTGCATTAAATGTGTAGATTGCTTTAGGTAAGATTGCCATTTTCACGATATTGATTCTTCCAATCCAGGAACAAGGGATGTTTCTCCACTTTCTAGTGTCTTCTGCAATTTCTCACTTGAGTGTTTTAAAGTTCTCATTGTAGAGATTCTTTACTTCCTTGGTTAGGTTTATTCCAAGGTATTTTATTTTTTTTGATGCAATTGTTAATGGGAGTGATTCTATGATTTCATCCTCTGTGTGTTTGTTGTTAGCATATATGAAGGCTACTGATTTCTGTGTATTTATTTTGTATCCTGCTACATTGCTGTAGGTTTTGATCAGCTCTAACAGCTTGCTAGTAGAGACTCTAGGGTCCTTTATGTATAGAATCATGTCATCTGCAAATAATGATAACTTGATTTCTTCCTTTCCAATTTGTATCCCTTTTATGTGTGTCTCTTGCCTTATTGCTATGGCTAAGACTTCCAAAACTATATTAAATAAAAGTGGGGACAGTGGACACCCTTGTCTTGTTCCTGATTTTAGTGGAAAAGCTTCCAGTTTTCCCCCATTTAGTAATATGTTGGCTGTAGGCTTGTCATAAATAGCCTTTATTATATTGAGATATGTTCCTTCTATTCCCAGTCTCTGTAGGACTTTTATCATGAAGGGATGTTGGATTTTGTCAAATGCTTTCTCTACATCTAATGAGATGATCATGGGATTTTTGTCCTTCAACCAGTTTATGTAATGTATTACATTTATAGATTTGCGTATGTTGAACCATCCCTGCATCTCTGGGATAAAGCCTACTTGGTCAGGGTGAATGATCTTTTTGATATACTCTTGTATTCTGTTTGCCAATATTTTGTTGAGAATTTTTGCATCTATGTTCATGAGGGAGATTGGCCTGTAATTTTCTTTTTTTGTTCTATCTTTGCCTGGTTTTGGTATCAGGGTGATGCTGGCCTCATAGAAGGAGTTTGGTAGAATTCCTTCTTTTTCTATTTCCTGGAAAAGCTTAAGAAGCAATGGTGTTAGCTCTTCCTTAAAAGTCTGGTAAAATTCAGCAGTGAATCCATCCGGACCTGGGCTTTTTTAGTTGGGAGATTATTGATAACTGTTCGGATCTCCATGTTTGTTATAGGTCTATTTAAGTGATTAATCTCATTTTGATTTAATTTAGGTAGGTCATATAGATCAAGGAAATCATACATTTCTTTCAGATTTTCATACTTTGTGGAGTATATGCTTTTGTAGTATGTCCCTATGATTTTTTGAATGTCTCTGGAATCTGTTGTGATGTTGCCTTGTTCATCTCTGATTTTATTAATTTGTGTCTCTTCTCTCTTTCTTTTGGTCAGATTTGCTAAGGGTTTATCAATCTTGTTTATCCTTTCAAAGAACCAACTCTTTGTTTCATTAATTCTTTGGATTGTTCTTTTTGTTTCTATTTCATTAATTTCTGCCCTAATCCTTATTATTTCTTCCCGTCTACTAATTTTTGGTTTGCCTTGTTCTTCTTTTTCCAAGGCTTTAAGGTGAAGCATTAGGTCGTTTACTTGCGACCTTTCTAATTTCTTAATATAGGCACTTAAGGCTATAAATTTACCTCTTAGAACTGCCTTCATTGTGTCCCAGAGATTTTGGTATGTTGTGTTCTCATTATCATTTGACTCTATAAATTTTTTGATTTACTTTTTGATTTCTTCATTGACCCACTCATCATTTAGTAGTGTATTGTTTAGTTTCCATGATTTTGTGTATGCTCTATAGCCTTTCTTGCTACTGATTTGTAGTTTAATTCCATTGTGGTCAGATAGAATGCAAGGAATTATTTCAATTTTCCTGAATTTGTTAAGATTTGCTTTATGTCCTAATATATGGTCTATTTTAGAGAATGTTCCATGTGCTGCTGAAAAGAATGTATATTCTGCAGCCTTTGGATGAAATGTCCTGTATATATCTGTTAGGTCCATTCCTTCTATGACCTCATTTAGTCCAGATGCCTCTCTGTTTATTCTTTCCCTGGATGACCTGTCAATTGATGAGAGTGGGGTGTTAAAGTCACCCACCACCACTGTGTTTGGTGTTATCTGTGACCTTAGTTCTAATAGTGTTTGTTTGACGAATTTGGGAGCCCCCATGTTAGGTGCATATATGTTTAGGATTGTAATGTCCTCCTGTTGGAGTGTGCCCTTAATCAATATAAAGTGACCTTCCTTATCTTTCTTGACTAACGTCGGACTAAAGTCTACCCTGTCTGATATTAGGATAGCAACCCCTGCTTGTTTTCTAGGCCCATTTGCTTGAAACACCGTCTTCCAACCTTTCACCCTAAGATAATGTCTATCCTTTGTAGAAAGGTGAGTTTCTTGGAGACAACAAATTGTAGGATCCTGCTTTTTAACCCAGCCTGAAAATCTATGTCTTTTCGTTGGGGCATTGAGACCGTTGATATTAAGAGATATTATTGAAAGGTGTGTATTTATGTTTGCCTTTTTTTTGTGTGTATGTGTGTGTGTTACTGGTTCTATCTGTGCTCTCTTCTGTTAACTGGTATTTGAGTATAGCTTGTTTTTTCTAGGTTCCTTATATGTGTGCTTTTCCTTTTCTTCAGCATGCAGGATTCTATCAAGTATTTTCTGTAGAGCTGGTTTTGTCTTCAAATACTCCTTTAACCTGCTTTTGTCATGGAATGTCTTTATTTCTCCATCTATTTGAATGGATAACTTTGCAGGATAAAGTAACCTTGGTTGACAGTTGTTATCTTTCAGAACTTGGAATATATCACTCCAAGCCCTTCTGGCTTTAAAAGCTTGTGTTGAATAATCTGCTGTAATCCTGATGGGCTTGCTTTTGTAGGTAACTTGATTTTTCTCTCTAACTGCTTTCAATAATTTTTCTTTGGTTTGTGTGTTTGGAAGTTTGATTATAATATGGCGAGGGGAGGTTCTTTCTGGGTTTTGTCTGGCTGGGGTTCTAAAGGCTTCCTGTATCTGTATTGGCACCTCTTTCCCAATTTGGGGGAAATTTTCCTCTATGATTTATGTTGAAGATGCCTACTATGCCTCTGGAGTGGAGTTCTTCTCCTTCTACTATGCCCTGAATTCTTATATTGGATCTTTTCATAGTGTCCCGAATATCTTGAAATTCCCACTCATACTTTTCTATAAGTTTGTCTTTCTCTTTGTTGGACTGTATTAGGTCTGCCACCTGGTCTTCTAGCTTAGATATTCTGTCCTCTCCCTCATCCATCCTACTGGTGAGATTTTCTACAGAGTTTTTTATTTCATTAACTGTGTTCTTCATTGCTAGTAATTCTGACTGGTTTTTCTTTATTATTTCTATTTCCCTGTTTATGTCTTGTATTGCCTTCTTTATTTCATGAAATTGGTGTCCTGCCTCTTCTTTGATTCCTTTGATTTCCTCTTTGATTTCCTCTTTGATTTCTTCCTTGATTGTTTTCATGTGTTCTTTGACCTCTTTGAACATATTTATAATTATTCTTTTGAACTCTTTCTCAGGCATTTCCTCTAACTCTTTCTCTCTGGAGGACATTTCTGATGCATTAATACTTTTAGGTGGATTTATATCATCTTGCTTTTTAGTGTTTCTTGTGTTATAATGTATATATTTTTGCATCTTGGATTAAGTTAATGCTTGGATTTTCTAGCTAGCTGTGTATTCTTAGCTGTATCAATTGATTTGATGTAATATATTTTCAGGGTAGGACCTTAAGGTATTAGGTGTGGCTCTTAAGACTCTCAGAGTATCTACAAAGATGTTCTTAGGGGTTGAGATTCCCTGCTATAGGAGTATTCAAGCAGGCTGAGTGGAATAAAATACAGGTAGATTCTAAAATTTAACTAAACACTGTACACATTCAATCAAAAACAGCCCCGAGTATGTATGCAAGAGTAGTTATTATAATGACCAGATCTTCTATCAACAAAGAGGTTTAGATTTCTGGTCTGTTGAGGGATCCATGTCAGCTTGTGACCAAGTGAGACCCTTCGCTGGTGCAATCCCAGTTACCTTGGGTGATTTTGGTCTCAGTCAAGTTGCTGCCTGGGTCGTCGGGCTGCTGTTCTGATTTCTGGAGCTGGGCACTTGCTTTTCCTACGGGGCAAACTGAGCCGCTGCTGCTCCCTCTGCTGCTCCCATAGCTGCCACCACCGGAGCAACCACCGCTGCTGAAGCTGCCGCTGCCGTGACCACCGCCGCTGCTCCCCCCGAAGCTGCTGCTGCGGGATCTGCCGCTGCTGCCGCTCCTGGGTCCGCTGCTGCTGGGGCTGCTGGTACCAGTGCTGGAGCCGCTGAAGTTGCTGCCGAACTCTGCTCCTGCTTGGGTCCCGCTGTCAGCCCAAGTTGGCGTGGCCGGGTCCGGGGCCGCTGCTGTGTTCGCTGGAGCTGGGCTCAGGCGGTGGGGGAGGGGAGGGAGCCGCGGCTGCTCTGGTTGTCTCGCTGCTCTACGTGTTCTACCTTGCGGTCTTCTCCTCCGCTGCTCGCTGCCGCTCTCCCCTCACGTTTCCCGAGTTGCGGAGAGCGCAGTGTGAGGGGAAAATCCTGCACCTGGCTTTTCCTGCCGCTCCAGCTGGTCTGGCGGTTTTCTGCTGCGCCGCGGCTGCGGCGTTTGGCCGAGCTGCCTGTGCCGCTGGAGCCGCTTTTCCTGCCTGTGCGGGCTCTGGATGCTCTATAACTCTTCTACTTCTCCGCTGCCGCCTCAATTTCCTATACACCTCACTTTTTAGTAAAAGCGTGTATTTTGCTGAGTTTTTTTGGTCTTTTTCCCCCCTAGGCTGCTTTGGCGTGGTACCTACGCCGCCATCTTAACCGGAAGTCCCCATCATTATATCTTAATACCCACTAATTATAAATTATAGACTATGTACATATTTTTATAAGGAACAGGAAAAATAATTACATACACATATATGTTTTTGCTTGCTTTATTCAATATTTCTCATTATGTATTTGCATTCAAATTTTCATTGGAATAAACTTAAATTTTTTGATTGTTAAATAAGAATGATATTAAATGTTGTTATCAAAATGTTGGCAGGCCAACAAGGGAGCATATTGAAGAAATATATATTACTGTACAAAGCTAATTAAAAACCTTATAATATTTTCAACTTTGCTTCTTATTTTCTACAAACAATTCCTTCATTTTACAACAATAAAATATCTTCCTTAAAAGGTTTTACAATAAGGATTAAATATAAAAATATCATTTCTAATGAAGCAATTATCATTACAGTAATAAGACCACATTGATACTTGTACACAGCTATATGATTTACAGAATTAGGACTGAATGTAATATTGTTTTGCCTATCTTCTTTGAGGAACATCACATCTATGCTAGGAAGGGGTTATCACTATTGATTAAGAAAGGAAAATATGATGAGTGAAATTTTATCATATCTTCAGACACCTAATTCATTGTGGTTTAACCTATACTTTAGTTGATTTTTTCATAATTATTAACTAGAATAACTGGAGGTGTTAAATCCACTCACTGAATTCCTTCTACTCATGCAGAAACTAAGTCATACTTCGACTGGAGAAGTGAGAGAGTATTGAAGGAATGCTGTAAAATGTGCTCTAATATGAAAAATCTAAAAGCCAGGGAAGGAAAATCTCCCTTACACTTGTAAAGTGGCAATATCAAAAGCATCTGGAAATTGAATTTTCACAGTAGGGGTAGAAAAGGGAAAGTAAGAACATAACAATATAGTACTTAATTATCATAACTCACCCCAGGTGTTGAAATGTTCAGAGAAGATATTCTTGCAATTAGTATCAAGCCATGTATTCACAAATTGCACAACAATCTTGATTTAAAAATCATGTAAATAAGCCAAAGATCATGTGGCCATGTATAATTTCATTTTTATATTAACGTAAAATGAGCAATATATTGTTGTATACATTATAATACTATACAAAAAGTCTCACTATAATTACAGAAACATTTCATTCATAATACAAGTCACAATTTAATCATGAAATATATATAGACAATATATATAATATGTTATATATATGTATATACATAGACAATACTAAATGTATACAGAATCACCAATGTTAAGAAGTTATAATTTCAAAAAAATATAAGAAAAATAATTTATGAGGGAATGAAATTGTGTCTGAACACCTTAGAAATTTATCATTTTAAAATTCTTAAAATAACCACAAAGAAGTCAAGTAAAGATTTTAGAAATTTCCAATTTCTTATGTATAATAGAAATAAACAGGATATATTTTTTAATGTGTACTAACAAAAAATCTGTATACATTATTCTCCAAATTGCTAACATTGATGTGACATTTACTCCATTCCTAAGAAGTAAGTTACACTTCTTTTTATAAAGTTAAAAATCAGGCTGGAGGGATGGCTTATTGGTTAAGACGTTTGCCAGCTGTGGTGGTTTAATTCAGGTGTCTTCCATAAACTTATGTGTTCTGAATGCTAGGCCCTCAGCTGGTAGAAATATGACAATTGAAGCCTCCTGCAGGTAGTGTATTGTTGAGGGTGCACTTATGGATGTTATAGCCAATTTCCCATTGCCAGTGTTGACACACTCTCTTTCTGATGTTATCCATCTGATATTGGCCAGGAGGTGATGTCCACTCTCTGCTCATGCCATCCTTTTCCTCTGCCATCATGGAGCATCTCCTCAAGTCTGTAAACCAAATTAAACTTTTTTTCTTTTTTCACACAAGCTGTTCTTCATCAGGTGTTTTCTGCCATAAATGTGAACCTGACTGCAACACCAGCAAAGTCAAAGGATGCAGGTTCGATTCTCCAGTATCGACATAAGCAAAATGTACAAGGTGGCATACATATCTAGAGTTCATTTTCAGTGTCTGAAGGACCTGGTTTTCCCATTCCCTCTTTCTCTCTATTTGCCTCTCTCTCTCTCTCTCTCTCTCTCACTCTCTAATAAACAAATAAAATATTTTAATTAAAAAAATCAACTGACACCAGAACATACTTCATATAAACATATTAACAGTGAATAAATATGTACAAGCAGTAAATAAATCACTCATAATATCAATGGAAAGGGTCAAGGAGGGAGAGACACAGTTGGAGAAAATTTAGATAGATAGATACGTTGTCAATATTCGTATTTCAATTAAGTTGACTTTTAAGTGTTATAATATTAAAATTGAATTATATATAATTAAACACACATATACATATGTACTTGCTTATAAATAGACTTTACATGTATACATTATATATAATATATTGAATATACACATAATTATATATGTAGATAAATTTCTCTATATGGATACATCTACAAATGTGTATATACATATATATAATATATTATATGTATATGTATATATGTAGAATTAAATGATAAAAATAAATATTAAAAATATACAGCATTGTGAATGGAACAAGGTATGTTCACTTTGTGGGTGATGAGCTTAATCTTTTATGAAAGGTCATCCATGAAGATTTCCCTCATAACTAACTCTTGAACAGTGACTGCTGTTTGTGAGAAATCAACCTATAAGCTTCCAAGGAAAAATACACAAGGGTGAAAAACTTTCAAGTGCAAATACCATGGTATAAAAAAATACATTATTCAAACAGAGAGCCAGAATAGCTTAGCTAAGTAATACAGGATGTTATAACATAAGAAAAAATGGGAAAAATTGAAGATGATACATTGAACAAATTGTATAAAAATAAATCCAACTCTTTCCAACTATGCAAAGCATCCTAACCAGTATTGATAGAAGGAATAAGAAATCACCACTGTTTCAGAAACTAGATCTATGTTTAATATTCCATCCTACACTAACAAAACATTTCAGTTCCAGATGGTTTCAATAGATACATCTTTTAAATGTATAAGAATGAGCAAACATCAATTTCATACAAACACTTCCTCAGAATACAAAGAAGTGACTATTCCTTTCTTCAAGCTATCTAACACTTGAACAAATTTGTAAAATGTGGTAGTGATATTACAAGAAAAGAAAGGGGAAACACCTTATCTGTAATGCACATTAGCTCAACAATCCTTAAGAAAATATTAGCAAGTCTAATATTTTATTAGATATATTATTAAATTATTTAAAGAGCCCAGTATATTCTGTCCATGTACAGTTACCTCTAAGAAAGTGTTAAGTTTCAAAGCTCTAAGAAAGTGTAAACTAGCCAGGCATGGTGGTGCATGCCTTTAATCCCAGTACTCGGGAGGCAGAGGTAGGAGGGTCGCCGTGAGTTTGAGGCCACCCTGAGACTCCATAGTGTATTCCAGGTCAGCCTGGGCAGCTAGAGTGAGACCCTGCCTTGAAAAAAAAAAGAAAGAAAGAAAGAAAGAAAGAAAGAAAGAAAGAAAGAAAGAAAGAAAGAAAGAAAGAAAGAGTAAACTTCAACACTCTTAAATGAGTCACTCAATTACAAGAAGGATCTAAATGTACAGGAAACAATTGATAAAATCCAGCAGATAAATGATCTCACCAAAGCATATATGAACATTCTCATAACCTAACAACAGACTTTCATATGTGAAGTTAACATAAAAATAAAATAAAGAAGTATCATCAGGCTGGAGAGATGGCTTAGCAGTTGAGTGCTTACCTGTGAAGCCTAAGGACTCCAGTTTGAGGCTCAATTCCCCAGGACCCACATTAGCTAGATGCACAAGGGGGTGCACTCATCTGGAGTTCGTTTGCAGTGGCTGGAAGCACTGGCATGCCCATTCTCTCTCTGCCTCTTTCTCTGTCTGTCGATCTCAAATAAATAAATAAAAATTTTTAAAAAAGAAATATTCTCATAAGTCTAAGCAAGGCATTCATAACTCTATTATTTTGCTAATATTAGTTTGGTGAGCCCAATTAATTTCTTGAACATTTGAAAAATGGTTGAAGGTATAGACATGAAATTTCACTGTTCTTCAAGTGAAAAAAAATAAAAAATACAATACACAATCAATGTATGGTGGCATATCCCTTTAATCCTAGCACTCAGGAGGTAGAGGTAAGAGGATTGCTATTAGTTCGAGACCACCCTGAGACTATATAGAGAATTCCAGGTCTGCCTAAGCCAGAGTGAGACCCTACCTTGAAAACTAAACAAACAAAAAAATCCTCAGAAACAAAAATCAGGTGAACATTTTGTCTTACACATGTATAGAAGGTATTTGAAAATAAGATTTTAAAATATCATTTAAAGCAGAATTAAAAATCAAACACATATAAATAAAGAGAGGAGATGCTATGTCTCTATGTGGAACCTTAGAAAACATTATGAGCATAAACCAAAAAGTACCTAAATACCCAAAGAGCTACTCCTTAGAATTAAACTAACATACTTACTGCAATCAAAGCATCAATTTTTTTTTTTTTTACTGATCTGTATGTATATTGTACACTAAATGTGAGAATTGTAAAAACTGCAAAATTAATTTTGAAGAGTAACTGTCTAGAATAGGAAACGTAATTTTATAAAAAAGACATCTGGTAAAAGTTATACTATTAAGAATTACTGCAATTTATGTTAATTAAGAAAGTATGTGGTATATGTGGTAATGAGATGGTAATACAAGGATAAAGGACAAGATATAGACCTGCTAATGATCACACCAGAAGCTGTGGGGTTCCCCGGAGGGGGCCCGCTCAGGGCTGTCTACGGGACCCCAAGAACACTCACGCAGGACGCTCTCAATGCAAACCGCACGAGGTTTATTGAATCCGATGCATCGGAGCTCAACACAGATTCCTCTCGCAGGAGGGGGTGAAGAGCCCCTAGTAACGGGTTTGGTCAGCTTATAAAGGCTAAAATCATAGGTATGCATAGTCATAGGGCTTTCCAGCCGTGGGTCCCTCTGATTGGGTGGGGCCCACGGGGCGGGCTCGTGTCTGGGGGCTTCAGATATGTGTTGACCGTTGATTGGTTGTGTCCAGGTGGGGAGCTATCTTAATGAGGAACTAGGAGTTGTTTGTTCAGCTCGAGTTCCTGGAATTTAGGCATTGTGTAAGGCGCACAAAAGGTCAGGTTCCTCATGGTATGCTTTTTACAAAATGGAGGCGGTTGTAAAATGGCAGTTCTGCGGTTCAATGCAGCAGCAAGCAAGCCTTATTACAGAAGCTTAAAAAGGCAGGTTAGCGGAGCAACTAGAAAACAGGGCAACTTTTATCCTTTCATTTCCCCCTTTTCTTTGTCATAATTCCAATCATGGAATTTCAGTTTCTGCAAGAGACTGGTACTGTTGTTTAAGTATCATGACTTGGACTGTGCCTTTCTCTAATAAAGGTAACTAATTTATTTATTATGCACGGACCAAAGGTGAAGAGGAGAATTAAGATGATGAGTGGCCCTAGCAAGGTGGAGATTAAAGTAGTCATCCAGGGGGACCTGGTGAACCAGGATTCGTACCAAGACTGGTTCTGTTGTCTCTCTCGTTTACGTTGTTCCAGGCTTTCTCGTACTTTCTGCAAGCTGTTTTCTACTAATCCAGTCTTGTCTGCATAGAAGCAGCACTCTTCTTTTAGGGCTGCACAGAGTCCCCCCTGCTGTAAAAACAATAAATCTAGGCCCCTTCTATTTTGTAATACAACCTCTGAAAGTGAAGAAACCGAGTCCTTTAGGTTCTGCATTCCTGACTGTAACTCTTGTAGATCTTTGTCTATTGCTAAGCTAAGCTGAGCGTATTGTTGGTTAGAGGTGACAAGGGAAGCTATGCCAGTGCCTGCTCCTGCCACACCCAACCCCGTTATTAAGGCTAATGTAAGAGTAGTTATGGGTTCTCTCTTATTCCTAGAGGGGGCAGAGAGGTCAGGATTCCAGATTCTTTGAAAATCATCAGAGTTTCTTATAGTAAGCCTGGGCAGCAAGTTGATAAGCACACAATAGTCCTTTTTGTCTAGGAAAGTTGTTATTTCTATATAGGTAGTTAACCCTGTGGAGCAGGCGAGGTAGGCGTCCGAGGGGGCCGAAGCATATGTGTAACTTTTGGAATCTATGGTGAGAGTCTGATTACAGATCTCTTGGAGGGAGGTAGGGGGCAACATATGAGGGCCTACCAGACAGAGTCCTGCTCCAGAGAGAAAACTCATAGTGAGTCCTTGAGTGCCAGGTGGGGGCCTCCACCGCAGGCCAGAGGTCTCATTGGTAAACGTTACTTTTCCTGAGGCGGCTAGTCCTTCATAGAAGGGGGGGCTGGAAGAGTAACAAATCCAACATTCCCCCAGAGCGTGGTTGACAGAATTAAAGACCTGAATAGAGGAATTGATCAGAGTTAGGATGAGATCGGCAGAGGAGGGGGACCTTGGGGGAACCGTGGGTCTGAAAAAGGTAGAGGCAGCTGCAGTTGGGGAAGTAGAGGGGAGTGATTGCTGGGGTGGTTTAGGTTGAGTTGGGGATTGTGGGTTATGGAGTGCAGGGTTGGGGCCTATACTGGCTTTTTGGTAATCTGGGAGAGTTTTAACCAATTTAATTTTGAAGGTGAGGCCTGGATCGGTCCCAGAGACATATAAACGGAGGCCCCATTCAAATCCTCTGAGTCCCCAATCCTTAGTTTTTGCATGCTCAGTGAATGAGATAGATATCGGGTTACACCATTGGTGGCAAGCAGGCTTAGATGAGGTTTTTCTTTTAACAGTAATGTAATCCCATTTAGAAGAGGGCCTCCAATAGGTGTCCCCAGTGGTTTCACATCCCCAGGTGGCTCAAAAATAATCAGGGGAATATCCACATCTTGAGTTTAGGGTTCGGTCCCTGTGGGCTCCTGGACAGACGTATATGGGGGCTCTGTTGAGTCGCTCGCGTCCGTCTGGGCTATCACATCTAGGAAGGTTGGGGGGAATCGTCCTCCCAAGAAGGGGCTCAAGGGGAGGGCGATAACTTATGGGTGAGGCCATGGGCAAATAGTGGTTAGGGGTGCCCCAGGCTGAGTCAGCCCCTAAAGCTAGTTTGCACAGGTCTACTTCTAAGACTGGCCAGGGGTTAGATGTTGACAGTTGAGATGTGGAGTTAGCAACATCTCCCGCTTGATTAATGATTTGCCAGGTATAATTGTAAAGCTGATAGGGTGAAGAGGATAGAGAACAAGGCAACAATATAATTAACAATGTCCAAACCTTAAGAAACTTCATCGCGGCTGACAGAGACACGGCGAAGACGCAGTTTAAGGGGGTTATCAGTCTTTGTCAGCTGCCAGTGGGGGTCAGGTGATGGAGCTGGTTTCACGTGGGATGCATGGATCCAGACAGCTATCCCGTCTACCTTCACGGCGGTGGGTGTCGTCAGGAGTACCGTGAAGGGCCCTTTCCAACGAGGTTCGAGGTTTGAGGGTCGGTGTCGCCTCACGTAGACTGAGTCCCCCGGCTGGTATGAATGCGGGGCTGGGTCCTTAGCAGGCAGATAGCTCTCCTTCAGTTTTGGCCATAAGTCCTTTTGGAGGATATATAGCGCCTGGAGCCTGTGGTTCAGATCAGAGGAAGAAATTATATCTGGGTTCTGCATTAACAACTTATTAAGTGGGGTTGGGACACCAAATAAAATCTCAAAAGGAGTTAGGTTAAACTTGTAAGGGGTGTTGCGAACTCGGAAGAGGGCCCACGGAAGGAGCATCACCCAATCTGTACAGCCAGTCTCTAAGGACAATTTAGTTATGGTCTCTTTTAATGTTCTATTCATTCTTTCTACCTGTCCTGAGCTCTGGGGTCTATAAGCACAGTGTAATTTCCAATTGATCCCCAAAGTTCTGGCCACCTCCTGACTTACCTGGGCAACAAAGGCAGGACCATTGTCTGAGCCTATTACCTGAGGTACCCCATATCTGGGGATGATTTCTTCTAAAAGTTTTTTGGTTACCATTGTGGCAGTCTCTTTTTTAGTGGGATAGGCTTCCACCCATCCAGAGAATGTGTCTATGAAAACTAGAAGATATTTATTCCCGTAGCGAGCAGGTTTCAGCTCAGTGAAATCAGTCTCCCAATATAAGCCTGGTCGATCTCCGCGAAGTCTCTTTCCAGGGTCCGTCTGGGAGGTCTGGGCATTTACTTTTTGACATGGGATACATTGTTTTACCAGCTTCTCAGCCATTTCTTTGAGTCCTATTATGTGATAGTCAGTCTTTTTGAGGGTTTCTATTAATTTTCTAGCTCCAAAATGAGTTAGCCTATGTAGCTGTTGCAGAGTGGATTCTGCTTGTTGTCTAGGTAGGATATGTTTCCCTTCTTCTGTCTCCCATCTTTGGGTGTCCTTATTAAATTTCTTTTGTATTCTAGTCATATCTTTTAGGTCCTGTTCAGTATATTCTGAAGGCTGTAACTTTGGGAGGCCAGTCTCTTTTTCAACTAAGGGGAGCAGATACGCTCCTTGAGCAGCCTTTTTGGCCTCTGCATCAGCCATCCTGTTTCCTCTTGCCACTAGAGAGTTTCCTTTCTGGTGCCCCGGACAATGGACTATGGCCAGCTTGGCCAGCCGATGCAGGGCATCGAGTAAATCTAAAATTTCTTGTTTGTTTTTGATTTCTTTTCCTGCAGAAGTTAATAATCCTCTCTGTTGATATATTGCACCATGTACATGTGCAGTTGCAAAAGCATACCGGCTGTCTGTATATATGGTAGCTTTTTTCCCTTCTGCCATATTTAGGGCCTGGGTTAATGCAATTAGTTTGGCCTTCTGGGCTGAAGTCCCTTCAGGCAGTCTGATGGCCCAAATCACCCTGTCTCCGTCAACAATTGCCGCCCCCGCCATCTGCTTACCTTCAAGGAGGTAACTACTGCCATCAGTGAACCAGGTTACCTTGGCATCCGGTAGTGGCTGGTCCGTCAGATCAGGTCTCGTTCCGGTAGCCTCAGCCAAGATGTCCCCACAGCTGTGGATTACTGTGGAGTCGGGGTCTGGCCAGAGGGTAGCCGGATTCAGTTGAGTGGGGGGTGCAAACTTGACTCTATCCGAGTTAAGGAGGAGACTCTGGTAGTGGGTGACTCGGGCGTTTGAGAGCCATCAGTCTGGAGGCTGGCGGATGACACTCTCCAGTGCATGGGATGCAATGACTGTGACAGTCTGCCCCAGGGTTAATTTATCAGCATCCTTCAAAAGTAAAGCCACAGCGGCAATAATCTTAAGGCAAGGGGGCCACCCAGCGGCCACTGGATCCAACTTTTTTGATAAATAGGCCACTGGCTTTCGCCAGGGCCCTAGTTTCTGGGTCAGTACCCCTTTTGCAATGCCTTTCTGCTCATGTATATACAAGTAGAATGGCTTGGAGGTGTCGGGAAGGGAGAGAGCAGGTGCCTTCAAGAGGGCACGCTTGATGTCGTCAAAAGCCTGTTGTTGTTCCTCTCCCCATTGGAAAACTGCAGACGTCTTGGTCAAGGGGTAAAGGGGGGCCGCTAGGGCAGCGAACCCCGGTATCCACAGTCTACAAAATCCTGCAGATCCCAGGAATTCCCATACTTGTTTGGCATTTGCAGGCACTGGGATCTGTTCCACAGCCTGTTTACGTGCTTCCGTTAGCCATCTCCGCCCTCCTTTCAGGGAATACCCCAAGTAGGTTACTTGCCTTTTGCAGAGTTGGGCTTTTTTTGCCGAGGCGCGGTAACCCAGGCGGGCCAGTTCCTCTAATAGCACCTTTGTCCCCTGTTCACATTCAGTTTGGGTTCCAGCTGCAAGGAGCAAGTCGTCAACGTATTGGAGGAGAGTTACCTGGGGGTTTGAGGTTCGGAAGGAGGCCAGGTCCTGGTGAAGTGCCTCGTCAAAGATGGTGGGTGAATTTTTGAATCCTTGAGGCAACCTGGTCCAAGTCAGCTGTCCGGAGATTCCGGAGTCTGGGTCCTTCCATTCAAAGGCAAAGATAAGTTGACTCTTTTCATGCAGTGGCAAACCGAAAAAAGCATCTTTCAGGTCCAAGACTGTGTACCAGTCTCGATCCGGAGGTAGTGAACTCAGGAGGTTATAGGGGTTAGGCACGGTTGGGTGTAGGTCTTCAACCCTCTTATTAACCTCCCTTAAGTCCTGAACTGGGCGATAGTCATTGGTATTTGGCTTGCGCACTGGTAGCAAAGGGGTATTCCAGGGAGACTGGCACCTTTTTAGGACTCCTAATTCTAAGAGCCTCATTATGTGAGGTTTTATTCCTTCTCTGGCCTCCTGACTCATGGGGTATTGACGTACCGAGACAGGTGTTGCGGAAGCCTTTAGATTAACAATTATTGGCGGTTGATGGGTGGCCAATCCCATCCCAGCAGTCTCGGCCCATGCTCCCGGGACTTTGGTGAGCCATTTGCTAATGTCTGCATTGGTCTGAGGCCTTTCAAACAGCCTATGTTCATCTTCTAGTTTCATGGTTAAAACATGGATAATTTCCCCATGTTGGTCAGTTACTTGGGGGCCCTTCTTTGTGAAGGTAATTTGGGCTCCTATTTTTGTTAATAAGTCTCGCCCTAATAAGGGAGCAGGGCAGCCTGGAATCACGAGGAACGAGTGGGATACCCGGCCCACGCCTAGGTCCACAGTTCTTCGGGTAGTCCATGAAAATTGTTGATTTCCAGTAGCCCCGAGCACCCACGATTTCTTGTTAGAAAGGGGTCCCTCTGGTTTCAGTAGGACCGAATGTTGGGCACCAGTGTCCACTAGGAACCGGATGGGTTTCCCCTCCACCTTCAAAGTTACCCTAGGCTCGGGGAGGGGATCCGAGCCCCGTCCCCCTCATTCATCATCTTCTAGGGTCAGAACCTCTTTTGGTTTCTTTTTGGGGCAGTCTTTAATCCAGTGTCCCTTTTCTTTGCAATAGGCACATTGGTCCTTTTCTAATTGGCACCTGTTGCCCAGGTTTTGCTTCTGCCTAGTATCCCTAGGTCTTCCTGTGTCTTTTCTATCCTGGATTACGGCAGCCAGAATTCGAGTCATGTTTTTCTCATGTCTCTTATCACGTTTATAGTCCCTTTCTTCCTGCTCTTTTGCCCTTCTCTCCTCTTTTTCTTCTTCAGTTTCTCTTTTATTATAAACCTTTTCTGCTTCCCTGACTAAATCTGACAGAGTATAGCGGCTTAACCCATCGAGTCTTTGTAATTTTTTTTCTAATATCTGGCGCCGACTGATCTACAAAATACATCAGTACTGAAACCCTTTGTTCCTCCGCCATAGGATCAAAGGGCGTATATCTACGATAGGCCTCCATGAGGCGCTCAAGGAACAAAGAGGGGACCTCATTAGGTCCCTGAATGACTTCCCTTACCTTGGCCAAATTGGTAGGGCGTCTTGCAGCCCCGCGGAGACCAGTCACCAGAGCCTGGCGATAGATTCGGAGATGCTCCCTACCGTCAGGGGTGTTGAAGTCCCAGTTGGGTCTGATAAGGGGGAACCCGTCATCTATAACGTTCTGGAGTTGGGTTGGGCGCCCGTCGTCACCAGGGACGTTCTTTCTGGCCTCCAGCAGGATACGTTCCCTCTCCTCAGTCGTGAAGAGGGTCTGGAGTAGCTGCTGGCAATCGTCCCATGTGGGCTGGTGGGAGAAAACTAGGGATTCCATGAGTGCAGTTAATTTTGAGGGGTCCTCCGAGAAGGGAGGGTGGTTGGCCTTCCAATTATAAAGGTCTGCGGAGGAGAAAGGCCAATATTGTAGGGGTGGCAGAGGTCTCTGAGTTGGGTCATCTCCTGGTCCTAAAGGGGGTGGGGGTCCTATAGCCCTAAGTGGTAGGGCAACGGTAGTATCAGGAGACAGAGCTCGTCTACTCCGGGTCCCCGTGGCTGGGCCCCCCTGTATCCCTTCTTGTGAGGGGGCAGGAAGAGGAGCTGTGGGGGTGTGGGTTGGCGGGTAGGGAGGTGGTGAATCCAGAAGGAGCTCCGTCTGAATGTCCGGGTAAATCTTCTTTTCCTTCCGGGGGGGGGTCCTGCAACGAGAACTTTTGAATCCCCTGAGGGGCTACTGTTAGTGGGTTGGGGAGGAATCCAGGGCTTCAACCAGGAAGGCGGGTCTTGGACAAGATCCTGCCAAGTAAAAATGTAAGGCATCTGGTCGGGGTGGCCTCCGGGCTCCTGCAAGATGATCCGTTTAACAGCCTGGATAAGATCTGGGTTGAAGGTCCCTCCTCGGGGCCATCCAACATTAAACATAGTCCATTCTCCCTCACATAGAGTTTGCCATTTTCCTTTATTTATTTCAACAGATAAACTATGAGCTCAGCTCTTAACGTCAGTCCAGTGAGTTAATGTCAAGTCCAAAGGGGTTGAGATAGTCTGTCCCATGTTAGAAGAGAAATAAAAGAGATAGGAGAACAAAAGGATCTGGAGAACACCGAGAACAAAGAGACAAAGGCGGCCCGCTCGCTGCTCGAGTAAAAACGAAACTGAAGCAGATGGCGGCGAGCGGGACCCAGATGATGCTTCCCGACAGAGGCGAACTCGATCCGAGTTCTTCAGATAGGAGACAGAAAAACCTGTCTCCTGGGGGCAATCAGGAGCGTCCTCCAGATTGCTGGGTGTTGGTCCTCGGGCCTGTCAGCCCCGACTCAGAGCACCCAAAGGGAAGGCATCCAGATACTGAAACCGGTTGAAATCGAGAATTTTTCCAGAGGACAGATATAAGAGTACAGACATACACGGACAAGACAAAGACAGGAGGCGCCTCTTACCTCTGAGGGGTCCTAGATGAGGTCTGGGGTCCTGTAGAGCCTCCTGGCTGGCTCGCCAAATGTGGGGTTCTCTGGAGGGGTCCCCGCTCAGGGCTGTCTACGGGACCCCAAGAACACTCACGCAGGACACTCTCAATGCAAACCGCACGAGGTTTATTGAATCCGATGCATCGGGGCTCAACACAGATTCCTCTCGCAGGAGGGGGTGAAGAGCCCCTAGTAACGGGTTTGGTCAGCTTATAAAGGCTAAAATCATAGGTATGCATAGTCATAGGGCTTTCCAGCCGTGGGTCCCTCTGATTGGGTGGGGCCCACGGTGCGGGCTCGTGTCTGGGGGCTTCAGATATGTGTTGACCGTTGATTGGTTGTGTCCAGGTGGGGAGCTATCTTAATGAGGAACTAGGAGTTGTTTGTTCAGCTCGAGTTCCTGGAATTTAGGCATTGTGTAAGGCGCACAAAAGGTCAGGTTCCTCATGGTATGCTTTTTACAAAATGGAGGCGGTTGTAAAATGGCAGTTCTGCGGTTCAATGCAGCAGCAAGCAAGCCTTATTACAGAAGCTTAAAAAGGCAGGTTAGCGGAGCAACTAGAAAACAGGGCAACTTTTATCCTTTCAAAGCTATGGCTTGAAAGCTTTTGTCTCCAAAATTTGTTCTGAAATTTAAATTGCGAAGCAATGGTATGGAGTATTGGGCAGAGACATTAGGATATGAGTGAGTACACAGAGCTGTACCTTTAAGGAAAGATCAGTCTCTTTTGAGAGGCACACTTTACATCTGTCCATATACTCCCATACCTCATAATGTATCCATCTTCCCAATGCTTTGATCAGGGATTTCATTTTCCAGGACTGTAAAAAACACATTTCTGTTTGCTGTGTGTTGTAGTTAGGTTTGCATTGTTGATAAATCTCCATGTCCAATAATTCTAACCAGCAACAAGTCTCTGGAGTTCCAATTCCACCCATCCAGCTAGGCTACTCACAGTCCTGGAAAACTTCATCTGGGCATGACAGCTTTCCTTAGCAGCCCGCCCATGACCCCTACTTTCCTGCATTTCTTATACTCCATAATACCAGGTAGGGTGCCAATTTGTCAATCCAGGGTGGGATAAAGCAGACTTCGGAGAACAGGACAGTCCTTGGGCATTCGGGTCCCTTCAAAAGTGTCTACATTCTTTCTGTTGTCCCAATGCAGGTCAGCTGGCCCAGTCTCAAAGCTTGTAATCTTTTATATAATTGCCATTGACCAGGCAGAGTTTAAGCCCAAAGATTTCATTTCTGTGCCATATCCCTCTGCTCACACCAGTCCGTTTCCATAAAAAAAAAAAAAAAAAAAAAAAAAAAAACCTGCACAAGTTCTCAGGAAATGGGCATAAACAGCAAGCCTCTCATACATACTGTTTCTAGCCCAGTCCAGGAAAAGCTATTTCTCATCCTCACAAGCCAATGCTCACAATCCATAGTTCTTACTACATTCAGGTCTTTCAACTCTGATGTGAATAGTCCATCAAACTATACTTATAGCATTACAAGGCACATCTTAGGCCAAGATTTCAAATCTTCCACATTCCTCTAAAACATAAGCTTCAAAAGACTAAAAGCCACAAAGTCAGGTGTCTAGCATCAATGACTCCACTCTTGGTACCAACTTTGCAGTCAGTTTCACATTGTTGGCCAAAATCACCAACCAAGAGCAGCTTGTGGGGAAAAAAGAAATGTTTATTTTGGCTTTCATACTTTAAGGGAAGCTTCATGATGGCAAGGGAAAATAGTATGAGCAGAGGGTGGAATCACATCTGCACCACCATCAGGTAGACAATAGTAACATGCAAGTGTGCCCAACACTGGCAAGGGGAAACTGGCTATAATACCCATAAGGCTTCCCTCAATAATACACTGCCTCTACGAGGCATTAATTCCTATCTCCATGAGCTGGGAACCTAGCATTGTTGGGAGCCATTTTGGCTAGACTTGTATCCATAGCTCTGGGCTTCTGGCAACAAGACATTAGCAAAACTATAGCAGCCTACATGTAAGCAAGATTATGTATATTCAGTGTCAGGAAGCCGTTTGGCAGCAAGACCTTAGCACCTACTTGTAAGCAAAATTATGTATATTCAGCCATTTGGCTGGCCTTAGTAGTCTTTTGTACTGAGAAGTGATTGAAGTGCAAAAACTCTGTAACAGGAAGGTTTTTTTGATAGAAACTTGTGAAGCTCATAAAATCTTTGTCCATGGAAAACTGTTTGTAAAAAGATATAAAAAGGAATTCTGTGAAATAAACTGTGTCTTCAGTACTGGCTTGAGGCCTTGCTTCAGCCCTGGATTGGAGTGCTAGCTTTCAGTCTTTCTTCTGTCTTTCCTTAATCCTCACTCCCCATCAGGCTCGAACCCTTTCAGCTGGCAGGCTCCGGCATAGCATTCAGAACATCTAAACTTAGGGGGGACACGTGAATCAAACCACCACACTGTGGTTTGAATTTTTCAATGTTTCCAAAACAACTGAGTTTTGTTAGGAGGTGAGGGGAGTTTTAGAAGATGGGGCCTAATGCAAGGCAATGAAGTCACAAGGATTTTTTAGAAGATAATATTAGAACCCATGCTCTGTCTCTCTCTGTTTCCCCAATACCATGAGGTACGCAGCTTGGTTCTACCATGGACTCCTACCTTACCACATGCCCCAAATCATAGGAATTGTTGATTTAAAACAAAACAGAGAAACATGGTTTAAATACTTAAAATATATTTGTATAGATGTCGGACTTTTTATGTTTGTTAATATGTTATTCCTAGCATTTATAACATCTCGTCTTTATTTATCTGTCCTGTTTTCTGATTTCTTTCCATAATCTTTCTGGATTTTAGATTATCTGTTTATTTACTTGTGTTCTGGCTGCATGCTCAAGAATATTACATGTGTTAGTCATCCTGATTCTTTAGAATAAATATGCTTTTATACTGGGCTAGCCTGTATAGTGTTGTGTCCCCTGAGCTCTGTCCTTGTACTGTCACTAGTTAGCATTCATCTCTTGACCTGTTCATGCTCACAATCACACTGTCCAAGGAATATTGTGAATTATTCTATTGATTCTTAGACCATTGATGTCTGGGGTTCAAATGAGCATTTGTTAGCCAAATGGAGCAGTTCCCGCCCCACCAAGATTACTGTCTCATATCTTTAGAGAGCCATACTTCTAAGTTCTGGCCAAATTCCTCTATTAAATTCACCTTGTGAAAATTAATTTAAACTTAAAAAAATCTTAGGCATATATTGTAACAACTTATGTACTATTACCCCTCATCCCAACTACCAGTGCCCTAGAGGCCCTCCTATGAAAGCAGAAATACAGATACTACAAATAACACTAATTCAGACTGCCAACAGGCCTTCCATGGCTCAGGGAATAATGCAGAAGAGGGGGAATAAAGATTGTTAGAGCAACGGAGCAGGTCGGAATACCCTGATCAACATCCCCTGCTACCTGATAGGGAAAGACTGAGGCCTCGTGACCCCACAGTGATCACCATAACCCCACTGAGGTTGATGGTGACAGACATTTAAAACAATAATTTAAACTCTATACTTTCTCTATACATTTATTAATTCCATGGGTGTCGTAATGAAATATAATAAACAAGGTATAAAGACAAGATGGAGTTAGAAGACTTCTTTCAGGTTTGTACAAGTTTCTGAAAGAATAAAATGTTTCTCTGAACACTGGTGCTGGGGAGGGTTGGGTAATTTGTGTTTTTCACATATGACTTTGTACATTGGATGTTCTGCTAAAATGGTTTTCTTCCATAAAATTTAAAATATCAATTCTGTATATACTATTTATATATAAAAACTTGTTTGACTTAAAACTAGCAAACCTGACACTTTTATTTGTGATTTTAGCTAATGTCATGTGCTTTTCTTTAATGAAGGCCACAGAACTATGCACACCCATATAGAGATGTCACCTGTTAACACTGGCATTAAAGTCCCTGTGACTGAAGTCAACATTAAAAGTGTACATTTTAAGTTCAAAATATAGATTGACTTCATTATATTGATTTAATTAAACCAACCAAGCAGGTCTTTAATAGGTCTGTGTATTGCTTTTCCTTTTACAAACATTAGCTTTGTTTAAATCTAAATTGTAACTGTCAGTCAGGTACACAGGCAAAGAACACAGACATTCTCATGTTATTATATTTTTTATTTATATTCTCTTCTGTGATAGTATTGTAAACAGAAGGTGCAAATGTTCTCAAAACCAAATGTAGATATAATTGAAAATACCAATACAATATATTATCATGCTACAATTTGCAGAGTATATGATATATCACAGTTATAATCTTTCTCTTGCAACAAAATCAATAACCAAAACTCAAAATTGCAATGCATTAATAATACCCAGTTAAATTTTGTAACAAAATATAAATGATTCCATACAAAATTACATGTGCAATAGTAAATGTAATAAAGTGTAGAATGTTTTAGTAGTAGATGAAAAGTGGTGTGAATTATTTCTTCCCTGTCCTTTTCTAGTACAATGAGTCAGACTGACATTGTCTATTGCCTCTAAAGAAGTGATGAGAATCTAAAGTTATGTCCTAATTTTTACATTAAATTCACTAAATTATGACTGTCAATGAGTACTTTCCATGATTTATATAATATTTAAACAAGAAAGATTCTAAAGTTTTCCATATTCTCCCCCACACTGCATAGTTTACACATTCTAAAAGTAAAGCCTCAGTTATAAGGACATTTCTATTAATGTAATTTCAACATTTACAGAGACAGCATACTACATATCATTACATAGCTAACAAAAATATCCAAACTATATCCTAAATTAGAAGTGTGATTACAAGTCCTTTTGACTAAATATTTCTACATGTTTTATAACTGTTAGAACTTTATTGTTGCCTTTGAAATTGACTTTCTTTAAAAATGATCTTTTGGTCATTATATTTCTCTAGTTTCCTTGTAGTAGATGATGGAGCAAAGTTTCATCGGTGTGGAATGCTTTCTGGTATTACTTATTAAAATTTTGCCCTGTTGCATCTGACTCTCTTTTGAAGAGAATTGGCATACGAGAGCCTGCAGCCACTGCAAAGGAACTCCAGAAACATATACCACTTTGTGCATCTGGCTTTTATGGGTCCTGTGGAATAGAACCTGGGTCCTTAGGCTTTGCAAGCAAGCACCTTAACCACTAAGCCAACTCTCCAGACCCTTCAAGATTTAAGTTTTGAACCTTCTGCTTTGTGTTTTTGTCTAGGAATATCTCATGTGTTTGGGGCACATACTCATGGAGAGATATTACTCGGGGATAAAATGGAGTTATCTAATATTAAAGAAGGAAACTTAACAAGGCTCTTTTGTTGAGATTCTCCCTGTCATCTCTGCATTCCTTCATTTCCCTTTTCTGAGTACAGGGATTACATATTTTGATGGGAGTTCCATGACTTCTGAGGTACAATTAAGAGAATATCAGATTTCACTAGAGAAGGGACAAAACTTAGAGTGTTCATTTTCCTTCTGTTTCCTCAACTGCCATCGTGGCATATTTAGTGACAGCAGGTTCTGACCCTGATAACTTCAGCTTTAGCTGACTTCAGATCCTCACAGTCTGACTCTGCAATGTTCTCAGCATGCTGGTTCATTGATTGTTGACTCTTAAGATCTAAACAGACACCACCTTCCTTGAGGGTTATAAATGTCTGTACTTCATATGTTTTAGTTTCAGAACTGGTTATTTTCTTTTCTAGAAAGAATTATGTAAGTAGTATTGCTATTATTGACTGCATGCAATTTATTTATTTACTTACTTACTTACTGACTTACTTATTTATTTATTTATAAGAGAAAGAGGCAGAGAAAGAGAAAGTCCATGTCTACAGCCACTGCAAATGAATTCCAGATGCATGTACCACCTTGTGCGTCTGGCTTACAAGAGTACTAGGCAATCAAACCTGGGTCCTTAGTTTTCATAGGCAAGAACCTTAACCACAAAACCATCTCTCCAGCCCTGACTATGTGAAATTCTTAATTTATAACTCAGGTTAACCTATGGAGTTTGGTCTTTTATGAGCAATATAGGGTCATGTGAAGAGATTCTAGAGTACCAGGGCAAAAAAAAAAAAAAATAAAATAACAAAACTTTTTTCAAAATATCATATGAATCAAGGTATTTGAACATATTCATTACTATCCCTACAAGTTATCTTTGTATATGAAAATTTCAAAATAGAGGTAAAAGATATGAAAATAAAAGTCATTATTTCAGGATATATTTAAGGTTGATGAAAGTAGAAGAACTGATTAGCATGAAAATCAGGGAACTATTTCACTTGGAAAGAAATGAAATTGTGACCAATACTAGGCACAAAAGCAGGCAAATTGAGATGTTTCAATATTTGACTCAGTATCGACATTTGTATGAGTGTTTTCTCTTATTACTTATGATAAAATTATACCTCTGTGTGCATGTTATATCTCATAATTAAGGAGATAGAGAAAGGGCAATTGTTATATACTCATATATTATATAAAACTACTTGAAGAACTTCTTTTCTGAAAAAATAGTTGTCCAACATGAAAGCCAAGGAATAGTGCACTCAGCAGCCTCTCTTAGGAATCTACTAGAATATAATCATCTTGCAAACTAAGATAAGATTGTGACATCTACAGCAAGGATTGATCAGGAACATTAAATACAAATGTTTCCTAGATTAGGATGATTCATTTTCATGACATTTGACTTTGTGATGATAAAAATATACACAGAGAAATTCTGTTCAGGGCATAATTCAATGCAGTACATGGGTTATTAAATGTTTTTCAAAAGTAGACCTTGCTTTAGATTATTTTTTCCCAACTACAAACTAATGAAGTATTATGACAATGGGAATGAGGTTTCTATGAGTAAACTGAAACCAGATAAAAGAAAATGATATACTTAGATTAATTAAAATAGGAAAAACTATGATGTTTTCAACATAAAACAGTCTTTAACAACAGAAAGAACATATGATTTAAAAATCTTAGGCAAATGGAAAAAGACATGGTCACTGTATTCCTAGAATAAGATAATTTCAAACCATCCACATACATAGACGAAAATCAATTGCCACCTACATTCTGAAACAGACAAGAAAAACTGGTGTAAAAAAATCAGTATGAATAAAATTATAAGCTTAAAGAAAGAGTTTGAAAGTAAATGAGGCAGAAGCAATGAAAAAAGGAAGACCAAGTACATGCCTGTTTTCTAGCACACATCATTACATTCAAGTTTCTTTCTAACTGTAAGGAATGAAGTATGATTCTATAACTTATTGTGCATGCTAGGAATAGCTTTAGAGAAATATATTATTTCATGAAACTGTTAACCCTCAGCTTGCTTTTTCCAACTCTTTTGATTGGCATTTACAATATTCTAAACTAATTTTAAGGCACAATTAAAGACTCCAGATGTGACTGATTTATCTTGATAAAAGAATATAGAAGACACTGATGATCAATGTTAATTTCTTGAATTCTGTTAAACCTTGGCAGTAACATGACTGAATCCCACACATTGTTGTTACACTACATTAATTATTTTTCTTGCTTTACTCAAATATGGAACACATTTGAAATTAATAGATTTCTTCAGATAACAACAAATAGAGAATCTTGCCAAATTATATATATATGGTTTGCCTGAGCCAGACACATAAAATAATATACTAATGGCAATAAGTCACTTGACATTTTATAACCTAGGGTATTGCACATGATTTTTCCTGTTTATAATCAATTTGTTATTCTGTGATCTCAGTTAAATGTTACAAACTGAGTGGAGATTTTCATAAATTAATATGCTTAATATAAAAATATTTCAAATTGGATTTATATTATGGGCTTTCTTTACATGGGTGTGTATGGTGTGTATGCATGTGTGAATGCATGTTCCTATATGTGTAGGCACATGTTTTGTGAAAGGTGTGTGTGTGTATGTGTGTGTGCATGCAAGGCCACAGGACAACTCTTCGGGTATACTATAAACCTCTTTTTTAAGTTTTTTTGTTTGTTTGTTTTATGTTTATTTATTTGAGAGTGACAGAGAAAGAGAGAGAGGGAGGGAGAGAGAGAATGGGTGCTCCAGGGCCTCCAGCCACTGCAAATGAACTCCAGACACTTGTACCCCCTTGTGCATCTAGCTAAAGTGGGTCCTGGGGAATCGAGCCTCGAACCTTCACAGGCAAGTGCTTAACAGCTAAGCCGTCTCTGTAGCCCTATAAACTTCTTTGTAACAAAAGATGTCTCATTAGCTTGGAGCTCATAAAATAAGCTAGGATAGCTGACCAGTGAGTTCTAGGGATCCTCCTGTCTCTGCATTACCATGCCCAAAATTTTAAGTGGGTATGGGGGATAGAACCCAGGTCCTCATGCTTGTGAGTCAAGCACTTGACCAGCTAAACTATCTTGCAGTGCATGATATGTGATCTTAATCAGTTTTTTTTTTTTTTTTCCTGTCTTAGGAAACTGGTCACGGCACATTGCACATAAGATGCCAAACCAGTGGAAGAATACAACAGTGAACATACTGGTGTAGCTAGATTTCCACTGACTTGACATTGTGGTTTGCCATCTCACATATGCTTGGAAAGCTATTTCTAAGCCTGGATGTTTTCATCCACAAGTATAAACATCTGTGCCTGTCCTAGAGGACAGTATATCATTAATATTTATCACATAATCTGTTTGACTGAATTTTCTAAGTGTCAATTCTTATGAAAAAATGATGAAGGGAGTAATTATAAAAGAACCATGTTGGATTTCCACTAATTTATAGGAAACAGAGATCCAAGAGGGGAGGGGATAAACTTGAGAGTGACAAAGAAAACCATAAAGTTGAACGTAGTGATAACAGATCAAAATACTATAGCTGCCAGTCCAAGTCATCAGTCACTGAGGATCTTTTTTAGTTTAACATCTTAAGATCTCTATTTTGTATGTTTTTTTTTTTCTTGCCATAAAATGTAGAAGGCACTTAGAATTCTTGTCAAATTGGTTTTAAAGTAGTGGCTTAAGCATTAGAAAATGGTTTCTGCTCAACTGACTGGTAATGAGCCCTGTATACACCTTAGTGATTAACCAGTCAGAGTCCAAAGTTTTGGTGATTCAGAGAACATATTAAAAGGCAAAACAATTGTCATGTTGAGACTAAGTCTTATGCATTCTTCCAATGCTATGCAGATGAGTTACTCCTACTATTTAATATCACATTTGCCAATTTTAAAAATATTTTTATTTATTTATATACTTACTTACTTATATATTTATTAATTTACTTGTGACAAAGAGAGGGAAAGTATGGGTTCTCCAGAACTAGAATCATGTGCTGTTTTGTGCATCTGGCCTTCCATGGGTAGTGGGAAATCAAACCAATTCTATAAGGCTTTGTAAGCCTGCATGTTTAACCACCTAGCAACCTCCTTACCTTTTTGCGTATTTTTTTAATTTATTTATTTATTTATTTATTTATTTATTTATTTATTTATTTATTTCAGAGAGGCAAAGAGAGAATCGGTGGGCCAGGGCCTCCAGCCACTGCAAACGGAACTCCACTCCAGATGCATGCTCCTCTTTGTGTATCTGGCTTACGTGGGTGTAGGAGAATTGAACTGGGGTCCTCTGGCTTTGCAAGCAAACACCTTAACCACTAAGCCATCTCTGTAGTCCCTTTTGCATAGTTTTAAAAAGCATTTTGAAATACATGTTGCCATGAGTTCAAGGTTACCCTGAGACTCCATAGTGAATTCCAGGTCTGCCTGGGCTAGAGTGAGACCCTTCCTTGAAAAATCAAAAAGAAAAAAAAAGAAAAAAAGAATCTTGTCATTTGCTTATAGTGCAATTGCAAATCTCCATTTGAGAAATGGTTATCTGATATGTTGACCATTTTAAATTGCATGATGGAGCTGGATTTGTCTTGGTTCTGAAAGCAGACACTTATAACTATGAAATGCCAGTATTCACTGCTTTAATTGCACTGCAAACTTAGGCTCATAGTCTCTTTACTTCCTTTCACCTCATAGAATGTTTTTGATTTCTTATTTTATTTTTCCTTTGAATTGATTATATACCAGTATTTGATTTTATTTACATACATTCATGTTTTTATGTTATTATTTTCTCTTGTTATTGGCTTCTAATGTCATTCTTTTGTTGTTGAAGCAAACCGACTGTACTATTTTTATTGTTTTAAATTTGTTGAGGTTTGTTTTGTGGACAGCTTGTTTCTACCCACTGCATTTTGTTGATCTACTTATTAGAAACTTATAATCCTCTTAAACATTCCTTTACTTTAAAAAATTTATTTATTTACTTTTTTATTTATTTGAAAGGGAGAGAATGAGTGCACCAGGAACTCTAGCCACTGTAAACAAACTCCAGATACACATGCCACCTTGTGCATCTGGCTTACATGGATACTGGGGAATCAAACCTGGGTCCTCAGGCTTTTCAGGTAAACAGATTAATGGCTAAACTATTACCATAGCCCTACATACTTCTTTTTCTTTATTCCTTTTTAGTTGTTCTCTGCTGAAATAACCTGTCATTACTTTTCTCCTGCTGCTGCTGTAAATATAACATTGTCTTTAGACAATTTTTAATTCTAAATGTTTCACTTGGTTATTTTTGCTACTATTGGTTGAAAGTCTGTATCTTTTCCTGCTTTTGCTTCTTTAGTCATGGTTTCCTGTAGCTCTGTGGAAAATGTACACTGACTATTTCAAAGTATTTCTCTGTTAAGCTTGATATTTGATTATTCTTGGAGTCAGAGTTTCTTGCCTGAATTTCATGTCATGAAAGGTTATACTTCTGAAAATTTCTTTGACTGTTTCACATTTTGCTATCATAGGTTTTATAAATTGAATGTGCGGGAGAATACAGTACAGCAACTATGATTACTTGACCACCATCTCTTTTGGAACTTTTTATTGTTTTTGTTTCTTGACTTGATTATTTAGTGAAGCACCTCCAATGCCCATGCAGCAAATATCTCTCTCTCATTGTCTCTCTCTCTTGTGGTACACGTGAACACACACACACACACACACACACAAAGTCACTAAAATTGTTCTTCTGGGATGCATACAATTTTGGGTTTGTGTGCAATCACCAAGAGGTGACAGTGATATACATAAGGCTCCTCATTCCCCCTTGTTATGATAATGCCAGATTTGAGTCCTTCTTCTACCAGCTCCTTGATCTGTTGTTTTCTACAATATCCATGGGTACAGATAGCTATGTATTTTAGTCCAGTCAAATTTGGTCCTTCGAAGGAGAATCTTCTAATTACAATGGCTGATACTCTTTCTTTCTCCAGATAAGAAGACTCCTCTCATCTATCATGTTTCTCAGTTCTCTCTCCAAACCAGACAATTTATAATTCAGCTTTAGCTTATGCTATTATGGAAAACATTTCTAAGCTTAAGTTATTCATACTCTGGTATAAGTGAAGTAAAATCCTTTGATAAGAAATCAGGTACTTTTGTTTTTAATGGCCTGCTTTGTCTTTCAAAAAACTTTCTTCAGGGATATGGTGCTGGGATTACAGAAAAATGACAGCCTTCCCGTGGAGTGGTCCCCTACCTCTAGGAGCTAACTGCCTAATGAGCTGGTAGCAATCTTGGTTCCCCTAGACTGGAGCCACAACCTCACTTGCAATGGCAAGTTTGAGCTAAACCCATTGTCACCATAGTAAAATTACTAAGGAGTACCCTAAGTCTGTGAATGTAATTGGATGGAAGGGATCCTGTGAATGAGATTGTATGAAAGGAAAATTCTTCATGTCAAAAGAACTTACCTATGACATCCTCAAACACAAGATATTTGAAAAAAAAGTAAGAAAATCTAACATTCTGTTCTTCCCAAAAAGAGCATTATCCAAGTGGTATCTGGAGAGAAAGAATCTTTTGTTCTTGGTTTTTTTATTTTTTTTATTTTTTTTATTTTTATTTTTTTCTTAAATACCCTCTCCAGTGTCTTGTGGTTCAGGTGTTTCCTGTAAGGGACTATTGAAGGTTCAGTCATTTGGTCTGTCTTTTAGGAAGTAGAATTTTATGGTACCATTGCCGTTTGGTTATTGGTTTTGTAAGGCTGAAGGAGGGGATCTGCTATGCTTACTCCAAAAAAACAGAGAGGAGTGATAATGGACAAAAAATCCCATACACCCTCAACTTTCTTACTGAATTTCCACAATGTCTTTATTGTGCATATATTTCTTTATTTTCTGTTTGCCCTTAAAACTATTTCAATGGCATTAAGCAGATTTTGTATACTGCTTATGTTTTTAAACTTTTTATTGACAATATTTATATATATACATATGGTATTTTAATCATAGTCCCATTCCATCACTCTCTCCTATTCCCACTCACCCATAGCCCTTTCAGTGAACCCTTCCTTCCTTCCAGCAAGTTCTTCTACTATTTTATCGACTTTTTTTTACCTTGCCTTTCATCATACTTAATGATGGCTTTGTTTACATAGTAGTGTGGCTCATACTTTTGTTCAGTGAAGCTTTTCACAGATGATGGTGACTTGGGATACTCAACACCAAAGTATTGAGATGAAGCAATGGTGAAATGTTCAGCATTAAATTAGACGTTTCTGTCATGCTCATGAAAACTCAGGGAGTATTTCAGAAGTGGTAGAGCAAAGAATGTAAGAGCCAGAGGATGAGGAGGAGTGTTTTGGAACATTGTATTCTAGATATGAGGTGATAAGGCAAGTTTAGTCAATGTGAACCTAGAAGAAATTATTCTTCACTTAACTTCCACCTTGGGTAATATAATGGCAGTTTTGGAATTGATAGTTTGTCTACTGTTATAATCAACAAATTATTTTGATAAATAAATGTAATAAAATATGAATTTTTATTAAGAATAAAATATAACTAGGTTATATTTAATTAATAATGCTTATCAATAGCATTTAAATGTAAAATGTCCACCACAGGCTCACACGTTTGAATACTTGGTTCCCATATGCTGGCACTGTTTTATAAGGTTGTGGCACCTTTGGGGTAGTGGAGGCTTATTGGAGGAAGTGGGTCATAGTGATCCAGGTCTGACTTCCTGATGATTCTCAGTTCCTCACTCTCACTGAAATGTGACTAGCTGGCTTACCACCCCCCCCCCTGCCCCATGAACTATACCCTCAAATTCATAACTAGTTTATATTAATGACATGTAATAATAGCATCATGCATGATGATTATGAATTTGAATTTATAAATAATTATAATCTGGATCATCAAAAATAGTTATTTTATTTTTGACAATGGGAATTTAAAAAAATATTTTCAATTTAATTTTTTTTAATTAAGAACATAATTTAGGGCTGGAGACATGGCTTAGCAGTTAAGCACTCTCCTGTGAAACCTAAGGAATCCAGTTTGAGGCTCAATTCTCCAAGAACGAAGTAAGCCAGATGCACAAGGTGGCCATTCATCTGAAGTTCATTGGAAGTGGCTAGAGGCCTAGGTAGGCCCATTCTCTCTCCATATGCCTTTTTCTCTCTCTGTCTGAATGTTGCTCTCAAATAAATAAACAAAAATAAACAAAAAATAACATAATTTCTATGGATACATGATGTGTTTGCACCATCTTTCACCTCCTCCCTGACCCCATTCCAGTAGGAGCACTCCTTAGTGGGGTTGCTGAGATTGCTTATTCTGCCAACTATTCTTAGTTTCAGCTGCAGCCCTTTTGAGGTAGGTATGGTGGAAGGGTTCTTTCTTTAGTATCTGCATCTATCTGAAAAAGAGAAGCAGATTCTCCAATGGAGAGTAAAGTTAGCACCAGACAAATGGGATAACCCTTATTTTTTTTATAGAGAATTTAATAGGTATAGGCACACTTGTAGCCCACTATTAGTGGTAGCTTGATAATGGAGAGAGAACTCATATTTGGATATGGTTCTGACTTGTTTCCCAGCTCCAGCTATGGGTCCTGTACCACTGAGGGGATCAGTTAGCCAAATCAAGAGCAGTTGGTTTCCCACCATGTCTGTGCACCACTATTGCACTTGTGTGAGCATCACAGCAGGAAGACTGACCTTAATGTTCTACAGCTTCTCCCCCACTCTCTCTCTCTCTCTCTTTCTCTCGTCTCCCTAACTCTTGTATATTAGTTATCTTTTTCCTCATTTTCTTAATGGGCACTGACCTGTAACTCCCAGTACCAGCAAGTGGCTTTCATCCACAATGAACTTTTGATCAGTGAGACCTACAAGGTTTCCTAAAAGAGAGGAAGATTTCTGTCAGAGTACTTGAGGACCCACCAAAGGTTAGTGGTAAGATCCTACTGCTGAAGACACCATATGCAGTTGGCACGTAAAATGGAATGGCATGGCTGGAAGCTGGAAGAGTCAGTCCCCAGACAGTCACCACGTCTAGTGCCAGAAGGTGCTACATGGGTGACTGGGAGAAAATGACCAATATCTGTCCAAGCATGAAGATGTGTCTCTCTGACTTTAGTGGTGAGGTGAGTTTCTTGAAGTCACCAGATAGAAGGGTCCATTTTTCTAATTTACCCTGTTAGTTCATATCTTTTGATGGGTGAATTAAGATCATTAATATATGAGGTTATACCTCTGAGGTTTGATTTAATCCCTTCCATGATGAGGTGTTTTTATGGGTTTGGTGCTTTCTTTGGCTTTGTAGTGTTTTAACCCTGATCTAACTTTGGTTATTATTATCTTTCTGTTGTATGCTCTTGAAATTAGCTTCTTTACTATTGCTTGTAGAGAATTCTCTGAAGTATTCTCTGTTGATTTGGGTTTAGGTTCCAATAATCATAGAGCTTACTTGTGTCATAGAAAGTTTTCCTTTTCTATCTATTTTGAAGGATTCTTTTACTGCATTCAGTAGTTTTGGATAATAAGCCATAGGTTTTTTGAGATTTTGAAGTACTCCATTCCAGACCATTCTGACTTTCTGACTTTCAGGTTTTCCATTGAAAAATCCAAGGCAATTTGATAGGATTGCCTTTGTATGTGATGAACATGCTCTCTCTCTCTCTCTCTCTCTTTCTCTCTCTCTGTTTCTCTGTCTTTCTCTCTTTGATGGGAAATTAGGTTTAAACTCCTATTCTTCAAAAATCCAAGAAAAAGAGGTGATATCAATGCAGGTGTGCTAGATGAAAATTGATTAAAGAGCAGGCCATTTTAACCAGACATTCCTGGTACACAGACAGCTGAAACTATCCAACATGCATTTTCAGATCCAATGGAAAAATAAATTTTTCAGTTTTAATTAATTTACACTGTGCAAGAAAATCTACTACCTGCTACACCCAGAACAATCTTGAAATGAGTTGAATCACAACATTCATTAATCATTGTTATTATTATTTTGGTTTTCTTTTGAGATCACTTAATTTTTTTCTCTCTCACTATTTTTATCACTCTCTCGTTGCTTTCATTGTTTAGAATTTTAATGATGAGGTGTTTTGGAGAGTTTATTATTTGATCTTGTCTATTTGGTGTTCTATGAGCTTTTTGTATGTGGATGGGCCTCTATTCTGTGAGATTGGAAAATTATTTCTTCATTAATATTGTTGAATATGATCTTTATGCCTCTGACTTTGATTTCTTCCCCTTTGGTATATCCATGATCCAGATGTTTGATTGTTTTAGGGTATCCAATAGCTCCCTCATATTCTGTTGATCTTTTGAACTTAGAAATTTATTGGACTTCTGATCAATTTCTTCTGTCTTGTCTTCCAGCTCTGAAGTTCAGTCCTTCACAAGACTGACTCTGTTACTGAGGGCTTCTAGAGCAGTTTCTAAGAAACTCTATTTCATTTTTGTTTTCTTGTGTTTTTTTGTTTTTGTTTTTATGCATCTTGTCCTTTTCTTTCTCTCTCTCTCCCTCTCTCTTTTTTTTTTTTTTTTTTTTTTTTGAGGTATGATTTCAGGTTGTGGTCTACTTTCCTTGATTCTTCCTGGAACTCATGCTCGCATTTGGTCATATCTTCATTAAGCTTAATCAGCTGGTTATTGAGATTATCTGTTGACTCACCTTTAGTTCATTTATCTCTCTTTTTAGGCCTGTTGGTTTTCTTCAGTTCAGTTAAGCATAGTGACAAAAGCTGTGTGCTCTAAGAGACAATTCTGCTCAATGTCACTTATATCATTGATGGTTTTTTGATGACTTGCTTCCAGTTCAGCAATTTGTTGGTCAGGGTCACATAGCTTATAGTGTTTTCATTTTTGGATTCAATTTCTGTTACTTTTCTCTATGTTTTTATTGGAGGCTTCCATTGTGCATGTAGGCATTCTTGGAGGACATCTCTCAGTTTTCTCAATTTCATATTTTTATTTTCTTTTGGTTTGGTTTGCCTTTTCAATCTACTCATCTCACAGTAAAAGTCCTATTTTATTGAGGAGAAAGCAAGTATCTGTCCTTGTAGGATGCTCAGTGAATGTCCTGTTTTAATTTGCATTGGGGTAGGATGGAGTTATAACTTCGGATGTGCATATTGTGGAAGTTCCAAGTGCAGCAAAGGTACCTGGGGATCGAGGTTGCCCTCACCAGCAGCAGAGGTACGAGGGCCAGGAAACTGGGAGGTGGGGAAACAACCAGGAGCTTCTCTTTTTTTTAACTATTGCTAGATTTTCCCAAAAATTATTGCATGTCTTTTTTATTTTTAAATACTTTGACTATAACTAATATTATGTGGCCAGTATATTTAAATTTATAAATGATAAAATAATCATAAAAGATTATTTTATATAACATAACTAACATTTCATCAGTTAATAGTTTTTGTCCTCATGCATGTGCATATATATGAATAACATATTAAGGGTATACTTTATAGTATTCAACATATCCAAATGCTTTTAGTAAAATACTCAATAGCACAGTTTTAAGTACATTTGCCTCGCTTTTGCAACTGAGGCTGTTTCCATGGAAATGGCAGTTGGCATGCAAAAGCTGAGTGTTTATAACCTTGATATTTCAGCTGTGCCTGTCAGGTAAATGATGGAAATGTCATTTTTCAAAGAAGCACCTGCAGGTTTTGGGTTCCAACAGGTTTTCAGAATGTAATATTTTAGCTTCTGAAAAGTTTTAGCTTATAATGTTTCTATATAAATCATAACTATGCCTGCCTTTCAAAGGGGCTTAATTATGATAGCTCTCTCCCTTAGAAAATAACTTTCCAAATAAAATCACTGATTTGGGGTAACAAAATTATAATGATCTTCTGGACTCCCAGAGTCACACTGAAGATAATTATCATGAAATTGGCTATCAATCAAACATGTCCTGGAGGTAAATTTTGATCACAGCCACTTTTGAACTGAGGTAGCATCTTAATTCCAGGACTTCATTCCTCTTTGGCTATACATTTATTATCCTAGGTTACATTCTTGGTAAATCACACCCACATAGTAGGTTGGTCACCTTTCCCCCACTGAACAACAAATATAAAAACATGCATAATGACACCAACGGTCTGTTGTGTTAGACATATTTCTGCCCAAGATAAACCATAAAGTTTCAAAATGTCACTTGAAAGCCCTGTGAAATACTTTGTGAGATGGACATTGTCAGGTGAAGCCTCTGTCTATTATAAATGCTTCCTGTAGATTCATTGAGAAAATTTGCCAGTGTTTTATTTTAATGACAAAAATATAAAGGAAATTAGAAGATCTTCTGTGATACATAAATATCTCAAATGAAATGCTTCAAGATAATATTTTAAGTGGAAGAACACATGACAATTTAAATGAAAGAAAATATTTTAAAAACATTATGTCACTTAATTTTATTTAAAGAAGGCATGAAATATCTTATAGATGAGAATACAAGTACTCAGCATGGCAAAAGGCATAGAAAGCCTGAAAACCAAATACAAAAGAAATTGAGTGAGAGCAGACAATATGTGCTGTGGTAATATTGAGTTTTTTGCTTGCCAAGGGCCATTGATTACCTTCCAGTAACTCAAAGAAGGTTTTTAAAAAACCTCATGTAATATGTTATCTTGCTATTGGATAACAGAAATAATTCAAGTAACATAGTCATAATTGATGACATGCTCAGAAGTCACATTCTCTATCATACCAAGAGCATATATCCTTACAAAACCAGTTGGTCCAAATCTCAAATTACACCAAATTCAAATTCCGTGTTGTCATCTTCCAGTTAAGATGTTGGCATAGGTACCATGCCAAAGCAGCCTAGGGGGAAAAAGCCAAAAAAAAAAAAAAAAAAAAGCAAAAAAACCCCTCAGTAAAATACACACTTTTACTAAAAAGTGTGGTGTATAGGAAATTGAAATTGCAGCAGAGAAGTAGGAGAGATCCAGAGCATCCAGAGCCCACACAGGCTGGCAGAAGTGGCCCCAGCAGGTTTGCAGACTGCTGCGGTGGCAGAGGCAGTGGTGCCACAAAGACACCAGGCTTGGCATGAGATTCAGGAAAAGCCAGGCGAGGGGATTTTCCACTCACACTGGAGCTCTCCGGAAACTCAAGAAACATGAAGGGAGAGTGGCAGTAACAACGGAGGAGCAGATCACAAGGTAGAAGAACACATGGAACAGATTGAGAACTAGAGCAGCATCAGCAGCCTCCCCTCTACCACCGCCAGTGCCCAGCTCCAGCGAACAGAGCAGTGGTCCAGTAACCTGGCCATGCCATTTTGAAATGACAGCGGGACCCAAGCAGGAGCAGAGATAACTGGGATTACCAGGGAAGGGTATCACCTGGTCACAAGCTGACTTGGAACCATCAATAGATGAGAAGTCTTAACCTCCTTGTTGTCAGGATGAAGGGTGTGGGTGGGGCACCACACACCCTAAGGGACAGATAAAGGATCTGGTTGTCATAATACCTACTCTTGGATAAATACTCTGAGCTCTTTTTCATTGAAAGTGCACATTGTTTATTTGAATCTTAGAAACTATCTGTATTTGGTTCCACTCAGCCTATTTAAATACTCTCATAGCAGGCAAACTTACCACATAGGGTCACTTTTGTAGATATTCTGAGAGTCTTGAGAGCCACACCTAATGCCTTAAGCTCCTACCGTAAGGTTATATAACATCAGATTGACTGACACATCTACTAATACCCAGCTAACTAGAAAATCCAATCATTAAATAACCCAGGATGCAAAAATATATGCATTACAACACAACAAACACCAAAAATCAAGACAATATAAATCTACCAAAAAGTATTAATTCATGAAGAATGACCTCCAGTGAGAATGAGTTAGAGGAAATGCCTGAGAAAGATTTCAAAATATATATAAATCTGTTCAAAGAACTCAAAGAAGAAATCAAAGGAAGAAAAGAAGACACAGGGTGCCAGTTTAATGAAATAAAGAGGTCAATACTAGACATAAATAAGGAAATAGAAATAATAAAGAAAAAATAGTTAGAATTACTAGCAATAAAGAACACAGTTAATGAAATTAAAAAAAAAAAAAAAACTCCATAGAAAATCTCATCAATAGAATGGATGAAGGAGAAGACAGGATATCTAAGCTAGAAGACCAGGTGGCAGATCTAATACAGTCCAACAAAGAGAAACACAAACTTACAGAATTTCAAGATATTTGAACACTATGAAAAGATCAAATATGAGAATTCAGGGCATAGTAAAAGGAGAAGAATTTCACTCCAAAGGCATAGTAGGCATCTTCAACAAAATCATAGAAGAAAACTTCCCCCAATTTGGGAAAGAGGTGCCAATGCAGATACAGGAATCTTGTAGAACACCAGACAGACAAAACCTGGAAAGAACCCCTCCTCACCATATTGTAATCGAGCACACAAACCAGAGAAAAAATATTGAAAGAAGTTAGAGAGAAAAATCAAGTTACCTACAAAGGCAAACCCATCTGGATTACCGCAGATTACTCAACACAAACTATAAAAGCCAAAAGGGCTTGGAATGGTGTATTCCAAGTTCTGAAAGATAACAACTGTCAACCAAGGTTATTTTATCCTGCAAAGCTATCCATTCAAATAGACCAAGAAAAAAGGACATTCTACCACAAAAGCAGGCTAACAGAGTATTTGAAGACAAAATCAGCTCTACAGAAAATACTTGAAAGAATCCTCCATACTGAAGAAAAAGAAAAGCAAATATATAAGGAACCAAGAAAAAAAAAATACTCAAATACTAGTTAACACAAGAGAACAGAGGTAAAACTGGAAGAACTACCAAAAAAATGGCAAAAATAAATACACATTTTTAATATTATCTCTTAATATAATGGCCTCAATGCCCCAACCAAAAAACATAGGTTTTCAGACTGGGATCAAAAGCAGGATCCTTCAATTTCTTGCCTCCAAGAAACCCACCTTTATATAAAGAATGGACACCATCTTAGGGTGAAAGGATGGATAACGGTGTCTCAAGAAAATAGACCTAGAAAAGAATCAGGGGTTGCTATCCTAATATCTGACAAGGTAGACTTCCACCCAATATTAGTTAAGAAAGATAAGGAAGCCCACTTTATCTTTATTAAGGGCACACTCCAACAGGAGGACATTACAATCCTAAACATTTATGCACATAACATGAGGGTTCCCAAATTCATCAAACAAACGCTATTAGAACTAAGGTCACAGATAACACCAAAGACAGTGGTAGTGGGTGACTTCAACACCCCACTCTCATCAATTGACAGGTCATCCCAGGAAAAAATTAAACAAAGTGGCATCTGGACTAAATGAGGTCATAGAAGGAATGGACCTGCTTCATCACCCAGAGTCCTTACCCCTTACACCTCATGGGTGTCAGAGTTAATAAAAATTGGAAATGATCAAAGCAGAAAAATATTTGGTAAGGACCCTGATAAAATCATTATACCCTACTCCACTTCCCAAATACAATGGTTAATACAAAATAATGACTAATGGGCAATATCTTGCACCTCTTTTCAGGGATCCCTTGATAACCACTACCCTGCTAACAAACTTCTCCACTTTCTGAGAATTCAGCCATTTCTTTTTCCTATATTAACCTCTCCCTGACCTCTTCCCCATGCCCTCCCACCCCCACCTAGTTTTCACTGATGGCTCCTCTAATGGAATGGCAGCCTTCACTGTAAATAATTAAACCACTTCCCTAAAATCCCAATTCTACTCTGCTCAACTGGTGGAGCTTTTTGCTGTTTTACAGGTTTTTCAACAACTTCCACATGCTTTCTTTAATCTGTATACTGATAGTGCTTATATTAATCAATCCATCTCCCATTTAGAAACTGTGCCATACATAAAACCCACTACAAATGCCACTCCTCTGTTTTTCTCCATTCAGCAATGTATACATTCTAGACAACATCCTTTTTATATAGGCCATATTCGTGCTCATTCTGGACTTTCTGGACCTCTAGCCACTGGCAATGCCATGACTGACAAAGCCACCCAGTTTGCCTTCCTTGTTAAGCTCGATCCTGTGGTCCAGGCCAAAGCAGCTCACTCTGTACATCACCTTAACACTCAAACCTTGCATCTTCTTTTTAAAATCACTAGGGAACAAGCCACCAGATAGTCAAACAATGCACAAACTTTGTCACCCTCCTACCTGTTCCCCACTTAGGTGTGAATCCTAGAGGTTTAATTCCCAATGAGGTCTGGCAAATGGATGTAACACATGTTCCCTCATTTGGTAATCTTAAGTACCTCCATGTTACTGTGGATACTTTTAGTGGATGCATCTTTGCCAGTCTCCATGCTGGAGAAGCTTCAAAAAATGTCATTGCTCATGTGCTCAACTGCCTTGTATCATGGGAATGCCCCAAATTATTAAAACTGATAATGGTCCTGGATATACTGGAAAAAAATTCCAAAATTTCTGTCATCAACTACAAATTAAACATATTACAGGCATACCATACAATCCCCAGGGTCAAGGAATTGAACTATTCAACATACCCTCCAAAAATTGAAAATGGGGGATTTATATCCCATAAAAAGCTATCCAAGAAATATCCTTCATCATGCCTTGTTTGTCCTAAACTTTTTAACCCTTGATACTCAGAGAAATTCAGCTACTGATTGCTTTTGGCACACAAATACAAAAAAAAAAAAATACCTTTGCCAAAGCCATGTGGAAAGATCCTTTACCCTTAAAATGGAATGGCCCAGACCCAGTACTCATTTAGGGCCAAGGATCAGTATGCTTGTTTGACATCAAAGAAAATGCTGTGAGATGACTGCCAGAGAGACTTGTAAAACAAGTTGATGATCCTCCAATGACATCTCACATATCTAGGGAAGAAACAGTTCCCTGAGAGAATCTCCTTTTTTCCCTAACAGGACAAAGCTGGAAGGACCTCTACTTATCTTAATCCCCTTACTCGCAATCGCACCGGTTATTATAAATAAAATCATGTCTTTTATAAGTCAACAGATTGTTGCCATTAAGATGCAGCCTTTGCAGGTTCATTATCACAGACTGGAGCTGGAAGATTGAGGCATTGCCACTGAAGACCTACCACCTGCAGAAGACAAGAATATATCAGAAAGATCATTCACCCTGACCAAGTAGGCTTTATTCCAGAGATGCAGGGATGGTTCAACATATGCAAATCAATAAATGCAATACGTTATATAAATGGACTGAAGGACAAAAATCATATGATCATCACATTAGACACAGAGAAAGCGTTTGACAAAATCCAATATCCCTTCATAATAAAAGTCCTACAGAGACTGGGAATAGAAGAAACATATCTCAATATAATAAAGGCTATTTATGACAAGACCACAGCCAACATATTACTAACTGGGGAAAAACTAGAAGCTTTTCCAATAAAATCAGGAACAAGACGAGGGTGTCCACTGTCCCCACTGTTATTTAATATACTACTGGAATTGTTAGCCATAGCAATAAGGCAAGAGATGCACATAAAAAGGATACAAATTGCAAAGGAAGAAATCAAGTTATCATTACTTGCAGATTACATGATTCTATATATAAAGGACCATAAAGACTCTACTAGCAAACTGTTAGAGCTGATAAAAACCTACAGCCATGTAGCAGGATACAAAATAAATACACAGAAATCAGTAGCCTTCCTATATGCTAACAACAAACACACAGAGGATGAAATCAGAGAATCACTCCTATGCACAATTACATCAAAGAAAATAAAGTACCTTGGGATAAATGTAACCAAGGAAGTAAAGGATATCTACAATGAAAACTATACAACACTCAAGCGAGAAATTGCAGAAGACACTAGGAAGTGGAAAAAACATCCCTTGTTCCTGCATTGGAAGAGTCAATATTATGAAATTGGCAATCTTACCAAAAGCAAACTACATATTTAATGCAATCCCCATCAAAATTCCAAGGGCATCCTTCATGGAAATAGAAAAAAATCCAAAAATTCATTTGGAAGCACAAAAAAAATCTCGAATATCTAAAATAATACTGAGCAACAAAAGTAAGGTAGGAGGTATCACCATACCTAATTTTAACCTATACTACAGAGCCATAGTAACAAAAACAGCATTGTACTGGCACAAAAACAAATATGTAGATCAATGGAACAGAATAGAGGACCCAGATGTAAGTCCCCGTAGTGATAGCCACCTGGTAGTTGATAAAAATGCCAAAAATACTCATTGGATAAAAGACAGCCTCTTCAGCAAATGGTGTTGCCAAACTGGATATGTATCTGTAGAAGGATGAAAATAGATTATTCTCTCTTAACATCAGACCTGAAACTCTAAAATTGCTAGAGGAAAAAGTAGTGGAAGCCCTTCTACATATTGGTCTTGGCAAAGACTTTCTGAATATCACCCCAATTACTCAGGCAATAAAACCACTGATTAACCACTGGGACCTCATGAAATTACAAAGATTTTGTACTGCAAAGGAACTGTGAATAAAGCAAAGAGGCAACCTATAGAATGGGGAAAAAATCTTTGCCTGCTATATATCTGATAGAGGATTAATATCTAGGATATACAAAAACTCAAATAGCTAAACAATAAGAAATCAAACAAGCCAAATAAAAAATGGACTACAGAGCTAAACAGAGAGTTCTCAAAAGAAGAAATATGGATGGCATATAAGCATCTAAAAAAATGTTCTACATCTCTAGTCATCAGGGAAATGCACATTAAAACTACATTGAGTTTCTATCTCACTGCTGTGAGATTGGCTACCATCATGAAAACTAATGATCATAAATGCTGGCAGGGATGTGGAAAAAAGGGAACCCCTTCTACACTGCTGGTGGGAATGCAATCTGGTCCCGCCATTGTGGAAATCAGTGGAGGGTTTCCTAAGACAGCTAAAAATTGATCTACCATATGACCCAGCTATAGCACTCCTAGGCATATATCCTAAGGACTCATCTCATTTCCTTAGAAGTATGTCCTCAACCATGTTTATTGCTGCTCAATTTATAATATCCAAGAAATGGAACCAGCCTAGATGTCCCTCAACTGATGAGTGGATAATGAAGATATGGCACATTTATACAATGGAGTTCTACTCAGCGATAAAGAAAAATGAAGTTATGAAATTTTCAGGAAAATCGATGTATATGGAAAGAATTATTCTAAGTGAGGTAACCCAGGCCCAGAAAGCCAAGCACAGCATGTTCTCCCTCATATGTGGATCCTAGCTACAGATGATTGGGCTTCTGTGTGAGAAGGAAAAAACTCAGTAGTCGAGGCCAGTAAGTTAAAAAGGAGATATAAAAGGAAGAGAAAGGAAGGGAGGAGGGTACTTAATAGGTTGGTATTGTATGTATGTAAGTAGAAGAATAGATCAACACGGGTCAAAAGGCCCAAAGTGATGTCAGGCCAAGAGACTGAGTAAAGGAAAAGGTGGAGGGATGGCTATTCAAATTGTAAGAGGATGCAAATAAACCATATGGAATCCTCCAGTTTTGGACAATGGAACACTCAGGAGCCATAGATCGTTGTTAGAAAATTTTCAGTGGGATGGGATAGCTCCAGTGAGTTGTTGGCCAGGGAGGTCCCCGATGCCCCCAAAACATTATAGGCCTTTGCCAAGGCCTTTGGTTTCCCACCAGGAATAGATGTTACAACCCTATTGCTGAAGACTCCACATACTTGGGCTGCAAGACCACTGAGAAATCTTGCTGGAACTTACCTGATAACCTCCTCCATGTAGACCAGCTGACAGAAAGCTGGAAGAAGCCATTCTACATGTAGTGCAATGGGAGAAAGAGATATCACCAGTGAAGATGTTCAACAGTGGACACTGCAATCCTTATAATTGGCCAACCAGCCCAAATGAGCCAACAGGTGCAATAGTGGCACATCTGTCATGGTGGAAACCAACTGCGCTCCAATTGGACTGGAAGCCTGCTCCATGGGAGGGAATACATCCCTGATACTGAAAACTTAAAACAGAGGTAGTCATGAGCCATAGGGGTGTAACATCTGCTGATGTCTGGAAGAATGTATATACTATGCTTATCAAACTTCCCAGTAAGCACTTCTCTTAATATTTATACCCTTATATTAATGCTACTCTCACTTTAGGTAGAGAATCTTCTCTTCTCAGATGGCAATGTCATTGGGACGACTCAGAAGGTATCATAGTGCTGGAAAGAAATGAATGGAGTTCTTAGTAATATCTAGATCACACCTTCCAAGGCACAGGGTCTAATGCAGAAGAGGTGGCAGAAAGAATGTAAGAGCCAAAGGAAAGTTAAGACTCCTCACAATGTGCTCCCTCCAGACATAAAATGGCCTCAATATCCATGACCTCATAGTTCTTGACACTGCCTACACAAGACCATCATAAGAGGAGAAAAAGATCATGGCATCAAAACAATAGAGAGACTTATTGAGATGGGTAGAGGATATGATGGAGAATGGAATTTCAAAGGGGAAAGTGAGGTGAGGGAGGGTATTACCATGGATATTTTTTATAATCATGGAAAACGTTAATAAAAATTTAGGAAAAAAAATTCTATGTTGTCTTTAAATTTTTATGTATTTTGTTAAGCATACAAACATAGGAAAATGGGCTGGTTGAAAAAGATTTCTGTGTACTAATCAAGAATTTAGCACCTATCAAATTAGGCATGATAGTTAAATTCAAAATGAATACATACTATGATAAGGTAATTCAAATTACATAATCTAATGAATAAAAATATTGCAGCTCTCTATCTTACTTTGAGTGGAGAAAAAGAAAGAAAAACTATAAATTTTGTTTTCATATTTAATGTATTTGAGAGAGAGAGATAGAAAGAGGCAGAGAGAGAATGGGTGTGCCAGGGTGTCTACCAAGTGTATATGAACACCTAGATGCATACACCACTTTGTTCTTCTGGCTTACATGGGACCTGTAGAATTGAACCTTGGTCCTTTGGCTTTATAGGCAAGCACCTTAACCACTATACCATATCTCAAGCCCCCCAACATATCATTTTTCTAAATAAAATTATTGCCACTGTTTCTGCCTAATGAAAGTTTTGTTCATAATATTTTAGAGATATAAATTATAAACAAATGCACATAGTATAATTTTATTGTGATGAAAATTAAATCAAAACAGATGAGATGAATATATGTGTGAGCCTTTAAATGCTTTCACATAAAAACATAGAAAAATTACAATTACTGTACTAGGTTGATGACTAACAGATAATTAGAAATTGAAGAACATGATGATTGATTATCTTGCTTTTTCTAAACCTTATAAAAATCATTAATTTTTAAGTAAAATTTTCTATCAAAATATGTAGGATTCAAAACAAATGGAGACACCATTCATTATTTTTAATCAGTGAGTACAATCACAATAATGTACATACATATTAAAATACCTCTAAATATCAGTTACATGCATTACTTAAATGTATATTGGCATCTTGTTACAAGAGTGTTATTAAGGTGTCTGGGAGGTATGAAAGTAATAGAAAGTGCTGCCTGCCCTGTGTACCTCACATTGTGGAGGAAAGACAAACAAAAACAGAAGAGAAATTCATTTCTTAGAAGGAGAAATTGTTGGACAGTAAATACAGAATAGGTCATGAAGCAGGGACACATAAATTTTCCAGTCTTTCTTTAAGGGGGCAGGTTTGGTTATTATTGGAGGTGACTTTTGAGCCAAGACATGGAAATGGTGAAGGCCTGTGCCCAGTATCACAGGCAAGTGAAAGAGTTGATGTTTTTCTTATTTGGAAAATCCCACATGAAAGCATATTTGAAAATATTTCAATAATAACTTTTCTACAACTAATTCCTTTTTTGTTTATTTTTATTTATTTATTTGAAAGTGACAGACAGAAAGAAAGATGCAGATGAAAAGAGAGAAAAAGATGGGCATGTCAGGGCATCCAGCCACTGCTGACAAACTCCAGACACATGTGCCCCCTTGTGCATCTGGCTCCAACAGTGCTCCTTAGACTTCACAGGCAAGTGCTCAACCACTAAGCCATCTCTGCAGCCCTAATTCTTTTTTTTTTTTATTACTAAGGACATATTTAGTATGAATACATCATGTGTTAGTACCATTTTCCCTCCTCCCTCACCCCATTCTACTGCTGGCCCTCCTCAGTGGGGTTGCTGGTATTCCCCATGGGGATGTGGGTTATGCACTGTGAGAGCAGCAATCAGCTACTGGGGGAAAGGCAATGCCTCTGGGCATGACATCCCAACCTGTGAAACATACACTCTTCCCACCCCTTCTTCTGAAAAATTCACTGAGCCTTGTTAGTGTGTTAAAAGTCTACTTCAGTGATGAGCTCTTAGGATCATGTGGCTCTCTGCTTTGGTATGTGTTGAGTATTCAGAGTCTGTCTCCTGATTGTCATGTTCATCATGGAAGCAGCACTCTTGTTTATCTCCCCAATTCTTCTGTGGTTTCAGCTGGGGCTTGGCTGAGGTGTGAGGGGTGGTTTATTTCCTTGGGTCTTGCTACCTTTTGAAAACAAAAATACAAAACAAAACAAACAAACAACAACAACAACAACAAAAAACAGGCTCTCCAACTAAGACTAAAGTCAACACAGGTTAAATGGAATAAGCATTATTAATTTAGGAAGAACTTAATGGATGTAGCCCCTCTTTTAGTGAAAGACTAGTGGAAGCTTGACATTGGAGATCATAATTTTTGTCTCCACAGGACTCTGACCTGGTTCCTAATTCCAGATATGTGTTCCTTTCCACTGTCTTAGCCAATCAGAATGCCATTTGTTACCACCAAATCTCTGTGTCATCATTGCACTGGTGAGTACAACTTGTCAGGATGTTTGCTTCTGTGTAGCTTAGACTCTAGGTTGCTCATACCATTGTTGGCCACTTTCCCCCACTAGCTCATATACCACTTCCCATCACCAGAGAACCTAGTTGTCTTGGGACTGGGTTTCTTCCAGATTCCATCCAGGTCTCTGTTCTGTGTCAGCAGCACATGGTGTCTTTAGCAATAGAAGACTGCATGTATATATATATATAAAATTTATAGCAATTATAGAAAAGTGTAAATAATTTATATTATGTGTCATATTTTAATTAATTTAGTTTTTACAGCTACTGTTTTGTTTCACCAATATTTCACTTAACTATATAAAAATAAATTTTGGCAAAGGGAATGAGTGTCTCTCTGTCTGCTCTGGAGAAGCTCAGTATATAATGAGAGATCCCTATAACCAATTTCACATTCCTGAGAGCAAGTAATGTGTACTCTGCTGGCATTGAGGAAACAGACTCTGAGAGGGAAAGCTACATAAAGTTAGTAAGCGTCCTGGGCCACTTATGCTATACATGTGAATCATGTTAGACTCCAGTCTGGTTGTATATGTGAACAGAAATAGAATTAGAAGAAACATATAATATTAATCTTGTTTGAGACATTAGAATTTTGTGTCTACTTACAAAATATTTTTAGAAAGCTAATAATTTAGTCTATGAAATTACAGTTTTATCGTTAAATTATATCAACTTTCAGCAAAAGATATATTTAGTTATACATCTGATACGACACAATTCTTTATTCCTCTGTTCCATACTCTTTTAACTAGACTCCATTTCCGTATGTTTCCATCACTTCCCAATTCCATCATCAAATGAGAAATGTGGATTAACACACTGATTAGGTCATAGCCTTCAATACAAACACCACTCAATGAGTGCATTCACAGACTGGATATCACACCCACAACACATGGGCCTTTGGGAGCACACTTCATCTCCCACACTTAACAGTGGTTTTGATATTTGATAATTTAAAATATTTTATTTATTTATTTGAGAGAGAGAGATTGAAGGAAAGAAAGGTAGACAGAGATTAGAAGGGAACACCAGAACTTCTAGCCACTGCAAACAAGCTCCAGACACTTGCACCACCTTGTGCATCTGGTTTTATGTCGGTACTGGGGAAAAGAACCTGGGTCCTTTGGCTTTACAGGCAAGCACCTTAATTGCTAAGCCATTTCTCCATCCTGATACTTGATAATTTAAATTGATACACTTTCAACTCTAAAGAGAAAAGAAAAATATGTATGAAAACATATTTATTCATCTTTCAATGATCAACATGAATAGCATGGAATTAGCAGTGTATCTTCATATATTTTTTTTAATACCTCATGGAGGGAGCTCTGATGATAATGAAGAATGAACTTTCTTTTAAAACTTTTTTTTTTTTTTTTTGCAAGGAGATAGGGAGTGTGTGTATTTGGGAGAGAGAGAGGGAGAGAGAGAAAGAGAGAGAGTGACAGAGCATATCAGGGCCTCTAGCCACTGCAAATCAACTCCAGACACAATTTTGCCACCATGTGGATCTCTATATGGGTTCTGGGGAATCAAACTTGGGTCTTTAGGCTTCATAGCAAGTGCCTTAACCAATAAGTCATCTCTCCACCCGAAGAACAAACTTTCCGATGTATTCTCTAATCATTGCTCAATTATCTATAGCAATTCATCCCCCAAACTAAACAGATTAGAAAAACAAGGATTTTGTTGCCTTAAGAGACTGTAGGGAATAGGGTGATAACTCCATGGTAAAGCACTTATGGTGCAAGTATGAGGACCTCAGTTAAGAGCACCAGAACCTCCTGAAACTAGATAGAGTAGCACATGTCTATAATCTCAGTGTTACTACAACAAACTGTGGGGCAAAACAACAATAGAAGAAACTCTGAAATTCTGTAGGCCAGCTAATCTGGTGCGATAAAGAGTGAACACGAAATTGTGCACTAACCAGATGGAAGATAAGGACCAACACTCAGAATTGTCTTCTCACCTCCACATATCCACAATGGCACATGCATACGCACACACCCCCCAAAAAATCAAAATCACAAAACAAAGAATGCAGAGAAACAAGAGAATGCAGGTCATGTGGTGTCCCTCTGATCTGGATGTACTCATTCATTTCTACATAATCAACAGTTAGGTCATGAGAGCTCTGATTGCTCTGAGCAATTCTACTGTGGTCTTCCTTACACAGAATGCATGTACCAGCTGAGGTGACACCAGAGGCTGGAGTCAACTGCCACTGGTTAAAAAGTTAGCTTAGAGGTATAGAAAAAAGAAACAAACAAACAAACTTACAGAGTCTTTGAAGATCAGCCACTGAAATACATCACATTAACTGTCTAAAGAAGAAAAATTATTTAGTTTTTAGATAAGATAAGCTGATAAAGAAAATCATTTGATGTATGAACCTGGAAAGCATTATGTTAAGTGAAGTATGCAAGGCACAGCAATATTACATATGTTCACAATTATACGAACAATATACAAAACAACTGATCTTATAGAATAAATCTCCCAGGTAAAAATGCATATTTACTCAGCCTTTTAATTTTCAAAATAAAACATAATGAAGATATAAATTGTTCATGTGCTTTTGAACTTGAGACAACTGTAATTTCAGTAAGCTGCCAAAATGATAAATGTGTGTTAATAGCTGGAATAATGAAAAAAATACCCCAAGTTTATGTACTTCAAACATGGATGATTTTTCTATACATGAAAATAGGCAGTTAACAAAAGAACATCTAAAAATTAAGTTCATAAATCCTTTTAAATGTAAATAGATAATGCTTTCAATGCTGATTGAACATAGACACTGTTTCTTGGACAATGAAATTCCTGTGCAGTGTTTTTTGGTGTGTGTATGTGTGTGTTTGTGTGTGTGTTGTACATGCTTAAGTACTCATATATGTATATTTCTGCACACACATGTGCATAGGTATGTGTAGGTCAAGGTCAGTTGTCTTCCCCTATAGCTTTCCACCACTTTTTTATTTACTAAGTTTTTATAAAATGTTTGCCCACATAGACTTCCTCTTCCCCACCCCAGCTCTTTTGAGGATCTTAGATGGGGTTATTGGTATTCACTGTGGGGAACAAGAGGCAGGAATAGGGGAAACATGGTATCTCAGGCTATTTGTACCCACCCTGAAGCTGTTACACTCTTTCCACTCCCTCTTTCTCAATACTCACTGAGCCTTGATGAGCTACATAGAGATTATCTAATTTAATGTTATTTTCTCTTTAGATTTGGGACCTCTATCATTATGAGGGCTGGAGAGATGGTTAATGGTTAAGGCATTTGCCTGTAAATCCAAAGGACCAATGTTCAATTCCTCAGGACCCATGTAAGCCAGAGGCACAGGGTGGCACATGTGTCTGGAATTCATTTGCAGTAGCTGGAGGCCCTGGTGTTCCCATTTACCGCCCCCCACCTGCTTCTCTCCTCCCCCCTCTTTCTTACTCTCAAATAAAATATAATATTTGTGAGGTTAGAGTGACTACAGTGTCTGCTGCCATTTCCCTGGAATTGCTTTCCAGGCTAAAAATGAAAGAAGTATTTTTGTAACCTCTGCCCCTGCAACTCTGGGCCCTGGAAACTGAGATATAAGTGACTCATCTCCTGATAGGCAGTTGGCAATCTCTTCTTGATGTATTTATGTATCTTTGTTCTTCCCCATGTTATCCACCACCTGTAAAATAGAACAGATTCTTCAATGAAAAGTGATGACACTTTGACTAAAAGGGGATAAGCCTATTCGTTAGAAAGACATATTGAAGTGTGTATTTATTCTTAGAGGACAATCAATGGAGGTTCTCTCTGGAGCCTGTTGGTTCCCACCAACTCTTTTGAAACAGAATCCATCTGTGAAACTGGAGCTCACCCATTCAGCAATGCAAGCTGGCTAACAAACCTTAGGGATCCTCTTTTCTCTGCCTCCTTAGCACTAGGATTAAAGAAGTGTGCCACACTCCGCATTTTACATGGGTGCTGGTGTTCTCGCTTATGACGCGCTTTACTGACCAAGCCATTCTCCAGCCCTCCGAAAAGGTTTGTACTGAAGAGCATATAAACAGTACAACAAATCAACCAACTTGAGAGTCCTGAGAAAAATAATTTTTGAGCATATACCTCCAGAATGGGTCATCTTTTCTTTCACTTTAAATACATTTTGCAGATTTTCTACAAATCTTTCTTTTCATGTCTTAAATTTCCTTAATCATTCCTTGCCAGATTATTGCAAAAGCATGTACAATTAACAGCAATGTGATTGTTTGTATTAAACTATATTACGTCTAGAATTGGAATATTCTAGATGTTGTCCCCTAGGGTCTTCTTAGTGTATCTGTCATGTCCTAGTAAGGTAATTCTGAGATGAAAGATTCATTTTTATGTAAGTTGTTCTCAGTGCATATATTAAATTTATTTCATTTGCTTTCATTGCAACTGTTAAGTGAGAGTTATATCAGCAACAGGGAAAAAATTGTGTTAGGACAAATAGGACAATGTTGAGTAACAGCCTTTTGAATTTAAGCATTTCCAGGTCATGGGTGGCCAACCCTCTCTTACAGAACATTTGAAGACAGTGAGGAGAGTACAGAGTGCAACTGGTATGAGCCTAAAAGCGAAGGCCAGCTGATGCTGTCATGGCCAACAGAAGGCCTAAATTCAGAGAGGACATTTATTGTGAAAACAAGGAGACATTAACATTAATACTCATAAATGACTATAAATCAACCTAATGTACCCTTGAAGCAAATGACTTTTTATCCTATTAAACTTTAACAAGAAATCTTACAATAACAATCCACACCCGAGATGACACAGACTTGTGTAAGATGCCCAGTACGCTGTTGTATCAATCATAACTGATCACCGAAGTTCAGGTTTGTACTTTGTTTACTTAAATTCATAAAAATCCTCATGTGAGCAGGCTAATCTTGACCTCAGAAGGAATCCTTACCCTTCAGTCTCAGAAGAAAGACCTGGCCTAACCCACATTTGCTGACCAAATGCTGAATTATAGTCTCTCAAAATGCACTGTGAACATTAGTCTGCTCCTAATGTTCATTATCTAAAATATATCCCCATAATATATCAATACAACATATTATTTTCAATTTTTGTGTTGAAAGATGGTATTATTTACATGGTAATACAATGGTATTACATTACATTTAGATCAGTGAAGTCAGTCACTTGAAAAGTTTTTCCAAAGATTTATTTAGAAAAACAAGGTGCGTGTGTGTGTGTGTAAAATTCTAAATAAAATAAGTATTTATTTTTTATTTTTTTCATTTTTATTAGCATTTTCCATAATTATAAAAAAAATATCCCATGGTAATTCCCTCCCGCTCTCCCCCAAACTTTCCCCTTTGAAATTCCATCCTCTATCATATTACCTCCCCATCACAATCATTGTACTTACATATATAAAATATCAACCTATTAAGTACCCTCCTCCCTTCCTTTCTCTTCCCTTTATAGCTCCTTTTTAACTTACTGGCCTCTGCTACTAAGTATTTTCATTCTCATGCAGAAGCCCAGTCATCTGTAGCTAGTATCCACATATGAGAGAGAACATGTGGCGCTTGGCTTTCTGGGCCTGGGTTACCTCACTTGGAATAATACTTTCCAGGTCCATCCATTTTTCTGCAAATTTCATAACCTCATTTTTCTTTACCACTGAGTAGAACTCTATTGTATAAATGTGCCACATCTTCATTATCCACTCATCAGTTGAAGGACGTCAAGACTTGTTCCATTTCCCAGCTATTATAAATTGAGCAGCAATAAACATGGTTGAGCACGTACTTCTAAGGCAAAGAGATTATTCCTTTGGATATATGCCTAGAAGTGCTATAGCTGGGTCATATGGTAGATCAATCTTTAGCTGTTTTAGGAACCTCCACACTGATTTCCACAATGGCGGGACCAGATTGCATTCCCGCCAACATTTATGATCATTTGTTTTCATGATGGAGGCCAATCTGACAGGAGGGAGATGGGATCTCAATGTAGTTTTAATTTCCCTGATGACTAGTGGCGAGGAACATTTTTTTAGATGCTTATAAGCCATTCATATTTCTTCCTTTGAGAATGCTCTATTTAGCTCCATAGCCCATTTTTGAGTGGCTTGTTTGATTCTTTATTATTTAACTTTTTGAGTTCTTTATATATCCTAGATATTAATCCTCTATCAGATATATAGCTGGCGAAGATTTTTTCCCATTCTGTAGGTTGCCACTTTGCTTTTTACACTGTGTCCTTTGCAGTGCAAAATCTTTGTAATTTCATGAGGTCCCAGTGATTAATCTGTGGTTTTATTGCCTGAGCAATTGGGGTTGTATTCAGAAAGTCTGTATGTTGAAGAGTTTCCCCTAATTTTCCTCTAGCAGTTTCAGAGTTTCAGGTCTGATGTTAAGGTCTTTAATCCATTTGGACTTAACTCTTGTGCATGGCGAGAGAGAAGAATGTATTTTCATCCGTTTGCAGATGTATATCCAGTTTTCCCAACACCATTTGCTGAAGAGACTTTCTTTTCTCAAATGGGTAGTTTGGTCATTTTTATCGAATATAAGGTGGCTATAGCTACTTGGGCTTACATCTGGGTCCTCTATTCTGTTCCACTGATCTACATGTCTGTTTTTGTGCCAGTACCACACTGTTTTTGTTACTATGGCTCTGTAGTATAGGTTAAAATCAGGTATGGTGATACCACCAGCCTTATTTTTGTTGCTCAGTATTATTTTAGATATTTGAGGTTTTTTGTGATTCCAAATGAATTTTTGTATTGTTTTTTCTATTTCCATGAAAAATGCTTTTGGAATTGTGATAGGAATAGCATTAAATGTGTAGATTGCTTTTGGTAGGGTTGCCATTTTCACAATATTGATTCTTCCAATCCAGGAACAGGGGATGTTTCTCCACTTTCTAGTGTCATCTGCAATTTCTCGCTTGAGTCTTTTAAAGTTCTCATTGTAGAGATTCTTTACTTCCTTGGTTAGGTTTATTCCAAGGTACTTTATTATTATTTTTTTTTGTGATTATGAATGGGAGTGATTCTCTGATTTCATCCTCTGTGTGTTTGTTGTTAGCATATATGAAGGCTACTGATATCTGTGTATTTATTTTGTATTCTGCTACATGGCTGTAGGTTTTGATCAGCTCTAACAGTTTGCTAGTAGAGTTTTTAGGGTACTTTTTGTATAGAATCATGTCATCTGCAAATAATGATAACTTGATCTCTTCCTTTCCAATTTGTATCCCTTTTATGTGTGTCTCTTGCCTTATTGCTATGGCTAAGACTTCCAGAACTATATTAAATAAAAGTGGGAACAGTGGACACCCTTGTCTTGTACCTGATTTTAGTGGAAAAGCTTCCAGTTTTTTCCCCATTTAGTAATATGTTGGCTGTAGGCTTGTCAAAAATAGCTTTTATTATAGTGAGATATGTTCCTTCTATTCCCAGTCTCTGTAGGACTTTTATCATGAAGGGATGTTGGATTTTGTCAAATTCTTTCTCTGCATCCATTGAGATGATGAAGTGATTTTTGTCCTTCAACCCATTTATATATTGTATTACATTTATCGATTTGCATATCTTGAGCCATCCCTGCATCTCTGGTATAAAGCCTACTTGGATAGGGTGAATGATCTTTCTTGTATTTTGTTTGCCAATATTTTGTTGAGAATTTTTGAATCTATGTTCATGAGGGTGATTTATCTGTAATTTTCTTTTTTTATTTCCCTGGTTTGGGTATAAGGGTGATGCTGACTTCATAGAAGGAATTTGGTAGAATTCTTTCTTTTTCTATTTTATAGAAAAGCTTAAGAAGCAGTGGTGTTAGCTCTTTCTTAAAAGTCTGCTGAAATTCAGCACTGAATCCATCTGGGCCTGGGCTTTTTTTAATTGGGAGATTATTGATAACTGTTTGAATCTCCATATTTGTTATAGGTCTATTTAAGTGATTAATCTCATTTTGGCTTAATTTAGGTAGGTCATGTAAATCAAGGAAATCATCCATTTCTTTCAGATTTTCATACTTTGTGGAGTATATGCTTTTATAGTATGTCCCTATGATTTTTTGAATTTCTCTGGAATCTGTTGTGATGTTACCTTGTTCATCTCTGATTTTATTAATTTGTGTCTCTTCTTTCTTTCTTTTAGTCACATTTGCTAAGGGTTTATCAATCTTGTTTAGCCTTTCAAAGTACCAACTCTTTGTTTCATTAATTCTTTGGATTGTTTTATTTGTTTCTATTTCATTAATTTCTGCCCTAATCTTTATTATTTCTTCCCGCCTACTGATTTTTGGTTTGCCTTGTTCTTCTTTTTCCAAGGCTTTAAGGTGAAGCATTATGTCATTTACTTGTGACCTTTCTACCTTGTCAGATACTAGGATAGCAACCCCTGCTTGTTTTCTAGGCCTATTTGCTTGAAACACCATCTTCCAACCTTTCACCCTAAGATAATGTCTATCCTTTGTAGAAAGGTGATTTTCTTGGAGACAATAAATTGTAGGATCCTGCTTTTTAACCCAGTCTGCAAGCCTATGTCTTTTCTTTGGGGCATTGAGGCCGTTGATATTAAGAATTATTATTGAAAGGTGTGTATTTATGTTTGCCTTTGTGTGTGTGTGTGTGTGTGTGGTTCTGATTCTACCTGTGCTCTCTTGTATTAACTAGTATTTGAGTATTGCCTGTTTTTTCTAGGTTCCTTATATGTGTGCTTTTCCTATTCTTCAGCATGGAGGATTCTATCAAGTATTTTCTGTAGAGTGGGTTTTGTCTCCAAATACTCCTTTAACCTGCTTTTGCCATGGACTGTCCTTATTTCTCTGTCTATCTGAATGGATAACTTTGCAGGATAAAGTAACTTTGGTTGACAGTTGTTATCTTTCAGATCTTGGAATATATCACTGCAAGCCCTTATGGCTTTAAAAGTTTGTGTTGAATAATCTGCTGTAATCCTGATGGGCTTGCTTTTGTAGGTAACTTGATTTTTCTCTCTAACTGCTTTCAATATTTTTTCTTTGGTGTGTGTGTTTGGAAGTTTGATTATAATATGGCGAGGAGAGGTTCTTTCCAGGTTTTGTCTGGTTGTGGTTCTAAAGGCTTCCTGTATCTGCATTGGCACATCTTTTCCAATTTGGGGGAAATTTTCTTCTATGATTTTGTTGAAAATGCCTACTATGCCTTTGGAGTGGAATTCTTCTCCTTCTACTATGCCCTGAATTATTATATTTGATCTTTCCATAGTGTCCCGAATATCTTGAAATTCCCATTCATACTTTTCTATAAGTTTGTCTTTCTCTTTGTTGGACTGTATTAGATCTGCCACCTGGTCTTCTAGCTTAGATATTCTGTGCTGTCCTTCTTCCATTCTACTGGTGAGATTTTCTACAGAGTTTTTTAGTTCATTAACTGTGTTCTTCATTGCTAGTAATTCTGACTGGTTTGTCTTTATTATCTCTATTTCCTTATTTATGTCTTGTATTGCCTTCTTTATTTCATGAAATTGGTGTCCTGCATCTTCTTTGATTCCTTTGATTTCCTCTTTGAGTTCCTCTTTGACTCCTTTGATTTGTTCTCTGACTTCTTTGAACATATTTACAATCATTCTTTTGAAATCTTTCTCAGGCATTTCCTCTAACTCCTTCTCACTGGAGGTCATTTCTGATGCAGTAATACTTTTAGGTGGATTTATATCGTCTTGCTTTTTAGTGTTTCTTGTGTTATAATGTGTATATTTTTGCATCTTGGATTTAGTTAATGTTTGGATTTTCTAGCTAGCTGGGTATTCTTAGCTGTATCAATTGATTTGATGTTATATATTTCCAGGGTAGGACCTTAAGTTGTTAGGTGTGGCTCTTAAGACTCTCAGAGTATCTACGAAGGTGTTCCTATGGGTTGAGTTTCCCTGCTATGGGGGTATTCAAGTAGGCTGAGTGGAATAAAATACAGGTAGATTCTAAAATTTAACTAAACACTGTACCCATTCAATGAAAAACAGCCCCAAGTATGTATGCCAGAGTAGTTATTATAACAACCAGATCCTCTATCAACAAAGAGGTTAAGATTTCTGGTCTATTGAGGGATCCAAGTCAGCTTGTGACCAAGTCAGACCCTTCCCTGGTGCAATCCCAGTTACCTTGGATGATTTTGGTCTTAGTCAAGTTGTTGCCTGGGTTGTCAGGCTGCTGTTCTGATTTCTGGAGCTGGGCACTGGCTTTTCCTGTGGGGCAAACCGAGCCTGGCAAGTGTGGCCCTGCAGATCAGCACCCGTGCTGCTGGAACTGCTGCTACTAAAACTGTCGCGGCTGGGTCTGTAGCCGCTGCTGCTGGGTCCACTGCTGCTGCTGCCACTGAGGCTGCTGCTGCTGGATCTGCTGCTGCCGCCTCTGAAGGTGCTGCTGCTGGGTCTGCCGCTGCTGCTGCTACTGGATCTGCTGCTGCTGGGGCCGCTGTTACCGGTGCCAGAGGTGCTGATGTTGCTGCCGGGCTCTGCTCCTGCTTGGGTCCTGCTGTTGGCTCAAGTTAGCATGGCTGGGTCCCAGGACTGCTGCTCTGTTCACTGGAGCTGTGCTCAGGAAGTGGGGGAGGGGAGGGAGCCACAGCTGCTCTGGTTCTCTCACTGCTCCATGTGTTCTTCTACTTCATGGTCTGCTCCTCTGTTGCTCACTGCTGCTTACCCTTTGCATTTCTTGAGTTGCGGAGAGTGCCGGTATGAGTGGAAAATCACCGCACCTGGCTTTTCCTGTGGCTGTAGCCGAGTCTGGCATTTTTTTGGTGCACCGTTGCTGCCATGGTTGGCGGAGGTGCCAGGCTGCTTTTGCCAGTCTGTGCGGGCTCTGGATGCTCTGGACCTCTTCTACTTCTCTTCTGCTGTTTCAATTTCCTATACACCACACTTTTTAGTAAAAGTGGTATTTTGCTGAGGTTTTTTTTGGTCTTTTGTCCCCCCTAGGCTGCTTTGGCATGGTACCTACACTGCCATCTTAACCGGAAGTCAAATTTTTCTTATTAAGAAGATCATTGACCAATATCTTTCCAACCCTGTCTCCAACCTCTAGTAGCCAAAATCCTATTGTCACTTCTATAAGTTAATCAATTTTAGATTTCACATACAAGTGTAATCTAATATGTGAAATAAACTTTTCTGTGCCTAAAGGGGATTATGTTAAGTAAAATCATCCTAAATATTTTTCACTTCTTCTGTTCTACTCCAAATAAAAGAATTTCTTTTATTAAGCTGAGTGTGGTGGCATATATCTTTAATCTCAGCACTCAGGAGGCAGAGGTAAGAGGATCTCCATGAGTTTGAGGCCACCCTGAGATTACATAGTGAATCCCAGGTCAACCTGGGCTACAGTGAGACCCTGCCTCAAAAAAAAAAAAAAGAAAGAAAGAAAGAAAGAAAGAAAGAAAGAAAGAAAGAAAGAAAGAAAGGACAAAAAGAATTTCTTTTATTAATGGCTAAATAATATTCTGTCATGCATACATACCACAATTTCTTTATTTATCCACCATTATATGATCACATATTTGATCATATATCTTGACTCTACTATGACGGTCTTGAATAGGTAATGTCAGGCACTGTGAGGTCATGGATATCCAGGCCATTTTTCGTCTGGAGGAGCACGTTGTAAGGAGTCCTACCCTTCCTTTGGCTCCTGCATTCTTTCCTCCATCTCTTCTGCAATAGACCCTTAGACTTGGAAGGTATGATAGACATATTGAAGTGCTGAGCACTCCTGTCACTTCTTTCCAGCACCATGATGCCTTCTGAGTCATCCTAAGGTCACTGCCATCACCAAAAGTGAGATTAGCTTTCTTATATGGGTATATATGGGTATGAACATTAAGAGAAGTGCTTACTGGGCAGTTTGATGAACATAGTATATAAATTTAGCAGACAGCAGCAGACATTACACTCCAGGGGCCCATGACTACCCCTGTTGTAGGTTTTCAGTATCAGGGGTGTATTCCCTCCCATGGAACAGGTCTCCAGTTCAATTAGAGGGCAGTTTGTTTTAATCTTTTTAATAATATTTTTATTTTTACAAAAGTATAAATGGTGGCATGTTAGCATTATACTTTACTTGGTATATGTAAAGTTATTGCATACTGATATGAATAATTTAGTTGTTTCATTTTAAGTATGGATATTCATATTATTATTTCATATTGTGAGTATTTACATGAGTAAGTAATAATTAGTAAGCTTCATTACATCAATGCTGCAGTGAAGACTCTTGTACATCTCTATATGAACACACACACACACACACACACACACACACACACACACACATATATATATATTTGTGAACATACAGCCTGTTATAGTTGTAAAGATAGAATGTTAACATTTTGTATTTTAGCAACTATTGTCAAACATGTGCTGTTTGAATATTCTCTAAATTCATTACAGGTATTTATTTTATTTTTTAATTCGTGTCTATGGTTTGTTGATTTTCTTTTTGTGGATACCATGCTATTCTTTCGGCCAGCTGATATCTTCTCCTATGTATTAATTTTTTGGATGTGCAAATATATAGACTGTACCCTCATGGTTTAGATGTACCCTAACTTAGTAAGCTTTATTTAGAAAATATAAAGGAAAATTTATTTTTAGCAATAGATTATTTAAGTGTGAACACAATGTAGCAAACTCCTTCATTGACTTCAACACTCCAACTTACTATTTTTGTTTTCAAGGTAGTGTTTCATTATAGCCCAGGCTGACCTGAAACTCACTTTGCAGTCCCATGCTGCTCTAGAATTCACAGAAATCCTCTACTTTTGCCTCCTGGGTGCTGGGATCTCTGGGATTAAAGGTGTGCACCACCAGCCCAGCTCAATTTACTATTAAAACAATGCTCAAGAGTTAAACAACTGTAGGCAGATCTTCCCTCAGCATTCCTGCCTACACATTTGTCTACTCCATTTAATGGTGGTTAGAAATAATAGTTATAAAAACCAGCACAAGGCTGGAATGATGGCTTATTGGTTAAGATCTTGCTTGTGAAGTCTAAGGACCCTGGTTCCAGGCTAGATTCCCCAAAGACCCACGTTAGTCAAATGCCCAAGGGGGCGCTTGCGTCTGGAATTTGTTTGCAGTGCCTGGAGGCCCTGGCGCACCCATTCTCTCTCTGCCTCTTTCTCTTTGTGTCTGTTGCTCTCAAATAAATAAATAAATAGATGAACAAAATAATAAAAAATAACAGCACATGTTCCTGATTAAAATGAGTCCTCTTCATTGATAGGAACAGAGCCATGTGATGCCAAATTGATTACTACTAAACAGATTCCTGCCTTTGGTAACTGGAGTGTCTGAAATTATTTTTATTTATTTAAGATAGAGATAGAAAGAAAGAGGGGAGAGAGATGGAGACAAAGGGAGAGAGAGAATGTGAACATGTGCCATGAGAAGTTCGAGGAAAGTACGGTAGCAGTGCACAGACACAGTAAGGGATGGAAATCACTTCACAAGAGAACTTTGGGGATTTCTTTGTCCCCAAAAGAGAATAAGACAGGAAACAATGGCCATAAAATGAAGTTATCAGACTATGTAGGGCAACAGAAGATAGGTCTGTGAATGCACCTGGCTTGGTCAGAAAGGAATATCAATGGAAGGCTTTAAGCTGTGATGTTGCTACCCCAACCACCATTCTTAAACTGCCTTCGGCCGCTCTGTGGGTAATCAACTAAGAGTGGAATAAATCAAATTAATTGAGAAATGGCTACAACTTTTAAGTAATTTGAAGCACCTATATTCTCAGGATACCTTGCCAATGATCAGAGAAGCAAAGTCCTTAGTTTTCCACTCTTTGAATGTGGTGCTGTCCCTGGCTTTTGTTCATCTATTGCATGCGATCCAAAAGAACCCGTGTAAATTTGGTGATTGGGCTTTGACAGACAGATAGCTTCCTTTTCCACAAGTAGGATAGCTTCCCTGGAAGACTACATGAATTATAAATTGTCTGAGCATGCTGAGAGCAGCATAGTGTATGGTAAGTCAAGAAGCTACTAATAAAAAGAGACACAATGGGAAGACAAGCCAGTGTGGGGAAAATAAGACTGTAATATCCAGCCCAATCCAGACAGTAGCTGAGTGCAGTGGAATGAAAAAAAACAGGCAAGGCAACAGTGTCAGAAGAATCACAATGTCATTCCTTACCCAAATACATAAAAAAAAACAAAAAAAAAAAACACTGAAAAACTGGCAATAAGAAAATCTTTGAGCCCTGGAGACACATTTGTGGAGTTTTCTTTTAACTGTAACAGTACATTTTCATTTCCATAAAATTAAACAAATAAGGAATACCATTTGTAGAATATCCCAGACAATATACAAAGAAACACAGAAAAGAGCATAAACACTAAAAGGAGGTACTGATATTTGAATGCATTAAAATTTTACTGGTCAAAAATAATATAAAATATCAAAATATAATTACAAGCTTGGTAATAATATTTTAAAGCTCATAGCTTATAGGGACCTTATATAAATTGATGTCAGATAAAATAATTCCATGTAAAAGTTTCTGGAGAGTTTATAATTTGGGAAATCAGAGTGGATGACTCCTAGAATTCAAAATAGTTGGCAGTCATAAAAACTAAAATAATGTTGTGATTTCATATTAATTGGTTTGGCTCCAAATGAAATGTTTGACTGATTTCAGCATATTTGGGAATATGTAGAGAAAGTACTCATGCATTGATTATTAAAACTGTGAACTATAGTGACAGATTCAATAAAAAAATTGTTCAATATCTAAAATTGCAAGAAAACAATTATATCATTTACAGTTAATTATACCATTTAAATTTTCATCCAAACAAAATAAACTCTAATAATAATCTATTAAATACTAAGGATAAATAAATAAGCTTAGTCTGAAAGTATTCAGTAGAAGATAAGAAGCTGAGGTAGAGTGCCGAATAATAGGAGTTTTTGAAGCAAAAGTTCATATAGAAAATTTCTTGGACACAAAGTTGAATATATTAGGCAAAACACTCACTGAAATTTATCCATACTATTTATATTAAGAAGTCATATGCCTAAATTAGAAACTAAGATAATTATATAAAGAAATTTCAAACTACCTACATTAGTTACTAGTAAACATCTAGAAAGGTCAATCTAATATTGAAAGAAATAAAAGCTAAAGTGCCACAATATTATTTTCAATGTGATAAATTAACAAAATATTGAAAGATATCAGCAATATTTAAATTATGCATATGTTTAATGTGGATGCTTTCCAACTTCTTTTTGGTAAGAAAGAAGATTAGGGTATATTTCTAATTTAATGTTGCACCTAGAAGTCAATAAAAAAATAAAACTTAAGAATTTTCATAACCTAGATCTTATCAGAATGCAATAAAAAAAGAATTCTGCATGTTGGATAAAATGTAAATGCTTAACCACAGATAATATTTCAATACGTTGCTTTTCATGTTCTTTACCTTTTGATGCAAAAGACATAGCCTTATCCTCAAAGGGGATAAAAGATAGTTTATTCTGGAGTCAAATGTGAATAACCATGGCCTGGGAACACACATTTAGTTTGCCTCAATTACATGTTCCAATGTGTCAACAATTTTATGAGGGTTTTATAGTTACATAACAGAAGAAATTCATAAATCAAGGCACATTGGCTGACCATCAGGTAGGTTGGTTGCAGCTAAGCAAGGAAAACTCTACCATAGATCTGAGGTTATTGGATGACAACCTTAGCCCTTGGGTTGGTAGAAGCTAAGTGTTTGCTAGTACATTCCAAAAAAAATGCATTCCTGATAGTCACCAGGATCTTAGGTCAGACACTGAGATGGGCAATAATGGCTATTGAGGGGCTAAAGGTAGCCCAAGGTAACTATTTGATCTAGCAACATTCCATCTCTCTGATCACAGCAGGTTTTTTTTTGTTTGTTTGTTTGTTTTGTTTTTGTTTTTTTCTGTTTTTGTTTTTTGAGGGGTAGGATTTTGCTCTAGCCCAGGCTGACCTAAAATTTCTCAGAGTTGCCTCAAACTCACAGCCATCCTCCTACCTCTGCCTTCCAAGTGCTGAGATTAAAGGTATGTGCCATCGCATCTGGTTTCACAGGAGTCTCTTCAATCCATTCAGCCTTGTTGGAAGTAGGTGCAGCAGATTCAGTGCTTTTCTGGGATCTTTAGTTCACATATATTATTTTTTGAAATGGATTTTATTGTCTCAGGATACCAACTCAAAACCAAAAATTTTTAAAGATTATAGCATTCTATGTTGCACATATCATTAACACAAACAACAGAATTAAGATTAAATAATTTCAAACATGGTTGAACATATACAACAAATATTTATGTATTGGATTAGAGTCTATTAACTTCATTATTAATGTTTAATTAATTCTCTAAATACACCTTTTTCTGTGTTTGTTATAAGCCATTTTGTACTTTTGAAGAAATGAATAAAGCTTGATCAGTGAAACATTTGAATGTGGTTTGAGGGCTGAGTACACAAAAGAAGAATGTGCCTTCATTGTGATCTGTGAATCATAACACAATGCTAGAGACAGTGATTCGCTTTACATCTTCTAATGTCCATTTTTCCTTCACTGTAGAGTTATTTTGCTTCTTCACACTATATTTCCTCCTGTTTTTGTGGTCGTAATATGCTCGTGTCCAGCCTGTGCTCATGAGTATTTAGCCCTACCATGGAATTGTCTCACAGTGCTGCCTACTGCACAGATGCATTCCAGGAATCTCTGATTTCTAGAAAATCAAATTCCAATAACTATTTGCATTTCATGTCATGGTGTACACATCATCAATTTAAATATTCTGATTATCTTTTATCTTCTTACACATTCTCAGAATGTAGCAAAACTAGCCTAATTTTGAATGTTTGATGATCTTGTTTTGTGCATTGGAGCACAAGTTCCTTATATTTCTTTGTTGAAAAATATGTTCATAAATCTTCTTATTGTGCATATGCATCTAAATCTCTTGGTGGACTCTGTGACCTCATGATCCCTTTTCTGTATATTCTCTTTGATCAACTTAAGAGTGGTTGGCTCTCTTCATTCTGAAGCCTTGCTCACATATTAGTCATTGTATCTGGCACTTAACTCTTTTTGTTGCTTTTTGATTCTATGTGCCATGGTTAGACAGTGGCATTAATTTTCATTTCCCCAAGTTCACTTGCCAATTACCTAATTCACTAAGAAAGGAGCATTGGTACTTGTGAAAGGGGATGCTACAGTTTGAATTCCATTTGTCCCCTCTAAAATGCATGCTGAAATTAGATTGTTCTTATAGCTATTTTGGAAGTAGGGTCCGGTGGAAGGTTTTATAGGTAGAGCTCTCTGAGAGATGTTCCGGCTACATTAGCAGAACCCATATGAATCCATCAGTATCTTGCTGTGAACAGCCTCACAGGGGATCAGCCCTGTTTCCTCTCCTTTGCACATTTTATTTGATATATTTCTTACATTGAGGTCCTCACAAAGAGCAGAGCAGATGCTAGAGCCATGATCTTGGACATATACAGACCCATGAGCAAACATCACAATTTTCCCTCTATGACTTCTCTAGCCTCAAACTTTGTGTTAAAGAAACAGAAAACAGGTTGTAATAGAAGACATACTGTGGTGGTTTGATTCACATGTCCCCCATAAACTTATGTTCTCTGAATGATAGGCCCTTGGCTTTTTTCAATTTGGGAAATGGAGACCCCTGGAGGCAGAGTATTGTTGGGGACAGGTTTATGGGTGTTAAAGCCAGCTTCCCTTGGCCAGTGTTTGGAACACTCTCCGCTTGCTGTTGTCCCCAAGATGTTGGCCAGGAGGCGGTGTGTACCCTCTGCTGATGTTACTCTTTTCCCAGCCATCATGGAGCTTTCCATTGAGTCTATAAGTCAAAATAAACCATTTCCTCTCACAAGCTGTTCTAGGTCTGGTAGTTTCTGACAGCAATGTGAATGTGACTGCAAAACATAGACAGCCCCAAATATAAACTGAGATAAATGAGGCACACTAATTAGCAGACTTCTTGGATGTACATGAAGATAGTTGACATTTAGATCCAGAGCTATTTAAACTGTCTGTGAGTAGGTAAAGCAGCTATGTAAAATTAATAATGAGGCATTAAATCACTCTCTTTCATTTAAACTAAGTACATGGTGCTACTTGTTATCATATATTTGGCTGATTCATCAATTATTTTTAACAATAGTATTCATAATGTAAACAATGACAAATGGAGTGAAAATGAAGGGTTATTTGAACTCTGAGACGGACCAGAGATAACAACCCTAACTTGGCTAGTATCTTTTCAAGATTAGCAAGTCAAAAACCCCTGGTTTGGTGGAATTAATAAGTGAAAATGGCTATACTACCAGAACAATCTGCAGATCCAGTGCACTCTTCATCAAAATACCAGTGCAAAAATTCTGATAATAATTTTCACAGAACTGGAAATGACAATCCTAAAATTCATGTAAACACACACACACACACCCCTTCAAAATCAAAGCAATTTTTAACAAAAACCACACAGCTCCAGACATCACATTACCTGACCTAAAATTATACCATAGAGCATGGTATGGGCACAGAAACAGACATGTGTACCTATGGAATACAATAGAAGAACTAGAGATTAAAACCATATCAGCTATGTACCCCTAATTTTTTGACAAAGGTATCAAAGACATGCCCTGGAAAATGACAACCTTTATCATAAATGGTGCTGACAAAACTGTAATCTACCAGCAGGACAAAGAAAATACATATTGCTTATCCTACATAGAATTAATCAAACTGGACCAAAGACTTTAATTTATAACAAGAAATGCTAAAACTACTAAAGAAAGCATTCAAGATATTCATGTATGCAAGAAATTTCTGAATTGAACACCAATAGCACAGAAGATAGAACAAAAATCAAGTGGGACTATATAAAATTAGAAAACTTCTATATAACAAAAAGATGAACATAGTGAAAAAATAACCTATAGAATGGGAGAAAATGCTTACCAGATATACTTTAGCATGAACCTGAAATTCTGACTCTATGTCCTACTTCAGAGCTACCTGAATGCCTATGTTTATTGCTGCTCTGTTCAAAATAACAAGAGAATGTATGTCCATCAGCTAATGAATTCATAATGAAGTTGTGATACACATCCACAATGGAATTTTATTCATCTGTGAAGAAAAATGAACTTATAAAATTTGTAGCAAATGGATGAAACTGTAGAACATGTTGAGCAAAATAACCCAGGCTCAGAAAGAAAAATACAATGTTTTTTTCTCATATGCAGATCCTAGTTTTAAACGTTATAGATGTATGTCTAGGAGGGTTTAAGTGCAACTAAAGATCAGGAAGTTAGGAAGGTAATCTATTTATTTATCAGCATGTGTGAGAACTGCAAACATTTGCTACATTAAAAAGTATAATTTAATCTAAATTATAAGGAAGTCTGTATCATTATTTTATTCATACACATGAAAACCCTTATTATTTTTAAAATATTTGTTCCTGGTGCTTGGTTGTTAAGAAAGCTTACTAGATTATTCCTATATTTCATCTTCCAACTATTTTTTCAAATTAAAAAGCTGTAATATGGAAGGTTACTTATGGTGTCCCTTAAAGCAGTATGCTCCTACATTGCATTGCAAGGAGAACCTGGGGACCAACTGAAGGCCATACAGAATAAATTACTTCATTTTGTCTTGAATATGAATTAGCTTTCAATCAGGGAATGAGAGACGTTGTATGTCCTAATAACAAAAGAAGGGAAAGTGATATATTTTATAAAAGAATATGGTTTTCTTCATTTATTCTAGATACTATAGGAAAAATGCAATAGCCTCCATGAACAGAACTTTATTTCTCTCATCTCTGCCAGCAGATCAAGACAATAGGAGAGACAGTGTTTTGTAGGGCTCCTCTTCCTTATAGACAACTGTTGTCTCAAATGAATCTCACATGGTAGAAGGGAATGAGAGCTTGCTCTTGGGCCCTTGTGGCCAATCCCATCCCACAGATCTTACTTTCTAACACCTTTATGTTGGGAATTAGGATTTCATAATATAAATTTACAGGCAAAGGGACAGATATCTCAATCATAGCAATGGCGGAAATCCTAATTTTGCAAGATATTGATTTTCTATATACTATATGGAAATATTTTCTTAAAAAATACTATATCTGGGCTGGAGAGATAGCTTAGTGGTTAAGGCATTTGCTTGCAAGGCCAAATGACCCCGGTTCGATTCCCCAGGACCCTCATAAGCCAGGTGCACAAGGGGCACATGCCTCTGGAGTTCGTTTACAGTGGCTGGAGGCCCCGGTGTGCCAATTCTCTCTCTCTGTCTCTCTCTTTCTCAAATAAGCAAATAAAATTAAAAAAAATACTATTCATAAAACACTGAAGTATAACACTGCAGTTATTTGAATCGGAATAACTCACCCACACATCAATTTATTCCTACTCTGCCTAATGGAATATTACTTAATTATCAAACTTTTATTCCAGGTTAAAGAGAACATAAGGAAGGACTGTGCTTTAATTATTTCACTTTCATAAGGTAATTATATAATTGGTCATAGCATCATTACTATACCACTCTTATGTAGCACTTAGTTACTATCAATCAACTAACAAATAAAGGAATTCAACTGTTTTCATTCTTTGAATAACATTTACTTTGAGAAATCATCTCAGACTCAGAGGTATGAAACTGCTACAAAATATGCATTAGAATTTCATTAAAACATTTAATTAAACATACATATGAATGCTTTTAATTTATTACAACTTCATTTTCTATTATATCATTTTCCTCTTTTAAAAGAGGAACACTTGAAGAAGCTTACTATTTGCCCAAAGAACTAACAGACCTCCAGTGTGTCATAAATTTACAATGCCCCTTAATGCTGGATTTGCATTTAGAAGTGTGAGCCAAGGTGTGAAAAATCACACGAGGCAGAGGCTCAACAGCAATTTGAAGAGATGCGCATGTGTCACCTCTCTGTCAAGGACACAAGCTGTTTGCTATGTGCATAAAAACTTTTATAAATAGTAATCTTAATTTAAAAGTATTGAAAAGTACTGTATAACAAATTACTAGGATGACTTGTAAGATTTAAAAAGTAGCAATTGAATATGTTTTGATTTTTGTTGAAATATTGTCCCATTTAAAAATTTTAAATCAATCGACTAAAAAAATATGATGTTGTTTCAATCTACTTGGGTCGTAGGTCCTAGAAACATATTATGTTCATGAAACCAAAGTATATTTAGTCATAAAATTTCATTGGAGTCACTTGAAAAGTTATGATTTGAAAATAATGATTTTGTCTTCAGAATTTTTCATTTCCAGACAGATCTTGATATGAATTAGACAAAAGTAAAAGAATTACTCAAAATAATCAATCTCTTCATATTTAGAATGAGAAATAGTAAAGTATCCATAATGTAGGAGTTTTCTATTTTGACTTTTGAGTGTAAGTTTATTCTTATAATTAAATTAGTGGTGGGTAAGAAAATGATACTGAGAACATTGCCATAACTTAAAGAAAACAGCAATTGGATGGGACATAGATGCTGATTTGTGGGAACAGATCATGTGATCATAAGCAAGATTTTTGTTTGAAACAAAAAAGACGCTGCCTAAAAACCTGAGCATTGGGGCTGGAAAGGTGGCTGTGAAGCCTGAGGACACCAGTTTGAGGCTCGATTCCCCATGACCCATGTTAGCCAGATGCACAAGCGGGCACATGCATCTGGAATTCGTTTGCAGTGGCTGGAGGCCCTGGCGTGCCCATTCTTTCTCTATCTGCCTCTTTCATTGTCTGTCACTCTCAAATAAATAATTAAAAATAAACAAAAAAATTTAAAAACCTGAGCATCTATTATGGAAGTAAAATTTTCAAGATTCTTAAAATCAGAAGGGTTGAATCTTTCTTATGAATTATGTCCCTATAAATGATGTCAAACTGAAATAGAAGAGTTTCAAAATTACATAATTAGAACAGGAATAGCCTCTACTTTGCAAATGGGCCAATAGATTTATAGTGGACTAGATTAGAGTATTATCTGTCAGCTTTCACAGCTTTTTAGGAATGGGGAAGAGAGGATATGAGTTTAACCTGATGGGAATATGACCAACATCTGATAGGGTCATACAATACAACTCATGATCAATCAAACTAGAGGGAGAGAGAGATTCAGTGGAGGGGCATTGGGAAGGGCAAAAGGGAAGGTTGTTGCAGGGAATTATGATCATGATGTATTGTTTATGTTTATGGAAGTTACCAATAAAAAATTAAAATACAAAATGAGGTGGTTCTCAAAAAAACATAATGATGAATTATGGAAGATTCAGGGACATCATATACCTACTAGATGCAATAATAATACATTTACTTCTGACTTGGGGGAAAATAAGCACAGAGATTGTACTGATAAGGACAATAGGAAGTTACTAGAATGTTAGACAAATGCTCTTCACTGTTATACACAAAGGGATACTATAACTCAAATTTGTGGATTTATGTTTATAATGAAACACAAATCCTAGATAGCACTTCTAGTAATATTGGACTGAAAGTAAATATCTATGTTATGCTAAATGGAAAACCGTTGTGTAAGACAATGGAATAGAACCTACAAAATAGTAATCCCAACCATGGTGGTTGCCATCCATTAGAAATATCTGAGAGAAATAGTCATAAAATATTCTGTTTATGAACACATTCACACCCTGTTTAATTCTGATAATATAATATAAGTTGCATCCACGCTAAACTTAAAAAAAAAATCTTTGTTTTCATTACTTGGATGTGATCTAGACAATTTAGATATCAAACCAGATAAAAGCCAAAATAAAAGCTACATAAAATGAAAGTATCTAAAGCACTTGCACAAGGCAGAAACATATACAAATAATATAGAAACAAGTAGTTTTGTTTATGCAGCCTGACCTATTTATGAAGATAGTTATTATTATAGTTATTATTTGTAGTTAATCACCAGGGTGAGTAACAGTTGTTACTTTCAAAAAGACAACTCAATGCACACATATCCTACAAAACTCATGGCAACCATATGTACTGATTTACCGAGGATAGTTCTAGTGTGTGGACTATTGGAAAAAAAAAAAAAAAACCTTGCTAGCCTCAAAAGTGTTGTGGTTTGACAATGAATTATAATGAATTATGTAGTCATTGTATTATGATTATTAATTTAAGTAACATATTTTTTCTACTTTTTGTCTTAGCAAATACTTGAAATGCTAACAGATGTCACAAATATGAAACAAAAACATATTGTTAAGTCAAATACATTACTATGGCTGTTTGCTGTAAAATTTTAACCTAATTATTTTTTGAGGAAAAAATTCTGTCATAAGTAAATTAGTTATTATGTCTCTTCAATATGAATCTGAAGTCATTTAGAAGAAAACTGAGTTGGTTATATCAGAAAGCTTTTTTTTTTTTTTCCAAGAAAAGTAATCCTAGACCTCTAGGGTCTGAGATCCTTGCACAGACAGTGTGTGGGTGAGTACAGCTGTCTGGAGTGAGAAGACCTGACCTATATCTGGGCTCCTCCCAACTCCCTGTTCAGAGTTCCTTGTTCAGACAGTGTGTGGGCAGGCATTATGGTCTGCAGTGAGTACACCAGAACCATTTCTTGGCTCCTACCACCTCCCCAGCCTGGGTTGCCTGCACTGGTATGTGTTCTGGAGGACACAACCTGGCTGCAACAATCTCTCCATTCCTCTTCAACATAGCACTAGAAGCAATACCCCAAGCAATAAGACATTAGAAAGAAATAAAAGGGATTCAAATTGGAAAGGAAGAAGTCATATTAGCCCTAATAGCAGATAACAGGATCCTATATATAAGTGACCCAAAAGTCTCCATCCCAAAATTTCTAAAGGTGATAAATCCCTTCATCAAAGTGGCAGGATACAAATCAATGCACAAAAATCAGTATCTTTTCAATGTGCAAAAGACACATATATAGAGAAAGAAATCAGTGATGCTTTGACATATTCAATAGCAACAACAAATTAAATATCTTGAAATAACACTAACAAAGGATATGAAAGAACTATATAATGAAAACATAAATACATTCAAGAAAGAAAAAGAAGAGAACTTGAGAAGATGGAAAGCCCTCTCATGCTCCTGGATAGGTAGAACTAATATTGTGAAAATGGCAATTCTAGCAAAAGCATTATACAGATTTAACACAATACCAACAAAAATGTCATTCTTCACAGAGATTGAAAAAAAATAATCTCAAAATTCATATTGAATGGCAGAAGGCCTCAGATATCAACACATATCCTCAGCAAAAGAAATAGCTCTGGTGGTATCATCATACATGATATATTACAAAGCCATAGTAACAAAAACAACATGGTGCTGGAATAAAAACAGAAATGTAGACCAATGTAACATAATTGAAGACCCAGTCTTTAGGGCAAGCAACTACAGCTGCTTGATCTTTGACAAAGGTGGCAATAATGTAGACTGGAGAAAAGATAGCAACTTCAATAAATGGTTTTGGACAAATTGGATGACCATAGGGATAAAAATGAGATTAGATGCACTCATTTCGCCATACACAAAAATCAAGTTTAAATGGATTAAAGACCTCAATATAAGACCTAAAACTCTTCAAGTACTGGAAGAAAAAACTAGGAAACACTCTCAAGGATATAGAACTGGGAAAAGATTTCCTGAACAAAACCCCAGTAATTAAACAAGCACTCAGCAAATGGGATCTCATGAAACCAAAAGGATTTTGCACAGACAAGCATACCATAAGCAGAGCCAACAGATTACCCACTGAATGGGAGAAAATCTTTGCCAGCCGTAATACTGAAAGAAACCTATTATCTACAATCTACAAAGAACTCAAAAAACTAAACAATAAAAAAAAAAAAATCAAAAAACACACTCCAAAAGTGGGCAGAGAACTAAATAGGGAGTTCTCAGAGGAAGAATTACAAATGACTAACACACACTTAAGAAAATGTTCAATATCACTAATCATTAGGCAAATGCAAATTAAAACAAACATGTGATTCTACCTTACCCCAGTAAAGATAGCAAATATTAAAAAAACAAAAGCAAATGAAGACAAATATTGGCAAGGCTGTGATGAAATAGGAACATCATTCTCTGTTGGTGGGAATGTAGGCTGATACAATCACTGTGGAAATCAGTTTGGATACTGCTGAAATGGTTGAATATAGACTTACCAACAGGCCATTATTCCCTTACTGGGCATTTACCCTAAAAGATCTGCATTAGAGATATTTGTTCAACCATGTTTATAGCTACTCAATTCATAATAGCTTAAAACTGTAGTCAACCCATGTGCCCATCATTGGATGAATGTATAACCAAGATGTAGCATATCTACATGATGCAATCCTACTCAGTAGTGGGCTGAAGATATGGCTTAGTGGTTAAGCACTTGTCTGTGAAGCCTAAGGACCCCGGTTCAAGGCTCTATTCCCCAGGACCCATGTTAGCCAGATGCACAAGGGGGTACATGTGTCTGGAGTTTCTATGCAGTGGCTGGAGGCCCTGATGTGCCCATTCTCTCCTTCTCTCCCTCCCCCCATCTATCTATCTGCCTCTTTCTATCTGTCACTCTCAAATAAATAAATAAAAATAGACAAAAAAAAAATATACTCAGTAGTAACAAAGAATGGCGTATTGAAATTTGTAGAAAAATGCCTGAACTTGAAGCAAATCATTCTAAGTGAACTCACACAATCACAGAAAGACAACCTTCACATAATTTCACTCATTTGCAGTTCCTAACCTGGATCAGCCCAAGTTGCTGACATAACTGAATGGCATCTTGAGGCTTAGACAATAGGGAGGGTAGGGCTTCAGAGAAGAGAAAAGGTGGGGGAAGGGACACAAAAGGGAACCTAAATTGAATAGAATCCTAAATAGAATCCTATATTCTGGAAGTCATATTAAAAGGTGGAACCTGCAAGAGGACCTTAGAGGGAGCAGATAAATTGAAGAGCCCTGGAGAGAGTGAGAAGAAACCTAACCTAAAGTTTCTCCTGTTTCTCTTTCTTCTCTGGCTTTTTCATGTTCTTTTCCTTTGGCACTGGCCTGCAATTCCCTGTACCAGGATGTGTTCTACATCCACAAATGAAATTAATCAGAGAGACCTACTAGATCTCCAAAAGCAAACAAGGTAGACTTCTGTCAGAGCACTTGATTACCCATCAGAGGTTAATGGTAAGACCCTCCTGCTGAAGACACCAAATGCTGTTAAAATGGGACATGGAGAGACTGGGTTGGAATCAAGAAGGGAGCCAGTCCCTAGACAATTAGCCCATCTCGTGCTGGAAGGTGCTATGTGATCTATAGAGAGTAAGTAGCCGACGTCTGTCCAAGCAACTCAAAGTCTAAGTGTCTTGGAAGCAAACGACTTGACCTGATTCTCACACAAGTACAATAATGGCACACAGCCATGGTGGGTTTCTAACTGCTTTTAGATTGGCTAACAGATTCACTCAGTGGAAAGGAAACCATATCTGGAACTGGGAAACAAGTCAGAATCATATCCGTATAATGATTCTGCTTGGCATTGTCCAGTTCCCACTAACCTTAGACTATAAGAGTGTCTAAACCCTTTTAACTCTCACTAAATTAATAATGGTTATCCCATTTAACCTGCACTGACTTCACTGTCTACTGGAGAATCTGCTTCTCTTTTCCAGATGAGAACTGGACCTGAGGAGATAAAGAATCCAGTATACTCCTCCCTGGCCCCAGCTGAAACAACAGAGGAATTGGTAAAATGAGCAAGAGCACTGCTTTCTTAGTTAAGTTAATATCAGCACAAGGGTGATGGAGAAAGATAATGAGGACACTCAACACCTACCAAACAAGACATCTACATGCTCCTAAATGTCCATCACTGAAGTAGACTTGAGATGCTCCCAGCATGACTCAGGGAATCTTGCAAAAGAGGGGGAATAAAGATTATTAGAGGACAATTCGGGACATTTTGCACAGAGATTTTGCCTCTCCCCACATGCATGATCCATAATCTTCATGGGATTGACCTGCATATCCAGTGAGGAAGGCCACTTCAGAAAAGGATAGGGATGAGGGAAAGAATGTTACCAACATGTGCTGTTTATATATAAAATATTTCCATATCTAATAATAAGTACAAATAAAGAAAGAATTTTTTTAAGTGATCCTTATATTAGCAGAATTCTGTTAAAGTTAAATGAGATGTAGACAGTCAGTGGCACAAGGTATCTGTAGAGTACCAAAAACCAGGGCTCCATCCTGAGAACTCCCACAGAACTTTGGAAATCTATAGCCCTCATTTGAATTTCAACATGCCCTCTATCCTAAATTCATAGCCACTTATATAATATCACTTATGGCTGAAATCCTGAGGCGTATGACTAGATTTTTCTTGATGAATTGGAAGAGGTGGCTGTAGTATGAATAATCATTTTACCTGAAATTGGCTACCATATCTATGCAGTAAATAGATAAATGATGGAGGGTTTGACACAAGTTCTATAAATAGTTTGGCAGTCTCCAGGTTACTCAAGAAAGATAGCTCTAATGTTGCTACCTGATTGCATCAATCTAAATATAGTTTAAATCTATTTAAACATGATAAATTTGGAGGACTCTGTTTTGAAGTCTAACTCTTAAAAGACTATAGTTGATCATACCTTTTCCAGAAAATTCTGTCACACAATATATGCCATAAATATATATTTTTAAATAAATGATTTTAGTGTGTTTGTCCTCTCTCTTAAAGATTACACCACTGGCCTAACAGCTCTACAATACTTAAAAGAAATCTTTTGTCCATTTTAACAGGTTTGTTACCAGGAGGAAAGTCTGGTCAAAGTTTCGCTGTGGATAAAAGGAACAAGTTTATGATTTTTAAAATTTCTATTTATTTGAGATAGATAGAGAGGGAGAGAGAGACAGAATGGGCATGTCAGGGCCTCTAGCTGCTGTAAACAAACTACAGATGCATGTGCCACCTTGTGCATCTGGCTTACATGGGCACTGGGGAAACAAACCTAGGCCCTCTGTCTGTGCAGGCAAGAATATTAACTGCTAAGCCAGTTTCCAGCCCAAACTTTACTATTTTAAAACAAATAAGTAGTCTGATAAGCTAAAACAATCTGTTGTAATTTTTTTAACATTTATATTTATGTCAAGCATAGGATTTTGAGAAAAAAAAATCAAACAAGTTAAATACTTCCAACACATAAAGGCATAGAGCAAACATTTTTAACTGGCATAATGTATAGTAAGGAGAGACTAAAACAATGTAAACTCAACCACCATCAAATAAACATTAAACTTTTATCGTTTAAGTTTACTATAACCAGAGATTGATGGTCGTCAGGTTTTTTAATTCCATCCTTCCAGCTGGGTAGAGAAACCAGGGAACACTTTTTTCCTAAGCCAATAGTGTGCTCTATGGTAGCTCTTGTATATTCCTGGTATATCTAAAATGTTTTTAGGTCTTCATGTAAATCATATTTCATTTTCCAAAGGTCTTTCAGCCTATCAGGGCATCAGGCTCTGCCACAAATTGCATTTCAGCAGCAGTTCCTAGAACCATGTGTACCTCATGACCACTGTATGCATTTTTTTAATGTTTTTGAAACCAATACCAGGTGTGCAGGCTTATGCCAGTAGCCCAGTTCCAATAAAGTCCTATGCAGTCTTTTCTTCCTCTTAGGAATCTCATAAGCTAAGCCTCAAAATTCAATACTTTCTATACTTATGATTCTCAAACTCTCATCAAAATAGTCCATAAAATTTGGCTTACCACTCCAGAAGGCATCTTCATTTGCAAGCCTCAAGTCCATGTCCATTCTTCCAAAACAAAATTTCCAAAAGACCAACATCCACATGGTCAGGTTCATTTAACCCCACTCCTGGTACCAACTTCTGTAGCAGACAGCTTTAGATTCACTGAGATGAATTTCCAGACCAGGCATATTTATGGAGGAAGGAATTTATTGAAGCTTACAAATCCAGTAGAGGTTTTATAATGGTATAAGAAGCTGGCCTGTTTTCACAAGACCAAACACAGAGACAGAAGCACAAGCCTAAAAGTCAAATATCACACAGCATAGCACACTTCAGTATCTCCAGCTAGCAAACTTTGTATATTTTTAAATTTAGAATCTCAAACCCATCATAACACCTTGAGATCTGCCCAGTGACAAAGTCTTCAGCCAGGTGGCTATAGATGCAAACTATAAATTAGTAAAACACTAAAAATATTGAGGGACAACTATTCCAGCTACCACACCCTGTAATCTCAGCATCCCTACACTGACACTCATTTATTGCAGCAATAGACATCATCTCCAAGAAGTTAGCAGAGGATCATATGTCTCAAGGGTGAGCTTTGACCTCCATGTATTCTGTAGCATCTAAACACACACAGTCACACCCACACACTGACATACAAACAAATAAATATACCAGATCATAAATGAGAACATAAACTATGGAAAACTCTTATATACTAATCAAAAACATTACTTGTTATTTTAACTGATACATACAAATATTTAAAGAGTTCATATAATGAAGTACTATGTGATATAATTTTGTTTGATGTAATTTATTTTTTAAAATTTTTTAATTTTATTTTGCATTTTCCATGATAATAAAACATATCCCATGGAAATACCCCCACACACAATTTTCCCATTTGAAATTCAATTGTCTATCATATCACCTCCCTATCTCAATGTCTCTCTTTTATTTTGATGTCATGATCTTCCCCTCCTTTTATGATGGTTTTGTGTACATAGTGTCAGGCACTATGAGATCATGGATATCGAGGCCATTTTATGTCTGGAGGGAGGGAGCATGTTGTAAGGAATCCTACCCTTTCTTTGGCTCTTACATTCTTTCTGCCACCTCTTCTGCATTAGACCCTGAGCCCTGGAAGGTGTCATCGAGATGTTATTTGGTACTCTAGTCACTTCTTTCCAGCACCATGATTACTTCTGAGTCATCCCAAGGTCACTGCCATCTGAAAAGAGAAGATTATCTACCCAAAGTGAGAGTAGCATTAATATAAGAGGATGAATATTAAGAGAAGTGCTTACTGGGCAGTTTGATAAGCATAGCATATACACTTATCCAAACATCAGCACATGTTACAACCGTAGGGCTCATGACTACCGCTATTTTGAGTTTTCAGTATCAGGGATGTATTCTCTTGCTTGGAGCAGGCCTCCAGTCCAATTGGAGGGCAGTTGGTTTCCACCATGACAGATGTGCCACTATTGCACCTGTTGGTTCATTTGGCCTGGCTGGCCAATTATAAGGCTTGCAGTGTCCACTGTTGAGTATCTTCACTGGTGGTGTATCTTTCTCCCATTGGACTGCATGTAGAATGGCTTCTTCCAGCTTTCTGTCAGCTGGTCTACAAGGAGGAGGTTATTAGATCAGTTCCAGCAGGATTTCTCAGTGGCCTTGCAGCCCAAGTATGTGGAGTCTTCAGCAATAGTGTCTTACTATCTATTCCTGGTGGGAAACCAAGGGCCTTGACAATGGTCTATAATGTTTTTGGGAGCATAGGGACCTCCGTGGCCAAAAACTCACTGGAAGGTATCCCATCACTGGCATTGAAAACTTTCTAGCAAGGATCTACGGCTCCTGAGTGTTCTATTTTCCAAAACCAGAGGATTTCATATGATTTATTTATATCCTCTTAGATTTTTATTAGCCCTCCCTTCAACTTTCCTTTACTCAATCTCCTCCCCTGATCTCATTTTTGGGCCTTTTCACCGATGTTAATCCATTATTTTACTTGTATATACAATACCAACCTATTAAGTGCCCTACTTCCTTCCTTTCTCTTCCCTTCATATCACTTTTTTAGCTTACTGGCCTCTGCTACTGAGATTTTTCCTTCTCATACAGAAGCCCAATTATCTATAGCTAGGATCCACATATGAGAAAGAACATGCAGCGCTTGACTTTCTGGGCCTCGGTTACCTCGCTTAGTATAATCCTTTCCAGATCCATCCATTTTTCTGCAAATTTCATAACTTCATTTTTCATTACTGCTGAGTAGAACTCCATTATATAAATGTGCCATATCTTAATTATCCACTCATCAGTTGAGGGACATCTAGGCTGGTTCCATTTCCCAACTATTATAAATTGAGCAGCAATAAACATGGTTGAGCATGTACTTCTAAGGAGGATGAATCTTTAGGATATAGGCCTAGGAGTGCTGTAGCTGGGTCATAAGGTAAGTCAATCTTTAGGTGTTTTAGGAACCTCCACACTGATTTCCACACTTGCTGGACCAGATTACATTCCCACCAGCAGTGTATAAGGGTTCCTCTTTTTCCACATCCCCACCAACATTTATGATCATTTGTTTTAATAATGGTAGCCAATCTTAAAGAAGTGAAATCGTATCTCAATTCAGTTTTAATCTGCATTTCCCTGATGACTAGTGACATAGAACATTTTTTTTAGATGCTTATACACCATCGATATTTCTTCCTTTGACAGCTCTCTATTTAGCTCCATAGCCCATTTTTAAATTGGCTTGTTTGATTTATTATTATTTAACTTTTTGAGTTCTTTGTATATCCTAGATATTAATCCTCTATCAGATATATAGCTGATGAAGACTTTTTACTTTTTACTTTTTTCTGAAGGTTACCTCTTTGATTTATTCACAGTGTCCTTTGCAGTACAAAATCTTTGTAATTTCATGAGGTCCCAGTGGTTAATCAGTGGTGTTATTGCCTGATCAATTGGGGTTGTATTCATAATGTCTTTGCCAAGACAAATATGTTGAAGGGTTTCCCCTACTTTCTCCTCTAGCAATTTCAGAGTTACCAGTCTGATATTAAGGTCTTTAATCCATCTGGACTTCATTGTTGTGCATGGAGAGTGAGAAGAGTCTATTTTCATCCTTCTACAGATACATATCCAGTTTTCCCAATACCATTTGCTGAAGATGCTGTCTTTTCTCCAATAGGTATTTTTGGCACTTTTATCAAATATCAGGTGGATATAGCTACCTGGACTTACATCTGGGACCTCTATTTGGTTCCATTGATCTACATATTTGCTTTTGTGCCAGTACCATGCTGTTTTTGTTACTATGGCTCTGTAGTAGAGGTAAAAATCAGGTATGGTGATATCACCAGCCTTAATTTTGTTGCTCAGTATTATTTTAGATATTCTAGGTTTTTGGTGATTCCAGATGATTTTTTGGATTTTTTTTTCTATTTCCATGAAGAATGCCTTTGGAATTTTGATGGGGATTGCATTTAATGAGTAGATTGCTTTTGGTAAGATTGCCATTTTCACAATATTGATTCTTTCTTCCAATCCAGGAACAAGGGATATTTTTTCCACTTTCTAGTGTCTTCTGCAATTTCTTGCTTGAGTGTTTTAAAGTTTTCATTGTAGAGATCCTTTACTTCCTTGGTTAGGTTTATTCCAAGGTACTTTATTTTCTTTGATGTAATTGTGAATGGGAGTGATTCTCTGATTTCATCCTCTGTGTGTTTGTTGTTAGCATATATAAAGGCAACTGATTTCTGTGTATTTATTTTGTATCCTGCTACATGGCTGTAGGTTTTTTTGTTTTGTTTTGTTTTGTTTTTATCAGCTCTAACAGTTTGCTAGTAGAGTCTTTAGGGTCCTGTATGTATAGAATCATGTCATCTGCAAATAATGATAACTTGATCTCTTCCTTTCCATTTTGTATCCCTTTTATGTGTGTCTCTTCCCTAATGGCTATGGCTATGATTTCCAGGACTATATTAAGAGTGGGGACAGCGGACACCCTTATCTTGTTCCTGATTTTAGTGGAAAAGCTTCCAGTTTTTTCCTGTTTAGTAATATGTTGGCTGTATGCTTGCCATAAATAACCTTTATTATAATGAGATATGTTCCTTCTATTCCCAGTCTCTGTAGGGCTTTTATCATGAAGGGATGTTGGATTTTCTCAAATGCTTTCTGTGCATTTAATGAGATGATCATCATGTGATTTTTGTCCTTCAATCCATTTATATAATGTCTTAGATTTATTGATTTTCATATATTGGAGCATCTCTTGGATAAAGCCTACATGGTCAGGGTGAATGATTTTTCTGACATAATCTTGTATTTTGCTTGCCAATATTTTGTTGAGAATTCTTGCATCTATGTTCAGGAGGGAGATTGGTCTATAAATTTCTTTTTTGTTCTATCCTTGCATGGTTTTGGTATCAGGGTGATACTGGTTTCATAGAAGGAGTTTGATAGAATTCCTTCTTTTTCTATGTTATGGAATAGCTTAAGAAGCGATGGGGTTAGCTCTTACTTCAAGGTCTGGTAAAATTCAAGAGAGAATCCATCTGGGCCTCTGCTTTTTTTAGTTGGGAGATTTTTTGATAATTGTTCAGATCTCCTTGCTTGTTATAGGTCTACTTATGTGATTAATCTCATCTTGATTTTATTTAGGTAGGTCATATAAATGAAGGAAATCATCCATTTCTTTCAGATTATCATACTTTGTGCAGTATATGCTTTTATAGTATGTCCCTATGATTTTTAAAATTTCTCTGGTGTCTATTGTGATGTTACCTTTTTATCTCTAATTTTATTAAATTGTGTCTCTTCTCTTTCTTTTGGTCAGATTTGCTGAGGGTTTATCAATCTTGTTTATCCTTTCAAAGGACCAACTCTTTGTTTCATTGATTCTTTGGATTGTTTTTTTTTTTTTTGTTTGTTTGTTTCATTTCATTAATTTCCTTCCTAATCTTTATTATTTCTTCCCGTCTACTGATTTTTGGTCTGCCTTTTTCTTCTTTTTCCAAGGCTTTAAGGGAGGGAGGACAGGGAAGTACTTTAGGGTATGATAGTATATATATGTATATGTATATATACTATGTATATATATGTATACTTCTATACATATATATACATAGTATATATATGTGTATATATATGTGTGTGTGTGTGTTTGTGTGTGTGTGTATGTATATATATATGTATGTGTATGTGTGTGTGTGTATGTATGTGTATATATATATATATATATATATATATATATATATATATATGGACAGATTGACAGATTACAGGGAGGGGAAAGGCCTAAGTGAGGCCATGGGGAGAAACTGAATAAAAGAAGTGGGGGGGGGGTCAATCAAAATTCAAGACATTCTGAATAACACATATGAAAGCCTACTTTTTTTTTTTTTTTATAATGACACATCCAGAATCCATACATTGCTTCTAGAATATTTTCAGTGCCAGGGATGAGATGACTTCCATTGAGTTGTTGGCCAGGGATATTCCTGTTGTCTCTAAAACATTATAGAGTATTGCCAAGACCCTTGATTTCCCATGAGTAACAGATGGTAAGAACCTGTTCCAGAAGACTCCACATGCTTTGATGGCAAAGTCACTGAGAAATCAAGTTGATCCAGAGCTGCAAACCTTCTCCCTGTAGACCTGCCAACTGAAACCTGGAAAAAGCTGCACTGCATGCAGCCTTATGAGAGACAAGTCATCAGTGGTAAAAGCAGTGGACAGTGGAATCCTCAAGTTTGGCCAGACAGGCCAAATGACTGAAAGGGTCCAGTGGCATGCCTGCTCTCTGGGAAACCAACTGTTCTCAAATTTCACTGGAAGCATGCTCCATGGGAGGCAATACATGCCTAGTACTGAAGACCTAATCAAAAGCCTATGGCAGAGGAAAGAAATCATAATCCTTAGAGGTATAAAGCCTTTTCTTGTCTGGCTAAATGCATATATCATGCTCACCAAACTGCCCTGTAAGCACTACACTTAATGTTATATTCATATATTAATGCTACTCTTACTTTTGGTTAGAGAAGCTTCTCTTTCCAGATGGCAGTGACCACTGGGATGAACCAAACAGTAACATAGTGCTAGAAGAAGTGAGAGAGAAGTGTTCAGCACTGAAACATCTCTACCACATACTCCATGGCTCAGCTTTCTTTGTGGGAGAGGTGGCACAATGAATGTAAGAGCCAAAGGAAGGATATGACTCCTTACAATGCAACTGTCCAGACAGAAATTGGCCTTGATATCCATGACTTCACAATGCTCGCAATACCTTCACAAGATCCTCATAATAGGAGGAAAAGATGACATCTAAATAAGAGACTAATGGAGACAGAGATGGGAATATGAAGGAGAGTTGAGTTGTAAAGGGGAAAGTGGCAGAGGGGAGGGATTATCATGGCTTATTGTCTGTGAGTATAGAAGTTGCCAATTACAAAATTAAAAAAAAATGTTTATATAAATGGACTGAAACAGAAGAGATTCAACTTGTACACATGCATCCTTATTTGAAAAGCTTTCAGAACAACCCTGAGCTAGAGGTCCTGGCATGCCCATCTATTCTCCCCGCCTCCACCTCTCTCTCTGATTGCAAACAAATAAATAAAATATTTTTTAACAAAGAAAATGCAAAAAGAGAAAAATTCAGCTGTTATGTATATTATATGCTGTAATATGGAAGCATAACCTGTAAAACTATATCCTATCATGGAAATAAAAAGTCAGAATGAAACCAAAATTTGCAGAGTAGAAATTTGTTAGGCAAATAACGAGGAAACAGTCCAGACAGAGTTCTTAGTGCATGTCGTGGCAGGCAGGTGACAATGGATGTTTTGGAGCAGTCAAGAGGGAAAAAAGTGTATACCTTGCAGGGTACATGGACACTACATGAAACTGCCTTTCAAACCAGAAACACTGCAAATCCTGTGAGCATTTCAGTCTCAGGCAGAGATCCTGAGCAGTCACAGCCACGTGTCATCATTGAATGAAGCAGCACTCTGCCTCACTTCATGAAGATAACTATGAGAATTATTGTTACATTTTTGCCATAAATCTCTTTACTATGCCTTGGAAATTATAATGATTTCAGACTTTGTATATGCAATCAAACATTTTGTAAATTATTTAAAAAATCTCAGTGGTGTCAATAGCCCCATGTACGTATGGTATGACTTTTGTCCCCAACCCCGTTCCACTGAGGACCCTCCTCTTTTTACGTAGTCCTTCTTCTGTTTTGGTATACAGGTGAGGGCTTGGTGCTGGAGACAGAAATCCACTTAATTCTCACAGAATCTGCTCCACTTGCTTCCCTTTACTCACACTCTGAAGACGTCAAGCAGGCAAGCTTTATGGCGAACTCATGAATAAAACTGCAATATGACACATGCTGTTTGTGCATCAGCATATTCCAAGTCACACCCTAAAGACCATCTGCAAGCAAGTTACTGTGCTTCTACCCGAAGATTCAGCGTGCTGCTGAAGTGCTGGCCTGGCTCTCACCCTGTGGCATTGCTGGTGTCACAGGTACCCACCATCACTGATGGCCATCTCTCTTACTGAGGGCTACAGAGGCAGCCTTGGCAGAGGTACATGTTTTAGCTTTTAAAATGTTGTATTTGTCTTCTATTCAGAGGGAAGAAGCTGTTCCGAAATTCTTCAGTGAGGTTAGGGGAAGGTGGCCCTGTCGCTGATGCTTCGGCCCCAGCACTGAATAAAGCGCAAATGGCCAGAGGCTGAGGGATTTGTCGTGCTTGTGGGCTTTTTCCTCTCCGTGCTTCCGAAGAGCCATCAGCAGCATTTCAGGGAGCAGGGCTCACACAGGCTTCTAAAGACTGCCAATGAGGAGTGTTCTTTGTCCTGCTGTCTGGATTTTTCTGTCAGGCTGGCCTTCTCCCTCTGCTGTAGGCACATGTGATCTCTTATATTTATATTCAGGCTTACTCACAATTGAACCATGTTTATGTGCACTTCTTGCATGTCCCAATTTAAATCAATCTGGCAACTAAAAATAAGCTGATTGGGGTAAAAAGCTTCACTGTGATGAATCAATCCTTTCTGAGAAAAATCCCTCTAAGAGTAAACTTAAAACTTTCTGACAAATAACTTCAACATAGTAACAAAAATAGTTCAGTGACTTAGTTATGATGTGATTTTTGGTTGAAAGTGCAAACTAAAATTATTTTTAAAAATATTTTTGTCAAAAGGAGTTAGTTTTTTTTTAATTTTTAAAAATATTTTTAATTTATTTGAAAAAGAGAGAGGAAGAAAGAAAGAAAGAAGAAACAAAGAAAGAAACAGAATTTCGGCATGCCAGGGCCTCTGCCACTGCAAATGAACTCCAGGTGCATGTGCCACTTTCTGCATCTGGCTTTATGTGGGTACTGGGGAATTGAACCAAAGCTGTCAGGCTTTGAAAGCAAGTGCCTTTAATCACTGAAACATCTTTCCAGCCCTAAAAACAAACAAAAAATAATCTTAAAATTTCACATGGCTGAGCCTGGATTTTCTCACTAATAACCACCTTGGAAATAAATTATGCTACATCATTTTACAGTAGGACTCTAGGGCTCAGAATTCTAAAATACTTTTCCTTATGGTTATAATAAGCTGAAATACAAACCTGGGTATATGCTTTTGTACTCTTGCTCTACCCATTTTAGACTCCCCCCCTCCCGTAAGAGACCCTGAAAAACAAATTGATATTAATGAAATCAGCTAAGCATATTCTACCATCTTGCCATTAGCTCAGCCACATGAGTACTTAATGAACTTCTAGGTACATTTTGATGTGCAGCTTTAATTCTCCTAAACTACCTTCCACAAAATCATATAGACTATGTATATACTCAATAGCATTCATATACTATTCCCTGAACTGAACAGGAAGAATTAGTACAACCAAGCTCTTGATCATTACATTAGCAAGAACTAAAATGTGATGACTTTTGGTAGGAATATATAATCAAATTTAGATCTCTGTGCATTGTAAAAAATATTAATAAATGTCAAGAAAAGGGACTGTAGGAACACAGCCTCTTGTCTTCTGAAAATTGTACTGAGAAAAGTACTTCTATCTCAGGAGACTATGAACTAAGAATAAATTGGTAAATATACATTGCCATAAATTGTTTATCCAATTTATGTGCATTTGTAGAAAAGAAATAAATCGTTGATAGAGTTTTAGAAAAGATATGAGTGCTGGGGAGATGGTTCAGGGGTTAAAGCACTTGCCAAACAGGTGTGGAGACCTGAGTTTAAATCCCTAGGACCCACAGGAAGCCAGACACAATAGCAAGCATCTATAATCTCAGACTTCATATGGTAAGAGGAGAGGCAGGGACAGAAGAATCCCTGCAAGCTCATGGGCTAGCCTTGCATTCATGGTGGAGAACAGAAGAAATCATGCTTCAAACAAGGTGAAAAGTGAAGACCAACACCCCAGGTTATTTGACTTCAACAGACACACTCTGACATGCATACTACTCATATTAACACACACAAATATACATATACATATTACGCAAACACACACACACACACACACACACACACACACACACACACACCAAGAAACAAGGAGGGTGGATGCCATTTGTTTGGTTAGTCCTTCATGAAGTGGTACAGTAACAGTGGAAACAGTCAATATCTTGTTCATACTTTAAATGACTTGAACTGACAACTGGCTAATAACTAAATGGTCTGAAAAACAAAATGGAAATAAATAGTAGTATATAAATACTTGCTGAAAATAAAAGGCCTAGCACTATTAACAGTTCGCACTAGAATAAACAAGGATATTATTATCTCTTTTTCCTATACTATTTTTATATATGTATATCAAGTCTTATTTTTCCTAAATGATATGTATTAAGAATACTACAAGAATTATTTCCATCTCAGCTGAAGTCCTCAACATGCTTTAAATATACACACATTTGCATAAAGTTAAATAGTACCAGCATGGTCAGTTAAGAATATTTTCAATACATAGCAATTTACATATAAAATGTAAGCAAAAACTTACAGTCATGTATATTCTCATCTTATTTTTTGGCTTTATACTAAGAATAATCTAGTAAATACATAAATATATAAGCATCAAAAAATGGTAAAATAAATGTCAATTTCTGAAGGTCATACACACTTTCCAAACACTCTCATCACAAAGTCATATGTATGTGCAGATAAATAGGTTAACCTCTGTATTGTATTTATAACTTCAACTCAGACCACCATTTCAGATATTGATTTATTCTTTTTTTTTGTTTGTTTGTTTGTTTTTTTGATGTAGGGTTTACCCTAGCTCAGGCTGACTTGGAATTTACTATGTAATCTCAGAGTGGTCTCGAACTCATGGCAGTCCTCCTACCTCTGCCTCCCAAGTGCTAGCATTAAAGAAGTGAGCCACCATGCCTGGCTGATCTATTCTTAAGGCTGTAAGTCATAAAGAAGTATGCTGCTTTTCACAGATATGTTACAAATAGACGGTCCTATTCAAAGGAATTATGATAATTAGTTAATACAGCCAAGATTAAGGGCTAGAAAACAAAGAGTGAAGTGGAATGGACACATCAAAGGAAGAGGAGACAGGATAGCTGTGTGCAGCAGCCCATCCCTGTGCTCATGAGAGGTGTAGAACACAGGGCAGTGGATTTTAAGGGCTGTCACTGCTTCAGTGCTAACTTTCAACATAAAAAACAACTATGTGGATTCAATGTTACAAGATATACATCAACATTCATGTTAAAGAAATTTTGAGAGAGTGTATATATTTTTTCTTTTGGTTATTCTTTGAATTTTCTTGTTTTCACAAATATGGTTCTCCAATTTGGGATATTCTTCCCAGTTTATTCAAATTATTATGTGTATCCCTTAGGGAGAAAAGCTCCAAATTTTACCATCTTTCTTAGTTTTTACAAAAATTCCTAGGTAAAATTAAAGAATCCTCTCTCTGAATTCTCACCACCTAGCTCTTGATTTTTTGTTTCATTTTTTTTATGTGGTATATGTGTGCACACATACATGAGTGTGTATGTACATATGTGCATATGTATTTTCACATGTGCATGAGGGTGAACATGCATACGACTGTGTGGTCATGTGGAGGCCTTAGGTCAAAATATTGAACCTTCCTCAAACATGTCACATATTTTCCATTACCCCTCTTATTCCATCTTCCACTTTCCATTGAGATCTTATCCTCCTCCACAAAAGATAATTTGATAGCTCTACTTTCAAGTTTTTACAACATTCTCACTAGCACTTTGTAGAGATTACTGTTTCCTTCATCCTTGCCAAGACTAGGCATTGTTTTTTGGGTTTTTTTTTGGTTTTTTTTTTTTTTTTTTTTTGGTTTTTTCAAGGTAGGGTCTCGCTCTGGTCCAGGCTAACCTGGAATTAACTCTGTTGTCTCAGGTGGCCTTGAACTCACGGAGATCCTCCTACCTCTGTTGCTTCTCTTTTTCAGATAGACACATATCCTAAGGAGATAACCACCCCATCATACCTCAAAAGTGCCCCAGCTGAAACTAAGAATAATTGGCAAAACAAGCAAGGGTGCTATTTTCTTGTTGAACCTGGTACCAGCACAAGTTTGAAGTAGATTGACACAGAGAACAATCAACTCCTACCAAATCAGATATCCAGAGACACAGTGGCTCCCAATACCTCATCACTGAAGCAGACCAAAAATGAACCCAACATGGCTCAGGGAAATTTTTCAGAAGAGGGGACAGAAAGAATGTCAGAGCCACACATTGGGTCATGATACCCAGAGACATTTCCTCCTACCCATAACTGTGGGCTAACTCCACAATGCATAACCCATATTCCTCAACAAGGAGGGGCCAGGGGGAGTATGTAGGACATGGATGAGCCTAACAATGGTACCAACTTGACTGTATTCACTGAGTACAAAACTAATTAATAAAAAAATTAAAAAACATTTTGAAAAAAATATTTTTTAGTATTTTTTCACATATCTTATGGTGCATACTCCAAGTTAAGTTACATTGATCAGGTCAAATCCTGACTTAGTCAGTGAGTAAACTCCTTTACTTCTAAACTTATTTTTTCCTGTAAACTACTGTCCTTTGTAAGTTGGCTTGATGTGGTACACATTAGTAAAGGTTCATAATGTGACAGGAAAGAAAAATACAATTCTTACTAATTATTATAAAATTTATTGAGCAAAAGAGAATGACAGTCATATATATGTGTGTGTGTGTGTGTGTGTGTGTTATAATTCTACTGAAAAAAATACATCCAAGTTTCACAAGAGTGGCCTGAGGTTGTATCTCATGGTAGTAGCTAAGCTAACATGTGAAAAGATGAGGATTAGAGCCCCCCTAGTACAAGAAACAAAAACAAAACAGAGATGGATGTGAAAAGATCAATAAATTTTTGTGACCTAGTAGAATTGTTTTTTTTTCTGTGTGCATGAAGTTCACTCATGTGTGTATGGATGTTTATATATATGTATGCACATGTGTGCATGGTTGTGGCATTTAGAAGTTGATACCAGGTGTCTTCCACAATTGTAAGGTTTTTCAATAGACCTGGATTTGGATTTGGCTGGTCTATCTATCCAGTCTGCCCAGAGGATTTCTTGTCTTAGCCTCCAGAGTGCTGGCATTACAGATAAGTTGCTACACCATCTGGCTTTACATGGGTACTGGGGATCCAAATTCCTGTTCTCACACTTCCTCATATGTGCTTTATTCATGCAGCCATCTCCTCAGCCCCTACAGATTTCTTTTTTAAATAAATATCAAAAATAAGCAGAAGTTTAATCAAGAAAAAAGGAATTAGCAAGATAAGCTAGAGTGCTGCTTCCATGGTGAGCCTGACAACCTGTAAAAGAGGGTTGGGACAGACACTGAGGATGCTCAAAACACACCAAAGCAGAAATCCAGAAGCTGCTGAGAGATCAATACTGAAGTAGACTTAAAGCACATCCCTTTACATTTAACGAGCACATTATATTTTATAGTAATGATTTTTCATTGCTATTTTTAATTTTAATTATTGTTGTCTGGTTTTGAAATAACCTAATTAACATTCAGGAGAATTTGTTGAGTACAGTCTTGAGACTGCTTTGAAAACAAAAGGGGTGATGGCAGGTCCATCTGGATTGTCTCTTCATTACCATTTACATGATTTCTAGACCAATCCTCATGCAGCAGTGAGATAACTTTAAGAAGGGAAGCTATATGCTAAGAAATTTCAAAGCCAAAGTTAGCCTAGGCTTATCTCACTGATAACATTTGTACATAGGCAACCAGACTAGATTGGACCATCTAACCCCATATTTTTCAACTAGCAAGAAAAATCAACCTCTGATATATTTAACACCATGTGTCCATAAACACAATGAAATATGATAACTAATTGTTTCACCAAGTACAGTTATTAAACTTTAATGTGAAAGAAAAGCACATTTGAAATTCATCCTCCTGTGTAACTCTCCTATGGCATTGGTAATTTGTTAAGTATTTTATCTAAGGACTACCTTACCATCATAACCTTCAGATGAACTGGAGAAGGAGAAGCATGCCAGCAGGGCAGTCACTCATTTCCCTTCAATTGCACTAGTCCAGAAAGTGCTTCTCTTTGTTTTTCCATGGGAAGTGTCAAAAAGAATGAAATACGATTTATCTGCTAGGAATTATAATGGCTATAACAATGATCCTCATGGCCCTAGGAGGCATTGACAATTGTCACCTGTGGCAATTCTACAGACAGCTTCCAGTTTCCTGAGAAGGACATATAAAAGCCCCAAACTATGTTGAACTCAGTATTTCTATTTCCCAGTTCAAATTGGGTCATTTTTTTTTATTATGCCCTAATAACATAGATAGAAGTTTCTGGGGGAAATGAGCTAAAATGAATAGGAAAAATGATAAAGTATAGTTTAATACTTTTCCCATAACAGATTATGATGAAAAATGAGGAGTGGATTTTAGACTGAGGCTAACTTTAAAATCTACAATATGGATATTGCAGTTTATTCTGTATGCTCAATGAACCCATAAAAAACTAAACCTATACTTCAAACAGGGAAATAAAACAATCACTGGATAAATGAAAGTCTAGCTTAGTGTACAGCTTTCCTGAATACTGGGGTTCTAGAAAATATAAATATGTAATTTCAAATATAGTTTTATGCTGTTGCTCTTAAGCTTTTGACAACTGGAATTTTACTAGGTCACATTCAGACAAATAGATCACTTTTAAAATTATACCTATATCATATCACATATTTATATCAAAAGTGTTTTCTGAAGATGTTACAAAGCCCAAATATGCCAGACAGTTGCCATTTGCTTCAAAATCTATTCTCTTCATCTTATTATATGCCCCAAATATCTGACCTGTATGGGTTGTATCAAGGAGAGTAACTGTAACTGTGGTGTTTTTTTTTTTTTTTTTTTGTTTGTTTTCTTACTAAAGAGGACTGACTAATGAATCTAGAGAGAAAATACATTTATTTTTATAGGTCTGGAGGCTGAACATTCACATGGTGGTGGTGGGGGATTGGCAGCTACATATGGTGAGGGTATATTTCCAGATGATCACTGCAAAGGATCTCATGGTGGAAGAGGGGCAACCAACAACAGAACCAAACTGGTTTTCATGACAAACACAATTTACAGATAATGTCTTAACCCCTCTATGGATTTGCCTATTGATGAGGGCTCTTGAGATCCCTATGAAAGTTCTCTTAGCTGTTTCATTCAGTCCCCTCTCATAGTAGTGATTAAAGTTCAATATACATTTCCATGGGACATTCAAGCCTTAGCCAAAAACTCTCTTGAGCTGCAGGCTTTGGACAAAGCTCTGCAAACCAGGATAACTATAGGACATAGAGTGGAATGAAGAAGGTGTCTCTCATTAGCTCTTTCCTAAGTAATTATAAACTTTAACTGAAGGCCACTGTTTCTCTCAAGAGTATCTCCATATATGACACTGTCTTGCTTACTAAAACCCAACCCTAAATTTGGCTCCTAACCTTGTGTAATGAAAAGTCCCATAGCGTGGAGAAAGTGTTAAATAACCCCAAGCAGATTGGCTGTACTGTGTCTATGGCATGGATCACATAGTCCTTTGGTGCCCTATGTTGAATGCATGTCATTCTTTTTTTTTTTTTTTTAAATTTAATTTATTAGTTTTCATTTCAGTGAATACAGGCAGTTTGGTACCATTATTTAGGCTCATCTGTGATCTACCCCCTCCCATTAGACCCTCCTTGTTAATGAAAATGGGTCGTGCATTGTGGAGTTAGCCCCCAGTTATTAGTATGATAAATGTCTCTGAAAATCATGACCCAACATGTAACTCTGACATTCTTTCCGCCCCCTCTTCCGCAAGATTTCCCTGAGCCATGTTGAGTTCATTTTTGGTCTGCTTCAGTGCTGAGGTGTTGGGGCATCTGAGGCTCTGGCTCTCTGATTTGGTAGGAGTTGATTTTTCTCTGCGTTGATCTCCTTCCCCTTTGTGCTGGTATCCAGTTCACAGGAAAACATCACCCTTGCTTATTTCACCAGTGTCCTTAGTTTCAGTTGGGCCCCTTTTGAGGTATGTTGGGGCAGCTCTCTTCTTAGGATCTGCATCTATCTGGAAAAGAGAAGCAGATTCTCCAACGGAGAGTAAGTTAGCACCCAGAAAATTGAGATAACACTTACTTTTTTGATAGACAGTTTGATAGGTGTAGGCCCTCTTATACCCCGTGATTGATGGTAGCTTGATATTGTAGAGTGGGCTTGTGTTAGGGTATAGTGCTGACTTGTTTCCCAGCTCCAGCTAAGGGTCTAGTACCACTGAGTGGATCAGTTAGCCAAATCAAGAGCAATTGATTCCTCACCATGGCTGTGTACCACTATTGCACTTGTGTGGGCATCACATCCGGTTATTTGTTGCTAATTAGGTTAAACAATGTGTTGCTTGGACAGATCTTGGTCATTTCCCCCAGTCGACTATGTAACGCCTTCTGGCACTAGACACGCTGACTGTCTGGGGACTGACTCTCTCCTGGCTTCCAGCCATGTCATTCCATTTTACGTGTCAGCTGTGTATAGAGTCTTCAGCAATAGGGTCTTATCACTGGCCTTTGGTGGGTAATCAAGTACTCTGACAGAAGTCTGTCATTGTTTTGGGAAACCTTGTAGGTTTCTCTGATCAAAAGCTCATTGTGGATGGTAGGCCCAAGCTGGAAGTGGGGGTTACAAGTCAGTGTCCACTAAGAAATTGAGGAAAAAGATAACTAATAAACAAGAGTTAGAGAGGAGAGAGATAGAGGGGAGAGGGGGAGAGGGAGGGAGGGAAGATGTAGGAGATTTAGGTCAGTCTTGATCCTACACTCTCCAGTGTCTTGTGGTTCAGGTGTTTCCTGTAAGGGTCTAGTGAAGGTTCAGCCATTTGGTCTGTCTTTTAGGAAGTAGAATTTTATGGTACCATTGCCGTTTGGGTCCAGATTACTGTTTTCCACTCTTTGATTCCCTCCCCGCCCTCCCATCCATCTTATTGTCTAGTCCATGAGGTGCTTGCTGGGTATGTAAGGCATCTTGGGCAGATTCAGTTTAGGTGTGGCAGATGAGTGAGACTATGTGTCGATTTTTTTTCTGTGATTGGGTAAGTTTGCTGAGAATGATCTGTTCCAGGTTCAACCATTTTTCCTCAAATTCCTTTATGTCGTTTTTTCTTACTGCTGTATAGAATTCCATTGTGTAGATATACCACATCTTTGTTATCCATTCTTCTAATGATGGACATCTGGGTTGATTCCAGCTTTTAGCTATTACGAATTGAGCTGCTACAAACATGGTTGAGCAAATCTCTCTGGCTTTTGGTTTGAAGGTTTTAGGGTACATGCCCAGTAATGGTATAACTGGGTCTGTTGGTATTTCTATAGTCAGCTTTTTCAGGAGTCTCCATATTGCTTTCCAAAGTGGTTGTACCATCCTGCATTCCCACCAACAGTGAATGAGTGTCCCTGCTTCACCACATCCTCGCCAGCATTTATTTTCATTTGACCTTTTGATGTTGGCCATCCTTATTGGGGTAAGGTGGAATCTCATAGTTGTTTTAATTTGCATTTCTCTGATGATTAGGGATGATGAACATTTTCTTAGGTGTGTGTTTGCCATTTGTATATCTTCCTCTGTGAATTGCCTGTTTAACTCTGTGCCCCATTTTGTGAGTGGGGTATTTGTCTTCTTATTGTTCAGACTTTTGAGTTCTTTGTAAATTCCAGAGATAAGGCCTCTATCAGTTGGATAACCTACAAATATTTTCTCCCATTTTGTGGGTATTCTATTGGCTTTGCTTATTATATGCTTGTCTGTAAAGAAACTCTTCAGCTTCATATGATCCCAATGATTGAGTGACTGTTTAAGAACTTGAGCCACTGGGGTTTTATTCAGGAAGTCTTTTCCCATTCCTATATCATGGAAGGTACTTCCTAAATTTTCTTCCAGTAGTTTTCGAGTTTCTGGTCTTATGTTGAGGTCTTTGATCCATTTGGACTTGAGTGTTGTGCATGGTGAAATGTGTGGATCAAGTTTTAGTTTCCTGCATGTGGTTATCCAGTTTGTCCAGCACCATTTGTTGAAGATGCTATCTTTTTTCCAGTCTATATTGTTTGGGCCTTTGTCGAATATCAAGTAGCTATAGTTGCTTGGCCCAAAATCTGGGTCCTCAAGTCTATTCCATTGGTCTATACTCCTGTTTTTATGCCAGTACCATGCTGTTTTTATTACTATGGCTTTGTAGTATAACTTTATATCGGGTATGGTGATGCCACCAGAGGTATTTCTTTTGCTGAGGATATGTTTGGATATGCGAGGCCTTCTGCCTTTCCATATGAAATTTGAGATCATTTTTTGTATGTCTGTAAAGAACACTGTAGGGATTTTAATTGGAATTGCGTTAAATCTATATATTGCCTTTGGTAAGATTGTCATCTTCACAATCTTAATTCTGCCTATCCAGGAGCATGGGAGGTCTTTCCATCGTTTCAAGTCCTCCTCAATTTCTTTTTTGAGAGTTTTTATATTTTCGTTGTATAGATCTTTTACTTCCTTGGTTAACGTTATTCCAAGGTATTTTATTTTTTTTGTTGCTATTGAAAATGGGACTATGTCCTTTATTTCTTTTTCTGTGTCTTTGTCATTTGCATACAGAAATGCTTCCGATTTTTGTGCATTGATTTTGTATCCTGCTACTTTGCTATAGGAGTTAATCACCTTCAGGAGTTTTGGGATGGAGTCTCTCGGGTCTCTTACATATACAATCATGTCATCGGCGAATAGCGCTAACTTAACTTCTTCCTTTCCAAATTGTATCCCTTTTATTTCCTTCTCCTGCCTTATTGCTTGGGCTAGGACTTCCAGAACTATATTGAAAAGCAGAGGTGAGAGAGGACATCTCTGTCTTGTTCCTGATCTCAATGGGAATTCCTCTAGTCTCTCTCCATTAAGTATTATTTGGGCCTTTGGAGCTTTGTATATTGCCTTTATTATATTAAGATGTGACCCAGCCATGCCGATTCTCTCCAATGTTTTGATCATGAAGTGTTGTTGTATCTTGTCGAAGGCCTTTTCTGCATCTATCGAAATGATCATGTGATTTTTATGTTTAAGCTTGTTTATGTGGCGTATTACATTGACAGATTTTCGTATGTTGAACCACCCTTGTGTTCCTGGGATAAATCCCACTTGGTCAAGGTGGATAATGCTTTTGATGTGTTGGTGGATTCGGTTTGTGAGAATTTTGTTGAGGATCTTTGCGTCTATGTTCATTAGGGAAATAGGTCGATAGTTTTCTTTTCTTGTGGCATCTCTGCCTGGTTTTCGGATTAGGGTGATACTAGCTTCATAGAAGGAGTTGGGTAGTTTTCCCTGTTCTTCAATTGTGTGGCACAGTTTTAGGAAGATTGGTTTGAGTTCTTCCATGAAGGTTTGATAAAATTCGGCTGGGAATCCATCTGGTCCTGGACTCTTCTTTTTTGGGAGGTTATTTATTACTTTTTCAATCTCCATGAGCGTGATGGGTTCATTGAGGTGATTGATCTGCTCTGAGTTTAGCTTTGGTAGATGATATGCATCCAGGAATTTATCCATCTCCTCCACATTTTCGAGTTTTGTGGAGTAGAGGTTTTTGAAATAAGTCCTGATGATTCTCCCAATTTCAGTTATGTCTGTTTTGATCTTTTCTTTTTCATTTTGAATTTTGTTAATTTGGAGTCTTTCTTTTTTTTGCTTGATCAAATTGGCCAGAGGTTTGTCAATCTTGTTTATTTTTTCAATGAACCAGCTCTTTGTTTTGTCAATTGCCTTAATTGTTTCCTTGGTTTCCAATTCATTAATTTCTGCTCTGATTTTAATTATTTCTTTCCTTCTGGAGCTCTTTGGGTTGGATTTTTCTTGTTTTTCCAATGCCTTTAGGTGGATGGTTAGGCTATTGATTTGGGATCTTTCTGTCTTTTTTATGAAGGCATTGAGTGCTATGAATTTTCCCCTGAGGACTGCCTTCATTGTGTCCCATAAGTTTTGGTGTGATGTGTTCTCATTGTCATTCAATTCCAGGAATTTTGCAATTTCATTTTTTATTTCATCCACTATCCATTTATTGTTTAAGAGTGTGCTATTCAGTTTCCAGTTGCTGTTGGGGCTCTTGTTGGTTTTTTTGTTGTTGATTTCTAGGACTATACTATTATGATCTGATATCATGCAGGGAATTATGTCGATTTTCCTAAATATGTGGAGGCTATCTTTGTGACTCAGTATGTGGTCTATTTTAGAGAATGTTCCATGGGCTGCTGAGAAGAATGTGTAGTCTGTGGATTTGGGATGGATAGTTCTGTAGATGTCTGTTAGGTCTAAGTGCTCTATGGTTTGTTGAGCTCTCTTACTTCCCTGTTGAGCTTCTGTTTGGATGATCTGTCTATTACTGATAATGGTGTGTTAAAGTCCCCAGCTATGATGGTGTTGGTGGTTATTTCTGTTTTATTGTCAAGTAGGTTTTGTTTTATGAACTGCGGTGCCCCTGTGTTTGGTGCATACAGATTTATGATTGTAATATCCTCTTGATGGATTGTTCCCTTTACAAGTAGGAAGTAGCCTTCTTTGTCTTTTTTGATTGTTTTTGGTTTGAAGTCAACTTTATCTGATATTAATATAGCTACACCTGCTTGTTTCTTATTCCCATTTGCTTGGAATATTGTTTTCTACCCTTTCACCCTGAGGAGGTTTCTGTCTTTAGTGGTAAGGTGGGTTTCTTGAAGGCAGCAGATTGAGGGGTCTAATTTTTTGATCCACCCTGTTAGCCTGTGTCTCTTCATGGGTGAATTAAGGCCATTAATGTTTAGGGTGATGACTGTGAGATTTGATTTGATCCCTGTCATGTTGTGGTGGTAGAGGTGTGTTGGCATTTTCATTGGATTTTTTTTTTTTTTTTCTATCTACTCTGGGTTTGGTTGCTGTGATCTTCTTCTTGCAGGCATTTGTGTTTGGTTATTTGTTTCTTCTCTGTGGAGAATTTCCTCGAGTACTTTCTGTAGGTTTGGTTTTGTGTTCATATAATTGTAAAGCTGAGTTTTGTCATGGAAAGTTTTCCTTTCACCACGTATTATAAGGGAGACTTTTGCCGGGTAGAGTAGTTTGGGTTGAAAGCCATAGTTTCTTAGAGTTTGGAGAGTTTCATTCCAGGCCCTTCTAGCTTTCAGGGTTTCCATTGAGAAGTCTGAAGTAATTCTGATGGGGTTTCCTTTGAAAGTGGTGTGCTGTTTTTCCTTAGCTGCTTTTAGGATTTTTTCCTTGGTGTCAATGTTTAGAGTCTTAATGATAATATGCCTTGGGGAGTTTCTCCTTTGGTCTAGTCGGTTAGGAGTTCTGTTTGCTCCTTGAATCTTGATGGGCCTTTCTTTTAAGAGACGGGGGAAGTTTTCTTCAATTATTGTGTTAAATAAGTTCTCCATGCCTTTGGTCTGAAATTCTTCTCCTTCTGGTATTCCAATGATTCTGATATTAGGACGTTTAAGTGTATCCCACAATTCTGTCATGTTCTGTTCACAGGAACTTTTGAACTTACTGAAATTTTTGGATTCTTGAACTGTTTCTTCCATCCTGTCTTCCAGATCAGAATTTCTATCTTCCACTTCACTGACTCTATTCTTAAGGGCCTCTAGTGAGTTTTGGACTTGTTCAATTAAGTTTGCATTTTCTACTACTTTCCTATGTATCACTTCCATTGCTTTGTCCAGCTCCCTTTTTGTCTCATTTTCTGATTTTCTTGATGATTCTTGGAAATCATCTTTGCATTTCTTTATGTTTTCATTTAGTGTGGCCAGCTGATTTTTAAGGTCCTCTTTTTTTTCACTCTCCCTCAACTCTCTTAGCTCTCTTTGAATTCCTTCCAGTGTCTTATCATATTGCTCTAGCTTAGTGATGGTAGCATCCATACGATTATCTATCCTTTGTAGTTTTCCTGTCAGTTCTAGCAGTAGTTTGGTCAGGGTTGCATTGTCCATTGCTTCCACTTGATGTTCTGATCCTAAACACTCTTCTATGTTTTGGTTAGTTGTGATCCTTGTTGGACTGGGTGATCTGTCTGGATTTTCTTCCATTTTATTTTTTGTGTTATTTCTTTTGCGCTGTGGTCTACCCATGTCAGTGTATGGGCGGGTAGGTGGGTGGAGCAGCCTGGGATCTAGCTTAATGCGAATCTAAGGCAGCCTGGGGCAGTTGTAAGCTGCCTGAGTTTTTGCTCAGTCTTGCTAAAGCCGCCTACCTATAGCCTGGCAGGGGCACCAAAGTTGCCTGAATTCTCACCCAGTAATGCACCTAAGCTGCCTGCCTTCGAGCTTGAAAGGGGACTGAGGTAATAAGCCCTGAAGGTGCCTAGATTCTGGCTGGGTACACTGGGGTCTGTAAACAGTCTGTGCTCTTCCGCCTCAGGGGAGTGGGGGCTGGGTGACGATGTACAGGTAGGGGATGGCAGCTGCGCTGGCACTAGTGACTCAGTGTGGACTTATATGGCTCTTGCTGTGGGGTGGGCCCGCTGCACGTGCAATTGTAGTGCAGAGGCAGATGATGTGGGTACGTAATCAGGGCACAGCAGAAGCTGACCGGTGTCAAGTGATGTGAACCCAGCAGCAGGGGATCTGGCAGCCACCTATTCACGGCAGGGGTGGCCCCCACAGGCCTGCGAACCGAGCACCACGTGGCTGGTCTACTCGCAGGATCAAAGAACAAGGGCGATGTAGGAGGTTTCAGCTTCAGTGCAGCAGGGTGGCAGGCGTGACTGGTGGGTGCCCAATCAGAGCACAGCCAAGCGGGATGTGCAGAGGGTGTGTGGGCGGGTGGGCAGAAGGGGACGCGGGGTGCGATGGTGTGTATGGAGCGAGTGGGGCACGCGGCGGGGAGGGGGTCGGGGTGTGCCTGGGCACCGGGCAATCAGGGTGGGGTGTGCTGGAGGTGCAGGGCTCAGGGGGCGCGGGGTGGGGTGCCCTGGAGGGGCGGGGGAGTGTGGGGCGCTCTGATCAGTTAGGGGGCAAGTGGCGCGCTGTTGGTTCGGGGGGTGTGCATGCAGGGGGGCTGTGTGGGGCGCGGCAGGGTGCAGGGCACCTGGGGGGCGCGAGGGGGAGCGCAGGGGCGCGGGGGGTCAAGGGGTACGCAGGGGGGCGCGGAGGAGCTTGCAGGAGGCGTGGGGAGCTAGGGGCACAGGGCACGTGGGGAGTGCGCAGGGTGCGCGTGGGGGGAGGGGGTGCGGGGCACACCGGGGTTTGGGTTGCCAAGGGACACCGCAGGGTGCTCTGGACGCGCGGGGGGGGGGGGGGGGGGGCTTGCAGGGGGTGAGGGGGTCGCGCGTGGGGCGCGGGACGTGGAGGGGGGGCCGGGTAGAGGCACTCTGGGGTGCAGGATGCGTGGGGGTGGGGCACAGGGGGCACGGGGCACGCCTGGGCACGCAGGGGCTCCCCGGCCGCCTGTGGCGGGGGGATGAGGGGCCTGTGGGGTGGGGGGCAGGAGGCGCCGGGGCGGGGCGCAGGGGGGGCAGGGAGCGCTTCAGGGCGCACTGGGCTCAGGGCGCGGATGCTCTGGGGCGCGTGGGGAGGGTAGACAGCTGGGGGGGGGGCTGAAGCCGCGTTGTGCTCTGGACTGGGGGGAGGGGCGGGTCGTGCGGGGGAGGGGGTCAAGGGGGTCGCGGGTCTTGCAGGGGGTCGCGGGTCTTGCAGGGGGTGTGGAGCACGCTGAGGTAAGATGGAGCGTGGGACACTGGGGGACGCTGCAGGACACCACAGGGCACTCTGGATGCGCGGCAGGGGTGGGGCGCACGGGGGGGGGGGCGGGGGGCTCGAGGAGCACGGGGGTGGGGCGTGGGGGTCTCGGGGCACGCGGGGGACGCGGGGCACACCTGGGCGCAGGATGCTCAGGGGCGCTTGGAGCGCGCCTGCCATGAGTGGGTAGGGAGCGTTGGGCGCGCGCGGGAGGGGGGGGAGGCGGGGGGGGGGGCGCGCGGGGGGGGGGCTCGAGGCGCGTGGGAATGCATGTCATTCTTGCTGAACTTGGTCCATATGCATGGTAATAGACATCCCATTCACAATTGCTCATTGTTTCATGTGCTACAACTTAGTGAACATGAGCCACTTAAAATCTTAAATAACATTAGAAATGGCTGTTTTCATATTTTTTGTGATTTAACCTCTTATGATGGTTTTACCCTACTGGTGATAGATCATTTTCCACTTATGTTCTACTTCAAATTATAATATCAGGTTTCAAAAGATTCTTAATGTAAATTCATCAGGTTTACAGGTAAAAATAGATTATCAAAGAAATCTAGGAATCTACCAGACTTGCATTTACATATTATAAATGAGAATACAAATTTGATGAATGACCATATTATATTACTAGTGATAATGAATGAAGTAGTGATAGTAAAATGATTAAACGCATTTAAATATGCAACACTTTCAGTCTCTAGTACTCTTTAACATGCTTAAAAATATATACATGCACATACCACACACATTTACAAATGCTATAAAATTTAATCCTAGTATAACATGGAAAGTTTATTTCATAATTAAATTACATCAATTTGCCATCCTTATAATGTAATTTTACATATTCATATAAATTATCCAGCTTCTAGAATAGCTAAAGCATTCTTTTCTTTAGTGCTGGCTCATTATTTATGGTTTCCAATTAGCTACTTAGATCTAAATGATAATTTTCTCATTTCTGGAAGGAGCTATACATTTTAAACTTTTGGACCATTTTCTTGTCCCATGATGTATTAATCTTCCTTTTAATTCCTTCAAAAGTATATAATATTCATAATAAGAAACAGCTTATTTTCAAATCATGTAAAGATGGCTCACTTTGAATATACGACATATTTGTAGACTGATATAGATGGAAATAGATGTGTTTCCAAGAATTAGTGAAACTATGTAAATTAAAATTCTACATTATTTCTGTAAATTATATGCTGGATGTACAACACTCATTTCATTAGTTCAATCTTTTTATTTGGTTGCTATGCCAGGTGAATATGTCGATATTTTTTAACCTGCATTCTACTGTTTCCTATGCTAACAATAACTATTAATTCAGAGCTTTGTGTTTTATCCTTCTTCCCCATTAATCCAATTTATTCATATGAATTCTTCATTGTTTATGAAACCATTTCTCAAAGAAACCATTTATTATGATTATGTATGCTAATTCACTCTGTTGTTCATGCTGCCATTTGTTTTCTATGTGGGTTCCACTTATTCTTCCTTCTCTAGTACAGTATGCACTCCAGATTCTATATCATTTAAATTTTCTATTACACTAAGAATCATGGTTCATGCATTTATAAAGGAAATCAACACAAATGATAGAATTCATATAATAAGTAATGACAAAATTCATTACTAGAATCATTTAAGAAAATGTCATCAGAAATGAAATTGATCCTATTCCAATATTGAGGTCATTCAATTGTTCCTCTCCCTCCCTCCCTCTCTCTCTCTCTCTCTCTCTCTCTCTCTCTCTCTCTCTCTCTCTCTCTCTCTCTCTCTTTGTTTTCTGAGGTAGGGTCTCACTCTAGAGCTGACCTGAAATTCACTATATAGTCTCAGGGTGGCCTTGACCTCATGGCGGTCCGCCTACCTCTGCCTCCCAAGGGTTGGAATTAAAGGAATGAGCCACCATGCCCAGCAATTTTTTTTTTTTTTTTTTGTTTTTTCAAAAGTAGAGTCTTGCTGTAGCCTAAGTCTAAGTAAGCTGACTTGGAATTCACTATGTAGTCTCAGGGTGGCCTAGAATTCATGGCAATCCTCCTACCTCTGCCTCCCAAGTGCTGGGTTTGAAAATCTGCTGCACCACTCCCAGCTAATTTCTTTCTTTCTTTTTTTTTTTTTGCTAATTGTTTTTCTTAACAGATGTTATGGACTGTATTATGGACCTTTAAACATAGTGCCCTGAAGTTCCAACTCCCAATGAAACTCTGTTTGGAAATATGCCTTTTAACAGGTCATGAGGTATAAATAAGGCAATAAGGATGGGGTCCTATACCCATTGAATTAGTACTTCTATAAGAAAATAAAGAATGCCTCTTTTGGTCTGTTTCCTTCTTTCATACCCCCTGTATCTTCCCTCTCTTAAACTTTTCCTCCTCTCATTGCTGTGAGAAAATAAATTTCTGTGTCCAACCATCCAGGTTAGGCATTTTTAATGGAAACCTGAGCTAAATGTGAGAATCATGCAGGAACCCACAATGCACCTGTAAATGTATTTTGAGTAACAGAAGTTTTTGTAGAGTCCTGTAATTTTAGTTTGTGAAAGATTAGAATATTGTTTCTCTTTTATACATTAATAATGAACTAAAGGCTAGATGTTGTTGAAAGTTTATGTGAAAGGTACTATTTTTTGTCAATTTTGTCTGAATATGATCCTAATGCAAGTATTGCCATTTTAAGAGTGAAAGGAACAACTTTTAGACTTTGATTAGTCATTTTGATTGAATTATAATATAAAAGTATTATTCTGCAATTTTATTTCAAAAGGAACTAAATGTACAAAAACTGTTGCAAAGTATATTAAACTTTTTCTAAGTTTCCACCAAGAGATATGCAAATGACTACTGAGTAGTCCTTTACAGAAGAACGTGAAAACTTACAAAGCCCAGTGTCTCCCGCTGGCGCTCCTACTGACATAGTGTTAGGCTGCCATCTGGAGACTATGAACCAACATGCATATGGAAGGATTCCTTTCTGTAATAAATTTTTATGGTCTTATTGTTACTGTTTTGTCTTAGTTTTTAATTTTGTTCATTTTGTGCCTATAGTATCTTTTATCATTTTTTGTGATTCTCATTTGCTTTTTATTAAGAAGGAACAATAAAATAAAGGGTATTTCAGCATTATAAAAACAATTGAAGGAAATTTCCAAATTAATGCATAAGTAAACAAGCATATACCCCTCTTGTGATGAAATGTAATTACACTACTAATTCCATATTCTAAAAACACATACTTTATTAGATAGTCTTTTTCCATTAGCTATAACAACAGGTCTTGGTGTAATCTGTTTCAGTTGTTAATTAATTCAAATTTATATTTGAAATAAATGTAGGAGCTAGTTTTGTGCCTAGATTATTGTCAAATAGGCAGTATTCTTTAAATATTTTATTCTCCACAATGTTGATGAATTTCAATTTGAAGAAAAATATATTTACTTAATCATTGTTTATTTAATACCATCTATAATATAAATCCCAACACAAAGATACCCAGACTACTGAAGGTATAACAGAAAAAATGCATGTTTTCTAAAATGCAAGTTTTTAGTTTTTCTTCATGTTTGGAAAATATTTTGTGTGTGAAATGGAAGTGCCTTTTCTTCATGTTTGCATATTTTTGTCTGCTTTAACGAATCTTTTTCTATATTGGTATTTTCAGTATAAAATAACAAAACAGAGAGCAAAATGACATGTCATTTAAAATTTACAAAAACAAAGGTTTTAAGACATTAGAAAGATTTGAGAATCACATGTTCTAAAATGTTCCTAAATTTTTCTTGGATTGTATCTAAATATCGTTCTATCTGTTATTGTCCACCCATGTACTTGCAAGACCCATTATTCAAGCCAACACAATATCTTCATGCTTTAGGGTATAGCTATGAGAAAATAACGCTGATTGCATGATGATCACAACTTGATTTTTTTCTTTGTCTTTTGATAGAAATATTCCGTAGAGTCATTGAGGAGATGGCTTAGCAGTAAAAGGTACTTGCTAGCAATGCCTACTAACACAGGTTCAATTTCCCAGCACCATGTAAATCTGGATGCAATCAGGAGCACATGACTGGGGTAACAAGAGATCCTGTCTCAGAATATGGGCCACTGACACTTCAAGGTTGTCCTCTACCCTCAAAATGTACACCATGGCATACACATACCCATACATACACATGCACATACATGAGTACACAAACAAAAAATATTTATTATTAGTTATGTACACAGTGTATACAGCCATGTTGTTATCATTAGACTCCTTCCTGCCCTCCACCCTCTGCAGAGACCCTCCTCATTGGGGAATATGGGTAGTGCATTGTGGAGTTATCCATCAGTTTGTGTAAGAGGCAATATAGCTATGCATAATGACCCAACATGTGGCTCTAACATTCTTTCTGTGCCCTCTTTCATAAATTTCCCTAAGCCATGTTGGGTTCATATTAGGTCTGCTTCTTCTCTCTAAAAAAAAAAAAAAAAAAAATCAATGATCATCCCATGTATCTGTCTCTAATTTTACTCTCTGTTGGGGAATCTGATTCCCTTTTTCAGATGGATGCAGATCCTAAGGAGAGAACCAGCCCATCACATCTCAAAAGGGCCCCAGCTGAAACTAAGAGTAAGTGGGGAAATAAGCAAGAGTGCTGCTTTCTTGTTGAACGTGGTACCAGCCCAAGGGTGAAGGAGATAGACACAGATAACACTCAACTCCTATCAAACCAGATATCCAGAGACACAGAGACTCCCAAGACCTCATCACTGAAAAAAAAAAAAATACATATATAAATACATAAATATATAAGTATATAAATATATATATAAATATATGTATATGTATATATATATATATATACATACACACACATACATACATAGATATATCACAAAAGAAGTACTCCAATACGATTCTAAAACCTCCGGCAAACAGAATTCAGAAACACCTAGATGACGGTCAGAAACACTGATTAAATGAAGTTATTTTGAAACAAATATAAATAATATAACTGAAAGCTACTTCTATTTTTTCACTTATTCCCTGAACCTTATCCTGAATCGTATGTAAATGTTGTTTTCTATCTCTGAGAATATTTTGTGCTTAACATATTCAGGATTTTGGATGTGAAGGCTGATCTGGCTTTTATATCTATAACACTATTGATGGCCAAGGGCTGATCTGGCTAGTTAGGCAGGTGCCCTGTTCTTCCCTCACTGTCCATGTGTGTCCCTCCCAAGGTTGTATGTTTGCTTGAAGAGGAAGACTTTTCCTGGATAGAAGAGGACCATTCTTGGGCTGGAGGGATGGCTTAGCAGTTAAGCACTTCCCTGTGAAGCCTAAGAGCCCTGGTTCGAGGCTCGATTCCCCAGGACCCACGTTAACCAGATGCACAAGGGGGCGCACGCGTCTGGAGTTTATTTGCAGTGGCTGGAAGCCCTGACGTGCCCATTCTGTCTCTCTGTCTCTCTCTCTCTGCCTCTTTCTCTGTCTGTCGTTCTCAAATAAATAAACAAGAAAAATTTAAAAAAAAAAGAGGACCATTCTTGAGTAAGGGGCATAGGTATAACTGCCCTCTAGCTAGAACCTCCAAACAAACTCTAAAATATATAAGATCTTTCTGGGATACTGCTGTGACAGACCTGGGCAAACCATTACAATCTTCTAGACACCCAGTGCTTTCTGGGGATGGAAGAATGGAAATTTGGTGAGTAATCAATGGATTGTCTTCATGTTTAATCAGAAAATATTGTTTTGCACAGATATTTTATGTAGAAAAAAACAATGATATACAAAAGTAGTGGCTGGTGGCCCTGGCACACCAATCCTCTCCTTCTCTCTTACTGAGAAAAAAGGTCAGTCTTTTGGGTTTGCCTCAAAGAAAAAAAAAAAAAAAAAAGTCCAAGAATGGTTATGCCAATTACTTAGACATTTTTATAGATAAACGTAAAAGGTAAACTGTGCATGAATGTCTACTTCATTAAAAAATTCCTTCTTATATGTGTCCAACATGAAAAGCATTCAGGCAATTGGGTGTTGAGTTTCCTGAAACTTGTTCCATAATGTGGGGCAGGACTGCTACTTCCTGACAAGCAGTCCAGTGTCAGTGCAGTCAGACTTTGAAATTTAATCCATCAAGATCTTTTTTGTCTGTTTCTTTGTTTGTTTCCTGATGTCATTGAGATACCATTTGAAGGATTTGAGTCAATAAATTCACTGGCATAGGTAAATTTTTATGTTTACTGATTATAAATAACATTGAGTGCTACAAATTTTTTGTGTGAAGTATTACATTTATCACAAATATTCTCATACTGGACTTACTACAAAATTGTAACAGATATATTCACATATCTCCTTCTGAAGTACTGACTTCACAATCCTTTTCCTCCCTTCACAATCTCTCCCATGACAGAGACCTTTCTTATATCTCCTAAACACTAAAGACCCTTTACTATGATTACTTTTGCCTGAAGAAATAAGAGAAAAAAAAATGCTCTTTATATAGATAGGCCTGGCCATATAACCTTCTAAGAAGTCATTCATTCTTTCATTCTCCTTTCCTACCTAAAATTTCTTACACTATCCTCTGAGAAATAAATGAATGGTGGAGCTCCCAGAGACTCAAGATCACATAATGTTAAAGCAACCAATGACAGGAGTGTTTCTTGGAGAAGAGGTTCCAGGAACACTGACTCATTAGAACCATAGTTGTCATGCTGCACAAAAAGAAAAATAGGTAAGCTTTTACTGTGTTGATATTATGGAAATTTGTCAGCTTTTTCCTTAACATGTTCAGTCACTCTTAGAAATAGTCAAAATATCCATGGAAATCATTATCATTGATAATGGATTAGTGTAGTGCTCCACAGACATCTGTCCTTCCAGTTAAACTTGACTCAGTGAATACACTGAGGCAATGCCCCAGCAATCAATGTGCAGAATCTGAAATGCTTCTTTTTAACTTATCCAGCTGTAGGAAATGCTCCATGCATCTTTATAGATGTATTTTGTGTCTGCCTTGACATTTTTTCTATGTTTGCATACCTTTATGTTACATATGGATGCCAGGCATGCTCTCCTATTCCACCAAAATGTTATGATAAGGACAGCTATACATTTCTGGCTTCACATTACACAAACAAAGAAGCAAGCTTTATAGGAGGAAGTTCATGTTGGATGATCCCTTGTTCTTGGTATGGTTTTATACTCTACCAATTTCATGTGTCCTGAAGAAGCTGTTCCTGAAAATTGATACATTTTACTTGTTCACAAGGACGGCTGCTTATTTTTCAGAATGTGTCTTAGGCTTCTCCAACCTTCTCTCTGGCTACAGACTCCTCAAGCACCATTGCTTCTGTACTAATGAGCTTCCACTGAAGCCCAGAGCTGCAACAGAACTGCTGGGAGTTGTGCTATTGTGCAACAGGTTATAATGGCCTACATAAACATCATCCATGAGTGTGAATAGTGGGAGGCAAGGAAAGAAGGAGACCAGCAGCCAGACAATTTAGAAGACTTACTATGCACAGTGATGAGACTCCTTACTCTCAGGTTTGACTGGATACTTATCCCCACATGACATTCCAGCTCTGAATTTAGTTTATAAATGAATGTTCCTATCTTGACACATAAATATAATCAAACAAGAGGAACAGGAAGAAAATTTTAGTGCAGAGATCACATCTTGAATGATGAATAAAGTGGATACATGACAGTATGGATTTGTCAAAACTAATAGAACATTATAACATAGTGAATTTTAACTAGTATAAGTTAAATTAAAATTTAATTTAATTATATTAAATTATTAATTCTTAAGTTAAATTTAAAAATTCATCTAAGATGCCTGAGAATCCCAGAGTGGAGTAAGACTATGATTACCTTTTATTTTTCCACAGAAAGAAGTAGCCTCATTAGCTAGGTGGAGTTGACATAAGTAGTAAACCTGGACATGAAAAACAGACTGTGATGGAAATGGCTGAAGGAAGTGAGGCCATGCACTATGGTTTATGCACTATGGCTGTGCCCCAATTGAAAGAGTTAGTAATTCTTAAACACTTGTAATGTGTTTCAGGCTGCATCCCATTATTGTAACAGAGAAAATCAAATCAAATGAGAAAAAATATATTTTGACTCAGTTTCAGAGTTTTCCATTCATGCTTACTTTACTCTGATATTTTCAAGCCTGTGGTAAGGCAGAAAACTATGGAAAAAAGTGCATGTTAGAACAAAACTGTTTACCTCACAGAGTTTAGGAAGGAGAGAAAAAGGACAAACACACCCACACATAAACTCAGAAAAAAAAGAACGGGGAGGGAAGGAGAGACAAAGAGAGGAGAAAAAACACTTGTTTTTCTCCTCATATCCATTAAATCATGAATTTATACATAGACCATTGAACAGTTCTGCATGGGGAGCTAAGCTATCCATACACAAGCTTGTGGGCCAATTTTCCTCAGAAACATAGCAGGTACACTCAAATACACACTCATAGCATGTGTAGTCAAACTGAACAATTGTAAATGAATGTCAGAAAATGAGAATTAGGTTTCTGACTGAATTCCTCCTGTAGAGGTAGGTTACAGACAAGCAATGATGAAAATTGCTATAAAGTTCTGTTTATTAATAGAATCCAAGCAAAGTTTACATCCTAACTGAGTTAGCAGCAAGTATGCAGACTTCCTAGAACTCCAACATGATCCTTTTTAGCAAATCTCACTGGTAGTAATTTATTCTCATGACAGTTTAGCTGTAAGGACCATTTGCATAGTAAATTAGACATTAAGCTTTATTATCCCCAAGTATTTTTGTATTTCATTTCTTAAGGATAAGAATAACAACCAAATTAAGGTATATGGGGATGGAGAGATGGGTCAGTGGTTAAGATGCTTGGCTACAATGCCTAAGGACCCAGTTCATTTCTCCAGTACCCATGAAAAGACAGATACACAAAATGGTGTAAGCATCTGGAGTTTGTCTACAGCAGCTGGGGGCCTTGGCAAACCCATTCTCTCTCTTTCTGTCTTTATTATCCCTATCTCTTATGGCATGAACAAAAAAGCAAGAAAACAAGCAAGCAAGAAAGAATAAAGCTAGAGACCAACTTCACTCATGAAAATAGACACAAAATTTGCAATGAAGGGCTGGAGACATGGCTTAACAATTAAGATGAAACCTAAGGACCCACATTCAATTCAGCAGAACCCCCATAAGCCAATGCACAAGGTGGCACATGCTTCTTGAGTTTGTTGGCAGAGGGTAGAGGTCTTGGTGCACCCATTCTCTCCGCTTCTTTCTCTTTCTCTCTCAAATAAGTGAAAAAAAAGTAAAAGAAAAATTATTAAAACATTTTAAAAGTTGCAATAAAATATTTGCAAAAAAGCATACAATAAAACATTTACATAAAAAGTATAAACAATTTACTTAAGCCAAGAGTTCAATGTGCATAAATCAATACATGTAATATAACATATAAATAAACTTAAGAACAGAAATCACATGAACATGTCCTTGTACTAAAAAATAAAATAAAATAAATAAAAAAAGCTTTTGGAACAATTCAATATCTCTTTACAATAAAGTCCAGAAGAAACTTGGAACACAAGGAACATATATCAACACAACAATGCATATGTGCAACAAACCAAAAAATTAACGTAGAACAAACATTATATTAAGTGAAAGATGGCAAAAGGTATTTTCTCTAAAATGAATGTGGCAATGATGCACATTCTGGCCATTCTTATTCAATATCAAACTTGGAATATGAGCAGAAGAAATAAAAGGATACAAAGCAAAAGAAATAAGTCTTATTTTCCCTATTTGCACATCACATGATTTACACTTAAAAGAGCTTAAAGACTCCCCAAAAATTCTTAATCTGATCATTTTCAGCAAAATACTAGAATACAAAGTCCACTCACGATACTCTAGAAACTGGTTACATAGCTATAGAAAATTTACAAAGAAAGAAATCAGGAAAAAATCTCATTCATAATATTTTATTTTTAAAATATTTTCATCTATTTAATTGACAGAGAGAGACAGGGAGAGAGAGAAAGACAAAGACATAGAGATAGAGTGAGTATGGGTACAGCAGTGCCTCCTGCCACTGCAAATAAACTTTTAGACACATGTACCACTTTGTGCTTCTGGCTTTACATAGGGTTTGGGGAATTTAACCCAAGCCATAAGACCTTGCAAGCAAGTGCCTTTAACTGCTGAGCCATCTCCCCAGCTTCGGTTTATAATATTTTAAATAATCTCCTTTCTCTTCTGATTGTATGTCTTTGTCTTGTACATATTTTTTTTAATTTTATTTATTTATTTATTTGAGAGCGACAGACACAGAGAGAAAGACAGATAGAGGGGGAGAGAGAGAATGGGCACGCCAGGGCTTCCAGCCTCTGCAAACGAACTCCAGACACGTGCGCCCCCTTGTGTATCTGGCTAACGAGGGACCTGGGGAACCGAGCCTTGAACCGGGGTCCTTAGGCTTCACAGGCAAGCGCTTAACCACTAAGCCATCTCTCCAGCCCTTGTACATATTTTTTTAATTACCTAGAAATAAATCCAACATAAATGGTGAAAGACCTCTGCAACAAAAATTTTAATACACAAAAGAAAGAAATTAGAGGAGACAGTGAAAGAGGTAGAGACCTCCTGTGCTCATGAATTTATAGAACTGATTCTGAAAAGATGTTGACCAATTCTTCATCAGAATTCCAATCACACTCTTTATAGAGATAGAAGAAACAAACAAATGTCCACAGGAAAGCACACAAGACCTTAAAGAATAAATGCAATATTTAGTAGAAACAGCAATGCTGGAGGCATCAGGGTACCTGATCTCAAATTATGTTACAGAGCTATTGTGACACAGCAGCAAGGCGTACATGCTACACACAAAAGTTAAGAAATAGAACCAACTTAGGTGCTTATCAACAAAGAATAAAGAAAATATGGTGTATGCAGAATGGAATTTATTCAGTAATTGGAAAATAAATTTGTGTCATTTTTCTAGATGAATGAATGGACCTGGAAATCATTATGTTAAACAAAAGAAGCCAAAGTCAGAAATGTCTTATATTCTGAACTATAATCTAAATTTCCATTTCTGTGTGCATGTGTGTTTGTGTGGGTGTGTGCTTGTGTCTGTGTTCATGCACACCTGTGCGTGGGTGTTTGGTCATGAAATGAAAAAAAAAGACACAATAGTGGAAAAAGAAAATTTTGAAGAGAATATTCTTATAAAATAGAGGGATAAAAATCAGGAAGTTATGAACTACATATGACATGAAAGTAGAAGATAACCTATTGGGAAAATGAAGAGAAATGGCAGAAGAAACAAGTGATGGGAAAGGACAATGAAGTAGAAGGAGGACGAATAAGAATAAAATATGTATAAAAATGCTATAAAACCTGTTGTGTTGTATGCTACAAAGTAATTAAAGGTGCCTTCTGTAATTAACTACAACATTCCACAATCTATGAGTTAACATGGTGCTTTGTGTTTTTTTTTTTTTTTTTTATGTTCCCTTGTTGGGGAGAAAATGTTTGATATACTTGCAATACCAAATAATTGCATATTTCCAAAGAAATGGTGAAATGATCAGTTATTTTTACTTGCCGTGTGTATGATTTTTGCACTGTGTATATTGAATTCTTTCTTTTTCTTCCTATAATCAGATAATTTTTCTGAGCCTGAAGATTTAAAAATTTCTCAAGAAGTCTTGAGAAATTAACATTAGAATATTGTTTTTCTGTACTGCTTGGAACTATTCTGTACTATTACATACTAGTGAGCCAATCAGGCAAATGAACTAAATGGAGAAATTTCATATTGTAAATAGTATTGACTTAGTCAATCAGCAGGCTATTGTAAGAAGAATAATTCTGAAAGAAGCTGCATGCAGCTTCTCTTCTAAATCTAATTCCCATCATAAAAAATACTTTGCTATTGAAAATAAATTTAAATAAGTGATTTTATTTGGTAAAATTAAAAAAAAAACTAAGAATACTAAAAACAAAAATAAAAATATACAGAAAACAAAGACTTAACTTTATTGTGTTTATATTTATACCTAATAAACTGTCAGCAGTTTTCTTTTACAAAATTTTACTGCATAACTAGAAAGAACTATGCATCTTAATCATCAAAGTAAATTTAAGTCTCTCTTTGAATAAATGATTCTCCAATAAGCTATAAGCTTCTAGAGGCTCAGGGAATTTTGCAGAAGAGGGGCAAAAAGAATGTCAGAGCCGCATGTTGGGTCATTACACACACAGTGACATTTCCTCAGTGATGTTACCCATGATAGAAAAACCAAAAGAGAAAAGAAAAGAAAAGAAAGGAAAGGAAAAGAAAAGAGAAAAGAAAAGAAAAGAAAGGAAAAGAAAAGAGAAAAGAAAAGAAAAGAAAAGAAAAGAAAAGAAAAGAAAAGAAAAGAAAAGAAAAGAAAAGAAAGAAAGAAAAGAAAAAAGAAAAGAATGGAAACACCAAGACCAGAGGGCAACATTCTCGAGGGCCTAGTAGCACCAGGAGGATTCCCCAATTGTCTGGATGCAAGCCTGTCTGCAAGTTAAGTGACCTACAACCTGCCCTACAGGCTTTTAAGAAGTGAATACATTACCAGTTTTTGTGTTCAAGAAAAATAGATAGGGTATTCTTGCCAACACCCACACTAGCTGTCAGGGTCTGGGAAGAGGACTAGGAGCCTTTAGTCAAGGCTGAAGAGTGGCCTCAACCATGGTAAAGGAGATAGACACAGACAACAATCAAACCCTACCAAACCAGATATGCAGAGACACAGAGGTTCCACCATCTCAACACTGAAGCAGACCTAAAATGGATCCAACATGGCTCAGGGAAATTTGCAGAAGAGGGGGTGGAAAGAACGTCAGAGCCACACTTTGGGTCATGATGAGCAGAGACATTTCCTCCTACCCCAAACTGAAGGCTAACCCCACAATGTATGACCTATTTACCCCAACAAGGGGGGGGGGGGTGCCTGTGGAGGAGGCAGGACAGAGAGGAGGCTAACAATGGTACCAATTTGACTGTATTCACTGAGTACAAAAAAAAAAAAATCACGGTCAATCCTAACATTAAAAATGGTGCTCCAGCTGAGTGTGGTGGCACTTGCCTTTAATCCTAGCATTTGGGAAGCAGAAGTAAGGAGATTGTCATGAGATGGACGCTACCCTGAGACTACTTTGTGAATGACAGGTCATCCTGAGCTGCAGTGAGACCTTACCTTGAAAAGAATAAATTGTGCTCTGATTTCCTCAGACATATGAAAAGTATTTAGGGATCAATGTTATAGATGTCCAGAACAAAAGAAAATATAAAATACAAACAGAATACTATTTTTTTCAGGAATATATTTTGCATTTCAGAAAAAAATAACTACTCTCAAAAATGTGCAGAAGGGACTGGAGAGATGGCTTACTGGTTAAGGTTCTTGCATGCAAAACCCAAGAACTCAGTGTTCAAATCTTCAGATCCTATGTAGCCAGACACACAGTAATGCAAGTACACAATCTCACACACGTGCCCCCTTGGGTCTCAGGGTAGCATCCATCCCTTGGGGCACATGTGTGTAGAGTTTCTTCACAGCAGGCTGAAGGTCCTGCAATGCCCATTATCTCTCTCTCTCTCTCTTTCTGTCTCTCTCCTTTTTAAGAATTATTTTTATTTATTTGTTTATTAAAGATAGAGAGAAGGAGAAAGAGGATGAATAGGGGTGCCAGAGCCTCTAGCCACTGCAAAGGAACTCCAGACATATGTGCCACCATGTGCATCTGGCTTACTTGGAACATGGAGAATCGAACCTGGGTCCTTAGGCTTTGTAGGCATACACCTTAACTGCTAATCCATCTCCCTAGGCTCTCTTAGCCCTCTCTCTCAAAACTAGAAGTAACAAAAAGTGCATATTATATACATTTAAGATATATTCTTTCATGTTGAGACATATTCCCTTTAAAAAGTTTAAAAATTTCAATCAACCAGTTGTCCCAATTATATACAGTGCTGTATATTTCAAGCAAAACAAAGAAAGTGTCTTTATTATCATAGAAAACTCTCCTCACGGTCCTATTGCATTACTCCTTGCTCTATCCAAAATAGCTACCACTCATTCATTTTGTCCATTATGACTTACTTTTAAATATCACAGTATGCTTTTCTTCTGAATCATTTCTTTTTTATTTCATTATTTATCTGACTTTACTCATTTTATTATTTCTGTAATTTTTATTTATGTGTATATTGTGCATTGAACATATTCCCTTCATACTCTTCCCACGCCTTTTTCTCTACCCAGCTAATCCACTTTGCTTCCCTGGAGAGCTTTACTTCTACTTTCATGTTACATATACTGGATTTTATTTATCTACATAAAATCAAGGACTCACAACTGAGAAAACACATGATATTTATCTTTATGTAATTGGCTTAATTGACAACATAATTATCACTAGTTGTATCTGGTTTCTTTCAAATGACATAAGTTTATTCTTTTTTACGGTTATAATTTTCTTTGCATATTCTTTTGTTGTTACCCACCTATATTGGTTCAATATTTGTGAATAGTGCTGCAAGAAACTTTTATTGCAAGTATCTCTGTGAAATGTTCACTGGGAGACTATCAAGGGAATAGTCAGTTGTGGAACCACTTTCATGTATGTTATATCTATTTACAGTTTGTTGGCAATGTTCCATACTGAGTCCCTTCATGTTTGGATAAGACAACACTTCTACCAACAGTTCATGTGAGTTTCTTTTTATCCAAATTTGCATCAACATTTGTTTTTATCTTTAATCACTATCATTCTTACTTGGTTAAAATAGAATATCAAAGTCGTTTTTAATTGCATTTCTCTCATAGCTAGTGAAGTTGTAAATTTTCTCCTATGCTTATTGGCTATATGTGGTTCTTTCTTTGAGACTTGTCTATATCTCATTAGTCCATTTATTGGTTATGTTTGATTTCTTGTTAGGTTTTTAACTTTTTAGTTCTGTATGCTCTAGATGTTAATCCTCTATCAATTGTGTAGCTGGAAAAGATTTTTTGCCATTGTCTAAATTGTCTTTTCACTCAGTTTACTGTTTTCATTGCTGTGCAAGCTTTTAAATTTCATTGCCATGGACTGACTCTCAGGGAGATCAGGACCGAGGGAGAACAAGGGCGAAGGCTCAAGGAGAACTCGGGATTCGGCGAGGAAATGACAGACAGACACACTCTAGGTTGAATATGCTGCTGCAATTTACTGAAGGTTTTATGAAGGTTTTATACAGATTGAACAAGGAAACTTAGCAAGCTAACAAGTGATCTCAGAAATCATTAATCTAAACAATCTTAAGTATTGTTTTATTGTAAGCATACATGTAATATTTATCAGGCAGGAATGTACCCATTTTTTAAGAAGGACGTCTTGCCCCATTGACCACAGCTTTACATGAATAGAAGCTTGGGGTAAGGGATGTAAGGGGAACAATAGGTTATTTATTTTTTATAAACCGAGCAGAGAGCCATCTCTTTCCACTTATTAGATTATTTATATAATCCTCATATTCATTATAAAAGTGTTTCTATCCAAAAGACCACCAATATTTTAAGGCTGGTTTAATGTTTTCCAGGAATTCTTTTCTTACTTGTCTAGAGTATAAGCACTAAGGCTTACATGTCCTTGCTAAGCATTTTATAAATGGAAGAGAATGCCATAGCCTCCTTTTTCCTTCATAATTCATTTATCTATTACCGAATTCATCATATCCTCCCTCATAGGGGAGTGGATCTAAGTAGTTCTCAGCTCTGGGAGTCTACTAACAGCCCTTGATCAAGTACTGAACATACCCCCCAGGAAGCGTTCTGGTGGGAATGCCCAACTTTTGTAACTTCTTTTCTGCAGAATCGTCATGTTTCTTATGAACATTACCGATTAACATTTCTACTTTCATATTCTCAGGCTCAGTATTATTCTAAAACATCATAAGCTGTTTCTACTTTACATCATCTAAAAACTGTTCTAGAGTTAATTTTTTATTCCTAGTAGAGTTATACATTTCCTCCATTGTCCTAATCATAGGAGGGGCACATTCAATACTCAAATTGTTTTTCGTACTCTGATTGCGTGCATGATTAATAGTAAGCGTAGCGTAGAAACTAGCTGTTCTTTGACAAACAACTAGAAGAAAGCAGAAAAGAAACAGAACGCAGAAAACAGCTCATTGGCGCCAGCAATTAGGTCGTCGTGACTTCATGGGCAGCAGGAACCATTACAGTAACTGACTGCCAAGGGGTCACCGGGGGCATCCCTCCGAGGAGTGCTGGCCCTCTGTCCTCAGCTCTCTTCCAGTGTAGAAGCATCTCTGCTTGCTACACAGGCGAGGTCGCCGTGGACGTAGCATTTCATGAGTTCCAATTTGTCATTTTTTGTATTATTTCCTGACCAATTGAAGTTTCTGTTGACAAAGTTCCTTCCTATTCCTATGTCTTGAAGTGTTTTACCTATTTTTTCTTCTAACAATTTCAGAGTATAAAGCCTTACATCAACAACATTGATCTATTTGAATTCGATTTTCATACATGATGAGAGAAGAGGATTTAGTTCTATGTGGACATGCAGTTTGCCAAGACCATTTGTAAAAGAGATTTTTTCTCCAATGCTTATTTTTGGCACCTTTGTCAAAATTCAGGAATCTGTAGCTTTATAGATTCATATCTGACTACTCCATTGGCACTTCTATCAGGTTTGTACCAATATTATGCTATTTTTTTTATGAGGGCTACTTATTATATCTTTATTTATTCATTTACTTATTTGAGAGAAGAAAAAGGCAAACAGAAATAGAGTGAGTTTGGGTGCATCAAGTTCTCCAACAACTACAAACAAACTCCAGATACATGTGATACGTTGCTCATCTGGATTTTATGCAAGTGTTAGGGAACTGAACCTGGCTGTTAGACTTTTGGGCTTTGCAAGCAAGTACCTATAACTGCTGAGATATCGCTCCATCACTCCATTGTATATCTTGGAATTACATATGGTGCCACCTGCAGCATTCCTTCCTTTTACATTACATTACTTTGAGCCTATAGATTTCTTTTGAAAAAAATATCCATTTCAAAATATTCATTATTTCAATCCATGAGAATAGGAGGTCTTTCTCATATTTTAGTGTATTCTTTACTTTTTTCTTAGTGTTTGTTTTTATTATACAGATATCTTACTTTTTTCATTAGATTAAATTCAAGGATTTCTTCCTTTCTTGTGTAAGGCAATTGTGAATGGAATGATCTTCATGATTTCTTTCTCAGTATGTTTGTTACTGGTATATAGGAAGCTTACTTATTTTGTGTTAATTTTTATTCTGCCACTTCAATTTGCTTAGAGTGCTTAACAAATTTCTGATGGCATTTTTAAGGTCTCATGTATGGAATCATATTGTTTTAAATTTAATTGTAATTATATAAAGGTTATATATTCACCTCCTCTATTCCTCCAAGGAATTATTGGTATTCAGTGTGGGATCATGAAAGCCTAAGTCAGTCTCTGTTGGGGAGCTGTCTCTGGACATTCCTACCCACCCTATGGCTCTTACAATTTTTATGCTCCATCAAATAAAATGTTACCTGAGCATTACCTGAGGTGTGCTAGAAGTATGATTTAGTGGTGGGCTTTCTGCTGTCTCTGGATTTCTACTTTGATGAGTTTTGAGAAACATAAATGTCTGTTGCCATCTCCTTGGATATGGTTGTCAGACTAGCAAAGAGAGCAGTACTTATATTGATGCTTCCTCTGCAAAATCTCCTGGACCCTGACAGATGTGATAGAGATGACCCTTTTATGATAGGCTATATCTTTTTTGTCATATTGATGAATCTCAGATCTCCCAGTAGTCTCTGTCAACTATGAGATAAAACAGACTCTTCAACCATAATTTGGAGCTCCTTGGATTAAAGAAGATAAGCGTAGGAAACTGGTTTGCCTCTCAGTTCTAGCATGCTCCATTAATGTCCTCACCTTAGCCTGTGGTATTTTCAGCAATAGAGGGTCTTGTCTTTTAGCTCTGGCAGGCAATTAACTGCTTTACCAATGGTCTCCATTGTTTTGGAGACCTCATGTATCACCCTGAGCAGTAGCTCACTGTGAGGAGTAACTCAATTCTGACACTGAGATTTATCATCTAAAACCCATGGTTTTAGGATTAATTTTTCTCCACCTACTACAGGGCACTTCTGACTGAACAATCATTCCCACTCCTCTTATTGCAGCTGTATTTCTTAGAATGGTATCCAGGAAGAAGTTTTCTAGGGTACTAATAATACATGTTGCCTTTAGTTCTGTGTAACCTCCCTATCCTCCTTCCACCCTGCCTGGTGGAGATACTAGTCTATATTCTTTCCAGTATTTGATTCAGACAGTGTTTGTATTTGTTTGTTGTAGACATTCTGTTAAGCATAAGGTAATATATAAATGTCTTATTTAATTAGGTTATTTAATGAATAATGGAATTGGGAAACTTGTTCTATCAATTTTTAGAAACTGCAGGCCTTTTTAATAAGGCAAACACTCAAATATTTTTCTCATTTAATTGGGTTGTCTGTTGATTGATGATTTTTATTTATTATAAGTGCAAATTTGCATTTATAGTTTTGTGTAACTAACATCGTCTAGCAAGTGTTTGGAATATTGTTTTATTTGAGCTACTTGGCCAGCAAAACATTTTGTTTTTATAACACTCAATTTACATATTTTGCTTTATACTTATTGCTGCTTGGGTTCTACCTAAAATATATTTAACCTTCATTTCACAAAGAAATTATCTTCTGTTTTATTATATACTTTAAAAACTTTATCTCTGAACTTCCGGTTAAGATGGCAGCATAGGTACCACGCCAAAGCAGCCTGGGGGGAAAAAGACCAAAAAAACTCAGCAAAATACACACTTTTACTAAAAAGTGAGGTGTATAGGAAATTGAAGCAGCAGCAGAGAAGTAGGAGAGATCCAGAGCATCCAGAGCCCGCAAAGGCAGGCAAAAGTGGCCCAGGCAGCTCTGCCAACTGCGGCGGCAGTGGCACACCAGAAAGCCGCCAGGCTCAGCTCCAGCTGCAGGAAAGGCCAGGTGTGGGAGCTTCCCCTCACACCGGCGCTCTCTGCAACTGAGGAAATGTGAAGGGAGAGCGGCACTGAGCAGCGAAGGAGCAAACCGCGAGGTAGCAAAACACATGGAACGGCGAGAGAACCAGAGCAGCTGAAACTCCCACCCCTCCCCCACCGCCTGAGCCCAGCTACATTGAACAGAGTAGCTTCCCGGGACCCTGCCATGCCAACTTGAGCCAACAGCGGGACCCAAGCAGGACCACAGTTCGGCATCAACATCAGCAGCTCCGGAACCAGTACCAGCGGTCCCAGCAGCAGCAGACCGAGGAGCCGCAGCAGCGGCAGACCTAGCATCAGCAGACCCAGGAGCAGCAACAACAGCAGACCCAGCAGCAGCAGCTTCAGCAACAGCAGTGGCTCCATAAGTGGCAGCTACAGCAGCAGCAGAGGCAACAGCAGCAGTGGGCCCAGCAGCAGCAGTTTCAGTTGTTGACAGACCCAGCAGAGGCAGCTTTCGCAGCAGTAGTTCCAGCAGTGGGACTGCTGATCTGCATGGCCACAGTTGCCAGGCTTGGCTTGCCCAGCAGGAAAAGCCAGTGCCCAGCTCCAGAAATCACAACAGAAGCCCGACGACCCAGGCAGCAACTTGACTAAGACCAAACTCATCCAAGGTAACTGGGTTTGCACCAGGGAAGGGTCTCACTTGGTCATAAGCTGACTTGGATCCCTCAACAGACCAGAAATCTTAACCTCTATGTTGATAGAAGATCTGGTTGTTATAATAACTACTCTGGCATACATACTTTGGGCTGTTTTTGACTGAATGGGTACGGTGTTTAGTTAACTTTTAGAATCTACCTGTATTTTATTCCACTCAGCCTACTTGAATATCCCCATAGCAGGGAAACTCAACCCCCTAGGAGCACCTTTGTAGATACTCTCAGAGTCTTAAGAGCCACATCTAACACCTTAAGCTCCTACCCTGAAAATATATAGCATCAAATCAATTGAGATAGCTAAGAATACCCAGCTAGCTAGAAAATCCAAACATTAACTTAATCCAAGATGCAAAAATATATATATTATAACACAAGAAACACTAAAAAGCAAGACAATAAAAATCCACCCAAAAGTATTAATGCAACAGAAATGACCTCCAGTGAGAACGAGTTAGAGGAAATGCCTGAAAAAGATTTCAAAATAATGATTGTAAATATGTTCAAAGAAGTCAGAGAACAAATCAAAGAGGTCAAGAAGGAACTTAAAGAGGAAATCAAAGGAATCAAAGAAGATTCAGGACACCAATTTCATGAAATAAAGAAGGCAATACAAGACATAAATAAGCAAATAGAAATAATAAAGAAAAACCAGTCAGAATTACTAGCAATGAAGAACACAGTTAATGAACTAAAAAACTCTGTAGAAAATCTCACCAGTAGAATGGATGAAGTAGAGGACAGAATATTTAAGCTAGAAGACCAGGTGGCAGATCTAATACAGTCCAACAAAGAGAAAGACAAACTTATAGAAAAGTATGAGTGGGAATTTCAAGATATTCGGGACACTATGAAAAGATCAAATATAATAATTCAGGGCATAGTAGAAGGAGAAGAATTCCACTCCAAAGGCATAGTAGGTGTCTTCAACAAAATCATAGAAGAAAATTTCCCACAATTTGGAAAGAGGGGCCAATACAGATATAGGAAATCTTTAGAACCCCAGCCAGACAAAACCTGGAAAGAACCTCTCCTCACAATATTATAATCAAACTTCCAAACACACACACCAAAGAAAAAATATTGAAAGCAGTTAGAGAGAAAAATCAAGTTATGTACAAAAGCAAGCCCATCAGGATTACAGCAGATTATTCAACACAAACTTTTAAAGCCATAGGGGCTTGGGGTGATATATTCGAAGTTCTGAAAGATAACAACTGTCAACCAAGGTTACTTTATCCTGCAATGTTATCCATTCAAATAGATAGAGAAATAAGGACATTCCATGGCAAAAGCTGATTAAAGGAGTATTTGAAGACAAAACCAGCTCAACAGAAAATACTTGATAGAATCCTCCATGCTGAAGAAAAGGAAAAGCGCACATATAAGGAACCTAGAAAAAACAAGCAATACTCAAATACTAGTTAACAGAAGAGAGCACAGGTAGAACCAGAACCACAAAAAAAAAAAAAAAAGAAAAAAAAATGGCAAGCATAAATACACACCTCTCAATAATATCTCTTAATATCAACGGCCTGAATGCCCCAATGAAAAGACATAGATTTGCAGACTGGGTTAAAAAGCAGGATCGTACAATTTGTTGTCTCCAAGAAACTCACCTTTCTACAAAGGATAGACATTATCTTAGGGTGAAAGGTTGGAAGACGGTGTTTCAAGCAAATGAGCCTAGAAAACAAGCAGAGGTTGCTATCCTAATATCGGACAGGGTAGACTTTAGTCCAATGTTAGTCAAAAAAGATAAGGAAGGTCACTTTATATTGATTAAGGGCACACTCCAACAGGAGGATATTACAATCCTAAATATATATGCACCTAACATGGGGGCTCCCAAATTCATCAAACAAACACTATTAGTACTAAGGTCACAGATAACACCAAACACAGTGGTGGTGGGTGACTTTTACACCCCACTCTCATCAATTGACAGGTCATCCCGGGAACAAATGAACAGAAAGGTATCTGGACTAAATGAGGTCATAGAAGGAATGGACTTAACAGATATAAACAGGGCATTTAATCCAAAGACTGCAGAATACGCATTCTTTTCAGCAGCACATGGAACATTCTCTAAAATAGACCATATATTAGGACACAAAGCAAATCTTAACAAATTCAGGAAAATTGAAATGATTCCTTGCATTCTATCTGACCACAATGGAATTAAACTACAAATCAGTAGGAAGAAAGGCTATAGAGCATACACAAAATCATGGAAACTAAACAATACACTACTAAATGATGAATGGGTCAATGAAGAAATCAAGAAGGAAATCAAAAAATTTATAGAGTCAAATGATAATGAGAACACAACATACCAAAATGTCAGGGACACAATGAAGGCAGTTCTAAGAGGTAAATTTATAGCCTTAAGTGCCTATATTAAGAAATTAGAAAGGTCACAAGTAAACGACCTAATGCTTCACCTTAAAGCTTGGAAAAAGAAGAACAAGGCAAACCAAAAATCAGTAGACGGGAAGAAATAATAAAGATTAGGGGAGAAATTAATGAAATAGAAACAAAAAGAACAATCCAAAGAATTAATGAAACAAAGAGTTGGTTCTTTGAAAGGATAAACAAGATTGATAAACCGTTAGCAAATCTGACCAAAAGAAAGATAGAAGAGGCACAAATTAATAAAATCAGAGATGAACAAGGTAACATCACAACAGATTCCAGAGAAATTAAAAAAGTCATAGGGACATTCTATAAAAGCATATACTCCACAAAGTTTGAAAATCTGAAAGAAATGGATGATTTCCTTGATCTATATGACCTACCTAAATTAAATCAAAATGAGATTGATCACTTAAATAAACCTATAACAAACATAGAGATCTAACCAATTATGAATAATCTCCCAACTAAAAAAAGCCCAGGCCCAGATGGATACACTGCAGAATTTTACCAGACTTTTAAGGAAGAGCTAACACCATTGCTTCTTAAGCTTTTCCAGGAAATAGAAAAAGAAGGAATTCTACCAAACTCCTTCTATGAGGCCAGGATCACCCTGATACCAAAACCAGGGAAAGACAGAACAAAAAAAGAAAATTACAGACCAATCTCCCTCATGAACATAGATGCAAAAATTTTCCATAAAATATTGGCAAACAGAATACAAGAATATATCAAAAAGATCATTCACCCTGACCAAGTAGGCTTTATCCCAGAGATGCAGGGATGGTTCACCATATGCAAATCTATAAATGTAATACATTACATAAACGGGTTGAAGGACAAAAATCACATGATCATCTCATTAGACGCAGAGAAAGCATTTGTCAAAATACAACATCCCTTCATGATAAAAGTCCTACAGAGACTGGGAATAGAAGGAACATATCTCAATGTAATAAAAGCTATTTATGACAAGCCTACAGCCAACATATTACTAAATGGGGAAAAACTGGAAGCTTTCCCACTAAAATCAGGAACAAGACAAGGGTGTCCACTGTCCCCACTTTTATCTAATATAGTTTTGGAAGTCTCAGTCATCGCAATAAGGCAAGAGACACACATAAAAGGGATACAAATTGGAAAGGAAGAGATCAAGTTATCATTATTTGCAGATGACATGATTCTATACATAAAGGATCCTAAAGACTCTACTAGCAAGCTGTTAGAGCTGATCAAAACCTACAGCCATGTAGCAGGATACAAAATAAATACACAGAAATCAGTAGCCTTCATATATGCTAACAACAAAAACACAGAGGATGAAATCAGAGAATCACTCCTGTTCATAATTGCATCAAAAAATAAATAAATAAATAAATAAATAAATAAATAAAAAAATAAAGTACCTTGGAATAAACCTAACCAAGGAAGTAAAGAATCTCTACAATGAGAACTTTAAAAGACTCAAGCGAGAAATTGCAGATGACACTAGAAAGTTGAGAAACATCCCCTGTTCCTGGATTGGAAGAATCAATATTGTGAAAATGGCAACCCTACCAAAAGCAATCTACACATTTAATGCTATTCCTATCAAAATTCCAAAAGCATTTTTCATGGAAATAGAAAAAACAATACAAAAATTCATTTGGAATCACAAAAAACCTCAAATATCTAAAATAATACTGAGCAACAAAAATAAGGCTGGTGGTATCACCATACCTGATTTTAACCTATACTACAGAGCCATAGTAACAAAAACAGTGTGGTACTGGCACAAAAACAGACATGTAGATCAGTGGAACAGTATAGAGGACCCAGATGTAAGCCCAAGTAGGTATAGACACCTGATATTCGTAAAAATGCCATAAATACTCATTGGAGAAGAGACAGCCTCTTCAGTAAATGGTGTTTTGAAAAGTGGATATATATCAGCAGAAGGATGAAAATAGATTCTTCTCTCTCGCTATGCACAAGAATTAAGTCCAAATGGATTATAGACCTTAACATCAAACCTAAAACTCTGAAACTGCTAGAGGAAAAAGTAGGGGAAACCCTTCAATATATTGGTCTTGGTAAAGACTTTCGGAATACAACCCCAATTGGTCAGGCAATAAAACCACAGATTAATCACTGGGACCTCATGAAATTACAAAGATTTTGCACTGCAAAGGACACAGTGAATAAAGCAAAGAGGCAACCTACAGAATGGGAAAAAATCTTCGCCAGCTATATATCTGATAGAGGATTAATATCTAGGATATACAAAGAACTCAAAAAGTTAAATAATAACAATCAAACAAGCTAATCAAAAATGGGCTATGGAGCTAAATAGAGAGTTCTCAAAGGAAGAAACACAAATGGCATATAAGCATCTAAAAAAATGTTCTACATCACTAGTCATCAGGGAAATGCAGATTAAAACTACTTTAAGATTCCATCTCATTCCTGTCAGATTGGCCACCATCATGAAAACAAATGATCATAAATGTTGGTGGGGATGTGGGAAAAAGGAACCCTTCTACACTTCTGGTGGGAATGCAATCTGGTCCAGCCATTGTGGAAAACAGTGTGGAGGTTTCTAAAACAGCTAAATATTGATCTATCATATGACCCAGCTATAGCACTCCTAGGCATATATCCTAAGGACTCATCTCAATTCCTTAGAAGTATGTGCTCAACCATGTTTATTGCTGCTCAATTTATCATAGCTGGGAAATGGAACCAGCCTAGATGTCCCTCAACAGATGAGTGGATAATGAAGATGTGGCACATTTATACAATGGAGTTCTACTCAGCAGTAAAGAAAAATGAAGTTATGAAATTTGCAGAAAAATGGATGGACCTGGAAAGTATTGTACTAAGTGAGGTAACCCAGGCCAAGAAAGCCAAGCGCCGCATGTTCTCTCTCATATGTTGATCCTAGGTACAGATTATTGGGCTTCTGGGTGAGAATGAAAATACTTAGTAGCAGAGGCCAGTAATGTAAAAAGGAGACATAAAGGGTAGAGAAAGGAAGGGATGAGGATACTTAATAGGTTGATATTGTATATATGTAAGTACAATGATTGTAATGGGGAGGTAATATGATGGAGAATGGAATTTCAAATGGGAAAGTGTGGGGGTGGGGAGGGAGGGAATTACCATGGGATATATTTTATAATCATGGAAAATATTAATAAAAATTTAAAAAAAAACTTTATCTCTTATGTTTAACTTAAGGGTCATTTAAGAATTTTTTATCAATTGAGTAAAAAAATGAGTTTGTTTTAGCAAACATTTATCTAGTTATTTCATCACTATTTACTAGGTATACTTTTATCTATTTAATTGACTCAATGTTTTTGAAAAAAAACATCAATTGACGAGATTATGGGCTCCCAGAGTCAAGCTTTGCTTTTGTGGCATTATTTGTGCATTCTTATGTAAATATGAATCTTGATTTAAAGAATATACTTGAAAAAAGATAGTTAAAAGTATTTGAACTTTCCACTTATTCTCAAAAACAAGTTTAATATTTTCAATATACACTCATTTAAATTATATATTTATATACATAAATGTATACCTTTTTGCATATATATTATGCATATATATATATGCAATAATACAATATGCAATAATTATTCTTAATTTTATAGTACTATATGTCCACTGTCATATCACATAGATCTTATTTTTTTTATTTTTTTTTATTTTTATTTTTTATTTATTTGAGATCGACAGACACAGAAAGAAAGACAGATACAGGGAGAGAGAGAGAATGGGCGCGCCAGGGCTTCCAGCACTGCAAACGAACTCCAGACGCGTGCGCCCCCTTGTGCATCTGGCTAACGTGGGACCTGGGGAACCGATCCTCGAACCGGGGTCCTTAGGCTTCACAGGCAAGCGCTTAACCCCTAAGCCATCTCTCCAGCCCTTTTTTTTTTTTATTTTTTAAAACAATTTAGACCAACATTGTCTTAGAAGTGATTTTGGTTTGGAGAAAATTAATATTTTAATATCACTTTCTTCATTTTGTACCAATAGACAGTGATATCTTTTGTTATTTCTTATTTAATATTGATCAATAATGTTTTATTTTTCCCAAGCAGTAGCCTTGTACAGCTAGGTGCAAATTTATTACTGTGTAGTATATGCTGTCTTCGTGACGTATCAGTTAATTTCTCATTGCTGTGAACAAATACCCAACTATAAGCAATTTCCAGAAGAAATGAGCCTATCTCGGCTTATATTTTTGAGGGGACTTTTCCTGAAGGGCATGCAGGGCAGCAGGTACAAAAGCATAGCTGCTCACAAGATTAGGCTGGAACCAGAGCATAAACTAAATTGGGAAGTAGCCATAAAACCTTAAGCCCTCCCCCTGTGACCCACTTCCTCCACCATGGCTCCACCTCCTAAAAAGGTTCCACAACCTACACAAAACAACTTCACCAGCTGGAGAGCAAGTGTTCAAACACATGAGCCTATAAGGGACAATTTACAATCAAACTACTATAGCAGCTCTGAAAATAGTAGAAATTAACATTTTCTTGTTATTTTAAAAAATATTTTTATTTATTTGAGAGACAGGCAGATAGTTTGTTTGAATTTTAATTATTTTTATTGAGAACATTAATATAGGAACACATAGTAAGTTGATCACATTCCTATCGAATTATCTTCTTTTTCCTCTCTCCAGTCCCTTGAGGATCTGCCTTTGTTCAAGGTAGTCCTTCCTATTTTGGTGTTTCCTTCCTTTTGTTCCCCAATGGTCTCTATTTTAAGATGCAAGAGAAACAAATGTGATGGGTTGAGAACTATGCTGGCCTTGTGGGGTTATCAGTGACAACTGTGGAATCATGACTGCATCAGTTGTTTCAAACTGCATGCTTTCTTATATTTCTATCTTCCTCCACTAAGATTTGTGATAAAATATTTCTGATAATTGGAGAAATAAGTTTAGTCCTTAATGTAATTTGTGTTATGGTTTTACTCTACTTGTTGGTGTTTTTTAATCATGTTTATAAGGCATTTTTGCCAAAACTATTTTTTATGCTTTAAGACAGGGTTTTATGTAGCCCAGTTTGTTCTCAAACTCACTATGTAGCTGAGAATGACCTTAAACACCTAATCCTCCTTACTTTGTTTCCTGTGTGCTGGATTTAGAGCCATTTGTCAACACACTCAGACTAAAACCTTTCATTTCCATGGTCGGTTTTTATTGCTATGAATCATTCTTAAATATCGATACAGAATTTGGGGGCTCAGGAGGAGCCTCCCAAAATTATGGACCCCAATATTGAGTTTGAATCCCATTTTTAACAAAAAATGTTCATAAATGGACTCAAGAAGAATAAATTTTGAATTATTGAGCTTGTTTAGAAAGAAAGTATACATTGTGTAGTTTATTTAAGGAAAATTAAGTTTTGGGAAAAATATGGAGCAGAGTAACAAGCACATGGAAAATAGGGCCTAGGAGGTTATGTTGGAAATTTTAGACACACACTCATGTGGAAAACAGCTTAGTCGGTGACATTCATGTAAGAAAAACTGGAGTCTACGGAAAGGCTGGAGCAAAACCAAAATCACATAGGAGATAGGACTTATGTAGAGAGATTTAGAAGAAACACACACTCCTGTGGGAGACATAGCATCCATCTTGGGCTTCCCCATGGAAAAAGTGAAAAGTAAGTGATGACAGCCAGGCATGGTGGTGCTCTCCCTTAATCCCAGCATTTAGAAGGCAGAGGTGGTTAAAGGCCAGCCCGAGACTACATAGTGAATTCCAGGTCAGCCTGGGCTAGAGAGAGAGACCCTACCTTGAGAAACAAATAAAAAAAAAAAAAAAGGTTTGATTGTTTAAGAATAAGAGAGAAAAGAGTACCAAGACAGAAAACAAGAAATTTAAGTGAGAAATGAGTAGTAAAGAGAGTTATCCCTATGGCTGCCACAAGTTTAGAAAACTTACACTGCTAGCAGAACCAGACTTTATAGGAAATATCCATGTGGTTGATCGTGATGGTAAAGGAAATACACATGTGAATTGATACACTCAGAGATCAGAGGAAAATCATACATGCAATAAAAGTGTGAAGTTGCCGCAAAGCATAAAGCAGAAGCAAGCAGAAAATTACCCAGGCCAAGAAACAGTGTTCTATCTCCTCCTCTGCTCCCAGCCAGACTTACATGATTCCAAGCAGAGATCACAGGTCAGAAAGTGGGCAGAGAGAGCTAGAAACAACACATGTGAGCCTTCATAGTCGACTGAGAAAATGAGCTATTTCCTAGAGAGATGGCTTAGTGGTTAAGGTGCTTGCCTGCAAGGCTTAATAGACCCAGGTTCCATTCCCCAGTACTCACCTTAAGCCAGATGCACAATGTCACACATGCATCTGGAGTTCATTTGCAATGGCTCAAAGCACTGGTGAGCCTATTCTCCTCTCTCTCTGTCTCTTTCTCTCTTTCTCTCTGTCTCTCTTTCTCTCTCTTTTCTCTTACATACATAAATAAATGAAAATAGATTATTTCATCAGATTCAGGTATGCAAGGGGAAGATCCTATTGATTTATAGATTCAAAGGGCAGACTCCAAAGGCCAGCCCACCTAGGTAGTATGCTAGACTGTGGAGCTAGCAAGGGGCACTGCATGGCTGAAACTGAATCAGACATGAGCTCCATTTCTGCCATGGTGGGGTGACAGCTTTATGGCTTTCTCTTTGAGCTTTTCTCCGTAATTGAAACTGCCTAAAGAAACAGTCTTTCTCCTTGGTCTCCTTCAATATCATTTACAAGCAGTAAATAACAAATTTTGCCCTTTTGTTTTTTAAGACAAATCTATAACTTCATCACTGACCTATTACAAAATATATAAAATTATAAGCAAAAACATTATCCAAATATATGTGTATATAAACATTTGCATTAATACATGCATATAAATTCATGTTAATATATTCATTTAATGGAATACTGCATTATAAAATAATACTGCAAATGAGTTAAAATTTTAAATGTTTCTTATTGCTAAAACACTTAATTTTATAAACTGAAGAAAACATCTGATTATAAAAGCTATTTAATTAGTATCTTTATACACTTGAATCAGATTCACCAGAGAAAAAGACAATAAACAGTAAGAAATTTTCTAATAATATTTATATATGAATCCAAATTTCTGAGACCAAAATATGTCTGAAAATTTTTGTTTAACTCCTATTTTTTTCTGTAAGCTTGGTTAATAGTGTAGTTGAAGCTGTTATCCTAAACCTATATTATTTTTCTTTAGAGCTTTCAGTCCATAACCATACTGCATGAAACTTGCTTCAAAGGGACTAAGGACATGAACACCTGGAAAAATAAAAATATATATATATATATATGTGTAATTTTATTTTGCCTGATATTTTATTGACACTTAATTAAATGATTCAATGGATTTTGTTATATATCTTAAAACAACATTGCACATTATTTGTTCACTTCACAAATTTGTGAGATTCTCTACTAAGAAACTAGGCCACATCTTCTTCCTGACACTTGATACACTATTTACTCTCAGTTCACAACTTCTCAGTTACAAATGTTTTGGAAGTGGTAATGACTGCTAATGTTTTCTGTTTTCATTTTTTTTTTGAGGTTGTACCCTTAAAATATGTCCATAGTATTATTTATGATTGTCAGAGACAGAATAAATTGTCATTATAGATGTAAAATTAATTATTTTTAGGTAGAAGGCCTCTATGAAATGAAAATAGTCATAATTATGAAAAATACTCTGTGCTTTCATGAAAAATAAACTAGTATCTACCAAGTCTATATTCACAACTATAACAAAGATTGTAAGTTCCTTATACATCAATTACTTCAGTGGGCTCCATGTGCCTTAATTTTTAATATCAGGAACATTTTATCTTTTAGCATATCTTTTTTTTTTGTTTTTTGTTTTTCAAGGTAGGGTCTCACTCTGGCTCAAGATGACCTGAAATTCACTCTGTAGTCTCAGAGTGCGCTCGAACTCTCAGCGATCCTCCTACCTCTGCCTCCCGAGTGCTGGGATTAAAGGCGTGCGCCACCACACCCGGCTTCTTTTAGCATATCTTAATGCTTAACAAATATATTTTCATGAAGAAAGAAGAAAGTGCCTGAAAAAAATCTATGTGGTCTTGATCCTAGTTTCTGAAAATTTTCAAGTCGAGCTAAAGAGATGGCTTGGCTCTTTATGTGATTGCCTGTGAAGCCTAAGACCCAGGTTAAATTCCACAGTAACCACATAAGCCAGCTGCAGAGGTGGCACATACATTTGTAGTTTGCAGTGACTAGAGACCTTGGCACACCCATTCTCTCTGTCTCTGTCTCTCTCTCTCCATGTATCTCTCACTGTCTCTCAAATAAACAGATATTTTTAAATTCCAAGTATTTAAATCTTCAAAATTAGGAAATATTTTCTGTATGTCAGACATGCTTCATGCTTTGAAGTCCTTATCTCACTTTAACTTTGTAGAATTGAAATTAAAAAGTAGAAATCTTATTGAAAGATGTGGAACTTAGTTTGAAGTATTTTTACATATAAGGTAACATATATATGTGGTATATTATAAGTTTGTGAAATATATTCTAGATTTCAAAGCATATAAAGGACACAGAAAACTTGGAGCACAAATATGAGCTCTGTAGCTTCCCTTGATAACAGAATATCTATACATTATAACAAAATATACTGAATTCAAGCAGTCTTTAAGAAAATTCAGAATGAGTTTTCTGTGGAGTTGTATATAATTGTCATTTTGAGCGGTTATACTGGAATCTAACTTGATATATAATATATTATACTCTAAAATATATTAGAAAAATTGAAAGTCTATTTAAAGTTTGAAAAGTTTTTGAAATGATCCTTTCATATTCATTAAATTGGTTATGAATCTCACATGTTAATCTTGCAAATGTCTATACATCTAATCACATAACAAAGAATAATGTAATTATAATGTAATGAAAATATTGTATTTATACATAAAACAACTGTAAGTATGAAAAAGGAGATGTTTGTGATCACAAGAAAGATGACAAATGAGATTTAAAAATAAAGATATAAAAAGTAGGAACACATTCATAAAATTACACAGTAGAGCCATTATTTTTTGTTCATAGAACAAATAACAATAGTGGGCTTTGAAAACATAAATAGAAACATTCTTCTCACTCTTTCTATGCTAAAGATATTCATAGGAAAGCTACCTGCTCCTGATATGGTAGCTATTTAGGAAAATAAAGCACTGGCCAGTGTCACAAGCTGATGAGCTCAGGCATGTTAGCAGTTTTGATTGCACAGCTCTGAAGTACTGCTTAGAGAAGCAACATCCTTACAAGGAAAATGTCCTAAAGTGGAAAAGAAAACCCCAGTGGAACTGTTCACTCTGTCCTGCATAAATTACATCATGAGATTGTAGGTTTTTCTAGGGTTTATATTTCCTGTTTTCACTAAAACTCTGTATGCTCTTGCTTTTCTCTGTAGCCACATTAACAGACCCAATTTCACACTCTTCATGCTGGTAGGGATGTTGAAAATATTGTTGCTAAGCAACTGGATGCTGCACATTGGAACTCCTTTTTTTTTTTCTTTCAGATGAAACTGACAGAAGAAAGATAGTGAAATCAATAGCTTTCTGATTTTTTTTTTTTAACTTAACAGCTGCAGTGAAAAGAAATGATGATAGGGACAAGGAAAAAGAAATCAGAGAAGGCTAAAATGGAGGAGAGCAAGCTGTGAGGAAAAGCACTGGGTAAGAAACTATAAAAGAAGATCAGAAGTGATTCACAGAAGAACTTGGAAAATATTGGAAACTAATCAAAAGTAGATAAGAACAATGTAAACAGAAAGAGAATTTGTAAATGAAGTGCTCTAATAAGGAAGAAAATCAAGATGGAGTAGTTTTGATATTGAAATTGAGAGGATTAGTGCACTAAAACTTCCATAATTTATCATGATTCCATCTATTTCACATATATGACCTCCCCAGGTATGACTTTTATCTCAGAATCAGAAAACAGGTCTGAAGTGAACATTTTTGGCCTTTGAAATTTACCAAATGGCTCCAAATGAGACACTGAAGGAATAATAAAATGTTAGCAGCAATAGATAGCATTGAATTTCTCCAAAGAATGAAAAATCTGTGCTCTTATTCAGCTTAATGAAGAGAGACTATCTCGGTAATAATAGCTTAGGAAGAGAGAAAAGAAAGGCTTTTGAATGCTTTTGAATGAAATTGGCTGAGTACTGAATTGCAGAAAATGTAGAGGTGAGAGTGCTGATGGAAGGTTCTTCTTCCATTTCAACTTGGATGATTGTAATGTCAAGCCAAAGTTGTAAAAAAAAAAAAAAAGTGTAAATATGGCTAACAGTAAAATAGTAAGATAATAAAACTCTAAATTGACATACTGAAGATCAGTGTTTGATTGTCCTTTGGAAAACATACTTTGTGTTACTTAACTTGAGCTGCTGTTTGCTTCCTGAAAAGCTACAATGACACCTAAGTTATCAACTCTAGGCTTAAATTAAATAATATAGCAATCATTTGTTAAATCTTCTCATGTTCTTTACCTGGAAGTATAGAACATTAGCCCTACATATTATGCATTATATACCATGAAGTATGCCATTGTATGAATCCTTTTAAAATTTTATTCATTTATTTATTTGAGAGAGTGCAAGACAAAGAGGCAACCAGAGCAGCAATCTGATGACCCAGCAAACCTACTTGAACCCACAGTGCACTAAAGGTGGACCCAAGCAGAAGCATAGCATAACTGAGACCAAAATCATCCAAAAAGGTAACTGGGATTACATGAGGTCAGTACCTGCCACAAAGCCAGATACATAGGCCTGAACTGGAAGTGCTGTTGAACCTTCCATATCAGGATTTATTATATGCTAAATCTGATGGATGGTCAGATTTGCCATTCTTAAATAAGCTACATTTTTGGCTTGACATTTGTTGCTTCTTGATTTATAGTGGCTTTGTTTCCTCTTCTGTTGTACATTAGGGAAGGGTCTCAGTTGGTCACAAGCTGACTTGGAAGCCTCAACAGACCAGAAATCTTAACCTCCTAGTTGACATGGTTAAGGGTGTGGGGCACCACACACCCTCACACACCCTAAAGGACAGTGACTTTGTTAGAGGATCTGGATGTCATAATACCTACTCTTGCATAAATACTCTGTACTGTTTTTCATTGAATGTGTACATTGTTTAGTTAAATTTTGGAATCTGCCTGTATTTAATTACACTCAGCAACTTGAATACACACATAGCAAGCAAATGCAACACCTAGGGTCAGTTTGTAGATACTCTGAGAATCTTAAGACCCACACCTAGCACCTTAAGCTCCTACCCTGAAGATATATAATATCAGATTGATTGATGCATGTAATAAAACTGTAGCAAACTAGAAAATGCAAGCATTAAATTCATCCAAGATGCAAAATATATACATTATATGATAAGAAACACCAAAAATGAAGAAAACATAAATCCATAAAAAAGTATTAATATATCAGAAATAACCTCCAGTGGGAATGAGTTAGAGGAAAAAAGATTTCAAAAGAGGAAATCAAAGGAATCAAAGAAGACATGGGAAACCAATTAAATGAAATAAACAGGTCAATACAAGATGTAAATGAGGAAATAGAAATAATAAAGAAAAACCAGTCATTATTACTAGCAATGAAGAATACAGTTAATGAAATAAAAATCTCTGTAGAAAATCTCACCAGTACAATGGATGAAGGAGAGGACAGACTACCTGAACTAGAAGACCAGGTGGCAGATCTAATACAGTGCAACAAACAGAAAGAAAAACTAATAGGAATGAATAGGAATTTCAAGGTATTCAGGACACTATGAAAAGATAAAACATAAGAATTCAGGGTATAGTAGAAAGAGAAGAATTTCACTCCAAAGACATATTAGGCATTTTTAACAAAATCATAGAAGAAACTTCCCCGAAGTTGGGAAAGAAGTGCCAATGCAGATACAGGAATCCTTTAGAACACCAAACAGACAAAACCTGGAAAGAAACTTTCCTCACCATATTATAATTAAACTACCAAACATACAAACCAAAGAAAATATATTGAAAGCAGTTAGAGAGAAAAATCAAGTTACCTACAAAGGCAAGCCCATCAGGATCACAACAGATTACTCAACACAAACTTTAAAAGCCACAACGGTGTGGAGTGATGTATTCCAAGTTCTGAAAGATAACAACTGTCAACCAAGGTTACTTTATCCTGCAAAGCTATCCATTCAAACAGACAGAGAAATAAGGACATTGCACAAAAAAGCAGGCTAAAGGAATATTTGAAGATGAAACCAGCTCTACAGAAAATATTTGAAAGAATCCTCCATGCTGAAGAAAAAGAAAAGCACACATGTAAGGAACCTGGAAAAACCAAACAATACTCAAATACTAATTAACACAAGAGAGCAAAGGTAAAACCTGGAAGAACTACCAAAAAATGACAAAAATAAATACATTCCTTTTAATGATATCTCTGAATATCAATGGCCTCACTGCCCCAACCAAAAGACGTAGGTTAGCAGACTGGGTTAAAAAGTAGGATGTTTCCATTTGTTGTCTTTTTTTTTTTTTTTCATTTGTTGTCTTTTTGAGACTCACCTTTCTACAAAGGATGGACACTATCTTAGGATGAAAGGCTGGAAAATTGTCTTTCATGCAAATAGGCCTAGAAAACAAGCAGGGGTTGATATCCTAATATCTGACAGGTAGGCTTCAGTATAACATTATTTAGGAAAGATAAGGAAGGACACTTTATATTGAATAAAGGCACACTCCAACAGGAGGACATTACAATCCTAACCTAAATATATGCACCTACCATGGGGGCTCCAAACTTCCTCAAACAAGAGCTATTAGAACTAAGGTCACAGATAACACCAAACACAGTTGTAGTGGGTGACTTCGACACCCACTTTCATCAATTGACAGGTCATCCCAAGAAAAAATAAGCAGAGAGGCATCTGGATTAAATGAAATCATAGAAGAAATGGACCTCACAGATATATACAGGACATTTCATCCAAATGCTGCAAAATATACATTCTTTTCAGCAGCACATGGAACATTCTCTAAAATAGACCATATATTAAGACACAAAGGAAATCTTAACTAATATAGGAAAACTGAAATAATTCCTTGCATTCTATCTGACCACAATGGAATCAAACTACAAATCAATAGCAAGAAGCATTATTCAGCATACACAAAATCATGGAAATTAAACAATACACTACTAAATGATAAGTAGGTCAATGGAGAAATCAATCAAGAAGGAAGTCAAGGGCTGGAGAGATGGCATAGTGGTTAAGCAAAACCTCTGGGACCCAATGAAGGTATTCTTAAGAGGAAAATTTATAGCTGTAAGTGCCTATATTAAGAAATTAGAAAGGTCTCATATGAACAACCTAATGCTTTACCTTAAAGCCTTGGAAAAAGAAGAACAAAGCAAACTGAAAATCAGTATATGGGAAGAAATAATAAAAAATTAGAGCAGAAATTAATGAAATAGAAACCACAAAAACAACCCAAGGAATCAATGAAACAAAGAGTTGGTTCTTTGAAAGGATAAAAAAGATTGATTAACCCTTAGCAAATCTGATCATAAAAAAGAGAGAAGAGACAAAAATTAATAAAATTAAAGATGAAAAAGGCAGCAACACAAAAGATATAAGAGAAATTCAAAAAATCACAGGGACATACTATAAAATATATACTCTACTGAGTATTAAAATCTTAAAGAAATGGATGAGTTCCTTGATTTTTATGACCTACCTAAATTAAATTGAAATCAATCACTTAAATAGACCTATAACAAGTAAGGAGATCCAAGCAGTTATCAAAAATCACCCAACTAAAAAAAGCCCAGTCCCAGATGTATTCATTGTTGATTTTTACCAGACCTGCAGGGAAGAACTAACACCATTGCCTCTTAAGATTTTCCATAAAATAGAAAAAGAAAGAATCCTACCAAACTACTTCTACAAAGCCAGCATCACACTGATATCAAAACCATGCAAAGATCGAACAAAAAAAGAAAATTGCAAACAATTCTCCCTCATGAAGATAGATGCAAAAATTCTCAACAAATATTGGCAAACAGAATATAAGAATATATCAGAAGGATTCTTCAGCCTGACCATGTAGGATTTATCCCAAAGATGCAGGGATCGTTCAACATATGCAAATTTATAAATGTAATACATTACATAAATGGACTGAAGGACAAATGTCACATGATCATCTCATTAGACGCAGAGAAAGCATTTGACAAAATCCAACATCCCTTCATGATAACAGTCCTACAGAGACTGGGGATAGAAGGAATATATCTCAATATAATAAAAGCTATTTATGACAAGCCTACAGCCAACATATTACTAAGTAGGGAAACACTGGAAGCTTTTCCACTAAAATAAGAACAAGACAAGGGTGTCCATTGTCCCTACTTTTATTTAATATAGTACTGGAAGTCTTAGCCATGGCAACAAGGCACGAGATGCATATAAAAGGGATACAAATTGGAAAGGAAGAGATCAAATTATAATTATTTTCAGATGACATGATTCTATACATAAAGGAACCTAAAGACTCCACCAGCAAACTTTTAGAACTGATAAACACCTACAGCCATGTAGCATGATAAAAAATACTTGGGCAGCAAGGCCACTGAGAAATCCTGCTTGCACTGAGCTGATAACCTATTCTGTGTAGACCAGCTGACAGAAAGCTGGAAGAAGCCATTCTGCATGAAGTTCAATAGGAAAAAGAGAAATCACCAGTGAAGGTACTCAACAGTGGACACTGCTAGTCTTATATTTGGCCAGCCAGGCCAAATGAGCCAACGGGTGCAATAGTGCCATGTCTGTCATGGTGGAAACCAACTTCCCTCCAAATGGACTGGAGGCCCGCTCCATGGGAGGGAATACATCTCTGATACTGAAAACATAAAACAGGGTAGTCATGAGCCCTAGGGGTGTAACTTCTGCTACTATCGTGTTAAATTATATACTATGCTTATCAAATAAAATTAAAGATGAGTAAGCACTTTTCTTAATGTTCATACTCTTAGTTTTGGTAGAGAACCTTCTCTTTTTAGATGGCAGTGACCTTGGGATGACTCAGAAGGCATTGCGGTGCTGGAAAGAATTGACAGGAGTGATCAGCACTGCAATATATCACACATTCCAAGGCTCAGGGTCTATTGTGGAAGAGGTGGCAGAAAGAATGTAAGAGCCAAAAGAAGGGTAGACTTCTTACAATGTGCTCCCCCCAGACATAAAATGGCCTGGATATCCATGACCTCACAGTGCCTGACACTACCTACACAAGACCATTATAATAGGAGGAAAAGATCATGACATCAAAATAAAAGAGAGACTGATTGAGAGGGGGAGGGGATATGATGGAAACTGGAGTTTCAAAGGGGAAAGTGTGGGGATAGAGGGTATTACTATGGGATATTGTTTATAATCAGGGAAGTTGTTAATAAAATTGAAAACAAAAAAAATAAAAGAAATAAAGAATGAAAAAAAAAACTATGGTGACTTTTAAATTAGCTGAGCACATTGTATTTTATATCATGTGTGGTTATTAGTTTATGGGAGCCAGGGGTGGAATGTGGTAGTTTGATTTAGGTGTCCCCTATAAACTTAGGTGTCTGAATGTTAGGTTCCCAGCTGATGGGGATTTGGGAATTAATGCCTCCTGTGGCAGTGTATTGTTGGGAGATAAGATAGGTGTATAGTCAGCTTCCCCTTGCTGGTGTTTGGAACATTATCCTGTTGCTATTGGCCACCTTATTTTGGCCAGGGGTTGGTGTCTACCCTCTGCACATGCCATCATTTTCCTCTGCCATCATGAAGATTCCCCTTGAGTCTGTAAGCCAAAATAAACTTTTTTTTTTTTTCAAAAAGATGCTCTTGGTCAGGTTACTTTTGCCAGCAATGTGAACCTGACTGAAACAGGGCCTTTTCATTCTAGTCATTCCAGTCCTGTCCTGAAATTGTATTTGTTCCATGTCTATGACAAGGTCGATTTATTTATCATAAATATAAGAAGAAATATAAGGGAAATAAATGGCAAACCACTGATTCCACTGTGGCATCATTGTGTCAATTAACTTCCAGGCTGGATGGTATTGCTGTTTCCAGGTACAATGGGCACCTGGGACCCTGCTCTTCACAAGCAACTGCTGTGTGGGCTAGATCTGGCTGGCACAGCCTGTACTTTTATTAGAAGTTTGGCACATTGAGATTTTACAATGTGCCAAACACTTCAAGTAAAAGATCTGAAATATGTAATGAGCAGGGTGAAAAAAGAGAATTGGATTGGCAAACATGAACAAAATAATAATAGCAAAATAGAATATTTAACTTAGTTCTGAAATTATTTATACTTTTATTTTTATTTTTGCTAACATTTCACAAATGTGTCTATTTTTTCTATTTACTTTAATAAAGAAGGAAATTCAGCATGCAGACTTTATATGTGCAGCAAGCTAGTATTTTCTGCTTCCAAATGATTGATTTCAACTTGTTTTACTATTATATCTTACTAATTTGTACCCACACCCAATTAAGAACAAGTTGTTTTTTATCCATCAATTAAGTATTTTTGTTTTGCTAAATAAAAATTACTCTTAGTTCCACTCCCAAGAAATAGCAGATATTTTATGCTCAACTGACAAAGAATTAACTTCGAGTAATAAGCTTCCTCCAAGTCACAATGAGATCGACAAAGCAAAGGCCTGTACCAACTTCCTGCATACTCTGAAACATGTGTCTTCTATGTCAATAGCAAAGCAAGAACTCATGTGCCCTACTTTGTGTGAATCTCATACAATGCTTTGCAAACTCCCAGTGATGCTCATGCTTAATTTCTTTTCATTTTGGCAACATGATCTATGCAAGGTGATATGAGATTTAAAATCAGAGTTTCAAATTATTTTTAAGCAAATCCTTCTCATCTTATGAATGTTTATATAATATAATATACAGTATGCACTTTATTTCATTCCTATTTTCCACAGATAGATTGAAGCAAGTGTTTCAAAATCTGCTTAACTATGTGGGAGTATGAAGTGGGAATATGAGGCCATGGCAGTAAACATGGATGCAAATAAGTGAGACAGTGGTATAATCACATAATTATCCTATCATACAATAGTTCTGCTCAAGTGTTACCTTTGGTAGCTCAATTTTAGAGCCTTCTAGAAACCAAGTCTGATTAAAGTGTAGAAACAGAACAGCGTACAGGAATAGACCATGAAGAGGATTGGCAATCTCGAGTAGCATGCCTATAGAAGGCAAGTAGAGGGTCTTCAGACAAATACGTATATATGTATATTTCTATATGCATATATATGCATATGTATGTATATGTGTGTGTGTGTATATATATACATGGTTATTACTTCATCACTTCCCTCTTGAGTTAGAAATACTTGTGTGACTTACTATGCCAATGTGCTATGTAAAAGTAAAAATGTATTGTGTTTCATGTCATTTAGCTCTGTGGGAAGGTAAGGTACATTGGTATGTCTATATGAGTAACATGAGCTTTTGGGCTTCCTGAAGGCATAGACTACACTTACAATAGGAAAATCAGCCCCTTATTATTGAAAGAGTCCTTATAGTTTGACTTCTGCTTTTCTCATTTAAATATTGCCTGACATTTTACTATTTTATAAAATATGATGAGAACTTAAGGAGTTATAAACATGAGGTATAAAATGGAATGTATAGACTTTGCTCTATCTTGCAAAGGTGCTTAAGAGCTAGAAATGACCTCAGCAAACAATAAGATGACTGAATCTGTACATGAATTTTTAAAATCTTTGTGTGTGTGTTCACATATGAATGTGGGTGCACATATGCTATTGCACACATGTGGAGAACAGGACAATTGTCAAGTGTTCGTCCTCACCTGCCACTGTGTTTGAGGCAGGGTCCCTTTGCTGCCCACCTGTGTGCACACCAGCACCAAGATTTTCCAGGGTCCCCCTGTACCTGCCTCCATTCTTGCCCCAGGAGGGCTGGGATGACAAATGTTAGCTACTGCATCCAGATTTTATGTGGTTTTAGGGTTCCAAACTCAGGTAAACAAGCCAAATCTGAACTCTTTAGTGTCAAAGATGGGAAAAGCAATCAATTATTAATATAAACCCCATTGAAGTCTAAATTCATTTTGTCCAGAACTATAATATCCAATAAACTAGACCCTAGGAATATGTGTCTATTGTGCATTTTATTATTTGGTATTAAAAATGGAATTTATTAAATTAGCTTATAGCAGTCCAAGCATTTTTGTGTTTTAAATCTGGCCAGTCCAAATTAAGAGATATTATACCTGTAAAATTCTAACTGGATTTTAAAAAATGATGTCTGATGTCATTTGTAATCTATTTTTGAAATAACTTAGATATTATTGATTTAATAAAGTCTAGCATTTTTAATCATTTATATTTGTTTTGTATTTTAAAAATGATCGATGGGAAAAATCAATTATGTATTTGACTTTATTTTATTTCTATGAAATAACATAAATTTAGACTTTGAAGTCAAATTGATATTATTTATGGAATGGGTTCTAGGAAATTTTACATTAACTAGCTAGTCAACTTACTTAAGTTCTAACAGATGTTAAGGCTCCTTTTCAAAGATTATTTTAAGAAGTTTGTTAGTGATTTAATGAAATACTATTTACAAAAATAGGGCTTTCTTTGCTTATTGAATATTAACATTGACCAGATATTTACATACTACATGTTACTGAATTATTTAGAGAACACTTAAAGTAGAATGTAATATTTAGTATTGATATTGGAATGTCCTAGAAATTGTTATCAAGGTTTTATTAAAACTCGGATTAAAGATACCCAAGGATTCTTATTATTCCTGGTTCCATATCAGAATTTTAAGATGTAAATTTCATTCCTTGTCAATCAAATACATCTTTCAATTTAGCTTAAAATGCATGACTTTGAAATTTGATCAGATGGCTGAAATTGTTTCTTATCCTTCACTGAACTTATTGAAAGTCCATATAAAAAATTAGTGATATAAATAATTGAATCATTTTTTCTTTCTTTCTCAAGCACATTGGCCAATAACCCAAATGACATGCCTTTTCAAAATTGAATTTTATGAAGCAAGTGGTCATAGGAAGAGAAAGAATAATGTTAGAAGCCATATGCATTGTGTAAAAGTACTGATATTTTAGAGTTATTTTAATTCCAAGTAGAGATCAATATATAAGTGAAAAATCATGATAATTATATCCTTTTGGAAAACAAAATGATTACTAAATTTTACTTTGTATTTCTCTTTTGCTATATAAAATGACTTTCACAGACTAGCAAAATGTATTTTTTAAAGGCATGTGAAAGGAAATATGCATGATAAATAAAATGAAATACTTCATAATACTTACTATATGTTAGGCATCATATACATACATATATATATATATATATATATATATATATATATATATATAGTTCATATATTAATTTTAGATGTCATTGTTATCTCTAGATGAATCAAGAAACAAAACTAATAATAAATAAATAATCTTCAAGAGTTTTCCTATCTTCAAGAGCTAGGATTTATTTTTCTTTTTTGTTTTGTTTTCTTTATTTATTTTTTGAGGTAGGGTCTCACTCTAACCCAGGCTGACCTGGAATTCACTATGTAGTCTCAGGGTGGCCTTGAACCCATGGCAATCCTCCTATCTCTGCCTCTTGAGTGCTGGGATTAAAGGCATACACCACTGCACCTGGTTTAGGGTTAGGATTTGAACAGAGCAATTTAGCTACAGGATCCATGATGTATGAGTATGCGTGTGTGTGTGTGTGTGTGTGTGCGTGAGTGTGTGTGTGTGTGCATGTGTGTTCTTGTGTGTAAGTGTAAGCATGTGTATGTCATGGCTCATGTGTGGAAGTCAGAAGACAACCTTAAGTATCAGTTCTCATCTTTCCTTTCCTTTAAATCAGAGTATTTCTTATTTACTATTCCTATAACTAGAATAACTGGTACTTGGTTTTCTGAGAAATTCTCTTGTCACTAATTCCCATCTCTCCATGGGCACACTGGGATTACAGAAGCCCACCACAGCTTCTGCATTGTTTTGTATGGTCTGGGGATCTGAACTCATATACTCATGCTAGTGAAGCAAACACTTTATCCACACAGCTATTTGCCCAGCCACAGGGTCCATGCTCTCCATTCTAGTAATTGTATAGAGAATGATAAATGACTTTCTCCAAACCCCATGAAACAGCTATTTTCAGAACTATAATGTAGGTTATTGGATTTATAGTTTATTAATCTTTTCATTATATGGGAAATATATAGTGAAGAAAGAATAAGACAAAAAGTACAGTCTGAACAGGAGAAGGAAACAAAGACTAGAGCAAAAAGTTTTAACAGGAAAATATTATGATGATGCAAACATTCAAACATTTAAAGGTTACGTTATCAATACTGTACAGCCTGATAATTAAGATGTGAATCAAATTTATATAATTAGTAAATTATTTTAGGTTCAATTTTATAAATTATGTACAATGTAGTGAGTAAAATGTAGTAAGAATGTACAATGTAGTGATTGCTTTGATAATAGTTTTGAATTTTTCCATCTGTAAAATGTGAATTCTATTTTAAAGCTCTAGTGTAAAAAGTCAGTTTTCTCCAACTTTATCCATACATTATGTTCATTAATAATCCAAACTTACAGTATTTAATGTCTGTGTTTATATGACCAAGAAGCTTCTAAAATGTATATAACAATGCAAAAAGAGAAGAAGACATTTATAAAAGACTATCTTTCAGATACAATTTTAATGACTGAATACTTAAGCATTCTTAAGAGACTAGTAGTGTACAAAGGATTATTTTGAAAAAAAAAAAAGATTTCAGTAACTGGAAAACAAAGTTGCAAAACATTAACCCATTCACAAGTTACCATTTTTCATTAAGTAGAAACTTTGTATGGACATGTCATGTATTGGTACCATCATTTCCTTCCTGCTTGGCCCAATTCCACTGAGGACCCTCCTCGATGGGATTGCTAGTATTCACCATGAGGTTGTGAGTTATGAGTTTTGAGAGCAGCAGTCAATATGAGGGAAACAATGTCTCTGGACATTCGTTCCCACTCTGTGGCTCTTACAATCTTGCGGCTCCCTCTTTGGCAAAATTCCCTGAGTCCTGGTGGGTGTGTTTCAAATCTACTTTAGTGTTAAACTCTCAGCAGCTTCTGGATTTTTGCTTTGGTGTGTTTTGAGTAACCTCTGTGTCTGTCTCCATTACCCTGGCAGAGGTTGTCAGGCTAGCTACGAAAGCAGAACTCTTGCTCATCTTGCCAGTTTCACCCGAGTCCTAGTTGAAGAGCTGCTGGGGAAAAATAGCCAACAATGTTGTGAGAAAGCAGAGAGTACAAAAGCAACCAGCCTGAAAAAATGTACACAGACCCAGCCCAGGTGGGAAACCAATGTCTCATTGATTGGCTAAGATATCTGCTCAGTAGAAAGGAACTCATGTCTGGAACTGGGAACAGAGACCCAGTTCTATGGAGACAAAGGTTATGGACTTCAACAAGGAGCTCCTACTAGTTTTTGTCCAAAAGAGAGGTTAAAGCCATCAAAATCTCTCTAAAGTAACAATGCTTATCCCTTTTAATCTATGCTCACCTCAGTCTTAGTTTGAGATCTGTTTTTCAGAAGGAAGCAAGAACTGAGGCCAACCAAAATCTATCAATAAGTTACCATTTTGCTTCAAAAAGAAATGTAATCATAGTGAAAAATTACTGATGCAGATAAATTAACGTTTCGAAACTCTGCTAATAAGAATGCAAGCAGCTAAAATTTTTGAAAACACTGGAGATACACTGTTTCTAAAGTGTACATGGTGTATGTATTCCACAATGATTCCATTTTTACCTATGTTCTCAAGAGAAATGTGTATATTATTTGCTAAGACATTTTATAAAGATGATTGTAACATTCAAGGAAAAGAGTTTAAATCTATAAATGGGTAGTTAGGTCTTTACAAAGAAAAAATTCTAAGAAATTGACTGAAAAGGAAAATTACTGAAGATCCAAAGCTGAACCTGAGAAACAAAATATAAATCTCTAGAATATCACATTATTCTCATACTGGGAGGGAAGTGGAGGTGAGAGTTCTTCACACACTGGGAAATGTGGAGAAGTGGTCAAGGTTCTAGGTGGAAGGAGAGATTTGACTGATGTAAGAGATGCTTATTAGTATGTGTATGTGTGTGTGTTTAAATATATTTAAGAAAGAAAGTAGCTCTGACATGTGTTATGCAGTATATGTAGCAGAATTTTCTATACTATTGGTCTATCCACTGCTTTGTGTTAGAAAAAGATTCCTGGAAAAGGCAAGTTCTAGTAGAGAAAATTATGTGATTTTCAAATTCTTATATACTAGCTCTCTGAATGTCATGAAATTAGAGAAGATGGATCACTAGCAAAAATTAGGTGCCAATTCATGAAAGATTGATTACAAAAGCATTGTGCTTTCTGCTAAACTGGAGGGAACTCTTTTATTTGTAAATAATTTTAAAGTTACTTAAAAGAAGAAAAAACTCAATTAGCTATATTTAATAACAGAAGCATTTCACTTCTTGTTTACAAAATATGAAAGATTTCTAGCTGTATTACCATTTTATTCATGATATTTGTAACTGCATCTCATTGATAACTTTTCAGTCCTAATATTAGAAAGTGAAGTGCTCAGGACAGTTCTTCCAAACATGCCCCCAACCCTCACACACAATATAGAAATAAATTTTTTTTTCATTTTTCTCTGGTTTTATTTTTGTGTTGTTTTTGTGGTTGACCGTAGGCATATTTTCAACCATCAGATTAGAATTTATCACAGAAAACTTATTTTTTCCTTAAGTTACATAGATACATACCAATGTCAAAACAGAATTTATTGTCTCATGTTACTAACATCACCAGAACTTTAAATAATATTTCAAACTTCATGAAAAAATATAGAAAAATTATTGTGCATGATAATAATAAAAAAATTAAATGTATTCAGACTAATAGACTTCTAACAAAAATATTGTATTTTTAATAGTTATATGGAAGTATACTGTCAATTATATTCTTACTACTGGCTTTTATCAACATAGTTTCATGAGAGCTTGTATCAATATATGTCCTTAAATGTCAAAATCTCTTACTGGAAATATTCATTAACTAAAAATACCTAATATGAATGTCATTTCTTAACTTGCCCCTATTTCATTACATTATTTACATTTATAGATGATTTCTCCAGTATTTTGTAAATAAGCACTAATATAGGACATATTAAATATGAATATTTTAAAACTAAGAGATTTCTAGCTAATTACCTCACTGACATTTTAACAATACAAAACAACAATTTACATGTCACTCAATTATTCTTTTATTAAAACATGATAACACAGGTTTCATAAAAGTGTGTTTTATGTAAATTTAGCATTATTTAATGTATATGAATAAACTTTCTCAAAGGTTCTTTTTTTCTTATGGGACATGTAATATAAATACTGATGCACATAGTTTATATCTACAGAATAGTGACTCCCAAATTCAAAGACAACATTTTAGTTTTATATATCACTAACTTTAAATAGGTTGTATTTCACTATTTATATGATACATAAATGTATTATAGATTCTAATCTAGTTTGGACTGATTGAAGGATGCTCATATATTTTATTGTGTTTTCTTTTCTCATAATATTTTTGTAAATTAAGAAAATTTATATGGACACATCATGTGTTTGGTACCATAGTTCCCCTCCTCCCTGCTGGGATTACTGATATTCCCCCATGGGCAAAAGAGCACTGTGGGGGTGCAATGCCTCTGGATATTCCCTCCAACCCTGGGGCTCTTATATTCTTTCTTCCCCCACAGCTTTCCCAGGATTAAGGACATGGGCCACCATGCTGGACAGAGAGAATGGGTGCACCATGGCCTCCATCCAATGAAAAGGAACTCCAGATGTATGTTTTTGCATATTAAGCTTTACAAGCAAGTGCCTTAACTGCTGGACCATCTCTAGAACCCTTTACTATGTTTTTAATATTACTTCATTTCACAGAAGTATTACATGTTACAAAGTACTTTTTGTTGTTATAGTAAGATATCAACTCTTACTTCTGGGAGAGTCCTTTGCTGTTTAAGTAGGTTTTATCCCCTAATCAGGAGAACTGATATTATCTGAAAGCGTCACGAAAGGTGAAGTTGTGTTGGAATTAGAAGCAGAACATAGCAAATGGACTCTGTATTCACATCACTCCAGAAGCTGAACTGAACCCGTGTATCATGCTAAGTAAAGTAGGTTTTATCCCCTAATCAGGAGAACTGATATTAGCTGAAAGCATCACGAAAGGTGAAGTTGTGTTGGAATTAGAAGCAGAACATAGCAAATGGACTCTGTATTCACATCACTCCAGAAGCTGAACTGAACCCGTGTATCATGCTAAGTAAACTTAAATTACAGCTGCTCTCCAGCCACAGTAGACATATTTTAAGTATTCAATATGCACATGCAATCAGTGGTTACTATACTGGCCTGAAAATTGGAACATTCAAGCATAGCAGAAATTGCTGTTGGTCAGCATTGTTCTTAAAAGATTTGCATGGTGTTTCACATAGAATCAAATATATTTCACATAAAAAGTCCAAAGGAATTATTACATTTTTTGTTACTGAAGGTATCTATTTTTAAATAAGCAAACACTATGTGCTTGAAAGCTGTGAGTGAGGTTCATTTTTCTGTTCTGTGTTGCTTTGATAAGGTTTTGGACTTCAGTAGAAACCACAGAGAATAAAGGCTGCAATAGAATCTAAATGCTGCCAGAAGAGAACTGACAGTACAGAATTCCACACAAATTTTCAAATGCATCTTGATCATTGGCCAAGTAATGTTTGTCTGAATGAGCCTCACTTTCTAGGCATTTTTTGAGGCTCTAAGCAAGATGGTTTATCTCCAAAGTTTCTATCAGATAATGTCAGAGAGCCACAGCAACAAAGCTGTAACTCTAGAGGTCTAGTGAAATAGTGGAAGTGCACCTCTTCTTTGTGAAACTACCATGGCCAATCTTATGAAAATCTGTCTTTCTATGCCATTTATTTTAGCATTAATAAAATTGCTTTGGTACCCCAAGAATATGTCTCACGCTTGTAATTTTCCACAGCCTATAGGCTGTACCTGGCTAGCTATGGGAGAATATATAACAGAGTATGAGAAACACAAATCTGGACAATTGAGAAATATTAAATGGTAAATTTATTTCCTCCAATCAGAGCAAATATATAAATATTAAAAACATTAAAATATATATTTACAAGCACAATTTAAGAAAGAACTCTGTTTAACATTAATAGTACACACAGATGTCATATTCATGGATTGAATTGTATTAATAAAAAAGTTACATATATACATATAGAAATTTTCAAATAAATCCTTAAAATTTTCTTTAAATACCTATGAATGGTAATGCCACATTTAACCATTAATGGTGATGTTAGCTCAGAACTCACAGGTTACTACCCTTCACATTTTTTAAAGAGTAGATTCATGTTTGTAAGCCATCAAATTATGCAATGACTGCTCCTGTTTCCTCACATTTATTAAACCAAGGTTCACTTCAATTCAATTATGCTTTTGTTATTTCATTACAGATCTTAAAAATCATATAACTTTTCATATTTCACCCATATCACCATACCCTTTTTGGTCATTCTGAGCCAAAGTTTAACATAAGAACAAAGTTATTAAATTTTCATGAATTATATTAAACATTGAAATTAATATGTGATATTTTAAGTGTAAAATAGAATATCTTTCATATAATTCAGTACTTTTAAATTGGGAGACAAGGGCTGGAGAGATGGCTTAGTGGTTAAGCGATTGCCTGTGAAGCCGAAGGATCCCGGTTCGAGGCTCAATTCTCCAGGACCCACGTTAGCCAGATGCACAAGGGGGCGCACACATCTGGAGTTCGTTTGCAGTGGCTGGAGGCCCTGGCGCGCCCATTCTCTCTCTCTCTCTTTACCTATCTGCCTCTTTCTCTCTGTGTCACTCTCAAATAAATAAAAATAAACAAAAAAAATTTAAAATGGGAGACAAGTGAATTTGCTCATGAGAACTTAGGCTGTTCTAGTTGTGTGGCATGAGGCCTCATACAATAGCTTATATATTCCTAAATTCACAGCATTTAATGATCTGACTCAATTAAAATAGCTGTCTTGCTTAAAGTCTAGAAACCTCACTCATTGTAGTTGATCTTCACATGGGAAAACTTTAAAATGAAGGGACATTTCTTAATGTTTAATAAGAAACACATATGCCAATAGAAAAGAATGAATGTTCCTTCTTGTCAAAACATTTTTTAAAAGGCAAAAATATATGCAAATCAAATTATGCTCAGGATGCAGCACACAGAAGGTAGCATGATAAAATGAAAACTTACAATAAGAATACTTTTACAAATCAAAATACCATTTTGCTTGATATAGTTCTTCATTCTTTTATTCAATCACATTTATTTATGCCTGAAATATGTGAGTCACTTGGGAAGATGGGCAAATTAACTGAATGCTAAACTACTTTAATCTTATACTGTAGTTAGATGCCAAAATTCTATAAACATATATGAAGAGTAAAGTGCCCTGAGTGGGAAGAAAGTAAGGTGCTGGAAGCATCTGCTGAAACAAATAAGGGCACATTCATCAAGTAAGACTCAATCTAAAATATACATCAAGTAACCTAAAAATATACATCCTACTCCTAAGCCAGACAGTGTGAAGTGTAGGCCAGCATGTGCCGTACTGGCTGATAGGAAAAATGTGGATGGTCACCATTGCCCCCTTCCAGTGCTGCTGCTTTGTTTCTTCCAAACCTCCATGCTGGCTCCTCTCTGTTGTGATTGCGACTTTACACTTTTGTAATTTATTCAAACATTACTAGGTGTAGTTTGTTTGCTTAAATGTATTATTATCATGACAAACGCATAATATTCATGAACAATAGCATATAGGAAGATTGATATAGGCCCAAATCAGCTCTAAGTTATGGAATGGTATTCCTTTGTTCAGGATTGTACTTAACATGCACAGAATTGATTACTGATTGCTATTGTGCATTATAATAATAATATAAATTAAGTGTTGAAATGAACCACATATCATTACAAGCCAAGCTACCACCTCTGCAAATCACTAAGACCTAGATGGAAGTTACTGTGGATTAAAAAAAAAATGAAGATATCCATCTTTCAAAAAATAACATGGAAAAATCATTATCATTTATCCAACTGAGAAGCAAAATAATTAAGTAACCAAATATATAACTGGATTCAAACAACTGGGAACAATTTAATTGCATAAAAGATTTTTATTTGTATTAAAAGGGAAGTATAAACTGTTTCTTTATATTAGTCCTAATTTCAAAATAGCAGGAAAGGTATGAGGAATAAAGTATGAGAAATAAATCTATTTATTTACAAAAATTTCAGAATAATCCTGTCATAGCTTTTAAAATGTGGAAATAATAGGAATGTGTTTAATGAAATAAAATCAACATTCAAGGGAGATCTTAGTATTGCCATGTCAATGCAGTAAGATTCACAGTAACTATGATGTGGACTTAAGCAAGGTACTCATTGACAGACAAATGAAGAAAGAAAATGTGGTAAATATTCATAGTTATCAAATATGAATATGATTTAGCCATAAAAATAATGAAATTCTATCATTCACAGCAACATGAGTGGGCCTGGATGACATAATATTAGGCAGAAAAGCCAGACACAGAAAGACAGGGATCACATGGCACCTAACAGTGTAGAGTTTAGAAAGTTCATTTGCAGAAGCAGAATGTAGAGGCTGGATAAGGGGAGAGGGAGATGATGGAAGAGCTCTTAACAGGTACACTTGTTACAGGATGAAATTCTAGTGTTTTATATCATGATGTGGCAACTAGAATTGTATGTATTTTATTACATGCTTCAAAATAAGTAGAAGACTTGGATACCATTATCATGATCAAAATATAAGAGCAGAAACAGAAGATATTCTTATGGTAGGTAGGCCAGATGTGGCAACACATTCCTATAATCCCAACAATGGAGAGGTAGAGGTCACAGCCAACCTAGGCTACATACTGAGTTTCAGTCCAAGACTATCCTGGGCAACATAGTGAGTTTTGCTAACTTGAGTTTTATAGCAAGTCTCTTGAATAAATAATAAATAATAATAATAATAATAATAATAATAATAATAATAATAATAATAGAGGGTTTTATGCCATGCCTTTATAGTGAGACTTGTATCAACATTGTGTCTCATATTTTCAGACTTCTCTATAAGGCTGCTGGGTCATCACACCTTCAACCAACATAATTTTCCTATTGAAAGAATATATAAATTGATTATAACCATGTACATTGTGTCTCCTATTTTCAGAGACTGATGCTTCTCTATAAGGCTGCTGAGTCATCACACCTTCTACCAACATAATTTTCTTATTGAAAGAATATATAAATTGATTATAACCATGTACCTCTTAGGAAGTAGGGTTTTTTCATTATTTATAATATTCCTTTAAAGTCCACTTGAAGTTGTTATAGGCCAGTATTTCATTAAGTTTTTACTACTGTGTAATTTATATTGTATGGAAGTATTAGACATTGAATAGCAATTTATTGGTCAATGAACATTTAAGATTAGTTCAGTTTGGGACTATTTTGACTAAAACTGCTTGATGGCTCATGTTCAGGTTATTGTGTTGAGTAAGTATTCATTTCTTCGTGCTAAATGCCCAAATTTGAATTGCTGGTTCATGCTCTAATAGCAGGTTCATTTTTTTTAAAGAAATTGCTGAACTATTTCAAGAGTCACTGCATTACTTAACAACTCTACCAGAAATGTGAAAAAAATCTTACCACTAGTTTTGTTTATTTTTTTGTTTGTTTGTTTTTCATTCTAGCCAGTTGGCTAAGCATGTCATGATGTTGAACTTTTAATTTGCATTTCTCTAATGGTTACTAATTTGAGACCTATTTCTCATGTGAATTTTCATCTATACTTCCCCTTTCATGAAATGTCTATTTAATTTACTCATCTTCTAAATAAAATGGCTCTAGTTCTGATGGATGAGTTTTGATATTTCATTATACAACCTAGACACACAGCCTTTGTTAAAGTTGCAAATATTTTCCTTGATGGCAGAGTTTCCTTTCCATTATCTTAATGGGATATTTAATTTTTAGTTTTTCAATAAAATGTTTTTGTTTATTTTTTAAATATATTTTTTTATTGACAACTTCCATAATTGAGAACAATATCCCATGGTAATGCCCTCACTCCCCTGACTTTCCCCTTTGCAACTCCACTCTCCATTGTACCCCTTCCCCCTCCCAACCAGTCTCTCTTTTATTTTGATGTCATCATCTTTTCCTCCTATTATGATGGTCTTAAGTAGGTAGTGTCAGGCACTGTGAGGTCATGGATATCCAGGCCATTTTATGCCTGGAGGAGCATGTTGTAAGGAGTCCAACCCTTTCTTTAGCTCTTACATTCTTTCCACCACCTCTTCTGCAATGGACCCTGAGCCATGGAAGGTGTGATTGAGATATTTCAGTGCTGAGCACTCCTCTGTCATTTCTTCTCAGCACCATGGTGCCTTCTGAGTCATTCCAAGGTCACTGAAATCTCAAGATGAAAGGTTTTCTAGCCAAAGTGAGAGTAGCATTAACATAAGAGTATGAACATTAAGATAAGTGCTTAACTGTGCAGTTTGGTGAGCATAGTATATACTTTTAGCCAGACAGCAGCAGATGTTACACTCCTAGGGATCATGACTAACCCTGTTATAGGTTTTCAGTATCGGGGATATATTCCCTCCCATGGAGCAGGCCTCCAGTCAAATATAGGGGTGTTGGTTTCCCCCATAACAAATGTGCCACTATTGAACCCATTGGCTCATTTGGACTGGCTGCCAAAATATAAGACTTGCAGTGTCCACTGTTGAGTATCTTCACTGGTGACTTCTTTCTTCCCCATTGAACTGCATGTAGCATGGCTTTTTCCAGCTTTCTGGCAGCTGATCTGTATGGAGGATGTTTTCAGCTCAGCTCCAGCAGAGTTTCTCAGTGACCTTGCAGCCCAAGTATGTGGGGTCTTCAGCAATAGGGTCTTACCATCTATTTCTGGTGGGAAATCAAGTGCCTTGGCAATGGCCTCTAATGTTTTGGGGGCATCAGGATACCATACTATTAGGTTCTCCCTCTCTCCCTTTCTATTTCCTTTATATCTCCTTTCTAGCATACTGGACTCTACTACTGAGTTTTCTTCCTACCCACACAAAAGTCCAGTCATTTGTAGCTAGGATACACACATAAGAAAGAACATGCAATGTGTGTTTTTCTGGGCCTGGGTTACCTCACTTAGTATAATCCTTCCCGGGTCCTTTACAGACACGAGGGTCTGATGAATGCAGCTCCTTGGTGCAGATGGGCCTACCTTTTTCCTGATTCAGCATCTAAGATACTAAGACATGAAATCTCTAGTTTCTACTGTAATCTTTTGCCTCTTTCCTTCCTCTAGTTTTTTTTTTTTTTTTTAAGAAGGTTGAATGATAAGGTGGCTGGGATATAGCTCAGTGGGGAAAGGGCTTGTTGTCACTCAAGCATGAGGACCTGAGTTCAATATCCACTACCCATGCAAAATTCCAGGCATGGTGGCACATGCCCATTATCCCAACAGTGGAGAGACGGAGGCATGAGGATCCCTGTAATTCACTGGCCAATGAGAGACTCTCTCTCAAAAAAGGTAGATGGGTATTCTTGAGGATAATACTCAAGATTGTCCTCTGGCATCAACACACATGTGGAAATGTACCTGTACAAATATGTGCCTCAAAATGCATATACATACATGCATACACATACATGTATACTGAAAACACACAGGCAAAAAAAAAAAAAGACTTTGAGCAATGAGAATCTATGATGGTATCACATGTCATATAAATCAGCTTATAACAAAACATCCTTGGGGAATCTCACCTTTTATAGGTTTTCATGTTTTGTACTGTGCCAAGAGCAAAAATACCAAGCAAGGCAGCTGGAAAAACATATGGCTCGCTCTCCAGTACACTATTATTATTATTGTTTTTGTTGTTGTTGTTGTTGTTGTTTTTTCAAGGCAGGGTCTCATTGTAGCTCAGGCTGACCTGGAATTCACTATGTAGTCTCAGGGTGGCCTCAACCTCATGGCAATCTTCCTACTTCTGCCTCACAAGTGCTAGGATTAAAGGTGTGTGCTACCACACCTGGCCCCAGTACACTATTATTTCTGGCCCAAAGATCAACTCTACTTCATGCTTCTTTACTTATTTGCTTGTTTGTAAAAGACACTCACTGTTAGTTGGCTATCACTTAGCTTCACTTAGATGAAATGGTGTCTATTCATTTTATGTGCAAAGTCAGCATAAACATGTATGATTATCAAATTTTAGGAGAAACAAAGACTAAGTATATGATATATATTTTTATACCAGGTTTCATTGGATGCCATTCTTGTTACAACTTAAGATGAATCTTAAGTACAAAAGAATTTTGCATGTTAGTTGTACTCTTGCCAAACCCAGAAAGGTGTTGCTAACTCTTACTGTCTATTGTACATCAACCTGTTTTTGTACAACACTAAGCAGGGATGAAGTCTGCCCAAAAGCCAACCTCATTATGCCCAAACTTTTTTTTTTATTCTAAATTACACTTGTAAATTCCTATCTGCTCTCTTAAAGTTAATTTAATTTTTGTAATCTATATATTTTTTATTGACAACTTCTATACTTACAGAAAACAAATAATGGTATTTCCCTCCTCTCCCCTCCCCCACTTTCTCTTTCATAACTCTGCTCTCTGTCATATCCCCTCCCTTTCTCCATTAATCTCTGTTTTAATTTGATGTCATCATCTTTTTTTGCCAATTATGAGGGTCTTGTGTGGGTATTGCTAGGCAGTGTGAGGTCTTGGATATTGAGGCCAAATTCTGTCTGGCCAGTTGTATGTAAGGAGTGGTACTCTTCCTTTGGCTTTTATGTTCTTTCTGCCATTTCTACTGCAAAGGACCCTGAGCCTTGGAGGGTGTGAGATGTTTCAGTGCTGGACACTCCTCCATCCCTTCTTTTCAGCACTATGTTGCCTTTTGGGTCATCCCATTGGTCATCGCCATCTGAAAAGAGAAGCTTCTTTAACCAGAAGTGAGATTAGCATTAATATATGAATATAAATATTAAGTGTAGTGCTTTCAGGACAATTTGGTGAAAGTAACATATGCATTTATCCAGACAAGAGCAGGCTCTATACCCCTAAGGCTCATGCCCTCCCCTACCATAGCCTTTTGATTAGGTTTTCAGTACCAGGCATGTATTCCCTCCCATAGAGTGGGCCTTCAGTTCAATTAGAGAGCAGTTGGTTTCCCCCAGAGCAGATATGCCACTATTGCACTCGTTCAGTCATTTGCATAGTGGGCATATCCAATGGCTGTGGTTGCCCTCACAGATGCTATTTTACTCTATCAGAATAACAGCAAATTCCTTAATAAAAACCTTAAGTGCAAGGAGAGCTGGGAATGATGCTGTTCATCTTCTGAAAGACTACTATCAGCTCAGACTAGACTACTCAGCAAAGCTAACTGTCATAAATGAAAGAGAAAAAGAAATTTGCCATGATGAAAAAGGCTACAGAGGCTGAGCAGATGGCTCAATGAATAAGGGATTTTCTGTGATATATGAGTATCTGTGTTTGGAAAACCAATGCCCATGTAAAATAATATGTGAGGGCTCTAGCATCTGTAATCTCAGTGTGCCTAGGGTGAGAAGGGAAGTAGAGACAGGAGAACCACTAGAGCTCACAGGGCAGGTAGCCTGGAGAACACAGAGCGTTGAACAATGAAATACCTTGCTTCACAAAAGGAGAGAGGTGAGTATCAACTCTCAAAGTTGTCATTTGACCTGTACATGTGTGCCACAACATGCATGCAATTGCATTCAGATACATAAAGGTGTGTGCACACACACAGAAACTTTCAGACTGAAGAAAACACAAACATATCCATGAGGCTACCAGAAAGAATAAACCACACTTAAATTATAGTTAAGCAAAAGATGAATAGTAAAACCAAAAACATTAAAAATCAACAAAAGGATTAATATGAATCTATCAAGAATAACTCTGAATATAAATGTCCTCACACTTCCAATCAAATGACAGACTAGCAAAATGGAGTAAAGAAGCAGGACTCATACTTTTTGCCTCTGAGAAATTCACCTTACCATTAAAGAAGGTCACTTTATACTGAGGAAAAGAACAATCCTTGTACTTGAGAAGCTGAAGCAAGCAGATTGCTGTGAGTTTGAGGCCAGCCTGATCTATATAGCATGTTCTAGGTCAGCCTGGACTATAAGAGTGAGATCTTGTCTCAGATATGAGACATTTCAAATAAATAATAATACACCTGAGGGCATTTTAAAAATAAACTAAACACAAAATCAGTACATACAAAGAAATAATTAAAGTCAGAGAGGAATTTAACAAATCCACCAAGAATAAAATTCTAAGTATACACACAATGAATACAGTTACACCTGATTTCAGAAAACAAATACTCCCTGTGGTAGTTTGAAAGTATGTCTCCCATAGACTCAGATGTTTTATTAAGCTTGTAACTTTGATCTTTAGCCACCTGACTGGAGGATATGTCACTGGGGTGGATCCAAGAGTCCAGCCCTAAGGTGTGTTTGGGGAGGCCACTGCTGTTTGCTGCCAGTTTTGTACTTGTTGATCTGGGTGTTTGCTGGCTGATGATGGGTTTTTGTCTGCTTGGATGTCTGTAAGTAATTTCTTCTACCATTAATGGAACTTCCCCCTGGATCTGTAAGCTTGAAATAAATCCCTTTCTCCTCTAAACTGTGCCTGGTTTGGATGTTCATCCCACCAACATGGAGTTATCTACACTACCAAATGTAAAGTCACAGATTAATCATAGCACAAGAGTACTGAGTTATTTTACTATGTCAAGTGGCCAGTTATCCCTACAAAAAAAAAAAAAAAAGCCAAAGCAGGGAAGCCCCTGGATTACATGACATCCTAAATCAACTGGACTTAGTACACACCTACAGAAGGGTCCACCCAAACACTGAAAAATCAACACTCTCCTCAGCAGTCATGAAATGTTCTCTAAAATAGATCATATCTTAGGACACAAAGCACATCTTAACAAATAAAGGAGAACTGATTAAAAAAAATGCATGTGTTCCATCTTATCATAATGAAATGAAAATGCAAGTGAAATGTTAGAATATTTGCAAACTCGTGTATATTAAAGCATCCAGAATTGAATGAGTGATTGGTCAGTGAAGAAACATAATTACTGGAATCAAATTATAATGGAAACACTGCAAAGCAAAACCTATAAGATGCAATAAAAGGAATCCTAAAATAAAAATTCATACTTCTAAATGCCTACATTAAGCTATTAATGGTGTGATACCTCACATCTCTAAACCTTGTACTTGAGAGGCTGAAGCAAGCAAATTCCTGAGAGTCTGAGGACAGCCTGATCTACAAAGCAAGTTCTAGGCCAGCTCAGACTACAGAGTGAGCCCTTTTCTCAGATTTCAGAGAGATTTCCAATAAATAATAATATACCTTATGGCATTATAAAAACAAGCAAACCAAACAAAAATTAGTATATGGAAATTTTTAAAAATGTCAAAATAAGAGCAGAATTAAATAAATCCATAGGAATCTTTTTGATCTAATTGCTGAGAAATTCATTGTGTGTTGATTTTCCATCTTCTACTACTAAAACAGCAACAACAATGGGCATCAGAATTTACCAATATCAATAGAAGAGTACAAATAAAAACTGACTTAATTATATAAATTACAAATCCTTTTCTCTAAAGATTGTTACATTTAGATATGAATACTAGGTATGGGTCAACATCACTGATTTAATATATTGAATGTAATTTATGCTGTGATGGGTAAATTTTGCTTTGTAATGGAAATTAGGAAGTATCTGACTCATACTAGGTTGTCCTAACTACAGCAGAAGTAGTTATAAGTATCTATTGAGTATCTAATGAGTAAATTCCAGAAATGCTGTTAAATTTTAGAAACACTGGACAGAACCTTCCCTCTATGCAAAATAAGAACTTTCTGGTCAAAATATCAGTAGTATAGTGGTTATAAAACTCTAGCTTAGAGGTTCAGGAAATCAGTAATATTCTCATTGTTGAATAAGGTTCTAGTCTCCTTTCTTTGTGCAAGCTATATGTCTTTGTGAGTGACATATGGAACCATCCACATTCATCGGGAAAAGGATAGCTTTCCTCCATGTGGGATACAGACAAGATTCTCAAACCTCAACTGTTCCACTTCTTTTTGTGTCACCTTTCCTTTAGCTTACTCTGGGGAACAGCAGAAGTGGCAGAATGTGCATGCTTATGTGTTTGCTTTCTTTTGCAGACATCTGTATAGTGAGTGCTCTGCCTTTGAGGAAGCTGAGGAGGCTTCACAGTGCATGCTCTGCAGGTCAAGTGTAGGTCTTGGTGCCAAGTTCCTAAGCAGAGGAAAATTATTAATCTGCATATATTACAATAGTATATTACATTCTACTGTTTCTATAAAACACTTGTATGCAGATATAATCATCAAAATGTTATATTTTAAATTATGTATCTTATTGATTGCATTGTCATCAGTGATATTTGCTTCTCACTCTAAAAGACATATTTTTAAACATGTTGGCATGTAAAGGTATTCTTGATATATCTAGGGAATTTTAGCTCTTAGGAATTTTGCTACCTTACTATCTTTTTTAGTTCAATGGCTTCTATAAGAGTCTTATAAGTCCCATTCTCTGCTCATTCAGCTACATGGTCAAATCAATTTCCTCCTAAAGACATGGAATTTGAGTGAAGAATAAAATGAGAACAAATATACCCTCTTCATTCAATGATCTTGAAAGTGGGTGAAAGAATGCCTGACATTCTTTTCTGAGTACTTGCCATAAATGGTAGAATTCTTTCTGTGTGAACCATTGACATAAAAGAGTAATTGAAAAGTTTTATTTCACAGTATTGTCAGAACTAAGGATAAGAACAGAAAGAACAAATGCTAAATCTCAATATTGTATTACACTGTTGAAATTCAAATAATCACAGTAAATTTTACATAATATAATAGAAAGAAGTTCAGATCTTTAAATGTGCTATAATGTATTTTAATAGGAATAGGAGAGAATATTAGTGAATAACCCAAGAAACATTATTTTTTCTTTAAAGTGACATATAGTATAAGGCTTTTAAGGAAAGTAATGTTTCTTATGTTTAATTTTGTATTCTGGGAAGAGTTTTAAATGCATAGAAAAATTGTGAAGCTAGTGCATAAAGTTCTTATAACAAATTTCCTCAGTGCTAATATCTTAATTAGGGTGGTATATTTGTTACAAGCAATGATTTTATCCAGGTCTCCTAATTTTGACCTTGTACCCTTTGTCTGATACCATTAGATCACATTTATTTTAGATTTTCAGTCTTTCAACTTCTTTTGGCTATGACAATTTCTAAGAATTTTTTTTATGAGTTTTGAGGATTATTGGCCAGTTATATTGTTTTATTTTTATTAAATGCTTTTATTAGTGCTTATTAATTGTATAAACTAATATTTTCACAATGCTTATAACATTCTTTGATTATTCATCTATTCTATTGTACCCTCTCTTATTTCTTCCTCATTCCTTTTTCACCCATAATAGCCCTTTTACTGTTTATGTCTTTTGAACATCTTAAATTCCACATGTGAGATAAAGCATGTGGTATTTGTCTTTCAGTTTGGCTCAGGTATTTTGTAGAATGATTTTAGTGTGCTATGACTCTGTGAAGAGTTATCACATTCTGTTAAGGGTCCATGGCACTCACACGACCTTGGGTAGAGGCCATGGAAGTATTTGTCAGAGATTTTTGTTTTCTCATTTGATATTCTATATTCTTTGGAAGAAAGTTACTATGTATAGCTGACATTTAAAAACTGAGGAGTTATTCTCCTCAATTTGAGCCGCATTGCCAACATAATTTATTTGAAATACCCTTGTTTGATTTGTATGGTTTGCTTACTTTTATCAGGATAGGGTTATGTATATTCATATCCACATTGAATTATAATGTAAAGTATGTGCTATATAGCATGATTCAGGCTAAACTTGGGTGCAGCCACACCCTATCTCAAAAACTTTGGAAGAGTGGAGCTATTAACTAGTGTCCATTAGTGTGTGTGTGTGTGTGTGTGTGTGTGCGTGTGTGTGTGTGTGTTAGCACTCTGTTACTTTATGACCCTATAAAATGATCCATGATCATCATGTATATCTATTTCACAGCCCTAGAATCTCCTACAAGTCTTCCAGAGATGGCAAGCATGCCATTTCAGGATAACAAGATTGGAGTGCTGAAGAGCTACATGACACAATTCTAGCCCAGCTGTCTCTTCCTTGAAATCCAGTGTGGCCCCTCTTTAGAAAAATCTTTGGCTCTCTATGCTACAGATATCTGTGGTTTTATGTATAATGTTTGTCTTTCTTTGCCTTTCACTTGGTGTCCCAATCTTTAAGTTTACTTTTCCAATAAAAATTGGTGTTAGTGAAGTGTTGGTCAATGTACCTGAAAGAGGCTCTGGCATAGAATTGGAAAGACAAGAAAATGGGTCAGAGATCATTGTTTTCCTTAAAGGCCTTAATTAATGTCAGGCATGGAGTACAGTACACTTAGGAGGAAATAATGAACCTCCTGGAACAATGTAAAATTGTTCTATGACTAATTTTTTTTTTAAATGGTGGCAATTGCAGCAAACTATGACTCTTTATCAAGAATCCTTACAGAAAAACAACCAAAGTCAGAAAGAGTTCAATTGGGGGGACCAAAGTCTAAGTATTAGAGAGACATGAAAAGAAAAATTTAAAATAAATGATTGGGGGATAAATGGATCTATTGGATCAGTGGTTAATGGTGGGAACCCCCCCCCCCCCCGTTTGTGGTTGTTTTGTCTCTCACCTTTAATATAGTTATTGAAAGTTGAAGTTCAGGAAATCACAAGTGCTTGACCACACATACATGGGGAAAGTGTAAAAACAGTTAATCATTATAGGGGACTGATGATTTTACTTGAGGTGAATAATTAAGGGATTGTTTGATGAAAAAGAATAACAAAAAGTTATATGAATTCTGTGGAACTGTACCTTTCTTGAAGTATGTTCTTATATGATGTGATCAGAAAATAAAAGAATGAGGCTAAGAGCTATGGCAGTATAGAAGCAGTTAAAAACAGAGAAAAAGACCAAAAAAAGAGAAGAAGAAAAAAATAGAAAAATAGAAAAAGAAAAATATGTATATATAAACAGAGAAGCAGAGAGAGAAAGATGAAAAAACTCATATGCCTTCAGCATTAGCCTTTCAGCTTGTACCAGAACTTGACTTCAAGTCATTATTGAGCCACTGCCTTTCACACCTCTCTTCTGGGACCCTCCTTCAAGCCAGGGCTGGACCCTGTGAGAAGCCCATGGATACCTAATTTCTTTGATCAGAAAACTCTTGTCACAACTAAACTAAATGTCAGTTCATTTGGCCTTTGTGTATTCAATTGTAAACAGTATTAGACAAACACATTGCTTTCTACAAATTTTGATGAGATTCTTATACACAGTTCTAAAGAAGTTAGATTCTTTTTTGCGTCCAATCCACTTTGTATTCTTTTACTATCAAATTAAAAAAAAATGGTTTTACTATCAAATTGGTTAACATGGTGGCATAGGAACCATGCTTAAGCAGCCTAGGGGAGAAAAAGCCAAAGAAAACCCAGAAAAATACACACTTTTACTAAAAAGTGAAGTGTATAAGAAATTAAAATGGCAGCAGAGAAGTAGGAGAGATCCAGAGCCCACACAGGCAGGCTGAAGCAGCCCAGGCAGCAGCAGCAGCAGTGGAAGTGGTGGCTCCGGCTCTGGCTCCAGCTCCAGCAGGGGTAGCGCCGGCTCTGGCAGTGGCAGTGGCAATAGTAGCAGATCCAGCAGCAGCGGTACCAGGTCTGTGGGGCTACAGCTGACAGACTCAGATTGCTCCATAGGAAAAACCAGTGCCCAGCTCGAGAAAACAGAACAGTGGTCAAGCAACCCAGCCAGCCTATCTGAACCCACAGGGCACCAAAGAGGGACACAAGCAGAGTGCAGCATAACTGAGACCAAAATCATCCAAAAAGGTAACTGGGATTACATGAGGAAAGGGTCTCACTTGGTCACAAGCTGACTTGGAACCCTCAACAGACCAGATATCTTAACCTCTTTGTTGATAGAGGATCTGGTTGTTATAATACCTACACCTGCATAAATACTCAGAGCTGTTCTTCATTGAATGTGTACATTGTATAGTTAAATTTTAGAATCTGCCTGTATTTTTTTCCACTCAGCTGACTTGAATACTCCCATAGCAGGCAAACTCAGCCCCTAGGAACACTTTTTTAGATACTCTGAGAGTCTTAAGAGCCACACCTAACACCTGAAGCTCCTACCCTGAAGATATATAACATCAGATTGGTTGATACAGCTAAGAATACCCAGCTAACTAGAAAATCCAAGCATTCACTTAATCCAAGATGCAAAAATATAACACAAGAAACACCAAAAAATCAAGACAATCTAAATCCATCAAAGATTATTAAAGCAACATAAATGACCTTCAGTGAGAATGAGTTAGAGGAAATGCCTGAGAAAGATTTCAAAAGAATGATTGTAAATATGTTCAAAGAAGTCAAAGAAGAAATCAAAGAGGAAATCAAAGGAATCAAAGAAGACACAGGACACCAATTTAATGAAATAAAGAGGTCAATACAAGACATAAATAAGGAAATAGAAATAATAAATAAAAACCAGTCAGAATTACTAGCAATGAAGAACACAGTTAATGAAATAAAAAACTGTGTAGAAAATCTCAAGAGTACAATGAATGAAGGAGAGGACAGAATATCTAAGCTAGAAGACCAGGTGGCAAATCTAATACAGTCCAACAAAGAGAAACACAAACTAATAGAAGAGTATGAGAGGGATTTCAAGATATTCAGGACACTATGAAAAGATCAAACATAAGAATTCAGGGCATAGTAGAAAAAGAAGAATTTCTACTACATTGAGATTCCGTCTCACTCCTGTCAGATTGGCTACCATTATGAAAACTAATTATCATAAATGCTGGCAGGAATGTGGAAGAAGGAGAACCCTTCTTCACTGTTGGCGGGAATGCAATCTGGTCCAGCCATTGTGGAAATCACTGTGGAGGTTGCTAAGACAGTTAAAAATTGATCTACCATATGACCGAACTATAGCACTCCTATGCATATATCCTAAGGACTTATTTCATTTCCTTAGAAGTATATGCTCTACCATGTTTATTGCTGCTCAATTCACAATAGCTGGGAAATGGAACCAGCCTTGATGTCCCTCAACTGATGAATGGATAATGAAAATATGGCACATTTATACAATGGAGTTCTACTCAGCAGTAAAGAAAAATGAAGTTATGAAAGTTGTAGGAAAATGGATGGATCTGGAAAGGATTATACTAAGTGAGGTAACCCAGGCCCACAAAGCCAAGTGTCACATGTTCTCTCTCATATGTGGATCCTAACTACAGATGAGTGGGTTTCTGTGTGAGAAGGAAAAATACTCAGTAGCAGAGGCCAGTAAAGTAGAAAATAGATATAAAGGGAAGAGAAAGAAAGGGAGTGGGTACTTAATAGGTTGGTATTGTATATATGTAAATTGAAGACTATATTAAAGGGGGTAAAAAGGCCCAAAATGAGGTCTGGGGAAGAGATTGAGTAAAGGAAAGGAGGAGGGACCGCTAATCAAAATCTAAGATGATATAAATAAAACATATGTAACCCTACTTTTTTGTACAACGGAACACTCAGGAGCCATAGATTGTTGCTAGAAAATTTTCAGTGCCAGGGATGGGATATCTTCCAGCGAGGCTTTGGCCAGGGAGGTCCCTGATGCCCCCAAAACATTATAGGCCATTGCCGAGGCCCTTGTTTTCCCACCAGAAAAAGATGGTAAGACCCTATTGCCAAAGATTCCATATACTTGGCTGCAAGGCCACTGAGAAATCATGCTAGATGTGAGCTGATAACCTCCTCCATGTAGACCAGCTGACAGAAAGCTGGAAGAAGCCATTCTTCATGTAGTTCAATGGGAGAAAGAGAAATCACCAGTGAAGATAATCAACAGTGGACACTGCAAGCCTTATATTTGGCCAGCCAGGCCAAATGAGCCAATGGGTGCAATAGTGGCCCGTCTGTTATTGGGGAAACCAACTTCCCTCTAATTGGACTGGTGGCCCACTCCATGGGAAGGGAATACATCCCTCATACTGAAAACTTGAAACTTGGGTAGTCATGAACCCTAGGGGTGTAACGTCTGTTGTTGTCAGCTAAAAGTATCTACTATGCTTATCAAACTGCCCAGTAATCATTTCTGTTAATATCCACACCCTTATAATAATGCTACTCTCACTTTTGGTAGAGAATCTTCTCTTTTCAGATGCAGTGACCTTGGGACAACTCAGAAGCTATCATTGTGATGGAAAGAAATGACCACAGTGCTCAGTACTGCAATATCTCTATCACACCTTCCAAGGCTCAGGATCTAATGCGGACGAGGTGGTAGAAAGAATGTAAGAGCCAAATGAAGGACAGGACACCATAAATCTTGCTCCTTCCAGACACAAAAAGGCCTGGATATTCATGGCCTCCCAGTGCCTGACACTACCTGCATAAGACCATCATAAGAGGAGGAAAAGATCATGACCTCAAAAGGAAAAGACAGACTGATTGAAATTGGGAGGGGGTATGATGGAGAGTGGAGTTTCAAAGGGGTAAGTGGGATGATGGAGGGTATTACCATGTTTTTTTTTTATAATCATGGAAGTTGTTAATAAAAATTAAAAATAAAAATATTTAAATTTGAAAACACAGAAAAGTGGCATTGTATGTGGGTTCAGAAATTCAAAAGAAATTCAAAGAAAATATAAGTAAGGGCTGAAGAGATGGCTTAGCAGTTAAGGAATTTGCCTGCAAAGCCAAAGCATCCCAGCTCAATTCTCCAGGACCTACAAAACCCAGGTCCACAAGGGGGCACATGCATCTGCAGTTCATTGGTAATGGCTGGAGGTCCTGGCATGCCCATTCTCTCCCTCTATCTCTTTGCATCATTCTTCCTCTCAAATAAATAAATGAATAAAATAAAAGATAAATAATAGAGTTGATAAACATAAAGATATACTGAAAACTTGAAACTTGGGTAGTCATGAACCCTAGGGGTGTAATGTCTGTTGTTGTCGGCTAAAAGTATATACTATGCTTATCAAAAAAAAAAAAGATGAAAATATGATAGCAATGAAATCAGAAGTTAACAGGCCAATTATTGAGATTGGGCATTTTGAACTCTTTCATAAACCTATAGTACGATCAGGTAAATATCAATGACAACATACAAATTACATAGCACAATCAATCAGTAAATTATAACGGACCCATAAACAGCACATCATATATTTTTCAGGTACACAGGAGCAGCCACAAAGATAGACCACATTCTGAGCCCCTTTCAAAGCCTACAGGCTCTGGTTTGATTCTCTAGTACCTGCAAAAAGCAAGATTCACAAAATGGTACATGCATCTGGAGTTTGTTTTCAGTGACAAGAGGCCCTGATGTTGCCATACTCTCATATTCTCTCTCTCTCTCTCTCATAGTATAAATAAATAAATAAATAAATAAATAAATATTTTTAAATCTATAATAAAAATACACCATTAATATCAACATGGTATTGCAAGACTGAATGAAGGCTGGGGAGATACATGAGAGGATAAATTACTGACCTTGCAAGTGTGAGGACATGAGTTCAAAGCCCCAGAATTTACAGAAAATCTGGACACTGTGGAGGACATCTGTAATCCCAGCATGCCTCCAGCAATAAGGGAGGGGAAACAGAAGAATCTCAGAGAAGGGATGAGAAGACAGGAGAATACAAGAAGCTTGGTGGGTGATAGGTACAGATAGCTAGCCTGGCCAACAGAGTGGAAGACAAGAGTTCCTATCTTAAATGATGTGGATGTGGAATATGAAGACCAACATCTGTGCTCAGGAAGCCATAAGCAGGCAGTGGCATTCACGTAATTGCACTCACTTCATGATCGTGCGTGTGTGTGTGTGTGTGTGTGTGCGCGCGCGTGTGCACGTGCGCACCCCTGAGGGTGGGAAGTCCTAGCAAGCACAATGACATAAAGATACACAGATCAGAAGATATAAAATTATCCCTACATACTGATAAAATGATTTCTACATATGAGATGTTTCTACATATAAATCACAATTTACAAAAACAGGAAAAAAAAATGTCCTAGAATTGAAGTAGGTCATACAAAAATCAAAAATCACTCACAATTTTATAAAATAATGATTCATCTTTAGAAATATAAATGGAAAATATAATATTACACTAAATATTTTTAAGTTAACATTTAACATGCATTTGTCTATAAGGTAAAAAGAAAATGAATTATTCATAAATTGAAAGATAGAAGGAACATTTTAATTCATTCCTAAATTGACACAGAAGGTTGCTATAATCCCATCCTCTTAAATACCAGCAAGGCTTTTTGTATTTTTAAACATGCATATTCTTATTTAATTGTCAAAGTTAGTAGATACATAATAGTTAAAATTTGGAAAATAGAAGAAAATTAGATAAATTCTGTTTTCCTGCTATTGAAGTTTACTTCCACATAGTTGCTATAGTGATGATTGTGTGCTCTTACTGGAGGGATCCATACATAGGTCAACAGCACCTAATATAGGATATTAAAGTATTTAAAGTATGTCTGGCTGATTTTTAACCAAATGCAATAGAAATTCAATAGAAGAAGGTTAGAAGAGATTTCAAAATGAATCTGTACTTAAAATATAAAAGTATATAATTTTCGGAAAACAAAGAAAGCCATTGGAAAAGAAATTAATATGTAAATGTAGATATGATATTTTAGAGTTGGTGCTGATAGTATGACTCATAAAATGAAAATGATGTTAAACTGGGCTGCATCAAATGAACATTTGATATATAAAAAATCCCATGAAGTTGGCAGCATAAGACCCATGCCAAACTAGCATAGGGAGGGATTTAAGCAGAACCCTAGCAAAATACACTCGCCTTCTGAAAAGTGAAGGAGAATAGGTTATTCTTAAACACAGCAAAGAGACCAGGATCCACCAGAAAGGAGGCAAACTGCCAGAGTGCCACTGAGGCACACACAGCCTGCTATCCATGCTCACCACTATCACCCTCTGCCGGGTGCCATCCACCAGGCACTCCAGGAGGGGGCAACAGCAGAGACCAAGCAACAGGTCATTCACCTTCATCACAAAGTTTAGGAATGTGAAGGAAAGACATCCGAGATCAACTAAAGAGCTACCAAAAGTGTGAGCAAATCCAGAAGTCTGGACTGCCCCATCCCCAACCATCAGAAAGATGAACCTCCAGCATTCAGCCCCCAGTGGCAGTGCAGCAGGCAGAGTGGATGAGAGGTACAGCTGCATAGCACAACAGGGAAGGAACAAAGCAGGCATTCAGCGCTTATGAGATTGGAAGCCCACCCCAAAAGGTAATGAAGCTGACAAACAAACAAACAAAAAGCAGGTACATAGGTCTGCACTGCAAAAGCTAATCTCTCTTTCCTTGTCAGGGTACGCTATGGGGTTGGTTGGCTTTACCATTTTCAAACAGCCCATATTTGGGGAGAGAATATTGTTGCCTTTGATGCTTTCATATTTATAGGGCCTTTGTTTCTTGCTTCTGTCATTACTGGGGGGCAGAGTCCGATCCAGATCCAGGTTGACTGGGAACCCAATTCAGAATAGAAATCTCGACCTCCCAGCTGACAAGATTGAGGGCATAGAACAACACACACCCTTACGGATTTTGACTTTATATGACTATTTGTTTGTTTTAATCCCCACAATTGCATACTTTGTGCTGGTTTTATTGATTGTGGATGTTACTTGGTTGAAGTTTAGAATTTTCCAGTAAATTATTCCACCTAGTTTTCTAGAATACTTGCTCAGCAAGCAAACTCAACACCTAGGATTACTTCTGTCATTGACTGGGGGACAGGAGCTACACCTGGAACTTTGAACTCATATCTTGAGGGTATATAGAGGTGGATTTCCATGTCTGGGAACACTGTAGATAAGTACAAAACCCAAGCATCAAATCAATTCAGGATGCAAAAGTTGCTACAATATAATATCAGAAACTCAAAGAATCAAGACAATATAATCCCACCAAAAAATATAAATACATCAGAAATGATCACCCATTAGACTGTTTTAGATGAAATGCCTGACAAAGATTTCAAGAAAATGATGGTATTTATGCTCTAAGAAATCAGAGAAGAAATTAAGGGAATCAAAGAAGAAAACAAAGGATTTAAAAAAGAAAACAAACTTCTGAAAGTGAACACAGGAAACAGGTTTAATGAAATAAAGAGGTCATTACAAGACATAAAAAAGAAAATAGAAATACTGAAGAAAAACCAAGCTGAAATTCTAGCTCTGAAGAATACAGTAAATGAAATTAAAAAAAAAAAAAAATCTGTGGAACATCTCACCAGTAGAATGGATGAAGAGAGAACAGAATATCTAAACTAGAAGACAAGATGGCAGACCTTATACAGCCAAACAAAGAGAAAGACAAGCTAATAGCAAGGTATGAATGGGAATTTGAAGATATCCAGAACACTATGAAAAGTTCAAACATAAGAATTCAGGGTATCACACAAGGAAAAGAATTTCAATCCAGAGGCTTGATAGGTGTTTTCAACAAAAAGGTAGAAGAAAAATTTCCCCAAAGAGGGAAAGAAATGCAACTGCAGACACAAGAAGCTTTCAGAACACCAAACACACATAATCTGGAAAGAACCTCTCCTCACCATGTTATAATTAATCTATTAAACACACAAACCAAAGAAAATATAATGAAAGCAGTTAGAAGAAGCAAGTCACCTACAAAGGAAAGCCCATCACAATAACTGCAGATTACTCAACACAAACTTTAAAATCCAGGACTTCAAATGATGTATTCCAAGTTCTGAAAGATAACAACTGTCAACCAAGATAAATTTATCTTGCGAAGCTATCTATCCAAATTGATGGAGAAACAAGGACATTCCACACCAAAAGAGGCTAAAGAAATTTATAACAACTAAACCTGCTCTAGAGAAAATACTTGAAGGAATTCATGCTGAAGAGAAAGCAAAACACATAGGAAGAAATAGGAAAAAATAAACCACAATCAAATAACAGTTAAAACAAAAGAGTAAAGGGAAAACATGAAACGCTACAAAATAAGAATGGCAAGAATAAATGCATACCTTTCAATAATAACTCCTAAAATCAATGGCCTCAATGCGCCATCCAAAAGACACAGGCTTGCAAACTGGATTGAAAGGCAAGATCCTGCCATTTTGTTGCCTCCAGTAAACTCATCTCTCAATAAAAGATAGACATCACTTTATGGTGAAATAATGGAAAATGGTATTTCAAGTAAATGGGCCTAAGAAAGAAGCTGTTGTTGCTATTCTAATATGTGACAGGATAGACTTCAAACCAACACTAGTGAGGAAAGATAAAGAAGGTCATTTTATACTGATTAAAGGAACAGTCCAACAGGAGGACATTACAATCCTGATCATGTATGCACCTAACATGAGGGATCCGAGATTCATCCAAAAACACTATTTGTCTTAAGGTAACAGATATCATCAAACACAATTGTAGTGGGAGGCTTCAATACCCCACTTTCACAATTAACAGGTCATCCTGGCAAAAAATAAACAGAGAGACATCTGAATTAAATGATGTCATAGAACAAATGGATCTAACAGATATTTACAGAACATTCTATCCAAATGCTACAGAATATACATTTTTCTCAGCAGCACATGGAATATTCTCTAAAACAGACCATATATTAGGACATAAAGAAAATCTACACAAATATAGAAAAACTGAAATAACCCCTTGTTCTTTATCTAACCAAAATGGGATTACACTTCAAAGAGAGTAAGGGCATATCAGGGCCTCTAGCCACTGCAAGCAAACTCCAGATGCATGCAGCACTCTGTGAATCTGCCTAAGTGGCTACTTGGGAATTAAACTCGGGTTATCGGCTTGGCAGGCAAGCACTTCAACCACTGAGTCATGTCTCCAGTACTGCCCCCCTTTTTATAATTTTTAAAAATTAGGTTAGCTTTTATAATTATGCTTCTCTATCTTCTATCAGTAGAGAAAGAGAGAGAAGGAGAGAGAGAGAATGGGCTTGCCAGGACCTCCAGCCACTGCAAATGAACTCTAGATGCATGTGCCACCATGCACATCTGGCTTACATGAGACCTAGAAAATTGAACTTGGATCCTTAGACTTCACAGGCAAGTGCCTTTACCCATAAACCATCTCTTCACCCCACATATTATTTTTCCCAGCATAAGAATTAATTCCAATTTGTATACTAAATAATCAATTAGGTACAATGCATTTTCATATACTGATTTGTCACTCAAATATCTTCTAAGACATGTTTGTGAAAGTTGGTAGGCTTACTTTTTATATTGAAAGTATTTATTCACCATATAGTTAGGGTTGTGGATGTAAATTACCTAGTCACATTAAGTCTCTTAAGAACCTAGCCTTGTTGATGTTGTTTTATGTGGAAATTATATGGAAGCTACCCTTTCTACCAGAATAAAGTAAGTGCTTTTCTTAAAAACATTTTTGCCTCTGTGTTCCAAGTGTCTGTCTCAAGGATATGTTTTAATACAAGAAGCTATTGGCACATGATCTATGGTCATTTCTGAACCAGTGAAACTGAGTTAAGTCACTTTTCTATCTTTTGACTTGCAGTGACTAACCATACAGCATAACATAAAAAATAGTAGCTATTTTTGAAAAGTTGTAAGACTATCAGCTGGAATGATGGATGAAGATTGGCTTTAAGAGGCAGTACAAGTGCTCCCTGTCACCACAATGAGAGGTATTATTGGTGTGAAGTAAATGCACTAGTAAGGCACATATTCACAGGCAGAAGCAAACTAAAAAAGAGGAACTCTCAAATGTGTCAGTGTCTGCCCTGGTAATTTTAGAGACCAGGCCACTGTAACGAAAGTTACATGTTCAATGTCTCCAAGAACATCAGTCCTGCAAACACCACTTAATCTGTCTGCTGTAGCTATCACATGACAATCTCTCACATTCTATGTTAGAACTTCTGCAACAGAACACATTCCTAGGCAGTTCTTGTTATTTGAAACCATCTTACAAATCTCACTTCTTTTGTTATTCTCAATTTTATTAAATATTTTCTATGATTATAAAAAATATCCCATGGTAATGGTAATACCTCCTACCCCATTTTCCACTTTGAAATTCCCTTCTCCATCACATCCACTCCCCATTTCAATAAGTCTCTCCTCTATTTGGATGCCATGATCCTTCCCTCCTCTTATGAAGGTCTTTTGTAGGTAGTGTCAGGCATTATGAGGTCATGCATTTTGAGGCCAATTTTTTGTCTGGAGGGAGCATGTTTTAAGGAGTCCAAATCTTCCTTTGGCTCTTACATTCTTTCCACCACCTCTTCTGCATTAGACCCTGAGCCTTGGAAGGTGTGAGCAAGATGTTACTAGTACTCTAGTTACTACCTTCCAGCAGCATGATACCTTCTGAGTTGCCCCAAGGTCACTGTCACCTGAAAAGAGAAGATTCTCTATCCAAAGTGAGAATAGCATTAATATAAGGGTATGAATGTTAAGAGAAGTGCTTACTCAGCAGTTTGATAAGCATAGTATATACACTAATCCAGACATCAGCAGATGTTATAACACTAGGGCTCATGACTACCCCTGTTTTAAGTTTTCAGTATCAGGGATGTATTCCCTCCCTTGGAGTGGGCCTCCACTCCAATTGGAGGGTAGTTGGTTTCCACCATGACAGACATGCCACTATTGAACCTGTTGGCTCATTTAGCCTGGCTGGCCAATTATAAGGCTTGCAGTGTCCAGTGCTGAGTATCTTCACTGGTGGAGTATCTTTCTCCCATTGAACTGCATGCAGAATGGCTTCTTCCAGCTTTCTGTCAGCTGGTCTACATGGAGGAGGTTATCAGCTCAGTTCCAACAGGATTTCTCAGTGGCCTTGCAGCCCAAGTATGTGGAGTCTTCAGCAATAGGGTCTTACCATCTATTCCTGGTGGGAAAACAAGGCCCTCAGCAATGGCCTATGTTTTGGGAGCATCAGGGACCTCCAAGGCCAACAACTCACTGCAAGGTATCCCATCCCTGGCACTGAAAATTTTCTAGCAATGACCTACAGCTCTGAAGTGTTCCATTGTCCAAAACTGAAGGATTCCATTTGATTTATTTATATCCTCTCAGATTTTGATTAGGCCTCCCTCCACCTTTACTTTACTCAATCTCCTCCAATGACCTGACATTGGACCTTTTCACCCCTGTTAATCTATTCTTCTACTTACATATATATAGTACCAACCTATTAACTACCCTCCTCCCTTCCCTTTGTATCTCTTTTTTAGCTTACTGGCCTCTGCTACTGAGTTTTTTCATTCTCACACAGAAGCCCAATCATCTGTAGCTAGGATCCACATATGAGAGAGAACATGTGGTGCTTGGCTTTCTGGGACTGGGTTACCTCACTTAGTGTAATCCTTTCCAGATCCATCCATTTTTCTGCAAATTTCATAATTTCATTTTTCTTTAACACTGAGTAGAACTCAATTGTATATATGTGCCATATATTCATTATCCACTCATCAGTTGAGGGCCATCGAGGCTGGTTCCATTTCCCAGGTATTATAAATTGAGCAGCAATAAACATGGGTGAGCACGTACTTCTAAGGAAATGAGATGAGTCCTTAGGATATATGTGTAGGAGTGCTATAGCTGGCTCATAGATAGATCAATCTTTAGCTGATTTAGGAACCTGCACACTGATTTCCACAATGGTTGGACCAGATTGCATTCCCACCAATATAGAAAGGGTTCCTCTTTTTCCACATCGCTGCCAACATTTATGATCATTTGTTTTCATGGTGGTAACCAATCTGACAGGAGTGAGATGGAATCTCAATGTAGTTTTAATCTGCATTTCCCTAATGACTAGGTACGTAGAATATTTTTTAGATGCTTATACGCCATCCATATTTCTTCCTTTGAAAACTCTCTATTTAGCTCCATCGCCCATTTTTAAGTGGCTTGTTTGATTTATTATTTATCTTTTTGAGTTCCTTGTATATCCTAGATATTAATCCTCTATCAGATATATAGCTGGCAAAGATTTTTTCCCATTCTGTAGGTTGCCTCTTTGCTTTACTCACAGTGTCCTTTGCAGTATAAAATCTTTGTAATTTCATTAGGTCCCAGTGGTTAATCTGTGGCTTTATTGCCTGAGCAATTGAGGTTGTATTCAGAAAGTCTTTGCCAAGACCAATATGTTGAAGGGTTTCCCCTACTTTATCCCCTAGCAGTTTCAGAGTTTCAGGTCTGATGTTAAATTCTTTAATCCATTTGGACTTAATTCTTGTGCATGGGGAGAGAGAAGAATCTATTTTCATCCTACTACAGATACATATCCAATTTTCACAACACCATTTGCTGAAGAGGCTGTCTTTTCACCAATGAGTATTTTTGGCATTTTTATTGACTATCAAGTTGCTGTAGCTGCCTGGACTTACATCTGGGTCCTCTATTCTGTTCCACTGATATACATGTCTTCTTTTGTGCCAGTACCATGGTGTTTGTGTTACTATGGCTCTGTAGTATAGGGTAAAATCAGGTACGGTGATACCACCAGCCTTATTTTTGTTGTTGAGTATTATTTTAGATATCTGAGGTTTTTTGTGATTCCAAATGAATTTTCATTTATTTTTCTATTTCTGTGAAGAATGCCTTTGGAATTTTGATGGGGATTAAATGTGTAGATTGTTTTTGGTAAGATTGCCATATTCATGATATTGATTCCTCCAATCCAGGAACAAGGGATGTTTTCCCACTTCCTAGTGTCTTCTGAAACTTCTTGCTTGAGTGTTTTAACGTTTTCATTGTAGAGATCCTTTACTTCCTTGGTTAGGTTTATTCCAAGGTACTGTATTTTCTTTGATGCAATTGTGAATGGGAGTGATTCTCTGATTTCATCCTCTGTGTGTTTGTTGTTAGTATATATGAAGGCTACTGATTTCTGTGTATTTATTTTGTATCCTGCTACATGGCTATAAGTTTTTATCAGCTCTAACAGTTTGATAGTAGAGTCTTTCGTGTTCTTTATATATGTAATCTTGTCATCTGCAAATAATTATAACTTGATTTCTTCCTTTCCACTTTGTATCCCTTTTATGTGTGTCTCTTGCCTTATTGCTATGGCTAAGATTTCCAGTACTATATTAATTAAAAGTGGGGACAGTGGACACCCTTGTCTTGTTCCTGATTTTAGTGGAAAAGATTCCAGCTTTTCCCCATTTAGTAATATGTTGGCTGTAGGCTTGTCATAAATAGCCTTTATTATATTGAGATATGTTTCTTCTATCCCCAGTCTGTGTAGGACTTTCTTCATGAGGGATGTTGGATTTTGTCAAATGCTTTCTCTGTGTCTGCTGAGATGAGCATGTGATATTTGTCCTTCAATCCATTTATATAATGTATTACATTTATAGATTTGCATATATTGAACCATCCCTGCATCTCTGGGATAAAAGCCTACTTGGTCAGGGTGAATGATCTTTCTGATACATTTTTGCCATCTGTTTGCCAATATTTTGTTGAGAATTTTTGCATCTATGTTCATGAGAGAGATTGGTCTGCAATTTCCTTTTTTTGTTCTCTCTGCCTGGTTTTGGTATCAGAGTGATGCTGGCTTCATAGAAGGAGTTTGGTAGAATTCCTTCTTTTTCTATTTTATGGAAAAGCTTAAGAAGCAATGGTGTTAGCTTTTCCTTGAAAGTCTGATAAAATTCAGCAGTGAATCCTTCTAGACCAGGCCTTTATTTAGTTGGCAGAGTTTTGATAACTGTTCAGACCTCCATGCTTGTTATAGGTCTAGTGATTAATCTCATCTTGATTTAATTTAGGTAGGTCATAAAAATCAAGGAAATCATCCATTTCTTCCGGATTTTCATACTTTGTGGAGTATTTGTTTTTATAGTATGTCCCTATGACTTTTTGAATTTCTCTGGCATCTGTTGTGATGTTACCTTTTTCATCTCTAATTTCATTAATTTGTGTCTCTTCTCTCTTTCTTTTGGTCAGATTTGCTAAGGGTTTGTCAACCTTGTTTATCCTTCCAAAGAACCAGTTCTTTGTTTTATTGATGCTTTTGATTGCTTTTTTTTTGTTGTTGTTGTTGTTTGTTTGTTTAGTTTCTATTTCATTAATTTCTGCCCTAATCGTTATTATTTCTTCCTGCCTGCTAATTTTGGGTCAGCCTTTTTCTTCCTTTTCCAAGGTTTTAAGGGGAAGCATGAGGTCATTTACTTGTGACCTTTCTAATTTCTTAATATAGGCACTTAAAGCTATAAATTTACCTCTTAGGACTGCCTTCATTGTGTCCTAAAGGGTTTGGTATGTTGTGTTCTCATTATCATTTGACTCTATAAATTTTTTGATTTCCCTATTGATTTCTTCATTGACCCATTCATCATTTAGTAATGTGTTGTTTAATTTCCATGATTTTGTGTATGCTATATGGCTTTTCTTGCTATTGATTTGCAGTTTGATCCCATTGTGGTCAGATAGAATGCAAAAAATTATTTCAGTTTTCCTGTATTTGTTAAGATTTGCTTTGGGTCCTAATATATGGTCTATTTTGAAGAAAGTTCCATGTGCTGCTGAAAAGAATGTATATTCTGCAGCATTTAGATGAAATGTCCTGTGTATATCTGTTAGGTCCATTCCTTCTATGACCTCATTTAGTCCAGGTGCCTCTTTGTTTGTTTTTTTTCCAGGATGACCTGTCAATTGATGAGAGTGGGGTATTGAAGTCGCCCACTACCACTGTGTTTGGTGTTATCTGTGAACTTAGTTCTAATAGTGTTTGTTTAATGAATTTGGGGCACCCCATGTTAGGTGCATATATGTTTAGGATTTTAATGTCCTCCTGTTGGAGGGTGCCTTTAATCAATATAAAGTAGCCTTCCTTATGTTTCTTAACTAATGTTGGAGTGCAGTCTACCTTGTCAGATAATAGGATAGCAAACCCTGCTTGTTTTCTAGGTCCATTTTCTTGAAACACCGTACTCCAACCTTTCACCCTAAGATAGTGTCCATCCTTTGTAGAAAGGTGGGTTTCTTGGAGGCAATAAATTGAAATATCCTGCTTTTTAACCCAGTCTACAAACATATGCCTTTTGCTTGGGGCATTGAGGCTATTAATATTAAGAGATATTATTGAAAGATGTGTATTCATTTTTGCCTTTCTTTTTTTTTTTTGTAGTTCTTCTGGTTTTACCTTTGCTACTTGTGTTAACTAGCATTTGAGTATTGTTTGTTTTTTCCCAGGTCCTTATATGTGTGCTTTTCTTTTTCTTCAGCATGGATGATTCTTTCAACTATTTTCTGTATAACTGGTTTTGTCTTCAAGTAGTCCTTTTGCCTGCTTTGTCATGGAATGTCCTTATTTCTCCATGTATTTGAATGGATAGCTTTGCAAGATAAAGTAACCTTGGTTGACAGTTGTTATCTTTCAGAACTTGGAATACATCACTCCAAGCCCTTCTGGCTTGTAAAGTTTGTGTTGAGTAATCTGCTGTAATCCTGATAGGCTTACCTTTGCAGGTAACTTGATTTTTCTCTCTGACTGCTTTCAATATTTTTTCTTTGGTTTTTATGTTTGGTAGCTTGACTGTCATATAGCGAGGAGAGTTTCTTTCCATGTTTTGTCTTTTTGGTGTTCTAAAGGATTCTTGTATCTGCATTGGCATCTCTTTCACAACATGGGGGAAGTTTTCTTCTATGATTTTGTTGAAGATGCCAAATATGCCTTTGGAGTGAAATTGTTCTCCTTCTACTATGCCCTGAATTCTTATCTTTAATCTTTTCATAGTGTCCCAAATATATTGAAATTCCCACGCATACCTTTCTATAAATTTTTGTTTCTCTTTGTTGGACTGTATTATATCTGCCACCTCGTCTTCTAGCTTAGATATTCTGTCCTCTCCTTCATCCATTCTACTGGTGAGATTTTCTACAGAGCTTTTTTTTTTTTTTTTTTCATTCACTGTGTTCTTTATTGCTAGTAATTCTAACTGGGTTTTCTTTATTATTTCTATTTCCTTATTTATATCTAGTATCGACCTCTTTATTTCATTAAATTGGTGTTCTGTGTCTTTTTTGCTTCCTTTGAGTTCTTCTTTGAGTTCTTTGAACATATTTATAATCATTCTTTTGACATCTTTCTCAGGCATTTCCTCTAACTTGTTCTCACTAAAGTTCATTTCTGTTGCACTTATAATATTTGGTGGACTTATATTGTCTTGATTTTTTGTGTTTCTTGTGGTATAATGTATATATTTTTGTATCTTGGATTATTTAACAATTGGATTTTCCAGTTAGCTGGGTATTATGAGATGTATCAATTTTTCTGTTGTTATATATCTTCAGGGTAGGAGCTTAAGGCACTAGGTATGGCTCTGAAGTCTCTCAGAGTATGTACAAATGTGACTCTAGGTGTTGGGTATGCCTACTATGAGAGTATTCAAGTAGGCTAAGAGGAACAAAATACAGGCATATTCTGAAATTTAACGAAACAATGTACACTCTCAAGGAAAGACACCTCAGATTATTTATCCAATAGTAGGTATTATGACAACCAGATCCTCTGTCTGTCACTTAGGCTGTGTGGTGCCTCACCCACTCCTTTAATCCTGACAACAAGGTGGTTAAGATTTCTGGTCTGTAGAGGGTTCCAAGTCAGCTTGCGACCAGGTAAGACCCTTCCCTAATGTATACCAGAAGAGTAAACAAAGCCACTATAATTCAAGAAGCAACAAATAACAAGCCCAAACTACAGTTTATTTAAGAATGGAAAATTTGACTGTCCATCCAGTTTAACATATAATTTATCTTGATATGGTAGGTGCAATTAGCACTTCTGGTTCAGGCATATATACCAGGTTTATTAGGTGGGTACTGACCTGGTGTAATCTCAGTTACCTTTTGGGATGATTTTGGTCTCAGCTGTGCTCCTGATTGGGTCCCTCTTTGGTGCTCTGTCAATTCAGTAGGTCTGGCTGGGTCCCTGGACTGCTGTGCTGTTCCCATGGGCTGGGCACTGGCGGTAGGGAGGGGAGGGAGCTGATGCTGTTCAGTTTGCCCACTATTCCATGTGTTCTTCTACCTTGTGATCTGCTCCTCCGTTGTTCACCGTGGTTTTCCATATTTCTTGAGTTTGCGGAATTGAACTGGTGTCTTTTGGATTTGCAGCTAGCGCCTTACCTACTAAGCCATCTCTGTAGCCCCTCAATATGAGTATTTCTTACCTGAAACCACAACACACAGCTCATTCAGATAATACTATTGAGAAACATACACACAATATATATATATATATATATATATATATATATATAATTTGTAGTCAGTAAATACAGTCAAGTTGGTACCATTGTCAGCCTCCTCCCTGACCTTCCCATCCTCAGGGAACCTCCTTGTTGGAGTATATGGGTCTTGCATTGTGGGGCTAGCCTTTAGTTTGGTGTAGGAGGAAATGTCTCTGAGTGTTATGACCCAATGTGTGGCTCTGACATTCTTTCCACCCCATCTTCCACAAATTTCCCTGAGTCATGTTGGGTTCATATTAGGTCTGCTTCAGTGTTGAGGTCTTAGGAACCTCTGTGTCCCTGGATATCTGGCAATTTTCCTTGTTAACATTAATTTCTGCATTCTATACTATCCAGAAATGATTCCAAATGTAAACATGAACAACAAACTTTAAAGACTGATAAACTTTATGATTTTTCTTAATAAGAGGATAATATAATGAAAATATAACCAATTTGCAATATGTTCATATATTAAAGTTCTCAATAATTTTTAATAATTTATTTATTAGTTGAGACAGAGAAAGAAGCAGAGACAGAGAGAGAAGAGTGAGCCAAACTCTCACAAAGGGAAGCTAGCAATGACAGCAGTAGTGCCCCCAAACACACACACACCCTCCCTCCAGCAAGACCCCACCTCCCAAATTGTCATCAGCTGGGGACCAACTATCCAAAACAGATGAGCTTATTGGAAAAACCTAATTAAAACCACCACACACAGTATCTTTCAAAGTTAATCCTATCCCATTAGAAAATATATGGGTTTAGAGGTTAAGGCTCTTGCCTGCAAAAGCCTAACAACCCAGGTTCAGTTCTTCAGTGCCTATCTGAAACCAGATGCATAAAGGACACATGTATCTGAGTTTGTTTTCAGTGGCTACAGACCCTGGTGCATCCATATATTCTGATTCTCTGTCCTTGTAAAAAAAAAAAAATGATGAATACTTCTTATTTCTCTTATTAGGCTTAATTCTCTGCATCATTTTACATTTTTAGTAAATTTTAACTCTGAGTATTTGACTTAATTTCTGTTCAGCTCACAACTAAAGTTATAACAAAGATCTGATGTAAATAAATCTATATAAATAAGATGTAATAAGAGAACAAAATAGCTCAATATTGTCTCATCAACATCTACCAATAGAAATAACACGTGTTATATTAACTAATTTAGGTAAGGTGATTTAACAAAATAGGAAATTTACCACTTCCCTCAGAATATCAATTAGCATCTGAGCAAAATGGGGCTTGATGTTTATAAGTTATAAGTGCATTGTATTAATTTAAAACTTTCTGAAAGCATGATTAGGACAAAAAATTTTCTTAAAACTTCAAGGATTTTGCAATTGTTTTTATTCCTTAATAAAATGACTTCTAAAGTAAGAGTATTTTGAGGTTATGACTAACCTGATAACCCTTACTCCACTAATGTATTTCAAATTTCCTCATTCCTAATTTATATAAATATTTGTAAATTAAAGCATTAAAACATGAAAAGATGGCAGTATTTTCTAACCTTCATAACCATGATAAAAACATAAATTTCTATAGCTCTATTTGAGTCATTTCAGTGCTCTCATTTATCTTTCCAAAAAGCTTAGTGTTGGTTTGATTATCAGTTTCTACATGGATGTCAAGTTTCTCAGCTTCTTTTCCTGGGCTCAGCAGGTCCACAAGTCAGAGTTTTACCATATCCTTCTCAGTCATTGTGAGACACCACAGAGACAAGTTGGCCTTGTTTGTGCCATCTACAAACTACTGGATCCCTCTGCAGAGAGCAGCCTAGGAGCAAGACAGGAATAAAGGGACTGGTGTCCTTCCTGTGTTCCTTCACTTGCTCTTTGATCTATGCTTTTTTTTCTTCTTTCCATGTGCATGAGCTTGTTGTTCTGAGTCCTTGGAAAAGAGCTTGCAGCTTTTCTTCATCTGTTCCTTATGCAGAGCTCATAGACACACATGGTCAAACACAAGTCAAGACACTCAAAAGTCTGATTGTAATGCAAGAGATTCCACTAAAATAATCTACAACATGTCAAATACGATAATTTCACTACTGAAAATGAAAGCAAAAATGCCTTTACAAATATCTTATTTCTTCAACATTCTACTAAAGATAAAAGGAAAAGACCAGCTAAAAAATTTCTGGGATGTAGATTTTTCAATGCTTGCTCCTTCCATGTGTATTACATTGAGTGAAACAGGAAGAAACAGTTGTTGAAGCATTCCATTTTATTTCAAGTTTTGTTTTTTCTTTATCTCTGGAGGGCTTTACACATTTCCCAAAATCTCTGAAACTCTATGCATGACATTGTGGCCATTCTCTGCATGCCTTTTTTATTGTTTCTTTGATAAAAAACAAACGTTTGTCTTCCTGAGTAAATTAAAGCACCATCTCTTTTTTTAAAACTTCACCTAGCAGAGACCTCAGCCTACTTACCACCCTCTGTCTGCACTTCTGTATGCTTTAAAATTAGTTCTCAATACATTTGAAAAAGTACAGTTTGCATGTTTATTTCCAATCTATAAAAGCAACACTGTGAGATAAAGAGATTTTTGCTAGCATTCTGGCTCCACGGTCATCAGAATAACAGGTTTCCTCATTTTAGCATTTTGAACCACACAATGAAATAGCTGCTTTTGGTCCAAGTATTTGGTCTTTATCTTGGAGATACATCAACCATGATAATTCCCTCCCCTCCCATACTTTCCCTTCAGAAATCCATACTACATCATATCCCCCCCCTTTCTCTGTTAGTCTCTCATTTTAATGTCATCATTTTTTTCCTCCTATTATGAGGCTCTTGTGAAGGTAGTTTTAGGCACTATGAGGTCATGGTTATAGAGGCCAATTTCTGTTGGGGGCGATTGCATTATTAGCAGTCCTGCCCTTCCTTCAGCTCTTACATTCTTTCCACCACCTCTTCCTTAGTGGACCCTGAGACTTAGATGGTGAGATAGAGATGTTGCAGTGCTGAACACTCCTTTGTCACTTCTTCTTAGCACTAGGGTGCCTTTTGGGTCATCCCAGTGCTCATCGTCATCTGAAAAGAGAAGTTTCTCTAACCAAAAGTGAGAGTAGCTTTATTAAGTAAAGTGCCTACAGGGCAGTTTGACAAGCATAATATATATATTTAGCTAGACAAGAGCAGGTGTTACATTCTTAAGGCTCATGCCCAACTCCACTATAGACTTTTGCTTAGGTTTTCAGTACTAGACCTGTATTCCCTTCCATAGGGCAGGCCTCCAGTTCAATTAGAGAGCAATTGGTTTCCTTGGTGGACAGACATGCTACTATTGCACCTATCTGGCCTGGCTGGGCAAAGTTGAGACTTGCAGTCTCCACTGTTTTCACTGCTTCTGTCTCCCATAGGACTGCATACACTGCAGCCTTTTCTAGCTTTCAGTCAGCTGGTCTACAGGAAGAAGGATTTCAGTTCAGCCCCAACTTTATTTGAATTAAGAGAGCTAAAGAAGCATAAAGGACATGCTATGTTGCCTAAGAAACAAGATTGAGAAAGACTGAGGTTTGAGGGGATATCATACTTCTTAGGTAGTGCAGGAGGAACTGGAGTGCTGGTAGAGTTCCAAGGATTGGACAAGATATGGGCTCAGGCCCAATCAAAGGGGGAAACTAGTTTAGCAAAAGATAATATGCCAAAATGCATGTCACACCAAAGGATTTGGACAGTTTTTGGAATGAGGTGATGTTAGTATGACTCAATCTATTTTAGCAAAATAATAATGCAATAAAATTAAGGGAAAATTCAAGCATTAAAAGATATGGCTCACAAATCAGGAACTCAGTCTTAGTAGCAGGGATAATGGTGTACACTCCCTCAACAAGCAGTTGATGTTCTTGTCCCAGAAGAATACTGTATTGCTTTTTGAATGAGCAGGCCAAATACTATTTATTTTCTTAAGTTATTAACCTAAGTAATCTTTTATTTAACTCATTCAAAATTACTTAAAATAATTTTTTATTTGTTTGAGAGAGAGAGAGAGAAAGAACGTGTGGGTATGTGAGAGTCACCAGCCATTGTAAAAAAACTGAACTCCAGACACATGTATCACTTTATGTTTTTGGTTTTATGTAGTACTGGGGAATCAAACTCATTATGTCAGGCTTTAACCACTAATCCATCTCTCCAGCCCTTAAATGTATTTTATTAAGAAATAACTTTAAAAAGTAAAACATACATGAAAATAAAAGCCTAAACAATTATTCTGGTGAGCTCCAATGTGACTTCTACCAAATGCAAAATACTTAACCACTTGAATTGGTTAAATTGAAATTGAGACAATGAAGTTGTTCAGACACATAAGCAATGTCATTAACAATATTTCATTGTTCATATTGTTTCATTTTATTGACAATTATATGTGTACATATGTATTTTGATCGTAATCATCTCCCACTATTTTCTTTTGTCTCCCACCCCCTTTACCTTTTCCATTGAACCTCTTCTTTCTAACTAGTTACCATTCTTTTTATAATTATCATTTTCATCTATAAATATTTTAGTTTTATTTATGTATCTGAGACAGAGGGAGATACAAAAGTAAGCAGGTAGAGAGAAAGAGAAAATGGGCTTGTCAGGGCCTCCAGCTACTGCAAACTCACTACAGATGCATGTGCTCCCTTGTGCATCTCACTTATATGGGTCTTGGGGAGTCGAACATGGGTCCTTTAGCTTTGCAGGCAAGTGCCTTAACCACTAAGCCATCTCTCCAGCCCACCATTCATTTCTGATATGACCTTTTGCCATCTTTTATTACCTATGATGACCTGATGATAGACCCAATATTGTGCATACAATGATAGCCACTGTGAGGTCATCAATGCAGCAGCTATTTCATGTCCAGAAGACAGCATTCACAAGCATTCCTCTCCATTCTTTGGCTCTTGCATTCTTTTTTTTTCTTTATTATTTCTTTTTTTAATTTTTTTTTAAATTTAATTTATTAGTTTTCTTTTCAGCAAATACAGGCAGTTTGGTACCATTGTTTAGGCTCATCCATGATCCCTCCCAATGGACCCTCCTTGTTGATGTAAATGGGTCATGCATTGTGGAGTTAGTCCACAGTTATTGGTATAATAAATGTCTCTGCATATCATGACCCAACATGTGACTCTGACATTCTTTCCACCCACTCTTCTGCAAAATTTCTCTGAGCCATGTCACCTCTTCCACAATGTTCCCTAAGCCTTGGAGGGATGTCTCATTTAGGATTGAACACTCAACTGTCACTTCTCAGAACCTTGCGGAGTCATGGGTCTCCACAGTAGTCACTGTCATCTGTAAAAAGAAGCTTCTTTAACAAAAAGTGACAGCAGCCCTAAGTAATAGACATAAACATAAATATTTAGAGGAAAATTTGATGGGCAGAGCATATCCATTTAGCCATATACTAGTAGTAGCTTCACCATTAGTAGCTTTGACCTACTAAGCCTTAGGTTTTGGCTAGGTTTTCAGTACCAGGCATGAATTCCCTCCCGGATAGCAGGCCTCAATTTCAATCAGAGAGCATTGGTTAACCCTATAATAGTCATGTCACTTTTTTTTTTATTTTTGTTATCTCTTATACACTTCCAGTGTTACTTAGAGCATAAGATTTAGTATAAGCAAAAGTAACATAAATCAGTTATATTGTTTCCTTGAAGTCTGCCTCAAATTTCAACAAATCTTGAAGTGAATATCATGTGTGTATTGTTCAGACAAGATTGTGGACCACTCTAAATTACTCACTATATTGCATAAAACAGTAGCTTGTCAGACTGTCCTTGCCCTGACTCTAATTTATAAGCAGCTTTGACTCCATGTTCAGGGCAGAAGGATGATTTCTGGGTAGTCACATGAAGGATTCCATCTGCCCAGCACCATCCATGAAGCACTGACTGATAAATGACTTTTTCCTGGGAGCAAAAGAGTAACATCTTACAAGTTTATTGGGATAAGTTGGGACTGTAGAGGCACATGGACACCTTAACATACTACCAGGAAAACCAGACCCAAGAACATAACTATTAGGCACACCAGGCAAGCGCTTAACCGCTAAGCCATTTCTCCAGCCCCTAAGCCTCATTTTTATCCAGAGCCATCAAAGAATAATTACTTTGAACACTCCAAATATTTTATGGTATAAAACATTAAAAATATTGTGTGATAAATTAACGAATGTCTGCAATGGTTCTCCTATCTATCTATCTATCTATCTATCTATCTATCTATCTATCTATCTATCTAGCTATCTATCTAAATAACCTCTGCCTTACCCAGTGAAAAGAGTTTTGTTAGAGAAAAGGCAAGGTGTCTTTTTTTAAATACCACAGTATTTAAATAAAATGATTAATACTTTTAAATATGTGTATATGTATGTGTGTATATCTCTATGTACATATTATGCATAAATATTTATAAATTCATGCATATAATTATTCAGTGTGTATATTCATTTTAAATAAGCAAACTTCATTTTGTTTTGTTTGTCTTTGGAAAAGGGATTCACTAGGTAGCCCAGGCTTGCCTGTCACTCATAAAATTCCTGCTTCAGCCTCAAAAGTACAGGTATTACAAATATGAGTCACCATATCCAGGCATAGGGAATCTTTTCATATAATAATTGGATATATGGGACTGGTAGATATCTCACTAAGCAAGAGCACTTGCTGCACACATGTGAAGATATGACTTCCGTACCCAGCACATACACCTGTGACACCAAGAAGGATAGCAGGGATACATTAGCCAGTCAGTCTAGCTTGGAAGCAGCAGGACAGAACAGACAGCAGACTCCAGGTCCAGTGAGAGACCCTTTCTCAAGGAAATAAGGTTGAACATCAATAGATATGGATAGCCAATGCCCTCCTCTGGACTCTGCACGTATGATATGCACTGGCATGCATTTACACTCACAAATATATCCACCACACACATGCTATACATACTACACACACCACACATTCAACAGAGGAACAAGAAATATCAGGATGATAGCTTGCAGCAGCCCAAAGGAGCTTCCAGTCCATATAGGAACTAGAGATTAAAGAAGTAAGGAAAGACAATTGAAAAAGTCAGCAAAGAGATTATTTTTTGTTCAAGAAAGAATATATATTGGTATATGGAAAAAACTGACAGATGATTTGGTTTCTTAAAAAACATTAACATGTTGAGACGATGAGAAAAAGTAAAATAACAATTCACAGGAGGGAAAGGTTATACAAGAATGGAAACTAAATTATAGTATACTAAAATTGTTGCTCAGAATATGGTTCACAAGCTAGCTGCCAGTCTGCTCTGTGCATTACCAGGTGGCAAAGAGATGAGTAGCTTGAGCCAGAATACAAATCAGCTACATCAATAAACACAAATTTTATTCCACTGGGATTCTTTTTTTCATATAAGATTTTCAAAAGAAGGAAGAGATGCATTGATTTTTTTTCTTCTATATGGGCTCCTTACTCTGTTATAGACCAAGCGGTTTCAGTACATTGCATCAATAAAGCTTTCTGGTCATGGATGTGAACAAAAGTTATGGCAAGCTGTTGTGAAGACTAGGAGAAGAAGAGATGAGATTGCTTATATTTGAAAAACATATATTCAATTTATATGACAGAAAATTAAAGTTAAATAACATTGGCATTAGTTACAAACATATTAAGATATATTAAGTTGAGTTTTAAATGTTAAAATTTCTAATATTTTCTTCTTATAATCAATAGGGAGGATAAGGAAGGAGATAGGACATTTATTTACCATTTTTTCATTATAAACTAACACAAATAAACCCTCAACCATATGTTTCTTTAAGGTAAAAATTAAAATTGGACTTCTGGGTAAGACAACAGCTTAGGAGCCACACAAAACCACCCTAAGGAGGGATTTAAGCAAAACTCCAGCAAAATACACACTTCTTCTGAAAAGTGAAGTAGGATAGGTTATTCTTAGACACAGTGGAGAAGCCAGAGAGAGCAGCACCCACCAGAAAGGAGGAAAATGGACAGAGTCCCACTGAGGCAATCAAAGCCCATGATCCAAGAGAAGCCTAGCACAATCCCACCAGGCACAACAAGCAGAAGCAGCAACAGACACCAAGCAACAGATGTTTAAACTCCATCAGCCTTCTGGCAAACTTAAGAAATCTGAAGGAAAGACAGGTGAGATCAACTAAAGAGCTACCTAAAGTGTGAGCAACTCCAGAAGTCTGAACTCTCCCATCCCCCATCATCAGAACCTCGAACCTCCAGCATTCAGCCCCCACTGGTGGCAGCTCAGGCAGCAGAGTGGATCAGAGGTACAGCTGCACAGCACAACAAGGAGGGATCAAGGCTGGCACGTAGCACTGGTGATATTGGAGACCACCCCAAAAGGTAACAAGGTTGACTAACAAAAACAAATAAACAACAACAATAAAACAAACAAAAAAGTACACAGTCCTGCAAGAGCTAATCTGTCTTTTCCTTTTCAGGGCAGATAACACAGTATATACTCATGGTTAGCTATACCAAATTTGAAGAACCTGCATTGGGGGTTTGAATATTGTTGCCTTTGGTATATATATATACATTGCATTTGTCTTTTGGCTTCTGTCATTGGTCACAAACTGACTTGGATCCCTCAACAGACCAGAAATCTTAACCTCTTTGTTGATAGAGCATCTGAATGTTATAATAACTACTCTTGCATAAATATTCGGTGCTGATTTTAATTGAATGTGTACAGTGTTTAGTTCAATTTTAGAATCTACCTATATTTTATTCCACTCAGCCTACTGGAATACTCCCATAGCAGGGAAACTCAACCCCTAGGACCTTTGTAGATACTCTGAGAGCCTTAAGAGCCTAACACCTTAAGCTCCTAGCCTGAAGATATAGAACATCAAATCAATTGATACAGCTAAGAATACCAAGCTAGCTAGAAAATCCAAGCATTAACTTAACCCAAGATGCAAAAGTATATACATTATAACACAAGAAACACTAAAAAGCAAGACAATATAAATACACCTAAAAGTATTAATGCATAAAGATGACATCCAGGGAGAATGAGTTAGAGGAAATGCCTGAGAAAGATTTCAAAAGAATGATTGCAAACATGTTCAAAGAAGTCAGAGAACAAATCAAAGGAGTCAAAGAGGACATTAAAGAGGAAATCAAAGGAATCAAAGAAGATGCAGGACACCAATTTCATGAAAAAAAGAAGGCAATATAAGACATAAATAAGGAATTAGAAATAATAAAGAAAAACCAGTCAGAATTACTAGCAATGAAGAACACAGTTAATGAAATAAAAAACTCTGTAGAAAATTTCACCAGTAGAATGGATGAAGGAGAGGACAGAATATCTAAGCTCAGAAGACCAGGTGACAGATCTAATACAGTCCAACAAAGAGAAAGACAAACTTATAGAAAAGTATGAGTGGGAATTTCAAGATATTCGGGACACTATGGAAAGATCAAATATAAGAATTCAGGGCTTCCGGTTAATATGGTGGCGTAGGTACCACGCCAAAGCAGCCTAGGGGGGAAAAAGACCAAAAAAACTCAGCAAAATACACACTTTTACTAAAAAGTGAGGTGTATAGGAAATTGAGGCGGCAGCGGAGAAGTAGAAGAGTTATAGAGCATCCAGAGCCCACACAGGCGGGAAAAGCGGCTCTGGCAGCTCGGCCAACCCCCGCAGCCGCGGCGCAGCAGAAAGCCGCCAGACTCTCGGCTCGAGCCGCAGGAAAAGCCAGGTGCGGGATTTTCCCCTCACACCGCGCTCTCCGCAACTCGGGAAACGTGAGGGGAGAGCGGCAGCGAGCAGCGGAGGAGAAGACCGCGAAATAGAAGAACAGATGGAGCAGCGAGACAACCAGAGCAGCCGCGGCTCCCTCCCCTCCCCCACCGCCTGAACCCAGCTCCAGTGAACACAGCAGCGGCCCGGGACCTGGCCACGCCAACTTGGGCTGACAGCGGGACCAAAGCAGGAGCAGAGTTCGGCAGCAACTTCAGCGGCTCCAGCACCGGTACCAGCGGCCCCAGCAGCAGCGGACCCAGGAGCGGCAGCGGCAGCAGATCCCGCAGCAGCGGCTTCGGGGGGAGCAGCAGCAGTGGACAAAGCAGTGGCAGCTTCAGCAGCGGTGGTGGCTCTGGTGGTGGCAGCTACGGCAGCAGCAGAGGCAGCAGCAGCGGCTCGGTTTGCCCCATAGGAAAAGCAAGTGCCCAGCTCCAGAAATCAGAACAGCAGCCCGACGACCCAGGCAGCAACTTGACTGAGACCAAAATCACCCAAGGTAACTGGGATTGCGACAGGGAATGGTCTCACTTGGTCACAAGCTGACTTGGATCCCTCAACAGACCAGAAATCTAAACCTCTTTGTTGATAGAGGATCTGGTCATTATAATAACTACTCTTGCATACATACTCGGGGCTGTTTCTGATTGAATGTGTACAGTGTTTAGTTAAATTTTAGAATCTACCTGTATTTTATTCCACTCAGCCTGCTTGAATACTCCTATAGCAGGGAAACTCAACCCCTAAGAACATCTTTGTAGATACTCTGAGAGTCTTAAAGCCACACCTAACACCTTAAGGTCCTACCCTGAAAATATATTACATCAAATCAATTGATACAGCTAAGAATACACAGCTAGCTAGAAAATCCAAGCATTAACTTAATCCAAGATGCAAAAATATATACATTATAACACAAGAAACACTAAAAAGCAAGACGATATAAATCCACCTAAAAGTATTAATGCATCAGAAATGTCCCCCAGTGAGAAAGAGTTAGAGGAAATGCCACAGAAAGAGTTCAAAAGAATAATTATAAATATGTTCAAAGAGGTCAAAGAACACATGAAAACAATCAAAGAAGAAATCAAAGAGGAAATCAAAGGAATCAAAGAAGAGGCAGGACACCAATTTAATGAAATAAAGAAGGCAATACAAGACATAAATAGGGAAATAGAAATAATTAAAAAAAAACAGTCAGGGCTGGAGAGATGGCTTAGCGGTTAAGCTCTTGCCTGTGAAGCCTAAGGACCCCGGTTCGAGGCTCGGTTCCCCAGGTCCCACGTTAGCCAGATGCACAAGGGGGCACACACGTCTGGAGTTCGTCTGCAGAGGCTGGAAGACCTGGCGCACCCATTCTCTCTCTCTCCCTCTATCTGTCTTTCTCTCTGTGTCTGTCACTCTCAAACAAATAAATAAAATAAAAAAAACAGTCAGAATTACTAGCAATGAAGAACACAGTTAATGAAATAAAAAACTCTGTAGAAAATCTCACCAGTAGGATGGATGAGGGAGAGGACAGAATATCTAAGCTAGAAGACCAGGTGGCAGACCTAATGCAGTCCAACAAAGAGAAAGACAAACTTATAGAAAAGTATGATTGGGAATTTCAAGATATTCGGGACACTATGAAAAGATCCAATATAAGAATTCAGGGCATAGTAGAAGGAGAAGAACTCCACTCCAGAGGCATAGTAGGCATCTTCAACAAAATCATAGAGGAAAATTTCCCCCAAATTGGGAAAGAGGGGCCAATACAGATACAGGAAGCCTTTAGAACCCCAGCCAGACAAAAGCCAGAAAGAACCTCTCCTCGCCATATTATAATCAAACTTCCAAACACACAAACCAAAGAAAAAATATTGAAAGCAGTTAGAGAGAAAAATCAAGTTACCTACAAAAGCAAGCCCATCAGGATTACAGCAGATTATTCAACACAAAATTTTAAAGCCAGAAGGGCTTGGAGTGATATATTCCAAGTTCTGAAAGATAACAACTGTCAACCAAGGTTACTTTATCCTGCAAAGTTATCCATTCAAATAGATGGAGAAATAAAGACATTCCATGACAAAAGCAGGTTAAAGGAGTATTTGAAGACAAAACCAGCTCTACAGAAAATACTTGATAGAATCCTGCATGCTGAAGAAAAGGAAAAGCACACATATAAGGAACCTAGAAAAAACAAGCTATACTCAAATACCAGTTAACAGAAGAGAGCACAGGTAGAACCAGTAACACACACACACACACAAAAATGGCAAACATAAATACACACCTTTCAATAATATCTCTTAATATCAACGGTCTCAATGCCCCAACGAAAAGACATAGATTTGCAGACTGGGTTAAAAAGCAGGATCCTAAATTTGTTGTCTCCAAGAAACTCACCTTTCTACAAAGGATAGACATTATCTTAGGGTAAAAGGTTGGAACACGGTGTTTCAAGCAAATGGGCCTAGAAAACAAGCAGGGGTAGCTATCCTAATATCAGACAGGGTAGACTTTAGTCCGACGTTAGTCAAGAAAGATAAGGAAGGTCACTTTATATTGATTAAGGGCACACTCCAACAGGAGGACATTACAATCCTAAACATATATGCACCTAACATGGGGGCTCCCAAATTCGTCAAACAAACACTATTAGAACTAAGGTCACAGATAACACCAAACACAGTGGTGGTGGGTGACTTTAACACCCCACTCTCATCAATTGACAGGTCATCCAGGGAAAGAATAAACAGAGAGGCATCTGGACTAAATGAGGTCATAGAAGGAATGGACCTAACAGATATATACAGGACATTTCATCCAAAGGCTGCAGAATATACATTCTTTTCAGCAGCACATGAAACATTCTTTAAAATAGACCATATATTAGGACACAAAGCAAATCTTAACAAATACAGGAAAATTGAAATAATTCCTTGCATTCTATCGGACCACAATGGAATTAAACTATAAATCAGTAGCAAGAAAGGCTATAGAGCATACACAAAATCATGGAAAATAACAATACACTACTAAATGATGAGTGGGTCAATGAAGAAATCAAAAAGGAAATCAAAAAATTTATAGAGTCAAATGATAATGAGAACACAACATACCAAAATCTCTGGGACACAATGAAGGCAGTTCTAAGACGTAAATTTATAGCCTTAAGTGCCTATATTAAGAAATTAGAAAGGTCGCAAGTAAACGACCTAATGCTTTGCCTTAAAGCCTTGGAAAAAGAAGAACAAGGCAAACCAAAAATTAGTAGACGGGAAGAAATAATAAAGATTAGGGCAGAAATTAATGAAATAGAAACAAAAAGAACAATCCAAAGAATTAATGAAACAAAGAGTTGGTTCTTTGAAAGGATAAACAAGATTGATAAACCCTTAGCAAATCTGACCAAAAGAAAGAGAGAAGAGACACAAATTAATAAAATCAGAGATGAACAAGGTAACATCACAACAGATTCCAGAGAAATTCAAAAAATCATAGGGACATACTATAAAAGCATATACTCCACAAAGTATGAAAATCTGAAAGAAATGGATGATTTCCTTGATCTATATGACCTACCTAAATTAAATCAAAATGAGATTAATCACTTAAATAGACCTATAACAAACATGGAGATCCGAACAGTTATCAATAATCTCCCAACTAAAAAAAGCCCAGGCCCAGATGGATTCACTGCTGAATTTTACCAGACTTTTAAGGAAGAGCTAACACCATTGCTTCTTAAGCTGTTCCAGGAAATAGAAAAAGAAGGAATTCTACCAAACTCCTTCTATGAGGCCAGCATCACCCTGATTCCAAAACCAGGCAAAGATAGAACAAAAAACGAAAATTACAGACCAATCTCCCTCATGAACATAGATGCAAAAATTCTCAAGAAAATATTGGCAAACAGAATACAAGAGTATATCAAAAATATCATTCACCCTGACCAAGTAGGCTTTATCCCAGAGATGCAGGGATGGTTCAACATATGCAAATCTATAAATGTAATACATTACATAAACGGGTTGAAGGACAAAAATCCCATGATCATCTCATTAGATGCAGAGAAAGCATTTGACAAAATCCAACATCCCTTCATGATAAAAGTCCTACAGAGACTGGGAATAGAAGGAACATATCTCAATATAATAAAGGCTATTTATGACAAGCCTACAGCCAACATATTACTAAATGGGGAAAAACTGGAAGCTTTTCCACTAAAATCAGGAACAAGACAAGGGTGTCCACTGTCCCCACTTCTATTTAATATAGTTTTGGAAGTCTTGGACATAGCACTAAGGCAAGAGACACACATAAAAGGGATACAAATTGTAAAGGGAGAGATCAATTTATCATTATTTGCAGATGACATGATTCTATACATACAGGACCCTAAAGAGTCTACCAGCAAGCTGTTAGAGCTGATCAAAACCTACAGCAATGTAGCAGGATACTAAATAAATACACAGAAATCAGTAGCCTTCATATATGCTAACAACAAACACACAGAGGATGAAATCAGAGAATCACTCCCATTCACAATAGCATCAAAAAAAAATAAAGTACCTTGGAATAAACCTAACCAAGGAAGTAAAGAATCTATACAATGAGAACTTTAAAACACTCAAGCGAGAAATTGCAGAAGACACTAGAAAGTGGAGAAACATCCCTTGTTCCAGGATTGGAAGAATCAATATTGTGAAAATGGCAATCTTACCTAAAGCAATCTACACATTTAATGCAATCCCTATCAAAATTCCAAAGGCTTTCTTCATGGAAATAGAAAAAACAATCCAAAAATTCATTTGGAATCACAAAAAACCTCGAATATCTAAAATAATACTGAGCAACAAAAAAGAGGCTGGTGGTATCACCATACCTGATTTTACCCTATACTACAGAGCCATAGTAACAAAAACAGCATGGTAGTGGCACAAAAACAGACATGTAGATCAGTGGAACAGAATAGAGGACCCAGATGTAAGTCCAGGCAGCTACAGCAACTTGATAGTCAATAAAAATGCCAAAAATACTCATTGGAGAAGAGACAGCCTCTTCAGCAAATGGTGTTGTGAAAACTGGATAAATATCTGCAGAAGGATGAAAATAGATTCTTCTCTCTCCCCATGCACAAGAATTAAGTCCAAATGGATTAAAGACCTTAACATCAGACCGGAAACTTTGAAACTGCTAGAGGAAAAAGTAGGGGAAACCCTTCAACATATTGGTCTTGGCAAAGACTTTCTGAATACAACCCCAATTGCTCAGGCAATTAAACCACAGATTAACCACTGGGACCTAATGAAATTACAAAGATTTTGCACTACAAAGGACACAGTGAAAAAAGCAAAGAGGCAACCTACAGAATAGGAAAAAATCTTCACCAGCTATATATCTGATAGAGGATTAATATCTAGGATATACAAAGAACTCAAAAAGTTAAATAATAAGGAATCAAACAAGCCAATCAAAAAATGGGCTTTGGAGCTAAATAGAGAGTTCTCAAAGGAAGAAATACGAATGGTATATAAGCATCTTAAAAAATGTTCTACGTCACTAGTCATCAGGGAAATGCAGATTAAAACTACATTGAGATTCCATCTCACTCCTGTCAGATTGGCCACCATCATGAAAACAAATGATCATTAATGTTGGCGGGGATGTGGAAAAAAAGGAACCCTTCTGCACTGCTGGTGGGAATGCAATCTTGTCCAGCCATTGTGGAAAACAGTGTGGAGGTTCCTAAAGCAGCTAGAGATTGATCTACCATATGACCCAGCTATAGCGCTCCTAGGCATATATCCAAAGGACTCATCTCATTTCCTTAGAAGTACATGCTCAACCATGTTTATTGCTGCTCAATTTATAATAGCTGGGAATGGAACCAGCCTAGATGTCCCTCAACAGATGAGTGGATAATGAAGATGTGGTACATTTATACAATGGAGTTCTACTCAGCAGTAAAGAAAAATTAAGTTATGAAATTTGCAGAAAAATGGATGGACCTGGAAAGTATTATACTAAGTCAGGTAACCTAGGCCCAGAAAGCCAAGTGCCACATGTTCTCTCTCATATGTGGATCCTAGCTACAGATGACTGGGCTTCTGCGTGAGAATGAAAATACTTAGTAGCAGAGGCCAGTAAGTTGAAAAGGAGACATAAAGGGTGGAGAAAGGAAGGGAGGAGTATACTTAATAGGTTGATATTGTATATATGTAATTACAATGATTGTAATGGGGAGGTAATATGATGGAGAATGGAATTTCAAACTGGAAAGTGTGGGGGTGGGGAGGGAGGGAATTACCATGGGATATATTTTATAATCATGGAAAATGTTAATAAAAATTAAAAAAATAAAAATAAATAAAAATAAAAATAAAAAAAAAAAGAATTCAGGGCATAGTAGAAGGAGAATTCCACTCCAAAGGCATAGTAGGTGTCTTCAACAAAATCATAGAAGAAAATTTCCCCCAAATTGGGAAAGAAGTTCCATTGCATACACAGGAAGCCTTTAGAACCCCAGCCAGACAAAACCTGGAAAGAACCTCTCCTTGCTATACTATAATCAAACTACCAAAAACACCAACCAAGGAAAACATACTGAAAGCAGTTAGAGAGAAAAATCAAGTTACCTACAAAAGCAAGCCCATTAGGATTACAGCAGATTATTCAACACAAACTTTTAAAGCAAGAAGGGCTTGGGGTGATATATTCCAAGTTCTGAAAGATAACAACTGTCAACTAAGGTTACTGTATCCTGCAAAGTTATCCATTCAAATAGACGGAGAAATAAGGACATTCCAGGACAAAAGCAGGTTAAAGGAGTGTTTGAAAACAAAACCAGCTCTACAGAAATTACTTGATAGAATCCTCCATGCTGAAGAAGAGGAAAATCACACATATAAGGAACCTAGAAAAAACAGCAATACTCAAATACTAGTTAACACAAGAGAGCACAGGTAGAACCAGAACCACAAAATAAATAAATAAATAAAATGGCAAACATAAATATACACCTTTCAATAATATCTCTTAATATCAACGGCCACAATGCCCCAACGAAAAGACATAGGTTTGCAGGTCAAAAAGCAGGGTCCTACAATTTGTTGTCTTCAAGAAACTCACCTTTCTACAAAGGATAGACATTATCTCAGTGTGAAAGGTTGGAAGATGGTATTTCAAGCAAATGGGCCTAGAAAACAAGCAGGCGTTGCTATCCTAATATCTGACAAGGTAGACTTTAGTCCAACGTTAGTCAAGTCAACAGGAGGACATTACAATCCTAAACATATATGCACCTAACATGGGGGCTCCCAAATTCATCAAAAAAACACTATTAGAACTAAGATCACAGATAACACCAAACACAGTGGTGGTGGGTGACTTTAACACCTCACTCTCATCAATTGACAGGTCATCCCGGGAAAAAATAAGCATAGAGGCATCTGGACTAAATGAGGTCATAGAAGGAATGGACTTAACAGATATCTACAGGACATTTCATCCAAATGCTACAGAATATACATTCTTTTCAGCAGCAAATGGACCATTCTCTATAATAGACCATATATTAGGACCCAAAGCAAATATTAACAAATTCAGGATAATTGAAATAATGCCTTGCATTCTATCTGACCATAATGGAATTAAACTACAAATCAGTAGCAAGAAAGGCTATAGGGCATAAACAAAATCATGGAAACTAAATAATACACTACTAAATGATGAATGCTCAATGAAGAAATCAAGAAGGAAATCACATAATTAATAGAGTCAAACGATAATGAGAACACAACATACCAAAATCTCTGGGACACATAGAAGGCAGTTCTAAGAGATAAATTTATACCTTAAGTGTGTATGTTAAGAAACTAGAAAGGTCACAAGTAAACAACATAATGCTTCACCTTAAGGCCTTGGAAAAAGAAGAATAAGCAAGCTAACAATCAGGAGACCAGATGAATTAATAAAGATTAGGGCAGAAATTAATGAAACAGAAACAAACAAACAAAACAAAATCCAAAGAATTAATGAAACAAAGAGTTTGTTCTTTGAATGGATAAACAAGATTGATAAACCCTTAGCAAATTTGACTAAAAGAAACAGAGAAGAGACACAATTTAATAAACTCAGAGATGAAAAAGGTAACATCACAACAGATTCCAGAGATATTCAAAAAATCATAGGGCCTTACTATAAAACTATATACTCCACAAACTATGAAAGTCTGAAAGAAATGGATGATTTCCTTGATTTATATGACTTTCCTAAATTAAACCCAGGTGAGATTAATCATTTAAATAGACCTATAACAAGCATGGAGATCCAAACAGTATCAATAATCTCCCAACTAAAAAAAGCCCAGGCCCAGAGGGATTCACTGCTGAATTTTACCAAACCATCAAGGAAGAGCTAACACCATTGTTTCTTAAGCTTTTCCAGGAAATAGAAAAAGACAAAATTCCAGCAAATTCCTTCTATGAACGCAGAATCACCCTGATACCAAAACTAGGCAAAGATAGAACAACAACAAAAAAATTACCGACCAATCTCACTCATAAACATTGATGCAAAAATTCTTAACAAAATCTTGGCAAACAGATTACAAGATTATATCAAAAAGATCACTCATCCTGACCAAGTAGGCTTTTATCCCAGAGATGCAGGATGGTTCAATATACACAAATCTATAAATGTAATACATTATATAAATGGGTTGAAGGACAAAAATCACATGATCATCTCATTAGACCCAGAGAAAGTGTTTGACAAAATCCAACATCCCTTTATGATAAAAGTCCTACAGAGATTGGGAATGGAAGAAACATATCTCAATATAATAAAATATATTTATGACAAGCCTACAGCCAACATATTACTAAATGGGGAAAAACTGGAAGCTTTTCCAGTAAAATCAGGAACAAGATAACGGTGTCCACTGTCCCCACTTTTATTTAATATAATTTTGGAAGTCTTAGCCACAGCACTAAGGCAAGAGACACACATAAAAGGGATACAAATTGTAAAGGGAGAGATCAATTTGTCATTATTTGCAGATGACATGATTCTATACATACAGGACCCTAAAGACTCTACTAGCAAACTGTTAGAGCTGATAAAAACCTACAGCCATGTAGCAGGATACAAAATAAATACACAGAAATCAGTAGCCTTCATATATGCTAACAACAAACACACAGAGGATGAAATCAGAGAATCACTCCCATTCACAATTACATGAAAGAAAATAAAGTACCTTGGAATAAACCTAACCAAGGAAGTAAAGGATCTCTACAATGAAAACTTTAAAACACTCAAGCAAGAAATTGCAGACGACACTAGAAAGTGTAGAAACAACCCTTGTTCCTGGATTGGAAGAATCAATATTGTGAAATTGGCAATCTTACCAAAAGCAATCTACACATTTAATGCAATCCCAATCAAAATTCTATAGGCATTCTTCATGGAAATAGAAAAAACAATCCAAAAATTCATTTGGAATCACAAAAAAACCTAGAATATCTAAAATAATACCCAACAACAAAAATTAGTCTGGTGGTATCACCATACCTGATTTTAACCTGTACTACAGAGCCATAGTAACAAAAGCAGCATGGTACTGCCACAAAAACACACATGTAGATCAGTGGAACAGAATAGAGAACCCAGATGTAAGTCCAGGTAGTGATAGCCACCTGATATTTGATAAAAGAGCCAAAAATACTCATTGGAGAAGACAGCCTCTTCAGCAAATGGAGTTTGGAAAACTGGATATATCTGTAGAAGGATGAAAATAGATTCCTCTCTTTCTGTGTGCACAAGAATTAAGTCCAAATGAATTAAAGACCTTAACATCAGACCTGAAACTATGAAACTTCTAGAGGAAAAAGTAGGGAAAACTTCAACATATTGGTCTTGGCAAAGACTTTCTGAATATAACCCCAATTGCTCAGGCAATAAAACCACAGATTAATCACTGGGACCTCATGAAATTACAAAGATTTTGCACTGCAAAGGACACAGTGAAAAAAGCAAAGAGGTAACCTACAGAATGGTAAAAAATCTTTGCCAGCTATATATCTGATAGAGGATTAATATCTAGGATATACAAAGAACTCAAAATGTTAAATAATAAGGAATCAAACAAGCCAATCAAAAAATGGGCTATGGAGCTAAATAGGGCATTCTCAAAGGAAGAAATGTGAATGGCATATAAGCATCTAAAAAGTTGTTCTATATCACTAGTCTTCAGGAAAATCCAGATTAAAACTACATTGAGATTCCGTCTCATTCCTGTCAGATTGAGAACCATCATGAAAACAAATGATCATAAATGCTGGCAGGGATGTGGAAAAAGAGGAACCATTCTACTCTGCTGGTGGGAGTGCAATATGGTCCAGCCATTGTGGAAATCATTGTGGAGTTTCCTAAAACTGCTAAAGTTTGATCTTCCATATGACCCCAGCTATAGCACTCCTAGGCATATATCCTAAGGACTCATCTCATTTCCTTAGAAATACGTGCTCAACCATGTTTATTGCTGCTCAATTTATAATAGCTGGGAAATGGAACCAACCTACATGTCCCTCAACAGATGGGTAGATAATGAAGATGTGGCACATTTATACAATGGAGTTCTACTCAGCGGTAAAGAAACATGAAGTCATGAAATTTGCAGGAAAATGGATGGATCTGGAAAGGATTATACTAAGTGAGGTAACCCAGGCTCACAAAGCCAAACACCACATGTTGTCCCTCATATATGGATCCTAGCTACGGATTATTGGGCTTCTATGTGAAAGAAAATACCTAGTAGCAGAGGCCAGTAAGTTAAAAAGGAGATATAAATGGAAGAGAAAGGAAGGGAGGAGGGTACTTAATAGGTTTGTATTGTATATATGTAAGTACAATGATTGAGATGGGGAGGTAATATGATGAAGAATGGAATGTCAGAGGGGAAAGTGCGGAGGGGGGAGGCATTACCATGGGATATATTTTATAATTATGGAAAATGTTAATAAAAATTGCGAAAATAAAAAGATACATAGGGCTGGAGAGATGGCTTAGCGGTTAGGCGCTTGCCTGTGAAGCCTAAGAACCCCGGTTTGAGGCTCGGTTCCCCAGGTCCCACGTTAGCCAGATGCACAAGGGGGCGCATGCGTCTGGAGTTCGTTTGCAGTGGCTGGAAGCCCTGGCGCGCCCATTCTCTCTCTCTTCCTCTATCTGTCTTTCTCTCTCTCTTCCTCTATCTGTCTTTCTCTCTGTGTCTGTTGCTCTCAAATAAATAAATAAAAAATTTAAAAAAAAAGATACATAATAAATAGAAAAAAAGGATAGACATCGCCTTATGGTGAAATAATGGAAAATGGTATTTCAAGCAAATGGACCTAGGAAATAAGCTGTTGTTGCTATCCTAATATGTGACAGGATCAACTTCAAACCAACACTAGTGAGGAAAGGTAAAGAAGATCATTTTATACTGATTAAAGGAACAGTCCAACAGGAGGACATTACAATCCTAATCATGTATGCACCTAACATGAAGCATCCCAGATTCATCAAAAAACACTATTTGACTTAAGGTAACAGATATCATCAAACACAATGGTAGTGGGAGCTTTAATAACCCACTCTCATCAATTCACAGATCATTCCTGACAAAAAAAAAATAAAATAAACTGAAAGACATCTGAATTAAATGATATCATGAAACAAATTGACCTAAGAGATATTTACAGAACATTCCATCCAAATGCTGCAGAATATACATTTTTCTCAGCAGCATATGGAACATTCTCCAAAATAGACCATATGTTAGAACACAAAGCAAATCTCCACAAATGTAAGAAAACTGAAATAATTCTTTGTAATCTATCTGAACACTATGTGACTAGACTGCAAATCAGCAACTGGAAAAGCTACAGACATTATAGAAATTCATGGAGACTAAGAAGTACACTATTGAATCATCAATGGGTCATTTATGAAATCAAAAGAAAGTCAATAAATTCATGGAATCAATGATGATGATAATACAACATACCAAAACATTTGGGACACAATGAAGGCAGTCCTATAAGGGAAATTTATAGCTCTAAGTGCCTATATTAAGAGTTCACAAATAAACAATATAATGCTTCATCGTATTTCCTTGGAAAAAGAAGAGCAATGAAAACCACAAAATCAGTAGATAAGAAGACATCATAAAGACTAGAGCAGAAATTAATGAAATAGAAACAAACAAACAAACAACAACAACAAAAAACAACAAACAAATCGAAGAAGCAATGAAACAAAAAGGTGGTTCTTTGAAGGGATGAAAAAGATTGATAAACTCTTAGCAAATCTGACTAAAGGGAAGAAACAAAAATTAATAAAATTATAGATGAAACAGGCACCATTACAACAGATACCAGAGAAATTTCACACAATTATAAAGACATACTTTAGGAATATATATGCCTCTAAGTTTGAAAATCTGAAAGAAACAGATGATTTCCTAAATTCATATGACCTACCAAAATTAAATAAATATGTGATAAATCATTTAAATAGACCTGAAACAAGTCAAAAATTCAATAAGTTATTTTAAAAAAAGGTCTCCCAGCTTAAAAAAAAAAAAAAAAAAAAGCCCAGGCCCAGATAGATTCAGTTGTGAATTTTACCAGACCTTCATGGAAGAACTAGCACCAATGCTTCTCAAACTTTCCAATAAAATAGAAAAAAAATAATTCTCCCAAACTCCTTATATGAAGCCAGCATCACCCTCATACCAAAACCAGGCAAAGACAGAACAAAAAATGATAATTACAAACCAAACCCCCTCAAGAACATAGATGCAAAAATTCTGAACAAATTATTGGCAAACAGAATACAAGAATATATCAAAAAGTTTATTCACCCTGACCAAGTAGGCTTTATCCCAAGAATGAAGGGATGGTTCAACATATGCAAATCAATAAATGTAATATATCATATAAATAGTCTGGAGGACAAAAAAATTACATGATCATCTCAATAGATGCAGAAAAGGCATTTGACAATATCAAACATCCTATCATGTTAAAACTATTATAGAAACTGTGACTAGAAGGAAAATATCTCAACATAATAAAAGCTATTTATGACAAATCTACAGCCAACATAATACTAAATGGTGAAAAACTCAAAGCTTTTCCAGTAAATTCAGGAACAAAACAAGGGTGTCCACTGTCCCCACTTTTATTTAATATAGTATTGGAAGTCTTAGCTATAGCAATGAGGCAAGATACACTCATAAAAGGGATAAAAATTGGAAAGGAAGAGATAAAATTACCACTATTTGAAGATGATATGATTCTATACATCATAGACCCTAAAATCTCTACCAGCAAACTGTTAGAGCTGATAACCACTTTTATTAATGTAGCAGGATAAAAATAAATACACAGAAATCAGTAGCTTTCCTGTATCCTAATTACAAATGTATGGAGAATGAAATCAGGGAACCTCTTCCATTCACAATTGCTTAAGAAAAAAAGTATCTTTTTTTAAAAAAAAAATTATTCATTTTTATTTATTTAGTTGAGAGTTACAGAAAAAGAAAGATGCAGAGAGAGAGAGAGAGAGAGAGAGAGAGAGAGAGAGAGAGAGAGAATGGGCGCTCCAGGGCCTGTGGCCACTGTGAATGAACACCAGATGCCTGCGCCCCCTTGTGCATTTGGCTAACGTGGGTCCTGGGGAATTGAACCTTGAACCAGGTTCCTTAGGCTTCACAGGCAAGCACTTAACTGCTAAGCCATCTCTCCACCCCAAAAAGTATCTTGGAATAAACTTAACTAAGGAAGTGAAGGAACTCTACAAGGGGAACTTTAAAATATTCAAGAGAGAAACGGCAGATGACACAAGGAAATGGAAAGACATCCCATGTTCTTGGATTGGAAGAATCAATATTTGGAAAATGTTAATCTTACAAAATGCAATATACACATTTAATGCAAGTCCCATTAAAATTCCAATTGCATTCTTCACAGGAATAGAATAAACAATGCTAAAATTCATTTGGAAGCACAAGAAATCTAAAATAGCCAAAACAATATTTAGCAACAAAAATAAGGCTGGTGGTATCACCGTACCTGATTTTAAGCTATAGTACAAAGCCATAGTGACAAAAACAGCATGGTATTACAGAAAGACAGACATGTAGATCATTGGAACAAAATAGAGGACCCAGATGTTAATCAAACCAGCTACAGCCATCTGATTTTTGGCAAAAATGCCAAAAATATTAATTGGAGAAAAGATAGCATCTTCAACAAGTTGTGCTGGGAAAACTGGAACCCTATATGTAGAAAGATGAAAATAAATTCTTGTCTTCCTCCATGCACAGGAATCAAATCCAAGTGTATCAGGGACCTTAATATCAGACCTGAAACTCTGAAATTGCTAGAGGAAAAGTTAGGGGAAACCCTTCAACATATTGGCATAGGTAATGACTTACTGAAAATAACTCCATTTGCTCAGAAAATAAAACCACTCATCAACTAATGGGATCTTATAAAATTACAAAGCTTTTGTATAGCAAAGGACACTGTGAATAGAGCAAAGAGCAACCTAAAAAAAATGGGAGAAAATCTTTGCCTGCTACACATCTGACAGAGGACTCATATCCAGAATATACAAAGAACTCAAAAACTAGAACAATAAGAAATCAAACAACCCAATAAAAATAATGGGCTATGTAAGTAAATAGAGAGTTCTCACCAGAAAAAATACAGATGGCATATAAACATCTAAAAAAGTGTTCTACATCCTTAGCCATCAAGGAAATGCAAATTAAAACTACCTTGAGATTCCATCTCTCTCCCGTCAGAATGGCTACCATCAAGAGCACAAATGACAATAAATGTTGGCGAGGATATGGTAAAAGGATTACCCTTCTGCACTGTTGGTGGTAATATAATCTGGTACAGCCATTGTGGAAATCAGTGTGGAGGTTCTTGAAAGAGCTAAAAATAGATTTTCCATATGATCCAGAAGCCATAGATTGTTACTAGAAAATTTTCAGTGCCTGAGATGGGATAACTTCCTGTGAGTCGTTGGCCAGGTAAGTCCCTGTTGCCTCCAGAATATTACAGTCTATTGCCAAGGCCTTGCTTCACCATGAGAAAGAGATGGTAAGACCCTATTGCTGAAGTCTTCACATGCTGACAGGCAGTCACTAATAAAACAAGCTGTTGCTGAGCAGAAAACCTTCTCCCTATAGCCCAGCCAAATGAAAGCTTGAAAAAGTTGCACTGGATGAAGTCTTATGGGAGGTAGAAGTCATCAGTGATGAAAACAGTGGACACTGGAAACCTCAAGTTTGTCCAGACAGGGCAACTGACTGAATGAGTGCAGTAGTGGCATGTCTGCTCTGGGGGCAACTGCTTTCTAATTGGACTGAATGCCCAATCTATGGGAGGGAATGTGTGGCTGGTACTGAAAACCTAACCAAAAGCCTAGGGCTGGGGTGGTCATGAGCCTTAGGAGTATAAAGCCTGCTCTTGTCTGGATAAATGCATATATTACCCCCACCAAATTGCCCTGAAAGCACTAGACTTAATGTTCATACTCATATATTAATGCTACTCTCACTTCTGGTTAGAGCAGCTTCTCTTTTCAGATGATGATCACCACTGGGATGACCCTAAAGGCAACACAGTGCTGAAAAGGAGGGACGGAGGAGTGTCCAGCACTGAAACATCTCACACCCTCCAAGTCTCAGAGTCCATTGCTAAAGAGATGGCAGAAAGAACTTAAGAGCCAAAGGAAGGGTACCACTCCTTGCATACAACTGTCCAGATAGAATTTGTCCTCAATATCAGGACCTCACAGTGCCTAGCAATACCCAGTCAAGACCCTCATAATAGACAAAAAAGATGATGACATCAAATTAAAAGAAAGACTAATGGAGAAAGGGAGGGGATATGACAGAGCAAAGTTATGAAAGAGAAAGTGGAAGAGGGGAGAGGAGGGAAATACCATGGTTTGTTTCTGTAAGTATAGAAGTTGTCAATAAAAAAATAGATTAAAAAATTAAATTAACTTTAAGAGAGCACATAGGAATGTACAAGTCTCATTTAGAATATGGTTTCTAAGCTAGGGTTGTAGCTTAATTATAGATTGGTTGCCTATGAGGTATGACCTCCTGGATTCAATTCCCAGAAAGTTATTTTTTTTGTTGTTGTTTTTGTTTTTTTTGAAAATGAAGGAAAGAATGGAATGTTTGTTGATTGGAGGAAATGAATGAAGACAAGAAGAAGAGACAGAGAGAAAGAAACAGAAATAAAGAGGGTTACAGAGAGAGAGAGAGAGAGGGAGGAGAGAAATAATGCTAGTACATGGGAAAGTCAGCACTGAGCAATCAGGTCGCTGATGCAAAAGGACAAATTCAAGGCCATCCTAGGCTACGTAGAGAGACCCTGTCTCAAAAATTGCATATAAGAAATATATAAATAAAGCTAGCCAAAGCAGAGTTGGTTTCTGATTACATAACTTCACACAGGGTTAGGACTTATGTCAAAGATAAGAACATTTTATGAAATAAGAAAAAGGAAGTAACTAAAACACATGGAAGAAATTTGAGAATATAATTTTATTATGGGCATTAGTTAAGTCACAGGAAAGTTTAAACAGACAATGAGGAAACCCAAGCCACACCAAAAGAGGGAGATCCAACCTTTTACAGACACACGCAATCACTATCTTGTGATGCACAGAAAAATATAACAGAAATATGTCTCATATGGTAGCTTAAATACACTGTCTCCCATAGCATCAGGGACTTAATTCCCAGCTGGCAGTGCTGTTCCAGAAGGTACTGGAACATTTGGAGGAGAAGCCTTTCTGGAGGAAGTGAGCTCCTGAGGACAGAGCACTATTGGAGACAACTGCCATACCTAAATGTGCTGACAGCTTAATTGACATGCCAAAGCACCTTGAGTCAAGATTGTTTATGATAGAAAAACCAAAAGAACATCCATGTTAGGGCAAGTTGAGGAATGCAACTGCTCTGATCTCAAATTAGATAAAATAAGTTAAATCTTAACCATAGTCCCTCAAACAGTTTACCATAGTTGGATAATTTCCAGCAAATAAGCTCTTTATCTTACAGCCACATGCTATAAAACCAAGGATCTTCTCTCAAGACCATCCATATTATGTCAAGATCATTATTTGTGATACATATGTAAGCTGTTTGTGATTCATGCATAAGCCTAAGGATAAAAACACAGTGGGTCAAAATTCAATGCCTCTGATCCTTTAGGATAGAAAGACTCTGCTTTACCCACTTCTGTATTTCGAATTGAGGTTTGTGAATTTCTTTCTCTAAGCCTCCCTCCTCCCTTGCCATCTTTCTGGACCTGGACATAGCAATAGCTCTTGCTTCAACACCCACCCTAGTCCCACTGGATCTTTCCTCTTCCTCCATGCTGGTGTGACAGTGTGAGGCAGCTTCCTGTTCATGCTATGTTTTCCTTCCCCACCATGATGAAACCCATTAAATGGTAAACCAATCAAAGCACTTTTTTTCTTTCTTTTTTTTTTTTTTAACCTTACTTGCTTTGGCTGAACATTTTGTCCAGGCAATGAGAAAGTAACTGATATATCATACATTTTGAACATGTCAGAAAAAAGAAAGGTACACAATTTTAACATATATGTGCTATAGATATGAAAACAGTGGACACTGGAAACCTCAAGTTTGTCCAGACAGGGCAACTGACTGAATGAGTGCAGTAGTGGCATGTCTGCTCTGGGGGCAACTGCTTTCTAATTGGACTGAATGCCCAATCTATGGGAGGGAATGTGTGGCATTCCCTGCTGAGCATGCATGAAGCTTGCTAAGAGAAATCATTATATAATTTTTTATTTTTAACAGATTATACCCTTTCCTTCTCTGATCCATTTCCCCAGGACCATACTCTGTGGTGTTATGGGTTTTACTGTGGGATCATGAAGGTGTCAGTTAGTCCCAGTGGGATAGTGGGGGACCATGCTTCTGGGTATTCCCATGCACTGTGGGGATCTTATAGTCTTTCTGCTCTCTTTTTCACAATGATGCCTGAGCCATGGCAGGTCTATTGGCAGTCTGATTTGCACTGAGTTCTTTGTAGCCTCTGGATTTCTGCTTTGATAGGTTGTGCTGGATAACTATATCTGCCACCATTACCCTAGAGCTGGTTGTCAGGTTAGCAGTAAGAGAAGTATTTATAGCAGCTGAGGGCTAGCCAGGAAGCAGCTAGTTTCCCTTTCAGTTCCAGCATGGTATCCCAGTGTCCTGTGACTAGAATATGTTGTGTCTTCAGCAATAGGGTCTTACCTTTTAGCTCTGGAAGGTAACCAAGTGTTTTGACAATGGCCTACAATGTTTTGGGGACATCATGGGTCTCCCTGGCTAAAAGTGCATTGTGAAGGACAACCCGACTCTGGCTCTGGGAGTTACCATCCAGAGTCCATTGTTTTAAGAAGGCTAAGCTCTTTCCACCTTCTGTCTGGAATTTCTCCCCTCCCTTTATTGGTAGTTATATCTTATAGAATGGTTGTCAGAATTAGGATATCTATGGGGACTAACTCACATTATCTTAACTTTTGAGTAATTCCTTCCCTATCCCTCCACTCCTTATACCTCCAAAATCCCCCACTCCCAATATTCTGTCCTCCCCTAGCTCAGCAGGTACCTCCTCTTCTGTCTCTCTGTCTCTGTCTCCCTGTCTCTCTCTCTCTCTCTCTCTCTCCTTCTTCTTTCTCCTGGTTTCTTTCTAGTTTTATGATAATATTTCTAGTGATGATTGTCATTTGCATTCATTGGTAATTGATTCCAGTTAGGAAACACAGATGAAAGTGTTCATTTGGCATTAGTATTTCTGTGCCTCCATGACTTCACTTAGAATGATATGTTTTCCCAATTCCATCCATTTACCAGTAATTTTATTGTTTCATTTTTTTCCTTACTGCTGAATAGAATTCCATTGTGTATATGTACCACATCTTCATAATCCATTCATAAGTTGATGGGGGTCTGAGCTGATTCTGGTTCCTAGATATTGTGAAAAGAGAACCCACAAACATGGGTGAACATGTATTTTTATAGTACAGAGCAGTTTTTAGGTAATACACCCAGAAGTCATATTGTTGGATCAAACGGTAACTCTATTTTCAACTTTTTGTAGTCTTCATACTAGTTTCCATAGTGGGTGTACAATTTTGCACTCCCACAAGTAGTGGATAAGGGTTTATCTTTCCCCACAGACTCACTAACATTTGTGGTCATTCAACTTTTTGATGAATGCCATCCTGACTGGAGCGAGATGAAATCTCAGAGTTTTGATTTGCATTTCCCTAAGGATTAAAGACATTGAACATCACCTGATATGTGTAATGTTCATTTGTATTTCTTCCTTTAAAAAAAAAAAAGGAAAGAATTCTCTGTTAAAATCTTTACCCTGCTACTGCTATTTGGAGTGGGTTGTTTGATTTTTTTAAATTGCTTTGGTTTTCAAATTCTCTGTAAATTTTAGATATTAGACCTTTGTCAGAGGCATAGCTGGTGAAAATTTCCTCCCATTTCGTGGGTTGTGTATTGACTCTGTTGATAGTTTGCTTACCTATACAGTAGCTTTATAATTCCAAGAGGTCACAGTGATTTAGTGTTGGTCTCATTTCCTGTGTTACTGGAGTCTTATTCAGGAAGTCTTTTCCTATGCCAACACACTGGTGGTATACTCTGTGCTTTTCTTTTAGTTGTTTTATAGTTTCAGGTCTTATATTGAGGTCCTTAATCCATTTAGAGTTGACTTTCATGCAAAATGAGAGAAGTGGGTCCAATTTCTTTTGTCTACATGTGGCTATCCAATATATCCAACATCATTTGTTGAAGATGCCTTCTTTTCTCCAGTCTATATTTTTGGCCCCTTTGACAAAGATGAGGTAGCTATATTTGCTTATTTGCTTGAATTTAGAGATGGTTATTCTATTGATCTGCATGTCTGTTTTTGTGCCAGTACCATGCTGTGTTAGTTATGATGGATTTGTAGAATATCTTCAATTCAGGTATGGTGATATGTCCAGACATGCTTCTTTTGTTGAGGATATTTTTTGACTATCTGAGGTCTTCTGTTCTTCCATATGAATTTGAGACCAATTTTCCTATTTCTAAGAAGATTGCTGCTGGGATTCTTATTGGAATTTCATTTAATCTATATAGCAGTTTTGGTAGGATGGTCATTCTCACAATATTAATTCTTCTAATCCATTAGCATAGGAGATTTTTCTATCCTTTCATATCCTCTTCTATTTCTTTCCTTGGTGTTTTTATGTTTTCATTGTACAGGTCTGTCATTTCCTTGGTTAATGATATTCAAAGTGTTTTTTTGAGGCTAATGAAAATGGGATAGCATCAGGTATCTCTTTCTACATAGGTTTATATTTTGTGTTTATATAAGAAGGCTACTTTATCAAAAGAATTTATCACTTTTAGAAGTTTCTTTGTAGAATCTTTTGGGTCACATATATAAAACATGATTATGTTGTCTCCGAATAGAGCTACTTGGAGTTCTTTCTCACCAATTTGTATTCCTTTTATTTGTTTCTCTTAGTTTATTGCTTGAGCTAACACTTCAGATACTATGTTGAAAAGCAATGGTGAGAGTAGGCATTCCTGTCTTGTTCCAGACCTTAATGGGAACGAATGTGGTGGTTTGATTCAGCTGTCCCCCAAAACCTTGTGTTCTGAATGCTAGGAACCTAGCTGGTGGCAATTTGGAAATTGAAGCCTCCTGGAGGCAGTGTATTGTTGGGGGTGGGCTTATGGGTATTATATCTGGCTTCCTCTTGCCAGTGTTTGGCACACTCTTCTGCTGCTATTGTCCATCTGATGTTGTCCAGAAGGTATTGCCCACCCTCTACTCATGCCATTGCTCATGCTATTGTTCATGCCATTTTCCCCTGCCATCATGGAGCTTCCCCTCAAGTCTGCAAGTCAAAATAAACTCTTTCCTCCAATAAGCTGATCTTGGATAGATGTTTTCTGACAGCAACATAAGTTGACTGCAACCATAAAATTGGTACCATAAGTGGGATTGGTAGAGCATTCTGGTCATAGTTGAAAGAACTAGGTGCAGTAAGAACTATGGACTGTGAGATTTGGTTTATGAATGGAAGTAAAAGCTTCATCTAGACTGGACAAAAGGTAGTTTGTGTAAAAGGCTTGCTGTTATACCCATGTCCTGAAAATTGATGTGAGCAGAAAGATATGGTACAAAAAAAATGAAAGCCTTTGGCTGAAACTGTTGCCCTGTAATTGTTTGGGAGATTATAACAATTGAGACTAGCCCAGATAATCTGCATTGTGGCAATAAGAATAATGACTATTTTGAAGTAAGAGGCCTGAATGATGAAGGCATGTCCTACTCTTCAAATTTGGATTTGTTTTCCCCCTGGATTAACAAATTGGTATACTAGCAGGTACTATAAAGTATAACAAGTGCAGAAAAGAGAGGGTCATTTAATTTGCAACTACCCCCCCACACACTTTTGGAGATGATCATGGGCAGTGTGAGGCAGGCTTGTTAGATTACCTGTGTGAAGGCCTGGTGGAGCCATGAGAATGAATGGTGACTTGCAGTGGAAACCCAGTGGAGATGCAGGACTATGGGATAGCTGCCAAGGTGAGCTGCCAGCACTGGATGAAGTTTTCCAGGATTGTGAGTAGCCTAGCTGGAGGGGCATTAGGTGTTTTCTTACAGTAATGTGAAGTTGACTGCAACAGGAAAACTTCAAGATTTTCCCCATTTAGTGTGATCTGGGCCTTAGGTGCTTTATAAGTATCCTTTGTTACATTGAGATATGATTTCTCCATACGAAGTCTCTTCAGTGTTTTGATTATGAAGGATCATCATATTTTTGTCAAAGGCTTTTCTGCATCTATTAAAATAATTATGTGATGCTTGTGTTTAAATTTATTTATGTGATAAATTACATTAATTGATTTCCATATATTGAACCATCATCCCTGCAAGGAAATGTACTTCATCAAGGTGTATGATGATTTTGATGTGCTCTTGAATTCGGTCTGCAAGGATTTTATTGAGCATTTTTATATCTAAATTCATTAGGGATATTGGTCTATAATTTTCTATTTTTTATTGGGTCTCTTGTGTGGCTTAGGTATTAGAATAATGTTGGCTTCATAGAATGAATTTGGGAGCATTCCCTCTTTTTCAGTTGTGCAAAAGAGTTTCAGGTTCAGAAGTGGTTTTAGTTCTTTAATGAAGGTTTGGTAGAACTCAGCTTTGAATCCATCAGGGCATGGACTTTTTATTGAGAGTTTTTTTTCTTTTTTTTTTAATTTTTAATTTTTAATTTGAGAGCGACAGACACAGAAAGAAAGACAGATAGAGGGAGAGAGAAAGAATGGGTGCGCCAGGGCTTCCAGCCTCTGCAAATGAACTCCAGATGTGTGTGCCCCCTTGTGCATCTGGCTAACGTGGGACCTGGGGAACCGAGCCTCGAATCGGGGTCCTTAGGCTTCACAGGCAAGCGTTTAACCGCTAAGCCATCTCTCCAGCCCTATTGAGAGATTTTTAATTACTTTGTCAATTTCATTGAAAATAATAGTTTTTTTTAGGTTGATTATCTTTCTGGGCTCAGCTTTAAAAGGTGATAAGAGTCAAGAAACTTATCTATTTCTACCAAGTTTTCCAATTTTGTGGAATATAGGTTTTTTGAAATTTGTCCTGATGATTCTTCCAATTTCATTAGTGTCAGTTATGATGTTTCCATTTTCTCTTCTAATCTTACTGATTTGAGTCTCCTCTTTTTTTTTCTTTCTGTGAAATTGGCCAGTGGTTTATCAGTGTAGTTTGTTTGTTTATTCATTTACTTATTTTGAAGAACCACCTCTCTGTTTCATCAATCGGCCCCTAGCTCAGGCCCAATTCAAAATGGCTTGTGGCAGCCCTACTCCAAGCCTCACTTGAGCTGGCCTTGCCTTCCCAGGCAGTTGCCCAGGTATGGCTCTATGTTTGGGTTGTGACCCCAACCTTATCCCTGAATAACAATGGTGTGTAGGCATGGCCCTGCTCCCTTCCTCTATTTCTTTGCCTATTGAGAATTTTTTAGTGATAATTATGCTCCATCTCACAATGGTTTGCAACCCATCTCCACTTCCTTATGTAGCTTGGTTCCTGGAATACTCCTAATGAATGTAATTCCTTCTTTAGACCACATGGTTCTGATAAGTCTCTAGTAGCACATTTTAGTTTTGAGATGATAAAGATGTGTTCTGTGTATAATACAATAAAAGTATATCTTTTCCTATTTTATGGATCTTAGAAGGACCTGCTATTCATTATAACGGAATAAGCACAATTATATAATTAAGAAACCATTCTGTAGTATATAAAAATTTCTGACAAGGTGAAATATTTTTAACATCTGCAGATTGCTGAGATTGAGAGTGACATTAAATTATTGAACTCCTGTAACTATCTGGGCTTGTGATTTTATTGGGATGCCCAGGAAATTCCTTACTATTTAGATTTGTTGGCAGTGGAATATGTGCCAGCAGAATTATTCCACCAGTATTGGCTTGTACACTCAGTTGACTTAGCAATTTGAAGATGGCATATGGTACAGTAGTGAGTAAGGACATGGAGTGAATGAAAGTACCCAATACATTATTGTTCTGGCATTTGATCAATACATGTACTATAGTATCTCATTTATAAATGATGAAATACTATATTCCATTCTTCAATGTATTGACATACTAAATAAGAAAATTCTTTTGGACAGTGTGGTCAGTGGAGTAGTTTCTGTGCAATAATTTCTGCAAACATATTATCTTTGGTGGCAAAGGAACTTTGCAAATGTGATTAAGGTCAGGGATGATGACATGAGAAATTGTTTTTGATTGCTCAGGTGTGCCTAGGTTTATCCTTGAAAACAGAGAATCTTTCTCAGTTGTGAGTACTGTGAGATGCTAAGAAGGTTGAAAGATATGCAATGCTTATGGCATTTCTTGAAGATGGAGTAATACTGCCACAAGTCAAATAATGGCCGTGGCCTCGTGAGGACAGAGGAGACCAGAGGTCATGGGATACATTATATCCAGAGCATCTATAAAGGAAATATTCCATTGATAACTTGACTTTAGTCTAGTCAGACCAAAGTTAGGCTTCTGATCTACAGAACCATAAAAAACAACAAAGTTCCATTAGTTAAATTACAAAATTTATAGTGAATAATTAGAGCACCAATAGATGACTAGCAGACCCAGTAATAAGATGATGAAATTGGGCTTATATTATGGCTTAGCAGTTAAAGTCACTTTCTTGAAAAGCTTGCTATCCTGAGTTCAATTCCCAAGAACTCACATGAAGCCAGAAACACCAAGTGACACATGCATATAGAGTTCATTGGCAGTGGCTGGAAGCCCTGGCATGAACATAACTCACACTCACTCTGCCTCTCTTTCTCTCTCTTCTTCTTTCTCTCAAAAAAAAAATTAATGAAAATATTTTTAAAATAAAGCCAGGGAAGACATTATTTACTCCACAAGATGCTCTTAGGTACCTATCAGTGAATGGTAGATAAAATAAGTTTATGGCCATACAAGGTAAATAAATGAAATAAAAAATGAGCAACAATTTCAAACTACAAGTAAAAAGGAGAGCAAATATATCTCCATAAAGTTTTCGCTCATGTGAACAACATGTGGTACAATTCTCTCTTGATCAGAAGTAGCAGTAATCACCTGCAGATCCCTGCCAGCCATCACCAGTGCAAAAATCTCTATATGCTTCAATGTACTATGCTGTTAAATTGTGGTGTACAAAAGGTTAGATGTATTCAATGCATTTGATCGTACAATTATATGATCAGGCTCCATCATAATTTGAGGAGCACTTGTACTTGCAAAGAAAGGCATTAACTGGATATGACAAACACACACACACACACACACATACACACACACACAAACTAAACATAGTAAGACAGTGCAATGGCTGTTTTTGTTTGTATGAAATTTTGTTGTATATATATATATATATATATATATATATATATATATATATAAGTATTGCCTCAAGAGATGAAAAATTATATGGAACATTTGTTAGCGCCAAGTTATTATTGGAAAATACAGGAAATAAATAAGTTATATAGAGAAAAAAACATATTTTAATATTATAAAATTATCCCATACTAGAAAATGAAATTCTAATATAACTAATATATGAATTTCAGCCCATTTTTAGTATGTGTATGTGATGTGAATCCATTTATATTGGCATGATCATATTGTGTAGGCCCATGTGTGTTGGGATGTATGTACATGTGTGTGTACATGCATGTGGAGTATAGTGGTCAAAGCCAGATGTCTTCTTCTACTGCTCTACCTTATTGTTTTACACATAGATTTCCATGAAACCTGGAGCTCACAGTTTTATGAGACTATATATAGCTAGCAAATCCAAGTATTCCTTCCGTTTGCACTTCCCCACTGCTAGGATGATAGGCACACACCAAAGAACCTGGCTTTTAATATAGGTGCTGGAGATTCCCACTCAGTTATAAATTTCTGTTATTTAAAGCTACTCAGCCTCTGGTATCTTGTTATGGCAGCATGAATTGGACTAAGATAATGACACATGTCCACACTCTAGAATCAGCCCTTCATAGTTGGCTTTTCATGTCTCTTCTCTACAATGCCCTTTGTGAATTGCTAAGCATTGATTTCATTGATTTCTTGTTAGTAGTATATTTAGTGCTTTATTTTTTTCTGGAAAGACTACTTTGTGCCCCCCCCTCCTTTGTTTTCTGTCCTTCATTTCACACTACCTCTGTTGTATGCCACCCAGAACCTTCATTGACAAATGGAGTCAAGGACAAGGAACATGCTTCAAATTACATGTGAGAAAGATGTCATTTGACACTTGCTGCTGAAATTAGCCCACTTTCCAAATCTCTTCACTCAAATGATGTTTTGCTCTGCTTTATTATCTCTACTTTAAATTACTTTAACCTTCACCTCAAAGTGCTCATCTATCCAACATGTCTGTAAACATCTTGAAAACAATGTTATGATGAATTAAATTTTTTATTGTAACACATCATGAAATTCAATGGGTATGGCTATACTAATGCCCCAGTGTTGTTTGTCACAGGTAGGTTTCTAGGACAATAAGGCAGCTATGTCCAAAACAGCATTCCTAACCAGTAAAGCAATCTCATAATTGAACCACGCAGATACAGTCGAAGGCTAATCCTATTTTAATTATTTATCTTTTTGTTATATTCAGTGTACAATGGGCTCTAGGGAATTTACCTTCCATGTCTCTTGCATGCAAAGAAACACTGAGGATGCCTTTTTATTTCGTTTTTTCCTATTTTAATTTTAACATTAACAAACAATGTCCTCAGGATAATAATTGCTCATAATTGCAACACTCATGGCAATATCTTATTGAATAACTCTCTTTGAATATATTTTGAGCCATAACAGAAAAGCCTCATTATATTTTGTGGATTTTCTTATTTACAAAACACTTTTTCAGATGTGAACTTGTTCGGTTATTTCTATAAGAATCTTCAAAGGTAGAAAGAATCAAGAATTTTACACAAAATCACCAAATGCATGGTGAATAGTAAAAGGAGAATTCAGAGTACTTATAATAAGGAAACTCTTAATCATTTCTTAATTTCATTCTATTTACACTCAATCATCAAGTTCTTTTTATATTTCTTTTAAAATACCTTATTATCTTTTATTCCTTTCCAGTTCTTTCATCAACCCTGCATTTAACATATAATCAACTCATAGACAGACTGGTATACTTACTCATCTGCTTCTCTTTCGCTTATGCACCCAAGCTGTAACTGCATACCACAACCAAATTTACCTGCAAGGGACCACAGCTAACATATGAGTGCCTCAGCCCAATGCTCCTAGGACTCCAATAGCCTGAACTCCATACAGCTTCCCTTCCTTCCACCTTCTGAGAACTCTGGGATACACTGTTTCATCCCAAGAGTTAGATTTTTGTTGTTGTTGTTGTTTTGTTTTTTGGGTTTTTTGTTTGGTTTGGTTTGGTGTTTTGAGGTAAGATCTTACCTAGAATTCACTATGTAGTCTCAAGGTGGTCTCGGACTCACAATGGTCCTCTTACCTCTGCCTCCCAAGTTCTGGGATTAAAGGTGTGTGCCACACACCCAGTTAGAATTGATTTTTTTATTGGGGCTGGAGAGATGGCTTAGCAGTTAAGGTGCTTACCTGTGAAGCCTAAGGACCCATGTTCATCTCTCCAGATCCCATGTAAGCTAGATGCACAACAGTGAGGCACGCACCAAGAATCATATGCCCACTAGGTGGTGCAATCATCTGGATTTCTATTGTAGTGGCTGAGGCCCTGACAAGGCAATTCTCTCTCTCTCTCTCTCTCTCTCTCTCTCTCTCTCTCTCTCTCATTCTCTCTCTCATAAATAAAAATAAAATAATTATGTTGGCTTAGGGCTGGAGGAATGGATTAGCTGTTAAGGTTCTTGCTGTAAACCTAAGGACCTAGATTTGATTCCCAGTACCCAAATAAGCCAGATACACAAGGTGGCACATACATCTGGAGTTCATTTATAGTGATTGGAGGCCCTGGCATACCATTATTTTAATTTTATTAAACAATTCTGAAAACTCTATCATTTAGAAAATTTTATTACAAGAAGTAACAAGACAATGAAGTTAAAATGTATCTTTTCAAATTAAACTACATTAGTAGTCATCTGGGGACGTAGCTCGGTAGTAGAGTGCATAACTAGCATGCATGAGACCTTGGGTGTGATCACTAGCACTTCCAGAAAAATAAAAAATAAAAATAAAAATAAACATCTAAAGCACACTAGCCGTCAAGCTGGATGAGTGGACTCTACTTTGACAGTTACGTATTGTAATGCCAACAAACATGCTCAGAATGAGTGCATGAAAGGGGAACAGAAAATGAAGAAAAAGTAGTACCTGATATAGTGAAATATGAGTTTGGGTTGTAAAATCGACCAAACTAGGGAAGATATTAATCAACATAATAAACATAAAAAGTTATCAGTGGATAACAAGATGCTTTTCAGCATATTCAAATATTACTTTGCTACATCAATCTGCTCACCAATTTTTAGCACCATAGAATTGTAATGATATATTTCTTCTAGCCCCCATTAAACTTTTATAAGCTCAGTGATCCTCGATAATGTACATAGTCATTGGTTTACCAATTGCATATTTTTACATTCTATCAGTAAGCATATTTTACATTTACTAGCAATAACTCTAAATATTTCAGTAGCTCACAGTCCATTAGATACAATTAGTATAAAATGTCTGCAGATGACATGATAAAAAATTAAGTTATTATCTAATCAATCAAAGAATATTTCAAGGAGAGCAGAAGTGGATAATAATAGTTGCATGGTGGTGAGTGAAGAAGGCAGTTTACAAAAACAAACATGGTTGATTTTTTTCTGCAACTGCAGATGGGAGCACTAGAATACCAGGCCTGTCCTTAGATCATGATTCACACACGAGGTGCCCCTTTGTAGCAGTGAGGTAATAGTGATGTGTTCCACATGACCCCCGCCTCCTCGTCTATCCCTGGGATTCATTACAGTAACCTACGTAGAATAATATGCATACCATAATCTATATGCATGTGCCTGCACTATCCTCCTGGTTGATCTCTTTTATTTCATTCCTGTCTGCACTAGATAGCTATTTCAATCAAAATAAATACTTCACAGTGACCTCTGCACAAATCTTTTGCTACTCCAAGCTTACTCCCTTTGTTCTAGCCACAGTGACCTACTTCCTGACTTAGAACAGGTGGCATGCTGGCCACATGGGTAGGGTGTTATTTATTTCCCTACATACCCATGAAGGGTTTCTTACCTTTCAAGCCTGTATTCAATTTTCTACCTTTGTACCTCTAGTCATCTTTTGCATCCCCAATTTATCCTGCTTGCTATCCCATATACTCTCTATATCCTAAAATTGTAGCAATGTTTTATTTTATTTTCCTATTTATGCTATTCTCCATCTTTGCTAGAGTTTAGATTATACAAGGGAAAGTACTTTTATTTTGTCCACTGATGTACTCTAAGTCTTAAACAGTATCTGGAAGGAGACCCTCACTATATATTTGATAAGTATAATATGTAGAAATTGTCTGTGAACTTATTGACTCCATATTAAGATTTCATGATGCTAGTTACACAAATATCTGTCCTCAGAAAAATGTCCTATTTTTCTTCTACATGCAACATTTTTAGAGTCCTAGTTTTTCAAGTGTTCATTAAGTGGCTTTTAACTTTTTAAGTTAGCATATAAAGCAATGAATTTCAAGATGGCACTTTCATACACATATGCCATTATACCTGTTTTTATTAATCTCCTTCCCCCACAGTACCCCTTTTCCCCAGCACTCCTCTTACTGATGCCCTTTCTCTCCTGTAATGATACATACATCCAATTACCTTCTCTTCCTCCTACTCTAAGATTTCTTCCTTCCTTCCCAGAGACCCTTTTCTGTTTTCATGTCACACTCCCAATGTATGCATTTTAATTTAGTTTACACAGTATAGAGAGTTAATAAAATGGCTCAGTACATGAAGTGCTGGAAAGCCATGCAAGTGTGAAGACTGAAGTACAGACCTCCAGTACCCCCCCCCCCAAAAAAAAAAGTCAGGTGGGTGCCGTGGCCTGCCTGTAATCAGCATGGGGAATGCAGAGACAGGATATTCTCAGGAAAAGTTGGTTAGCTAGACTAGCTGAATCAATGAGCTCTACATTCAAGTAAGAGACCCTGCCTCAGTAGATTAGGATGAGAGCAATGGAACTACATCAGTCATCAACTACTGGCTTCCAAATGCACATCAACATACATGCACACACTTGTTGTCATACACAAACACACATGCATGACACCTGGTACACATGCACATATGGAGAAAAATGCAGTCTATCAATTTTGTGAACCTAAGATCTACCCATTCACAAGATATGCAAAATTAGAATTAGGGAAGATGCTTTATAGAAGGACCTAATTATCGTGTTTTTAAATCTAAATGCATTGTATTACTGAATGCAATGAAATATATGCTACAAAACATATTATATACCATATTCTAGATGTTGATACATTTCATCTTATTAGAGTTGGTAAGACTTTGTTGAGATGAAAAATTAGTGCCTTTCCCAGCCTGACGTGTATCTAGTAAGGCTTACCCACTAGTCCAGAGCAGGTTCTGTAAGGCAGACATAATTTCTTATCTAGTATACTTCTGGTGTTCACAGTCTTCAGTGCTCCTCCTAAAAGCTTGTATTGTTCCATGATGTATCCTAGCATTCCTTTTTCTCCAATGCTGGCTCTGTTCTTCCATACTCTCCTTTGTAGTAAAATTCTCTTTGTACTCAGTTGTCTCTTTTCTCTCCACAAACTTTCACTTTCTGTGACTCAGACACACGCTACAATGTGTGGTCTTACTTTTACCTTGTACTCTCAAACTACGTGGAACACAAACTCATTTCCATTAGGGTAATGTCTTTGAGGCGTTAACATAGTTACCTTTCTGGTAAACAAATATCTTCTCTATGTACTTGTTGTTGTTGGCTTGTTTGCTTGCTTTGGTTTACTGAGACAGGATCTTGGTATATAGAACAGACTAGAACTGATGCTACCACAATCCTCCCTCAGCCTCCTGGGCTCTGGGATTGTAGATGTGGACCACCCCACTCCTTTTTTTTTTTTTTAAATTTTTTTTCATTTATTTATTTGAGAACGACAGACACAGAGAGAAAGACAGATAGAGGGAGAGAGCGAATGGGCGCGCCAGGGCTTCCAGCCTCTGCAAACGAACTCCAGACGTGTGCGCCCCCTTGTGCATCTGGCTAACGTGGGACCTGGGGAACCGAACCTCGAACCGGGGTCCTTAGGCTTTACAGGCAAGCGCTCAATGGCTAAGCCATCTCTCCAGCCCCACCCCACTCCTTTAAGTCATGCTTATGGCGATACAATAATAGTTCAAAAGATGTCTTTAGCTCAATTCACCAGTGATACATTTTCTTAGAGTGGTCATGATGCTATAGAGATATAAATGATAAATATATATTTATCTATTTATGCATATATGTTACATATCTTTATATTTATATTATGTAGGGTTGCATTCTAGTATGTTTTTATCTCTTTATACTGCCAAGTTATTAGATGTGAAATTTTGTTTAACCTACTCAATCTTTTCTAGACCACATGAATGTTTTTATTATCTGTGACTTTACTAGAAACAATAATAGCAATTCAAACTTTTATATAGCCAAGATATTTACTAATATTATATTAAATAATGACAATATAATTCTCAAAATTTAGAGGACTCTTCTGGATCTTGTCAACATTTCTTTTTCTTGACATTTCTATAATCATTCTAAAATTTGGAATAGACCTCTGGAAGAAAGCCCAAACCCCACAAAAATGAACAAAATAAGTAATAATACATGTATTAGTCATGAGAAGAATCTGCCTTATGCGTATTCCAATGAATGAAACTCTTATACTACAATACAAACGACTTTCATATGCATGGAGTTAGGAAGAAAATCTACTCTTACATTGAATGATTCAAAGAATGTTTTTCTTTCTCTTGTTAGTAGAAGATACATAATCATATGCAGACAAATATGGTTCAACAAAATGAAAGCCAGATTGCAGTAGTATATGGGATTATAAATTGTATTATTTGAAATACTATACATAATGACTATAAGTAATTTAAGATAGACTTTTCTTCCTTTTTCTTTTAACTCCTTCATTGTTTGTACATAATACATATACATCCTCATATTGACATTTTTTGCCAGAATAAAAGTAACAAAAATAAGATAATAGCAGATGTGTTTTACATATAAGTGGTCATCTTATGACAAAAGGAAGTCGAGATCCCTATACAACAAAAAAGATTAGGAAGCAAAATACAAGTGCTATGTTCAGAATATCCCAAGAGGTGTGTGCAATGACAGTGCACCCATGATACAGCTTACTCAGTTTCCTTCATGATGCCTAGCTCCTATTCATCCTTCGGTGAAGAATGAATAGTAAGAAATAAGAAATCCAAATTGGCCGAGTGTGGTGGCGCACGCCTTTAATCCCAGCACTCGGGAGGCAGAGGTAGGAGGATTGCCGTGAGTTCGAGGCCACCCTGAGATGACAGAGTTAATTCCAGGTCAGCTTGGACCAGAGTGAGACCCTACTTCGAAAAACCAAAAAAAAAAAAAAAAAAAAGAAAGAAAGAAAGAAATCCAAATTGTAATTATTTTTCACAATAACAATGCTAACTAAACTCAGAATAGCAGCTTCATTGACTAAATGTTAAATGTTTCAAGAGAAAAAGGCAACCTTAACTTTTAGTAACCCTCTAAGTAGGGCTTACAAATAAAGGCCAAGTCTGCAAAGAAAAGAAAAATGTTTTACTCTATTTGCAAGGATACTGGGTCTCAACCTGCACTTAACGTGGAATTAACAAGAAAGGATGGCAAACAAATGCCACTGAGAATGCCCATGGACATAAGGCAGCTATTTGAACCATGTTCTTTCTAATATATCAAGCTATGAAAAACCACTGGAAATAAAGCTTATAACATCTCATGCAACAGAAGTGCTAAATTAATTTTGCATTTGTTAGAATTTTCATGTCCTTGCTCCTAACACACAATTTTAGAATACTTAATAAGTACAGCATGTCATTTAGAAAAACAAATAAAAACATATACCCAGTCTTTGTAATTTAATGTTTTTTTTTTGTTTTTTTTTTTTTTTGAAGTAGGGTCTTGTCCTAGCCCAGGCTGACCTGGAGTTAGTTCACTATGTTGTCTCGGGTGGCCTCAGACTCATGGTGATCCTGCTACCTCTGCCTCCCAAGTGCTGGAATTAGAGGCATGTGCCACCGTGCCCAGTGCAATTTAATTTTTAACATGAAAAATATTCAGATATAAAGTTTGCACTAAATCTGTTTTTTTACTAGCTATAATTTACATAATCAAGGTTTTCTTAAAGATAGGTCCTTAGGTAAATGATCTGTACAAACTTACAATAGTGTTTATTCCAAATATTTTCTTCCTATTATGACATATAACATAACTGTTTTCTGAATGAAAGATGTATGTTAAGGCTTATGGTGTAAACACTTTAGAAGGAAAACAACGTAGTGAAGAAATTACTATTCACTTAAAATATGTATCATCATCTCATAATAAGTTCCTGAACTATCAAATTTACATGTAAAATACATTTACATCTTAAGTTTCTAGAAAAGGCACAAGTTTATGAAAAAAAGCATCAAAATTTTAAACCCACCAATTTATTGACAAAGCCATTACTTTTTATTAGAAACAAATAATGCTTCTCAAGATGCTGGCAACAAAGGCACATTATGAAACACTTATCCATGAAGTGTATTTCTCCTTTCTGTTTTATTCCAGTAGGAGGAGGAATACTTCCTTGGCTATGGGAAGGAGATGCATTCAATGGACTATGTAAGCTGGTCTCCTTGTATACAAAGAGGTTGAGATAAGAGGATTGCTATGAGGTTGAGGCCATCCTGGGGTTACAGATTGAATTACAGGAAATCCTGGGCTAGAATAAGACCCTACATTGAAAAATAAATAAATAAAACTATTAATCAAAATACAGTATTTGATAGGAAGTATTTTGCAGATTTTTGTCTTGTCAATGTCAAATCAACTCAGCCAACATAGCAAGACCAATTTTAGTATTAAATTATGTTATTTACACAGCATTAGTCATTTTGACATTGTGTAGACACATTTGCATACTAAGATGCGTAATTGAAATAACTGCCTAGATTCTATTGTTTATTAGATTCTGTTGTCTGATTAGCCATATAAATTATTCCATTACCTTTGTAACACTAATATATAAATTTACTTGCAATTTTTTTTAAATGTTGTACCAGAGATGATATTAATATTCATTATAATTTTAATTTATCACTGCATATATATCTACCTAGTAATCATTATCCCTAAATGGTTTATTTTGAAAATTTCAGGTCTAAATTAACAATGGAGAAAATCATTTATGCTATTGAATGAGGCCAAAACCTTAATGAACTTTTGGCAGGGTTTTCATTCATACTTTTATTTGCTTGAACAATTATGACTTATTTTTATATTGTAGAATCTCAGTTACTGTTGCTATATGAAAATCTGAGCTATAAATAAGACAAGAATGTTTAATTTCTAAATGTCATGTTGTTTGCTATAAAATTCATTATGTGACATTCTGTTGCATACTCACCTTCTTAATGTCATTTGTATAGACTAATTTAATCAGATTCTTTAAAGAACCCAGAACATTAACTTGAATGTCATTAATGTTAGCTGTTACAGTAGAATGACAGGACCTAATGGGTTGCAATTTCATAAAATTATATATTCTCCAACATGCCAACATGTCCACACTTAAGTAATGTATTTTGATGCTTGCTTCAGAAAATACTCATATTTAGGAGACTAAAACAACATAATAGGACAAAAGTTGGAGATCAGACAAACATGAAAAATGTTTTGTTTTTTCTTACATAGATTTTATATCTCATGGAATTATGTACTGTCCTGGTTGAATGTCAGAGTCATGGCTGATATATGGGATAGATTAAACCCAGGAAAATGTGGTTTCATATGGCTCTGTGATAGTTTGAATGGTAAGTTTCCCCCATTATCTTTATTATAGCCATCTTCTCCAGGATGGTACTGTTGGAAGATATGGTGGTTTGATTGACAGGGCCTAGTGAAAGATCCTTAAGCCACTAGGGTCATGCGCTTGAAGGGGATTATGAGATGCTTTTCTCTTCTGTCACTTTGCATCTTGGGTGCTGAGGTATCAGTTTGCTTCACCATGCACTCCTTTGCTGCCTGCCTGCCATCCCCATCAAAGACCCAGTCTCAACCTGAAATCTGCAAAACCCTTAGCAAAATTCATTTCATCTTTAAATATTGGTTATCATGTTGCAATAATGTGATGCTGACTAAAACAACATGCTATCAAAATTTACTTTATTCCAAGATCAACCATTGCAAAATTATATTATTGCCAATTTTCAAATGGGCATTAATAAATAAGGAACTATAGCAGTAATCACTAGCATGTGCTACTTATATGAAAACACTTAACTTAGTTACCTCATTTTACTATCTCAGAGAAACAAAACAATTTGCATGACACAAATTAAGCAGCAAGAAACTCTGAAAGACTAGTACATTTGTACAACTTCGGAGGTTGAGATCTAAGAGAATGATCCAAACTCCGGCTGCATGCATGATACTAGAATAACCATGAATGAGGCCCAATATAAAATAGTAAAGCTTTTAAGAACATGAGTTTTTTTTTTTTTTTTTTTTTTTTTTTTTTTTGGCTTTTTGAGGTAGGGTCTCACTCTAGCCCAGGCTGACCTGGAATTCACTATGGAGTCTTAGGGTGGCCTCGAACTCCTCCTACATCTGCCTTCCGAGTGCTGGGATGAAAGGCATGTGCCACCATGCCCAGCCTAAGAACATGAGATTTTTATATGTGATTGTTGTTTCAACTCCATTACTCATCTGTCCCTTGTAAACTTGCAGATGGCAACTTTGTATTATAGTGCCATAACATTAGACATGCCTGCAGCTTTGCAATGAAGCCCACTCTGAGTGGATTCACTTGGCACTAATATATCTTCATCAAACTATATTTCTTTCTTTGTTACCCCTAGAAATTTAGAGGTGCCTCCAAAAAGAGGAACATATGTGATAATTTTGTAAAACCAAGCTGGTACCCAGGGATTCATTATAAATGACAGGTTTTGCACAGGATCTCCAAGAAGGGTTTCAAACTGGTGAAACCTCCATTCAATGTAATCAGCATGAGTAAACCTTAACCTTTTCTCCTGATCAAAAGCTCCCGAAGTATCTTTACTTACAGTATTCACTTAGAAAATGTACACATATAAATTATTTCTCAGCTCTTTTGTGGTATAAATGCTCCACAACTCAAAAATATTGTTCTGGAGCTGGGAAACAAGTTAGAACCATATCCAAAACATCAGCACACTCTCCAATATAAAGCTACCATCAGCCATGGGCTACAAGAGAGCCTACACCTATGAAACTCTATAAAAAAAGTAAGGGCTATCTCATTTGTCTTGGTGCTAACTTACTCTCCGTTGGAGAATCTGCTTCTCTTTTTCAGATAGATGCAGATCCTAAGGAGAGAGCCACCCATCATACCTCAAAAGGGCCCCGGCTGAAACTAAGGAAAATTGGTGAAAGAAGCAAGGGTGCTGTTTTACTGATGAACCAGATACCAGCACAAGGGGGAAGGAGACCAACACAAAGAAAAATCAACGCCTACCAAATCAGAGATCCAGAGCCCCAGAGGCCCCCAACACCTCATCACTGACGCAGATCAAAAATGAACCCAACATGGCTCAGGGAATTTTGCAGAAGAGGGGGTGGAAAGAATGTCAGAGCCACATGTTGGGTCATGATATACAGGCCATTTATCGTACCAATAACTGTGGGATAACTCCACAATGCACAACTCATATACCTCAATAAGGAGGGGCCAATGGGGAGGGGGTAGGTCACGGATGAGCTTAATAATGGTACCAAATTGCCTGTACCTCCAGAATAGAAAACTAATTAAAAAAAAAAAAAAACCAAATTAAAAAAATATATTGTTCTTAGCCAGGTGTGGTGGTACATGGCTTTAATTCCAGCACTCAGCAGGCAAAGTAGGAGGATCATCATGAGTTCAAGGCCACCTTGAGACTACATAGTGAATTCCAGGTCAGCCTTGGCTAGAGTGAGCCCCTACCTAAAAAAAAAACAAAACAAAACAAAAAAAACCCTATATATATGGAGGGGGGGAGGTATTGTTCTTAAACATCTGGGAACAATGCCTTTGAAATAGAGCTATCAGGAAAGATAGGTCTCTTATTCCCTAGTCTCTGTGGATGCATAGGAATTGTTAACTGACAATGAGCAAACACAGGCCCTATTCATGCTGCCTTCCCCTCCCACTAAAATAATATCCTCTACTGCATTTCTTTTTTTTTTTTTTTTCTTGTTTTTTCTAGGTAGGGTCTTGCTGTAGCCCAGGCAGACCTGGTATTTACTATGGAGTCTCAGGGTGGCCTCGAACTCATTGCAATCCTCCTACCTCTGCCTCCCAAGTGCTGAGATTAAAGGCATGTGCCACCACACCTGGCTCTCAACTGCAATTCTATGGGATACACCAGATCTTAAAAATATTCCCATCTTTCTCTTAGTTGAAGAAGAATTGAATTCAACACTTGTGGCTTTCTTGCAATAGACTTGAAAAAGTCTCTTTGTCCTTTACAGAAAATGATCAGTACATTTTTTTTCTCTTCTGTACTTGCTAACATTGACACCATGAAGTCTGTGACTTGATTATTTTTCTCTTTGATGTACAGAAGATATACCCCAGGAATAAATAAATTATGAAGAAGAAGATTCCACTCAGACAGGGGTTGAGGCAGTTCAGTCATGACCTTAGTTCTCCAGAAAGACCTACATCTCAGTGGATGATGACTGACATGCAGTAGAAAAGTCAAATGATAAGTCTTTTAAATCATGTGCTTCAGTCCTCCACAAAAACAGAAATAGTACGTCATAGATGTAGATATGTGGAGAGAAATAGAGATCATAGGAATAGTTATATGCATATATTTCTGTCACATATATGTCATATATATGGCATATGTACAGAAATAATAGAAATTGAATCTTATGATTATGGAATTCCACTAAGCCCCACTATCTGCCTTCTGAAAGGTAAAAAATCCCATCCAAATCTGAAACCTGAAATCAAGGGAGACGTAGATGTGAGTTCCAGCATTGCCTACAGATGAACAAACCACAAGATCTGAGGAGAGAAAATGAAGGCGTGGGCCCAAGCACAGACAGCAGGAGTTTGTCTTTCCTTCACTGTTTCTACTTGGGCCATTGTTGCAGTCCGGTTAGCATTGCTGGTAGAAATCACCCAACCAAGAGTAGCTTCTGGGAAAAAAAGGTTTATTTTGGCTTGCAGGCTCGAGGGGAAGCTTCACAATGGCAGGGGAAAACGATGGCATGAGCAGAAGGTGGACATCACCCCCTGGCCAACATAAGCTGGACCACAGCAACAGGAGGGTGTGCCAAACACTGGCATGGGGAAACTGGCTATAAAGCCCATAAGCCTGCCCCCAACAATACACTCCCTCCAGGAGGCATTAATTCCCAAATATCCATCAGCTGGGAACCTAGCATTCAGAACACCTACGTTTATGGGGGACACCTGAATCAAACCACCACAGCCATCAAAAAATTAGATGATTTGTGCTCACAGTGGTAAGTGTAAAACAGTACATTTTTTTAGTTCTCTTTCTTTCTCTCTTCACATATATATTCATATTTGTATTATTGTGATTTTCTTAACTCCCATTTCTCACCCTTATCCCCCTTCCACTCCTGTTGATCCCACTCTTCTTCCCAACTAGTCTTTCTATTATATTTCATCTCTTTCCGTAGTGGATTTTGCAGAAAACCACAGCTTCTGCGTGTCCATGATTGGAATAGTCATGCCATATGCAAAAGAAGGCTTTTCATAGAACTCTTCCCCATCATCTGGCTCTTATAATCTTCTACTTCCCCCTCTGCAATTTTCCTTTGGCCTTGGAGAGGATGAAATAGATGTCCTGTTTAAGGCTGAGCATTCTTCAATCACTTATTTGCAGCACACTGGCCAATTATGAGTCTCTACTTTAACCAACACCCACTACAAACAGAAACTCCTCCGTCCACGTCTGAGAGTAGGGTTAGTATATGAGCATAAATGTAAATACTTACACAGTAGTTTGAGTACATGTCCATTAAGCCAAGTCAGCAGCAGATTCCTCCCTAGGACCTGTAATTTACTCAGCCGTAGGCTTGTGACCAAATACCAAGCGTGTATTCCCTTCCATAGATAAAGCATCAAATTCAATCAGAAATCAATTAGGTACCCCCAAATAGTCATGCCAATATTTCACTAGTGTATCTTGTCTGGCAGGCAGGTGTTGTGGTACATAGAGTCCACAGCTTGTTAATACCAGTTATGACTTGTTCTCCCCAAGCAGGCTATACAATACCTTGCTGACATTATGAACATTTACCACCAAAGAGGAAGATTCTAGCTCAGTTCCAGCTTAATTTCTCTGTGTTCTGTAAACAAAATGTATAGTTTCTTCAGCAACAGGATCTTGTTCATGTTGTTCTTGTGAGAGCCAAGAGCAATGACAATAGCCTGTATTGTTTGGAAGCTTCTGGGGCCTTCCTGATCTACAACTGTTAGGGAGGTATCCCATATCTGGCATGGGATTTGGGTTTAAAAACCTACGACGTCTATGTGAAGGATTATCAAGTCATATAGCATACTCACACAATATCTTTTCATATTTGTTTTAGCTGTAGTTATCTTATAAAACAGTGAGTTTTTGTGGCATTTTATACATCTTTACTTTGGGGTGAGCCTCATTCATTCTCATTTCCCCCATTCTCCCAGCTCTATCCCCATTTGAAAATTTCTAACCCTAGGGTTGCCCCCATTTACTTTCATAAAATATGTGTATTACTACCCCTCATTAGGACCTCCACCCCACCTCTTATGACTCCTCTGTCTATAGATGCTCCAACTTAAACATAGAAATTGGAGCAGTTGGAACTAGAATCTTCATGTGAGAAATAATATAGCGTATTTATCATACTGATCCTGGGTTACTTTATTCAATATAATATTTCCCACTTACGTCCATTTTCCTGAAAACCTCACTTTTCTTTAGTTCTGAATAGAATTCCAGTGTGTATATCTGCCACATTTTCATTATCTATTCAACTGATGGACATTCAGGTTAGATCTATTACCTAGATATTCTAAATATAGCTAGCAATGAACATGGATGTGAAGATATCTCTGTCATAATGTATAGAGTTTGGGGGGTATGTAAGGGAAGTTGTATAGATGAGCCAAATGGTAATCTTATCTTTAGCTTTTGGAGAAACCATCACAATGATTTCTATAGAGCCTACAGCAATTTACATTCCCACCAACAGTGAATAACTTACTGAACCTACTTATTCATTCAAATACATACCTCTTCTGAAACGTCCTCTTAGAAATGTTTTTCTAGGGTTGTAGAGTTGGTTTAGTGGTTAAAATGCTTGCCTGAAAAGCCAAAGGACCAAGGATCAATTCCCCAGGACCCATGTAAACCAGATGCAAAAGGTGGCCCAAGCATATAGAGTTGCTTTACAGTGGCAGGATGCCCTGCCATGCCCATTCTTTCTCTGTTTCATTCGCTCCCTCTCTGTGCCTCTTCCTCTCTCTCAAACTCAAATAAATAAATAAATAAAAATAATATTAAAAAGAGAAATGTTTCCTAGATACATATGCACAACTTAAATCAGTCAACTTCACATACAAAATTAACCACCAATATCTTCACTATAAGTTTCACCCTCTGCCTCAGGAAGTAGTCATGCACTACATGGAAAGACACATCAGGAGATGGATGGCAAGGTGTGGTTCCACCAAAGAAGTTCAGATTGTTTAGAATGATCATTAGCATGTTGATGGTATGGAAAGTGTGCAGAATTAACTAAGTACTTTGAAGAGGAAGGAGAGCACATTTATGTCAGTTCATATATAGAGGATCACACGATAGTAAGTACAAGAGTTTAGATGATTCAAACTTTCAGCCAGAAAGGAATTAACATTGTCATGCAAAAATACTGTATCCATAATACAGAATATTGTATCCAAGAAGACAGATGACCAGCACTGATGTCCAAGAGGACACTGAGAATGGCAGTCTTGTAAACCTTCAATACACATTCTGCAAGAGTATGACAAAGTACTAAAAGAAATTTAAGTCTGTACATTTGCCTAAAGCAATGTTTTGAAGTGACTGACAACTGCTTAATCTAGAAGATACTGAGATACCATTCATTTAAAAAAAAATCATTATTTCTATGGCTGGGGATGTGGTTCAGCAGTTAAGGTACTTTCCTGAAAAGCCTAGGGACCCGAGTTTGATTCACAAGTACCCACGTAAAGCCAGATGTACAAAGTGGCACATGTGTCTAGAGTTTGCTTGCAGTAGCTAGAGGCCCTGGCATGTTCATTCTATCTCTAACTCTCTCTCTCTCTCTCTCTCTCTCTCTCTCTCTCTCTCTCTCTCTTGCTCTCTTTCTCTTTCTCTTTCTCTCTCATAAATAAATAAACAGGGAAATAAGAAAGCTCAACAAAACCATAGATCAATTAGAACCAATAGATATCTATAGAACATTCTACCCCAAAACCACAAGTTACACATTCTTCTCATCAGCCTATTGAACCTTCTCTAAAATAGATCATATACTGGGTCTTAAAGACTGTCTCCATATAATTAAGAATATCAACATATTTCCCTGCATGATATCAGATCACAATACTTTATAGCTAGAAATTAACAACAAAAGACATGCCAGGAATCCAACCAGCTCCTGGCAAATGAACAGCACACATTTAGTCAATAAATTTGTAGTGGATTAAATAAAAAATGAAATTGTAAAATTTCTACAAATGAATGACAATGATAACATGATATACCAAGACAGATGGGACACAATGAAGGTGATAATAAGGGGAAAATTCATAGTACTAAATGTCTTCATAACAAAGATAGAGAGATTCCAAATCAATAACCTAACCATCCACCAAAAGACACTAGAAAAGCAAGAAAAATCCAACTGAAAAAGCTTCAGAGGGAAAGGAATTATTAATATCAAAGCAGAAATTAATGAATTGGAAACTAAGAAAACAAGAAAATTGATGAAACAAAGAGATGGTTCTTTTAAAAAATAAATAAATACCACTTACCAACTCAGAGTAGGTTAAACTCCTGAACAAACTTATCACAGCCATTGAGATTGAAAAAGCAATCAAAAACATCCCCCAAATGAAGATTCTACTCTTTTGCTGGTACCAGTTTCACCAAGAAAGCAGAACTCTTGCTAATTTCCCCAATTACATTCAGCTTCAGCTGGGGCCCTTTTGAGGTGTGATGGGCTGGTTATTTCCTTAGGATCTGTGTCTATCTGAAAAAGAGAAGCAAATTCTCCAACAGAGAGTAAAGTTAGCACCAGATAAATGAAATAACCATTTTTTTGAGAGAGAATTTAATTGTATGGGCTCTTTTAGCCCACAATTGGTGGGAGTTTAATAACAGAGAGTGGGCTTACATTATTCTGACTTGTTTCCCAGCTCTAGCTATGGGTTCTGTTCCACTGAGCATATCAGTTAGCCAAATCAAGAACAATTTGTTTCCCACCATGGCTGTGCACCACTGAGAACACTCAACTCCTACCAAACCATATATCCAGAGAAACAAAGGCTCCCAAGACCTCATCACTGAAGCAGACCTAAAATGAACCCAACATGGGTCATGGAAATTTGTGGAAGAGGGGGCAGAAAGAATGTCGGAGCCATACTTTGGGTCATGGTACACACAGACATTGTCTCCTACCCATAATTAATGGCTAAACCCACAGTGCACAACCCATATTCCCAACGAGGAGGGTCTCTGCAGACCAGATGGCTTCTCAGCTGAATTCTATCAAACCTTCATGGAAGAAATGAAACCAACTTTTCTCAAACTGTGGCACACAATCAGAGAAGAGAAAAGCTCCCCAACTCCTTCTACAAAGCAAGTATCACCCTAATACCCAAACTAGGCAGACATGCCACAAGAAAAAGAGAACTATAGGACTATTTCCCTTATGAACTTAGACACTAATATACTGAACAAAATCCTCACAAACTAAATTCAACAACACATCAAAACTATTACCCACCTTGACCAAGTAGGCTTCATCCCAAGAACACAGGGGTTTTTCAACATACAGAAATGTGTCAATGTAATAAACAACAGAAATAAGCTTAAAAAAAATCATATGCTTATTTTGATAGATACAGCAAAGGCTTTTGACAAAATACAACATCACTTCATGATCAGACATTGGAGAGAATAGGCATAGATGGTTTATATCTCAAAATAATAAAGGCTATATACAAAGCTCCTAAAGCCTAAATAATACATAATAAGGAGAGAATGAAGGAATTTCCATTGAGATCAAGAACAAGAGATGGGTGTCCACTCTCACCTCTGCTCTTCAACATACTATTGGATATCTTAGCTCAAGCAATAAGACAGGAAAAAGAAATAAAAGGGATGCAAACTGGAAAGGAAGAAGACAAGTTAGCCCTATTCACATATAACATGATTCTGTACATAATTGACCCAAAGAACCACCATCTCAAAAGTCTTAAAAGTGATTAACTCCTTCAGCAAAGTAGCAGGATATAAATTCAATGAAAAAATATCTATTGCCTCTCTATATACAAAAGACAAAAATGCTGAGAAAGAAATAAGTGGCATTGTCCAATTTTCAATAGCAACAAAAAATAAAATAAAATATCTTGGAATAACATTAAACAAGGGTTTGAAATACCTATGCAATGAAAACATAAAACCACTCAAGAAAGACATTGAGGGGGACTTGAAAAAATGTAAAGACCTCCCATTCTCCTGGATATGCAGAATTAACATTGTGAAAATGGAAATCTTACCAAAAGCAACATACAGATTGAATGCAATACCAGTAAAAAAATCCCAAGAATTTTCTTTGCAGAGATAGAAAAAAAAAATCTCAAAATTCATATGATATGGCAGAAGGCCTCAGATATCTAAGCATAACCTAAGCAAAGAAACACATCTGGAGGCATCACCATATCTGATATAAAGCTATATTATAAAGCCACAGTAATAAAAACAACATGGTACTGGCATAAAAACAGGATTATAGATCAATGGTACAGAATCAAGGACCCAGACTTTGGGTGAAGTAACTAAAGCTGCTTATAATTTGACAAAGGTCCTAGTAATCTAGATCTAGAAGAAAATCTTCAACAAATGGTACTGTACAAACTGGACAACCATATGCAGGAAAATGAAACTAGATCTATACATCAAACCATGCAGAAAAATCAAGGCCAAATGGATCAAAAACCTCAATATAAGTCCAGAACATATGCTACTACTGGAAGAAAAATTTAGGAGGTAATTTCCATGATATAGGAGTGGGAAAAGTTTTCCTGAACAAAACCCTATTAGCTCAGGAACTTAAGCAACCACTGACCCATTGGGGTCTATGAAGCTGAAAAGTTTCTTCACAAGCAAACATACAATAAGCAGAGCCAATAAATTGCTTACAGAATGGGAGAACTTTTTGCTGGCTATAAAACTTACAGAGGTCTAATTTCTAGAATCTACAAAGAACTCAAAAGCCTAAGAAGTAAAAAGTCAAACAACCCACTCAAAAAATCTAATGTAAACAAATGCTGGGGAGGTTGTGGAGAAAGAGGAACCCTCATTCACTGTTGATGGGAATTTAAGATGTTACTACCACTATGGAAAGCAATATTGAGACTCCTAAGAAGGGTAACTATAGAGATACCAACAGACCTAGTTATTCCCTTAGTGTAATATTTACCATAAAACCTCCATGTCTCAGTCCAGAAAGATTTGCTTAACCATGTTTATAACTGTCCAATTAATAATAGCTAAGAGCTGGAAACAACTCAGGAGTCCATCCTTAGAAGAATAGATTACCATGATGTGGTATATCTATACAAAGGCATTCTACCCAGCAGTAAGTGAAAAATGACACAATGACAGCTGAAGAAAAATTGTTATATTTGGAACTGATCATTCATAGAGAACTCACCCAATCAAAGAAAGATAATCATTGCATAGTCTCATTCATCTCTCTTCTAAACTGAATCTTCCAGAGATGCTGACTTACCTAATAAGTATCTTGAAGACTGGACCATAGGGAGGGTGCAGCAGGAGGGGAGGATAAGGGTGAGAGGGGAAAACACAAAACAGGACCCAAATGGAAATGGTACCTAAAATCCTATATCCTGCAAGACAGACTAAAATGTTGAACCTTCATCGGGTCCTTAGAGGGAATACCTGAATTACAGGGCCCTGAGAGGGTATGATGAAGACTAACCTTAATCTTCTCCTGTTTCTCTCTATATATCTTCTCTCTCTTCTCTCTTTCTTTTTTATATTACCTATCTTTTTTTTCCTTCTTTTCCCTTGGCTGTGGCCTGTAACTCCCAGTACCAGCATATGGTTAATATCCACAATGAGCTGTTGATCAGATAAACCTACAATATTTCCCAAAAGAAGACAGATTTCTGTCAGAGTACTTGATGACCCACCAAAGGCTAATGGTAAGACCCTACTGCTGAAGACACCATATGATGTTGGTATGGAACATAGAGAGACCTGGCTGGAATCTGGAAGAGAATAATTCCCCAGACAGTTAGCTTGTCTAGTGCCAGAAGGTGCTAAATGAGCAACTGGTGGTAAATTACCTATATCTGTCCAAGAAACATGTGATCTAAGATACTAAGCAGCAAACAACCTGATGTGATACTCACCCAAGTACAATATTGGCACACAGCCATTGTGGGTATCCAAGGTATCAAACTGCTCTTGAATTGGCTAATGGATCCAGTCAGTAGAATGTAACCCATAGCTAGAACTGGGAAACAAGTCAGAACCATATCCAAAATATACATGTTTGCTCACTAATATCAATCTCCCACTAATTTTGTGCTACATGAGGGCCTACACCAATTAAATTTTCTCTGAAATAGTAATGGTTATCCCATTATCTGGTGCTGACTTAACTCTTTGTTGGAGAATTTGCTTCTCTTTCTCAGATGTATGCAGAGCCTGAGGAGAAAATCATTCCATCACACCTCACCAGGGCCCTGGGTGAAACCATAGAGTAATTGGTGAAATGAGCAAAATTGCTGCTTTCTTGGTAAATCTGATTACAGCACAAGGGTGAAGGAGATAGACACAGAAAACACTCAACTCCTACAGAACCAGATATCTAGAGACACAGATGCTCCCAATACCTCATCACTGAAGCAGACCTAAAACAAATCCAACATGGCTCAGAGAAATTCATGGAAGAGGGGGCAGAAATATTGTTAGAGTTGCAAGTTGGGACATTATGCATAGAGACATTGCCTCTTCCCCATAACTGATCACATCCCCCAAAGTGCACTACCCACATTCCCAAACAAGGAGCATCCCTTTGGAGGGGGGAGGACAGGGAGGAGGCTAATGATGTTACCAACGTTGGCTGTATACACACTATGTATATACCTAATAAAAAGTCATGTAATCATTCAGAGAAAAAGTTTATATGGGAGAGCTATATTCTTGGTTACATATTTTTAATAAATTCAGTTTTCTATGAAAATAAGTCATGTAACTTTAATGAAAATTAGGAAGACTAAAATATTTAAATAACAAAGATAGTTATGACTTGAAAACATAATTGGGTTATGTAGGGTGGTGCATGCTTGTAATTCCTACATTCAAGAGGCAGAACTATTTAGACTATGACTTTTAGATTAGTCTGTGCTATTTAAGGAGAGACTATCTCAAAAATCCCCTAAATAACCAACATTTAATTCTTTAAAATGTTTTCATCATAACTAAGCAATTATTTAGATATCTTTATGCTTAATACATTAATATCAATCATTTAAGTTTAATATCTCATGTCAGTGTATGTTAACTATTACTCATTGATGTAAAGAAAAGTGTGTGAATAGTCTTGGGACAAGGCTTTATATCTCTAGGGGTTGATAGAACTTTAAGAAGTTAGCCTCCTCCCTGTCCTCCCCCCCCCGAAGGGACCTTCCTCATTGGGAAATGTGAGTAGAGCATTGTGGGGGAAGATGTCAGTTATGGGACACCAATCTATAAACACTGCTAAGTTGTGCTATTTACTAGTAATCAGCAGGAAGTCACAAGATGAAGGAAAGTCTTCTTAATTAAACTATAGAAGCATTTTAAGAGCACCTCTGTTTTACTTCTAAATACTTGAATATTAACCTTTCTTTTTGCTTAGTTTTTACTTAGGCATCACAAACATTCATTTAGTGAATAAGAATAGTATTTTTATTAGGACACACCCTTAATCCCAGCACTAGATTGAGACCCTATATGAGGGGGAAAAAAAAGAAAAACAAAACACAACAATCATCTTCAGTTGAATTTCATGCCTAATTTTCTAGTTTCAATAAGTTCTTTGAAAAAAAAAAAAAGATCCTGATGCAATGGCTTTATTAGTCATTTAGTAATAAACATATAACTTCAACAAGTCATTCACCACAAAATTGTCACTAGTCATTTTTTCCCATTACTTATCACATCATGGAATAGTGACCCCTCTCCTCCAAAATTGTAATACACTTAGAAAAGTTTTATTTGAGATGAATTTCTGTAAAATATGAAGCATGTAAAATGACTGCAACCTTCTTCTCCATCAAGAACACACATTATCCAGATGTGCACATGGCTTGATGGGACTCCATCTATTCATAATGGCTTTCTCACATCCCATCACTGAAAATCACATCCCTCCAAAGATTTCTGTGTCTTTTCTGTTATGACTGCCATCCTCCATGTGCTTTTTACATATGTACAATGTATGAATTCATTATTCTACTAATATCATTGCCATGATAAAGATTTTTTTGTCTTCTATTGTAGTTTTAGCCCTATAGCAACTGCCAAAGCTTAGTGAATACATTATTTATTAAATGAAATAGTTAATTTATTACTTCATGATGATGGTGCAATTGCATAAATTATAAAGGATAGTTCTGAATCATGTTCAAAACTTCAATTCATAAGATCATTTTCCTCGACTTTCAAATACTAGAAAGATAATTTAAATCTCATGCCATGTATCTATTCAGATATATGTGTAGTAGCATGGGATAAGAAGATAGAACCTTGCTTATCTCACTGTGAAACACTGATCATGCTTACTCAGTCAAGGGGAACTATGGGTCTTGTTAACTTTCATCAGTATTATTTGGGAAATAGGTACTTTAATGAGTTCTTGTCCCTCACTTTTGTCTTAGCAGGCAAAAATAAACCACTATTATGGAATCCCACTATTTTTATTTTTTTGAGAAAGAAACAGAGACAGAGGCAGAGACAGAGGCAGGTAAAGCATGGGAGCACAAGGGCCTCAAGCCACTGCAAATCACCTCCAGATGCATGTGGCACCTTGTGCGTCTGGATTACATTGGTACTTGAGAATCAAGCATGGATCCTTAGGCTTTGCAAGCAAGAGCCTTAACTTAATCACAGTGATAACATTGCTAGAATATAAAGCCATTTTAAATTATGACTAGCACCTAATATATAGTTGCTATGTATAACCTTCCCATGGGTTCTTGTTTTCTTCTGTATGCCTCACCCAGAATCAGTCTATTAACTTTATGCTATTAGACATAATGCATAAACAGCTGTACAATTAGGATTTGAATTTTAAATTCAGCATTTTAAAATGTAGTCAACATTTAGCATTTTGTACTTTTAGCAGTTGTCTGTTGCCTAGTCAGCATGAAATCTAACAACACTGTACACCAAAGAAACTCAGACATCTGCCGAACAGCTTTATTGAGTGCACAATTCTGCTGTAGTGTTGCACATCTTACCTGTGGTGGAACAGATGTGGCTCCTACATACAGTATATACTAGGATTTCAAAATACTTGCTATAAAGAAATTCCAAGTGAAACATATTAAAAAAAAAAATCAAGGGGGCGCACGTGTCTGGAGTTCATTTGCAGTGGCTGGAAGCCCTGGCACGCCCATTCTCTCTCTCTCCCTCTGTCTGTCTTTCTCTCTGTCTCTCTCTCAAATAAATAAATAAAAAATGAACAAAACATATTTTAAAAAAAAAGAAATTCCAAGTGCAGAAGAATATATTTTAGCTTATTAAGAAGGCCTCCAAAGACATAAATCACCTTCTATTGCAGAGCTAAAGGCTGAAAAGAATACACCATGCAAGACAGATCTAGCTGAAAAAGAATTTTATGTGGAAGAACCTGAATAGATTATAGTTTCAAATCTTCCTGTCATTTTTTTCTTAATACTAAAATACTTCACTTTAGGCATAAAACTGAAAGTCACCATGAATAGAATATTTTCATGGGATGGGTAATTATCAGGTTTATGTTCAAGTGAAACTTAATTAAGAGGGATTTTGAGGGAATTGTGTAAAATGTAGTTCATAATATTTTGAGCAATCAGAAATCATACCAGCTCTCTGTAGAGCCTCTTAAGTAAAAGAATATTTTTTTTTAAAGTAAGTGATTTAAAAAAAAATCTGAAGTAGCAAGAGCAGAAGCCTCTGTCTCTACTGGTACACTTAGGCTCCACTCTTAGGAAGGGCTCAAGTTAGACCACTGGGCCACTGCCTTGGCCACCTCTCCTATGCTTTGCATCCTCAAGGTTAAGGAAAATGAATTATCTGACTGTTGAGTTTGGGATAACAGACTGTGCCTCTGGATCCTCTGTTTAAATTTGCTTCAAGGCAAGAAAGTATCTTCTTACATGCCAGCACTGTGGAAGCTATAGTTTTCAGTATCACCTGAGGCATGGTAGGTAAGATCCTTTGATCCCAGGAAGTCTCAAACAGTCTTATTCTGCCTCACTAGGAGTTACTGTTGTTGTTTTGAGATAGTGTCTTTCTTTGCCTTAACCTCCCTAGTGAAGGGAATCTTACTCAGCTGGCTTCATAAGAGTGATGGACATAAGATTGCTTTATGCAGCAAAACCAAAATATTTTAGAAGGCACACACTAGATCACATGCTTACTCATGCTTTCCTGTTAAATTTAACAAAAAAGATATGATTTTTATGTTTGGGTCAAATACCATGGACAGATACTTGTGGAAACATTAATTTGTAAGAGAAAATATTCCATCTTGTACTTATTCAATTGTTTTTTTCTAAATTTATATTTGTATCTGTTTATAAAGCTAGCTCCTTGGCGTTTTATTTAGTATGAATATATCAACAACACTGGTCTTCTATTTTTATGGAAAAATGTTCAAAAGATACTGAAGGAAAATCAAATATATGTAGGAACATTGAGATTAGAATTTGCCCAACTCTCCCAAGTAATATGGAAATTTGGGAACCAGACTTAGGGGAAGTAACACATGGGGCTGATCACACTTACTGTTTAATTTAAATTACAAACTTAATTCAGGATCTCTACACAAGTGAAGTGGATTCAATCTGGAAACAAATGAAAACTTAAGCAAGTCAGTGGAAACAGTATATTTGGCTTGCACACAAGCACAGGAAAAGCATGAAAAGAACTTGGGAAGTCTGGTATTCATACTCTTCCAAAGATGAGAGCTTCCTGGGGCACATCCACCCAAAGCTAGCTGTGCTCCTCCTAGTGAAGTATCGTGTGGACTGGCAAGTGCCCAGGCTTAGGCCAGCATCTGCGTAGTAGCTCTGAAGGATCAGAAGAATTTAAAAGAGTTGCCTAGCAACCAAGGGAGGGCCAGTAAATGCAAGCGTTCCTTGATAGACAAACCCGGTCCATTCCAAACAACTGATCTATATTTTTTGTTCATTTATGACACATTTTTTAATCACATGGGTTAACATTACAAAACTGCATGTTGAAACAATTAGAAAAAGACTCCAAACATTTAATTTAGCAAGTATAATTTTAGACACATAAAGTATTATATAATGAGACTGTCTATTAGAAATATATTTTCAAGTACAGTAGCATACACCTGTAATCCACATGCAATCCCAACTACTCAGGAAATTAGGTCAGCTTGAACCTGGAGTCCAAAGCCAATTGAGTAAGACTCCATCTTGAAAACAAAACAAAAATATAAACAAAATAAACTGCCTCCCAGCACTATCCATGATATTTAGATTTGTTTTAGATACTCCCGTGGATTCAATCTAACCTTTAATCTAATGATTGTACATATTTTGGAATAAACACTGGAAATTCTAATTTTTACAAACACTAAACATTGTCAGTTTTACAGATAATTTTGTCATTCTTCATAGCCACTAGCATATACTATCATCTATATACTTTCATTTCATTCTTTGCTTTAGTCCTCTTCCTCCTTCCCCACTCAGGCTTCACTTCACCACTTACATATTGATGCCCTAAGCCTCCAAGCAAACAACCACAACAAAAATAACTATGAACTACATTTTCTCCAAACATTACTATAAGGACGAGCTGTCATCAGTTATCACCTCAGTCAGCTTTCACTCTAAAGAAAAATCCATGTGAATACAGCCACCAGGAGGGTTCATCAAACAAACAGATGAACAAACAATGGGAAAAGTGAAGAGGGGACTAAAATCCAGAAGGCAATTCATTCCACAGATGCACAAAACACAGCATAACACAAAAATCATCCTGCTGCAACACCCTCAAAGGCTGGCCAGTTACCAGTGCTGGGAAAAGGAATATGATGAGATAATTGATATGCCAGACAAAGATTTTAGAGTCCTACTTTTCAAAAGGATCAATGACCAAATAGAGAATTCAAATAAGTAATCAATTCGAGACCTAAACAAGAAATTTACCAAAGTGAATGAAATAATTAGTAACCTGGAGAAAAATTTTGAAAAGTGGAGGAAAAAATAAGCAAGGAAAACGACCAAACACAGATTATGGGTGCTGGAGAGATAGCTCAGTGGCCAAAGGCATATGCTTGCAAAGCCTGCAAACCTAGGTTCAACTTCCCAGTACATAAAGCCAGATGCACAAAGTGTCACATGCTCTGGAGTTCATTTGCAGTGGCAAGAGGACCTGCCATGTCCATTCCCTTTCTCACTTTCCCTCTATCTCCCTTTCCTCTCTTTTCTACATATAAATATATATATAGATAGATAGCTAGATATGTATATCTGGAAATGTAAGAATCAATGTAACAAAAAAAACAACAGAAAGTGCCATCAAAACCAGTATCAAACAGAAAAATGAATTTCAGGAGTGAGTATAGACAACATAGTAATACATAGAGGCATGAGGAAAGAAAAAAAGTGAGAAACAAAATTGACCAAAATTTCCAAGAAGTCAGAGATACACTCAAAATTCCAAATGTACAACTCCATGGTGCAAAAATAAATAAGCTAACTAACAACCTAAATAAATGAATCAGGACTAGAGAGATGGATTAGTGGTTAAGGCACTTGCCAGCAAAGTCAATTCCCCAGGACCCACATAAAGCCAGATGCAGATGGCACATGTCTGGAGTTCATTTTCAGTGTCTAGAGGTCCTTGTGTGCCTATTCTCTCTCTCTATCTGCCCCCCTCTCAAATAAACAGATAAATAACTAAAATATTAAAATAAATAAAAAGAATCCACAATACTGACAAAGGAACTGAGGTCATGTCAAATGTTTTAGACACTCTGTTCAGTAAAATTGTAGCTGAGAATTTTACAAACATGAAGAAAGAAGTTAAACTTACATCATCATGTTTGCAAGACAAGCACTTTCTTGAATAAGCTATGTGCCTAACAGCATAGTATTTCTCTTTTTGATGCTAGGTTTACTCACTTAACATAAAATTTTGGGTTTTTATCCATTTTCCTGCAAATTTCATACAACTGATAGGTATAACCCTGTAATTTCAGTGCTGGGGAGACAGAGGAAGGGAGACCCTTGAGCTTTCTGGCCAGCTAGTCTAGACCAATTACTGAACTCCAGGCCAATGGATACCTGTCTTAAAAGAGAGAAGAAAAGAGAAGAGAAGAGAAGAGAAGAGAAGAGAAGAGAAGAGAAGAGAAGAGAAGAGAAGAGAAGAGAAGAGAAGAGAAGAGAAGAGAAGAGACAAGGAAGGAAGGAAGGAAAGAAAGTGAGAGAGAGAGAGAGAGAGAGAGAGAGAGAGAGAGAGAGAGAAAGAAAGGGAAAAGGAAAAGTGTAAAAAGAAAAGAAAAAGAAAATGAGATAAGTTAGCATTGCTGAGGATAAAACCCATGCTCTTCCTCTGTCCTGCACATACATCTGTGAACATGAACACACACACATACAAACATGCATACACACAGACACACACAGACACACACACACACACACACACACACATTATGAATGCTGCAAAAATAAATAAAACAATTTAAATCACTGGGGAAAGACTTGGGATATCTCCTTTATAATAAACACATATAAGGAATAGCTTTAAATTGCCATAAGACATATTTATCCGTGAGCTTGGTTAAAGGTGTGTGACATCTGGGTGGATGGCCCTTAAGTTGCCTTTGCATCCTGACAACACTTATGTGCAATCACTTTTTCAACTAAAATATAAAATTTGCTTATTTATTTTCACCATTCCTTTTAATTTTCATTTTCCTCCATATATTATATTGACTTCTCAGATATAAACTGGAATTTTTATTTTTGGATTGTTAATAATTTCAGAATAATGCTTTTATTTTCAAGCACCTAAAATTAATTATCTATTTTAATATTCTATTTAAAAAATAAGTTTATTTTGGGCTGGAGAGATGGCTCAGAAGTTAAGGCACTTGCCTACAAATCCTGAGGATCCAGGGTTGACTAACCAGACCCACTTAAGCCAGATGCATAATGTAGCGCATGAGGCCAGGGTGGCACATCTGAAGTTCATATGCAGTGGCTGAGGCCCTGGCATGCCAATTCTCTCCCCAGCCCCCTCTCTCTCACTCACTCTCTCTTATAAAAAACAACTTTATTTTACCCAAGTCTGATGGACACTTCTGACTTTCACTTCCAGTGGGTCATTACCTTTCTAGACACTTTAGAGTTGTGGCAGAAAAGTATTTAGCCAATTTCTGATTTGAGCTTTTGTATTTAAATACTTATTTTTATAAATAAATTTGATAGGGTATGGTTGTGAATGTTTTAATATGTATTTTTAATAAAGTGGTGAGAAGTTTTAATTCACTAAAAATTCAACTTTTCCACAATGAGATCCTATTAAAAGTAATATAGGGGCTGGAGTGATGGCTTAGTGGTTTAGCACTTGCCTGTGAAGCCTAAGGACCCTGGTTCGAGGCTCTATTTCCCAGGACCCATGTTAGCCTGATGCACAAGGAGGCGCACACATCTGGGTTTGTTTTCAGTGGCTGAAAGCCCTGATGCACCCTCTCTCTCTCTCTCTCTCTCTCTCTCTCTCTCTCTCTCTCTCTCTCTCACTCTCAAATAAATAAAAATGAACAAAATTTTTTTTAAGTAATATAACTTAGAGTAAATACAAGGCTAGCAGCATTAATAGTAAGGAACACTGCAAATTTAAATGCTCAGTAAATTGTTTATGCAAGGAAAAAAATGTTGATTTAATAAACTAAAATTCAAACAAAAAGAAAACATTCTATCTGGATGATTTAGAAAATGCATCTCCAATAGGAAACTAAAAAGTAAAGAATTCCAGGTCAGATAAAGTTTCTGATTTGCATCAAAGAGGCACAATTTATCACAATAGAGCACAGGTTTATAAGAATGATTCAGAATGAAGGACAATTTCATATGGTTGCATTTTTTTCATATTGTTGTATTTTTATAAAAAACGTGAAATCATTCCAGCTAACTCAAGTGTTGTGTAAACATGATCCATTCCCTCACTGAAGATGTTTCATTGCTCTGCATACACAGCAGACCTGAAGCACATGGCATAAAATGAAGGTCAGCATTGGGTTCAAACTAGCATATGGTAATAATTGAATAGCATCCAAGATTCCTTTTCCCTCATTTCAAGTCAGAAGAATGTTCACTCTGATAAGTTTCACGTTTTATTACATCTTTGATTTAAACCTTTGATGGTATATGCAGAATGACCTGAAATGTAAATTTACCTCAATGTAGTGTTGATGTGAATATCCCTCTCAGTGTTAGGTGAACATGTTAACTCCTGTTTCTTTTTTAAATTAGTAACCATTTATTACTTTTTAAAAATATTTTATTTATTTATTTATTTATTTATGACAGAGAGACAGAAGAAGAGGCAAAGAGAAAGAGAGAATGGGCATACCAGGGCCTCCAGACACTGCAAAGGAGCTCCAGACACATGCACCCCCTTGTGCATCTGGCTTACATGGCTCCTGAGAAATTGAACCAGGGTCCTTAAGCTCCATAGCCAAATGCCTTAACCACTAAGCCATGCCTCCCAGCCCCCCATATTAACTCTTAATTTTGAAGCAACCATAAGAAAAGCTATTGCTGGAGCTGGAGAGATTGGTCAATTCTTAAGATACATTCCTACAAAGCCTAACAACTCAGGTTCAATGCCCTAGTACCCACATAGTGCCACATACCCACATTCATCTGTAGTTTGTTTGCTGTGGCTGGAGGTCCTGGCATGCCCATTCTCTATGTCTGTCTCTCTTTTCTCCATCTTTACTTGCAAATAAATAAGTAACTGTTTTTAAAAAAGAAGAAGGAGAGCTGGAGAGATGGCTTAGCAGTTAAAGTGCTTGCCTGAGAAGCCAAAGGACTGAGGTTCTATTCCCTAGTACCCACAGAAGCCAGATAGATGCACAAGGTGACCCATGTGTCTGGTGTTGGTTTGCAGCAGCTAGAAGCCCTAGCATGCCCATTCTTTTCATCTCTCTTTCTCTCTGTCATAAATAATTTTTAAAAAAATTAAAAAGAAAGGAAAGCTATTCCTCCAATGGAGTACAATTCACTCACTTAGATTGGTTAAAGATTATTTTCACATTGTCAGACATATAAGCAGAAGTTTATGAAATCTTGTCGAATACCAGGGAAATATTTTCACAAATAGGTCTTATTTCATTGCATCTGGTTAGGAAACATATTAAAGTTCAAAATTTTGTTCAAAATGTGCAATATTCCACAATATTGTACCTTCTTGTGTAAGTCATTCAAACATTTTATATATCATGTCTCTCTGTGTTTGCATAGCAGGATCTTTAATTATAACTGAAGATAATATTTATATAAACACAACTAGTAAGTTCTTTTCTTTAGCTAAAATGTCTAAGAAAATATCCATTTCATTTTCCTTTTATGAGAATATAATTGTGCAAGCATATACAGAAGTCCAACTTATCAAAATTAAACTATGTTCTTAAGGCATATATAAAAGTCTTAGCCATTAAGTAAGAGTGAAATGTCTAAATGAATGGCAGAAAGCAAAACTTTATCATAACAACTTCTGGCAAAAGATATATCAATGTAGTTTTTGTATTATTCAACTGTTTCTTCCCATAAGGAATTCTAAATAGTGTAACTTTTGGCATATTTCATAACTGCTTTAAAATAATTTATACATCCTCATCTGACAGACAAATTACCTTAAATTTATCCTGAATGTGTTTCTATTAACAAAAAGTGTAGAGTTGACTTGAATTTTTCTCTGAATTGGTAATTTATAGAAGTAATTAAATTATTATGAATAGTGTTACTGGCCTTATTAATGTCATTGGTTTATCCCTAAACTTTTGGTTTTCAAAAGAAACAAAATTATTTCACTGAGGGAAGCAATAAGGGAAATATGACTTGACAAATGTCTTAAAGCAATGTTCAGCCAAAAGCTAATTAACAAAAGAATTCCTATCCATGCATGTAGATAATTTGATGAATTTCATTGTTGTCTTACTACAATTAAGCATAGGAATGTAGGAAATGAAATATTTTAACAATAGATGGTTTAAAGTGGGGGGAGGAAAAGTCCTGATATACAACACTGGTTGATAGTCTATTTTAAATTCACTTTAAATACTTCTATATTCTGCATAGATAGATAATTTCTTCCCCAAACTCTTATAGCATACTGCCTTCTATATTATCATATATTTTCTTCATACATTTGGCTTTGGGTAGCATTTGTATCTGTGATATAGTTACTTCTCTGGGGGTTATAACAGGGACAAAGGCAGAGCACAGAACTACAGGGATTTATTATCTCTTGCAAGTAACATAAAACATACCTAATAGTCCAGTGGGAGGAGCAAGTATATGGCACTTTGGGACTATACCTATAGACCATGCACCTACTCACAAAATTTGGCATCTAAGATGAGAATCTATCCGGAGTTGGTCAGATAAACAGTGTGGAGAAAAGCTTCTTCAGCATAGAGGAAAAGTGATCTTTTTTTTTAAGGAAAATAATGCAAAGGCCTTGAAAAACCACATAGCAAATTTAGATATATGTATAAAATTCACTGTGATATAAGAAGAAAGACAGTATTTAAGCAGAAAACAGATGTTAAGTAATACTAGAGGAACAATTTATCCCATAAGGTATTTTAGCTTTATCTTATCTTAGGATAGTCAATGGTAATGGAACAGTGAGGATGATGAAGGGAAATAGTAATTATATATTGAAGGATGTTATTTATGTGGGCTCTATACTTTGATAATGCTTGACTAAAAATAAAGAAGAGTTTAATAAATAACACTAGAAATACAAATTATGAATATCTTGGTGAATACAAGCAAAAACACTATGCTTGTGATTTAAAAAAAATTACTAACAAGTTAAATAAATTGGAAATATTCAGGAAATACTAAATAGATGTGATGGTTAATCTCTTGCCAACTTGACAGCATTTAGAATCACTATGGGGAAAAAAATCTCTGATCATGTGTGTGAAGAATTTTCTATGATAGATTGTTAAGGTAAAAGGACTCACCCTTACTGTGGACAGTGCCATCTCATGGGGTAGGTTCCTAGGCTGTACGAAACAGAGAAAGCCAGCTGAGTAGTCAGAATTCATCACCCCAGCTTTCTCCCTAATTATGTGATTTTAGGATCCTAAACTTCTGCTCCTGCCATGCCTTCCCCATCATGATGGACCTCCCCTCAAAGCTGTAAACTGAATTAAACCCTTTTCTCTCCTTAGGCTTCCACTGGACAGTATTTTGACCCAGCAATTAGAAAATAACTGATACAATGAATGAGTGCAAGTAGGTATGATGATCAACTTTATATGTCAGCATAAAACAGAGGCAGAACTTTAGCATCATGTTCAAATTCTGCCATGGAAAATTCATGTCATTTTTTTTAGAATATGAGCAAAGAAGAGAAGGTTGTAGACTTTTTTAAGTATATAATTTTCCCTTAAATGACAGGTGTCAGTAGGACAAAACAATGGTTATGTCTCTAGGCAATAGAACATCCCTGGAGAATAAATGATGCACAGATGGTAAGGGAAGCAATCGGGTTGGATGAATAGAATAAGAGAACATTAAAGCCAAGCTCATAGGAAAAGATGAGCAATTGTAGGCAGAGATGTAGGAGGAAAGCTATTTACACATTCAGTATAACATAATATAGGAATATTTTCATTTGGAACTGATCCTTTTTTTTTATATATATATAAAACCATGAACCTCCTCCATTAACTTCTCCCAACAAAGCCCAAAATTACTTTTGTTGTTATTCTGGTAATCTGAATTATGCTTTGTCTCAGCTCATATTATGTAGCTTGTGTGAAAATGAGAGCAGCACATATCAATGCAGTCATTTAAAGTGGATTACACCTGTCAATATGGATGCAGAGAAAGACAGATACAGAGACCATTTGCCTCAAGTCATACAATTCCATCTGGCATTTTCCTAGCTCTTTGGATATATCTCAACTTACTTATCCCATATTTTGTGTTTGACTCTCTTCATTATGGTCAGCTAAGGATATCAAATATAGATTATGTAGATCAAACTTACTATCATTTAATATAATATCCAAGTAATATATGTTTCTGTAGCACTGAAAAAAATAGGATCACTTTAACAAATTGTCCTCCATACTAGTAATTAGTTTTCTGGGACTAGTATTACACATTTAAGTCTTTTATTTTTCTTTGCCCTTTCTCAAAGTTATGATCATTACTGTTATTATTTGTTGAGGGAGTTGAAGGTGGAGGGTCACTCTGTAACCCCATATTGTCTTTAAACTCATTTCTATCTTCCTATCTCTATGCTAGGATAAAAACCATGTACCACCACACACAGCAACTTTGGTACTTAAAATAAGAGAGAACATTTCTCTCAGTCACAAAAAAATTAAAGTCAAGATGATATCAGGTGAGGGTTCCTTGAAAACACCCAGCATAGTCCCCCTTGTTATCTCTGGCTGCTTATGGACTTGTTGGGTATTCCTTGGTGTCTGCATACACCTTCACACCATCTTTTGTAGTCTGTCTTTACCTTTTGTGTGAATTTCATAATGATTTTTGCCTTTGGTTTTAGAAGTTACCTAGGTAATCAAGGATAATCTTATCTGTAGCCACTTAAACTAATTGTATCCTCAAAGACTATTTTCCCAACTAAGGTCATAGTCAGCCATTACTGGGCTAAGAAGTAGGCATGCCTTTTTGGCAATACCACTAAAACATGGTGAGGTGATCAAGTCTTTCAAGTGTAACTTGTTTCTTAAATATCTAACAATATTGAGAAAGGAACTACAACTTTGAATTTCAGACATCTCCAATCCCTATGAGTATAAAGGATGGAAATATAGAGAATAGCTACCCTGATTCCATGCATTCCACTGGAGAGCATTGTGAGACAGAAATTTTATGAGATGGAAAACTACATTTAGTTTCCAGTTTGACTTACTTTACACTGCATTTAGTATACTCCATCTAATTAATAGTAGACCAGATATAATCATGCCCAACTGAAAGCCATTATCTCTGCTGATACTTCAGTGAAATGAGGATTCCAAGATGGAGCAGCTCTGCTCAGGAGCCTTGCTACACTAAGTGCCTATGTGAATGAGTGAATGGCATTGATTCATGAAGAAGGTGGCCTTTCAGTGTAGTGTGTCTTTAGATTTTATCTCATTATCAGATATTCAATCATATGAAGGAGTTCTTTTTAAATTTTATTTTATAAAGCAATATTCACTACATTCAATGTATAAAACATCCTTGATTACTGAATGAGTTCTACTCAAGTAAAGACACATAGGAAGGGATTTTAAGCAAAGAAAATGATATGAGAAAGAAACAAATTCTTAGAAAAAAGCATATTTTGTTCACTGAATGTGGATATACAAAGAGGTAAAAATCTTTTGAGTGCAACAAATAAGGGTATGGTGACAGAAAATGTGACAAGTCAAAGCAAAAGGCAGGCTCCTAGAAAGACTTAAACACTCCAGAAACTATAGAATCACTTTATTCCCTCTATCTCATAAATCATGCTCACCAATTTACACACCAATTTGCCACTAATTACAGGCAGGAAAAATAACAAATTAATTTTATGTTAATAAATGATTATTGAAATAATTATCAATGTTTACATTAAAGAATCTTAATTTGCTAGATCCATCAGAGTTCATTTTAGTAAAAGTACTTAGAAAATAAATGATATTTCTCTTTATCATTTTGCAATGACAAAAGCCTATAAGTAAAGGTTTCTAAATTTTATTTAGATAGTATTCTAGTTCACTAGCATTTAATTTAGGAAAATATGCTTTGGTAATTAAATATCAGATCATGCTTAGATAAAAGCAATACCAGTTTAATAGTTTAGGAATTTTGAATATTAAAACATCAAGAGGGACTTCCAGTTAAGATGCCGGCATAGGAACCACACCAAAGTAGCCTAGTGGAGAAAAAGCCAAAGAATACCCTGCAAAATACACACTTTTACTAAAAAGTGAGGTGTATAAGAAATTAAAAAGGGAACAGAGGAGGAGAGATCCAAGGCATCCAGAACCCACACAGGCAGGCCTAAGAGGCTCTGGGAGCAGCGGCTCCAGCTCCAGCTCTGGCAGCTGCAGCTTCACCTCTGGCAATGGATGCTCCAGCAACGACAGTGGCAGCAGCAGTGGAAGCAGCAGCTCCAGCTCTGGCATTGGCAGAGCCAGCTACAGCAGCAGCAGCAGCACCTCTGGCAGTGGCAGATCCAGCAGCAGCTGCAGCAGCAGCTACAGTGGCAGCTTCAGCAGTGGCAGCCCAGCAGGGGCTCCAGCAGTGGTAGCTCCAGCTATGGCAATGCCAGGTCTGTGGAGCCACAGCTGCCAGGCTCAGCTTGCCTCACAGGAAAAACCACTGCCCAGCTCCAGAAAACATAGCAGCAGTCCAGCAATCCAGCCAGTGTACTTGAACCCACAGGGGACCAAACAGGGATGCATAATTGAGACCAAATACATTCAAAAAGGTACCTGAGATTGCACCAGGGAAGGGTCTCACTTGGTCAAAAGCTGACTTGGAACCCTCAGCAGACCAGAAATCTTAGCCACTTTGTTGATAGAGAATCTGGTTGTTATAATACCTACTATTGCATAAATACTCAGTGCTGTCTTTCATTGAATGTGTACATTGTTTGATATATTTTAGAATCTATCCGTATTTTGTTCCACTCAGCCTACTTGAATACTCCCATAGCAGGCAAACCCAACCTCTAGGAACACCTTTGTAGATACTCTGAGAGTCTTAAGAGCCACAACAAATACCTTAAGCTCCTACCCTAAAGATATATAACATCAGATCAATTGATATAGCTAGGAATACACAGCTAGCTACAAAATCCAAGCATTAACTTAATCCAAGATGCAAAAATATATACATTATAACACAAGAAACACTAAAAATAAAGACAATATAAATCCACCAAAAAGCATCAATGCATCAGAAATGACCTCCAGTGAGAACGAGTTAGAGGAAATGCCTGAGAAAGATTTCAAAAGAATGATTGTAAATATGTTCAAAGAAGTCAAAGAACAAATCAAAGGAATCAAAGAGGAAATAAAAGGAATCAAAGAGGAAGCAGAACACCAAGTTAATGAAATAAAGAAGTCAATATAGGACATAAATAAGGAAATAGAAATAATAATAAAAAAAAACACAGTCAGAAATACTAGCAATTAAGAACACAGTTAATGAAATAAAAACTCTGTAGAAAATCTCACCAGTAGAATGGAAGAAGGAGAGGACAGAATATCTAAGCTCGAAAACCAGGTGGCAAATCTAATACGGTCCAACAAAGAGAAAGACAAACTAACAAAAAAGTATGAATGGGAATTTCAAGATATTCAGTACACTATGAAAAGATCAAACATAACAATTCAGGGCATAGTAGAAGGAGAATTTCACTCCAAAGACATTGTAAGCATCTTCAACAAAATCATAGAGGAAAACTTCCCACAAGTTGGGAAAGAGGTTCCAATGCAGATACAGGAAACCTTTAGAACCCCAGCCAGACAAAACCTGGAAAGAAACTCTCCTCTCCATATTATAATGAAACTACCAAAAACACAATCCAAGGAAAAAATATTGAAAGCATTTAGAAAGAAAAATCAAGTTACCTACAAAGGCAAGCCCATCAGGATTGCAGCAGATTACTCAACACAAACTTTAAAAGCCAGAAGGGCTTAGAGTGATATATTCCAAGTTCTGAAAGATAACAACTGTCAACCAAGGTTACTTTATCCTGCAAAGCTATCCATTCAAATAGACGGAGAAATAAGGACATTCCATGACAAAAGCAGGCTAAAAGAGTATTTGAAGACAAAACCAGTTCTACAGAAAATACTTGAAAGAATCCTCCATGCTGAAGAGAAAGAAAAGCAAACATATAAGTAACCTGGAAAAAACAAACAATACTCAAATGCTAGTTAACACAAGAGAGCAAAGGTAGAACTTGAACTGCAAAAACAATGGCAAACATAAATACATACCTTTCAATAATATCTCTTAATATCAATGGCCTCAATGCCCCAACCAAAAGACATAGGTTTGCAGACTGGGTTAAAAAGCAGTATCCTACAATTTGTTGTCTTCAAGAAACTCACCTTTCTACAAAAGATGGACATTATCTTAGGGTGAAAGTTTGGAAAACGGTGTTTCAAGCAAACGGGCCTAGAAAACAAGCAGGGGTTGCTATCCTAATATCTGACAAGGTAGACTACAGTCCAATGTTAGCAAAGAAAATAAGAAAGGTCATTTTATATTGTTTAGGGGCACACTCCAACAGGAGGACATTACAATCCTAAACATATATGCACCTAACATGGGGGCTCCCAAATTCATCAAACAAACTCTATTAGAACTAAGGTCACAGATAACAACAAACACAGTGGTAGTGGGTGACATTAACACCCCACTGTCATCAATTGACAGGTCATCCTGGGAAAAAATAAACAGAGAGGTAACTGGAAAAAAAAAAATGGGATCATAGAAGGAATGAACCTAACAGATGTATAAAGAAAATTTAATCCAAATGTTGCAGAATGTACATTCTTTTCAGTAGCACAGGGAACATTCTCTAAAATAGACCAAATATTAGGACACAAAGTAAATCTTAACAAATACAGGAAAAGTGAAGTAATTCTATGCATTCTATCTGAAGACAATGGAATCAAACTACAAATCAATAGCAAGAAAAGATACAGATCATGCACAAAACCATGGAAACTAAATAATAATCAACTAAATGATGAATAGGTCAATGAAAAAATCAGAAAGGAAATCAAAAAATTCATAGAGTCAAATGATAATGAGAACACAACATACCAAGATCACTGAGACACAATGAAGGCAGAACTAAGAGGTAAATTTATAGCTTTAAGCGCCTATATTAAGAAAATTGGATGCCGGGCGTGGTGGCGCATGCCTTTAATCCCAGCACTCGGGAGGCAGAGGTAGGAGGATTGCCATGAGTTCAAGGCCACCCTGAGATGACAGAGTTAATTCCAGGTCAGCCTGGACTAGAGTGAGACCCTACCTCAAAGAACCAAAAAAAAAAAAAAAAAAAAAAAATTGGAAAGGTCAGAAGTAAACGACCTAATGCTTCACCTTAAAGCCTTGGAAAAAGAAGAGCAAGGCAAACCAAAAATCAGTAGATATGAAGAAATAATAAAGATTAGGGCAGAAATTAATGAAATAGAAACAACAAAAAAAAAATCCAAACAATCAATGAAACAAAGTGTTGGTCCTTTGAAAGAATAAACAAGATTGATAAAGCCTTAGCAAATCTGACAAAAAGAAAGAGAGAAGAGACACAAATTAATAAAATTAGAGAAGAACAAGGTAACATCACAACAGACACCAGAGAAATTCAAAAAATCTTACGGACATGCTATTAAAACATATACTCCACAAAGTATGAAAATCTGGAAGAAATGGATGATTTCCTTGATTTATATGACCTACTTAAATTAAATCAAGATGAGATTAATAACTTAAATAGATTTATAACAAGCAGTCATCAAAAATCACCCAAACAAAAAAGTCCAGGCCCAGATGGATTCACTGCTGAAATTTACCAGACATTCAGGGAACAAATAATACCATTGCTTCTCAAGCTTTTCCATAAAATAGAAAAAGAAGGAATCCTACCAAACTCTATCTATGAAGCCAGCATCACCCTGATACCAAAACCAGGGAAAGACAGAACAAAAAAAAGAAAAATACAAAACAATCTCCCTCATGAACATAGATGCAAAAATTCTCAAAAAATATTGGAAAACAGAATACAAGAATATATCAGAAAGATCATTCCCTCAGACCAAGTAGGCTTTGTACCAGATATGCAGGGATGGTTTAACATAGCATATCAATAAATGTAATACATTCTGTAAATGTACTGGAGGACAAAAGTCATATGATCATCTCATTAGATGCAGAAAAAGCATTTGACAAAGTCCAACATCCCTTCATGATAAAAGTCCTACAGAGACTAGGAATAGAAGGATCATATCTCAATATAATAAAGGGTATTTATGACAAGTCTACAGCCAACATATTACTAAATGGGGAAAAACTGGAAGCTTTTCCACTAAAATCAGGCACAAGACAAGGGTGTCCACTGTCTGCACCTTTATTAGTATAGTACTGGAAGTTTTAGCCATAGCAATAAGGCAAGAGACACACATAAAATAGGTACAAATTGAAAAGGAAGAGATCAAATTACCATTATTTGCACATGACATGATTCTATATATAAAGGACCCTAAAGACTCTACCAGCAAACTGTTAGAGCTGATAAACACCTACAGCCACGTAGCAGGATACAAAATAAGTACACAGAAATCACTTGTATTCCTATATGCTAGCAACAAAGACACAGAGAATGAAATCAGAGAATCACTCCCATTCATAATTACATCAAAGAAAATAAAGTATATAAACCTAACCAAGGAAGAAAGGGATCTCTACAATGAAAACTAGAAAACATCAAGCGAGAAATTGCAGAGGACACAAGGAAATGGAAAATCTTCCCTTGATCCTGGATTGGAAGAATCAATAGTGTGAAATTGGCAATCTTACCAAAAGCAATCTACACACTTAATGCAATCCCCATCAAAATTCGAATGGCATTCTTCAAGGAAACAGAAAAAACAATCCAAAAATTCATTTGGAATCACTAAAAACCTCGAATATCTAAAATAATACTGATCAACAAAAATAAGGCTGGTGGTATCACTATACCTGATTTTAACTTATACTACAGAGCCATAGTAACAAAAACAGCATGGTACTGGCACAAAAGAACACATGTAGATCAATGGAACAGAATAGAGGATCCAGATGCAATTCAAGAAGCTATAGCACCTGATATTCAACAAAAATGCCAAGAATACTCATTGGAGAAAAGACAGCCTATTCACCAAATGGTGCTGGGAAAACTGGATATATATCTCTAGAAGATGAAAATAGATTCTTCTCTCTCTGTGTGCACAAGAATTAAGTCCAAATGGATTAAAGACCTTCACATCTGTCCTGAAAATCTGAAACTGCTAGAGGAAAATGTAGTGGAAACTGTTCAACATATTGGTCTTGGCAAAGACTTTCTGAATACAACCCCAATTTCTCAGGCAATAAAACCACAGATTAATCACTGGGACCTCATGAAATTACAAAGATTTCATACTGCAAAGGACACTGTGAATAAAGCAAACAGGCAACCTACAGAATGGGAAAAAAATCTTTGCCAGCTATACATCTGATATAGGATTAATATCTACGATATAAAACAAACTCAAAAAAGTTAATAATAAGAAATCAAACAAGCCAATTAAAAAATGGGCTATGGAGTTAAATAGAGAATTCTCAGCAAGAGAAATATGAATGGCATATAAGCATCTGAAAAAATGTTCTACATCCATAGTAATCAGGGAAATGCAGATTAAAACTGTTGAGATTCCATCTCACTCCTGTCAAATTGGCTACCATCATGAAAACAAATGACCATAAATGCTGGCAAGGGTGTGAAAAAAGAGGAACCCTTCTACACTGTTGGTGGGAATGCAATCTGGTCCAGCTATTGTGGAAATTAGTGTGGAGGTTCCTAAAACAACTAAAAATTGATCTACCATATAACCCAGCTATAGCACTCCTAGGCATGTATCCTAAGGACTCAACTCATTTCCTTAGAAGTACATGCTCTATCATGTTTATTGCTGCTCAATTCATAATAGCTGGGAAATGGAACCAGCCTAGATGTCCCTCAACTGATGAATGGATAATGAAGATATGGCACATTTATACAATGGACTTCTACTCGGTGGTAAAGAGAAATGAAGTTATGAAATTTGCAGGAAAATGATGGATCTGGAAAGGATTATACTAAGTGAGGTAACACAGGCACACAAAGCCAAATGCCACATGTTCTCCCTCATATGTGGATCCTAGCTACAGATGATTCGGCTTCTGTGTGAGAAGGAAAAAGTAAGTAGCAGAGGCCAGTAAGTTAAAAAAGAGATATAAAAGGAAGGGAAAGGAAGGGAGGAGAGTACTTAATAGGTTGGTATTGTATGTATGTAAGTAGAAGAACAGATTAATGGGGGTGAAAAGGCCCAAAGTGAGGTCAGGGGAAGATATTGAGTAAGGACAGGTGGAGGGAAATCTAAGAGGTTGCAAATAATTCATATGGAATCCTCCAGTTTTGGACAATGGAACACTCAGGAGCCATAGTTCATTTTTAGAAAATTTTCAGTGCCAGGGATGGGATACCTCCAGTGAGTTGTTGGCCTAGAAGGTCCCTGATGCCCCAAAAACATTATAGGCCATTATAGAGGCCCTTTGTTTCCTGCCAGGAATAGATGGTAAGACCCTATTGCTGAAGACCTCACATACTTAGGCTGCAAGGCCACTGAGAAATCCTGCTGGAACTGAGCTGAAAACATCCTCCATGTAGACCAGCTGACAGAAAGCTGGAAGAAGCCATTCTACATGTAGTTCAGTGGGAGAAAGAAATACAACCAGTGAAGATACTCAACAGTGGACACTGTTAGCCTTATAATTGGCCAACCAGGCCAAATAAGCCAACAGGTGCAATAGTGGAACATCTGTCATGGTGGAAACCAATTGCCCTCCAATTGGACTGGAGGCCCACTCCATGGGGTGAAATACATCTCTGATACTGAAAACTTAAAACAGAGGTAGTCATGAGCCCTAGGGGTGTAACATCTGCTGATGTCTAGAAAAATGTATATACTATGCTTATCAAACTGCCCAGTAAGCAGTTCTCTTAATATGTATACCCTTATATTAATGCTACTCTCACTTTGGGTAGAGAATCTTCTCTTTTCAGATGGCAGTGACCTTGGGATGACTCAGAAGATATCATAATGCTGGAAAGAAGTGACTGAAGTACTGAGTAACATCTCAATCACACCTTCTAAGCTCAGGGTCTAACAGGGAAGAGGTGACAGAAAGAATATAAGAACCAAAGGAAGGGTAGGACTCTTTACCATGTGCTCCCTCCAGACATAAAATGGCTTGGATATCCATGACCTCATAGTGCTTGACACTACCTTCACAAGACCATCATTAGAATAGGAAAAGATCATGACATCAAAAGTAAAAGAGAGACTGATTGAGATGGGGATGTGGTATAATGGAGAGTGGAGTTTCAAAGGGGTAAGTGGGGGGGAAGGGAGGGTATCACCATGGGGTATTTTTTATAATCATGGAAGTTGTTAATAAAAAAATAAAAAGAAATAAAAGAAAAAAGAAATCAAGACATTTTGGGAAGTCTTAAATTGCATATTTATAAATCAGAATTTTATTGAAGACAAATTGTGGGAACCTTTATTATCTAAACTAACATCACGGAATCCTGTGTACAGATATTCTTTGCAATGATATTGTGATTTTCAACCTGAAAAGTATCAGAATGGGAATTCTACAAAACTGGTTACAAAGTATACATAAATTTTAGTGCTTATAATAAACCCATTCTAAACATTAACTCACATATTGTGTGTTGGTCAGAGTAAAATTTATACTGGTGTATAAGATGAACAGGATTTCAGAATTGTGTCACCTCCTCTGGAATTAAATTTTGGAGAGAAAATGAACCACAAAGAAAGTCACCTTTTTCTTTACCTACAACCAATTTTTAGATTATGTGTCATAAGCTTAACCACATATTAATTTTTGCCTTAATATTTTAACCATCACCAGCTAAAAATAATCAACTCAAAAAAGCATGGAATTACCAGGGGAAAAATAACAAAAGAAACACATTAGGATGTTGAAAGCAGTAAGATGTTCTAGATCAGAGCACAGAAAAAGCAAACATAGACAAGTGGGATTACCTTATATTTGATTTTTCTCACAAAACTGTTTAATATCACATCATTGCAGAAATATAAACCAAAGCCATAGTGAAATGCTGCTCCAACTAGAAAGAATAGCTATAAAAAAAAGACCAAAGATAACAAGGGATGGTAAGGATGTAGAGAAAGGATAACCTTGCACATTGATAGTAGGTAACTAAATGATTATACTCACTGTGGCACAAATATATGGACAATTCTGAAAAAAAAAATAAAGGTTATCTGAGGGGCAAATATGAGCACATATAAAATATATATGAAAATGAGCATATTTATATATGAAATAGCATAATGAGGCCCTTAGTTTTATACAAATAGCATGTCTGGGTGTTTGTGGGGGTGAAGCATGTCCATGATGAAATTAAATGAGATATATGTCTCATTTCTGAATCTGAAACCTTTCTTGTAAACACTTCCATTTCTTTATGGAACTGCCATAGTTTGTAACCTTCTGTCACCTACTTAGCAGTATAATCCATACTCTGCCTCTACTCTTGAAATTAATAAAGAAATTAATAAAGTTTTAAAAAATAAAACTACTATAAAACCAGGAATGTCACTACTGAATATGTACCAAAAAGAAAGGAAATCAGAATGCCCCAGATGCAGGTGCACCTCTTTGCTCTGCACAGCACTATTCACCACAACAAGAAAAGGGAAAAGGCATGAAAGTCCATGAGCTGGAGAATGGATGAAGAGAGTGTGCTATGTATACAGAACAGAATATATACAGCCATATGAAGAATGGAAGTCTGTCATTTGTGACAACATGGATGGAACTGCTAAGTGTTTTGTGAAGTGAAACAAGCTGGATACAAAAAGGCAGTTCCATATGATCTGACTTATATGTGGAATATTTTTAAATTGATCTTACAAATGTCAAAAATAAAATATTGCTTATGTAAAATATGTAATCAAGAAAATGAGAACTAGAAAAGAAAATAGTGCTCAGCACAGAATGGGAGAATAGTTATTAACTCATGATTGTACAAGAGCAAGTAGTTCCCACATGTTCTTGCACAGTGGGTAACTTAGATAGCAACGAAGTACAGTACCTTTCAAAAAATAGTTAGAAGGCAGGAGGCTGCATGTTTTCAACATGAATAGATAATAAACATTTGGGAAAATATAGTTTGGGTATGATTTAAACATCACACAATACATGGATGTATTGAAATATCGCATGGCACACTAACAATATTGATAATTTTATGTTTTATTTGTTAAAGTTAATTTAACATCAAATAAAATGAATATTATAACATGCAGCATAAAGCAAGCCCTATATTTTAACCAGAATATATAAGCAATGTCAAAAATTAAATAGGAAAGAACAAATAATCTTAAGTATACATGAAATAGGCATAACTACACATTTCTTATAAGAGTAAATATAAATGTTAATAGGTCTATGAAAGAGTTAAATATCAGCAATCACTGGAGAAATTCAAAGCAAAATCACAGTGAGGTACCACCTCACCACAGACAGAAGCACCAAGTGCGTAAATGAAAATCAAGCAAATAAAACTTATTGAATCAAAAATAATTTTAGTAGCATGTCTGGGTGTTTGTGGGGGTGAAGCATGTCCATGATGAAATTAAATGAGATATATGTCTCATTTCTGAATCTGAAACCTTTCTTGTAAACACTTCCATTTCTTTATGGAACTGCCATAGTTTGTAACCTTCTGTCACCTACTTAGCAGTATAATCCATACTCTGCCTCTACTCTTGGCCCAGCATGAATGTAAACTTTGCTGTGAATGAGAGTATCCTGGAAAACTTTAAAAAGAAAAATTATTTTTTGGAGTGGAGACATGGCTTACTGGTTAAGGCACTTGCCTGCAAAGCCAAAGGACCCAGGTTCATGTAAATCAGAAGCTCAAGGTGGGACATGCGAGTGGAGATGTTTTCAGTGGCTGAGGTCCTGGCAAGCCCATTCGTTCTTTCTCTCTCTCTTTCAAATAGGAAGTAGTTTCCAAGATATAGGAATGGAAAAAGACTTCCTGAACAAAACCCCAGTAGCTCACGAACTTAAACAGTCACTCAACCAATGGGATCACATGAAGCTGAAGAGTTTCTTTTTTTAAAAAAAAAAATTTTTTTTTTAATTAATTTATTTATTTTAAAGAGAGAGAGACAGAATCGGCACGCCAGGACCTCCAGCCACTGCAAATGAACTCCAGATGCATGCGCCACCTTGTGCATCTGGCTTATGTGGGTCCTGGGGAATCGAACTGAGGTCCTTAGGCTTTGCAGCCACGTGCCTTAAATGCTAAGCCATCTCTCCAGCCCTGAAGAGTTTCTTTACACACAAGCATACAATAAGCAAAGCCCATAGATTACCCACAGAATGGGAGAAAATATTTGCTGGATATCCAAATGACAGAGGCCTAATCTCTAGAATCTACAAAGAACTCAAAAACATAAAACAGTAAAAAGTCATACAACCCACTTACAAAATGGGGCAAAGAGCTGAACAAGCAATTCACAGAGGAAGAAATACAAATGGCAAACACATACTTAAGAAAATGTTCATCATCCCTAATCATCAGGGAAATGCAAATTAAAGCAACTATGATATTCCACCTTACCCCAATAAGGATAGCAAAAATAAAACAATCAAATGAAAATAAATAATTTTGAAGTCTATTTTATCTGATATTAGTAAAGCTACTCCTGCTTGTTTCTTATTTCTGTTTGCTTGGAATATCATTTTCTATCCTTTTACCCCAAGAAGGTGTCTGTCTTTAGTGGTAAGGTGGGTTTCTTGAAGACAAGAGATTGAGGGGCCTAATTTTCTGATATACTCTGTTAGCTCACACCTCTTGATGGATGAATTAAAACCATTAATATTAAGGGTAATAACTGTGAGATTTGATCTGATCACTGTCCTACTGTGGTGGTTTATGTGGTTTGGCATTTTCTTGGACTTTGAAGTTTTTTGTGCCTTCTCTGAGTTTGGTTATTGTGATCAGTTTCTTGTAGGGTGGTTAGCCTGGATTTGTGCATGGGGTGTGGGGTGGTGGTGGTGAGTGTGATGCATTTGTGTGTGGAGCTCCTTGGTGATGGGAATGCCTCGGGTGGGGGAAAGGATAAAGGCCTGCTGGCCTGGGTCCACTTACCCTGTGGTTAGTACAGGAGGTACCTGTGGCTGGGACTGTGGCTAGGATGGCTGTTTGAGAGGGCTAGGGGACTGGTGGGCAACTCTAGAGCATGGAAATCAGTGATTCCTTACTTTTCTTCTCCATACCCCCCCATTGGAGGTCTACTAGAATCTGCAATACCCTAAAAACCCCAGTGAACTCTAAAGGTTTTGCCTTTCTTTCCCCACAAGGTGAGGCATGGTTAGGTGGATGCCATCTTGACCACAAGTCAGGTTTCAGAATTTGTCTACATGCTAGTAATGATGTATTTGACTATAAAAGAGATTAAACAAAATAGGAAAACACTTGCCCAAGTCAGGTTCAGGCTGAGCTACATGTAGGGGCACTCTTACACACAGAATGGGTGCTAGTGCCTAGACCTTTTGTCAAAGGTCATTTACTCTTTTTGAAATTATTTATGTTTTTGAAAGTGTCATACACAAGTATAATATATAGTGACCACACTCATTCTCTTTACCCCCTCATACCTATCTTCACCCCTGCTAAATCCTTCTTTCTTCTTCCCACCTAATCTTTTTCCTGTTCTCACATCCTTTAGTGTGCATGTGACCTACCGAATTTAATTAGAGTTTCTTGCATAAGCACCAGTGTGCCATTATTTACTGGAGAATCAGCAGCTTACCAGTGACTACACCACTGCAGAAACTGATTCCTCCTCCCCAAGCAGCCTCAGGATGGGGTTGGACTTCACAAGCCCCTCCTTCATCCATTGTGGAATTATGATGGGCCATATCTTCTTTAGGTGTTATGCGGGTAACCACAGTTATGAGTTCATGAGTGTAACAGCCATGTAACCTCCATAAGATAACATTCCACAGAGCTCCTACCCAGGCTTTCTTTTGGATTCATTGTATTCCCTCCTCCACATTGTTCCCTGACCATGTGAAGGGTTTACATAGGTGTTGTTAACCTAGAATTTGCAATAAAACCACTGACCACAAATTATGGCCAAATTGAAGCAAGGTCTTAATTGTGCTCAATATAGCCAGTCCGGTGGCTGCTTCCCTAAGGCAAGAGTTTAGAGAGCAGCCCTAAGTCACTTTTTTAGGTTCCTTTTATAGGGCAAACCACAGAAACAATAAGCTAGAAAATGTAGGAGGCCATTGAAGGCAAACAAGCATGGTGATAAAAGCAGATCAGCCATTACAGTTAAACTACTTGAATCTTATGAATACAAATTCCTGGGAACAGTAACCTGGGAACAATTTGTGGTCCCAGTACAGACATAAAAATGTAGAGAGGGCTGGAGAGATTGCTTAGTGGTTAGGCATTTGCCTGCAAAGCCAAAGTACCTCGGTTAGATTCCCAGGACCCAGTAAGCCAGATGCACAAAGGGCACATGAGTCTGGAGTTCATTTGCAGTGGCTGGAGGCCCTGGAATGTCCATTTTCTCTCTGCCTCTTTCTTTCTCTTTAAATTAAATAAATAAAGATGAAAATAGTTTAAGAAACTAGAGAAACAGAAACTTAGTCTAGTCATGATATTAAAATGCCTCTTACTAATAAAATGGAGTCATAATGGCTCTTCATCCCCCCTTTCCTTATGTCTCCCTGTCAAATCTGTGATAGGGTTTTTTTCTTTTTATTTCCATTGGTTATATTGATTGATAATGTTTATGAAGAGCAAGTATTTCAGCAGTTTCTATCTGTCTGCATACAAAACTAGTAATATCCTGGAGAACACATGGCCCAATTGTTAGGGCAAGTAAAACAAGTAATGAAAGGCCTGCTGCAGCTGAGATAAGAATAGTTAACCAAGCCAGGTGTGGTGGCACACGCCTTTAATCCCAGCACTCGGGAGGCAGAGGTAGGAGGATCACCGTGAGTTCGAGGCCATCCTGAGACTACATAGTGAATTCCAGGTCAGTCTGGGCTAGAGCGAGACCCTATCTCGAAAATCAAAAAAAAAAAAAAAAAAAAAAAAAGTTAACCAGGGGTTCCAATTGAACAAACAATGATACCGGTTACCTCTTTGGGTTCCTTTAGCTACTGACAGAGATAAGTTTAACTTGTTAGCAGTTAACTCTTACAGTGACTTTCCATTCCTATTATGTTTTCAGACATGATACCTTATATCCTAACATGTAATTTTTCAACCAGGCAGTGTACATCATGCCAATGTTTTTGTTGCTGTTGTTGTTGTTTTTTTTTTTTTTTTTTTTTAAATATCACACTGAATTCCTCAAGTTTCTTCCATGTGTAGACTAGTCAGCTTCTGGAATACTAAAGCCGGGTTGTACTCTTCTTCTCATGGGAAGATCTCCTCCAGAGCTTGACCTGGAAGGGACCCTCTGGGTTCCTAGTAACGTTTTAGCTATTACAATCAGCTGAGGACATTGTGCCCTTTATTCTGGGGTGATGAATCTATACCCCTTGACTGATGAGTATAGGCCCAATTTTTTGAGGCTATGTGTGTCTCCCTGTGTTACAAATTTGAGGGAACATCACCAATGGCAGAAGAATCTAGAGTATCTCAAAAATACACTGTTAAACAACTAGTACCCTTCACATCAGCAAGTAAAAACAGCTAGAATTCTAAACTGCTGTTACATGTTAGGATGGGGGTCTGAGATATGCCCTTAGTGATATACCTCCTTTCATAAGAAATTTTAAGGATATAAGGGACTAATGCAAATCAATATCTATCAGATAAACATAACCAGGGAGGACAAGATTTGGAATTTTTATTTAAAGGCAATAGTGGCTGACTACTCAGGGACAGGCAGAGGAAGAAGGCATGAGTTAATGTGAAAGTTTAGTATTGTATTTTCTTTGGGTGATTAAGACCATGTATCTACATACATACATACATACATACACACACACACACACACACACACACACACACACACACACACACATACACACACACACACATATATATATGGGATGTCAATAATGGTGCTGTAGGAGAGACTTAGTTTTAGGGACCTGTGAGGAGTTCTATGACTCTCAGCTAAGATAAGTCAAGGCCATGCTGACCAAGTGACCTTCCCTCTTTTGGGAAGTCTGGAAGACTGATTTTCCTCCAATGTGATTCACCTGTTGCAAATACACAGACTTGGAATTCATTCCTGGGATTCCATATCCTCTCTGATCAAGAAGAAATGTGATTCCAGGTGTGATGCTGCATGCCTTTAATCCTAGCACTTGGGAGGCAGAGGTAGGATTATTGTCATGAGTTTAAGGCCACCCTGAGACTACATGGCAAATTCTAAGTCAACCTGAGCTAGAACGAGGTCCTTCCTCAGAAAAGAAGAAGGAGGAGGAGGAGGAGAAACAGGGGGGGAGGAGGAAGAGGAGGAGAAGGAGAAGGAGAAAAGAAGAAGGAGGAGGAGGAGGAAGAGGAGGAGGAGGAAGAGGAAGGCGGAGGCAGGTGAGACACGTGATTTACCAGAGGCTTGAAGTTAGCAAGTGTCCCATTATCTTCTGTAGCATTCTGACATGGGAGCAGGAACCAAAATATTGGTTATCCTTTTAACTCCAAAGTTTTCAATTGACCTTGGCTTCTACATATGGTCATTAATCATTCAAACAGACTGTACATATCTGCTTAGCAAAACAGATTTAGTTAAAAAGGTGCTGAATATATGTGGTTAGCAAAGCCTACCTAGACAGAGAATGACACAATAGTTTAAAATCATTTTGATTAGTATTTAGGTTTACTTGTCAGGTGATGGTATAAACTATAGCTGGAATATATACACTTTTATCTTTTAAGTACTTGTCAGTTATAAGAACAGGCAGAATATTTTAGTAGGCCTGAAAGAGATATTTTATCAATTATTTTTGTCAATAACATTAAGCCAACTGATTTAATCTAGATATTGTATGTCAGAAAAAGATAAGACAATATCATAACTTGGCATCTGGTGTTTGAAAACATCTTTGGCAAGTCTGTATACCTATTCAAATAATAATTACTCCCCAAACTGGAAGAAGAACATCAATTTAAGATACTTTTCTAGGGCAGAAAACATGTCCTAAGTATCAATGTATCTATAAGCAATGTACTTATTTAAACAGAACCTTGACTGTCACCTTTTATAAGACTTATAACTTCAGTAACAACTATCCAGCAAAACCAGAATGAACAAGACAGGAACCATCTTAAAATTACAGTGTTTTATCTAGGTGTGGTGGTGTATGCCTTTAAAGCCAGCACTTGAGGGCAGAGGTAGGAGCACTCTGAGTGTATGGTCAGCCTGGGACTACAGAGTGAGTTCCTGGTCAGCCTGAGCTATAATGAGACCTTCACCACAGTAAATAAATAAAAATTGCCCTAGCCTATATATATTTCTTGCTTTCAAGAGAAAAAACACATTAAGATAAACTTTACATAATTTTCAATGATCTGACTGGCCAAAAGTAACAAATGAAATGTAAATCTAAAAGTTTTAATTTTCTTTTATATTCTATTACTACTGATTGGTTCAGCTGAATGGTTTTGCTTATTGATAGCCCAACATCATGGACTTCATACAAACCAGTTTACAATATTCTGATATCTGGAAAAGTCTAATATTGACAAAAATAATGTTCACATGTTTAAGGCACATGAGGCTTCAGAGAGTAAACTATGAACAAATGATCTGTTAACAGAATTCAAAACAGATAAGAAGTCTACATTATTGAGTAACATTTTTGGCTTAAATATGAAGACATGCAAAATTATATGATCTTTAAAGCTCATCAGAATTGGTATACCTTTATATAATACTTTGCTATATTTTATGAAGATATTTAGCACTTTTAAAAGCTAAATAAGGACTAGAGAGATTGCTTAGTGGTTAAGGCTCTGGCCTGCAAAGCCTCAGGACACAGGTTCAACTCCCAGTACCCACGTAAGCCAGATGCTCATGATGGCACATGTGTCTGGAGTTCATTTGCAGTGGCTAGAGGTCCTGGCATGCCCATTCTCTCCCATCCTGACTCTCTCTCATAAATAAATAAATAAATAAGAAATAAAAATTTTAAAAAGATAAGGTCTTTATTTTTAAAACCTAAATAACATGGCCCTCCAATTTATAAGTCAGTTTCTGAAATTAATTCAGCTATATATAACATACCCAAAGAATAGAGGAACTGGACTAACCTGCCATGATCTTATGAAAAAGGAGACAAGTCTCATGGAAAAGAAACAGAATGGGCATGTCAGGGCCACTTGCCACTGCAAACAATATTCAAATACATCTTCTACTATGTGCATCTGGCTTTATATGGGCACTGGGGAATCGAACCCAGGCCATCTGGCTTTGCCAACAAGAACCTTTAACTGCGGAATCAGAAAGAAATATTTTTAATCTCTTCCAAGTCAGTTTTATAGAATTATAGTGAATCCAAACATACACAACATTTTATGACATAATCAATAATTATTTAAATCTTAACCAACTCTATAATTTTGCCTGTGGCACTTTGGTAAACTTGCTTAGTAATGATGCAAGTTAAATCTAAAGTATTAAAACTGTGACTATTGGAGGAATTGAGGAATTATATCTTAAATCACAACATAACTTTGCTTAGAATTTTCTTTTACTGTTCAGCATGAAGTAAATAGTTTCTAAGTGTATGATAGATAACTGCTGTTTGGTGTCTCCAAATGTGGTTTATATTTGCCTTATAAAATAGAAAAAAAGAGGGCTGGCTAGATGGCTTAGTGGTTAAGCGTTTGCCTGTGAAGCCTAAGGACTCCAGTTCAATGCTCGATTCCCCAGGTAAGCCAGATGCACAAGGGGGCACATGCATCTGGAGTTCATTTGCAGTAGCTGGAGGCCCTGGCATGCCCATTCTCTCTCTCTATCTCCCTCTTCTCTCTCTGTCTGTTGCTCTCAAATAAATAAAATATATTTTTTTAAAAATAGGAAAAAAGAGTATATAATTCCTCTGTGAGATTTTCATTGAGGCAGGGTTTTAAATATAATAGTCTTAGGAGAGAATTAAATATTAATGAGCCAATTTTAACCTTAAAATTTAGCTAAAAGGTTGACAGATAGAGTAACCTAGCTAACCTGGTTGAGTACTCTAAAGTCAATCTTTCACAACCATTATCATGACCAGATTAACATCAATGAGTTAGTTTTAAGCTTCAAGTTTGCCATCTGAATATCATAGCAACTTGCTACCAGCTAGGGCCGTCCTTTGTTACTCTGATATAAGGCCAAGATTCACAGTCATTTTATATTTCAAGAAGTGCATAATCTGTTCAATTACTTTAAGATTTAGTTAGTCAAGTTTGTCTTTAATCTTCTGTTAAAGTTTGTTCATATCTTCATTTGTATACTTTTACTCTACAATCTATGTAAGCACTCTGTAACAATCTTTTTCATCAAACATTTAATATCCAACCTTTGAAGTTTTCTCTCCAGTTCATTTTCTTTAGTCAGTTCATCTCATAACTACCAACAAAAATCTTGGTTGTCCTTATCATAAGATATTTAAAATGACCATTTAAGTTTTTTTTTCCCCTCAAAAAGTTTTGTCAATTAGCTCTTTATAGGAGAGTGGATCAAATTTGATTTATATTGATTACCCAGAATATCCTGAAGCATAATTTTTTAAAACTATGAAAGCAGATTTGAACACTATTAGAAATTTTCTGACAAACTCATTATGGAGTACTTCTAAATTTAAACTTAAATGTTGAAGCTGTCGTCTATTAGTAGTCTCATAGAAGCATAGAGAAATAAAGTAAACTTAAAAACAGTTGCAAATTTCTTATAAGAAGAACCCATCTGTTTGTGGCAATTTGGGACTCACCCATCATCATGCTGGGATCAGGACCCTGAGATCTCCCGTGCCTGTAACCCCCTGGCTCTGTAAGGCAAGGAAGCTAAGAGCAATCAGGAATTCCCCTGGGGACAGCATACACACCAAAGAGGTCTGTGCATTGTCATTGTGTCCAACAGTGAGCCTTGTGTGTTAGGCTCCTCCTCTTATTCCCAGGGCAACCTGGCCATCTTAAGATCAAGCCATTCAGAGGAAAGCATTAGGTGATACATTGCAGGTGCCTGTACAGCATGTGAAAGCAAGACAGATTTTGCCAGATTCTAGCATCTGCCTGTGATTGACACAGAACCTAACTATTTTTTATCTACTTTTTTGCCTGTGGGGAACATAGTATGACAGCATAGATTCCCCCCACCCCTTTTTTTCCATCCTAAAATTCCATGGATAGTTTGGGACTTCACTCAGGGCTACAAGGCAGCTTTCTGATCATGTCATTTTATAACTTTTTAAGAGTAAGAGAATATTGCATTTTTCCTACCTGTTATTTTAATTATTTTCAGTATTCCTTCTGGGGGACATTAAAGAGTAAAAGTTGACCATGCAGTATAGGACAGTGGGCTTGGTGGATGACATTCCCCACAATTAATTTTCCATTATGTTGGTGCTACAGAACAGACATAAAGGCAAAGCCTTATTTTGCAGTCTTAAGGTTAGGGGTCACACATATTCAAATACATACATACATACATACACATACTTACTTACTTACATTCCAAGTGCACTTTTCATATAGATTCTAGACATATCTCACCCCCCCACACACACATACATTCATTCATTCAGAGGTTATGCATTCCCATTTTAAATTCCTGTATTAGTTATATCTCTGGAGACCAAAACCAAACCTCAAAATTATTTCAAGTATAATTCCAGATTTAATATTCAAGATTTTCCAAACCAAAAGTTGATTAGTCTCAATTCCAATTTTTAATTCCCAATTTTCAATTTACCTAAGGTGGTCAGGGTGTCCAGGTCACCAAGGATAACCTGTGATTTGATATGAAGTTCCTAAGAGGATCCAAAAATGTTAAGCACAAAAGAATAAAACAAACACTAAACAGAAGGACAAGACACAAAAGAACAAATGAAATATGGACAAAGGACAAACAACCATCGAATGATATATGGACCCAAAAACCAGAACCAAGTAGACTATATGGCATCTTTCTATTGCCAAGCATCAGGACCAAGCGACAGTGCAGGTTCTGCCATTGTCCTGAACCAGGTGGGCACTGTCATGACTTTCAATTGCCCTGGACAGGAGTATGCATGTGCCTTGTCAGATACCTCTCTGTCCCCAGAAGGGATCCCACCAGAAACAAATGTCATAAAAGGAAATGCCTTACTATGACTTATACTTGGAGACCTCGCCAGACAGGTGCTTGCTAGTTCTTTTTAGTGCAGCAGTTCACTCCCACAGACATTCCATCAAACCAGAGGCATGCCTTGGAGCCTTGGAGCCTTGGAACCTTGGAATGTCTCAATGTGAGCACCTCCTGAGACAGCATTCTGGTCTCAGGGTACCAGAGCAAAGGTCCGACTTCAGAATTTGGGTTGGGTTCTCCATCTCACTGGGGCTTCCATTATGTTAACCAATAATTCTTGAGAATAAAGACCACCAACCACAAATTATGGCCAAATTAAATCAAGCTTTTAATTGTGCGCAATAGAGCCAGTCCTGTGGGTGCCTCCCTAAGATGGTAGTGTAGAGAGCAGCCCCAAGTCACTTTTTCAGGCTCCTTTTATAGGGAGAAACCAATAATAATAATAATGATAGGGTGGGGGGTATTGAAGGCAAGCAAGCATTGTGTCAGAAGCAGACCAGCCATTACAGTTAAACTACTTGAATGGTATGAATACACAATCCTCAGAACGGTAACCTGAGAACAATTTGTGGCATCAGGTCAGACACAGAAACTTAGAGAAGCATAAACTTAGTCTAGTCATTATATTCAAATGGCTTTTGCTATTAAAATGAAGTAAGGTCAATGTCCCATTTAGAATTGAACACTCAATGGTCACTTATCCTGAGCACTTTGACCAGTTGTGAGTCTGAATTAACTATGACACACTACAAAAAGAAGCTTCTCTTTCCAAGGCTGAAAGCAGCACTAATCTATGGTTATAAGAAGAAAAAAAAAAAAATAGAAGACATTTTGACAGCATATCCATTCAGCAAAAGAACAGTCTTATGACCTATAATCTCTCCAGCTGTGGACTTTTGACAAGGTTTATAGTACCAGATATGAATTCCATCAGAAGGAACAGTCCTAAAATCTAACCAGAAAGCAATTTCCTATCCCCACAATCACCATGCTTGGCAGGTAAAAAATATTGTAGAATGCAGTCCATTGCAGGATATGTCCATTGATGGTTTTTCTTCCTGAGCATTCTACATAGCAACTTCTGGCACCATAAAAATTAGCCAACAAGAAGCTCCTAACCCAGTTCCAGTTGGATTTTTCTATGTCCTGCAACCACACTTTCAACAATAGTCTTACCTTCTAATTCCACTAGAATACCAGGAATTAAAATGTCCTGTATTATTTTGGGAGCCTTTGGGGACTTCAAGACCAACCACTCATAGGGAGATATCCATATCTGGCACTGGGATTTAGTTTAATAGTCCATAGCATCTGGCAGTTGCATTATACATCTGTGCAGGGCATGGTCTTCAAATTCTTTCTTAAGTATATCTTTAATTTACTTATAAATTAATAGGTTTCCATGTACTTTCTCATACACCCTTATTTGGGGACAAAACAATTGGAAGAATCAAAAACAGACTCTTCAAAATCTCAGTAATCAGGAAAATGAGTAATCATACAGCCTCATCTTTCCAGTTCTTTAATATAATACTTACAAATTTCCAACTTCTATGAGACTAAAAGAGTAACAGAATACCCAGGTATTGAATATGTAAACTTATATTTGAGTAGATTCTAATGTTGTTGAAAAATAGGTTTTAAGCATTCCTGTCACTTCAAAATTTGTTTAGACTCAACTTAATTTTTTTCAGATTGTCTGATATTTCCAAGAGACAGTATAGATTTTATATACTAATAATTAAGAAAAATGTTGACTGCAATTTACAATTACTGGAAATGTTTTTATCGTTCACTTATTCTTAAACTGTGACATATGTGGTAATATACATACATACATATATATATATATATTGATGACTTTTCTCCCCCAACAGGCATAAGCCAAATTGTACACAATCATAGTTGTTTCTCCCTTTGGGCATATCACTTACCCAGCCATAAGCCCATATGCTTTTGACTAAATTTTCAGTACCAGGCATGAATGAATTCCTTCACATGGAATGAGCCTGAAATCCAATTAGAGAGGACTATTGTAAAAAAAAAAAAAAAAAGTGTTGGTTAAAACTCCAGATAGATAGATATATAAATAGACAGACAGACAGACAGACAGATAGATGATACATAAAAATGTACGAAATTCAGTCCTAGCAAAAATAAAATCCTATCATTTGTGATATCATAGCTAGAATGAGAGAATATTATGAAAGGCAACATAATCCGGGCATGGAAAGACAAATATTTCTTGTTCTAACTAATATGTACAATCTAAAAGAATGAGTATGAAGGCTAAAAGATGGGCAGGAAGCAGAAGTTGATGAATGGCCACTCAATTACACTTATTTTTTACTATGATTATTGTTATTAACAACATATTTTGTATGGATGCATCATGTGATGGTGCCATATTTTCCCTGGTCCCTGGCTACCATTCTGTTGGAGACCCTCTTCAGTAAACTTGCAAGTTATTCCCCCAAGGGTTCTGAGTTATGAATTGTGTCTGAGCAGCAGTCAGGATTTTTGGGGGGCGGGGGGTGCGGGGGGGGAGTGTGAATGCCTCTGGGCATGATGTCTCAATCTGTGGCTCTTACAATCTTTCTGTCCCCTCTTCCACAAAATTCCCTGAGCCATGGTGGGTGAGTTATAAGTCTACTTCAGTGATGAGCTCTTAGTAGTCTCTGAATCTCTACTTTGGTAGGTGTTTAGTGTCCTTAGAGTTTGTATCCTTCACCCCGGCACTGATTGTCAGGTTCAGCATGAAAGCAGCACTCTTGCTTTTCTCCCAAGTTCCTCTGTGGTTTCAGCTAGGGCTTGGCTGAAGTATGAGGGGGAATTTTTCTCCTTCGGACTCCCTACCTTCTGAAAAAGAACAGATTCTGCAATGGAAAGTGAAGTCAGAATAGTTTAAATGGAATGTGTGTTATTATTTTAGCAAGAATTTATGTATGTAACCCCTTCTTTAGACAAAGACAAGTGAGAGCTTGACTTTGGAGAGCATAATCTTTGTCTTCAAAGGATTCTGATCCTGGTTCCCAATTCCAGAAATGGTTCATTTACACTGAGAGGATCTCTTAGCCAATCAGAAGGCTATTGGTTACCCAGAAATGCTGTGTGCCACTATTGCACTCTCATGTGCATCCTGTCAGGGTGTTTGCTTCTGAGTAGCTTAGGCCTCTGGTTTCTCAGACCATTGTTGGCCACTTTCCCCCAGGAGCTCTCTGATCAACAATTCATTGCAGGTAGCAACAGCTTTCTGGTATTGGGAGTTACAGGCCAGAGACGAAAGAAAGAAAGAAAGAAAGAAAGAAAGAAAGAAAGAAAGAAAGAAAGAAAGAAAGAAAGAAGGAAGGAAGGAAGGAAGGAAGGAAGGAAGGAAGGAAGGAAGGAAGGAAGGAAGGAAGGAAAGAAGAAGGAAGAAGAAGGAAAGAAGAAGGAAAGAAGAAGAGAGAAGAAAGAAAGAAGAAAGAAAGAAGGAAAGAAAGAAAGAAAGAAGAAAGAAAGAAAGAAAGAAAGAAAGAAAGAAAGAAAGAAAGAAAGAAGAAAGAAAGAAAGAAAGAAAGAAAGAAAGAAAGAAAGAAAGAAAGAAAGAAAGATGGGGGAGGGAGGGAGGGAGGGAGGGAGGGAGGGAAGGAAGGAGGGAAGGAAGGAAGGAAGGAAATAAGAAAAAAAGAAGGAAGGAAAGAAAGAAAGAAAATGGACATTAGACTTCACACCACCCTTTCCAGCGCTCTTCTTTTGAGCTACCCCCCACCCCCTTACTTCTGTTGAGGGTTATATCTGTTAGTCTATCTTCAAGGATGAAGGTTCCTATGGTACCAGTTTATTTTGGATTTAGTTTTGTGTTTGTTTTTCCACACCCTTGCCTTCTTTTCCCAGAAAGTCCTTCTATCTCATTGGCTAAGACTTGAGTTGCCTATCAGGTATGTCAGCAACTTGAGCTGTTCCAGGTTAGGAAAGTAGGAAGTGAGACCATGCAGTGTTTGACTTTCTGTGATTGTGTGAGTTCACTGAGTATGGTATGTTCTAACTCCATCCATTTTTCTACAAATTTCATTGTATCATTTCTTACTGCTGAGAAAAATTCCATTGTGGAAATACACCACAACTTTGTTATCCAATCATCCAATGGTGGGCATCTGGGTTCATTTCAGTTCTTAGCAATTATGAATTTATCAGATATTAACATGGTTGAGCAAATATCTCTGTAGTTAAGCATAGAGCATTCAGGATAAATGCCTGGCAAGGGAATAACTGGGTCTCTTGGTAGCTCTATAGTCATCCTTTTCAGAAATCTCCATATTGATTTCCATAATGGTTGTACAAGTTTACATTACCACCAACAGTAGATGGGGTTCCTCTTTCCACACATCTTTATGAGCATTTGTGGATATTAAATTTTTTTAATGGTTGCCTTCCTTAATAGAGTAAGGTAGAATCTCATAGTTCTTTTCATTTGTATTCCCCTAAAGGTTAGGGATGTTAAAATTTTTCTTAAGTGTATGTGTTAACCATTTGTATTTATTCTTCTGACAACTCCCTATTCAATTCTCTGCCACATTTTTGGAGTGGGATGTTTGATGTTTTTACTGTTCAGTTTTTTAAGTCCTTTGTAGACTCTAGATATTAGGCTTCTGTCAGTAGTATAGCTAATGAAAACTTTCTCCCATTTAATAGGTAATATGTTGGTTGTGATTATGGTACATTTGTCTGTGCAAAAGCTCTTTTAGTTTCATTAGATCCCATTGGTTGAATGATTATTTAATATTCTGAGCTACTGCAGTTTTGTTCGGGAAGACTTTTCCCATCCCTATATTATGGAGAGTTCCTTCTACTTTTTTTAATTCCAGTAGGAGAAGGGTTTCAGATCTTATATTGAGGCTTTTTATCCATTTGGATTTGATTTTTATGTATGATGAGATGAGTGGGTGTAGTTTCATTTTTCTACATACTGTTATCCAATTTGTCCAGCACCAATTGTGTAAGACTCTACCTTTTCTCCAGTCTATGTTATTGGCCCCTTTGTCAAAGATCAAGTAACTATAGTTACTTGATATAAGTTTGAGATCATAATTCTGTTCTATTCATCTATATTTCTGAATATATGCCAGTGTCGTGCTGTTTTTTTTATTACTATGGATTTGTAATATAGCTTTAGAACAAGTATTGTGATACATCCAAAGATATTTCTTTTGCTGAGGATAAGTTTGAATATCCAAAGCCTGCTGCCATTCCATATGAATTTTGAGATCATATTTTCTGTCTCTTTGAATAATGATGCTAGACTTTTTATTGGTATTGCATTAAGTCTGTAAATTGTTTTTGGTAAGATTGCCATTTTCACAATATTAATTCTACCTATCTCAGAGCATGGAAGGTCTTCCCATCTACTCAAGTCCTCCTCAGCTTCTTTCTTGAGTTTTTGTTTTTAATGTTTTAATTATATAGGTGTTTCACAACCTTCATTAGTATTATTCCAAAATATTTAATATTTTTTTCTATTTAAATTGGGACAGCATCACTGATTTCTTCCTCTATATATTTGTCCTTTACATATAAAAAAGCTACTGATTTTTGTGTGTTGATTTTGTATCCTGCCACTGTACTAAAGGAATTAATCACCTTAGAAGTTTTGGAATGGAGACTTTTGGGTCACTTATGTATAGGATCATGTCATAGGGCTAACTTGACTTCTTCCTTGCCAAATTGTAACTGATTTATCTAATTTTCTTCTCTTACTGCTTGGGCTAGGACTTCTAGTACTATGTTGAAGAACAGTTTAAGTAGATTGATCATTTGATTCTTGTGATTAAGTTTATTTATGGGTTGATTTATGTTATTTATATTATGTATTTATGTAACTTATTTCCATATGTTGAATTATTCCATAATCCTTAGTATGAAGCCTACTTGGTCAAGGTAGATAATGCTTTGATATGTTGATAAATTAATTTTGCAAGTATTTTGTTCAAGATATTTTCATCTAAATTAATCACAGATTTAGGCCTATAGTTTTCTATCCTGGTTGCATCTCTGTCTGGTTTTGTTATTAGGGTGATGGTAGCTTCATAAAAAAAATGTTGTGGAGGATTCCCTGCTCTCAAAGTATGTGAAATGGCTTGATAAAAATTGGTTTCATTTCTCCAATGAAGGTTTGATAGAATTTGGCTGAGATGCCATCTGATCCTCAACTTTTCCTTTTGGAGACATTTTGATTACCTTTTTAATCTTAATGGATGCGATAAGTTGGGTAGGAGATTAATCTGCCCTGAATTTAGTTTTGGTAGGCGGTATATGCCTAGAAATTTATCAATTTCTTCAAGATTATCAAATTTGTGAAGTAGAGAGTTTGGAAGTATGTCAGTATGATTTTTCCAATTTCATTGATGTCTGTTGTGAGTTCTCATTTTCATTTTTAGTTTTGTTAATTTGAGATTTCTCTTTTTTTTTTTTCCTTGATCAAATTGTCCAGGAGTCCATCAATCTTGTTTAATTTGTTTTTAAAGAAGCGAGTCTTTGTTTCATCACTTCTTAAAAATATTTTCTTAGTTTCTAATTCATTAATTTATTTCCATCTGGAGTTCTTAGGGCTGGATTCTTCTTGGTTTTCTAATTCCTTTAGTGGAGAGTTAAGTTCTTAATTTGGAATCTTTGTTATAAAAACATTTAGCTCTAAGAATTTTCCCCTTAGGACTGCCTATATTGTGTCATGTAAGTTGTGTTTTCACTATCTTTAAATTCAAGGAATTTTAAAATTTCTATTTTAATTTCTTCCACAACCCATTCATTATTTAGAAATGTGTTATTCAGTCTCCAGGAGCCAATGAACTTCCTGATGTGTCTGTTGTTGTTAATTTCTAAAGCATTGTGATCTGATATGATGCAGGAATCTTCTTCAATTTTCCTGAATTTAGGGAGGCATACTTTATGGCCTAACATATTTTCTAGTTTGGAGAAGGTTTGGGGGCTGCTGAGATGAATGTGTATTCTGTAGAATTTGGGTGGAAAGGATGTACATTAGGTCTATTTGATTTATGGTCTGTCATTTCCCTGTTGATTTCATGCTTAGATGATCTGTTTATTGATGATAGTGAAGTATTGGAGTCCCTATCTTTGATGTTGGTAATTATTTCTCCTTTGTTGTCAAGTAGGTTTTGTTTTATAAACTGTGGTGCATCTGTGTTTGATGCATATAGATTTATGACTCTCATGTTGGGTCATTTCTTTGATGAGCATTAAGTGTCCTTCTTTGTCATATTTTATTACTTTTGTTTGGAGTCTATTTTACCAGATATCAATATAGCAACACCTTTTGCTTGGATTATCATTTTCCAACCTTTCACCTGGAGGAGGCATTTGTTGTTAGTCATTAGGTGAGTTTCTTGCAGGCAGAAAATCAAATGGTCCATTTTTCTTTTTTTTTTTTAATTTAATTTATTAGTTTTCTTTTCAGTAAATACAGGCAGTTTGGTACCATTATTTAGGCTCATCTGTGATCAAGTTCATTAACAAGGAGGGTCTAATGGGAGGGGATAGATCACAGATGAGCCTAAATGGTCCATTTTTCTGATCTACCTTGATAAATTGTGTCTTTTGATGGGTGAGTTAAATCCATTAATGTTTAAGGTTATAACTGTGAGGTTTGACTTAATCCCTACCATGATGTGGTGCTTTATTGGGTTTGGTGTTTTCTTGGACTTTGTCCTTTTTTGAGCTTGCTTTAGGTTTGGTTATTGTGATCTTCTTGTAGGCTCTTGAGATTGGTTGCTTGACTCTTCTGTGTGAAGTATTTCCTTAAATATTCTCTATGTTTGTCTTTGTGTTCATATAATCATAGAGTTGACTTTTTCATGGAAAGTTTTTCTTTCACCATCTATCATGATGGAGACTTTTGCTGAGGAAAGTAGCTTAGGTTGGAAGCCATAGTTTTTTAGACTTTGAAGTGCTCCCTTCCAGGCCCTTCTGACTTTCACTGAAAAGATTTTCATTGAAAAATCTGAGGTAATTCTGATGACATTGTTCTTGTATGTAGTGAGCTGTTTCTGCCTTGCTACTTTTAGCACTCTCTCTTTATTTTCATTGTTATGAGTTTTACCTATGATGTATATTGGAGAGTTTTTATATGTTCCAGTATGTTTGATTTTCTGTGAGCTTCTTCTATTTTGATGGGCCTCTCTTTTGCCAGATTGGGAAAGTTTTCTTCAATGATTTTGTTGAATATGTTCTGTCTGCCTCTGGCTTTGCTTTCCTTTCCTTCTGGAATACCTGTAATCAGGATGTTTGGTCATTTTAGGGTATTGCATAGATCCTTCATATTCTGTTCATATGATTTTTTGTAATTGTGAAAGTTTTTGAACTCCTGATCAATTTATTCTGTCTTGTCTTCGAACTCAAAGGTTCTGTCTTCCACATGAGTAACTGTTTTAGTGAGGGGTTCTAGAGAGGCTTTCTAAAACTCCATTTTATTTTCATTTTCTCTTGTGTTATTTTGAATCATGTACATCTCTTTGTTGAGGTATGATTTCAATTCAAGTTATGATTATCTCAATGCTTCTTGGAAGTAATTCTTCAATTCTAACAACTCTTCTTCATTAAGCTTAATCATCTGGTTATTGAGATCTTCCATTTTTTAATTCACCTTCAATTCACTTATATCTCTTTTGTGGCTTGTATGGTTTTCTTCAATTAAATTAAGCCTAGCGACAAAAGCTGAGTCCTGTAAGAGATGATTTTGCTGAATTTCATTTATGCAGTTGTTGGTTTTCTGATGACTTGCTTCCAATTCAGCCATTCTTTTGATCAGGGTAGCATGGGTTTTTTTTCTTTTTCTTGTTGGGATTTGATTTCCATATGATTTCATTGGAGACTTCCATTGTGGGACTAGGCATCCTTCTTAGTGGACATATGTCAAATGTTTTATTTTATTGAAGGCAAAGCAAGTATTTGTCCTGGTAGGATCTTTAGTTAGTGTTATGTTTTGTGAACCTGATTGGTGTACAATGTGCAACGAATTTTTTAAGACATGAATGGTGGCTCATGAAAGAGAGAGGGAATAAGATGCAGAGAGAAAGAGTGGGTGCACCATGGCCTCCAGCCACTGCAAATGACTTCAGACACATGCGACCCCTAGTCCATCTGGCCTACATGGGTCCTGGGGAATTGAACCAGAGTCCTTAGGCTTCACAGACAAATATCTTAACCACTAAAACATTTCCCCATCTCATGCAATGAGATTTTAATACATAACTGTAGGATGTGGAGATTACAAGCTCATCAAGGTACCTGGGGAACTGGGAGGTGGGGAACTGAGAGCTTTGGCCTACTCTCCTATTGCATGCACTTACAGCACAGCAGGAGCTAGGAGCCAGAAAGCTGGATAGCCAGAGGAGGAAGTTCAACTCCTTCAGTGGTCTGTGCATCCTCCAGCTCAGGGTAATAGGGATTTGGATACCATGTGGCAAGTCAATCAGAAAACTTAAGTAAAATGCCTCTGCAGCCCACAAGCATAGACCAGGCTGCTCCAAGGCAACAGCAGGGGTACCAAGACCAGGGAACTCAGAGGTGGAGAACAAACAGGGAGCTCTGGCCCACTCACTCCATATACATGTACATGTATAGAGCAAGTAGACCAGATCTCTCTGCCACCCCCCAACACCTCCTAGTTCCCTGGTCCTGATTCCCCTGCTTCTGGCTTGGGGCTGCCTGGACCTTGGGAGTTTGCTGTAGAAACATGCCCTTGGTTCCACCTCCCTGATTTAATCACCCTTGGGCCCCAACTCAGCCACAATGAGGTCATGAGTGCCATGGCCACTTTGTGTCTAGAAGACAATATTGCAAGGCATTCCCCTCCTTCTTACATTATTTGCACCACCTCTTCCACAATGGTACCTGAGCTTTGGAGGGAATGACAGAGATATCTCACTATTATTATTTTCAGTACTTTGATTTTGAATATCCCTAGTGATCACTGCCATAAGAAAAGAACCAAAAGTAAGAGTAGTATTAATATATGGACATAAACATAATTATTTTAGAGGGCAGTCTGGTAAGGCATAATATATCCATTTAGTCCAATAATAGTAGTCATTTCTCCCCTAGAGCTTATCACCTCCCTAGCCATAGCTTTGGATTAGATTTTCAGTACCAGGCATGAATGAATTCCTTCCCATTGAGTGGAACTCAAATTCAATCAGAGAACAGTTGATTTTTCTCTTAACAGACATACCACTATTGCATTAGTTGGTTCATTTGGTCTGAGTGGCCAGGCATGAAATGTGCAGGCTCTACTGCTGGCCAAGACTTTTGATGCCTTTTCTCCTCCAACAGGCATCCGCTAAGTGTGTGTGTGTGTGTGTGTGTGTGTGTGTGTGTGTGTGTATGTGTGTGTTCATGGGTGTATATTTTAATATAATCTTGTGCTCATTGGTTCCATTGTGTGATAATGAGCACTCTAGACTCAGAGAGTGGTTATTGTTTTCTACTGCAATGCTCTGTTAATAGTGGGATCATGTTCTTTGTCTTTACATAACATGATGTGGCTACTTTAACACAAATAAAACAGAAAAGAGAAAAAAAAACAATAAAAATTTAGGACTTGTGTAGCCTCTAAATGCAATTACCAAGGACCTTTTTTAATTTTTTCAGTCTAGCCCAGGCACCTAAAATTCACTACGTAGTCTCAGGGTGTCCTTCAGCTTATGGTGATGCTCTTACCTCTGCCTCCCAGTTGCTAGGATTAAGAGTATGTTACCACACCTAGCTTTAAAAAACATTAATCTCTTTATTTATTTACTTGAGAGAGATAATAGAGGTGTCAGGGCCTCTAGCCACTGCAAACAAACTCCAAACATATGTGCCACCTTGTGCATCTGCCCTTACATGGGAACCAGAGAATAGAGCCTGGATCCTTTGGTTTTGCAGCAAGCACCTTAACTGCTGAGATATTTCCACAGCCCTCTCTTTTCTTAATTTTGTAGAATGGACTCTATTTCATGGTTATAAGCCATCCAGACATACACAAAACATCTTTCTTTCTGAAGAACTCAGGGAAATGTTTATACAGGGATCTTTTGTTCCCCATCAGATATCTAGTTAAAGGAGGCTATGTATCCAATTAAAACATTAAAACCATTATGTAGATAAACATTGCTTACATAATACAAACAGCTATCTCTGAGTAAAAGACACCTTGTTTTGAATTTTAAACAGCATCTGATAAATCAATAGTCAAGTGAAATTTGGAATAAATTGTCACTAAGACGAAAGTCCTAAAAAGAAAACAACAACAACAAAAAAAAAAACCCTAATTGCCAATTGAGTGGTCTACCCCATACCTAAAGTATTTGAATTGAGAATAATATATTGATCTATAAAATATTGAAATCCTATTATAGTTGGCTGAAAGAGAAAATATATTTTACAAGGAAAAAGATACAGGCAAGGAAAAGACAAGAACATTTTCAATATTTTTCTCCTGTATATTTGAGAAGAAATTTATAACTTCCTAAACATCTTTTCCTATCATACTTGTAAACTGAATTTCTCAGGAAAAAAAAAAAAAAAGACACACTTAGGCTAAAAATTCTACAATGCTTACTGACTGACTGGTACTTCATGATTTTGGAGAGATGGAATGTTATAAAATCAGTTATCTTGGGCTATCTTTAGCCTTTTGTATTAATAGGCATTCACTGCTCACCTCTGTGTCTGATCTAACATCTTTTTGACTATAATATGAAGTCTCTTGGAATATATTTACTTAACAAGCCATTTGTTTCCACCAAGCCAAAAGCTAATACTTTCATCAGATAGCAACTAAATATATATATCAGAGATTCCCCTGTTTTGCCTATCTGTTGTTTCACGATATATATCCAAAATGCCTTGATATTTTTTTATCATTTTTTCTATGAAATATGGAACTGAAAACATTGGGGGGAGTTATATGATATCACTTTTTTTTCTGATTACTTTTCATTCTTTTTTTTACAATATATTGATAGGCCTCTACAGTAATAACGTAAATTAGCAAAATACTTAGAGAAGGCACTTACTAGGAGAAGAATTCACATGCAAAGGAGCCTACCTGATGACTTACACCTTACTGTCTATCTTGAAGTGCCCATTAGAATATATTTCTTTACCTCTAATGTTTGTTCCACCTCATAGACACAATCTTGGAAAATTACCATTTTGAGTACTTCTTCATAATCGGTTACTTTATTAAATGGTAATGTAATTGCCAAAGGAAATGAACTAAAACAAATTGTTCACAGAAAGGAAGACACATTTAAGGTTTTGTGGGCAGGGCACATTTCACTGAATTTTAAATAAAGATGAATACTTGCATGTTGCTATTTTGTCACAAAGTTAGAAAGTATGCATGCACAGATCACCCATGGGTAAAAGTCTGCTTTATTATGCACCGATACTCCTCTTTAGAACTAGTATAATTAGGGGATAAAGTAAATTCCTTAAGAAGTCATATAAACCAGCATATAAATAGGCAAGGATATACTCATTCTTAAAAGTCCATGTATTGACATAAAAGCTAAGTGGTAACAATATAAAGTATTAATCCATCTTTAAAGGTAATTCTCTCTTTAGATTTATAACCCTTGTAAAAAGCTATTCTGAGTTTCTAAATATAATAATGTAGATGACGTATTTTGATTATGAAAAGAATGACATAAATAAGACTAATCAGAGAATGTGAAAGAGATTTAGTGAAATAAAAGTTTGATATGTCTACTATACACATAAATAAACATATCAGTTATCATAGTCCAGCTGTCAGAAGAATGTAACAGTTTTACATAAACATTTCTGTTTTATTTTCAAAAACTAGACTTCCAGCCAAGATGGCAACCACCTAGCTGCACTGCAGATACCAGGAAAAGAAAGGCAAGAAATTCTTGCCAGTGGGAGGGCACAGACTGGGGAAAAACAGGGAATCACTGATCCCCCCTCGGGTGGGTAGTCTACCCCCCCCCCCATACAGCCCCAGCGCCCCGTGCTCCAAGTGGCTGCACTGACGCGGGGACCTCGGCCATTGTGATCTGATCGCGTGCACATTGGCCTGCCATGCTGTGCTCGGTTCACACACCCTCGGGGGCCACCTCTGCCATGGTTAGGCAGCTACCAGACCCCCTGCTGCTGTGCTCCTATCACTTGCCCACCAGCCAGCCTCTGCTGTGTCCTGATCCCATGCCCACATCAGCTGCCTCTGCACTACAATTGCATGTGCAGCGGGACCAGTCCCACAGCAAGGGCCACACAAGCCCACACTGAGTCATTAGAGCCAGCTCAGGTGCCATCCCCTCCCTAACTGTCGCCACCCATCCCCCACTCCCCTGAGGCGGGAGAGTGCAGACTGTTTGCAGGTCCCAGTGTTCCCAGCCAGAGTTTGGGCAGCTTCAGGGCTTGCTACCTCAGTCCCCTTACAAGCTCGAAAGGCAGGCAGCTTTGGTGCATTACTGGGTGAGAATTCAGGCAACTTTGGTGCCCCTGTCAGGCAGTAGATAGGCGACTTTGGCAAGAGAGAGCAAAAACCCAGGCTGCTTGCAACTGCCCCAGGCTACCTTGGATTCTCATTGAGCTAAAGCCCAGGCTGCTCCACCCACCTACCTGCCCATACACTGACATGAGTAGACCACAGCACAAAAGAAATAACATGAAAAATAAAATGCAAGAAAATCCAGACAGATCACCCAGTCCAACCAGGATTACATCTAAACAAAACATAGAAGAATGTTTAGGATCAGAACATCAAGTGGAAGCTATGAGCAATGCAACCCTGACCAATCTACTGCTAGAATTTGCAGGAAAGCTACAAAGGACAGATAATCATGTGGACGCTACCATCACTAAGCTAGAGCAATATGATAAGACACTGGAAGGAATTCAAAGAGAGCTAAGATAGTTGAGGGACAGTGATAAAAAAGAGGACCTTAAAAATCAGCTGGCCACACTATATGAAAACATAAAGAAATGTAAGGATGATTTCCAAGAATCATCAAGAAAATCAGAAAATGAGGTGAAAAGGGAGCTAGACAGAGTGATGGAAATGACACATAGGAAAGTAGTAGAAAATGCAAACTTAATTAAACAAGTCCAAAACTCACTAGAGGCTCTCAAGAATAGAGTAAGTGAAGTGGAAGAGAGAAACTCTGACCTGAAAGACAGGAAGGAATAAACAGTTCAATAGTCCAAAAATTTCAGTAAGTTTAAAAGTTCCTATGAACAGAACATGAGGGAACTGTGGGATACACTTAAACTTCCTAATATCAGAATCATTGGAATACCAGAAGGAGAAGAATTTCAGACCAAAGGCATGGAGAACTTATTTGACACAATAATTGAAGAAAACTTCCCCTGTCTGTTAAAAGAAAGGCCCATCAAGATACAAGAAGCCAACAGAACTCCTAACCTCCTAGACCAAAGGGGAAACTCCCCAAGACATATTATTATTAAGACTCTAAACATTGACCCCAAAGAGAAAATACTAAAAGCAGCTAGGGAACAACAACACACCACTTTCAAAGGACACCCCATCAGAATTACATCAGACTAATCAATGGAAACCCTGAAAGATAGAAGGGCCTGTAATAAAACTCTCCAAACTCTAAGAAACTATGGATTTCAACCCACACTACTCTACCCGGAAAAAGTCTCCCTTAAAATAGATGGTGAAAGGAAAACTTTCCATGGCAAGACATAGCTTTACAATTATATGAACACAAAGCCAAACCTACAGAAAGTATTCCAGGAAATTCTCCACAGAGAAGAAACAAATAACCAAACACAAATGCCTACAAGAAGCAGATCACAACAACCAAACCCAGAGTACATACAAAAAAATTCCAAAATCCATGAAAACACCAACACACTCTACCACCACAACATGACAGGGATCAAATCAAATCTCACAGACATCACCCTAAATATTAATGGCCTTAACTCACCCATCAGGAGACACAAGCTAACAGGGTGGATCAAAAAATTAGACCCATCAATCTGCTGCCTTCCAGAAACCCACCTAACCACTAAAGACAGAAACCTCCTCAGGGTGAAAGGGTGGAAAACAATATTCCAAGCAAATGAGAATAAGAAACAAGCAGGTGTAGCTATATTAATATTGGATAAAATTGACTTCAAACCAAAAACGATCAAAAGAGACAAAGAAGGTACTTCCTACTTATATAGGGAACAATCCATCAAGAGGATATTATAATCATAAATCAGTATGCACCAAACACAGGGGCATCACAGTTCATAAAACAAAACCTAATTGACAATAAAACAGAAATAACCACCAACACCATCATAGCTGGGGACTTTAATACACCATTATCAGTAATATACAGACCATCCGAACAGAAACTCAACAGGGAAGTAGAAGAGCTCAACAAAACCATAGAACACTTAGACTTAACAGACATCTACAGAACTTTCTATCCCTAATCCACAGACTGCACACTCTTCTCAGCAACCCATGGAACATTCTCTAAAATAGACCATATACTGGGTCACAAAGACTGTCTCCACATATTGAGGAAAATCAAAATAATTCCTTGCATGTTATCAGATCATAATGCTATATTCCTAGAAATCAACAACAACAAAAAAAAACCCACCAAGAATCGCAATGGCAACTGGAAACTGAATAGCACACTCTTGAACAAAAAAAAAGGATAGTGGATGAAATAAGAAATGAAATGGCAAAATTCCTGGAATTGAATGAAAATGAGAACACATCATACCAAAACTTATGGGACACAATGAAGGCTGTCCTCAGGGGAAAATTCATAGCACTCAATGCCTTCCTACAAAAGACAGAAAGATCCCAAATCAATAGCCTAACCATCCACCTAAAGGCTTTGGAAAAACAAGAAAAATCCAAACCAAAGAGCCCCAGAAGGAAAGAAATAATTAAAATCAGAGAAGAAATTAATGAATTGGAAACCAAGGAAACAATTAAGGCAATTGGCAAAACAAAGAGCTGGTTCTTTGAAAAAAATAAACAAGATTGACAAACCTCTGGCCAATATGATCAAGCAAAAAAGGGAGAGACTCCAAATTAAGAAAATTCAAAATGAGAAAGGAGAGATCACAACAGACATAAGTGAAATTGGGAGAATCATCAGGACTTATTTCAAAAAACTCTACTCCACAAAACTGGAAAAGGTGGAGGAGATGGATAAATTCCTGGATGCATATCATCTACCAAAGCTAAACTCAAAGCAGATTAATCACCTCAATGAACCCATCACACTCATGGTGATTGAAAAAGTAATTAAAAACCTCCCAAAAAAGAAGAGTCCAGGACCAGATGGATTCCCAGCCGAACTTTATAAAACCTTCATAGAAGAACTCAAACCAATCTTTCTAAAACTGTGCCACACAATTGAAGAACAGGGAAAGCGAGCCAACTCCTTCTATGAAGCTAGTATCACCCTAATACCAAAACCAGGCAGAGATGCCACAAGAAAAGAAAACTTCAGGCCTATTTCCCTAATGAACATAGATGCAAAGATCCTGAACAAAATATTCGCAAACCAAATCCAACATCACATCAAAAGCATTATCCACCTTGACCAAGTGGGATTTATCCCAGGAACACAAAGGTGGTTCAACATATGAAAATCTGTCAATGTAATACTCCACATAAACAAGCTTAAACATAAAAACCACATGATCATTTCAATAGATGCAGAAAAGGCCTTTGACAAGATACATCATCACTTCATGCTCAAAACATTGAAGAGAATCGGCATGGCCGGTTCACATCTAAACATAATAAAGGCAATATACAAAGCTCCAAAGGCCCAAATAATACTTAATGGAGAGAGACGGGAGGAATTCCCATTGAGATCAGGAACAAGATAGGGATGTCCTCTCTCACTTCTGCTTTTCAATATTGTTCTGGAAGTCCTAGCTCTAGCAATAAGACAGGAGAAGGAAAAAAAGAGATACAATTTGGAAAGGAAGAAGTTAAGTTAGCTGTATTCGCTGATGACATGATTGTATATGTAAGAGACCCGAGAGACTACATCCCAAAACTCCTGAAGGTGATTAACTCCTATAGCAAAGTAGCAGGATACAAAATCAATGCACAAAAATCAGTAGCATTTCTGTATGCAAATAACAAAGATACAGAAAAAGAAATAAAGGACATAGTCCCATTTTCAATAGCAACAAAAAAATAAAATAAAATAAAATACCTTGGAATAACGTTAACCAAGGAAGTAAAAGATCTATACAATGAAAATATAAAAACTCTCAAAAAAGAAATTGAGGAGGACTTGAGAAGATGGAAAGACCTCCCATGCTACAGGATAGACAGAATCAACATTGTGAAGATGACAATCCTACCAAACACAATATATAGATTTAATGCAATTCCAATTAAAATCCCTACAGTGTTCTTCACAGAGAAAGAAAAAATTATCTAAAATTTCATATGGAAAAACAGAAGGCCTTGCATATCCAAACATTTCCTCAGCAAAAGAAATACCTCTGGTGGCATCACCATACCTGATCTAAAGCTATACTACAAAGCCATAGTAATAAAAACAGCATGGTACTGCCATAAAAACAGGATTATAGACCAATGGAGTAGACTTAAGGACCCGGATTTTGGGTCAAGCAACTATAGCTACTTGATATTTGACAAAGGCCCGAAAAATATAGGCTGGAAAAAAGATAGCATCTTCAACAAATGGTGCTGGACAAACTGGAGAATCACATACAGGAAACTAAAACTTGATGCACACATTTCACCATGCACTATACTCAAATCCAAATGGATCAAAGACCTCAACATAAGACCAGAAACTCGAATACTACTGGAAGAAAATTTAGGAAGCACTTTCCGTGACATAGGAATGGAAAAAGACTTCCTGAACAAAACCCCAGTGGCTCAAGTTCTTAAACAGTCACTCAACCACTGGGATCATATGAAGCTGAAGAGTTTCCTTACAGACAAGCATATAATAAGCAAAGCCAAAAGAATACCCACAGAATGGGAGAAAATATTTGCAGGTTATCCAACTGATAGAGGCATAATCTCTAGAATCTATAAAGAACTCAAAAGTCTAAACAATAAGAAGACAAATACCCCACTCACAAAATGGGATGCAGAGTTGAACAGGCAATTCACAGAGGAAGATATACAAATGGCCAACACACACTTAAGACAATGTTCATCATCCCTAATCATCAGAGAAATGCAAATTCAAACAACTATGAGATTCTACCTTACCCCAATAAGGATAGACAACATCAAAAAATCAAATGAAAATAAATGCTGGTGAGGATGTGGAGAAGCAGGAACACTCATTCACTGTTGGTGGGAATGTAGGATGGTACAACCACTTTGGAAAGCAATATGAAGACTCCTGAAAAAACTGACTATAGAAATACCAACAGACCCAGTTATACCCTTACTGGATATCTACCCTAAAACCTTCAAACCACAGGCCAGAGAGATTTGCTCAACCATGTTTGTAGCGGCTCAACTCGTAATAGCTAAAAGCTGGAATCAACCCAGATGCCCATCATTAGAAGAATGGATAACAAAGATGTGGTATATCTACACAATGGAATTCTATACACCAGTAAGAAAAAATGACACAAAGAAATTTGAGGAAAAATGGTTGAACTTGGAACAGATCATTCTCAGTGAACTTACCCAATCACAGAAAAAAAACGACACATAGTCTCACTCATCTACAACACCTAACCTGAATCTACCCAAGATACCTTACATACCCAGCAAGCACCTCATGGACTAGACAATAGGATGGATGGGGAGGGCAGAGAGGGCATCGAAGGGTGGAAAACAGTAATCTGGACCCAGACAGCAATGGTACCATAAAATCTACTTCCTAAAAGACAGACCAAATTGCTGAACCTTCACCTACCCTTACAGGAAACACCTGAACCACAAGACACTGGAGAGGGTAGGATCAAGACTAACCTAAATCTTCTACATCTTCCCTCCCTCCCTCTCCCCCTCTCCTCTCTCTCTCTCTCCTCTCTAACTCTTGTATATTAGTTATGTTTTTCCTCAATTTCTTTTTTTTTTTTTATTTATTTATTGAGAGGGAGGGGGAGAGAGAGAGAAATAATGGGTGCATCAGGGCCTGTAGTCACTGCAAATGACCTTGAGATGCATGTGCCACCTTGGGCATCTGCCTTACATGGATTCTATTTTTCCTCAATTTCTTAGTGTGCACTGACCTGTAACCCCCACTTCCAGCTTGGGGCTACCATCCAAAATGAGCTTTTGATCAGAGAAACCTACAAGGTTTCCCAAAATAATGACAGACTTCTGTCAGAGTACTTGATGACCCACCAAAGGCCAGTGGTAAGACCCTATTGCTGAAGACTCCATATGCAGCTGACATGTAAAATGGAATGGCATGGCTGGAAGCCAGGAGAGGGTTAGTCCCCAGACAGTCAGCGTGTCTAGTGCCAGAAGTTGCTACATGGGCGACTGGGGAAAATGACCAATATCTATCCAAGCAATTCATTGTCTAATCTAATTAGCAACAAATAACCTGATGTGATGCCCACACAAGTGCAATAGTGGCACACAGCCATGGTGGGGAACCAACTGCTCTTGATTTGGCTAACTGATCCCCTCAGTAGTATGAGACCCATAGCTGGAGCTGGGAAACAAGTCAGAACCATACCCAAACATAAGCCCACTCTCCAATATCAAGCTACCATCAATCATGGGGTACAAGAGGGCCTACACCTATCAAACTCTCTATCAAAATGTATTTGTTATCTCAATTTTCCATGTGCTAACTTACTATCTGTTTGGGAATCTGCTTCTCTTTATCAGATAGATGCAGATCCTAAGGAGAGAGCTGCCCCAACATACCTCAAAAGGGGCCCGACTGAAACCAAACACAATTGGCAAAACAAGCAAGGGTGATGTTTTCCTGATGAACTGTATACCAGCACAAAGGGGAAGGAGACCAACACAGAGAAAAATCAACTCCTACGAAAGCAGAAAGCCAGAGCCTCAGAGGCCCCCAACACCTCAGCACTGAAGCAGACCAACAATGAACCCAACATGACTCAGGGAAATTTTGTGGAAGAGGGGGAGGAAAGAATGTCAGAGTCACATGTTGGGTCATGATATGCCGAGACATTTATCATACCAATAACTGTGGGCTAACTCCACAATACACGACCCATTGACATCAACAAGCAGGGTCCAATGGGAGGGGGTAGATCATGGATGAGCCTAAACAATGGTACCAAACTGCCTGTATTTGCTGAAAAGAAAACTAATAAATTAAATTTTAAAAAAATAAAATAAAATAAAATAACAATACAGTTTAGTTAGGAACAGGCCCAAAGAGGGAACAGGATGATGCCACCCTGCTGGCTTGGACAGCTCAAATTCAGGGTCTGATCCCATCTCATCCACAATGGCTGCAGTGCCCCTGCCACTTCCCCAGTCTAGCACACTACTTAGGTTGGTTAGACTTTTGGTCAGCACCTTGAATCCATGAACCAATCAGGTCTCCCCCTTACATACCTGAGTCTGATGACAAGATTCATTTTAATTAGTTATGAAGTACTCACTGCCTACTAGCATCCCTCTCTCCCCTGTAATCTTGTGTCTGAACATGCATGTAAGTCCACCTCTCCCTGAGGGCTCTCTCTAGGCATAAATACATCCCCGCTTGCCTTCTATTCATGTCACACTATAGGGTAATTTCTCATTTTGATTGTATGAATGATTTTTCTTAGATCTCTGAGTCTACCATGTGGGTTTTTCCTCTAAATTCTGGCCATGTCATGTGAATAATTCCTCTAAAGTTAGAGTCTACTATGTGAATAATAACTCTTGACTTTCTCTTTTCTCTGCTACTCATTTCTCCAGTGTTTGAATCTTCCTATCTCTGCTCTGGCACTTTCCAATGTTATTCTTTTTTCTTTTTTTTAAGAGAGAGAATTGGCATTCCAGAGCCTTAGCCACTGCAGTCTAACTCTAGGTGCTTGCACCATGTAGTGCTCATGTGTGACCTTGAACTTGCACCACCATTGTACAACTGGCTTACATGGGATCTAGAGAGAGATTGAACATGAGTCCTTAGGCTTCCCAGGCAAGTACCTTAACTGCTAAGCAATCTCTCCAGCCACCTCTATTATTCTTTTTTAAGGTAGCACCACTTAGTCTTCTAACTTTCTTCTACATGGAAGAACAGGACTGATGCTTTTATGCTTTACTCCCATAGAAATGTGTAAATATTTCTTCTAATATTTGTTCATGGGCTTTTAGGTCCTATCTTCCATGTGCATTTGTAACTACTCCAACTTTTCCTAGACACCATTGTCCCCTAAATAAACTTCATGACTTATAGTTCTCCCTAAATATGCTCAATAATTCACAATTTATTCTTATAGATCCATATTTATCAATTCCTTATCAAAATTGTATAAGGACACAAAAATTGGGGTTCACAAGTCTGGGAGACCCCCTCCCAACCCATAAATCCTGAAACACTATTAAAGACTATTGTGACCTTTGAAGTTGGGACTGAATGCATTGTGCATCATCTGATGACCATGGGCCTATGGCGTTAGAGGTGAAATACTGTGATTTGAAGGTGAAATGTCACCCATAGTTTCATGCATTTGAATGCTTGTTCTTCAGCTCATGGCACCTTGTGGGAAGGCTGTTGAATGTTCAGGAGGTGGCACCCTGGTAAAGGAAGTAGGTCACTGGTGACAGATATTCCATTGCCCAAACCCAATACTCATTTTCCTTCTGATTCCTGAGTGCAATGTGGCAAGGCAGCTTCCCTTCCTCCCCATGAAACTCTCTCTTGAACCTAATCCAATATAAACTCATTACTTCATTAAATTGATTCTTATCAGGTGGTTTGTTCAGAGCAATGAGAAAATCACTAAAACAGAAGACAAGCAAGCAGTACTGCTTTTTCCTTGGATCTCTTTCTGTCTGGACTGCTGCTAGAAGGTGCCACCCACTCTGGAGGAGGCTCTGCCCTCTCTAGTTATTCCTTCCTGGAATGCTCTCACAGACCCACCAAGAGTGGTATCTCTTAGTTGACTACTCATGTTGATAGTTAAGATTAACTCTCATACTCTCATAAGGTACTTTATCTGCATATTTTTGGTCATAGTAAGAAAGGATATATATATATGTCCCCTTACATTATCTCTTTCTAGTATTTTGTTACTGTAATGGAAAAATAACAAATTCAGAAAGTTGGAACCAGAGAAGTGGTGTCATTGTTGTGATAAATTTGACTATGTGGTTCTTAAGCCCTTGTGACTAGTTTGAGGGGAGAATGTGGGAGATGGATACTTCCTAGAAGTATGTGTATCCCTTGGGTCAGACCTTGGGATGTTATAGCCTAGCCGCATTTGCCACACTCAGCTCATTGTCTCCACCTACTCGCTGCTCATACAGAGATGCTATGCTCATCTGTCTACTCCTGGAATGCTTTCCCCAGCATGATGAAATTTTCCCTTGAAATAAATCCTTTCATTGTAAAAAAAAAAAAAAAAAAAAGAAAAAGAAAAAAACTGCCTTACATAACTCAGGCTGACATCCTGAGACTTGTGTCTCCACCTTCAAAAATATGATTTTACAGGCATGTACCAACAAACCTGGCTTGAAAGTTAGCATTTAATTTATTTTATTGTTATATTTATTTATTTATTTATCTATTTTTCGGTTTTCGAGGTAGGGTCTCACTCTATTTCAGGATGACCTGGGATTCGCTATTTAGTCACAGGGTGAGCTTGAACTCACAGCGATCCTCCTACCTCTGCCTCCCAAGTGCTGGAAAGTTAGTATGTAGATGACACTGAGCATCCTGAGACTGAATGAAGTCACTGAGGAAATGAGTATAGATGAAGAAATAAAATGAAAAAGAAAAAGTAGGAACTTGTAGAAAATAAGAAACTAGTGGAATAGGAGTAAAGCAAAGATAAATCTAAGTATCCATGTGAAGATAATGTTTCAAGAGTGATTCTGTCACAGAGTTCTAACACATACAGCTTAGTGACACTGGAAAGTGACCATTTCTGTCTCAAAGTCATTGGCCAGAGTTATCTATAGTTTATTCTTGTAATGAAAATTGTGACATAAGCTAGCATATTAATATTCATTAATTTATTCAACTTTGTTGAGGGTAAACTAAAACTATGATCAAACTAACCCCATTATAAATAAATTTTAATTGAGTTATATGGTAGAATAGTTGCCCATTAGTGTAATTAATTCAACTGAGGTCTTATTCTAAGATATGTGTTTAAGTAGCTATTCATTTCAATGTATATTTGTGGACCTGCTTGAATAATTTGAGTCTTTATAAAAAAGATAGCAAACCACATTATATTTTGAATTCTGTGAAATTTACATCACAAGGAAGCAAATAAGCCAACAGAGAATATAAAATTATGGTTCTGCATTTACTTTCCCTGCACTGCATGATGGGGCCCTGTGCTAATGACTACTACAAGGGAAACACTGTTCTCTATAGTGGATTGCAGAATGATTTCCCTCTATTCAGAAGTAACTTGTTATGCTCCTTACATCAGTCATAAGGAACTTCATGCAACAAGGCATTCTGCTTCCACTCTTGATGCTTCTGTGAAGTGAATTGGCATTTGAGAAAATGACTATGTAGCAAACAGATAGAAGACAGCTTTCTTTACCTTGTAAAGCTTTCTTTTCCAGACGCAAAGATCAATTAAAAAGTTTATAACACAAGCAAGCTATCTTTACTCCCTATAAACATTACGTAGTAACCTACTATATTGCACAACTAGAATAAGAGATTTTTATAGTTTTCACATAGAGGAAAAGTTTCATTTTGTAAAGGTATAAGGTCAAATCATTTAAGAATTATTATTAGTAAGAAAAGAGCCACAGTGTATTTAGATGTATGCATTTTATCTTAGAAAACAAAACCGACCAAATCATAGAAACAGTTTAATTGTATTTCTGTTAAAAATAGTCATTATCTCAGTATTCAGGAGGCAGAGGTAGGAGGATCACTGTGAGTTCGAGGCTACCCCGAGACTACATAGCGAATTCCAGGTCAGCCTGGGCTAGAGCAAGGCCCTACCTACCTCAAAAAAATAAAGAAAAAAAGTCATTAAAATTTCACTTTTGAGGCTGAAGATATGACTTAGTGGTTAAAGTTGTTTGCTTGGGAAAGCCTGATGTTCTGGGATCAAACCAAATATCCATGTAAAGCTAAATGCCCTAAGTGGTGTATGCACCTTGAGTTTGTCTGCAGTGGCAAGAAGCCTTGGAGTGCCCATTCATATTCATTCTCTCTGTGTGTCTCTGTCTCTCTCACTCTTACTTTCTCTCTGTTTCTCTTCTCTTGCTCTCTCTATGCTTGCAAATAAATAATAAATAAATATATTTTAAAAATTAAAAAGTTTTACTTTCAAGTAAATTAACTTATTTATTTGCTTAGATCCTTCCTTCCTTCTTTCTCCCCATATTTCTTTTCTTTAATGTAAATGAAAGTACAAAGAGCTAATGTGGGCTGGAGAGATGGCTTAGTGGTTAAGCACTTGCCTGTGAAGCCTAAGGACCCGGGTTCGATGCTTGATTCTCCAGGACCTACGTTAGCCAGATGCACAAGGGGGCACACGCGTCTGGAGTTCTTTTGTAACTCTCTCTCTCTCTCTCTCTCTCTCTCCATATATATATGGCTTTCAAATAAATACATAAAATAATTTAAAAAAGAAAAAAAGAGCTAATGCATTTTTCATACAGAAGGTACATATTTTCATTCACCCTATGTACCTTCAATTTTAAATATCTAAAGAATTCTTTTTTCTTTTTTTCTCAATTTTTATTAACATTTTCCATGATTATAAGAAATATCCTATGGTAATACCCTCCCTTTCCCCTTCACTTACCCCTTTGAAATTCCATTCTCTGTCATACCCCTCCCCATCTCAATCATTCTACTTACACATTTACAATACCAACCTATTATGTATCCTCCTCCCTTCCTTTATCTTCCCTTTATATCTCCTTTTTAACTTCTTGACCTCTGCTACTGAGTTTTTCCCTTCTCACGCAGAAGCCCAATCACATCTAAAGAATTCTTGTATGTCTTTACATACCAGCACATATATTGTTTCCTCACATTGGCTTTTGAAAAATTTTATATTTTGGGGACTAGAGAAATGATTCAGTGGTTTATAATGCTTGCTCCCTAAGCCTGATGATCAGAGTTTGGACTCCAAGGACCCATGTAAAAGCCAGACACAATGCCACACACAGCTGTAATTTCCATGAGTCTCCAACATTTTGAGGTTGATTAAGGAGAATTCCAAAGCTCACAGGTCAGCTAGTCTTGCATTCATGGAGGAAAAAGAGAGACCTTGTCTCAAACAAGGTAGAAGTTGAAGAATGATAGCCAAAGTTTGCCTCAGACCACATGCATATACACATACAACACACACACACACACACACATACACAAATGGATTTATTTGTATTCTTCTTGGCCAGTAAATGTGAATATGTGAATGTTTTTCAGGACATAACCCCCATCATAATTCAAGGGCATGTACATGGAAACATAACACTCTGTAACTAATAGTAAGAAAGAGAAGAGGTGGCCCCAGAAAATACAGAAAAGTTAGGGGAAAAGGTTTCTGCAGACTATCTCATTAAAATAAGTGCTAGATGTTAAATTTCCTTAAGATTTTTCTAAGAACATCTCAGTTTATGTTCAGGAACCAGCTATGTCCTATAGCTACTGTTAAGCCACTATATGAAGAATGTATAAAATTATAAATATTAATTTAAGATAATCATAAGTATGGTTGTTGGCAATATTATAAAATAAAAGACCTTGATTATACATGGTTAATTTTGAATTTTATTAAATCCTTTTATGTGTTCCTTAAGCCAATACAAATTATATTTTCATGATTATTTTGTTTTCTGAGAAGAATTTTCATAATCAGAGACAAGTTTACATTTCTTTATGTTTAGTATGTATGCATGTGTGAATGTTCATGTGTGTGAGCTCAGACACTCTCATGCCAAAGCAAACATGTGGATAGCAGAGGACTGCTTCAAAATGAGTTATTACCTTTTACTTCATTTGAGACAAGGTCTCTCAGTCATGATTCAACACTGAATTCTCCAGGTGGCCTGGACCGTGCGACTCTCCTGTGTCCTCCTCACCGCAGGCACACTGGGATTACCACTGCTCATAGTACAATGTCCAGCTTTGTGTGTGACAAGTGTTTTAACTACTGAGCCATCTCCACAGCCTCAAGTGTCATTCTGTATAATTTGATCAATGTTGTTTTCTGGAACTCTAGAATCAGATATTTTTATTGTGTTCATCAAATATCTGAGAAAAAGTGCACGCCTTTAATCCCAGCACTTGGGAGGCAGAGGTAGGTGGATCATCACACCCTGAGATTACATAGTGAATTCCAGGTCAGCCTGGGCTACAGGGAGAACCTACCTTGAAAAACCAAATATATATCAGAGAAAAAATGTTTTCTATCTTTAGTTATATCAGGATGTCTGTATCTATGTGACTCTATCAGTCTTTCTTTCTATACCTGTCAGCTATTACACTAAATACATGGCTCATAGTTGTCATGACTTCATGATGAATTACCTCTTGACAAATTACCTCTTCGAAGTTTTATTTTAGAGTCCTCTTGTAGTCATATAGGCTAATTCTAATTACTAACTCAGAGTCCTCACTGAGACTCTAGACCTGCCAACTTCAGCTGCAAATATGTAGTCCTTCAGGGTCCTGCCAGGAGAGAACCCCATCCACAACAAATAACTGCACTACTTATTCCTCTTAGTAGCATGCTCACTTTGCACCATCCTCTGCTCTGGACTCCAGGAAGCCTTCTAATTTCATCACAGCCTACGGCACTTGGGTGTGCAGTCTTTCATTTCAGGTGACATTATTTTTTTTTTAATTCTTTACTGTTGGCACAGTGATATCTGTGGACAAAAGAGGGTAAAATACACTAACCTCCTTTCTTGGAATATGTAGGTTCCCTGAAATGAATGTCCAGACCATGTACAGTGATGAAGGAAGGGATATTTATTGATGTTTATAGATCCAGGGGAAGTTCCAATGGCAGAAATATCTGGCCCTGCTTTCACACAACCAAAGAGAAAGAGGGAAGCCTCAAGACAAAAGCCATGCAGCATACTTCAGGGGCTGCTGGTGGAGCTCAGACACTTTTTGCATATCTGTAGATTGGAATTTAAAACCCAACACCACACTTTAAGGCTGGACCCTAAGATCCGTTCAGTGACACCACCTCCAGCCAGGTGGCTGCAGATACATACTACAAACTAATAAAACACTGAATATATTGGAGACCATCTATTCAAACTACCACAATAACTAGTTAATACTCATTTAAACAATGGTATAATTATGTTATCTTAGTTGACTAAACATGGGCAAATACAATGAAAATGTCATTCTCTTTGTAATAATTATCTGATGTTAGTCATTAAAAAAACTAGTTCCAGTCAACATTTATGTTTATCTTCTTCCAAATATGTCTTCCTTATTGATCAATGACTACCAAAGACACAAAGTACTCTAAACTGAGTGCATAACATGTGCTGTTAAGCTTATTAAATTCAGTATCTTTTGTTACATGTGCAAAAGGCATTCATGCCCACATGAGGAACATACTTCAGTTAGTCTATCCTGTATCCTCTGGAGTCTAACCATTCATGAACACCTGAACCTCCTGACATTTTTTCTGATCTAGATCCATTGGGTATTTTCCATCAAGATATCATGTCCACTAATACCCACTATAATTAGCTTACAATATTCTAAGGCATTTGTACAACTTCACTAGGATATCTAGCCACACTAGATAGATATAAATTAACTATATAAGTATAAATTTAGTTATGATTTCAAGGTAAATATCAATTTCCTTTATACCTAAGGTCTTATGTTAGACCAAAGCTTCATAAGATTTAGATCATAACTAAATGTGGGGGGGTCATGAAAAAATTTACAATAGTAAAAAGGTTTTGAATGGATGATCAAAATTAATTCAAAATCAAATAAATAATGAATCTATGGAGTTTCTACAAGTATTCACTCATGTTGCATCATGAGCCTTCATTGCAGCAGTGTGTGTGTGTGTGTGTGTGTGTGTGTGTGTGTGTGTATGTGTGTAAGACAGTTGACAACCTTCTGATGTTATTCAAAAGAATTTCATCCACCTCTTTTTGAGTCAAGGTCTCTCATTGCTCTGGAACTCACTGTTTAGGCTAGAATTGCTAGTCAATGAACTCTGTGATTTCTTCTGTCTCTACCTCCTCAGCACTGGAATGACAGGTACACACTGCCACACCTGGCATTTGTTTATGCGTGTTAGGAGATATATATGCTCAAAATATAATATGCATATGTGTGGAATTGTCACAAAATGGAGAAAATAAAATAAAGCAAAAAGTGTCTTTCTTTATACATTTTATCTAAAGATTTTCTCATAAATATGATTATAAGGTTATTTATGAAGTATACTATATAGGTTTACAGATAAGAACCACAGAGAGGATAAAATAACATGACAAAAAAGAGCAAAATAATTCTTACTATATGTAGTCTAGACATGTGTCTTACTCGAAACATGGCTCTTACTCATTTTTGGTAGATTTTCTCAAACAAGTACAGGTGTATATATTAGAAACGAGTGCTGATAAGGTTAAACTCAAAGGTCACATACATTTTGGCTTCAGGTATGGTTCATTAGCTGTTATTACACTCTTGGTTATAATACTTTCAAAAAGCAAACTTCTAAGCAGGCTAGATGGTGCACACCTTTTGTCCCAGAACTCAGAGATAGGAGGATCGCCATGAGTTCAAGGCCATCCTGAGACTACATAGTGAATTCCAGGTCAGCCTGGGCTAGAGTGAGACCCTACCTTGAAGAAAAAGAATAAAGAGAAAAAATGAACCTTTTCTCTATATTGACAAACTCCACAGCAGGTTCGGTTAGTTGTATCAAAAAGAATTTATTGTATATATGTAAGTAGAAGAATAGATTAATGGGGTGAAAAGGCCCAAAGTGAGGTCAGGAAAAGAGATCAAGTAAAGGAAAGGTGGAGGGAGGGCTAATCAATATCTAAGAGGATATAAATAAATCATATGGAACCCTACCTTTTTGGACAATGGAACACTCAGGAGCCTTAGATTTCTGCTAGAAAATCTTCAGGGCCAGGCATGGGATACCTTCCAGTGAATTGTTGGCCAGGGAGGTCCCTGATGCCCCAAAAACATTATAGGCCATTGCAAAGGCCCTTGGTTTCCTGCCAGGAATAGATGGTAAAACCCTATTGCTGAATACTCCATACTTGGGCTGCAAGGCCACTGAGAAATCCTGTAGGAACTGAGCTGATAACCTCCTCCATTTAGACCAGCTGACAGAAAGCTGAAAGAAGCCATTCTGCATGCAGTTCAATGGGAGAATGGAAATCAGCTGTGAAGATACTCAACAGTGGACACTGCAAGCCTTATATTTGGCCAGCCAGGCCAAATGAGCTAATGGGTACAATAATGGCACTTCTGTTATGGGGGAAACCAACTGCCCTCTAATTGGAGTGGAGGCCCACTCCATGGGAGGGAAAACATCCCTGATACTGAAAAGTTAAAATAGGTGTAGTCATGAGCCCTAGGGGTGTAATGTCTGCTGCTGCCTTGCTAAATGTATATACTATGTTTATCAAACTGCCCAGTAAGCACTTCTCTTAATGTCCATGCCCTTATATTGCTGCTACTCTCACTCTTGGTAGAGAATCTTCTCTTTTCAGATGGCAGTGACCTGGGGATGACTCAGAAGGTAACATGGTGCTGGAAAGAAGTGAATGCAGTGTTCAGTACTGTAATATCTATATCACACCTTCCAAGGCTCAGGGTCTAATGTGGAAGAAGTGGTGGAAAGAATGTTAGAGCCAATGGAAAGGGAGGACTCCTTACAATGTGCTCCCTCCAGAAACAAAATGGTCTGGATATCCATGCCCTCACAGTACCTGACACTACCTACACAAGACCATCATAAGAGGAAGAAAAGATCATGACATCAAAATAAAAAAGAGACTGATTGATAAGGGCAGGGATATGATAGAGAATGGAGTTTCAAAGGGGAAATTGGGGGGAGGGAAGATATTACCATGGGATATTTTTTATAATCATGGAAGTTGTTAATAAAAATTTGAAAAAAAATGTATTGACTCTCAGCCAGCAAGAAAAGTAAACCAGATCCCAGGGGATGGGGGGCTCTTGGCTACTCATTGTCTCTTTACTTCCCTTGTCTTTCTATTCTACATAATTGTCTACTTCTCTCTGTAATCTTCTCCTTTTAGAATTCTTTATTTCAAGCATACCAGTTATTATGTCTCTGAAAGCATCTTCTCACCTGACTCACTTCTCTTGCATTCTTCCCTCCACCTTTACTCACACACCTAGCTTCTACTTGTCCTTTTCAGGGCCTAACTATAATATATACTCAATAAATCAACAAGTATTTTTATACTGCATCTTACAGTTCCATTTCAACAGTTATTTTGATATTAGTTTCTGCTTATACACAAATTAGCTACAGAAATGACTTTTAATAATACATAGGAATTGGGTAAATTAGAATATAGAATGTATTTTACTCATAGACTCTAAATAGTAATTAAAAATAACTAACATGGATGTAAATTTGAATATATTGGCTGTTCTGTCCATTTTGCTGGCTTGACTCTTCAGTTTGCTTGCAAATAAAAGCCATTAATGTATCTCTAAGTCCAATTTAAAGTAATTAATCTCTGTGAGGCACATTTTAACATGTATTTTAACTGTCACCTATAAGTGCTAATGAGTAAATCATGAATGACTGCTTAATTTTCCAGCATGTACAGACATTGACTTAAGAAAACAAAACCAAAATAAATTCAAAAACAAAAATAATATGACATTTTGATATGATCTTGGCTAAGATAACCTGTAATGCATTTCATGGCCTTGGAAGTGAAATACTGCAGTTTTAACATAATATTCACAGTATTATTGTAGTCCTAATTTTGTTTAATATAGAAACTATAAATAAAATATAATGGATATTACATAATCAAATTTAAACAGTATAATATGTTAAAGAGGACAAAGATATTTGAGACTCATTAGACCAATTTAGCTTAAGAGGAAATTATTACTAGGATTGTATGTTCACTTTAGGATATGTAATCAATCCACTTATAACTGTGGTTGTATACTAAACCAACAGAAGGATTTTCAATGTCAACATTACTGAAAATAGTGGGACTTAATCAAGTATGAGCTTCTCTACCGTACCTACTCCAAATGACTCTCCCCTACACACCCTCCATCATTTTGACATATTTTACTTTTCTACATTGCACTTTAATGTTCTAACATCTATATACAGTTCATGTTTTCAGCTAGCTGTGGTAACTTAAATGTAAAATGCTTCCCACAGGCTAATGTGCTTGAATACTTCGTCCCCAGCTGCTTGGTCACAATACTTTTAGAAGATGGAGACTTGCTGGAAGAAAGGGTCACTGAGGGAAACCCATAAGATATTATGATCTTTCTCTCTCTCAGTCTCTCTCTTTCTCTCTCCCCCCATTCCTGCTGATGTGATGCTATAGCTCTGGTTTCCTGCTCCTGATATGCTTATCCCATTTTGATGGACTATACCTTCTATAACTGTGAGCTGGAATACACTTTTGTCTTCCTTAAGCTACTTCTGGTTGGGTATTTTGTCCAAGCTATGAGAAAGTAACTGATACACTAGTATATAAGTCTCACCAAGGCAGAGATTCTGGTCTATTTCATTCCTCAGTATGGCTAAGAACCAAAAATACTTTCCATAGAAGAGCCATTCTGAATAAAAGTAAGGAAAGTCAATCCTATTAAAGGAACAAAATTACAAGACACAGTTTATCTTGGCTGAAATACAAGAGCAAGTGGCACTGCTAATCTTGTATCTGCCACAATCTAAACTACTCTATCTTAAGAATATGCAGTTGCCCTTCGCTGTCCTGTATTATCTAAAAATAGCAACTGAAATTATTGTGTGATATGTGCTGCTTTCTGTACTTTAGAGTACCATGAAATTTTACTATACCATATAGTCATTTTACTTTTGTTCACTTTACTTTGAATTGTAAAAATTAAGTAGTGCAAGATTATCAAAGTAATATGCATTAGTCCTTCTAGCATTCTCAAATTAAATGAAAGTTTTATACAGAAAAAATGTACATAATTTACTTTCTACTTTGTATTTTTGAAGACACATTTGATTTATTAATCATATAATTGTAATGAAGCAAGAAAATTGCTGTTATTGGAGAGAACCAGAATTTATTATTTGCTCTTTTTGAGATAATGAACAAAATATAAATCTAAAGCAGATATAAAGAAAAATGCATTATAAAATTACCAACAAACTGAGATGCTTTTCAAGCTAATAATTACAAAACTAAAAAACATCAGTACTTTATAGATGGAATAAGCTCATTATTTACACATCAAAGTTTGTTTGATACTGAATAAAAACAGCACTGCTGATGGCTCTGCTAATCTGTAAAAAGCAGACTTCCATGCTTCATTATGGAAAGAAAGAAGAATACACTTATATGTTTTGGTTGGTTGTCTTTTTTTCTTTAAAAATGTCTACAAGTTTTCTTTCTGATTATCCAGCTGACTTTGAACACATCACTTTGAAATAAAATAATAATTCTCCAATCACATGCATGAAATTCATACAAATGAGATAAATATTTTCAAATATTTATTTATTTATTTGGGGGGGGTTCTACATTGCTAAAGTGTGTTGAATACCTTTTTATAATTTTTAAATTTTTATTAACATTTTCCATGATTATAAAAAAAAAACCATGGTAATTCCCTCCCTCCCCACCCCCACACTTTCTAATTTGAAATTCCATTCTCCATCATATTACCTCCCCATTACATATTTTATATTTCAAATATACTTCCTAGACATATCACAAAATAAAATTATGCATTAGTAACACATAATTTATAAGTGGTATATCAGCTACTTTCTCATCTCTGAAACACAATACCTGACCAAAAAGCAGTTTATGGAAGGGAAAGGGTTTAGTTTGGCTTATATTTCCAGAGGGCAGCAGTCATCACAGCAGGGAAGGCATGGTAGGCTGGGACAGGTAGTCACAGTCATATTTCACAAACACAGAAAGTAGAGAAAATGAACAAAGTGAGGGGGCCCAGTATCACACCTCAAGGCTCACCCCTCATAACCAACTTCCTCCAATAATTCTCAGCTTCCCAAATGTTCCACTTCCTTCCCAAATAGTGTCACAGAGTAGAGGTCCAGTTTTCAAGCAAATGAGGATATTTTATATTCAAAGCACCACAGGTAGTGACAAAACAAAGCTCCAGTTATATCCATACTATGCAGTAGATCCAACAATGCTTCAGCAGGTATATCACCATGCTGCATTGTGTGGTACTGGCACTGCCCAGCTGAATACACTTTTTGATAACCATCCAGTAGTTCTGGAGAATGAATAGATACATGGTTTTGCTGGAACTTCCTATAGAAGAGCATGCAAATGATTTTCTGAAGTTCTGGAGTTCTTGGGAAATTCCTCAGTGGATAAAAATAAATAAATAATTAAACAAATAAATGAATATATGAATAAATTTTTGAAATTGCTTTGCAAGCATGAGGGCCTGATTCACTTTGAGTGTGATCCTCAGTATCCACATAAAAAGCTGGGCATAGCCACCCATGCTTGTTGTAACTCCAGTTCTGTAGGGACTAGAAACTGGAGAATCCTTAAAGCTCACTGGTCATCCATTCTGACCAAAAACTGGTGCTTCTGTTTCAGTGAGAGAATCTGTGTCAAGGAAACTGGAAGAGCAATAGAGGAGGATATATAATATTCTCCTCCAGCCTCTACACATGTGTCAGTGGTGTGCCACATCTGCACAAACATGTGCACACACAATATAAACACAACACCATACATACACTACAACATATATGCTGCATGAACTTAGACATATACACTACACATACACACCACAATATATACACTACACATACACACACACACACACAAAAAAAAAACCAATCTGGTTTATTTTGAAGAGGCCTAGCTAGAAAAGAATTGGATACATATGACTATAAGCTCACTTAAAACCTTGAGGCCACTGCTTAAGATCTGTGACAATACCATCTAAAAACAGAATTGAAAGTATGTTGCTAGAAATGTTGTAGCAAGCAGCTACAGGTTTGCTGAGATAAACTTCCAGACCAGGCACAGTTATGGAGGAAGGTATTTATTGAAGCTTACAGATCCAAGGGAAATTCCATAATGGCAGAAGAAGCTGACCTCCCTTCATAGGCCCAAGCAGACAGTGAGAAGCACAAACCTAAAAGCCAAAAGCCACACTTCAGGAACTCCAGCTTGGCACACTTTGCATATCTTTAGATTGAAATCTGAAACCCACCACCACACCTTAAGATCCACCCAGTGTGACACTGCCTCCAGCCAGGTGGCTGCAGATGCAAACTACAAACAATAAAGAACTGAATATATTGGGGGTCATCTATTTAAACTTCCATGGATGTGTACCAACAGATAAATGGAGATTGAAGCCATAGAAGCCAGTGCTGAAAGTTTCAAATCTTTCCATATTACTTCTTCAAAACAATTCCAAAAGACCAAAATACACATGGTCTGGCTTGCTGAAGCAATAACCCATTCCTTGGTCCCATTTTTGTTGTAGTTACTTTCTTGCTGCTGGAACAAAATGCCAAATCAAAAGCAGTAAATAGGAGGAAAAGGTTATTTTAGCTTACAGTCTTGAGTGGAAGCTTCATCACTGCAGGGAAGTATAATATGGCAAGACAGCAGGGGAAGAAAGTACTCAGCATGAAGTATCTAGACCTGACAAGCTTGGCTAATAAACCTTAAGGTCCATCCCCAGTGACATACCTCCTACAGCAAGGCTCCATCTCCCACATTGCCACTAGATCAAAATTGAGCATAAGGCTTAATCACAAACACCTGAAGCTATGGGGGACAATTCACTTTTAAATTACACAATACTCAGTATTAAATCACACAAATATTTTTTTTCTATTTATTTATTTGAGAGAGACAGACACACAGAGAGAAAGACAGATAGAGGGAGAGAGAGAGAATGGGCGCACCAGGGCTTCCAGCCTCTGCAAACGAACTCCAGATGCATGTGCCCCCTTGTGCATCTGGCTAACATGGGATCTGGGGAACCGAGCCTCAAACCGGGGTCCTTAGGCTTCACAGGCAAGCGCTTAACCGCTAAGCCATCTCTCCAGCCCTTAAATCATACAAATATTTATTGGCCCAAAATGAAAATAATAAGTAGGCAACTTTAACATCCCATTTTCAGCAGTTGATGAAGAATCCAGGCAGAAAATTAATAGAGAAGTACCTGTGTTAAAATGGCACATGTGGTGGTTTAAATTATATATCCCCCATCAACTCATGGTCTCTGAAATCTTGGTCCTCAGTTAATGGAAGTTTTGGAAGTGGAGCCATAATGAAGGAGGAGAGTTCCTGGTGGTGGGATGAGTTATTATAGTATAGGTCCCCTTTGCCAGAGCTTGGCACATTCTCTTGCTGCTGCTTTTCACCTCCTGTGGCAGATTACCTTGTTATGAATGATCTTCGTAACTAATTTGAAGAACGAATGTGGAAGTATTTTAAAGCTTTGAACTAAGAGGTGCCTTACAGTTATATAAGCAGAGTCTGATAGACCATTCTGATCAGAATTGAAAAACTTAAATGCAGAAAGATCTGTGGACTGTAAAGACTTGACTTATTGGGTGGAAAGAGCTTTGGTATGATAAGGATAGAGACAGTTTATGTTAGAAGCCAGCTACATTCCGCCGATGTCCTGAGAACTTGAGCAGGAATGAATTTAAAATAAATGGGTTGGTGTGAACAGAAGGATATGGCATAAAAAGAAAGGGAATGTCCATGCCAGAGACACAGCCCACTTTAGCTGCAATACTTGAAGACTACCACCTTGGAGGATTGGACCAGCTGTTCTGTACTGGGACAATTGGAAGAATAGTGACTCTTAAAAGAAGGGAGTCTAAAGTGTAAAACCCATGGAAAAATACCAGGAGCCCAAAACAGCCAACGCTGGTTAACACCAGCCCGCATAGACACTGTAGCTCGCATTCCTGTCCCCCAGAACCATAGACAGCTCAGAGAGTTCTTGGGAACCTCCGGGTTCTGTCGCCTATGTATACCAGAGTTTGCTGAAATGGCAGCCCCCCTTTACCCCTTGACTAAACAAGGAACCCCCTTCAATTGGACTGAGCCACAACAAGAGGCTTTTGACAAAATTAAACACTCTCTCCTCTCTCCTCTGGCTTTGGGCTTGCCTGACATCACCAAGCCCTTCGAGCTATTCATCGATGAAAGACAGGGGTTTGCGAAGGGAGTGCTAACTCAGAGGCTTGGACCATGGAGGCGCCCGGTTGCATATCTCTCAAAAAAGTTAGATCCAGTGGCCTCAGGCTGGCCACCATGCCTAAGAATGATCGCTGCAGTTGCAGTCTTAACCAAGGATGCAAGTAAACTAACCCTGGGGCAACCTCTGACTGTGCTAACGCCACATGCCATTGAGTCTATCGTGAGACAGCCCCCAGATCGCTGGCTGTCTAATACATGTATGACTCATTATCAATCCTTGCTTCTCGACAAAGACCATGTGCAATTTGGTCCAGTAGTGACCCTAAACCCGGCCACCCTGTTGCCCCTCCCTGAGGGGCCAGAGACTCATAACTGCCAGCAGATTCTTGCAGAGGTACACGGAACCAGGAAGGATCTCACTGACCAGCCACTGCAGGATGCAGATTTCACCTGGTACACGGACGGTAGCAGCTTCCTACTGAATGGTGAGAGGCGGGCTGGGGCCGCAGTGACCACCAGAGACCAGGTAATCTGGGCTAGCGCCCTGCCTGGAGGGACCTCGGCACAAAAAGCGGAACTCATTGCCTTGACTCAAGCCCTCCAGCAGGCTAAAGGTAAAAGACTCAATGTGTACACTGATAGCCGGTATGCATTCGCCACCGCCCACATACATGGGGAAATTTACAAAAGAAGGGGCCTGCTGACTTCAGAGGGAAAGGAAATCAAAAATAAGACTGAGATATTGGCCCTCCTCAAGGCTCTGTACCTACCCCAGAAGCTCAGCATTATACACTGTCCAGGCCACCAGAAAGGAAACAGCCCCGAGGCCATAGGGAACAGGTTTGCTGATAAAGCCACCCGTGAGGCAGCTCTGGGACCCCAACTCTTGATTTTGATAGACACTGAGGAGGGGACTCCTAAAACAGCATCTCCAACTCCGGGATAGGAATACACGAATGAGGACTTGGATTTAATTCAGAAACTGGGGGCATCATATGATGCTGCCCACGACAAATGGACTTACCTAGAAAAGACTATTGTACCTCAAAAGATTACAGCCCTCCTCATTAAGCAACTTCACAAGCTAACCCACATGAGTGCTCAGAAGATGAATACTCTGCTACAACAAAAGGAAACAGGACATCTTTTTCTAAACAAAGGTTCAATCCTAAAAGAAGTTACAAACACTTGCAAAGTGTGTGCTCAGGTAAATGCTGGACGAGCCCAGATGGCCCTTGGGTCCCGCCTGAGGGGACACCAACCCGGGGCTTGTTGGGAGCTCGACTTCACTGAGGTAAAACTGGGTATGTATGGTTACAAATATCTCCTAGTTTTTGTAGACACTTTTTCAGGATGGGTAGAAGCATTTCCCACCAAGCATGAAACCGCCAGAGTGGTAACCAAGAAATTGCTAGATGATATCTTTCCTCGGTATGGAATGCCACAGGCACTCGGGTCAGACAATGGGCCTGCCTTTGTCTCCCAGGTAAGTCAGTCAGTGGCCAAGGCACTGGGGATCAATTGGAAGTTACATTGTGCATACAGACCCCAAAGTTCAGGTCAGGTAGAAAGGATAAATAGAACAATTAAGGAGGCTTTATCTAAATTAACGCTTGCAACTGGCTCAAAGGATTGGGTACAACTCCTACCCCTGGCCCTCTACAAGGCCCGGAACACCCCAGGCCCTCATGGATTAACCCCCTTTAAAATCCTCTATGGCAGTCCCCCGCCAGCTGTCACTTATATGCTTACAGAAATTTCTAATTTTACTGATACCCCCACCTTACAGGCTCACTTGAAGGCCCTACAGTTGGTACACCAGGAAGTTTGGAAACCTCTAGCAGCTGCCTATAAAGAGGCGACTAATAAACCGCTAATCCCCCATTCATTCCAGATAGGGGACTCAGTTTGGGTCCGTCGACATCAGACCAAGAATCTGGAACCTCGCTGGAAAGGACCTTACACCGTGCTCCTGACAACTCCCATGGCCTTAAAAGTAGACGGAATCGCCACTTGGATCCATGCCTCCCACGTCAAAGCTGCCCTGACAGAATACCCAGACAGCACACCACCAACCCCCGCATCATGGAAAGCACATCGCACTCCAAATCCCCTAAAGATAAGATTCTCTTGATCTTAACATGCCTCTTCTTAACTTTCAGTTTTGTGAGTAACGTCTCTGCTAGTCCTCACCTTCCCTTATCCTTGACTTGGCTAGTCATTTCTGAGGGAGGACAAATTATTTGGTCTAATACCTCCCCTGCCCCGTTATGGACATGGTGGCCCTCCTTAACCCCCAATCTGTGCGCCTTGACCGCCCATAAAAAACCTTTTAAAGAGACCCTAAAAAGGACCCATCGGAGGAGACACAACCCTCCTGTTAGCCCAGGATGTTACTCCAAACCTGCCAGGCAGTTGTTAAACTCCACTCTATATGTTTGCCCCCAACATGCCCAGGCATCAGACTGTGGGACTAGATTGGACTATTATTGTAAAAAATGGGGATGTGAAACCACTGGAAATGTATACTGGCAACCCAAATCCTCCTGGGATTTTATTACTGTAACTCGCCTAAATCAGGGTAACAAGATGCTTCTAAACATTACTTTTACCTCTCCCAGCAAGGCAGATAGGACATGGCTTAAAGGCCATACTTGGGGGGTCCGTCTTTACATAGATGGGCCAGACCCAGGTTTCCTCCTTACCATTAAGCTCCAATTATCGACTGACATAAGTCCAATAGGCCCCAACCCAGTTCTACCAGATCAAAAACCTATCCCCTGACTCCCACTTTCCTTGGCCCCGCCTTCTAAACCTACCAATGTTATAATTCCCCCTCCTAAAAGACCAACCACTCATCCCTATAAACCCCAGGGAACAGGTAATCGACTCTTTAGTCTAATACAGGGGGCTTATCTCTCCCTAAATGCCTCTAACAGTAATTATACCCAAGACTGCTGGCTCTGTTTAACTGCTAACCCTCCTTACTATGAAGGCATAGCCTTACCAGGAAATTTTACCAATTCCACTAACATTCCTACTCGATGTCTTGCTGTTGTGTCTCATAAATTAACTCTTGCAGAAGTAACTGGCCAGGGCTCCTGTATCGGGACCATACCCACTACTCTTCAACATTTATGTAACAAAACTACTCCTGTGTCCCCTGGAGCTTATTACTTAGAATCTCCAAATGGAACCTATTGGGCCTGTAATACAGGACTGACTCCTTGCGTTTCTGCTACTGTCCTTAATTCTACTGCTGATTACTGTGTCCTAGTCCAGTTATGGCCACGCATTACCTACCATAGATCATAATCCATTCTTCAGGTATTTGAAAACAGACCTAGGCGGGAGCCCATATCCCTTACCATCGCCCTCCTTTTGGGAGCAGGAGGAATCTTAGCGGGAATAGGAACTGGAACAACTGCCCTGGTACACTCTGAGCAGACCCGAGCCCTACAAGAAGCAATAACCACAGACCTACAGGCCATAGAAAAATCTATTTCTTCCCTAGAAACTTCCCTTACTTCCCTTTCAGAGGTGGTATTACAAAATAGAAAAGGCCTAGACTTATTGTTTCTAAAAGAAGGGGGCCTCTGTGCTGCCCTTAAGGAAGAATGCTGTTTTTATGCTGACCACACGGGCATAGTCTGGGAATCTATGGAAATGCTCAGGGAAAGACTAGCCCAAAGGCAGAGATTGCTATAGTCACGACAAGGCTGGTTCGAAAGTTGGTTTCATAAATCCCCTTGGTTCACCACCCTCCTATCCACTCTCCTGGGTCCTTTGCTCATTCTTGTGCTCCTATTAACCTCTGGTCCATGTATTCTCAAAAGGCTGGTACAGTTTATATGAGACAGGCTCTCAGTTATCCAGGCATTCGTCCTCACTAGTCAGTATCAGTCATTAAGCCAAAATGACATAGGATTATAAGTAAAAGATTTTACTCAGTTCCAAGAGAAATGGGGGAATGTAAAACCCATGGAAAAATACCAGGAGCCCAAAACAGCCCCCCGGATGCAGACATGCAGACAACCCTGTGACCATAGCATGACCATTGACCCCGCCTAATGTACTATAGATAACCCTGTCAGGATGTTTCCGAGAAGAAAACAAAAAAGGATCCCCACCGACCCCAAGTCTATTAATAAGTAACCAGTGCTGGGACTGAAATCATGCTTCTGCTTCTGTAAACCTGCTTCTGCTCTCCCTAAACCCTATAAAAAGAGACCCTTCCCCTTGCCCGGCGCGCTCAGCCTCTCGAAGGACTGGAGTGCCCGCAGGCGCCTGTGTGAACAATAAAGCTGCCTCTTGCCTTTGCATCCAGTGGCTCAGTCTTGGTTCTTGGGCATGGGTCTCCCACCACGGAAGATTCCCCCTCCCCCGGGAATCTTTCAAAAGGAAGAATGCTGAAGGACTTTTTTCCAGCTCTTAAAGATGGCATTACTGCTCCTTGGATTAACAAGTTTCAAGCTATTTTACTGTTATGTAGTATACTAAATACAGAAAAAAAATGGGAGAATCATTGTTTGCAATCCTGTTTTATTGTAAATGACCTCTGTTCAATGTGGGCCAAGGTTGTTGTAATCCCGGAGTCAAGTCCAGATAGAACCATGAGGATCAGCCTTGGAATGCAGTGGGATCCTAGAATTTTGGAGATGCCAGGACAATAGAACAGCCACAAGGAAGGTTACTAGATCAGGACGGGGTTTTCTTTTCTTTCTTTTTTTCATGCCTGATTTTTTAAATTCTTTTTTTGTTAACTAGTTTTCTACTCAGTGAATACAGTCAAGTTGGTACCATTGTTGGGCTCATGTATGTCCCACCTCCTCCCTTCAGCCCTTCCTTGTTGGGATATATGAGTCATGCATTGCGGAGTTATCCCACAGTTACAGGTAGGAGAAATGTCTCTGCATATCATGACCCAAAGTGTGGCTCAGGCATTCTTTCTGCCCCCTCTTCTGCAAAATTTCCCTGAGCCATGTTGGGTTCATTTTGGGTCTGCTTCAGTGATGGGGTGCTGGGAGCCTCTGTGTCTCTGGGTATCTGATTTAGTAGGAGTTGATTGTTCTCTGTGTCGACCTCCTTCACCCTTGTGCTGGTACCCGGTTCACCAAGATAACAGTATGCTTTCTTTTTTCACCAATTATTCTTAGTTTCATCTGGAGCCCTTTTGATGTATGATGGGGTGGTTCTCTCCTTAGGATCTGCATCTATCTGAAAAAGAGAAGCAGATTCTCCAATGAGGAATAAAGTTAGCACCAGAGAAATGGGATAACTCCTAATTTTTTTATAGATAATTTAGTGTTGGCTATTTTGTAGCCCATGATCGGTGGTAGCTTGATAATGGAGAGTGGGCTCATGTTTGGATATGGTTCTGACTTGTTTCCCAGCTCCAGCTATGGGTCATGTTCCACTGAGCAGATCAGTTAGTCAAATCAAGAGCGGTTGGTTTTCCACCATGGCTGTGTGCCACTATGGCACTTGTGTGGGCATCACAACAGGTTATTCACTGCTAAGTAGGTTAGACCATGAGTTGCTTGGACAGATATTGGTCATTTTCCCTCAATCACCCATGTAGCACCTTCTGGCACTAGACGTGCTGACTGTCTGGGGACTGACTCTCTTCCAGCTTCTGGCTATGTCACTCCATGTTATGGTGTCTTCAGCAGTAGGGTCTTACCACTAACCTTTGGTGGGTCGTCAAGTACTCTGACAGAAATCTGTCATTCTTTTAGGAAACCTTATAGGTCTCTCTGATCAAAAGCTCATTGTGGATGATAGTCACCTGCTGGTACTCAGAGTTAAAGGTCAGTGCCCACTAAGAGAAGGAGGATCAAGATAACTAGTATAAAAGAGTTAGAGAGAAGAGGGAGAGAGAGAAAGAGAGAGAGAGAGAGAAGCTATATAAGACTAAGGTCAGTCTTCATTGTACCCTCGCCAGGGCCTTGTGACTCAGGTGTTCCTTCTAAGGGCCTGGTGATGGTTCAACCATTTGATCTGCCTTTTAGGATGTAGAATTTATGGTAACATTGCCGTTTGAGTCTAGATTTGTGTCCCCACCCCTTACGTTACCCTCCTCTCTCTCCTCTCCCACCCTATTGTCTAGTCCTCGAGATGCTTGCTGGGTATGTCATCATCTTGGATAGATTCAGATTAGGAGCTGTAGATGAGTGAGCCTATGCGGCAATTATCTTTCTGTGATTGAGTAAGTTCACTGAGTTTGATCTGTTCCAGGTTCAACCATTTTGCTCCAAATTTCATTGTGTCTTTTTTTTTGGGGGCTCAAAAAAATATCTTGGTGAACCGGGTACCAGCACAAGGGTGAAGGAGGTCGACACAGAGAACAATGAACTAAAAAAAATGAACAAAAAAACAATGAACTATGCAAATACACAGAAATTACCTTACTATTGAACAATGATCATTAAGAATTTGCGAAAGAGATTAACTGATCCATTCATTAAAAGAAAATAATGAATGAAATACCAAAAATCAGGAATAGTAAAAAAGCAGTTCTAAAAGCAATGTTCATAATGGTCAACATTCATGTAAAAAATGTAGGAAGATTCCACAAAACTAAATTGCTTATCAAAGTTTTCAAAACCAGATAAAACCTATCTCAAATTATAAGGAAACAAATAAAGAATTTTGCAGAAATAAATGAAATAGAAAACAAGAATTAATAACAATTGAAATATAAAGGTGGGAGTTTGAAGACTAAGGAAAAGAAAGCAAAGACACAAATAAAAACATATGAGGAGGGAGACATTACAATTGATAATACATAAATGCAGTAGATTACTATAGATTGTTATATAAATCTATATGCTTCTACATTTGATAATCTTACAAATATTCATCTTCTGAGTCATGTTCATCTTCTGAAATTGAATCTCAAAGATACAAAAAAACTAAATAGAGCAATAAAAAAACCAACAAATTAAATCAATAATAAAAGATATCCAGAGCTGTAAAGATAGCTCAGTGATTCAGGTGCTTGCCTGAATAGCCTAAAGACCCAGGTTCAATTTCTTAGTACCCACTTAAACCCAGATGCACAAGGTAGAATAAGCATCTGGAGTTCATTGGCAGTGTCTGAAAGCCCTAGTATGTCTATTCTCTCCCTCCCTACCCCCCCCTTCCTTTCTCTCTCTCTCTCTCTCTCTCTCTCTCATAAATTAGTAAGTAAAAGATATTTGGGGATGGAGAAATTGTTCAGTGGTTAAAGCACTTACCTGCAAAGCCCAAGTATGATTTCCAGTACCCACATAAAGCCAGATACACAAGGGTAAGTATTCGTCTGGAGACTTTTTCCAGTGGCTAGAGACTGTAGTGCATCCATTCTTTCTCTCTCTCCATATATATATATATATATATATATATATATATATATGTGTGTGTGTGTGTGTGTGTGTGTATCCCCCACACTTTCTCAAATAAAGTAAAATAAAATAAAAATGTCTTTAAAAAAGATATACCATCAAATATGTCCAAGTATTATTCCAAGTACATATACCTAAGTATTACCCTAATACTAAAACCATGTAAGAACACAATAGAAAAAAATATATCAATATGTGTAATGAACATAAATGTAAAACTTGTCAATAAAATATTAGCAAACAAAATCAAGACCATATGAAATAGCATTGTAATAATAATGTAAAAGTCAACACAGCAGCATCAACAGAGGGTCAGGCCTTCATGTAATATTTGGAACACATGAGGTTGAGCTTATTTAATTTCAGCCTAAGGATTTGATATAGAAGGATTCATTTTGGAATTAACATTAATGACTATTGTTTTAAAATTCTAACAGAGTAAAAGCAAATCCAACTACAGATTTCAGAGAGATGCTCTCACTAAAAATGTTGTGCAGGTTAAGAATCAATGTGGTACCATAAAACAGAGAAGCCTGGGCTGGAGAGATGGCTTAGTGGTTAAGCGTTTGCCTGTGAAACCTAAAGACCCCAGATGGAGAGGCTCGATTCTCCAGGACCCACCTTAGCCAGATGCACAAGGGAGCGCATGTGTCTGGAGTTCATTTGCAGTGGCTGGAAGCTCTGGCGTGCCCATTCTCTCTCTGTCTCTGTCTCTGTCTCTGTCTCCCTCTCTCTCTCTCTCTCTCTCTCTCTCTCTCTCTATATATATATATATATATATATGCCTCTTTCTCTCTCTGTCATTCTCAAATAAATAAATACAAATGAACAAAAAGCTTTAAAAAAAAAAAAAAGAGAGAAGCCTGATGCAGCCACATGGCAAATGTTCTCAGTCTCATTTCCATAACCTTAGGAATTTCAAGTAATTCTTAGAAGCTTTCTATAATGAAGTGATAGTAAAAAAGAATATATAATTTTTAAATAAAATAGGAATTTTATTTTCATTTTACCATACATCAGAGTTTCACCTAGATACTTCTACGATTATAATTTTTCTGTGACCTTAACCATATTGTGCTTAAGATAAATATACATAAGTAATGCATAAACAAAAGCCAGGAACTCACTGAAATTAAATAATCCAAAATTATATTTATTCGTGTGAATGCTTTCTAGAGTCCTGTGAGCAAACATATAGATGTAAATTTGCTAAGATCCTAGTTTACACTGGACATTCCTTTCAACTCTGTAATACACATGCTTTGTAAATCTAAATGCTTTTTAAATGTACTCATGCTACACACAAAGGTATGTGAAACTTAAAAAGAATATTTGATTCAGTTAAAATATTTTCACAAAAGTAAACAAATTTCTTATAGAGATTTTTGTAACAAAATATTTTAAATATCACTATTATTAATTATTTAAAATATTTTACATTGACAAAACAATTAAAAAGACAATACATTAGTCTCATACATCCCATGTCCACTGTTAACATCTTAACATGCATTAGTATGGTACATTTATTATGATTAATTAACTAAGCAAAATCTACAATTTATTCAGATTTTCTTAGTTTTAACCATGTATTTTTTTCTGTTACATTTCTTTGTCATGTTTCCTTAATATTTTATTTATTGTGACAGTTTCTGGGACTATTTTTTGTGGGGGGGACGATGTGGTGTGTCAGAGGACTGTTGACTCAGTGTTGCATAGAATGTGCCTCAGGTGATGTTCCTTATTGTTTCCTTTTGTGATTGAGGTGCATTTTAAATGGGGGCAGAGGCAGAACACAGCAGCATGGAGGTCTTTCATCACATTATTTCAACTGTGCCCTCAATCACCATGATTTATCACTGCTGGTGTTGACCTTGCTCTGCTACCTGGTAATAGTTGATAGATTTCTGCATTATAAATTTATTTTCTTCCTCCTCCCTGCTGTACTCTTTGGATAAAAGTCATAATGCATAGGTCTTTCTTTTTTTTTTTTTTTTTTTTTTTTGGTTTTTCGAGGTAGGGTCTTACTCTGGTCCAGGCTGACCTGGAATTAACTCTGTCATCTCAGGGTGGCCTTGAACTCAAGGCAATCCTCCTACCTCTGCCTCCCGAGTGCTGGGATTAAAGGCGTGCGCCACCACGCCCGGCATGCATAGGTCTTTCTTAAGTGATGAGAAGTTATGTACAATTCTTGGAAAACAAAGTTTTGACATGCAATAACTGAAATTGAAGTGAACAAGAGAATAAACTCTTCCTCCAGAGTTGTTTGAATTGTCAGTTACGTATTTATATCACTATGAACTATGCATATTTATTTTTTTAATCATATGATCTAAATCAACATAAACTACTTTGTTGCTCAAAATTGTTCTAGTTATTGCTTTAAAGGGCTCTTTTAATGTCCCTGTGACACTGTCCCAAATCCTCATCATTGTGTGTGTTCTTATGTGGTTGTTGTTGGCACTTGACTAGACTACTTTCCGGCATAATAATATATTCCAAGATCATTTTGTATATTTCTGCCTTTAGCCCAGAAGCAGTAAGAATCGAAAGCTACATAAAAAATGTACACATTTATTTCTATTGTTGAGGAATGGCATAAGAAACCAAGACAGTTGATGAGAAGATAGCTCAGTAGGTAAGAACACTCAGTGCACAATCATTGGACCTGAATTGGATCCCCAGCACCCACTTAAAAAGCTGGGCATAGATAACATTTCTGTAGCCCCAGTGCTGGTGGCAGAGAAGAGCATTGCTGGAGCTCACTGATTAGCCAATCTGACTGAAAGTGGTACAAGCTCCATGTTCAGTGAGAAACCTGTTTCAAGGAAATAAGGCAAACAATAAAGAATACCTGATATTCTCTTCTGACCTGTATGTATATATGTGTGAGATATATATATATATATATATATATATATATATATATATATATATATGATACATGGAGCAGACATCTGTGCACACATCTACATATAACACACCCCCACACACATCACATCACATATCACATACCACATAGTGTATAAATATAGATAAAATAAATAAAAAGAAATCAAGTTAAGGATTCTAAGTACTTCTGATATTTGACTGTCATTATTCTATGCCCCATGTGCTGACACAGCTATTAGGCTATCATTATTTTTAGGCCTTCACAGCTTATAATGATATTCTTTCACATATGTTACATGGATACAGTGCACACATATTAATAATGTTTCTGTATGTATCCATATATATTTGAAGTAAGATAAACATGACTACAAGAATGTCTCTGACTCAACTACAGAATAATTCTAGCCTCCTCCTCTCACACCATCCACCATATGCTTACAGAACTGTTCAACACCAGTGTAATATTTTTATCATCATTAACCCATCCTGAAGTGGAGAAAGACCATGAACAGCATTAATGTGCTTAAGTGTAACTCATTTGCCTTCAGACTTACAGGCATTTCTCAGTTCCAAAATTATTTTGGTTAGCACAATCCCTCTCCACTCTCTTTGGTAAGGGTATTTATTTATTTTTAAATATATTTTATTTATTTGGCAGAGAGAAAGAGGGGAGGGGAGAGGGAGAGATTGAGACAGAGGAAGAGAGAGAGAGAGAGAAAGAGAGACAGAGAATGGGTGCTCCAGGGCCTCCAACCACTTCAAACACACTCCATACACATATGGCACCTTGTGCATCTGGCTTATGTGAATTCGGGGGAATCCAACCTGGCTCCTTTGGCTTTGCAGGCAAGCACCGTAACCACTAAGCCTTCTCTGCACCTCTGGTAAGGCTATTTATTCATTTTCCTAGTTTTTTTTTTCATTTTTTATTATTAGATATGGACATATTTTGTATGTAAACATCACATGTTGGTACCATAGTTTCCATCCTCCCTGCCCCTTTTCTGAAGAGACCTTCCTCATTGGGGACGCAGGTCAACCCCATGGGGTTTGTGGGTCATGCATTATAGAGCCATCAGTCAGTTATGGGGGAGAGGCAATGCCTTTGTGAAAAATGTCCCAACTTGTGAGTATAACAATTTTTCTGACCCTGTTCTGCAAAATTCCCTGAGGCATGCTGGGAGCATTTTAAGTCTATGTCAGTGAGGGGCACTTAGGAGCATCTGGATGTCTGGTTTAGTAGATGTGGAGTGTCCTCTGTATCTTTCTCCATCGCCTTTGTGCTGATATCAGCTTAACTAAGAGAGCAGCATTCTTGTTCATTTCCCCAATTCCTCTGTGTTAAGGGTATTTATACTGGTGCAGCACACTTAAGATATTTTGTCATGGTATAAATTCCATCTGGTAACCACTCAACTTCCTAAGTGATTTTTAAGTTTCCCTACATGAAGTTTCATACCTTGTATTACGAAGTTCATAGGTTTTGGCAAATGTGTAGCATGCTTCATTATACTATCATACAGAAAAGCTTACTGAACATAAAAGATAATATATGCTTCACTTAATCAACTAATCTCCTGTACTAACTCTCTGACAAGCAGGGCTGTGTTTAGAGATCCTATTAACTATATGCAGCCCTCCCTTTGGTTTGATTTCTTTCATGTAGCCTTTACATGGCTTGGGAGTTAATTTGTTTTACTACTGAAAAGGATCCCATTTTATGGATCTATCATTTTATCTTTACTTTCATCTCTTGAAGATCTTCAGAGTTGCTTCCAGTATTTAGTGGCAATATATAAAACTTCTTTAAATATTGCCAAGCTGACTTGCAAAGTGACCTTACTATTTTGCAAACACAGTAGAGAATAAGAGATCTTTGTAATCCATATTCACACAGGAAAGGCTGTCAGACTTTGAAATTGGGCATTCCAGAAGGGGCATAGTAGGTACCTCACTGTTATTTTAATTTGCAATTCTCTAATGACAAAATATGCTGGACATCTATTCTTTGTTGAAACAGCTGTTCAGATAGTGTGTCACACTGTATAGGTATCTTTTGTTCTCTTAATGTTCAGCTTTTAATACAAGTGACTATTGGTGCAACAGCTGACTGAGCAGAGCAGTGAGCTCAAGTGACCACAGTGAATATCTTTGATGGTACATGGCTGGAGCTCAGACTTGAAACCTCCAGCACTATGGAGACATACAGAGACCACCAACATGAGATCAGAAGTTGTCTACATAGAACTTGACATATTCAGAAAGTAAGGTTCCATAATATTGATTTGGTAAAGACTAAAAGGAGGTAAAGGGGGAGAAAGTTTCATTTGCAAGACAGAACAAGATGTAGAGCAGGAATAAGAGAGAGGGGAATCAGAAAGAGAGAGGCCTGAAGGTGCTGTACTATAGCAAAGCTAGACATGGCCTCATTGCTAGCAGATCATTGTAATTTATCTAGTTGTTCCTGAGTGGGAATTCCAGGAGAAAGTTGTCAATCATTGAAGAGATCCTGCGCATTCTGGACAAACGACTATGGAGGTTCTGGTTTGATTTCACAAACTGTTTCTTACTGAAGTTGTAAGACATATGTTGCTCTACAAAGACACTTTATCATCTACCTCCATGCTATGTCTTTCAATATGTTTTCCCATAAGAAACTGTCAAAATTTGGTCATATTTACAAATTATTTATCCAAGATACAATTAAACATGTATAGATTTCTGTGAACAATTGATATGATCCTACTACTAAATATTCCCATATAAGGTTAGTCAGGGTTCTCCAAAGAAATAGATCTAGTAAGATATGTATGGAAATACTGATATGTATGGTTTATTTTTTATTTTTTTTAAAATTTTTTTTTATTTATTTGAGAGCGACAGAAACAGAGAGAAAGACTGATAGAGGGAGAGAGAGAGAATGGGCACGCCAGGGCTTCCAGCCTCTGCAAACGAACTCCAGACGCGTGCGCCCCCTTGTGCATTCTGGCTAACGTGGGACCTGAGGAACCGAGCCTCGAACTGGGGTCCTTCAGCTTCACAGACAAGCGCTTAACCGCTAAGCCATCTCTCCAGCCCTGTATGGTTTATTTTTAAAATTAGCTATATATATATATGAAATACACACATACATACTCGGGGACTGACTAGATAAGATTCTACCATATTATCAATAAAAAATTCCCCTTTTTTTACTTGAGATAAATATATATTTTTTCAGATGTAGATAACAGCAGCAACATATCTTCACAGGAACTCTTAGACCATTGATATATACGGAGGCCTGGCGCCCAACTACAATAACACATGAAATTGACCATTAGAACTTGTCATCAGGTATGTCCTTTCCATTTATTTTACTCTCTTCCTCAAATATTAGCTTTATTTAGTTGACTTCTTAGTAGGTTTTACTTCTTGTTATGCAATTGATTTTGTAAATGTGGTATGAGTTCTTTAGAAATTGTATAGTATGACTGGTATTACCACAATATGGGAAATCAATTTTAATATAATTATATTGAATCAGCCACCTTTTTGGAGAAATAACTTTTCATACACAAGAAAACATTTGTCTGAATGTGGAAATGCAGGTGCATCATCTATTTTATATTCTAACATTTTTCTTGTTACATAAGGAGACATTAGAATTTAAATTGTGACAGGTGCATTTAAATACCATCAGTCTTATCCTAAACAGAGGCAAAACTACACATAAGTTTGTTGTTGCTGCTGAGAAGAAATGGTTGATAAGTGTTCAGCACTAGGTGAGACATCTCTATCACATCTCCCAAGAGAAGTTTGAAATGCTTTTAACCCTTCAATTCCTAATGTCTACACTGAGTAAGGATCCATTCCTCCCAATGTCTACACTGAGTAAGGATCCACTCCTAATGCCTAAACCGAGTAAGGATCCATTCCTCCTATATCTACATTGAGTAAGGATCCATGCTAGAAGACTTTTCCGGACTTCAAGATTCTGAAAATCTTAATTACTGCAATCAATTTTACATAGTGTCTAGTGGTAAATGCATTGTGATCTCTTGAATCCCATCAGTCATGTAAGACACAGATGGTAAATTTTAGTCAGAAGATGGCATTTTTATTATTTCACTAAAGTTAGAATGAATGATAGCTTTTTATTTTCAACTAATGTGCTCTCATTTGTAATCAATTCAATTAAAAAGCCACACTAGAAAGCAACTCAAAAATCCAAATATATATAGGGCTGGAGAAATGGCTTAGTGGTTAAGTGCTTGCCTGTGAAGCCTAAGGACCCCGGTTCGAGGCTTGCTTCCCCAGGACCCACATAAGGCAGATGCACTAGGGGGCGCAAGCATCTGGAGTTCATTTGCAGTGGCTGGAGGCCCTGGCGCTCCCATTCTGTCTCTCTCTCTGCCTCTTTCTCTCTCTGTCTGTCATTCTCAAATAAATAAAATATAAATAACTAAAAGCACACTCCTTTAAAAAAATCCAAATATATAAAGATAAGAAAAGAGAAACAGAAAACAAAAGGAGCGCATCATATTAGACACATTAGTCTCAGGAACTATCCTTGATATACTGATCTTCTTTATGATGCAGGATTTTGGGTTCAGAGAGGGATTAAATTCCATAAAGATGCAGGAGATTCCAGTCGTGGACCCCAACTTCTGAATTCTTGTCTAAAAATTAGCAAATAATTGGGGGGGAAGGGGCTGGAGAGATGGCTTAGAACTTATTGTCTGCAAAGCCAAAGGATCCCTGTTCAACTCTCCAGGACCCACGCAAAACATATGCACAAGGTGGTGCATGCATCGGGAGTTCATTTGCAATGGCTGGAGACCCAGACACAACCATGCTCTCTCTCTCACTCTCACACAAATAAATTAAAATAAAGTTTAAAAAATTAGTAAATAATTGAAAACACAGGCTAAGCATGGTAAATAAAGGAAAATAAAACTATTTTAGGGAGAGTTAGGATACAGAAAGAAGAGCAATGGATCTCTGAGGAAACTTCTGTAGAAGGGTTTTAAGCAAGTGGAAAGTAAAGTGGAAGAGCCCAAACCAAAAGATCCCCTTCACATAGAGAGTAAACAAGGATTAAGATATAGTAAAGAAGGTAACATCACAACAGATTCCAGAGAAATTCAAAAAATCATAGGGACATACTATAAAAGCATATACTCAACAAAGTATGAAAATCTGAAAGAAATGGATGATTTCCTTGATCTATATGACCTACATAAATTAAATCAAAATGAGATTAATCACTTAAATAGACCTATAACAAACATGGAGATCTGAACAGTTATCAATAATGTCCCAACTAAAAAAAGCCCAGGCCCAGATGGATTCACTGCTGAATTTTACCGGACTTTTAAGGAAGAGCTAACACCATTGCTTCTTAAGCTTTTCCAGGAAATAGAAAAAGAAGGAATTCTACCAAACTCCTTCTATGAGGCCAGCATCACCCTGATACCAAAACCAGGCAAAGATAGAACAAAAAAAGAAAATTACAGACCAATCTCCCTCATGAACATAGATGCAAAAATTCTCAACAAAATATTGGCAAACAGAATACAAGAGTATATCAAAAAGATCATTCACCCTGACCAAGTAGGCTTTATCCCAGAGATGCAGGGATGATTCAACATATGCAAATCTATAAATGTAATGCATTACATAAACAGGTTGAAAGACAAAAATCACATGATCATCTCATTAGATGCAGAGAAAGCATTTGACAAAATCCAACATCCCTTCATGATAAAAGTCCTACAGAGACTGGGAATAGAAGGAAAATATCTCAATATAAGAAAGGCTATTTATGACAAGCCTACAGCCAACATATTACTAAATGGGGAAAAACTGGAAGCTTTTCCAGTAAAATCAGGAACAAGACAAGGGTGTCCACTGTCCCAATGTTTATTTAATATAGTTCTGGAAGTCTTAGCCATAGCAATAAGGCAAGAGACACACATAAAAGGAATACAAATTGGAAAGGAAGAAATCAAGTTATCATTATTTGCAGATGACATGATTCTATACATAAGGGACCCTAGAGACTCTACTAGCAAGCTGTTAGAGCTGATCAAAACCTACAGCAATGTAGCAGGATACAAAATAAATACACAGAAATCAGTAGCCTTCATATATACTAACAACAAACACACAGAGGATGAAATCAGAGAATCACTCCCACTCACAATTGCATCAAAAAAAAAAAATAAATAAAGTACCTTGGAATAAACCTAACCAAGGAAGTAAAGAATCTATACAATAAGAACTTTAAAACACTCAAGCGAGAAATTGCAGAAGACACTAGAAAGTGGAGAAACATCCCTTGTTCCTGGATTGGAAGAATCAATATTGTGAAAATGGCAATCTTACCTAAAGCAATCTACACATTTAATGCAATCCCTATCAAAATTCCAAAGGCTTTCTTCATGGAAATAGAAAAAACAATCCAAAAATTCATTTGGAATCACAAAAAACCTCGAATATCTAAAATAATACTGAGCAACAAAAAAGAGGCTGGTGGTATCACCATACCTGATTTTAACCTATACTACAGAGCCATAGTAACAAAAACAGCATGGTATTGGCACAAAAACAGACATGTAGATCAGTGGAACAGCATATAGGACCCAGATGTAAGCTCAAGTAGCTATAGCCACCTGATATTCGATAAAAATGCCAAAAATACTCATTGGAGAAGAGACAGCCTCTTCAGCAAATGGTGTTTTGAAAACTGGATATATATCTGCAGAAGGATGAAAATAGAATCTTCTCTCTCGCCATGCACAAGAATTAAGTCCAAATGGATTAAAGACCTTAACATCAGACCGGAAACTCTGAAACTGCTAGAGGAAAAAGTAGGGGAAACTCTTCAACATATTGGTCTTGGCAAAGACTTTCTGAATACAACCCCAATTGCTCAGGCAATAAAACCACAGATTAACCACTGGGACCTAATGAAATTACAAAGATTTTGCACCGCAAAGGACACAGTGAAAAAAGCAAAGAGGCAACCTACAGAATGGGAAAAAATCTTTGCCAGCTATATATCTGATAAAGGATTAATATCTAGGATATACAAAGAACTCAAAAAGTTAAATAATAAGGAATCAAACAAGCCAATCAAAAAATGGGCTATGGAGCCAAATAGAGAGTTCTCAAAGGAAGAAGTACGAATGGCATGTAAGCATCTAAAAAAATGTTCTGCCGGGCGTGGTGGCGCACGCCTTTAATCCCAGCACTCGGGAGGCAGAGGTAGGAGGATCTCCAGGAGTTCGAGGCCACCCTGCGACTGCATAGTGAATTCCAGGAGAGCCTGAGCTAGAGTGAAACCCTACCTCGAAAAACCAAAAATCAAAATAAAATAAAAAAATGTTCTACGTCACTAGTCATCAGGGAAATGCAGATTAAAACTACATTGAGATTCCATCTCACTCCTGATGATTGGCCACCATCATGAAAACAAATGATCATAAATGTTGGTGGGGATGTGGAAAAAAAGGAACCCTTCTGCACTGCTGGTGGGAATGCAATCTGATCCAGCCATTGTGGAAAACAGTGTGGAGGTTCCTAAAACAGCTAGAGATTGATCTACCATATGACCCAGCTATAGCACTCCTAGGCATATATCCAAAGGACTCATCTCTTTTCCTTAGAAGTACGTGCTCAACCATGTTTATTGCTGCTCAATTTATAATAGCTGGGAAATGGAACCAGCCTAGATGTCCCTCAACAGATTAGTGAATAATGAAGATGTGGCACATTTATACAATGGAGTTCTACTCAGAGGTAAAGAAAAATGAAGTTATGAAATTTGCAGAAAAATGGATGGACCTGGAAAGTATTATACTAAGTCAGGTAACCCAGGCCCAGAAAGCCAAGCGCCACATGTTCTCTCTCATATGTGGATCCTAGCTATAGATGATTGGGCTTCTGCATGACAATGAAAATACTTAGTAGCAGAGGCCAGTAAGGTAAAAAGGAGGCATAAAGGGTAGAGAAAGGAAGCGAGGAGGATACTTAATAGGTTGATATTGTAGATATGTAATTACAATGATTGTAATGGGGAGGTAATATGATGGAGAATGGAATTTCAAATGGGAAAGTGTGGGGGTGGGGAGGGAGGGAATTACCATGGGATATATTTTATAATCATGGAAAATGTTAATAAAAATTTAAAAAAAAAAAAAGATATAGTAAAGGACTCAGAGCTTAAAGAGAGATCACGCATCTAGCAGTACAGGAAGGCATCCAAAAACAAAGCATATGTAGAAAGCAAGCAGGAAAATGCCCAGGCAAAAGGAAATCCTGTTTGGCGCTGTGCTGGGAAGGGGAAAAACTTACTGAAGCAAGGACGAGGAAAGCCAGGTGTCAAAAGAATAAAGAGGGTTTAACATATGCTAGGCCCGCCTATGGATTAAACATCCAATTAGGATGAGCTTTGTCATCAGACTCAGCTGTATAAGGGAGAGACCTGAATAGCTGGTTGACTCACCAAGCTGGCTTGGAGAGACCAGACCCTAAGCTTGGGAAAACTTGAAGCAGGAAGCACTGCTGGGTTGTTGCTTGTAGCCTTCTTGCATGAGACTGGGTCAGACTGGGTTCTATTCCTGTCAAAGCAGGCAAGGTGGCATCTTGGGCCTGTCCGTGGATGGCTGCCTATTAAAAGCACTCTTGCTCCAATCCCCCATAACTTTCTAAAACATTTTAAGCTTCTCCCCTTTAAAGTGTGTTTTCATTTGTGTGCACAATGTTCTTCCCTATCCCTGCATATTGTTTCCTAGCCTTCAAATCTCTGCCTGCTGTATTCCCAAAGGTTTAAAACCACAGTGTGACAAATCATTGGCACCTCTACAAAGGCAGGTTTGTGCATCTATAGGGAGCCCTCCTCCTGCTGACAGAAAAAGCAAAATCATTAGATTTTATTTTTCACATGATGCCTCCCTACCCCCTGGTGAGGTAATGTGATAGGGAACACAGGTGGGTCCTGCTGCCCTGACATAATTAAGTGGCAGACTCTCCCAGCAGGGCTTCTGACAGTATCAGTTTAAAGTGCTTCAAAATAAACACATCTCTATGAAAAAGGCATAGTACTCATCATAAAAGAACCATCAAAACACATGTTTGTTATCTGTTGGCAGTCCTTGTTCCAGCTCCTTCGAAGAGGGAAGAAGAATGTTATTGGCTCTAAGTGGCCTGTCTGACAAAGGGGATCCTGCAGTCACCTGGGCAAGTGTGTTTTCTTGTATTGAGTGAGGAGGAGGGAAGAAGGAGCAAAAGCTTACATTTGGACAAAATCTTACAGAGGGAAGTTTCTTCCACTAAGTTCTCAGAAGTTTCAGTAGGAAAACCAGGCATACTGCTAAAAATATTAGAGAAAGAGGAGTGACTAAAATTTCTAATAATGATTATTGAGGAACATCATCAATTTGATTTTTAGTAGTGTATAAAAAAGTAGTTTGCACTATAACAAAGAAGAATGTATACACCATATATAAAGACAATTCAACTACTAAGATATTTCCTTCAATATTTATCAGTGGTTAAATGAACTATACTATATGAAAAAAATAACTTATTTATTTAAGCATACCCTTTGCCAGTTGAAGTTTACTCTAAAATATATGGGAGTGTTCCTCAAATTCTTTCTTTCTCTTTTACTGTTTCTTAAAATTCTGGTGCCCAGCACATGGTTAATATACTTAAGGGAGTTTTCATATTGATAATATCTCAATCCAGGAAAATAAGTCATATATAAAATTTGGTGACAGTCATCAAGTTGGTAGAAATAAGAGAACAGAAACTACATACCTTATCTGTACAATTACCTTAATGTAAGAAGCTGTTTGAACAAGTGTTAAAGAACTAACCAAAGAGCAGCTCACACCAAGAGAACAAGGGCAGAAAGCTGTAGTTATTAGCACTAGAAATTTATAAGGACCATTTAGAGCTTAGCCTGTGTCTTTGATGTTTACCAAGCTGAGACTGCATATTGATACTGGTTTGGAAATATAGAAAAATAAACCCTGAGAACTGAAACCTACTGCCACTGAGACTCCCTCAAGACAATAGAAACAGGAAAGCACAAGTCTCTCCCTTACTACTTATGCTGGGAGCTCCCTCTACTATTCATTAAACATAGGAGGAGTCAGGATGGCAAAGAGGAATTTCCATACTTATATGGTCTACCATAAAAGGATGCATAAAGACAATGCATAATAAATTACTAATTCACATATCCTTATCTACATTTTTTTTCTGAGAAGTTAAAATGCAATCATATTAAGTGACCATGTTATTATTACTCATATACTGGTTGTGAATGACAAATCACATGGCCACTCTATAGATAAAGTTATCAGAATTGGGTCAACTAATATCTCTAGTGGTTATACGATTCCACCTTCCCACCAACAGTGGATGAGTGTTCCTACTTCTCCACATCCTCCCAGCATTTATTTTCATTTGAGTTTTTGATGTTTGCTATCCTTATTGGGGCAAAGTGGAAGCAATATGGAGACTCCTGAGAAAGCTGACTATAGAGATAACAACAGACCAAGTTATTCCCTTACCGGGAATCTTCCCTAAAACCTTCAAACCACAGGCCAGACAGATTTGCTAAACCATGTTTGTAGCAGCCCAATTCATAACAGCTAAAGATGGAATCAATCCAGATGTCCATCATTAGAAGAATGGATAACTAAGATGTGCTATATCTACACAATGGAATTCTATACAGCATTAAGAAAAAAAATGAGACAATGAAATTTTAGGAAAAATGGTTGAACCTGGAACAGATCATTCTCAATGAACTTGCCCAATCACAGAAAATAAATCGCCACACAGTCTCACTCATCTACAGTACCTAACCTGAATCTACCCAAGATACCTTACATACCAAACAAGCATTTCATGGACTAGACACTAGGATGGAAGGGGATGGCATCGAAGGGGTGGGAAACACAAATCTAGACCCAAACAGCAATGGTACCATAAAATTCTACTTCCTAAAAGGCAGAAAAAATAGCTGTACCTTCACCAGGCCCTTACAGGGAACACCTGAACCACAAGACAGTGGAGAGGGTATGATGAAGACTAACCATAATCTTCTATATCTTCCCTCCCTCCCTCTCCCTCTCCCCCCCTCTCTCTTCTAACTCTTGTATATTCGTTATATATATTCTTTTTCCTCCTTCTCTCAGTGGGCACTGACCTGTAACTCCCAGTACCAGCATGTAGCTATCATCCACAATGGGCTTTTGATCAGAGACCTACAAGGTTCCCTAAAAGACAGTCAGAGTACTTGATGACCCACCAAAAGTTAGTGGTAAGACGCTAGTGCTGAAGACACCTTATGTCGTTGTCATGTAAAAAGGAATGGCATGGCTGGAAGTTGGAAGAGAGTCAGTCCCCAGACATTCAGCACGTGTAGTGCCAGAAGGTGCTACATGGGCAACTAAGGAAAAATGACAAATAACTGTCCAAGCAACTCATGGTTTAACCTCCTTAGCAGCAAATAGCCTTTTGTGATGTCCACACAAGTGCAATAGTGGCACACAGACATGGTAAGGAACCAACTGCTCTTGATTTGGGTAACTGATCCCCTCAGTGGTATGGGAGCTGGGAAACAAGTCAGAACCATATCCAAACATAAGCCCACTCTCCATTATCAAGCTACCATCAATCATGGGCTACAAGAGGGCCTACACCTATTAAATTCTCTATATATATAAAAAAAAAAAACAACTAAGGGTTATCTCATTTGTCCTGGTGCTAACTTACTCTCCACTGGAGAATCTTCTTCGCTTTTTCAGATAGATATAGATCCTAAGGAGAGAGCCACCCCATCATACCTCAAAAGGGCCCCAGCTGAAACTAAAAAAATTTGGCAAAACAAGCAAGGGTGCTGTTTTCCTGATGAACCAGATACCAGCACAAGGGGGAAGGAGATCAACACAGAGAAAAATCAAATCCTACCAAATCAGAGAACCAGAGTCCCAGAGGCCCCCAACACCTCATCACTGAAGCAGACCAAAAATGAAACCAACATGGCTCAGAGAAATTTTGCGGAAGAGGACGCAGAAAGATTGTCAGAGCCACATGTTGGGTCATGATATGCAGAGACATTAATCCTACCCATAAATGTGGACTTACTCCAGAATGCATGACCCATATACCTCAATAAGGAGGGGCCATGGGGAGGGGGTAGATCACAGATGAGCCTAATAACGGTACCAAACTGACTGTATTTGCTGAATACAAAACTAATTAATAAAAAAATAAAGAAAGAAAAATAATAAAGTTTCTAGTGGTAAACAGTTTCAAAAATATCCCTCTTCAATTTCCTTCCTCCTGCTTGTACATGCTACATCTCACATGAACAGTCAGGGTATGAATTCCCTTACTTGCTCAATGAATGTGGGAATGGTGAAATTCTGGGAATTTGAAAGGACCTTACAGAAAACCATGCATTGTCTGCCTCTATCACATGACATGCTTGCTTTGGGAATGTAATTGGTTGCTTTCTCTTTGCTGTAACAAAATACATAACAGGAAGGGTTTTATTGTGGCTTGAAGTTTGAGGGAAGTCTTGGTGGCCCCAGCACACAGTTAGTCACATGGCATCCAGATAATGAAGACAGAGATGACTGTTGGAGCTCTAACAACTCTTTCTTTTTTATTCAGCCCAGGGCCCCAGCCCATAAGATTGTGCTGAGTACATTCAGGATGAGTCTTCCTACCTCAGTTACATCTCTCTGGAAAAGTACTCACAAGCACACGCAGAGCTTTTTTTTGATTTTTCAAGTAAGTAATTTTAAATCCCATCAAGTTATCAATCAAGATAATCATCACAGGACACTCTCTCTTAGAACCTTTGAGATGGTTGTGATGAATAAAGAGGTTATGATAAGTGCCAATTGAGATTAACCACCACAAGATGCTTCCTCTCAGAACCCAGCCATCATGTTAGCAATGGCTGTAATGCATAAAGTGGTTATGGTAGGCTGGAAGTTATAACACAGATGATAAATATGTGGTGGACAATAGCATATATAATGTAACAAATATTTAGAAATGTTTTCTTGCTTTTTTCTAAAATACATTTTATTTATTTATTTATTTGAGAAATAGAAAGAGGCAGAAAGAGAGAGAGAGAATGGGAATGCCAGGGTATCCAGCAACTGCAAATGAATTCCAGATACATGGGCCCCCCTTGTGCATTTGGCTTAGTGAGTCCTGGTGAATCCAATCTGGGTCCTTAGGCTTTGTAGGCAAATGCCTTAGCAGCTAAGCCATCTCTCCAGCCCTCAGAAATGTTTTCTTATTCATTATGAAATATAATCAAAACACTGAGACGTGTACAAGCACACTGATAGGTTCACTGTAATTTAGCTACATATTCAGACTTTCCAATACTCAGGGATGAACTTGAATCTTAAAAGAGTAAACAGGAAATGAATAAAGTACTTGGGGGTGGTGGGGAGAGAAAGACCAAGTAGTAGTTACCTTCTCTTTGCTAGGACAAAACTCCCAATCAGAAGCAACTAATGGAAGGAAAAGATTTATACTTAACTTAGAATTTCAAGGGGAAGTTTCCTTTTGGCAAAGAAAAGTGTTAAGAAGAACAGAAAGCCAAGTATCACATCTCCATACGGGTGGGAAGCAAGTGAAGAGAGTGAGTTCTGCTAGCACTGGCACGTGAGCCTGGACTCCCCAGTAACACATCTCCACCAAGGCTCTACCTCCCAAGGACCCCACAGCCAGGCACTAAATAAGTGGCTTAATCAAATACACGAAGGTATAGGGGACATTTTACTTTCAAACTATCTTAATAATCATTTCTGTGTTTTAATAATTGAATCCATCAGATGTCATAATTTTCTGTAAGATAAAAGTAATGAAAAATAACAGAATATTGGTCTTCAGGATATAGCCAGATAACAACTAGAATTTTATTTTTATTTTTATTTTTTGGTTTTTCGAGGTATGGTTTCACTCTACTGTAGGTTGACCTGGAATTCACTCTGTATTCTCAGGGTGGCCTTGAACTCACGGTGATCCTCCTACCTCTGCCTCGCGAATGCTGGGATTAAAGACGTGCACCACCATGCCCAACTTACAACTAGAATTTTAAATGTGTATTTTTTATATACAATTTATTATTAAGATACCTATTTAAATGAATTAAATGATCAAAATGTAAACTTGGGGTCTTTTAAGCACTGAAAGTACACCTTGTAAAAAGTAACTGTGCTGGAACAAGGTGTAGTCTAGCACTGTCCTATTTTCTTCCATTTTAGAAAGCACTATATTATTTTAAATAAAACTCACTACTATATTGTTATCCCTAAGGCACACCATTGAAAAGTACTGAATTCACATATATCCATACTTGTTTCAAATGAACACTTGCTTCACAAACAGAGAGCATCAACCACATCTGCAGTGAATTTATTAGACTGAATAAATAATAAACTCAAAATGCCTTATATTTCCTGCTTAAAGTCCCTGAATAAACTTAGACTGATGCATTAGTTTAATTCAAACTGAGTTTTGAATACCTGAATAATAGTTACAAAATATTTCATGACAAGTATCTGTACTATAAAGGCAAAGATATTCCATGAAGTATGGAACTATTATAAAGATAATATTGACATTGTTTCTATTCAGTTATATTCTTGCATTAAAATACTTGTAGATTATGTTTTTTAAAAATAGTAATAATTTTTTTCATATCATGAGTGCTAAAACTTATTAAAAGAATGTGACACACTATTGGGATTTTAATTGGAACTCCATTAAATCTGTATATTGCCTTTAGTAGGATTGCCATCTTCACAATGTTAATTCTGCCTATTCAGCAGCATGGTAGGTCTTTCCATTTTCTCAAGTGCTCCTCAATTTCTCTTTTGCATGTTTTTATGTTTTTGTTATATAGATATTTCACTTCCTTGGTTAATGTTATTCCAAGGTATTCTTTTTGTTGATATTAAAAATGGGACCTTGGGCTGGAGAGATGGCTTAGCGGTTAAGCGCTTGCCTGTGAAGCCTAAGGACCCTGGTTCGAGGCTCAGTTACCCAGGTCCCATGTTAGCCAGATGCACAAGGGGGCACACGCATCTGGAGTTCGTTTGCAGAGGCTTGAAGCCCTGGCTCACCCATTCTCTCTCTCTCCCTCTATCTGTCTTTCTCTCTGTCTGTCACTCTCAAATAAATAAACAAAAAATGAACAAAAAATATTAAAAAAACATGGGACCTTGTCCCTTATTTCTTTCTCTGTATATTTGTCATTTACATATAGAAAGGCTACTGATTTTTGTGCACAGATTTTATATCCTGCTACTTTGCTAAAATTCCAATTAAAATCCCAATAGTGTTCTTAAAGATATAGAAAAAAATGATCTCAAATTTCATATTGAAAGGCAGAAGGCCTCACATATCCAAACATATCCTCAGCAAAAGAAATACCTCTGGAGGCAGACAGAAAGCTGGAAGAAGCCATTCTACATGTAGTTCAATGGGAGAGAGAGATACCACCAGTGAAGTTACTCAACAGTGGACACTGAAAGGCTTATAATTGGCCAGCCAGGCCAAATGAGCCAATGGGTACAATAGTGGCACATCTGTCATGGTGGAAACCAAGCCCTCCAATTGAACTGGAAGCCAACTCCATGGGAGGGAATACATCCCTGATACTGAAAAAGTAAAACAGGGGTAGTCATGAGCCCTCGGGGTGTAACATCAGCTGATGTCTGGAAAAATGTATATACTATGCTTATCAAACTGCCCACTTCCCTTAATATTCACACCCTTATATTAAAGCTACTGTCACTTTGGGAAGAGAAGAGAATCTTCTCTTTTCAGAGGGTAGTGACCTTGGGATGACTCAGAAGGTATAATAGTGCTGGAAAGAAGTGACTGGAGTACTGAGTAACATCTCAATCACACCTTCCAAGGATCAAGGTCTAATGTGGAACAGGTGGCAGAAAGAATGTAAGAGCCAAAGGAAGGGTACGACTCCTTACAACATGCTTCTCCAGACACAAAATGGCCTGGGTATCCATGACCTCACAGTTCCTGACACTACCTAAACAAGACCATCATAAGAGGAGGAAAAGATCATGACATCAAAATAAAAGAGAGACTGATTGAGATGGGGAGGGGACATGATGGAGAATGGAATTTCAAAGGGGAAAGTGGGGAAGAGGGGAAGGAAGGATATTACAATAGGATATTTTTTTATAATCATGGAAAATGTTAATAAAAATAGAGAAAAAAATTTAAAAAAAAAGAAATATATCTGGAGGCATCACCATACCTGATGTAAAGCTATATTACAAAGCCATAGTAACAAAATCAGCATGGTACTAGCATAAAAACAGGAGTATAGACCAATGGAATAGACTTGAGGACCCAACTTTGGGTCAAGCATCTATAGCTACTTGATATTTGACAAAGGCCCTAACAATATAGGCTGAAAAAAAGACAGTATCTTCAACAAATGGTGCTGGACAAACTCAATAACCGTATGCAGGAAACTGAAACTTGATTCACACATTTTGCCATGCACTACACTCAAGTCCAAATGGATCAAAGACCTCAATATAAGACCAGAAACTCAGCTAGCACTGGAGTAAAATATATGAAGTACATTCCATGATATAGGAATGGAAAAAGACTTCCTGAAGAAAACTCCAGTAGCTCACAATCTTAAACAATCACTCAACCAATGGGATCACATGAAGCTGAAGAGGTTCTTTACACATAAGCATACAATAGGCAAAGCCAATTGCTTACCCACAGAATGGGAGAAATATTTGTGGGTTATCCAACTGATGGAGGCCTGATCTCTAGAATCTACAAAGAACTCAAAAATCTAAACAGTAAAAAGTCAAACACCCCACTCACAAAATGGGGCAAAGAACTGAACAGGCAGTTCACACAGGAAGAAATACAAATGGAAAACAAATGTTCATCATCACTAATCATCAGGGAAATGCCAATTAAAACAACTATGATATTCTACCTTACCACAGTAAGATAGCAAACATCAAACAATCAAATGAAAATAAATGCTGGTGAGGATGTGGAGAAGTAGGAACACTCATCCACTGTTGGTGAAAATGTAGGATGGTACAACCATGTTGGAAAGCAATATGGAGACTCCTGTAAAAGCTGACTATAGAGATAACAACAGACCCAGTTATTCCCTTACTGGACATCTACCCTAAAACCTTCAAACCACAGACCAGAAAGATTTGCTCAACCATGTTTGTAGTTGCTTAATTCATAATAGCTAAGAGCTGGAATCAACCCAGATGTCCATCACTAGAAGAATGGATAAATAAGATGTGGTATATCTATACAATGGAATTCTATACAGCATTAAGAAAAAAATGAGACAATGAAATTTGAGGAAAAATGGTTGAACCTGGAAGAGATCTTTCTCAGTGAATTACCCAATCACAGAAAAAAATTGCCACATAGTCTCACTCATCTATAGCACCTAACCTGAATCTACCCAAGATGCCTTACATATCCAGCAAGCATCTCATGGATTAGACAATAGGATGTGGTGGGAAACACAAATCTAGACCCAAACAGCAATGGTACCATAAAATTCTACATCCTAAAAGGCAGACCAAATAGCTAAACCTTCACCAGGCCCTTACAGGGAACACCTGAACCACAAGACACTGGAGACGGTATGATGAAGACTGACCTTAATCTTCTACTGCTTCTCTCTCTCTCTCTTCTCTCTAACTCTTTTACATTAGTTATCTTTTTCTTCCTTTTCTTAGTATGTACTGACCTGTAACTCCCAGTACCAGCATGTGGCTATCATCCACAATGAGCTTTTGATAAGAGACACCTACAAGGCTTCCTAAAAGACAGACAGATTTCTGTCAGAGTACTTGATGACCCACAAAATGTTAGTGGTAAGGCTCTAGTGTTGAAGACACCTTATGTGGTTCACACACAAAATGGAATGGCATGGCTGGAATCTGGAAGAGAGTCAGTTCCCAGACAGTGCATCTAGTACCAGAAGGTGCTATGTGGGCGACTGGGGGAAAATGACCAACATCTGTCTAAGCAACTCATGGTCTAACCTACTTAGTAGAAAATAACCTGTCATGATGCTCACACAAGTGCAATAGTGGAGCATAGCCATGGTGGGAAACCAACTGCTCTTGATTCAGCTAACTGATCCCCTCAGTGGAATGGTACCCATTGCTGGATCTGGGAACCAAGTCAGAACCATATCCAAACATGAGCCCACTCTCCACTATCAAGCTACCAACAATCATGGGCTACAAGAGGGCCTACAACTATAAAGTTCTCTATAAAAAAGGTAAGGGTTATCTCATTTGTGTGGTGCTAACTTACTCTCCATTGGAGAATCTGCTTCTCTTTTTCAGATAGATGCAGATCCTAAGGAGAGAGTTGCCCCAACATACCTCAAAAGGGGCCCAACTGAAACTAAGGACAATTGGTGAAACAAGGAAGGGTGATGTTTTCATGATGAACTGGATACCAGCACAAGGGGGAAGGAGACCAACACAGAGAAAAATCAACACCTACCAAATCAGAGAGCCAGAGCCCCAGAGGCCCCCAACACCTCATCACTGATGCACACCAAAAATGAACCCAACATGGCTCAGAGAAATTTTGCTTAAGAGGGGGTGGAAAGAATGTTAGAGCCACATGTTGGGTCATGATATACAGAGACATTTATCACACCAATAACTGTCGGCTAACTCCACAATGCACGACCCATATACCTCAACAAGGAGGGACCAATGGGGAGGGGGTAGGTCATGGATGAGCCTAATAATGCTACCAAAATTCGTGTACTTTCAGAATAGAAAACTAATAAAATAAAAAAATTAAAAAAAAATAGAAAGAGAATTAGCTTAGCCAAAGGCAGGGGAAGTCTTGAACTTGGATCAGATTTGATCATGAATCAGAATTCCCTAGGCAGCTTTGAAAATCCCATTACCCCTTCAGAACCCTATGCAAATTGAATCAGTCTCTGGAGAGGAGAACCAGGCACCAAAGTATTTTTAACTATTTCTCTCCTGCTCTGCTCCAATGCCACTTACCTACCCTTCAAATAAGTACAGTCCAAAGAAGGATCATGTCATTAGTCCTGATTTCTCACTCAATTAGCCTCTTTCTATGCCCCTGCATGTAAAAGCACAGCTGGTACTTACATTGATGATAAAGTATTCAAAAATTACAAACTACATGTATGATAAGAGCTATTGTAAAGACAAATATGTCTTATATTACTAAGGCATCTTACATTCTGGATAAAGAATGTTCCCCAGACAGGGGACATACAAAATATATTAAATGCAAAATAAAAGTAAATTAAAAAATTAAAATCAGTTTTTTTCCTAATATTTTGCTTATAAAGAAGGGAAGTATGGCCCAGCATGATGGCACAAGCCTTTAATCCCAGCACTCAGGAAGCAGAGATAGGAGGATCATTGTGAGTCCAAGGCCAGCCTGAGAGTACAAAGTAAATTCTAAGACAGCCTGGGCTAGAGCAAAATCCTTCTTCAGAAACAATACAAAACAAAACAGCAACAACAAAAAAATAAATAGAAAGTTGGAATTAACCCTGTAGTACTAAATTAGAGTCAGGAATACCAAGTGAATGTATTATGTAGCTTACAACATCCAGATAATGTGTAGATACCAAAAAAGAAAAGAAAAGAAACCAATATTTTCCACTTAAGTTATTAAACATTTATAATGGTTTCTGTCATGACTGGATACAGTGATGCTTGCCACAGGCATAGCCAGGAACCAGATGCTTGTTTCTAAATACCATCCTCTAAGGAAAGGAATCAGGGTTCCAGGAACAAGTAAGTGGTCAACTCCTGCTTTGGGTCAGGTAAAATGCGAAATAAGCACAGAAAGTTCTTGGAGTAACAGAAAGAACAGAAGTGCTGAAAATATTTAGGCATAAGGACAGCTGGAGGACAGGGCCATAGAGCATACTCAGGGACCAATGCTATGACAATTTGACCAATGGAAGAAATAGCACATTATTAAATTATAACCCCAAAATATGAGATAGACCCCCATGAGTCCATATTAGCCCAGCCAATAATGACTGAATCAATGAGCAATGGGAAAAAGGTGAGTCGGTCTTGCACAAGAATCCCATTTAATACATGTCAGTGCTTAAGAGGAGCTGACGCTTATAACAAAAGGACACAGAGAGAGATACTTGAGGATGAGCCTACCACAGTAAGTTACTTCCAAAGATGAGGAGAGATGCAACTTTAGCTGGAGCAACCTGGAAAACACCACCTTTAAGCAATGATGAAGCTTAACATCCCATTAGTGCTGTCATGGGCATACCAGTTGTCTTCTGAGTGGGTGAGGCATTCTGCTCTCTGCTGCTCTTACCAGTTGTCTTCTGAGTGGGTGAGGCATTCTGCTCTCTGCTGCTCTTGCTACAACCTGCAAACTCAGTCTGATAACCATAAGAAACATCAAAGAAACCAACTAGAGGTATTCTATAGGATACTTGTTAGTACTTCTCAAGACATTCAATGTCATAAAAATTTATAAAATCAACTATGAAAGACAGAGAAACTTTCACTGACCAGAGAACTATGGCTACTAATTTCAATATGGCACTCGCATTGGCTCCTAGAATGGAAAGAGATCACGAAGACTGCCAAAAGGAATCTGTGAACTTGAAATTAAGTTTGCAACTTAGTTATAAGTGACAGGCCAAAGTTGATCTCTTGCTTCGAACATATACCATAGAAATGACATGATGTTTGCAGTGAAAATAAATGAATAAAGATAAACAAGATATCTCTGTGCCCTCTTGGTACTTTTCTAGGAATAAGAAAAAAATCTCAGATGAATAGATGGATTAGTGACTTAAGGCACTTGCTTATGAAGCCTAAGGATGCAGGTTTGATTCCACAGTACCAACATAGCCAGATGCATACAGTGTCACATGTGTCTGGAGTTTTTTTTTTTGCAATAGCTAGAGGCCTTGGCACATCCATTATCTCTCTCCTCTCTGCCTCTCCCTTCCTCCCTCCCTCTTTCTGTCTCTGAAAACAAATAAATAAATAATTTAAAAAATTATTTCCAAGGTGGGTATAAAGATACACATCAGGCTGGGAATGGTAGAACATGTCTTTAATCCCAGCACCTGGGAGGCAGAGGTAGGAAAATCACCATGAGCTCAAGTGAATTCCAGGTCAGCCTGGGATAAACTGAGACCCTACCTCAGAAAAAAAAAAGGATATACATCTGTAAGGCCACCACTCAGAAAGTTGAGGCAAAAAGATCACAGATTCAAGGTTAGTCTGGGCTACCTAATGAGATCCTGCCTCAAACAATCATAACTACAACAAATAATTTCAAAACAAAAAATTACTAAAATTTATCTATATATAAAGTATAGTTATTTTTAAAATATATCTATAGGGGTTGGGGAATGACTTATCAGGTAACAGTGCTGTCATGCAAACATAAAGGCCTAGGAGGGCCTGAGTTCAACCCCAGTAGCCACACAAAATACTAGGTGCAGCTACGGAATCCTGTAATCCCAATCCTGTGGAGGACGTAGAGACAGAACAGGACTATGTTCCTATGTTCAGCTAGTATGAGCAAAATAACATACTATTAAAGAATATATATTTAAAATTAACGAAATGTGATAGCCATTAACATCCAAACAGCAATTGTACACTAAGAAAAATTGTATCTTATACCATTTCCAATGTGGCTGCTTAAGAAATGGATCTATGTTTGTCTGGTGTATAAATCAAGCATTGAAACTAAAACCCATTTAATAAATGTTCCTTTAGAACCTTTTTTCCTATGGTGGCATCTGAGAGTCCAAGTAAATTAAAGCAAAGGAAGAAATCCACTGTATAAATGCTGTGTATTTCACAGGCTTATGAATGGAATTTTATTTCTGTCAATAGCTCTTGAAACTGATTTCAATTTTGCAATGTTATTTCTTTAGAAAGAGTTTAGTTTAGGATTGCCTCTCTTCTAGAGAATATTCTTTCTATAAAATGTTATTTAGATCTTAGAGTAGGTTTGCACTTAGGAAATATTTAAGAAATTGCATTTCAACTTATTTAATTTTTAATTTTAGTAAACCACAGTGGGCCTGAGGCTTAAAGATATTGTGATACAATCTAAGGCTGGAGTTCCTCAAGAATGGACTAGGAAGCTAAATAGAGATGGGTACATCTATCGATTAAATCAAGAGGATGCTACTACTAGATTCCCTAACACCCATGTAATCACAGCCAATTAATGTTGCGGTGCTTCAGGAGGACGTTTGTGACAAGTGGGATAAACAAATGCAGTACAGTTTTGTTGCTTGCTTTTGTATGTGTGTACATGTGTACTTTTTTATTCCCACCATACTCTTTTCCTTTTAATTCATTCTTTCATTTTTTATTGCCCTTCCTCTCTTCCTTCTTCCCTCCCTTCCTCTCTCTCTTTCTTTCTTTGTTTCTTTCTCTCTTTCTTTCTTTCTTTCTTTCTTTCTTTCTTTCTTTCTTTCTTTCTTTCTTTCTTTCTTTCTTTCTTTCTTTCTTCATGTCTGTCTATCCAATTCCTTTTTAAGCCCTTCTGGTAAGCAAGCATCATGCCACTGAGCTATGTGCACAGTTCTCCACAGTTGGGAAATTTTATTTTGAAACAGTATACCAGGGTACCTCTGCTTCTCTGGCCAGCTTCTGTCCTACCTCAGCTATGCCCTGGGTAGCTAAGATGACTGGTAGGTTTCACCACATCCAATTCATTTTCAAATAAGAGAATCACACTTTATTTGTAGTGACCAAATATTTGATAAACAGATGAAAATTAGGTGGAAATGATGAAACCATAAACACTAGTTTCTCAACAACTGCCTGCATCTCTCTGAGGAGCTCTAGTGAATGGTTACTTTGATGATTCTCCACTTGCAAACCTCCTAGAATAATTTTGTCATTGCTAAAACTATTTTAACATTTTTATAAAGGTAGGTATGCCTGAAATACCAGAACTAGTGAGGCAGAGGCAGAAAGATCATGAGTTTAAGACCAGCCTGGCTATATATGAGACTCTTAAAACACAAGAAAAACAACAAACAAAATGAGTAGCTGAAAAAGGAGAAATAACTGGCACTATGAAAATAACCCAGAGAAGGGACACAATTTTCATTTTTATTTTTGTTATATCTCTCCTAAAAGGACTCTAGAGGTCCTTTGTCAATTTTTTACAACTATGGTCTAGCTCATAGCTGCTGTAAATATAAGTCACCGCCTAGCAAAGTAACTTAGTGTCTCTGGAAGCTTCTTAGAATTTTGGGCTGTCTAACAGACTAATTAAATTAGATTCCACATTTCATAATAATCTCTGGATGATTACTTTGTACATGAATCCAATAACAAGTAATCCAATAAAATGAAGACATACTTAGCTGATAGTATGAACTTCATTGTCTTCCCTACAAAATTCTTTCTTCCATCCAGATTAATGCATTCTGAAACATAAATTTACCTAAGTCAAAAAACTTGATTGGAGAATCTGTTTTTCTTTTGCAGAGGTAGTGAGACCCAAAGAAATAAGCCAGACCTTGCATTTCAGCCAAGGCCCAGGTGAAAGCACACTAGAATTGGGGAGACATGCAAAAGTACTGTTTCCAAGGTGAGCCTGACAAGCAGCACCAGCATGAAGGACACAGACACTAATGACACTCAACCCTTACCAAACAGAAATCCAGAGGTTCCTAAGAGCTCACCCATGAAGTAGACTTAAAACTTACTGACCAAGGCTCAGGGAATTTTGTGGAAGAGGGGGAAGAAACACTGTAAGAGCTACAGGTTAGGATGTCATGTCCAGAGGCATTGCCCCCCACCCAATAACTGACTGCTGCTCCCACAATGCATAACCCTCAACTCCATGAGGAATACCAGCAACCTCACTGAGGAGGGCCCCCAGCAAAATGAGGTCGGGAGGAGGAAAAAGATGGTATCAACACATGTTGTATCCATATAAAGTATATTCTTTTTTTTTTTTTTTTTGGTAGGGTCTTACTGTAGCCCAGGCTGACCTGGAATTCGCTATAGAGTCTCAGGGTGGCCTTGAACTCACAGCGATCCTCCTACCTCTGCCTCCCAAGTGCTGGGATTAAAGGCGTGTGCCACCACGCCAGGCACAAAGTATATTCTTAATAAAAAATAAGTAACTTAGGTCTAGTTATAGGCCTTCTCACACTTTTTGCTTCATATAGATGTTTACTTCATAAAGCATTCACCTTTGCATCATATTATACCCTCCAAAGACTTCTATTACTTGTTTGATTCACTGTTACCCTCAGCAACACCCTTGGACCGGACAAGTGAGGGTTTTTCATGGCCTTATGCTATATGTTTTAGTAGCTTTCTCAAATTATCATCCTTGGGAGGGTGGGACTGACCATGGACTGCTGTCCAACAGGGCAAACAGAAAATAGACTCATCCACTCAGGTTCTGCCCAGCTTTGTCCCTCAACATTATACTTAGCCTCTCTCCTCAGCCCCACACTGAACACAACATGGGGTCAGCAGGTAACCCAAAGGAATTTGGAACTCATGATTTTGGAGTCATCTTAAAGTCTTAGTTCCTAAAATGACTGTTCATGATGCCATTGTATATATATTTTATGGAATTATAAGCGATTTGAACATAATGATGCTATCATGTCAATTTTAGCAATTCTCATTCTTATTGGACATAAGTTCAGTGCACAAAAACTTAGAGGCTATCAATAGTCCACAAATGATTCATTTAATTGTGTGGGTAGTTCCCTGGGTCAGCTCCTGTTTATCTAGGTTTTACCCTGGTATCACCTCCAGCCTATTAAACATAAGTGCTGCAGTGACATGTAAGTATTTCTTATCCCACGCTCACCTTTACTCTCCTGCTTTCTGACCTGTTAGCAATAATCTATGCTACATAAAGGATAGCACTTCCATTCTTCCCATAGTCCCTTTCCTATACTCCACACAGATGTCAGTACATGAAAATCAGAGAGGTCAATGACGTCAAAAATTGTCTAATAATTTACTCACTACAAACTGAAGAATTAAAAAAGACAGTGTTCTCTGTTGACACTATGAAATGATTAGCAGATGACTGACCAGAAGACAAATTATTATTCATATCTTGATTTATTATTTTCCCAAGACTTGCATTTAAAGTCATCATGGGCTAAGTGGAGCAGCAACACTGAGGAGAACCATTGAAAGCTGCACTTATGATGGATGCTACACGTTCATGACTAATGATGGAATCACCATTAGATAAATGACAGAGAACTACACAGGCAAGAAGATCTCTATTGTTTAAAGAAAATGTGTCCCCAAGAGTCATGGTGTCAAAGAAAGAAAGGTGTTGCTATTTTTGGTAGGAGAAATAAAATTAGTCATAGATGACAGATTTCACAATAAAGAACTCAAAAGCTGGCTTTTTCACATGAAGAGGAAGAGGTGGTACGTGGAAACTGTACAGCATCCTCATGGGCAGATTAGATTAAGTACTTCTTTCTTGCCTTTTATTTTTGCCTGTGCATATGTGTGGTGTACATGCATGAGTGGATATATGTTTGTATGTTTTGGTACATGTGTGTGTGAGTGCACATGATATGTGTGAAGGTTAATTGGCTAGTTCTCATCTATTCTTGCATTGACATCAAGTGTCTTCTTTAACTGATCTCCATCCTATTCAGGTACAATCAGCAGCCAGTGAGCCCTAGGGACTCTGCTGTCTCTGCCTCCAACACACTGGCATGATAGGTACATGCCACCATATTGGCTTTTTGGGGGGTGGGGGAGTACTAGGGATCTGAACTAAGGTCCTTATGTTTGCATGGTGAACAATTTGCACACTAAGCCATCTTCCTGGACTCTGGATAAAATACTTCTTTATCCCTCCATTATTAAAAATTAGTACACTACACCTCACTGTAAATTTTATTTAAAATTGTTCCTGTACACAAAAACTGTACTCCCAAGGACAGCTGGACAAAGTTTCTTCTTGAGTGACCAGCCTTCAGTATTAAGCCTCCTGCAAAATCTTTAACATTTAAATTGATCATTGTTCTTAATTATAACTCTCTACATTTATTTATCTTGATTAAATCCCATCTGAAGTGTTCTTACATAGGAGATAAAATTTAAATTCATCAAATAATTCAGAAGATTAATGGTGATCTAATTTTCAAATGGTCATGTACCCCAATTACTAATACTCTAGCCCATCATAATAGTTTACAAATATGTCTACAATTTATCCATGCATGGATATAGCATGCCATTTCAGAGAGGTGTCTCTTTCAGGCTTGGAAAGCCACACTAATATTTACTGTTACTGCCTAATACTCTCTGTCATAAGTGTTCATAAGAAGGTTTCATTGAAAGTTTTCACTGCAAAACTTTCCTTTAAAAGTATTTATAATTACAAAATGGATTCTATATAAACAAAGATGGTGATAGATAAGGGAGGACATAGGAATAAAGAGATAAGGGATTACACAAAAATAGAGATAGATCCATAGCTGGAGCTGGGAAACAAGTCAGACCATACCCAAGCATAAGCCCACTCTCTAATATCAAGCTACCATCAATCATGGGGTACAAGAGAGCCTACACCTCTCAAACTCTCTATCAAAAAAGTATTTGTTATCTCAATTTTTCCGGGTGTTAACTTACTCTCCATTGGAGAATCTGCTTCTCTTTTTCAGATAGATGCAGATTCTAAGGAGAGAGCTGCCCCAACATACCTCAAAAGGGGCCCAACTGAAACTAAGGACAATTGGCGAAACAAGCAAAGGTGATGTTTTCCTGATGAACAGGATACCAGCACAAAGGGGAAGGAGACCAACACAGAGAAAAATCAACTCCTACCAAATCAGAGAGCCAGAGCCTCAGAGGCCCCCAACACCTCAGCACTGAAGCAGACCAAAAATGAACCCAACATGGCTCAGGGAAATTTTGTGGAAGAGGGGGCAGAAAGAATGTCAGAGTCACATGTTGGGTCATGATATACAGAGACATTTATAGTACCAATAACTGTGGGTTAACTCCACAATGCATGACCCATTTACATCAACAAAGAAGGTCCAATGGGAGGGGGTAGATCATGGATGAGCCTAAATAATGGTACCAAACTGCCTGTATTTGCTGAAAAGAAAACTAATAAATTAAATTTTAAAAAAATAGAGATAGAGTCACATGTCTGAATACACCACAGATCATTACTTCTCTGCATGAATACCCATTAGATTTCAACTTAAAGGATGAGTTATCACTATTTACTGTCATGATGACTGATACACATATGAATATCAAAAATAAATTTCAGGGCTGGAGAGGTGGCTTAGTGGTTAAACGCTTGCCTGTGACCCCGGTTCGAGGCTCAGTTCCCCAGGTCCCACGTTATCCAGATGCACAAGGGGGCGCACGTGTCTGAGTTTGTTTGCAGAGGCTGGAAGCCCTGGTGTGCCCATTCTCTCTCTCTCCCTCTATCTGTCTTTCTGTCTGTGTCTGTCACTCTCAAATAAATAAATTAATTTAAAAAAAATAAAATAAAAATAAATAAATGTCAAACAAGTAATTATGAATATATTTCTTTGGCTATCATATAGTATATATTGATTTTTTTTTGGAAATTTTATTGAGAACATTAATATATGAATATATTGTAAATTTGTCATATTACCATGAAACTCTCCCCTTTTATCCCTTCTTTCCTGCCTCCATTTGGCTCAAGGCCCTCCTCAGTGGAGGTATTGATAATCACTGTGGGATCATGAATGCACCAGTCAGTTCATTGATGATAAAATATATACACATGGGCTGGAGAGATGGCTTAGCAGTTAAGCGTTTGCCTGTAAAGTCTAAGGACCCTGGTTTAAGGCTCGATTCCCCAGGTCCCACGTTAGCCAGATGGACAAGTGGGCACACATGTCTGGAGTTCGTTTGCAGTGGCTGGAGGTCCTGGAGTGCCCATTCTCTCTATCTGCCTCTTTCTCTCTCTCTCTTTCTCTCTCTGTCATTCTCAAATAAATAAAAATAAACTATTAAAAAAACATAGGGTTCCTGTGAGTTTGCATTACATATATATATATATATATATATATATATATATATATATATATATATATATATATATATATATGGTTGTAAAAAGTAAAAATTTCCAACTTTACTTTGGTGAAAGTAAAATTTGAGGGTTCTGTTATCTCTTACAGAAATGATTATTTTCCTTCACCTAAATTAATTATATCACCAAGAATACCAGTTGCTTCAGTTTAGCTTTGTGGATATATATGGACATGATTTTATGTCTTTGGTGATTTTGCTTAAGAAACTAGCAACTCAATGAAGGAATGAGTGTTTATATCTTCAGAGGATGCTACTGGAAAATATCCAAAATATACTGATGCCCACCAAGAGTAATTCTACCAAATCTGTTTCCTCCCATGACTTGAAATACAACACCCTTTAACCTGAATTGTTCTTGTAGAGTGTACCAACAAACATTGTGTCACTGGAATGGTGGTGGTGTGGGGGAGTTGTATGCCAATGCCAGGGTTAGAACATTTTGTATTTAAAAAAAAAAAAAAAAGAAGCAGCAACAAAAGAGAACTTGAGCCTAGGGCTGGGGAGATGGCTTAGCGGTTAAGCGCTCACCTGTGAAGCCTGAAGAGGCTCGATTCCCAGGACCCACGTTAGCCAGATGCACAAGGGGGCACACATGTCTGGAGTTCATTTGTAGTGGTTGGAGGCCCTGGAGCACCCATTCTCTCTATTTCTCCCTATCTGCCTCTTTCTGTCTGTGTCACTGTCAAATAAATAAATAAAAATAAAATTATAAAAAAAAACTAAGGTTACCTAATAACATATGCTGTTTAAAGGTTCTGGTTAATATTGAGCTTCCATTTTGTTTTTTTTGTTTTTTTTTCCTGAGTATTAACCATGTATTTGTATTCTTTCAAAAGTGTTATTGTGAGCCAAGTATGGTGGTGCACATCTTTAATCCCAGCACTCAGAAGGTAGATGTAGGAGGATTGCCATGAGTTTGAGGCCACCCTGAGACTTCATAGTAAATTCTAGGTCAGCCTGGGCTAGAGCAATATCCTACCTCTACAACCCTCCCCCCCCAAAAAAGTGTTATTGTGTGTTTTTGTACATATATGCATCTATGCTAGTGCATGTGGAAATCAGAGAACAACCTTATATATGGCGTTCCCCATGCATCTGTCATATTTTTTTTTGAGACAGGGCCTTTCACTTACCTGAAACTTCCCAAGTAGATTAGATGGAGACAGCCACTGAGTCCCAGGAATCAACCTGCCTTTGCTTCCCCAGTGTTGGGATTACAAGTGCCTATTACACCTATCAATCCTCACATGGGTTCTGAAGATCAAAACCAAATCCTCATGAGTAAGGTAAACACGTTACCAATTGAGCTATCTCCTGGGACCTCCCTAAGGTTTTATATAAGCATCTATTCGTAACCAAAGAAGAACAGGTGTAGCTTTAAAGGAAATGCATTCTGCTTGGTAGTGTCAGTGCTAGAATGAAGGATGACCATAGACCCAGAATTTCAAGTGTCAATCCCTAACCTCGTTTATAAAATGTAATGGCTTGTTATTTTTGCTTTGCTCACTCCTTACAGAAATAAAATATTATAGACTATTTCTAAAACTTCCCAAATTTTATCCTCCTTCTATTTCTCAAAAGAACAAATCCTTTATTGAAGTTGTACAAATCATTATGTACTTCCATTAAATTTTACTACACAGTACATCACAACTAAAGCAAGAGACAGCATTATTCCAGTGTGACTTTTGAGATTCACTAAAATTGTATATAATATTTTTCAACTTTCTATGTCCAGATAGCTTAGGTTTTGAGACTTAACCAGATATACTTTATATAGCCTATTTTAACCACATGGTGTATAGCATCTTATGAGCAGTCCTTCTATCCTTCCTTCAACTATAGTCTATATCATAGTTACACCTTTTCCAATGAAAAATAGTCATAAAATAATATCTTATGCATATTATATTGTGTACATACAAGATGTTTTCTGTGGTGTACACTTCAAAGTTATATTGCTAAGTTGTATACTACAGCATTTTCAACTACAACTAATGGTGTAGAATTATTCTCCAAAGAGAAGTAGCAATGTTGGAGATGAATGAGTATGATAGGAAAACATTAGAGTGTTGCCTTTGGCTTGTTTTGCTTTGCCTTTCCCCATAGGCACAAGAGCACAAGTTATTCTATCTGTGCACAGACACAAATATCAAAAGCAGGTCATCCTGGGCTAGAGCAAAAACCTACCTTGAAAAAAAAAAAAACAATCTCTGAGCCCACAATTTGAGGCACTCAATGCAATGGACAAGACTTGGTCTTATATATCAGGATATTAAATTCACTCATACATCAAGGACTTTTCATATATAGTCAGGCCAGAAAATCACAACGTTACATTCTAAAATTTTAAATAGTAATCAGTTACCTAGACTGAACGGCTACTTAAAAACATAAATGGTTTTGCCCCACCTCTGCTATTTCTGATGGAATAAGTCTGGGGTGGGACTTGCAAATTTACATTTTGAACTGTTCTCCAGTTGCTGCTGATATTACAACCAACTATCTAGAGTTTAAGAGCATTCCTTCCATGCACATGCATACCCTTGCATCCACGCATATAAAAACATACCTCCTGAGGGTTAAAGGATAGAAAATGATATTGCAAGCAAATGGAAATAAGAAACAAGCAGGTTTTACTATATTAATACTTGATAAATTAGACTTAAAACCAAAAATAATCAAAAAGGAAAAAAAGACCACTTCTTACTCATCAAGGGAACAACCTAACATGAGGACATCACAATCATAATCTAGATACACCGAACATAGGTGCAACACATTTTATTAAACAAATCCTACTTGACAAGAAAACAGAAATAACCAACAATACCATCAAAGTTGGGAAATTCAATACTCCACTGTCATGAATAGACAGATCATATAGGCATAAAATCCACAGGGATAATAGAACTCAGCAACACCATATATCAACTAGGCCTAAAGGACATCTACAGAACTTTCCACCCCAATTCTACACAATACACATTCTTCTCAGCAGCCCATGGAACTTTCTCCAAAATAGATCATATACTGGGTCATAAAGTCTGCCTCCATATATTTCAGAATATCAACTTGATTTTCTGTGTCATACCAGATGATCACAATGCATTAAAGCTAACATCAACAACAAAAGATGCATCAGGAATTCCACCAGTTCCTAGAGACTGGACAACATACTTTTAAACAAAGCATGAGAAAATAAATAAAAGATAAAAGAAATAAAAAATAAATTGTAAAATTTCTAGAATTTAATGATAATTACTGAAACTAATGAGACATAATGAAGGCAGTCCTAATGGGACAACTCATAGCACTAAGTGACTTCAAAACAAAGACAGAAAGATCCCAATCTACTTACTGAACACTCTATGTATGGCACTGGAAAAACAAAAAGAATGTAGCCCTAAGAACTCCAGATGGAAAGAAATAATCAAGATCAGAGCAGAAATTAGTAAACTAGAAACTAAGAAAATCACTGAATTGAAGAGTTGGTTCTTTGAAAATAAAATAAACAAGATTGATAAACCTTTGGCCAATTTGATAAAGTAGCAAAAAGAGACATATCAAATTAAGAAAATCAGAAATGAAAAAGAAACTGTCACAGAAGACATCAATGAAATTGGAAGAATGATCAGGATATACTTCCAAAACCTTTCCTCCACAAAAACTGTATAATCTGGAAGAAATTGATGAATCATTAGACACATACCATGTACCAAAACAAAATGCAGAGCAATTTAATCTCTTAAAGAAACCTATCTCATTCACTGAGATTGAAAAGGTAATCAAAAACCTCCCCCAAAAGAAAAATTCAATGATCAGATAGCTTCTCAGAAAAATTCTATCAAACCTTCATTGAAGAACTGAAGCCATTCATTTCCTCAAATGTTTCACACAGTTGGAGACCAGGGAAGCCTTCTTAACTCCTTTTATGAAGCTAGAATCATGTTAATCTCAAAACCAGATAGAAATACAAAAGGAAACTATTGGTCTATATCCTTGGTGAACTTAGATGCAAAAATCGTGGACAAAATTCTCAAAAACCAATTCAACAGCACATCAAAAGCATTATCCACCTTGATAAAGCAGGATTCACCCCAGGGAATGTATGAATGGTTCAACTTATGGAAATAGGTCAATGAAATACACCACATGAATAAACTTAGTTACAAGAAACACATGATCATTTCAATAGATGAAGCGAAGGCCTTTGACAAAATACAATATCACTTTATGATCCAGCCACAGGAAAGAGGACTGGAGAGATAGTTTAGTGGTTAAGGCACTTGCTTACCATGCTAAAGGACCCAGGTTCATTTCTCCAGGACCCACATATGCCAGATGCACAAGGTGGCAGCCCTTGCAGACCTCTCTCTCTCTCTCTCTCTCTCTCTCTCTCTCTCTCTCTCTCTCTCTCTCTCTCTCTCTCTCTTCTTTGTCTCTCTCTGCTTACTAATAAATAAAGTCTTAATAACAACAAAAAAAAAAACACCTAGATAAAATGGCCATGGATGGTTTATAACTTAACACAATAAAATCTATATATAAAGCACCTAAATAATACTTAATAGGGAAAGACTCAAGGCATTCACACTGAGATCAGAAACAAGACAGGGGTACCCACTCTCACCACTGCTGTTCAACATAGTACTGGAAGTCCTACCCCAAGAAATAAGGTAGTAGAAAGAAATAGAAGGAAACAAATTAGAAAAGAACAAGTCTAATTAGTTCTATTTGCAGGTGACTTGATCCTTGACAATCTCCAGCTCAAAACTTCTAAAGATGATTACTTCCTTCAGTAATGTGGCAGGATTCAAAATTAACACACAAAAATTAGTAGCCTATTTGTATGCAAAGGACAAGTACATAGAGAAATAAATCAGAGAGGCTGTTCCATTTTCAATACCTACAAAAGTAAATACTTTGGAATAACACTAACCAAGGATGTGATATATATATATATATATATATATATATATATATATATATATATATATATATATACATATAAAAGGACAAAAGGATATATACATATACATAACATAAAAAACATAGAAACATAAAAACATAGAAAGAAATTGATTAAGGACTTGAGAAGTTAGAAATACCTCCCATGCTCCTGAATAGGTAGAATTAGTATCATGAAAATGGAAATTCTATCAAATCAACATACATATTTAATGCAATATCAATAAAAACTTCAGCATCATTATTCACAGGGAAGAGAAAATGATCTCAAAATTCATATGGAATGGCAGTAGGTTTCAGAATACTAAACACATCAAGAAAAGAAACACCTCTGAAGGTATCACCATACCTGATCTAACACTTTGTTACAAAGCCATAGTAACAAAAGCAACATGGTAGGGGCATCAAAACAGACATATATATCAACGGAGCAGGATTGATGACACAGTCCTTAGGTCAAGAAACTATAGCTACCTGACCTTTGACAAAGGTGCCAAGAAGCTAGACTGGAGAAAATACAGTGTCTTCAACAACTAGAAATGAAAAAATTGGATACCCACATGTAGAAAATTGAAACTGGACACACTCATCTAACCATACACAAAAATCAAGTTCAACTATATTAAAGACCTCAATATAAGACTTGAAAATCTTCAACTACTGGAAGAAAAAAAATAGGAGGGCCGGGTGTGGTGGCACACACCTTTAATCCCAGCACTCGGGAGGCAGAGGTAGGAGGATTGCCGTGAGTTCAAGTCCACCCTGAGACTCCATAGTGAAGTCCAGGTCAGTCTGAGCCAGAGTGAGACCCTATCTCAAAAAACAAAACATAAAAAAATATATATATAGGAGGAACTCTCCATTACAGAGGAGTGGGTAAGGACTTTCGGAACAATATATCACACCAGCAGCCCAGAAATTAAACAATCTCAACCAATAAGATCTCATGAAACTTAAAAGGTTTTGCACAGATAAACCTACCACAAGCAGAGGCAATAAGATACCCATGGAATAGGAGATTTTTTTTTTTTTTTTTTTTTGCCAGCTATAACACTGACAGAGATATTTAGAATCTACAAAAAAAAAAAAAAAAAAAAAAAAAAAAGACCTCAAAAAACTAAACAATAAAAATCAAGGACTTAGGAAATGGCTTAGTGGGTAAGGCATTTGCCTGTGAAGCCTAAGGACCCTGGTTCAATTCCCCAGGACCCACATAAGCCAGATACTAAAGAGGCACATGCATCTGGAGTTCATTTGCAGTGGCCCTGGCATGCCCATTCTCTGTCTCTGTCTCTCTCCACCTACCTCTTCCCACCTCTTTCTCTCTCACTCTCTCCTCTTTCTCTCTCTCTCTCTCATAAATAATTATTAAAATATTTTTTTAAAAAATCAAACAACCTACTGAAAAATGGGGTATAGAACTGAATAGGGAGTTCTCAGAGGAAGAAATACAAATGGTAAAAACATACTTAAGAAAATGATCAGCATCCCTAAACATCAGGGAAATGCAAATTAAAACAACTATGAGATTTTTATCTTATACCACTAAGAATGTTAATCAATAAAATATCAAATGACAACAAATGTTGGTGAGGATGTGGGGAAAGAGGAATCCCTCATTCACTGTTGGTGGGAATGCAAACTTATACAACTATGGAAATCTATATGGAGATTCATAAAAAAGATGAATATAGAACTACCAACAGAACCAGTTACTCCTTTACTTGGTATTTACCTTAAATGCTCCATGCTTCACTAGAGAGATAGTTGCTTAACCATGTTTAGACCTGCTCAATTTATAAAAGCTAAGAACTGAAATCAAGCCAGGCGCCTATCATTGTATGAATGGATAATGAAGCTGTGGTACATATATATGATGGAATTCTACTCAGTAGCAAGAAGAAATGATACGATGAAATTTGTAGGAAAATGTGTAGATTTGAATAGTTCATACTTGGTGAACATATGCAATCAAAGAAAGACAAATGCTCCATGGTCTTAATGATATGCAGAGTTCCTAACCAGGGCCAGCCTGCACTGCTAGCATAGAGAATATGCAACTTGAGGTCCAGACAATAGGGATGGAAGGGTTCAGAGGGAGGAGAAAGAGAGGATGGAAAAAAGAAACACAAAACTAAACCCAAAATGAGCTGGTACAACAGAGATCTTTCTCCTTGAAAGTAGACGAAAACATATAACTCTCAACAGGAGTATAGGATTCACACCCAAAAAGAAGGGACCTGGAAATGGTGGGTTGAAGCCTAACCCTAAAATACTTTAGTTCTCACCTATAATTCATAGCATCAGAAATAGTTGCTACTCACATTGAGCTGTTGATCAGAGAGACCTTGGAGGTCCTCAAAACAAGACAGTCTTCAGTCAAAGCACTTGATTACCCACCTAAGGGAAGACCCTACTGCTGAAGACATCATATGTTGCCAGCACAGAATAAAGAGAGATCCAGCTGGAATCTGGAAGAGAGCCAGTCCCCAGACAGCCCACCTACTGCTGAAAAGTGCTGCATGCACTACTGGGGGTAAGTGGCCAACAAGAGTGAGCAAGCAGCAGGTCTAAGCTACTCAGAAGCAACCAGCCTGACAAGAAGTACATACCAGTGCAGTGGTGGCACACAGTCTTGGTGGGTAACCAATAGCTTTCTGATTGGCTAAGGGGTCTTCTCATTGGAAAGGAACCCAGAACTGGAACTGGGAACCAGGTCTCAGTCCTATGGAGACAAAGATTATGCTTTCCAATGTCAAGTTCCTACTAGTCTTTTCCTAAAAGAGAGTCTCATCCATCATACTTTCCCTAAAACTTATACAAGTTAACCTATGCTGACTTTGCTCTCTGCTGGAGAATCTGTTTTTTCTTTCTTTATTTGTTTTTGTTTTGTTTTGTCTTTTACTGGAGGTAACAAGACCCAGACAGATAAACCACCCCTCATATCTGAGTCAAGATTCAAAGGAAACTACAGAGGACTTGGGAAGATGATCAAGAGTTCTGTTTCCATAGTGAGCCTGACAAGCAGTTCCAGGGTAGAGGAAACATGCTGAAAATACTTCACACTTACCAAAGCTGATATTCAGAGGTTCCTATGAGGGCATCACTGAGGTAGACTTAAAACATACTTACCAAGGCTCAGGAAACTTCATGGAAAAAAGGGCAGAAAGATTGTAATAGTCACAGATTGATGTGTCATGCCAAGAAGCATTTCCTCCCCCTAATAACTGACCACTGCTTCCACAAAAAAATAACACACAACTCCATGGGGAATACCAGCAACCCCACTGAGGAGGGCTCCCGAGTGGAATTGGGGCAGGGAGGAGGGAACAGATGGTACCAACACATGATGTATCCATACAAAATATGTTCTTAATAAATAAAAAAGAAAAAAATATTCAACAAATATTTTTCTAAAGCAAAATGTTTAGATATTTCCAAAATCTGAACTTTTTATTATTATTTTTTCCTTTTTAAGATAACTTCATTTCTCCCAGGATTTAAAAACACTTCTTTATAATAAATAACATAAAAACTGACATAATTGAAGCTTCTCTTCTGTGTCAGCTTCTTATGCTCTTGGTAAAATATTACATCTTACTGGGTGTCTGCATACCTTCATATGTATGAATATATGCAGCCTTTCCTGCAGAAAACTGTTGGTAGAGATATGACCCACTGCTTATGACTCTGCCATCTCTATGACAAAAATTTAGGAAGTTGTTACCATCCCTTTTTTTTCTACATCTATTGGATACTGAATAAAATAAGTACTATATAGAATTGACAAACTTATCTCAGTATACTGCTGGGTTTGATATACTATAATTATGTTTAAGGCATTGAATTTTGTCTTGTTATGCTTTGTCTTGAGATAGACCTCATGCAGCCCAGGCTGACTGCAAAGTCATCATGTAGCTAAGGCTGGCCTTGAACTCCAAATCCTCCTACCTCTACTTCCCAAGTGCCAGGATTACAGATATGTGCCACTATGTCCTGCCTTGTCTATCTATTATCTATCTATCTATCTATCTATTTATCTGTCTATCTATCTATCTATCTATCTATCTATCTATCATCTACTCATTTTAATATTTATTTGAGAAAAACCCTCAATGCATAGGTCAGGGTGTCATGGAGCTTACTATGTGGACCAAATTAGCTTCAAACTCAATATTCTTCTACAATGACCTCCCGAGTACTGAGATTATAGATATATGCCACCTCACCTAACATGTTACAGATGTTTTACAGTTACAGTTCAGTGTTGAAATTTTAAATTCCTATTTTTACTCCTTTATCATATTTTGATAGATTAGATTCGATTTGCCAAATAATTAAGAAGGTTTTCATGTCTTTTGTGTAATCTAGATAATTTACATAGCAGTTTACTTCAATTATTCAAAAAATAGATAAAAACATACCATATTTGATGAATTATCCATGACTTTAATTTTTGAGGATCTTTTTATGTTTAAAATTGTTCTCTGATATGAAAAATCTTCCTGGATTCTATAATTCTAAAGTAACATAAGAATTTTTCTTCAAAAATGTTCATATGTTTACCTTTGTTTCTTTACCAATCACTGGAACATAATAAACATATATGTTAGTAATGCCCAGAAGTTTAAAAAAAAATCTACATTAAACTTATTTCCAAAGTGTCTGAGTTTCTTTCCTGTCTACCACCTAAAGAATAAAGGGCCACATGCACACTCTTAATAGACTAAAAAGTCCTGTGGATAAAGATCCTCCATCTGTGATCAACACCATTCATATGCTATTAAGGAAACAGAAGCCTAGGGCTTCAGAGACATTTGGCATGAGGAATTTTTCCCATTTTGTTCTGTTTTTAATAAAACACCAAACTTCAGAAAGGACTCAAGAGTTTTATGATTAAAATTCTTTTACCACTCACTCATCTACACACTGTTGAACCACTCCTTCCAGACTACTAGAGGTGATGTTCAGCTGTGGGGTATGGATGGAGGTCCCCATGAATTCAGGGACTTGCCTCTACACTGGAACAGTGGGCCCTCATACAGTTCTTCAGAGGCCTCATTCCTCTGTGAATCCTTCATTCTTGCTTCCACCACCATGAACGTTGGTCTCTTTTGTTTCTGCTCTCTTATCTCGAATATCCCAGCCTGCCCCACTTGTCAGAGTTTATAATTCAATTTCATTTACAAAATGATCATTTTTTGAACACAACTGGAAATAGCTTCTGACCTATGAAGTTGGCAGAACAAAAAGATAGTTTCTCATTTTTTGGTTAATTTTAGGTTGAGATGCATGTGGCATAATTATATTGCTAATGCTCTGAGAATGGCAAATATTAATACCCAATCCCTTAGATATACTCCTTTTCCATTACCTAGAAAGTGCTGGAATCTTCTTTAGTGTTTTGTTATTCTGGTCTTGGATCTTATGTGAAGAACATGAATAATAATAAATTCTCTGCTCACTTGAACAATGCACACATTACTGTAAATCATATTGTTTTAATTTACAAAGCATTGCTAGGAACTGAATAGACTCACAGATTATTAAAAATGTACACCGAGGAATGTGAGCTGGTACAACCACTATGGAAATCAATTTGGAGACTCCTGAAAAGGATGAATATAGAGTTACAGTAGACCCTGTTATTCCTTTACTGGACATTTACTCTAAAGGCTCCACATCTCAGTTCAGAAATATTTGCTCAACCATGGTAATAACTGATCAATTAAAAATAGCTAAAAACTAGAATCAACCCAGGTGCCCTTCATTGGATGGATAACCAAGATGTGATATATCTGCATGATGCAAATGTACTCAGCAGTAAGAAAAACATGACACATTGGAATTTGTACAAAAATAGTCAAACTTGGAACAGATCATTCTATATGAACTCACAAAATCAGAGAAAGACAACCATCACATGATCTCGTTCATCTGCAGTTCCTAACCTGGATCAGCCCAAGTTGCTGATATAACTAAAAAATTCTTGAGGCTTGGAAAATAGGGAGGGTAGGGATTGGGAGAAGGGAAAAGGTGGGGTGCCACACCAACTCCAGAGGAGTCTGTGTAGCCTGTTCACCAGGCCGAGGTGAAAGCTTCAAGGAAGAAAGCCTTGTGGAAGGACATGCATTCTCCAGGCTTGTAGTGCCTTTGCTGCTCTCTAATAGCTGTTTCTTCATTACTACTGTTCTGTTCCTGACACATGACAGCAGCATGATGTTCTTTCACAATTTAGTAAAAATTAGATATGGAACAGTTTCCAAAAATTGAGTCAACTGATGGTGTGACACTTCCTCTAAAGACCCCACTGTTGTTTCAAGCCATAGTCAGAATTCCGAGGACCAAAACCAATCGATGAACCAATACCTCATACAGGCATGTATAGGAATGAGGATATGCTAGCAAACAATGGTGGGAAGCATGTTCCTTGGTATTCTTTAACTTTTGTGGACAGACTTTCTAGGTTGAGGCCACCTTGGTGCTTGCTTACAAAAGCACAAAGAGAAAGCATTAGGAAACAACTGGGATCCAATTATGAAAAGGCAGGCTTTGATACACCTACATTTTTATGGTATGGTTCAAGGAAGAAAATATATTAGAGTTATGAAGTTGCCCTGTTAGAACTTTTGTTAAAAATACTTGATGCTTGAAGCAGGCTATCTACAATACTGGCTGCATAAGCTGAGACTTTGTTTATTCATGCGGTACAATTTCTATGAACAGCCTGCTTCAGGATGTGGTCTACATATACAATGAGCTGTTGATCAGAGAGAACTACTAGATCTCCAAAAACAAACAAGACAGACTTCTGTCAGAGCACTTGATTACCCACCAGAGGTTAATGGTAAGACCCTACCGCTGAAGACACCAAACGCTGTTGGCATGTACCATGGAGAGACCTTGTTGGAATCCAAAGGAGAGCCAGTCCTCAGATAACACTTCCCTGATGGAAGGTGATACAGGAGCTATAAGGAGAAACTGGCCAACATCGGTCCAAGCAACTCAAAGTCTAAGGGACTCAGAAGCAAACAACTTGATGCGATGCTCATACAAATGCAAAAGTGGAACACAATCATGGTGGGTAACCAACTATTCTTGGAGTGGCTAACAAATCCACTCACTGGAAAGGAAATTATATCTGCAACTGAGAAATAATCAGAATCATATCCAGATGATGATTCTGCTTTCCATTGTCAAGCTCCCATTAACCTTAGACTATAAAAGTATCTAAATCCTTTTAATTCTCTATACATTAATAATGGCTATCAGATTTAACTGGCATTGACTTCACTCTCTGTTGGAGAATTTACTTCTCTTTTTCAGATGGGAACTGGACTTGAGGAGATAAATGACCCAGCGCACTCCACCCCTGCCACAGCTGAAACCACACAGGAATTAGGGAAATGAGCAAGAATGTTATTCTCTTGGTTAAGCTGATATCAGCACAAGGATGATGGAGAACGATACTGAGGACACTCAACACCTACCAAACCAGACATCACTATGCTCCTACGAGCCCATCACTGAAGCAGACTTAAAATGCTCCCAGTATGGCTCAGGGAATTTTGTGGAAGAGGGGGCAGAAAGATTGTTAGAGTCACAAGTTGGGACATTTTGCATAGAGACATTGCCTCTCCCCCATTACTGATTACTGCCCTCATAATGCATGACAAACATTTCCCATGAGATTGACCTGTATCTCCAATGATGAAGGCCTCTTCAGAAAAGGGGCGAGGAGGAGGGAAAGGATGGTACCAACATGTGATGTTTACATTCAAAATATGTCCATATCTAATAATAAAAAATTTTTTTAAAGAAGTGTCCACCAAAAGTTACTCTTATCTGGTGTGAGCCTATAATACCAGGAGGTTGGTTTCCAACTGTACATAAGCATTAAATGATAGGAAGAATCAAGAAAGTTGGATCTTTTTTTTTTTCAAAAGTGTTTTCTTTTATTGTGCTTTCATTTCTTCAGACCATTTTATATGTTCTTGTGATTTCTCACTTACTGGATTAGAATCATAGAATGGTATTTTGATGATGTGTTACCTTGTTGTTTTAATAAGAAAATTTCTGGGGCCATCTTGAATTTCTACCCTCTTTAAGTATATTACTGCTTAGGGGTTTCATAACAGCATTTCATAAGTGTTTATGTGGAGCTGCTAAGAAATGTAAAACAATTTCTTTTAAGTAAAAGAAAAAAAAATATTTGCTCTATGTATGCCTTTGCTTTCTGGAGTATTTTATACGTTACATAGACTGTCCCTCCACACTGCCCCTGGTATGAATTAATTTCCTTTTTCTACCATATGGAACTCATCACTGCTCTTGACATACAGCCCTTTATAACTAATAAAAATATAATCTTACTTATTATTAAATGACCTTTTTATAAGAAAGTTTTTAATACTGGTCAAACATCTGCTATTTAATCAAGAGGTTAAAAATGTGTTAATTGGTTATAAAGGCTGCTTTATTGTCAGTAACATTATCACTATTTAGAATTTCAAATAAAAGTATGGAAGTTGATTAGAAAGTAGAAGTATCTGGAAAGGATTATACCAGATGAGGTATCCCAGGCCCAAAAATCCAAATGTCATGTTCTCTCTCAAATGTGGATCCTACCTACAAATGTTTAGACTTGTGTGTGAGTTGAAGTAAAAATTAAGTAGCAAATGTGAGTAAGCTATAAAGGGGCTATAAGGAAAGGAGAAGAAGGAAGGAGTTAAGGAGATGGTATTGTTACACATGTAAGTAGATGAGCAGAATACTGGGGGTGGAATGGCCTGATATCACAGGAAGAAAATGTATAAAGGAAGGCTGTGAGGATGGGTTAATCAAAATTAAGGAAAGTATGAATAAGTTGTATGGAAACCTACTTTTTTGGACAATGGCACACCCAGAAGCCATATAATATTAGGTTGTTACTATATAAAACTTTCAGTGCCAGGCATGGGACACCTTCCAGTGAGTTGTTTGCCAGTGAAGTCCCTGATGCCCATAAAATGTTAAAGGCCATTGTCAAGGCTCTTTGTTTCCCACTAGAAAAGATGGCAAGAGCCAATTGCTAAAGACTCCACATGCTTGGGCTGCAAGGTCACTGAAAAATCAAGCAGGAACTGAGCTGAAATCCTCTCCCTGTGGGCCATCTGACAGAAAGCTGGAAAAAGCTATGCTGCCTGCAGCTGTATGGGAGAGAGAAGTCATCAACAGTGGTAAACAGCAGTGGACATTGCAAGTCTTAAGATTGGCAAGCCAAACAAAATATGCTAGGTGGTGCAATAGAAGCATGTTTGTTATGGGGGAAATGAATTTCTCCGTAATTGAACTGGAGGACCATTACACAGGAGTGAATACATGCCTGGTACTGAAAAACTAGTCAAAAGCCTATGGTGGGGGAGGTCATGAGCCATAGGGGTGTAAAGCCTCCTGTTGTCTGGCTAAATGCATATGCTGTGCCCACGAAACTGCCCTATAAGCACATTTCTTAATGTTTATATCCATATATTAATGCTACTCTCATATTTGGTAGAAAATCTTTTCTTTTCAGATGGCAGTGACCTCTGTCATGACTTAAAAAGCAACATAGTGCTGAGAAGAAGTGACAGTGAAGTGCTCAGCACTGAGACATCTTTATCGCACCTTCCAAGGATCAGGGTTCAGTGCAGAAGAGGTGTTGGAAAGAATGTAAGAGTAAAAGGAAGGGTAGGACTGTTTACAATGCAATCTTCCAGACACAAAATGGCCTGGAGATCCATGACCTCACTTCACAATGCCTGGTACTACCTACACAACACTCTCATAATAGAAGGAAAAGATGATGACATCAAAACAAAATAAAGAGTAGTTGAGAGGGAGAGGGGATATAACGGAGAGTGGATTTATGAAAGGGAATTGAGGGAAGGGAGGGAATTATAGTTTACTGTCTATAATTATGGAAGTTGTCAATAAAAAAGTGAAAATAACCTATCTTAGGACTGGAAAAAAAGTAAAGGTATGGTAGGAGTTGATTGTTCTCTGTGTCTATCTCCTTCATCCTTGGGCTGGTACAAGGTTTACCAAGAAAACATCACTCTTTCTTGTTTCCCCAATTATTCTTAGTTTCAGCTGGGGCCCTTTTGAGGTATAATGGGGTGGTTCTCTCCTCAGGATCCATGTCTATCTGAAAAAGATAAACAGACTCTCCAACTGAAAGTAAAGTTGGCACCAGATAAATGTAAACTCCTACCAAACCAGATATCCAGAGAAACAGAGGCTCCCACGACCTCATCACTGAAGCATACCTAAAATGACACCAACATGGTTCAGGGAAATTTGTGGAAGAGGGGTCGGAAAGAATGTCAGAGCCATACATTGGGTCATGATACACAGAGACATTGCCTCCTACCCATAACTGATGGCTAACCCCACAATGCACGACCCATATACCCCAACAAGGAGGGTCCCTGTGGAGGAGGAAGGACAGGGAGGATGCTAACAATGGTACCAACTTGACTGTATTCACTGAGTACAAAACTAATAAAAAATAGAGGTATAAGTTATATTTTTCTTCCAGTCATAAGCTATTTATAAATATAATATACATAATAAATATGATATCTTTTATTTTTCTTGAACCAAACTTTATTGATTTCCACCTTTTCTGCAAGCATCCGCTAAGAAATAGGGCAGCATGAACAGCACATCCCCTTACTACTGAGAGAATGGCATTGGGGATCCTTAAGATCAATGTACATCAATATTGTGAATATTCTGTAGTAATAATTGAAAGTGTATTGAAGACAGCTTTAGACATGCCTGAAGTCTTTCAGTGGCTTGAACCAAGTTAGGTTGTTGAAATGCCTTCATCACATTACATGTTCAGAATTTGTTATATTGTTACTTTAACTTTCAAAAGTTGGACTTTTTAATGTTTTCCTTTAAACTCATATATATCATAACTATTTTTTTTTAAAAAATAGATGTTAGTTGGGTATCATGGTTCATGCCTTTAATCCCAGAACTTAATAAGTTCCAGGTCAGCCTGGACTAAAATGAGACCCTTCCTCAGACATAAACAACAAATAGTTGCTGATTTCTGTGTGGAGATGCTGTGGTGAGGTGGACTGAAACACCTTCATGTAAGTGGAGACAACTGCATTTTATCATGGGAAATAAGCACTTAGCCAAAATAAACAAACTGCCTCCTAAGAGAATGCCTTAACAATAAATTGATAAAACAATCCTTACATCTTAAGTAGACTTTCTAGATAGATAGGCTAATGAGGACCAGAGCCTCACATCCAGCAAACTTTAGAAATGCTATGAAAAGACTTAGCAATGAACATAGATTCAGAGGCTTGCATAACATGTGGCTTTGTACAAAGGACTGTGTGACTTTCCCTTTCTGAAAAGTAACTGTAAAAGTCTTATTTGAAAGATGCTAGTGTCAAGTGCAAAAATAAAAATTATTATTTCAGAGGAACCTATTGTCAACCTCATTTATATGGAAAGAACATGTCCAGATAATGACAGCACTTCTTGCTGATTCCAAAGTGGGCAATGGAGGGATATTGGAGCTTTAGCTTACTTCTCCTTTGGAGGACCAACCTGGCCAAAGCACTTATTCCTCATTCCTTTAATCTACCACATATACAAGACTTGTGCACACATAGTCTGCCAACAACTAACACACTCTCCTATTTAATGGCCCACAAAATATATAGTAGACACCACTTTAATGCCTGCTTAAACAGAAAGGAACTTAAATCAGAAAGGATGTGTCATTTGCTCAACTTTACTTGTAGTAGTAAATTCAGGGGAGAAGAAAATCCCTGGAATGCTTGAATACTAACAAATACTAGTTCTCCTAACAGGCTCTCCTTTGGTCTTCATTCATAATTAACCATGACAAGAAGCCAAATGGAGCATATATTTAAGAATGAAGAATCTATGACGGGAGGGTGTGACTAGGCCCAGGAAAAATGACGTCAGGGGCATACAGATGGCATTAACAGAAAAGTAAATCCTTCTGCCCTCCTCTGTGTTCTTCTTGTCCCTTAGATTGGGGAACTGCCTTTCAGTGACCCATATTGATATTTTGGTGTTTTGTTTTGTTTTGTTTTGTTTTGTTTTTATTGTTGTTTCTTTTATTATTAACACCTTCTGTGGTGGTTTGATTCAGGTGTCCCCCATAAACTTAAGTGTTCTGAATGCTAGGTTCCCAGCTGATGGATATTTGGGAATTAATTCCTCCTGGAGGGAGTGTATTGTTGGGGGCGGGCTTAAGGGCTTTATAGCCAGGTTCCCCATGCCAGTGTTTGGCACACCCTCCTGTTGCTGTAGTCCACCTTATGTTGGCCAGGGGGTGATGTCCACCCTCTGCTCATGCCATCGTTTCCCCCTGCCATCGTGAAGCTTCCCCTCGAGCCTGTAAGACAAAATAAATCTCTTTTTCCCAGAAGCTGCTCTTGGTTGGGTGATTTCTTCCAGCAATGCGAACCGGACTGCAACACTTTCCATAACTGTAAATAATAACCCATGGTAATTCCCTCCCTGCCTCCATTTTCTTCTTTGAAACCCCACTTTCCATCATATCCCCTCCCCCTCTCAATCAGTCTCTCTTTTAGTATGATGGTCTTGTGTAGGTAGTATCAGACACTATGAGGTCATGGATATCCAGGCCATTTTGTGCCTGGAGAGGCACGTTGTAAGGAGTCCTACCCTTCCTTTGGCTCTTACATTCTTTCCTTCCCCTCTTCTGAAATGGACCCTGAGCCTTGGAAGGTGTGATAAAGATATTTCAGTGCTGAGCACTCCTCTGTCACTTCTTCTCAGCACCATGGTGCTTTTTTAGACATCCCAAGGTCACTGCCATCTGAAAATAAAAGGTTCTTCAACAAAAAGTGAGAGTACCATTAACATATGGGTATGAACATTAGGAGACACATTAGCCAGACACCAGCAGATGTTAGGCCCCTAGGGCTCATGACTACCCTTGTTGTAGGTTTTCAGTATCAGGGAGGCATTCCCTCCCATGGAGCTGGCCTCCAGTCAAATTGGAGGGTGGCTGGTTTTCCCCATAATAGGCATGCCACTATTGCACCCACTGCCTATTTGGCCTGGCTGGCCAAATATAAGGCTTGCAGTGTCCACTCCTGAGGTATCTTCACTGGTGATTTCTCACTCTCCCATTGAGCTGCATGTAGCATAGCTTTTGCCAGCTTTCTGTCAGTTGGTCTACATTGTGGAGGTTTTCAAGCCAGTTCCAGCAGGATTTCTCAGTGAACTTGCAGCCCAAGTATGTAGAATCTTCAGCAATAGGGTCTTACCATCTATTCCTGGTGGAAAACCAAGAGCCTCAGCAATGGCCTTTTATGTTTTGGAGGTATCAGGGACCTCCCTGACCAACATCTCACTGGAAGGTATCCCATTCCTGGCACTGAAAATTTTCTGGTAACAATCTATGGCTCCCAAGTCTTCCATTGTCCATTGAAATAGTCTCCTGCCATTGTTTTTTTTTAATCAGCCATAAAAAGACAGTGAATTACATTTAGCCTTCAAGCCAGTTTGTAAGCGTCTACACTATATCATTAAGATCCCTACCATAGTGGGAAACTTCATATGAATTTACACAAATGACAACAATTTCATCCTTTAGGTATAAACTTCCATGAAAATTTTGTCCCTTGTGACCAAATTTCTCTCTCTCTCTCTCTCTCTCTCTCTCTCTCTCTCTCTCTCACACACACACACACACACACACAGGGGCGGGGTAGAGAAATAACTATATATATATTTACCTCAGGCTTTTATTTCAAAATTAGAAATTTCCTTATAGTTTAAACAATCAGTGCTTAATTGATTAAATTTATGAAGAATTAAAGGAGAAGTAGAGAGGTGACTTGGTGGATAAAAGTACTTGCTGTACAAAATAGAGTTCCAATCTCCAGCACTTCTGTAAAAACTGGATATGGCCATATATGACTGCAAACCCAGTACACCTAGTGGAGGATGGGAGGCAGCAGAATCAGAAGCTCACGGCCCAACTAACCTGGCGAATGTAGTGGCAAGCAACAGACACTGCCCCAAATAAGGTAGAAAGCAAAGACTAACACCTGAAGTTAGTTGTCTTCTGATCTCCATATGCAAGCCACAGTACACAAATACGCAACCACACACAAAATACTTAAAAAAATTAAATAAGTTATCTTTAGGCTAGTAAATTCAGTTCAGAAAGTCACTTTTTCTTCTGTTCACTACTGAAATATATTTTTAATGACATTCATTAAAATTGGTTCCATCTTACAGTATTAAAAAACCACCTTCAAGTTCATAAGACTTCCTATTTAAATAAGTTTGCCCATCCAGGAAATACTTATGCCTCATCCCAGGTAATTGAAAGTATTTACCATCCACTTTGAGTATGAGACTTGGAGCTCCAGACATGTATACAGAGTATTCTAAATTACACATTTTAAAAATGACTGTTATGTCTTCAGCCACAATAGTCAAAGTGTGATTATTTAATCATAGAGGTATGTAAATCTCACCTAGATTGATCAATGGAGTGGAATATTTTATCTCTAGTTCTTAAACACATACCAAAATTTACCCACTTATTGTTAGTAGCCCTTAAAAGGAAATAGAGTGAAATGGTTTATTTTCAAACAAATAGCAAAGACCTTTGAATGTCATGAAGTATTATTCCACTAAAGCCAGTTAAGGTAAACAGGGGATGTATCACTGTTGGGTCTCCTCTCAGCTTAGCTCTTTCTTTCCAGTCTTGAAAGCCACCCATGACTAGTGACTATATATTACAGCATTGTCTATAAATCCTATTCTACTTCTTCCCCTACCTCAGGCAAACTGTCATAGTGATGATTTGAATTTACAGCTGGGCACTGAGGGAGAGCCAGCAGGATAGATATCTGGAAAGTTCTGCTAACATAAACCACTTGCCCTCATTAGCCCTGCAGTATGAATGCTAGTTGACATAAGGTGTATAATTAAGAGGATATAACAAAATGTGCTACAAGTCTTTTGCTGTCCTATGGTTAATTCTGGAATATATGACAGGACACTCCATGATATAGTTCACAGGAGCAGAATACTTTTTCCAACATTATTTCAAAATGTTAAAGGACTTCTTTGCTTTCCCAATTGTGCTTTCCAGACTCAGCATCACAATGTTCCTCAGGACTTTCAGCTACTATGTCAACAAAAGAGTCAAAACCAGTAAATTCACATAGCTTGTATTATAGCCTTGTTTAGATAACACATTCTCATACAATCAACGCTAATAAGTCTTTAGGACACAGAATGTATCAGTTACTTTCTCAATGCTATGAAACAAAGACCTGTCCAGACCAAATTAAGGAAGAAGAGACTTTAATTCAATTTGCAGTTCCAGAGGATAAACCCCATCATTGCTGGAACCAGAAGCCAGCATTATATGAGGAGGGATGAAGTAGAGAGAAAACAGGGTAGACTATTAACAACACCTGAAATTTCACCCCCCAGTGACACATTTCCTACAGCAAGGTTCCAACTCATAAAGGTTCCACAAACTCCTTGAACAGTGCCACCATCTTGGGTGTAAGTGTGCATACATATTAGCCTAATGGAGGCATTTTGAATTCACACTATCACAGTAAGAGAAGAGTACTTGCCGGGCGTGATGGTGCACGCCTTTAATCCCAGCTCTCGGGAGGCAGAGGTAGGAGGATTGCTGTGAGTTCGAGGCCACCCTGAGACTCCATAGTGAATTCCAGGTCAGCCTGGGCTAGAGTGAGACCCTACCCTCGGAAAAAAAAAAAAAAAAAAAGAAGAGTACTCGAGTTTAGCATGCATTCATCTGAAAATCAAAGATATCTATGTAACACTATGGCTGCCTTTTAAATTAATTAATTTATTTATGTATTTATTTACTTATCAGAAATAGACAGAAACAGATAGAGTGTGAGTATGGGCACACCGGGGTCTCCTACAACTTCAAATAAACTCCAGAAGCATGAGCCATTTTATGCATCTGGCTTTACATTGGGGACTAGAGAATTGAACCTGCACTATCAGATTTTGTAAGCAAACAACTTTAAACATTGAGACATCTCTCTACACCTCTTGCTATTACTTAAAAGTAAAATTAGTCACTAACTTATTAAGTGATATCTACTATATTAATATTTCTTCAATCTTTACAACAGAAACTTTACTGAGATGTCTTACCAAGCCAACTTTATTCTTGCTTCTTCCTACTCTCCAGTTCTCATAAGCAGTATTCCAACAGTGAACCAACATGTGTTGTCGTGGGTTAGTGAGACAGTAAGTGACAGTGCAGACTAAATGAGGCACAGAGGTAGGTGGCAGTTGTGATCTAAGTCATGATGTGAATGTATATTACAATGTGTATTGGTTTAAAAGTTACTTTTAAAATTCAAGTTTTACAAAGAAATAAGAGCTGAGCTCAACAGTTGTATTTCAGGTTTCAAAGAGTATATTGATTTGTTCCACAAAAATACAACCTTTAGAATAGGGTCTACCATTAAAAGCTCCTCTAGATTGGGTTTAAAGTAATTCATCATTATTCTCCATGTCTCATTTATCTTTTGTAACTAGCAAACAGGAGAATTAAATGGTAATGTGATACAAATAATCACATCTGAATCTCTCAAGCTTTGACAATTTCACTAATCTCAGTCATTCCCTCAGGAAAGAAAAATTACCTTCTCATTCATTTTATGACTTCGGTAAAGGGTAAGATATAGGAACTGCTAATATTTTCCAACTTAATAGTCATTATGGCATTTATTTATGCAACAAGCATATTTATTTTTGTTTATTTATCCATGTATTAAAAAACCTGGGCTGCCTCAATCTAGAAACTTTAGTAAGAACCAACAGCAGCTTACTAGACAGAAGACTAAGGATCAGAATTCCCAGATGAAAATTGTTCACAAGAAAAAAGAATGAGGACACAGTTACAACTTATCAGCAGCTGCATGGCAGGCCATGCAAAATGGCGGGAAGAACAATTTTTCTAGTAATCCAAATTGGAACTGTAGTCTATCAAGTCCCAGTTTGCTTTTTAAATCTCAAACTAGCCAGAACTATGCTGGAGCTAAATTTAGTGAGCCACCATCACCAGGCGTTCTTCCCAAGCCACTGGGTTCCAGTTTCATTTAATCCTTCAGCTAAGGAAATAATGATATTTCAACTTAAAACCTTACTTAAAGTACAAGTTTAAGATGAAGTACTAATATTTAAATTTAGCACTGTTTACATAGTCATGAATTGGTCTGAACCAAATTGACTTAAGGAGGTAAAACTTGTAATTTACAAGTATAATCAAGACTATCATTTATGTGCTGTTTGCATGGTGACATATCAGTGCAATTTAAATAATTGTACTTGATACAAGTGAAACATTCACATTGATTTGGGAAATAGCTGACTTTTAAAATCGTCTATTGTGGAGACAGTAGTTTACAGTCAGTCAGGTTATAGCTGAAATATACAGGGACTGAAAAATGTAGACATTAGGAAATTAAATGTCCTAAAGGCACCTAACTGCCAAAAGAAAATGAATTATTACTAAAGATCTCATTTTACTAAATTGTACTTACTAATTGGTGTATGTGTGAAGGTCAGTCAGGGCTTGCTAGAACAAAGCAGTCTATGCCCAAGTGGCCCTTGTTTTTGTATCTCACTCTAGTCCAGGCTGGACCTGAATTCAGTGATCCTACCTCAGCCTACCAAGTGCACTGGGATTAAAGGTATGTGCCACCATGCCTGGCTTTGTCTGTTTCTTAAGTATAGTGGATATGCATCTGCCTGCAGACGGACTATTTTTTTTTTTAAACTGATTTAAGTACCTAGAGAAGAAAGAGCTATGTAAATACATGTAATAAGCTTGTAACATATGTAAAGTTTTCTTTCATCCTACAAAGACTATTTTAGTATGAATTTGCTGGATGTATCACCATGGACTTTTTTCTATGAGGGCCTAATTTTAAAGGTCCCCAATTATTTTAAAGAAGCTTACCCTCATGCTAAAGTGCCAATGTGTGTAAAATTGATTTGGTTTTAAGCTACATATCAAAGTAAAACCTAATATTAAGCTTATATTAAAAGATTTAATCTGCTAAGACATTTCCTATTTTTGAGATTTTAAAATTTAGTACAGGATCTCCACTCTATTCCCCAATCTTTATACCCAAAGATTCATTTTTGTTTTCACCAATCCTGATGAGACAGTGCTTGGTTCCAGTGGCTCTGATGCTTTTGGCGATTAAATGCAATTTAGGGAGACTAAGGCAAAAGGTGTAATCTCAACCCAAAGGGTGAAAATGCTAATAGCTGTTAATGCTACTAATTTGATACACGTATTTTGCTGTTGACAAGGAAAATTAGCCAAGTTGTAATTTTCCAAATTCTGATGCAATTTGGAAATCTTACTAAGCAAGGCAAAAGTAGATTAAAGAAATCAAGGAAGACTTCCAAGAGTGGGAGGGGTCCTCAAAGGAAAGTATGGGGTTACTTAATGCATATGATGTGAGTTTGAACCATGAAATTAAAAAAAAATAAATTCTGCTAAGTAGCTTACTTTTATTAAATAACTTATGTTGATAAGAAAAAAAAAAAACCTGGGCTGCACAAGAAATAGATGGTAAGACCCTATTGCTGAACACTCCACATATTTGAGCTGCAAGGCCACTGAAAAATCCTGCTGGAACTGAGCTGATAACTTCCTCCATGTAGACCAGCTGACAGAAAGCTGAAAGAAGCCATTCTGCATGCAATTCAATGGGAGAAAGAGAAATCACTAGTGAAGATAATCAACAGTGGACACTGCAAGCCAGGCCAAGTGAGCCAACGGGTGCAATAGTGGCATGTCTATCACGGTGGAAACCAACTGCCCTCTAGTTGGACTGGAGGCCCACTCCGTGGAAGGGAATATATCCCTGATACTGAAAACTTAAAACAGGGGTAGTCATGAGCCCTAGGAGTGTAATATCTGCTGCTGTCTTGCTAAATGTATATACTATGCTTACCAAACTTCCCAGTAAGCACTTCTCTTAATGTTCATACCCTTATATTACTTTTGGTAGAGAATCTTCTCTTTTCAGATGGCAGTGACCTGGGGATGACTCAAAAGTTATCATGGTGCTGAAAAGAAGTGACCACAGTGCTCAGTACTGCAATATCTCTATCACACCTTCCAAGGCTCAGGGTCTAATGCTGAAGAGGTGGCAAAAGAATATGAGCCAAAGGCAGGGTAGGACTCCTTACAATGTGTTCCCTCCAGACACATAATGGCCTGTATATCCATGACTTCACAGTTCCTGACACTACCTACACAAGACCTTCATAAGAGGAGGAAAAGATCATGACATCAAAATAAAGGAGAGACTGATTGAGAAGGGGAGGGGATATGATGGAGAATGGAGTTTCAAAGGGGAAAGTGAGCGGGGGGGAGAGGGTCCTACCATGGGATATTTTTTATAATCATGGAAGTTGTTAATAGAAAATTTGAAAAAAAAAAAAAAACCTGGGCTGAAGAGATTGCTTAGCAATTAATGTATACTGGTCAAAAATAGAAAAAAAAGAATGAAATTTTATCCTTGAATTAAAGTAATCTTATAAATATGTATAAATCATTAAACATTAGTAAATTTCACAGGTATTAGTTGATAATCCTTATAATTGCCTGAATGAGGAGTATGACTTATAGAGGTGAAATTGAGTGTTGCTATTTTTAGAAGTGGGATGATTAGAATGGATTGCCAGAGTTTGTGTTTCTTTGTATCAATAGCACCTCATCTAACCCTGGGTAAGTGTGCCTAACTAGCTTATGCCATGCTAATGTTTTGTCTATGTCACAGAAGAAAATAAGTATAAATAGGAAAATCAGAGGGTTGAGGGAAAAAATATGGATACTTGTGAATCAAATGATCACTTTCAGTTTCTGGGATAGGAGTTCAATGTTAGTAGTGACTGCTCATTTTCTTACCCATGAATATCTAGTCAGTCTGATGTCCGCAGGAAAGATACAACTTGATATGTTCATGAAATCAGACTAAATAAATGAAAGCCAACAATTGCATCTATATGTCTATATAATTTTCAGAGGTTAGACAGAAGTGGTAACTGCTATAAAAATATTTCATTTCTTATATTGGATTTTGTATGTTGCCAGTTATTTTTTCCTATATTAAACAGTCTTCTTGAATCCTATGAAATTATCTATACATCTACCATAATAATCTACCTCCTTCCCCACCTTAAACAAGCTCGACAGCAAGGAAATGTGAAGTAGACATTTTATCATCATAAATTCATAAATACATAAGTATAGAGATGCAGTCGGAAAGCATCTCCTGACATAATGTTTTGAAAATTAGACATGAACAATAATGCATCATTTTAAGGAAATTTCTTATCAGTCCTTGTCTCTAATAATAAACTATAAATGAAACAATTAGATGGCATTTAATTTACCAACTGTATTACTTTCTATATATTATAATTTAATCAAATATTACTTAAACATGTATAATTGATTGATGTATAAGTCCCAAGTTTTTACTAAACCATAATGTCCTTTCATATGCTTTATTTTCTATTTCCTTGGTAACAAAACCTAATATACTAACAGTTTAAATAGTGGAGGAGTATTTAAAATACTACCGATTTTAGACAAAATAACACCAGAATGTTGAGAACTTTTTAAATTATTTATTATTTTTTATTAACAACTTCCATGATTGTAAACAGTATCCTATGGTAATGCCCTCCCTCCACCCACTTTACCCTTTGAAACTCCATTCTCCATCATATCCCCTCCCCCTCTCAATCAGTCTCTCTTTTATTTTGATGTCATGATCTTTTCCTCCTATTATGATGGTCTTGTATAGGGAGTATCAGGCACTGTGTGAGAATATTTTAATATATGTGATAAGTACTATTTTAGTGAATAAAATCTACTGAGGTGAAAAGATTTTCACTCTTATACTTCTCAATTCAACATTAATGACCTTTCTTACAGTTTTGTGTGTCAGTTCAGGTCAAAGTAGTGATGCACCTCACCTATGTAAATGGGGATTTCCATTGTATGTTTCTTTTATATCACAAAGAGTGAGAGTAGGTAGCAAGAAAAAGCTGAAAAAAGCTTGATTTCATATGTAAACTGTATCATAAATAGAGGAGTATATTGGTTTCTTCATTCTGCAACCAAAAACCTGACAGGCCATAACATAAGGGAGGAAGCATTTATTTTGGATCAAGGTATGAAGGAGAAGGTACAACAGCAGAAGCACAAGATATTGCATGATTAGTCAGAAGGCAGAGAATAATGAATTCTGGCACTTATCTGGCTTCCTCTTTTTTCCTTTTTATTCAGAGCAGGATCCTAGTCACGGGACAGTGCTATCCACATTCAGGAAGAGTCTTCCGCCTTCCTGTAAACCTTGCTGGAAGCACCCTCACAGACAGGTCCAGAAGTGTATCACCCAGTTGATTCCAAAAGAGTCAAGTTAATCATCTGGAGTCAACCATCACAATGTAGTCATTCTGTGTTCTGTTTTCAACTGCCTTAGCAAAATAAATTTTAAAATGTTAACCACTTTTTGGTATCTTGCTGAATAGTAGGACCAGTTGGATGAGCAGGTACGTGCTTCTCCACTAGTGAGTATTCACTATCTTCTTCTCACAGAACTATGGTAAGATAGCCATCGTAAGCTCTGTGGTTGTTAAAGAAAGGCAAGTCTGAGTCTTGGCTTCTGGAAGCAGAAATAATGGACTAAGAAGAAAAGCATTAGTTTTACTTAGTAAAATTCCTCTCCTAATTCCTACACATCTTCCCTTGCAGCTCATAAAATTACTCTTGGTAGACTTTTACCAATGGGTAAAATATGAAACCAATCTTTTCCTTTTTATTGCTTCATCACAATAAATAGTTCCTGAACTATGGCAATAATAGCTAATATTTATATACTGTTAATATTGATTATCCTTAACCTTTCCCAAGGTCTTTGTCACTTAAACCTCACAACAACACTGAGGTACCCATTATTATTTGTCCTGATATATACAGAGGGAAAATTGGAGTTAAAATAGTGCCTAGCAACACATAATGATAACTGATAAATGTAGACTTCAACTTGCTATTTATGCTATTTATGTTTGAAAATCTAACTTTAACTTGAGCAAGGACTGGGAAAAGAAAGCTTTTATTCACTCTTAAGAATACCCAAAGGACTCCCAAGTCCTACAAAGAGATACCTGCTTATCCACGTTGTTATAGCACTTGTTACAAGAACCAAAGGTGCAACCAGCCTGCATGTCTATCTACAGGTGAATGGGTAAGGAAAAGAGGTAGTGCACATACACAGTTAAATGGTAGATAGCCCTAAAGAAAGATGAAATCACATTTGCAGGTAAGTGGATGCAACTGAAAATATACAAGTGTGCATGCACATGGGGCAAGCGAGGATCAAAAAAACTAAAAAGAGGGGAAGAAAAATTGTAAGGAGAAGGAAAAGATGGGGTAGTAGAATACATGTAATATAGAAACAGAAGAGAATCTATGAGGAGGAGATTCAAGAAGGGGGCAGTGTGATAGGGCAGGAGAGTGGAGGGAAGATAAATAAGAACAAAGTACTATAAAATATATAATAAAACCCATTACTTAATATGCTAATTTTAAAAAATAATAAAAATAACTTTAAATAATGCAAATGTTAATCTATTGTAATTTACCTGGATATCAAGAAACCTCACCAGTTATGAAATAATATGCAAACTGCTTCTTATGTGGTTTTTTATTTGTCCTGTTAGCAGGATTTTATTTTTAATTTCTTGTTTGTTTCTTTTGTTTTGTTTCTCGAGGTAGGATCTCACTCTAGCTCAAGCTGACCCTGTTAATCACTACGGAGTCTTAGTGTGGCCTCGAACTCATCGAAATCCTCCAACCTCTGTCTCCCAAGTGCTGGAATTAAAGGTGTGTGCCACCACAGCCTGCTCCACAGTTTTAATGCTATTATCATCATTCCATAGGTGAAATAACTGAGTGAAACACAAATTAATGACATTGGTCTGATTTTTGTGATGTCTGTTAACTAAGTTGGGGTACCTACTGAAGAGTGACATAAGTTTTTAACCTAAGAAAAATATCAAGAAAGGAGTGGGAAAGCAGAACATCTGACCATGTGGAGAGAATCAAGAGGAAGGCAGAGCAGACAGAAGAATGACAGTGATAATGAATGACACCACAATTTTGGCTCACTACAGCTGTGCTTAATCATGACATGTACCTTTCACCTCCTCACTTTTAATATTACTAGTCTATATTCTATTCTAAGAGCTACTGGAGCCCACTCATGTGCAGCCAGACCCTTTGTTTTCTTATTTACTATAATAAATTTTAAATAAAATGTTCAGTATTTTAAACTAAGCTACATTAAGGGAGTTTCAGCATTTATGTGTAATACTTCATTTTGTTCTTATGATAATCTAATGGCATTTTAACGGTAATATTTATGAGTGGAATTTAGAAGTGGAAGACATATATATACCACCTTTGACACTCTATTATTGCTTCTGGTATTCAGTCAACAATTGTGATAGAAAAACTAGTAAATTAAATTAAGTGTCCTTTCAGAATAATAATGAGCATGTATACAGGACTTGAGAATTGAGAACCACCCTATGAAGGGTGTAGCTTTAGTGTCACACTTTAGAAATTAAGCACTTAAGTCTGAGATTCACTTGTCTAATATGATAAAAGAAGTACAGAGAATTTGGTGAGATGAGCAAGAGTCCTGCTTCCATGGTTAGCCTGACAATCTGCACCAGGATGATGGAGACAGACACTGAGGATACTCAACACATACCAAAGCAGTTCAGAAGCTTCTGAGAGCTTGACATTAAGTAGACTTAAAACACACTCTCCATGACTCAGGGAATTCTATGGGAGAGTTGGAGGAGGTGGAAAGATTGTAAGAGCCACAGGTCGAAAGCTGCCCCCCAAACCCCTGCAAATGACTAACTTCTGCTCTCACAATGCATAACTCCCAAACCCATGGGGGATACCAGCAATCCCACTGAGGTGGACCCTCAGAAAATTGGGATCAGGGTTGAGGGAAATGTTGCTATCCACGCATGGTGTGTCAGTATAAAAGATATTCTTGATAATAAGAAAAAAAATGAAGAAATGACAAAGCTTGAACTTTTTTCTTAGATGCACTGTGCTTTATGCAAACATGATGCAATTCACTTCAGAAAGCAAAGTGGATTCAAATAGCCAAGTGTTAAACTCCCCCATTATGCGATGCATCCTTAAACAGAAAAAAAAAAAAAAAAAAAAAAACCTCCTTGACAGAGAGCTATATGAGAGTTTAGCTATAGATAGAACAGATCATTTCTACAGTGCCTCTCAACCCTACGAGGCTGCATCCCATTAAATAGAGTCTTTGTCAACCATGGCCATCTCAGTATAGGTTGTATGATACAAATGTTTTAAACTCTCAGATTAGGAAACAGCAAGCTCAGCCTAACACATCAAGAGAATGCTTACGCTTCACTGTCATGTTTAAATGTGTAATGCACTTCCCCTTCACAATTCTATTCCATTTTTACCACAACCTTGTGCAGCACAGAAAACATCTGTTTTATTTTTTTCAAAATGCATGTGAAAATAAAGACCCTGCAAGAAGGTTAGTGATTTGGACAGATTTCAACAATTAAAAATTCATAGAATTGAGGTTAGACTTTAATTTAGTCCTCTATATTTTTTTTTCCTTAGAGATTTGTACATGATAAAAACTTACCACCCCATTCATTTTTTCTAGAAATGGAAATGTATTTAAAAGGTACATTGCTCTTGAAATGTCCAGTGTCTATTAAGTACTGCTTTGTTATCAGTAATTCTATGCTTGCTCGAAACCAGAAAAATGCAAACATTAACCAGGTAATGAGCTGTTTTATCTCTGTTGCCAAATAGTCTGTGTTCTATTTGCCTCCTTTTAAATTTGCTGCTTCAATGCTTTGTGGAGAGACCTGGTCTTAATCTATAAGAGCAGGCTGCCAGCATTTAGCTAGAAAACAATTTGCCTTAGCCTTCACATGGCCAGTGTCTTGTATTTGAAATGGTATTGCCATAACACTTATGCAGTTTTCATAACTCACCTGCACTGACAAAAGAAGTTAGCCAAGGCACACCAGCCCAGACAAGACTGCTGGGGGTCTTCTGCCTAAGCAGGTGCTGCTGACAGACCAAGCTGGAAGCTGTGTAGAAAGAAAGCATCCATGAACAGTCTGCTTCTGTGGGATTAGGGGATATGTATGATTCTGTGGCCTGTGTTCACATACACGCTCTGTGATCTGTTGCTTGGAGTTCAAACAGGCCCCAGACCCAGGCAAAACTAATTCTTTACTTTGCAGCTTTCTTTCTCCCAGAGGAAAGCATCTGTTTATTGCTCTGAGAAAGAGCAATGAACACACAGGAGCACAACCTTATCCTCACCTCCTACAAGCACACATAGCCTTCCATCCTTTTTACTCCACCAGAGCCTTTCAATGTGCCAACATAGTAGCATTGTGCTGTGGTGCAATACCATTCTAACTTAATGAGGGGCTAAAAGCCTCCTCTTTTCCCCCCTCACACAAAGGAAACCACTGTTGAGCACTCAAATTTGTAATTGAACAGATGCCTGGAAGCTGCAGAGCAATAATAAAGGTGAACAAACGGGCAGTTGCTTCCAAGGATGAAAAGCTTCAATGCACAGGGAGTTTGAAAAGCGAACAAATGCTACACATGGTGGCAAGGACTGTACCTCGCCTGCATGCTGAGGCATGGTTCTCAAGACCATCGTGTTTCCTGTAGTTTAGTATCTGGCTAAAACCTGACTTTATAGAGGTGGTGTGGATTGAATGTTAAATGTCCTTCATAGGCTCATGTTCTTAAATAGTTTGTCCCTGGCAGAGTTCAGGAAGGCTGTAAAGCCTTTAGGAGAGGGCCCTTGCTGGAGAGACTTGTGCCACTGCAGGTAGGGCTTGAGATTTTATAGCCCCATTTCTTTCTTTCTTTTTTCTTTTTTTTTTTTTTTCTTGGAGGTAGGGTCTAACTCTAGCTCAGGCTGACCTTGAATTACTCTGTAGTCTCAGGGTGGTCTTGAAGTCATGGTGATCCTCCTACTTCTGCCTCCTGAGTGCTGGAATGAAAGGCATGCGCCACCACACCAGGCTTGTAGCCCCATTTCTTTTTTTTTTTATTATTTTTTATTAATTAGTTTTGTATTTATCAAATACAGTCAGTTTGATATCATGATAAGGCATATCCGTAACTTATCCCCTCCCCATGGCCCCTCCTTGTTGAGTTAGCCCTCAGTTATGGATAGGATAAATGTTTCTGTATATAATGACCCAACATGTGGCTCTGACATTCTTTCTGTCCCCTCTTCAGCAAAATTTTCCTGAGCCATGTTGGTTTCATTTTTGGTCTGCTTCATTGATGAGGTTTTGGGGGCCTCTGGGGCTCTGGCTCTCTGAACCCTTGTGCTGGTATCCTGTTTACCAGAAAAACAGCACCCTTGCTTGTTTTGCCAATTTTTCTTAGTTTCAGCTGGGGCCCTTTTGAGGTATGATGGAGTGGCTCTCTCCTTAGGATCTGTATCTATCTGAAAAAGAGAAGAAGATTCTCCAACAGAGAGTGAGTTAGCACCAGGACAAATGAGATAACCCTTACTTTTTTAATGGAGAATTTAATAGGTGTAGGTCCTCTTACAATTGATGGTAGCTTGATAATGGAGAGTGGGCTCATGTTTGGATATGGTTCTGACTTATTTCCCAGAACCAGCTATGGGTCCCATACCACTGAGGGGATCAGTTATCCAAATCAAGAGCAGTTGTGTGCCACTATTGCACTTGTGTGGGCATCACAACAGGGTATTTGTTGCTAAGAAGGTTAGATGCTTAAACAGATATTGGTCATTTTCCCCCAGTCACCCATGTAGCACGTGCTGGCAATAGACATGCTGACTGTGTGGGGACTGACTCTCTTCCAGCTTCCAGCCATGCCATTCCATTTTACATGTCGACCACATACAGTGTCTTCAGCAGTAGTGTCTTACCACTAACCTTTAGTGGGTCATCAAGTACTCGGACAGAAATCTGTCTTTCTTTTAGGAAAACTTTTAGGTCCCTCTGATCAAAAGCTCTTTGTGGATGATAGCCACATGCTGATACTGGGAGTTACAGGTCAGCGCCAACTAATAAAAGGAAGAAAAATATAACTAATATACAAGAATTAGAGAGAGAGAAAGAGAGAGAGAGAACAGGGGGAGAGGGAGGGAGGGAATCTGTAGAACATTGAGGTTGGTTTACATCATACCCTCTCCAGTGTCTTTTGACTCAGGTGTTCCCTCTAAGGGCCCAGTGAAGGTTCAGCCATTTGGTTTGTGTTTTAGGGAGTAGAATTTTATGGTATCATTGCCATTTGGGTCTAGATCTGTGTTTCCCACTCCTCCACTGCCCTTCCCTCTCTCCCCACCCATCCTACTGTCTAGTCCACGAGATGCTTGCTGGGTATGTAAGGCATCTTGGGTAGATTCAGGTTAGGTTCTGCAGATGAGTTAAACTAGGTGGCTATTTTTTTTTTTTTTTTTTCTGTGATTGGGTAAGTTCACTGAGAATGATGTCTTCCAGGTTCAACCATTTTTTCCTATTGAAAATGGGATCATGTCCCTTATTTCTTTCTCTATATTTTAGTCATTTACATATAGAAAGGCTACTGATTTTTGTGCATTGATTTTGTATCCTGCTACTTTGTTATAGGAGTTTTGGGATGGAGTCTCAGATCTCTTACATATGCAATCATGTCATCGGCAAATAGAGCTAAATAACTTCTGCCTCTCAAAGTTGTATCCCTTTTCTTTCCTTATCCTGTCTTATTGCTTGAGCTAGGACTTCCAGTACTATATTGAAAAGCAGAGGTGAGAGAGGACAGCCCTGTCTTGTTAATGATCTTAATGGGAATTCCTCCAGTCTCTCTCAATTAAGTATTATTTGGGCCTTAGGAGCTCTGTATATTGCCTTTATTATGTTAAGATAGGAACCAGCCATGCCAATTCTCTCCAATGTTTTGATCATGAAGTGATGTTGTATCTTGTCAAAGGCCTTCTCTGCATCTGTCGAAATAATCATGTGGTTTTTATGTTTAACCTTGTTTATGTGCTGTATTACATTGACTGATTTCCAGATGTCAAACCACCCCTGTGTTCCTGGGATGAATCCCACTAGCTCAAGGTGGATAATGCTAGGATTTTGTTCAGGATGTTTGCACCTAAGTTCATCAGGGAAATAGGCCGGTAGTTTTCTTTTCTTGTGGCATCTCTGCCTGGTTTTGGGATTAGGGTGATAATAGCTTCATAATAGGAGTTGAGTAGCTTTCTCTGTTCTCCAGTTGTGTGGCGCAGTTTCAGGAAGATTGGTTTGAGTTCTTCCATGAAGGTTCAATAGAATTCAGCTGAGAAGCCATCTGGTCCTGGACTCTTCTTTTGGGGGAGGATTTTTATTACTATTTCAAGTGAGTGTGATGGGTTCATTGAGGTGACTAATCTGCTCTGAGTTTAGCTTAGACAGATGGTATTCATCCAAGAATTTATCCATCTTCTCAACATTATCCAGTTTTGTGGAGTAGAGGTTTTTGAAATAAGTGCTGATGATTCTCCCAATTTCATTTTTGTCTGTTGTGATCGCTCCTTTTTCATTTTGAATTTTGTTAATTTGAAGCCTTTCCTTTTTTTGCTTGATCAAATTGGCCAGGGGTTTGTCAATCTTGTTTATTTTTTCAAAGAACCAGCTCTTTGTTTTGTCAATTGTCTTAATTGTTTCCTTGGCTTCCAATTCATTAATTTCTGCTCTGATTTTAAATATTTCTTTTGTTTTGGAGCACTTTGGGTTGGATATTTCTTGCTTTTCCAGTGCCTTTAGGTGGATGGTTAGGCTATTGATTTGGGATCTCTCTGTTTTTTTTTATGAAGGCATTGAGTGTTATGAATTTTCCCATGAGGACAGCCTTCATTGTGTCCCATAAGTTTTGGTATGATATGTTCTCATCATCATTCAATTCTAGAAATTTTGCAATTTCACTTTTTATTTCATCCACTATCCATTTATTAAGAGTGTGCTGTTCAGTTTCCAGGTGCCATTAGGATTCTTGGTGGGTCTTTAGTTGTTGATTTCTAGCAATACAACATTGCGATCTGATATCATGCAGGGATTTATGTCAATCTTCCTAAATAAGTGGAGGCAGTCTTTGAGACCCAGTATATGGTCTATTTTAGAGAATGTTCCAAGGGCTACTGAGAAGAATGTATAGTCTGTGGATTTGGAATGGAAAGTTCTGTAGATGTCCATTAGGTCTAAGTGTTCGATGGCTTTGTTGAGGCATCTTATTTCCCTGTTGAGTTTTTTTTTTGGATGATCTGTCTATTACTGATAATGGTATATTGATGTCCCCAGCAATGGTGGTGTTGGTGGTTATTTCTGTTTTATTGTCAAGTAGGTTTTGTTTTATGAACTGTGGTGCCCCTGTGTTTGGTGCATACAGATTTATGATTGTAATATCCTCTTGATGGTTCATTCCCTTGAGAAGTAGGAAGTTGCCTTCTTTGTCTTTTTTGATTATTTTTGGTTTGAAGTCTATTTTATCCAATATTAATATAGCTACATCTGCTTGTTTCTTATTCCCATTTGCTTGGAATATTGTTTTCCACCCTTTCACCCTGAGGAGGTATGGGTTCTGTTCCACTGAGCAGATCAGTTAGCCAAATCAAGAGCAGTTGGTTTCCCACCATGGCTGTATACCACTATTGCACTTGTGTGAGCATCACCACAGGTTATTTGCTGCTAAGTAGGTTAGACCATGAGTTGCTTGGACAGATATTGGTCATTTTCCCCCAGTCGCCCATGTAGCACCTTTTGGCACTAGATGCACTATCTGGAGATTGATTCTCCTCCAGCTTCCAGCCGTGCCACTTCATGTTACATGTCAACTGCATATGATGTTCTAGAGGTAGGGTCTTACCACTAACCTTTGATGGGTCATCAAGTACTCTGAGAGAATTTTTTTTGTTTTGTTTTAGGAAACTTTGTAGATCTCTCTCATCAAAAGCTCATTGTGGATGATAGCCACCAGTTGGTACTGAGAGTTATAGGTCAGTAACCTTGAAGAGAAGGAAGAAAAATATAAGTAATATAAAAGAATTAGAGAGAAGAGGGAGAGAGAGAGAGAAGCTGTAGAAGATTAATGCCAGTCTTCATTGTACCCTTTCTAGGGCTTTGTGACTCAGGTGTTCCCTCTAAGAACCTGATAAAGGTTAGACCATTTGGTCTGCCTTTTAGGATGTGGAATTTTATGGTACCATTGCCATTTGGGTCCAGATCAAATTCCATTCTTTTGACCAGAAGGAAGTAGCTTTCCCTCAACAAAATTCTAATACCTCGACCCTTTTTCCTTTGCCTGGGAAAGAGGATGTAGGGTTCAAAGCTGAACATAATAGAAGGATCCATCCCCAGTGGCATCCGTGCCTGTGTAGCTACCTAAAAAAACTCTAAAACTAGAATCAGATCTAGTAAAAAGAAAAAGAAGCCAGGCGTGGTGGCACATGCCTTTAATCCCAGCACTTGGGAGGCAGAGGTAGGAGGATCTCCATGAGTTTGAGGCCACCCTGAGACTACAGAGTTAATTCCAGGTCAGCCTGGACCAGAGTGAGACCATACCTCAAAAAAAAAAAAAAAAAAAAGAAAGAAAGAAAGAAAAAGAAAAAGACAACTATCATTTTCATTGAAGAACAGAATGCCTTTAGTTGCAGTCAGTGCCACCATGTGCATCTGGCTTATGTGGGTCCTGGGGAATAGAGCCTTGAACAGAGGTCCTTAGGCTTCACAGGCAAGTGTTTAACCACTAAGCCATCTCTCCAGCTTTAGCCAACTTTGTAATGCATTCCTACTGAGAGACATGAAAGAGTAATTTTCCTGTTCTCTTGGTTAGACATGAAGATGGGGCAATGTGGTGTTTTGAGTTAGATTTCCCCCATAAATTCATGTGTTGTGATTGCTTGATCTCCAGCTGATGGCAATTTGGGAGAGGGGAACTTGCTGAAGGGAGTGTGTTTCTGGGGGTGGGCCTTGATGGTTTATTAGCTATAGCTTGCCAGTGTCGGTTTAGCTCACACTCTTGACACTGTTTTCTACTTGCTATAGCAGAGATGATGTCCATCCTCTGCTCATGTCAAGCTTCCCCTTGAGCCTGTAAGCCAAAATAAATATTTTTCTCCCATGATCTGGTTTTGTTCAGATACTTTGTCCCAGAAACAAAAAAAAAAAAAAGAAAAATAGAACAAAAATAAGTAAGAGCTTTTGAAGGACACTTACTCTATGCAAAAGGTTATGTAGAGTATTATTCATTGAAAACTGGAAATAACCCATAAAAATAGATATTATTAACCCAGGTTATATAAAGGAGATTTTTATTGGGTTCTTGATCTGGGCTGCCTTGGCTCCAAGTCTTTGTCATGTCTATCAAACATATTCATACAATACACACAGAACAATGTAGAAGGTAGGCTGGGCTTATAATAGGGTGGAGCACTCAAGAAGTAAGAGTGGACATTGTGCTGATCTGTATTTTAAGAGGCATCCATACTATTTCTGAAGGTTTAGAGATAGCTTTCCCTAAAATGCATTTTACTGCCTAGATGATTGACAGGTCCATTTGGATTAACTTCTGTGGGAAGGAACAGTGCTATGTCTTTGTGCTTTACCAGAAAGACTCCAGCCAGATAATAATCTAACTAGCTTCCAGGCAGTTTTAGAATGTCTTGTTTCTAGCTATACAAATCAGATCCCATCCTTTGATCCATAACTAGAATCCTGTTGTTTCAATTCCTAGTTTTACTAACCACTGATAATGAAAGAGGGGCCTACCCCATGACCTTCAAGTCTGCTATTATCTAACTAGCTGCCTAATAATTTTAAGTTAAAGTGAAATTAAATGGTTAGAGATATGACATTATCATGACAAGGATTTCCAACCTAATATTTGGTATATGTGATGGTTTGAATTAAATGGCCCCTATAAACTCATATATTCCAAATGTTTGGTCCCCAGCTGATGGTAATTTGGGGATAAAGGCCTGACTGGAGGAGATGTCAGTGTGTTTCTGGGTATTGACTTTAGGGTGCTATAGCCAACTCCCCCTTGCCACTCTCCTGCTGCTGATGTTTTTCACTTTCTGTGGCAAGAAGTTGATGTCCAGCCTTTCCTCCACCAGCTTTTTCCTGCCACCATGAAGCTTTCTCTCAGGATTGTAAGCCATAATAAATCTTTTCCTCTCTTTTGATCTGGTGTTTTGTCCCAGAATGGAAATTGTAACTACAACAGCATAGAATTAATTATGCACCACAAAGAAAAGTATTCTTGTCTTCCACAAAAATCTTTTCTATTGTGAACTGAAGTTCACAGAAACAAATACCTGTGGTAAAGATCCTACAAGGATGATTGACTAATTAGAACTTCCATGATTATAGAGAGCTGAAGTAGTATAGATGCTCCAGCCAAATTATCTTAGACTATCTTTAGTCTTCATAATAGCCGTTCATTGCTCACCTCTGTGTCTAAACTAACATCTACACATATGGCTGATAGTAGACCCAAGCTTTAAGTTAAGGGGAGCACTGCAGTGCTGAAACACACTCAGACCCTGTACTGTCTTGGGTCTAAGGCAGTTTAACTGAAAACACACAGCAACCAAACCCTATTCCAGGTCTCTGTGACACCAATTACTATAAGTTTCTTTAATGGAAGTTTGTTGTTTCATGATCATGAAGAGTGATGACTAAGGATGGCAAAAAGTCAAGCAAGCAAAATTTTTATTCAGAAGCAAAAGGGAAGTTACAGCTCCCTGAAACAGGAAGGACAAGAGAGCATTATATCTCAAATTGAGCCTGATTGGTTCCTGCCAGTATGTAAGCTAAGCACCAATTTGTTGTGGGCTGGGTTAGTTAATTTGAATGCATATGGGGGATCCTAACATGTCAAGAGATCAAGTGGAAGAGCACAGACTCAGGAAAACCCACCACAAAAGTAAAAGCCCACCACACGCCCCAAGGAGGAGGGAAAACCTGGAAATATAAAAAATAAACAAAAGCAAAACAACAGCTGGTGGTCAACTGATATTTGAAGTCGGGGCTGTTCAGGATTTCAGTTCCCAAACTGTTTTTGAGGTTTATTACTGGTTGTACAGAGTTCATTATAAAATTTCTGTGTAGTTGAACTTTCTGTGTAGTAGATACAATGTTCATTTAGAGACAGTTTAGGGGTGATAGGGCCCTGTAGCAGACAGTTTCAGGTTAGCTGAGATGAACTTCCAGACCAGGCGCAGTTATGGAGGAGGGAATTTATTGAAGCTTACAGATCAGGGTAAGTCCCATAATAGTAGAAGTTGCCCCCCTCTGAAAGGACCAGGCAAAGAGAGAAAAAGCCAAAAGCCACAAACCATAGCACCCTTCAGGAAATCCAGCTAGGCACACTTTGCATATCTTTGGATTGAAATCTCAAACCCACCACCACATCTTAAGATCTGCACAGGGATATCACCTCCAGCTAGGTGGCTGCAAATGCAAACTACAAATTAATAAAACACTGACTATATTGGGGGCCACCTATTAAAACTACCACAGGCCCCCAAAAGTAAAAGTGACGAATTTCGAGAATCTGATTTTTCTTTTTCCTTATCTCTTTTCTCTAAAAACCTCAGCAAAGGAGGTGAATAGGCCCCTCTGGTCTTCTCTCTTGCTTCCTTAGAAGAAAAAGGAATGTAAAGGGAGGACTCTTTCCTGAGAACCTGGTGCTACTATGACACCTGTCTTCAGAACTGAACTGACCGGTTCAGTGCCCCATCTAGTAGATTCCCTTAAAAGACTCCAATCCTGGTATCTAAGGGTACTTGCCTATTTTCCAGCAATCCTGCTCCTGCCCAGTTTGGCAGAAGCTCTGTATTCCTTCCTTCTCTTAAGCCTTCTCTTAGGCTCTGTTGGCTTTATCTGTATAATAAAATCTCTCTAAACTGTATCCTCTGATCTGTAGGTTTCATTCATCAAAATCCATGATGAGGTCAGCAGTTTGCTGGGCCTTGTCCATGTACTTGGGGGTCCAGCGAGGGCCCAGCTGCAGGCCTCCTCTGGGATCTGCCCTCTGAGAGGAGGGTCTGTCCTTCTGAGACAAAGTGTCCTTCTTCACCTGCAGGGCCTGCCTGGTGGGCTTAGGGCAAGATCTTCTGCCTCCTGAGTCGTCACCCCACCCCTCAGGACCGCCTTTGCCCCCACCTGTTGTAATCTAGAAAATGGACTTCCAGACACTCCTTGTCTTACAACATGTAAAGTGCCTAGAGCCAGGTTAGATCTAAGAGACATAACATCTGCAGTGTCTCTTGTATCCCCAGCGCTTGGCACACAGCAGGCCCCTGCTGGTCACTGAGAGGCACTCTCTTTTCCTGCCCACATTGGAATCCAGCAACCTCCTCCAGCTTGTTAACTTTTCCCCACTTTTTCCACCCCGGCAACATAATCATGGGGCGGCGGGGTGGGGGGGACTCTTGGGGATTTGATCCTTACTTGAAACTCCCCCTTTTTCCCCCTCATTTGAACTGTTTTCCTCATTCAGAGACTCAAAAGGCAATGCATATAATTGGTAGAGCTGTGGATAAAATGAGGGTCTTGCTTTGGATAATGGGGATCTCCCTCTGGGGACGACAGAAATGTGAACTCTAGGGCTGGGGAGATGGCTTAGTGGTTAAGCACTTGCCTGTGAAGCCTAAGGACCCCGGTTCGAGGCTTGATTCTCCAGGTCCCACGTTAGCCAGATGCACAAGGGGCACTGGCATCTGGATTTTGTTTGCAGTGGCTGGAGGCCCTGGCGTCCCCATTCCCTCTCTCTCTCTCTCTCTCTCTCTCTCTCTCTCTCTCTCTCTCTCTGTCACTCTCAAATAAATAAATAAAAATGAACAAAAAAAAAATGTGAATTCTAGACCTTGACCTCTTTAGAAGTTTTTCTTTAATTTAGGGAGACAGCCAGCATGGTTGTCTATTTTTTTTTTTTTTTTGTAAATGTGTTGCGATTAAAGCGGAAACAAGTTGCTACTTTTTAATTTTTATTTTTATTGACAACTTCCATAATTGTATACAATATCCCATGGTAATTCCCTCCCCCCACTTTCACCTTTGTAACTCCCACTCTCCATTATATCCCCTCTCCCTCTCAATCAGTCTCTTTTATTTTGATGTCATCATCTTTTCCTCCTATTATGATGGTCACTTTTTATCATGTGTGTGGCAATTCAGTTTTTCTTTTTTTTTTTTTTTTAGGCGATTTTTTGAGGTAGGGTCTCACTGTAGCCCAGGCTGACCTGGAATTCACTATGGAGTCTAAGGGTGGCCTCGAACTCCCAGCAATCCTCCTACATCTGCCTTCCAAATGCTGGTATTAAAGGCATATGCCACCACTCCTGGCAGTTTTTTTTTTTTTTTTTTTAATTTACAGTACTTCAGAAAATGATGGGGTTATGGACAGGATACCAAAATATGCTTCGATATGCTAAAACCATCAAGATAAAACCCTGACACCTAGCAGGGCATGGTAGTTCATGCCTTTAATCTCAGCAGTTAGGAGGCATAGATAGGAGGATAGCCATGGGTCCAGAGCACCCTGAGACTGCATACTGAATTCCAGGTCAGCCTGGGCCAGAGGGAAACCATACCTGGAAAAAAAAAAAAAAAAACAAACTGAAGGCAGCCAGGCATGATGGTGGGCTTGGAAGTAAAAACAATCATGACAAGAACATAGGAGGCTGGTGAGACCTTTGTGTGACCACGGGCATCAACACCCTACCTCCTGAGTTATTGCCCACCCAAAAGCAAAAGAAGGCTCCATTGCTCTCAAATATACTCCAAAATTCCTGTATAATATCAGGCTTATTATATACTCACTAGATGTCTACAAATTAGGGCTGCTTTTCTCCTAATTCATATCACCCCCCCCCACACACACACACACCTCCAAAGAGGTAAAGCTAACTATCGTTAGAGACAAAACTAGGAGAGCACTCTAGGTGCTTCTGCTGCAGGTGGACATCATTTGGGGCATGGTAATGAGGCTTCCTAGGAAGGGTCTATCTACCTTCAATGAATGTGTTCTTCTACGTCACCCCTGAACTCTGCTGATGTCTCAGCACTATCTCTAGGTATATATATATATATATATATATATATATATATATATATATATATATATATATATATATATATTTTGTTTCTTGCCTCTGAATCTGAGATAACATTTCTGAGAGACACATGGGCAAGTAGAAAAATACTATTATAATCATTGAGACAGTTTAAAACATTACACTCCACAGAAGGGAAGGGAACTGAGAATTAGGTAAAAACACTGTACACCCCATAAAAGGGAAGGTAATGAACTTTAGAGGCAAAGTATTACCAAATATAGAATGGTTGGCATCGAAGAAGACTGAGTAATTAATCTGAGAATTGGAAACCTGAGATATTATGATCCCATAGAAAGGTATGAAGATCATTCTACCCATGGGTGAATACCACAGTTTTCAGAGAAGAGAACAAAAGAACCAGACAGCTCACAGAATAAACAAAGAAATTCAGGGGCATCTGAATTACTTATCTGTGTGCTTGAAAGAAGCTTCAGTTCTTATAAGGGCTCCACCACATAAGAAGCCTTCTGTTGGAGGTTTGGGTCCTCAGACAAGGTGCTATCCATGTGTAGACAGCAATTCTTGACTTTGGAAAGTTCGATCCATAAGTCAAGTCTCATGATTATACTGTGAAGGTAGAAAGGATTTCAGTGTAAGAGCCCTCCAGTGGTGCCTTCAGGGAAGAAGTAAAAAAGCAGAGTGCTCTCATGAGCACTGATTCTCCAATTCCAAATAGAGGAGTCCCTGGCTCTCAGTGTTGGTCTTCAGAATAGTTTTCGAGATCACTGAAACTCTGCCAATGATGTTACCTGCTTTATAAGTGCAGAGGTCACTGAATTTAGAAAGACTTATCTCATTGGTAAGATAAGATCTACATATGTCCAAAAGAATTAATCTGTTTCAATAAGTATAGTTCTTGGATGGAGAAATAGCTTAGCAATTAAAGTGCTTGCTTATGAGCCTAAAGACACAGGCTCAATTCCTCAGATCTCATATAAGGCAGATACACATGGCACACAGGTCTAGAGTTTATTTGCAGTAGCTACAGGCCATGGTGTGCCCATTTTCACTCTCTGTTTCTGTCTCTCCCATAAATAAAAATAATAAATTATTTTAAATTTATTTTTATTTTTATTTATTTACTTGAGAGTGACAGAGAGAGAGAGAAAGAAAGAATGAGCATGCCAGGGACTCCAGCCACTGCAAATGAACTCTAGATGTGTGTGCCCCCTTATGTATCTGGCTAACATGGCTCCTGGGGAATCAAGCATTGGACTGGGGTCCTTAGGCCTCAGGGGCAAGCACTAAACTGCTAAGCCATCTCTCCAGCCCAAGAAAATATTTGTTTTTATTAATTAGTTTTCTATTCAGCAAATAGAGTCAGTTTGGTACCATTATCCTCATCCATGATCTACCCCCTCCCCATTGCACATCCTTGTTGAGGTATATGGATCATGGATTGTGGAGTTAGCCCAGAGTTATGGGTAGGATAAATGTCTCTGCATACAATGACCCAACAAGTGGCTCTGACAATCTTTCCACACCCTCTTCCGCAAAATTTCCCTGAACCATGTTGGGCTCATTTTTGGTCTGCTTCAGTAATGAGGTGTTGGGAGCCTCTGGGTCTCTGGCTCTCTGATTTGGTAGGCATTGGTTTTTCTCTGTGTTGGTCTCCTTCCCCCTTCTTCTGGCATCTGGTTTACCAGGAAAACAGCACCTTTGCTTCTTTTGCCAATTTTTCTTAGTTTCAGCTGGGGCCCTTTTGAGGTATGATGGGGTGGCTCTCTCCTTAGGATCTACATCTATCTGAAAATGAGAAGCAGATTCCCCAAAGACAGTAAGTTAGCACCAGAACAAAAGAGATAACCCTGATTTTTTTATAAAGAATTTAATAGGTATAGGCCCTCTTATAGCTCATGACTGATGGTAGCTTGATAATAGAGAGTAGGCTTATGTTTGGATATGTTTTTGACTTGTGTCCCAGCTCCAGCTGTGGGTTCTGTACCACTGAGGGGATCAGTTACCCAAATCAAGAGCAGTTGGTTCCCCACCATGGCTGTGTACCACTACTGCACTTGTGTGGGCATCATAACAGGTTATTTGCTGCTAAGTAAGTTAGAACATGAGTTGCTTGGGCAGGTATTGGTCATTTTCCCCCAGGCGCCCATGTAGAACCTTCTGGCACTAGACTCACTGACTGTCTGGGAAGTGACTCTCTTCCAACTTCCAGCCATGCCATTCCATTTTACATGTCAATCACAGAAGGTGTCTTCAGCAGTAGGGTCTTACCACTAACCTTTGGTGGGTCATCAAGTACTCTGACAGAAATCTGTCTATCCTTTAGGAAACCTTGTAGGTCTCTCTGATCAAAAGCTCATTGTGGCTGATGGCCACATGCTGGTACTGGGAGTTACAGGTCAGTGCCCAATAAGAGAAGAAGGAAAAAGATAACTAGTATACAAGAGATAGAGAGGAGATAGAGGGAGGGAGGGAAGAAGTACAAGATTAACGTTAGTCTTCATCATACCCTCTCCAGTGTCTTGTGGTATAGGTGTTTCCTGTAAGGGCCTGGTGAAGGTTCAGCCATTTGGTCTGCCTTTTAGGAAGTAGAATTTTATGGTACCTTTGTCATATGGGTCTAGATTTGTGTTTCACACCCCTTCGATGCCCTGCCCTCCCTCCCCGTCCATCCTACTGTCTAGTCCACAAGATGCTTGCTGGGTATGTAAGGTACTTGGGTAGATTCAGTTTAGGTGCTGTAGATGAGTGAGACTATGTGGTGATTTTTTTTTTCTTCTTCTGTGATTGGGTAAGTTCACTGAGAATGATCTGTTCTAGGTTCAACCATTTTTCCTCAAATTTCATTGTCTCATTTTTTTCCTAATGCCGTATAGAATTCCATTGTGTAGATATACCACATCTTACTTATCCATTCTTCTAGTGATGGATATCTGGGTTGATTCCAGCTCTTAGCTATTAAAAATTGGGCCTCTACAAATATGGTTGAGCAAATCTGTCTGGGCTGTAGTTTGAAGGTTTTAGGGTAGATGCCCAGTAAGGGAATAACTGGGTCTGTTGGTATCTCTATTGTCAGCTTCTTCAGGAGTCTCCATATTGCTTTCCAAAGTGGTTGTACCATCCTACATTCCCACCAAGAGTGCATGAGTGTTCCTACTTCTCCACATCCTTGCCAGCATTTATTTTCATTTGATTTTTTTGACGTTTGCTATCCTTATTGGGGTAAGGTGGAATCTCACAGTTGTTTTAATTGGCATTTCTCTGATGATTAGGGATGATGAACATTTTCTTAAGTGTGTGTTTGCCATCTGTGGTTCTTCCTCTGTGAACTGCCTGTTCAGCTCTTTGCCCCATTTTGTGAGTGGGGTGTTTGACTTTTTACTGTTTAGATTTTTGAGTTCTTTGAAGATTCTAGAGATTAGGCCTCTATCAGTTGGATAACCCACAAATATGTTCTCCCATTCTGTGGGCAATCTATTGGCTTTGCTTATTGTATGCTTGTCTGTAAAGAAACTCTTCAGCTTCATGTGATCCCATTGCTTGAGTGACTGTTTGAGATCATGAGCTACTGGGGTTTTGTTCAGGAAGTCTTTTTCCATTCCTATATCATGGAAAGTACTTCCTAAATTTTCTTCCAGTAGTATTGGAGTTTCTGGTCTTATATTGAGGACTTTGATCCATTGAGACTTCAGTGTAGTGCACAGCGAAATGTGTGGTTGAAGTTTCAGTTTCCTGCATATGGTTATCCACTTTGTCCAGCACTATTTGTTGAAGATGCTGTCTTTTTTCCAGCATATATTGTTAGGGCCTTTGTCGAATATCTAGTAGCTATAGTTGCTTGACCCAAAGTCCTGGTCCTCAAGTCTATTCCATTGGTCTATACTCCTGTTTTTATGCCAGTATCATGCTGTTTTCATTACTATGGTTTTGTAATATAGCATTAGATCATGTATGGTGATGCCTCCAGAGATAATTCTTTTGCTGAGGATGTTTGGATATGTGAGGCCTTCTGTCTTGCCATATGAAATTTGATATCATTCTTCCTATCTCTGTGAAGAACACTGTAGGGATTTTAATTGGACTTGCACTAAATCTGTATATTACCTTTGGTAGGATTGTCATCTTCACAATGTTAATTATGCCTATCCAGGAGCATGGGAGGTTTTTCCATTTTCTCAAGTCCTCCTCAATTTCTTTTTGAGTGTTTTTATGTTTTCATTGTACAGATCTTTCACTTACTTCCTTGGTTAATGTTATTCTAAGGTTTTTGTTGTTGTTGTTGCTATTGAAAATGGGACTATGTCCCTATTTGTTTCTCTGTATCTTTGTCATTTGCATATAGAAAGGCTACTGATGTTTGTGCATTGATTTTGTATCTTTCTACTTTGCTATAGGAGTTTATCACCTTTAGGAGGTTTGGGATGTAGTCTCTTACATAAACAATCATGTCATCAGTGAATAGAGCTAACTTAACTTCTACCTTTCAAAATTGTTTGCCTTTTATTTCCTTCTCCTGTCTTATAGCTTGAGCTAGGACTTCCAGTACTATATTGAAAAGCAGAGGTGAGAGTGGACAACCATGTCTTGTTCCTGATCTTAATGGGAATTCCTCCAGTCTGTCTCCATTAAGTATTATTTGGGCCTTAGGAGCTTTGTATATTGCCTTTATTATGTTAAGCTATGAACCAGCATGACAATTCTGTCCAATATTTTGATCATGAAGTGATGTTGTATTTTGTCAAAAGCCTTTTATGCATCTATCAAAATGATCATGTGTTTTTTCATGTTTAACCTTGTTTATGTGGTGTATTACATTGACAGATTTCCAGGTGCTGAACCACCCCTGGGTTCCTGGGATGAATCCCACTAGGTCAAGGTGGCTAATGCTTTTGATGTGTTGTTGGATTCTGTTTGCAAGAATTTTATTCAGTATCTTTGCATCTAAGTTCATCAGGGAAATAGGCCAGTAGTTTTCTTTTCTTGTGGCATCTCTGCCTGGTTTTGGGATTAGGGTGATAATAGCTTCACAATAGGAGTTGAGTAACTTTCTCTGTTCTCCAGTTGTGTGGCACAGTTTGAGGAAGATTGGTTTGAGTTCTTCCATGAAATTTTGATAGAATTGAGCTGAGAAGCCATCTGGTCCTGGACTCTTCTTTTTGGGGAGGTATTTTTTTTTTGTTTCTGTTTCAATCTCCATGAGTGTGATGGGTTCATTGAGGTGATTAATCTGCTCTGAGTTTAGGTTAGATAGATGGTATGCATCCAGGAATTTATCCATCTCCTCCATATTATCCAGTTTTGTGGAGTAGAGGTGTTTGAAATAAGTCCTGATGATAATCCCCACCTTGAGCAAAGGACCATTATCACATTTCAGACATGTAAAAAGTCAAAATTAGGTAATTATTTCAATAAGTAAGTTTATTACCGTCATTAACGCCTTTTCAGTTTTGTTTGGGAAGGCATATACCCAATTGATAATGGTGTCAACCCAAACTAGAAGGAATTGGAGTGCTTTATATCCTTGCAGGTGTTTCATCTATTTACCATTCTTCTCCTGGGTAATTTCCTTGCCTCTGTATTTCTTGTGAGGTAATCCTTCAATTTAAGGGATTGTTTTTGCAACAAAACTCACCATATTTATCACTTGCTTAATGTTTTTTAAACATATTTTTTCCAGTAGTCAGCCTAAGAGCTAGTTGCTAGGCATTTTCTCCCCTAAATGGAAGATTGGTAGAGAACTCAAGAATCTTCCATTTGTCTGAGGAGGGTAATTGTACTTTACCTCATCTGATTTTAGCCATCTTGAAGGGAGCAAAGGACAACCCTTTAAAATGACCTATTCTTTTTTCTCTGGAGAATACTGATATTTAGTTTCTCTAAAAGGATTTTTCCTCTACCATAGGAGTTTCACCTAGTGCTCACTGGGTGAAGATCCCATGGTATAGGGAAAATGATTTCACCTAATGGTCAGTGGGCAGCCACTTTTGTACCTGCATCTGCTAACCTATTTCTTTATGCAGTTTCATGCACTTTTTGATGTCTCTCAATATGAATGACTGCTACCTCTCAAGAAAAGGATACTGAGGACAACAATCTATTTCCTGGTGATATAAAATGGGAGACCCATTTGTTGTAAGGAAGGGTCTCTCCTTCCAAATAGTTACATGTGCATATAGAACCAGGGATGAATATCTGGAGTCTGTGTAAATGTTAACTTTTCCTCCTTGATTGTCTCTAGTTCCCTAGTAGGGCAGAGACTTCTTCTTGTGCTAGAGAGAAGGGAATTGTTCTTCACAGTCTCATTTAAGCATTGCTATCACCATAGCCTGCTCTCTGAATTTCATGTTCCCTAAAGGTATTCCCATTCATAGATTCAAACCTTTTAGAAAGACTTTGTAAGATCCACACAAAATCAAGTGTCTGAGTGACTATCTTTTCACACTGATGGTCTACTTTCTCAGTCTCTTCAGGTAGAAAAGTAACAGGACTCAAAGTAGAACATGTTTTAAGATGTATAGCTAGTCCCTGTAACATTACTTTCTGATATCTGAGGTGATAGTGAGTCAAAGACTTAAAAGATAACAGTGCAGCTATATTATGGAGAGTATAAATAGTCAAGTTATTTCTCAGAGTAAGTTTTATGGCTTCAGGAATTAAGAAGGCCATAGAAACCACTACTCTGAGGATGGCTGACAACTCTGTAGTGATTAAAGCTAATTATTTTGTTAGATTGTCCAACAGTTGTTTGGCAGGTTCTCTGGGTTGATACCAGTAGAGCTATGTTTTCCCCCTAGATTATCTCAGGGTAGATACCTCTAACAAAGCCTGCTTTAGCTGATTGAATACTAGTTTGTAGACAGATTCCCAGGTAGTAGATATTTTCCCTGAACTTTGGGTTTGATACAAAGACCTGACTATTTCTCCACAATGGGTTATCCACAGCCAGCAGAGCCACTGATAGCAATAAACCCTTTGAGTTATCTGAGTACCTTTTGTAAAAGATAAGATAGAATAGACTCTATTCTCCCCTTTCCAAGCTTTCTAGTTCTTGTTGCTAGAGCCAAACTTGGACATTTAACAGAGGGCTTACTGATCTGGGCTTAAGATTTTGAAGCTTTGACATCTCTTTCAGCAAAGAAGTTAAGAAAAAATTAAGTTCCACTTCATGAGTTTTTCTCAGTTGGAGCACAAAGAAAGATGCCATGTATATATTATAAAATCTTAACAATTGGATAAACAAAATGAACCTAGTAGTGTTTTAGAGCTTATCCAAATAGGTGAGAACTGGACTGTTCCTGAAACCCTTTTAGCAATTAGGTCCAAGTCAGTTAGGGCCCTCAAAAGTAAACAAATATTGTGAGCTTTCCTCCAAGGAATATAAAAGAAAAAAAAGCATCTTTTATATCAAGAACTACATACCAGAAGTTTCTCTCTGGGCTTTGTACTAACACTGTGTAAGGATCAGGTGCCACAGGATCATTGGGGATTACAGCATCACTGATGGTACAGAGGTCCTGTACCACAAACCATTCTCCATTGGACTCCCATTAGAGGAGTGGTACATAGCCTGCTGCATAGTACTAAAGACTGTGAGATTTTAAATTTTCTATGTCAGAAGGTCTTTTAGGACCTCCAGTCTCAACATCTGTTGTAGGGAAGGAGGTAGGATCCTTGAGACAAAGTTGTGTAAGCTTGTCTGTCTCCAGTGGCCCAGACCTCAGGGTTGTTTAACTCAACTAAAGGAAAACACAATGCCAGCCCAGGGCCATGAGGGTAGATACTTCTAATTTAGCAGAGAGATCTCAAACCAATAGTGAGAAAGACATCTCCAGCATAATAATAATAAAAAAAAAGGCACAGGAGAAAAGGAATGCTTTACAATTATGACTGAAATTCATAGAAAAATGCCTTGCCAGCAGTGCCTACCACAGTCACAGTTTGAGAAGAGGCCAGGATTAGAGATCAAGATTAAATATGAGGTTCCAGTACCCAGAAGTAGATTGTCAAGCTCTCCCTCTATAATTAGAGTCACTTGAGATATCTGTAAGGGGATAAGAGTATGAATTATGGAACATAGATGCAGAATCTCACAAGACCTTTGGTCCATTTGGACCATTTGTGGAGATACCTTTGGCCTCAGAGTCCTTGCCTTCAAAAATAATCAGATCTCTAGTTGTCCCCTTGGCATAAAGGACAAAACCAAGGTGATGTTCCTTCTAGAGATAATCCTTTTGGAAGTGTCCCAACTGTCCACAATTATAACTGTCTCTAGGAGCCTTTCCTCTTAGATTTATGGATCAGCTTTCTCACAAATCCATCACTATGACCTGGATGTGAACCTGGACTTTTCTCTCTGCATCTGATTGGTCTCCAAATCCTGGTTCCACAAAATATTGTGGTAGCTACCTTGATTAGATTACTTGGGGTACTCTTGGGCTCAGTAGATATTTGTGCTAATTTTTTGACTGAAGTCAGGGACTGGCTGAGTTAAAATGAGTCTTTATTACTAATTACCCAGCTGGGTAGTCAGGAGATAGATGGGTATGTTAACGTAGCTCACATCCACTTTGGTGGGATGCTTGGCCAGCTTTTGGATCACTCAAGAACATTTGGAACAGTTAAAGGGCTTAGAATCCATCCTGCAAATCCCTTCTGGAGCGCATGTCTGAAAATGTCTACATCTCATTTTTGCTGGTATTGCTTTCATTCTCTTTGCTCCATTTGCTATTCTGAGTCCATCAGGGGAATAGCATTTTGTTCAGTGAGGAAAATTAACCAGGAATTCATGAGACAATTAGTATCCAGGGAGTGTAGGTTGAGCTTGCATTGGTTTTATTTTCATCAGACCCTTATTCTTGTGCTAATGACATAAAGATGTTATCTCTGAATTTGTAGGTGCCAGTAGGACATTATGTTCTTTGGTAGCTGTTAAGGTCTGGCTTAGGAATAATGTTATGTTCTTCTAACTTTAGTTTATAGGTCTGTGTCATATTTGAAATGACTCCATATATTGCTTAGGATCATCTGAAAATTTACTTAAATCTGTTTTCATCTGTATGAGGTACTATGGTGAAAATGCAACATGGACCTTGGTTAGTGTAAGTGCTCTTGATATATTTCAGAAATTGTAAAAAGATGCTAGAACTCTCGTGATGAGGATGTATTATGAGGAAATTTTATGAAAGAACCAGAGGAGGGGAAGAAGGTTCTAGCTTTAAGTACATGAGACAAGGTGGCCTTAGAGCTGTGGGAGATTCCCTTCTGGAGTTAGTTTTCTTGAACAGAGGGGTCTTGACCCTTGAGAGAGGCTGTCATTTTGCAGGCATGGCTGCAAGTAAGGGTTAATCCAAAGTTCAGGTATGAAAAATATCATAATTTTCCTCTAATGAAGACAATGCTTGTAATTAAGAAAATTATGAAAATTTTCTATTTTTATGACAGAATGTATCTAATTATGAGAGTTCTATAGTGAAAACTTCCCTTGGGTGGTCATACCTACTTGTCTTCTAATTTGTAAGCTCATCAACAAGTGTAACAGAAAAAGACTAGACACTATTTTCTTAGTCATTAGGGATCAAAAGAGAGCAGTGTCTTGGGATACATTCCCATAATTAGCTTGCTAACACTACCATATAATGCAATAATTGCAGTGCCTAAGGAAGTGGTAGTCAAAAAAGAAACATCTCATTCACTTTTCTGTGATTGCAAAGTAAGGCAGAGAACATCTTCTAGGTGTATTCTATCCCAGATAGGCAGTGAAAATGTATTTCATTCTCTCATAATCATTTTTCAGGATCTAGCAAGGAGGACTATCATAAGTGATCGGAGTATAGTTACAGGAATGACTATAGTCATGCCTAAGAAAATAGGCCATCCATAAAAAAAAAAAAAAAAAAACCTCACTGTTTCTGTGTTCTATAACAAAGAGAAAGAATCCCATCCATTAAGACTGAGAGTACAAGCTACTCCATAATCCTTTGGGCAAAAGAAACTTACACAGTCAATGCCTCATGTCAGGTAATACAGAGACGGAAAGCATTGGCAACAAGTTGGAATGAGGAGGGATTCAGTCCTAAGAGGTATACCTATGAGATTGAGAAGTGGAAGCCTGATGTCCGGTGGAATCCAGGAAATGGGAAAGGGCCAGGTGGGTTCCTGACAAAGATGTGGTGGAACTTGTAGAGAGTTGGGCTATTGCTGCTACTGGCTGAGGTAAGGGGCTGGGGCAGATGTCAGAGAGAGTGAGGCTTCTGTTTACCCAATTCCTAAGTCTGTGAGAGGTGTTGTCTCCCATAGAAGGTCTTCAGTCAATGCTGGAGCAGAAACATTTTGTCTTGTCCCTTGACAGAGTCGCTTAAGCTCCAGCTCAAAATCATCAGAGCTTCTGTCTGACCTTAGGAAGGTGGGTTGCTTCCAAAGGGGAGAGTCAGAGAGATTCACTTATCAGACACCTTTTCGAGATGTAGAAAATAGAGTCTGTAAGAAAGCCTTCAATATTGTGAAAGCATAGCCATTGACAGGAAAAACAGTTCTCACCTCAAAAATTTATGTTTATTTTCAACCAAACTCTCCTGCTGCCAATCATGAAGATACTCTAAAAAGACACATTTGTACTCATCCCTTTGTCTATCAAACTCTTGAAAACAACCAAAAAAAAAAAAAAAAAAAAACCAGCTTAGAATTTCCTCAGGAATCTCATGCTAGATGGGCATTAACAAGTTTGGAGGCCATTGAGAATAGACCCCTCCTTCATAATCTGCTTTTGACACCAGGTAAAGGGAAAAGGGTGAAGTGCAGAACTTTGTTGAGGAAAAGCTACTACTTCCTAATTAATCGATTGCAATTTGATTTTTACTTCTAGCCTAGATAGAGACATAAGGATTTAATCTGACTGACCCTGCTTGTTACCTGGCCAAGATAAGGGGTAGTATGACTATTCATCCCCATAATGAGGCCATTTCCTTAAACCTGCAGGAACCCCTCTCTGCATGCAGTTGCTCATAGACTATCACTGCTGAGCCCTCCTACTTTTTCTAAGATATAAATCAAAAAGCATAACTTTTCCTTTTTCCTTGCTTTTCTTTCTCTTCTTTGGATGCTGGCTGAACTTTAAGCAAGCTTGCCCTGAGACTTTGGGGCTTTGCCAACTTTTTCTCAATAAATCTCCTTTGCCTTATTCATGCAACATGTAGAATGTCCTTGAGCCTGTAGGGGGACAAATGTCCTTGAGCTTGCAGGAGGAGGTTCATCCTTATCTCTTTTTCTCTAAAGGAGTCCACACAGCCTTCACCTTGCTGGAGGTCAGAAATGTAAGGAATGAAACTAGTTCTTCTCCATCTCTTCTTTCGTAAAGGAGCACCCTCTTTCCCAGAAGAGATAATCACCCTGTCCCAAGAAGGATAATTCACTTTCACCAGGAATAATTAATATCACCAGGAATAATAATTAATAATTAATAGGAAATCGAATGGCTTTATTCCCTTTCCTAGACCCTGCTGGCACATGGAACCAGACTGACCAGTGCAGCCCCATCCAGCAAATTCCCATAAATGACCCAAATCAGTTTCTCCAGATAGGCTTTCTTATTTTCTCAAAATTTTCTCTGCCTTACAACAGGAGCTCTAAAGGATAAGTTTTCTTAAACTCCATAAACTATTTGTATACAAGCTCTATAATAAAATCTTTCTCAGCTCCACCTTCCATGGTCTGTGGCTGTCATTCTTTGAAATTCATAATAAAAACCTGTAGCCCACTGGCTCAGTAAAAGTCTTATGCATCTGATACCCTAACCAATCTGAGTAAAGCTTTGTGAGTATTGAAGACACCCCAAATTCCCATAATACAACACTAAGGCTAAGGCCTTGGGGCTGCCCTGTGAGGAAGCTGTCTCTAGAGAAATTATCCAGTCTTAGCCAATCATCTTGCTGGAGAGGCCATAGCTAAGACAGTAATGGGCTGGACCACACTTGGACTGGGACTGGTGAGCTACGCAAAATTCTGTCCCTCTACTTAAACCTAACCACATGTTAAGATGCTGAAGATGGTCATTGAGTCTCTCAGTCTTTCTTCCCAATGTGGCTACATTGAATAAAATCTCCTTCTTCTGCTTTTCACCATTCTGTTTGTTTAACTCGATTATTGAGTACAGGTGGCTAAACCTGGCTGGCAAAGGGGCTACAGGGGTTCAGACTGTGACCCTGGTAATTCTGATGGCCATTTCTTTGAGCTCAGTAGGAGAAAAGACATGTTTTCGGTGTTGGTCACCTGCAGCAAACTGATTGTGGATATAAATAATAGGCTCAATAGTTCTACCCAGATGCTAAGATAATTTTATACCCTAGACTATTGAATATTCCCCCACTTCAGCTTGCTGATTAGCTGCTTTTTAACTCTCTTTAGAGAAGCATAAATTTTTGTATTGGGACTTCAGGGAAGCATGACTGACCTTTGGTAAATGTCTTCAGATTAGTAACTTCTTTTTTTTTTAATTTAATTTATTAGTTTTCTTTTCAGCAAATACAGGCAGTTTGGTACCATTGTTTAGGCTCATCCATGATCTACCCCCTCTCAATGGACCCTCCTTGTTGATGTAAATGGGTCGTCCATTGTGGAGTTAGCCCACAATTATTGGTACGATAAATGTCTATGCATATCATGACCCAACATGTGACTCTGACATTCTTTCCGCCCCTTCTTCAGCAAAATTTCCCTGAGCCATGTTGGGTTCATTTTTGGTCTGCTTCAGTGCTGAGGTGTTGGGGGCCTCTGAGGCTCTAGCTTTCTTATTTCGTAGGAGTTGATTTTTCTCTGTGTTGGTCTCCTTCTCCCTTGTGCTGGTATCCAGTTCATCAGAAAAACATCACCCTTCCTTGTTGGTGACAATTGTCCTTAATTTCAGTTGGGCCCCTTTTGAGGTATGTTGGGGCAGGTCTCTCCTTATGATCTGCATCTAACTGAAAAAGAAAAGCAGATTCTCCAATGGAGAGTAAGTTAGCACCCAGAAACTTGAGATAACAATTACTTTGTTTGATAGGTGTAGGCCCTCTTGTACCCCATGATTGATGGTAGCTTGATATGGAAGAATGGGCTTATGTTTGGGTATGGTGCTGACTTGTTTCCCAGCTCCAGCTATGGGTCTCGTACCACTGAGGGAATCAGTTAGCCAAATCAAGAGCAGTTGGTTCCCCATCATGGCTGTGAGCCACTATTACACTTGTGTGGGCATCATATCAGGTTATTTGTTGCTAATTAGGTTAGACAATGAGATGCTTGGACAGATATGGGTCATTTCCTCCAGTTGCCCATGTAGCACCTTCTGGCACTAGACACGCTGACTGTCTGGGGACTGACTCTCTCCTGGCTTCCAGCCATGCCACTCCATTTTACGTGTCAGCTGTGTATGGAGTCTTCAGCAATAGGGTCTTACCACTGGCCTTTGGTAGTTCATCAAGTACTCTGACAGAAGTCTGTCATTGTTTTGGGAAACGTTGTAGGTTTCTCTGATCAAAAGATCATTGTGGATGGTAGCCCCAAGATGATAGTGGGCATTACAGGTCAGTGCCCACTAAGCAATTGAGGAAAAACATAACTAATATACAAGAGTTAGAGAAGAGAGAGAGGGGGGGGAGATGGGGAGAGGGAGGGAGGGAAGATGTAGAAGATTTAGGTTAGTCTTGATCCTACCATCTCCAGTGTCTTGTGGTTCAGGTGTTTCTTGTAAGGGTCTAGTGAAGGTTCAGCCATTTGGTCTGTCTTTTAGGAAGTAGAATTTTATGGTACCATTGCCATTTGGGTCCAGATTACTGTTTTCCACCCTTCGATGCCCTCCCCGCTCTCCCCATCCGTCCTATTGTCTAGTCCATGAGGTGCTTGCTGGGTATGTAAGGTATCTTGGGTAGATTCAGGTTAGGTGCTGTAGATGAGTGAGATTATGTGTCAATTTTTTTTCTGTGATTGGGTAAGTTCACTGAGAATGATCTGTTCCAGGTTCAACCATTTTTTCTCAAATTTCGTTGTGTCATTTTTTTTCTTACTGCTGTGTAGAATTCCATTGTGTAGATATACCACATCTTCGTTATCCATTCTTCTAATGATGGGCATCTGGGTTGGTTCCAGCTTTTAGCTATTACGAGTTGAGCCGCTACAAACATGGTTGAGCAAATCTCTCTGGCCTGTGGTTTGAAGGTTTTAGGGTAGATGCCCAGTAAGGGAATAACTGGGTCTGTTGGTATTTCTATAGTCAGCTTTTTCAGGTTTCTCCCTTTGCTTTACAAAGGGGTTGTACCATCCTACATTCCCACTAACAGTGAATGAGTGTTCCTGCTTTTCCACATCCTCAGCAGCATTTATTTTTATTTGATTTTTTGATGTTTGCTATCCTTATTGTGGTAAGGTGGAATCGCATAGTTGTTTAAATTTGCATTTCTCTGATGACTAGGGATGATGAACATTTTCTTAAGTGTGTGTTTGCCATTTGTATATCTTCCTCTGTGAATTGCCTGTTCAACTCTGCACCCCATTTTGTGATTTTGTGAGTGGGGTATTTGTCTTCTTATTGTTTAGACTTTTGAGTTCTTTGTAGATTCTAGAGATTAGGCCTCTATCAGTTGGATAACCCGCAAATATTTTCTCCCATTCTGTGGGTATTCTATTGGCTTTGCTTATTATCTGCTTGTCTGTACAGAAACTCTTCAGCTTCATATGATCCCATTGGTTGAGTGACTGTTTAAGAACTTGAGCCACTGGGCTTTTGTTCAGGAAGTCTTTCTCCATTCCTATATCATGGAAAGTGCTTCCTAAATTTTCTTCCAGTAGTATTGGAGTTTCTGGTCTTATATTGAGGTCTTGATCCATTTGTATTTGAGTGTAGTGCATGATGAAATGTGTGGATCAAGTTTTAGTTTCTTGCATGTGGTTATCCAGTTTGTCCAGCACCATTTGTTGAAGATGCTATCATTTTCAGCCTATATTGTTCAGGCCTTTGTCGAATATCAAGTAGCTATAGTTGCTTGACCCAAAATCTGGGTCCTCAAGTCTATTCCATTGGTCTATACTCTGGTTTTTATGCCAGTAAAATGCTGTTTTTATTACTATGGCTTTGTAGCATAGCTTTAGATCAGGTATGGTGATGCCACCAGAGGTATTTCTTTTGCTGAGGATATGTTTGGATATGCGAGGCCTTCTGTTTTTCCATATGAAATTTGAGATCATTTTTTCTATCTCTGTGAAGAACACTGTAGGGATTTTAATTGGAATTGTGTTAAATCTATATATTGCCTTTGGTAGGATTGTCATCTTCACAATGTTAATTCTGCCTATCCAGGAGCATGTGAGGTAGTTCCATCTTCTCAAGTCCTCCTCAATTTCTTTTTTGAGAGTGATTATATTTTCATTGTATAGATCTTTTACTTCCTTAGTTAACGTTATTCCAAGGTATTTTATTTCTTTTGTTGCTATTTAAAATGGGACTATGTCCTTTATTTCTTTTTCTGTATCTTTGTCATTGGCATACAGAAATGCTACCAATTTTTGTGCATTGATTTTGTATCCTGCTACTTTGCTATAGGAATTAATCACCTTCAGGAGTTTTGAGATGAAGTCTCTAGGGTCTCTTACATATGCAAGCATGTCAACAGCGAATAGAGCTAACTTAACTTCTTCCTTTCCAGATTGTATCCCTTTTATTTCCTTCTCCTGTCTTATTGCTTGAGCTAGGACTTCCAGAACTATATTGAAAAGCAGAGGTGAGAGAGGACATCCCTGTCTTGTTCCTGATCTCAATGGGAATTCCTCCAGTTTCTCTCCATTAAGTATTATTTGGGCCTTTGGAGCTTTGTATATTGCCTTTATTATATTAAGATGTGAACCAGCCATGCTGATTCTCTCCATTGTTTTGATCATGAAGTGATGTTGTATCTTGTCAAAGGCCTTTTCTGCATCTATCAAAATGATCATTTGGTTTTTATGTTTAAGCTTGTTTATGTGGTGTATTACATTGAAAGATTTTCATATGTTGAACCACCCTTGTGTTCCTGGGATAAATCCCACTTGGTCAAGGTGGATAATGATTTTGATGTGTTGTTGGATTCAGTCTGCGAGTATTTTGTTCAGGATCTTTGCATCTATGTTCATTAGGGAAATAGGCCGGTAGTTTTCTTTTCATGTGGCATCTCTTCCTGGTTTTGGGATTAGGGTGATACTAGCTTCATAGAAGGAGTTGGGTAGCTTTCCCTGTTCTTCAATTGTGTGGCACCATTTTAGAAAGATTGGTTTGAGTTCTTCCATGAAGGTGTAATAAAATTTGGCTGGGAATCCATCTGGTCCTGGACTCTTCTTTTTTGGGAGGTTTTTTATTACTTTTTCTGTCTCCATGAGTGTGATGGGTTCATTAAGGTGATTAATCTGCTCTGAGTTTAGCTTTGTTAGATGGTATGCGTCCAGGAATTTATCCATCTCCTCCACATTATCCAGTTTTGTGGAGTAGAGTTTTTTGAAATAAGTCCTGATCATTCTCCCAATTTCACTTATGTCTGTTGTCATTTCTCCTTTTTCATTTTCAATTTTGTTAATTTGAAGCCTTTCCTTTTTTTGCTTGATCAAATTGGCCAGGGGTTTGTCAAACTTGTTTTTTTTTTTAGAAAACCAGCTCTTTGTTTTGTCAATTGCCTTAATTGTTTCCTTGGTTTCCAATTTATTAATTTTTGCTCTGATTTTAATTATTTCCTTCCTTCTGGAGCTCTTTGGGTTGGAGTTTTCTTGTTTTTCCAGTGCCTTCAGGTGGATAGTTAGGTTAATGATTTGGGATCTTTCTGTCTTTTTTATGAAGGCATTGAGTGCTTTGAATTTTCCCCTGAGGACCACCTTCATTTTGTCCAATAAGTTTTGGTATGATGTGTTCTCATTGTCATTCAATTCGAGGATATTTGTGATTTCATTTTTTATTTCATCCACTATCCATGTATTGTTTAAGAGTGTGCTGTTCAGTTTCCAGTTGCTGTTGGGATTTTTGGTGGGACTTATGTTGTTGATTTCCAGCAATAAAGCACTGTGATCTCATAGCATGCAGGGAATTTGGTCAATTTTCCTAAATGTGTGGAGGCAGTTTTTGTGACCCAGTATATGGTCTATTTTAGAGACTGTTCCATGGGCTGCTGAGAAGAATGTGTAGTCTGTGGATTTGGGGCAGAAAGTACTGTAGATGTCCGTTAGGTCTAAGTGATCTATGGTTTTGTTGAGCTCTCTTACATCCCTGTTGAGTTTCTGTTTGGTTGATCTGTCTATTACTGATAATGGTGCATTGAGTACCCCAGCTATGATGGTTATTTCTGTTTTATTGTCAAGTAGGTTTTGTTTTATGGACTGTGGTGCCCCTGTGTTTGGTGCATACAGATTTATGATTGTAATATCCTCTTGATGGATCATTCCCTTAATAAGTAGGAAGTGTCCTGTTTTGTCTTTTTTGATTAATTTTGGTTTGAAGTCTATTTTATCCAATATTAATATAGCTACACCTGCTTGTTTCTTATTCCCATTTGCTTGGAATATTGTTTTCCACCCTTTCACCCTGAGAAGGTGTTTGTCTTTAGTGGTGAGGTGACTTTCTTGGAGGCAACAGATTGAGGGGTTTAATTTTTTGCTCCATCCTGTTAGCTTGTGTCTCTTGAACGGTGAATTAAGGCCATTAATATTTAGGGTAATGACTATGAGATTTGCTTTGATCCCTGCCATAATGTGATGGTAGATGTTTGTTGGTGTTTTCATGGGCTTTGATGTTTTTTGTGCCTACTCTTGAATTTGGTTATTATGATCTGCTTCTTGTAGGCATTTGTGTTTGGTTATTTGTTTCTTCTCTGTGGAGAATTTCCTGAAATACTTTCTGTAGGTTTGGTTTTGTGTTCATATAAAGCTGAGTATTATCATGGAAATTTTTTCTTTCACTATCTATTATGAGGGAGACTTTTGCTGGGTAGAGTAGTTTGGGTTGGAAGCCATAGGTTCTTAGACTTTGCAGTGTTTCATTCCAGGCCCTTCTAGCTTTCAGGGTTTCCATTGAGAAGTCTGATGTAATTTTGATAGGGTTCCCTTTGAAATTGGTTTGTTGTTTTACCCTATCTGCTTTTAGGATTTTCTCTTTGGTGTCAATTTTTAGAGTCTTAATGTTAATATGTCTTGGGGAGTTTCTCCTTTGGCCCAGTCTGTTTGGAGTTCTATTGGCTTCTTGTATCTTGATGGGCCTTTCTTTTAAGAGGCTGGGGAAGTATTCTTCAATTATTTTGTTAAATATGTTCTCTATGCTTTTGGTCTGAAATTCTTCCTCTTCCAGTATTCCAATTATTCTGATATTAGGACATTTAAGTGTATCCCACAATTCCCTCATGTTCTGTCCACAGGAACTTTTGAACTCACTGAAGACTTTGAACTCTCAAACTGTTTCTTCCATCTTGTCTTCCAGATCAGAGTTTCTATCCTCCACTTCACTGACTCTATTCTTGAGAGCTTCTAGAGTGCTTTGGACTTGTTCAAGTAAGTTTGCATTTTCTACTTTTCTCTGTATCATTTCCATTGCTCTGTCAATCTCTCTTTTCACATAATTTTCTGATTTTCTTAACGATTCTTAGAACTCATCCTTGCATTTCTTTATGTCTTCATTTAGCATTGCCAGCTAATTTTTAAGTCCTCTTTTTTTCACTCTCCCTCAAACTCTTGCCTCTCTTTGAACTCCTTCCAATCTCTTATTAATTTATTCGAGCTTAGTGATGGTAGCATCCACACGATTATTGGTCCTTTGTTGCTTTTCTGCAAGTTCTACCAGTAGGTTTGTCAGGGTTACATTGTTCATAGGTTCAGTTAGATGTTCTGATCCTAATTACTCTTGTATGTTTTGGTTAGATGTATTTTTTATTGTAGGACTGCATTATGTAACTGGATTTTCTTTCATTTGATTTTTCATGTTATTTCTTTTGCACTGTGGTCTGCCCATTACAGTGTATGGGCCCATAGGTGGGTGGATCAGCCTGGGCTCTAGTGCAATGGGAATCTGAGGCAGCCTGGGGCAGTTGCCTAGCAGCCTGGGATTTGGCTCCCACTTGCCAAAGCTGCCTATCTACTGCCTATCAAGGGAGCCAAAGTTGCCTGAATTCTCAAGCGATAATGCACCAAAGCTTCCTATGTTTGAGCTTGGAGGGGGACTGAGGTACCAAGCCCTGAAGTAGCCCAAACTCTGGCTGGGAACCCTGGGACCCGGAAATAGTCTGAGCTCCCCTGCCACAGAAGAATGGGGGATGGCTGGGGATGGCACTGTGACGGGGCATGGGACAGGGTGCCAGATATGGCATGGGATGGTGTCCCACAACGGGGCACTGCAATGGGGTGCAGGACAGGTGGCAGGACTGGGCGCCATGATGCAGCATTGAGGCGCCCAGCTATTTGGTGGAATGGGTGTTCTACTGGCCTGTGAGGGGATCCGCGATTCCCTGTTTCCCCCTCCCCCTGCCTCTGAGCCCTCCCACTGACAAGAAGACCCAGAAAAACCTTAATGTCTTGCCTATCTTTCCCCAGGGTTTACAGCCCAGCTAGGTGGTCGCCATCTTGGTCGGATGTCTGATTCTCTATTCTTAATGTTTAGTTCCTTTAGGGAAGAGTTAGAAAGCCTTGATAAGAAGGTGCCAGCAGGGGTCCTGCTTATCTTTAAATGGACCTAAGATGATTTAAGAAAAATGGGCCGATATACTTTCTACTTCATATAGTTGGAAAGATCTCTATTGTAATTTATGTAATCATGAAAAATACCCTTATTATTACCTTGGTACCCTTTAAAGAGAATTCTAGCTGACCAGTCTTACAAACTTGTGATGGTTCAAGGCAGCATCTGTCCCTGGAATTCCTGTAAACAACTGAGTAAAATCTTCCAGCCACCTTATTTTGCATTTTATATTTTAAGAAACCTAAATGAATAACACTTATCCAATTTAACCTGTGCTGACTTCACTCTCTGTTGGAGAATCTGCTTTTCTTTTTCAGATGGTAGCAAGATCCAAGAAGATAAACTACCCTTGTACTTCAGCCAAGCCCCCACTGAAACCACAGAGAAATTGGGAAGATGAGCAAGAATGTAGCTTCCATGGTGACCCTGATGAGCAAGGCCAGGGTGAAGGAGACAGACGCTGAAGACACTCAACACCTACCAAAGCAGAGATCCAGAGGCCCCTAAGAGCTCATCATTGAAGTAGACTTAAAACTCACCTACCATGGCTCAGGGAATTTTGTGGAAGAGGGGGTGGAAAGACTGTAAGAGCCACAGGTTGAGACATCATGCCCAGAAGCATTGCCCTCTCCTTAATAACTGACTACTTCTCCCACAACACATAACCCATAGCCCCCAGGGGAAAGCCTGTAACAACACTAAGGAGGGCCCAGTAGAATGTGGGACAGAGATGAAGGAAAGGATAGTACCAATACATGATATATCCATACTTAGTATGTTCATAATTAATAAAAAACTTATTGAAAGTTAGAATTATGATTATTCTCATTTCTTTTTGAAATATGTACATTTGGAACCTAGTCTTTTGGGGACATTTCAGTGCTACATGAGTTGTTTTGCCTCTGCTTAGTTTTTTCTCTTTTTCTCAGAAAAACTAGTCACCTACAATGCAGGGATTTACAGAATTTGAATTTGGGATTAGAAAAGAAACTGGTTTTCAGAACTTGACAGAACCAAGGCTATATAAAATGTTTAGTAGAAATGTCAATCACAAGCTGCTTCCTTGAGCCATGGCTCCAGTTTACTGCCTTAAAATGCTAATTCTGGAAATTGAGGCTTTGAAAATGTTCCTATTAGAGGATTTACAAGAGAACCTCCTCAGTCTATTAAATTGTTCAAATACACTTTTGTTAAATACTAGAAATTTTCTAAAATGCTTATGCCAATCAAGTTTAAATCGGTTTATGTTATAGTTTTAGATTAACACTTTATGAGCAATTATTTTAAGGTGTGTTTAGGAAATTTAATGTCATGTGTATCTGTGACTAAAAGCATGTAGAACTATGTATCTCAGCTTTATATACTATGAACAATTTCACAGACTTAAAGTGCATTAAAGAAGCCAGGTATGGTGGCACACGCCTTTAATCCCAGCACTTGGGAGGCAGAAGTAGAAGGATCACTGTGAGTTTGAGACCACCCTGAGACTACATAGTGGATTCCAGGTCAGCCTGAGCCAGAGTAAGACCCTACCTCAAAAATAAATAAATACATAAAATAAAAATAAAGTGCTTTGAAGGTAAATATATGCAAAGCAACCAATAAGTGCTATTTCAGTATATTCAGTTTTTAAAAAGAAAGAAAAACAACAAATCTTTGTCATTGTGCTGTCCTTACTGTTTGAAACTCTGCCATATATGCATTTTTCATGACTAATATTATATTTTATATATGAAATAAGTTTGTACATCAGAAAAGAAGTATTTTGTGACTAGCACTTTTCCTTAATTTTAAGGGGTCTACAATCTTATACACTGATTCTAACTTTTTCTTCAAGTAGTAGAAGTTAAATTAATATACAAATAGATGCTATGTAGTTTTTCTGTGCAATGATGATAGTTTTTCTAGTTCCTTTATATGAACATATGCCTGTGGTGGTTTAAATATGAAAATATGCATCCCATAGACTCAGATGTTTTACTAAGCTTATAACTTGGGTCTCCAGATGTCTTGCTGGAAGAGATGTCACTGTAGGTGGATGCTGAGATCAAGCTCAAAGGTGTGCAAAGCCATTTAAGCTCTGGTAGAATTTCTGCTTGCTGAAAAGTATATGATCGCTTTGTGTTTTTGTTTTATTGATTGATTGATTGATTGATTGATGTTTGCTGCTTGCTGGTGGCTTTTCTCTCTGCTTGGATTTGTGAAATGGACTCAGATTCTTCAGCCATATGTAGAACTTCCCCTTGAGATAAATCCCTTCCATCCATAATCACTGTCTGGTTGGCTATTTATCCCAGCATCATGAAACTGATTATAACACTGCCTCTTGTACTGCATAATCTTCCTAAAATACAAAGCCGAAAACACTTTTGAAACTGCTGTTCTCCAAAAAAGAATTGTTAATTATGCTAACATTTACCAGGTTTTATACTTGTGTATTACTAATTGTGTGATAAATACTCTCTTTATGCAAATATAATTAGATATTCCCTAAGACTTTGCACTCCAAGCAGTGCCTTCCAACAACTATGCATTGGACATTGGTAACCAAAGAAATGTATCTGTAAGCAAGTACTCAAGTTTCAAACTGGTTTTATTTAAATATTTGCTGTTGCTGGTTATGTTTTAATAAAGCCTTTTAACTGTTATATGTTAACACTATGCAGAAGTGTTTGCTCCTGATAGCTGTGTTTTTAAAAGCCTCTGATTAGCAGTTTCAGAAAAAATCTGCAGAACTACTTCTAACATAGGAAGCTGAAGAATGTTTTTGAGATTTTAAGGTATCACCTACAGTATAAGAAGAATGTACCTAAGTATGTTTGATCTAAGCATAAGTACCTGTTACAGTCAGGTACACATAGCTGGCAGAAATCACCTGACCAAAAGCCATTTTGGGGGAAAATTAAAGGGTTAATTTTGGCTTACAGATTAAAGGGGAAGCTCCATGATGACAGGGGAAAATGATGGCATGAGCAGAGGGTGGACATCACCCCCTGGCCAACAAGAGAATGTTCCAAATATTGTCAAGGGGAAACTGGATATAATGCCAATAAGCCTGCCTCCAATAAGACACTGCCTCCAAGAGGTTTTCCCAAATGTCCATCATCTGGGAGCCTAGCATTCGGAACACCTAAGTTTATGGGCAACACCTGAATCAAACCACCACATTCTTCCACTGGTCCCCATAAACTGATAGCCATCCATAAGGTAAAATGCAATGCATTCATCCAACTTTAAACATCCTCATGGTTTTTTATCAATCCCCAAAACATTCAAACGTTCCCATAGTCCAAGATCTTTTAACTGAGCCATAATACCAACTCCCCACAAAAAACCATAATGGGACAGAATAAACATTCACACTGCAAAAGATGGCACTAGGCATAGCAAAGAAATATTCAACCAATACAAGATTTAAACAGAGCAAACATCAAACTCTGTAGCTCCAAGTCCAACAACTCTAACCAGTGACAATTTCCAAGTCCATCAACAAGTCTCTGGAGTCCCAATTCCACCCCTCCAGCTAGGCTACTCACAGTCCTGGGAAATGTCATCTGGGACTGGCAATTCTCCTTCAACCACTCAGTGGTCCTAGCATCTCCATTGGGTCTCCACTGCAACCCACGACTCATCCTCACAGCTCCATTGGGTCTCCAGCAGGCATTCAGCAAACCTGCTTCACACTGCCCATGGCTGTTTTCAAAACACAAAACCAAATTAAAAACTCAATGACCCTTTCTTTCCTACATTTCTTATAGTCCACAATACCAGGTAGGGTGCCAATTTGTTATTGCATGGGGGAATAAAGCAGACTTTGAAGAATAAGACATTCCTTGAGCATTCAGGCCCCTTCAAAAAGACTGCATTCTTTCTGTTGTTCTAGTGCAGGTCAGCTGGCCCAATATCAATGCTTGTAATCTCTCAACTGCATCTGACCAGGCAGCAGTTTTGTCCTAAAGATTTCTTTCTGTGCCACATCCCTTGGCTCACACCAGTCCATTTCTGTGCAAAGAAACCCTGCACAACTTCTCAGGACATGGCTCAGCAATAAGGATGGAAGTTATTCAAATTAAACTTAAGACATACTGGACATAGAGATACCTGAAATCTCAGCATTTGGGACTTGAAGCAAGAAGATCAAAAATTAGAAGACAGATTAAACTATACTGCATGACTCTTTCAAACCAATAAGGTGGTTTACTGGATTTTGAAATTTACATAAAAGCTTATGAGTACCCAGGCTAAAGAGATGGCCTAGCAGTTAAGTGCTTGCCTGTGAAGCCTAAGGACACTGGTTCAAGAGTCAATTCCCCAGGACCCACGTAAGCCAGATTCACAAAGTAACAAATGTGTCTGGAGTTCATTTACAGTGGCTGGAGGACCTGGCACACCCATTCTCTCTTCTCTCCTCTCTTTCTCTCTCTGCCTCTTTCTCTGTCCATCTGTTGTTCCCAAATAAATAAACAAAAGCAAACAAAAAAGCTTATGAGTCCCAACTTTTTTGTTCTTGTCTATATTTAACATGAATTGAAATAAACAGACTGAGAAGGATGGATTGTAAATTATTAAATTTGTTGACAAGAGTTTATGAGTCTAGGGAGAAGGTGGGGATGAGGATATATCCCCATGTGGAAGCAGGACCTGGGAGCTGAATGTGGGAGTGGAAAAAAATGTAAAGGGGGACTTCTAGGGAAAGTGGGAAAAGGCCAAGGCTTGGAAAGAAACCTAAGAAGCAATAAGAAAATAATAAAATGAGAAATAAAATTACCCCCCCCCCTCCGCCGATTCCATCACCATGGAGAGCCCTGGCTACTAGAATGGGGAGAGATCTTACTGGTGGAGGGACCTCAAGGTCCAGGCTAGATAAAGTGAACAGCCAAGAAGGTTTTGCCCACTTGGTAAGCCTGTCTTACAGCTTACTGAGATCGGATTTACCCTCAGACTCAGGTGACCTAAAGAGAGATAATTGTTTTGGACTCATGGGGCCAGTGCAGAAAGAGGTTAGCATACCTGAGTAGAAGGCTTGGTCACTGAAGAATAAGACTGGGCTGAATCAGACCGAATTCTCTTCTGGCCCTTCCCTAGCTGGCTACCTAAAACTAAAACTACCTAGATTATTTTCCCTCATATGGAGTTATTTGTGGCTGCCCTTCCAAAACTTATTAAAATGAATAGTCTCTAGAGAAATTTTGTTTTTAATTTTTTTTTCATTTATTTGAGAGTGACAGAGAGAGAGAGAGAGAGAGAGAGAGAGAGAAAATGGGCGTGCCAGCCTTCTAGCCACTGCCAATGAACTCCAGACGCGTGTGCCCCCATTGTGCATCTGGCTAACGTGGGTCCTGGGGAATCGAGCCTCGAACCGGGGTCCTTAGGCTTCACAGGCAAGCGCTTCACTGCTATGCCATCTCTCCAGCCCTGATAAATTTTTTTGTGATTATATTACAGTGAGTATATTCTAACCATGGTTCCTACTTGGAGTCTATTTATTCAAGGGTGAAGTATTAAAACAAAGAATGGGGAATGATAACTTTACGGATAGAGATGGAGATAAAATACCTAGAAAGTACAGATTAGTTTGATAAAAATGAACAAGGAAAACCAGGTGTGGTGGCGCATAGCATTAATTCTAGCACACAGATGGCGGAGGTAGGAGGATATCTGTGAATTCAAGGCCAGTCTGAGACTACTTAGTGAATTCCAGGATTCCAGGTTAGCCTAGGCTACAGGCTAGAGCAAGACTCTACCTTTAGAAACAAAAACAAAACACAAACAAACAGGGCTAGTGAAATAGCTTAGTTGTTAAAGGGTTTGCCTGTGAAGCCTAAGGACCCTGGTTCAATTCCCCAGAACCCCGGTAAGCCAGATGCATGAGAGGGCACATGTGTCTAGAGTTTGTTTGCAGTGACTAAAGGCCCAGGTACACCCATTCTCTTTCTCACTATCTGCCTTTCTCTCTCCCTCAAATAAATAAATAAATAGAATATGTTTAAAAACAACCAAATAATGAAACAAACAAGGAAGAAATAAAGTTTTGCAGATGATTAATGATCTATCTAGTCTGAAAAATATGGGATCATTACAATGAGCTAAATATTTCTCATAAACTGTATTGCAGTTACTTACTAATTGCTGGAAAAACACTTGACCTTCAGAAGCACCTTATAGGAGGAAAAGGTTATCTCAGGCTTTTAGAATCATCATGGTGAAAGAAGCTCGCTCACTTGCATAGATGCATCCACTATAGAGAAAGAAAAACCAACACTAGCAAGCACCAACAGCCAACAAACATGAACATCCAGAGCTCAAATTTTCTCTGAACACATCTTGGGAATGGACAAGATCCATCACCTAGTGACACATGCTCCAGCATGCTGCTGGAGACTGAAGCTGCAAGTTGAATCCAAAAAAAAAACCCTCAGACTATGGGAGACATACATTCTTCAAACTACCACCACACTACTTCACATTCTCTCTTTTAATCTCTTATTTTGGCAATGTCTGAAGTATCTAGGTCTGTAAATGTTATCATAAACTACTTTACTATAAACACAAGTGTACATGCCTGAGAGCCTTCTATAAGCCTCTTTCTTTATGTCTTGGAACTTATGTAGACTGACGGTAAGATAACTTCACACCCTGCTGGAATGCTTAAATGTCTACATCTCAAAGATATGGAATAATTAACAAGTAAGAAAAGCTTATCCAAAGAGTTTCTAATATTGGGGGGTGGGGTATACTGATCTTTTTAATTCTTCTAGTTGATGGATCTGAGCTGTGTGCTACAAAATTTCTCAGAAGACCTATAATCAATTAGCCATGTTCTCTAACACTGATTTGCTTGTATCCTATCCTGGAATTAACATGCATGTCTCCCCTACTAATCTTCTAAGACACAATCAACAAAATAATCTGAATATTTTGAAAAATGAAAAGGTACATGCAAGACAAATAGCATGTTACTTACTGAGTAGACATAAACTAGAGAAATGCCAGATGTCAAAAGGATAACAACAGATTTTTCTTATACTTAAGTTCGATATTACAGTGAGTAATTTAAATTAAGCTATTAATGAAATTCAAATTTACATTTATATTGTATTATAATGGGAGAAAGTGCCTGGCAGTCTCACAAAAATGACAGTTAAAATTTTATAGGATGTAGTCATAAGTTGAAAACAATGTAAAGAGTCTTGACAGAATTTGATAATGGAGGTTTATAAGATAGTACAGAAAATATCTAGAACTTCATTAGAGTTGGCTTTCAAGAGAGAGTGTAATCAACAGCAATGCCAATTAAATTCAAATAAATAAGGATTAAAAAATATTCTATTTGAGGATAAAATGAATGAAATGGTTTTGAAATTACATTAGTTTGAAGAAAAACAAGATTGCAAAAACAGTAAAATTGTACAAATTCTAAACTTCACAAACTTTCCCTCTGAATGTGGTTAATCAAAGGAAAGCAGTCATATATATACATATATATATATATATATATATATATATATATATACACACACACACATATATATGTATATGTATATACATACATATATGTATATACATATATATGTATATATAAACATATACATACATATATATATAATACACACACATATATGTATATATATATAAACATATATGTGTGTATACATATATATGTATATATAAACATATACATGCATACATATATATATATATATATATATATATATATATATTTGTTTATCAACCAAAATGAAAGTGATTAAGCAGAAGAAAAATCAAAAAAGCAAAAAACAAATTTTGTTACCATTGTGGCACATGCTAAATTAAGTAGAAAATGATTAGTTCTCAGTACAGAAATGTCTAGGAAAATTTAGCTTGAAAATAAACTGAGGGCTGGAGATGTAGCTCAGTGGTTGAGCACATGCCTACCATGCATTTGATTAGATCTTAACACTAACATAAATAAACAGCATGATACTGAATACTCACTTAACCTTGATGTGAGATGGTTAGGGTAGAGAATGTGCCATTTTATAAGAAAAACTCTTAACCCTAAAAGATTTGAGAAATTATATTTGGCCACAATGATAGCTTAAAGCAAAATAAGTTGATATGAAAACTATAAATCAGTGTTAGAAAGAGTTCTATGGAGGGTTATTCATAAATAGGTTATGAATACAACTGGATGAATAGTATAAGTTATCTAGGAAAATTAAATACACATTTTATTGTCTCTAAGTTAAGTGAAAATTACTGATGGAATGAGCAAAATTTAACTGAAAACCTTCCAAATATTGTTAGTAGATATACTATAGATATATCTATTTCTCATAAATTGTGTATAAATTTAATATAAACCCTTCAAAATAATTTATAATGTAATTATGCTAAATTTTGTGGCCTGTAAATTTTTCCTACAAGATCATTATTTGAATGCTTGTTCCCTGCTACAGACAGTGGCTGAGCACCAATGTGAAACCTTGACATGGTAGTATGTGTCTAAAGTTGGGCCAAGCTGGTGGGCTCCAGGTTCAATAAGAGTCTTTGTCAAAAATTTAGGTAAAGAGTGAATCAGTATGATACCTGATATTGATCTCTGGCTTCTACATGCATGTGCATACATGGGCATACATCTACACATGAGCACATACACACATGCTCATGCATGCGACACACACATACACATGAAAAAAGATATGTAGGAATGACTGAAGGGAGCAATCATGATTACTCAAACAGTACAAGTCAAAGATGTTAGAAGCTATTGCTCCTTATATAAATTTTCAAAATAACTGAGATGGTAAGTCTGACTCTCATGCATGTATGTAAGTGGAAGAAGAGATGCTAAAATTTTAAATACCACTGTTAGTATGTACCACATAGATAACAGACTAGTAACTTTCACATTAGAAAAGCTTTTGCATATATAAAATAGAAAAAAAATACCTGAAATAATTGTTAACTGGGAAAATAAAAATGCTTTTAAAACATTTATCAAAATTACTAAGTCTATATTACTTTATAAATGGAAATAAAAGTAGCATGTTATATAATTATCCTTCTATAGCATGTAAAGATCAAAATACAACATAGGGTGTAATGAGAAGCCTTGGCTCATGCATCAACCCTAGTGAGTTTTGCATGAGAAGAAATCCTGGATGGTAAACATGGTATAGTGATGAGCCTAGCACATCACCCCAGTGAGCTTGACACAAGCTTCTTCATCTTAGCCTTCATGACTTATGAGATTGACACAACAAGTCTTTAGGCTCACCCTTCACAGCAGTGAGCTCTGTATGTCCAAAACACTTCAGTCATGCTTGATCTTCACCCATGTCCATCACCATAGGAACATTGGTGTTGTCTTCAGTACTGAACGACAGGCAGGAATTTCAGAGAGAAACGCAGGGCTGGTGAAAAGTAAAGAGAGAAATGGGGTGTGAGACCAATGTTCTGAACACTAATTCACCAGAAGGAAATAACATAAAAATTTTAAAAACCAGGTCCCTCTTGAGCAATGCGAGTTCTCACTCTGAAAGAATAAGAATGAGTTAAAATAAATACATACAAGAATCAAAGACATAAGCTCAACCAATGACTTAGCTTCTGATTCATAAATTATAACATGGAAAAACAAATAACATGAAATGAAGGCAATGTAATATTTTAAAACAAAATCATCCCACAGTAATATCTTCCCATGAAACAGAATTCAATGAAACCATAAAAGAATGATTATAAATATGTATAAATAAATCAAAGAAGAAAATAAGCACCCAAATGAATCATCCTGTGAGGACACAAGTAGTTGACTAAAATAAGGATGGTAATAGAACACATGAAAGAAAAATTTAATATAGGGATAAAAATACTGAAAAAAAAACCTGAAATGCTGGAAATGAAACACATAAGTCAACACTCCAACAAGGACTGAAAAATCAATGAAGCATGAGCAGGCTTTCAAGATATTCCAGACAGTATAAAAAGATAAAATTTAAACATTATAGGCATAAAAGAAGGTGAAGATGGGCTGGGGAGACGGTTCAATGGTTAAATGCACTTGCTTACACAGTCTGATGGCCGAGGTTTGATTCCCCAGTATCCATGTAAATCCAATCACATAAAGCTGTGAATTCATGTGGCGTTCACTAGCAGTGGTAGGAGAATCTGGCATGCTCATATGCACTCTCTCTGTCTTTATCAATAAACAAAGAATAAGGTGATGAATTACATTCTAAAAGCATAGAAAATATTGTTTTGCCAATTGTCCTTAGTTTCAGTCAGGCCCCTTTTGAGGTATGTTGGGGCAGCTCTCTCCTTAGGATCTGCATCTATCTGAAAAAGAGAAGCAGATTCTCCAATGGAGAGTAGGTTAGCACATGGAAACTTGACATAATAATTACATTTTGATAGAGAGTTTGATAGGTGTAGGCCCTCTTGTACCCCATGATTGATGGTAGCTTGATATTGGAGAGTGGGCTTATGTTTGGGTATGGTTCTGACTTGGTTCCCAGCTCCAGCTATGGGTCTCGTACCACTGAGGGGATCAGTTAGCCAAATCAAGAGCAGTTGGTTTCCCACCATGGCTGTGTGCCACTATTGCACTTGTGTGGGCATCACATCAGGTTATTTGTTGCTAATTAGGTTAGACAATGAGTTGCTTGGACAGATATTGGTCATTTCCCCCAGTCGCCCATGTAGCACCTTCTGGCACTAGACATGCTGACTGTCTGGGGACTGACTCTCTCCTGGCTTCCAGCCATGCCACTCCATTTTACATGTCAGCTGCATATGGAGTCTTCAGCAATAGGGTCTTACCACTGGCCTTTGGTGGGTCATCAAGTACTCTGACAGAAGTCTTTCATTGTTTTGGGAAATGTTGTAGGTTTCTCTGATAAAAAGCTCATTGTGGATGGTAGCCCCAAGCTGGAAGTGGGGGTTACAGGTCAGTGCCCACTAAGCAATTGAAAAAAAACATAACTAATATACAAGAGTTAGAGAAGAGAGAGAGAGGGGGGAGAGGGAGGAAGGGAAGATGTAGAAGATTTAGGTTAGTCTTGATCCTACCCTCTCCAGTGTCTTGTGGTTCAGGTGTTTCTTGTAAGGGTCTAGTGAAGGTTCAGCCATTTGATCTGTCGTTTAGGAAGTAGAATTTTATGATACCATTGCCATTTAGGTCCAGATTACAGTTTTCCACCCTTCGATACCCTCCCTACCCTCCCCATCCATCCTATTGTCTAGTCCATGAGGTTCTTGCTGGGTATGTAAGGTATCTTGGGGAGATTCAGGTTAGGTGTTGTAGATGAGTGAGACTATGTGTCGATTTTTTTTCTGTGATTGGGTAAGTTCACTGAGAATGATCTGTTCCAGGTTCAACCATTTTTCCTCAAATTTCATTGTGTCGTTTTTTCGTATTGCTGTATAGAATTCCATTGTGTAGATATACCACATCCTTGTTATCCATTCTTCTAATGATGGACATCTGTGTTGATTCCAGCTTTTAGCTGTTACGAATTGAGCCACTACAAGCATGGTTGAGCAAATCTCTCTGGCCTGTGGTTTGAAGGCTTTAGGGTAGATGCCCAGTAAGGGTATAAGTGGGTCTCTTGGTATTTCTATAGTCAGCTTTTTCAGGAGTCTCCATATTGATTTCCAAAGTAGTTGTACCAGGGTGATGTTTGCCTGATGAACTGGATACCAGCACAAAGGGAAAGGAGACCAACACAGAGAAAAAGCAACTCTTACCAAACCAGAGAGCCAGAGCCTCAGAGGCCCCCAACACCTCAGCACTGAAGCAGACCAAAATGAACCCAACATGGCTCAGGGAAATTTTGCAGAAGAGGGGGTGGAAAGAATGTCAGAGTCACATGTTGGGTCATGATATGCAAAGACATTTATTGTACCAATAACTGTGGGCTAACTGCACAATGCACGACCCATTTACATCAACAAGGAGGGTCCAATGGGAGGCGGTATATCATGGATGAGCCTAAACAATGGTACCAAACTGCCTGTATTTGCTGAAAAGAAAACTAATAAATTAAATTAAAAATAAATAAGTAAAATAAAAGCATAGAAAATATTTTCAACACAAGTGTAGCAGGAAAGTTGCCTAGCTTAGAGAAGGGACAACAGCACAGATACATAAGGCAGTTAGAACACTAAGACAAAAACATAAAAGAATCTTTCTTCATTGTATTATAATTAAACAACTAGTTATACCAAATAAGGTATATTGGAAATGGCTAGAGAGAAATACTGACACATATAATAGAAAGCTTTTCAGAATAATAGATTTCTCACCAGCAATTTTAAGGGCCAAGAGATTTTAGAATGATAGATTTGAAGTTCAATTTCAAGACAACTACCAATCCAGACAAATATACCCACCAAAACTAACCATCAAAATTGAAGAAGAAAAACAATTTTCCATGATAAAAAGTCTCAAGAAATTCATAACCACTAAGCTAACTCTATAGAAGACAGTAGACAGAATTCTTCAGACTGTAGAGCAAGACAGATACATCTATGAGGTCACAGGGAACAATAAACCATGATTGCGTAATAGTTAAGAATGACAGAAATAGGAAAATCCCAAATACTGGAAAACCAATAAAGTGACAGAAATAATATATACCATTCAATAATAACTAGGAATATTGGGGATGGATGATGACCCAGAGATTAAAGTCTCTTGTTTGTAAACCCTGATGTCCTGGTTTCAATTCCCCAGTACCCACATAAAGCTATATACACAAAGTGGCACATGCTTCTGGAGTGTGTTTGTAGCAGTGAGAGGCCCTGGCATGGGTTTCTTTTCCACCCCCTCTCTATCTTTCTCTCCAATAAATAAATAGAAATAAAAACATTAAAAATAATAACTATGAATATTAATGGTATAATTTCTCCATTCAAAAGACACTGCAAAGTAGATTGAATTAAAAATTAAGATATTCCTATTTTTTGTTTTCAATATATGTACCTCACAATAAAGAGCAGATGATAGTGAAAGAATGAAAAAATATTTTCAAGCAAATATCTGATGAAATTGACTTTAAACTGAAACTTCCTAATTTCATAGAATAAATATTATTAGAGGTAAAGTCACAGTCTTCCCTAACACAATCATAGTGGGTAACTTCACTGCCCAACTCACAACAACTGGTAGATCATCCCTGCAATAAATAAATAAACAAACATCTGAATTAAAAGACATGATGAGATAGGGAATGGTGACACACACCCTTAAACCCAGCACTTGAGAGGCAAAGGTAGGAAGATCTCCATGAGTTTAAGGCTACCCTGAGACTATATAGTGAATTTCAGGTCAGCCTGGACAAGAAGGAGATCCTACCTTGACAGACCAAAAAAAAAAATAAATAAATAAATAATAAATTAAATTAAAATTAAAATTAATTAAAAAATAAAAAGACATGATGGATCAAGTGGACTTAACAAAAATGTCCATAATAGTCTCTCCAAAAACAGCAACATATACATTCTGTGCAGCAGCCCTTGGAACTTTCTCCAAAATATAACATATATTAGGACACAAAACAAGTCTCAATAAGTATAGTAAAATTGAAATAATTTCTTGTATTCTGTCTGATGACAATAGAGTAAAACTAGAAATCATTAAATAAAATGGGAATGAATTCAAAGACAGTTAAGCAATTTGAGGGAGAGTGAAAAAAAGAGGACCTCAAAAATCAGCTGGCGATGCTAAATGAAGACATAAAGAAATGCAAGGAGGAATTCCAAGAAGCATCAAGAAAATCAGAAAATGATGTGAAAAGGGAACTTGACAGAGGGTTGGAAACCATACATAGAAAAGTAGTAGAAAGTGCAAACCTAATTGAACAAGCCCAAAACCTTTTAGAAGCTCTCAAGAACAGAGTTAGTCATGTGGAGGATAGAAACTCAAATCTGGAAGAAGAAAGAGTTCAAGAGTGCAAAAGTTTCAATAAGTTCAAAAATTTTTGTAAACAGAACATGAAGGAAATGCGGGATACCCTTGAACATCCTAACATTTGGATCATGGGAATACCAGGAGGAGAAGAAAGACTAAAGGCATGGAGAACTTACTTAACAAAATGATTGAAGAAAACTTTCCCACTCTCTGAAAAGAAAGGCCCATCAAGATACAAGAAGCTAATAGAACTCCAAACAGATTGGACCAAAAGAGAAACTCTCCAAGACATACTGTCATTAAGACTCTGAACATTGACATCAAAGAGAAAGTTCTAAAAGCAACTAGGGAAAAACAACACAGCACATTTAAAGGTAATCCCATCATAATCACTTCAGATTTCTCAGTGGAAACCCTGAAAGTCAGAGGGTATGGAATGTAATACTACAAACTATAAGAATCTATGGCTTCCAACCCAAGCTACTCTACCCAGCAAAAGTATCCCTCAAAATAGATGGTGAAAGAAAAACCTTCCATGACAAAACTCAGCTTTACAACTATATGAACAAAAACCCAAACCTACAGAGAGTATTTCAGAAAATTCTCCACACAGAAGAATCAACCTCAAGTGCCTACAAGAATCAGATCACAATAATCAAACTCAGAGAAGACACAAAAAATTTCAAAGTCCATGAAAACACCAAACCACATAAACCAACATAATATGGCAGGGATAGAATCAAACCTCACAGTCACTACCCTAAATAGTAATGGCCTTAATTCACCCATCAAGGGACGCAAGCTAACAATATGGATCTGTTGTCTTCAAGAAACCCACTTCACCACTAAAGACAGATATCTTCTCAGGGTGAACAGGTGGAAAATGATATTCCAAGAAAATGGGAATAAGAAACAAGCAGGGATAGCCATACTAATTCAGATAAAACAGACTTTAAACTGAAAATAATTTAAAAAAAAGACAATGAAGGCCACTCCTTGCTGATCAAGGAAACAATCCAGCAAGAAGATATCACAATCACCAATCTTTATGCACCAAACACAGGTGCACCACAATTCATAAAACAAAACCTACGCAACAATAAAACAGAAATGACTACCAACACCATCATAGTTGAGGACTTCAATACACCATTATCACCAATGGATAGATCATCCAAACAGAAACTCAACAGGCAAATGAGAGAGCTCAACAAATCCATAGAACATTTAGACCTAACAGACATCTATAGAACATTCCACCCCAAATCTACTGACTATATATTCTTCTCAGCAGCCCTACTTAGTAGCAAACAACCTGACGTGATGCTCATACAAGCGCAACAGTGGTGCATAGCCATGATGGGAAACCAACTGCTCTCTATTTGGCTAACTGTCTGCTCAATGGAAATAACACATAGCTGCACCTGGGAAACAAGTCAGAACCATATCCAACAAGGAGCCCATTTCCCATTAAACTCTTTCTAAAAAATAATGATTATCACATTTACTTGGTGCTAACTTTACTCTCCTTTGCAGAATCTGCTTTTCTTTTTCAGATAGACACAGATCCTAAGGAGAGAACCACCCCAACATTCCTCAAAAAAGCCCCAGCTAAAACTAAGAATAATTGGGGAAACATGCAAGATTGCTGTTATATTCACTGACTGCAAAACTAAAAAACAGAAATTTAAAAAAGAGTTAATATCTATAACATACAAAGAATTTAGAAAAGTAAACAACACAAAAAATCAAAACCTGGGCTGAGGAAGTTAACAGAAAGTTCTAAAAAGAAGAAATATAAATCACTGTTAATTTTTTTAAGAGTTCAATATTCTTAGCTATCAGGGAAGTACAAAATCAAACAACTTTGAGATTCCTTTTTATTTTTATCCAAAAAGACAATCATCAAGAAAACAGGTGACAACAAATGCTGGTGATGGTGTGGGGAATAGAGGATCCCTCATTCACTGCTCATTGGAGTACAAACTGGCACAGCCATCATGGAGTGGAGTGTGGTGATTTCTTAAAAAGCCACAAATAGAACTACCATATAATCTAACTATACAACTCTTAGACACATACCACAGCTCTCTACATGCTACTGCAGAAACACCTGCTCATAATAGTTTGTATTAATTTAACTTATTGAGTGCCATCTTTGAATTTTCTACCACATCTTTAAGAGCCCTGGCCTATTCAACATTTCCACAACTATAAAGTTGTCAAATAATCACTGCCCCAGCCAGCGGGGAGTCAAACAAGGGGAAATTAACCTGGATGAGAGACAAGAGACACAAAGAAGGAGACCAAGTCTATATTCTGATCAAGGTTTCTGAATCTTTATTTTTTACACAGTGGTTATATAGGGGAAGAAAAAAGGGGGAATAAGCTGGCTGATGTTATTTAGGGCCTTGAAATTGTCAGGAAACCTAGAGGGGATTCAATCAGGTGTTTATCTAATCTTGCCTCAATGGCTTAACATCCTGACTGAGCCAGGCTTCACAGCCTGACCATAAACTGGCCTTTTGCAAAAGATAAGATTCTGTAAGCAGTCTGCTGACTGACATTCCAGAAGTACCTAACAGAAAGCTGGTCCTCTGAATAATGACTCAAAAGGCCCAGGCAAAATGGAGAGGCTTTTGCTCTTTGTTTTTATTACCCCCCCCAAAAAAAAAACAGAAAAGAAATACTTACTAATCCATGTTTACTCCTACTCTCCACTATAGCAAGTGTATGGAACCAGCCTAGATGTCCTTTAATGCATGGGTAGACAAAGAAAATACAAGGCATACATAATATTATTCTATTCACCTCTAAGAAAAAGTAGGATTATGAAATTAAAAAATAGATGAAACAGAAAGATATAGGAAGCGAAATTTCCCAAGCACAAAAAGTCAAAATAGCACATGTTGTGGTTCACATGCATATCCTAGGTTTGAATCTTTATATATGTGTGCTTATGTGAGAGTGTGTAAATGCCATGAACCTAGAGAGATGCTCATAAGAGGGGTAAATAGGCTTCAAGGGGGACAGGAAGGCAGATAATAGAACCTCTGGATATGAGAGTGAAAGGGGTCACTGGGGACGAGAAGGCAGGAGCATGGATGGGGCTTGTGAAATGAGAATATAAGAGGGAGAGTTGATAAAAACTAAGAATGTCTACATAAAAATTGTAAAATAGTATGAAATATGGAGGGAAGGGCTGGAGAGATGGCTTAGTGGTGAAGTGTTTGCCTGTGAAACCTACGGTCCCCAGTTTGAGGCTTGATTCCCCAGTACCCATGTAAGCCAGATGCACAGGTGGCACACGCATCTGGAGTTTGTTTGCAGTGGCTGCAGGCCCTGATGCATCCATTCTCTCTCTCTCTCTCTCTCTCTCTCTCTCTCTCTCTCTCTCTCTCTCTCTCTCTCCTTCTCTCTCTCTGTCACTCTCAAATAAATAAATAAAAATTAAAATAGAATATGGAGGGAAAATAGGCACTCTCATTTCATAAACCCTTTAACATATCATTTGTATATATTAGGGCTGGGGAGATGGTTCAGAGGTTAAAGGTTCTTGCCTGCAAATTCTGTCATTCCTGGTTTGATTCCCTAATGTCCACATAAATCCAGATGCACAAAGGGACACATGTGTCTAAAGTTTATTTGCATTACCAGGATGTCTTGGCATGCCCATGCTTTCTCTCTCCCTCTCAAATAAATAAATAAATAAATTTAAAAAGAAAATATTTTTGAACAGTAATTCCATATCTATTAGTTAATTTCATTTATTTATTTATTGGCTTTTCAAGGTAGGGTTTACTTTAGCCCAGATTTTCCTGGAATTCACCATGTAGTCTCAAGGTGGCCTCAAATTCTTGTGGTTCCTCCTACCTCTGCCTCCCAAGTGCCAGGATTAAAGACATGTGCCACCAGGACTGGCTTATCAGTGCATTTTAAAGTACTATCATACCTACCTAAGAGAACACACACAAAGCAGTTTCTTGAGGCACTGCACACAAGGCCAAATGTTAGGAAAGTAGCAACTGCCTGTGTATAGGAGATTCAGATAGAGGATGGATTAGGGTGCATTTATATTCTATAGTAACAGAGCACAATTAATCTTCATATTGTAGAAAGGATTCTGATATACACAAAGTAAATATGCCATCAGGTACACACTGATGACCATTTCTTTTTTTCTGAGTTAAGCTTTATCCTAGAAAACATGTTGGGAGAAATGTGAGGTTCAGCAGTTTTAGGGGTATGTGAGCCCCACTTCACAGAGAGAGTGATGGTAACAAAGAAAAAGTGGAGAAGAGGAGAAGCATCCAGACCACGAATCTCAGAGATAAAGGGACCAACTGACATGATCACACTGGAATGATTCCCAGCCCTTGTTCTCATTCCCTATAAAGTATGCTAACTGGAGCTAAGAAGTGGGAGGTAGATTTTTTAACATGTGAATGACCTTTGTCTTACCCTGTTGCTGGTTCTCTAAACAAAGCACAGTTTAAACACTGGATTCCTGTCTGTGCCTCATAGTGTTTACCGTGACAGGCAGCACACACTGGCATTTTAGTTACACAGCCATAGTAAATGTTCTTTGAAATTATTACAAAAAACTATAAGAGGGAGTGACTATCAAAGACAATTTGGGTGAAAGCTATCCAGGATTTATGAAAGGTGCTTTTTATAAAAGACATACTCATCTATATGAATTACTGAGTCTGAGTATCTCTTAAAGAGCATGCAATATGCCCATATTTTTCTCTGTTGATGGGAACTGGAGAAAACTTGGCTTCACTGTATATCCTTTCATACTATTGGATCTGTGATAGCATATTATTGAGTATCAGTTAGGTAGAAATTATGAAAACAGAAAAGTGTGTTTGTTTATGGTGACTTGGACTTTTTAAGGACAAACTCTGAAGAAATGAAAAGCTCCTGCTACAAGATTGGAGAATACAAAAGTACTAGCTAGGCTACCCTATAACTCTTATAAAGATTTTAAAGGCTGTGGAGCTGGACTGCATAAAACAATAAGAGAAAACCTAAAAAAACCTTAACCCTTAAAAATAACCATAAACCTTAGCCCTGTTGTATTCAATTATTCTTGTCAGTTATGTACCCTTTCAAACTGATACAGGAACTGGGATGTCTTTGAGAGTGACACAGATTGTCTCAGCAATTGGCTGAGCTATAACTTGGGAATTAGGGTGACAGTCACACAAAACTACTGAGTTAGTGGCCTCAGTGCGCTTGTCTTATGACAGTGAAATCCACAGAACATAGGGGATGAAGTTTTAAATGATTTTATTATGTAGTTTAAGAGAAAGAAAAGAATTGGAGAACAAGAGGGGAATCCAGAGACCAAAAGGGGATTTCCTTGGGTGGGGGAAGGCAAGTTTATCTGATTTCTATGTAAGACCACGAGTTTCTGGGGAAGAATCTGCTTGGGAAGGGTAATTTTTCAGGAAAGTGTGAAACTTTCTCGAAATGGGGTAATTTTCCAAGAATCTTTCCTGGAAGGTGCAATTTTCCAGGAAAGGGTTAAGGGAAAACCGGATTCTAAATACAGGCTATTTATTTTGAGGGTCCTGTTTCCCTAAACTGCTTAGCCAATTTCTATCTCTTATTCTTTAAAACAACTGTCTGTCATTCTTCCTGAATTTTAAAATATTCTATCACTTACTATAACCACCACATTTCACAATAGTTTCATTTAATGTATTCCTCCTATATAACTAAAATCTTGTGTCTTTTGCTCAAAATTATTTTAGCCCCAAGTAATCACCATTTTATTTTCTAATTTTATGATTATTGTTATTATTTTGGGGGGGGTTCAAAGTAGGGTCTCTCTTTAGCCCAGGCTGACCTGGAATTCACTATGTAGTCTCAGGCTGGCCTCAAACTCACAGTGATTCTCTTACCCCTTCCTCCAATGTCCTGGGGTAAAGGTAAGTGCCACCACACCTGACATAATATTTTTAAATGCCACATGTAATTGAGATCAATCAGTGATGTTATTAATTTGCCTGGTTTCATTCACTTAACCTGATTGTCTCCAGATTCATCCAAGTTGTCTTTCTTCTTTACAGTTGAATAATATTCTGTTGGTTATACACAGTGTTTTATTTATTCATTCATCTGTTAAATGAGTTCATATCTTGCTATTGTGATGTCTCTCAATTATGAATAGCACTGCAATAAACATAGGGGAGCAGATATTTCTTTGTCATGCTGATTTATTTCCTTTGGATATCTAGTCCATACTAGAATTGCTTTGTTGTATTTTTAATATTTTGTAGAGCCTCTATCCTGTTCTCCATAACATTTGTACTAAATTACATTCTGAAATTTTTTAATTACATCTGTCCATGTTCCTTAAAGGGAATGTATTTTCTGCTGGCTTGACTGGGTTTGTCTTTTATACCCCTTAGTACCTAAACATATTCACTTCAAAATCTAAACTTCTTTTGACCAACTCCTCTTTTCTGGTTTTCAGTAAAATGCTTCAGTGTTTGTAGTTATTGTTTTTAATTTCTATACTTTCTTTTTTCTTCAGGATCAATGAGCTTATATACTTTTATTTTGATTATTATACCTTCTCAAAACCCAATTTACTTTAAGCTCCTTTGTTCATGAATATTGTGCCTATGTTGGATTCAATATTCCTAAACAGATCTACCTTGCATGTATTCTCTGAAGTAGGTAATACTTATTTTTAAAGTTATTTATAAAATATCACCGCTAACTTCAAAAGTTGCATTTCTTTCAAAAATTTTTTGTATAGAACTAGTAAACAATATGACCATTTGTTATTTGTAGATGTCCTATAGTTTTCAACAGCTCATTTTTAGCTGAAAAATCTTCTTTTCCTCCAGTGTCCTTGGACTCCTCCTTGTCCTGTTTATTCCCTGTCAGGCTGTCGCCATTTCTCAGCTTTAAACATCGCCTCACTTGCCACACTGAAGACACACTTTCTGAAAGTGTGCATGTGTGTAGAGTATATGTGTGGTGTGCTTTGGTGTCTGTAATGTGTCGTGTATGCACAGGTATGATGTGCAGATGTTCAGACGCCAAAGCCAGGGGAGAGTATAGGATGCCTTTCTCTTACTGCTCATCCACCTGTCTCTTTCCTTGAGGTGGGGTGTCTCTCTCATCCTAGAACTTCTGGCTGTCAGTGAATCCCAACAATTCTCTGGTTTCCATTTTCGTTCACCTACCCCAACATGGACTGATGTTACAGGCATGTGTGGAGTCCTAGTTTTTTAGCACAAACTCTTCAGAGTAGAATTTGGAAGTCCCCATCCTGAGGACCTCATGTGTAAGTGGCAAGCACTCTTAAATTTCTGTCCTATGTTCTTATTGCTGATAACACTTTTTTACACCAATAGTTAGTATGAGCTTTACCTGCTAGCTATTGGTGGTTTCTCTCTGCTTGGATCTATGGAGGTGAGACAGCTTTTTCTGCCATTGATGGTGTCCCCCCCCCCGACCCCAAGTTTGAATGCCTGAAATAAACCCTTTCCTCTGATAAGCTACTTCTGGTTGGATTTTTGACCCAGAAACAAGAAGTTGAATGAATCACCCTCTCTTCTCACTCTCTCTCCAATAAATCAATAAAAATCTTTTAAAAATATTTTATTTATTTATGAGAGAGACAGAGAGGGAGATAATGGGCATTCCAGGACCTCCTCCTACTATAAATGTGCCACTTTGAGCATCTAACTTTAAATGAGTGCTGAGGAATGGAACCAAAGTCATTAGGTATTACAAGCATATGCTTTTAACTACAGAGCAATCTCTCCAGCCCCAGGGTTTTCCTTTAAAAAAAAAAAAAAAAACATAAAAAGAACACAAACATTGGGATCTTACCATGGAAGACATGCTTTAATTACAAAGGAAATAAGAGATGGTTTATTCTGGAGCCAAATATGAGTGACCAAAACCTGGAAAAACAGATTTAGTGATTCCAAATTACTGTGTTCCAATGTGGTAACTGTTTCATAAGGTTCTTATACTAACAGAAGAAAGAAAAAAAAAGCCTTAAATCATGGCACTTTTCAAATACATTAATGGGAATATCAGGTTCGTGTTAGGTAAGTTACAGCAATGTGGAAAGAAATTTTTGCTATAGGTCTCAGATATTCTCTGATGACATTTTTACCCTTTGGGTACATAGGAACTAATGGTATTTTTGTATATTTCAAAGGCATATACCTAATAATCATAAGGATGAATGTTAGATTAAATAAAGAGTGGACAATGAAAGTCTGCAATGGAGCAAACATTGCCCCTGATACTTTGGCTCCAAGCCTGCAACACTCTAATTCTCCACTGTCATAAATTGAATCAGTCAAGCACCCTTGTAGAATTGTTAACGAATATGAGGCTTCGTCCTGGGAACTTTGGTTCACACCTTGATAACTTCATAGTTCATATTAAAATTGTACCTCAAAGGGTTTAAATATGTTAACTAACTACAAAAGGCTGATTGTGCCTTAAGTTTTCAGTTAGAAACTTCCTAAAGAGAATTGCCAGGTCTATCTGTTATGTTTTTATCTATTGCAACCTCTGTTATACAATGAAAAATTCAACACAGGTTTTGTGGGATATATTTTACTAATGCAGAATACACATAAATGCTATCACTAAAAAGAACATCACCTTCTCCATTAACTGCTACGGTTTAGTGGCTATTAGAAATTGTTACACCTTAGCTAAAGAACTTTTTGGACAATGTTTTAAACTCCTCTAAGTAGAACTCTTAGACAATGACAAATTGTTTTCATTAAGTGCACCACAAATTTAGATTTTGTTCAGGTCAATTTTACTTTTATATAGAGGAGACTTTATTTGCTGAAATGCATAAGAAGTAAATTATTAATGCTGATGAAAAGATAAACACAATACAGAACACATAAATATTATATATAATATTTCATAAAATAATTTTTAAAAACATATCTTAAGGGCTGGAGAAATGGCTTAGTGGTTAAGTGCTTGCCTGTGAAGCCTAAGGACCCTGGTTCAAGGCTCAATTCCCCAGGACCCACATAAGCCAGATGCACAAGGTGGTGCATGCATCTCGAGTTTGTTTGCAGTAGCTGAAGGCCCTGGTGTGCCCATTCTCTCTCCCTCTCTATCTGACTCTTTATCTCTCTGTCTGTTCCTCTCAAATAAATTTTAAAAAATTAAAAATAAATACATCTTACATATTTTAAGCATTTTCTTTCATTTGAGAACACAAATACCAAGAACTGCTTGCCTTTCCAGGATGTCATTTTGCAATACCTGTCACTATTTAACTTTCATTATAATATTACCATTCAGCCTTCAAGTATCAGAACTAAGACCACTATAAATGATCCATAGAAATTACCCTATTTAAACACAATTCAAGGTGGTAATAATATGTCAAAACAAATTTATGACTGCTAAAGTAAGCAGTAATCACACATATATAATTTATTTTGTTTTTCAAACATCCAAACAATAGTATAAATTAATAACTAATGACTATCACTGTGACAAAACTGAAATTAATTACCTTAAAAATGTTGAACTAAATATTAAAACTGTCAGAGGCAGACAAAATTCTCATAAACTATGACTAAATTCAGATGTGTTTTCTATTTGTCATGTTAAGTAGTTAGCATAATAACTCTCAGAACTCAGTGTTAATAAGAAGCTCTGAAGCACTGGTTAAAAAAATTAGATTCCTGGGCTGAAGAGATGGTGTAATGGTTAGGGTACTTGCCTACAAAGCCAAAGGACCCAGGTTCATTTTCCTAGTACCCATGTAAATCCAGATGCACAAGGTGGTGCATGCATCTGGAGTTTATTTGAAGTGGCTGGAAGCCCTGGTACACCCATTCTCTCTCTTTCTCTCCCTTCTCTCAAATAAATAAATAAAAAATATTTTTTTAAAAATACAGATTCCTAGGACTCCACTTAATGACTTTACTTCTAAAGACCTAATGTCAGATCTAGAAATCTGAATATTATCTCATGCCTCAGAAGAAATCTGTACATTTTGGGGGTCTATACCACATCATCATGGCTCACCATTTCTGAATATGTACTAATAGTACTTGCAAATCACTTGGGTCCAGTCTGAACAAGGCATGTCTATTCATACAATCTCTATTAGTCAAAATGTACATTAGAGCTTATCTCTAAGAATACATCATCAGTAACATCTGCAAAGTAGCATTAATTATAAGAAAGAGTTTTGATAAAAATACTTTATACTAGGCTGTTGATAATTCACAGATTTATTGATGTGTTAGTATGTTCCTGAAGTTATTTCTATGCTAACCAAAAGGAATGTATAATAATTTAATAAGGTAATCTCAGGCAGGCATCTCATTGACTTGTTAGAACTGGAGATAAAAAGTGGTAGAGAACATGATTCTTCCATTTCCTTGGTAGAGTGTGTGTGCATGTGCACAAGTTTGTGTGTGTGTGTGTGTGTGTGTGTGTGTGTGTGTGTACACTCTACTATGTCCAGTAACAGCTCAGAGTTTGACTTTGTGCAATGCTGGGCACCAGTCCCAGTTACAGATCCTAGCTGAGGTTTCATATCTAGTGAATCATCTTTGAAAACTCAAGGGCAAAACCACATTGAAAGATGTGGGTTTGTAGGTTATATAAAAGGAGTCAGAAAAGGCATGATTGTGGATGCCAATAGAACACTGAAGCCTACAGCTTCAATTGCAAGCCAGAGATAAACACTTTTAACAGGCTCACACCAAAAGGTATCATTTTCACTCTATTTAAAACCAGAAGCAAGCTTTACTATTAAGATAGAACTTGCATGAGTAGAGCCTCAGAATTGTGACATGTGGTTGAATAGTTGCTATGAGGCATAAGGAAGACTCCTGTTGCTCCTTTTCTGTTAATTTCTTTGGCAGTTTTTATTTTGTTGTGATTTTTTAAACATTAAAGACCTTAAATTGCCTGCTGACTTTAATCCATGTTGTAGATAAATACATAGTGTTTTCAATCTGTAAGTCTGTGATTGTCTACAGTTGTGTCCTGTAGTCTAAGCATATGAATAAATATTGCAGATCACTTGCTGTTGCATTTAGAGAACTGTTTAAATAGAAAAAAAGGCAATACAAGGAATAAAATTTATCAGGAACATATAAACAAAAGATAAAGAGAAGTAAGCATGGATAGTTTTATAAGAAGAGATAATTGTTAAGGACCATGTAACTTACTTACTCAACGATTGTTGGTTGTTGAAGTGAAAGTAAAGAAAATGATGCAAAACCTATTATCATGACCCACACTTATTAGTCCAGCACTCAAGAAGCTGAGGAAGGATTGTTGCAAGTTCAAAGCCAACATCAACTGCACTGCACAGTGTGTATGTGCATGTGTGTGTGTGCATGTGTGTGTTGGGGGGAGAGAACAATATAAAGATTGCATTTGGAGATATCAGCATTTATTGTTTCAGAGCAGAGTTATTCTAGTTGTGGCAATGTAAACAGGGTTTTAAAACAATGCATATCTTGAGGTAGTGATTTAGTGATGTAGGAATTTATACTAACTTGGAGAAAAGAGAGATATAGAGCTGAACAACTGAGTCACAAAATGGGAGAATGGATTTCATAGCAATGAATATAATGGGAGGTAAACGGTAGTGGAGATGAAAAAGAGAATCAAGGGCTGGAGAGATGGCTTAGCAGTTAAGCACTTGCCTGTGAAGCCTAACAACCCTGGTTCGAGTCTCTGTTCCCCAGGACCCACATTAGCCAGATGCACAAGGGGCGCTCGCGTATGGAGTTTGTTTGCAGTGGCTGGAAGCACTGGTGCGCCCCTTATCTCTCTTTCTTTGCCTCCTTCTCTCTGTCTGTTGCTCTCAAATAAATTAATTAATTAAAAAAATAAAAAAGAAAAAGAGAATCAACCTCCATCTCTTTTATCTTCCAGGAATTCTACACTCACGAGTTATGAGGAATCATTCTTACAGAATATGCAAGTGTGTCAGCTGAGAACAGAGATTAAAATATCTTGCAAAAATGGGGTTAAAATAAAAGGAACACTTTACCTTCCAGCTCATATTCCTGTTATCAACCAGAGAGTAATGGCTTACACATATTGAAGCATAATAATGCTGGCTTACATACTTATATACTTACATACTGAAACCTTGAAGGTACCAGGTCTTAAAAAAGAAAAAAAGATTATTAGAAGCCTGAATGAAGAAGGAAGATATGCATGCTGACTGCAATTCTATTTTTATTGGCCTGAAGATAAAAATCAGACTGCAATAGAGGAAGCAATAGGTTAGCCAGCTCTGTACATGCACTTTTAAGGCATTTTATAAAGGCATTGGCTGCTGTCTGAAAAAAAAAAAAATCAATGACATAAAATGGAGGGAAGGAGAGGCAGAGAGTGAAGGGGGATTAATGAAATGTAACATTTTGTAAAACAATAAACAGATCCAAAATATTTTAGGACTACTTCTCAGTATAGGTACAATATTAGCAAAATATCTATAAATTAATTTAATTCAAAATGTTGTATTTTTTAGTCATAATATAAAGATTTAAGTATCATTCATTCTGGAATTTTTCAAATACAATTTGTTTTAGTTGATTCTTGTTCCATCCTCATATCCTCAACTCCCTTCTCTGTCCATTCTCCATCCAATGTCCTTCTTTTTTTTTTTTTTTTTCCGAGGTAGGGCTTCACTCTAACTCAGGCTGTCCTGGAATTCACTATGTAGTCTCAGTGTAGCCTCGAACTCATTGCGATCATCCTACCTCTGCCTCCCGAGTGCTGGGGTTAAAGGTGTGTGCCACCACACCCAGCTTCCTTCCCCTTTCTGATATGTTTTCTTTTTAATTTGATTCATTATTGCCTTCATTTCCATAATTCCTGTTGATTCAGTTTTAACATTTCAATTTCCTTATTGAACTTTGTCCTCCATATTTTATGATTTTCCTCTAATTTAATCACTGTTTCATTGACTTTGAAGACTATCTTGTTTAGGTCTTATGTATACTTTTTATATGAACCATCTGCTTATTTGAGGTATCTACATACTTGTTAAGTGTTTTTAGAAGTAGATCTCTAAGCGTTTCCTCTGACATTTTAGCAATTTCATTGTTCCAGGTTCCAGCTACCATTATGTGGGTATTGAGAGGCTGTGAGCATCTTGAGTGGTTTGTTGTCTCAAACTTTGTGCTTTTTTTTTGTGTCTTGGGCATTTGTGTAAATGAAAGGCTTTCCCCCCTTTTACTTGTTGCATCTTTGTCCAGCTCTATTTGGTTATTTCTTTGTCTTGTGTAAGTTTTTCTAGTTTCACTAGAAGTGTATTTTTTCAAAAATTTGTTGAATTACACAGATATGTTGGTAGCTCTGGTTTTTGATACTGTACTGTTTCATTTCCTGTATGAAGTCTGTCATTAGGGTATTGGTTGAAGAGGGTGTGGTTTGTGGATTTCCTTTTTTGTTGTTGTTGTTGGTTTTTTGAGGTAGGGTCTCACTCTAGCTCACCTGGAAGTCACTACATAGTCTCAGGATGCCTCGAACTCATGGCAATACTCCTTCTTCTGCCTCCTGAGGGCTGGGATTAAAGGTGTGTGCCACTATGCCCAGCGTGGATTTCCTTTTTTTAAGTGCAAAGTGTAGCAGTATTTGAGTAGTGAAGTAAGAAATGGATGGAAGAAAGGGAGGTAAGATAAAGTTTGGGTAAAGAGATAAGTATACGAGTCCAAGGCACGAAAGGAAAAGTAGAGACAATTATAGCTATAGAAATGTAGAAAAGTAGATTTTTGAAAATGCAGAATCATGAAAGATAGTCATGAAGGTTGATTTTGTTGTAATAGAGGTTTAAAATATGGTAGGCAGCTTAACAATTACTGCATAAAATTTCAACTATTAATACCAATATGCAATTAGAGTGTCTAGACTACAAGGGCACTGGCATCCATAAATAGAACAACATCAATAATAAAAGAAAACAGAAGAGCTGCAAAAGCAAAAACAGTAAACTGGAAAACAAAGTGAGAAAGTAAGAAGAAAAAAAAAAGGAGAAAAATTAACAAATGACAGAATAACAAAGTCCAAAACAAATATAATAAAACAAAACAAAACAAATATCACAATGGATGTGGGTGAAATAATGGTCATGTGTACATGAATGCATGTCCTTTTTTCCTCCCTTCAAGTTGCAGTTTGTAATAGCACTTCCACATATTAACCACATTAAGTCTGTGTGGGGATGGGTCTTTCAGGAACAATATAGCTCTGTAGTAAACTTGCTAGTTCTGTCTCTGTTCTGGGCTACCTGCCCCCTATGCCAGATGCAATCTTGCCTCCTGTGGGTATGAGACTAAATCTCCCACAGACAGGGCATTTTGTGGACTGGAGGAATGTGGAAGTCTTGCCAACCTCAGAGCCTCATTATGTTAGGGAGGAGCTAAACTCTCCTGAAATTTCAGGGATATAGTATCTGCCTGTGGTTAGCAGAGATCAGCTCATGGTTTGCAACACTAGGTGTAGGCTCCAAGTGAGTGCTTTCCCCCTGCCTGGTATTTACCAGCGTCCTGTTCTCCAAGCCACTTGAGCCTCTTCCTGGTAACCCATGCAGACCACTAATGAGGATAATGTGGTGGGAAGGCTACAGCTTTGCAGGTGACAGGAAGCAGTTGGGGCTTCCTGGGATTGAGGGAGTGGTTTACTAGGGACCACAGATCTGGGATCTGGAGCATCACCAAAGTCATTCATGCAGAATCCTCTGAAGGAAGCATTCAGGACACCTTTACTCACATTTTTGTAATTCTCTTGGGCATCTGGAACTTGCCTCTTTGCTATTGGGAAACTCGGGAGTCGCCATTCAGCCACAGGTGATTATTTAAGTTTATAAATGAACTCAAATATGACATTCAGCCTCTAATCACTATACCTACATTTTAAATCCCTAATAGACACACTAAGTTAGATAGGACACATACAAAACATTTCTGAAATTTCAGAACTTCTGTTGGGTACCACTGTCCTACTATCTTTATGATCTAGTCAATTCAGTTATTTCCATGACAAAGACATTTATACCATTAATTTGTAATATGTACATATATGCATATTTTCATATATAATAAAATTATAGAAATATAAATAGGGAAATACAGTAGCAAATTCAAAATTTAATAAATAATTTAATAAAGGAATATAATAACAAATTTGACTACAGTCTGGAATGAATTATTTGCAGCAAGCTTAGGCGACGTTTTAAGGTGCACATTAACTGTTTTAGTACGTGTGCAACAGAGGACAAAGAGGAATTGAAGAACTAAGCACAGACATAAGTCAACTTTCAATTTTACTCCTCCAGAGCTCAGATAATTATTTTTCTACAGATAGGACATAAATGTTCCTGGAGAATATGATAAATCTAATATTATGAAGTGTCAATTTGGGCAAAAGAAAGAAATGGACAGAACGAACACAGGAAACATGATTCTATCCAAAAGTGAAATGCAAAAAATAATCTCTGTTGCAAAATAATATTGATTCACCATGCCCTGTGACTATATGGCCTTATGTCCAGGTCACTCCTTACCACACCCTGGATAAAGGAGACCCTGAGCCTGCCCACTGTTGGCAGCACCCCAGGGCCAGCAGGCCCTGTGCCTGCACCACCAATGGCCACTGCTGATAGGAGACTGTGCCTGTGCCACTTTCATTACTGGGGTCCAGCAGGCTCTGCACCCAATGCCAACATTCATTAGGCACATTGCTTAAGAGGCCTGTGCCTGTGTCACTTTTCCTTGTGCTGAGTCAATTTTCACTGCACACTCTGAACAAATACAACCCAAGACTTACAGGCCCTGAGGTGGATGCTTGCTGGAGGATGTGTGCTTCTGGGGGACAACTTTGGAGTGTTATAGCCAGCTCCCTTTGCCAATAATCCAGCAATCTCTTGCTGATGAGTTAACCCAGGCCCAGAAAAGTGAAAATTGATAAAGAATAGGAGATAGAAGATGGCAGTATAGGTACCATGCCAAAGCAGCCTAGGGGGTAAAAAGATCAAAAAAGCTCAGCAAAATATATACTTTTACTAAAAAGCAAGGGGTATAGGAAATTGAAATGGCAGTGGAGAAGTAGAACAGATCAAGAGTGTCCAGAGCCTGCACAGGATGGCAAAAGCATCCCTGGCAGGTCTGCCGACTGTGGCAGCAGAACACCAGAAAGCCGTCAGGCTCGGCTAGAGCCATAGGAAAAGCCAGATACTGGGAGCTTCCACTCACACTGGAGCTATCCACAAACTCTAGGAACGTGAAGGGAAAGTGGCAGTGAACAACAGAGGAGCAGATTGCAAGGTAGAAGAACACATGGAACAGCAAGAGAACTAGAGCAGCTGCGGCTCCATACCCTCCCCCACCACCTGTGCCCAGCTCAAGTGAACAAAGCAGCGGTCCCGGGACCCAGCCATGCCAACTTGAGCTGACAGCAGGACCCAAGCAGGAGCAGAGTCTGGCAGCAACATCAGCAGCTCCAGCACCAGCAACAGTGGCCCCAGCCGTGGTGGATCCAGTAGCGGCAGCAGTGGCAAATCCAGCAGCAGCAGCTTCAGCAGCAGCAGCAGCGGCTCCAGCAGTGGCAGATGCAGCAGCAGCAGTAGTAGCGGTTCCAGCAGTGGGGGTGCCAATCTGCAGGGCCACAGTTGTCAGGCTCGGTTTGCCTCTCAGGAAAAGCCAGCGCCCAGCTCCAGAAATCAGATCAGCAGCCCAAAGACCCATCCAACAACTTAACTAAGACCAAAAATCATCCAAAAAGGTAAATGGGATTGCACAAAGGAAGGGTCTCACTTGGCCACAAGCTGACTTGGATCCCTCAACAGACCATAAATTTTAACCTCTTTTTTTTGTTTTTTTTTTTAATTTTTATTAACATTTTCCATGATTATAAAATATATCCCATGGTAATTCCCTCCCTCCCCACCCCCACACTTTCCCGTTTGAAATTCCATTCTCCATCATATTACCTCCCCATTACAATCATTGTAATTACATATACAATATCAACCTATTAAGTAGCCTCCTCCCTTCCTTTCTCCACCCTTTATGTCTCCTTTTCAACTTACTGGCCTCTGCTACTAAGTATTTTCATTCTCACGCAGAAGCCCAGTCATCTGTAGCTAGGATCCACATATGAGAGAGAACATGTGGCGCTTGGCTTTCTGGGCCTGGGTTACCTGACTTAGTATAATCCTTTCCAGGTCCATCCATTTTTCTGCAAATTTCATAACTTCATTTTTCTTTACCGCTGAGTAGAACTCCATTGTATAAATGTACCACATCTTCATTATCCACTCATCTGTTGAGGGACATCTAGGCTGGTTCCATTTCCCAGCTATTATAAATTGAGCAGCAATAAACATGGTTGAGCATGTACTTCTAAGGAAATGAGATGAGTCCTTTGGATATATGCCTAGGAGCGCTATAGCTGGGTCATATGGTAGATCAATCTCTAGCTGCTTTAGGAACCTCCACACTGTTTTCCACAATGGCTGGACCAGATTGCATTCCCACCAGCAGTGCAGAAGGGTTCATTTTTTTCCACATCCCCGCCAACATTTATGATCATTTGTTTTCATGATGGTGGCCAATCTGACAGGAGTGAGATGGAATCTCAATGTAGTTTTAATCTGCATTTCCCTGATGACTAGTGACGTAGAACATTTTTTAAGATGCTTATATGCCATTCGTATTTCTTCCTTTGAGAACTCTCTATTTAGCTCCATAGCCCATTTTTTAATTGGCTTGTTTGATTCCTTATTATTTAACTTTTTGAGTTCTTTGTATATCCTAGATATTAATCCTCTATCAGATATATAGCTGGCGAAGATTTTTTCCCATTCTGTAGGTTGCCTCTTTGCTTTTTTCACTGTGTCCTTTGGCGGTGCAAAATCTTTGTAATTTCATTAGGTCCCAGTGGTTAATCTGTGGTTTTATTGCCTGAGCAATTGGGGTTGTATTCAGAAAGTCTTTGCCAAGACCAATATGTTGAAGGGTTTCCACTACTTTTTCCTCTAGCAGTTTCAAAGTTTCTGGTCTGATGTTAAGGTCTTTAATCCATTTGGACTTAATTCTTGTGCATGGCGAGAGAGAAGAATCTATTTTCATCCTTCTGCAGATATATATCCAGTTTTCAAAACACCATTTGCTGAAGAGGCTGTCTCTTCTCCAATGAGTATTTTTGGCATTTTTATCGAATATCAGGTGACTATAGCTACCTGGACTTACATTTGGGTCCTCTATTCTGTTCCACTGATCTACATGTCTGTTTTTGTGCCACTACCATGCTGTTTTTGTTACTATGGCTCTGTAGTATAGGGTAAAATCAGGTATGGTGATACCACCAGCCTCTTTTTTGTTGCTCAGTATTATTTTAGATATTCGAGGTTTTTTGTGATTCCAAATGAAGTTTTGGATTGTTTTTTCTATTTCCATGAAGAAAGCCTTTGGAATTTTGATAGGGATTGCATTAAATGTGTAGATTGCTTTAGGTAAGATTGCCATTTTCACAATATTGATTCTTCCAATCCAGGAACAAGGGATGTTTCTCCATTTTCTAGTGGCTTCTGCAATTTCTCACTTGAGTGTTTTAAAGTTCTCATTGTATAGATTCTTTACTTCCTTGGTTAGGTTTATTCCAAGGTATTTTATTTTTTGTTGATGCAATTGTGAATGGGAGTGATTCTCTGATTTCATCCTCTGTGTGTTTGTTGTTAGCATATATGAAGGCTACTGATTTCTGTGTATTTATTTTGTATCCTGCTACATTGCTGTAGGTTTTAATCAGCTCTAACAGCTTGCTAGTAGACTCTTTAGGGTCCTTTATGTATAGAATCATGTCATCTGCAAATAATGATAACTTGATTTCTTCCTTTCCAATTTGTATCCCTTTTATGTGTGTCTCTTGCCTTAGTGCTATGGCTAAGACTGCCAAAACTATATTAAATAAAAGTGGGGACAGTGGACACCCTTGTCTTGTTCCTGATTTTAGTGGAAAAGCTTCCAGTTTTTCCCCATTTAGTAATATGTTGGCTGTAGGCTTGTCATAAATAGCCTTTATTATATTGAGATATGTTCCTTCTATTCCCAGTCTCTGTAGGACTTTTATCATGAAAGGATGTTGGATTTTGTCAAATGCTTTCTCTGCATCTAATGAGATGATCATGTGATTTTTGTCCTTCAACCCGTTTATGTAATGTATTACATTTATAGATTTGAGTATGTTGAACCATCCCTGCATCTCTGGGATAAAGCCTACTTGGTCAGGGTGAATGATCTTTTTGATATACTCTTGTATTCTGTTTGCCAATATTTTGTTGAGAATTTTTGCATCTATGTTCATGAGGGAGATTGGTCTGTAATTTTCTTTTTTGTTCTATCTTTGCCTGGTTTTGGTATCAGGGTGATGCTGGCCTCATAGAAGGAGTTTGGTAGAATTCCTTCTTTTTCTATTTCCTGGAAAAGCTTAAGAAGCAATGGTGTTAGCTCTTCCTTAAAAGTCTGGTAAAATTCAGCAGTGAATCCATCCGGGCCTGGGCTTTTTTTAGTTGGGAGATTATTTATAACTGTTCGGATCTCCATGTTTGTTATAGGTCTATTTAAGTGATTAATCTCATTTTGATTTAATTTAGGTAGGTCATATAGATCAAGGAAATCATCCATTTCTTTCAGATTTTCATACTTTGTGGAGTATATGCTTTTATAGTATGTCCCTATGATTTTTTGAATTTCTCTGGAATCTGTTGTGATGTTACCTTTTCATCTCTGATTTTATTAATTTGTGTCTCTTCTCTCTTTCTTTTGGTCAGATTTGCTAAGGGTGTATCAATCTTGTTTATCCTTTCAAAGAACCAACTCTTTGTTTCATTAATTTTTTGGATTGTTCTTTTTCTTTCTATGTCATTAATTTCTGCCCTAATCTTTATTATTTCTTCCCGTCTACTAATTTTTGGTTTGCCTTGTTCTTCTTTTTCCAAGGCTTTAAGGCGAAGCATTAGGTCGTTTACTTGCGACCTTTCTAATTTCTTAATATAGGCACTTAAGGCTATAAATTTACCTCTTAGAACTGCCTTCATTGTGTCCCAGAGATTTTGGTATGTTGTGTTCTCATTATCATTTGACTCTATAAATTTTTTGATTTCCTTTTTGATTTCTTCATTGACCCACTCATCGTTTAGTAGTGTATTGTTTAGTTTCCATGATTTTGTGTATGCTCTATAGCCTTTCTTGCTACTGATTTGTAGTTTAATTCCATTGTTGTCAGACAGAATGCAAGGAATTATTTCAATTTTCCTGAATTTGTTAAGATTTGCTTTGTGTCCTAATATATGGTCTATTTTAGAGAATGTTCCATGTGCTGCTGAAAAGAATGTATATTCTGCAGCCTTTGGATGAAATGTCCTGTATATATCTGTTAGGTCCATTCCTTCTATGACCTCATTTAGTCCAGATGCCTCTCTGTTTATTCTTTCCCTGGATGACCTGTCAATTGATGAGAGTAGGGTGTTAAAGTCACCCACCACCACTGTGTTTGGTGTTATCTGTAACCTTAGTTCTAATAGTGTTTGTTTGACGAATTTGGGAGCCCCCATGTTAGGTGCATATATGTTTAGGATTGTAATGTCCTCCTGTTGGAGTGTGCCCTTAATCAATATAAAGTGACCTTCCTTATCTTTCTTGACTAACGTCGGACTAAAGTCTACCCTGTCTGATATTAGGATAGCGACCCCTGCTTGTTTTCTAGGCCCATTTGCTTGAAACACCGTCTTCCAACCTTTCACCCTAAGATAATGTCTATCCTTTGTAGAAAGGTGAGTTTCTTGGAGACAACAAATTGTAGGATCCTGCTTTTTAACCCAGTCTGCAAATCTATGTCTTTTCGTTGGGGTATTGAGACCGTTGATATTAAGAGATATTATTGAAAGGTGTGCATTTGCCATTTTTGTGTATGTGTGTATGTGTGTTACTGGTTCTACCTGTGCTCTCTTCTGTTAACTGGTATTTGAGTATAGCTTGTTTTTTCTAGGTTCCTTATATGTGTGCTTTTCCTTTTGTTCAGCATGGAGGATTCTATCAAGTATTTTCTGTAGAGCTGGTTTTGTCTTCAAATACTCCTTTAACCTGCTTTTGTCATGGAATGTCTTTATTTCTCCATCTATTTGAATGGATAACTTTGCAGGATAAAGTAACCTTGGTTGACAGTTGTTATCTTTCAGAACTTGGAATATATCACTCCAAGCCCTTCTGGCTTTAAAAGTTTGTGTTGAATAATCTGCTGTAATCCTGATGGGCTTGCTTTTGTAGGTAACTTGATTTTTCTCTCTAACTGCTTTAAATATTTTTTCTTTGGTTTGTGTGTTTTGAAGTTTGATTATAATATGGTGAGGAGAGGTTCTTTCTGGGTTTTGTCTCGCTGGGGTTCTAAAGGCTTCCTGTATCTGTATTGGCACCTCTTTCCCAATTTGGGGGAAATTTTCCTCTATGATTTTGTTGAAGATGCCTACTATGCCTCTGGAGTGGAGTTCTTCTCCTTCTACTACCCCCTGAATTCTTATATTGGATCTTTTCATAGTGTCCCGAATATCTTGAAATTCCCACTCATACTTTTCTATAAGTTTGTCTTTCTCTTTGTTGGACTGCATTAGGTCTGCCACCTGGTCTTCTAGCTTAGATATTCTGTCCTCTCCCTCATCCATCCTACTGGTGAGATTTTCTACAGAGTTTTTTATTTCATTAACTGTGTTCTTCATTGCTAGTAATTCTGACTGGTTTTTCTTTATTATTTCTATTTCCCTATTTATGTCTTGTATTGCCTTCTTTATTTCATTAAATTGGTGTCCTGCCTCTTCTTTGATTCCTTTGATTTCCTCTTTGATTTCCTCTTTGATTTCTTCTTTGATTGTTTTCATGTGTTCTTTGACCTCTTTGAACATATTTATAATTATTCTTTTGAACTCTTTCTCAGGCATTTCCTCTAACTCTTTCTCACTGGAGGACATTTCTGATGCATTAATATTTTTAGGTGGATTTATATCGTCTTGCTTTTTAGTGTTTCTTGTGTTATAATGTATATATTTTTGCATCTTGGATTAAGTTAATGCTTGGATTTTCTAGCTAGCTGTGTATTCTTAGCTGTATCAATTGATTTGATGTAATATATTTTCAGGGTAGGACCTTAAGGTATTAGGTGTGGCTCTTAAGACTCTCAGAGTATCTACAAAGATGTTCTTAGGGGTTGAGTTTCCCTGCTTTAGGAGTATTCAAGCAGGCTGAGTGGAATAAAATACAGGTAGATTCTAAAATTTAACTAAACACTGTACACATTCAATCAAAAACAGCCCCGAGTATGTATGCAAGAGTAGTTATTATAATGACCAGATCCTCTATCAACAAAGAGGTTTAGATTTCTGGTCTGTTGAGGGATCCAAGTCAGCTTGTGACCAAGTGAGACCCTTCCCTGGTGCAATCCCAGTTACCTTGGGTGAATTTGGTCTCAGTCAAGTTGCTGCCTGGGTCGTCGGGCTGCTGTTCTGATTTCTGGAGCTGGGCACTTGCTTTTCATACGGGGCAAACCGAGTCGCTGCTGCTGCCTCTGCTGCTGCCGTAGCTGCCACCACCGGAGCCACCACCGCTGCTGAAGCTGCCGCTGCCGTGTCCACCGCCGCTGCTCCCCTGAAGCCGCTGCTGCAGGATCTGCCGCCACTGCCGCTCCTGGGTACGCTGCTGCTGGGGCCACTGGTACCGGTGCTGGAGCCGCTGAAGTTGCTGTCGAACTCTGCTCCTGCTTGGGTCCCGTTGTCAGCCCAAGTTGGCGTGGCCAGGTCCCGGGCCGCTGCTGTGTTCGCTGGAGCTGGGTTCAGGCATTGGGGGAGGGGAGGGAGCCGCGGCTGCTCTGGATCTCTCACTGCTCCACGTGTTCTTCTACCTCGCGGTCTTCTCCTCCGCTGCTCGCTGCCGCTCTCCCCTCACATTTCCCGAGTTGCGGAGAGCGCGGTGTGAGGGGAAAATCCCGCACCTGGCTTTTCCTGCGGCTCGAGCCGAAAGTCTGGCGGCTTTCTGCTGCGCTGCGGCTGCGGCGGTTGGCCGAGCTGCCGGAGCCGCTTTTCTGCCTGTGCAGGCTCTGGATGCTCTATAACTCTTCTACTTCTCCGCTGCTGCCTCAATTTCCTATACACCTCACTTTTTAGTAAAAGTGTGTATTTTGCTGAGTTTTTTTGGTCTTTTTCCCCCCTATGCTGCTTTGGCGTGGTACCTACGCCGCCATCTTAACCGGAAGTCCTTAACCTCTTTTTTGATAGAGGGTCTGGTTGTTATAATAACTATTCTTGCATAAAAACTCAGTGCTATTATTGATTGAATGTGTACAGTGTTTAGTTAAATTTTAGAATCTACCTGTATTTTATTCCACTCAGCCTACTTGAATGCTCCCATAGCAGGCAAACTCAACCCCCGGAACACCTTTGTAGATATTTTGAGAGTCTTAAGAGCCACACCTAACACCTTAAGCTCCTACCCTGAAGATATATAACACCAAATCAACTGATACAGCTAAGAATACTCAGATAGCTAGAAAATCCAAGCATTAACTTAATCCAAGATGCAAAAATATATACATTATAACACAAGAAACACTAAAAAGCAAGACAGTATAAATCTACCTAAAAGTATTAATGCATCAGAAATGACCTCCAATGAGAACGTTTTAGAGGAAATGCCTGAGAAAGATTTCAAAAGAATGATTGTAAATATGTTCAAAGAAGTCAAACCACAAATCAAAGGAATCAAAGAAGAAATCAAAGAGGAAATCAAAGGAATGAAAGATGAAATTAAAGAAGATACAGGACACCAATTTCATAAAATAATAAAGGCAATACAAGACATAAATAAGGAAATAGAAATAATAAAGATAAACCAGGGAGAATTACTAGCAATGAAGAACACAGTTAATGAAATAAAAAACTCTGTAGAAAATCTCACCAGTAGAATGGATAAAGGAGAGGACAGAATATCTAAGCTCAGAAGACCAGGTGGCAGATCTAATACAGTCCAACAAAGAGAAAGACAAACTAATAGAAAAGTATGAAGGAATTTCAAGATATTCGGGACACTATGAAAAGAACAAATATAAGAATTCAGGGCTTAGTAGATGGAGAAGAATTCCACTCCAAAGACATAGTAGGCATCTTCAACAAAATCATAGAAGAAAACTTCCCCCAAATTGGGAAAGAGGTGCCAATGCAGATACAGGAAACCTTTAGAACACCAGCCAGACAAAACCTGGAAAGAACCTCTCCTCGCCATATTATAATCAAACTACCAAACACACAAACCAATGAAAAAATATTAAAAGCAGTTAGAGAGAAAAATCAAGTTACCTACAAAGGCAAGCCCATCAGGATTACAGCAGATTATTCAACACAAACTTTAAAAGCCAGAAGGGCTTGGAGTGATATATTCCAAGTTCTGAAAGATAACAACTGTCAACCAAGTTTCCTTTATCCTGCAAAACTATCCATTCAAATAGACAGAGAAATAAGGACATTCCATGACAAAAGCAGCTTAAAGGAGTATTTGAAGACAAAATCAGCTCTACAGAAAACACTTGATAGACTCCTCCATGCTGAAGAAAAGGAAAAACACACATATAAGGAACCTGGAAAAAAACAGGCAATACTCAAATACTAGTTAACACAAGGGAGCAAAAGTAAATCTGGAACCAAAAAAAAAAAAAAAAAAAATGACAAACATAAATGCACATCTTTCAATAATATTTCTTAATATCAACAGCCTCAATGCCCCAACCAAAAGACATAGGTTTGCAGACTGGGTAAAAGCAGGATCCTACAATTTGTTGTCTCCAAGAAACTAACCTTTCTACAAAGGATAGACAGTATCTTGGCTGAAGGGTTGGAAGACGGTGTTTCAAGCAAATGGGCCTAGAAAACAAGCAGTGTGCTGGTCTCCAAGGGTGGGGCCAGGTAGTGCCGAGGGAAGGACCAGGCCTGCTGGTTCCTCCCTAGGGGTTGAGGGCCCACCGGAGAAAAACCACACTGAGCTGGGAGTCTTTTCGAAGCAGGAATTCACTTTATTGTTACAGGTGGGTGTTTATATAATGTTGAGAACAAAGGCAGAGACTTTAGGGTGGTGTGAAATGTAAGGGCCAATAGCATACCGCGACCTCTGAGATGACTGGTTTTAAGAGCACAGGAGCGGGGAACTCTAACTTCCTGTGCAGAAGTGGCATGCCAGAGGCCATTTGGCCCTCTGCTGAGTCATAGCTCAGCGGAACAGTTCCCCAAACTTTAGCTAGGCTCAGGAAGTTCCACTAGGCCTCACGTCTGGGCCTCTCTAGGCCCAACACAGGGCTTGCTATCCTAATATCTGAGAAGGTAGACTTCAGTCCAACGTTAGTCAAGAATGATAAGGAAAGTCACTTTATATTGATAAAGGGCACAGTCCAACAGAAGGACATCACAATCTTCAACATATATTCACCTAATACGGGAGCTCCCAAATTCATCAAACAAACACTATTAGAACTAGGGACACAGATAACACCAAACACAGTGGTGGTGCGTGACTTTAACACCCCACTCTCATCAATTGACAAGTCATCCCAGGAAAAAATAAACAGAGAGGCATCTGGACTGAATGAGGTCATAGAAGAAATTGACCTAACAGATATCTACAGGACATTTCATCCAAATGCTGAAGAATATACATTTTTTTCAGCAGCACATGGAACATTCTCTAAAATATACCATATATTAGGACACAAAGCAAATATTAACAAATTCAGGAAAATTGAAATAATTCCTTGCATTCTACCTTACCACAATGGAATTAAACTACAAATCAGTAGCAAGAAAGGCTATAGAGCATACACAAAATCATGGAAACTAAACAATACACTACTAAATGATGAATGGGTCAATGAAAAAATCAAGAAGGAAATCAAAAAATTTATAGAGTCAAACGATAATGAGAATACAACATACCAAAATCTCCGGGACACATTGAAGGCAGTTCTAAGAGGGAAATTTATAGCATTAAGTGCCTATGTTAAGAATTTCTATTAGAAATTAGAAAGTAAATGACCTAATGCTTCACCTTAAAGCCTTAGAAAAAGAAGAAGAAGGAAAACCAAAAATCAGTAGATGGGAAGAAATAATAAAGATTAGGGCAGAAATTAATGAAATAGAAACAAACAAACAACAACAAAAAAAAATCATCTAAAGAATTAATGAATCAGTGAGTTGGGCCTTTGAAAGGATAAACAAGATTGATAAACCCTTAGCAAATTTGACCAAAAGAAAGAGAGAAGAGACACAATTTAATAAAATCAGAGATGAAAAGGTAACATCACAACAGATTCCAGAGAAATTCAAAATATCATAGGGACATGCAATAAAAGTATATACTCCACAAGGTAGGAAAATCTGAAAGAAATGTATGATTCGCTTGATTTATATGACCTACCTAAATTAAATCAACACGAGATTAATCACTTAAACAGACCTATAACAAGCATGGAGATCCAAACAGTTACCAGTAATCTCTCAACTAAACAAAGCCCAGGCACCAGAAGGATTTACTGCTGAAGTTTACCACACTTTCAAGGAAGAGCTTACCCCATTGCTCCTTAAGCTTTTCCAGGAAACAGAAAAAGAAGGAATTCTACCAAACTCCTTCTATGAAGCCAGCATCACCCTGATACCAAAACCAGGCAAAGATAGAACAAAAAAAGAAAATTACAGACCAATCTCCCTCATGAACATAGATGCAAAAATTCTCAACAAAATATTGGCAAACAGAATACAAGAGTATATCAAAAAGATCATTCACCCTGACCAAGTAGGCTTTATCCCAGAGATGAAGGTATGGTTCAATATATACAAATCTATAAATGTAATACATTATATAAATGGGTTGCTGACAAAAAATCACATGATCATGTCATTAGATACAGAGAAAGCATTTTACAAAATCCAACAACCCTTCATGATAAAAGTCCTACAGAGACTGGGAATAGAAGGAACATATCTCAATATAAGAAAGGCTATCTATGACAAGCCTACAGCTAACATATTACTAAATGGGAAAAAACTGGAAGCTTTTCCACTAAAATCAGGAACAAGACAAGGATGTCCACTGTCCCCACTTTTATTTAATATAGTTTTGGCAGTCTTAGCCATAGCACTAAGGCAAGAGACACACATAAAAGGGACACATATTGGAAAGGAAGAGATCAAGTTATCATTATTTGCAGATGACATGATTCTATACATAAAGGACCCAAAAGACTCTACTAGCAAACTGTTAGAGCTGATAAACACCTACAGCCATGTAGCAGGATACAAAATAAATACATAGAAATCAGTAGCCTTCATATATGCTAACTACAAACACACAGAGGATGAAATCAGAGAATCACTCCCATTCATAATTGCATCAAAAAAAAAATAAAGTACCTTGGAATAAACCTAACCAAGGAAGTAAAGAATCTCCACAATGAGAACTTTAAAACACTCATGCAAGAAATTGCAGAAGCCACTAGAAAATGGAGAAACATCCCTTGTTCCTGGATTGGAAAAATCAATATTGTGAAAATGGCAATCTTACCAAAAGAAATCTACACATTTAATGCAATCCCCATCAAAATTGCAAAGGCATTCTTCACGGAAATAGAAAAAGACAATTCAAAAATTCATTTGGAAGTACAAAAATCCTTGAATATCTAAAATAATACTAAGCAACAAAAATGAGGCTGGTGGTATCACCATACATGATTTTAACCTATACTACAGAGCCATAGTAACAAAACAGTGTGGTACTGGCACAAAAACAGACATGTAGTTCAGTGGAACAGAATAGAGGACCCAGATGTAAGTCCAGGGAGCTATAGCCACCTGATATTCGATAAAAATGCCAAAAAGACTCATTGGTGGACAGACAGCCTCTTCAGCAAATGGTGTTGGTAAAACTGGATATATATCTGTAGAAGGATGAAAATAGATTCTTTTCTCTCTCCATGCACAAGAATTAAGACCAAATGGATTAAAGACCTTAACATCAAACCGGAAACTCTAAAACTGCTACAGGAAAAAGTAGGGGAAACCTTTCAACATATTGGTCTTGGCAAAGACTTTCTGAATATAACCCCAATTTCTCAGGCAATAAAAGCACAGATTAATCACTGGGACCTCATGAAATTACAAAGATTTTGCACTGCAAAGGATACAGTGAAAAAAGCAAAGAGGCAACCTACAGAATGGGAAAAAAATCTTTGCCAGCTGTATATCTGACAGAGGATTAATATGTAGGATATAAAAAGAATTCAAAAAGTTAAATAATAAGGAATCAAATAAGCCAATGAAAAAAATGGGCTATGGAGCTAAATAGAGCATTCTCAAAGGAAGAAATACAAATGGCATATAAGCATCTAAAAACATGTTCTACATCACTAGTCATCAGGGAAATGCAGATTAAAACTACATTGAGATTCCATCTCACTCCTATCAGATTGGCCACCATCATGAAAACAAATAATCATAAATGTTGGCGGGGATGTGGAAAAAGAGGAACCCTTCTACACTGCTGCTGGGAATGCAATCTGGTCCAGCCATTGTGGAAATCAATGTGGAGGTTCCTAAAACAGCTAAAGATTGATCTACCATATGACCCAGCTATAGCACTCCTAGGCATATATCCTAAGGATTCATCTCATTTCCTTAGAAGTACATGCTCAACCATGTTTATTGCTGCTCAATTTATAATAGTTGGGAAATGGAACCAGCCTAGATGTGCCTCAACTGATGAGTGGATATTGAAGATGTGGGACATTCATACAATGGAGTTCTATTCAGTGGTAAAGAAAAATGAAATTATGAAATTGAGAAACAATGGATGGACCTGGAAAGGATTATACTAAGTGAGGTAACCCAGGCCCAGAAAGCCAAGCGCCACATGTTCTCTCTCATATGTGGATCCTAGCTACAGATGATTGGGCTTCTGCATGAGAATGAAAATACTTAGTAGCAGAGGCCAGTAAGTTAAAAAGGAGATATAAAGGGAAGAAAAAGGAAGGGAAGAGGGTACTTAATATGTTGGTATTGTATATGTGTAAGTAGAATGATTGAGATGGGGAGGTAATATGACGGAGAATGGAATTTCAAAGGGGAAAGTATGGGGGGAGGTATTACCATGGGATATTTTTTATAATCATGGAAAATGTTAATAAAAATAGTGAATAGAAGAAAAAATAAATAAATCTAAAATAAAAAGGAATAGGAGATAGAATTGGTCAGGCAGTTGAGGATCACAGGGTCCCCAAAGTGGACAGGGTTGTTTTTCTTTATTCCTTTTGGATGAAAACAGGAAATATCCTTGAGCCCAGAAGAGTAATCTGTGGTTGTTTTGTCCTTTTCTCTTTCTCTCTTGGAAGATGATCCTCTTTCCTAGTAACTGGACTGTGTTCCTAGAAACTTCATTAACTTATGTTTTTTCTTTCCTAATGGAGTTTTTCTTCCCATAAAACCCTTAGAGTCACCAGTTGGGTTTTTCTTCCATTCTCTGTGGACCCCTCCTATTGTACAGGAGCTCTGCCTTCATGCTTTCTCTTGAGCTCTGCGGTAGTTTGAATGGATGTCCCCCAATAGATTCTGGAGTTTATTAAAACTTGTAAATCAGATCTTCAGCTGTCTGGATGGAGGAGGTGTCTCAGTGGGAGTCCAGGCCTAAGGTGTTACTAGGGGTGGATCTGAATTCCAGCCTAAAGGTATACAGAGAGTCTGAGTTTTGCTGGGTTTCCTACTGTTTGGCTGCTGGTTTTTGCTCTTGCTTTTGATGGTGAGTTTTCTCTTTTTTATCATTGTGGAACTTCCCCTAGATCTGCAAGCCTGAAATAAACTGTGCAGTGTGGTACTGACTACAAAAAGCTATATAATAAAAACTTTCCAAACTTCACTGTTTATGGTCTGTGGGTTTCATTCATTGACTTGATCAAACAAGAACCTGAAAGCCACATACCAAGTGAAAGTTTTGTGTCACTGCAACTGTCTGGTACTCTAACTCATGAATTACAGCCCAACCAAGAGCCCAGGAAGTCCCTGACCCTTGCTGTCATTCTCAAAGAGGTCCCAATTTCCCATATCAAAATCACATCTTTTCTGGCATACATAGTTCCTAATTTTTAAATATTTGTATATTAGCCCAAAAAGAGAGATGAAAATTGAGTTTAGGATGTGAATAAAGATAAGTGGCTACAAGAGAGGAACAAGATGTGAAAGCAGAAAGGAAGCTCTAGTGGATGGAGGGACAAGAGGAGAGAGGGAGAGAGGAAAGAAAGAAGGGGAAAAAAATAAAACACTAGAAATACAACATAATGAAACCTAATTCTTTGTATTGTAATAAAAATTAATTAATTAAAATGTATGCTTGATTCATGAAAAGATGAATAAATGTAATAAATGAAAGAAAATCTAAAAGATAATAAAAACTTTTTGTTTCCATTTTACATCAGTGTTGGGGTAGGAGAAAGGCTGCCTCTACACATCTGAATAGAAGACTGAAGGAGAAACCAACCACTCATTGTTTTCTGTGCATGTTATGGATTCTAAAAGCACAGGTCTCACCTCATAGACAATAAAAGTTAGTTTATACTGGAACCTAATATAAGTGATCATAACCTGGGAACACAGGCTTAGGTTGCCCCAAATTCTAAATACAAATGTGGCAAGATTCATGAAGTTTTTATAGTTACATATCAGAAGAAAGTTATAAACCATGAAACTTTTCAAATACATTGGTAGAAACATCAGGTGGGCTATTCACAGCAAACAAAAGGAAATCTTTCTTTAGTTGATGACAGCCTTAGCTTTTAGGCTGATAGTTGCTAAGAGTTATGTACTTACGTTTCAAAAGATTTATTTAACAGCCAAAATATGGTAGATCAGGCACAGAGTTAGATGTTAATTGACCATCAGAGGGACGAATAGCCTAAGTTAATTTGGCTGTGGGCTTGCAACATTCCAACTTCTCAACATTGAAATTCTAATAAGTCGCTTATTCTTGATGTTTGTTCCAGGTACGTGCAGTTTCTTTCACAGAACTTTATTCCATAATGTACACAAGTCTGCAGTCAGCCATTGAATTCAATCATAGTTGGTCTAGAAATCCATCAGAACCTCATAGGTGGAGCAAATACCAGTTACTTCTGTTCCTCATTATAGTTATTTATTACTTTTAGAAAAAAAAATGTCAATATGAACTCATAAAACTAACTTCCAGAGAAAAGAAAGGTACATGATTGCATTCATTTGATGCTAATATCAGAGAGATTTAACAGGATAATGTGAATTCTACTACTATTGTTTAATAGTGAAACACTACTAAGAAAGAAAAAAAAAAAAAAAGCTATACCAGAACAAAACATTCCAAGAATTTAATAGTAATTGCTGAAATAAAATGATCACATATGAAGTGATACTTGGCAGTACAAAATGAAACATCAAAGTTCCCTGCCTGAACTTAGAATGAAAAGATACAAGTTGGGAACATATGAGTAAATTTAGTATTTATGGGATCCAGCATTAATTCACAGCATCCAACATCTGCCTGAGGAAATTTCATCAAACTGAAGGGAAGATGTAAGATAAAGTTCTCAAGACTTGAAAATTACTGAAAGAGTGCCTGCAGACAAGGGTAAATAACACATCCAGATACATTACTATGACATTTAAACTCCAACTATTAAGAAAAGACTAAAACATTTTAATTAGAACATTAAAAGAAGTGGAAGTGAAAGGAGAATACTAGGGGCTGCAAAGTATAAGCATGGATGGGGGATAGAGAGATAGGGAAAAGCAGACAGAGGGACAGTCACAAAGGTTAGTATATGTAAAGGAAAAGAACAAAAGTACAACAGTTAATAAATGCAAAGAAAGAAAAAAAATAACATAAAAAGTGGTCTACAGAAAAATAAAATTCAATTTAGCACACCACTGTCAGCACAGCTTGTTAGTTTTGAGAGAAAATTGCATTGAAATTAGAATTTTTTGATTGATTTTATATATATATATATATGTATATATATATATATATAAAATATATATATGTATATTATATATATATATATTCCTATAAAGTTTTATACAATGATAAGCATGTTTAGATTTAATGGATTTCACATAGTTTAGAAGATAATTTTTTAATATTTTAAAGAGGCAGAGAGAGAATGGGCATGCTAGGACCTCCAGCCACTACAAATGAATTCCAGATGCATGCACCTCCTTGTGCATCTGACTTACATGGGTCCTGGAGAGTCAAGCCAGGATGCTTTAGCTTTGCAGGCAAATGCCTTAACTTCTAATCCATCTCTCCAGCCCCTAGAAGATAGTTTTTTGTTTGTTTTAAATGAAAAAGTCATGTAAAACTAGCAGGCAATGATGAATAGGGATTCATAGTTGAATCCTGCTTCTAGAAAGATTCTTTTTAGTAAATATTTATATGACTATGGGTGACCTAAAAGCATGTTCAAAACTACTATTGGCCACTGAAACCTGAATGAATCTGTTTAAAATTTATAAATAAATAAAATATGTACAATAACTACCACTAATGCAGTAAGAGAGAGTGGGAAGTGAAAAGTTCAGGTCTGAGAGGTAGAAGAGCACAATGAGGTATCTCTTGGGCCCAATGATTTTTTTTTTTTTTAATGCTAGGGGAATGTTAATTGAATTTAGAATGCTAAGTGGGGGGAAGAGGTTTAGGAAATGAAGGGAAATTGAACTGTGAAGGAGAGGCCTCACATAGGATATGTGGGACATGTGAAGAGAAGGAATGAATATCCATAACTCAAGTTTTTGTGATTAGGTTATCTGGACCACCTATTGAACTCCTTTGAGAAAGTGGAGCTTAAAATGTTGTCTCCACTCAGGAGTACAGGTGGGCCAATAGGTCTTAGCTAGTGTCCATGATAGTGACTCAGGATTTGGGGGATCAGGAGGGTCAACCAAACTTATGAACCAAAAGTTTCAGTTCTTATCCTATTTTAGGAATTGATAAAATATTAACACAAGAAGGGTAAATTATGAACTATTGAGTATATTTAGAGATAAACCATAAATTTTGAGGTTCATATAAAGGAAATTGGGATCTAAACTAAGGCTGGAGCAGAGTCACAAGCATACACAAAATAGCATCTAGAGCTCATATAGAGTGATTTAGAAGAAATGTACACTTGTGTAAGAGGCAAAGCATAGTGCATGAGGTTTATTTAATAGAAACTGGGATCTAGAAAAAAGTTGAAGCAGAGTCACAAACACCAGAAGACAGGATCTAGAGGCTCATATAGAGAGATTCAGAAGAAACATGCACTCATGTGGCATGTACAGCATAGTTCATGAGCCTCCACATGAAGGAAAGTTAAGACAGTGGTGATGGCTTAAGGAAGAACAGCAGAGGAAGAGTACAAAGCAGAGACCAAGAAATTAAAATGAGAAATTGGTAGTAAAGTGAGTTACACCCATGATTACCCCCAGTTTAGAGAAATTACACATGAAGCAGGTCCAGAATTTAGAGGAAATACCCACGTGGTGGATCCAGAGTTTAGAAGAAATACACATATGGTAGTCTCAGAGACTGGAGAGAAATCACCCATGCAATCAACATGAAAAGGTACCCAAAATATAACACAGATAGAAGGCAAGAGCAGAAAATTACCCAGGCTGGGAAACTGGGCTGAGTAGGAAGAGCCATATTTACACATACCCAGAGATCACAGGGCAGAGAGAGAGGACTGAGAACAGCATGAAGAAACCTGTATAATCAAGTAAAAATGGATACTTCCCTCACACCCAAGTACATAAGGGGAAGATATGATTGGTTTACGGATTCAAAGGGCTGACCCCAAAGGTCAGCCCACTTAGGTCGTGTGCTAGACTATGGGCTGGGGGTTCTATATCTGTTGTAGATGAAACTGGATCAGACACAAGTTCCATTCCTGCCAAGGCCAACTGACATCTTCAGGTTATCTCCTTGGGCTCCTGTCCCTAACTAAAACTGCTTTAAAGAAGTTAGCTTTCCCCTGAGTCTCCTTCAATAGCAGATAGGGATTACACGGTCAGGACACAGCTGTTAGGAGATAGAACAGAGGGGCAACTTTCTTGAAATGTAATAGGAAAGATATTACAGGAAAATAAGATTTATAATAAAAATTTTCAAAATGAAAATAGTAGAAGTTTACATGGGGACCCTGAAAGCTTGCTGAGGAAATAGGCCCATTACTCTGCCTTCCTGATTGAGGGTCCCCTGGGTCCCCAACTCTTGGATTCCCTGCTATGGAAGGTTCATTTACAGACTAGTTAGGCCAGATCTTCCTGTGTCCCCTGCCAACCTCTCAATTCCCTGATACCAGTTGCCTTGCTACTCACTTGGGGAATGCCTGGACCCTGCAAGCTTGCTGAAGAAGCAGGACCCTTGCTCCACCTTCCTGATTGAATGACCTCTGAGTCCCCAACTCCCTGACCCAATGCTCCAGAGGGTGCACTATGGAGTGAGCAGGCCAGAGCTCCCAATTTGTTCCCCACCTCCCAGCTCCCTAGTCTCAGTGCTCCTGAGTTGCCTTGGGATGGCTTGGTCCCTGCTTAAGGACTGTTGAACAAAGCCTTTTGCCTGGTTTTCATGACTACCTGGTCTCTGGGTACCCAAATCTCTATAATCCTGAGGCAGGGGATGTACAGGCCACTGTAGAAACTGGCCTCTTGTCCTTGGCTCTCTAGCTTCCCAGCTACTGGTTCCCAGCCCCATCCCTGTGTGCTGAAGAGTGTTTACAAGTAGAATGAGTAGGCCAGAGATCCCATATCCCCACTTCCCAGTTCCCCAAGTATCTTTGATATATTTGCAATCTCCACAATCTGAGAATCTGCGGTTATAAATCCATTGTACATCAATCTGGTTCACATTTAAAGCAGAACACCCACTGAATATCTTACAAGGGCAAATACTTGTTTCCCCTCAATAAAATAAAACATTTACCCAAGATGGACAGACCACAATAAAAAACAAACCAAGGAAAGTAAAAAATAATTAATTAATTAATTAATTAATTAAAAATGGAGAGATCTCCCCAAAGGATGTCTAGCACCAAAATGGAAGCCTCCAGAGAAATCAACAGAAATTGAAGCACAAAATAAAAACACAACAAGCAATGTGACCAACAATCACATAAATGATGATTAGAAACATTGCTTAGAGCACTCAGCTTTGGGAAATAGACTTAACATAATTGAAGAAAATCATAGAAGCCTCAGAAGACAAATAAATTAATTGAAGGTGAGGAGTCAACAAACGGAAGATTTCAATAACCAGCTGATTAATCTTAATAAAGACTTAATCAAATGCAAGAACGAATTTCTAAAAGCATCAAAATAATCAAACCTTGAACTGAAATTGTACCTAAAAAAAGAGATGATTATGATTAAAAAAACACTAGAAAACAAAAATCAAATAGAGTTTTTAAAAACCTGTCTAGAAACTTTCAGTAACAGAGTTATTCGTGTGGAAGACAACTTCTGACCTAGAATACAAGACAGAAGAAATTGATTGGAAGTAAAAAAAAAAACTTTGTTGAGTCCAAAAAATCATGTGAACAGAATATAAGGGAACTGTGGGATACTCTAAAACAACAAAACATCTGGATCATGGTATACCAGAAGAGAGGAAGTCCAGGCCAGAAACAAAGAGAACATAGTCCACAAAATTTTTGAAGAAAATTTTCCCATTCTCTCAAAAGAGAGACCCATACAGATATAAGAAGCTCACAGAAAAACTGAGTTTATCAAAGAAAAAACTCTCTAAGGCACATCATAGTTAAAACTCTTGGCCAATTTTATCAAGAAACAAAAAAGAGAAGTCTCACATTAACAAAATCAGAAAAGAAAAAGGAGAGATAACAAAAGACATCAATGAAATTGGAAGAATAATCAGTATATACTTCTAAAACCTCTACTCCACAGAAGTGGATAATCTGGAAGAAATGAATGGCTTTCTAGCCACATACCACCTACCAAAACTGAACTCAGGGCAGATTAGTCTCCTAAACAAATTTATCACATACATGGAGATTTAAAATGTAATCAAAAGCTTCCCAAAAAGAAAAGTCCAGAGCCAGATGGCTTCTCAGCTGAATTCTATCAAACCATCACTGAAGAACTGAAACCAACTTTTCTCAAACAATATCACATAATTGGAAAGCAACTTCTATTCTGAGACCAACTTCTATTATGAAGCTAGCATCATCCTAATACCAAAACCAGACAGATACAAGTTAAGAAAACTTTAGGCCTATATGCCTGATGGATTTAGTTGCAAAGAAACTCAACAAAACCCTCACAAACCAAATTCAAAAACAAATAACAAGCATTATCAACCTTCATCAAGTAGGCTACATCCCAGGGATACAAGAATGGTTCAACATATGGAAATTGGTCAATGTAACACACCACATAAAAAAGTTTAATCAGAAAAACCACATGATATCATCAGTTGATGCAAAGGAGGTCTTTGACAAAATACAACACCCATCAAGTTACAAGAAGCTAACAGAACTCCAAACAGACTGAACCAAAGGAGAAATTCACCAGGACATATTATCAGTAAGGCTCCAAACATAAATAACAAAGAGAAAATGCTAAAAGCAGCTAGGGGAAAACAACACATTACATATAAAGGTAACCCCATGAGAATTACTGCAGACTTTTCAATGAAAACCCTGAATGCCAGAAGGGTCTGGAATGGAATACTGCAAAGTCTAAGATCTTAGGGCTTCCAACCCAAGCTACTCTACCCAGCAAAATTATCCCTCATAATAGATGATGAAAGAAAAACTTTCCACAATAAAACTAAGATTTACAATTATATAAATACAAAACCAAACCTACAGAGAGTACTTCAGGGAATTTTCCACACAGAAGAGTCAAATAAACAACCTAAAGTGCCTACTAGAAGCAGATCACAATAGCCAAACTCAGAGAAGGCACACACAAAAAAAGAAAAAATACAAAGTCCGGGCTGGAGAGATGGTTTAGTGGTTAAGCGCTTGCCTGTGAAGCCTAAGGACCCCGGTTCGAGGCTCGGTTCTCCAGGTCCCACGTTAGCCAGATGCACAAGGGGGCACACACATCTGGAGTTCGTTTGCAGTGGCTGGAAACCCTGGCGCGCCCATTCTCTCTCTCTCCCTCTATCTGTCTTTCTCCTTGTGTCTGTCGCTCTCAAATATATAAATAAAAAATTAAAAAAAAAATACAAAGTCCAAGAAAACACCAAACCACATAAACCACCAAAATATGGAAGGGATTAAATCAAACCTCAAAGTTACTACTCTAAATATTAATAGCCTTAATTCACCGATCAAGAAATATAAGCTAACAGGAAGGATCAGAAAATTAGATCTCTCAATCTGCTATCTTCAAGAAACCCACCTCACCACTAAAGACAGACAACTCCTTGGGGTGCAAGGGTGGAAAATTATATTCCAAGCAAACAGAAACAAGAAACAAGCAGGCATAGCTACACTAATATCAGATAAGATCAACTTCAAAACCAAAGTAATCAAAACAGACAAATAATGCCACTTCTTACTTATCAAGGGAACAATGCAACAAGCGGATATCACAATCATCAATCTTTATGCACCAAACAGAGTTCCACTACAATTCATAAAACAAAACCTACTTGACAACAAAATAGAAATAACTCCCAATACCATCATAGTCAGGGACTTCAGTACCCCACTATCAGCAATAGATAGATCATCCAAACAGAAAACTAACAGGGAAGTAAGAGAGCTCAACAAAACCATAGATCAATTAGACCTAATGGACATCTACAGAACATTCTACCCAAACTCCACAGATGACACATTATTCTCAGCAGCCTATGGAACCCTCTCTAAAATACATGATATACTGGGCCATAAAGCCTGCCTCCATATATTTAGGAAGATCAACCTAATTCCCTGCATGATATTATATTACAATGCTCTATTGCTAGAAATTAACAACAAAAGATGCACCAAGAATCCCATACGCTCCTGGAAACTGAACAAAATGCATTTAAACAACAAATGTGTAGTGGGTGAAATAAAAAATAAAATTGCAAAATTTATAGACTTGGAGTTGAATGCCAATGAGAGCAGACCATAAAAAAAAAAAAAAAAAAAAACTTATGGGACACAATGAAGGCAGTCCTTTGGGGAAAATTCGCAGCACTAAATGACTTCATAACAAAGACAGAAAGATCCCAAATTAATAACCTAACCATCCACCTAAAGGCATTGGGAAAACATAAGAATCCAAAAAAATAAAAATAAAAAGCTCCAGATGGAATAAGAACAGAAATTAATGAATTGTAAACTAAGAAAACAATTAAGAAAATTGATGAAACAAAGAGCTGGTTCTGACATTTTAAAGTAACAAAATAAGAAATGAAAACAGAGAAATCACAACAGACATAAGTGAAATTTGGAGAATCATCAGGATTTATTTCAAAAACCTCTACTCCATGAAATTGGATAATTTGGAGGAAATGGATGACTTCCTGAAAACGTACCACCTACCAAAGCTAAATTCAGATTAATCTCCGAAACCAACCTATCACACCCATTGAGATTGAAAAGGTAATCAAAAACCTTCCCCAAAAGAAGAGTCCAGGACCAGATGGCTTCTCAGATGAATTCTATCAAACCTTCATAGAAAAACTAAAACAAAACTTTCTCAAACTGTGCCACATAACCAGAGAACAGGGAAAGCTCCCTAGCTCCTTTTATGAAGCTAGTATCACCTTAATTCCAAAACTAGGCAGAGATGCCACAAGAAAAGAAAACTACAGGCCTATTTCCAAGAGGATCATAGATGTAAAGATACTGAACAAAATCCTCACAAGCCAAATTCAACAACACATCAATAACATTATCCACCATGATCAAACAGACTTCATCCCAGGAACGCAGGATTGGTTCAACATACAGAAATCTGTCAATGTAAAACACCACATAAATAAGCCTAAACACAAAATCCACATGATCAATTTGATAGATGTAGAAAAGGCCATTGACAAAATACAACATCTCTTCATGATAAAACATTGGAGAGCATGGAAGTTTTATATCTCAACATAATAAAGGCTCAGTATAAAGCTCTTATAACCCAAATAATACTTGTAGGAGAGACAGAAGGAATTCCCATTGATATCAGGAACAAGACAGGGGTGTCCACTCTCACATACTGGAAATACTAGCTCAAGCAATAAGACAGGAAAAAGAAATAAACGGGATACAAATTGGAAAGAAATAAATTAAGTTATCCCTATTTGCAAATGACAAGATTCTATGTATAAGTCACCCAAGAATCTCCATCTCAAAACTCTTTACAGTGATTAATACCTTCAGCAAAGTAGTAGGTTACAAAATCAATGCACAAATATCAATACTCTTCCTATATGCAAAAGACAAAGAAACAGAGAAAGAAATTAGCAACATTTTCCCATTTTCAATAGCAACAAAAATATAAAATAAAAAGCCTTAGGACAACATTAAACAAATATTTGAAAGACATAGCCAATGAAAACATAAAAACACTAAAGAAAGAAATTAAGGAGGACTTGAGAAAATAGAAAGACCCCCCATGCTTCTGGAAAGGCAGAATTAATATTGTATAAGTGGACATCTTACCAAAAGTAATATACAGATTTAAAGTGATACCAGTAAAAATCCTAACATTTTTCTCCACAGACATAGAACAAAATGATATCAAAATTCATATGGAATGGCAGAAGGCCACAGATACCCAAGCACATCCCCAACAAGAGAAACACCTCTGGAGGCATCATCATACCTGATCTAAAGCTATATTACAAAGCAATAGTAACAAAAACAACATGGTACTGGCATAAAAATAGGATTATAGATCAGTGGAACAGAATCAAGGACCCTGACTTTGGGTCAATAACTACAGCTACTTGATATTTGACAAAGGCCCTAATGATGTAAACTGGAAAAAAGATAGCATGATTGACAAATGATGCTAGACAAACTGGATAACCATATGCAGGAAAATGAAACTAGATCCATACATCTTGCCATGCACAAAAATCAAGTCCAGATAGATCAAAGACATCAATGTAAGACCGGAAACTCTGCTCCTACTGGATAAAAAAAAAAAAAAAATAGGAGCTGTACACAATATAGGAGTGGGAAAAGACTTCCTAAGCAAAACCCCAGTAGCTCAGGAAATTAGACAATCACTCAAGCATTGGGATCTCATGAAGCTTAAAAGGTTTTTTGTTTCATTTTGTTTTGTATCTTCACAGACAACCATACAATAAGCAGAGCCAATAGATTTCTCACTTATTGGGAGAAAATTTTTTCCAGCTATACAACTGACAGAGGCCTAATTTCTATAATCTACAAAAAACTCAAAAACCTAAACAATAAAAAGTCAAACAACCCACTCACAAAATGGGGCAGAGAACTGAACAGAGAGTTCTCAGAGCAAGAAATACAAATAGCAAACTCATACTTAAGAAAATGTTCAACATCTCTAATTATCAGGGAAATGCAAATTAAAACAACTGTGACATTCCATCTTACCCCGGTAAGGATAGCACACATTATAAAAATCAAATGAAAAAAAAAATGCTGGCAAGGATGCAGAGAAATAGGAACCCTCATTCACTGTTGGTGGGAATGTAAGATGATACAACCATTATGGAAAGAAATATGGAGACTCCTAAAAAGGTTGACTATAGAGTTACCAACAGACCCAGTTATTCCCTTATTGGGCACTTACCCTAAAAGCTCCAAGCCTCAGTTCAGAGAGATTTTCTCAACCATGTTCATAGCTGCTCAGTTCATTATAGCTAAGAACTAGAATCAACCTAGATGTCCATCATTAGATGAATGGATAACCAGATGTGGTATAGCTATACAATTGAATTCTACACAATAGTAAGGAAAAATGACACAATAAAATTTGAAGAAAAATTGTTGAACTTGGAACAGATCATTCCTAGCAAACTCTCCCAATCACAGAAAGACTATCATCCTATGGTCTCTCATCTGTGGCTCCTAACCTGAATCTGCCTGAGATGCTGACATACCTAATAGGCATCTTGAGGACTGGACAATAAGGAGAGTGAGGCAGGAGTGGAGGGTAAGTGAGGAGTGGGGACACACAAAGCTGGACCCAAATGGAAATGGTACCATAAAATCCTATATCCAGAAAGACAGACTAAAAGATTGAATCTTCACCAGGTCCTTAGAGGGAACACCTGAATCAAAGGGCCCTGGAGAGACTAATATTAATTTCTCTTTCTCCCCCCCCCTTCTTTCTTTCTCTTTTATAATACCTATTTTTTCCTTCTTTTCCCTTGGTGCTGGCCTATAATTCCCAGTACCAGGATGTGGTTAACATACACAATGAGCTATTGACCAGATAGACCCACAAGGTTTCCCAAAAGAAGACAGATTTTTGTCAGACCACTTGATTACCCACCAAAGGTTAATGGAATAAACTATGCTGACTTCACTCTCCATTGGAGAATGTTCTTTTTCAAAAGGTAGCAAGACCCAAGGAGGTTAAATACCCTTTGCACATCAACCAAGCCACAGCTGAAACCACAGAGGAATTGGGGAAATGAGCAATAGTGCTGCTTCCATGGTGAAGCTGAAAATCAGTACCAGGGTGAAGGACACAGACCCTGAGGATCCTCAACACTTACCAAAGCAGAGATCCAGAGGCTCCTAAGAGCTCATCACTACCACAGCTTAGGGAATTTTGTGGAAGAGGAGACAGAAAGATTGTAAGAGCCACAGAATGAGACATCATGCCCAAAGGCATTCCTTCCCCCCCCCCCAAAAAAAAAGAAAACTGACTGCTGCTGCCACAACATATAAATCACAACTCCATGGGGAACACCTGCAACTCCACTGAGGAAGGTCCCCAGCAGAATGAGGACAGGCATGAGGATAAAGGAAATATCAACACATGATATATCCATGCAAAATATGTTGTTAATAATAATAAATTAATTTTTAAAGAAAAAAAGAAGTTTACATGGACAATAACAAAATCTAGAATGGACTTAACATTTGAACAGTGTATGGCAAAGTAAATAAGAAACAAATTAAGAATCATTATGCTAGTAGAGATTGGATCTCTGTAGGTTTGGGAGGGAGCAAACTTTACTTTTAGTTTTGCTACTTTCTTCACTGTTTCAGTATCTTAATGAGTCCGTATGCTTGTTTTATAATTAAAGTATTAATTATTTACTGATTTTCACTAAAATATATTTTTACCTAATTTCTATTTTAAAATGGCTTTGACATTCTGTACTGTCCTGTTCATATAATTAAATTTTAACAAGTTTCAGAACCTAGCTAGCAGATATGTTGAGAACCTGTGATACTTTTGTACATGACTCAGGATGTTTCAATATGTAAATATCCATATTTAATTGAGCAAATATTCATGTAGAAGCTTATTTATTACTTATTTTCTTGATGTGCATCTACTAAAATATACTTTAAAGCAAAATTTTGCAATTTTTTCTACAAATATGTAGATAGTAATTTTAATCTTTGTAAGACCTAAGTAAAGTCTCTCTAGCAGATAATCATTATTGCTTCTGTGATGTACAAAGAGAAAAGAGCTACAAGCAAGACCTAAAGAATGACTATCAGATCATGTTTCCAATATATTTATTGTACAGTACAGACCTAAAAAATGATTATCCTGGCAAGTTTTCAATACATTTATTTTACAGTCCAGACCTAAAAAATTATTATCTTAGCAAGTTTTCAATACATTTATTATATAGTCAAGTGGTAGGCCACAAGAAGAACACATTAACTTGCGAACACCAAACACTGGCCCCTGTTTGCCCTCTTTCTTTCTTTCTATTTTTTTCTGTTGTTGTTGTTGATCTTTTTGAGATAGTCTCACTGTGTAGCTCAGGAGCTCAGGCTGGCCTCTAGCCTCAGTACCCACATGCTGGCATTATAGCCACCCACCAGCATGTCCTGCTTCATTGTTGCTTTACTTGATTTCTATTTCTGCATTTTTCCCTTGCAGTTTTAGTCTATTATAATATATATGTCAATATCAGATTGCTGAATGTATAAGTTATTTTCCCATTGCTGGGATGAAACTTAGGGAGGAAAGATTTTATTTCAGCTTGCAGTTTCAGATCACTGCCATAATGACAGGGAACACATGACAGCAGGAGCTAGTCACATTCAGTCCACAGTGAGGATAGTGAGAGCAATGAATGCTGATGCTCAGCCAGCTCTTTCCATTTTATACAGTCCAGGACCTCAGCCCTTGGAAATGGTGACCACCCCCCTCTCAGTTAAGGTAGGATTTCCCACCACCACAATGTAGCTAAGCAAGATCAAACCTCACAGCCATACCCAGAGGCTCACCTCATCCATAGAAATGCTCAATAGGTGATTTTGCATCCTGTCGAGTTGACAATCAATATAAACCAGCCACCAGGATGTGTTGTAGCAGACTTATATTTCTGATCTAAAACACTTGCCTTGGTCTTTTTTGCTAAATAGATATCACCTTCCTGGCTTTTTTTTTTTTTTTTTTTTTTTTGCCTCCTATGTAAGTATAATAGATTTATAGAAGGTTTCATGAGCTCAGTCCTCAATACTGATTAAAAACAGGAGGGTTTCACACACTGACCCCTGAGAGAATGCAAGCCACACTTTCATTTTGTCTATCTGAAAAATATACTTATGGTCAATTCTAATTTCCTGCTGCTTGTAGCCCAAGAATGAGGCTAAACACATTTTGAAGTATTAGAAGCAAAAGCTTATTGTATTAAGATAAAAATGATGTGCATGGCAATTCAATTGGGTCCCTGGAAGAATGACCTTAATTTCTATTCCGAATGCCCTGGTACTCTTTCAGATGTAGATGAGAGATAATGGACCTACCATGGATTTTGCCTGTCAGCCTAATAAAACCAGCAAGATGAGAGATAATGAAATTCCACATCCTCTTATTTCCATGTTTAGAGCTGAGGATTTTTTTCATTAGAGCATTGCTTCTGTCTTGTCTGGCAAACCAGCTTAAGCTATTTACAGAGAGACTATGATTATGATATGCTCAGGGAAAAGCTCACAGGAACTTAAGATGTATACAATGGAGCTAGAAAACTGAAACCTGAAATTTATACTGATGCACATTTTTTAAAATTTCAAATTATTTAAAATGTTTTAATTTTGAAAATAATCACACTAGAAAGTACACTATATAGTAGGCTCATTCTGTATTTATGAGAGCTAGCACAGATGTGTATATACAGTTTTATAATGCAGTTTTGGGCAGCTCTTTTGTTGCCACAGCAGAAGGACCTGCCCTTAGGTGCTAGATCATTCAGCTTTCACAGAAAGGAGACTGTGTTAATGGAACTCCACAAGCTTTGTGTGGCCTTATGGACATGTCTCAGTCTCCACCTAACCCTAGGCTCCAGGCTAGCAGAGTGTTACTACTGACTTCTAACAATTACTCTCTTCTAGGCTAGTTGCAAGTTTCCTCCCTGATTCTGAAGGATTTCCACCATGTTCTTATTGTAAGAGTGTAAAAGTGATTTTCTCTTTCATTGATGAGTAACAGGACATAGAAATTGGCTAGGCAGATGAGAGTAACAGCACCCCAAAGGTTAACAGCTTCTTTGTTTCAAGGCTAAAAGCAGGAAATATCCTTGTGCCTGTAAGGATGAGGGGAATCCAGTTCTTACCTCTTTTTCTCTAAAGGATGTTGCCAGACATAGGCAGGGCCCTGGGTTAGAGCAAGCCTAAGCTTTCTGACACAAAGGCCCCAGGCTATGGAGCGGTCACAGCAGACTGACCTGCTGGTCATACCTCAGGGACCAGAGCAGCAGGGGAGCTCCTCACCCAACTCTTGGGGGTTGCAGTGAGCCAGGATCCTTCCCTCATTCTTGGGGGTCACGGTGAGCCTGGACCCCCAGACAAAATCTTGTACCCTGAGATCAGCAGGAAGTAGGGCCTTTCCCTTTCCAAGCATGGGATATCTGGACATTCAGATAAGATTCAGGCTTTGCCCATAACTCTGTGACCTTTGGCCAGTTGCCTAGGAAACTCTTTATATGGTATCAGTCCCCTATACCCTATACCTTCTTCCTTCCATTTGCTTACATGCTGTAAAGTATGTCCCCATATGCTGATTAGACATCAGCAAGTAACCTTGTACATCCATCCCCTTAGGACCTCTTCCCACTCTGAACTGCTTATAAACCCATTTTCCTATTGATTGAACCAAGGTGTTCACAAAGACTGTCTCCCACAAATGATTCTTTCATTGTCTCACGCACCACGGTTGCCTGGAGGCCTTCAGGGAACCATAGCCCCAAGGATCCAGGGACAGATGTGATTAACACGAGTTCCTGGACACCTGATATGGGAACTGGACTGACCAGTTCATTGCCCCCTTTCAGTAAATTCTTGTACTTTTAAAAAACCAATCATAGTCAGAAGGCAGATTGCCCCTTGGAATGCCTCTTGCTATACAGAAGTGCTGCCTTCTTTTCTTCATTTACCCTTCTCTTATCCTCTAGAGTAAAATAACACCTCTCTAAGTCTCACCTTCTATGGTCTATGGATTTCATTCATGAAACTCATAAGACAAGAACCTTGAGGTCAATCAGTAGTTTTGTGTGACCATGAGCATCTGGCACCCTAATTCATGATTTAAAAGCCCAAGAAAGAGTCAATGAAGGCCCTATTGCTCTTAAAGACACCTCAAATTCTCATATCATCATTGTGATTATAGAAAGACTCATCTCTTTCTGATTTTGGCTAAGCAGAAGTAGATTGATGGATAATAGAAATATATTAAATATTGACATATGGACTTCTCATCAAACAGTCTATTTTAAAACCAACAGCTCCTTTATTTCTTTTACTTTTACTAGTAGTATAAAATAAAAATGAAGTGAAATAAGTACTATGACTTGAAGTTTAGCTAACTCCAACACAGTCTTATCCATGTAATAGCAAACAGACTCATATGGATTATTGCCCTCCAAAGCATAGACTTTACCTGGGGGAGAAGAAAGTTGCTTATAGCCAATAGACAGGCTCTATCCTTGCCTTCCCTGAAGCAAGTATGACCCTGCCACATGCATGGAATCCTCAGCTCATTTGCATAGAGGTGACATCTGCTGAATATGGTCACATGGACAAATAACTTGGCCAGTTCTTAGTCAGCCTGAAAACATATCTAAAGCTACAGCCCATTTTCTGAATACTACAATGATTCTTAGAGGTACCTGTTGGGATTTGTTGACATGGCCATCACTATATACTGAGGAGTGGTTAGAAATTAGAAGTTAAAATCCTCTGCCAATGAAAAGGACTCTTCATATAAGCAAAAAAAAATTTTAAAAAGGTATTAAACTAGTGTGGGACACACACCACAGGAAAGCATCTGAAGGATGGTGTTCCAACTTTTAAACAAGCAGATGCAAACTGTTGCACACAGGTTCTCAAGGTAATAGAAGCTAGTCCTTAGCAAGGGGTCTGGCAGAGCTGTTGGTTACACATAGTGAATCTTAAACTCAACTAGCAATTGGAGTAGGACTTAGTGTTTGTTAATTGTCTTTATCCAAAAGAATAATAAATTCTTCAGATCTCTATGAAAATAGGCAATTTGAAGCCATGTGCCTAAATTAAACTCCCATGAAGATAAATGGAGGAATATTATCTTTGTTGTGCCAAGACCCCTGGCTAGGAGTCAAGACCCCCGGTCACCCAGGAGTCACCCAGAGAACTGCCACAGAAACCAAGACACTCTAATGTAAAAGCAGCAGGTTTCTTTATTGCAAGACTAGGCCTGGGCTCCATCCACACAGTCCGGCACAGTGGTAATGAGGGAGAGAGCCCTAACCCTCACAGGGAAGTGATTTATAAGGGAAAAAGACCACTGAGGTTACATCATATTATGACTTTTAAAATGATTGGTTGTAAGAGGGTGCTCATGGGAACTTGAGAGAGGGCACGTGTGGGAACTCCAGCCTACTTATCTTAGGTCAGTAACTTGTTTGCAGAACCTATCTTTTGCAAGAGGCTGGGGCTTCCGTGGCTAGGTATCTCTGGAATGTCCTTGGGTGGAGGCTTCTCAGAAATGGAAGGGGGCCCTATAGCTAAACAAGCATGGATACAGAAGCAAAAATAGCACGTTAGTCAGCTAGTTCCTCATCTGAGTCAAAATGGCTGTCTGATTTAAAATGGCAGCACCACTGTCCAGCCACTAAGCGAGGTCACAGAAGCCAGATGTAGCATGTTACTTCTCCTTGGTCTCTCAATCTTCATTGATAATTTCATTTCAAATCAATGGCTCTCTGGCTCTTAACAAAGATATTCTTGGATTAAAAATATGGCAGTAAGCAGATTTAGATTTTTAAAAAGTATTTTATTTATATTTATTTATTTGAGAGAGGGGAAGAGGCAGAGAGAGAGAAAATGGGCATGCCAGGGCTTCCAGCCACTGAAACAAACAGATGCATGTGCCACCTTGTGCATCTGGCTTACATGGGTACTGGGGAATCAAACCAAGGTCCTTTGGCTTCTCAGGAAAGTGCCTTAACTGCTAAGCCATCTCTCCAGCCCCTAATGTATATTTTAAAGAATTTATCTACATCAAAAAAGGGGAGGAGAGAATAAAATCACCACTAGAAGTTTTCTAAAAGAAATGCTCTAAGAAAGGGGAATTCCTTTTCACTTCTGCAAGAGGGAAGTTCCAATGTGTTTTTCTTTTTCTTTTTTAGATTTGCATTTGTCTTAACAAGGACTGAGAAGCTGATATAAGCCTCAGGAATGCTTAGCCTCCTGTGTCTACACGAGGCTTTTCTCCCTGAGCATTGTGAAACTCTGTTTAAAAAAAAAAAGACGACACTATGCAATTTCAAAAAATCACATGTATACACATAAACACACATGATTTTAAAACAAAGAAATATTGTTTGTGAAGTTAAATGTTAGAGAACAACGTAAAATGCCATGAGACATTATACACAAGAAAAATAATCATTGCAGTATTAATACCTGTATTCAAGGGAAAAAACTTGAAGTTATTTATTTACAATTGAAATGATAACTTCTGAGAACAAGAAGGCCTTCAAAATAATGAATCAATAAATACATAAATCAAATAGCTCAATGTATATGAACTCTCCTATCAACTTACAGATAAATAATAAATAGACAGATGATGATAGATGATAGATGATGGATGGATGATAAGACAACAAGTATAGGAATAACTAGTTCTGCCTCAATATTGAAGATACTGATGCAGGGTTTTGGGGTTCACAGAGAGATTATGCAGGAGATACCAGTCCTGTGAACCTCAACTCATGGGTGCTTACCCTATTTTAGCAGAGAATTGATAAAATGAACTGCAGGAAGTATAAATTATGAATTATGAGGTTTGTTTTAGGGAGAATTTGGATACAAAGGAAGACAAATATGACTCAAGCCAGAAGGGAATTCCCCTTCTTGTCTGGCTGTAAAGTGAGAGGAGTGAGTATAAGAGAATCACTTTCATACAGAAATCTCCCAGGAAAAAAAGCCCCTAGAAAATACACACACACACACACACACACACACACACACACACACACACGTGATGCAAAGCATGGGAATGCAAACCCTTCACCTTCACATTGGTTGTCAGGAAAAATAATGCTAAGAGATTGAATAGGAAAGGGCTCAGAGCTTAGAGATAAATCACATATGTAGTAAACCACCCCAAAACAAGACAAGAAAGTGCCCAGAGAAAATGAAATTCTGCCTACCTCCTCCTCTTCCTAGTCAGCCCGGGGAGGGGTTAGATTTTACCAAAGCAGGGACAAAGAGAGTCCAGTGCCAGGAGAATGAATAGCCAAGAGAGAGATTACACACAAGGCAGGCCCATTTGTATGGGTCATACATCCAATTAGGAAGAGCCTTGACATCATAATTAGGTGTATAAGGGCGACAGCTGGTTGAGGTCAAGAATGCACAGGTCACTTAGTATCTAGATGGCAACATTCCAAAGCACTCTTCCCCGTCCTTCAGCTCTTACATTCTTTCCTCCACCTCTTCTCACAATGCTCCTCAAAGGTTGTGGAAACAATGTCTCACTTAGATCAGTCACTTATTCTCAGCATTTTGATGAGTTTTAAATCTTGCCAGTAGTCACTACTATCAGAAAAGGGAAGCTTCTCTCGCCAAAAGTGAGGTATGGGCATAAACATAAATATTCAGAGGGGAATTTGGTGAGCAGAGTATATCCATTAAACCAAACAGCAGTAGTAGCCTCTCCTCCCCTCAAGACTTGGTACCTTTCCTGACACAGGTTTCTTAACTAGGTTTTAGTACTAGGCATGAATTCCCTCCCATGGAATGAGTCTCAAATTCAGTCTAAAAGCAGTTAGTTGCCCCTAGAAAAGACATGCCACTTTTGAACTTGTGGGCACATCTTGCTGGGCTGGTAAGTTATATAGCTTTCAGGGTCAACTTATAATTAAGACCCTTGATGACTTTTCTCCACAATCAGGCTGCAAAGCACTTTCCATCACTATGACAGCTAGTCAGCAGAGAGACTTTCAGCTCAGCTTTAGATGGCTTTCTCAGTGTCCTGAAACGAAAACACGTGGTATCTTTAGCAATAGGGTCTTGCCATATAGTTCAGGTGGGCAACCAATAGCATTGGCAGTAGCCTGTATTGTTTGGGGGACCTCAGCAACTTCCCTGACAAACAACTCACAAAAAAGTGTGCTACCCATAGCACTAGGAATTTCTTCTAACAACTTATGACTTTGGAGATTATCATTCTCCACCCTTCCAGGGTACTTCCAGAACTCATTTTTTTAATGAGATTATCAACAAAGTCAAATTGCTATGGAATATTGTCTTGGCTATGGGGAAGTGTCATGGTTTTTCTTTTAAAGTATCAGAGGGTAATAACTCAAATAACTGCAAAACCCCATTGTTATCAAAACATTACTATAGAAATAAGTTTCTGCCACAGATTTGGGGGCACACTCAAACCACCACACAGTAACATGTCTGTGTGAGTGAATGAACAGTTTTCTACAGAAGTCTTCCTTGGGAGAATGGACTGTGGACTAAAGTGCAGTTTTGATTACATTTGAATGATAATGTGCTTCATTAATTAAGTTTAGTCAGGTGCTGAGCAGAAGCAATTAAAAAAGATAAACTGAAAAGCCATCTGGATTAAGATTTAACTAATAGTTATAATGAGATAACCAGATCACATAATTATCCAATGTACCAGAAATTACTTATAAATAAATGCATGAATATCAAGCCCTTTTTCATAAGTTTACCTAATTCTTTTCTCTACTGCTATCTCTATGCCTTTGGCTGAAGACACCCTTGAGCACTTTGTCTTGCCTCTTGATCTTGGATGCTATTTCTGTTGTTACCTCATTACTTTTCCTGTTACTGTTACACTTGACTTTGCATATCTACTCAACAGAGATGTGAACATTTTTTATCAAGATCTTTTTTTAAGTGATACTGCAAATCAAACCCAAGGTCCTGTTAGGCAAGCTCTCTTGTCACTGAGCTAAATTACTAGTCCTAAGAGTATGTCTTTTGCTTCAATGATCTTTCTCTTTTTCATGCTGTTTTAAAAAATTCATTTAATAGGATAAAATTGGGCCTTCTTGGTGTCTTTCAGCCACTTATATGACAATAGTATGAACTTTATATAATTCTCATACTGCAATGTTTTAATATAAATTCTCCTAAAGACTAGATCAAAGGCTGAAGAAATGGCTTAGCTGTTAAGGCCTGCAAAGCCAAAGGACCTAGATTCAATTCCCCAGAACCCATATAAGCCAGATGCACAAGGTGGCACATGAGTTTGTTTGCAGTGGCTGAAGGCCCTGGTGTGCCCATTCTCTCTCTTTCTATCTGCCTCTTTCTCTATCAAATAAATGAAATGAAATAACATTTTTAAAAAAGACAGGATCAAAAGCAATGAAATTACAGAGCACATCCAAAGTTATTTGTTTTCACCAGCAGTTTTCAGGTACCCCTTATATTGTTATTTTTTTATTGATATAACTATATGCCTGAGAAAAGTTACTTTATAAAAAAAGAGGTTTGTTTGGAGCCACATATCTGCAGACGAAAGGTGAAGCAGCCACCTGAAAATAACCTTGCTGATAGCCTCAAGGCAGTACAGAGTACCACATGGAAAGTGACACTGGTCTTGCTCCCTCTTCTTACAAAGCCACTAGGATTTAATCATGGGGGCTTCACTTTCACCCTTGTTGTTATTTTCTCATTGCTATGATAATGACTGGAAGCAGCTTATGAGAGTATAGTAGTCAGCTCCATTATTACTGGGATGAATATCCAAACCAGACATAGTTTATGGGAGAAAGAGATTCTTTTCAAGGTTATGGATCCAGAGGAAGTCCCATCAATAGCAGAAGAAGTTTGCTCCCTTTCACATATCCAAGCAGAGAGACCCAAACAGCTGGCAAACACCAAAGGAAGCAAGCAGGAACCTAGCCACAGCTCACAACACTCTGTATATCTTTGAATTAGAATCAGATCTGTCCCCAAACACACCTTTGGGCTGTATCCCAGGAGCTGCCTCCAGTACCACCTCCTCCAGCCAGGTGGCTACAAACCCAAGTTGCAAGCTTTAATAAAGCACCTGAGTCAATGGAGGACATACATTCAGATTCAAGCCACCACAGGGAGAAGATGGTTTATTTCAGGCTTACAGATTCTAGGGTTAGCACCATCATGGTGGAAGAAGTTAGATAACTTCCACAGATGCTTCCACCAGCAGAGAGAAAAAGCAACACCAGCAAGCATTAACAGCCAGAAATCAAACATTTTCTGAACATACTTAGGACTGAACTTAAGATACACCCCCAGAAATAACTCCTCCAGCAGGCTACTAGAGACTTAACTTGCAAGCTTAACCTTAATCAAAATGCCTTGAGGATATAGGGGGACAATCCTAGTGACTTTATTTAATCCTAATTACTTTCACAAAGGCCCCACCTTTGAATACCATAGTGATGCCAGTCCTCAATTCTTGTTCTCTCTCTCTCTTTCTCTCTCTCTCTCTCTTTCTATTTTTCCTTTTCATTCATCCTAGGATCTCAGTCCATTGGATGGTGCTGTCTACATCCTGTATATCTTCCTATTGAGCTCAATATTTCAAGAAACACTTTCCCAGACACATCAACTGTCAAGTTGATTGACAGTGAGATTAGCCATCATAAGAAAATAAAAGCAAATCACATCACCTTGCTCCCTGATCCTTTTTGCCTAGAATAATACCTAAGTAACATATAATCCCACACTTAGGACATCATCAGTGAAATTTTAAAATTTATGTGTAATTGAAAAAGAATGGCCTATTATAGCAGTAGAAGCACAACACATTCTGGAAAAGCTTTTTCTTATGTGAGTATTATAGTACTTTTACACATAGAAATGACTTTTCTTATGTGAGTGTTTTCATATTTTTGCAGCATTTTCATGATAACCCTCAGTAAGATTTTGGTTGTTGTAAAGAACTGCCAAGTATACAAATATATGCCTATACATTTACATTTATGTGTAGAAGATATTTACAAAATAAAAATCATTACTCTACATGTACTCTAGATCATGATTTTACTTGTTTAATTTTTTTAAATATAATTTACTAGGCTGATTTCATAAATCCTGAAAAATACAATGACTAGCCTTAAAAAAGAAAAAAAAATCAAGATTTTTCTTCTAAAATAGATGAGTTTCTGTTTGGCCACACTTCTCTCAAATATTACAGACGATTGACTTGGGAGCTTGGTAAATTCTATAACCTGCTGAAAACTTTTGATTCTTAGATGGAAACAAAGTTTCTTAAGATGATTTTATGGAAGTACCAAGCTTGATTCTCATAAGTATGAAGAGAAAAAAATAAGTGGACTAAGAACATGTTCTGGAAATGAAATAAATCTTAGTTTTCATTATCTTGTAGCTGGTTGATTTGCATAGATGAGAAATGACACTTCTAATATGTTACAGCCCAGTTTACAATTATTTCATGGGTATTTGATGCAAATACAAGTGATATCTTCCTCAATTGAGTTCTATTTGCTTCATGTACAAACTAAATCAGAATTACAAAAATCTCAAGCCCACCTTTCATTTAAAATTCAATTTAAATAAAATTTGCATGTAGTCAGTGTGAAAGTTATAAAGCATTATACAAATTGACATGGTAAGTTTGTTCAGGCATATAGTACTTTCATCTTGGGGAAAAGGATAAAATTAATGTATTATAATAACCCATGAGACCACAAGTACAATGCATTTTGGGAAAACCTTGAATAAATTGCTTAGAATTACTGTCAATATTAAAGTTCAAGCTGAAAAGAGGTCTCTCACTGTTTCAACCTGAACATAATGATTTGAAGTCACATCATTTATTCTCTAGACTTACCTGTCATATCATAAAACTTGATTTCAATATATAGGGCACAAATACATGATTAACAAATATATTATTAGTGTTTAGCATGACTTTAAAAGCATGTTGAATTAAAAATTAAGTAAAACTACTAAAACACTATCTTACAAAGTTGAAAACTACTTTTTAAAAATAATATCAATGAAATACTTCACACACTAAGAGAAGCATGCAGAAGGCAAAAGTATAGCTCAAGAACTTTTCACAAGTCACACTTATCGATGGAACCACTACCCAAAGCTCTCAGCACACACAGGCCCCCACATGGCCTTCCCATCCTCTTTTCTGCTGTAGCCCAGAGTAAGCTCTCTCTTAAACTCTGCCAGAACTAATTACATATGTATGCTTTTACAGTTCATATAAATTGAATCATACAGTAATTTAATGTCTGGTATAGGGTTCTCTAGTTCAGTATGTAAAAGAGTCATCTTTTAGGTTGTCATGTTTTCTTTTCTTTCCTTTTGCAGTCCTATTGTTCACATCCATGGCTTCTCAGGGGGTGCATCCTTCTTCTTGCAATAGCACGGCATGCTTTATGGTTGCTATTTAGCATTCCACACTGTAACAAAATATGCCATAACATCCATTTTACTATTCATCTGTTCATTTGTTTCCTCATCAAAATACCTTTCTTAGTACACATTCCTAAACATATTTTAATATATTATCTCCTAAAATTTTTATTAATTTAGTTTCCATACAAAGTCATCAATCAACTGGAAGGCTTTTTGTATGATATGAGAAAGATAGGACACAAAGATTTATGTTTTCCCCTTTGTCAAGGTAACTAATTCACATAGTATTCTTTATTAAAAATTACATTCTTGAGCCGGGCATTGTGGTACACGCCTTTAATCCCAGCACTTGGAGGCAGAGGTAGGAAGATCTCTATAATTTCTAGTGTGAATGTGTGTGGCAGGGGTGGGGTGGGCATGTGCATTTGTGTATATGAATGCAGGCATATGAACGTACTGTTTGGATGTGGAGGTCAGAGGACTCCCTCAGATATTGGTCTTCACCTTCCACCTTGTTTTGAGGCAAGGTCTCTTTTGCTCACTGCTGTACACACAAGCTAGTTGCCCACAAACTTCTGTGGATTCTCCTGTCTCTACCTACAATCTTGCTATAGGTGTGCTGGGAGTACAGACACATGCTACCGTGTCCCAACTTCACAGGGCTTCTGGGGATTCCACCTCAGGTCATCAAACTTGCACAACAAGTGCTTTTATCTACTGAGCCATCTCCACAGCCCATTTTCAATTTATTTAATAGATATAGACCTACTTAAAGTTTTATGACTATTTGTGTCACTTTGAATGCATATATCTATTAAACACATGAAGTATATATTTTTAATATCTTAGTTGCATTTATGCATTTGAAAGAGGAAAGAGGCAGAGAGAAAAAGATGGGAAAGAATGAAATGGGTGTGCCAGGGCTCTAGATGCTGGAAACAAACTCCAGACACATGTGCTATCTTATGCATCTGTCTTACATGAGTCCTGAGGAATCAAACTTGGGTCCTTTGGCTTTTCAGGTAAGTGCCTTAACTGCTAATCCATCTCTCCAGCCCATAAAATATATTTTTAATGGTCATCAGTTTTGACAATTTTCTTAATTATTTCAGTAGACCAAGTTTTTTAAAATATATGTTATTTATCTGCAAGCAGAGAGATACAGGCAGAGAAAGAGAGAGAGAGAGAGAGAGAGAGAGAGAGAGAGAGAGAGAGAGAATGAATGTGGGCACACCAGGGCCTCTAGCTACTGCAAAACAAACTCCAGATGCATGCTCCATTTCATGTATCTGGCTTACATGAGTAATCAGGAATCAATAGGCATTGCAAGAAAATGCCCTAATCTTTGAGCCCTCTTTCCATCCCTAGACCAAGCTTTAACTTCCCTGATTGATCATATATTTTCTTTCTAGTTCATTTTTTTAAAAAATTTTTTTGTTATTTTTATTTATTTATTTGAGAGTGACAGAGAGAGAAAGAGGCAGATAGAGACAGAGAATGGGCGCACCAGGGCTTCCAGCCACTGCAAACAAACTCCAGACACGTGCGCCCCCTTGTGCATCTGGCTAATGTGGGTCCTGGGGAGTCGAGCCTCAAACCAGGGTTCTTAGGCTTCACAGGCAAGTGCTTAACTGCTAAGCCATCTCTCCAACCCCTCATTTGATCTCTGTTGCTTTTGTCATAACTTCTTCAACTTTCTTTAGGACATGTTGCAATCACTATTCTAGCTTCTTAAGAGAGATACTTGTGTCAGTAAAATTTATAATATTTTCATTTCTAATTATGCCCCTAAAACTATGACATTACCTCTGATCTAAGTAAGATTAATATGAAAGAAGTCTGGCATAATGTATGTTCCATTTTACTTAAGGGTTGTATACATAAAGGAGAGTAGCAAGGATCACCTCTAGAAATGGTACTGGAAATCACAACATAAGACCTGAATATTTGATTAAGGCATTGTACTTAATTCTAATGTGATCTAATTGGCTCTAGAAAACACCCCCCATCTGTTTTAATAAGATTTATTTTTAGCAATCTGTAGAATATATTGGGGGCACAAGACAACTAATTGTAATTTCCCATGCTGGATATACTGCTGGTTTATATTATTACAAAGCCTCTCGTGGGCATAAGTATATGAAACAGTTCAGAGGTGAGAAAGATTACTTAAAATTTAAACTGTGAAGCCATTAATTGGATTAAAAACAAAGCAAGAGGCAGAATAAAAAATGACTCCAAAGTTTCAGCCTGAAGAATGATGTTGGAAAGTTATCCCTGTACTATCAACTGAGAGTAACTTCTGAAGAAAAATGTGGAAATTTAATTGTCATTGTGTTGCTCTTAGGAGAGGGACCTTTAATAAGTGATTAGGTCATGGGTGAATTAATATTGTTATCATGAGACTAATTTATATATCACAGAGTGGTTTTGGATTAAAAGGATGAGTTCTACCTGATTTTTTTCACATGATCTCTCATCACAGGATAATAGCAAAAAGGCTCCTGTCAAATGTCAGTACTCTGCTGTTGACTGCCTGGATTCTAGATCCATGAGACAAATAACTTCTATTGTTACCTAAGCTGTGGTATTTTCTTCTCAGAACTAAAAGCCCAGTAAGAGATAAAGCTGGTTCTAAGAATTGAAACTGTTGCTATGACAGACACCCAAAATGTCGAAGTGGCTTTGGAACCAGGTAGATTACAGAGGTTGTAAGAATTTAGAGAAACAGAAGCTATGTTGTCATGAGAGAGGCATTGAGAATATTGTGATGAAAGCTCTGAAGAACAGGACTGGTAGGGAAGAAAGAACTGCTTAGAGAATACTTAGTGGTTGTGACTAGAACACTGACAGAAATATGAACAGTAAAGGTCAACGTGATGAGGCACCAAATGGGAAAGAACAAGTATTTGAAGCTGGAGTAAATCCCACTCTTGAAGTGCAGGTGCAAGCAGCTTGGCAGAGCTGTATCCATGTGCTTGGACTTTATAGAATGCAGAATTTAAGAGCAAATTAGAATAGACTTCTAGAAGAAATATCTAAGCAACGAAGCATCCTGCTTGAGTATGTCTGTAACTGCACACAGTAAGATATGAAGAGAAATGACTTAACGATGAATATGTAATTAAAAGGGAAGCAGAGAAGATGATTTGGAGAATTCACACCCTTGATATGTAAAAATGCATGTTGAAGAGAAAAACAAAGGGTACAGCAAAATGAACCCAGCTAAGGAGACTTGTGTGGACACAGTGTGAGAAATAAAAAATAAAAATTAAAAAAAAAAACAGACAACTCCAATGGCCTTTTTTCTCTCCTAGTGCTTCCTCATTCCTTTATTTCTTCTTTCATTTGTTCCTTCCTTCTTTTTTTTTTTTTTTTTTTGAGGCAGAATCTTATATATGTAGCTCAAGCTGGCCTTAAACTGAATATGTTGTCAAGAATGTTCTTAAACTGCTCCTCCTGCTTCCACCTCAGGTATTTGTCAACAAATACAGTTTACAGAATGTTGGAATGGAATCCAGGGTTTTGTGTGTGCTAGACATGCACTCTACCAAGTTACATCCCTAGCTAGCCACCATAATATTTTCTCTCCTTTTTTATTAGTTTTGTACTCAGTATATACTGTCAAGTGGGGCCCATCGTTAGACTCCTCCCTGTCCTCCTTTCTCCTCAGGGACCCTCCTCGTTGGGGAATATGGGTCGTGCATTGTGGGGTTAGCCATCAGTTATGAGTAGGAGGCAATGACTCTGTGTATCATGACCCGTGTGGCTCTAACATTCTTTCTGCCCCTTCCCTTTCCACCTTGTTTGAGAGAGGTTCTTTCTTATTTTCAGCTCTAAATGCCTGATGAATTGGACTCCTAGATTCAGATTTCCCCTTAGTCTTCCACTGTCATAGGTATATTGGGATTACAGATGCATATGATGCTTGCATCTTACCTACTTGTACTCTTAGCCACTAGGTCATACCACAGCCTGATGCAATAATCTTTCTTATCCTCCTCACCTTGCACTGGTCTCTTCAGCCCCCAAAATATGAAATTATTGAGGCTATATCTCAAGTCAGATGCCCAGAAATGCTGGAGTTTGAAGGCAGGAAGAGCATGCTGCTGAGGCCAGCAACAGTGCTCACTCTCTGAACTCCATGTAGTGCTTCTTAGGTTTGGCAGGTTCAGGAATGGTGAAATACCCATACCTCCTCCTTTCCCCCAAAGAAGGTACAAACTGCACACTTCGTCAGCATTTGTGTGGGGCAAATCTTATGGGTTCCTAGAGCACAAGAGCGGGATTTGACACCAGCACTTCAGAGAATGTTGTGGGTTACTTGGGGTCCAGTTAGAGGCTTTTCCAGAGATGAAGCTAGCTAAGAGAGAACAGCTTATTCAGGAGAACTAAATGAAAATGCAGAGTCAGGGCTGAAGCAGCCACAGAGCCCCTAACAGGTATTATCTATGGGAGACATCCTTTATACCTAAGAGCTGTAGACCTAACCCCATGAAGAGCAGTCTGGTTGAAGGTCACACATGACACTCCAATCTGTGGGAGCAACTAGGTGGATTGGCTCAGTGTAGCCACCGAAATGGGGTGTATGGTGCATGAAGCCACTGGTGTCCAATCTTGTTCTAGAGCCCAGTAATATGGTGTGCTGGGTTAGTATGCAGTGTGTAGAGGTGCTTGCTTGCCAGAGTGCTTCCCTGAGGCCAATTTTCTAGCACACATGTAAATCCATAATCAAAATATTACATGCATTCCAATGAGCTTATGGCAACAGAGGTGGAGCCAGGAGCATCTGGAAGCTCAAGGACATACTGGACTGACACACATGAAATGAAGTGGCCAAAACAAAATAATGAGGGATAGTGTCTCATGTAGAGTGAAGGGAGAGCACAAACACCCTGAGGGTGTCCTCAGACCTCCACATGTGTGCCATGTCATGCATATTCCCATGTACACATCATGCACATAAGCACACATAATTTAAAAAGAAGGAGTTAATGTGTTGACAAGGAGTCTTCTGGGTAAATTCTCAGAACATAGATATTTGCACACTGATATTTGCTACAACACATTTTACTTTTTTGGAGCTAAGCTAAATGTCCATTAACAGAGGAATGAGTAAAGGAAATGTGATGTATACGCATCAAGGAAAATGAAGGTATGCCACTATACCAATTACTTTCTCATTTTGCTGATACAAAATACCTGGTCAGAAGCAACTTAAGGGAAGGAAAAGAGTTTATTTCAGTTTACTGTTCCACAGGGTATAGTTCACAGGGTATAATGGGACAAGCATAGCAGAAGCAAGAAAATGGCATCGCATCAGCACACCAGCCTAGAGGAAGTTGAGAGAGTGGTGAATGCTGAATGCTCTCTCTTTTGAAAATACAGTCTAGGTAACCAGCCCACAGTTAGGGTGGGTCATCTCACAACTCCTCACAAACATGACCAGTGTTGCAGTCAGCTCCATGTTACTGGGAGTAATTTACTCCCAGACGCAGTTTAGGGGAAGAATGGGTTTATTCCAGATTTATTGATCAATGGCAGAAAAAACTGCTTACTTCCACATATCCAAACAGAAAACCAACTGTAGCAGAAAACCAACAACAACAGAAAGGATGAATCAGGCCAGAGCTCAAACTACTCTATACCTTTGGGCTGGAATCAGATCAGTCCCTAGTGATATGCCCCCTCCAGAAGACTGCCCCACACTTAAGCAGGAAGTTTAACTTGATAAAAAGTACCTGAGGCTATAGCAGAGCATGCATTCACATTCAAACCACAACCAGAGATTTGTTTCCATGGTGATTCTAAATCCTGTTAAGTTGACAAACAGCAATTAACCAACACAAGCATTTTTAGGAAAATGGATGCAATGGGAAGTAATCATAACAAGTGAATTAGGTCGGTCTCAGAAAGACAAAATATCACTAATTTTCTCTCAAATTCTCCTAGAATTTGTAGATACATGAACTCATATGTATAGATAAGCCAAAGTAGAAATGAAACTGTCTAGGGGAACTAATGGGACTTATGGAAGAGAAAGGAGGAGAAAGGGAAGGGTAGAAATTACTGAAGGGGAAAATGTCCAAAGTATCTTATACGCCTGAAAAAAAATGACCTTATGAAACCCTGTTTAATAAAATAAAGAATTAAAATGGTATTCCATGTTTGCTTTGGACTTACTTGGGACCTGTTTCCCATTTCTTTTTTTCCTGCTGCTTTATTTTGGAATTGGAATGATTCTCCTATGCTTTTTCTGGGATTTTTTTTTTTTTTTTAACTGGGATGATCTTGCTTAATTTCTCAGGCTCACGGCTGAAGGAAATTTGCTTCGGAATGAATCAATCTTTGAATAGTATATATATCTTTTTTAAATGAGGATTTTGATACTAGAATATCTGGATTTCTTAGGATGGAGTTAATATGTCTTGTAATGTATATGTATATGTACTTCTTGTAATGAGTATATGTATTGGGTATTAGATAAGAACTAGGGATGGGACCAACTGAGGCAATGTGGAAATGAAAGAAAGAGAAGGCCTCTACATCCCAGATTGTCCTTTATTCATTTAGAGTAATGGACAAAGAAAGACAACAGTTCCCCCCCCCCCCACTCCACTCCCTGTCCCATAGTAATGGGACAATGCTGTGTCCACACATAGCTGGATTGGGTTTTTAAAGGAACAGAGGTATAAAGAAGCAAGCAGGGAGAAGAATAGAGAAGTGTGGGAAGTTAAAAATGAAAATAGGGTCTTCTCATCTCCTTTGCCGACTTGTTTGCAGGCAGGCCTGGTGACTACAATCGCTGAGGTCAGGCCTATCTGCTTAGGTCAGCATGTCCTGTTACTTTTGGTGAGTTATTAACCCTTCATTGGGAAAGGGGCACAGATGTAATTCCATGCTGCAAATGTCTTCCAAAATTCATGTTGAATTTTAATTGTTATTAAGATAGCATTAAGAAGTAGAGCCTCCAAGAGATGATGAGAGCCAGTACTCTCATAAGTATAATCAATGTCATTATCATAAAAATGGATGAGTAATAACAAGGCAGGGTTCTCTTCTACAAGAATGAGTTTGGTCTAAGCTCAACACCCCTTCCCATCTTTCCTCATCTCTCCTCCCCTGGGATATTACTGTAGGAAGGCCTATATCATGCTTTTGATCTTTTGAGCCTCTTTACCTATGAACAAGTAAATTTATTTAGTTTATAATGGTTACACTATATGGCATCTGTTTTATTACAATAGCCAAAGAATGAATAAGGCAGAGGAAATTAGGTTATAAAAAAAGTCAGCATTTTAAAAGCTTTCTGAATCCCCCCTCCCCCCTGTATATGCTGGGGTGACTCTGTAAGTATTAAGGGGCTGGCAAAATTCTTAGTAGTAATTATTCAGAAATAAATTTTGTAACAAAGATTAATTGAGTGCTATAGGGACGTAAAATGCAATGTAGACACAAAATGAGGTTGTTTTCCTATATGGCACAATAGAGAAATAGTAAAAAGTCATACTGGAATGTTAATCTAAGAATCAAGAAAAACAAGGTTACCAGCAAGTGATGGGAATGCTACTATAATAATACCTTTTGCTAAAAATAAATAAATAAATAAAATAAGGGCTGGAGAGATGGCTTAGCAGTTAAGGTGCTTGTTTGTGAAGCCTAAGGACCCAGGCTCAATTTGTTAGTATCCACATAAAACAGATGCACAAGGTAGCACATGTGTCAAGTTCATTTACAGTGGCTGCAGGCCCTAGTGCATCTATTCTCTCTCTCCTACTCTCTCTTTCTCTCTCTCTCTTTCTCTCTATCTGCCTTTTCTTTAAATAAATAAATAAATAAATATAGAAAATAAAATCAAACAATATTTCTTGGAGCTGGAGAAATGGATTACTTGGTAAAAATAATTGCAGCTCTAGAACGAGCACCTGAGTGCTGATCCCTGGCTCCCCCTCACCTATAACTCCAACATTTGGCAAGCAGAGAATAAAGTATCTCCATAATTTTTTGGCCAGTAATTTAGCCAAACCAGTGTGCTTATGGTTCAGCATATGTGGTGGTTTGATTCAGGTGTCTCTCATAAACTTAGGTGTCCTGCATGCTAGGTTCCCCACCTGATGGCATTTGGAAATTAATGCCTACTGGAGGCAGTATATTATTGGGGGTGGGCTTATGAGTCTTACAGCTTGTGTCCCCTTTCCAGTGTTTGGCACACTCCCCTGTTACTATTGTCCACCTTATGTTTGCCAGGGGCTGATATCCACCCTGTGCTCATGCCATCGTTTTCCCCTGCCATGATGAAGCCTCCTCTCTAGCCTATAAGCCAAAATAAACCTTTTCTTTTCTTTTTCCACAAGCTACTCTGGTTGGGTGATTTCTGCCACCAGTGTGAACCTGGCTACAACAGTAATGTGGTACCAGAAGTGGTTCTAGAGAAACAGAATTGTAAGGATGGATTTCTCTAGTGGGATTAGTGATATCTGGGGTTACTTTCCAACTTCAGTGCTACCAAAGGCCCTACTGATGATAAGAATAGCAATTTTACCAGAAATAAAGAGGGCACTAATAATCCATGGTGTGAACTATTTAAAGAAATCTCTGTGGGAATAGAAAGATGGCTTAGCAGTTAAGCACTTGCCTGTGAAGCTTAAGGACCCAGTTCTAGGCTTGATTCCTCAGTACCCCTGTAAGCCAGATGCACAAAGGGTTCATGCATCTGGAGTTCGCTTGCAGTGGCTGGAGGCTCTGGCATGCCCATTCTCTCTCTATATATCTGCATTTTTATCTCCCTGTCTGTAATTCTCAAATAAATAAATAAAATAAAGAAAAAAAAAAAGAACTCCATGGGATAGATGTCTTTGCTGATCCTGAGTTATGTCTTATGAGGAGTAAGAAATTTAGTGACTCTGTATTTAAAACATTTGAATGTTTGTGGGAAAGTAAGACAAATAATGAGGATTGTTAGTTGCTTCTAGTATCTCTGGACAAATTTTTAAGGGAACAACAGAAGCTCAGAAAGGAAAATTACAAGCTTAAGACCCACATACATGATCTGAAGGTTTTTAAGGGTGCTCTGGAGTACAGTCTCCTCTGTAGCCAGAACAGAGCTCAAATTTCAGAAAACCAAACCCAAGCTATCATTGTAAGATTTGCTAACTTGCAATGTAAACTCAAATCCCAGCCTTACCAGATATCAGAAGTTAAAGTGAGAGCATTTATTGGAAAAGAGTGGGATATTGTGACTTGGGATGATGATGTGTGGAAAGACCCTGAATAATCTGGCAACATTGAAATGTCAGATTCTGAAGAAATTGTTTTTCATGAAAATATGACCTTCCATCCCTTAACAGTGAGAGGATCAAATTTGTTCCAATTTACAGGTAGGCCTAAGTTCAGTTTTCTGGAGAGGCAGGCAAGACTTCTGGGAAAAACCATGAACAGAGGGCTGTTAATCAACAGTGACCCTGACATGTGGCCAGGGAAGATAGCTTCCCAGGGGCCTGAGTCAGTTCCTGCAGTCTCTAAAACATGTCTAAACATGTCCAAGGATGATAAAATCAGGGCCACAGCCAATCAAAGGTGTACAAATGTAACTGCTGCTCACTTAACCAATCACATTAGAAGATGATCTAACCCTCCTAAAATTCCCCTATCTGTGCTTAAAAGGGGCCTGCATGCTCTTCTCAGGATCACCATTTTGTATGAACAGTGGACCCCTGCATGCTGGCTGATTCTTCAGAATAAACGCTCTTTGTTTTTAAATACTATTTGAGTCCAGGATCTTTTGTCAGCAATTGCTGGAGAGCCCCCCAGACTCAATAATGTGGCATTTCTAGGAGAGCAATTTGTTCTCTGCCAATTGGTGAATTGGGACATCCCTCTGTACTACTGTGTGTCTTTGTTCTGCTCTGTTCCTTGTTTTTCTGGTAGATCTGGTGTCTGGACACAATCTGGAGGCCCACAAAGGTCAGGCAGAAACAGCAATTATTACCTCTGGGCTAGGGGGTTCCAAGGATGATCTGAACCCCCCTCTGTTAGGGCTGGAGAGCTCCAGTCTGACTCTGGTTTTGATAGATACTGATGGGTGGCACCCATCTGGCAGAGCCCGTTTATGGGATAGCCCACTGTCAGCCTCATTTTGGCTTCTTTTTCACTCCCTGGGAGGTTTGTTTCTGTGTCTATGTGTCTTGGTCATCCTTTTCTACTTCTTTGTGAGACACCATGGGACAAGTGGCAGGTTCCACCCCAATGGACCTAGTCTAGTCACACTTCAAGGATTTCTGATGTCTGGCAGAAAATCTGGGTTTAACAGTATGGCTTGGAAAACTACCATCTTTTGCAGGAATGAATGACTGACTTTCAATGTGGGATGGCCAGAGGGAGGCACCTTCTACCTTCCCACAATTTATCAAGTTAAAGCTTTTGCAGGTGCTCTTCATGACTAAAAAAAGACACTGGGTGCTAGCCGCAACCTGAAAGTCAGTTCCAGGGCCAAATGGCCAGCCCACAGAAGTTCAGGCTGACATTGACATGGATTTTCCCTTGGTTCATCCAAACTGGGACTCTCATGACCCTGCAGATAAGGAGAGGCTGAAGATCCACCACCAGATTATAATGGGTGGATTCAGGAGGCCACCAGAAGACCTATAAATTTGTCTAAAGTAGGCCAGGTCATACAAGGTAAGGAGGAAAGCCCAGGGGCCTTCCTAGAGTGACTGTTGGAGGCCTACCAGACTTACACACCCCTCAACCCTGAAGCAAAGGAAAATCAGTCCACTGTGAACATGGCTTTTGTCAACCAGGGGGTGCCACACATCTGCAGAAAGCTCCAATAACTGGATGGATTTGTGGATAAGAAAATGGCAGAGCTGGTAGACATAGCAGAAAAGGTCTACAACAATAGGAAGACTCCAGAAGATAGAAAAACAAAAGGACTCACCAGAGTACTGCTGGCAGCTACAGAGAGAAAGATCTGATTCCTCTGATTCCTGAGAATTAAGAGATATAGCTTATGGAAGGGAGAAAGACAGACAAGTCCCTCAAAAAAAAAAAAAAAAAGGAGGGATGGCCCTGTCTCCAAAAAGACCAGCGTGCTTACTGAAAAGAAATAGGACACTGGAAGAATGACTACCCCAAAAAGCAGAGGGAGAAAGGATCAAAAGTTTTGGAGATAGAAGAACTGAGTGACTGAGGGTGTCAGGGCTCATGTCCCCTCCATGAGCCCTGGGTAACCCTAAATGTGGAGGGGAAACTGATAGAATTCCTCGTCGACATAGGGTCACAACACTCCATCCTAAAACAACCTATAGGGTCCCTGCCTAATAAGAAAACATAGCTCCAGGAGGCCACCAGAACTAACCAATGTCCATGGACTACCCAAAGAGAGGTGGACTTACAAACGGGATGGGTAACCCATTCATTTATGGTCATCCCTGGGTACCCATACCATCTCCTAGGATGAGTCATCCTGACCAAGATGGGGACACAAATCCATTTTAGCCCCAAGGGAGTAAAGGTCTTTAATAAAAATGGCCCCATACACATTCTGACTTTGTCTCTAGAGGAAGAATACAAACTATATGCCCCACACCTCCTACTGCCAACAAGGAACCATACTTGGAAAAATTAAGGAGGAAATGTCTGGAGTTTGGGCAGAAAGAAGTAAGATGGGGCTAGCTAAACATCTGGTCCCAGTATTGGTACAATTAAAAGATGATGCTAGTTTGGCCTGAGTCCACCAGTACAGTACTCCATGTATTGGGAAGGAAAAGTGGGGATAACACCTCACATAAACCAACTCTGGAAACAAGGGGTATTAGTTCTTCGCCAGTCTGCCTGGAACATCCCCCTTCTGCTGATATGAAATCCACACTCCAGGGGACTTCCAGTTAAGATGGCTGCATAGGAACCATGCAAAAGCAGCCTAGGGGAGAAAAAGCCAAAGAAAACCCAGAAAAATACACAATTTTACTAAAAAGTGAGGTGTCTAAAAAGTTAAAATGGCAGCAGAGAAGGAGGAGAGATCCAGAGCAACAAGAGCCCACACAGGCAGGTCGAAACAGCTACAGCAAGGGAGGCCCCAGCTCTGGCAGCGGAAGTGGTGTGGAAGCCGCAGCTCAGGCTCCAGCAGCAACAGCAGCAGCTCCGGCACTGGAAACAGCGGATCCAGCAGCTCCAGCAGCTCCAGCAGTGGCAGCTTCAGCAGCAACAGCAGTGGACTGAGCAGCAACTTCAGCAGAAGCAGTGGCAGACCCAGCAGTGGCAGCTTCAGCAGCAGCAGTGGTGGACACAGCAGTGCGGGATTCAGCAGCAGCAGCAGCAGCAGCAGCAGCAGCGGAGGTTCCAGCAGCAGGGGTGCTGATCTGCAGGGCCACAGTTGCCAGGCTCAGTTTTCCCCACAGGAAAAGCCAGCTCCAGAAAACAGAACAACGGTCCAGCAACCCAGCAGCCTTCTTGACTAAGACCAAAATCCTCCAAAACCATAAATGGGATTGCACCAGGGAAGGGTCTCACTTGGTCAAAGGTTAATCGGAACCCTCAACAGACCAGAAATCTTAACCTCTTTGTTAAAAGAGGATGTGGTTGTTATAATACCTACTCTTGCATAAATACTCGGTGCTGTTTTTGATTGAATGTGTACAGTATTTAGTTAAATTTTAGAATCTACTTGTATTTGGTTCCACTCAGCATACTTGAATACTCCCATAGCAGACAAACCCAACCCTTGGGTACACTTTTCTAGATACTCTGAGAGTGTTAAGAGCCACAGATAGCATCTTAATCTCCTAGACAGAAGATATATAAGATCAGATCAATTGATACAGCTAAGAATACCCAGCTAACTAGAAAATTCAAGCATTAACTTAATCCAAGATGTGAAAATATATACATTATAACACAAGAAACACCAAAAATCAAGACAATATAAATCCACCAAAAAGTATTAATGCATCAGAAATGACCTCTGGTAAGAACAAGTTAGAGGAAATACCTGAGAAAGATTTCAAAAGAATGATGATAAATATGTTCAAAGAAGTAAAAGAAGAAATCAAAGGAATCAAAGAGGAAATCAAAGGAATAAAAGAAGACACAGGACACCAATTTAACAAAATGAAGAAGTCAATACAAGACATAAATAAGGAAATAGAAACAATAAAGAAAAACCAGTCAGAATTACCAGCAATGAAGAACACAGTTAATGAAATAAAAAAAAATCTCTGTAGAAAATCTTACAAGTAGAATGGATGAAGGAGAGAACAGAATATCTAAGCTAGAAGACCAGGTGGCAGATCTAATGCAGTCCAACAAAGAGAAACACAAACTAATAGAAAAGTATGAAGGGGAACTTCAAGATTTTTGAAACACTATGAAAAGATGAAACATAAGAATTCAGGGCATAGTAGAAGGAGAAGAATTTCACTCCAAAGGCATAGTAGGCATCCTCAACAAAATCATAGAAGAAAACTTCCCAGAAATTGGGAAAGAGGTGTCAATGCAGATATAGGAAGCAAACAGAATACAAGAATATATCAGAAAGATCATTCACCCTGACCAAGTAGGCTTTATCCCAGAGATGCAGGGATGGTTCAATATATGCAAATCTATAAATGTAATACATTACATAAATAGATTAAAGGACAAACATCACATGATCATCTCATTAGACACAGAGAAAGCATTTTACAAAATCCAATATTCCTTCATGATAAAAGTCCTACAGAGACTGGGAATAGAAGCAACATATCTCAATATAAGAAAGGCTACTTATGACAAGCCTACAGACAATATCTTACTAAATAGGGAAAAACTGGAAGCTTTTCCAGTAAAATCAGGAACAAGACAAGGGTGTCCACTGTCCCCACTTTTATTTAATATAATTCTGGAAGTCTTAGCCATAGCAATAAGGCAAGAGACACTCATAAAAGGGATACAAATTGGAAAGGAAGAGATCAAATTATCATTATTTGCAGATGACATGATTCTATATGTAAAGGACCCTAAGACTCTACTAGCAAACTGTTAGAGCTGATAAACACCTACAGCCATGTAGCAGGATACAAAATAAATACACAGAAATCAGTAGCCTTCATATATGCTAAAACATACACACAGAGGATAAAATCAGAGAATCACTCCCCTTCACAAATGCATCAAAAAAATTAAAGTCCCTTGAAATACACATAACCAAGGAAGTACAGAGTCTATACAATGAAAATTTTAAAACACTCAAGCAAGAAATTGAAGAAGACACTAGGAAGTGGAAAAACATCCCTAGTTCCTGGATTGGAAGAATCAATATTGTGAAAATGGCAATCTTACCAAAAGCAATGTACACATTCAATACAATCCCCATCAAAACTCCAATGGCATTCTTCATGGAAATAGAAAAAACAATCCAAAAATTCATTTGGAATCACAAAAAAACTCAAATATCTAAAATAATACTGAGCATCAAAAATAAGGCTGGTGGTATCACCATCCCTGATTTTAACCTATACTACAAAGCCATAGTAACAAAAACAGCATGGTACTGGCACAAAAGCAGACATGTAGAAAAATGGAACAGAATAGTGGACCCAGATGTAAGCCCAAGTAGCTATAGCCACTTGATATTCGATAAAAATACCAAAAATATTCACTGGAGAAAAGACAGCCTCTTCAGCAAATGGTGTTGGGAAAACTGGATATGTATCTGTAGAAGGATGAAAATAGATCCTTCTCTCTCTCTATGCACAAGAAATAAGTCCAAATGGATTAAAGACCTTAACATCAGACCAGAAACTTTAAAACTGCTAGAGGAAAAATTAGTGGAAACCCTTCAACATGTTGGTCTTGGCAAAGACTTTCTGAATATAACCCTGATTGGTCAGGCAATAAAACCACAGATTAACCACTGGGACCTCATGAAATTACAAAGATTTTGCACTGCAAAGGACACTGTGAATAAAGCAAAGAGGCAACCTACAGAATGGGAAAAAAATCTTTGCAAGCTATATATCTGATAGAGGATTAATATCTAGGATATGCAAAGAACTCAAAAAGTTAAATAATAAGAAATCAATCAATCAAAAAATGGGCTATGAGCCGGGCGTGGTGGCGCACGCCTTTAATCCCAGTACTCGGGAGGCAGAGGTAGGAGGATTGCCATGGGTTCAAGGCCACCCTGAGATGATAGAGTTAATTCCAGGTCAGCCTGGACCAGAGTGAGACCTTACCTCGAAAAACCAAAAAAAGGCTATGGAGCTAAATAGAGAGTTCTCAAAGAAGAAATACTAATGTCATATAAACATCTAAAAATATGTTCTACGTCACTAGTCATCAGGGAAATGCAGATTAAAGCTACATTGAGATTCCATCTCACTCCTGTCAGATTGGCTACCATCATGAAAACAAATGATCATGAATATTGGTGGGGATGTGGAAAAAGAGGAACACTTCTACATTGTTGATGGGAATGCAATTTGGTCCAACCATTGTGGAAATCAGTGTGGAGGTTCCTAAAACAGCTTAAGATTGATCTACCATATGACCCAGCTATAGCACTCCTAGGCATATATCCTAAGGATTCATCTCATTTCCTTAGAAGTACGTGCTCAGTGCTTGCCTGCAAAGCCTAATTACCCTGGTTCAGTTCTCCAGTATCCAACATAAAGCCAGATACATAATGTGGCACATGCTTCTGGAATTTGTTTGCAGGGGCTGGAAGCCCTGGTGTGCCCAATCTCTATCTCTTGCAAATAAATAAGGCCAGGTGTGGTGACACCCCACACCCCACCCCCTGTTACAGTATTGTTTTGGTTTTTTTATTATTACTTGGTTTTTCAAGGTAGGGTCTCACTCTAGCCTAGTGTGTATCCTCAGGATGGCCTCAAACTCACAGTGATCCTCCTATTTCTGCCGCCTGAGTGCTGGCATTAAAGGCATGTGCCACCACACACAGCTTGTTTTTAAATTTATTTGAGTGATAGAATGAGCAGGCCAGGGCCTTCAACCACTACAAACAAACTCCAGATGCATGAGCCCCCTTTTGCATATGTGTGACCTTGCGCACTTGTGCCACCTGTGCATCTGGCTTATGTGGGACTTGGAGATTCAAATATGAGTTCTTAGGCTTCGCAGGAAAGCACCTTAACCACTAAGCCATCTCTCCGGCCCTGTTTTGTTTTGATTTTTTGACATAAAGTCTCACTGTAGTCCAGGCTGACCATGAATGCCAAACTCACTATGATCCTCCTACTCCTGCCCCTCAAGTGCTGGGATTAAAGGCATGTGCCACCACAATTGATTTTGGCTTTTTTTTTTTTTTTTTTTTTTTTTTTTTTTGGTAGGGTCTCCTGTTACCCAGGTTGGCCAAGAACTACTCTGCCACAGATAATCTTGGGATGACACATGTGCACCATCATGCCTGTAATTATCCTGGCTGTATAGTGTGTGTATGTGTGTGTGTGTGTGTGTGTGTGTGTGTGTATACACACATGTATGTAGAGAGAGAGGATACTCTGGGGCTATAGGCTATCTTCAAACAGTAGCTGCTACAACTAGAGAGAGGCTATACTTTGAAATTCATTATTCAGAGACTTAAGATGTGTTGATTCTTACAGGTTTTGACTGTTTTCAGGAAGTAATGCAAAGAAGGCGGCTATTTATTCCATTCCTGTACTGTTACACTGTGAATGATGAAAATGACATTATATTTTAAAATACTGTTGGATCATGGAAAATGCTAATAAAAATTAAAAAAAAAATAAAAATAAAATAAAATACTGTTGGAGTTTAAAAAAAAAAAAAGAAGTACGTGTTCAACCATGTTTATTGCTGCTCAATTTATAATAGCTGGGAAATGGAACCAGCCTAGATGTGCCTCAACTGATGAGTGGATAATGAAGTTATGGCACATTTATACAATGGAGTTCTACTCAGCGATAAAGAAATATGAAGTTATGAAATTTGAAAAACAATGGATTGATCGGGAAAGGATTATACTAAGTGAGGTAACCCGGGCCCAGAAAGCCAAGCACCACATGTTCTCCCTCATATGTGGATCCTAGCTACAGATGATTGGGCTTCTGCGTGAGAAGGAAAAAACTCAGTAGCAGAGGCCAGTAAGTTAAAAAGGAGATATACAGGGAAGAGAAAGGAAGGGAGGAGGGTACTTAATAGGTTGGTATTGTATATATGTAAGTACAATGATTGAGATGGGGAGGTAATATGATGGAGAATGGAATTTCAAAGGAGAAAGTGCGGGGGGAGGGAGGGTATTACCATGGGACATTTTTTATAATCATGGAAAATGTTAATAAAAATTGAGGAAAAAAAAAAAAAAAGAAATCCACACTCCAATGACTGCCAACTTGTGCAGGACTCTAGGGAAATTATTAAGTGAGTAGAAAACATTCACTCCACAGTGCCCAATCCATACACCCTGCTGAGCAGTTTCCTGCATGAGTGGGATGTCCATATGGTGTTGGATCTTAAAGATACATTCTTCAGCCTGCCACTGGCTCTTGCTGTCCAACCCTTGTTCACCTTTGAATGGAGCATCCCAGAGCATGGCTTCAATGGACTGATGACTTGGACTAGGCTACCACAAGGTTTTAAGGACTTGCCCACCATCTTTGTTGAGGCACTCCATGAAGACCTGGGTGAGTACCAAAAGGCACAGCCCCAAATAACCCTCCTACAATATGTTGATGACCTCCTTATAGCTGCGCCAGAATACTGTCACTTGGTAACTGGTGCCTTGCTCAGAGAATTGGACCAGATGGGATATTGATTAACTATGAAAAAGCACAGTTCTGCCAAAGAGAATTAACCTACCTAGGGTACATACTCAAGGGAGGGGGACAATACCTTCTGTCTCAGGCCCAGAAAGAAATCATCCTCAGTATCCCAACTCCCAAAACTCGATGACAAGTTCGTGAGTTCTTGTGCTCAGCGGGATTCTGTAGACTCTGGGTGCCAGCATTCACAGAAATTGCTAAGCCTTTCTATGAGGCCATGAAGGGTCAGGGTAATGCCTTGTACTGGACTCCAGAGATGGACAGAGCTTTCCACCAGCTCAAGGAGGCACTCTTTAAGACCCCAGAACTGGCTCTTCTGGACATCTACAAACATTTTCACCTGTATATGCATACAAACAAAGGCAATAGCTAAGGGTTGCTGACTCAAACTCTAGGCCCTTGGAAAAGATCAGTAGCCCATCTGTCCAAAAATCTGGACCCAGTAGTGCAAGGATGGCAAGCCTGCCTGCACATCATGTGGCCACCAGGTTGCTGCTTAAGGGCTCAAATAAGATTACTATGGGACAGAAATTGATCATAATTACTCCACATGCCATCGAAGGATTCTCAAAAATCCCCCAGATCATTGGATCTCTAATAACCACCTGGTACATTACTGTCTCTGCTTCTGAACCTGCCCTGCATTCAATACCACCCTACCTCAGCCTTCAGTCCAGCCACTTTACTGCTGGACCCAGACTAGCACATTACACATGACTGCTCAATAGTGTTGAGTCAAGTCCAAACCATGAGGCCAGACCTGACAGACATGCCCTGGCTGAATGCAGTGGTAGACTACTTCACAGATGGGAGGAGTTACATGCAAGTCAGAGTCAGGTATGCAGGCACTGAGGTAGTAACTCTTGACTCTGTAGTATGGGCCTCTGCCCTACCACCCAGGACTTTGGTCCAGAAGGTCAAATTAATTGTCCTGACTGATGCCCTTAAAATGGTCAAAGACAAAATTACAAACATCTTCATGGACAGCTGATATGCCTTTGCCACAGCTCATGTCCATTGGCTCATCTATAAGGATAGGGTCTGCTCACAGAAGAAGGAAAAACCATCAAAAATAATGATGAGATCCTAGTCCTATTAGAGGCAATATGCCTGCCCCTCAAGATAGCCATCACTCATTGCCTGGGCCATCAAAAGGGGGAAGATGAAAGAGCAAAAGGAAAAAATTCTGGCCACTAAGGCCATAAAAAAGTCTGCATTAGACTTCACAGCCATGACCTTGATGGCTATGGTTCCACCAGAGCTCCAGCTGACCCCAGTCCCCCATTATAGCTCAAAACATAAGGAGGACCTAAACAAATGCCAAGGACTCTTTCAAAACAAAAAGATGGCTCCATACAGCTGAGGGCCAAATAATTCTCCCTTCAGAATTTGCTAAACAGCTCATTCATAAAATTCATCAAAGTACCCATCTGGGTCTTAGGAAACTTAAGGAGCTGCTGAGAAATGTTAACTACAAAATTTTTCACCTAGGGCCCTTAGTGAATGAGATCATTTCACACTGCTCTATCTGTAAAGTAGTAAATAGCTTGACAGTAGGACAAAAGGCCCTGGAAACTGGCTACACTGACAGAGACCAGGCACAAACTGGGAAATAGATTACACCAAAGTCAAAATGGTTTTATACGGGTACAAGTACCTTTTAATTCTTGTAGACACCTTTTCAGGCTGGGTGGAGGAATTCCCCACCAAGAAAGAGACCACCACCATAGTGACTACGAAGTTGCTAGAAGAAATTATCCCCAGGTATGGACTGCTTTCATTGCTGGGATCTGATAATGGAACTTGCCTTCATATCTCAGGTAACACAGTTGCTTAAGTTAAGTTGTTAAGATTGTGGGGACAAATTGGAAACTTCCTTGTGCCTACCATCTCCAGAATCAGGCCAGAGAGAACAAATTGGACCTTAAAGGAGGCCTTAACTAAATTGACCCTAAAAACTTGGGGTTACTGGATAGCCCTCCTTCTCCATGCCCTGTATAAGGCTAGAAACATGCCCTATACCCTAGGCCTAACTACCTTTGAGATACTATATGAGAGGCCCCCCTCCCCTTCTGCCTAACCTTCAACCTGAGATCCTTGCAAACTTTGACCATCAGAAGTTCCTGGAATCCCTGCAAGCTTTCCATAAGGTCCAAAAAGATATTTGGCTGGATATATACCAAATCTATGAGTCAGCTCCCCTTCCTAACTCCCATTGCTTTGAACCAGGTGACGAAGTCTGGATTAAGAGACACAATCACAAGACTCTTAAACTGCACTGGAAAGGCCCTCACATGACCACAGCCATGAAGGTTGATGGAGTCAGAACGTGGATACATCATTCCCATGTCAAACCTGCAGGACAAGAGAACACTCAACAGTTACAACACCAATGGGAGAAGTCTCCTGATTACTTGACTCCAAAAGGATGGAAGATTCAGCCCAACCCACTGGACCCACTAAAGCTAAGACTTTATAAATCCTGATCTTGATCTCTGCTATGAGTTTGGCTCTTACTGGACCTAACCCTCATGAGCCATGTAACCTCACATGCGTGGTTACTAACATGGCTATAGGTACAATTATTAATTCCATGCCCCACCCAGCCCCTACTGGAACTTGGTTCCTTGACATAACATTTGACTTATACACATTGACTGAAGGAGATTGGAATACCTATGCTGAGCTCCAAAATTGCTATTATCTACCATTCAGTTTATGATATTAAAGTCCCAATATCAACCCCTACAGTCCTCTCAAGGATTTGAGATGGAATATATCTCAAGGGAGAAATGAGAAGATAAAATTTGCTCCAGTTTATAGCTAGGCCTAAGTTTCAGTTTCCCAGAGAGGCAGGCAAGATTTCTGGGAAAAACCATGAACAATCAATAGTGACCCTGACATGTGGCCAGGGAAGATAGCTTCCCAGGGTCCTGAGTCAGTTCTTGCAGTCTCTAAAACATGTGTAAATATGCCCAAGGATGGTAAAATCAGGGCCACAGGCAATCAAAGATGTATAAATGTGACTGCTGCTTGCTTAACCAATCACATTAGAAGATGACCTAAACCTCCTAAAATTCCTTTTATGCTGTGCTTAAAAGGGGCCTGTATGCTCCTCTCAGGGTCACCATTTTGTATGAATGGTTGAGCCCCTGCATGCTGGCTGATTCTGAAGAATAAACACTCTTTGCGTTTACATACTGTTTGAGTCCAGGGTCTTTTTTCAGTGATTCTCAGACCCTTACAAGCAAAGGTTGTATTCTCACCTCCACACTCTGAAGTATTAACATCCCCACCTTTGCCTGAGGGAATTAATCCCTCTTTGTCTGAGGAATCAACAGGAGGTGCTAATCCTTCTCAGTTCCCACTTATCTTTACGTCTAGGCATAGAGCCAGATGTAAGGCCAGGCAGGCCCCTAAAGGTGAGATAGAGAGTGTGACACAAGAGGAGGTGAGGTATACCCCCAAAGAACTTCAGGAGTTTTCTAACTTGTATAGGCAGAAGCATGGGGAATATGTGTGGGAGTGGATTTTAAGGGTGTGGGGTGATAGAGAAAGGAACATAAGATTATATCAGGCTGAATTTACTGAAATGGGCCCATTGAGCAGAGATTTTAGATTTACCACTGCAGCTCATGCAGTTGGAAGAGGCGCCAAGAGTTTATTTGATTGGTTGTCTGAAGTATGGATCCAAAGTTGGCCTACTGTGAATGAGCTTGAGTTGCCTGATATCCCTTGGCTTAATGGTAATGAGGGGATTAAAAGGCTCAGAGAGCCAGGTGTGGCGGTGCATGCCTTTAATCCCAACATTAGGGAGAGAGAGATAGGAGGATCACCATGAGTTCAAGGCCACCCTGAGAATACAGAGTGAATTCAAGGTCAGCCTGGGCTAGAGTGAGACCCTATCTCGAAAAAAAAAAAAAAAGCTCAGAGAACTTGGAATGCTGGAGTGGATTTGCCATTTGCCATATAACTTCATCTTTGTCCCAACAATGGGAGCATCCAGAAGATGTGCCCTTTACTAAGACTCTAAAAAACAGATTTGTAATAGGGTGTGGTGGCACACACCTTTAATTCCAGTACTCAGGAGGCAGAGGTAGGAGGATTATCATGAGTTCGAGGCCACCTGTGACTGCCTAGTGAGTTTCAGGTCAACCTGGACTAGAGTAAAACTCACCCTCAAAAAAAAAAAAAAAAAAAAAAAACAAAAAAAAAAAAAAACAAAGAAAGAAGCATATTTGTGAGGGGATTACCCGCATACTTAAAGTCCTCATCATTGGTCTTTTCTGTAAAGAAGACATCAGAGTGGGAGCTGAAGTTGCTGCATTAGGTGACTTAGATACAATGGGTATAACTGGATTTCCAGGTAACAAGGGCCAAGTGGAGTGCTGAATCACCAAAGGTGGGGTGAGCATGATTTTCATAATAGACAGTGCAGGCAAAATTATGTACATAAAGGTATGACTCATATGGACCTTGGGCATTAGCTGATTAAAATCATAGTGTTCCCAGAAGTCAAATAGATAAGAAGTCCACTGAGTTCCTGCTTGATCTATATAAGCAGAAAAATTCTAGAGCAAAATAACATAAAGCTACTTTGAATTATAGCCATAGAGAATCAGGTCTCTTAATCAGTTTCCAGACTTGAGCCAGTTTACAGATCCTGAGTCCCTTGATTGAAGGGGTGACTGGGTCTCCTTGAGGAAGGCCTCTCCTAGAACCCCCAAAAGTTTCAATATTAAGCTTACTCTTATCCTTCCTCAGAGGGACCTGTGGCCTTTTGCTTGGATAACTATACACTGGGGAAATGGAAATAGACCTTTCAGGGCCGATTGGACACTGGCTCTGCCACCTTACAAAGGTATTTATGACCTTAGCATAGTGGGCTGCCTTCCAGCTCAGGTGAACCAGAGGGACAGCTGGTTGGCTAGGGCTAGGCTGTCTCAGGAAGAGGTTAGCCCTGGCACCAAGTGCTGAGGGCTGAAACTGACCAACCACAATGTTTAAATCCTGTGAAATACCTTTCTCCCAGGAGTGCTGTTTTTTTGTGGAAAAAACAGGTCTAGGGAACTAGGCAAGAGATAAGTCAGAACATCTTTGATTTCTAGCAAGTGCAAAATTTCCTGTGCTTTTCACTTGTAGGTGTCCAGTCACCCTAACTCTATCTCCCTCTCTCAGAACTTCCTTCTCCTCCCCCACCTTAGGAAAGGATGTTTTAGTTTCTAGCTAATATAACCCTGGGGAGTAGTTGTATGACTTCTTTCAAGATTCAGGTTTCCCAGACTAGGCTTCCTGAATCCCCAAAATCTTTCTCTCTTCAATTTGGAAGAATCTGCTACACAACAATATGTTGTAGAAAAAGAAATCTATATACCTTTTAATCAGAGAAAGCTTACAAATAAGTATAGGTAAAAGTTTAAAATGAGTCCAATAGAGCTGGATAGAAATTGAAGGCAAATTTATGCTTGTGTTTAATTAGATATATGATTGATAGATGAGAAGAGAAATCAATATAGAAAGCTGTGTATCCATGAAGTAGAATGTGTACTTGTAGCATTCTGCCTGCGTAAAGTGCCTGTAAGTGATGACATCCTTGTATAAATGAACACATGTGTTTAGACATTGGTACCTGTTCATGTATGTGTGTATATCTGGAAGAAAACATGTAACATAAAGTAAATATGGAATTAATTCTTGTTTTTCGAAAGTATTGTCACCCCTATACCATTATCTATCTATTTATCTATAGTCTGCCTACTTATTTATCTCTCCATCAATGAATCTACTCCTGGAGACGCATGACCTTTCTGCTTCTTAATCTTAAGTATTTTTTCTTCCTTGTGGATCTTATGTTCAAATAAGTGAAGTAAACTTGAAGAAGAGAAATAAAATACATTTTCAACTGTTGTTGTTATTGTTAGGCTGAAACTGACATTGTGTCATAAGACAGGCAGAAAGGTAGCCTGTGATGATTACGTTTTGTTGTCAACCTGATCTGTTTAGGAATCCACAAACATTCCTCTTGAATGGGTCTCTGAGGCTGCTTCCAGGAAGGATTAACCAAAGGAGAAAGTCCTTCCAGACTGAGCCCTTCCCCCAGAGTGGGTGGCCCCTCTTAGAGAGGAACTTTACCTAAGGATGCTCTGGGATAAAAGAATCCCTTCCTCCTATGTGGGCTGCCTGCACTGCTTACTGCCTTCCAGCATGGGTGGACTGAAGACTAGCATGCACTGAAGACCAGTGGCTCCAGGAAGACTACAGATCTTCAGTGCCTGACTAGACTGCTGAGGCTTCTAGCCTCATGAACTGAGCAGCTACCAGATTCCTTGATTCTCATGCCTGCAAACTTCTATTGCTGGACTTTTGTAAACTAATCTGATAAATTCCCTTTTCAAATAATTCACTCTATGGGTTCTGTTACTCTAGAGAACTCTAATACAGATTCTGGTATCAGATGTAGTCCTAGTGATACAGAATTGGAAGAATGCATTTCTCTAGTGGGCTTGACGCTATCTAGAGTTGGCTCTACAATTTCAGACTAAAGGCTCTACTGGTAATAAGGAGAGCTCTTTCGCTGGCAATTTAATGGGGTGCTAGACATCAAGGAATGTCTTTGAACTCCAAATCCTAGGTTAGTTTCTACTTTTTATTTTTTCGAGGTATGGTCTCACTCTAGCTCAGGCTAGAATAGTTTCTAATTTTAATCAAAGAATTGAATAAAAAAGAAGACAAAAGGATAATTATTAAATTATTATATTTATTGAAGGATGCATAGAGCCAAGGAAAGGCACTCACATGACTAGATATCCCATGTGGAAGGCCTAGAAAAAAGCATAGACTGAAGAGGAAAAAAAAAGTTCAAGTAGCTCCTGCCATGTGAAGAGTAATGGCTGGGGACCCTCCCAACTGGGCCTGGGCTAAGCCAGCCCAGGCTCAGCTGAGGGAAAAACTGACCCACAACTGAAAGGTCCCAAGTGGAGAGAGAGCCTGCAAAAAGATTTGTAACATTTTAGTGGTTATGAGATATCTTCTGGGTCAGGTGAACCAAAGGGAGAGCTGGTTGTAGGCTGTCTCAGGAAGAGGTTAGCCCTGGCACTAAGTTCCATGGGCTGAACTTGACCAACCACAATGTTTAAGTCCTATGAAAGACCTCCTTTCCAGGAGGGATCCTGACTGTTTGTGGAAAAGCAGGTCTAGGAACTAGACAATTGGTAATTCAGATTATCATTGATTGCCAGCAAGTGCAAACTTTCCTGCCCTTTTTACATTCAGGGGTCCATCCAGTCACCCTAATTGCACCTCACTCTCAGTAATAAGGAGGGAATTAATAATCTATGGTGTAAACTATTTAAAGAACTCCATGACATAGATGCATCTGGTGACCCTGAGTCATGTCTTGTGAAGACCAAAGAATTTAGTGACTCTGAATCTAAAACTTTCTTTATTGATAACTTCATAATTATGAACAAATTCGTTTGTAGTGGCTGTAGGCCCTGGTGCATCTATTCGTGCTCTCTCTCTCTCTCACTCTCTCTCTCTCTCTCTCTCTCTCTTCCTCTTCCTCTGTCAAATAAATTAATTAAAAATTAAAAAAGAACACTGAGAAGGAAAATTATTGAATTATATTTATTGAGGGAAGTACAATGAACAATATCTCATGGTAATTCCCTACCTCTGCCCATATTACCTTTTGAAATTCCACTATCCATCATATTCCCTCCCCCTTTCAATCAGTCTCTCTTTTATTTGGATGCCATGATATTTTCTACCTATTATGATGGGCTTGTGTAGGTAGTGTCTAAATTCTAAATTCTATCTTTGCTTGGTTTTTGTATCAGGGTAATTCTAGCTTCATAGATGGAGTTTGGTAGGATTCTTCTTTTTCTATTTTATGGAAAAGTTTAAGTAGCATTGGTGTTAGTTCTTCCATGAAGGCCTGGTAAAATTCACCAGTGAATCCATCTGGGCCTGGACTGGCTTTAGTTGTAAGATTTTTGATAACTGCTTGGATCTCCATACTTGTTATAGGCCTATTTAAGCAGTTAATCTCATCTTAATTTAATTTAGGTATGTCATATAAATAAAAAAAAATCATTGTTTTCTTTCAGATTTTCAAACTCAGTGGATTATATGTTCTTACAGTATGTCCCTGTGATTTTTTTGAATTTCTCTGATATCAGATGTGATAGTGACTTTTTCATCTCTAATTTTATTAATTTATGTCTCTTCTCTCTTTGTTTGGGTCAGATTTTCTAAAGGTTTGTCAATCTTGTTCATCCATTCAAAGAACCAACTCTTTGTTTCATTGATTCTTTGGTATTTTTATTTTTTTGGTTTCTGTTTCATTAATTTTTGCTCAAATCTTTATTATTTCTTCTCTTCTACTGATTTATGGTTTGCCATGTTCTTTTTCAAATTTTTTTTGTTCATTTTTATTTATTTGAGAGTGACACAGAGAGAGAAAGAAAGAGGTAGATAGAGAGAGAGAGAATGGGCATGCCAGGGCTTTCAGCCAATGCAAACAAATTCCATATGCATGTGCCCCATTGTGCATCTGTGTAACATGGGTTCTGGGAAATCAGGCTTTGAACTGGGGTCCTTAGGCATCACAGGAAAGCGCTTAACAACTAAGCAATCTCTGCAACCCTGCCTTATTCTTTTTTGTCCAAGGCTTTAAGGTGAAGCATTAAGTTTTGTACTTGTGACCTTTCTAATTTCCTAGTGTAGGCACTGAAAGCTATAAGTTTCCCTCTTAGGACTACCTTCCTTGTGTCCAAAAGTTTAGTATTTTGTGTTCTCATTATCATTGGACTCTATAAATTTTTTGATTCCCTTCTTGCTTTCTTCATTGACCCAGTCATCATTTAGTAGTGTATTGTTTAGTTTCGATGATTTTGTGTATGCTCTATAACTTATACAGTGCAAGGGGTTATTTAAATTTTCCTGTATTTGCTAAAATGTGCTTTGTGCCCTAATATATGGTCTATTTTAGAGAATGTTCTATGTGCTGCTCAAAAAAAATGTGTATTTTGCAGCACTTGGGTGAAACATCCTGTAGATATCTGCTGGGTACATTTGTTCAATGATCTCATATAATCCAGATGCCTCTCTGTTTATTTTTTCCTGGGATGACTGTCAATTGATGAGACTAGGGTGTTGAAGTCACCCACTACAACTGTGTTTGGTGTTATCTGTGACCTTAGTTCTAACAGAATTTGTTTGATGAAGTTGGGAACTGCCACGTTAGGTGTTTATATGTTTAAAATTGTAATGTCCTCCTGTTGGAGTGTACCTTTAATCGACATAAAGTGACCTTCTGTATCTTTCTTAACTAATGTTGGACTGAAGTCTACCTTGTCAGATATTAGGATAGCAACCCCTGCTTGTTTTGTAGGCCCAATTGCTTGAAGTGCCACTTTCCAACCTTTCACCCTGAGATAGTGTCCATCCTTTGTAGAAAGGTGAGTTTCTTAGAGGCAACAAATTGAAGGATCTTGCTGTTTAACCCAGTCTGCAAACCTATGTCTTTTGGTTGGGGCATTGAGACTGTTGATATTAAGAGTTATTATTGATAGATGTGTATTTATTTTTGCCATTTTTCTTGTTTCATAGTTCTTCCAGTTTTACCTTTTCTTTCTTGTATTAACTAGTATTTGTGTATGGTTTGTTTTTCCAAGTTTCTTATATGTGTGTTTTTCTTTCTCTTCAGCATGGAGGATCCTTTCAAGTATTTTCTGTACAGCTGGTTTTATCTTCAAATATTCCTTTAGCCTGCCTTTGTTGTCAAATATCCTTATTTTTCTGTCTTTTTGAATAAATAGCTTTGCAGGATAAAATAGCTTTGTTTGACATTTGTTACCTTTCAGAACTTGCAATACATAATTCTAAGCCCTTCTGGCTTTTAAAGTTTGTGTTGAGTAATCTGCTGTGGTCCTGATGGGCTTGCCTTTGTAGGTAACTTGATTTTTCTCTCTAACTGCTCTCTCTCTCTCTCTCTCTCTCTCTCTCTCTCTCCATATATATATATATATATATATATATATATATATATGTTGGTTTGTGTGCTTGGTAGCTTACTTATAATATGGCAAGGAGAGGTTCTTTCCAGATTTTGTCTGGTGTTTTAAAGGCTTCCTCTATCTTCATTGGAATCTCTTTCCCAATTGGGAGGTTTTCTTCTGTGATTTTGTTCAAGATGCCTACTATGCCTGTGGAGTGAAATTCTTCTCCTTCTACTGCCCTGAATTCTTATGTTTGTTCTTTTTATAATGTCCTGAATATCTTGAAATTCCCATTCATACTTTCCTATTAGTTTGTCATTCTTTTTGTTGGACTGTATTAGATCTGCCACCTGGTCTTCTAGTTTAGATATTCTGTCCTCTCCTTCATCCATTATACTGGTGAGATTTTCTACAGAGTTTTTTTCTTTCTTTCTTTTCATTATGTTCTTCATTGCTAGTGATTCTGACTATATATATATATATATATATATATATATATATATATATATTCATTTCCTTATTTATGTCTTGTATTGACTTTCTATTTTCACTAAATTGGTTTCCTGGTTCATCTTAAGTTCATTTGATTTCTTCTTTCATTCCTTTGATTTCCGTGAAAATATTCACAATCATTCTTTTGAAATCTTTCTCAGGTATTTCCTTTAAAATATATTTTTAAAATTTTTTGTTTATTTTTATTTATTAGAGAGTGGCAAAGAGAGAAAGAGGCAGTTAGAGAGAGAGAGAGAGAGAGAGAGAGAGAGAGAGAGAATGGGTGCACCAGGGCTTCCAACCACTGCAAACGAACTCTAGACGCATGCGCCCCCTTGTGCATCTGGCTAACGTGGGTCTTGGGGAATTAAGCCTCGAACCAGGGTCCTTAGGCTTCACAGGCAAGCGCTTAACCACTAAGCCATCTCTCCAGCCCCCTCAGGTATTTCCTTTAAATCCATCTTACTGGAGGTCATTTCTGATGCATTAATCCTTTTTTTTTTTTTTGGATTTATATTCTCTTATTTTTTGTGTTTCTTGTGCTATTATGTACAGATTTTTGCATCTTGGATTAATCTAATGCTTGGATTTTCTAATTAGCTGCTAAATTATTAGATGTATCAATATATCTTCACTGTAGGAGCTTAAGGTGCTAGCTGTGGCTCTTAAGATGCTAAAAGTACCTACAAAGGTGACTCTAGATGTTGGGTTTTCTTGATATGAGAGTATTCAAGAAGGCTGAATGGATCAAAATACAGGCAGATTCTAAAATTTAGCTAAACAATGCCATATTCAATGAAAACCCGCACATAGTACTTATGCAAAAGCAGGTATTATGACTTCCAGATCTTCAAACAAAGTCTTAGAATATATGTTGCCCACACCCTTAATCCTGTCAACTAGGAGGTTTAGATTTCTAGTGTGTTGGGGGTTCCAAGTCAGTTTGTGGCCATGTCGGACTCTTCCCTAATGAATGTCAGAAAAAGAAACAAAGGCACTATAAATCAGGAAGCAACAACTGACAAGCCCAAATTATAGCTTATTTAAGAATGGCAACTCCAGGCATCCATCAGATTTAACATATAATTAATCCTGACATGGAAGGTGCAATTAGCACTTCCTATTCAAACCTATATACCAAGCTTATTTGGTGGGTACTGACCTGGTGTAATCACCATTACCTTTTGGGATGGTTTTGGTCTCAATTATGTTGTGCTCCTTCTTGGGTCCCTCTTTGTTGTGCTGTGGGCTTAGGTAGGCTGACTGGGTTGTTGGATTGATGCTCTGATCACCTGTGCTGGCTGCTATATAGGTGAGTTCCTTCCTCCCCTCCCTTCCCCCCCTGCCTCTGGTGCTTCCTGGCTATTATGCTGGCCATGGGGGAGGGGAGGCTGCAGATGGTGGCTGATGTTTTCCCACTGGTCCTCGCAATCATCTTCCTCACAAGCTGATCCTCTGTTCTTTCCTACCATCCTCCCTTCATATTTCTTGAGTTTGCAAGGAGATCCATTGTGAGTGGAAAAATCTTACCTGGCTTTTCCTGCAGCTCAGGCCGAGCCTTACAGCTGGAGCCACGAGGACCTGGTTCCACCACTGCTGAAGCTGCTTCTGTCTGGTACTGTGGGCTGTAAACACTCTGGATCTCTCCTACTCTACTGCAGTTGATAATTTCTTATACACCTCATTTTTTAGTAGAAGAGTGTATTTTGCTCGTTTGTGTTTGTTTGTTTGGCTTTCTCCCCTAGGCTGCTTTGGCATGGTTTCCTATGCTGCTGTCTTAAATGGAAGTCATATGTAAAATGTTTGAGTGTTTGTAGAAAAGTAAGATGAATAATGATACTGGTTGGTTGTGTCTAGCATCTCTGGATAAACTATTAAGGGAAAAGCAGAAGCTCAGGAAAAAAAAAAAAAAAATTCCAAGCTTAAGACCCACAGACAGAATCTAAAGGTTTCCAAGGGTGTGCTGGAGGAGTGTCTTCTCTGTAGCCAGGGCTCAAACTGAAGAAAACTAAACCCCAAGCTATTATTGTAAGATTGACTAATTTGTAACACAAATCCCAATCTTAGGGGGTACCAAGAAAGAGTTAAAGTGAGGGCAAAGAGTAGGATACTATGAATGGAGATCAGGATGTGTGGGAAGACCCTCAAGAATCTGGGACACTGAATAGGCTCAGATTCTGAAGAAATTGTTTTGCATGATAATGTGACTTCCTCTCCCTTAGCAGCAGTTGCATCCCTACCTCACACCCTTAAGTATTGCCCTGTCCATCCTTGACTGAGGGAACTAATCCTTCCTTGTCTGAGGAACCATCCCTGCAGGAGGTGCTCCTCAGTACACACTCATCTTCACCTCTGGGCCTATAGCCAGACATAAGGATAGACAGGCCTCTAAGGTTATAGAGAAAGCCCGACTCATAGAGGAGGTTATGTACACCCCTAAAGATCTTGAGGAGTTTTATTTTTATTAATTCACTTATTTATTCTTTTTTTTTTTTTCAGTTCAGTTCAAAGTTGTCATGTGTTTATTAAGACACCATTGTTAATATAAAAAGAGCCAGTTCCACAAACCATTATCCAAATATTATCACAATTTGGGAAAATTTCCGACATTCTCTGCTGGGATCAACTGGATCTTATATAATGTCTTCAAAAGTCTGAGTAATGATGCAACCTATACATGAGGGCCTTGCCTTCTTCATTCCCCAAGGCAAAGTATCCACCTCTGGGAGAAAAATCCATGGTTTGAACACGGGAAATATTACTCTTCCTAATAACTGGAAAATTGGAAAATACTGTACAGGAGGGAAGGTGAACCAATTTAACGGCTTCTTTCATTTTTCTTGAAGCTATTGCCAATATTTCTGTAGAAGGATTGAAGGTCATAAAAGTAACACCAGTAACCAGATTCATTATGGCTTTGATCGGCTTTGGGTTTGTTTCTCGGAGACAAGAATCTTGACTGTATATGTTTACCACGCCACTGTTAGAGCCACAGGCCACATACTGTCCATTCCGCGACGTGGCAATGCTTAATCCATATAAGCTGCCTTCATCAACAAATCTGTTAAGGCACTTTCTTGAATTCACATCCCAAACATACACTTCTCCATCCCCGGAAGATGTATATATTTTCTTACTATCTGAAGAAAATGTGGATGCTGCAACCCTTGCATTAATCTTCATGCTACCAATCAGTTCCTTGGTCTTCATTGACAGCAAATGAGAAAATCCAGCAACGCCTGTTATAAGCAAGTAGGATCCATCTGGGGAGACTTCAAAACGCCTCACTCTTTTCTCTTTCAAACCTCTCACTTGATGCACAGGAATTAACTTTCCAGCCAGCATGTCATAGACATAAAGAACTTTGCTGTGTATACTCGTGGCTAAAACCTCTTCTCCATTAGCACTAAAACAAGCCTTAAATATTGGAAACCTGTCCAAATATATGCTCTGGATTTTAGGGTTTGTTTTGCCATCAACCTGGAACAGTGAAATAGCATTATCTAATCCAGCAACCATCACCACCTGTGCACCAGGATGGAACTGCACTGATGTGATCCGAGCCGTGGTAGGCCGTTCAGCATTAGCATGCTGGCAGTTTTTCATCTTTAAGATTCCTTTTGGAAGAGAAGTTGCTGTGGATATGAAATTCCCAGTCCTTTGTAACAAATCGTCTTCATCCTCTTCACTTTCATCATCTGAAGATGTTTTCCGTTTATTGCTAGTCTCTGCCCAGTCAGGTACTCCTCCCATGGCATGTTGGAATTCTTCTTTCAGTCTCTTTTGAAGCTTATCTTTTGAAAGTTTACTTTCACTGGCATTCTTCATAATATTTTTTCGAAAGCGATTGTTTACCATGTCAACCATTTCCTCATCTTCATCTTCTTCATCTACCCAAACTGGCTTCTTCTGAGGAGGAAAATTATCTTTTGCTTCATTTTCCACTTCCGAGTCATCTGAGTGTCCATGATGTTGACCCCGCGAGCCCCGCAGCCGCCGCAGCAGCGCGTCCTCGTCGTCCTCAACGTCGCCGAAAACCAGCTCCTCCAGGCAGCGCTCCGCCGCCGGCTTGTCCTCCCCAGCGTCAGCCGGCTCTCCTCCTCCGCGGACACCGAGGCCGCGGCCGCGTTGGTTGCCGCGCCCGACCGGGCAGACGGTGTCCGCTGAGATGACGGGACGGCTTTTAGAAACTTCCCGCCGCTCTCGGGCCTGGTTCTGCGGTCCGGCCTCTTGTGGGTCTTCCGAAGGTCCGGCGTCGCGCCGGCTTTCCGATCTGCTTTCGCCCGGCTCTTGCGTTCGGGCGGCAGGGTCGGGCTGGAGAACAGACTCGGTCTTTCACGTGGAGGCCCACAGCGACGTGCGGGGACGTCTCTCCCACTACGCCGCCGGGGATCCGGAGATGCGGAAGGAGCGTGCGCAGGCCTCGGCCACGTGACCGGCACTCCTTATTTATTCTTATTAAGAACATAATTTGTATGGATACATAAAATGTGTTGGTAACCATCTTTGTCCTCCTCCCTGCCCCCAATATCGTGGGAACCTTCCTCAATGTGGTAGCTGCAATTCTCCATGGTGTTGTGGGTTATGCAAATAGTTATTGGATGGAGGCAATGCCTCTGACAATGACATCCCTACCTTTGGTTCCTAAAATATTTCTATCCCCTCTTCTGCAAAATTCCCTGAGCCTTGATTGGTATGCTTTAAGTCTACTTGAGTGATTAGTTCTTAGGAGTATCTGTATTTCTGTTTTGGTATGTGTAAGGTTCAGGAGTGAACAAGACTATGCTAACCACCCTGAGGCAAAGATTAAAGATTTTATTCAGGAAAAACATGAGCTGCCAGGACTGACTCTCAAGTACAGAGCAGAGTCAATGTGAGATTCCAGATTGTGTGCTTTATAGGGCTTCTTTATTTGGGGAAAAGTGAGGAAGGGAAAAGAACTTCTTAATTTTTACATTAGCCATTTCAAATAGCTAAGGTATAAGACCAGAATAGTAAGCAGGCAACTTACAAGATGAGGGGACAGAAAATCATGACTTCAGGCATTGTTAGGCAAGAAAGCAATAATGGCTGGATGGTTTCTTGAGGAATGTGGATAAGTCTCTGTCGCCATCCTGCTGTCTTTGGTTACTCCATTTTGGGGCCCTGTCACAACCTAACATTCCAGCCTTTTGTTAATGATAAGAGACGAAGGTTAATATTTTCTTGCTGATCATAGGGGCAATGAGTTCTTATGGGAGAGGTTGGATAACGTACTCTATGAGTATCCCTTCGGGACAGGTGATGAGGAGGCAATTTCATGGTGGCTAGAGGTGGCAGAGTGGTGAGATTAGTAGTGCTGTTGTAGCATGTTGTTACAACTTGGTCCACAATGAAACAGAGACTTCTCTTGTACCATCCCTGTATTGAGCTGGCTTAAGGGCAGTTGGTGGTGACACCTGTTATAGAGAAGGTGATGGAAATGGACTCTGTGCACCCCATGAGAAGACAAAAAGGAGAATTAAGGAGCTTGTTACTCTTGTCAACAGCTATGACATCAAAATGCCAGACATAAAGGGAGGATGAGCATTCAGAGGTGAGTGATAGGTGGCTTTGGGCAAGACAGAAGAGGCAGAGGGGGCATCAGTGTATTCAAGAAGAGCATTTTGGGATCAGGAGAAGAGTAGGAACACAAGAGAGTTTAAGTTTGAGAATGTCTGTTGTGGAGGCAATGTACTTATCCCTGGATGAGATAGGGTAAGAGCTAAGAAAAGGGGTGGGTGGTGGGTGGGGAGGAATAGCTCTGATTCTGGCTAAGGCAAGTGGGAGGAGCTGGGGCCAGGGTAAGTGGAGTTCAGAAGTAATCAGGAACAGGCAGACTCAGAAGGCATGAGTTAATGTTAGAGTTTAGTATTGTAAGCCAGCATCAGACAGGGGAGCCTAATAGTCTGAATCTTTGTTTATATTACAGTTATATTTTGTAGTTATATTTTTCTTACAGGCTGATTAAGACCATGTAGGCTATCAGAATTAACTGTATATTTTGGAGGTCAATAATGGCTCTGAAGGAGAGACTTACGGACATGTGAGGAGTTCTATGACTCTCAGCATTGTCATCTGCTAGGATAAGTCCAGGCCACGTTGTTGAAGTGGCCTTCCCTTTTTTGGGAATCCTGGAGGAATGATTTCCCTCTGATGTAACTCTGCTGTTGCAGATACACTGACTTGGAATTTATCTCTGGGTCTCCATATTATCCTCTCTGATCATGAAGACAGGTAACTTACCAGAGGCTAGAGTTTAGCAAGTGTTCCATAATCTCCTGTGGCCTTCTGACCTGGAAGCAGGAACCAAAATAGTGGTTATTCTTTTATTATTATTATTATTATTATTATTGGTTTTTCGAGGTAAGGTCTCACTCTGGTTCAGGCTGATCTGGAATTAACTATGTAGTCTCAGAGTGACCTTGAACTCATGGAGATCCTCCTACCTCTGTCTCCCAAATGCTGGGATTAAAGGTGTGTGCCACCATGCCCGGCTATTGGTTTATCTGTTAACTCCAATGTTTCCAATAGATTTTGTCTTCTACACATGGTTATTAATCACTAAGAGAGACTGTAATATATGATTAGCAAAACAGATTAGTAAAAATTGTGAAGAACATATCTGCTTAGCAAAGCAGATCTGGTTACAGAATGACACAGTAGCTTTAAATTATTCTGATTAATATTTGAGTTTAGTTGCCAGGTAACAGTGTAAGCTGTATCTGGGACATAGAAAGCATACACATTCTATCTTTTTAAGCATCTGTCAGTTATAAGTATAGGCAGAACATTGTAGTAGCCCTAAAAGCATTTTCAGTAACTTTAAGGCAATTGATTTAACCTAGAAATTGTATGCCAGGAAAAGACAAGACAGTATATAAATTTGGCATCTGTATTTGAAAACAACATTGGCTAGTCTAATTACCAATGCAAGTACCAATTACCCCCCAAACTGGAAGTAGAAGAGCAATTTAAGATTATTTTTCCAGGACAGGAAACATGTCTTAAGTATCAATATCTCTATAAGCGATGAACTTAAGATACCAGAAATGAGACAATTAATTAAGTGTAAACTTGACTGAGACTGATTATACATAGCTTAAGAATAAACTAAAACCTGGTCATTGTTGAGGTAAGCAAGCCTGATTTTAACATACATTAGAGACAATATGGCAGACACAAAGTAATTTCTTAAATAAATACCTTTTACCACTGAACAATTTCAAGGCTTAACTAAAGAAATATTTGTGACTGTTACATGAAGCTTAAACAAACTATAATAACATTGTTTGTATACAGTGGATTTTCCTATGACATGGGGAGCTTTTCCAGTTTTTCTAAGAACAAAATCACAATAAGTCACTTTTTATAAGTCTTAGATTATAACCTCACTTATAGTCATCCATAAAAACTAGCATGAGGGCTGGAGAGATAGCTTAGCAGTTAAGCGCTTGCCTGTGAAGCCTAAGAACCCCGGTTCGAGGCTCAGTTCCAGGACCCACGTTAGGCAGATGCACAAGGGGGCGCAGGCATCTGGAGTTCGTTTGCAGTGGCTGGAAGCCCTAGCGTGCCCATTCTCTGTCTTTCTCTTTCTCTCTTTCTCTGTCTCTTTCACTCTCAAATAAATACAAATGAACAACAACAAAAAAAAAAAAAACTAGCAGAAACAAGACAAGAACCATTTTAAAATTACAGAGCTTTATCCAGGCATGGTGATGTATTATTATTGACAGCCAAACATCATGGGCTTTGTATAAACCAAATTACAATATTCTGATAGCTGGAAAAGTCTGATATTAACAAAAAGTACAGTTCACATATTTAAGGCACATAAGGCTACACAGAGTAAACTATGAACAAAAGATCTGCTAACAGAATTGAAAATAAGCAAGAAATCTATGTTATGTAGTAACATTTCTGGCTTAAATATGACTTGAAAACTTACAATTTTTAAAGCTTATCAATATTAGAATATTTTTATATGATATTTATGCATACATATGTATATATACATATTTTTCATATATATATATATATATATATATATATATATATATATATATATATATGGTATGTATGTATATGGAGAGAGAAAGAGAGAGAGAGAGAGAGAGGATATTTTTGCACTTTTAAAAGTTAAAAACAATATCCATCCAATTTATAAGTCAGTTTCTGAAATTAATTCATCTATATCTAACTTACACAGAGAATAGAACTAGACTAAACTGCCATGATCTAATGCAAAAAGGAGATAAGTCTCATGGAAAAGAGGGGGAATGGGCATGCCAGGCCCACTTGCCTCTGTAAACAATTTCCAAATGTATGCTCCACTATGTGCATCTAGCTTTGTAAATAAGCACCTTTAACCAATAAGCCAAAAAGAATTTTTATTTATTTATTTATTTTTGGGTTTTTGAGGTAGGATCTCACTCTAGCCCAGACTGACCTGGAATTCACTATGTAGTCTCAGGGTGGCCTCGAACTCATGGCAATCCTCCTACCTCTGCCTCCCAAGTGCTGGGAAGAAATATTTTTTAACTTAATAGAACAATATTGAATTCCAAACATACACAAAATTTCATGGCATAATTTATAATTACTTGAACTTTAATCAACTCTATAATTTTTGCTATGGTACTTTGGTAAACTAGTTCAGTAATGACATAAGTTAAATTTAAAGTGTTAAGACTGATAGTTGGAAAAATTGAGGAATTACATCTTTAATGATATATAACTTTGTTTAGAATTTTCTATTACTGTTCACCATAATATAAACAGTTTCAAGTGTGTGACAGATAAATACTGTTTAATGTTTCAAATGTTGTCTATTTATCTTATAAAATAGGGGAAAATAGATTAAATAATTCCTCTGTGAGATTTTTTTTGATGCAGGGTTTTATACATAATAACCTTGGAGAGAATTAAATATTAATGAGTCAATTGCAACCTTAAGATTTAGTTAAAAGTTTGACAAATAGAGTAACCTAGTTAATTTGGTTGGGTACTCTAAATTTAGTCTTCCATGACCATTATTATGACCAGATTAACATCAATGAGTTAAAGTTAATTTTAAAACCTGACTACCCTAGCAACCTGCTACCGGCCAGGGCCATACGTTGTTAGTCTGATGTAAGCCTTAGGCTAATAGTCATTTTATATTTCAAGAAGTCTGTAATCTGATTAACTACTTTGTCTTTAACTTTCTGTTTAAGCTTATTCATATCTTCATCTACATACTGTACTCATACATTCATCTACATATTGTTATGTCACAATGTATTAACCATTCTGCAACAATCTTTTCATCAAACATTCTTAACATTTAGTTTTTTTTATCCAGTTTTTCTTTTAGTCAGTTCACCTTATAACTATCAACAAAAACGCTCATTGTCCTTATCATAAGATTTTTAATAAAAAGCCTTTTGAAATAACCTTTTTAAAAAGAGTAGACTAGATTTCACTTATACTATTTATCCAAAATAAGAATATTGATGTTCTCATTTATTGATTATAGAATTTTGTTTCTTATAACTTTCCTGAAACACATTTTTTTAAAAATATGAAAGCAGATTTAAACATTATTAAAATTTTTCTTACAAACTCAATATTGAGTATTTCTAAATTTAAACATAAATCTTTATTTGTTATTGTTTATTTTTAATTACTTGTTGAGAGCAACAGAGAGAGAGAGAGAATGGGCACACCAGGACTTCCAGCCACTGCAAATAAACTCCAGACATGTGAGCCCACTTGTTCATCTGGCTAACGTGGGTCCTGGGGAATCCAGCCTCAAACTGAGGTCCTTAGGCTTCACAGGCAAGAGCTTAACTGCTAAGCCATCTCTCCAGCCTTTAAACATAAATCTTGAGGCTGTGGTCTGTTAATAGTTACATAGACACATAGAAAGAGAAAGCAAACAAAAACAGTTACAAATTTCTTATAAGAAGTCCCCATCTGTTCACCCATCATCATGCTGGGGCCAGGATCCTGAGATTCCCTGTGCTTGCAGCCCCCTGGCTCTGCAAGCCAGGGAAGCTAAGAAGAATCCCCTCCTTTTCTTTTTTGACTCCTAAATTCTAGGCAGAGTTTTGGACTTCCCTCAGAGCGACAAAGCAGCTTTTTGATCCTGCCATTTTACAACTCTGTAAGAGTAGGAGAATCTTGTATTTTTTTCTTGTCTATGATCTTAATTATTTTTATTGTTTCTTTTGGGGGACACTCAGCAGTAAAAGTAGGCTTTGCCTTCTCATTAAGTGGGCTTGGTGGAGAACATCCCCCACAATGAAATGGCACTGCTCAGACAGAAATCATTCAGCAGCCTTAGTGCTGTGAGCCACATACATACCCATACTCAAACATTCATTTTATGTGAACTTTTAGACTCTAGACAACCATTTTCCTTTGCGCATTCTCATTTTAAATTTCTATCCTATTTAAAATTCCAGAGACTAAAGTCTAACCTTGTAAGCAGGAAGGGGCTCAGGAGAGGCTGAGGAAGCTGGAGGAGCCAGAGGAGCTGTTGGAGAGAGGTCATCTAAGGCATCAGGTCAAAATCAGGGGGTGAGGATGAGTATAGGGGAGGGGTTGAATGAGAGTACATTCTTGAGACCTTGGCTATAAATACCTGGTGAGAAGAGCACATAGAGCAGAGAGAAGGTGCACACAAGTGAAAAATAGGGTATTTCAAACCATTTGCCGGTACATTGGCAGAGGTTTTTTTTTTTTTTATTTTTTTCAAATCAGTGAGAATTTGGAAATCAAAAGTACAATTCTCAGGATATTTGGACAGGGAAGAGGAAAGTGTCCCAAGATGGTGTAACCAAGCCAAAGGTGCCTTTTAGGGTACTGTAGACCCAAGAGCAAGAGACCCAAGATGTCAAGAGTGTGTCTTTCTCAAGACCTGGGATTGGAGCCCAAAAGCAACCAAGGGGGTGTAGCTTGGCAGACTGGAATGGCTTCCATGAGTAAGGATTAAAGGATGAGAGCAGGCCAACCTGAGAGGGACACTTTCTGAGCAGCAGGGAGGAGATGGAGAAGGGAAGAAGAGCAAGGCTGAATTGTGGTGGGTGTGAAAGTTGGTACCAGGCAGAGATGGTCCAAAGCTTTCAGAGGGTAAAGTGGCAGCTCAGTGGTCTAGTCAGGGGAAAGAAGTTCTGGCCACCCAAGAGGGCAACTGGAAGCCTCCTATCAGGGTCATGAGCATCAGAAGTAAGGTTCAGGAGTGACCAAGATGATGAAAACCACTCTGAGGCAAAGATGAAAGCTTTTACTCATAAAAAAACATGAGCTGCCAGGTCTGACTCTCAAAAGTGGAGCACAGCCAATCTGAGATTCCAGATAGTGCACTTTATAAAATTTCTTTATTGGGGGAAAGTGAGGAAGGGAAAATAACTTCTTTATTCTTTACATTAGCCATTTCAAATAGCTAGGGTGTGAGACCAGAACAGTGAGCAGGCAATTTATGAGATAAGGGGGTAGGAAACCATGACCTCGGGCATTGTTAGGCAAGGAAAGGATAATGGTGGGAAGTTATTGAGGAATGTGCATAAGTCTGTATCACCATACTGCTATCCTTGGTGACTCCATTTTGGGGGCCTGTCCCAACCTTACAGTATGTGTTGAGTATACTCAGTTTCTGCCTCCTTCACCTTGCCACTGCTTGTCAGGCACACCATTGAAGCATCACTCTTGCTTGTCTCCCCAATTCCTCTCTGATTTCACTTGGGCCATGGCTGAAATGTGAGTGGTAGTTTAACTCTTTGGGTTGTATTACCTTCTGAAAAAGAAAAACAGATTCTCCAGTGGGGAATGAAGTCAGCATAAGTTAAATTGGTTACATGTTATTAATTTAGGGAGAGTTTGACGGATGTAACCCCTCATTTAGCCAATGACTAGTGGTAGCTTTTCATTGGAGGACACAATTTTTGTCTTCATAGGATGCAGACCTGGTTCTTAGTTCCAAATATGGATTTCTTTTCACTGAGCAGATCTCATAGCCAATCAAAAAGTCAATGATTATCAATCAAGGCTGTGGGTAACCATTTCACTAGTGTAGGCATTTTGTCAGGCTGGATGCTTCTGAGAAGGTTAGAGCCCTGCTTGTTCACACTGTTGCTGGCAGCAGCTCATGTAGTGCTCTCCAGCAGTAGATAGACTGTCTGGGGACTGGCTTTCTTCTGGATTCCATCCAGTTCTCTCCATGTTCTATGTCAGCAGCATATGGAGTCTTCAACAGTAGGGTCTTACCTTTTACCTCAAGCAGGTAATCAAGTGCTATGACAGAAGATTGTCTTCTTTTTTTTTTTTTTAAGTTTTTTATTTATCTATTTGAGAGAGACAGACACAGAGAGAAAGGCAGAGATGAGAGAGAATGGGCACGCCAGGGCCTCCAGCCACTGCAAACGAACTCCAGCTGTGTGTGCCCCCTTGTGCATCTGGCTAATGTGGGTCCTGGGGAACCGAGCCTCGAACCGGGGTCCTTAGGCTTCGCAGGCAAGCACTTAACGGCTAAGCCATCTCTCCAGCCCAGATTGTCTTCTTTTAAGGACCTTGTAAATCTCTGTGATCAATAGCTCTATCAGGGGTGGTACCAATTACTGTTATTGGGAGTTACAGCTCAGAGCCAATTTTTTTTCAAATAAAAACATTATTGGGCTGGAGAGATGGCTTAGCGGTTAAGCGCTTGCCTGTGAAGCCTAAGGACCCCGGTTCGAGGCTCAGTTCCCCAGGTCCCACGTTAGCCAGATGCACAAGGGGGCGCACGCGTCTGGAGTTCGTTTGCAGAGGCTGGAAGCCCTGGCGTGCCCATTCTCTCTCTCTCCCTCTATCTGTCTTTCTCTCTGTGTCTGTCGCTCTCAAATAAAATATAACAAAAATAATTTTAAGAAAACGGGCTGGAGAGATGGCTTAGCGGTTAAGCGCTTGCCTGTGAAGCCTAAGGACCCCGGTTCGAGGCTCGGTTCCCCAGGTCCCACGTTAGCCAGATGCACAAGGGGGCGCACGCGTCTGGAGTTCGTTTGCAGTGGCTGGAAGCCCTGGCGCGCCCATTCTCTCTCTCTCCCTCTACCTGTCTTTCTCTCTGTGTCTGTCACTCTCAAATAAATAAATAAAAAAGTTTAAAAAAAATAAAAAAAAAACATTATTAACAATTTGAATACATATACACAATGTATTTTGATCATAGTGATCATTGCCTTCTCTTTTCCTCCTTTCCCTTCCCATTGAAAAATTTTAAAAGATTGTTATTAGATATGGATGTGTTTTGTATGTAAACATCACATGTTGGCACCAAACTTTCTCTCCTACCTACCCCTTTTCTGAAGAGGCCTTCCTCATTGGGGATGCAGATCAACCTCATGGAGATCTTAGGTCATGCATTATGTGGGCAACAGTCAATTATTAGGGAATGGAAAGGTCTCTGCAAAAATCCCAGCTTGTGGATCTAATGATCTTTCCACCCCATCTTGTTCAAAATTCCCTGATACATGCTGGGAGCATTTTAAGTCTACTTCAGTGGTGGGCATTTAGGATCATCTGGAGCTCTGGTTTGGTAGATGTTAAGTGTCCTCAGTATCTTTCTCCATCATCCTTGTGCTAATATCAGCTTAACTAAGAAAGCAGGATTCTTGCTCATTTCCCTAGTTCTAAAGTGTGCATTAGTCATTTGTATTTCTTCCTCTGAAAACTCCCTATTAAATTCACTGCCCCATTTTTTTTGAGTGATATATTTGCTTTTTTTTTCATTGATTCGTTGTTTTGGCTTTTTTTTTTTTTTTTTTGTATTTTTTGGAGTTTCTATATATTAGGCCCCTGTCAGTGGTATAGCTGGTGAAAATTTTCTCCCATTCTGTGGTAATCTATTGGCTCTGATTATGGTGTATTTATCTCTGAAAAAGCTTTTTTAGTTTCCTGAGATCACATTGGTGGAGAGAGAGTTTAATTTCCTGGGCTAGTGGAATATTGTTCAGGAATCTTTTCCCAATCCTATATCATGAATAGGTCCTCCTATTTCCCTTTGGTCACTGAAGAGTTTCAGGTCTTATTTTGAAGTTTTTAATTCATTTGTACTTGATTTTTGTGTATGGTGAGATGAGTGGTTCTAGTTGCATTTTTGTACATGTGGTTATCCAATTTGTCCAGCACCATTTGGTGAAGATGCTGTCTTTTCTCCAGTCTAAATTATTGGCCACTTTGTCACAGATGAGGTACCTATAGTTACTTGACTTAAGCCTTTGTCTTCAATTCTGCTCCATTGGTCTGTATGTCTATCTTTATGCTAGTATGATGCTCTTTTTGTTACTATTGCTTTGTTGTGTAGTTTTAGGTTGGGTATGGTAATACCTCCAGAGGTGTTTCTTTTCCTGAAGATATGTCTGGTCATCTGAGGCCTGCTGCCATTCTATATTTCTATATGAATGCTGAGATTATTTTCTTCAATCTCTGTGAGGAATAATGATGAAAATTTTAATTGGTATTGCACTAAATCTCTATGTTGTTTGATAGAATTGCCATTTTCACAATATTAATTCTACCTATGCAGGAGCATGGGAAGTCTTTCAATCTTCTCAAGTCCTCCTCAATTTCTGTCTTGAGTAGTTTTGTGCTTTCATCATATAAGTCCTCCACACCCTTGGTTAGTGTTAGTCCAAGGTATTTGATATTTTTGTGTGTCATTAAAAATGGGACAGCCTTGCTGATTTTTTTTTTCTGTACTTTTGTTCTTTGCATATAGAGGAATTACTGATTTATTGTGTTTTGATTTTGTATCCATCTACATTTCTGAAGGAATGAGTCATCATTAGAACTTTTGATGTGGAGATTTGCAGGTCACTTATGTATAGGATCATGGCTTCTACAATTAGTGCTAACTTGACTTCTTCTTTTCCAATTTGTTTCCCTTTTATTACCTTCTTCTGTCTCATTGCTTGGGTTAGGATTTCTAGTACTATGTTGAAGAACAGTGATGAGTGTGGATACCCCTGACTTGTTCCCAGTCACAATGGGAACTTTTTCAGTCTTTTTCCATTAATTATTATTTGTGCTTTAGGTGCTTTATATAGATTTTATTGCATTGAGTTATAAATACTCCATTCCTATTCTTTTCTGCATTTTGAACAGGAAGTGATGTATTTTTTTCAATGTCTTTAGCTGCATCTATTGAAATGAACATGTGGTTCTTGTGATTAAGTTTATGTGGTGTATTGGTTGACTAATTTTCATTATTGAACCATCTCTGCATCCCTGGGATGCATCCTGCTTAGTCAAAGTGGATAATGCTTTCATTGTGTTGTTGAATTCATTTACAAGGATTTTGTTCAGGATCTTTCCATATAAGTTCATCAGAGATATATGCCTATAGCTTTATTTTCTTATTGTATCCCTTTCTGGTTTTGATATTAGGATGATTCTAGCTGCATAAAAGGAGTGATGGAGCATTTCTTGCCCTCCTATTATGTAAAACCCTTTCAGAAAAATTGGTTTCAATTCTTCAATGAAGCTTTGATTGAGTTTGGCTAAGAAGCCATCTGATCCTGGACTTTTCTATTTTTTTATGGAATTTTATTTTGGGGGATGTTTTTGATTACATTTTTTTGTTTGTTTGTTATATATTTTTTTGTTCATTATTTATTTATTTATTTGAGAGTGACAGACACAGGGAGAAAGACAGATAGAGGGAGAGAGAGAGAATGGGCGCACCAGGGCTTCCAGCCACTGAAAACATACTCCAGACATGTGCACCCCCTTGTGCATCTGTCTCACATGGGGCCTGAGGAACTGAGCCTCGAACCGGGGTCCTTAGGCTTCACAGGCAAGCGCTTAACCACTAAGCCATCTCTCCAGCCCTTTTTTTATAATATTGATTACATTTTTAATGTTGATGAATGTGTTAGCTTTTTTAAGAGATTAATTTGCTCTGAGTTTAGTTTTGGTAAGAGGTATATGTCTAGGAATTAATCTATTACTTGAAGATTATCCAATTTTGTGAAGTTTTGCATGTAAGTCCTGATGATTCGGCCCATTTCATTGATGTCTCTTATGACCTCTTCTTTTTAATTTCTGATTTTTTAATATTGAGACTTCTGTGTGTTTTTATTAAATCAGCCAAGGGTTTATAATTTTTTTTTGTTATTTTTTCAAAGAACCAACTTCTCATTTCATTGATTTTCTTAGTGGTTTTCTTAGTTTCAATTCATTAATCTCTGGTCTTATCTTGATTATTTCCATCTGAAGCTCTTAGGGTTGGATTCTTCTTGTTTTCTCAATGCTTGTAGGTAGATGGTTAGATTATTAATTTGGAATTTCTCTTTCTTTGTTATTTAAAGATTTAAATGCTGTGACTTTTTCCTCTTAGGACTGCTTTCATTGTGTTCCATAAATTTTGGCAAGTTGTGTTTTAATTATCATTCAGTTGTACAAAATTTACAATGTCTTCCACAACCTGCTCATTGTTTAAAAGTGTGTTGTTCAGTGTCCAGGAGCTGGTAGAATTCTTAGTGTATCTCTTATTAATTTCTAGCTTTAAAGCATTGCAATTTGATATGATGCAGGAAATTATGTCAATTTGCCTGAATATATATGGTGGCATGCTTTATGCCCTAATATATTTTGGAGAAGGTTCCATGGGCTGCTGAGAAGAATGTGTACATGAATGTGAGTTGGGAAGAATGTTCTTCAGATGTCTTTTAGGTCAAGTTGATCTAGGGTTTTGTTGAGCTCTATAATTTTCCTGCTGATTTTCTGCTTGGATGTTTTATTGAGAAGGGAGTACCAAAGTCCCTAGCTATGATGGTATTACTGTTTATCTCTGATGTCAAGTAGATTTTGTTTTATAAATTGTGGGGCACCTGTGTTTGGTGCCTATAGATTTATGATTGTGATGTTCTCATGTTGGACCATTTTCTTGATGAGTAAGAATTGACCTTTTTTGTCCTTTTTGATTACTTTTGGTTTGAAGTCTTTTTATTAGCTATTAATATAGGAACACCCACTTGTTTTTATTTCCATTTCCTTAGAAAGAAAATTATTTTCCATCCTCTCACCCTGAGGAGATTTCTGTCTTTAGTTGTGAGGTGGGTTTCTTAAAAGCAGCAGGTACAAGGGCCCATTTTTTTCTGATCCACCCTCTTAACTTATATCTTTTAGTGGGGGAGTTAATACCATTATTATTTAAGGTTATAACTGTAAGGTTCAGCTTAATACCTGCCATGAGGGTGTGCCTTATGGGGGTTTGGTGCTTTCTTGTGCTTTGTACTTTTTTGAGCCTGCTGTTGTTTCAGTTATTGTGATCTTGTTCTTATATGCTCTTGAGATTGGTTGTTTGATTCTTCTGTGTGGATTATATCCTGAAGTATTCTCTGTTGGTTTGACTTAGTGTTCATATAGTCATAGAGCTGACGTTTATCATAGAAAATTTTTCTTTCACTATTTATTATGAGGGATACTTTTGTTGGGTACAGTTGCTTAGGTTGGAATCCATAAATTTTTAGACCTTAAAAGTGTTCCATTCCAGGCCTTTTTGGCTTTCAGGGTTTCCATTGAGGAATCTGAGGTAATTCTGATGAAATTTCCAGACCTGAGCCAGTTTACAGATCCTGAGCCCCTTGATTGAAGGACTGGCCAGGTCATCTCATGGAAGGACCCTCCTAAAGCCTCTAAAAGTTTTGCTATTAAGCTTAGTCCTTCCCCATAAAGACCTATGTCGTTTTGCTGGGGTAACTGTATACTGGGCGAAGAAAGTAGTCAGACTTTTGGGGGACTACTGGACACTGGCTCTGAATTGACATTGACTACAGGAAACCCCAAACAGCATCATGACCCATAAGTTTAAGAAGGTGCTTGCAAAGGTCAGGTGATAAATACGGTTGTGGCAAATGTTAGGCTGACAGTGGGCCCTCCAACTCTTCCTATGGTTATTTTTCCAGTCCCAGAATGGATAATTAGAACATATAAACTTAGGATTTGGCATAATCTCCACATTCTCTTCCTGACTTGTGTAATAAGGGCTATTGTTGTTGAAAAGGAGAAATTGAAGCCATTGAATCTATCAATACCAGTGAAAATAGTGAACCAAACACAGTATTTTTTCCGTGGAATGATTATAGAAATTAATACCACTATAAATCTCTTTTTTTTTATTAGATATAGACATATTTTCTATGTAAACACATGTTGGTACCATCCTGATCCTCTTTCCTGCCCCTTTTCTGAAGAGGCCTTCCTCATTGGGGATACAAATAAACCTCATGGAGAGCTTGGGTCATGCATTATGGGGGCAGCAGTCAGTTATCAGGGAATGGAAAGGTCTCTGTGCAAAATGTCTCAACTTGTGGATCTAACAATCTTTCCATACCATCTTCCACAAAATTCCCTGAGCCATGTTGGGAGCATTTTTAGTCTACTTCAGTGATGGGCACTTCGGTGCATTTAGATGTCTGGTTTGTAGGTGATGAGTGTCCTCAGTATCTTTCTCCATCACCCTTGTTCTGATATCAACTTAGCTATGAAAGCAGCACTCTTGCTCATTTCCCCAATTCCTGTGTGGTTTCAGCTGGGGCAGGGTGTAGCATGCTGTGTATTTTATCTCCTCAGGTCAAGTTCCCATCTGAAAAAGGGAAGCAGATTCTCCAAAGGAGAGTAAAATCAGCGCCAGTTAAATGGGATAACTATTAATAATTTAGAGAGAATTAAAAGGGTTTAGACATTCTCATAGTCTAAGGTTAGTGGAGCTTGACAATGGAAAGCAGAATCATTATCTGGACATGCTGCTGACTTGTTTCCCAGTTCCAGATTTGGTTTCCTTTCCACTGAGCATATATGTTAGCCAATCTAAGAGGGAATTACAGGCCACCACCAAGGAAAAAGAAAAAGCCAGAGAAGAAAGAGACACAGGAGAAGTTTGAGGTTAGGTTTCTTCTTATTCTCTCCAGGGCCCTTTGATTTAGGTGCTCCTTCTAAGGTCTGCTTGAGGGTTCCACCTACTAGTCTGATTTCCAGGATATGGATTCTATCGGACCAGTTCAATTTGGGTTGAGATTTTTTTTTGGCACCTGCCCCATCCTTTCTCTTCTCCCAAGCCCTACCCTCTCCAAGCCTTAAGATGCTATTCAGTTATGTCTTCAACTTGGGCTGATCCAAGTTAGGGACTATAAATGAGTGAGATCATGCAGTGATTGTCTTTCTGTGATTGTGTGAGTTCACTTAAAATGATCTGTAACAAGTACAACCATTTTTCTACAATTTTCAATGTGTTATTTTTTCTTACTGCTGAGTAGAATTACATCATGGAGATATACCATATCTTGGTTATCCATTCATCCAATGATGGACACCTGGTTGATTCCAGTTCTTAGCTATTATGAATTGAGCATCTATAACATGGTTAGGTAAATATTTCTGAACTGAGATGTGGAGCTTTTAGGGTAAATTCCCAGTAAGGGAATAACAGGGTCTGCTGCTAACTCTATGTTCATCCTTTTCAGGAGTTCCCACATTGATTTCCACAGTGGTTGTACCAGGTCACATTCCCATCAACAGTGAATGAGGGTTGCTATTTCACCACAGCCTCACCAACATTTGTTTTCATTTGATTTTTTAATGTTTGCCATCCTTACTGGGGTAAGGTGGAATCACACAGTTGTTTTATTTCATTTCTTTAATGGTTAGGGATGTTGAACATCTTAAGTGTGTGTGACCCATTTGTAATTCTTCCTCTTAGAACTTCTTATTTATAGTTCTCTGCCCAACTTTTGGAGTGGGTTGTTTGATATTTTTACTGCTTAATTTTTTGAGCTCTTTATAGATTCTATATATTGGGCTTCTGTGGTATAATTGGCAAAGATTTTTTCCCATCCAGTTGGTAATGTATTGGCCTTGTTTATGGTATGTTTGTCTGTGTAAAAGCTTTTTAGCTTCATGAGCTCCTATTGGTTGAGTGCTTGTCTAATTTTCCTGGCTACTGGAGTTTTGTTCAGGAAGTCTTTTCCCAGTTTGATATCATGGGGAGTGCTTTTTATTTTTTCTTCCAGTACTTGAAGATTTTCAGGTCTTATATTGAGGCCTTTAATCCACTTCAACTTCATTTTTGTGTGTGGCAAAATGAGTGGGCCTAATTTCATTTTTCTACATATGGTTTTCCAATTTGTCTAACACCATTTGTTGAAGATGCTGTCATTTCTCTAGTCTATATTATTGGCACCTTTATCAAAGATCAAGCAGCTGTAGTTGCATGCCCTAAAGTCTGGGTCTTCAATTCTGTTCCATTGGTTTATGTTTCTATTTTTCTTCCAGTACCATACTGTTTTTGTCACTTTGGCTTTGTAATAGCTTTAGATCAGAATCACCAGAGGTGGTTTTTTTTTTTTTTTTCCTGCCAATATGTTTGGATATCTGAGGCCTTCTGCCATTCCATATGAATTTTGAGATCATCATTTTAGTCTCAGTGAAAAACAATGCTGGCACTTTTATTGGTATTGCATTAAATCTGTATATTGCTTTTTCTCAAATTGCCATTTTTAAAATATTAATTGTACCTATCCTGGATAATGGGAGGTCCTTCCATCTTCTTAAATCCTCTATTTCTATCATTAGTGTTTGATGTTTTCATTATATAGTTATTTCATATCCTATGTTAGTGTTATTCTAAGGTATTTAATTTTTTTGTTGCTATTGAAAATGGGGCATCCTCACTGATATCTTTCTTTGTATATTTGTCCTTTGCATACAGAAAAGCTATTGATTTGGTGCATTGATCTTGCATCCTTCCACTTTGCTGAAGGAATTTATCACCTTTAGAAGTTTTGGGATGGAGACTTTCAGGTCACTTCTGTACAGGATCATGTGATTTGCAAATAGGGCTTACTTGACTTCTTCCTTTCGAATTTGAATCCCTTTTATTTCTTTCTCCTGTCGTATTTCTTGGGATAATACTTCTAGAACTATGCTGAAGAGCAGTGGTGAGAGTGGTCACCCCTGTCTTGCTCCCAATTTCAGTGGGAATTCCTTCAGTATTTCCCCATTAAGAATTATTTGGGCTTTTGGAGCTTTACATATAGCTGCTGTTGTATGAGATATAAAACTTTCATGCCTATTATTTCCAGTGCTTTGATCATGAAGTGGTGTTGTATTTTGTCAAAGGCCTTATCTGCATCGATTAAGATGATCATGTGGTTCTTATGGTTCTTGTGGTGTATTACATTGACTGATTTCCATATGTTAAACCATCTCTGCATTCCTGGAAAGAAGTCTACTTGATCAAGGTGGATAATGCTTTTTATGTGTTGTTGAATTTGGTTTGCAAGTATTTTGTTCAGGATCTTTGCATCTAAGTTCATTAAGGATATAGGCCTATAATTTTCTTACCTTTTTGCATCTCTATCTGGTTTTGGTAGTAGGGTGCTGTGAGCTTCAGAAAAGGAGTCAGGTAGGAACCAGCTCTTCTTTTCGTTGATTTTTAAAATTGTTTTCCTAGTTTCCAATTTATTAATTTCTGCTCTAAACTTGATTGTTTCTTTCTGTTTATGGCTCTTTGGGTTGATACTTCTTATTTTTCCAGTGCCTTTAGGTGAATAGTCAGGTTATTGATTTATGATCTCTCTGTCTTTGTAATGAAGTTATTTAAGGCTATGAATTTTCCCCTTATGACTGCCTTCATTGAGTTCCATAAGTTTTCATAAGTTGTGTCTTCATTATCATGCAAATCTAGGAATTTTACAATTTCTATTTTGGTTTCTTCCACAACCCATTCATTGCTTAAAAGTGTGCAGTTTGGTCTCCAGGAGTTGGTGGAGTTCTTGATGTGTCTCTTGTTAATTTCTAGCTTTAAAGCATTGTGATCTGTCATGATACAGGAAGTTACTTCATTTTTTCTTGACTTAATGGAGGCATGCTTTATGCCCTAACATATGGTTAATTTTGGAGAAAGTTCCATGGGCTGCTGACAAGAATGTGTATTGTGAAGAGTTGGGGTGGAAATCTCTGTAGATAACTTTTAGGTCTAGTTGATCTATGATGTTGTTGAGCTCTATTATTTCCCTGTTGATTTTCTGCTTTGATAATCTGTCTATTGATGATAGTGGAGTATTCAAGTCTCCAACTATGATGGTGTTGGTGTTTATTTCTGTTTTATTGACTAGTATATTTTATTTTATAAACAGTGCTGCCCCCATGTTTTTGGCATATATATTGATGATTGTGATGTGCTCATGTTGGATCATCCCCTTGATAAGTAACAAATAACCTTGTTTGTTCTTTCTGATTACATTTGGTTTGAAGTCTACTTTATCAGATAGTAATATAGCAACATCTGCTTGTTTTCTATTTCCATTTCTTTGGAATACATTTTCTAAACTTTCACCCTGAGGAGATGTCTATCTTTAGTGGTGAGGTGGGTGTCTTGAAGGCAGCAGATAGAAGGATCCAGTCATTTGATCCATCCTGATAGCCTGTGCCTTTTGATGGGTGAGTTAAGACCATTAGTATTTAAGGTTATTACTGTGTGCCTTTAATTAATCCCTGCCATGATGGGGTATTGTATGGGGTTGGGTGCTTATTTGTGTAATGTACTTTTTTGAGCCTGGTTTATTTTGGTTATTGTGTTCTTCTTCCCTTTTGGATCTTGACATTGGTTGTTTGACTGTTCTCTGTGGGGTATTCCCTCAGTATTCTCTGTAGGTTTTGCTTTGTGTTTATATAATGATAGAGTTGACTTTTTAAAATTTATATTTAGTTACTTATTTAAGAAAGAGGGAGACAGAGAGAGAGATAATGAGTGCACCAAGGCCTCTCGCCACTGCAAACAAACTCCAGATGCATGCACCACCATGTGTATCTGGTGAACATGGGCCTGGGTAATTGAATCTGAGACCTTTGGCTTTGTATGCAAACACCTTAACCACTAAGCCATCCCTCAAGCCCTAGAGTTGACTTTTTCATGGAAAGTTTTGTTTTACCATCTATCATAAGGATACTTTCAATGGATAAAGCAGCTGGGGTTGGAAGCCATAGTTTTTCAGACTTTGAAGTGTTCCATTCCAGGCCCTTCTGGCTTTCAGGGTTTCCACTGAGAAATCTGATGTTATTCTAATAACATCATTTGTGTGTTGTAAATTGCTTCTCTTGATTTTTTTTTTTTTTTTTTTTTGGTCTTTAGAGGTAGGGCCTCACTCTAGCTTAGGCTAACCTAGAATTCACTTTGTAGTCTCAGGGTGGCCCCGAACTCATGGCGATCCTGCTACCTTTGCCTCCCAAGTGCTGGGATTAAAGGCATGTGCCACCATGCCCAGCTTCTCTTGATGCTTTTAACACTCTCTTTGCTTTCATTTTTAAGTGTTTTAACTATGATGTCTTAGAGAGTTTCTTATTTGGTCCTGCCTGTTTGGTGTTCTGTGGGCTTCTTATATCTGGATGGGCCTCTTTTTTGCAAGATTCAGAAAAGTTTCTTCAATAATTTTGTTTTGTATGTTTTCTATGCCTGTGGTCTGGATTTCCTCTCCTTCTGGTATACCCATGATCCAGATGTTTGGTCATTTTAGAGTGTCCCACAGTTCTCTTGTATTCTTTTCACTTGAATTTTTTTTTTTGTTGTTCTTGTTATTTTTATTTATTTACTTGAGAGCAACAAAGAAAGAAAGAGGTAGATAGAAAGAATGGGTGCACCAGGGCCTCCAGCAACTGCAAATGAACTCCAGATGTGTGTGCCCCCTTGTGCATCTGGCTAACATGGATCCTGGGGAATCAAGTCTTGAACCAGGGTCCATAGGCTTCACAGGAAAGTGCTTAACTACTAAGCCATCTCTCCAGCCCTTCACTTGAATTTTTGAACTTAGAAAAGCTGTTGGCCTCCCCATCAATTTCTTCTGTCTTATCTTCAACATAAGAGGTTCTGTCTTCCACATGAGTAACTCTGTTGGTGAGTGGTTCTAGAGAGTTTTTCATAAATTCTATCTGATTTTTGTTTTCTGTTGTGTTGTTTTGTATAATGTCCATCACAATTTTAATTTAAATTCTTATTTTCTTGATGCTTCTTATAGTTCATTCTTGCATTTGATCAAGTCATCATTAAGCTTAATCAACCAGTTGTTGAGGTCTTCTATTTTTTGAGCTACCTTCAATTTATTCATATCTCCTTGGAGGGTTCTAATATTTTCTTCATCATGTAAAGCCTACTGTCAACAGCTGAATGTTCTAGGAGAGGATTCTCTTCGATTTCATTGATATCATTGTTGGTTCTTTGATAGTTTGCTTCAAGTTCAGAATTTGTATTTTTATCAATGTCTCATTGGTTGTTGTGTTTTCATTTTGGGAATGAATTTCTGTTGATTTCTCTATGATTTCACTGGATACTTCTGTAGTCGTACTAGGCATCCTAAGTGGATATATCTCAGTTTTCTGAGTTTCATTGGCTTTTTTTTTTTTTAAATTATTTATTTATTTATTTGAGAGTGACAGACACAGACTGATAGAGGGAGAGAGAGAATGGGCGCGCCAGGGCTTCCAGCCTCTGCAAACGAACTCCAGACGCGTGCGCCCCCTTGTGCATCTGGCTAACGTGGGACCTGGGGAGCCGAGCCTCGAACCAGGGTCTTTAGGCTTCACAGGCAAGCGCTTAACTGCTAAGCCATCTCTCCAGCCCTTGTTGGCTTTTTTGCATTGTTATCTACCAATTTTAGGAATACTATTTGATTGAGGAGTAAATAAGTTTGTGTCCTTTGTCCCATTCACCTGATTCAAGTGAACAGGGGTGTTAGTACTTAGTGGTCAGTCAAGATACCACAGGAAAGGGCCTGATTCCATAGCTCACACATGGTCCAGGCCTCCCCTTGCAAGCCACAATGGGACCTACCAGGACCATGGGACTAGAAGGAGTCAGGGAACAGGGATCTGGCCTACTTTGTGCTGAGCCCTGTAGGACATAGACCAGTGTACACTACCTAGACTGGGGAGGAGGGAGGAGCCTAAATATAGGGGTCTGACCTACTCACCCTATGTCCACACACTGATGTGCAAGGAACTCAGACCCAGACAGTGGGAAGAGACCAGAAATGGGTCCATCCTGCTCACTATAGACCACTGTGCCTGCCCATGCACTGAATGAGCAAGAAAGTCAGATCCAGAGGTGGGAGAAGCCCAGATATGGGTCCAGCCTACTCACTCCAGACCTCAGCCCCTGCCCACACACTGACTGTGCAAGGAACTCAGACCTGTAAGGAGGTGGGAGGATCCCAGAAATAGGTTTGGCCTACTCATTTCAGACTGCTGTGCCCACCCACACACTGACAGCTCAAGGAACTCAGACCTGGCTGGTGGGAGGGGACCAGCAATGGATCCAGCCTACTCACTCCAGACTGCTTCATTCACCCATACACTGACTGTGCAAGAAACTCAGACCAAGAAGGAAGTGGGAGAAACCCAGACATGGATCCAGCCTACTCACTCCATACCTTCATGCACACTGACACACAGACAGCACAAGGAACTCAGACCCAGGTTGTGGGACCACTATCAATATCTTGAAGGACACAGGATTGTTGGTTCCCAACACTTCTCTCTTTAATTCTCCTATTTGGTCTGTTCAGAAGGCAGGTAGAACCTGGAAGAGGACAGTGGATTATCAGAAACTTAATCAAGTGGTGACTCCAATTGCAGCTGATTTACCAGATGGGGTTTGTTTACTTGTGCAGAATGACACATCTCCTGGTACCTGGTATGCAGCTATTGATCTTGCAAATGCTTTCTTCTCCATACCTATCCATAATGACCACCAGAAGCAATCTGCCTTCAGATGGAAAGGTCAGCAGTGCAACTTTACTGTTTAACCACAAGGTTATTAACTCTCCATCCCTGTGTCATATTAGTTCTCAGGGACCTTGGTCATCCCTCTCTTCCATAAGTTGTCACATTGGTCCATTGTATCAATGACATTATGCTGACTGGATCACATGAGATGGAGATGGCAACCACTCTGGAGTTGTTAATACAGCAGTTGCATATCAGGGGATGCAAAATAAACCCATCCAAAATTCAAGAACCTTCTACTTCAGTGAAATTTCTACGAGTTCAACTTGGCATGGTGGTGCACACCTTTAAACCCAGTACTCAGTAGGCAGAAGTAGGAGGTTTGCCATGAGTTTGAATCCACCCTGAGACTACATAGTTAATTTCCAGTCAGCCTGGGCCCTACCTCAATTTTTTTTTTTCTTGGAGTTCAGTAGCATGTAAGGATATTCCTTCTAAGGTGATGGGTAAATTATTGCACTTGGCCCCTCCTACCACGAAGAAAGAAGCACAATGTCTAGTAGGTCTATTGCAGGCAGCACATTCCTCATTTAGGTGTGTTATTCCATCCCATATACCAAATGACTCAGAAAGCTGGTAGTTTTCAATGGGGTCCAGAACAAGAGAAGGCTCTTCAACAGGTCCAGACTGCTGTGCAGACTGCTCTGCCCCTTGGGCCATATGATCCAACAGATCTAATGGTACTTCCTACCATGAAGAAAGAAGCACAATGTCTAGTAGGCCTATTGGAGGCAGCACATTCCTCACTTGGGTGTGTTATTCCATCCTATATACCAAGTGACTCAGAAAGCTGGTAGTTTTCAATGGGGCCCAGAACAAGAGAAGGCTCTTCAACAGGTCCAGGCTGCTGTGCAGACTGCTGTGCCCCTTGGGCTATATGATCCAACAGATCCAATAGTACTTGAGGTGTTGATGGTAGATAGGGATAACATTGGGAACCTTTGGCAGGCCTACATAGGTGACTCCCGTGGAAGCCCTTGGGATTCTGGAGCAAGTTCCAGTCATCATCTGCAAACAATTATTCCCCATTTGTTAGACAGTTCTTGGACTGCTACTGGATATTAGTGGAAACTGAATGCTTGACAACAGGCTATCAAGATGTGTGACCTGAGCTGTCCATTGTTATACAGGTGTTATCTGACCCACCAGGCCATAAAGTTGGATGGGCAAACATCAGCCCATCATCAAGTGGAAGTGTTATATACATAACTGGACTCAAGCAGGCCCTAAAGGCACAAGTAAGTTACATGAAGCAGTTGCTCAAATGCCTATCATTTTTACTCCTGTTACAATGCCTTCTGTCCCCAAGCGTGCATCTATGGTATCATGGGGTGTGCCCTATAATCAATTGATTGAGAAGGAGAGGAATAGGGCATGATTTACATATGGATCAGAGCATTATGCAGGCACCTCACAGACGTGCACAACTGCAGCATTATAGCCTCTTTCTGGGACAATGCCAAAGAACTATGGTGAAGGGAAGTCTTCACAATGGGCAGTACTTTGGGCAGTACGCATGGTTGTGCATTTTTCTTGGAAGAAAAAAATGACCAGACATGTGGTTATACACTGATTCATGGGCTATAGCCAATGAGTTGGCTGGATGATCTGTGATTTGGAAGGAGCACAGTTGGAAAATTGGTGAGAAGGACATTTGGGTAAGGTGTGTGCAGATAGACCTCTCAGAATGGGAAAAAGATATATACTTGTGTCTGGGTCCCATGTTAATGCTCATCAGAAGGTTACCTCATCAGAGGATTAAATTAATAATCAAGTAGATAAGCTGACCTGTTCTATAGATAGTGGTCAACCTTTTTCCTCAGCCATCCCTGTCATTACACAATGGGCCCATGAACCAAGTATCTATGGTGGCATTGATGCAGGTTATGCATGGGCCCAATAATATGGACTTCCATTAATGAAGGCTGACCTGGCTATGGTTGCTGCTAAATTACCCAAGTACTCACAGTCATCTTTAAAAAGACACTTACCTGACCAAAAGTGAGAGCCGCACTAATATATGGGCCTTGTGAAACAGTCAGTTTCTGTATTTGACTTCATAACAAAGATTCAAAATGATCAAGGGTTTAAACCTCACAATTTAAAACATTCAGGTAAGGTAAAACATATATAGTCCCATCTTTCACAAACTAAAATGATATTTTTCCACTTGCAGACATATTTTACTGTGTGGATTTAATTTTAAGTGGCAAACCTGAGAAGAAGTACATAAAACATTTTCCAATTTGTATTACAGAGTGATTAACCCCTCACCCCATCTCCAAATTGAGTCTGGAAATACTTATTTCTGCATAATTTTTGTGAGCACAAAATAACTATTTTCTGGAAAGAGGTCATATCTATGGAATATAAATATTCCCTGGTGGCAGAAAATCAATGCTGGTGCCCATGATGGCATGTAATGATAATGTAGCAGACAGTGATTTTTCTTTAATTGAAAAGAGAAAAAAATACATTTGTCTTTCCAGAAAGCTCTTCATTGTACCACACTTTTATGGGAGCTGTTGGTGTGATCTTTAACCCCAGAATGGAGTATTGCTGGCCATTGCCTCTTTTATAACCCCATTCATTGTTCATGACACTCTAAGAAGAGCAGCTGTTTTCACGCATTCAGTTTCTTTGTCATCATTTATACCTTTTTGCTTGAGGTGATGAGCAATTCTCTGTTTGTTTGTTTTTTTTCTATGATTCTCTATTTCTTTTCCTGACTAGGTTATCTACAGCTTCACTGTCTCCTGGCTTCAAGGATGATTGCAGAAATATGACCATAGCACAGCAGCTTCTCATTACACCTGGAAGCTGTAGGAGTGCAGTATTTATAATCTCATTATCTCAATGGATAGTGGTAGCTGTGCATATGCTCTCATTATCTCCACTGGGGATTGTAATGATATATATATAGTCTCATTTTTCTGAGCAATGGAATTGGAGAGTTACATTTAAAATTGAGTGTTCTGCACTGTAAGTAATATGAGGTGGGTGGATAACTGGTTGAAAGTGCATCAAGATTTTTTTCTCATTAGTTTTCCATTTTTCATATATACTTGATATTCACTCCTCAAATTTATGCAATGAGAAATTCTAGTAATAGTGGACAATTAACAGCAGCATAAAGTGAATAAACATTGAAGAAAATATGAGTTAAGATAGAAAAAATATTAGAATGGATGGCACCCGCTCCACTGACACATCTACCTTCAGGGTTGCCTTTTAGGTTAAAAAAGGTATATAAAGTAAGATGAAAAATAAATGATATTTTAATTTTGAGTTGTAAGTTCTTCTGTTAGACTTTTCATTGTTATGAAAAATACCCAAGAGAACCAATTTAAAAGAGAAGATTTACTTTCACTCAGTTTCAAGGGCTTCAGTCCACGGTCACTTAGTCCCATTGCTGTGTGTGATGAGGCTGAGAGTCATGGCAGAGGAGAGGACACAGAATCTAAACTGCTAAATCATGATGGTCAGAAATCAGGGATAAAGAGGGACCAAGGACAAGATATTCCTCTTAAAGACATTCCCTTTAATAAATGTATTCCCCTTAATGACCTACTTCCTCTAACAAGGTCCCACCACCTAGTTCCCACCACTTCCAAATACTGCCATTCAATTATGAAGCCATCAGTAGATTAATACATTGAAATTGTTTTGGGGACCAAGCCTCCAAACATGAGTTTCTGGAAGGCACTTAATATGCAAACCAAAAGTCTCATTTCACTCCTCTAGAAATCAATATTTTACGTGAAACATTTCAAGAATATGCTTTGCCAATTCATCAATTTGCATATTCATTGATATCATGTTATATAACCTCATAGCAGTTATGGAATATTACCTACAGCTCAGAGAAAGAAACAACAACAACAAAATACTGACCGTTCAGATGGCTTCTAATTTATGTTTCCAAATAAAGTTATTCAAACTATTGTAAAACCAAACAGGAGCAAAACTTCAATTCTCAAGAGTTAAATGTTACAGAGTCTTGCCTCAAACCCATGGCAATCTTCCTACCTCAGCCTCTGGAGTTCTGGGATTATATAGGTGTGCCACCAAGCTTGGCCCATTTTCCAATTATTATTGAGAAATTTAATAGCAATTTTGGCTCATTAGGGGAAAATTAGTTAGGCTTAAATAAATAAGAAATACACAAAATTAAGTCTCAATGCACTAGGCTTTGAAAATAATTAAACTTTATTTTTTTAATTATTACATTTGCATCCTTATCCACTTAGATAGTAGAATATTGAATCTATCTTAACCCAACATTTTTACCCTTATAAAAACTCAAATAACTCCATTCTTTTTACGGATTCATGACAAAGAGATAATGAAAATTTTTAACTATTTCATCTCTTACATAAATCTGATTATAAAATATTTTTTAACAACTCGACACATCTACTACCTTATTGCAGTTATTGGCTCAAAATTCCAGCAGGTTATAAAATTTCTTTCTTGAATTCAAGTAATGATGGCTGTCTGATTTATTCCCTGGATTAAGATTCAAGAGGGGGCTATCACTACTGCCTGATACTGGGTAGTGTATAAAGAAGTTTGGGAGCTAGGTGTGGTGGGGCAGCCTTTAATCTCAGCACTTGGGAGGCAAAGGAAGGAGGATTTCTGTGAGTTCAAGGCCATCCTGATACTACACAGTGAATTCCAGGTCAGCCCTGGCCAGAGTGCGACCCTACCTCAAAGCACCCCCCAACAAAAAAAAAAAAAAAGAAGAAAAGAAGTTTGTAAACAGCATGATATTCAGCATGCGGTGAAGGCCTCGGACTAGATTTTACAGCATGGTAGAGAAGCATAACAAGAAGCAACTAGGTTTGAAAAACAAAACATGCAAGTGAGGAAGCACGTGGCACGGGGGTGTCTAGTTTAGTTTTATAACTGCATCCTGTCCTGGGAATTAGCTACTCCATGCATTCTGCATTAATGTCTCCCTGAGACATTATCCTTCAGGCCCCGCCCTTTAAAGAGTCCAAACCCGTTAGTACCAGTACAGTGAGGAAATAAATGTTAACATCGGATTTGGCAGAAACAGACCATGTCAAAACCACAACTTTCTGCCCATAGTCACATAATATAATCTTGCTGTTGTCACAGTGAAAAATGTATTCCTTAAATGCCAATGTACCAAAAATCTTAATTCACTCAAACATTATTTAGAAGTCCTAAATTCTAATTTCAAATTCTACCCAAAACTCAAGGCAAAGTCCCTTCAGTGTGAACCTGTAATACCAAACACGATAGGCATGTTTTTCAGTTACAATTACAAGAATTTTATCCCATCCCATAACATGCTTACTGCTTAAAAGAGAAAGTCAAGTAGAAAAGTACACCTCATCAGAAGCAAGACTGACACCCAGCAGGGCAGACATTACATCTTAAAGCTGGAGGATAATCTTCAGTTAACCATAGATTCAAATGGTTACCCTGTGAGGCAGAGTCAGTGTCCAAGGTTTTCAAAATCTCAGCTCCTGTGGTGTTGTTGGTGTATTGCGCACCGAGACAAAATATCTGGTACAAGTCAAGAAGAGAAAGATTTCTTTCAGTTCAATTTCAGAGTCCATTGTGGTAGGGAGGTTATGACAGAGTAAGACAGCCTACATCATGGTGACCAAAATATGAAAGAAGGAGCAGGGGCAGGAGGAGGGGGAGGGGGAAGAGGAGAAGAAGGAGAGGGATGGGGGGGGGGAGAAGAAGAAGAAGAAAAAGAAGAAAGAGAGAGAGAGAGAATGTCTGCGTTAGCCCACTTTTTGCTTGGATTCTCTCCAGGTCCTCAGCCCACAGGCAGATTCAGTATTGCTCTTCTCTCTTTAGTTCATGTTCTGGAAACAGCCCCAGAGATGGACTTTATGTGCTTCTCAAGCCAATGAAGTTGAGGCTCAGGATTAACCACCAAAGTTGAGCTCAGCCAGCTCGCAGGCTTCCAGGCTGACTTTGGACACAGAGCCCTTCAGCGCTCCCAGGCTACTGCTGCATGAACTGTGCCATTCTGAGTTCCCCTGAACTGAAGTCCTGGATGCAGTTCCCCTGAGCATCTCTTCTGCCTGGCTTCCCAAACCTTCCTTTGACGTCTCAGTGGAAGCTTTCATGATCCCACATTCTTCCACCTGCCCTCCTCTGGGACTAGCACCACCTGCACATCGCCAAGGTCCAGTCCTTGCTCCCTTGTGGACTTGAATGAGCCTCTGCTGGGGCAGAGCATTGCATTACAGAGTAGGAAACAGAAACCTGTGGTGGCAACAGTGACTTTGAAGATTTCTCAAATTCTGTAGGCTTCTTTCCAATTTTCTATTTGTCTAACAGCAGGCTTTCTTCTATCCACAGTAATCTCTTCAATAACCAGTCATTCAACTACACTATCATTTTGTTCTCCCAGACATACTTTTTCTACATCCTTTAAATAGTCAAGCTACAATTTTTCCACATATCATATTTCTGCTTGGTTTCCCCTAGCCTCCAAACATTATAATAAATCTAAGGGAAAGTAGACAACAGCACCCATGCAGCTCCTTTTGTTATTTTCTTAGAAAATTTTTTAGTAAACATCTTAAGCCATAACTCTTAAATTCAACCTTCCATGAAGCCCTAGGGCAGAGAAGCAATACAGCCAGTTCTATGTCATGGTGTGATGAGTGGCTGTTCTCAAGTTCCAGCAAGAGATTTCTTATTTCCATCTGAGATCTCATCAGCCTTGCCTTTACTGTTTGTCCACATTTTCTTTCTTTCCCTCCCTCTCTTCTCCCTTTCTTTCTTTCTTGCCTGCTTGCTTGCTTGCTTGCTTTCTCTTTGAGGCAGCATGTCACTGTATCACACTCTTCTCATTTTCAGCATGTACCAAGTCATCCAGTAGAATCTCTAATAACACATGGCTGTATCTTGCTCTCCAAACACTATCATTTTCTAACCATTACCTAATTCCCAAGGTTCTTCCACATTTTTAGGTGTTATTATAATAATGATCCCACTCCTCAGTACCAGTTTCCTGTCTTAGTCCTATATGGGTTGCTATAACAAAACATCTGATGATTTATATATACAAAGGAATGTACTTTATTTGGATTGTGATTCTGGAGACTTAGAAGTATAAACATCATGACACCAGGATCTAACTGGAGCCTCCTGGTGGTGTCAAAATGTGGTAGAGAAACATAGTGGGCAGTGAGCATGTACAAAAGAAAGATCTCAGGTGAGAGAGGAAGCAAGAAACCTGGGAGGGACCAGGATCAATCACTTTTGATATGCCTTCTCTTGGGAACTGATCCACCCCATAAGGGCAGCACTAATGTTTTCATGAGGACTGCCACAACCCATTCCTCCCACTAGGCCCCATCTCTTTAACAATCCAAACCTTAGGCTGGGTGTGGTAGTGCATGCCTTTAATCTCAGCATTTGGGAGGCAGAGGTAGGAGGACTGCCTTCAGTTTGAGGCCACTCTGAGATTACATAGTGAATCCAGGTCACCTTGAGCTAGGGTGAGATCCTACTTTGAAAAAACAAACAAACAACAAAATCTAAACCTTAATATTCCACTGAGGAATTAAGCACAAAGGAGTTTTGGCTGGGACAAATCACATCCAAATCAAGCCCATGGCACTAGGTCAAAGACACTCAGAAGTTTAATGAGGAACAATATCATGTTTAATCCTATCCACGTTGCTTCCCAAACTGAAACTCATAACTATTTAGGCTTAGAATTAGGCCTGGAAGTATTCCAGTGCTATCCAAACTAAATGGGTTGGTCCATTTCAAGACCATTCACCGGAAATGAAAATTAATAATGAGTTCTCTAGTGGAATGTTAATATTGTGGATTTCTTGCATATGAATGCATGTGGACGCCTGATTGTGTGCTCATATGTATATGTGGATGAAGGTGACAGCCAGTGGTTAACATCTTCTACACTTTTTATTTTTATTTCTTTATTTATTTTTATTTTTTGGTTTTTCGAGGTAGGGTCTCACTCTAGTCCAGGCTGACCTGGAACTCGCTATGTAGTCTCAGGGTGGCCTCAAATACACGGTGATCCACCTACCTCTGCCTCCCAAGTGCTGGAATTAAAGGCGTGCGCCACCACGCCCAGCCATTTTTAATCTTATCCTATGAGACATGATACTTTGTTGGACACTATACTGCTTATCCAGTGAGCTCCATGGTTACCCTGTCTCCATCTCCAAGCATTGGAATGACAAATGTATACCACTATGCTGGCGTTTTATGTGGCAGAAGGGAATCAAATTCAGGTCCTTGTGCTTGTATAGCAAGCACTTTGCCCACTGAGCCATATCCATTGCGTGATTGTGGATTTTTTTTTTTTTTTTTCAGGCAGGGGCTCACTTTAGCTTCAGGCTGACCTGGAACTCATTCCATACCCCAGGCTGGCCTCAAACTCACAAAGATCCTCCCTCTGCCTGCTGAGTGCTGGGATTAAATGTGTGAGCCACCACACTGAGCTTGTGGATATTTCTTTTAAGGAATTATGTAATATACAGTGTTTTTGGATTGATTTCTTCCACTTAGTAGACTTATGGTACTGTCAAATTCATTCAGGTACAGAGATGCTCTCATGCTTGTTGCCTTCTCACACATGTAGCCTCCCTCATTAGGACATGCTCTATTAAATGAAACAGTGTTACAATTGATGAACCTGTACAGATATATCAGTATCAAATATGATTGAACGTAAAATACAGTTCATAAGTGGTACTGAATATTTTATGGGTTTTAACAAATGTAGAACCATAGTCTGGTGTATTTACTGATATCATGTGTGGTGGTTTGATTCAGGTGTCCTTCATAAAATTAGGTGTTCTGAATGCTAGGTTCCCAGCTGATGGAGATTTGTGACTTAACATCTCCTGGAGGCAGTGTATTGTGTGGGTGAGCTAATGGGTATTAAAGCCAATGTCCCCTTGCCAGTATTTGGCAAACTATCCTATTGATATTGTCCACCTGATGTTGGCAAGGTGGTAATGCCCATCCTTTGCTCATGTCATCATTTTCCCCTGCCACAAGGGAGCTTCCCCTCAAGTCTGTAAGCCAAAATAAACCTTTGTTGTTGTTTTTTTTTCCCCCACAGGCTGTTCTTGGTCAGGGGATTTCTGCCAGTAATGCAAACCTGACTGCAATAATATGTAATACTATTATTAGAGGTTTGTTTCATACTCTAACTCTTCTACATATCACCTACATATCAGCCCTTATTTCCTTCCTATAAGCCTGAAGACCATGAATATTTTTATTTCCATGTGTAGGCATGCCTGACTAGGTTAATGACCTCTGGAAGTTGGAGATCAGGGAATTGGGTTGAATGTTCTAGTCCTTTCTGATAGCTCAGTGGCAGAAGGCTTGCCCAACAGGTACAAGACCCTGGGTTTAATCCTCACTGCCAAAAGAACAAAAAAACAACAAATTAAAAGAGAGTAACCAGTCTCACCTAAAAGTTCCTACAGTAGCCACATAATAACTGTTTCAAACACGTTATTTAGTTTTCTCCAGTCACTTTTTAAAAACTTTGTTTTCCTTTTCTTTCTGGGATGCATCCACAATATGCTTTAAAGTTATAGCCATGTGTCTCTTCTGAAGTGCTTTAAGTTCCTTGGAGATCACTTTTATGACTTTCTATTAATTTATTTACACCATTTTATACTTATGTTTTCTAACTGAGTTGGGTATATCATATAAGAGAAGACATTGGTCTTTTTTGTATTGTCTAATATATCAGGATAGATTATTTTCATGGAAGAAGAGAAAAAGCAATTATACCAGATGTAAAGTTAGTATATTTTAAACACTTTGGTATTTATAATTCTATTATAAACTTTTATCCATCCATCAAAGTTTATTGTATTTTCTCTCCAACCTTATGTAATTATTTTTTCCAAATGTATTTGAATACAGTTTCATATTTTTAATTCCTTTTAGGCTTATTTTTAATACTTTATCTTGATTTGACAAAAAAACTTGCTACCTACCTAAAATCTTCAGATAATTTCAAAGTATAGTAAAAATTTTTCCTATTTTATTAAATATCTGCATACATGATCCTCTTTAATGCATTTCCTTTCATTTTGTTAAGACTTTATATATGGGGGACTAGAGAGATAGCTCAGCAGTTAGGACATTTTCCTGTGAAGTCTAAGGACCCATGTTCAATTCTCCAGATCCCACATAATCCAAACGCACATAGGTGAGGCAAGCACAAGGTTTCATATGCCCACTGGGTGGCACAAATATCTGGAGTTCGATTGCAGTGGCTGAGGCCCTAGCATTCTAATTCTCCCTCTGTCTCTCTCTAACTTAAAAATTAAAAATAATTATGTTGGGATAGCTGTATTATAAAATTTTGATACTTTCCTTTTTAGTATATATACTTAAGCCCCCAAAATATAGTTTTAATTTTAAATATTGCCTTATTGACATCATAGATATTTATATGCATTTAAAAATTTTTATTGAGAACTTTATATGAACTTTTATATGAACATACTGTAATTTATATACTTTTATATGAACATACTGTAATTGGGTCAGGTTCTCATTACATTATACCCTCTTGTCCCCTCTCCTCTGCCCCATCTCCTCAGGACCCTCCTCTTTCACAGTAGTCCTTTCTGTTTTATTGTCTCAATCATTTTGTACTCTTATATCCTCTATGTCAAAATGTTGATGGGCTCAGAACTGTGCTGGCTTTGTAGGGGTATCAGTAATTACTGTAGAATCATGAATGCACCAATCATGTCAGGAGGGCAGTGTCCCAAATTATTCCTTCCTACCCAGTGGCTCTTTCACTCTTTCCATTCCCCCTTCCTCAATGTTTCCTTAGCCTTGAAGGACATGTTAGAATTTTCCTTTAATGTTGAGCTCTCAACAGCCTATTTTCTGCATTGATGAATGTTGAGTCTCAGTGTCTACCTCCATCTCCATAGAGAAGGTTCTTTGGCTATGAGAGCAGCACCACTTATATTCAATTCACCACTTCCTCTGCAATGTTCCCTTGACCCTGGTGGATATGGCAGAGATCACCTCTATAATACTGCTAGGCAATAAGCTTTCTCTTATCATTTTAATGAGTCTTGTGCCTCTCCAGTATTCACTGTTATCTATAAAAAACAGGTTCTTTACCCAAGACTTAAGCAACATGTATCAATGAGATAAGCATACATTTATAGATTTAAAAAAATATTTATTTTTATTCATTTGAGACAAAGAGAAGGAAAGAGAGAATGGGCACAACCAGGGCATCTAGCCACTACAAACAAACTCCGGATGTATGCACCACCTTGTGCATCTGGCTTACGTGGTACCTGAAGAATTGAAGCTGGACCCATAGGTTTTACAGGCAAGTATCTTAACCACTAAGCCATCTCTCCAGCCCCACTTATAGACGTTTTGATGGATATAACCTCTCCAATTAGCCAAAGAGTAGTGAAAGCTTCTTACTTAGTTCTCAATAACAGGAATGAATTTCCTGCCACTGAGCAGGCCTCATATCCAGTCTGAGAGCAATTGAATACCTCCATAACTTATAGGCCAGTATTGTATTTCTTGTCTGGATGGTTGATTCTGTAACTTGCAAGATCCACTTTTGCCTTGATTTCTCAGTGTTCTATAAGTGAACCATGTGGCATCTTTAGAAATAGGTCTTAGCATCTCATTCTGGTGTGAAATAAGCACTTTGGCAATGGCTTGCATCTTTTGGGTGTATAGCTCATGAGCCTGCTTAAGAGGGTGGTGACCCATCTTTGGCAGGAGGATTTACCTTAAATAACCTATGGCTTTAGGGTGAAGCTTCTTCCACTAAACCAAGATACTTCCATCCAAACAATCTCTCTTTCACCCTTTTAAAGGAAGTTATATGTCTACCAATGGATGAATATTGTATCTGCAGAAGTGAGTTAGTTGTCTGGAAAGTGTGCTTCTCATCACAGGATGAAACTACCTTTTCAACTTCCTCCCCTCTTTCTGTTACACATTCCATTGCCTGCCTGTTTTTTTCAGTGGAAGAAGAAACAAGAAAGCCCTGGCCAGTGTGGCTTCCTGACCTTGGATTTCTCACCCTCTGGAACTGTAAAAAAAAAAAAAAAAGAAAGAAAAAAAAAAGAATATATTTTCTTAATAAATTACTGAGCTCATGAAATGCTAAAAACTTTGACAGTACACTTTCAAATTTGTTTTCTACCATTTCTTCCTTTCAGTCTTTGTTCACATGTGTTGTTTTGGGTCTTGTATATTCTATTCCAAGGTATTTAATTTTTTTGGTTGCTGTTGAAAGTGGTATAGCCTCACTGATTTCTTTCTCTGTATATTTTTCATTTCTTTATAGAAAAGTTACTGATTTTTGTGCATTGATTTTATATCCTGTCATTTTGCTGAAGGAATATAACACCTTTAGAAATTTTGAGATGGAGACTTTCAGGTCACTTATAAATAGAATAATGTCATCTGAAAATATAGCTAACTGACTTCTTTTCCAATTTGAATCCCTTTCATTTCTTTCTCCTGTATTATTCCTTGGGATACTATTCTAGTGCTAAATTGAAGAGCAGTGGTAAGAGTGGGCATCCCTGGCTTGTTCCCAATCTCAGTGGGAACTCCTTCAGTTTTTCCCCATTAAGTATTATTTGAGATTTAGGAGCTTTATATATAGCCTTTATTGTGTTGAGATATAAACTCTACATGTCTATCTTTCCAGTGTTTTTTTTTTAAATATTTTTGGTTCATTTTTATTTATTTGAGAGTGACAGAGAGAGAGAAAGAGGCAGATAGATAGAGAGAGAATGGGCGCACCAGGGCTTCCAGCCACTGCAAACGAACTCTAGACGCATGAGCCCCCTTGTGCATCTGGCTAACATGGGTTCTGGGGAATTGAGCCTCGAACCAGAGTCCTTAACCTTCACAGGCAAGCTCTTAACTGTTAAGCCATCTCTCCAGCCCTCTTTCTAGTGTTTTGAACATGAAGTGGTGTTGTGTTTTGTCAAAGGCCTTCTCTGCATCAGTTGAGATGATCATGTGGTTCTTATGGTTCAGTTTACTTATATGGTACATTACATTGACTGATTTCTGTATGTTAAACCATCCTTGCATACCTGGGATAAAGCCAACTCGACCAAGGTGGATAATGCTTTTGATGTTTTGCTGAATTCAGTTTGCAAGGAATTTGTTCAGGATCTTTTCATCTACGTTCATTAGGGATATAGGCCTATAATTTTCCTTCCTTGTTACATCTCTGTCTGATTTTGGCATTAGGGTGATTCTAGCTTCATCAAAGGAGTCAGAGAGGATCCCCTGGTCTCTGACTATGGGGAACAGTTTGAGAAAAATTGGGTACAGTTATTCTATGAAGGTTTGATAGAATTCAGCTGAGAAGCCATCCAGTCCTGAAATTTTCTTTCTGTGGAGGTTTTGGATTACCTTTTCAACCTCCATGGATGTGATAGGTTTGTTTATTAGATTAATCTGCTCTGAGTTTAGTTTTGGTATGTCGTATATGTCTAGGAATTCATCCATTTCTTCTAGATTATTTAATTTTGTGCAGTAGAGGTTTTGGAAGTATACCCTGATGATTCACTTTCATTGATGTCTGTTGTGATCTCTCCTTTTCATTTCTGATTTTTTAAATTTGAGACTTCTTTTTTTTTTTTTGCTTGATCAATTTGGCCAAGGGTTTATCAATGTTGTTTATTTTTTCAAAGAACCAGCTCTTTGTTTCATCTGTTTTTTTTTTTTAATTTTAATTGTTTTCTTAGTTTCCAATTCATTAATTTCTGCTCGAATCTTATTTATTTCTGTCTGGAGCTCTTTGGATTGGATAATTCTTATTTTTTCAAGTGCCTTTAGGTGGACAGTCAGGTAAGTGACTTGAAATTTCATTGTCTTTGTAATGAAAGCATTTAGGGTGATGAATTTCCCCCTTATTACTGCCTTCATTGTGTTCCATAAGTTTTGGTAGGTTGTATTTCCATTATCATTCAATTATAGGAATTTTATAAGTTCTTTTTGATTTCTTCCACAACACATTCATTGTTTAAAAATGTGTTGTTTAGTCTCAAGGAGCTGGTGGAGTTATTGATGTGTCTCTTGTTGTTAATTTCTAGCTTTAAAGCTTTGTGATATGGCATTAGGCAGGAAGTTACTTCAATTTTCCTGACTTTATGAAGGCATGCTTATGGCCCAATATATTGTTAATTTTGGAGAAAGTTCCATGGGCTGCTGAGAAGAATATGTATTCTGTAGAGTTGGGGTAGAAAGTTCTGTAGATATCTGTTAGGTCTAGTTGATATGTAGTGTTGTTGATCTCCATTATTTCCCTGTTGATTTTCTGCTTGGATGGTCTGTCTATACTGAAGTCTCTGACTGTGGTGGCATTGGTGTTTATTTCTGTGTTATTGTCAAGTATATTTTGTTTTATAAGCTGTGGTTACCCTGTGTTTGGTGTATATGTACTTATGATTGTGATGTGCTCATATTGGATCATTCCCTTGATGAGTAAGTAGTGGCCTTCTTTGCCATTTTTAATTGCTTTTGGTTTGAAGTCTATTTTATCAGATATTAATATAGCAACACCCACTTGGTTTTTATTTCCATTTGCATGGAGTATCATTTTCCAACCTTTTACCCTGAGGATGTGTCTATCTTTAGTGGTGAGGTGTGTTTCTTGAAGTCAGCACATAGAAAGGTTCATACTATGAGGTTTAATTATCCCTGCCATGATGAAGTGTTTTATGGGGTTTGGTGCTTTCTTCTGTTTTGTACTATTCTAAGCCTCATCAATTTTGGTTATTGTGTTCTTCTTCTGGTTACCTCTTGAGACTGGTTGTTTGATTCTTCTGTGTGTAGTATTCCCCAAGTATTCTTTGTAGGTTTGGCGTTGTGTTCATATAATCATAGAGTTGACTTTTTTCATTTACCATCTATTATGAAGGATATTTTTTTGCTGGGAGGAGTAGCCTGGGTTGGAAGCCATAATTTTTTGGACTTTGAAGAGTTGGATTCTAGGCCCTTCTGGCTTTCAGGGCTTCTATTGAGAAATTTTGTAATTCTGATGGGATTGCCTTTGTATGTTGTGAATTGCTTCTCTCTTGCTGCTTTTAACACTTCCTCTTTGTTTTCATTGTTAAGAGTTTTAACTATGATGTGTCTTAAAGAGTTTCTTCATTGTTCCTATCTTTTTGGTGTTCTGTGGGCTTCTTGTATCTGGATGGGCCTTTCTTTTGTGAGATTTGGAAATTTTTCTTCAATAATTTTGTTGAATATGTTCTCTATGACTCTGGTCTGAATTTCCTCTCCTTCTGTTATACCCATGATCCAGATATTTGGTCATATTAAGGTGTCTCACAGTTCCCTCCTATTCTGCTCACTTGAGTTTTTTGAACTTAGCAAAGTTTTTGGCCTACCGAATAATTTTTTCTTTCTTATCTTCCAGGTTAGAGGTTCTGACTTACACATGAGTAACTCTGTTGGTGAGTGGTTCTAGAGAGGTTTTTATAATATCTATTTGATTTTGGTTTTCTGTTATGTTATTTTTCATCATATTCATCTGTATTTGTTTGTTTGCTTGTATGTTTGTTTTATGAGGTAGGGTCTCACTATAGATCAGGCTGACCTGGAATTCCCTATGTAGTCTCAGGGTAGCCTTAAACTCATGGCAATCTTCCTAACTCTGCCTCCCTTCTCTTTTTTGAGGTATAATTTTAATTCAACTTCTGATTTTCTTGATGTTTCCTGTAGTTCATTCTTGCATTTGATCAAGTCTTCATTAAGTTTTACCAACTGGTTGTTGAGGTCTTCCATTTCTTGACGTACCTTCAATTTATTCATATCTCTGGAGGGTTCTAACATTTTCTTCAATCAAGTTAAGCCTACTGTCACAAGCTGAACACTCTAGGAGATGATTCTGTCATTTTCATTGATAAGATTGTTGGTTCTTTGACAGTTTGCTTCAAGTTCAGCAATATATATATATTTTAATCAGGGTCTCATTGGTTGTTGAGTTTTCATTTTGGGAATGAGTTTCTCTTGATTTCTCTGTGATTTCACTGGAGACTTCCATTGTAGGACTAGGTATCCTTCATGGAGATCTCTCAGTGTCTGTGCAAGGAACTCAGACCAGGGATGTGGAAGGATCCTAGAAATGGGTCTAGCCTACTCATTCCAGACTGCTGTGCTTTCTGCACACTGTCCACAGAAGGAACTCAGACCTTGAAGGAAGCAGATAGAAATTAATTTTAAAACATTTTAATTTTGTCCTCATAATTATGTTTAATATGACATGATAGAACATTTTTGGCATTTTTGAAATTGTGAATCTGTAACAAAAATTGTTTATAATGAATGTGTATACCAGAGATGCAAACTAAAAACACTTGGGTACTTTTGGGTAATATGGGATAGTATAAACTATGTCAAAGTCAGAGCAGGATTGGTTATAGTTACCCAAGTGGAGGAACCAGGAAAGCTGCACTTCCCAGCCAAGCAGTGACCACTGAATCCAAAACTAATGATTTACAAGCACTTGCTGTACTCCCGGGAACTTCCTGGGACTCCCTGCCTCCCTGGGGCACAGGTCATGGGCACTATAATCAGCCTAAATGCTTCTCCTAGTGATTTACATACAGAAGCTGCATCACTAGTGACCTTCCACCAGAAAGGAATACCAGACTGCCACTGTCCCATGGTGTGCCTGGTACAGCTTCACCAGTCCCCAGCACTGTATCCATCCAGTTCATTGCAGCTCTTCCCAGTTCTGCAGTTACTACTAACTAGCTATTGCTCTGATCATTGCCCGGATCAACTCAGTCATCCAACCCTCAGACCCATGGTTGAACTTCATGAAAGGTATCTCAGTGACTCTCAGAAAGATGATCCTGACCAGTAAAGAATAAACATGGAGTACTAAGCTGAGGAAAGTAAGCTTAAGGCATATCTACAAATCTTAAGTCTATGAGGCCTGAAAAAGGAACCTCTATTTGGAGAAAACAAGCCTTCCCCTTTTACCATTGCTGAGGAACCCAGAGCTGTGACACTCAAAGGAGCTCAGACAGGTGGGCCTTTCATATGTCTTCAGAGCTTAAGCCATGGAACCTGCTGTGTGAAGTATGGATTCCTTACTGTAGGGGAAATGGAGTGTACCTGGCCTAGGGAACAGGATGACCCAGGCCAAGAAATTCTGCAAGGAAGTGTACATTTGCAGAAGTCTTCATATGAAAGGACACACCTGTTTAATTTGGTAAATGTCCTGAGTGCAGCTGGTCTTCCCTCTGTCTGTGGAACTGATACAAATCATAGTACTGAGGAAGAAGGAATCATCATCCCACTGAGGAAAAAAAGTCTGCATTGACACCTTCCAATGCCTTCTTTTACAATTGTAAGTGTAGACCAATGGAGCAGAATATTCAACTTAGAAATAAATCCACCCAAGTATAGCCACATAAATTTTGACAAAGGTATCAAAGATATGCACTGAAAAAAATGACAACCTAGTCAACAAGCGGTACAGGCACAGCTGGATATCCACCTTCTGAAGACCTAAATTCTCACCTTGTACAAAAGTCAATTCCAAGTAGGTAAAATAGATTAACTTAGAAGTTGAAATGCTGAAACTTCTAGAGAAAAAAAATGAGGAATATACTTAAAAATGTAGACATAAGCAAGAACTTCCTGAAGACAGTTTCATTAGGCCATTGAATTGCCCAAGAATTAATGAATAGGACGACATGATGTTAAAAAGTTTCTGCACAACAATCTAATAGCAGAGCAGACAGCCTTCAGAATTGGAGAAAATATTTTACCTGCTCCTTTCCACACCTACCAATTCTCATCTCCAGGATGCTGCAGACAACAATGTTGTAAGGAAATGTGGTTAAACAAATTAGTAGGATATTACAGGATTATTTGCATTTTCAAAAGATGTCAATTATACTTGCTGAGGATATAGCTTAATGGTTCTGTATTTGTTTAGCATGGGCAAGGCCCTCGGTTCAATCTATAGTTCTGCCCAAAAATGTTATAAAAATTAAAGAGGAAGTTATGAAAAGCAGGTAACTATAAATGTGAGACACTTAGTTGACAGCCTTTCTGTTAGAAACCTAACATCTAGGCGTTCCAGTCACATAGATCTACCCGTTCTTAGAACAGGCTCCATTAAGTCATTATACAAAAGCATAACTTTCATTATCAGCACTGCACAGTACAGGTTCATAGTTGAGTTAGCAGAAATAATTTATTATCATATGCCTCATGAGTCACAATCTTCATAACTTGCTATCAATTAAAAACCTAATTTTAAAACCCTGCTTATTTATATAAGAGTGCATAATTTATTTCTCATATCATTTAAAATAAGAAAACAGACAGGAGAGATAGCTTAGTTGTTAAGGTGCTTGCCTGCAAAACATAAGGACTCAGGTTTGATTTCTTAGTACCCACATAAACCAGATGCAGTGTCTAGAGTTCATCTGTAGTGGCTTGAGGCCCGGGTGTACTCTCTCTCTCTTAAACAAACAAACAAATAGATAAATAAATAAATAAATAAATGCAATATATAAAATAACAAAACTATAATATAGCTAGTCACCATGATAAAATATGCAAATTATGGTATTCTATTTTTTTGTGTTTTGTTATTGTGACAGGTTTTACATTGAAGATTTAAATGACAGTTGTCAATAAATGGTCACATTTATCTTTGCCTTTTATTAAATAATTATTTTGTTCTTTCCTGGTGTTTTGAAAAAACAGAAAAGGTGGTAGGATTTTCTTCAGTCACAGTAAAGAGCTAAAGAACTAACCAGATACTTGGTTGTATCTCTGATTTCAAAAGATGATGAAGTAAAAATGTGATATCTTTTATGCTGTATGAAGTTATGTCTGAATCAAACCTCTGAAATGCATCTTAAAATATTTTTATATCATTTTGTAAACAGAGTTCTTGGGTAAAACATTTTCTTATGTTTATGTGGTTACTGTTATAAAATATTTATTCTGTTGAAAATAAAATTTTGCCCTCACTAAGGTTTATCGAATAATTTGATTTCAAAAGCAATATTCAGTAACAAGAGCTCTGGGAGTAAAATTTACTTAAGACAAAGTGACTTCTTTCCTTCCCATTAGCCTCAACTTATTGAAAATAAAAGATTTTGATGTGGCTAAAAATGCGTATTTTCTTGTTTTAAAAATATTTTATTTATTTATAAGGGTGGGGGGAAGAAACAGAGAGAGTGAGAGAATGGATGTTCCCAGGGTTCTAGCTTCTGCAAATGTACTATAGATGCATGCACCATTTTGTACATCTGACTTTACGTAGGAACTGGGGAATTAAACATGGGTCATAGGCTCTACAGCCAAGTGCCTTAACCACTGAGTAACCTCTCCAGTCCCTATTTTCTTCTTTTAAATTGGCAGGTACTCAGGACACAGGATGACTTACTCTTTAAAGCATAACATTTGGTTGGAAACAAAAGATAAAAAACAATAATGTCAACAGAGTGACAGTAATGATAATTATAGCATTTCTTGTTGACAGCTTTTGCTAGAGATCCTCCAGAATGTTAGTGTGTGTGTGTGTGTGTGTGTGTGTGTGTGTGCACGTGCACATGCACACATGCACATTCATGCATGAGTGTATGTATGTTCATGTGTATAGGTGCATGTGCAAGTACACATACGGTTTTGTGGGGGAGGCCAGAGGTCAACATCCAGTGTTGTCCATAATTGCTTTCTACCTTATCTCTTATTTTTATAATTCATTTTTTAATTACAAACATACTTAGTAGGGGTACATTGTATGTTGGTACCATTCTTTCTCTCATCCCTGGCCCCATTCCATTGGGGGCCCTCTTCCTTAGAGTTGCTGGTATTCCTTATGGGTTTGTAAGTTATACTTTGTTGCTCTTGAGACAATGTCCCTCACTGAGCCTTGAGATCACTAATTCAGCTCGATTATCTTACAAGTGAAATCCAAGGATCTTTCTGTCTATTCTACACCAATGCTGGGATTACAGACACACATCACTGCAACAAGTTTTTTTATGTGGTTCTGTGTATTTAAAATCAGATCCTCCTGCTTGCACAGCAATCTTTTTACTAATGACCCATCTCTCCAGCTCTTTCAGAATGATATCTTTAAATATCAGGCTATGGCACATCCCTTGTTGAGGTTTCTGATCTGCATTTCTGCTTATTATAAAATGTAAGACTTTACTGTGGTCTACAAGGCCTTATGTTATCTGGCCCCTACATACTACCTCAGTTTCACTTTCTTCATCACTCACTCCTTGATTCAGCCACACTGAGTTTCTTTTTGCTCCTCCAAGGTGCCAATTATATCTCCTTCCAAAAGCAATTGCATACAGTAGTCCCTTTCTGTGGATGTTCTTCTCCCAGATCTTCTCAGTATGTTTGAATCTCTGCTGGAATGTTACCTCATATAAGAACTTCAAATTGTACTGGCCTTTGTAGTCTTCACTCATCACTCTCTGTCACCTTATCAAGAATCATTTATTTTCATGTCATTTACTAAGTGCTTGTTATGTACCAGCTGCTATTATAAATGCTAAACAAAGCAATGAAAACCCATGATATTATAAAGCTTACATTTTAAAAGTGTATCAGATAATATGTTTAATTATTATTACTCACCTTCTGCCACAATCCCTCCTCCCTTGGAAAGTAAGATTCATGTAAGCAATGATTTTGTTTTATTCTATCTTTTTGGATCCCTTAAGCCCAGAACAGTGCTTAGTAAACTGTTGTTGTTCAACATACATTTCTTGAAGAAATGAATGAGCAAATGAATAAAAATAGTAGTCATACCATAGCATTTTCATTAGAAAGTAATTTACATGCATTATCTCTTTCATATGTTATGTATATACAATAGTTATGATAATCCCCCTTTGCTAATGAAAATGAGGACATTTAGAAATTTGCATTACATACAATACCATATACCTGGTTACAAGACAAAGATGAGCCTTGATCTGATGACTTCTAGTAAAACTTTAATTCTTTGCATAGTAAAATACCATAGCCTTACTACCAACCTGATCACCTGATCTGATGGAGACAAAAAATACCAGCAAGGGTTTCACACTACATGGAAATACACAGGTCCACTCCAGTAGAACTTCCTCTGGACAGTGAAAGCACTGGATGTTCTTTTCCCTACTGCACGTCCAACTAGGAATAAATAATACAAGGTAAAGGAAGTCTCCTTGAGGTTTTAAAGACAGATAAATTCTTCCAATTAAAAGGTAAACATATACTAAGAAAGCTGGCTTTGTCACCTGCCTTTCACTATTCTTCAGCTTGCTTTTGAATGTGCCTAGAATGTGACATATCATTGGGCTGTAGCCACTGGGATGGTTAATCATGTGTCAAATTGACAAAATTTAGTATCACCATTGAAAGAAATCTATGAGCATGTTTGTGAGGGATTTTCTAGATTAGGTTATTGGTGGTAAGAAGACTCCCCAGATGTGGTTGGCACTATGCCCTTGGATGGGTGCCCTGAGCTACATAAAAGGAAGAACCAACTTTAGCATTTGTATTCATCTCTCTGTTCCTTTATTGTGGACTCAATATAACCAACTGCTTTATGATCCCACTGCCATGCCTTCCTTTCCAATATGGACTAGATATCCTAAAACTTTTCCTCCTTATATGGCTTTTGTCAGTTATTTTGTCTCAGCAAAGAAACAGGTAAACTAATATAGCAGGTAAGAAGGGAAAATGCTAATACATTGAGGAGGGCAGATCAGAAAGATAAAAGAAATTTCAGATAGAAGAAATATTGATCTCTGTGCTATATGGGGGACTATTCATTTCTGGAATTCCTGTTACATATATGCAAATAATCTCTGTTTTCTAAATCAATATTTATCAGTTGACCTACTGTTTTGTAACTAAAATTAATCTGATAAAGAAGATGAACTAATGTTAATCAACACTCTGCCTGTGAGTCTTTTGATGCACATGTTGAGTGTAGTAGCCTTTCATATGCCCACAGTGTTAGATTTCCTCCTCTTTTTGGGGTTCAGCTGAGGGTGTTACACCTTTCTTGGTATTGTGTGTCCAGTAAGTTTTTGGTCCTGGCTTTTTTGATATGGCTTTCATATTCTTTTTTGTGCTTATATAGTCCCGAACTATTTGGATAATTTATAAGGTGGCACCTTTTTAAGGAATAAATTACTTATGAGTGTGTGCCTCATGAGTGATGCTGAAAGGTGATGGTATTTATGCCCACAACAAGATACAGTCTCCCTGCCTCTGTATATGTGCTCTAAATGAAGTCAAATCCTTCTTGTGAAACAGAGTCATTCAGGGGAAGACACAACTTGAACAACTAGGTTTATATAATATGGTATAACTTGGATCAGGGCATAACCTGATCTACACAAGTATGTTCACCTCTTCGTTGCATGTTATGATGATAGAATAACACTGAGAAGCATGACTTGTAGAAGAGAGAAACATAACACAACATAGCATAACATAACGATTTAACATTGAAGATACCTGAAATTCAAGCAGCTCACTTTGATTAATGCTAACCTAATCAGAAAGGGGACTTGTTGTAGAGACAGTAGACAACTTAAAATCCTAAATAGAATGATTTATAACTGTTCAAAAGGAAGCCAGTTTACTAGGAAGTGAGATATTTTCAAGGTACCATCAGTTAATATAGATAACTTTCAATCTTTAAATCTGTTCACTTTTACTGTGCTCCAAGTTCAAGATTCCAAGGATGAAATTTACTTGGCCCACATTGTCTCATTTCTATTTCTTAGTTTAAGCATATTTAACTTACACTCAGTATGTCTAATAAGAAAAGATTAATTAATTAATTAATCAGGAATATTTTTTCAGGATGCTTAGATGTGGAGCAGCAAAATCAACACACATCTATTACAAAATGAGAGATGGGGAAAAGGGAGAGTTCTCAATGTATATTTTTCATTGTTAATTTTTGAGTCCTAATAGTTCTCAACATAATGATCACATTATTACCTTTAGATCTGAAAAAAGTTCCATAAAAGTGAATTGTAGAAAAAATATTTTTAATTTAATTTAACATATATTATAACAGGTTGTACTCTTCTACCCCTCACCTCTGTTTCTGTTTCCCCCCTCAGTGGAGTTACAGTACTCACTGTGGGGTCCTCAAGTCCTCAGTCTGTCCTGGATAGCAGGAATGAGGGCATGCTTCAGGGTGTTCCTAGCCAATGTTTGGCACTTACAATCTTAGAAATAATATTTCATCACTAAAATGTTTTATTGTCTTAAACATCTTAGTTGATGTTAGGAGAACTCAGAACCACTAGTACCTAACAAAGCAATGTAGAAAAACATATAGAGTGTGTAGATTCAGCTTCAGGAATGTTTCACCAACCATCATCATGTTAAACTAAGTATATTACTCATCCACCCTGAGGGCAAAGAACAAGAGTTTCCATTGTCTAATAAATACTTATCAAGTTCTTATGATAATAAAATTTAATGAGCTTGGGCCAGTTACATGACAGTCTGTGGCTTAATTTCCCAATATGCAAAACTAACGCACTAATAGTGTTTCTTTAAATTCTTGATAGAATCCAGGAAGATTAAAAAAAATGATGTATTGCACAAACTATGTCCCTTCCCATTAGTATTAAAAGATACATTGAAGCCAAGTGTGGTGGTGTGCACCTTTAATCCCAGCACCAGGGAGGCAGAGGTAGGAGGATCACAGTGAGTTTGAGGCCACCTGAGACTACATAATGAATTACAGGTCAGCCTGGGCTATAACAAAACCCTACCTTGAAACCCCCACCAAATGATACAGATGCACTGAATTAATCCTAAATATATAAAGATTTTCATTCAGAAATACCATAGTGAATATGGCTAATGTAAAATACTTCATTTCTTTCACAAAGAAACCATCTTTGGGTCAATATTTTATTCACAATTCTTTGCGAACAACCTTCAACATAGTCAATTCAATCACTCAATTTTACTTCTTTCCAAGAGGAGACATTTAATAAATTTTAACAAAATATATCTTTAGAAAGAGATAATCAACTGACATAGACACAGAAACTATAAGACATCTGAAAGATATATATCAGCACATCAAAAACAGAAACACTATTTTTTCTCTGTTTTGGCAATCAAGCTTTAGTCAAATTTCCTAATCAAGAATAGATTAAACTTTGATATTTTATCTCCAATCACTTGTTTTGTAAAAACATGTCATACATTTTTTAAAGGTGAGCTTTCTTATTTGTATTCAAAATTCAACTTGGATTTCCCACCTGAACTTCATGAAGAATCTAAAAGGATTTTCTCCTTCCACAGACAAGTGTTTGACAGAAGAAATTCCTATAAGATTATGAGCAGAGTATTTAAATTAAATTCCAAGGCAAAGCAGATCTCTCTAGGGTATTTGATGTTCTAGGACCTCAGAAATTTACACTTTAGAGAAGTTCTAACTTATAGAATCCATTTTTCAGACTGTCCCTCATGTCAATAAGCAACACACAGGCAATTTGTAATGCAGTAAACAGACACTAGGATTGGCCTTTTCTGCTGAGCAGTCTAAACAGGGCCACTAAAACAATGACATCCTGAAAATAACCTCCTTCGTCTTGTGTATAAGCAATCGATATTAAGACACTAGAATTACTACATCACCAAGATAAGTAGTTTGGAAATTTCTTGCTCCAGAAACAACAACCTAGGCTAAAGTTCATGTAAAATAACCTAAACTATGGAACTATATTACAGAAATGACATACAACGTGTTAAATGTATTTATTAGTATTTAAGACAAAACAAACATTAATGCAAGATAAGATGATCATACTCTGGTTTTGTAAAAAAAATACTCAAACAAATATATGATAGGTAGAATATCTAGTTGATTTTTTGGCCCAAAATTGGACAATATTAGTTACTTTATTTATGTTTCACTTTAAAAAATAATTTTAAAATAAATCTATTTGTCATGTTTGCATATATCTTATAGAAACTCTAAATTTTATAGTAAACCCCTACATTTATTTCTTCCTAAAAATAAATGCTGTGAGATATATTTCTTTTCTTAATACTTATTTGTTTATTTATGGGAAAAAGAAAAAGAAAGAGAGAGAATGGGCACTCCACAACCTCTAGTCAGGCAAATGAATGAACTCCAGATGCATGCACCATTTTGTGCATCTTACTTTACAAGGGTACTGGGGAATTGAACCAGGGTACATAGGCATTGCACACAAGTACCTTAACCATTGATCCATCTCTCCAGTGAAAGAGTAGGTATTATTAAGACCTATAAAACAATAGTAAAGTATATAACTTTACATAAAATAATATCTCAAAATAATAGCATTCATGAAAATATTTTCTTAAAATTAATATAACAGCAGTGTCTATGATATATTTATTTATTTATTTATGGATGTGGCTTCAAAGAGCATAGTGATGATGTAGATATATTTCTAAAGAGTACAAAAAAAGTCAAATCTTACATGAATACTATATCAAGAATTTAAAGAAGTTTATACAACTCAGCAACCTACTTTATTCTCAAAAAATGAACAAACATATCTAAGAAACAAAACTTCCATTAGTCTGAGATTTAGCAAAAATATTTTAAAAATTCAAAAACAGGTGGTCTTATTAAAATAAATGAGATAATCTAACCTAGTAGTGACTTTTATCATTAGTATAATATGATACTAAAATAAAATTAGGACTCATTTATTGAATGAGTTTTTGCTCAGTATTGAGCTTGTGGTTATTACTAATACTTTATCTTATTCAAAGTTACAATAGGTATGAAAATGTCATATGAAACCCATGACTTTGTATGCTAGCAAAATAATTTTTAAAATTACGATAAAATAGTAACAGGTAATTTCCATAATTACTGATGTTGAGGTTTGGAGAAACAAAAATAATTTTTCCACTAACACACATTGCCCTCATGTATTAATTATTACATATAATGACAGTAAATCATAGTATTTTATTTTTGACCATTAATTTTGTTCAATTTTATTTAGTTAGTTCAACCTTCAGTTCATTCAATATCCCTAAATTTTACCAAGACAAACACATATAGCAAATAAAGGGGAAAATGTGCAGTTGGCATATCATTTTTAATATTTCTACAAGAGAAAAAGAATAAGGAATAATGTATAGGTCATAGTATGGAATGATATCCAATTTTGTTTTAAGCTGTGGTTATTTTTTTAAACTCTGAATTAAACATTTTTGTTTAATTTATTATCAATTAAGATAAGAATTTAAGATAGCTATAGTATTTTAGTATGACTAGAAACTTATCTCACTGACAGTTTTAAAAACATTTGAAACTATTCCACTTTTTACAGAAAGTAGGAAATCAGGAATACCATGTGGTTATAGGAATATTTTAGTGTATTCCACAACCAACTTTTTAAACTTGATAGAGCAAGCAGATAATTTTTATTGTACATAGGGAAGGTGACAGCAAGTATTTAATAATATAATTAGTGTTCCTGTCTTGGTCTATATCCTATTCTTTCTAGTTGTCATTTTAATTTGACTTATGAACTGCCAATGACAAAATCATCACATAAAATAAAACTGAAATAAAATTTGAGAAGAGGTCTTTTTCTTATGGTTGATATTATTAGAAATGGATTTTTACTTACTTTCATAAAATATCTCTAAATAGAACATAGGATTTCATCACCAAAGTCTTCACAATAAAAATGTTTCATGAGGTAGACCTCAAGAAGTTTTCCTGCCAAGATTCCTGAGTCCTTGGTGATATTATCCTGTGGTCTCTCCAACATCATATTCTTTGTCTTAACAGCCAAGTGCTCAAGTTTATTCCATTGCCCTTATGTACACTTTCACACATTCATTCCATGAAGATGGTCTGTTATCTGTCCTTATAATCATTTCTATTCTAAAAAGAGTTGGGTTGTTTTAGAAAGTATTAGTTTAAAGATTCATGAGAATTGTTGTTAAGCCAGAAAATGGTTAGATTATATATATATATAATTTTCACATTGTATCTGAATGTTCAATGTTTATTAATTAGCATTTTTATGAGGGTAGGAAGGAAGAAATTGTATGGTGATACCAAGCAGTTTTAGTAGGAAAAAAATAATCTTAGACTAACTCAGACACTAGAACTATAAGAAAAAGGCTTTACATTTTTTTAAATATGCAATGACTTCAGGAAATATACTATAACTGTGCCTAAAGGAACAACTTAAAATTTAATGCCAAGAAATATTGCTTAAATGCAAGGAGAGAAATGAAGCAAAATACTGAGAAAGCAATTAGCTCCAAAAATTAGGAAAAGAACACATAAGAATAATAACAAAAAAGTGATGTGAAAGTTGAAATCACTAAATTGATAGAACCATATGTAAAGAAAAATTCTACTGTGGATGTTCTTGAGTCTTAAACTTAAAGGCTTTGATTTTAAAATCAGCAGGATCTCCCTATATCTAATGTCTATTAGTGATCCATTAAATATAAAGGTGTATATCCCTTGTAAATAAATATTAAAAGAAAACTAAGGAAAGGGAAAGTAGAACACAGGAGCTGCTATAGTAACCACAACATGATTCAACTTCCAAGAAAAGGAATATATCCTGAAATGAAGTGGAGCATTTCCAAGTTGTTAAAGAGCCAATTAATCAGGAATATATGTTAGTGCTAAGTATGCCCCTGATCATAGATTAGAAGTACATGGTGCAAAAATTTTCAAAATGGAGACAAATCTAAAAGTAATATTTTGAGCTTTTATCCTGTTCCTCTTGATAAATCATAAGATGTACAGGAATAGAAAGAGTTAGAAGACATTGGAAACATTGTAAAGTAACTTGAGCAATTCTCATTTATAGAGAAGTTAAAATTATACATCTTATAGGAAGAAATTTCAGTTTTTACTCCTTTAATAAACACAGTAGTTAAAGAGAACATTGAATCAGATTGCAGAAAATATTAGTTAAATAATATCATAGTCTCTTACTGAGGTGAGGTACAGCCATAATGTTAATAATTGCCTTACATTCATCTAAGTACACGTTACCTTTGATTGTTATTTGATAAATATTAAAGATAACTTTCACTGTATTCTCTAAATCAGTTATATTTGTGTGTGTGCGTGCATGCGTGTGTGCATGTGGGGTGTTTATATGTGCGTGCAAGTGGCAGCCACAAGACAACCTTAATTGTTGATGCTCAGGTACCATCCCAAACAGCCTTACTCTTTCAGGTTTTTCACTGGTCTGGAAGTCACCAATTAGATTAGACTGGCCAGAGATGCGGGGATCTGCCTGTTTCTGCCTCCCTGGTGCTAGGATTGTAAGTGTGCACCAGAACATGTGGCTTTTTTATATGGGATCTTGGGATCAGGTACTTATGACTGTAAGGCAAGCACTTTACTGACTGAGCTGTCTCCAATGCTCCAATATTGTTCTTGTTTTTGTCTTTTTTTTTCTACTCTGTATCTGAAAATCAAAAGAATTACCTTTAATACTATCTAGGATGATAGCTTTGGGTGAGTTCTTAGACTATATAATTTTCCTATGTTCCTTATAGTTTCATTTATTTGTTAATTTACATCTTCATAGGAAAATTTTTTATGTCTACTGAGAAAACAGTCCATAAGCATCAACTTAGTTTGGTGCATATGTTAGAAATAGAGAAGGGGGCTGGTGAGATGGTTTAGCAGTTACGGTGCATGCCTGCAAAGCCTAAGGACCCAGGTTCGTTTTTTCAGGTCCCAAGTAAGCCAGATGTACATGGTGGCGGATGCATCTGCCGTTCTTTTGCAGAGGCTAGAGGCACTGACATGCCTATTCTCTTCATTCTCTCTCTCTCTCTCCCTCCCTCTCTCTGTCATAAATGAATGAATAGAAATCTTTTAAAAAATAAATAGGGAAAGGCTGATGAAGGACTCCTTCAAGGACTTCCTTCTTGTGAAAGTGAAGGAGATGTGTGGCAAACAGTTCCCAGATGCTTCCTTGTCCTGGATGCCAACTTCTGTAGGCTGAAGCTCCCAGGACTCTAATAGCATCCTCAGAACTAGGGGCTGTATTGACTTTCTACTACTGCTATTGCTCTATGCATATCACAACTCAATATCTACCCTGTTGTACTGTTCTTTCGTTAAAGATTTCCTAATGATGGCTTTAAAAAGTAACTCACAACATTTTCTGTCACCTCTTGAGTTGTGTAACAGGTCCCCAGTTCTTTTAATATAGGTCTTAATTCTATGTGACTTAGAAGACTTTGTTCATCAACTCCTTCCACTTCCACTACTATTTTGTTGTTTTTTCTAGGTAGAATCTACCTAGCCCAGGCTGACCTGGAATTTATTATGTAGTCTCAGGCTGGCCTCAACTTCTCAGAAATCCTCCTACAACCTCAACCTCCCAAGTACAGGATTATTAAAGGTATGTGCCACCTTGGCCCAGCCTTGCTTTTATAAATAAATAAATACACACACACACACACACACACACACACACATTTAATGTATTTGAGAAACAGTCAGATAGACACAGAGAATGGGCATGCTAGGGCCACTAGCTGCTGCACATAATTCCACATGCAAGGACCACCTAACTCAATTAGCTTTATGTGGGTACTAGGAAATCAAACCTGGGTCTTTAGGCTTTGCAGGCAAGTGCTGTAACTACTGAGCCATCTCTTCAGCCCCCATTTCCACGACTTTTAAGACTCTTTTTCTCATTGTACTTTACTTCTTGCTCCATCTATTGCTTTAATTCTCGAGGCATGACAGTAACTGTGCCCTCACATGGACTTGGTGGTGAATAGCCTTACCACTTCAGGTCTTTGCTCACATGCCACTTTATTCATGAGGAAAATGAACATACACTGCAATTGAAAACTGTCACCTTCATTTTCTTTAGGGCCCTTCTTTATCTTATTTTTCCCAACATTTATCATCTTTGAAAATATCCTATTTTTATTTTATATGCTTGTTATATGTTATCTTTTCCTTTTTATCTCAATTTCTATTAACATTTTCCATGATTATAAAAATTATCCCATGGGAATACCCTCCCCCCCCCAACTTTCCCCTTTGAAATTCCATTCTCCATCATATCCCCTCTCCATCTCAATCATTCTACTTTACATATATACAATACCAACCTATTAAGTACACTCCTCCCTTCCTTTCTCTTCCCTGTATATCTCCTTTTTAACTTACTGGCCTCTGCTACTGAGGTTTTTTTTTCCTTCTCACACAGAAGCCCAATCATTTGTAGCTAGGATCCACATATGAGGGAGAACATGTGGTGCTTGGCTTTCTGGGCCCGGGTTACCTCATTTAGTATAATCCTTTCCCGATCAATCCGTTTTTATGCAAATTTCATAACTTCATATTTCTTTAACGCTGAGTACAACTCCATTGTATAAATGTGCCATATCTTCATTATCCACTCATCAGTTGAGGGACATCTAGGCTGCTTCCATTTCCCAGCTATTATAAATTGAGCAGCAATGAACATGGTTGAGCATGTACTTCTAAGGAAATGAGATGAGTCCTTAGGATATATGCCTAGGAATGCTATAGCTGGGTCATATGGTAGATCAATCTTTAGCTGTTTTAGGAACCTCCACACTGATTTCCACAATGGCTGAACCAGACTGCATTCCCATCAACAATGCAGAAGTGTTCCTCTTTTTCCACATCCCCACCAACATTTATGATCATTTGTTTTCATGATGGTAGCCAATCTGACAGGAGTGAGATTGAATCTCAACGTAGTTTTAATCTGCATTTCCCTGATGACGAGTGATGTAGAACATTTTTTTAGATGCTTATATGCCATTCATATTTCTTCCTTTGAGAACTCTCTATTTAGCTCCATAGCCCATTTTTTGATTGATTGATTTCCTATTACTTAACTTTTTGAGTTCTTTATACATCCTAGATATTAATCCTCTATCAGACATATAGCTGGCGAAGATTTTTTTCCCATTCTGTAAGTTGCCTCTTTGCTTTATTCACAGTGTCCTTTGCAGTGCAAAATCTTTGTAATTTCATGAGGTACCAGTGGTTATTCTGTGGTTTTATTGCCTGAGCAATTGGGGATGTATTCAGAAAGTCTTTGCCAACACCAATATGTTGAAGGGTTCCCCCTATTTTCCTCTAGCAGTTTCAGAGTTTCCGGTCAGATGTTAAGGTCTTTAAACCATTTGGACTTAATTATTGTGCATGGAGAGAGAGTAGAATCTATTATCATCCTTCGGCAGATACATAACCAGTCTTCCCAATACCATTTGCTGAAGAGGCTGTCTTTTCCCCAGTGAGTATTTTTGGAATTTTTATCAAATATCATGTGGCTATAGCTACCTGGAGTTACATCTGGGTCCTCTATTATGTTCCATTGATCTACATGTCTTCTTTTGTGCCAGTACCATGCTGTTTTTGTTACAATGGCTCTGTAGTATAGGTTAAAATCAGGTATGGTGATACCACCAGCTTTTTTTTGTTGCTCAGTATTATTTTAGATATTCTAGGTTTTTGTGATTCTAAATGAATTTTTGTATTGGTTTTTCTATTTCCATGAAGAATGCCTTTGTAATTTTGATGGGGATTGCACTAAATGTATAGATTGCTTTAGGTAAGATTGTCATTTTCACAATATTGATTCTTACAATCCTGGAACAAGGGATGTTTTTCCACTTCCTAGTGTCTTCTGCAATTTCTCACTTGAGTGTTTTAAAGTTCTCATTGTAGAGATTCTTTACTTCCTTGGTTAGGTATATTCCAAGGTACTTTATTTATTTATTTATTTATTTATTTATTTATTTATTTATTTATTTATTTTTGATGCAATTGTGAACGGGAGTGATTCTCTGATTTCATCCTCTGTGTGTTTGTTGTTAGCATATATGAAGGCTACTGATTTCTGTGTATTTATTTCGTATCCTGCTACATGGCTGTAGGTTTTTATCAGCTCTAACAGTTTGTTAGTAGAGTCTTTCGGGTCCTTTATGTATAGAATCATGTCATCTGCAAATAATGATAAGTTGATATCTTCCTTTCCAATATGTATCCCTTTTATGTGTGTCTCTTGCCTTATTGCTATGGCTAAGACTTCCAAAACTATATTAAATAAAAGTGGGGACAGTGGACACCCTTGTCTTGTTCCTGATTTTACTTGAAAAGCTTCCAGTTTTTCCCCATTTAGTAATATGTTGGCTGTAGGCTTGTCATAAATAGCCTTTATTATATTGAGATATGTTCCTTCTATTCCCAGTCTCTGTAAGACTTTTATCATAAAGGGATGTTGCATTTTGTCAAATGCTTTCTCTACGTCTAATGAGATTATCATGTGATTTTTGTCCTTCAATCCCTTTATATAATGTATAACATTTATAGATTTGCATATATTGAACCATACCTGCATCTCTGGGATAAAGCCTACTTGGTCAGGGTGAACAATCTTTCTGATATATTCTTGTATTCTGTTTGGCAATATTTTGTTCAGAATTTTTATCTATGTTCATGAGGGAGATTGGTCTGTAATTTTCTTTTTTTGTTATATCTTTGCCTGGTTTTGGTATCAGGGTGATGCTGGCTTCATAGAAAGAGTTGATAGAACTCCTTCTTTTTATATTTTATGGAAAAGCTTAAGAAGTAATGGTGTTAGCTCTTCCTTGAAGGTCTGGTAAAATTCAGCATTCATCTGGGCCTGGGCTTTTTTTAGTTGGGAGATTTTTGGTAATTGTTCGGATCTCCATGCTTGTTATAGGTCTATTTAAGTGATCAATCTCATCTTGATTTAATTTAGGTAGGTCATGTAAGTCAAGGAAATCATCCATTTCTTTTAGATTTTCATACTTTGTGCAGTATATGCTTTCATAGTCTGTTTCTATGATTTTTAAGAATTCTCTGGCATCTCTGTGATGTTACCTTTTTCTTCTCTAATTTTATTAGTTTGTGTCTCTTCTCTCTTTCTTTTGATCAGATTTGCTAAGGGTTTATCAATTTTATTTATCCTTTCAAAGAACCAACTCCTTGTTTCATTATTTGGATTTTTTTGTTTGTTTGTTTCTATTTCATTAATTTCTGCCCTAATCTTTATTATTTCTTCCCATCTACTGATTTTTGGTTTGCCTCGTTCTTCTTTTTCCAAGGCTTTAAGGTGAAGCATTAGGTCGTTTACTTGCGACCTTTCTAATTTCTTAATATAGGCACTTAAAACTATAAATTTACCTCTTAGAACTGCCTTCATTGTGTCCCAGAGAATTTGGTATGTTGTGCTCTCATTATCATTTGACTCTATAAATTTTTTGATTTCCTTCTTGATTTCTTCATTGACCCATTCATCATTGAGTAGTGCATTGTTTAGTTTCCATGATTTTGTGTATACTCTGTAGACTTTTTTGGTATTGATTTGTAGTTTGATTCCATTGTGGTCAGATAGAATGCAAGGACTTATTTCAATTTTCCTGAATTTTTTAAGATTTGCCTTGTGTCCAAATATATGATCTATTTTAGAGAATGTTCTATGTGTTGCTGAAAAGAATGTATATTCTGCAGCCTTTGGATGAAATGTCCTGTATATATCTATTAGGGCCATTCCTTCTATGACCTCATTTAGTCCAGATGCCTCTCTATTTTTTCGTGGGATGACCTGTCGATTGATGAGAGTAGGGTGTTGAAGTCACCCACTACCACTGTGTGTGGTGTTATCTGTGACCTTAGTTCTAATAGTGTTTGTTTGATGAATTTAGGAGCTCCCATGTTAGGTGCATATATATTTAGGATTGTAATGTCCTCCTGATGGAGTGTGCCCTTAATATAAAGTGACCTTCCTTATTTTCTTGACTAATGTGAGTTCTACCTTGTCAGATATTAGGATAGCAACCTCTGCTTGTTTTCTAGGCCCATTCCCTTGAAACACCATTTTCCAACCTTTCATCATAAGATAATTTCCATCCTTTGTAGAAAGGTGAGTTTCTTGGAGACAACAAATTGTAGGATCCTGCTTTTTTACCCAGTCTGCAAACGTATGTCTTTTGGTTGGGGTATTGAGGCCGTTGATATTAAGAGATATTATTGAAAGGTGTGTATTTATGTTTGCCTTTTTGTGTGTGTGTGTGTGATTCTGGTTCTAACTTTGCTCTTTTGTGTTAACTAGTATTTGAGTATTGCTTGTTGTTTTCCAGGTTCCTTACATGTGTGCTTTTCCTTTTCTTTGACATGGAGGATTCTTTCTAGTATTTTCTGTAGATCTGGTTTTGTCTTCAAATACTCCTTTATCCTACTTTTGTCATGGAATGTCCTTATTTATTTGAATGGATATCTTTTCAGGATAAAGTAACCTTGGTTGACAGTTGTTATCTTTCAGAATTTGGAATACATCACTCCAAGCCCTTCTGGCTTATAAAGTTTGTGTTGAGTAATCTGCTGTAATCCTGATGGGTTTGACTTTGTAGGTAACTTGATTTTTCTCTTTAACTGCTTTCAATATGTTTTCTTTGAATTGTGTGTTTGGTAGTTTGATTATAATATGGCAAGGAAAGGTTCTTTCCAGGTTTTGTCTTGTTGGTGTTCTAAAGGCTTCCTGTAGCTGTATTGACACCAATTTCCCAATCATCTCTGCTTACCTATGGCTACTGTAGATTTTGTTGTTATTGCTTTGTTTGGGAACAAGAGTTGTTCTATGTAGTCCAAAGTGTTCTTTAAAAAAATGTGTCTTGGACTTAGTGGTTAAGGTGCTTGCCTGCAAAGCCAATGGATTCCAGTTCAACTTTCCAGAACCCACATAAGCCAGTTTCATAAGGTGGCACATGCATCTAGGGTTCATTTGCAGTTGCTGGAGGCCCTTGCATGCCCATTTTATCTGTCTTTATCTCTATCTCTTTCTTTCTCTCTCAAATAAATAAATAAAATATACTTCAACAAAAATGTATGTCTTCTAAGTCCTGAGATTTTAGGTATGTACCAATGTACCTGGATTCCATTTTTTAAAAAAATAAGTTTTAAATGGCTGGCATTACACTCTTTTCTTTTTATGTATTTCTTTTTGTTTATTCATTTATTTACAAGGAAAGAGAGAATAGAGAATGGGTGTACCAAGGCTTCTTGCCACTGCAAACAAACTCCAGATTCATACACCATTTTGAATATCATGGATAGTGGGCAATTGAACTTGGGTCAGTAGATTTTGCAAGTAAACACCTTTTAATCACTGATCCATGTTTCCAGCCCTTGGTTTTTTGTTTGTTTCACAAGTATGCATTTGGTGTTTGGTAGTATTTGTGTATACTGGTAAAGATCCTCTTGTTTCCACCTTCCCAGCACTGCGATTACAGGCGCATGCCACTATGCCAGATACTTTTGCATGGGTACTGATGATCCAAATCAGGTCCCTTGTTTATAATTCAAGCACGTTCTTTACCAATTGACTTAGCTCCCCAGCCCACTGTAATACTTTTTGGTTTTATTTTTTTGCTTTTTGGAGATAGGGTCTCACTCTAGCCCATGCTGACCTGGAAGTTACTCTGTTGTCCCAGTTATCCTCTATCTCTGCCTCTCTAGTGCTGGGAATAAAGGTGTGCACCTCCACTTCTAGCCCACTATATTTCTTAAATCAACATATACTCTATTAAAGAAAAGAAATAAACATGAGCTGTTTAGAATTTTTAGAATAACAATTATGAAGTGAACTCTACTGGTGTATACTTTTGATCCCAGCTCTCAGAAGGCAGAGGTAGGAGGATTTCTGTGAGTTAGAGGCATTCTAGGTCAGCCTGGGCTAGAGTGAGATCCTATCTAAGAAAAAAAAAGGAGGGGGGAGCAGCTGGGGAAATGTAGCATACTCAGCACTAGGAAAACAGAGGTAGGAGGATCACTGTGTGTTTGAGGCCAGCCTGAGACTACATAGTAAATTCCAGGTCAACCTGGGCTAAAGTGAGACCCTAACTCAAACCCACCCCTTCCCTTGCCCAAAAGAAGAAGAAGGGCTATGTATGTAGCTCTTCAGTCAGGGCAGAGAATAGAAGCATTTGAACTTAGTTCAGTCCTATCCTAGCTGTGCTAACTTAGGCAAGTAACTCATACTCCTTGTGTCTTTTCTCTTTCATAAATTGTTAACAATTTTTTGAAACATTGCCTATTTTGTATGATTATTATGAATGTTAATTATATAGAAGATGCTTAAAATGGTGCTTTGAATATTCAATAAATATTTTATAGTAATATATGGCACAGCAAGTAGATGATAAATACTAGGTTCAAACATTGATGAGGAAAACAAATATCTTATGTAAAAATATCTAACAGAAAAATTATAGCAAATTTTTGAAATGAATTGTTTTGAATTTATTTTAATCAAATGGATACAGAGTTCCTATGTATCCAAGAATATGGGACCTATGTTCAAAAGGAAGTAGCAACAGCTGCCAGAGTAACTCCAGGAAATGTAGGACATGCTGCTTGTTTGTATGCATTCATCTTGTGTATATGTGTATATAGCCATACTAAGAAATACAGGTCTCTAGTCACACTGAACCTTCCTAATGGCCTTCATTTGGAATCTGACTCACTCTGGAATTATCTACCTAACTAAGCTTAACCTAATGTATCATAGAGCTTAATGAAGAATTGTTCATACCAATGATGGAATTCTTTTTTATTTTATGTTATTTGTATATTAGACACACACACACACACAGAGAGAGAGAGAGAGAGAGAGAGAGAGAGAGAGAGAGAATGAAAGATAGAGGCAGATAAAGGGAAAGAGAAAGAGAGAATAGGCATACCAGGGCCTTTAACCGTTGTAAACAAACTCCAGAAACATGTATAACATTATACATCTGGCTTATGTGGGTCTTGGGAATGTGAACATGGATACTTAGGCTTCACAGGCAAGTGGCTTAACCACTAAGCAATCTCTCCAGCCCAACAGCAGAATTCTTTCTATTGCTGTTTTGAGTTTTTGTTTTTGTTTTTTGTTTTGTTTTGTTTTTTTTTAAACAGAATCTCATGTATCCCAGTCTAGCCTCACACTCACTGTGTAATCCAGGCTGGCTTTGAATGCTTGATCCTCCTGCTTCTGCTTTCTGAGGTCTGGGATTACAGGAATGAGTCACTATACCTACATAAAATGTATTTCTGTCCTGTGTCAGGTTCAAATTGGGTATCATAGATGGTATTTCCTCCAGTCAAAACCCTCTTTCCACATCATTGCCTTCTTTAAAAAACTATCATTCAGGCCAGGTGTGGTGGTGCACACCTTTAATCCCAGCACCAGGAAGGCAGAGGTAGGTGGATCACAGTGAGTGTGAGGCCACTCTAAGAAGATTATATAATGAATTCCAGGTCAGCCTGGGCTACAGTGAAACCCTACCTCAAAAAAACAAAAACAAAACAAAAATCTATCATTCATACTTTAGAACTCATTTCAAGTACACTTCTACTATGAAGATAACATATTATTCACATAACGATTATTCACTCTCTTAACCTGTGCCTCTTAATCAAAAAATTATCATGCTTTACTTCAATTACTTAATTTCCTGACTTATTTGTAAGACATATTTCTTTCAGAAAAAAATACAGTGGCTGCTATATTGTGTTATGTTCCAGTTAATTAGCATAGTGCTTGATAGAAACACAGTAGAATAGCCTCAAATACACAATATGGTTTCATTCAATTAATCTCTATGCATATTTAGTGAGCATCTATTATTTTTATATCAACTCTTAATTTTTTCTTCTTCCCTTTTCTTTTGTTTATTTCTATATTTTTTAACAGGGCTGGGGATCGAACCCAGGTCCTTGCACAACAAGTTAAGCAAGTGCATATCATCCAGTGACAACTCCACATTGTTTTTCTTATAAATGTATTTCATTCTTTAGTTCCTAAGCAGTGCTTTTAAAACAAAACAACCATATTTTTCATCTTCAATAACTTTCCCTTTACAAGTTTTCATGACTCTATTTTAACATTTTCAATCTCTTCAAATGTTCTCAATTCCATTTAAGATATTAGTTAAAAATTATAGCTAACATAAGAAAGACTGTTTGAAATGACAGAAATTTTGTCCACAGAATAGAATATCCCCCTTTCTTTCTGCCTCATACTAATTTTTAAGTTATGTGAATTATTCATATGGCATTCATAAATTTCACCTGCCTTTACCAGAATTTACATTAACCTAGGCCTTGACTTGGCTATCACACTATTTCCCAAGAAGAATCAAACAGAAGAATACACACCAGGAAGTAAAGGAACCAAAATAGTGTGTTAATTACAACTTGACTTTTGGCTCGACACCATTATTCAGTGTACCAATGGTGTGCGTGTTCTGAGAAGGAACATATGGGTTGCACTTCTGCCTCATTTGCTCCTGCCTAGTACTCCAAAAGAAGACAAATATAATGATCTTCTTCCCTAAGCCATACTAATATTACAATTTTCCAATTTTGTTTAAATACATTGTGCCAACACTTGAGAAAATGTATCTGGGGAGGCAGCACAGAAAGCAGTGTTCATCTTCAACGACTGAAATCTCTCACCCAGCCATTCAACATTGGTAACAGTATTTGGCAAAGCAGTCATGTGAGAACAAGATGGGAACGGAGAAGTAAACACAGGTAGAAACAGATAAGAAAAAGATGAAGAAAAAAATGAAAGTCAGGGGCAGGCAGCCCTGGCCTGCTTACCACATGCTAAGACTATACTTCCAAAACTAATTGTCACAAAAATCTCTCAATTAAAAAAGTATTTTTATGCATTTATTTGCAAGCAGAGGGAGATTAAAGAGACTGAGGCAAAGAGAATAGGCACACTAGGGCCTCCAGCTGCTATAAATGGACTCCAGATGCATGCACCACTTTGTGCATCTCACTTTTACATGGATAGTGGGGAATTGAATTCAGGTCATTAGGCTTTGCAGACAAGTGCCTTAACCAATGAGCAATCTCTCCAGCTCAAAATCTCTCAATTTTTGTGGTCTTCTCCAGTGTGACCTTGGTACACCCATCAAAAGCTATGAAGTCTTTCTTTCCATCACACTGAATTTGAGGAGGCCTTTTAAATGCTTTAACTAATAGAATATGGTAGAAGTGATCTCATACAGCATGGCAAGTTATATTCCTGAGATAAGCCCAATCAAACAACGAGAGGATAACAGATTATAAATTTAAAGCACTATTTGTGATTGCTGGTTATCCAACAATGTGTAACCTGAACATAGTTGGTATTTGGGCGTGGGGTATTGTGACAAGATAAACAAAGTATTGGGCATTGGGTTTGGTAGTGGACAGTGAACAGTCCTTGAAGGGGCTTGTTGCAGTCAGGTTCAGATTTCTGACAGAAATCATCTGACCAAGAGCCGTTTGTGGAAAAAAAAAAAATGTTTATTTTGGCTTATAGACTTGAAGGGAAGCTCCATGATGGCATGGGAAAATGATGGCATGACCAGAGGGTAGATATCACCTCCTGGCCAACATCAGGTGGACAACAGCAACAGGAGAGTGTGCCAAACACTGACAAGGGGAAACTGGCTATAAAACCCATAAGCCCACCCCAAACAATGCATTGCCTCTAGGAGGCATTAATTCCCAAATCTCCATCAGCTGGAAACCTAGCATTCAGAACACCTAAGTTTATGGGGGACACCTAAATCAAACCACCATATTCTGTTTCTGGTCCCCATAAAGTGATAACCATACATGATGTAAAAACCAATGCATTCATCCAATTTTAAAAGTCCCCATAATTTTAAACAATCACAATGATGTTCAAACATCCCCATAGTCCATGGTCTTTTAACTGAGCCATAATAACAAACTCTGACCCCCCAAAACCCATAATGGCACAGAATAAACACTCACACTGCAAAAGAAGCCATGGCAAAGAAATATTCAACCAATATGAGGGCAAACTTCAAACTCTCTAGCTCCAAGTCCAACAACTCTAATCAGTGACAAATTCCAAAGTCCGATAATTCCCAACAGCAACGTGTCTAGAGTTGCAATTCCGCCCCTCCAGCTAGGTTACTCACAGTCCTAGAAAACTTCATCTGGGTCCAGCAGCTCTCCTTAGTAGCCGTCTCATGGTCTCCGCATCTCCACTGGGTCTCCACTATAACCCACTGTCTATCCTTATGGCTCCATCTGGTCTCTATGCAGGCATCTATAAAACCTGTTTTTCACACTGCCCATGGCCATTTCCAAAACACAAGACTGTTTTTGCAAATTCAATGACCCTCTCTTTCTTGTTTTTTTTTTTTTCCTTTTTTTTTTCCTTTTTATTGACAGCTCATACTGATTGCAACCATGTTAGAGATCTAATACGAAGCAAGCACTGAATCAGCCTACAAAACTAAGCAGTTAAGAATTTTCAAAGTATTGGACTTCTGGTTAAGATGGTGGCTTAGGTAACACGCCAAAGCAGTCTGGGGGGAAAAGACCAAAAAAACTCAGCAAAATACACACTTTTACTAAAAAGTGAGGTGTATAGGAAATTGAAGCAGCAGTGGAGAAGTAGAGAGATCCAGAGTATCCAGAGCCCGCACAGGCTGGCAAAAGCAGCCCCAGCAGCTCCACCAACTGCGGTGGCAGGTGCACCAGAAAGCTGCCAGACTCAGCTCCAGCCACAGGAAAAGCCAGGTGTGGGGAGCTTCCACTCACACCGGCGCTCTCTGCAACTCAGGAAGCGTGAAGGGAGCGTGGCAGTGAACAACGGAGGAGCAGACCACGAGGTAGAAGAACATGTGGAGCAGCAAGAGAACCAGAGCAGCTGCGGCTCCCTCCCCTCCCCCACCGCCTGAGCCAAGCTCCAGCGAACAGAGCAGTGGTCCGGGGACCCAGCCACACCAACTTGAGCCGACAGCAGGACCCAAGCAGGAGCAGAGTCCGGCAGCAATATCAGCGCCTCCAGCACCAGTAACAGCAGCCCCAGCAGCAGCAGCTTCAGCAGCAGCAGTGGCTCCAGAAGTGGCAGCTACAGCAGCAGCAGCAGCAGCAGAGGGAGCATCAGCAGTGGGCCCAGCAGCAGCAGTTTCAGCTGCTGACAGACCCAGCAGAGGCAGCATTAGCAGCGGCAGTTCCAGTGGCTGGTGTGCTGATCTGCAGGGCCAGTTGCCAGGCTCAGTTTGCCCCACAGGAAAAGCCAGTGCCCAGCTCCAGAAATCAGAACAGAAGCCCAACGACCCAGGCAGCAACTTGACTGAGACCAAAATCATCCAAGGTAACTGGGATTGCCCCAGGGAAGGGTCTCACTTGGTCACAAGCTGACTTCAATCCCTCAACAGACCAGAAATCTTAACCTTTATGTTGATAGAGGAGCAGGTTGTTATAATAACTACTCTGGCATACATACTTGGGGATGTTTTTGATTGAATGGGAACAGTGTTTAGTTAACTTTTAGAATCTACCTGTATTTTATTCCACTCAGCCTACTTGAATACTCCCATGGCAGGGAAACTCAACCCCTAGGAGCACCTTTATAGATACTCTGAGAGTCTTAAGAGCCACACCTAACACCTTAAGCTCCTACCCTGAAAATATATAACATCAAATCAATTGATACAGCTAAGAATACCCAGCTAGCTAGAAAATCCAAGCATTAACTTAATCCAAGATGCAAAAATATATACATTATAACACAAGAAACACTAAAAAGCAAGACGATATAAATCCACCTAAAAGTATTAATGCATCAGAAATGACCTCCAGTGAGAACGAGTTAGAGGAAATGCCTGACAAAGAGTTCAAAAGAATGATTGTAAATATGTTCAAAGAAGTCAGAGAACAAATCAAAGGAGTCAAAGAGGAACTTAAAAGAGGAAGTAAAAGGAATCAAAGAAGATGCAGGACACCAATTTCATGAAATAAAGAAGGCAATACAAGACATAAATAAGGAAATAGAAATAATAAAGAAAAACCAGTCAGAATTACTAGCAATGAAGAACAGTTAATGAAATAAAAAACTCTGTAGAAAATCTCACCAGTAGAATGGATGAAGGAGAGGACAGAATATCTAAGCTGGAAGACCAGGTGGCAGATCTAATACAGTCCAAGAAAGAGAAAGACAAACTTATAGAAAAGTATAAGTGGGAATTTCAAGATATTCAGGACACTATGAAAAGATCAAATATAAGAATTCAGGGCATAGTAGAAGGAGAAGAATTCCACTCCAGAGGCATAGTAGGCGTCTTCAACAAAATCATAGAAGAAAATTTCCCCCAAATTGGGAAAGAGGTGCCAATGCAGATACAGGAAGCCTTTAGAACCCCAGCCAGACAAAACCTGGAAAGAACCTCTCCTCACCATACTATAATCAAACATCCAAACACACACACCAAAGAAAAAATATCGAAAGCAGTTAGAGAGAAAAATCAAGTTACCTACAAAAGCAAGTCCATCAAGATTACAGCAGATTATTCAACACAAACTTTTAAAGCCAGAAGGGCTTGGGGTGATATATTCCATGTTTTGAAAGATAACAACTGTCAACCAAGAATTTTCAAAGTATCATTTTAAGCTATTTTAAGTAGTCTGCCATGCAAATGATTAATGGCAGCTGAGGAGATGTCTCAGTGGTTAAGCGTTTTGACTACAAAGCCTAATGACCGGGAGTTCATTCACAAGTACCCACATAAGCCTGATGCACAAAGTGGCCCATGCATTTGGTGTTGTTTGCAGTAGCTCTCTCTGTCTGTCTCCTCTCTCTTTCTCTCCCTCCCCTTTTTCTTTCTCCTTGCAATAAATAAATCTTTTTAAAAAGGCAGATATGACCACAATAAGAAGAGAGAAGCGCTACAATGAATTTTAAGATCTTTTGGTAGCTACTCCCATCAAGAATGAAATAGAATTGATGTCATTAATATTTAAAAACTAATTAGCTATGTCTCTGACTACCACCTGTTTATAGGAATTATCCTACTTAGTCTATAGAGCAGCCAATGACTATTATCTTTATGTTATTTTATCTCTTTAACAAGCTAATTGAGAGTTTGTGAATTTAAATAACTTACCCACTATAAAAGACTCATGAACTATTGGGAGATGAGGTATCCTGGTTTGTATGATTCCAAAGCTTCTGCTTGTTACTAGCATGTAAAGTATCAATGACTAAAAAAATCCACCACTCTTGTGCAAGCAGCATTGTTTCCTCTACTTGGGAGACATGAGGTGAGTAAGATTATTGGGTAGCCCCTGGAAACAAGCACTAATTCCAGTGAATTTTCTTCTTCTCTTGTCTCTACAGTAAAACATCTGTTTGCCATGTTGGAAGTGATGACCAGTAAAGTAACCCCACCTCTTGAAAGGGAGGTGAGTGTGTAGACCCCGCAAGTATCTTCTGTATTATGACTCACCTGTTTCGAGTGAGTCCTGGGTATCAAAGCCAGCTTCTGTAACACAAGTATAATAAGAAAATGTTCACAGTCCTTCCTCAGCTACTGAAATAAACATCAACCTTGCTATATCCAGACTTACATGTGATGTTTACATACAAAATATGTCTATATCTAATAATAAAGAGTAAAAATGTTACAAGTCCTCTTTATTGTCATATGTACCTTTGGTCTACACTGTATTAAATATATATCATGATTATCTGCTGCTTCTGACTTCATTCTCACATATAGAAAAGCAAGTTAAATCTAGTGACATGCACAAAGGCTCAGTGTTTTTCATGATATCATATAGTCTTCATTTCTACAGTCTCAAAATAGGAACAATAAGATTTTATACTATTCCTCCTTTTTAGAAAGTGATATGTGAGCCACATTCCCATGCATACTCCACCTTCCAAAGACTTTGGTAGCTGTGTCCTGTGGGCAGGATGCAGTGACTTTCTAGTTTTATATAAAATTTATTTTTTATGTCACTTTATTTATTAAAGCATTACTACATATATTCCTTCTAGCTGGGTTTTGAGTGGCACCACTATCCAAGATTCTACCTGTGAAACAGTCAAACTCATCTCTGTTGAATAAAATGTTTCAGAATACAGAATTGAGGAGGGTATAGCCTACACTAATTATCCAGAAAACAACAAATGAATGACTTGAAAATTCCTTAGTAACTCACAGATTTACACCCAACGCTTCTCTAAGACTCAATTTATCATCTACAACATATGCTTTATATTATTATATTATATACCAATAGGAATGCAAATCTTAATAGAAACACATGAAAATAATAATAGCAAAAATTAATACTAATTATTTTCTGAAATATGTTCTTATTTTCCCTGATTTTTCAAGTATTAGAACTCCTAGTGTACAAGTTTGAAATTAACTTTTGTCTCCTCTTTTCTCACTTTAATTTTGAATCAGTTGCCTAATAATATTATTTGTTTAAGCCACCTATTATGCTCTTTGAGTTTTTATTTTTTAATTTACATTGTCAAAATATTTTCTCATTGCTAGGTCAACTGTAATTGACTCCTTACTCTTCACATATCAGACATGCTTCCACAATAATATTCTGGGATTCTGAAACTACCCCTTCATTATTTGGCTACATGTGATAGTCCTTTCCAAATTTTAATATTATGTGTCTTCTACTGAAGCAAAGCAAAATATTTCTTCCATATGCAATTTTTATTGGTGTATATTCGTTATCCATAGTGAGGAGTTTCATCAAGATATTTCATTTTTTTTTTTTTTTCTTTTCGAGGTAGGGTTTCACTTTAGCTCAGGCTCTCCTGTAATTCACTATGTAGTCTCAGAGTGGCCTTGAACTCACAATGATCCTCCTACTTCTGCCTTCCTAGTGCTGGGATTAAAGGCATGTACCACCACAGCTGGCTATAAAGGCATTTTTATTCAAGTATATATTATACTTCAGTAATATTTCTGTACATGCTATTCATTTCCATAGAGAACAATTTTTCCCTATTTTTACCTTGTAAATATTTGCCAGTAAAAGCTTCTGTTGTACCTGACTACATAAAGTTTTGAAGGGGTCAGTTGCCACTTTTTCATATAGAACATAATAATAATCTCAGAGAGCAATCATTTCATCTTCTGCTATGCCTACCTGCACATTTATTTAAACAGTTCTAAACTTTATGCTGAGTTATAGCAATTTGAATGTTAACCTGTACCGAGCAGGTAATGACAGTAGCTAACACTGTATCACTCTTTCCAAAGGTTCTTATATGTACTATGAGAACAAACTCATTTATATTAAATTAATTTTTCTTACATATATTTTCATTTGTATCATACATGTTTATTTTTAATTCCTATCTTAATGTTCCCTGTGACATTTTTATTCTGGAAATATTCACTTTCAGAACTATAAACTTAAATGCTGAGATGCATCAAAACATTTTCAGTGAAGCCTGGGAAACAAATTAAAATGTGACTTTGAGAAATAACAGCACTCAAACAAGATTCTAGAACTGGGCAAACAAGATACTTCTTGTTCTTTGGGGATCCTCTCAGTGCCAAGCCTGGAAATGATGAAGTGTTGGTGTCTATAAAATAAAACTCTGGCTTCTTGAATTTTTAGGTGGAAAATGGCCATATGTGTGCATGAACTTTGTCATTATTTTCTATTTACAACAGCCCATAAAACTTATACTGCCTTTTTCCCTCTGGTAGGTTTATTTTTTATCTATAGGAACAATATTTTCCTAAGTATATATACAGCCCAGGTCATAAAATGAGGTAAGAATGCTTCTCTATAAAATTCAGTGACATTAATGAAATCTGAGGCAATCAAAAAAATATTAATTTTTTTGCCAAAGTAATAAAATAGCTAAATATTTTATCTTTGGTTGATTTAGTATTTAATGAATTTTGTATTTTGTCCATTGTTTTATAGCATTTAGGCTTCTATTAAGTGTTTTATGGTTATTACAATTGATATACTTTAATGAACAAATTGACAATTTAAGCTAAAACAAACTAGCCATTAGCTGCTTTGAATTTAAAGGAAACATGCTATAAACTTTGCACAACACACTGCCAGGAATAAATTGGATTTTAAAATAGGATCATTTTGAAAATTATATTTCATTTACCAACTCTCTTCACTAAATTCATAAGAAAATGAAATTTAAAATATAGATAAGTAATATTTAAATGAAAAACAATAATCAGTTTGTTATTTGATTATCCCATACATGTTAGGAAAATCTGTTTTAAAAATGTGTATGTGTATATGCACATACATGCACAAATCTGGTTATTTTTGCCAACAATATGGATAAGCTCATTAATCATTAATACAACTTAAATGTATTTTTATAAGACCAAAACCAGCATCTTGAGATGCTGCTATAAGTGTCCTCTGGTTTGTGTCTCCTTCTAGGACTATTTTTGGTTTCCAATTACATGTGAAATCTATGGAATCAGCACCTCTAATTAATTCTAGTAGGTCTCCAGCTTGTGCAGGAGCAGCATGAATAGAATTTGCTGCAGACTCTGTTAAGGTGTTGCAATGATTTATTTTCCTTTTTAACATGATAAAAAGAAAATAAGTTGTGTCTCCCGTGGTCAGTGCTTACAGCCTTAATGGGGAATATAGCTGGTCTTCTTGGTAGTAGCAGAGGAGCAAATATCTAAAATCCTTCTGTTGCCTTAAATGGCTAGCCTTTCCAATCAGAGGCACTCATCGTTTTTTTTTTTTTTTTTTTTTGGAAGACTATAATGACACTTCAGCAAAGTCAGCAGCATTTAAGTCCTAAAATATTTAGTATCTTTGGTTAAAATGACAGCTACTTGTGAGGACACATTACATATACCAAAAAATGTGTTTAGTTCACTAAAACAAATGTGTTGTTACATACGTATTTATTGTACAATTAAAACATTTAAAAATAATCAGTAGTTACCCTTGAAAATTTTAACACAAAGTCATACTAAGCGAAAACCACATTGTTATACTTTGACTGATTAGACTACCAACAAGACCTTGGTCTTATCCATCTCTAGAATTGTGAAATAAATTTCTATTGTTTAAGCCAGCCAGAGTAAGTAATATAACAAGTAAAAGATAAACTGGAAATTTCCTCTTATAAGGATCTATGACACATTTAAAGTATTACAGTATGATTTTGAATATGAACTTAGATTAGTTAAATATGTATTTTGTAAAAATCTACATAACAATTAAAGACAATTGGTATGTTGTGAAAGAAGATAAAGTAAGATCATAGAAATGTTAGAATAAAATCAGGAAAGGCAAAAACCTATGTAAAGGGAAAATCAAAGAGCAAATTCATTGAATAGAAAATGGTGACAAAGATAACAATGATCCAACTGCATTAATAATCACTTTAAGTCCAAATGATCTGAAAATAATAATTCAAAAATCAAAGACAGGTTGTCTTCAAGAAACATAGTCGACTTATAAACATTCAGAGACTTTATAAGCAAAGAAAAAGATACACTAACACCAGTCCCAAAGTGGATTTGGAAAAAGAACTGATGGAACGAAGATTATGAGAGTTAAAATACAGCATTGCATAATGAAAAAGGGTCTTATTCTCGAAAAAAGATGTAATATTAGATGACTATGAGCCTAACACCAGAACAATAGACACACCCTTGAGGAAAATCTGAGAGAATGCAGGCAGATAGCCATCTGTACCAGTGTCAATAGTTGGTAGATCAATAGGTCAAAAGTCAGTATAGACACATGGCCAGAATAACAGTAAACTTAATACTCTTCTCTACCTAACAACATGAGGATATATGTTCTTCTTAAACCCACACTGAATGTTTATCAAGATAGAACAGACCACAAAATATCCCTTAATAGTTGTAACAAATGGAATTCAGACAAAGCATTTTTGTCTATAATAAAATACGGTTCGAATTCCATAATAGATGGAAATAATAATTTAGAAATGAAACATGCTTCTGAAAAGCAAATAGGTCAAAAAATGCTGCTGCTGTTCCCCCTTGGAGCCTCCAGCAGACCACTCAGAGATTCTGGTTTCATTGTTTGGCAAAGTCTGCACAGACCTCAACCCATGGGCAAGTCTTTGACCTATATGCTTTTCAGAATAGCACAACACATTTCTACCTTCTGAACTATGAAATTAAAACTATCCCAGGAAAAGGTTGTCCTTTCTGCTTTCTCAAGTAGTTTTTGTCCATAAACTGAACCCTGCCAAAATAAAGATGCTTACTGAGATCCAAGTGGTAATTTCAAAAGCAAAGCAGGGCTGGGGATGTAGCTCAATGGTAGATAAAGGGCCAGCTTAGCATGTACAAGGTTGTGGATTCCATCACCAGAAAAGGAAAAAACAAAAGGGTCATTTATTAGAAGTAAAACCTTAAAACTTTGAGTAAGGATGAATTTAATATGTTCAATTATCTTTAAAGAGATCTTTATTTGTTTGTATGTGTATGCATGTGTTTGAGAATATTTTTGAAAATCATCATAAGGACATTACCATCTCAGTGCTGTCACACAATTTCAACAATTATCAGCTCATCATAGAAGTCAAGAACTCATTTATCCCCCATATGTCTCATTATGGAGGTAAATATCAAATACCACTTCAATATCATCCATAAATATTTCACTCATTCCCCCAATAATAAAATTTTAATATATAGCCATGATATCATTTTATAAGAAATCTTGATTTCACAGTATATTTAAAATCTAACTTATAGTTAAATGTCTAATCATCACATACATGTCATATTTCATTTTTTATTGCTTGATTGAATCAATATTCAAATAAAGTCCACATTTTATGATTGGTTGACATAGCTCATATTTCTTCAGTAATTCTTCCTTTGCCACCTACTTATTACTATTTTCCTTGAACTAGATTTTGCTCATTACATTCCCAAGGCCTAACAAAATATATTTCTCTACTTTATACATTTTCCATAAAATATTTGTTAAATTTAAATCAAACTCCAGAACAGTCTTAAGGAAGTGGGAGTAGACTAACTTAATAGATGATTCAACATTAGATATGAGCTAAAGTTTATAAAATATTGATTTCTAATTCTGCCATTATTACCTGAATGTTTCCATACAGTAAGGAATAACTTGACCACCTGTTACTTTTGTGCAAATTTTCATTTTATTTAGAGTTTCAAATTAATAAATTGACTTATTAGCATTCACCAATACTTCATAATTAAGATAGCATTATGACTTAAATGTATTTTATACACCTTAGCATTTACAATATATTTAAATCAAAGGCATTTATTTTTAATTATTGTAGGTAAAGATATTCCATACTACTGGGTCAAGATAGCATTTGCCTAAGTATGCTTCTCCTTGCAGAGCAATTACAGGCAAGATCAGTGGGATTTTTAAGTTAGGTCCTAGCAGATCTCTAGTGGGAGGGTGTGGAGGAGAAAAGTAGGGAATATGCTGATTCCTATGCTCTCAAGTAGCCCACCAGTTCCCCAAACCCTTCAAACAGCCATCCTAGCACCACAACAGCCACCATGCCATGGACCAGGTTCACTCCTGCACTATCTGCAGTGTAGGCTCCATGGATTCGGGGCAGGCACCACTCACCTTTTCTGGCACCAAATGGATTTCTACTGAGGATGCTCAACTCCTACCAAAACAGAGATGCAGAGATACAGAGGCACATAAGAGCCCATCACAGAAGTAGACCTGAAATGAACCCAACAAGGCTAAGGGAAATCTGCAAAAGAGGAAGCAGAACCATTGTTAGAACCACAAGCGGGGACATTAAGCACAGAGACATTGCCGGTTCCCCATAACTGATAGCTACCCCCACAATGCAGGGCACACAATCCCCATAGCAATAACCAGCATCCCCGATGAGGAGGGTCCCTTTTGAGAAGGGGCAGAGATGAGGGTAAGGATGATACGAACATGTGCTGTTTACATATTGAGTATGCTCATAACTAATATAAAAAAAGATATTCCATACTTGGGCAATTGGAGTCCTATTCATATTAGCTCCTAAGTTCTTCACACAGTCATGAGTTTTTATAGTTTTGTTTTGTGGTGCTGTTTGTTTCCATTTGTTGACACAGCGTCTCTCTACATTGAGGTTTGCCTCAACCTAGTGATCTTCTGACCTGTTCTTTAAGAATGCTAACAAGGAGGATCTAATGGGAGGGGGTAGATCACAGATGAGCCTAAATAATGGTACCAAACTGCCTGTATTCACTGAAATGAAAACTAATAAATTAAATTTAAAAAAAAAAAAGAATGCTAGGATAACAGGTGTATGGTACCACACTCAAACCATTTCCTAATTTCCTGAATGACACAATGCTGAGGATCATATTGTCATTCCTCACATATGTTATCCATATCTTTTTGGAACAAGGATTCTCATTGTCTTGGAGTTCACCAGCTATGTTAGAGTAGCTGGCCAATTAGCCCAGGAATCCACAAGCCTTTGACTCTCTAGCCCTGAGATTATAAACACGTGTCACCATGCCAGCATTTTATGTGGTCTAGGGAATGAACATAGGTTCCCATGCTTGTGAGGCAAGTTCTTTACTAACTGAGCTATCTTTCCAGGTTCTGTTTTAGACTTTTAAAATATGTATTGTGTTTGTTGACCTTCTTCCTTCACTCTCCCATTCAACCCCTGGCACTGCACTGTCTAGGCTTCTTCCTTCTTCCCAGCACTACTCTTCTTCTGATCTTCCTTCCCACCTATATTTTATACTTTTTGGTACTTTTATACTTTCTCCCCCAAGCACACCCTTGAGACCTTGCCTTCCTCTTGCATGTTCCTCTTTCTAGTTTCATCATCTATGCTCCCACTCCCATATATATATATATATATATATATATATATATATATATATATATATACACACACATATATATATGGGATACATATACATACATATATATATGTATATATATGTATATATATATTCTTTTGAGAGCTATCTGTTCAGTTCATTAGACCATTTAATTGGAGGATTTTGGATTTTTTAAAAAAAATTTATAGCTCTTTATATATTCTGGATATTAGCCTCCTATTCTAGGTATAGCTGGAAATTTTTTCTCATTAGGGTGTGCAGCTAAAGCTTTCTAGATTTTTAGAACCCTATTTATCAATTATTGGAACTAGTTCATAAGCCATTAGATTCCTTTCCATAATGTTATCACCTATGCCCCTTCCTCTAACTCTTTCAGCATTTCATATTAAGTATTTGATCCACTTTTTGATTGATTTTTGCACAAGGTGAGAGATAAAGATCTAATTTTATTCTTCTGTACATAGCTATCTTGTATTCCCATTTGTTGAAAGGGTTGCCTTTTGTCAAATGTGTATTTTTGTTTCCTTTATAGAAATTAAATGGTTGTAGACATATGGGTATTCCTGGATCTTACATGTCTATATTTTGTCAGTTCTATACTACTTTTGCCACTGTGGCTTTGTAATATGCTCAGAGGTCAGTGATTATTACATCTTCAGCCTTATGCTTTATATTTAAGGTCACTTTCACTATTTTGTATCTTTTGTGTTTCCATATGAATTTTAGGATTGTTTTGCAAGTTCTATGAAAAATGTCATTAGCATTTCTTCTTCATATAAATTCTTATATGCAATCTCAATATAAAGTCAAGACAAGTAAGTGTATGATTTTTTTCCCCAAAAGATATATTTCAGGTTGGGGAGATGGCTCAATGGCTAAAGGAAGTAGCTTGCAAAGACTGTTGGCCTGGGTTCAATTTTTAACACCTATGAAATGCCATATACACAAAGCTGCACATTTATCTGGAGTTTGTTTGCAGCAGCAAAAGGCCATAGCATGCTAAATTTCTCACTCCTTCTCTCTCTGTTTCTGTCTCTCTCTCTCTCTCTCTCATACACACACACACACTATTCATAATACCATGGATAGTTGGAACACATTAAACTAGGCATAGAGATAAGCTTCCTTCATTATTAAGTGAACTCCATTTTATATTTTTGTAATTTTCCATTTCAAAATGTTCTCTTACATTTTAACTTTATTTTTGTTAGACAATGACATATTTAGTATATAAACAGCACATGGTACCATCCCTTCTCTCCTCCCCTTTTGTTGAAGAGGCCTTCCTTACTGGGGACACAGGTCAACCTCATGGGGTTTGTGGGTTATGCATTATGGAGGCAGCATTCAGTTATGGGGGAGAAGGAATGCATTATTTATTTATTTTTTATTTATTTGTTTGAGAACAACAGACACAGAGAGAAAGACAGATAGAGGGAGAGAGAGAGAATGGGCGCTCCAGGGCTTCCAGCCTCTGCTATCGAACTCTAGACATGTGCGCCCCCTTGTGCATCTGGCTAACATGGGACCTGGGGAACTGAGCCTCGAACCGGGGTCCTTAGGCTTCACAGGCAAGTGCTTAACCGCTAAGCCTTCTCTCCAGCCTGCATTTTTTATTTTAAATACATACCTTGTCTTTAATTTCTAACAAATGAAAGATATAATTATAGTCCATCTTGAGAAATACCATCAATGTTTGAAATGTATTAGATACAATCATTGCATACTCTTTAAAGAATATTCTTATGTACATCTATAGCACTATCACACACAACAGAGAGAGAAATTGGGCATGCTAGGGCTTCTAGCCACTGCAAATGAAATTATATGCATGTGCTACCTTGTGAATTTTACTTTACATGGGTACAGGGGAGTCAAACTCTGGTCATTGGGCTTTGCAAGCAAGCATCTTAAGTACTAAGCCATTTCTCCAGCCCTTGGTGTGTGTTTTAAATATGTTTATTTGTGGTTTATATATTAAAAGAATTAATTTCTATACTTAGACATATTTCATATTTGGCTGACTTCATTGTAGATGGAAGTTAGCAGTATTTAGTATTAGGATAAAGCAAAATAAATTGACCTCAATCACAAAATACTTTATTTCCCATATCAGCTGCTAAGACTTTTTAAAATATTTTCTTTGTTTATAAGGAAAGAGAGAGAATTAATGAATGTGGGTATGCCAGATCCTCTTGCCACTGAAAACAAACAAACTCCAGATACATGTGCTACTTTATACATCTGGCTTTACCTGGGTACTGGAATATTGAACCCAGGTTGTCAGGCTTTGCAAGCAAGTACCTTAACCACTGAACAATCTCTTCAGATCCTGATAAGACATTTTAAATGAACAGGTTTTCACTGAAATGATATGCTCTTTTTCTTTTCAAAATATTTGAATTAAATTTACATAATTTATAGAATATAAATATTTCTATGCTTTGGTGATGTTTGTTTTTATACTTTTAGTATTGCTATTGAATTTAGGTAGGTAAATATCCTACCACTGAATTATTCCTCTCCATATGCTTTTTTTAAAAAGTTGAGACCACTATAGGCTGAATTTTTTTTTAATTTTAGAAAATGATGTGACTTTAGAATAATTATGTATTTGAGTGTCCTGGAAAAATTATACAAAATTTGGCTAAATTATGTTCATCAGCTAGGTGTGTGGTGACACACGCCTTTAGTCCCAGCACTCGGGAGGCAGAAGTAGGAGGATTGCCATGAGTTCAAGGCCACCCTGAGACTACATAGGGAAATCCAGGTCAGCCTGACCCACAGTGAGACCTTATCTCGAAAAACGAAAAACAGAAAAAAAAAAAAAAAAAGTCCACAAAATGATCAGGTTGCACAATTTGAAACAAAAGTTGAGGCAAATATGAATTGACACAAAAAAGAATGAAAAACAATAATTTCAGTCATTTTCCACAGTATAACCTTGTCATAGACAAAGGTAAAACTAACATGGAGAAAATTCTTTATTTCAGTCATATTACAATGGCCATGTTGACAAAACGTTCAGCAGATGTGTTGGTAGGCTTTGCCTTTGGTAAAACCACACTGTTCTATTCACTTCATTCAAAGCTATCAATCAAATAATACCAGTCAGCTTTTACTATATTACTTTGACTCAGTGTTCACTGCAACATTGGTAGTCCTTTATTTCCTTCTGCTATGGAAGATATGCACTCTCTTTCTGATCTTTCAGTAATTTTTCATGTGCCTTCAAAACTTATGAAGCTCTTAAGTCAATTAATCAGAGTTACATTTTACTCTTCTACTGAGCACCCTTTCTCCCTCATTTCCTTCTCTGACTTAATGTGATTTTGGAGTATTTGTTTATCTTATATGAACACACAAGAAAACATATTATTACTTTTATAGAGTCAATAGGTAAATAGTTATATTTGTCACCACTTTTGTATAACCTTTGTGTACCACAAGCCTCCTAGCTAGTATCACTTTTCATGACATACCTCCATGTATCACAAGCCTTCTAGCTGGCATCCCTTTTGTATGTCATAACACCATCTACCATAAGACTTCTAGCTGGCATCCTTTTTCATAACATATTTTCACGTACCACAAGCCTCCTAGCTGGTATTAGTTTTTCTCTGCCTGAGTAATGTGCAGGATTATATTTAATAAGATACTCTTGATAGACAAGTCAGTTCTGTCATCACTGGAGCTTCTTTCTTTGGATAAATGCCCTGAATATTTGGCTCAGTTATTTTCTCTTAGATATCTTTATAGTTCATTGCTTCCTGATTTCCATCAACTATTGAGAATCATCCCCTTGTAGTGACATTCTGTAGAGCTTCACTATTTTTCCTTTGGACTTCTGATTGTCTCTAGTTTCCTATACTTTCAGTATGATATTCCTGGTGAGGATTTCTTTTAATTTCCCAGGTTTGGAATTCACTGGATGTCCTGAATATGTTCATTGTTGACTGCTTTGAGAGGCAGTTCTCCATGGGTCTTTCTTATATTTCTGCAGTGATTATTATTGGACTAGATCATTGGTAGTTTTATGCTCAATCATCCTCTTAAGGAGGTCTGCAATTAAAAATTCTTTGTAAAATGCATATCTCTTTTTCTTTTGAACATTTTTTTTATTAGTTTGTACTCAGTGAATACAGTCAACTTGGTACCATTGTTAGCCTCCTACCTGTCCTCCCCTCCTCCATCTGGACCCTCCTTGTGGGGGTAATTGGGTTATGAATTGTGGGGTTAGACATCAGTTATGGGTAGAAGGAAATGTCTCTGTGTATCATGACCCAAAGTGTGGCTCTGCCATTCTTTCTGCCCCCCTTTCCACAAATTTCCTGAGCTATTTTGGGTTCAGTGATGAGGTCTTGGGAGTCTCTGTGTCTCTGGATATCTGATTTGGTAGGAGTTGATTGTTCTCTGTGCCAATCACCTTCACCCTTGTGCTGGTACCAGGTTCACCAAGAAAACAGCACACCTGCTTGTTTTGCCAATTATTCTTAGTTTCAGCTAGGGCCCTTTTGAGGTATGATGGGGTGGCTCTCTCTTTAGGATCTACACCTATCTGTAAAAGAGAAGGAGATTCTCTAATGGAGAGTAAAGTTAGCACCAGACAAATGAGATATCCCTTACACTTTTATAGAGAATCTAATAGGTGTGGCCCTCTTGTAGCCCATGATTGGTGGTAGCTTGATAATGGAGAGTGGGCTTATGTTTGGATATGGTTCTGACTTGTTTCTCAGCTCCAGCTATGGGTCCCATACCACTGAGGGGCTCAGTTAGCCAAATCAAAACCAGGTGGTTCCCAACATGGCTGTGAGCCACTATTGTACTTGTGTGAGCATCACGACAGGTTATTTGCTGATAAGTAGGTTAGACCATGAGTTGCTTGGACAGATATTGGTCATTTTCCCCCAGTCGCCCATTTAGCACCTTTTGGCACTAGATGTGCTGACTGTCTGGGGACTGACTCTCTTCCAGCTTTCAGCCATGCCATTCCATTTATGTGTTGATTACATAAGGTGTCTTCAGCAGTAGGGTCTTACCACTAACTTTTGGTTGGTCATCAAGTACTCTGACAGAAATCTGTCTTTCTTTTAGAAAACCTTGCAGGTCTCTCTGATCAAAAACTCATTGTGGATAATAGCTACCTGCTGGTACTGGGAGTTACAGGACAGTGCCCATGAAGAGAAGGAAAAAAAGGATGAGTAATATAAAAGAGTTAGAGAGAAGAGAGAGAGAGAGAGAGAGAGAGAGAGGAACTATAGAAGATTAAGGTCCATCTTCATTGTACCCTCTCCAGGGCCTTGTGATTCAGATGTTCCCTCTAAGGGCCTGGTGAAGGTTCAACCATTTAGTCTGTCTTTTAAAATTTTATTTATTTATTTATTTATTTATTTGAGAGAGACAGACACAGAGAGAAAGACAGATAGAGGGAGAGAGAGAGAGAATGGGCGCGCCAGGGCTTCTAGCCTCTCCAAACGAACTCCAGACGCGTGCGCCCCCTTGTGCATCTGGCTAACATGGGACCTGGGGAACCGAGCCTCAAACCGGGGTCCTTAGGCTTCACAGGCAAGCGCTTAACCGCTAAGCCATCTCTCCAGCCCTAGTCTGTCTTTTAGAAGGTAGAATTTTATTGTACCATTGATGTTTGGGTCCAGATTTGTGTCCCCTATCCCCTCCTTTACATTCCCCTCCCTCCTTACCTACCCTATTTTCTGGTCCTTGAGATGCTTGCTAGGTATGTCTGCATTTTGGGTAGATTCAGGTTAGGAGCTGTAGATGAGTGAGACTATGTGGTGATTATCTTACTGTGATTGGGTGAGTGCATTGAAAATGATCTGTTCTAGGTTTGATAATTTTTCTTCAAATTTCATTGTGGGGTTTTTCCTTACTGATGTGTAGAATTCCCTCTTTTATATATACAACATCTTAGTTATTCATTTGTCTAATAATGGACATCTGGGTTGATACCAGCTCTTAGCTATTATGAATTAAGCAGCTATAAACATGGTTGAATTAATCTCTCTGGACTGAGGCATGGAGCATTTAGGGTACATGCCCAGTAAGGGAATAAGTGGATCTGTTGGTAACTCTATAATCAGCTTTTTAAGGAGTCTCCATATTGCTTTCCAAAGTGGTTGTACCATCTTACACTCACACCAACAGTGGGTGAGGGGTACTATTTCTCCACATCCTTGCCAGCATTTATTTTCATTTGATTTTTTAATGTTTGCTACCCTTACTTTGGTTAACGGGGAATCTCATAGTTGTTTTAATTTGCATTTCCCTGATGATTAGGGATGATGAACGTTTTCTTAAGTGTGTGTTTTCCATTTTTATTTCTTCCTCTGTGAAGTGTCTGTCCAGTTCTTTGCCCCATTTTGTGAGTAGATTGTTTGACTTTTTATTGTTTAGGTTTTTGAGTTCTTTGTAGATTCTAGAGATTATGTCTCTGTCAGTTGGATATGGATCAAGCAACTACAGCTACTTGATATTTGACAAAGGCCCTAACAATATGTGCTAGAAAAAAAAGACAGTATCTTTAACCAATGGTGCTAGACAAACTGGATAACTATGCAAGATATTGAAACTTGATCCACACATCTTGTCATGCACAACACTCTACTCTAAATGGATCAAAGACCTCAATATAAGACCAGAAACTCAGCTACTACTCTAAGAAAATATAGGACAAACTTTCCATGGTATAGGAATGGGAAAAGCCTTCCTGAACAAAACCCCAGTAGCACAGGATCTTAAACAATCGCTCAACCAATGGAATCACATGAAGCTGAAGAGTTTTTTTTTTTTTTTTACAGAGAAACATACAATAAGCAAAACCAATAGATTACCCACAAAATGGGAGAAAATATTTGCTGAATACCTACTCTCTTTTGTTACATGTCTTGTGACATGCATATCTGTGACCCTTTGCCATCTTACAAAGACACTGTAAGGTGGGATGGAAAATGCTTGTGTCCTACGGTCTTATGCCCTGTTTTACTCCCTCCCATAGCATGTGGGTGAGGCATGTGGCAAATACAGCAAAAGTGTATATATTTACTGTGAAATGAAAACTCCTTAGCATCTCTTAAGAAATTATTCATTTGGTACATTCTGTAAAGCTTGGCATTTTGTGGAATGTAAAAGTGGGAATATGGAACTAAAATAATTTTGGTTTACATGGTAGAAACAGGTTCTGTTTTAATTTTAGTTTTAACTTAATTAATATAGTTTAAAAAGCACTACCTCACAAATATGAGATTAAATGTTTGAAGTGCTTGACAAAAGATACCTGTAATGATATTTAAATTATATTTTCAAAGTTTATTTTGATGATGTTGAGTACACAGAGACAAAGTTGCCTTTTTTTGCCCATGGTTTCCATACTGGTCTCAATCTGAATTTTGAATGGATTACTGAAAAAAGAAGAAATAAACATGCAGGCATTAGTATAATAAGTATGAAATATCACACCACTTATAAAGCAAAATTCCTTAATTTAACATATTTTACTTATTTATTTGCAAGCAGGAAGAGAGGGAGGGAGGGAGAGAGACAGACAGAGAGAGACTGGATGCACCAGGGCCTCTAGTCATTGTAAACAAACTCCAGATGCATGTGTGACTTTGTACATCTGGATTTACATAGGTGCTGAGGAATTGAACACAGGTCATTAGGTTTTGAAGGCAAGAAGCCTTAACTGCTTAGCCATCCCTCCAGCCCCAAATTCTTTAATTTAATTTACAAAAATTAGTATTCCATGTGACTATGTTATGTTATGGTGAGATTTTAGCTTGCTTGTAGCAAAGTGCTCTTTGCTCTTACTGACTGAATAAAATCAGTAACTACGGTAGAAGGCTCATGTGGCAGAAAACTGAGAAAATCTTCTAGACAACTGACTGATAGAATCCAGACCTTTGGTTTTGCCAGAACAGGGAAAATTCCTGCCATGATCTATGTGAATGTAAGGGCAAGGCCAGGTCTTCATGGACTCTGAAGGGGAATGTAGCTCCCACAGCCTCTTGACTGCTGCCTTGTAAACTTGTAAATGACTGAGTTTCACCAGCCAGACTGATGCTCAGAACTATGAGTACAAATCTGTGCTGCTTGCCACTGCTGTTCTTTTAATGACTTGTTATGTAGCATGAAACACCCATACATGCATAAGACATGAACTTGAACTTAAGGTATGGACTACAGTTGATAAAAAGTAAAACCCTCATGTTCTTATAGAATAAATATCTGCAGCAAAACATGAAGTTGTTTTAATTATAATATTTTTTCCTGAAATTGTATCTTGTTCTGGTCCAAATATGCTGGGTTGTTTTAATAAATTATCTTTGCTTATATTTTAGTCATTTATTCCTTAAGAAGTACTTGCTTTCAACACTGAATGCTAAGTCTAATACCTAACATTATTATGTTTCTGAATTTGTTTTGCATTTATTCTGCTATATTTTACTTGTGATATCTTATTTCTGATGAGTTTTCTCATTTCTTCCCATGATCATTCATAATTTCTGGATCATTAAGTACACTATTTGAGGCCTATGTACAGGTGGGTTTTTATCTAAGACTCAACTTATCTAAACACAAATTCATCATCTCTATTCAAAGGACTGTATATTTTAGTTAATTAGCTTTAATTGATGATTTTAATAGTTATAAAAATAGCAATGACTGGCATTTATAAAGGGTATATCATTGTCACATATAGCTCACAGTACTTTACGCACATGAAGCTACTTAGCATTGAAAAAATCCTACCCTATAATGTAGAGTTAATTATTTCATTTGTATCTTTATAAATTATAAAGTTGAGACACAGAATTTAAATTATTGCCTAAGGACATACAGCCATTTAGTGTTTGATGTGATTCTACTGTGTTTTCTTGATCAATACTCTATAAATAGCCAATTAGCTTTTTAAGCAACCACTCCCACCTTCCAGGACACACACACACACACACACACACACACACACACACACACACACAGGACTTTATATCAAAAATCTCTCATTAACCAAAGTGTTTCATATCATATTGATCAATAAAAATAAATTAGATTATACGTTCTAATTCTAAATATATAACTCTAGATGCAGTAATTAATGTGCTAAAGGTAATTAAATGAGCATAAAAATCATAGCTAGCTGAATTTCATGAAAATGATCAGGAAATGTTATGTTCACTAATAACTTCTGTAGCAAAGTATAATGCAATAAGGTTAATTAAATCCTGTGCTTCAGGGAGCATTTAGGTTTGCTTAAGAAACAGAAAGAAAAGTGTGCCTTTATTCCCGGCTCTAGGGAAAACTGAGTAAGTATATTAATGGGGAACTAGAAAGGGTAACATCTGCTCTTCTTTGAAATACTAGAATATTGGTTGAAGCATGAGTAACTAATTCATATCTGATATTGAATTATAACTTTGATTTACAATGTGGCAGAAATAAGTTCTGTTTTAATTTTAATGTTATCTTACTAAGCATGGTTTAAAAAGAAAAACTACACATATAAACCAGAGATTGCATTTTTGAAGTGTCTGACAACAGATTATATTTAATTCTGGTTTAAAAATTTATTTTGATGGTATTAAGGACACAGAGGAAAGATTTACTTCGGATTTCTATAGACCCCACACTGGACTGAGTGTGAATTATCAATGGATTACTGAAGGCAGCAAAAATAAATATGCTGGTATTAGTATGATAAGTGCAAGTATCAAGCCAGTTATAGAGCAAAAGTCCTCAATTATAACTTTTAGGAATCAGTATTACTTTTAATCTTTTAAGAATAGAGGATGTTCTAATATTGGCAGCAATTAACAGAGTGGACTGTATAGTCAAATCAAGTTTAATACTTGGAACAAGATGATCCTTTCCAATTTTAAATATATGCCTGCTTGCAGATTTATAATCTATCCACTGTAGTGTCTCATGAACTAATAGTAGGGAGTTTTAATAGGCTGAAGAACTCTAATTTCTGTTCTCAGTTCCAGATTGTAATATATTTTTGTTTTAATAGCTTCTTTAAATTCTATTCCTATCTGCCCTCATTTTTTTTTCATGCTTGGGCCTCTAGGCTTTGCCAATTTACATATTTGAATTAATGTACCAAATAATGTTTGAATGTCTAATCTTATTAAATTCTTTTAAATCCCAAACTTCTCCTAACTAGTTAGACCTTATTAATTAACCTATGTGATCAAAACCTTATGCTAGCCACCCAAGTTGTCTCTGGGGGTCAAATAGAGCTACTAGGTCTCTTCAGAAAAGTAGAGTGTTATGACAGGGTGATTTATATAAAGAAAGATATCTCAAACGCATATAAATATCCTCACTTTACTATTAACACAAGACTGCATGTGTTACAGAATTTACTGACAATAATTGCTTAAGAATTGACACTTCTGAGTGAAGGAATTTTTTCACCTCATTTTCTCAACCTTAAGTAAAGTTCTGCTATAAGTAACTTGAAGAATGACTATGAAATGATTAATTTGTGCCATATGCAACTATTACATTAACTGTGACAGAAGTATTTTTTATTACCTATGGGCCTAAAACAAGAGAAAAGCAAATAGATAATATCAAACTAGAATTAAAATATAGAGAGCAGCTTTTTAATACATAAAATTACAGATAACATACCAGTTGTCTATTGTGAAAAATGGGGATCTAGTGTAAAAAAATCTAGTGTAAAAAGCATGGAATGCATTTTAAAGAATATATAATCAATTATGAATAGGAGTGTTGAATTGAAGCAAAAATCCATTAGCATTTACATGGACCATGTCTCAGAGGATGCATTCCTGCAAGTGGATGCATCTCAGGATGGAAAGAACTTCCAGAGTTACTCCATGCTGAGAAATAGCAACTAACCCAAGGGCTTCTGTTGATGCTCTTTTTTGCCTTAGAAGAAATCACACTGCCTCTATTCCCAAGGGGCTATCCTTAGTAAGCCCTGTATCTACTGTACCCTAGTGAAATATTCTTAGCCTATCCATTTGGTGCAGATCTCCAATACCTGAGAGTGTGTAAGAGGGAATTTGGAATTAGCCCCGTTGCCCATCTATATCAATAGATAGAATTCAAATCCTCCTTTTGTCATTATCTGGTAGTAACACTAGACAAGATGGCTTTCCAAACCACAGCATTTCCAATCCTCTGAACATAAGTCTTAAAGAGAAGTAATACAGGGCTGGGGAGATGGCTTAGTGGCTAAGTGCTTGCCTGTGAAGCCTAAGGACCCCGGTTCGAGGCTTGATTCCCCAGGACCCACGTGAGCCAGATGCACAAGGGGGCACACACATCTGGAGTTCGTTTGCAGTGGGTAGAAGCCCTGGTGCACCCATTCTTTCTCTTTCCCTCTCTATCTGCCTCTCTCTCTGTCACTCTCAAATAAATAAAAAAGAACAAAAAATATTGTAAAAAGAGGTAATATAATGAAAGTTTCTTATGTTTTCCCTATTGACGAACAGTAACCAACAAAACCCCATTTTTGTTCTAGTAACAGATGTAACAACTTTACTTACCTGTAAATTAATCTTGGTTGTTAATTTGACTACATTTAGAATCACCATAGAAACATATCTCTGAGTAGATCTGTGAAGAAAGTCTCTAGATTGAGTTACTTGAGGTGGAGAGACCCACCCTAACAGTGGGCAGCATCATTGCATGGGCTGGGGTCCCAGATAGTATAAAAAGGAGAAAGAAAGCTAAGTATGGGCATAAGCTTCCTGACTGTGAGCACAATGTGGCCAGCTGCCTCAAGCTGCTATCACAGTGCTTTCTCTGCCATTATGGACTTTACCCTTGAAATGTAAACTGAAATAGAACTGTTAGCCTTAAACTGCTTTTTATCAGGTGTTGGTCTTAATGAGAAAATAACTAGTATAGAAACTGGGTGCAGAGAAATATGGCTTGTTGTAATTTAATTTTACCATATGTTTCATAGGCCTTTGAAACTGGCTTAGGAAAGGAATATGGAAGCATTTGGAACTTTGGGCTGGCCCACAAAAGCCCTGGATTGCTGTAAGCAGAGTTTAATGAGAGATTCTGGTGGCTTTTAAGGTTTCAGAAAGGAACTAGGAGTTTATTAGGAACTGGGATAGAGACAGTTTGTATTGTTGTCCAACAAAGAATATGGTGGCCTGCCCATATCCTGAGAAATTAAAGGCTGAATTCAAAAGTAATGAGTTAATTATTTGATGGAATAAATCTCAAATCTCAAAACAGGATAGTATTCAGGCTGTGCCATGGTAGCTGCCTCTGCTACAATAAAAGTCACCAGTGTGTGTGTGCGTGTGTGTGTGTGTGTGTGTGTGTGTGTGTAAGGGAATTCAACTAGCAGAACAAAAGAGATATGAAAATGGGAGGGGTTTTTTTGGGGGGGAGATGGACCTTAATTATGCAAATAAGTCTGGCACAAAGGAAGCAGCTGTAAATGGTAAGGAGATTAGCACCACTGAAGGGAAAACTTCTGTGCCACATTGGACCAATAGGAAAGGTTTGCTATGGTGAAAACACCACCCATCAGAAGCTCCATTTTTTGAAAAAAATCCAAATTAATTTAAAGGAAAGAACCAGAATTGAAGGTGTTCCCTACTCAAACATAACCACCTACAGAGATGGCAGCCATAGTCTTTGCTAGATTATAACAACCACAGCCCCTAGTCAGACATTCTCCCCAAAGTCAGCCTGAAAGGTAAGCAGAGCCTACTACAGAGTTGGTACTAGGTGGACAGGCAGCATCACAAGCTGTCAGCATAACTTGCCAATGTCATGCATGCGGTGCTGATTTTGAAAGCATGAGAGATGCAACACTGAGGAGTTCATGGGTTTTATCTCCCATGCTCCAGAGAGCCACTGAAGCAAGAAACATGTGCTGGGGTTGGAGTCTCTAAAATGAGGCCCTGAGAAGCCACTGCCTGAGTCTGTGAAGTTAGTCTCTGTTGTGCTGGAGAGTTCAGGATGTTGGAGATGTCAGAAACATGTGATGTCTGCCAAGGAAAGCTGCAAGCCTAGAGTGCACATGCAGCAGAGGTGGATGCGGAGATTCCCTAAGCCCTTTGGAGCCTGGATGATTCCATAAGAAGCCCTTGATGCCAGGTGTGGAGTTCCATGATTTCGAGTCTGCCTTGCTGGGGTTTTCACCTTGCTTTTGTTTGATCTTTCCTTGCATTGACCACATTCCTCCTTTTTCACTGGAAATGCTTATTCTGTACCATTGTATGTAATTTGCTTGTGATGCTATGGAAGTTCAAAGTTACAAGTTTGCCTTCATTCCAACAGACTCTGCAATGATACTTTTAAAAAATACCTTTAAACATTTATTTATTTTCAAAGAGAGAGGGAGAGAGAGGGGGAGAGAGAATGTTCAAACCAGGGCCTCCAGCCACTGCAAATGAATTTCAGATTCATGCACCACTTTGTGAATCTGGCTTTACATGGGTGATGGGGAATCAAACCTGGGTCATTAAGCTTTACAGGCAAGCATTTAACCACTGAACAATCTCTCTAGCCCTTGTAATTATACTTTTGAATAGCGTGGGAACTATTAAAGACTGTAGGGACTTTTGAAGTTGAAAGAAAGTATTTTGATGGCTAAGAACCTAAGAGTATAAAGGATGGAAGGTTATAACTTAAAAATGACATAGTTGTCAAATTGACAAGGGGGTAGGTAGTGTTGATGATGACTAATCTCAGTTCTCAACTTGACTGTATTTAGAATCACTGTGGGAAAAATGTTTGGACATATCTGTGTGTGATTTTTTTTTTTTTTTTTTTTAGGTAAGATCTCACTGTAGTGCAGGCTGACCTGGAACTCACTTTGCAGCCCAGACTGGCCTCAAACTCACTGTCATCCTCCTACCTCTGACTCCTGAGTGGTGGGATTAAAGGTGTACAACTCCATGCCTGGTTTGTTCTTTTTAAATGTGTATGTATGTGTGTGTGTATGTATATATTTGAGGGAAAGAAAGAGAAAAAGTACAGGCATGCCAGGTCCTACTGCCACTGCAAATGAACTCCAGGTGCATGAACCATTTTGTACATTTGGCTTTACGTGAGTGCTTGGGAATAGAACCAAGATAGTCAGGCTTTGCAAACAAATGCCTTTAACCATTAAGCTATTTCTCCAACTGTGTGAGGGATTTTTTTTTTTTTTAGGTTAACTGAGCTGGGAATACCTACCTTGAATGTGAGGGGCATTATTTCTTGGGCTGGGATCCTGGACTGCATAAAAAGGAGACTTGTAGGTGAGCATGGGCCTGTATCTCTCTCTCCTTCCTGACAATGGATATCATGTGACCAGCTGTTTCACTCACCTGCCACCATGCATTCCCTACCATAATAGACCACATCCTTGAATTGTAAGCCAAAATAAATTCTTCCTCTCTTTTACTACTTTTTTCTGGTATTTGGTCACAATAATGAGGAAAGTAACTAACACAAGTTACCAATAATTTCTGATTTATGTATAGTCAAGGTGTAGGATATGAACTTGGCTGTGCATCCCTACCTTAAATATGTATTTTTGTGTGTAAGAGACAGAGAGCAAGAGAGGAAGAGGATAGGGGAGGTAAAGAGAAGAAGAGAAGAGGAAGAAGGAGAAGATTGGGGAGAAGGGGGAGATAAACAGAGAGTGAGCCTTTTAAAATTTCTGATATGCTTCTAAAAGAAACACTCCAATGTTGTCTAAATGGGCTGTCATTATAATAATTGCAATAGAGTGATTAAAAGGACATTATAATTTCTATCATGGTATTTTCTGTACAAAAGAATGGTTGAATGATTATTTCTAAAAATTAAAAAATAGAAAACCATAATGCTTATTGTGAAAGTAACTACTATTTTTGCTTAGCAAATGAAAACTCTTTAAAATTAATCATCTTTCAAAAATATTTGATAGAAGAATATCTGGAATATGATCATCTTTTAATAATTTTAATAGTTAATACTATGTGTCTCTTAAAATTAGTAATGCAAAAGTTTAATATTCAGAATCTATAGTTGAAATTAGCAGATATCTGCAGATAGCAGATAGCTGCACAAGTACATGTTCCTAAACCAGGACAATCTAACAGCCTTAATTTCTACCTTAACAGTAGAATTATATGTACAATATTATATTTGGGAGATTTTCTTAGCTTTGAAAATTATGTGTGTCTCCTATCATAACAATTTAAATGGAGTTGTTTTAATATTCCAAGATGGGTATACTATGGATAAATGCTGGTATTTTAGGTGAAAGTAAGATGGACCATAATATATTGAATCACTAGTGTGCTAACTTTGTATTACAGCTTGGCATACACTGTGTTACATATTCATTATTTATCTATTTGCCATTATTTTAAATGTAAAGTATACCCAAGAAGTACTAAGTAGTTAAATCTTTGGCTGAGGATTTCAGAGTATTCTTGATCATGAGGCTATGGTCTCATTTTTAGCTGAATATTTAGAAGTTAAGATGAAGTTTTCAAGCATTTGATTCTTTCTTTCTCCTTCAGAAGATATGTCTTGTTTCATCCAAGTGTGACATTCAGTGAAAAGTCTTGGATCTCATCATTTGGATGAGCTCTAGATACTGTGCCTCTTAACCTATGGGCCAACGAACAAAAGAGTCAAGTAATCTCTCACATAGTGCTGTAAGAGGGACAGCATGATGATCAGTTCTCTAGTTTAAACAGGAGAGACACAGAGGTAATTAGCAGTCAGTGTTGCATAGCAATTCTAATGTCTACTTAGTCTTACTTGGGGCTAGGAAATACTACTTAAGCTGTGGGAGTAGGTCCTTAGGCCACTGTTCTCAGCTCTGCCTTCTGAGAGTTCATTTCTTTCTCATCCTTCTTTCTGGCCAAATATAAATCTAAAGATAGGAGTGGATAGCATATTCTTTTTAATAAAATACTGTTAATTATAAATTGGAAACCACGACTTATTTAGCAGAACCCTAATTGTCTTCACACTACCATGTCAGTGACTTTGTTAATACAATTTGGCAAACTGATGGGGCTTATGCATTTTTGGAGTCAGCTCTATGTTTCACAATCCATATTAACAATGTTTTCTATAAACTATTTTGATTCAATTACAGGTATTTAGGAAATATAATGTTTTAGTAGAAATGCTACTTTGGCTATACCCCCACCACTTTTCTCCTTCTGGGTACTCTGCTAACTAGTGTAGGAAGCAATATTTCATGGTATATGATCAGGATGTAACCTTATTCATATAGTCTTGCTAGATTTCTAGAGAAGGACTCCTTTAGGGAAAAATAAAGAAAAATATCATATACAATAATTTTGAACGCAGTAGTCTTATGTATGTCCTCTTATCAGGTTTTAGGAGAAAAGAGAAGCAGTAAAACCTATATCTCCCTTTATAGGATCAAGGCATTTTCCACTTCTAGCCAAGAAAATAGTTATTCATTTTGGGGGCTCTGTCCCTCAGCTGTGTAGTCAATTTCTACTTCCTTATTTCCCCTCTGAAGTGGTCATCCTAATTGCCTCATTTCCCTTTCTGCCTCACAATGCTCATCTACTTAACTGCTTAGTTGTGAGACATAGAGCCACATAGAGTCCTTTCACTGTTCGTTCTTCTACCTTTGCTCTAAAAAGCATGACTTACTCTACAGGTGAATCTGTGAGAGTCATTGCTGGGCTGATAGTGCCCTCAGTTTCTACAGTCTAGAGTCTTTTACCAGTGGAGAGGAGAAAATTGCAATGAAAAGTAAGAAAATAACATGGAACCTTAGAATGCTGTGTTCAATCTTTAGTTTAGTATTCTGCCCTGGGAACACTGGTTAATGACTTGTTTATGCCATTTGGCTTAAATGAGTGCCATGGTTATTTGTGTCAATAAGGAAGACTGGGAAATATAAATGTATGGAGGTTTTAAGTACTTACAACAAAACTGGAGTTTGGTTAGTAACAAAGTAAGACTATTTCCTCTATGTAGGTAACAAGTAATCAACATTTCAGTCCCATAGTTTCCATATACAACATTAATAAATACATGATGTCTTCCTACTCTTCAAAGAAAACAGGCATAAAACAGATCCAATTGGCACTCAATGTATGAGATCTCTGGAAAACATTTAATCCTTTCTGTTAGGTTTATATACAGCTCTTATATTTGGCAAATTACCTATTCTGGACAAATATAAAAACAATATGGACTATAAAGAAAAATTATATTAATAATAATAGAAAGAAATAGGAAACATATCATACTCACTGGTTTCTAGCAATTAAAATTATCCAAAGACTGGAGAAGGAATGACAGAATGGTTGGTATTTGAGAGGCTACCATCATGGCAAATAGAAAAATCTCATATAGGAACATGAAATTCTCTTTTAACTTTTCCTCTAAGTACTTGACAAACTGTACCTCTCCTAAAACAATGAATAAAATTCTTACCAAAGAAAAAGTAAAATAAAACAAGAAGAAAGCTGCCCTTGGAGGCCAAAGGTCTAAGCACAGGTTTGACAACTTGGTACTATGGTAACATAAGCCATCCAGAGTCAAGAGGCAGAATGTTTGTAAAAAGCCTGGGGTTCCAATTGAGACTTTGGAGAAACTAGACCACAAATGTAAATCAGTAAGACTGAACAAGTAATAGGAAAGCCCCAAGGAATCTACTCTTGCCACGCTAACTCCAGTGGGGTCTGCGTGACTTGTTCACCAGGCCGGGGCAAAATCTTCAAGGAAGAAAGCCTCCTGGAAGGACGTGCATGCTCCAGGCTTGTAGTGCCTTTTGCTGCTCTCTAAATAGCTGTTTTCCTAATTACTACTGTTCTGTTCCTGACACATGAAAGCAGCATGATGTTCTTTCACAATTTAGTAAACATTAGATATGGAACAGTTTCCAAAAATTGAGTCACCCGATGGTGTGATGCTTCCTCTGAAGACCCCACTGTTGTTTCAAACCACAGTCAGAATTCCGAGGACCAGAACCAATCAATGAACCATTACCTTATACAGGAGTGTATGGTAATGGGGATACGCTAGTAAACAATGGTGGGAAGCATGTTTCTTGGTAATCTTTAGCTTTTGTGGACAGACTTGCTAGGTCAAGGCCACCTTGGTAATTGCTTACAAAAGAACAAAGAGAAAGCATTAGGAAACAACTGGGATCCATTTATGAAAAGGCAGGCTTTGATACACCTACATTTTTATGGCATAGTTCAAGGAAGAAAATATATTACAGTTGTGGTGTTGCCCTGTTAGAACTTTTGTTAAAAATACTTGCTGCTTGAAGCAGGCTGTTCATAGAAATTGTACCGCATGAATAAACAAAGTCTCAGCTTATGCAGCCAGTATTGTAGATAACCCGATGCTCTACTTCAATAAAATACACTCAGATACATTAACCCTGTGTGTGTGTCTGTTTGTCACTTTGCTGACTCCTTGCCCACTTCCCAAGGCCCTGCTTTCCCTCACACTGATGGTCCAAGATTTACCATTGGGTGGCATACTCTCAACAAGATAAAAGTAATCTGCATGGGACCTCTCCATCTGCTAGAAGAAACTCATGTCCTTATGAAACAATGAGGATATAATGATATTTAGGATCTCTCACTTAAAATAATATAATACACTAAAAATTAATACCAGAGACTCTATGAACTCTATGTGGAACAAATATAGCCCATCTATGGAAGTTCCATTACGTGGTTGTGTTTTCCAATTAAAGATTCAAGTGATATTCCTGAAGCCTCCTCTTTACGTTTTATTATTTTCTGAATACCTTATCTATTTCATATGTTCTTGTTCTTTTAATACCTTGTCTACATGTGGTACACACCTTTGCATTCTTTTCTCTCTGTTTAAGGCTCTTCTTTCAATAATATTCTCTCTTCTTGTAGCACACCCTGATGAATCATAGTCTATTGTTATTCAATTTTATAGTGGATGAAGTTTAGGCAAAGGTTAAAATAGCCAGTATCACAAAACTATTCTAGTGACCTGAGACATCTAGTTTTATAACTCATGGGTCAAATATTTATTCTACATACCTTCTCACAAAATAAAATGACAGCACTGTTACTTTCTAAAACAGACAGGAGGGCTGGAGATGGCATAGCAGTTAAAATGCTTGCTTTTGAAGCTGAAGGACCCACGTTTGACTCTCCAAAACAATAAAAAAAAAAAAAAAGAAAGAGGGAAAGAAAGAAAGAAAACAGGAGAAAAAGATTTTAAAACATTTATGTATTTTACAATTATTATCATCTGTGCTGTCACAATTTCCAAATTTTATAAATATTATTTTTTAATTAGTTTGGTATTCAGCACATATGGGCAGTTTGGTACCATTATTAGGCTCATCTGTGACCTCTCCTCTCTCCATTGGCCCCTCCTTGTTGAGTATATGGGTCATGCATTGTTGGGTTAGCCCACAGTTATTGATACAATAAATGTCTCTGCATATCATGACCCAACATGTGGCTCTGACATTCTTTCCGCCCCCTCTTCCGCAAAATTTCCCTGAGCCATGTTGGGTTCATTTTTGGTCTGCTTCAGTGATGAAGTGTTGGGGGCCTCTGAGGCTCTGGCTCTCTGATTTGATAGGAGTTGATTTTTCTCTGTGTTGGTCTCCTTCCCCCTTGTGCTGGTATCTGGTTCATTATTAAAACAGCACCCTTGCTTGTTTCACCAATTATTCTTAGTTTCAGCTGGGGCCCTTTTGAGATATGATGGGGTGGCTCTCTCCTTAGGATCTGCATCTATCTGAAAAAGAGAAGCATATTCTCCAACGGGGTGTAAGTTAGCACCAGGACAAATGAGATAACCCTTGCTCTTTTTATAGAGAGTTTAATAGGTGTAGGCCCTCTTGTAGTCCATGATTGATGGGAGCTTGATATTGGAGAGTGGGCTAATGTTTGGATATGGTTCTGACTTGTTTCTCAGCTCCAGCTATGGGTCCCATACCACTGAGGGGATCAGTTAGCCAAATCAAGAGCAATTGGTTCCCCCACCCCCCCATGGCTGTGTGCCACTATTGGACTTGTGTAGGTATCGTAACAGGTTATTTGCTACTAAGTAGGTTAGACCATGAGTTGCTTGGACAGATATTGGTCATTTCCCCCAGTCACCCATGTAGCACCTTCTGGCACTAGTCACACTGACTGTCTGGGGACTGACTCTCTCCTGGCTTCCAGCCATGCCATTCCATTTTACCTGTCAGCTGCATATGGTGTCTTCAGCAATAGGGTCTTACCACTAACCTTTGGTGGGTCATCAAATACTCTGACAGAAATCTGACATTCTTTTAGGAAACCTTGTAGGTTTCTCTGATCAAAAGCTCATTGTGGATGATAGCCCCATGCTGGTACTGGGAGTTACAGGTCAGTGCCCACTAAGAAAATGAGGGAAAAGATAACTAATATACAAGACTTAGAGAGACGAGAGAGAGGGGGGAGAAGGAGGGAGGGAAGATGTAGAAGATTTGGGTTAGACTTGATCCTACCCTCTCCAGTGTCTTGTGGTTCAGATGTTTCCTGTAAGGGCCTGGTGAAGGTTCAGCCATTGGGTCTGCCTTTTAGGAAGTAGAATTATATGGTACCATTGCTGTTTGGGTCTAGATTAGTGTTTTCCACCCCTTTGATGCCCTCCTCTCCCTCCCCATCCATCCTAGTGTCTAGTCCATGAGATGCTTGCTGGGTATGTAACGTATCTTGGGTAGATTCAGGTTAGGTGCTGTAGATGAGTGAGACCTTACTGGGCTTCTACCCTAAAACCTTCCAACCACAGGCCAGAGAGATTTGCTCAACCATGTTTGTAGCTGCTCAATTCGTAATAGCTAAGAGCTGGAATCAATCCAGATGTCCATCACTAGAAGAATGGATAACTAAGATGGAATTCTCTACAGCAGTAAGAAAAAAATGACACAAAGAAATTTGTGGAAAAATGGTTGAACCTGGAACAGATCATTCTCAGTGAACTTACCCAATCATAAATATTATTTTTATAATCTGCTTGTAAGACAAAAAAAAAAGAAAAATCAGTAATGATATAAAGTTATTCTAATATACCAGCTGTAACTCTCAATAATACTTTTCTAATCAGTAACATACCTACTTCAGATCCAAATAAATACTTCTGTAGGGATTCATTCTATCATATCCAAATGTAATCATATAAGGATCCTACAATGTTAGTTGAATATGAATTGACTTGAAAAGATTTCTAGCTGGCAGTGATTATGTTTGAGGCTTATCAACCATTTCAAGACACTACATTGTCATAAATTTTACTGCAGGTAGATTTTCTCATTGTAGCTTAATGGCCTGGGTGAACAGTTGTATTGCATAAACAATGTACTCCCATTGCACTGTTAAAATCGAATTAAAATCAGAGGGGTATAATATCCCTCATGCAATTCTACCCTCTTTTAACAGCATGTTTATGTAAATCATCTTAATTTATAACTGCAATAGTGCTAAGCATTGATAAAGCAAATGATGCTTGGTAACTTATACCATGAACAAATTGAAAGGAGATTTTAAAAATCACTTTATTAAACAGAAAGCAGAATCTATTCACTTGAATAGTAGGAAAGGAGATAAATTGCCTGAGCATGAAATCACACAATGGTATGAGCAATAACAGGTGTTATGAGAGAGGAGTATTTGAGAGTGAAAGATTGTGTCCATAGATCACTTAAGCAATGTGGTACTAGCTCAGCAGCATCTCACACTCTAAACCACTCCTGCTGTACCTCAGTCACACAGAGGCCAGGCATCTTTCTTCTTGGCCTACACTATATAGAAACTCACAAGTCATTCGGATTAGGACAAAGAAAACGCTTTAGTCTAAGAGTTCCTAAATGACAGTACAAGCAGTCACTGGCTTACCAGAGTTCATAATTAAATTTTCATAAGTGTTACAAGTACTTATTCAGCAAATCTGCATGGATATTGTCATTTTCAATGATCAATAAATACAGACCAAAAGAATAAATAATCAAAAAAATATTTTGTGCTACAAAGGTGTAAAATTTTACTTATCCATTTTTTTATTCATTTATTCACTCATAGCCTACTTTATTTCAAGTTTTACAAATCCAATTACAAGACTTGAGGACATGCAGTGGTAAGAGGTGAACGCTAAGCAAGATTTATTGCTTGAGCACTTCTCATTTTCCCTTAAGCAGTATGTGATGAAGCCCGAGTGTCATCTGGTGACTCACCAAATGGCGTAGTAGAGTATTTTATTTTTAGAGTGGTCAATAATTCTATACTGTAATTGCATACTTGGCATAATATTTCTAAGGAGAATATTCCTAATAAAATCTCTATCTCTTTTTTGGGAAAACAAAGATTATAGACATAAAATATTATTTATTTGACTCACTGTAAATTCTATGTATATGGCCTTTAATACTGTATGTGTGTGTCTATGTATTTATATTTATGAGGCTGGGCCTCACTCATTATATTCACGTGATTTATAGATGAACTTTTTCCAACTGAGCTTACTATATCAATTAATTCTGTGCAATGGATATGTAATTAGAAGAATACTTTAAGTATATTTCCATAAAATATTCCTTGCAATAATTTTAGATTTATAATTTATGTATAGTAAATATAGGCATACATAGCTATTTTAAACATGATCTACATTGCTCCTTCTTGTAAAGTTAAATTGGTTTATAAAATTATCAGATTAATGTAAAAAAAATATGGTATTCATAGCAACTGATACTGACAGAATTTTGAAGGAGAGGGGTACTATATAGAATTCATGGCAGCTGATACTGAGTGAATCACGAAGGGCGGAGGTAGTATGTAGAATTCATGGCAGCTGATACTGAGAGAACTACAAAGGATGGGGGTAGTATGTAGCATTCATGACTGCTGATACCAAGAGAATTACTAAGGATGGGGGCAGTATGCAGCATTCATGACTGCTGATACTGAGAGAATTACGAAGGACGGGGGTAGTATGTAGCATTTATGACTTCTGGTACTGAGAGAATTACGAAGGAGGGGAGTAGTATGTAGTATTCATCGTACTGATACTGAGAGAATTATGAAGGAGGGGAGTGGTCGTAGCTGATACTTTCTGGTTGCTGTGATTTTAGAACAAATCATAAAATTAGGTAGTGTAAGCCTTCAGCATCACTGTTCTTAAGTATTGTGTTCACTGTTCTAGAACTCTTGTCCTCATATGTAAACTTAGAACCAGATTGTTATTTATAAAATTTGATTGGTATTGAGGTCTTGGCAGCCTTTTATTTTCTGCTTTGATATGTTTTGAGTTTCCTCAGTGTCTACTCCCACTTCCTTGGTGAAGATTCTCTGGTGTTTTATAATGTAAGAGTTAATAATTTTTATATAAGTATTCAAGGTGCCCTATAGCACAGTTAGAGGGAATTAAACGCTAAACAATAGTCATGTTCTGCTAACAGTAGCTGCTATTAGAGTCCCACTCTAAGAAGCAGCAGAGGCCACCTATCTCAATTTTAGAGCAATGTGTGAATTGCCATTTTCCCCTCAATATGGCCCAAATCATATAACTGTCATTTCTCTGTAATCTCCCCAAATCACTTGTCTAATTATCATTTTCTTGAAGTAGTCCAGGCCAGCTAGGCAAAGATCTGCAAAAAAAGAATTCAAATGACCCCACTGCCCCAATAAAAGCCCCCTAGTCTGTAAGGGACTTTGCTTCTGACCTGTCTGGCAAGAGCCTTCCTCAGACTTTTCCAAATAAAGCCTGCTTCTACTGTTGAAAATAATTGTTTTTGATTGGTAGTATGCTACAACTATAAATGAACTTGAAAAAAGTTGATATTATAATTATTGTAAATTTTCTAATACATTAACTTCAAATATCAACTTATTGAGATCATTAAATTATTTTATTAGAGTTTGTGGTTCTATATACATAGATCCTATAGATATTTTATTAGTTTTGTGTGCTTTTAAAATGTCTGTTGTTATAAATTTAATTTTAAAATTTCAACTCATTGTTTCTGATTATGTCTATTTTACTTTAAATTTAACTTATTTATTGCTGAGATATAGGAAACAAAATTTATTTTCATATATTAATCTTATGCTCTGTCATTTTCCTATTGCAATTCTTTTTTACCTTTTTAAAGAAATTACTCTACACACTAAATCGGATTGCAGAGCTCTACCACAGTTTTTAATGCTGTTGTGTTCTGCTCCTTCTGTACAAATGACTCTCTACATAAATGGATCCTTCCCCCTTGGGCCTCAACTAAAATATCTCTTCTCAATCCCTATCTAAAAATGGTCTTCCTTAGCTATTGTCTGTTGCATTACTGTTCTTTCATCTGTAGAGCAATAGCTAAGTTTCACTTGCTTCCTCTTGTTTATGAAGAATGGTAAATTTGTTTTTGTCAATTATCTTCAGATTTCTAGTGCTTAATACCTTTCTTGAACCATGATATAAATATAATAGCCTTGGGGATTCTTTAACCAAACCCTACTCTGTTGTTGGAACCTCTGCCCTAATATGACATCCAAGTTGTTTCTTGTAGCACATTTCTAATGGTGGGGAAGCACTGCCTCCCAAGACAGTCCATTTATGTTTAGACAACTCCAAAATCTTCATTCATTCTCGTCATAGTCCTCATGCCAGCCCCACAGAGAACCATCTACTCCCTAGACAGCCCTTGTAGTCACTGCATTGCTCCTTTTGACTCATCCCCAAGCCTAGCTTCCTCGACTATTCTCTCTAGTTGTCAATCTTTTTACCATTCAGCGTATTACCACTGGAGGGCACCAAATGTGCTCATTTTCATTTGACGTGAAAGGATAAGAAATGAGTCCAGGTCAGGAACATCCAAAGCAGATACCAATAAAGCCCAGAAGGATTCTTCTGGGGTTGTGTACTTCAAATATACTTCTAACAGCAGCCCCAACACCAAGGTTCATTGTTTAGCTACATCTTAGACAGCATTTTAATAAACATTTTGAAAACGACTTGTTCTGACCATATTGAGTGTCACCCTTTTGGAATTTCAGTCTGTCTTGCATCTTCTCAGTCAGCTCTATGAAACCTTAGAAAACTCCATTTCTGTACATTCCACCTTGATGATTTCTTAATTTTCTTGTCCTGAGATACTTGATTCAGTAGGCTTATAGATATCAAAACACAGGTACATTTTTTAAAGTACAAACACAACAAATGAAAATAAGCTTCCATAGTTATTCCAAGACTAAGCAGAGGGTCTGGGGAGCTTTTTTGCTCTCTCCTCCAATTCCTATTATTCTATCCTGAGCCAGGCATGACAGATAATTCAATGCACCCCTCTAATGTTGTTTATAGTAGTGTACAAACATATAGTCATGTCACTGCATGAATAGATTTGTAAAATACAATACCCTTTTCTATCCATTTTTGAGACAGTCTCATGTATTAAAGGATGACCTCAAACCCAGGATAAAATTAGGAATGACCTAGAAATTTTTATCTCCCTTCCTCCAACCCTCCAGTGCTGGTCTTATAGGCTTGTTCCACTGCATCCAGCTCATTTTTATTTCTTTACTCCCATGGCTACTATATAAAAAATCTCCTCATCACTATAAAGAAATCTATCTAAAATGCGGTTTAATTCTCTACATGCCAAATTTGGAAACATACGTAAATATATACTGAGCAGTTAAGTAATATTGTATTTACTATGTGGCCTGGGGAGTGGTTAGTAAATATAATACTTGCCACACAGGTGTAAAGACTTGCACTGGGATCCCTCAAACCCTCATAAAGCCAGATGCAGTGACACAAATGTCTTAAAACCTAATGCTCCTACTGTGAGATGGGAGGCAAAGACAGGTGAATCCCTAGAAGTTCTCAGGTTATGGAGACTAACAGAGATGGCAGGGAACAACAAGAAGCTCTGCCTCAAACAATGTAGAAGATGAGGCACAGAAGAAGCAGTGATGCAAATACTGCACTCATGGATACACTGGAAACCAGTCACAGGGAAATGGCAACCAACACTATGTTCACTCAAACCTCACCAAAACAGAAATACAGTGTCTACAGAGAAAGCAACGTTAAATCAAATACCTAGATCATCAAGGAAACTTTCAAAAGAGGGGGCAGAAAGACTATACAGCCTCAGGGTGGGTGGAAATAGTCTGAGGAACCATGTTGCCCCCAACCTTGCAGAGACTGACCATAGTCACTTGGTCCTCACAATGAATACCTACTGAAGAAGAGCATTGGGAGAATTGGTGAGGGAGGAAGGAGGTCTGAGAGCACAACTATTTTATTAAAAAGGCAATAAATTTTAAAACATGTAAACAATGAAGGTAAAGGCTAAAGACAGCGCCCTGAAAATCTCTACTGTAGAGATCAGGCAGAAATAAAGAGGTATCAGAAGAAGTGAGGACACTGGGTAGAAGGAAAATCAAACCATAGATACCCCATAGATGCCAAAGGTGACATGCTTAAGGGGAAGTTGTCAGCTATAGCTAACATTCTTCCACAGTCAAATGAGAAAGAAAGGTACCTACAGCAGTGGCATATGCAGGCTGGCTCTACTCTTGCCATGGAGCTGTTGGGCATAAGCCTGATTGCATTTAGTTGAAGAGAGACTTAAAGTGAGGATGTATAAACTAGTAAATGTAAACGACACTGTGAGACATTTTGTTTGGTAATTCTTAAGAAAATGGGGGAAAAATAGAGGCAATCTAAGTAGGTCAGAGTATGAGCTGGCAGGGGTTATGTTGTTACTTTTATAAATAGTTAACAATAGATGATGCTACTTTGTGATGAAAATGAACAAGGAGGTAATGAGAGGGAAAAGGAGAGGGAGAGAAAAAGGAGACTGAACGATGGTAAGAACAAAGTTTATCCAACTTTGGAAGCCCATGCTAAAATTAATTGTGCAATCAGAACATTTTAATTGCATGAGAAAATAATTGGGAAAAAACAAATTTCTCAAAAATATATTTGATTTAATACATACAACTTTCTGCTATCAAGGCTACCAAGGAATCTAGGAGATGGGATGATCTTCCAAGTCAGTGTGGTGGTATGGTTGCACTTTGTTGTACCATGCACAGTGATATTTCCAGACTGTTTTCTACTGGGTGGTATAAAGCCAGGCATCTAAATCTGTGATTATTACAAATTTTTCTCATAGCTGGGCGTGGTGGCACATGCTTTTAATCCCAGCACTCCGGAGGCAGAGGTAGGAGAAACACCATTAGTTTGAGGCCACCCTGAGACTACCTAGTGAATTCCAGGTCACCCTGAGCTAAAGTGAAACCTTACCTCAAAAAACAAAAAACAAAAAACAAAACAAAAAAAAAATCCAGTGGGCTTAATATTATCATATGTATCAACAGAAACAACAAAGTCTAAAGATGTTCCACATGTAAATAATACATTTATATCATTCTTTTACAGTATTCGACAAAAGTAGAAATACACCTCACAAATGGGGGGACAGTTTGGTACTCATAGAAGAGCACTAGTTGCATGCAGTCTGTCAATATGGATTTAAAAACTGAGTATATAATATTACAGTAGAAATGTGCCAAGTAAACAAAGCATATATACATAATCTTTCAGTGAAGAAAAAATATCTATGACTGAAGCAGATGAAGGTTATCGCCAAAATTGTAGAACTTTTAGTCAATAAAATAATGATGAAATTTAAATACAAACAAATGATGTAAAGATGAATAAATATACAAACTGACTCAATGGTTGCATTGTACACCTTAATAGAATTTTACAATACTGTGCCATGCCTAACAGCAAATGCAAACACAGGCAAGTTAGCATCTATACATGGATACCCAATTACTAGGATTTTCACCTTCTAATATTTGGTATTATCTAGCATATAGAACAGCTCAGTTCTAAATGTTCAATAATATTAAAATAAAGGTTTAAAACATAAGTGTTTTGGGGGTTGGAGAGGTGGCTCAGCTGATAAGGCACTTGCTTGCAAAGCCTAACAACACTGGTTCAGTTCTCTAGTACCCATGTAAAGCCAGATGCACAAAGCAGTGCTTACATCTGGAGTTCATTTGTGGTAGCTAGAGGCCCTGGTATACCCATTTTCACTCATACTCTCTCTCTCTGTCTTTGTTTGCTGGCAAATAAATGAATTATTTTTCGTTTTATAATTATTTCAAAATAAGATAGTACTGCTTTAATAGCATTTCTGAGAAATGTGTACTGTCTTGGTTTATTGAGAAATATAAACATTGCTACAAAGTTTAGAGAAAATTTGACAGTGGATTTTAAAAGCATCAAACCATTCAATCCTGTAGGTCACAGTAGCGAAATCTTCAAGCTTCCATCAAGGAATGTGTAAAAGTATGTATGTTCAAGTGACAAATAAATAAGAGCATTTTGGTGTCACAGTATGTGAAACCAGAAGCTAACTTTAGTATATTAACATAATGAATGGATAACTTATTATTTGAATTATATTTATAAAAAAAATTTCATAGGCTGGAGAGATGGTTAGGTTAAGGGTACTTCCTGTGCAAGCATGAGAGCCTGATTGGGTTTAAGGGACTGCTGGAGTTTGATCCCCAGAACTCACATAAACACCTGGGAGTGGCCATACACATCTACAACTCCAGTCCTGTGGACAGAAAAAAACAGAGAATCACCAGGGCTCCCAGGGGGCTACAAGCCATGTGATCAGTTACACACTGGCTCAATTACGAACTGGTAGAAGTGCTATGGAAGAGAACTTCTGCTGCTCCCTTGAGGCAAACACAGGCAAATGCACCCTGGTACAAGCAAGCACACAGGTGCCACATGAGCAAGTACACCACTCCACAAACACACACACCACATTAGACATCCAAATGCAAAAAAGAAATCATATTGATTCAGTATGATTTCAACTCTAAATGTAAGTAAACACATAGAAACATAGTTTTAAAAAGGAGTCACAAGTAGAAATGAAAGCATTTCCATCTAAATAAAAGGTGATTCTTACCTTAATAATAGTCTATTTTCTCAAATTTGCTACAATAATTATGCATTAAATTAATGTGAATATGGTTTAATAGTCATACATAATATGGTATGAAATATTTACAGAAATAGCTGAATATATATATGAATGTGGTTAAATTTTATGCATCTTATTTATTTAATTTTGTTCTATTGCCAAATCATTTATATGTATAATAAATTGTTTGAAAATAGAAATACTTTTATGGAAACACCTCTGTCATATTTACCTAGAGAATTTTTAAAAAAACAAAGCTTGTTTTCTAGCAAAATAAATATGTGAAGTTCCAAATTCTTACTCTGTTGAATAAGGATCATGGATTTTAGTGAATGCAACAAATTAAAGGCCTTTATGAATAGAAGATGTACTAAAATAAGTGAAAGGTATTAAAATACAATTATTTTCTTCCATTTGGAATTAATGTCACTCAAGAGATACTCAATTCATTATAATGCATTTTAAAAATGTCACATTTCCAAATGCTTTATTCTACTGTAACCTTTACAAATTTCATTATAACCATGGGTACTTATTTTATAATTTCTACTTCCCCCTTACACTGCATGTTCTAGTTTGTAAATTATGAATAACTATAATTGTGTGAGGTCCCTTAGCCAGATCAGCATCATAATCTTAAGGAGAAAGAAGAGAAAAATACTGAAATGGAGAGCAAATTCCAAGGATAATAGGAAAGCCTATCTTGGTGTGCAAGATTTCTTATTTCAGGTATATGTTGTACAAGTACTGTATATTATGGACTTGAAGACACATGAAATTACTATGACCACAGTTATTTTTAGAGAATTCTCCTAATTAAATATTTTGTATATACTTTAATACTAAGGTGGAGGTATTCACAATCAGAAAGAAATTCGAGACACTATTCTGAAATGTGATTTGAAAACTTACCATCTAGATGGGTGTTTACAGAAGCTACAAAAAACATAATCCTTTGAAAAGCTTCCAGGTGCTTCCTTAAAAGAGAAGGACCAGGGCCCATGGATGAAGATGAAGGTGACTTCAAAGTCATCCTAGTAATGACACATAGTGAGTGTCCATCATTGAAAAGCCAATTGGCATTAGTAATTTGTATTTTCCAGTTATCTACATCACTGAGAAGAGTTAAGCAGAACAAAGGTAAATTAAAAAAATGTAAACTATGTTGGGTTCATTTATATACAGAGACATTTATCGTACCAATAACTGTGGGCTAACCCCACAATGCACAACCCATATACCTCAACAAGGAGGGACCAATGGGGAGGGGGTAGGACATGGATGAACCTAATAATGGTACCAAACTGCCTGTACTTGCAGAATAGAAAACTAATAAAAAATAAAATATTTTTAATGTAAACTAAAAGAGCTACAAATCTTATTAACTTCTCCCTGCCATCAATTAGAAACTCAAATAAAATTGTACAAACTAGGCAATTTTTCAGGTATCTTTTATTCAATTAACACATTACATTCAGAGTTAACTTCTTCTTTGACTCATTTTACAATACCACCTTATTATAATAAAAATGTCACAATTTACAGAAACCTAATCAAACAAAAGCTATTCTTCTGGTGTCTACCAAAATATGGCTTACCTTTGTGCACATGTTGTCTACCCATGTCTATGTTCAGCTTCCCCATGTCCACACTGATTTTGATCTTGAGCTATATTTTCTTCCTGATTTTCAGGTACCTCTTTTTCTTTTTTCACTTTTTTGAATTTTTTCTAAACTCTTTTTATTAGTATATATTAATTACAAAAAGTATTGGGTTTTCATTGTGACATTTTCATACATGTATATAAGGTATTTTGATAATATTTATCTCCTATTACTTACAATTATCTCTCAAATCCCCTCACACTGGTCTCCTTATTCCCCAATAGTCCTATTTTCATATTATTCTGTTGTTAAAATGGTTTCTTTACTTATCACCATTCCTAGCCATTCTCCTTCAAACAACATTGTTTCATTCTTTGTAATGGCTGAAAAGTACTCCATGGTATGTATGTGCCTCATTTTCTTTATCTAGTCATTTACCAGTGGTCACTTGGTTAATTCTATAATTCTTGGCTAGTGCAAATGCCAAGGTAATAAACATGAGTTTGAAAACATTTTGTTGTATTTTGGTTCTTATTGGTTATAAAAACTATCTCAGATAGAGAAGAAAACAAAAGCACAAAATCTAGTGAGTAGAAATAGATTGTGAAGAATTGAGCCAAATTGAGTCTAAGCCTAGGAATGGTACTGTAAGATCGGTGTTTGGAAAAATGGTTTGCATCATAAACTATAGATCTGACAAGGGATTCATGTCTAAAGTAGAGAAGGAACTGAATAGCAAAATACTTCAAATAACTTTATTCCAAATTGGGTGATACATATAAAGCAATATAAAAAAAAATACATGGCCAACAGATCTGTCAAAAACTGTTCAACATCACTACTCATCAGTGACATGCATATGAAAATCAAGATGTAGTATTACTCTACTCCATTTAGAAAAACAATTATCAAAAAGCAAAGGAAACTGTTCTAGCAAGGAGTGGGGAAAAGAAAACTTATACTCACTGTTGGGGTAATACAATGTAGACATCATGGAAAACAGTATGGAAAGTCCTCAAAAATTTGAATAGCGAAACCGGGCTTGGTGGTACACACCTTTAATTCCAGCACTCAGGAGGCAGAGGTAGGAAGATCACTGTGAGTTTGAGGCTATCCTGAAACTACATACCGAGTTCCAGGTCAGCCTAGGCTAGGGAGAGACCCTACCTCGTAAAACAAAAACAAAACAAAAGCCATGCATATATATATACACATACACACACACACACACACACACACACACACACACACACACACACACATATATATATGTATTTATATATATATATATATATATATATATATATATATATATATATGTATACATGTAATCTCCAGGCAATTTAAGAGAGAAAGCAATAAAACAACTAAATAAGTCATGGCCAGAATTCACAATTCAAAGCATCTCATAGGGAATTATGTGCAAATACCATCTATGGCTATAGTAAGAAACAAAGTCATTCCTAGTGTAACACTGTAGAATTTTTGGAAATATAAGGCAGAAACATGAAAATTGAAAGAAACACATGAGGCCTAGAGAGATAGCAGTTAGTGCACTTGCCTACAAAGCCAAAGGATCCAGGTTCTATACTCTAGGACCCACATAAGCCAGATGTACATGACCGCACATGCACCTGGGGTTTGTTAGCAGCAGTTGGTAGCTCTGGCATGCCCATTCTTTCTCTTTCCCATTCTCTTTCTCTGTCACTTTCCCTCTCTCTTTCTCAAATAAATAAATATAAATTTACCCAGGCATGGTAGCACATGCCTTTAATCGGGAGGCAGAGGTAGGAGGATCGCCATGAGTTCGAGGTCACCCTGAGACTATATAGTGAATTCCAGGACAGCCTGAGTGAGAGTGAGACCCTACCTTGAAAAACCAAAAAATAACTAACTAAATAAATAAAGAAATACATTTAAAATTATTAGAAAGAGACACATGAGGAACTGGGTACTTAAAATCACTTTAGTGATCAAGAGGAGGTCTGAAAAAGTATGGGTGTGGGAGAGAAGCATTAAACAATAGGTCTTAGATTTTTGCCTTTATAATTGCAATTTTAAAAAGCTGAAAATAAGTTCCCATAAATGCTGGACACATACAGTATATGCAGCCTCATTCCCTACCTCAACATGCTAGAAAAAGTGAATAATCAGAAACTCTCATACAACACTCTTTCCCTTCTGAATCATTAAAATAAAGATTTCTGTGCTTTTAATCTGAATTTATGACTATAGGAAGAAAGTTTAGCTATTCTGATGATATCCATTCCAGCTGTCATTGTTGTTTGTCCTAGAACTTCAGTAAAGAATATGAATGCACAATTACAAATATCCAATATACATATATAAGGAAACCAACAGATGCAACATAAGATATCCATCTGAATAGACAGAATTAACCCTTGCAAAGCATAGTATACATAGGAAGGGAAGACTCGTTTTTATAGAAATCATAATGAAACACTATTCTGATGCCTAAAAATTCCTGTAAGCCAATATAAAGAGATAAACATCTGAACAGAGCAATAGGCAAATATGGAAAACAGTGTTCCTCAGAAAAGGTAGCAAGAAAAGTTTATAAGCTTTAAAAAGGTATATAATATAAATAATTCAGTTGTTATCAGATCAAATCACCTTAGTCAAAATTAAGAATGAGACAAATATTAAGATGAATTAGAGAGCAAAGGGAGGGCCTTTTCAGTGTTGGAGGAAGTGGAAGATAAACCCCTTCAGAAAGCAACCCACCTTTCCCCACTAAACATAAGCACATTCCTGCCTTATAACCAAATAATATTACTTCTAATGCAAGGCTGTTAGACTTACTGACACATGAGAGCCTCCTAGAGAGATTTTCTTTAAATCCTGCTGTTACAAGGACATCCCAGTCCAATTAATTCAGGATCTCTGCTAATGCTCAAATATCTGTATTTTTGTAGAAGCTTTTAGGGTCTTCTCAAAATATAAGTTACAGATGAAAACCAGTGCATTCAAAACATGCATACATAGAAGACATTGATGGTTAACATAACATTTTATGTTAAAAATTACAAGAAAATTAAGAAAAATGAAAAACACAGAAGAATTCTGAGTGTGATGTCATACACCTGTAGTGGTGGAAGAATCATTTGATATAAAAACTTGGAAGTTATGCAGGAAACCTAACAAGATGCTGTTTAAAATCATAAAAAACAACAACAAAAAGTTATCCCCAACAGAATGGTTAAATGCAGAATGGTAAATTAGACTATCCCATTGTACATCCCACTTCCTTCCATTTTAATAGGTCTCATATACCACACTCTGATATTCTCTTTTTTTCACTAGTATTTTTTTTTTTTTTCACTGAATGCCCTACAATAAGCTCAGGTCATTCATGGCATTCCTTACACTTCTTTTGGTGAGGTGAGCACCTTTGCAGATAATATTGATATTATTCATTGAACAATCATGTTTTTATAGAATAATATAAATAGCTGCCTTTGAGATACTATAAATTGCTGCTTGCTTCTGGTCTGTTTATATACCTGCCAATTCACCCTCCCTCCTGCTGCCTTTATGAACCTTTTCACATGTATCATGCTAAACCTTTTTTATCTTGAAAGCTATGTGTCTATATACATTGGAATTATCTTTTATTAATTAATGCAGTGCTTTGTGAGTTTGCCTAGGGAGACATGCAGAGATAGCTATTCACACCAAATTGGGGACCAACCAAAATGATTCCACCCAACTATAGCTTGGTAAATAATGAGTTTATTAGGTTTATATCCAGGAACATGGGTAAGGAGTTTCTCATACAAGCAGAGGGATTCAGACACCTGAGTCACCCTAAAGCTCCACTTCAGCATGTGTGATTACTCATGAAAGTGACCTCAGGAATCTGTATCCCAGCCAAACTCCACCTTCTGTATATATGTTGTTCCAAGAACATGTAGCTGGGGCAAAAGGGAGTGTTGGCTGGAATCTCAAGTGAGGATCTAATGTTCCCCCAGCTTCTAGGAGGGAATATCAATAGTCCTCAACTTATGAAGCTCTTAAAAAGGTAATCAAGACAGCAGCTCTAGTTCTAGATAGCAAAGGCCACATCATACCTGGAGGACATTGTAGTATCAAGTATTTTTTTTAATTTTTTTTTATTGACAAGTTCTATACTTACAGACAATAAACCATGATACTTCCCTCCCCTCCCCCGCTTTCCCTTCACAACTCCACTCTGTCATATACCCTTCCTCTCTCTCTATTAATCTCTCTGTTATTTTGATGTCATCATTGTTTTCTCCTATTATGAGGGCCTTGTGAAGCTAGTGCTAGGCACTGTGAGGTCATGCATTATTGAGGCCAATTTCTGTGTGCACAGTTGCATTGTAAGGAGTGGTACCCTTCTTTTGGCTTTTACAGTCTTTCTGACATCTCTTCTGCAATGAACCCTGAGCCTTGGAAGGTGTGAGATATTTCAGTGCTGGACACTCCTCTGTCACTTATTCTCAGCACTATGTTGCCTTTTGGGTAATCCCAGTGGTCATCACCATCTGAAAAGTGATGCTTTTCTAACCAAAAGTGAGAGTAGCATTAATATATGAATAAGAACATTAAGTGTAGAGCTTTCATGGCAGTTTGGTGGGAAAAATGTATATATTAAGCCATACAAGAGCATGCGTTATACCTCTAAGGTTCATGACATCCCCTGCCATAGGCTATTGTTTAGGTTGTCAGTTCCAGGCATGTATTCCCTCTCATAGAGCAGGCCTTCAGTCCAATTAGAGAACAGTTGGTTTCCCCCAGAGCAGTCATGTTACTATTGCACTCATTCACTGATTTGGCTTGTATGGACAAACTTGAGGCTTCCAGTGTCCACTGTTTTCATCACTGATGACTTCTGCAAGCATTGCAGCTTTTTCCTGCTTTCAGTTAGCTGGTCTACAGGGAGAAGTTTGTTGCTCAGCTCCAGCTTAATTTCTCAGTGCTCTTCCTGCCCAGGCATGTGAAGTCTTCAGTAATATGGTCTTACCATCTGTTTCTCCAGGGAAAACAAGGGCCTTGACAATAGCCTGTAATGTTTATGAGGCAAAAGGGACCTTCCTGGCCAACAACTCACGAAAAGGTATCTCATCCCTGGAACTGAATATTTTCTAGTAGCAATCTATGGCTTCTGGGTGTGTCATTATTCGGAAAAGTAGGTTTTCATACATCTTATTCAGAATATCTTGAATTTTGATTGACTCCCCTCCCCTCCACCACCAACACCACCATTCTTTTACATGATCTCTTCCCCTGGCCTTGCTTAGGCCTTCCGACTCCCTGTAACCTGTTCTTCTACTTACATATATACAATACCATCCCCTTAAGTTCTTTCCTCTCATCCCTCCCTTATAACCTTTTTCTAGCTAACTAGCCTCTGCTACTGATTTTTGGTTCTAGCTCACAGTCTATGCATTTGTAGGTAGGACACACATGTGAGAGAGAACATGTGATATTGGGCTTTCTGGGCCTGGATTATCTCACATAGTCTAACCCTTTACACATCCATCCATTTCCCTGCAAATTTCATAATTTCAGTTTTCTTTCCTTTCCCACTGAATAGAACTCCATTGTGTAAATGTACCACATCTTACTATGTATTCATCTGTTGAGGGACATCTAGGCTGGTTCCATTTCCTCATTATTATGAATACAGCATCAATAAACATGGTTGTGCAAGTATCTCTAAGGTAGTAAGAAGAGTCATTAGGATATATGCCTAGGAGTCCTATAGCTGGATCGCATGGTAAATCTATTTTTAGCTGTCTCAAGGAACTTCACACTGATTTCCACAATGCCTGTACCAGATTACATTCCCACAGTGTAGAAGGGTTCCCCTTTATCCGCATCCTCACCAACATTTATTGTCATTTGTTTTCTTGATGGTAGCCATTCTGACAGGAGTGAGACAGATTCTCAAAGTAGTTTTAATTTGCATTTCCCTGATGGCTAAGGATGTAGAACACTTTTCTAGATGTTTATATGCCATCAGTATTTCTTCTGATGAGAACTCTCTATTTAGTTCCACATCACATCTTCTAATTGGGTTGTTTGATTGCTTATTTTTTTGCTTTTTGAGTTCTTTGTGTATTCTGGATATTAATCCTCTGTCAGATGTGTAGCTGGCAAAGATTTTCTCCCATTCTCCAGGTTGTCTCTTTGTTCTATTCAAGTGTCCTTTGCTATACAAAAGCTTTGTAATTTCATGAGATCCCAGTAGTTAATTAGTGGCTTTATTACCTGAGTAACTGGAGTTATATCCAGAAAGTCATTGCCTATACTGATACATTGGAGGGTTTTCCCTACCTCTTCCTCTAGCAGTTTCAGAGTTGCAGGCCTGATATTAAGGTCCCTGATTTATTTGGACTTGATTCTTGTGACTGGAGAAAGACAAGGATCTATTTTTATCCTTCTACATATAGATACACAGTTTTCCCAGCACCACTTGTTGAAGAGGCTATCTTTTCTCCATTGAATATTTTTGGCATTTTTGTTGCCAAAATCAAATGGCTCCTGCTGCCTGGATTAACATATGGGTCCTCGATTCTGTTCCATTAATCTATGTGTCTGTTTTTGTGTCATGAGAACATGACTCTTACTCCCCAGAACCCATGTAACATGTCAGATATTATGACACTTGCCTATACTATCAGGCCGAGATATAGGGAGATAAGGAATCCCTGAGGTTCAGGGGCTAGCTGGACTAACTGAATCTGTGAGCTCTAGGTTCAGTGAGAGTCTCTGTCTCAAAAAGTAAAAGTGGAGCATGGAGCGTGATAGAGGGAGCCATTAGGCATCTACTTCTGGCTCTTACATGCATGTGCACCAGCCACAGACAAACATGCATATACAAACCACACAACCAAATGTGTAAAAATGTACACCCAGAAATATTTATCACAAGTTTCGGTAGTCATAAATACATATAAAGCAAAGTGACTGCATTCCAATTAAAAGAACATTAAAATTAATTACAATAGATTTAACCTATATAAGAAAAGCCATTAAAAGCATGCATTATAGTTATAAGAGTTTTTCTGGAGGGCTCTCCACATGTATGTATATTATGTAATGCACAGGTAGTATCTACTATATGTCTTGTGTCTACTATCTACATAAATATTACAAGACTATATAAGTTTTAAGTGCATGAAGCAAAATCCAGATGGTGGCCCACCAAGTTGTGAATATATAGTATGAGGGTATTAAGTGGTTATTTATAGAATGGAGAACAATGTAACCAGAAAGAACAGTGAATCGAATAGTAGCTCATCCTAAAAGTCAGGCATCATTAAGAGCGGTTCTCAATTGTAGACTTCTATGATACAATTTTATTTTTTTATATTTTTTCTAGATTTTTATTTATTTGTTTGAGAGCAACAGACAGAGAAAGAGGCAGAGAGAGAGAGAGAGAGAGGGTGAGAGAGAGAGAGGGAGAAAATGGGAGCACCAAGGCCTGCAGCCATTGCAAATGAACTCCAAAGGCATGCACCCCCTTGTGCATCTGCCTAACGTGGGTCCTGGGGAATCAAGCCTCAAACCGGAGTCCTTAGGCTTCACAGGCAAGTGCTTAACTGCAAAGCCGTATTTCCAGCCCCTATGATATAATTTTCAAGGGAATGTAGGCATTATGTTTCCATTTTGGTTCAGACATAGTTGTGCTTTATATAACAAGTATAGGTAGAATCAGGAAGCTGAGTTTACATCATCACATTAGCAAGGAGGAACAGGAAGTGGGGTTGGATGATAAAACCTCAAGGTCTCCTGCTATAGTTGACATATTTCCTCTGGCAAGACCCATTTCCCCACGATTTTTCAATCTTCCTAAGATCATGACTAGCTGCGTATTAAAGGACATGGTTCTGGGTATTCAAACTTGTGAGTCTATGAGGACATCTTACATTCAAACCACCATAACACAGCCGAGGAATTAAGAAAACACCCAAGCATGCATAATCTAAAGTTCCTCTTCTAGTTTTGTTGTAAATGGATATAGTACCCTTTTTATGTAGTAATACCAGTAATAAATTGGAAAATATGAAAACCATATTCCTCTTTATTATCTAAGGATAGTGGTGTAAGAAAGGCTCAAACTTATTTCCACAGAGGCTCTACAGTCAGTTGGCTCTTTTCAGCAGCTTTGGATAGCAATTCTTAGCCTAATCCAATTTGCAAAGGCCTAGAACCTGGGTCCACCGGAGAAGTGGGTCAAGCAAGACATAGGCAACTGTGAAGTAATCATGCATAATTAAAGTCAGAGATAATTCAATGCAATGAAAACCCTTGGCATGAAAATGTCTGGATCTTTTTTTCTTAGTTCTGCTGAGGTAAGAACAATGAAGTTAACACCAACAAACAAAAATAACTTAGACTGTGGGAAAACTTGATACCATTCTAATAGTCCTACAAACCGGCAGCTATAATGGATTACCTCTATCTAACACTCTCATGATTCCAGATCCAAATTCTGATCAAATAAACAGTAGCAACTAGTAACAGCAGCAAGCTTCAGTCACAGAACAGAATGTTTTACATTTCAATACCTCGAAATGAGCATAGTTTAAAAGCTGTAACTCAGTTAAATTCAGTTGTTTACAATTAGTAAATGGAAACAATTACTTTTTCAGTCCTGCCATCAGGTTAAAAAAAAAAAAAAAAAACCTCTCATATTTATGGAAACAAAACAGAACAATAATACATTCCAAGCTTTGTGGCTATCCTGCACCCAGTACCTGGTGTGCAGTGAAAGAATGAATAGCATAATGAAGAAGCAAAGTAAGCTGGACCTGATAATCAAAAGGAAAACTAAAAAAAAATCTGACTCAGATAATCTGCATTTGGGAACTGGCAAACATGGATGTTAAAAAAATTTCTCTAAATAAGTACAGATTGTGACAAATAGTAAGTATCAACAAACAGATGGGAAATTTCAGCAAAGGAAAGAAAACTAAAAGAACATAGAAATTTTATGTTTTCTCTTTCTGATTTTGGGTATGAGTATAGGTTATGAAACTAGAATCAAGACAATGAGAATAGAAAAAGAAGTGGAGGAGTGGAGAGGAAAAGGAGAAAAGCATAAGAGGGTAACAGAATACCTGTAACATGAAAATAGAAAGGAAGCTAATAGGAAGAAGGAGGGGTTCAGCTGGAGTATAGCAAGGAGGTAAGGCCAGGGCATTGACAGGAGGATCAACAAAAGTAATGTTTTATTGAGCATGCCATAGTGAAGCCTTTACTTTCTTTGCTATGTCAAAATAATTTTAATGAAATTCTATGATTTTCAGCATAAAGTAGGCATAGCACTTGAATTGAACTAAAGAAGAAATGATCAAAAGTTGTAAAAATAGGTCAACAGAAAATACCTAGAGAGAGAGAAGAGGGTTGGAAAAGGGAAGGAAATGAGGGAGAGTGCAAATGATTAGAAACCCAATTTTCTGTGAAAAAATATCATGCAATCAAGCATATGTGTATTTGTAAAAAAATATCATAATTAAGTGGAGTTTATGCCAGGAATTCAAGGCTTTATTATTAATGTTCAGCAATTTATCAATGCAGTCTACCACATTACAAAGAACACAGGAGATAAATCACATGATTAATTAGCATGCTCAAAATGTATTAGAGAAAACTAACATTCAATTGTATACACTTTTTCATTTTCAGGATCTAGAAATAGAAGGAAAATCTCTTTTTATTATTTTTATACATTTATTTGGGAGACAGAAAGACAGAGAGAAAAAGACAGATATATACAGGGAGAGAGAGAGAATGGGTGCACCAGGGCCTCCAGCACTGCAAACAAACTCCAGACACGTGCACCCCCTTGTATATCTGGCTAACGTGGGTCCTGGGGAATCAAGCCTTGAACTGGGGAGAAGGAAACTCTTTTTGATCTGAAAAAACAGAATCTGTGAAAAGAAAACTTGGGGTTTTATATGACTTGACTTCAGGATTTATACAGCTCCAGTAACCAACTTTGTGATGTGGGCATAAGACAAACAAATACATCAATGGAACACAAGGGAGTACAGAAACTGTTCTGCATAAGTGTTACTATATTCTTTTTGAAAAGTAACAATGTAATTCAATGGGGAAAGAAAGATCTTTTTAACAAAGATGGACTGGATCTACTGAATAACAAATAGACAAGGACATAAATTTCCTTCCCTTGACAAAAAATTAATTTCAGGTGGCTCATAAGCCTAAACATAGATGCTAAAATTATAAAACATCTATAAGAAAGGAGTTTCATTGTTGAACAAGATCATGAATAATGAGTAGGAGTCTAGAGCCCCAAAGGAAAACTAAGATCAAAATTAGAGAAAAATCACCCATGCAAAGGCATAAAAAAATCATAAATCTACCATGTGTCCAGGGAATGATGAGTAATGTAGTGTTATTTCATTACTTGTGTCTGTTCTGCACGTACTGTTCTGTGAAGTACAAAGAATAAAAATTGATATACCCTGAGTCCCTTTACGTTGGTAAGTCTCACAATAACAGGAGAAAAATACATGGAAAAGTGTCACAATACCATGGAATAAATTCATTAAAGTTAACTATGATTTGTCTGAAAACAGTGACAACATATCAATTTAAGCCATACAAATGTTATGCAAGTTTATTAAGAGTTTGTAAGATGGACAGATTGAGTGTAGTGACAGAGAATAAATACATGTAAGAGGGAGCACAAGTGAGCAGTAATATGGACTAGTTATGAACTGTGGAGTGCTTGGTACGTTTGCAGGAAGAATGAGAAAATTTTACTCTCATTCTTGAATGTAGATAGACTATGAATGACAAAAATAACATATAAAATTTTCTTATACTAAGCAGTGAATGTCATTCTATTTATTTTTTAATATGAAATTTAAGAGATGTTGAACACTTCCACCTTTACACATAAGGAAACAGACTATTAGACTGTAATTTGTGTTAAGCACTGTTAAATCTTGGAGAATCAATCCTTTTGTCATTATGAAATAACATTTTCTATATTCTTGATTAATTTATTCTGAAGCTAGCTCTAAAATTAGTGTAGGGATACCAAATTTTATTTAATATTTGTATACTCTATTTACCTCATCCATTTACTTTTAACCTGGTTGCATTAAAAGTGTACCAATACAGGATGTATCCTTACAAAGTTTATACTTTATAAAAAAGTGTTTTTGAACAAAACATATTTTTCACTATTTTTATATCCATTATGACAACTCACGTCTTTTAACTGTTGAATTTTGACCATTTATATTTAATTATTAATGCAGATTGATTAATCCTTCCTGTATATTTAACTTTGCTGTTCATTCACTTCTGCATTTTCTTGCTTATCTCTTTTTGTGCCTTCTTATGTTTTGGTGGAACATGTTAGATATTCCATATGATTTCTTTTAGATTATCAACAATCCTTTTAATTTTTAATTTATTTATTTTATATGTGTTTGAGGGAGGAAAAAAAATATCTGAGAGACAGAAAGAGAAAGAAGGAAGGAGAATATGGGTGTGCCAGGGCCTTCAGGTGCTGTAAACTCCAGATGCATGTGTCACCTTGTTCATCTGACTTACGTGGGCCCACGGAAATTGAACCTGAGTTTTTTGGCTTTGCAGGCAAGTGCATTGCCTTAACTGATAAACCATCTCCCCAACACTATGATTACAATTTTTGTGACCGACTAGAAGCTACAGTATGCATTAACCTAATGCATTTTCAAATAGCACAATGCTGCTTCAGGTATAATTCTTTACAACGGAATATTCTCCAGCTCTCCCTTCCATCCATTATGACTGCAGTTGTTTGCTTAACTTACCCATAGGCTAACAACACTCAATATATTTTTAATAGTAAAAATAGTTATTTTTAGTAAATAGAGTATTTTAATTTTACTATTTAATCCTTTTATTAATTTATTCCTTCTCCAAATTGGTCTCATACTTTACATTTTCTCATTTATATTTTCTCCCCCCACCTAAAGAAATTCAATACATTTTTTTTTTTCAGGACAGAATTCATGATAGTGAATATCTTGGATTTTTGTTTGTTTGTTTGTTTGAGAAAGCCTTAATTTTTTTTTTTTTTTTTTTTTTTTTTTTTTTTTTTTTTGGTTTTTCGAAGTAGGGTCTCACTCTGGCTCGGGCTGACCTGGAATTCACTATGTACTCTCAGGGTGGCCTCGAACTCACGGCAATCCTCCTACCTCTGCCTCCCGAGTGCTGGGATTAAAGGCGTGCACCACCACACCCGGCAAGAAAGCCTTAACTTTTAAAAGAATGTTTCGTTACCTTTGGTTTTAGCAGTTTGCATATGATATGACCAGAAGTGGGTTCTTTATGTTTATCTTGCTTGTTATTCTCTTATCTTCGTATGTCTTTTGTTAGGTCTCTGTCATCAATATTTGGAAATATTTTAATCATTATGACTTTAAATATTTATTCTATTCTTATTTCTTTATATGTAATCCAATTATACACACACATTTAAAATTCTCATCTATTTATAGTATGTTATGTTTCTTTAAATATTTTTCTATCCCCATTTCAACTTATCATCTCTCTACACAATTATCTTTAAGAAAATTGAATAAGTTTTTTTTTTAATCTCTATCCAGTCTACTGTTAAGATTGCCTAAGAAGTCTTCATTTCTGTTATATTTATTATTCCTAGTATCATGCTTTTTTTTCTTCTTACTTCTATCTCCCAGCTTACATTGCCTATCAGTTTTTGCATGTTGTCTACTCCTCATCAAAGCCTTTAGAATATTCATTCATAGAATTTCACACTAATTTTGTTTCTGATTATTGCTTTGTCTCTTTAGACTATGATTTTACTCATTTTTAAAACATGTCTTATGACTTTCTGAGCATAAGTTTTTGTTTTTGTTTTTTCCCCAAGGTAGGGTCTCACTCTAGCCCAGGCTGACCTGGAATTCACTATGTAGTCTCAGGATGGCCTCAAACTCATGACAATCCTCCTACCTCTGCCTCCCTAGCGCTGGGATTAAAGGTGTGCACCACCAACCCCAGCAGGGCATAAGTTTTTATTACACTTTGAAGAGTAAATATTTTCCCATTAATACCTCAGAAAAGCAACAGAAATGGCACAAGGTGAAATAAGAGGAGGTGACTATGTAAAGCCCTTACTGACATTCAAGAGAAAAGCAGCACAAATACTCTGCCAACCAGTTGTCTGATCATTATTTCATAATAAAATCATTTTTCAAAGATAAACTAATGCCTGAACATATTAATATAACCAAACCATGACTTGTACTATTCATTGATTCTTTACAATAGGACAAAGCTGTTCCCATGGGGTAGGATTTTGTTTATCTTTCTTATAGAAAAATATACTGATTATACACCATTTTGGTTTTATTTATAAATTGCAATGCAGTTCTAATACATGGGCCTTGTGGACTATCATAAATTTTCTTCACCAAATATATATGCTTCCATGATCAGACTTAACTTGGTGCATGTAATATATATATATATATACATATATATATACACACATACATACATATGTATACATATTCATCTGACTCTTTGTAATGATTCTAAAGAATGCAAATTAATTCAACTAAATGGATATAATAACTTTATGCATTTTACATTCATCAACTATGCAATAGTTAAATTATATAATCACAATTATCTATTATTTGTTAAATACTCTTGCCAATTTTTCATAGTAAAATTATTTAGCTGCTTTACTAAGAGATTTGGTTGTGTTAACATTTTGATCCTTCGTGGTTCTTATGGTATAGTTAATTTTACCAATCCCATTTGATAAATAGAGAAAAGCTATGAAGCAGAGAAGTCACTTTCTCAAGGACCCAGCAGCATAAGGGCTTGCATACAAACAGAATATGATGCCATAAAAAGACTAATTTGTTCTGAGTTATGCTTTAAGATAGTGTTTATGCAGTCTTTTAATGGGAACACTGAGGTTTGCAAGCAAGAATAAGTGACATTTGTTAAGAATGTAGCTCAGGGGCTGGAGAGATGGCTTAGCCGTTAAGCGCTTGCCTGTGAAGCCTAAGGACCGCAGTTCGAGGCTCGATTTCCCAGGACCCATATTAGCCAGATGCACAAGGGGGTGCATGTGTCTGGAGTTCATTTGCAGTGGCTGGAGGCCCTGGCGTGCCGTTCTCTCTGTCTCTATCTGCCTCTTTATCTCTCTGGCACTTTCAAATAAATAAATAAAAATAATTTGAAAAAAAAAAAAGAATGTAGCTCAGATGCTGGTGTTGAGTTTACTCAAGGTTTTGGAAAGCAACTTACCACTATCAAAAATTCAGCATGTCTTGAATAATGGCACACCCAGAAGCCATAGATTGTTACTAGAAAATTTTCAGTGCCAGAGATGGGATACCTTCCAGTGAATTGTTGACCAGGGAGGTCCCTGTTGTCTCCAGAACATTATAGGCTATTGCCAAGGCCCTTAATAATAAGATCCTATTGCTGAAGACTTTACTTGCCTGAAAGGCAAAGTCAGTGAGGAATCAAGCTGGTGCTGAGCATAAGACCTTCTACCTGTACACCAGCCAACTGAAAGCCTGAAAAAGCTGCACTGCTTGCAGCCCTGGTACTAAAAACCTAATCAAAAGCCTATGGGGGCTGGAGAGATGGCTTAGCGGTTAAGTGCTTGCCTGTGAAGCCTAAAGACCCCGGTTCGAGGCTCAATTCCCCAGGACCCACGTTAGCCAGATGCACAAAGGGGCACATGCATCTAGAGTTCATTTGCAGGGGCTGGAGGCCCTGGTGAGCCTATTCTCTCTCTCTCTCTCTCTCTCTCTCTCTCTCTCTCTCTCTCTCTCTATCTTCCTCTTTCTTTCTTTGTCTGTCGCTCTCAAATAAATAATTTTTTTTTTGAAAAAGCCTATGGCAGGGGAGGTTATGAGCCTTAGGGGTATAGAGCCTGCTCTTGTCTGGATAAATGCATATATTACTCCTATCAAATTGCCCTGAATGCACTACACTTAATGTTCATAGTCATATATTAATGCTAATCTCACTTCTGGTTAGAGAAGCTTCTCTTTTCAGATGGCAATGACCACTGGGATGACCCAAAAGGCAATATAGTGCTGAGAAGAAGGGATGGAGGAATATCCAGCATTGAAACATCTCATACCCTCCAAGGCTCAGGGTCCATTGAGGAAGAGGTGACAGAAAGATTGTAAGAGCCAAAGGAAGGGTACCTCTCCTTACATAATACTGTTTAGACAGAAATTGGCCTCAATATCCAAGACCTCACAGTGCCTAGCAATACCTACATAAGACCCTCATAATAGGATTAAAATATGATAACATCAAATTAAAAGAGAGTCTAATGGAGAGAAGGAAATATGATGGAGGACAGAGTTTTGATGGGGAAATCATGGAAGGGGAGGGAAATACCATGCTTTGTTGTCTGTAGTATAGAATTTGTCAGATATATATATATATATATATATATATATATATATATATATTAATATATTAAATATATATTTATATATATAAATATTAATATATTAAATATATATATTTATATATTTATATTTAATTCTGCATGTCATAGAACTTCAACCTCATGCATACAGAGGAAGCTGAGTCTTCTCAGGCTTGTTGTAGGGAGTGTAGTTACTCTAGATGTTCACTGGAGTCACAGTGAATGTTCTCCTGCCTCTGGGGAGCTGGATTGCAGATGTGTGCCACTACAGCCAACTCACGAAAGGATATTTTGCTAGAAAGCATTTGGAAAATGAAAGTGTACAGAAAATGTGTTTCTGTTACAACTAAATAGTCTGGGAAAGAGGGCCTGGAGAGATGGCTTGGAAGTTAAGGTGCTTGCTGGTAAATCCAAAGGATCCAGCTTTGATTCCCCAATACATATACATTCCTTCTGTGTGTGGGGTTATGCTATTCACTGTGGGATATGAAGGCTTCAGCCAGTTCCTTTAGGGTAGCAAGAGATCATGCTTCAGGGTATTCCTACCCATTCTATAGTTCTTACAATCTTTCTGCAACCTCTTCCACAAAGTTTTCTGATCTATGGTAGGCCTGTTGGCAGTCTGATTTGCCATTGTGTTCTCTGTAATCTCTGGATTTCTACTTTGATAGGTTTTGATTGATCACCATGTTGGTCACCATCACCCTAGAGTTGGTTGTCAGACTTGCAGTAAGAGCAGTATGTTTCTTCCTCCTCAATTTCTCCTGGGTGCTGGCAGTTGTGCTAAATGTGACATGTCTTGTGGTGGGCAGTCAGCTATCTTCTTGTCTTATTGATGGATCTTGGTTCTCTTCCTTTGTCTCGGTTAACTGTCCCACACACTCTGCTGGGGTAACCAGACTTCCCTCCCCGCAACAAGCTGTGTGTCAAGGACAGAATGGGACTTCCCTGTCCCACATGTGCACATGTGGTGCAACAGTTCTTCAAAATGTTTATGATAGCTCCACAGATTCCACTTAGGAGCATCTACCAAACAAAAATGAAATGCATGTATACACTTAAGGCTTTCTCACAAATGTTCATGACAACATTATCAATAACAGCACAAAGTGGAAACAGCTCAAATAGCCATCTACTGATTCATAGATAAACACAATGTAGTGCATGTTCATAATGAAATAGTACTTAACAATGGAATGAAGTAAATACTGGCATTTTCTTTTTTCTTTTTCTTTTTTTCTTTTTTTTTTTTTTTTTTTGGTTTTTCAAGGTAGGGTCTCACTCTGGCTCACGCTGACCTGGAATTCACTATGTAGTCTCAGGGTGGCCTCGAACTCTCGGAGATCCTCCTACCTCTGCCTCCCAAGTGCTGGGATTAAAGGCATGTGCCACCACGCCCGGCAATACTGGCATTTTCTATAGCACAGATAGTCCTCAAAAACATTGTCCCAAGTGATAGAAGCCTGCCATAGAGGATAACACAAATAAATTTATATGAAGGCTCCAGTACAGTTGATCTTTGAGACAAAACATATTTGTATTAAAAGAAGTATATAAAACTGCTTACTTGTGATATCTATCTCTTTTCTATAAAATTTAACCATTTGAAATTCAATAAAAGATGAAAATCAGAAATAAAAAGAAAGCAGTTTTGTGATTATCTTTGGCTGGGGAGAAAGAGAAGTGACTGCAATAGACCTGGGGTTTCTTTTGAAGATGACAAATATTTAAATATTTAGAATTAGAGAATGATGGTAGTTTCACAACTCTGAAAGTTTATTGACAAGCATTAAATTGTTTAGTTAATTGAATTTTTAGTGGTGTATATATTATATCTTGAGAGTGATGCTTAAAAATAATGTTCTCTAATACTATACATGGTTGTGCAAGCTTGTAATACCAACACTCAAGAGGCTGATGCAGAAATGTCATTAATTTGAGTCCAGCATGAGGGAAGGAGTGAGACCCTGCCTCCAAAACAATACTTCATTGCTCTATTGATATTTATAAGGTTTTTTTTTTCCTTCCTATATATGTGTTTATCATTGACACTTTTCTTAATGTATTTTGTTCCCACAAAATTACTCAGTAGAGATACAAATCAATTTGTGTTACTAGACTTTTAAATATTGGTGCTTAGAATGAAAGTTCATAGAGGGCATAGTAGTTCAGGCCTGTAACTCAGCAACTCAGGAAGCTGAGACAGAAAGTCCAAAGAAAAATGTTCATCAGTGATGCAAAAGTGACCTAAAATATTTTGTGTAGTTTTTTTTAAAGTACAGCAAGCTTCAAATTCTAACAAGTTAAGGAATTTATGAGAGCACATGAAATTGTGTTGCACTCCTTGCTCCTGAGGGGATGAAATACCCTCAACAGAAACACAGGGGTAAAACGCAAACACTATGTAAATTTAAATTCTTTGCACTGCACTCTAGTTAAAACCCAAACACAGCACTGCTCCACTGTACTTCCCAGGAAGTATCTCATTTCTCTGTCCTATAATTCTGCCATAGTTTACCTAATGGAATATATTGGTATTTTATAAAGGAAATGAAAGAAAGCCCAAAGGTTCTATTTTTCATGTGGCAAATTTGTTTTGCCTTATTAATGCTTTCCATTTCATTTCTTACTTTACACTGGAAATTTTTGCCCAGGGCAATTTTTGACAGATAAATAAGATGAATAGAGATCATTTGCTACATCATTTTGGGATAAAATTAAAATAGACTTAACTTTGTATAGGTCACAAATTTACCTAATTATTCTCACAAAATTACATGATTTATTAAGCTAACATATAGTCATTTCTTTTCCAGCTATATTGGAGGCAGAAAATTTGGAAAAAATAATTGTTCCTCTTTTACTCCACAGAAATGTGAATTATGAACTTTCTAAAGTGAGTACATTTTCACAGTCCCTTTACTAGCAAATATCTGTTTAAATAAGAAGTGAGTTGATTTTGATTTAATAATCATTTAATATATCAATAACAGAAAATAATTTAAAGTGTGGTTGTAATGCAGGTTCATTGTGTGCTGTTTACCAAATTATTACTTACAGATATGCAGCATGGAAATATGGAAAAAGGGAAGCTTGGGATTCTCTTTGAGCTGGTCCCAAACCTCGGGAAATATGGCCAGGGCAGATGAGGTCTGTGGTAGTTTGAATACATGGCTGCCACTATATTTAGAGTTTTATTAGTTTGTAGTTTGGATTTATAGCCACCTGGCTGGAGGCAGTTTAGGGTCCAGCCCTAAGGTGTGGTGGTGGGTTTGAGATTTCAATCTAAAAATATGCAAAGTATGCCAGGCAAAAGTATTTGAAGTGTGCTGTGTTGTGTGGCTTTTTTTTTTTTTTTGTCATTACGGAACTTTACCTAGATCTGTAAGCTTTAATAAATCTCTTCCTTTATAACTGTGTTTGGTCTGAAAGTTCATCTTAACCAATCTAAGGGGAAGGAAAGACTACAGAGAGCTTTGTTGGGACTGGGCTACTGACATAAGGGCTGGCTGCATCCTGCTTCCCAGGCCTAAAGAGTTTGATCAAGCTTAAATTTGTAATGGACTGATGTATTGGACTGAGAGATTTAAGATTTTAAGTTAGAAAACCTCAAGCAAGTTAAAATTACAGGCACTGAGACTGGTTTTAGTTTACTGAAGCTGCTATTGTCAACTAGCAATCTTAAATGAAGATGGTCCAACTGCTTTACATTAAAACAATGGAGAGGATGCCTGAGGAAATTTTATCATAGAAATACAAACTCTTTTGGAAAGAATAGACTGGAGAAGGAAACTGCTTTTCAAGGTTATGATTTATTTTGTCTATGAATTAAGAATATGGCTATGTTCTTCATACCTGGATTAGTTTTGGAAACAAAAAATACATGGGGTGGTCATGAAGTTTACATGATTCCAGAAGCCACTGACATGGCATGAGGCAGGTCTGATGACCCTAATAAGCTGAAAGAGCTTTTGAAAGATGGACCATGGTTTGCATAGAAACTTTAAGATGTTTTGGATATACCAGGACTATACATGGGCTACCATGGAGCATGCTGTTGGCTTGGGATGGAGATGTTCCCCTAGTTACTCTGCCAAGCTAGAGGAGCAGAATTGGGAAATGTGGAGAATATCATTCTCTTGTTATATTAGACCTAAACTGAAAAGGTTTGATGTTTATTTGATGATGGTTGAGTTTACATTGTTCTAGTCTCTCCTCACTATGCCTTATATCAGTTGAAAATGTTTACTCAGTGCCTTTATATATTAAAACTATTTAACTTGTTTGAATTTTCAGGACTGACAGCTAAGAGAAAATCTCAAATCTCAGAGGAGACTTGGGACTTTGGAACTATCTTAAATTGGTCAAGACTGTGGGGACCTTTGTAAATGGACTGAATACAATTTACAATGTATGATATTTTTGAATCTATTAGGGGGGCAATGGCAAAATGTGGTAGTTTGAATAGATGTCCTCCAATATATTCAGTATTTTATTAGTTTGTAGTTTGGATTTGCAGCCATCTGGCTGGAGGCAGTTTAGGGTCCAGCCCTAAGGTGTGGTGGCAGGTTTGAGATTCCAATCTAAAATGTACAAAGTATACCTAGCTGGAGTTCCTAAAGTGTTCTGTGGTGTGTGGCTTTTTGGCTCTCTGTTAAACCTGTGAAGGCAGGCCAGCTTCTTCTGCCATCATGAAACTTCCCCTGGATCTGTAAGCTTCAATAAATCCCTTCTTTTATAACTGTGCTTGCTCTGAAAGTTCATCTCAGCCAACCTGAAGCTGTCTGCTACCAGGTTTCACCTTTCTCTTCTGGTTTAGCACTCGAGCTAGCTTAGGGACTGTGGAAACCTGTCCATCTCATGGCTGTTACATTCTTTCTTTTTGCTCTTCCACAATATTCCCTGAACCATGCCTGGCATGTTAGAAATCTACTTTAGTGTTGACCTGTCATCAGCCTATTTTTTGCTTTGATGTTTTGGTGAGTTTTAAGTCTCCTCAATGTCTACAACCAATGGAAAAGATTCTCTAGTGACATCAACACTCATATAAATCTACCTGTTCCTTTATCATGCTTCCTGGGCCCTAGTGGGTGTTATAGAGATAACTTGTCTCATACTAGGTACTCAGCTTTCTTTTCTTGTTATTCTGGTGGGTCTTGGGTCCCCAAGTATACATTGATATCTGTAAAAAGTAGGTTCTCCTACCAAGAAAGAGAGAAGCATGGATCAGAGGGAATAAACATATGCAATTAGAAGACTTTCTGATGGTTATAACCTCTACATTTAGACAGAGAACAGTATAAAATTCCCTCCAGGGTCTATGACATTACAAGTCACAGATTTTTGAGTTGGTTCTCTGAACCAGGAATGAATTGACTTTCACTAAACAGAAATCATATCCAATCATAGAACATTTTATTACCCCTGTAACTTATGTACCACAATTGTACATATATATATATATATATATATATATATATATATATATATATATATATATATATATATCTCACCTGGCTGGATGATTTTGGAGCTTGTAGGATCAATGGATTGTTCAGGTGGTATATGACCTTGACCCCCATCAGCTTGCATCACTCCTTCCAACACCATGACAGCTGTCCAGCAGAAAGATAGCTTCCATCTCAGTTTTATTTTAATTTTTCAATGTCTGCAACCACAGCCTGTGGTGCCTTCAGCAATGTGCTCTTGCATCCTAGTTCTGGTGGCTAACCAAGTGCTTTGGCTATTGCCTGTATTGTTTTAGGAGCCCCACTGACCAAAACTTACTTTGGGTAGTAACCCAGTTCTAGCACTGATATTAACCTGCAACATCCTACGGTATTAAGATAAAGCATTCCCCACTCTAGCAGGGTGCTTCTACCCAAATTCTCTCTTTTTAAATTAAGTTATGCCTTTTAATTAGGTAGTGAACAAGTAGGAGCAGGATAAGGGAGGGGATTAACAAAACTAAAGATGGCATGAATTAGTACTATAGAAACCAACAGGTATTTTGAGAACTCTAAATTAAAACAAAACCATATAATTTGATAAAGTACAATTTATGCATCACTGAGTCCATTAGAAAGCATTCTAAATCTCTGGGGCCAATTTCATACACGCACAACAGGGGCATCAAGGTGGGAACAGTGACTGCTATACAAGGAATAAAATAGAGATAACTAGGACAGACAGACTAAATATAAATGAGGTTCATTTTAGCAAAGCCACAGTCAGGGTTTGTAGGCTGGGTACTACCACACTGAAGAGACTGATCTGAGCAGATCACATCAAGCCAAGATTTTTCAAGTAAAGTAACATGCTTCTCACATTGTAGTGATTACTCAGTGTCTGAGGGACCCAACATTAAAATTCTCCCTGAAAAAAGCCTGAGTTTTTCAAGATCTCCAATGATTCAATTAAAAAAAAAAAGTATAGAAAGTTTACAATGAAAAATCTACTCAACACAGTAGTAAAATCATGAGTGACAGTCTAATAAAGAGCAAATTGCAAATTTTCAGACTAAGGGATTATAATCAGATACAGAGTATGCTATAGCAATATAGAAAAAAATTTTTCAAAAGCCAGAACTGGAATAAACATTAATTTTAGAGTTAGAGGCTATGAACCTGACCAGCCAAAATCTGAAGAAGAAGTTTTAGCAGAGTCCTGAATGTATTCAAATGAATGGAATCACTTTGGCATCTGACTACAGAGAATGAGCCAATTCAAAAGCAAACTTTAAGGGATTATCCAGAATGCAGTACATTTAACAATATAATGAGAACTATAAAGGAGTTAAGAGATACAAAGAATGAAGTGCAAAAATATAATAAATATCCCATTGGCATTGACAATAGAGATAAACTAGGTGTGTAGAATAGATGAGAAGCATGAAAAGGTAATGGGCCAGGACTGTCCAAAGCTGATGAAATCATGAGTCCACAGCTATATACAGCACAAAGAGGATAAATAACATGAGCTTAATTCCTGGTATATTCTGCTGAACTACACAACACAGAGGCATAAACAGATCTTAAAATCAACCATAAAAAAAGATATTTGAAAGAATGAAAAGTGGATATCCCAGTAACAGAAATGAGATAACACAATTATTTTTCTTCAAACTTATAAAATTAAATAGGTAAATGAGAATGAAAAAAATATCAGGGTTCCTGGAAGATTTTTCTTTTAAGACTGGCTGCAAAATGAAGACTTTTCAGAAAAACAAAAACTTCAAAATGCATCAAAAGCAACAATTTCACTGTATTCTAATAGACATCTTAGAAAACAAATGACAATTATCTTAGATGTTTTGAGATAAGAAAAGACTGGTAAAAAATAGATTGGTTAGCTTGAGTGTCAAAGACACTCTGTTTTGGGCACCAACTATAAAAAATTAACAGACCTTCTCACATGTCGAATATAAAAATTTTAAGACTTAAACAATTTGTCATATAAATTCAAAGTTTTCAGATCATAAAACATTAATCTTGTACTTCAAAATAAACTTATACATTAAGAAAAGCAAAAAAAATAGATTGGTAAAGAAGTAACAGATGAAAATAAAATATTTCAATATTAAAGCAAAATGCTAGAATAGTTGCTAAAATGGTCAGCCTTCTTGATTCTTTGTAATTGTACACTTCACAATGTGACTTTCAAGTTCCTTGCATGTAAAAGGGGGAATGATTTTCTGACATTTTGAATCCAGTATGTCTTTGTTATTGTTTTTGTTGCTGTTATTTGCTTTGTTTTTGTTTCTCACCAGGAGAATATAGCAGAAGTTATGTGACAGGTTCTTGTCTAGGTCTCAAAAGGTGTTGCTACCTCTTGGTATTTCTTTTGTAACTCCAGAAAAGCTTGTGAACTATTCCACTCCAGCATGCTGGAAGACCAAAGCCCACAGGAAAAAAAAAAAAGCATCAGCATCACACTCTGCCAAAAGGCAAACAAACCCAGGTGTGGCCACCCCTAGCTGACCTACAACTGCTTTGGGAAGATTGCTGAAATTGGGTTTAGACCAGAACAACCAGCTGCATCTAGTGCTGATTTTAAAACACAGAATGATGGCCAGCTAAATGCTGGTTTTAAGCCAATACATTTTGGATTGTTTTGTCACACAGAAAGATCTTAAATGATACATTAGGATGAAAACTATGATATAACGACAATGGACATTAACAAGAAAGCAGGCTGAGTCTTGCATATTAAAGTCTGCAAAGCCTCTTATGTACAAAAAAATCAGCAAATAGAAGTTGTTAATGATTTTTGATTATGCCATGAACATTAAGCACTTTAGATGGCATGGTAAAATTCCTACAATAATATAACTTATAAAATGGATATAAGAAGATTGTATAAGAATGTATTACCCTGCACTATAGAGACAGTACTATAGTATTTTCCACACATCCAAAATCCTAAATCTAGAACTTTCAGAGGAAGTTTCTACTCAGTTTTTGAAGAATAAATCACTCCCTTTTTACAGAAATAGAAAATTATGAAATTTTTTCCAATTATTCTATGATACAATCAGTATGACATTATGGACAATATGAAAGGAGAAACCCAGATATCAGCTGTTACTATGTGGTACATTGCTAACATTTTTCAAATTATAAGCAAGACAAATGTGATAATTTGAAAAGCTAACATGAGCAAGTTAGTAGAAATCTTACAGACAATCATAAAAGGGCCTGTAGATATCATCATATTAAGACTCAATAATTATGGTCATATTTTATAGTGTTCTTTAACAATGACCATTTTTTTTTTAACATCTTTACTTTTTTTCTTTTGGTTTGTAGAGGTAGGGACTAGATCTAGTCCAGGCAGACCTGTAATTCACTATGTAGTTTCAAGGTATCTTTGAACTCACAGCAATCCTCCCTCCTCTGTCTCCTCAGTGCTGGGGTTAAAGGTGTGAAGTACCATACCCAGTACATTTTTATTCTTGACCCAGGTTTACCATTATTATTATGAATTATAACTTTTTATAAAATATGAAGATATAATGGGATATTTTGCTTGCTATGTTTTCATGTTTTCCTTCATATTCAATGTATGTTTTCTGTATATACATGCATGATTACATGCCTACATTCTTGTGTATTAGTGTTCACACATGTGTGTATCTACTACCTACCTTTTCAATTAATACATAAAATCTTTATATGTTTATGATATATAAAATGAAGTTTTGATAAATGTATACAATGTAGAATGGCTAAATTATATTTCAAATATGTATTATCTCACATTATCTTTTTTGAGAATGGGGAAAAACACTTAAAAGTTATTCTCAGATTTTTAAGTATACATATATAGTTAACAGTAGTCACTATACCATAAAACAGACCCCTTCAGTGCATTCCTCTTGTATAACTGTAGGTTTGTTCTTAAGTGGACATTTACTCAACACCTGACAACACCCTTCTACTCTGTATGAGTTGCTTTAACTTTTTCACACTCACCATGTATTTTAGTCGGCTTTCTGTCACTGTGACAAAATATCTGAACCATGTTAAAAGGAGGAGTGATTTGTTTTGGCTCATGGTTGCAGTTCATGTTCCTTTGATGCCATTGTTTCCAGTTCTGCTGAGGCAGGAACTTCATGGCCTAGAGGATTCAGCAGAGAAGAGCTGCTCCCCTTGTGAGTAGAAGGTAGAGAAAGAGGAAAGGGAGAACTTGGAACATAACATACCATTCAAAAGCATAAACCCAATGATACACTTCTTCCAACTAAGCCCACCTCCAAATATGCTTCAAAGCAATTCATCCATGCACAAGTCCATTGAGGGGATGAAAGCCTTCATGATCTAGTCACCAGCAGGGAACAAACGTTAATAATGAACTTCTGGGGGATAATCTCAATCCAACCAAGAATAACATGAAAGTTATATTGTATACAGAGACTATTTGTCTTTCTCTACCTGTTTTCCTTTTTACTTATGTGAAATGAATGCCATGCTTTACTTCTAGGTACTTAATAGTGTTTGATTGTGTTTATATACTATGTTTTCTTCACTCATACTTTCTTTGATAGAAACTTAGATTGGTTACATATCTTCATTATTACATTATATTTAATATATCTTCATTATTTTAATCACATGATGAATATGAAAGTATAGATATGTCTGTGACATGCTGCATTCATATTTTATCAACATATATTCAAAAGGGTTATCTTCACATCCTCTGCAGCATTTGTTTTCATCATCTGTCTTTGCAACAAGATATTCTGATACATGAGAGATGATAGCTCACCATGCTTCTCAATGATGATTAGTGGTACTGAGCATGAAAAAGTAGCTCAAAAAGTAAACAAAAATTATTAATAAAAAGTTTAAAGAGGCTTCTTTTGCATATAAAGCTATATGTTTTAATGTAAACATGGTGGTACATGATTTGGTAACTCAAATATATCTTTTTGTTGTTGTTGTTATTGTTGTTTTTTCAAGGTAGGGTCTCCCTCTAGCCCAGGCTGACCTGGAATTCACTATGTAGTCTCAGGGTGGCCTTGAACTCATAGTAATCCTCCTACCTCTGCCTCCTGAGGGCAGGGATTAAAGGTATGCGCCACCACGCCCGGCTCAAATATATCTTTCTTAACTCTTTTCTTAATATTATTGCAAGCAGGTAAGCACCTATAACTGCAATCCTTCTCTCCAGCCCTAAAATACTTTTAATAGTTTTTGTTTATTGAGAGAGACGGTATGAGCACAGTAGGGCCTCTTTTCACTGCAAATGAATTCTAGACACAAGTACCATTTTGTACATCTGGTTTATGTGGGTACTAGGGAATTTAACCCAGGGTGGCAGACTTTTCAGTTAAGCACCTTTTATTGATGAATGATCTCTTCAACACTCTTCATTCCATGGTCATTAGAATGTATGACCCCCACAGATTCAGATATTTTATTAAAATTTGAAACTTGGATCTTCAGCCACCTGGCTAAAGGAGGTTTCACTGGGGGAAGATTATGGAGTCCAGCCCTAAGGTGTCATTGAGAGCAGATCTGAAACCTAGCCAGTAGGTTTAAGAGAGAAGGTTGAATTCTGGCAAGGTCTCTGCTGATTGCTGCCCATTTGTGCTTGCTGCTTTTGTTTTTTATTGGCTATTTGGTTGTTTCTCTCTGCTTGGATGTATGGAAACAGCTTCATCCACCATTCATGGAATTTTCCCCTGGATCTGTAAACTTGAAATAAATCCCTTCTTCCCCTAAACTGTGCCTGGTTTGGATATACATTCCAGCAATGTGAAACTGTCTACAGAAGATATTTGGTACTAGGAATGGGGTGATATTGCTGAACAATTAATCAGACCACATGGATTTTGGTCTTTTGGAACTTTTGTGCTGTATTAATGGGTCAAAACTTAGTACTTGAAACTAATGACAGTTTCCAGAGCAGTAAGCCAACTTTATAGACTATTCTTATGAAAGTTTGAAAATGCTAAATTCAGAGTGATTATTTGAAAGCTTTGAATATTAATTTTCAAAGGGGATGAAAAGGCAACAGAGAACTTTGTTCAAACTGAGCTACTGGCAGAATGCATGGCTACATCCTTCTGCCCAAGCACTAAGAATTTGATCATTGTTGAATTTGAAAGTGGTGGACTGATGAAAGATATAGAACTAAAAAAAATATAAGCGTTACAGTTGGAAAAATTCAAACAAGTTAAAATTTACTGTCACAGAGACAGGTTTTAGGCTACTGAAACTGCTATTCTCCAGCACATAACCAGCTACCTGACACTGAAAAAATAGAAAGAATCCTGAGGTGATTTAACCCAGGTAAGACTGAATGAACAGGAATGCAAACTCTTTTGAAAGATTACTTGAAGGAGGTAACCTGGTATCCTTGGTCAATATTTACTTCCTCTCTGAATTAACATGTGGCTATATTGCTGTGCACCTGGTAATGGTTTTGGAAACATAAAAAATGCATGGAGGTGGATCAAGAAGTACCAGGGATTGCTGCTGAAGTGTGGCAAATGAAACAGGATGATGTTCCTTATTAGAGGCCAATGAGGCCATTATTTGAAGTTAAATAGGAGCCTCTGCCAAGATGAAGCATGGGAAACAGGCTATTTCTGTTTGAATGGCTGAAAAGACCAATGCATTAGTGAAAGATGAAATGTGGTTTGCAATGGAGACCCATTTTGGATATAACAGGACTATACAAGGGCCATTTGCTCAATATTAAAGTTTCCCTGGCTACTCAGCCCACCTGAAGGTATGGAAATTAAAAATACAGTGACTATTGCCTCTGCTTATGGATGTTGGAATTGAACTGCAAATGTTTGATGTTCACCTGATGGTTATTGATTTTTACATTGGTCTTGTCTCTCTGTTATTCCTTATAGCAGTGGAAATGTTAACTCTGTGCCATTACATGTTGAAAGTATGTAACTTGTTTTGTTTTTATAGGACTAACAGTTAAGAAACAGTCTTGAACCTTAAGTGAGACTTGGGACTTTGGAAGAGTCTTAAAATTGACAAAGATTTTAGGGGCCTTTTAATATAAACTGAATGCTTGTAACTTGGATCTCCTGGTTGGAGGAAGGGTCATTAGGGGAGGATACAGGTGTCCTGCTCTAAGGTGTCACTGGGGGCAGATCTGAATTCCAGCCCTAAGGTATAAGAGAGAAGTCTGAGCTCTACTTGGGCCCCTTCTGATTGCTGCCCATTTACACTTGCTGCTTTTTGTTTTGCAGTCTATGTGGTTGTTTCTCTTTGCCTACATGTGTGGGAACAGCTTCTTCCAGCATTGATGGATCTTTCCCCCTGAATCTGTAAGCTTGAAATAAATCCCTTCCTCCCCTAAACTGAGTCTGGTTTGGATGTTCATCCAGGAACATCAAGCTTTCTACAACAACTCCTTTTAAAAATAGTCTTTTGGATTTTATAAAAATATACTTTTATTTCTCTTAGTCCAGACAATAGGACAAGTACAAAGCAGAAAGCAAAGGTCACAATTCAATGGAGCTATGAGATGAATTGTGAACTGTACAAATTCATATGATGAACACCCTAGCTAGTTTGGTGAGTGTTAATGTTGACCACTGAGGATGTGGTTATATTTTTAGAAAGAGTTAACTATGGTGAAATGAGTTCATTATAGCTACCTTTAATCAAATATGACTAATTTTCTAACGACGTTAAGAAGAAAAGGACCTGGTATTCTCAGAGAAAAACTTGTTTTTCTATAAACTGAGGAAAGAGGCTCTCAGAAGATACCAAGTCTGGCAGTACCTTAGTCTTGACATTTAGCTTAAGGACTATGACAAAATAACTTTCTGTTGTTTCTGCCACCTGGTTGCTATGGGAGCCCCAGTGAACTAGTAACAGATGCAGACCTTCACAGCTGTACTGGCCAAGTGAGAAGCCAACTTTTCCTCAGCTCTGAAAAATGGAGCAAGCTATAAAACTTCAAGGTCATTTATATTGAATTCTATTTCTTGACAAATTGTAAATCAAGTAAATACCTTGAATTAAAAGGCCACAAACTAGTTAACAGACAAATCACTTTACTCTGGAAGACTTTTGATTCTTCCAAAATTAGGTTGACTTCATTTTAATTTTTTTCATTTATCTTAAACAAATCTATAGCTAAATTTCCAAATCTCTTTGACTTACTTTTCAATGGTAAAATATGGGTAATTATGTCTGATAGAGTGGTTGTGAGAACATTTATCATGTAGATTCCTGACTGATCACATATAGGTATAATTGAATGTTATAGATAACATGTTTGGGAAGAAAATTACTTAGGCTAATACTGAATCAAGTAAAAGCACAAGTTATCAGGTTATCTAATAAAATAGATTAGTTATTGATGATCATTAAGTTTGGATATTTTTAAGCTATAAAACCAAGATTTATAGATTTAGAATACTAAATTAATCGTACTTTTAATTAGCATAGCAATAAAATGGCTAATAAGGTAATAAACATGTAGAAATAAGATGAACAACAGATGCTAGAATATCATACCAGCCTTATGAATAAATTTCATTTAAGTTTGACATACTAATTATTAGTATGTGTAGTTGAAATGGAAGATTTTAATTTAGATGAACTTTTGGCTTTCCCTGATTTGGCTTATGTATTTTCTAATGAATTCCCTCAGTTATAGACCACAAACATCACATTTTATAGTTAGAATATTTTGCCTCTTGCTAAGTATACAAAGTGTGCCTTTACTGGAGGTATGGTTTATAAGGCTCTTTTAGAATGTACTTTCTGTGATATAAAATTAAAAGCAACCATAGGAGAGCACTAGACAGCAATAAGCAACGATATTTTGCAAACACTCTTAGTTATAGCAAATCTGGTTAGTTTGCCTACAAAAGTGTTTTTCTATATGAAATAGTCCTTTAAAAAATATTTAACCTGCTCAAATTCAGCTGATTACACATAGAAGAGAAGTAATATGAAGTACTCTCCCATCACCTGAATATAGTCTCATATTGAAGTCTATTTTATGCAAAGCAGAAATGTCAAATTATTTAAGGTTTACAATGACTGACTTAGCTCTGGACATAAAAATATGTACTGAGTGTTGGGCTCCTCCCCAGGCAGGTAGTGCTGAGGGAAGGACCAGGCCTGCTGATTCCTCCCTAGGGGTTAAGGAGGAAGATCAGCATACGAAGACTCAGAAACCTCTCCTGGCCACCAGAGAAAAACCACACTGAGTCAGGAGTCTTTTTGAAGCAGGAACTCACAGGAACTCGCTTTATTGCTATGAGCAGTTGCCTATATCATGTTGGGGACAAAGGCGGGGATTTTAGGATGGGGGGAGGTAAGGCCAATAGTAAACCGCGACCTTTGAGATGATTGGTCCCAAGCGTGCAAATTCCAACTCCTGTGCAGAAGTAGCAGGCCAGAAGCCATTAGGCATAGTTGAGTCATAGCTGGCCTGAGACAGATCGCCAAACTTTAGATAGGCTCAGGAAGTTTCACAAGGCCTCACGCCTGGGCCTTTCAGGGCCCAACAACTGAGTAAGTCTAAATTAAAATACTTTATTTTTAAAAATAAACATAACAAAATTATGTAGCCTATAAATGTAATAGACTCCTCATCATTACTATCTAGATTTAAACAAACTGTTAAGGCAGATTTTTTGGCTTAATATCTAGTTTTTTGTTTTTTTTTTCAAAATCACACCTTGCAGTAATTCTTTGTCTGCTGGTTACTATGTTTGTCCATTTTGAAATCTAGTCAATAATTAGCATTAAATACTTAAAAGGTAAGAGAAAAATTCTCCTTTGATAGTGTAATTTGCATGGTACTAATAAACTATACAGTGTTTCTTTATTTGATATATTATTATGTGTGCTTTTTAAATTATTGAAGTATTTAGCTTGTATTGGCAATCCTACCTTCTGCCTTCACCTAACTAATTTACAAACATCTGAATTTAGGTAAAACAAAAATATGTTAATATTACCTTATTTCATAACAAAGTAGCTCATGTTCCTTTGCAGTCCATAGCAGATTTGTTACTTTATAATCCAGTGATGACAGGCCATTTGCTTTACCTAGAAAAGAAGCAAACGTAACTTTTAACCATGCCGTTGTATTCAATAAAAAGTTTACATGAGGGCTGGAGGGATGGATTAGCAGTTAAGGTGTTTGCCTGCAAAGCCAAAGGACCCAAGTTCAATCCCCCCAGGTCCCACTTTAGCCAGATGCACAAGGGAGTGCACTCATTTGGAGTTCATTTGCAGTGTCTGGAGGCCCTGGCATGCCCATTCTCTCTCTTTCTCCCTCTTTCTCTATCAAATAAACATAAAATATATTTTTTTAAAAAGTTAACATGATCCAGGCATGGTGGTATATGCCTTTAATCCCAGCACTTGGGCAGCAGAGGAAGGAGGATCACTGTAAGTTCAAGCCACCCTGAAAATACATAGTGAATTCCAGGGCAGCCTGGGTAACAATAAAACCTTACCATGAAAAAATTAAAAAGAAAAAAGAAAAAAAAAGGTTAAATGAAGCTAACCATTGATGTTTTTCTGAGTATATTGAAATTCTACATGGAAAAAAAAAAATCTAAGTAAAAGTAATTGAATAAAAATGTACCTATGCAATTACTCAAAAATAGTTAAAATTAGTGATAAGTGTATATCAAATCTTTGATGTTTTGACTTATAATTAAGGAGTTAAATTAACTTCTCACAGAAAGTAATCATGATAAATTAATGAGCTTTTTTCAGAAATAAATTGTTTACTATATACATACATTAATAAATCTATTGTTAAATGAATCTGTGCTGGATCCAATTGTAGAAAAGTTTTATACATTCCAAAATATACAACCTTAATTTTAGTGTAAAATTTGCAAAATATAAATGTAATTAATGTGTTATTGATTGTTAAATAAAAAGCAATAACTTCAAATTCCAATCAAAGCATTAGATTTCATGTAATACTCTACCTAGTGTTTTCATATCCATCTTAAATATAACATTTTTATGATTAAAATAATTCCCTCATCTGTTTTTTCTTGAAAATATATCAATCAGTATAGACAATTTGCTTAGTCATTTTGTGATCTTTATGTAAAATGAATGTTGTGATACTTAAAAAAAATTCATATTTTTTTTCTAAGTGCTACTTATTAATTGGAGACAATTGCTCATTGAGTTTTAAGTGTTACATAATAGCATTGTTAGGAAAAATGAGAAAGAAATTAGAGAGAAGACTCAGCTCAACAGCAGAGACAGGCTTTATTGGGAAAACCTGAGAAGGGCTCCAACCAGGCAAAATCAGAAGCAGTTTTCCTTAAACTAGGGGACACTTATGGGGCAGCAGTGGTCATTGGAATTCTTTGGTTGCAGAGCACTCCACCTTGCCTTAGGGCTGGGATCACTATAGGAAAGTGATAATTGGACAGGTGTTTTGGGCTATTCCATCCACGAAAGAGACAGTGCAGATGGGTGGCCTGGGTCATTCCAGGAATGTGATATTTGGGACGGGTGGTTGAATCATTCTTAGAAAATAGATATGCTACCTTATCTAGATGTTTGCTAAAGTTATGTATTCTCTAACATCTTATTTATTAGACAATATCAACAATCCAACTGCCCTTAGACCCTCATGCACTAATATGATATTCAGTTCTTTACATTGCAGAAATCCTTTCTGACTTTATTATTCAAAACAACTGGTCTCATTTCCAAAATCTATTAATGAATTTGAGAGCTAAAAATTGAAACTAACTATAATGCATACCAACTTTGCACTGACAAAATTAGCAAAAATAGAAATTAGTATACAGGTTTATATATAAGGCATATCTAAGCATAGAACAAGAATTTTAATTTTAAAATGCAAACTACTACAAAAATATAGAATTGGCATAGAGGGAAAATAGAAAATAGTGTGGTTTCAGTGAAAGTCAGGTGAAAATATCTAATGTATATTCAATGTTCTTTATTTGTAAGGAATTGTACCAAGCACTTCAATGCAATTTTTTTGTTAGATAAAATCCCCCCCATCTTCCCTCATATACTTTCCATAAATCAGATGCTATATTTAATCAAAAGCTGTGGAAATAGTCACAAGTTTTGTTTATTTATTATTTGAAGGTAATATCCCTCTAGAGTCCAAGTGACCTGAAACTACTCTATGGCTCATACTAGCCTTAAACTCATGGAGATCCTTCTACCTCAACCTCCCAAGTCCTGGAGTAATAGGCATAAGCAACCACACTTGGCTAGAAGTATTCATAATAAATTTAAACAATGTTTTGTGTAAGCATTATTAAGTTGAAATCACTGTTTGAATATAAATAATTATTATATATACATTAAGTATAGGAATCTCAACTGGTTCTCAAGAACTCATGTCCCATGTGGAAGCATGATCTTCATGAAATACACCATAGACTTCTCCAGAACAAAGGCCCAATGTTCAGGGTAAAGCACTTTGTAGAATATTTATCATATCTGAAAGACGGATCCTCCATACTCCATCATTCTGCCTCATTTGTAAAAACACCAACAAAAGAGCCTAAGTCAACAGTAGTACTTTGAGGAAATGGATTCAGAATGCAGCAGTCAGGGGAGTGTGGGTCTTCAGGGAAAGCTTTATCACTGGAGAAAACATGTAACAGACACAGTGCAAGCCAAAGCCCTCTCAACTTTTAAATGGAAGACAAAAGAATATCATGTCCTCCATTCCTCACCACAACATGTGGCTCTAGTATAATAAAGGTAGATATAAGTTGAGAAATGTACAAGATAAGTTCTCTTTGAGAAGTACTCAAAGAAGTCATTGCCAGTAAGAAAGACAGGCAAAGAAGCATAAGAGCATTAGCAGAATTTAAAGCCTCTGTCTATACCTAAAAGTACACTAAGCTTTATTAAATGAATATGCATCCTTTCATCAAAGGCCTACTAACTTCCATCCATATTACCAAATGGAACATGTCTGGATTTCAACAAATTTTTTTCAAAAAGAGAAGGGGGTGGGGAGAGAGAGAGAGAGAAACAAACAGAAGGAGATTAAGGTCAGTCTTCATCATATTCTCTCCAGGGCCTTGTGATTCAGGTGTTCCCTCTAAGGGCCTAGCGAAGGTTCAACCATTTGGTCTGTCATTTAGGGTGTAGAATCTTAGGGTACCATTGCCATTTATGTCCAGTTTTGTGTCCCTCTCCCCCTCCCTGATCCCTCTCTTTCTCTCCACCCATCCTATTGTCACATCCTTGAGATGCTTGCTAGGTATGTCAGCATCTTGGGTAGATTCAGGTTAGGAGCTGTAGATGAGTGAGACTATGTGACGATTATCTTTCTGTGATTGGCTGAGTTCACTGAGAGTGATCTGCTCCAGTTTTGATCATTTTTCTTCAAATTTCTTTGTGTGGTTTTTCCTTACTGCTGTGTAGAATTCCATCATATAGATATACCACATCTTAGTTATCCATTCTTCTAATGATGATTACATCTCTTAGCTATTAGGAATTGAGCATCTATCAACTATAAAAATGGTTGAGCAAAACTCTCTGAACTGACACATGGAGCTTTTAGGGTATATGCCCAGTAAGGGAACAACTTGGTCTGTTGGTAACTCTATACTCAACATTTTTAGGAGTCTCCATATTGCTTTCCACAGTGGTTGTACTAACATTCCCACCAACAGTGGATGAGAGTTCTTATTTCTCCACATCCTCGCCAGCATTTGTTTTCATTTAATTTTTTAATGATGCTCACACAAGTACAATAGTGGCACACAGCCATGGTGGGAAACCAACTGCTCTTTATTTGGATAACTGATCTGCTCAGTGGAGCAGAACCCATAGCTGGAGCTGGGAAAAAAGTCAAATTCATATCCAAAAATGAGCCCACTTTCCATTATCAAACACCCACAAATCATGGGCTACAAGACAACCAACACATATTACATTCTCTCTAAAAAAAAGGAGGGGGGATTATCCCATTTTTCTGGTTCTAACTATACACTCTGTCAGAGAATTTGCTTCTGTTTTTCAGATATACACAGACCCTAAGGAGAGAACCACCCAATCATATCTCAAAAGGGCCCAAGCTGAAACTAAGAATAATTGGGGAAACATGCAAGAATGCTGTTTTCTTGGTGAACCTGGTACCAGCACAATGGTGAAAGAGATAGACACAGAGAACAATCAACTCCTACCAAACCAGATATCCAGAGACACAGGGGCTCCCAAGACCTCATCACTTAAGCAGACCTAAAATGAACTCAACATGGCTCAGGGAAATTTGGGAAGAGAGGCCAGAAAGAATGTCAGAGCCACACGTGGTCATGATACATAGAGACACTGCCTCCAACTCATAACTTATGGCTAACCCCACAATTCACAACCCATATTCCACAACAAGGAGGGTCTCTGTGGAGGGGGGCAGTCAGCAGGGAGGCTACCAATAGTACCAACTTGACTGTATTCTCTGAATACAAAACTAATAAAAATTGTTTTTCAAAGAAATTTTTATGGCACCTACTGAGTCAGGGGCTAGGTGGCCCAAGAATTTCTGTGCCAACCACACTTGTGGGAAACTCAGAACAAGTGTCACAGGACGAGACACTGATACTTGCAGAGGAATATCTCTGGAATGTAGGAAAGGAACTCGGAATTGGAACTATGCAGTATCCAAGAGGTGGAAACCTGGGAGGAGCCAGAGCTTACAGGGGGTCACAGACTATGGTTCTGAGTGGCACGGTGGACCTTAAGAAAGGCTGCACATGGGCATGACTAACATTAAAAGCCCAGTTGTGAAGACAAGATTGGTATCTATAACTTGGCCTAGCAATCGGCTGCCCAGCTATAAAAAAGAATGAATCTCTTTTTGTTGCAGAAAAATGGATGCAACTGGAGGCAAACATGTTAATCAAATTAAGCCAGTCCCAGAAAGAAATCTTCTCTCATTGATAAGTTTTAGACTTTATAGAATATGTAAAATCTTTATGTGCATTAATGACATGGAAGTAAAATTGTCATTGTCTAGAATAATAAGGACTAATGGAAGAGAAGTGAGATAAGAGAAGGTAAGTGGAGTATAATCTGTATAACAGATATACTTGCATGAATATTTCCAAATAAGCTTTTATAAAAATTAGAAAAACAATGAAACACTTTGAAATAGCATAACAATTCTCAGAGTCAGAAATGGCAGGATACTGCCATTAGGTGGCAAAAGACTTAAACAATAATTATTGCATAGTGCTTTACTAAGCTAAAAAGTAAACTAATACAAAGTGAGATAGGAATTCTAGAAGCTAAAGAACCCACTAAATATTCATGGTCTGCGCAGATTAATAGTGACACAGCAGGCCACTAATGAACCTGTAAGTAGACTAGACACAGTTGAAGATCACTGCACTTCAACATAAGCAAACTAAAACGTCCTCTACTCAAACACAAAAAAGAATGATAGATGTCAATAAAAGAAAAAAAATAGTTATGAACATGGTAAATACTTTTCCAACTATAGCAGTAATAATTTTAAAATGTTTAACTACATCAAGTAAAAGTTTTCCAAACATCATAGTGGCACACACCTTTAATCCCAGCACTCAAGTGTCAGAGATAGGAGGATTGCTGCGAGTTTAAAGCCACCCTGAGACTACATAGTGAATTCCAGGCCAGTCTTGGGCAAGAACAAGAGACTACCCTAAAAATATTTCTTTTTCAAGACAGATTTTAAAAGGCCTACTCTGTGAGACATATAAGAAATTCATTTTCAATACAAAGATTTGGGTACATTAGTAGGAAAGGTGAGGAGACAATTAATGAAGGACAATAATAATCAAAATAAAGTTGGAGCAGCTATATGAATTTTGGATAAAGTAGACTTAAAATCAAGAATAACGTGGGTTCTTTGTCAAGGAATACACAAAATATCTGAATAAATTGATATATATATCAATCACACAGCATGAAAATAATAGGGCAAAATGACTGATAGAATTGAGGAATAAACAAAGTCACTATTATATGGATATAAGCAGTATCCTATCAGTACTTAATCATTCAAGGAGGTAGAGAGCTAGTAATGATATGCACTATCTCTCAGCTTGATCTGACTGACATTTACAGAATACTCCATTCAACACAAGAGAATTTACATTCTCAAGGTAATATGGACATTTTGCTAAGATATACTACTATCTAGCCTATACAATATATAAGCAAATTATAAAAAAATACTTATACAAATATGAAATTTTAAGGATTTGAAAAATTCCTTAATACTGTAAAATCTTACAGTTCTATAGTTGATAAGTCAAAGAAAAAAACTTAAGAAAATACTTACACAATAAAATTTAAAATATAAATTATCAATTTGTGGTAGACACTAGAATAGAATTGGAAGAGAATTTATGACATAAATTTTTTATAATGGAAATAAGTACTAAAATCAGTAATCTAGATTTTTCTTAAGAATAAGAAGAGTAAGTGAACCTGTTAAGTAAGCAAGAAAATAAAATAGTAAAAATTAAAGCAGAAATCAAAAAATTGAAAACCACTAAACATTATAGAAAAATCTACACAAATTTTTTTTGGAAAATATTTATAAAAATCTAGCTAATGGGTTGGAGAGATGGCTTATCTGTTAAGACACTTGCCTGTAAATCCTAATGAGCAGGCTGGATTCCCCAGTGCTCTTGTAAGACAAATGCACAAAGTGAGGCATGAGTCTGGAGCTCCTTTGCAGTGGCTGGAAGCCTTAGCATGCCCACTATTTCCCTTTCTCTATCTCTCTCTTTCTTTCAAATAAATAAATAAAATATTTAAGAAAAAAATCTAGCCAAGATAACAAGATTTTAAAAAGGAAAGCAAGGTAATTATGTTCTCTGATTGGCTAAGAGATCTACTCAGTGGAAAGCAACCCATAGCTGGAACTGGGAACCAAGTCAGAATCCTATAGATATCAAGATTATGGACTCCATTGAGAAGCACCCACTAGTCTGGCCGAAATAGGGGCTACACCCATCAAAATCTCTCAAGTTAACAGTGCTTCTCCCCTTTAACCTATGCTGATCTCACTTCCCATTGGAGAATCTGTTTGTTTGTTTTTTTTCAGGTCTTGACAACTGAGGACCACCAAATATATCAACAATACAATAAAAGACAACTTACTCCCTGTCAGAAGATGAACCACCCCTCACATACCAGCTAGGGCCCAGATGAAACCACAGAGGAGCTAGAATGATGAGCAAGGGTACTCCTTCCATAAAGAGTCTGACAATTTTTACCAGGGTGATGCAGACTGACACTGAGGATACACAAAACACACCAAGCAGAAATTCAGAAGCTGCTAAGAGCTCAACATAAAACACCCACCAAGGCTCCATTAATTTTGTAGAAGAGGGGGCTGAAAGATTATAAGAGCAACAGTGTGGGGAGGGAATATCCAGAGGCATTGTCCCTCCCCCAAAATTCTGACTGCTGCTCTAACAACTCATAACACACAACACCATGGTGAATACCAGCAATCTACTGAGGGCCCTCACTAAATGGGGACAGAGAGGCAGGAAATGATAGTACTAATACATAATGGGCCCATACAAACTTTCTACTTAATAACAAACAGCAACCACAACAACAACAACAAAAAAAAAACAGTCACAGTTAACCATCATTAAAAGGAAAATATTATTATTACTGACAATGTGGCTCTTAGAAGGATTAGTTTATTTTATTAAAAAATAAATCATAAGGACTTGAATAATTTACAAAGACCTATCATGTATAAGTGGCTCCATGATACGTAATGTTCTTTCTTTTTAAATATCCTTGCTGCTAAATTATGCATAGTATTACACTACAAAGAACTGTGCAATGATATGAACTTATTCTCCTTACCTCTGGCTCCACACTTTGTATATTTCACAAAAGCAAAAATTCTGGGACTTCCGGTTAAGATGGTGGCATAAGTAAGACACCAAAGCAGCCTGGGGGGGGGGGAAGCAAAAAAAAAAAAAAAAACTCAGCAAAATACACACTTTTACTAAAAAAGTGAGGTCTATAGTAAATTGAAACAGCAGAGAAGTAGGAAAGATCCAGAGCATCCAGAGTGCACACGTGCTGGCAGAAGCATCTGCAGCAGGTCCACTGACTGTGCCAGCGGTGGTGGCTCACCAGAAAGCCACCAGGCTCAGCTTGAGCCACAGGAGAAGCCAGTTGAGGGAATTTTCCACTCACAACGGAGCTCTCCACAAATTCAAGAAACATAAAGAGAGAATGGCAGTGAACAATGGAGGAGCAGATCACAAGGTAGAAGAACATGTGGAATAGTGAAAGAACTAGAGAAGCATTGGCTGCCTCCCCTCCCCCGCCACCAGTGCCCAGCTCCAGCAAGCAGAGCAGCAGGCCAGGGACCCAGACAAAAGTACTTGAAACAACAGCGGGACCCAAGCAGGAGCAGAGGTAACTGGGATTTCACCAGGGAATAGTCTGACCTGGTCACAAGCTGACTTGAAAACCTCAACAGATCAGAAATATTAACCTCCTTGTTGTCAGGATTAAGGGTGTGGTTGGGGCACCACACACCATAAGGGACAGTTAGAGGATCTGGTTTCCATAATACCTACTTTTGGATAAATACCCTGAGATGTTTTTCATTGAAAGTGTAAACTATTCAGTTAAATTTTAGAATCTGACTGTATTTTGTTCCACTCAGCCTACTTGAATGCTCTCATAGCCAGCAAACACAACACCTAGGGTCATTTTTGTAGATACTCTGAGAGTCTTCAGAGCCACACCTAATGCCTTAAGCTCTTACCCTGAAGTTCTATAACATCAGATTGTCTGACACATCTAATAATACCCAGCTAACTAGAAAATCCAAACATTAAATAATCGTGGATGCAAAAATATATACATTATAACACAAGAAACACCAAAAATCAAGACAATATAAATCCACCAAAAAGTATTAATACATCAGAAATGACCTCCAGTGAAAACAAGTTAGAGGAAATGCTTCAGAAAGATTTCAAAAGAATAATTATAAATATGTTCAAAGAAGTTAAAGAATAAATCAAAGGAATGAAAGAGGAAATAAAAGGAAACAAAGAAAACACAGGACAACAATTTAATGAAATAAAGAGGTCAATACTAGACATAAATGAGGAAATATAAATAATAAAGAAAAAACAGTCAGAATTACTAGCAATGAAGAACACAGTTAATGAAATAAAAAACTCTGTAGAAAATCTCACCAGTAGAATTGATGAAGGAGAGGACAGAATATCTAAGCTAGAAGACCAAGTGGCAGATCTAATACAGTCCAACAAAGAGAAAGACAAACTAACAGAAAAGTATGAGTGGGAATTTCAAGGTATTTGGGGCACTATGAAAAGATCAGACATAACAATTCAGGGCATAGTAGAAGGAGAAGAATTTAACTCCAAAGGCATAGTAGGCATCTTCAACAAAATCATAGAAGAAAACTTCCCCCAAATTGGGAAAGAGGTGCCAATGCAGATATAGGAATACTTTAGAACACCAGCCAGACAAAACCTGGAAAGAACCTCTCCTCGCCATATTATAATCAAATTACCAAACACACAAACCAAAGAAAAAATATTGAAAGCAGTCAGAGAGAAAATCAAATTACCACCAAAGGCAAGCATATCAGGATTACAGCAGATTACTCAACACAAATTTTAAAAGTCACAAGGGTGGGGGTGTTGCATTCCAAGACCTGAAAGATAACAACTGTCAACCAACGTTACTTTATCTTGCAAAACTATCCATTCAAGCTGGGCTTGGTGGCATAAACCTTTAATCCAAGGTGGCATAAGCCTTTAATCCAAGCACTTGGGAGGCGCAGGTAGGAAGATCACTGTGAGTTCGAGGCCATGCTGAGACTCCATAGTGAATTCCAGGTCAGCCTGGGCTAGAGTAAGACCATACCTAAAAAAAAAATTAAAAAAAAAAAAAACTATCCATTGAAATAGACGGAGAAATAATGACATTGCACTACAAAAGCAAGCTAAAGGAGTATTTGAAGACAAAACCAGCTCTACAGAAAATAATTAAAAGAATCCTCCATGCTGAAGAAAAAGAAAAGCACACATATAAGGAACCTGAAAAAACAAACAATACTCAAATATTAATTAACACAAGAGAGCAAAGGTAAAACTGAAAGAACTACCAAAAAAATGGCAAAAATGAATATAAACCTTTCAATACTATCTCTTAATATCAACAACCAAAATGCCCCAACCAAAAGGCATAGGATTGCAGACTGAGTTAAAAAGCAGGATCCTTCAATTTGTTGCTCCAAGAAACCCACCTTTATATTAAGGATGGACACTATATTAGGGTGAAAGGTTGAAAAATGGTGTTTCAGGCAAATGGGGTTGCTATCCGAATATCTGAAAAGGTAGACTTCAGTCAAACATTAGTTAAGAAACATAAGGAAGGTCACTTTACATTGATTAAGGGCACCTTCCAACAGGAGAACATTACAATCCTAAACATATAAACACCTAACCTTGGGGTCCCCAAATTCATCAAACAAATGCTATTAGAAATAAGGTCACAGATAACACCAAACACAGTGGTAGTGGGTGACTTCAACACCCCACTCTCATCAATTGACAGGTCATCCCGGGAAAAAAATACAGAGAGGCTTCTGTACTAAATGAGGTCAAAGAAGGGATGGACCTAACAGATATATACAGGACATTTCATCCAAAGGCTGCAGAATGTACATTCTTTTCAGCAGCACATGGAACATTCTCTAAAATAGACCATATATTAGGGCACAAAGCATCTCTTAACAAATACAAGAAAATTGAAATAATTCTTTGTGTTCTATCTGACCACAATGGAATCACACTACCAATCAATAGCAAGAAAGGCTATAGAACATGCACAAAATCATGGAAATTAAGCAACACACTACTAAGTGATGAATGGGTCAGTGAAGAAATCAAGAAGGAAATCAAAAAATGTATACAGTCAAACGATAATGAGAACACAAACTACCAAAATCTTTGGGACACAATGAAGGTAGTCCTAAGAGGTAAATTTATAGATTTAAGTGCCTATATTAAGAAATTAGAAAGGTCACAAGTAAATGACCTAATGCTTCACCTTAAAGCCTTGGAAAAAGAAGAACAAGGCAAACCAAAAATCAGTAGATGGGAAGAAATGATAAAGATTAGGGCAGAAATTAATGAAATAGAAACAAAAAAAAAAGAAAAATGAAGAAAACAATCCAAAGAATCAATAAAACAAAGAGTTGATTCTTTGAAATGATAAACCCTTAGCAAATCTGACCAAAAGAAAGAAGAGACACAAATTAATAAAATTAGAGATGAAAAAGATAAGATCACAAAGATTCCAGAGAAATTTTAAAAGTCATAGGGACATACTATAAAAGCATATACACCACAAAGTAAGAAAATCTGAAAGAAATGGATTATTTCCTTGATTTATATGACCTATGTAAATTAAATCAAGATGAGATTAATCACTGAAATAGACCTATAACAAAAATGGAGATCCAAGCAGTTATCAAAAATCTCCCAAATAGAAAAAGTCCAGGACAAGATAGATTCACTGCTGAATTTACCAGACCTTCAGGGAAGAACTAACACCAGTGCATCTTAAGCTTTTTCCATAAAATAGAAAAAGAAGGAATCCTACCAAATTCCTTCTATGTAGCCAGCATCACCATGATACCAAAACAGGCAAAGATACAACACAAAAAGAAAATTACAGACGGATATCCCTCATGAACCTAGATGCAAAAATTCTCAACAAAATATTGGCAAACAGATGACAAGAATATATCAGAAAGATCATTCACCCTGACCAAGTAGGCGTTATCCCAGAATGCAGGGATGGTTCAACATATGCAAACTGAAAAATGTAATACATTATATAAATGGACTGAAGGAAAAAATCATATGATCATCTCATTATACACACAGAAATCATTGACAAAATCCAACATCCCTTCATGATAAAAGTCCTACAGAGACTGGGAATAGAAGGAACATATCTCAGTATAATGAAGGCTATGTATGACAAGCCTACAGCCAACATATTACTAAATGGGGAAAAACTGGAAGCTTTTCCACTAAAATCAGGAACAAGACAAGGGTGTCCACTGTCCCCACTTTTATTTAACATAGTTCTGGAAGTCTTAGCCATAGCAATAAGGCAAGAGACACACATAAAAGGGATACATATTGGAAAGGAAGACATCAAGTTATCATTATTTGCAGATGACATGATTCTACATGTAAAGGACCCTAAAGACTCTACCAGCAAACTGTTAGAGCTGATAAACACCAACAGCCATGTAGCAGGATACAAAATAAATACACAGAAATCAGTAGCATTCCTATATGTAATCAACAAACACACAGAGGATGATATCAGAGAATCACTACCACTCACAATTGCATCAAAGAAAATAAAGTACCTTGGAAAAAACCTAACCAGGAAATAAAGGATCTCTACAATGAAAACTATAAAACACTCAAGTGAGAAATTGCAGAAGACACTAGGAACTGGAAAAACATCCCTTGTGCCTGGATTGAAAGAATCAATTTTGTGAAAATGGAAATCATACCAAAAGCAATCTACACATATAATGCAATCCCCATCAAAATTCCAAAGGCATTTTTCATGGAAATAGAAAAAAATCCAAAAATTCATTTGGAATCAAAAAACCCCTCAAATATCTAAAATAATACTGAGCAACAAAAATAAGGCTGGTGGTATCACCATCCCTGATTTTAACCTATACTACAAAGCCATAGTAACAAAAACAGCATGGTACTGGCACAAAAGCAGACATGTAGATCAATGGAACAGAATAGAGGACCCAGATATAAGTCCAGGTAGCTATAACCACCTGATATTCGATAAAAATGCCAAAAATACTCATTGGAGGAAAGACAGCCTCGTCAGCAAATGGTGTTGGGAAAACTGGATATGTATCTGTAGAAGGATGCAAATAGATCCTTCTCTCTTTCCATGCACAATAATTAAGACCAAATGGATTAAAGACCTTAACATAAGACCTGAAACTCTGAAACTGCTAGAGGGAAAAGTAGGGGAAACCCTTCAACATATTGGTCTTGGCAAAGACTTTCTGAATACAACCCCAGTTTCTTAGGCAATAAAAGCACAAATTAACCACCTGGACCTCATGACATTACAAAGATTTTGCACTGCAAAGGACACTGTGAATAAAGCAAAGAGGCAACCTACAGAATGGGAAAAAATCTTTGCTAGCTATATATCTGACAGAGGATTAATATCTAGGATATACAAAGAACTCAAAAAGTTAAATAATAAGGAATCAAACAAGCCAATCAAAAAATGGGCTATGGAGCTAAATAGAGAGTTCTCAAGATAAGAAATACAGATGGTGGGCTGGAGAGATGGCGTAGCGGTTAAGCGCTTGCCTGTGAAGCCTAAGGACCCCGGTTCGAGGCTCGGTTCCCCAGGTCCCACGTTAGCCAGATGCACAAGGGGGCGCACGCGTCTGGAGTTCGTTTGCAGAGGCTGGAAGCCCTGGCGCGCCCATTGTCTCTCTCTCTCCCTCTATCTGTCTTTCTCTCTGTGTCTGTCGCTCTCAAATAAATAAAAAATTAAAAAAAAAAAAAAAGAAAAAGAAATACAGATGGTATATAAGCTTCTAAAATAAATGTTCTACATCCCTAGTCATCAGGGAAATCCATATTAAAACTATATTGAGATTCCATCTCAATCCTGTCAGATTGGCTACCATCATCAAAACAAATGATCATAAATGCTGGTGGAGATGTGGAAAAAGATGAACCCTTCTACACTGTTGGTGGAAATGCAATCTGCTCCATCCATTGTGGGAATCATGTGGTGGTTCCTAAGACAGCTAAAAATTGATCTACCGTATGACCCAGCTATAGCACTCCTAGGCATATATCCTAAGGATTCATCCCATTTCCTTAGAAGTACATGTTCAACCATGTTTATTAGCGCTCAATTGTAACAGCTGGGAAATGGAACCAGCCTAGATGTCCCTCAACTGAAGAGTGGATAATGAAAATGTGGCACATTTATACAATGGAGTTCTAATCAGAGGTAAAGAAATATGAAGTTATGAAATTTGGAGGAAAATGTATGGATCTGGAAAGGATTATACTAAGTGAGATAACCCAGGCCCAGAAAGCCAAGCACCACATGTTCTCCTTGATGCTATTCTCACTTGGTAGAGAATCTTCTCTTTTTAGATGGCTGTGACCTTGGTATGACTAAGAAGGTATAGTAGTGCTGGAAAGAAGTGACTGGAGTACTGAGTAACATCTCCATCACACCTTCCAAGGCTCAGGGTCTAATGCGGAACAGGTGGCAGAAAGAATGTAAGAGCCAAAGGACGGGTAGGACTCCCTACAACATGCTCCTCCAGACCCAAAATGGCCTGGACATCCATGACCTCAGTATGCCTGACACTACCTACACAAGAACATCATAAGAGGAGGAAAAGAACATGACATCAAAATAAAAGAGACTGATTGAGATGGGGAGGGGATATGATGGAGAATGGAATTTCAAAGGGGAAAGTAGGGGGGAAGAAGGAGGGTATTACCATGGGATATTTTTTAGAATCATGAAAAATGTTAATAAAAATTGAGCAAAAAAATTCCGTCTTCTTTCATCTTTACACTGTGACCTGTGAAAGTATGTATTAATTTTCATAAATATTGTGTTTTAGTTACCAGGAGGAAATTGAAGTAACATTTCTCCCTATTTATCATTTGAGCTCTTTACATTCAATGAAAATACATACTTTTAAATTGCCTCTGAATTTTGAAGGATTTGGTGAACATAAATGGATTGAGGCTAGTGTATGTCAAGTTTGGTACCAGGTAGCCTTCAATCCAGACAGGAAAATAGGACAGCAATTTAAGATTTAAAAAAAAAAAAATCCCTATAGTTGAGTGCAATATTTATTATTTAAATGTTACAACTTTCTGAAAACATTCAGATAAAGGGTCTCTGAATGTGGCTATTCCTCATTTGTGGAAACTAATTATCCAATGCAAACTACTTAGAGCCATTTCTGATAATTAACTGTCAGTGTCTGATATCATTATTCAACTCTGTTAAATACAATTATATGGCTGAAAAGAGGATCACCTTGCTTCCCCTAATTCTCCTCATTTCTCTTTTGAACCAGTGGGCTTTTCCCTCCAATCTGAGATAGAAACCTAAGGTGTTCAGTGTGATCTGCCCACTTTTAGCTCTGTGATCACACAGGGCTCATGGGCTGTAGACATAGGAGCTATTGATGCCAATTCTCAAGTTTTCCATCAAAGGCAGGCTTCCTGGAATCTGTTTGCTCCCTGTAAATTATAAATCTGAGTTGGGGAGGGGAGGGAGACCTCTGTTTTATTTTGTTGTTGCTTGTAGTTGTTGTTATGGCTGTTGTTATTATAAATAATAATCTAACTTTCAGGATTAAAAAGATCCCTGTTTAAAATAATTCTAGGTAACAGATAAGCCCCAGAGAAAGCAGGAATAATTTGTAATGGGTTTAGATATTTTTAAGACATTTGTTTAAAAGTCTGATGGGATCTGTCAAATAGTTCATATCAAACTTCAAAACACCTTACAACTCAAAATATAAGTCCATTCTTGACCTGCAGAAAATGTACATCCAGGTCGTATTGAAAACTAAATGTCAGTTATGCAAGCAGATTATAGTTGATCCTTTAAGCCATAATTTAGGATCAATACCTCTTTTCCATTACAGTCACCACTAAACTGGTAAGCTATTCAAGTTCAAATGTCAAGGAATTACAATTCAGTAAAACATAAACCTAAGCTCCCCATGCAATTTCAGTTGCCACTTTTTCTGTGACTCTCAGGTCAAACAGTGCAGGCACAACTAATTCTCGTAGTTTTATGATCATTTATAATTTATATTTTTATTTTCATAAAACCAGAATGGCTTGCATTTGTTACATCATATTTTTATTAATAGCCTCTATCTGCCCATTATATTCTTTACATATCATCATGCCATACATTGTGTTTTATGCCAACAATAAATAGCCAAGGCTTTCTTATAGTACTTTGGATAATCTTTCTGAAGAGCACAAGGACACAAGAATTGCCTGTCAGAATAAAGTAACTTCAAAAATGGCTTATCAGTTAAGCGCTTGCCTGTGAAGCCAAAGGACCCCGGTTCAAGGCTCTATTCCCCAGGACCCAAGTTAGCCAGATGCACAAGGGGGCACACATGCCTGGAATTATTTTGCAGTGGCTGGAGGCCCTGGTGTGCCCATTCTCTCTCTCTCTCTCTCTCTCTCTCTCTCTCTCTCTCTCTGCCTCTTAATCTCTCTGTCGCTCTCAAACAAGTAATAAAAAAAATTAAAATAAATGGAATTCAATGAGCATGAGGGAAAATGTTTACATTATTCAAGTTGAAAACATTTATGCAAATCTTATTTTGTTTTATTTTACAATTTTATTTTCCTCCTCCCTTTCTCCACTGAGGGCCCTCCTTAGTGGGATTGCTGGTATTCACCATGGAGTTGTGGGTTATGAATTGTGAGAACTGCAGTCAGTCATTATTGGGTGGGTGGGGGGCAATGTCTCTGTATATTTCCTTCTACCTTGTGGCTCTTACATTCTTTCTGTCCCCACTTCCTCAGAATTACCTGACCCTTGGTGGGTGTTACTTTAAGTCTACTTTAGTGCTGACCTCTCAGCAGTTTATGGATTTCTGCTTTACTGCATTTTGAGTATCCTCAATGTCTCTCTCCATCACTCTGGTGCAGGTTGTCAGGCTCACTGTGGAAGCAGCATTCTTGCTCAACTCTGAGTGGAGGGGAAAGCACAAGTTCAAAGAAGGCTGAGACAAAGAGGATCCCTGGGGCAAGATACCTAGCTAGACTAGCTGAATTTGTGCTTTCCAAATAAAATAAAATACCCTGTCTTATAAAATACAGTGAAGGGCTAGAGAGATGGCTTAGCAGTTAAGTGCTTGCCTGTGAAGCCTAAAGACCTTGATTTGAGGCTAAATTCCCCAGTACCCATGTGAGCCACATGCACAAGGTGGCACATGAATCTGGAGAAAGTTTGCAGTGCCTGTAATAATTCACTCAAAAAGTTTCATTAAGGTACATGGACTCCAGACAAAAATAAATTCCCTGAGTGATACTCAAGTCAAAAATCTGTGCTTGTCCACAGAGAAAAGTTACTACAGATATCTAATTTATTTGCAAAATGTTTACATTATTCACAGCATGTATATTCTAGGGTAATGTTAGTCTTTTATGATCCAGGTAGAAGAAGGAAAATGAAGACTACAAGGTACTTACCATCTCAATATGTGTAAACTAATTATTGAGAATCTTTTTCCCGATTAGAACCCAAGTTGATTAGAACAATATCCCAGCATGGCTGCTTATCAATTGCCTAAATCAGAAGTCCACAGCAGGTAAGATATCTCCAATAAATTTGAATTGAGTAAATTTTAAATGAAATTGTACTTGACCTCACAGTTCTCTACCAACTCAATAAAATTCAGGATATAATTTTTTAACAAAAGAATAACCTGGGAAAATTCATAGGGAGTAAGAGATTTGGGGCTGAACTTTATACATATTTAAACACAATTACAAACAAAACAGGGGACTGGACAGATTGCTTAGCAGTTAAGGTGCTTACCTGCGAAACCTAAGGACCCATGTTTGCATCTCCATATGCCAAGTGAGACACAAGGTGAGGCAAGTCCAAAGTTGCACATGCCCACTAGGTGGAACAAGCATCTAGAGTTCAATTGCAGTGACCAATGCCCTGGTATTCCAATTCTCTATCTCTGATTCTTTCTCTGTTTCTAATACTCTCTCTAAAAACAAAATAAAAATAATGTATGAAATAAACAGGATCATATCTTTAATAGGATTGATCAGTCTTGTTTTGATAATCAAATAATATGTTGTATTCACTCTTTATCTTTCAAAACTAAATATAAAATAATAAATTAAAATTTTATTTATAAGTCAAAACAAGACAAATCAGACATAACCATGGTCTCTCTCCTTGCTGTCCTCTCCTAAAAATGTTAGAAAATCAAAATAAACCTTATACTTTCATATCTGTAGGCTGATATGAATGTAACTTATGTTTTAGGACAACATATAATTTAGAAGATTTTAAATCAGCCACATGATATCAGTGGGGCTGGGAATATGGCTCAACAGTTAAGGGCATGTGGTGATTTGAATGTAAAATGTCTCCCATAGCCTCAAGTATTTGTGAATAAACTTCCTACTTAGACTATAGCTGATGGAGCCTTTGGGAGGTGGAGTCTTGCTATAGGAGATATGTTTCTGGGTGGCAGACCTTGCAGAACTGCAGTTGATTAGTCCAGCCCACTGTGTGTTCAGAGCTGACTTGCTCAGGCTGCTCTCTCTTGGCTGCTAGTATGTGATGTGATCTTGTTGCCATGCTTTTTCCATGATAATGAAGTTTTCCCTTAAAACTATAAGCCTGAAATAAGTTCTTTCCTCCCATAAGCTACTTCTGGTAAGGTGTTTTGTTTCAGCAATGAGAAGATAACTGATACAAGATGCTTACTTGCAAAGCCCGCCAGCCCAGGTTCAGTTACCAAAGTACTCCCATAAGCTGGATGCAAAAGTTAGCATATGGGCCTGGTATTCCTCTACAGTGATAGAGGTCCTGGCATGCCCTACACCCCATAAAAATAAATAAATAAATATAATTTTTTAAATTTCATATCATTAATGTCAGAATGCCCTATAAAACATATTAATTAAAAACCTTTACTTACCACATTATGCTATCTTATTACATAAAAAACTGAAATATCAATGGATTAAAACAAGAGTCTCTGTCTCATACACAAAAATTACAGTATGAACATTGCTGGTTGGCTGGCTCTCCTACTAGCAGTAATCCAGTAAAATTCAGTGAATTTGTACCCCAGGGTGTAGCAGTCTCTTCTGAATGTTTTACTCCTACTGGAGTAGAACTGGACAGATAAGAGAACATAAAGGATTGCCTGGAGGAGGGGTCTAGGGTTACAAATGGTGAACAATTCTTTCCCACTGTTCCACTGTTAATTTTCAACCAACTTCACCCATAATGCAAAGAGCATTGAGAAGAGAACATGACTACCATTTGTCATAAAAGGATTTATAAAATTTAAAAAATCTAATAGTTTTTTTTTTTTTCAAAATAAAACCCAGTAATATTGTGGTATAAAAATTGCATGGGGGACTTCCGGTCAAGATGGCGACCACCTAGCTGCACTACAAACAAGAAGGGAAAAAAAAGGCAAGTATTCAAGGGAAATTAGGAACTTTTTGAAGAGGGAGGGCACAGATTGGGGTAAAAGAGGGAAGCACACACCCCTGCGACCCACGCCCCGCCACCCCACCCTCTGTGAATCACCGCATCAGGTACAGCCCGGCGCCCCAGCGGCCCGGCGCCCCGTGCGCACCAAGCCCCACGTGCCCCAGCAGCCCCGCGCGCCCCAAAACCCCCGCGCCCCACGCCTGCGCACCCCAGGCTCCCCCCAGCGCACCCCTCCCCCCCAGCACGCCCCACGATCCCTATGCACACTTGGCAGGCGCGGCCCCAGCGAACCAAGGCTTCCCACGCCCAGGGCGCCCAGGCCTGCCTTGTGCCCCCGTGCCCCTGAGTGCCCCAGAACCCCGTGCCCCACCCCCGCACACCTTGAGACACCCCACCCTGCCACCCCACCCCCTACGCGCCCCATGCTCCCTATCCACACACTGCAGGCGCGCCCCAAGCACCCCACGCCCCGGGCGCCCAGGCGTGCCCTGCGCCCCACGCGGTCCCCAGACCCCAGCGCCCCGCCCCCCCCCCCCGCCCCGCGCGCCCTGCCCCCGCCTCCTTCCGCGCGCCCAATGCGCCCTGCCCACACGCAGCAGGCATGCTCCAAGCACCCCGCAGCGTCCGGCGCCCAGGTGTGCCCTGCACCCCCGCGCACCACCCCTGAGCTCCTCGAGCCCACCCCCGTGCGCCCCACCCCCGCTGCGCATCCAGAGTGCCCCACTCCATCTTACCTCAGCGTGCTCCACGCCCCCTGCAAGACTCGTGACCCCTTGACACCGTCCCCCGCATGACCCGCCACCTTCCCCCCCCCCCGTGGCGTCCTGCGCCCCCCGCACCCACCCGAGCACCCGCGCTCCTAGCCGCCCCCCCTCCCCACGCGCCCTGCGCCCCCACCCCCACGCGCCCCGAGCATCTGCGCCCTGAGCCCCGTGCGCCCTGAAGCGCTCCCTGCCCCCCCCCACGCCCCCACCCTGCACGCCCATCGTCCCCCAGCTGCACGCGGCCCAGGCGCCCCCACATGTCCTGAGCGCACCCCTGCATGCCCAGGAGTACCCCGCGCCCCCTGAGCCCGAGCACCACGCGTCCTGCGCCCCGGCGTGCCTCAGTGTACCCCGCCCCCCCTCCACGCCCCGCGCCCCCCGTGCGACCCCCTCGAACCCCCACACAAGCCCCGCCCCCCTGCGCGTTCAGAGCACCCCTCAGTGTCCCTTGGCATCCCGCACCCTGGTGTGCCCCTCGCCCCCTCCCCCCACGCGCACCCTGCACCGCCCCCGCACCCCACGCACCCCTCACGTGCCCTGAGCCACTAGGCCCCCGCGCCTCCCACACATTCCCCTGCGGCCCCCTGCGCACCCCGTGAACCCCGAGCGCCCCGCGCTCCCCCCGGGCCCCCCGGGTGCCCTGCACCCCGCCCCCCGCGCCCCGCGCTCCCCACGCGCCCCGCACAGCCCCCCTGCAAGCGCACCCCCCCCCCGCAGCAACTGCGCGCCCCTCTCCCCCTGACTGATCAGAGCGCCCCATGCACCCCGCCCCTCCAGGGCACCCCACCCCGTACGCCCTGAGCCCTGCCGCCTCCTGCACACCCCACCCTGATTGCCCGGTGCCCCGGCGCACCCCGACCCCCCCCCCCGCCGCGTGCCCCGCTCGCTCCATACACACCATCGCACCCCGCGCCCCCTTCCGCCCAACCGCCCACGCACCCTCCGCACATCCTGCATGGCTGTGCTCTGATCGGGCATCCACCAGTCACGCCTGCCAGCCTGCTGCACTGAAGCTGAGACCTCCTACCTTGCCCTTGTTGTCTGATCCTGCGAGTAGACCAGCCACATGGTGCTCAGTTCGCAGGCCTGTGGGGGTCACCCCTGCCGTGAATATGTGGCTGCCAGATCCCCTGCTGCTGTGTTCACATCACTTGCCGCCGGTCAGCTTCTGCTGTGTCCTGATTCCGTACCCACATCATCTCCCTCTGCACTACAGTTGCACGTGCAGTGGGCCCAGTCCCACAGCAAGAGCCACATAAGTCCACATGGAGTCACTAGAGCCAGAGCAGGTGCCATCCCCTACCTGTACATCACCACCCATCCCCCACTCCCCTGAGGCGGAAGAGCACAGACTGTTAACAGACCCCAGTGTACCCAGCCAGAATCTAGGCACCTTCAGGGCTTGCTACCTCAGTCACCTTTCAAGCTCAAAGGCAGGCAGCTTAGGTGCATTACTGGGTGAGAATTCAGGCAACTTTGGTGCCCCTGTCAGGCTATAGGTAGACGGCTTTGGCAAGAGTGAGCAAAAACCCAGGCTGCTTACAACTGCCCCAGGCTGCCTTGGATTCGCATTAAGCTAGATCCCAGGCTGCTCCACCCACCTACCTGCCCATACACTGACATGGGTAGACCACAGCGCAAAAGAAATAACACGAAAAATAAAATGGAAGAAAATCCAGACAGTTCACCCAGTCCAACAAGGATCACAACTAACCAAAACCTAGAAGAGTGTTTAGGATCAGAACATCAAATAGAAGCAATGAACAATGCAACCCTGACCAAACTACTGCTAGAACTGACAGGAAAGCTACAAAGGATAGATAATCGTATGGATGCTACCATCACTAAGCTAGAGCAATATGATAAGACACTGGAAGGAATTCAAAGAGAGCTAAGAGAGTTGAGGGAGAGTGAAAAAAAAAGAGGACCTTAAAAATCAGCTGGCCACACTAAATGAAACATAAAGAAATGCAAGGATAATTTCCAAGAATCATCAAGAAAATCAGAAAATGAGACAAAAAGGGAGCTGGACAAAGCGATGGAAGTGATACATAGGAAAGTAGTAGAAAATGCAAACTTAATTGAACAAGTCCAAAACTCACTAGAGGCTCTCAAGAATAGAGTCAGCGAAGTGGAAGATAGAAATTCTGATCTGGAAGACAGGATGGAAGAAACAGTTCGAGAGTCTAAAAATTCAGTAAGTTCAAAAGTTCCTGTGAACAGAACATGAGAGAATTGTGGGATACACTTAAACGTCCTAATATCAGAATCATTGGAATACCAGAAGGAGAAGAATTTCAGACCAAAGGCATTAACACAATAATTAAAGAAAACTTAACCCGTCTCTTAAAAGAAAGGCCCATCAAGATTCAAGAAGCAAACAGAACTCCTAAACGACTAGACCAAAGGAGAAACTCCCCAAGGCATATTATCATTAAGACTCTAAACATTGACACCAAGGAAAAAATCCTAAAAGTAGCTAGGGAAAAACAGCACACCACTTTCAAAGGAAACCCCATCAGAATTACTTCAGACTTCACAATGGAAACCCTGAAAGCTAGAAGGGCCTGGAATAATACTCTCCAAACTCTAAGAAACTATGGCTTCTAACCCAAACTACTCTACCCGGCAAAAGTCTCCCTTATATTAGATGGTGAAAGGAAAACTTTCCATGACAAAACTCAGCTTTACAATTATATGAACACAAAACCAAACCTACAGAGAGTACTCCAGGAAATTCTCCATAGAGAAGAAACAAATAACCAAACACAAATGCCTACAAGAAGCAGATCACAACAACCAAACCCAGAGTAGATAGAAAAAAAAAAAAATTAAATTCCATGGAAATGCCAACACACCTCTACCACCACAACATGACAGGGATCAAATCAAATCTCACAGTCATCACCCTAAACATTAATGGCCTTAATTCACCCATCAAGAGACACAGGCTAACAGGGTGGATCAAAAAATTAGACCCCTCAATCTGCTGCCTTCAAGAAACCCACGTTACGACTAAAGACAGAAACCTCCTCAGGGTGAAGGGGTAGAAAACAATATTCCAAGCAAATGGGAATAAGAAACAAGCAGGTGTGGCTATATTAATATCAGATAAAGTTGACTTCAAACCAAAAACAATCAAAAAAGACAAAGAAGGCTACTTCCTACTTGTAAAGGGAACAATCCATCAACAGGATATTACAATCATAAATCTGTATGCACCAAACACAGGGGCACCGCAGTTCATAAAACAAAACCTACTTGACAATAAAACAGAAATAACCACCAACACCATCATAGCTGGGGACTTTAACACACCATTATCAGTAATAGACAGATCATCCAAACAGAAGCTCAACAGGGAAGTAAGAGAGCTCAACAAAACCATAGAGCACTTAGACCTAACAGACATCTACAGAACTTTCCATCCCAAATCCACAGACTACACATTCTTCTCAGCAGCCCATGGAACATTCTCTAAAATAGACCATATAATGAGTCATAAAGATAGCCTCCACATATTTAGGAAAATCGACATAATTCCCTGCTGATATCAGATCATAATGCTATATTCCTAGAAATCAACAACAAAAAAACCAACAAGAGCCCCAACGGCAACTGGAAACTGAATAGCACACTCTTAAACAATAAATGGATAGTAGATGAAATAAAAAATGCAATTCTAAAATTCCTGGAATTGAATGACAATGAGAACACATCATACCAAAACTTGTGGAACACAATGAAGGCAGTCCTCAGGGGAAAATTCATAGCACTCGATACCTTCATAACAAAGACAGAAAGATCCCAAATCAATAGCCTAACCATCCACCTAAAGGCATTGGAAAAACAAGAAAAATCCAACCCAAAGAGTTCCAGAAGGAAAGAAATAATTAAAATCAGAGTAGAAATTAATGAATTGGAAACCAAGGAAACAATTAAGGCAATTGACAAAACAAAGAGCTGGTTCTTTGAAAAAATAAACAAGATTGACAAACCTCTGGCCAATTTGATCAAGCAAAAAAAGGAGAGACTCCAAATTAACAAAATTCAAAATGAAAACAGGAGAAATCACAACAGACATCAGTGAAATCGGCAGAATCATCAGGACTTATTTCAAAAACCTCTACTCCACAAAACTGGAAAATGTGGAGGAGATGGATAAATTCCTGGATGCATATCATCTACCAAAGCTAAACTCAGAGCAGATCAACCACCTCAATGAACCCATCACGCTCATGGAGATTGAAAAAGTAATAAAAAACCTCCCAAAAAGAAGAGTCCAGGACCAGATGGCTTCCCAGCCAAATTTTATCAAACCTTCATGGAAGAACTCAAACCAATCTTCCTAAAACTGTGCCACACAATTGAAGAACAGGGAAAACTACCCAACTCCTTCTATGAAGCTAGTATCACCCTAATCCCAAAACCAGGCAGAGCTGCCACAAGAAAAGAAAACTATCGGCCTATTTCCCTAATGAAGATAAATGCAAAGATCCTCAACAAAATTCTCACAAACCGAATCCAACAACACATCAAAAGCATTATCCACCTTGACCAAGTGGGATTTATCCCAGGAACACAACGTGGTTCAACATACAAAAATCTGTCAATGTAATACACCACATAAACAAGCTTAAACATAAAAATCACATGATCATTTCGATAGATGCAGAAAAGGTCTTTGACAAGATACAACATCACTTCATGATCAAAACATTGGAGAGAATCGGCATGGCCGGTTCACATCTTAATATAAATAAGGCAATATACAAAGCTCCAAAGGCCCAAATAATACTTACTGGAGAGAGACTGGAGGAATTCCCATTGAGATCAGGAACAAGACAGGCATGTCCTCTCTCACCTCTGCTTTTCAATATAGTTCTGGAAGTCCTAGCCCAAGCAATAAGGCAGGAGAAGGAAATAAAAGGGATACAATTTGGAAAGGAAGAAGTTAAGTTAGCTCTATTCACTGATGACATGATTGTATATGTAAGAGACCTGAGACACTCCATCCCAAAACTCCTGAAGGTGATTAACTCCTATAGCAAAGTAGCAGGATATAAAATCAATGCACAAAAATCGCTAACTTACTCTCCATTGGAGAATCTGCTTCTCTTTTCCAGATAGATGCAGATCCTAAGAAGAGAGCTGCCCCAACATACCTCAAAAGGGGCCCAACTGAAACTAAGGACAACTGGTGAAATAAGCAAGGGTGATGTTTTCCTGTGAACTGGATACCAGCACAAAGGGGAAGGAGATCAATGCACAGAAAAATCAACTCCTACCAAATCAGAGAGCCAGAGCCTCAGAGGCCCCCACCACCTCAGCACTGAAGCAGACCAAAAATGAACCCAACATGGCTCAGGGAAATCTTGCGGAAGAGGGGGCGGAAAGAATGTCAGAGTTACATGTTGGGTCATGATTCGCAGAGACATTTATCATACTAATGACTGGGGGCTAACTCCACAATGCACGACCCATTTTCATTAACAAGGAGGGTCTAATGGGAGGGGGTAGATCACAGATGAGCCTAAATAATGCTACCAAACTGCCTGTATTTACTGAAAAGAAAACTAATAAATTAAATTTAAAAAATTGCATGGTTTAAAAGGAAACACATTACAAATGAACCAACAGGCATGTATAGCTGTTAGCTATTAGAAATACTGTTAGTGTTCTATGTAAGCACTCTGTCAATGAGCAGAACTTCAAGGTATGGCTGTATTTTAATTTAATAATGATATACTGTCATCTCAAATATTACAACTATTTTCAAACAGAAACAGAAAACCCACTAAGGTAACACGATTATTTTGAAACATATAGCTTACCAACAAATTTAAGTGGATTCATCTTAAGATAAAAATTCTTTGATCCCAAAAGTTTAAAGAAACACAATTTTCAAGTACCTCAAGATTCTAAATCCATTACATGTTTTGGGTCACCAACTCATACTTCAAGGTCACAGCCGTCACCTCCAATTTCCATGGTAATGAAATATTGTAACCACTTTGAGTTTTCAGTGCTTCAAGGATTGATGAGCAGAAGATCAATGGTGACATGACTTTGCCTTAAAGTTCATTGTATAAATTCTCTGACTGAGTGAAAGCCATCAGGAAAATGCAGCTCATTAACAAAGAGTAAATTTATAGGAAGTATACCCTCTAGATTTTTGGGGTGAATGGAAGAAAAATAATTTCAATTATTTAAGAGAAGCAACATATAAAACAAAGCATGGCAATTATTAAAGTTCCAATAGCTGCAATTATATATGCTATCAAATGGTTGGAAAAAAATAAATCAATTAAAAATCATAAGCTGGCATTAAACAATGATATAGAAGTTAAGAAATAATCAATCTACTGTCAAAATATTTCATAATGATAAGCAACAGGATCCATATCCTATCTTTTGATCAGTTATTTTGAAATAGTGAATAAAATATGACAGTTTAGACAAATTAGAAATTGTTATTAGATAACCTGCAAAAATTACCTTCTTTGTTTAATCAAGTATTGTGGAAAAATACAGTAAAATCACTAAGTTAGAACTGAAAATAGTTATGTTTTTTTTCCTGGCAAAAATACATAAGCAATGTGTTAGTTACATAAATACAATGAATAAAATCTTTGGAGATTCCATATGTGGTAGTTTGAATATAAAATGTCTTCCATAGTTTCATGTGTTTAATACTTAATCCCAAGTTGTTGCTGTTTGCAGGTCCCATAGTGTGAGCATTTTTGTAATGTTCAGATAATGGTAAGGAGGTCCATGTAACTGCAGTATGGTGAGCAAAGAAAGATCCAACCAGGAATGAGATCAGAAGAGTATAAGGTCTGCATGAGAGATAACTGGAGGAAACAGTGGATGAAAGTGTTCATCATTCATGTCCATGGATTTAACAGAACACCACAGACTACATGGATTGCAAATAACTAAGGAATCCAAGATCTAGGCACAGGCCAGGTTTTTGTCAAGCAAGGATCCATTTCTTGGTTATCTCTGCACCATATCCTCATATGAGAGAAAGAGTGAAGAGTCTCAGCAATGACAGTAATTTCAGAATGAAGGGGTACATTTTTATGACCACAGTTCTTTAAATCATTTGACTTCACCACATTGAAGTTTATGAGTTCAGCACCTTAACTTTTGAGCAAGACAAATAGTCAATTTATAATGATATAAAAACTTTCATAAACCAGGCATGGTGGTGCATGCCTTTAATCCTAGCACTTGGGAGGTAGAGGTAGGAGGATTGCCATGAGTTTGAGGCCACCCTGAGACTTCATAGTGAATTCCAGGTCAGCCTGGGCTAGAGTGAGACCCTACCTCGAAAAACCAAAAAAGAAAAAAACTTCCATGACCTTCTCACATGCCATATTCAAAAAATCAATGCCAGTAATCCCAAAGAGTTGATTTGTTGTAGCATAAGTTCCAAACTCTGAAATATATTACCACCCAAATCATCAGATGTGATGAGATGCAATTTTCCCAACATCTGTTGAATCTACATGCCCATGTTTACCATGGAACTATTTGCAGTAGCCAAGACACAATTTATCTTTCTCTCAACTTTTAAAAAATGTTTTTAAAACATTTTATTGGACTTCTGGGTAAGATGGCAGCTTAGTAGCCACACGAAACCAGCCTAGGGAGGGACTTAAGCAAAACCACAGCAAAATACACTCTACTTATAAAAAGTGAAGGAGTATAGGTTATCCTTAGATACAGCAGAGAAGGAGGAGACACCAAGATCCGTGATGGCACACACCTTTAATCCCAGCACTGTGAGGCAGAGGTAGGAGGATCGCTGGTGAGTTCAAGGCCACCCTGAGACTCTGAATTCCAGGTCAGCCTGGGCTAGAGTGAGAGCCTACCTTGAAAAACAAAACAAAACAAAAAAACAAACCAGCCAGAATCCCACTGAGGCACTGGCAGCTCAATTACCCATGTGACCTGCTGGCCTGCACTGGCCTGCCTGATATGGACCTACACAAGGCCCACTAAGCAGCTGCAGCAGCAGAGACCAAACAAGGGGATTTTCTAGCCTCATCATCCTCCTTGCAGGGTAAAGAAATCTGAAGGATAGACATCAAAGATCAACTAAGGAGCTACTGAAAGGGATACAGGCAGGAATGTGTGAGAAAATCCAGGCTTTCTGCACTATCCCATCTTGCAACCATTGGAACCATGAAACTCTGGCATTCAGCCCCCTGTGCCAGCCCACCCAGCACAGCTGATCAGAACTCCAGCTCCACAGTACAACAAAGAGAGATCAAGTTGGGCACTCAGAATTGGTGAGATTGGAAGCTACTCCAAAGGTGATGAGACCAACTGATTTAAAAAAAAAAGGATACATAGGCCTACATTGGAAAAGCTAATCTCTCTTTCCATGTCAGAACAGGTTATGGGTTAAATGTTGTTGTTGTATTTACCATTTTCAAATAAGCTGTATTTGGAGTTTGAATGTTGTTGCCTTTTATGCCTTCAGATTTATAGGGCCTTTGTCTTTTGCATCTGTCATTATTGGAGACAGGGTCTGATGCAGATCCAGGCTGATCTGGAACCTAATTCAGAACAGAAATCTCTACTCCCAGATGACAAGACTAAAGGTATACAGCAACACACACCCTTAGGGATTTTGACTCTATAAGATTATCTGCTTGTTTTATTCCCCAAAATTGCATACTTTGTGCTGGTTTTTATTGAATGTGTATATTGCTCAGTTGAAGTTTAGAATTTGCCAGTAAATTGTTCCACCCAGTCCACTAGAATACTTGCTTAGAAAGAAAACTCCACACCTGGGATTATTTCTGCAGTTGGACTAAAGTAAAAGAGCTAGACATGGCACCTTAAATTCATATCCTGAAAGTATATAATGGTGGATCCCCACATCTAAGAACACTGCAGATAAATAGAAAACCCAAGCATCAAATCAATTTAGGATGTAATGGTCACTACATTATAATACAAGAAACACTAAGAATCAAGACAATATAATCCCACCAAATATTATAAATCCATCAGAAATGATCACCAATGAGACTGTTTTAGATGAAATGCCTGACAAATATTTCAAAAAAAAAAAAAAAAAAGATTGTATCTATACCAAAAAAAAGAAGAAAAGAAAAACTCAAAGAAGAAGCAGAAGAAAACAAAGAAATAAAAGAAGAAAACAAACACCTGAAAGGGACTACAGGAAACCAGCTTAATTAAATAAGGAGGTCATTATAAGACATGGGGAAGGAAATAGAAATACTGAAGAAAAAAATAGGCTGAAATTTTAGCTGTAAAGAACACAGTCAGTCAAATGATAACTCTAGAAAGTCTCACCAGTACAATGGATAAAGGAGAGAATAGAATGTCTAAACTAGAAGACCAGGTGGTAGACTTAATACAGCCCAACAAAGAGACAGACAAGCTAATAGAAAGGTATGAATAGGAATTGCAAGATATCCAGGACTCTATGAAAAAGATCAAACATAAGAACTCAGGGTATAGTAGAAAGAGAATTTCAATCCAGAGGCTTAGCAGGCATTTTCAACAAAATCATAGAAGAAAAATTCCCCCAAATTGGGAAAGAAATGCCAATGTAGATACAAGAAGTTTTTAGAACACCAAACAGACAAAACCTGGAAAGAACCTCTCCTCGTTATGTTATAATTAAACTACTAAACACACAAACCAAAGAAAATATATCAAAAGCAGTTAGAGAGAAAAAGCAAGTCACATACAAAGGCAAGCCCATCAGCCTAATAGCAGATTATTCAACACAATCTTTAAAGCCAAAAGGGCTTGGAATGATGTATTCCAAGTTTGAATGACACCAACTATCACCAAGAGTACTTTATCTTGCAAAGCTATCTATCCAAACTGATAGAGAAGTAAGGACATTCCACAACAAAAACAGGCTAAAGAAGTTCTGACAATTAAACCACCTCCACAGAAAATACTTGAAGGAATCCTTCATGCTGAAGAGAAAGCAAAACACACTCAAGAGGAAATAGGAAAAAATAAAACATACTCTAATAACAGTTTAAAAAAGAAAGTAAAGGGAAAATAGGATATACTACAATATAAGAAGAATGGCAAAAATAAATACATACCTTTCAATAATATGTTACTTTCAATGGGCTCAATGTCCCAACCAAAAGACACAGGCTTGGAGGCTATATCAAAAGGTAGAATCATGCCATTTGTTGCCTCCATGAAACTCATCTCTCAATAAAAAATAGATGCTGTCTTAGGGTGAAAGTATGGAAAATGGTATTTCAATAAAATGAGCCTAGGCAACAAGCAGGGTTTGCTATCCTAATATGTGATAGGGTAGACTTCAAATGAACATTAGTGAGGAAAGATAAATAAGGTCATTTTGAACAATACAATAGGAGGACATTATAATTCTAAACATATATGCACCTAACATGGGGGTTCCCAATTTCATCAAACAAACACTATTAGACTTAAGGTCACCAGGAACACCAAACACAATTGTAGTGAGTGACTTCAATATCCCACTGTCATCAATTGACAGGTCATCTTGGGACAAAAAATAAACAAAGAGACATCTGGACTAAATGATATCTTGAAACAAATGTACCTAACAGATATCTACAGATCATTCCATACAAATGCTGTGGAATATACATTTTTCTTAGTGGCACATGGAACATTCTCTAAAATAGACCATATATTTATTAGGACACAAAGCAAATCCCAACCAATATAAGAAAATTGAAATAATCCCTTGTACTCTGTCTGACCATGATGGGATTAAACTGCAAGTCAGCAACAAGAAAAACTAAACAGCATGCAGAAATTTATGGAGACTAAACAGGACACTATATGATGAGTGAGTCATTGAAGAAATCAAAAAGGAAATCAATAAAGTCATAGAATCAAATGATGATGAGAATACAACATACCAAAACCTTTGGGACACAATAATGGCAGTCCTAAGAGGGACACTTATAGCTCTCAATAACTATATTGAGAAATTAGAGAGTTCAAAAGTAAACACTTTAATGCTTCACCTTAAGGCCTTGGGAAAAGAAAAACAAGGCAAACCAAAAATCAGTAGATGGGAAGAAACAGTAAAGATTAGGGCAGAAATTAATGAATAGAGACAAAAAAAAAAAAAATCCATAGAACCAAGGAAACAAACAGTTGGTCCTTTGAAAAGATAAATAAGATTGATAAATGCTTAGCAAATCTAACCAGAAGAAAGAGAAAAGAGACAAAAAATAATAAAATTAGAGAAGAAAAAGTCACCATTATAACAGATACCAAAGAAATTCAGAAAATCATAAGGATATACTTTAAGAATATATATGTCTCTAAGTGTGAAAACCTGAAAGAAATGGATGATTTCCTTGATTCATATGACCTACCCAAATTAAATCAAGCTGAGATAAACCATTTAAATAGACCTATAACAAGTACAGAGATCCAAGCAGTTATACAAAGTCTCCCAACTAAAAAAGTCCAGGCTGAGATGGATTCACTAGTGAATTTTACCAGACCTTCATGGAAGAGCTAACAATATTGCTTCTCAAATTTTTCCATAAAATAGGAAAAGAAGTAATTCTACTGAACTCCTTCTATGAAGCCAGCATCACCAGATAACAAAACCAAAAAAAGACAGAAAAAAAAAATCTCCCTCATGTGCAGAGATGCAAAAATTCTGAACAAAATAGTTGCAAACAGAATATAAGAATATGTCAGAAATACTATTCACCCCGACCAAGTTGGTTTTATCCCAGGGATGCAGGGATGGATCAACATACACAAATCGATAAATGTAGTACATCATATAAATGGTCTGAAGGACAAAAAACACATGATTATCTCAATAAGTGAAGAAAAGACAGTCAACAAAATCCAACATCCCTTCATAGTGAAAGCATTACAGAAATTGTGAATAGAAGGAACATATCTCAACATCATAAAAGCTATTTTTGACAAACCTACAGCCAACATAATACCATGTGTGGAAAAACTTTCTTTACAGTAAATTCAGAAGCAAGACAAGGCTGTCCACTGTCCCCACTTTTAATTAACATAGTACTGGAAGACTTAGCTATAGCAATAAGGCAAGAGAAACTAATAAAAGGGATACAAATTGGAAAGGAAGAGATGAAGTCATCATTATTTGCAGAAGATTTGATTATATACATAACAAGCCCTAAAGGCTCTACCAATAAACTATTATCACTGATAAACACTTTTAGCAACACAGCAGAATATAAAATAAACACACAGATATCAGTAGATTTCCTATATACTAACAACAAACATGTGGAGGATGAAATCAGGGAAACTCTCCAATTCACAATTGCCTCAAAAAAGAAAACAAAGTACCTTTGAATAAACTAAACCAAGTAAGTGAAGGATCTCAACAATGAGAATTTTAAAACACTCAAGCAAGAAATTGAAAAGACGCAAGGAAATGGAAAGACATCCCATGTTCTTGGATTGAAAAAAAAATCAATATTGTGAAAATGTCAATTTTACCAAAAGCAATCTATATATTTAATGCAATCCCCATTAAAATCCCAATGACATTTTTCACAGAAATAGATAAAAAGCAATCCTAAAATTCATTTGGAAGCACAAAATCCTCGAATAGCAAAAAAATTTTGAGCAACAAAAATAAGGCTGTGGTATTACCATACCCAATTTAAAGCTATATTACAAAGTCATAGTAACAAAACAGCATGGTATTGACATAAAGACAGACACATAGATCAGTGGAACAGAATAGAGGACCCAGATGTTAATCCAGGCAGCTACAGCCATCTGAATTTGACAAAAGCCCAAAAACTATTTATTGGAGAAAAGGCAGCCTCTTTACCAAGTGGTACTCAGAAAACTGGATATCTATATGTAGAAGGATGAAAATAGATCTTTCATTGTCCATGCACAAGAAGCAAATCCAAGAGGAACAGGGATCTTAATATCAGACATGAATTACTCCAATTACTAGAGGAAATTTTAATATATTGGCATAAGCAATGACTTTCTGAATATAACCCCAATTGCTCAGAAAATAAAACCTCTAATAAACCACTGGGATCTCATGAAATTACAAAGCTATTTTACAGCAAAGGACATTGTGAATAGAGCAAAGAGACATCGTACAGAATGGGAGAAAAAAATCTTTGCCAGCTACACATCTGACAGGGTATTAATATCCAGAATATTCAAAGAACTCAAAAAACAGAACAATATGAAATCAAACAACCCAATTAAAAAATGTGCTATGGAACTAAATAGAAAGTTCCCATTTGAAGAAACACAGATGGCATATTAACATCGAAAAAAGTTTTGTACATCCTTAGCCATCAGGGAAATGCAAATTAAACTGTTCTGAGATTCTATCTCACTCCTTTCAGAATGGCTACTATCAAGAAAATGATTGACAATAAATTTTGGCAAGGATGCAGAAAAAAGGGAGCCCTTGTACACTGTCCATAAGAATGTAATTTGGTACAGCCATTTTGGAAATCAGTTTGGAGGTTTTTGAGACAGCTAAAACTAGATTTTCCATATTATCCAGCTAACGCACTCCTAGTGCCAGGGCTATCATACCTTCCAGTGAGTTGTTAGCCAGGAAGGTCCCTATTGCCTCCAAAACATTACAGGCTATTGCCAAGGCCCTTGTTTTCTCTTGAGAATAGATGGTAAGACCCTATTGCTAAAGACTTCTTATGCCTGAGCAGCAAAGTCACTGATAAGTCCAGCTGGTGCTGAGCAGAAAACCTTCTCCCTGTAGACCAGAAAACTGAAAGCAGGAAAAGAACTGTACTGTATGCAGCCCTATGGGAGACAGAAGTCATCAGCAGTGAAAACAGTGGACACTGGAAGCCTCAAGTTTGGCTAAACAGGCCAAATGATTGAAGTGCAATAGTGGCATGTGTGCTCTTGGAGAAACCAACTGCTCTTTAACTGGCCTGAAGGCCCACTCTGTGGGAGGTAATACATGTCTGGTACTGAAAACCTAATCAAAAGCCTATGAAAGGGTTGGTGAGATGGCTTAGTGGTTAAATGTTTGCCTGTGAAGCCTAATGACCCTGGTTAAAGGCTTGATTCCTCAGGTCCCATGTAAGCCAGGTGCACAAGGTGGTGCATACATCTGGAGTTCTTTTTTTTTTTTTGCAGTGGCTGGAGGCCCTGGCATGCCTATTCTTTTCTCTCTCTCTCCCTCCCTCCCTCTCTCTCTCTCTCTCCCCCCCCTTCTTTCTCGGTCTGTCTGCCACACTCAGATAAATAAAAATAAACAATCTGTTTTTTAAAAAGCCTATGGCAGGGGGGTCATGAGCCTCAGGGGTATAAAGCCTGCTCTTGTCTGACTAAATGTGTATATTATTCTCACCAAACTGCCATGAAACCACTACACTTAATGTTTATATTCATATATTATTAATACTACGCCCAATTCTGGTTAGAGAAGCTTCTCTTTTCAGATGGGGATGACCACTGAAATGACCCCAAAGTCAACATAGTGCTGAGAAGAAGGGATAAAGGAGTGTCCAGCACTAAACATCTCTACAACACCCTCTAAGATTCAGGATCCATTGTGGAAGAGGTCATGTTGAAAGAATGTAGGAGCCAAAGGAATGGTAGCACTCCTTTCAACGCAACTGTCCACACAGAAATCGGCCTCAATATCCATGACTTTGCAGTGCCTAGCAGTACCTTTACTAGACCCTCATAATAGGAGAAAAAGATGATGACATGAAATTCAGACCGACTAATGGAGAGAGGGAAGGGATATGATGAAGAACAGAGTTGTGAATGGGAAAGAGGAGTTGGGGAGGGAAATATCATGGTTTATTGTATGTAAGTATAGAAGTTGTCAATTAAAAAAATAAATAAAGCTTATAGGAAAAAAAATTATTCATTTATTTACTTATTTGACAGAGAGAGAGGCAGATTGACAGAGAATGGGCACACCAGGGCCTCTAGCCACTGCAAATGGAGCCCAGACATATGCACCACCTTGTGTACCTTTTGCTTATGTGAGTACTCGGGAATTGAACCTGGGCCCTTAGGCTTCTCAGGCAAGCACCTAAACCACTAAGCCATCTGTCCATCTCCAGCCCCGCCTCAAGTTTTGAATGGATGAGGAGAATGTGGTAAATATATACAATGTAATATTGCTCACCCATAAAAAGGATTGAATCCTGCCGTTTGTGACCACGTGGATGGAACAAGAAATTATGTCACTGAATGGTATAAACCAAGAATAGTACAGTAATCACTACATGATCTCACTCATATCTAGTCTCTAAAACAAATTGATCTTATGGAAGCTGAGAGTAGAAAGCTGGGTACCAGAGATTGAAAAGAATAAGAAATATTAAGTGGATGGGGAAAGGTTAACTAATGAGTACTGAGTTACAATTACATGGTAATAAGAATTGTTATTACTAGATAATATAATTAATTATGATTTGAAAAAATATATGTCATATTGGAGACTTTTCCTTCTGTAATGTAGTTGTGCTTAGGTATCATATCTTCCAGCAAAATAAAGAGTTGTTTGTATTAAAAAAAACTATAAATAATGATGTTTATCACATATCTTATAAAATAGGAGTAGGATTTTTAAAACATTTTGCCATAAATGAATAAATGTTTGAAAATAAAATAGTGATATATATATATATATATATATATATATATATATATATATATATATAAATCTTGGAAAAAGTGTACAGAATGCAACATTGCAACATATGTATATATGTGTGTGTGTGTGTGTGTGTGTGTGTGTGTGTGTGTTTGTGTGTTCGTGTGTGTGATAATATAAAATTTAATTTAAAAGAAATTAGTAAAACAGAATTCAAAAATAAAATAGATAAAAATTTTAAAGTTTTCATAATCCAAGCCTTCATCAATGAAAACATAGTGTAAGAAAATTTTTTTTAATTTATTTTCATTTTTACTTATTTATTTGACAGAGAAAGAGGGAGAGAGAGAGAAAATTGGCATGCCAGGGTATCCAGACACTGCACACTGCAGGAGAACTCCAGACGCATGCACCCCCTTGTGCATTTGGCTAATATGGGTCCTAGGGAATCAAACCTGCGTCCTTTGGTTTTGCAGGAAAATGCCTTAACCCTTAAGCCATCCTTCCAGCCCAAGAAAAGTTTTAAAATAGATATAACCTACAATTTATTTCTTTAAAAAATATAGAAAATATCTTCAAATCAATAAGAAAATGGCAGAGAATCCATCAATTAAAAAAATGGACAAGAATATTGAATACAAAGTTTACAAAGCTTTGCAAAAGTAGTACAAATTCACGGCCACAAACTATAGAAGGAGATCCTCAACTCATAAATTTCAAAGCCCACTCCTCTGTTTTAGAATATTTTATTTTATTGTTTATTTATTTAAAAAACAGACAGGGAGAAAGTAGCAGATAGATAGATGATAGACAAATACACAGAGAGATGTGGGGTGGGGGGGAGAATGGGCATACCAGGGCCTCCTGCCATTGCACATGAACTCCAGATGCATGTGTTGCTTTGTGCATCTGGCTTGACATGGACCCTGGGGAATTTAACGCAGGTTGTTAGGCTTTTCAGAATTCAGTAAGAAGATTTCTATATTTCATTTTATTAAATGTGAAGCAGTGATGTATTTTGATATAACATCCAGACAGAAGAAGGGTATGTTCTCATATCTCATTATTACTTTGATTTACATCAGCCTTGTCTCCATTCTCTGAGTCTTCTTTTTATCATGGCTTAGTATGGTATGTAGAGCACAGCTGAGCCATCTCTCCAGCCCCAAGCCTATGCTTATTAACCAACAGTAGTAGTCCTTAATTTGGAGAGAATAATCTCATTTATAGGACATGACATATGTTATTCATCTTCAGATTCCAAGAAAAGTAAAGGGCTGTAATATTATATGCTCAGTTAGCATTTTGGGAGGTTCATAACTCCCAGGGAAAGTCTAAGTTCCCCTCTCACCTGGACACACCTTGAAGCTATCATATCTGGAAGCTAGGCTAGCCCTACCACATTCTGGATGGAATGACTATCTGACTTTTCCAGTTTAGCAATACTTCATCAATTTTGTGTCCCTTGTTAGTAATAAATTATTGCATGTACATTCTCATCAGTGAGGTACAGATGTCTTAATTTGGTACATAGTATTTATAATAGAAGTGACATACCATACTCAGTCCATGATAAAATGAAGATGCGGGGCTGGAGAGATGGCTTAGAGGTTAAGGCAAAGCCTGCAAAGCCAAAGGACCTAGATTCGAATCCCCAGGACCTATTTAAACCAGATGTACAAGGTAGTGCATGTGTCTGGAGATTATTTGCAGGGCTAGAGGCCATGGTAAGTTCATTCTCTCTCTCTCTCTCTCTCTCTCTCTCTCTCTCTCTCTCTCTCTCTCTAATTCTTTGTCTTTCTCTCTCAAAAAATAAAATATTTTAAAAAAGACTTGGGCTGGAGAGATGGCTTAGCGGTTAAGCACTTGCCTATGAAGGACATAAAACAACTAGAATTCTGATGTTACCACTGAAAACTTAATTTGTATAAATATTCTGAATAGTGTGCTGGGGAGATAGCTCATTTGTTAAAGGTGCTTGCTTGAAAAGCATGTTGACCCAGGTTCAATTCTCCATTACACACATAATGCCAATTCTCTTTCTCTCTCTCTATCTCTCTCTCACAAATAAATAAGAATAAGTAACTTAAAAATATTTTGAAAAACTGGCAGTTAAACATACACGTTGCTTTATACTCTATTATATATTCTAAAATATACTGCTCAACAAAATGCATAACTTAGCTTGTGACTATGTGTAGAATGTGATATAAATGTCACAAAACTGGGACTGAGGTCTTAAAACAAAAACCAGTAGACATCTTGTTTAGATACTTTCATGTCCATACTTAAACCACTAAGATATTCTAAAGAATACTTAAACTGTCATTTTTTTCCCTACTGATAATCTTCCAATGTTGAAACACCCAACACTGACTGGTCTCTTGTCTCACTAGTGAATATCAGCATCTTACTCAGGAAGAGAAATAAAGTGTGTGCTATTTTAATTATGTTCAGCCCCCCCCATTTTCCCTTTTGTCTTGAAAATAAGTTAGAATTTGCATTTGTGAAAGTATGTAAATCTTATCTTTTTGATTTAAGTAAATGGCATGTTAATAATCATACATTTATTTGTGAATATACATCAATAAACATATTTAAGCAAATTCATAGCTATGTTTCCAATACCTCCAGACTGGAAATAACTTGGATGCCCATCATATTCACTTCAAAGAAATTGTGCTTCATTCCCATAAAGAATACTGGGAATTTGCATCCAGTATAACTAAATGAGTAAAACTACTATAAAAAAATGAATTAATTTTATAAGTCTAATATAGAACAAAAGAAATTACACAAATGCAAATGAAGATGAAGATATTTCTTTATCTATAATAGAAAGGGAAAGCAAAATACAGTGTAAGAAATCAGAGAGGCTTCTCTTGAACAGCAGTTGAGAAATACCATTGAGAAGGAACAAAGGACAGGCCTATGGTGATTGCAATAGTTGGCTATTTTGCTGATCCTTTCCATGTACATCCATATTTCTACAAATTTTATAACTTCATTTTCCTTTACCGCTGAGTAGAACTCCATTGTATAAATGTGCCACTTCTTCATTATCCATTCATCAGTTGAGGGACAGCTAGGCTGGTTCCATTTCCAAGCTATTTCAAATTGAACAGCAATAAAAATGGCTGAGCACATACTTCTAAGGAAATGAGATGAGTCCTTAGGATATATGCCTAGGAGTGCTATAGCTGGGTCATATGGCAGAACAATCTTTAGCTATTTTACGACCTCCACACTGATTTCCACAATGGCTAAACCAGAGTGCATTCCCATCAACAATGTAGAAGTTTTCCTCTTTTTCCACATCCCAGCCAACATTTATGATCATTTGTTTTCATGATTGTGGCCAATCTGACAGGAGTGAAATGGAATCTCAATGTAGTTTTAATCTGCATTTCCCTGATGACTAGTGATGTAGAACATGTTTTTAGATGCTTATATGCCATTTGTATTTCTTCCTTTGAGAATGCTCTATTTAGCTCCATAGCCCATTTTTTGATTGGCTTGTTTGATTCCTTATTATTTAACTTTTTGAGTTCTTTGTATATCCTAGATATTAATCCTCTGTCAGATATATAGCTAGCAAAGATTTTTTTCCCATTCTGTAGGTTGCCTCTTTGCTTTATTCACAGTGTCCTTTGCAGTGCAAAATCTTTGTAATGTCATGAGGTCCAGGTGGTTAATCTGTGCTTTTATTGCCTGAGAAACTGGGGTTGTATTCAGAAAGTCTTTGCCAAGACCAATATGTTGAAGGGTTTCCCCTACTTTTCCCTCTAGCAGTTTCAGAGTTTCAGGTCTTATGTTAAGGTCTTTAATCCATTTGGTCTTAATTATTGTGCATGGAAAGAGAGAAGGATCTATTTACATCCTTCTACAGATACATATCCAGTTTTCCCAACACCATTTGCTGAAGAGGCTGTCTTTCCTCCAATGAGTATTTTTGGCATTTTTATCGAATATCAGGTGGTTATAGCTACCTGGACTTATATCTGGGTCCTCTATTCTGTTCCATTGATCTACATGTCTGCTTTTGTGCCAGTACCATGCTGTTTTTGTTACTATGGCTTTGTAGTATAGGTTAAAATCAGGGATGGTGATACCACCAGCCTTATTTTTGTTGCTCAGTATTATTTTAGATATTTGAGGGGTTTTTTGATTCCAAATGAATTTTTGGATTTTTTTCTATTTCCATGAAGAATGCCTTTGGAATTTTGATGGGGATTGCATTATATGTGTAGATTGCTTTTGGTATGATTTCCATTTTCACAAAATTGATTCTTTCAATCCAGGCACAAGGGATGTTTTTCCAGTTCCTAGTGTCTTCTGCAATTTCTCACTTGAGTGTTTTATAGTTTTCATTGTAGAGATCCTTTATTTCCTGGTTAGGTTTTTTCCAAGGTACTTTATTTTCTTTGATGCAATTGTGAGTGGTAGTGATTCTCTGATATCATCCTCTGTGTGTTTGTTGTTAGAATATATGAAGGCTATTGATTTTTGTGTGCTTATTTTGTATCCTGCTACATGGATATAGGTGTTTATGAGCTCTAACAGTTTGCTGGTAGAGTCTTTAAGGTCCTTTATATATAGAATCATGTCCTCTGCAAATAATGATAACTTGATTTCTTCCTTTCCAATTTGTATCACTTTTATGTGTGTCTCTTGCCTTATTGCTATGGCTAAGACTTCCAGAACTATATTAAATAAACTTTGGGACAGTGGACACCCTTGTCTTGTTCCTGATTTTAGTGGAAAAGCTTCCAGTTTTTCCCTGTTTAGTAATATGTTGGCTGTAGGCTTGTCATGAATAGCCTTTATTATATTGAGATATGTTCCTTCTATTCCCAGTCTCTGTAGGACTTTTATCATGAAGGGATGTTGGATTTTGTCAAATGCTTTCTCTGTGTCTAATGAGATTATCATGTGATTTTTGTCCTTCAATCCATTTATATAATGTATTATATTTATAGATTTCCATATATTGAACCATCCCTGCATCTCTAGGATGAAGCCTACTTGGTCAGGGTGAATGATCTTTCTGATATATTCTTGTCATCTGTTTGCCAATATTTTGCTGAGAATTTTTGCATCTATATTCATGAGGGAGATTGGTCTGTAATTTTTTGTTGTTGTTCTATCTTTGCCTGGTTTTGCTATCAGGTTTCATAGAAGGACTTTGGTAGAATTCCTTTTTTCCATTTCATGGAAAAGCTTAAGTAGCAATGTTGTTAGCACTTCCTTGAAGGCTTGGTAATATTCAGCACTGAATCTATCTGGGCCTTGGCTATTTTGAGTTGGGAGATTTTTGATAACTGTTCGGATCTCCATGCTTGTGTTAGGTCTATTTAAGTGATTAATCTCACCTTAATTTAATTTAGGTAGGTCATATAAATCAAGGAAGTCATTGATTTCTTCCATATTTTCATACTTTGTGCAGTATATGCTTTTATAGTATGCCCCTATGATTTTTTGAATTTATCTGGTATCTGTTGTGATGCTACCTTTATCATCTCTAATTTTATTAATTTGTGTCTCTTCTTTCTTTCTTTTGGTAAGATTTGATAAGCGTTTATCAATATTGTTTATCATTGTTTATCCTTTCAAAGAACCAACTCTTTGTTTCATTAATTCTTTGGAATTTTTTGCTGTTTCTATTTCATTAATTTCTGCCCTAATCTTCATTATTTCTTCCCATCTACTGATTTTTGGTTTGCCTTGTTCTTCGTTTTTAAGGCTTTAAGGTGAACCATTAGGTCATTTACTTGCGACCTTTCTAATTTATTAATATAGGCACTTAAAGATATAAATTTGCCTCTTAGGACTGCGTTCATTGTGTCCCAGAGATTTTGGTATGTTGTGTTCTCATTATCATTTGACTCTATAAATTTTTTGATTTCCTTCTTGATTTCTTCATTGACCCATTCATCATTTAGTAGTGTATTGTTTAGTTTCCATGATTTTGTGTATGCTCTAGAGCCTTTCTTGCTATTGATTTGTAGTTTGATTCCATTGTGGTCAGATAGAACACAAAGAATTATTTCAATTTTCTTGTATTTGTTAAGATTTTCTTTGTGTACTAATATATGGTCTATTTTAGAGAATGTTCCATGTGCTGCTGAAAAGAATGTATATTCTGCAGCATTTGGATGAAATGTCCTGTATATATCTGTTAGGTCCATCCCTTCTATGACCTCATTTAGTCCAGATGCCTCTCTGTTTATTTTTTCCCGGGATGACCTGTCTATTGATGAGAGTGGGGTGTTAAAGTCACCCACCACCACTGTGTTTGGTATTATCTGTGACCTTAGTTCTAATAGTGTTTGATGAATTTGGGAATCCCCACATTAATTGCATATATGTTTAGGATTATAATGTCCTCCTGTTGGAGTGTGCCCTTAATCAATATAAAGTGACCTTCGTTATCTTTCTTAACTAACGTTGGACTGAAGTTACCAGATATTAGGATAGCAACCCCTGCTTGTTTTCTAGGCCCATTTGTTTGAAACACCGTTTTCCACCCTTTCACCCTAAGATAATTTCCATCCTTTTTAGAAAGGTTAGTTTCTTGGAGACAACTAATTGTAGGATCCTGCTCTTTAACCCAGCCTGCAAACCTATGTCTTTTGGTAGGGCCATTGAGGCCATTGATATTAAGAGATATTATTGAAAGGCATGTATTTATGTTTGCCTTTTTTTTTTTGTGGTTGTGGTTCTACCTTTGCATTCTTATGTTAACTAGTGTTTGAGTAGTGCTTGTTTTTTCCACTTTTGGTGGATTTATATTGTCTTGATTTTTGGTGTTTATTGTGTTATGATTTATATATTTTTGTATCTTGGATTAAGTTAATTCTTGGAATTTCTAGTTAGCTGGGTATTCTTAGCTGTATCAATTGATCTTATTTTATATATCTTTAGTGTAGGAGATTAAGTTGTGAGTTGTGGTTCTTAACACTCTCAGAGTATGTAGAAAAGTGTTCCTAGGGATTGAGTTTGCCTGATATGGGAGTAGGCTGAGTGGAACAAAATGCAGGTAGATTCTAAAACTTAACTAAACACTGTACAATTCAGTCAAAAACACCACCGAGTATGCAAGAGTAGGTATTATAACAACCAGATCCTCCATCAACAAAGAGGTTAAGATTTCTGGTCTGTTGAGGGTTCCAAGTCAGCTTGTGACCAAGTGAGACCCTTCCCTGGTGCAATCCCAGTTACCTTTTTGGATGATTTTGGTCTCAGTCAAGTAGGCTGGCTGGGTCGCTGTTCTGTTTCCTGGAGCTGTGCACTGGCTTTTCCTGTGGGGCAAACCAAGCCTGGCAACTGTGGCACTGCAGATCAGCACTGCCACTGCTGGAACTGCCACTGCTGCTGCTGAAGCTACTGCTGCTGCACGTGCCGCTGCTGGATCCACTGTTGCCGGTGCCACTGCTATTATTGCTAGAGCCGGAGCCGCAGCTTCCACTGCCGCTTCCACTGCCAGAGCCAGAGCCACAGCTGCTGGAACTGCTTCGGCCTGCCTGTGTGGGCTCTGTATGCTCTGGATCTCTCCCACTTCTCTGCTGCTGTTTTAATTTCTTGTACACCTCTCTTTTTAGTAAAAGTGTGTATTATCCTTGGTTTTCTTTGGCTTTTTCTCCTCTAGGCTGCTTTGGCATGGTTCCTATGCTGCCATTGTAACCGGAAGTCCAATAATCCATATTTTGAAATAGCCAATCTACTTGTTGTTTTGTACATGGGACCCTTATAATAGCCATTTTTTTCCAAAAATATTTTTTTAGACTCTAATCAAGCCATTTGAATTAAACAAGTTACTGCTTCATAATATGGAGTCAACACTGTAGCAGGATAATCAGGAAAATGTAGCCACAATAGAGGTCCTTTTTGCCATAAATCTGTAGCTGGAGTATGTTTGGTGGCCAGAACATATGTAGTCTCTCTCTGCAAATAATCTATATATTGAATTTTCTGGGTTTTTGATTTTTTACATTTTTTTTTTTTTCGAGATAGGGTCTCACTCTAGCCCAGGCTGACCTGGAATTCACTATGGAGTCTCAGGGTGGCCTCAAACTCACAGCGATCCTCCTACCTCTGCCTCCCCAGGGCTGGGATTAAAGGTGTGCGCCACCACGCCCAGATTGAGTTAAATATTTTTAATAATGAATTTTGTACTCAGTGAATACAGTCAAGTTGGTACCATTGTTAGGCTCATCCATATCCTACTTCCTCCCCCTAGCCCCTCCTTGTTAAGGTATATCGATCATGCACTGTGGAGTTAGCCCACAGTTATGGGTAGGAGAAATGTCTCTGTGTATCATGACCCAACATCCGGCTCTGACATTCTTTCTGCCCCCTCTTTCTCAAAGTTTCCCAGAGCCATGTTGGGTTCATTTTTGGTCTCCTTCAGTGAAGAGGTGTTGGGAACCTCTGTGTCTCTGGATATCTGATTTGGTTGGAGTTGATTTTTCTCTGTGTTGATCTCCTTCACCCTTATGCTGGTATCTGGTTTACTGAGAAAACAGCACCCTTGCTTGTTTTTCCAATTATCCTTAGTTTTAGCTGGGGCCCTTTTGAGGTATGATGGGGTACTTCTCTCTTTAGGATCAAAGTCTATCTGAAGAAAAAAAAAAAGGCAGATTCACCAATGAAGAATAAAGTTAGTACCAGACAAATAGGATAACTGTTACTTTTTTATAGAAAATTTAATAGGTGTAGGCCATCTTGTAGCCCACAATTGGTGGTAGCTTGATAATGGAGAGTGGGCTCATGTTTGGATATGGTTCTGACTTGTTTCCCAGTTCCATCTATGGGTCATGTTCCACTGAGCTAATCAGGTAGCCAAATCAAGAGCAGTTGGTTTCCCACTATGGCTGTGTGCCACTGTTGCCCTTATGTTAGCATCACAACAGGTTATTTGCTGCTAAGTAGGTTAGACCATGAGTTTCTTGGACAAATATTTGTCATTTTCCCCCAGTTGCCCATGTAGCACTGTCTACCACTAGACACGTTGACTCTCTAGGGACTGACTCTCTTCTGACTTTCAGCTATGTCACTCTATGTTATGGTGTCTTCAGCAGTAGGGTCTTACCACTAATGTTTGGTGGATCATCATGTACTCTGACAGAAATCTGTCTTTCTTTTATTAAACCTTGTAGGTCTCTTTGATCAAAAGCTCATTGTGGATAATAGCCACATGCTGGTACTGGGGGTTTCAGGTCAGTGCCCACTAAGAGAAGGAAGAAAAAGATAACTAATATAAAAGAATTAGAGAGGAAAGAGAGAGAGAAGTGATAGAAGATTAAGGTCAGTCTTCACCATACCTGCTCTAGTGCCTGTGGTGCAGGTGTTCCCTGTAAGAGCCTGGTGAAGTTTCAACTATTTGGCCTGCCTTTTAGGATATAGAATTTTATGGTACCATTGCCGTTTGGGTCTATATTTGTGTCCTTCATCCCCTCCCTCTCCCTCCCCTCTCTCCCCACCCTCCCTATTATCTAGTCCTCAAGATGCTTGCTGGGTATGTCAACATCTTGGGTAGATTCAGGTTAGGTGCAATAGATGAGTGAGACTATGCAGTGATTATCTTTCTGTGATTGGGTAAGTTCACTGAGAATGATCTGTTCCAGGTTCAACCATTTTTCTTCAGATTTCACTGTTATTTTTTCTTACTGCTGTGTAGAATTCCATTTTGTAGATTTACCACACTTTAAAATATATTTTAAAACAGATAGAAAAAATATCAGAACATCAAAAATAGCAGAATAATGCTCTCTGATGACTGTCAAATATTTAGATTTATGGACTTAGAAACAGACAAACATATCTTCTCCATGATTATTAAAATTTCAAGAAGGCTTATGTAAAGTTAATGATGGCCTATCACTCCCTTCTGCATTTCAGGCATATTGCCACCTGATAAGGGGGCACATCCATGTTCCGCATGCCCGGCTTGTTTGTGTCCCATTAAAGGTCCTTCACTTGTACAGGAAACATTGATTCTGCAATAATATATCTCAGTGGTGTGATAAAATGCTTTGACAACACTATAGGAATATCTCATAATTTCATAGGCTATGATGCAGTTGGAATATAATTTAAAAGATTCCTTTCTTGCACATAAAGAATGACATACATACTACTTATAGTATGGCCAACTCCCACTGAATCAACACATGTATTTCCATGCTCTGCACATGAGGATGTTTTTCCTTACATTTTTTTCCATGTTAATTTTTGACAACTTCTGGTGTTTTCAATGAGTGTCCCTGATATGGTCTTATAAAACTGAGGATTACTAAAAGAAAACATTGCCAACTTTAAAATACCCCCATAAAATAACAGGATATCCCAAATATAAAGCTATGCATAAATATAATATATAAATATTTTTCATTACATCTTATAGAAAATAAAATATGCATTGAAATAATGTATGGATTTTTTTCATATCACATTATCTAGAATACTTTATCCATTTTATTTATTATTATTTTTGGTATATGTGTGTGTGTGATGTGTGTGTATGTATGTTCACATCCACATGTGTGAATGGAGACATGCACATGCCACAGCACATGTATGTAGGTCTGAGGAAAACTTTGTAAGGTTAATCCTTACTTTCCACTCCACTGGAGACAGGGTTTCTCATTCTTGTTAACAGCAGAGCTCACAGGGCTAGCAGGTCCATGTTCTCACAGGAAATTCTTCTCTTTCCACCTCCCATCCTGTTTTCAGCATTCTGGAATTACAGAAGTCCACCATGGCTTGTTTCTGGCTACAAGTGGGTGTAGGGGACTTGAAATTAAGTGCTTGAGCTTGCATGGAATGCACTTTATCCACTGAGCCATCAACCTATTCCACTTTACATACTTTTAAAGAATGATTTTCTCTATTGGGATGGTAATATACATTATTTAAAAGTGCTTACTATAGCACATATTCTTTGCTCTGCATGCAGAAATTGTCACTAGTTAATCAGCAATTGGATCTAGAAATTTGCCTTTCAATAAGTACCTAATGTGTCCTTTGGGTCACTTAGGTACAGAATCATAACATCTGTAAATAAGACTAGCTGGACTGGAGAGATTGCTCAGTGGTTAACACACTTGCCTATACAGTCAAATGACCTAGCTTCAATTCCCCTTACCCACATAAACCCAGAGGCATAAAGTGGTGCATGCATCTGGAGTTCATTTCCAGTAGCTGGAGGTCCTTGTGTGCCCAATCTCTCTCTCTCTCTCCCCGCTTCCTCCCTCCATCCATGCAAATAAATAAATATTTTTGAAATAAGGCCAATTTGTCTTCTTCCTTTCCAACTTGAATATCTTTCATTTGTTTCTCTGGTGTAATTGCTTGAGCTAATTCCAAGTACTATGTTAAAAATCAGTGGGGAGAGTAAATAACCTTCCTTTGTTCCAGACCTTAATGGGAATGCTTCAAGTTTTTCCCATTTAGTATGATATGGGCTTTTGGTCTTTTATATACAGCTCTTATGATGACATATGATTGCTCCATCTCTAGTCTCTCCAGTGTTTTTTTTTTTTTATTTTTATCATGAGGGGATGTGGTGTTTTGTTGAAGACTTCTTGCATCTATTAAATTCATCATGTGATTTCTGTATTTAAGTCTCTTTATGTGAGGAATTGCATTTATTAATTTCTTTATTGTGAACCATATTTGGAGAAATGCCACTTAAGAGATTCAACCTATATTTGGAAAGTATTCTGCTAAATATGGCATCCTAAAAATGAACAGAAAACTTGAATCTTCATTAATATTTGAAAACAGTGACTCAGTATCCTGAACTGGGCCAGATTCTCCATCTAGGGCACCAAATTCATTTATTGAAACTGCATATTGCTAAGAACATAAATGCAAATAAATATATTTAAGTTTAAATAGTGCCTACAGAAAAGTAAAGATTTTTCTAGAGTTAATTTTTAAATGAAATAAGACCATAAATTACACATTCCAGGTTAAAAATTTGAGCTTGGTTAGCTACTTGGCTTATGAAACATATAAATGACAGAAATGATGAATTTTCTTGCTAGTGAAATATTTCCCTAGAAAACTGGAATCTCATATAATTTGTTTTATTTCTTTTCTTCATATAACTTTTAAGTACTCAAAGAACTTACAAAAATTTTTCATAAGTGATAGCTCAGAAAACATATTTGATTAACTTCATAACTGGATCATTTACAACTAACATAAGCCTTTTTCCAAAGTCTCATAGGTTGTCCCAAATACATCAGTATGGCTACTTTCTTATTAAAGAGTTAGCTTATAGCCCTAAATTATGCCTAAATTGTGCCTGTAACCTTGACACACAGAGACTGAGGCTTCATGGCCAAACCTTGTTGCAATGCTAAAGAGAGGAGGAGAGAGGGGGAGAGGGAGGGAGAAATAGGAAGAAAGAAGAGTAGGAAGAAGAGGAGGAAGAGAAGAAGGGAAAGAAATTGTTATTGGTACAGACACATTATTAACTCCATGTCATCATACAACAATGAACCTAATAATGATACCAAACTGACTGTATTTGCTGAATACAAAACTAATTAATAAAAAAATACTAAAGAAAAAACAACTTTTGTCTGCTTCTAAAACTTAGATACAGGTATCATCTAGGGCCATTCCTAAAAGTCACACAATTTTCAGGTTGACCGTTAGTCCCTGTACTCTATGAATGTGCTACAAATTTAACAAATGTACAATATTGTTTCATCTTCTGAACCTCAGCAAGGATAATCCACATCATAATCCATTCCAGGTAAAATGTCTGACTTAATATAGAGTTACTACAAAATCAATATTTCATAGTCTACAGGAAAAAGTACAAGTCATATTTACTGGAAAATAAAAGCTTTTTCTTCCTAAATATGCAAAGTCTCTTTAAGACATTCCCTTTTTCTCAGTTTTATTTTCTGCCTTGGCACTCTCCAAAACAAACATACACTATTATAAGTAAATAAAAATGTTTGGAGAAATCCTCAGCTATGTATGTCAAGGTAAGTAATTTACATAATACTATGTGAATATATTAATCACATTTGAACATTCAAAGATACTTTAATGTTAATGATATATCAAAATTGTAGGTGGTGCTGGTATTTTTCCAAATCAGTGTTAGCCACCTCAAACCAGACCCACAAAGATACAGTGGGACCATCTTCCTTACTATGATAAAGCTAAAAATTCAGTCACCCTCCAAGATTAATGTGTTTTTTATTTTTTTGCTTTTTTATAAAATGTTAAGACTAATTTATTGAAATTGAAGACTTCATGAATATAAGCCCATATTCATTTTTTAGAAACTAGATACTGATGCTATTCTCTACATATTTGGAAATGGAAATATATATAATAGTTAATAAATTTTAGTATGCACTTATGCGCCTTTTCCAATAATATCTGGGACTCATTATTTTTTTTGGATGTCGTTTTATAATTTAAGTCACGTTTTTAGAGACATGAAAGGAGAAGTGGGCTATTAGGGAACAGGAAGCAAACCACAAGGATGTGGGTAAGAAGGAAGTACAATATTGGTGTGATCAAAGTAAATACCCACATATTAAAGTATCAAATTAAACTCAGTATTTTGTATTATTAATTTTGTAATGTTGCACTTTTTGTGTTATTAATTTTTTTATTATTAATGACTACTTAGCTAAATAAAATAATGAATATCCCACTGGGAAATCCTATCTTACATGAGGTGAATGTTCTCAGACCTAATTGCTATATTGGATATAATCAAACTAATATGGGTAATCTTTTTAACCACACCAAAATCATTGTGCAACATAGAGATTATTATATCTCAGTAAGGATAATAATCCTCAACAATGGGTAAGACAGATGTTTTATCAGTTGGCAACAGATGGAAGCTGTGAATAGCACTTTAAAGCCATTAGTATCTCAATTATGAATCCTCTGATACTAAAATTATATATATACTGCAAGATGTTCATATATGGAAAGGCCTCTGAGAGTGCCACCCAACCCCTCACCCTCCAGCAAAAATCTCACTTTCCATCTTAGGTTCAAACCACCTTGTGTCAAAAGTGTCTAAAATACCACAGCCTGAAGAATGACCTGCATCACTGAGCTTCTCTCACACTTTATCTTCTCTCTTCTCCCAAAATACATTGCTCATTATGAAACTCAAAAATACATATACATGCATATTTAACTTCTGGGTCATTGCAGTCATTTCAGATGAGGCATGCAAAAGACTGTTTTCAAGAGCAATTTTGGAAATAAAAGTACAGAAACAGTGGACATGCAAGACTGGCTTATTATTAGAACCTACCTGACATTCTGGATATAGTTCTTTATGGGTGTCCAAATATACTTACATTTTGATTTTAAAAATGTCTAAATAGTATTGTAAATTTTCTTTGTTTGATATATACAGTTATTAAGACTAACATTATCATCACAATTCATAGAACCTAAACTCTTCCATTCACATTTTATCTTCCACTGCACTCCACAGCTCTCTCAAACCTGTAATTTTTACATAATTTTCATAATTAAGAAGTCAAATTCAAATATCCAAAGTTCAAGTATAATACTCCAGATGGCACTATGTTGAGATACCAACCTATTAAAGGGAAAGATAACTGCATCTTATTAGAATATCTTAGGTGCTTATGATGAATCATAACTATAATAGCTAATAATTTGACATTACTAATATTTACAGAAAATGCTCATATATTTTCAAGGGAAAACAATTACACATTTATGTCATAGGAGGAAGAGGAGGACATTTGCTGTTTTCTTGCTGTTTTGCTTCAGATTCATTCTCTGTGAGTAGAAACAAATTAAAAGGTTTATGTATATGATTTTCCTTGCTGTTTATACACTTCATGTTCTGGGGAGTAGAAAGCAAGGTAGGGAGATACAGTTAGATAAAAACAAGGTACATACCTTTACCTTTCTTTGCTCTTACATAGCAACTGAAAAATATAAAAATGTTATATTAGATACTTATATTCCTACTTCTTTATTGATAATTAGCATTTTGGTAGTTATTTCTGGAAAGTATACCACAATTAAAACAATTTCTATACTGGAATATTAAATATCACCATGTATGTTCATTCATACTTACTTTTAGGTGAAGTATGTTTATTCTCAATTATGTTATGGAAAAATAGGAAGATTTGTTACATTTATTCCTAGATAATTATAAGACTGTGGCAGTGTGCCTTATGCTTACTTGGTGACACTGTTTACACTTCTACATGCTATGAGTCTTACATTCTCAAACTTTAAACCAAACCAGAATAAGACCTAAGATGAAACTGGTCCCAATAGAGTTATTTTACAACATACATGTGTATAAAATAATTATTTTCTGTGTAATTTAAAATACAGGTATTTTTAATTTTATTCCAAAGTAAGCATAAAATATTTTATTTTTTTCATAAGAAAAATTCATGAATTCATCATAAAACTTTGGGATAAACTATAACATCAAACTGTGGGAATGAACTGTAAGAACGAAATATGAGAATGCACTATGGGAAAGAACTATCAGAATAATTCTTATGGATCTTAAAATTAATGTTTATGAGATTATTGCTATGTGATTCCAAATTCCTTACTTGTAACTTGCTCTAAAGTTAATCTTACAACTGTGTCATTCACCTGCTTAAAACGATGTGACAAGGTTTCCTCTGACTTGTTTCACCTTTGATCTGAACAGCACAGATGACCAGTATTGAAAAGCAGTGTTTAAATATGCTGACTTATCTTAAGCTATGTTCGTTGCCCAATTTCCTCGGTGGCTTGGTTGGACTTTCGATTCTGAGCAAGCACACATGTGTCAGAAGTGCTAGCCATAGTGTCAAAGACAACACAGGCAGTGGTTAAGTGTCCACGGAACTGTCAGTCAGCCAGTGGACTTAAAGGGTTTACATTGGTCATCAGAGTGTATATGTGTTCTGGTCCATCAGAGTCCAGTAGGTCATATTGCAATATTTCTACCTTTAAAAAGTATTCAGATCCTAAGGAAAGAATCAGCCCATTGTACCTCACCAGGGCCCCAGCTGAAACCATAGAATAATTAGGGAAATGAGCAAGATTGCTGCTATCTTGGTGAACGTGGTACCAGCACAAGAGTGAAGGAGATAGACACAGAGAACACTCAACTCCTACCAAACCATATATCCAGAGAGGCAGAGGCTCCTAAAACCTCATTACTGAAGTAGACCTAAAAGAAACCGTGGCTCAGGGAAATTTGTGGAAGAGGGGGCAGAAAGATTGTTAGAACCACATGTTGGGACATTATTCACAGGGACATTGCCTCTTACCAGTAACTGATGGCTACCCCCACAATGCAGGACCCACATTCCCCATTGGGGAGGGTCCCTATGGAGGGAGTTAGGACAGGGAGGAGGCTAAGGGTGGTACCAACATGGCTGTATACACACTGTACACATAACTAATAAAAAAAGTGTTCAAGGATTATTCAAAGTTGAAAAATATACTATTTGTTCATGCCTTACTGGTTTTTGCTTGATCAATAAAAATGCCAGTAAGTACCTGTATTCAGAGGAAGTTGCATCCACAGTAAGATGAGAGCAGCAACAATAGCAGATGCAGTGGGTTTACTAATGGCTTTAAATAAATTTTAAGCTTTAGTTTCTTTTCTCCTCAGGCTGCTGCTAGAGACCATGAGTCCACCCCAGTTATCCCAAGAGTTAGTTCTCCATTTCTCAGGCTGTACTCTTAGAATCAGTTGGTCTATTCTTGGCCTACTCTGAAATTTCAGGGTTATGCCCCCAAAATAAGGTATAAAACTAAAAAAAAAATTATTGTCAAAATTTTAGTATTTCTGTTTATATTAGCTGGCCTAATGTGCAGTACAATGATGCCTTTAAAGCCTATAAAATGAATAAGTTTACATAGGTAGGTATAGAAGAAACTCAAAAGCTGTTCCCACAACCTATACTGTTATTTCAGAGCTCACAGCTCTAATAAATGCTCCTACTTCTACATAATGCATAGAATTACACTGACCATATTACACAGTACTAGACAGCAGAATGTGAATATGCAAGCTGTGTTTGCATGACCTTGACCTATGGGTGGCTTGATGAACTTCCAGAATGCTCGCAGTACCACATCAAGGCTAACAGAGCTCAAACTGAAAGGAGACTGTATCTCTGAATCACTTTGTAGACTTTCATAGAGTGAGAAATCATGTGTTCATGGCTTTAAATCCCAGAATTCAGGGAGGGGATACAAAGTGAGTTCTAGGCCCATTTGTAGTGACATATGTTTATGTGTGTGTGTGTGTGTGTGTGTGTGTGTGTGTGTAACATAATATATGTTTTCACTGCAATTAGCATAACATCAAATGATGCTATGGTCACTAGCACAGACTTTTGCTATTAGTTGCCTAGTTTTTTGACTGAGAAATATCTTTCTCACTCACCATATCCTGTGTAATATTAGAAAGGAAATATTATGGTTAACAGTACAACTTGGTGCTCCAATAACACTCAAAATTAATTTCCTGTGCTTTATAGAGTTGCAATGTTGGACAAGTAATTTAGTTAATGTCACAGTTTTCTGAACGTTTTAAAAAATATTTTCTTTATTTATTTGGGAAAGAGAAAGAGGGAGAGAGAGAGAGAGAGAGAGAGAGAGAGAGAATGAGTGTGTCAGGGCCTCTAACCACTGTAAGTGAACTCCAGACACATATGCTACCTTATATATTTGACTTATGTTGGTACTGGGAAATTGAACCTGAGTCCTTAGGCTTTGCAGGCAAGTGCCTTAACAATATTTTATTTACTGAACTTTTGAAGAAAGTAAAATTAGTACCACAAATACTTTCCTGTGAGAGCCAAATATTCAATAGGACTAGAGTGCTAAATCTTTGCTAAGTCCGTAGTAAACAACTTATATATGTGAACTGCCATATTTTTCCTATATTTGGCATCACACAAAATTCAAACCCATGCATCCAGTTACCTAAATGTCATCCCCACTTAGATATTCTATGAGCAACTTAAACTCAAATACTGGAATTTATGTTAGGAGGGTTTCCATCAGAATTGGGCATGTGAGATCCTGGGATCTCAGTGACCTATTACTATAGAATTCTACCTACAACTAAACTGAGCAGTGCCACAGTGCCCCAGGCTTCTAGTGTTCCATATCTATTAACCTGAGCCAGTCAGTGATAACTCTATTCTCCAGCAGGCATATTGTTTATGAATTGTTGCTATCTTGCTCCAATTACATTGGCTAATGAGTTAGTAATGTTGGATGTGGTAGAAAGACCCAATAACAATATGGCTCTCACACAGCAATACTTTTAAATTTTTTCAGATTTCAATGGTTATTGTTGAAGGTTATAAGATGATAAGACCTGCCATGAAGAAAATGCTAACAAAACCCAAGTAGAAAATGCAAAACTATAACTTCTCATTACACACAACATCACACACTGCTTGTGGACCCAATATGTAATATTAAAAGCTACCTCTAGGTATGGAGATTATGAATGTAGCATTTGGAGAAGCATGATGAGCTCTGTAAGTCCTTGTGAAATTTGATGTTTTATAGTCTTGGGAGCCAGATAATTAGTTAATAAGATACCTAAAACTCACAGTAACTTAACCATCAATTTAAAGTTTGGCATTTTAAAATTTACTACATAATCCAAATCAAGACATGTACTCAAAAAACAAGGAAAATTGGATGTCATGTTGGGCATAAAATTGTTAAGTGCAAAGCACCAAGGGTATGCATGCCTGCACTTGTGTTTTGTGACTTCACATTAATCATCAATATTAACCTGCTTACCTGAACTATTACTTGATTGCAGACCACTATGACCTTCTATGCTAGTGTATATATGGTAAGGTGTTATTAGTCTAACAAGTAAACAATAGCTACTTTCTAAACAATTATTACCAGGTAAAATAACACCAAATTAATAATAATAGTAAAAAAGAATAGAGCATTTCCTATGTTAATTTCAAGCAAATAGGTAGATAGAGAAAGTTTATAAATACTGCTTTATGAAAGAGGATTAAATGAATCATAAAGGTAATAAATTATATACAAAGTTTAGAAGAAAACACATATAGTTAAAATGTTAACCAGAGGTCAAATCTTAATTGGGTTTATAAGATAGTTATTATTTTTATAGACTAAGGAAAAAGGGAGAACTTTTGAAGCAAATAATAGGGTGCAGTTCAATTTTCTGTAACAGATATGTGATATTATTTACACAGAGGACAAGTAACTTAAAAGATTGAAATTTCAAATTAGGACCAGTATATGAAGCATCTTGAATAAAGCAGCTTGTACTATAGCCAATGAAGAAATTTCTGTTGATAAAAATTATGTTAGAAAGGAAAATTATTTCAAAAGCATCATGCTCAGAAATGTTTGTAAGCCTCCTGTGACCCACTAATGTAGCACATAGCAAGGGTTTTCAGATATGGCAAGGTGATATCCATAAATAAGAGCAGTGAGCCATATGCAACTTCACCAAGAAAAAAGTGGATATAAATGATTAAGATATCTCACCCATTTTCTCTAACATAACCTGAAAATAGAAACATTCCAAAGGATTAACAAGAAAACAAACATGAATTACAAAGTATGAAACAATGTACAAGAATTTCGTCACTTAACCAGAATTAAAAGAAGCAAACAATGGCATACAATGAAAAATAAAGTAATTCAAAGGAAAAAAAATAAAACAGTGTTTAACAAGTGATTTGACAATTAGGCAAATTCAGGCTCATATTACTTCATTTTTGGTTTTGAGACAGTGTCTTAAGTAGCCCGGATTGACCTTGAATTCGCTATGTAAACAAGGATGACCTTGAGCTTCTTATCCTCTAGTCTTCACCCTCAGGTTTCTGGGAGACGGGGGCTCTGGTTTCTCTCCTCTTTAGGTTTGCCTCCTTCTTCCTTATTAGAAGCAGTCAATGGGAATGTTCTGGAAGGGAACAGGTATTACCTTGATGGAGGACTAAGAAAGATAAGGGACTACAGGATATAGTGGAGCCCAAATACTCATTTTGAACATTTTTTTCATATTTTCTTCCTTAGTACATATCATTTGTTCTGATTGTTTCTCAAAGTAACCCAAAAGCAAGCAACCTTGAAACAGTCACGTTGTCTTTCTTATCAGACTTCCAGGTCAGACCAGCCCTTTGTGCTCTAGCCTAGTTCAGCTCCATGTCCCATCTGGTCATTATGAAAAGAGGTAGAGAGAAGGTGAGGTCATGACCATTCCAGAACGAGTTTCATCACCAGCAAGCAGGCCACATACTACATAGAGATAATCAAATACTTGCCTTTCACACCTGCTTCCCAAAAGAAATAGCTTTCTATCAAATGGATAGCACAGAAGCACTAGGTTTGGTTAGGTCAATATCTAAGAAGGAAGTAGTGAACCAAGCAAGATTTAAAAAAAAAAAAAAAGGCTTCTGGAAGAGGGAGAGGTGAAATGGGCCCTAGTGGAGGAAAATTAGAGAATAAGGCTGAAAATCTTCAATGGGCATTGGAACTGTTTTTTTCTTAAATATAGTGGTTGCATTTAACATTGAAAGATAATACCCAGAACGTAGAAAATGTTAGTTGAGAAATTACATGTAGTGTAAACATTTCACAACTCATGTGACATAGTGTGACAACTTCACCAACCCAATGAGACTCATGGATATGTGATGTGCTGTGAACATTCTGCCCATCCAGTGAAACTTGTGGATATGTAACATAGTGTGAGCACTTATGACTTATGACTTATGACTCATGAAAGAAAAATCTACCCAGAAAAATCTCTCCCTCATAATACCAACCACAATGAGTTATTCTTTACACTGGTAGTCAAAATCTTAATACTCTATTTAATCCTTATTTATTTTTAATCTTACTGGATGTTTAAGAGGTTTTATACACACCACTCTATTATATATTTTATTATATATATAATATATAATATATAATAGAGTATATATATAATATATATATGTATATGTATGTATATATATATATTCTTTACTATATATTTCAAAGAAGGGAATGAAGTGCTTTTAGCTCCTAGAAGACAGGAATTAAATCTTGTGATGTATGAGCAAAGTGTTTTTAGTAACTACTGTCAAAGCACCGACATTAGGTCCCAAGCCTCAGCTATATCTGTTTTTCTCAGACTATGGGAGACTGAACTTGCCTCAAACACCTCCATTCCATTTGCCTCTAAATTGCCAAATCAAACAAGTTGTAATTGGGATAATTTAGTGCCTCATAGTGAAGTTGTTCATTTGGGAATAGTAAAAACCAGTTTCAACTTCATTATTCAGTATAGCTAGTGAATAAATCATTAGGAGAAGCTTCTATTACTATAGGCTTTTAAGCTTTTTATATGTTCTGCTTTAATGGTTCTATGTAATGTATGTTATTTAAAATGTGACTACTTTGTATGTGTGAACATTATTTTATTTTTTTGCTATGCCTATCCAATTAAATGATTACCTGTCAATAGAGTTGATTGATTTTCTCAAAGTGAAGAACAAACATGTATCATATACTTAACATTCAATGAGAGTCTCCATTCATTCTGGCTCTATGAATTTAGAATGTCTCCTACAGAACCATCTTGAGTGAATCACTTAGATGTGTCTCATTCAGGGATAGGGACTGTCTCACAGCTCAAAAAAAATCTTTATTGCTGACTGGGTTTTGAGTACAGCTGTATGGAATGTGAGAGAAAACAAGTCAAGAGACTGTCAACCTGAAAGATAAAACAAAATGTGTGAAAATTATGAGTCAAGTAAATATTCTTGTGGATTAAGGCAGCTGGATCTGTATAAAACACCTAAAAGACTGTGGCTGAAGATCAAATTTCATAGTAGTTAGAAGTTTTGAGCTATCAGATGTTGACCTGCAAAACCTTCAGTGAAGAAAAGTTTTAATTTGCAGTGGGTTTATAATGTGATGAGATACAGTATTCATGTATCTGGAGGAGAAATACACACTCCCTTTGGTTTCCTTTTAAATGTTATCTATGACTATCATGGCTTTATCTAAAAGTAGAATAATTTTGCAACTATTTATAAATGAATGCTTTTTAGATCCCCAGATATTTACAAGGCTTAATGTTTCCCTATCAAGTATAACCTCTTGAAGAGACATCATGATAATGTTGTGTAGTCTCATTCCCCAAATCACATAAAATTAAATTTAAAAAAAAACAAGATCTTAGTACCAATTTTAAAGATCCTCTATGTTATTCTTTCCTTTCCTCTTCAACTGAATCATTGAATCATCTATTTCATTGTCCACAAACAGGTTTTCCATAATTCAAATTATAATCATTAATCATTCTCTAAAAGTATAATGGAGGATATATAATAAAATAACATTCATTTTTTGTTATATTATATATATATAATATTATATTATATATAATATATGTTATATATTATATGTATATATATATAATATATTATATATTATATATTATATATTATATATTATATATTATATATTATATATTATATATTATATATTATATATTATATATTATATATTATATAACATATATTATATAACATATATTATATATTATATATTATATAACATATATTATATAACATATATTATATATTATATATAACATATATTATATATAATATATTATATTATGTATAATATATAGTATATATTATGTATATATTATATTATGTATATTATATATATAATATAACAAAAAATGAATGTTATTTTATTATATATCCTCCATTATACTTTTAGAGAATGATTAATGTATATATATATATATACACATATATATATTATATATATATTATATATATATGTGTGTGTGTATATATATATATAGTGTGTATATATATACACACACATACATATGTATATATAGGAACCTCTACATGTCACTTACAACTACTTGATGCCTTTTCACCCACATATCCCAAAAAAGGCAGAAAGGCAGAGGGAATTTTGATTTTGTCTTGTAAAATAACTATCTTATTATATTTGGACTTGATTGATATCCTGTTGTGGGATGAATGAGGGATATGCACTGTGGGAACAAGGAGTTTTTCTATTGTTCTGCTCTGCTCAGGCTACGGGGTTTCTTTATTTCAAAGAAGAAAGATATTGCTTGTGCCTTGTTACTGACTTGGAGCCAAGAGTGGCTTTAATGCAATAATAAGACCAGGCTCTCCAGCTTTAGCCTGTTTCTCCTTATTTAAATTCTATCCTTAGGCTCTAGATGTGTGAGCAGTCCTTCAGATCCTTCAGATCTATAGTGTGCTATTGTGAACTTTCTTAGCAGTATTTATCTTATTCTCTGAATGGGTCTCTGAAGGTTACCTTGGAAGAGTAAAAGTCACTAAGGAGACAGCAAGCATGTGTCCATCTGAAGAAGTAACTGATACCATAAAATAACACATTCTGAAATAGTTTTGCTTTTCAAAAGGCCCCCTTTCTACTATGAGAAACTTATGAAGTTTTCCTTTGAAAACTATAAGAAAAGCTTCTTTATATTTTTCTTTCTCTTCCAGGCTTGACCCATACCCCAGGCACCAATATGAGTCCATTTTCCTTTAGGTTTTTAACTTTCTATGAGTGAAAGTGATAAAAAAAAATTTCCTGTTTGATTTGTCAAAGAAATCTTAGGACAAGAGATGCCTTAAAATTATTTTTCATGTCAGTTTGGCTCAGTGGAAAAAGGATAGAATTAGAACCAGGTAGAATTTTATTCTAATTAAATTACTGACTACTCAAACCCATGGGCTAATTGTTCCCAGTTTGACAGTCTCATTTTCCTTAACTCTAAAAACAAAGCATCTATAGATAACTGTTATATGGTCTGGATCTGAATTCTCTCCTACAAGCTTGGTCACCAGCTAGTGGTGACATTTTGAAAAGCTCTTAGCACTTTAGGAGATGACCGTACCTGAAGGAAGTGGGTCTCTTGGGATGTGTTCTTGGACGTATTTTTCTGTGATTCTTGACCTACCATGATGTGAATTGAGCTGCTCCATTGTGCCTTCCATGCCACAATGAACCAATCCCTGTGAAACCAGGAACCAAAATAAATCTCTTCTTTCCTCCTTTCAACTGTTTCCATCAGTGATTTGGTCACAGAAATTAAAAGCCATCCAATACTGCTATAATGTACACCTCCTATGACAATCAATTAATATGGTGCAAAGCATTTTTCTCTGAAACCATCCTGAGCTCCTGCGTAATCAACTATCTTCAATTTCTGAGTGTTCCTATGAAAACCCTTTGCCTACTGAGTCATGAAAATGTGCTTGGTTTTTGGGAAAAGTGCCAATCTTTTCACTTCACACACCAGAAGAGATGGAACTGTAGCCATCTGTGTAGTCACCATCTGTGTAAGTTAATTACACTCATGCAAATGTGCCCAATGCTCTGGACTAAGTTCCTAGTTTGAGTTCCAAGGTACCAGGAAGACAGGTGAACTATTTCCCCAGATGTTTATATTTCAAATGTATGAACTCCAAGTATGAAGCCATTTATAGGTTACAAAGGTTAGAGCATCCACAATTTATATGAGTCTTAGAAAGACATGGGTAATGAGACCCTAAGATTCTTTCTCATTCCATATCAAGATGTCGAAAGGGCAGGCTATTTTTTTCTCTTATTTATAAGCAGAGAAAAACCCAGTGTTCTGAGCGTTAAATATAATAGACATTTGTATGGAGAGAACATTTGTCATCTTTTATTGCATGAGCTCATAGGATAAGATTCAGAGTGCGAAGGAACATCATGAACAATATTTTGCTTTTTAAGTGGCTAATAATGTCAGAGTTAGAATGCATATGTGAATATTTTATAAAAATTAACATGGAATGTCAACACTGGAGACTCAAGAAATGGTTCAGTAGATAACGTATCTGATGCATGAGTATGCAAGCTCAGATCCCCAGCACCCATGCTAAAAGCCACATGCTGTAGGGCGTGTCTACAATCCCCCCAGACCCGACACACTACACATGTGGCTGGAAAGGAAACAGAGACAGGAAGATTTCCCATATGGTTACACACCAACTTATCTGCAAATTGCAATGTGACCAAATGTTTTAATCTGACCTCCACATGTATACCAGGTCTTGCATTTGCTTATGCACACACAAAAGTACACACCAAAGAAATAAAAAAGATAAAACTCAAAAGAATTAATATTAATGAACATTTGGCTCTATATAGATAGATATATAGATAAAGTTGTTTTGGGAGTTAATACCTAGGTTAAGAGTAGTTTCAATTAAGTCTGCAAAATAAATCATGTATTCATAGAAGGAAACACCTATGTATATCAGCTTTTTATCACTGACAAAAGGCTTGAAATAATCAACTTATAATGAGGGAAGAGTTACATGGGCTCAGTTTCAAAGGTTTCAGTTCACGATAGCTTGGCCCCATCATTTTGAACCTGTGGCAAGGGACAATATCAAAGCAGGACCATATGAAATAGCAAAGCTGTTCATCTCATGAAAACAAAGAAAGGTGTGGTGAAAAGTGGGATCCCAATACATCTTTTAAAAACATACTACCCCATATGTACTCCCTCCAACAAGACCCCATCACAGTCAATAGTATACCATGAACTAGGGTAGTCTCAAAACATGAGCTTTTGGGAGAAATTTCAGATCAAAACTAAGACACCTTGCTTTATAATCTTCTTAGAACATGCACAGTATTGAGCAGTGATTAGAGACCACAGTTTTCACATACAAGCATACCCAGTTGTGCAAATACACTCACACACACTAGTTCAATGAGTTTTACCCTGCTGGAGACCATTTGATGATATGCAAAGGAAGTTAATCAATATTAATTGATTTGAATGAGTAGGAATGACTTTCAAATGGATGTATGATTGGTTCTTAGGACTAAAATATAGTTTTTAACCTGTCAGTATTGATACAAAGATGCTGTCTTCCATTATTATGCCATTCTTTTATGTATCAAGAGATAATTAATTCAGGGAAGGAATATCATTTCCTAAGGTCAAAAGCTCTTAAATTTAAAAACATAAGTAGTTACAAAAGTAGCAACATTATGTATGATAATATTCCCAGAAGACTATATAATGCAAATTTTGGGGTGTTGACATGACCTTTAGTTATACCTACAACTTCCAGGAAACTAACTTGGAAACTCACAAGCAGCATGTTTAGTCTTTTGATGACCTTGAGCTAGTTACTCATTCACAAATGCTCTGTTTGAATTCAATAGTGACATCCATATTTGAACTTGGAGTAGGAGAACAGATATTATGTGCATATAAAATGATTAATTTGAGAAATTAATTAACTGATAAACTGTATCATTATTCTTTTAGATGTTTTTCCATCTCTAGTTTTAAAACTAAGCCTTTGTTTTATAATTTTTACTGGTATTTCTGAAATTAACCTTTTAAGATAGTTCTTTTCTTGATGGTATTTATTTTCCTTGGCTTACAGGAAAGTGTTTATCCATTCAAACATGTATTGACCATATTCTGTGTGCATAATACCCAAGACATTAGTGAAGAAAAGCAAGCTTTAAAATCTATTAAAAATTGTATTGAGAAATTCAGTCAGCATCAAAAGGATATACTGCTTAGCACAATGGAACATGACTATGAATCCCCACAGTCAGGCAAGGCTTCACAAAAACAGAGGATATATTCCCAACGTATAGTAGTTAATCCTGAAAGAAGGCAAGAAAGAGTTAGAAAGGGCTGGCAGAGAGAGGGAATGAAAAATTTCATCTGAAACACAGATGTTGTCCCTAAATAAAATGTTTAACTTCAAGACAAAACAGGTAATAGATTATAAAAATTACATAAAGAACAAATTATAGAGCCCCATTAAAGGGAGTCAGAAAAAACATTCAATAATTTCAGCAATTGGAGTCTGTTGTTCAGTGTTGAAACTTCTAGAGCAATTACTTTTCTCCAAAACAGGTGATTCTTTGTACTGTTAGCAGAGGTCCTTAATCTCTTTGGTGATAGTATAATGTGAAAGCTCTCCCCTTGCCTATGTGTTTCTAATTAGGCTCATATTCAATCTCCAGTTGTTGGGGAATTTGGGAGGTAGAGCCTTGCTGGAGGAGGTGTGTCACTTCAGACAGGTCTCGAGGTTTATTAGCCCAACTACTTCCACCCACATATATGACTAGGGGTGAGCTTGCTCACTCTCACTGTCACTTTATAGTTGCTATGGTAAGCCATGCGATTCTCAGCCCCTGCTCTGCCCTGCTTTTCCACCCTCAAACCTGTAGCCTGAAATAAACATTTTCCTTCTATAAGCTGCTTTTGGTTACATATTATGCCCCAGTAATGAAAAGGTAACTCCAACATCCTCCCATACCTACAAGAGAAAGAAGGATCAAAGAGTGTGATTAGAGAAAAGAGACTGAGTTGTCTTGGTAGCTATAGACTTTATATGATCTTGAATATTATATAAAATGTACTGTTTTTATCCAAAGAGTAATAGGAAGGTATTAAAAGATTTTTAGGATAGAAGTCAGAGCAACACAGTCAGGTGATTGAGCATTTGCAACACTGAAAACTAACTGGTTGGAACTATCACATCACCTAGGTAAAGGATATCTTAGGTAAGGGTAGTAGCAATTATGGTGGGGGATGGGAAACAAAACCCAGGCTCAAATGTTAGTTAAGTGGAAATTTTAGAAACTATTCAATAAGGAGTGACAGGGGAGGAAGAGGAGTGTGTCACTGCTCCTCTACTTCTGGCTTACGCCCTGGTGGTACTCTTTAGCCATGTAACAATGGAAGGGAGAGAACAGAAAGGAAAGCGTAATGAGTCCAGCGTTCATTTCCATAATGGGTGACAGTCATAGCTTATGGCTTGGCTCCCATCTCCAAAAGAATAGTTAGTGAGAGTGAGAAACACTAGAATTGAACCTTGAAATAACTTTGGAGAAGCAAGAAAAATGAACAGAAACGGAAAATTAATGCATGGGAAAAATGAAGGAAAAATAAGAATGAAGAGGAGAAGGTAGAGAGAGGAGAAATTTTAATAAGAAAACCAAGTAAAAGTGGTTTCACGAGAGGATGGTTATCAATTTTAAATGATTCTGGAACATTAAGTGAGATGTAAATGAAAATAGCCACTAGAACTAGTAGGAAAGAGGTCACTGGTGACCTTATTTCCTGCTTCCCCAGGGCAACAAAGATACAAGACAATGTTGGCTTAAAGACAAAGTGGAATATACTGAGATCATGTATTCTGAGAAATTGAAAATGATAATTATTAAAGTCTATTTGGCTCTTAAAGGAAGTAGATAGGATAGTAGGTATAGGGGTTTAATACAAGTGAAGGAAATTTTATTCACTTATTTTTAAAACTTAAATGATGATTTAATACATAAACATACTATAATTTGATAATACTTCCATCCTATTACCCTCTTCTCCCCCTCCCTCTTGCATCACATTGAACACCATCCTTTTTCTAAGTAGTCATTCTTCTGTTTTAACAACTCATTCTTTATGTTCTCTGTCCCTTATGTCTTAGTTTTGATGGGCTTAATATTTTGCATGTCTTGTGGGGTTAGTGACAACCGTTGTGAGAACATTAATGCACCAGTTAGTTCATGTCCAGATGGCAGGGCCCCTAAGTACTCATTTTTATCCTGTGGCTCCTACATTATTTGTGCCCTCTCTTTTACCATGTCTCCCAAGCCTTGAAAAGCATAGCAGAAATGTCTTATTTATTGCTGAATGCTCAGCAGACTCAGATTCAGCTTTATTCAGTTTTGAGTCTCCTCAGTGTGTACCACCAGCTCCCTAGTGAAGTTCTCTGGCTAGAAGTGAGAGCAGAATTCATATTCTTTCCACAAACTCCTCTGCAATATTCTTTTAGCCATTCCATCTCTATATTTTGACTATTAATGACAATAAACATGGTTATATGTTTTCATTAGCAAGGAAAGCACTTAACTTAGAAAGATTGAATATATATAATAGGAAAAGGAAAGTGACAATTCCTAAAAGTGAGGATGGGGAATGAAATGCAAAATGCAAGAACAGGACTGGGATTTTTTTTAATGCCTTCAGGAAGCAGAGCTGTGGCATTCAAGGATAGGTCATTGGTAAGTGGTCTGAGCATGTCTCATTTGGTGTGGAGGTCAGGACAGGTGAGATTAGGTAGGTAGTTTCCTTTCTGATAGTAATGGCAAAATGGGGACTCCCTGCATAACTACAGTGGAGAAAGTTTGTCACTTGGCTAGATGAGGTGAAGGGGCCATATAATATCTGCACTTGCCTGCTCTCTGCCATCAGTAAACCAAGAACACAGGGAAGAGACTGGAAAGGGAAAGGCCTGCTGAGTAGATTATAAACATATTTTTTCTATTAATTTTAGTGTTTACATATTTACTCTACCAACTCCACAACTTTCTGTACTTATCAAGTTTATAATTTGTTAAGCAACCAAAGGAAACAAATATTTCCAGGTTAAAAATTTGCTTAATGTACAAAATAAGCATATCAGAAGAGTACATTGATAATCTCACTTTAGATTTAAAAAAAAATATCATTAAGAAAGGGTCTCACTCTAACACAGGTTGGCCTTGGCTCAGCCTCCTAAATTCTGGAATTATAAGACTGTGCCACCACATATGGGCTAGACATTTTTTTTTCACTTACTGTAAAATCCTAGAAATCTAGGCATGTGGAGACAGAAGTAATCATACATGTGAGGTATTACTTTCTATAGAAGCAGTTTTCTTGTCTTTATTAAAAATGGGTAAAAATAGATATAGTGATTTTGAATACACTGTTTTCTAAACTTTAACTATAATTTTGGTGACAGAAATTGAATGTTTGTAACATCTCATTGCATGCTGAGGTGCTTGAAGGAATGTGAAACACATTAAAATTAATATAACAAAACACATGTAAATCTACATTCACAATTTCTCTTATAAAACAATGTATATTTTTACCTATTTCAGTTCAAAGGTAAAATGATATTTCATTACTTTGTGCCAAATAAATGTGAGGATGGAAAATTGCAGTATTTGCAGAAAAACAGCCAGGGTGATAGGCCATCTAAAATGCTAATTAGTTGGCAGACCTTCCTGTCTCTAATGGCATATCTTTCCCCACTTGGAATAACCAGAAAAAGACAGGAGCAAGCCAAATCTGTCAACTGCTAAGATTGTCATCATACTCTTGCTAAAAATTCCGTTATAAGTGTTATTATATTCCCTGGACAGTTTAGAAAGACATAGTCATGATATTTTCTATCTACTAGCTTTAAATTGTTTCATAGCTGACCAATAGAAGAAAGTAAAAAGATACATGAGTCAATCTACATACCATCTGGCTGTTGCATTCAGTCAAATAAGAAGCTGCTTCAAATGCAATGTAGTCTCCCATTCATCTCTGGAAGGAAGATGCCCAATTATGTGAGATAATTGCCTCAGCTAGTTCTGATACTCTTGATAACTTATGGCATTCAGCATTTCAATCTCTTGGAAATCATATAAACTAAAATAATATCACATAATTTTTATTAAAATTTTTAGATATAAACACATATAACATTGTTAGAAAGTTCAACTTTATCAAATGATAGCAAAGTGGGGCAGAGGAGATGGCTCTTAGGGGAAAGTGCTTGCCTCACAAGCATGAGGCCTTGAGCTCAAATCCCAATCACCCACATAAAATACTAAGTGTAGCCATACATGTCTGTAATTTAATTGCTGGAGAGGAGGAGACAGGAGGATCCCTGGGGCTTAGTGGCTAGCTAGTACAGCTCCATATTCAGTGCGAGATCTTGTGTCAAAAAATAAGAAGGAGAAATATTGAGTATGACATCTAATATTAGCCATATGCACACATTTGTATTGAAATCTGCAGTGCACCCATGTATACCAAAATACATAGATGTATACATACTACATTCACAGGCAAATAATACTAATAAAAAAGTGCATGAAAAGAGTGTTACTTTTTATAAAGCAATGATGGATTGTCTTTTCTGACTTTCATATTTGGTTTGGGTCTTCTAAGTCATAGAGAGGTGAAGAAAAGTATGAGAAGAATAAAATCAGAACTCTAACCAGCATACCAGTGTCCCTGGTACGCCATACCAGGGGCTTTGGGACTTGGAGAAATTAAGCAGGAAAAGAGTGGTCTAGCTGGGCTGTACATCCCATTATAGACAGAAGAGTCTGTGACACTATAGTCCCTGGGCCTCACTTTCCTCATGCAAGAAACAATAATCAGAGCTAAAGAACAAACTACACAAATTTAAAATGGAGATAATGGAATGAAAATAAGATTTAACAATACCAGCTTCATTCTCCTAGCCCCACAAATTATGGCTACTGTAGGAATTTAACTTTCCTGAGCTCCTCCAAGTGCCCATCCTGTCACTGCTCTTAGGGTCCAGTGTGTGACTCACCACTGAAACACAATAAGATAGAAAAACACCATAATGCTCTGCTACTTTTGCTTCTCAGCATTGTTGCTGTACGTCCAGAATTTATTAAAATTTTGTCACAAATTTTCTGCTGAGTTTTTTCCACTGATTTCACATAAAACTTATCTTTTTCTCAAGTTTTATTAACATTTTCCATAATTATAAAAAATATCCCATGGTAATACTTCCCCTCACCCCACTTTCCCTTTTGAAGTTCCATTCTCCATCATATCCCTTCCCCATCTCAATAAGTCTCTCTTTTATTTTGATGTCATGATCTTTCCCTTCTCTTATGATGGTCTTGTGTAGGTAGTGTCAGGCACTATGAGGTCATGGATATCCAGGCCATTTTATGTCTGGAGGGAGCACACTGTAAGAAGTACTACCCTTCCTTTGGCTCTTACATTCTTTACACCACCTCTTCTGCATTAGAACATGAGCCTTGGAAGGTGTGATCAAGATGTTACTCAGTACTCTAGTCACTTCTTTCCAGCACTATGATACCTTTGGAGTTGTCCCAAGGTCACTGCCATCTGAAAAGAGAAGATTCTCTACCCAAAGTGAGAGTGGTGTTAATTAATATAAGTGTATAAATATTAAGAGAAGTGCTTACTGGGAAGTTTGATAAGCATAGTATATACATTTTTCCAGACATCAGCAGATGTTACAACCCTAGGGTTTGTGACTACCCCTGTTTTAAGTTTTCAGTATCAGGGATGTATTCCCTCCCATGGAGCGGGCCTCCAGTCCAATTGGATGACAGTTGGTTTCCACCATGACAGACATGCCACTATTGCACCCATTGGCTCATTTGGCCTGGCTGGCCAATTATAAGGCTTGCAGTGTTCACTGTTGAGAATCTTCACTGGTGGTATCTCTTTCTCCCCTTGAACTACATGTAGAATGGCTTCTTCCAGCTTTCTGTCAGCTGGTCTACATGAAGGAGGTTATCATCTCAGTTCCAGCAGGATTTTTGCAGCCCAACTATGTGGAGTCTTCAGCAATAGGGTCTTACCATCTATTCCTGGTGGGAAACCAAGGGCCTTGGCAATGGCCTATAATGTTTTGGGGGCATCTGGGACCAGCCAGCCAGAATGTCTACCCCACCTTGATTACCTGGCCAGCATCTACCCGTCAATGAAGGCCTCGCTCAAATGCCAACATGATACAATGTACTGTCACAACTTTCACGGACATTTCCTTGAAACATTTAAAAAAAAAAAAAAACCACTGCATTTATCCACACCCATGTTTTGATTCTACTTTAGAATATCTAGCATGTAACATGACAACTATTAAAGTAATAGATCAATTAATTTTATAGTTTACCATCATTCTACACTTCCTACTATACCATAGGAAGCTACAGGATGGCAAAATGTCAACCAAAAAGAGAAGATTTCTAGGTAAAAATGATGAAATTTGTGGCTGCAAACAATATTTATTATTTCATAATATTTATAGGTCAGAAATTCACACCTAGTAAAGCTGGCTATCAGCTGTGGTTCTCCCAAGCTGAAATTGTATCCCTCACAGTTTAGAAGGTGGATGTGTATTTCTTCAAGGCGAGCAAAGTTATACAGTCTGATTTCCAATTCTAATATCTAGATCCCTTAAGGATGTTTTGGTTACATCAGGTCCCCAAAAGTCTATCTTCTGATTAAGTTGGTTTATTAGACAGACACCTTAACGACACCTGTAGAATTGTGCTGTCACATAATGTAACAAAATCGTGGGACTGATGCTCCAAAATATCCATAGGAGTGAATTGTGAGAACAGTCTGCAGAGAGAAGCACTTTCAATAACATGGTTTTCAGAACTGCTGCCTCATGGTGATAATGTAAAATTGAATGACTTTTAGGTAGGTTTAGTATTATTGCTAACAAACAATATTCCTCCCTGTTTCCTGCATTCCAGCTGGACTGATCTCACCACTTTTCCTATTTCATACATTACTGCCTGGGGTATCAAAAAATTTACTGGAATGCATTGACATAGTTTAGGAGTTTTTTTTTTTTTTTTCAGAGGAGTGTCAGTAGTACAAGCTCATTTATTTTGTTCAGCATATGAACAAAGTAAAGGTAGAGAAGAGCTACAGAGTTTACTTCTAAATTACTTAACTATAATTAGAGAAAGCAGAAGAAACTATAGATTTTATTTGTACATAGTCTTTTCAGACAGCAGAAGATTCTCATAGTAAGCAATAACATCTGAGCAAAGATCAAATTCTGAGTTATATTAGTAAAATGTAACTTCCAGGTAAATCTCATGTTTAGAGAGCATTAGTAAGACCCTTTTCTAAAACTTCAGAAATATTTAAGGCTATTCATTATATACCTTCACAACTAGGAAAAAAAATTCTAAGAACAAGGGTACCGTCTTGCCTATAGAAAAAAAAACAACCTGCTATAAATCTGAGGGACTTGTTTTTATACTGTTACTAAACAAGGACTCAGATAAAATCATGCGTGATAAGACAACCACCTCTCAGATGACTTGAGAGGAGAAGGGACTTCCTCAGGAAGCAATATGAGTATGTATCTAATCCAAGGGAGCATATTTATAATTCAATAGATGCGTTAGAATAAATTTGTAAATCATTGCATCAGACTGTAGTGAAAGTAACAGAGTTCAAATTCAATGATACTTTGCTCTTTCTCAGATTTCGGTGGATAGGATGCAGGCCAGAAAGTTTCCTCAGCTGTGAACACAGGGTATTGATTATGACAAAGAAAAGAGACTCAACATAGATCCAAGAACACGGAGGAAGATAGAGCCAAAAACTTAACAAATGCTAGGGAGCTGTACCCAGCTCTGATCAACACACCTACTCATATCCTGCAGTCAGAGAGCAGCAAAGTTATCAGCTGAGCCCTGCTTGAGTCCAGAATTTATGTGGAACAAAGATTCTGTGATCTTCCTCTTCCTTCTCCTGCTTCCTCCTCCGTCTCTTCTGCTTGTTTGTGTGCATGTCATGTGGTTGCGTTCGCAATGTGGTATGTGTGTGTAATGTGGTATATGAGTTTGGGGGGCATATGAGCATATATAAGCCATGTGACATCCCATTCACTCTTCTGCACTCGACTACAGTGGTGATGGCTAGAGCAGAACTAAGGTGTCCTGCATCATTGCTCTTCTGACCAACCATTCTTTTTAATTTTGAACTTAACTGTTCTGGTTTGAGCTTATTGTTTTTAGCTGTTGAGCTCTGGCAATTCTAGGGTTTCTGCTTCTACAAAACTGGGGTTACAGACCTGTCACCATGCCCAGCTGTTTATGAGGGTCCTAGAGATTAAACTTGAGGAGTCTCGCAGCCTCCTTAAACCCTCATGCTTGCACAGTGGGTGCTCTTAGCCACTGAGCCAAATCTCCAGTCAGCCATTCTATTCCTTCTATTTCCTATTTTGAATGGATATATACATGGTATTAATCATGTCCCAGCATTTGGTAATGAAAGTGTAAGGTAAGAGGGAAGTTAGCAGGTAATGTCTGATTAACAACTCTTTGGATCAAGTTGTATCTTATTTAAGGAGTCTAACTCACAACCGGACCTTTACTTACATAACAACATTCTGTACTTTTAATCTGATCCTGATTGCATATAGTCTTGGGAAGTTCTGAGTATATAGTATTTGGAAAGGTAGGGAATCATTGGAATCCACTGGGGGAAGACTGTGGAATTTAGTTTCAGCTAACAATAAACCACACCTCTGAACATTCACTTCACACTCTGCATATCAAATCTTAATTCATGCATATTCAATAGATTGCAGCAGAAATTAAACTCCATGGTTCCTGAGGCTACATATGGAAAACCTGCAGTTTCTGCATGGATCTCTCAGAATGCCTACCACTTGGATGCCTCATTTAAGAATGCAGATCCCTGATGTGAGAAAATGAAGTGCAAACCACAGAGAAAGGCCAAGTACAGGTGTGCCTTTGAACCTTCCCACCTGACTTCCCAGCAGCAGAGAGCATCATCTGCCAGCTGGGGCAATGAACTGTGTCAGTCAAAATCAATGGCTGCAGACCCAGTGTGAGCTGACTGCACCAGATGGAAAACAAAAGCAAGACCCACTTGACAGACAAAATCATCTGACTGTCTGAATCACACACTTATTTAACCCAGCACATATCCCTTCTTTTTCTTTACAGAGCTATAAAATAAATATTTTGGTACTTGAAAGCTACAGATGATCTCCTTTGTTTTAGTTCCTCTTTAAAAATAAATGAGGATTCTCATTTTAAATATTTAATTTTTTAGTTATTTTTAAAAATCTATTTGCACATTAGAGAGAGAGAGAGAAAGAGAGTGTAGCCCACTCAAGGGTCTCTTACCACTGCAAATGAATGCCCATCCAGCTTTGTGTGGGTGGTTGGAGAATTGAACCTGGACAAGCAGGCTTTGCAAGCAAGCACCCTTAATAACTGACCCATCTCTCCAGTCTGAAAAGGTTGATTCTTAGATTATAGGTCACATACAAACCATCTACCCAGACAGAATGGCTTTGGCCCGTAGGCTATAGCTTGTATGGTATTGTTCTATTTCTCTAGTATAGAGTCTCTTGTTACACAAGAGAAAAAAGGAATATGGGATGGTTTGAAAAAGAATGGGCATGATTTTCCACAGTGTCAGCTTCAAAGAGCTGAATTCAATGTCTTCAGTAGCTATGTGGCCCACTCACTACCTATAGCAGGTTACCTATGCCATAAATATGTCACCACCCTTCACATTACAAGATTAAGTTATATCTAGAATTTGCTTAAATATTTTAAAGATATTTTCTAACCAGAAATGATGGCTCACACCTTTAATCCCAGTACTTGGGAGGCAGAGGTAGGAGGATCACCGTGAGTTCAAGGCTACTCTGAGACTACATAGTGAATTCCAAGTCAGCCTGGGCTAGAGCGAGACCCTACCTTGAAAAACAAAACAAAAAATATATATATTTAAAGATATTTTCTAAAACAATTTTTCGTCATGAGAGATGACTCCATATAGAATGTTCTTGGAAATAGTCTACTAGTGGCAATTATAATCAACATGTCAGTTGAGAATAGGTAGGACACAACCTAGAAAAGGGAAAGATGTGGTTTTGACTCAGATTTCCCCCTTATGCTTTATTCATTTAGATGTTTATTGACTTAAAAGGCCTTTGACTTAATCCATGTTACTTCTTCAAACAATATTTGGTGTAAAGCTCCAATTCTATGCAAGATAAAGTAATAAACTAAGTGGAATCACTAAATAAATTTAAAATAACTTCCACATAAAATTAAGTGCTAGTTCACACTATACTCTCTTTAAAAGAAAAGTAAATTACTTTTTCTTATAAAGTTTTATGTCTCCAAGTAAGTAAACACAGAACTCTATAAGAAGCCTGCTCCAGAACTACATTCCAAAAACAATAGTTTACATAATGAGGCTAATGACAAAAAATGTGCATAAAACATGCTCTTGTTTTCCAGTAAATGATTCATTTTAGTTAGCTTATTTCAATATTTCCTACACAGAAAAATGTTGATTCTCAAAAATACTGCTTTTGGAACTTTGTCTAGAAATCAGTTATTATTGTTTGCTAATGATGAAAAGTGACTCATAAATGGTATTCATGTGTGTAGACTATCTGTGATGTTTCTCACAGAATTGTACTAATTCCATTCTTTTTTTTTAATTCTGTTACAAATTCAAGACCTTTCCTCATCTACCTGCATCATCTCAGACTGTTTTCTTTTTTTTCCAACCATAATGACTTCTACACTTAAGATGACAGTCTTTGCTTCTCCTGATGTGAGAAACCTTACAGAGCTCAGAAACTACTTCTGTGTCTTCATCCTCAACTTCATCTTGAGTGATGCTTTTGAAAACTAAAAAGTAGCTCCATTAATAATTCTGCCAGAACAAGAATTAGAAGTTAGCAGAAGAAAGAAAAAAATAGAAGAAAGAAGGGTAGAAAGGGGAGGCTGTGAGGGGGGGAAGGAATGTAAAAGAAAAAGAAGGAACTCAAAAATCAGATTGAGGCTGGGCATGGTGGTACAAGCCTTTAATCTCAGCAGAAGAGTGAGGTAGGAGGATCTTTGTGAGTTCAAGGCCACCCTGAGACTACATAGTGAATTCCAGGTTAGTCTGGACTAGAGTGAGACTCTACCTCCTCAAAACAAAATAAAACAAACAAACAAAACAATCAGATTGAATAGGAAATGTAACTGTTTGCAAGCAGTTAACATAATCCTTTATATCAAAAACCCCAACAAAGGAAGATACACATACAACCAAAATTTTAAAATGATTTTTTGCAAGACCTCATAATAGAAAAACAACACACAAAAATCACTTGTCTTTCTATATTTTAGCAAAAAAAAAAAGGAAAACAAGATTAACAAAACAATTATATCTACAATGGCAAAAGGAATAACTCCTTTATGTCAATATAAGAACAAAGAAATGTCTATGATAAATTGCCAAAATAAATTTAGTATTCTGTATGGCAACCATTTGTTCATTAACAAATTATTTCTTGCTTGAGTTTATATGCCCTATAATATAGAAATTTTTGCCCCATGTCAATATTAATGACAAAGAATACTGCAAAATAAAAATTGTTCTGTCTAGTTGCTTCCCATGAATAGCATTTTTCATACATTGATATTTCAAAGAAATAAATTATCAATGATGCTCAGAAGTCACTCTGGAGCTTTCAAGCCTCACATTTCTAACCAGTAATTTCAAATATATTTCCAAAAAAAAAATAGGAGCAAATTGCTTCTAGATTAAGAAATTGTCAGTTTTATTCCTGTAGATTATAAGATTAACAAGTGCTAAAAATTATAGATCATTTTGTAATTAAAATTTCTAAATATTATCTAGAAATAAAAAAATGTAAGCAGTTATGAAGTAAGATAAATAATTTCATAGACTTTATCTCTAACTTTTCAAGATTAGAAACATATTCATCAATAATAGTGTGTTATAATTACTTTTTGGTTTAAACTATTTTTTGCAACATTGGGTGTTAATACTCAAAAACATATGTCACCAAGTCTATACCCAATACAAATATTCCATAAATTTTCAAGTCCCTGGAAGCCACCCAAAATTCACCCACCAACTAACTCTGTTCAGAGTTAGAACCAGAGATAAAATGTGAATCAATACTTGAGTATTTTTAAGGGATCAGTGGGGAACATTAGGACAGGCATGTGAACACAATGCAAGATACTGCATGTTGAAAATAACAGTATGGCTTCTCATTCAGACACATTCAAACAGGGAAAGTTGCCTCAAATTTATTTAAGTACCTTAATGAGAACATACATCGGAAAATTCTGACAGGGCTTGGCAGAATCTCCAGTAATTATTGTATATGAGTGTTTAATTTGAATTGTTCAAAATTTTGGCTATTTTTGAAAATTTATAATTGTCCCCTGTCAAGAAAAAAAGTGAAAACTTAAAAAAATGAGGTGCTTATGAACTCAGAAATCAAGCTGTTTGAATCATCTGATTAATTATATTTAAGAATCAGTGATAAATACAATCTCAGAGTCCCTAAACTGTAATTGGCTGAAAAAGATCACATATCAAAGTCTAGTAACTAAATTCATGTTGGAATGAACACATAATATATATGGCATTAAAACATATTCTTCAAACACATCTCACTTTGTAGCCCAGTCTGGCCAAGAACTTGAACTTAATATGCTCCCGCATCAACCTCCGGGTGTGTTCTGCCCTGCCAGTCAAAATCCACAAACATGTTGTGCTGCACAGAAGAGCAATAATGCTTTGTATTTTATCTACCAATGAGTGATTGCTTCAAAGGTGACATTTTGAATCTTGTTGAGCCCTATGATGGTGTATGTCTATAGGGACATCTCTAGGATTTATACTTTAGGAATAATTTACAAACCTAAGTGAAAACAATACATTCTTCTACTACACACGTAACATTTCAGTTATATCTGCAAGTGGTCTCATGAGATTGTAATGGAGCTGAAATATTCCTATTACCCAGGGACTTCATAGCTATCATAGCAACACAACATATAGCATTACTGTGTTTGTGCTGTCTATGGAAACAAATCTGCATAGCCAGTCAAGAAAAATATAGAACCTATGATTAGACAGTACTTAATTCTGTTAATGATAACAAATGACCATTATTGGTTTGCTGTTTACTATGCTTTATTGCTATATAATACAATTGTGTTTTATCTTATATGCTTCTGATAAAGAAGTTTACTGGGAAACAGCACACTATGTTACATAGGCATCCATTTAATACACCTATTTACTGCAACTCCTGATTGCATCAGTAGGGTACTTCAAGGAACTAAACACCTGGTTTGTGTAAGTATGCTACAATATTTGATGTTTGCGCAGTGATGAAACCTAATGATGCACTTCTCAAACTTGATCCCTTTCACTAAACAGCTCAGGACTGTATCTGAAACCTGATAGGACTTATTGATCAATGTGGGAGATTCTTCAATCTCAGGAAGAATCTGATTATTTTCAGATTTTGTTAAAGTTGCTGCTGAGGAAATACAAATAAATTCAAATAATTTATTATTAATACTGTTTATGCATTTCCTATTCTAAAACAAAGAAGCAATCATTGTCTAAACTTTGCTGATCTTAAAGTTCAATCTTTTCTCTCTTAAGAAGCACTCCATACTGAGATCCCACATGCCACTGTGATGACAGAATATGTTTCCATTTCCACCTCAATATTTGTTTTAAATATTATTTATTGAAGAGAAAGAGAGACAGAGACAGACAGACAGACAGAGAGGAGTGTGGGCACACCAGGGCCTCCTGACCCTACAAATGAACTCTGGATGCATGTGCCATTTTGTGCATCTGGCTTTACGTGGGTACTGAGGAATTGACCCCAGGCTATCAGGCTTGGCAAGCAAGTGCCTTTAATCACTAATCAATCTACCCTGTCCTCCACCTCATTTTTAAAGTACATGGATAAGAAATAGAAAAGTAAAATGTTTAAAACAATTCTTTTTTTGTTGTTTTTTACTTTAGAGAGAGAGAAAAAGAAAGAATTGGCATGTCAGGGCCTCAGCCACTGAAATCAAACTCCAAACTCTTTCTCCACCTAGTGGGCATGTGCAACTTTGCACTGGCCTAGCCTTTATGCATCTGGCTTATATGAGAGCTGGAGAGTTGAACATGGATCCTCAGGCTTCGCAAGTAAGTGCCTTAACTGCTAAGCCATCACTCCAGCCCCAAAACAATTCTAAAAGTAATAATACAGAACATTTATCTAAAATCCATAAGGAGTTTATCTTAATTATAAAGCAATACATGTGATTTTTTAAAACACAAGTTAATGATTAATTCTTCAGGTACAAAAAGAACAATACCTTTTCAACTGTCCCTCTCCTACCTAATTTTACAAAATATAAATATCTATAGGAAATGCATGGATTGGAAAATAGAAAGAAGAATCAGGGGGATTAGAAGAAGGATATTTGATGTAAATATACAACAAAGATTATAATTTATAGATAAAATATTAGTAGAATAACCTGTCTCAAGTAAGCAGACATGCAATAGATACATGAGACATTGAGAATAAGTTAAAATACAATTAAGACCAAGAAAAGGCATCACATGGCTTTTGACAAGGCTCTGGTTATTAGGTGTAAATCATTAGGGTGGGTGGGGTCTTTCCACCTCAGTTAACCTAATCTAAAATGTTCTTCATAGAAGTGCCTAAAGATTTATCTCCTCAGTGAGTCTAGATCAAACCAAGTTGGCAATCATGATTAACCATCACTATTTGTTTAAAATGAAACATGAATCCACAGATTCAAAACCAGAATATAAACAAGATAAAATGCAACAGGGCTTGCCACAATCAACTTGCTAAAAGCAAAGCAGAAAGATAAAAACCTTCAAAGCAGATAAGGACAAAAGTTAGAGCATAATGCAGATAAGAATGATAATACAGGACTGGAGAGATGGATTAGTAGTTAAGGTGCTTGCTTTGATTTTCCAGATCCCACATAAGCCAGATGCACAAAGGAGAGGCAAGAGCAAAGTGCAGCCTTGCACAGGACCACTAGGTGGTGAAAATGTCTGGAGTTCGATTGCAGTGGATGAGATCCTGGCATGCCAATTCTCTCTCTCTTTAAAATAAAATTAAAATATTAAAAATATTTTTAAAAGAATGTTCATAGTTACATCAAGAGAAATGATTCAAAACTTAAAACAATATTTCAATATGAAATAAATACTCCAAGCTGGCCAGAAATTTCAGGTAAATAAAAGCTGCTAATATGTGTTCTCAAACGGTCTGCAATAAAATATATGACAAGAGAAGTGTCGAAGGTAGAATAAAACTGATGTTACATAAAAATTGTATTTACCCATGGCAATGCACAGCACAGGATATTATAAATATATTAGTAAATATATAGTAGTTTTTGTTTTAAAATCTCTGAAAGATAACTGACAACTTAAATCAAAATTAGTAGCTATGTGTGGTGTAAAAGAAAAATCCATGCCAGGCATGGTGGCACATGCCTTTAACCCCAGCACTTGGGAGGCAGAGGTAGGAGGATCGCCTTGAGTTCCAGGCCACCCTGAAACTACATAGTGAATTCCAGGTCAGCCTGAGCTAGAGTGAGTCCCTACCTCAGAAAACCAAAAAAAAAAAAAAAAAGAAAGAAAAAGAAAAAATCCATGGGGCTAGACAGATGGCTCATTCATTTGCAGTCTAAAAATCCATTTGCAATGGCAAGAGGCTCTGTCTCAAAGAAAATTGGGGTGCAGATACCTCAAAATTGTTCTCTGACCACACATGTGCTGTGACACACATGCCCCTCCATACAAATCAATAATGGATTTTTTAGTAAAACAGTGGCGAGTGGAAAGATACTCATCAATTAAAGGCACTTGCTTGCAAAACCCAGGCTCAATTTCCTAGGATCCACATAAGCCAGATGCACAAGGTGACACATGCATCTGGAGTATTTTTGCGGCTGCTGGAGGCCATGGCATGCCTACTTTTGTGGGTTTCTGGGTCCTTGGGCCAGCCATGGTCCCCCAAGGCTTCCCAGGCAACTGTGGTGGTAAGCATGTGAGAATCAGTCTTGGGAGACAGTTTCAGTGAACAGTTCTCCTTTTATTGTCAGGGAAATGGGTTTATAAGCAGTTGAGAGTCCTAAGGGGACTGGATGTACAAGGTTGCTTACTGATTCCTAATTAGCATATGGGGACATTCATTCCAGCAGGTAGACAAGGGTCCAGGGAGGTGGACTTTGCAAAGGTGCTGGCTGATACCATATAAAGAGTTTCCTAGGCAACTGGCCAAAGGCCACAGGGTTATGGGCAAAGTCTAAGACTTATCTGAATGTCCAGGTATCCCCTGCTTGGAAAGAAAGTGGCCCTACCTCCTGCTAATCTCAGGGTCCAAGATTTTGTCCAAGGGTCCAAGTTTACAGTGACCCCCAAGAATGGGGGGAGGATCCTGGCTCCCTGCAACCCTGAGAATTGAGAGAGGAACTCCTCTGCTGGTTTCATCCCTGAGATATAGCCAGTGGTTAAGGCTGCTGCAACCTCTCCATAGCTTTCATGTCAGGCACCTTAGGTTTGCTTTAACCCTGGGCCCTGCCTATGTCCAACATATTTTCTTTCTCTCTGACTCTTTCTCTCATTCTTTCTCTCACTTAAATAAATTAACTAAGTTTTTTAAATGTTTAAAAAAATAGAAAGTCTCACCAACAGGCAACATGATTATATACTTCAAAAATATCAAAAACTCCATGAAATAACTCTTAGAACTTATAAACACTTTCAGCAAAGTAAAGGATACAAGATCAGTATATAAAATCAGTGGCTTTCCTACATATCAACAGTGAGTATTTTAAGGAAAAAAATAGAAAAACAAACAATAAATGCCAATGTGCATATGAGATAAAGGATACCCTTATTAATGGTTGATAAAAATTTCAATTGGAAATATCCTGAACAAAATCCTCGCAAACTGAATCCAATAACACATTAAAAACATTATCCACCTTGACCAAATGGGATTCATCCCAGGAACACAGGGGTGGTTCAATATACTGAAATCTGTCAATGTAATACACCACATAAATATGGTTAAACACAAAAACCACATGATCATTTCAATAGATGCATAAAAGGCCTTTGACAAGAAACAACATCACTTCATGATCAAAATATTGGAGAGAATTGGCATGGTTGGTTCATATCTTAACATAATAAAGGCAATATACAAAGCTCCTAAGGCCCAAATAATACTTAATAGAGAGAGACAGGAGAAATTCACATTGAGATCAGGAACAAGACAGGGTTTTCCACTCTCACCTCTGCTCTACAATATAGTACTGGAAGTCATAGCTCAAGCAAGACAGGAGAAAGAAATAAAAGGGATACAATTTGGAAAGGAAGAAGTTAAGTTAGCTCTATTCGCTGATGACAATTGTATATGTAAGAGACTCCATCCCAAAACTGCTGAAGGTGATTAACTCCTATAACAAAGTAGCAGGATAGAAAATCAATGCACAAAAATCAGTACCCTTTCTATAAGCAAATGACAAAGATACAGAGAAAGAAATAAGGGACATGGTCCCATTTTCAATAGCAACAAAATAAAATAAAATAAAATACCTCGGAAAAGTGTTAATCAAAGAAGTGAAATATCTGTACAACAAAAACATAAAAACATTCAAAAAAGAAATTGAGGATGACTTGGGAAAATAGAAAGACCTCCAATGTTCCTGGATAGGCAAATTTAACATCATAAAGAGGGGAGGGGGTAGATCATGGATGAACCTGAACAATGGTACCAAACTGCCTGTATTTGCTGAAAAGAAAACAAATAAATTAAACTTAAAAAATAAATAAATAAAAAAGAACTCAGAACTTTAATCACCAGTATTAAACTACAACCTGAGAGAACTAAAGGCAAGATTTGAGTCTATGAAACCTGTGGCATGGACTTTTCACAGAAAAGCTGTGAGAATGAGACCTTCACATTATTTTTCATTTGCAAAGTAAATGTTCTTAGTAGGCAGGAAACTGCCTCTGTGATAAAGACTAGAGACAACCTGGAGCCCAGATCATCTTCTCCCCAGGAAAGGACAGGGCTTCCATACTTAAGTATATGTATGTTTTACCATTTGTTTCATGGCTTTCTATAAATTGGACAATAACCACAAAAATGGCAGGGAAGACATTAGATTTCTCTTTCCCCTTCACTTTGAAAAAGTACAAATAAATATATTTTCTGTTACAAAAAAAAATCATAGTAAGCAAAATAAGCCAGACTCAGATACAAGGTTGTTAGTTTGTCTATAGATACATGAAACCGTGTGTGTGTGTGTGTGTGTGTGTGTGTGTGTGTGTGTGTGTTTCTGTGTGGAGGCATCAAAGCAAAAGGGGTCAGGGTAAATAAGTAATGAAACCAAGAGCAAAAGGGGAGAGGAAAGGAAGGGGAAGGTATGGAGGGCAAATAATGTGATCAAAGCATAAGATACTTAGATAAACTACCTCTATGAAACAACTATGTGTAATAAATACATGACATTAAAAACATAATGTAGTTCTTGGAATTGAAATCTTGAACCTTTTTTTTTTTTCTATAAACAAGATAGCTTAAACTGTATGGGAGGTAACCACCACCCCAAGCTGTGTTAAATGATGCAAATATTCCTATGCAAGTTAACCATATGTTAAGCCAGGAAATATTTATAATTATAAAGTCAGGTGTGGGGGGCCCGGGCCTATTATCCCAGGTCTCAGTAGTCTGACGCAGGAGGACTGCTGCAATTTTAAGGCCAAACTGGGCTGCATAGTGAGTTCCAGGCTAACCTTTGTACAGTATAAAAATGTCTCAAGATAAACAAGAAAATCATTAAATTAAAGCACTAAATTGATATTTAAGAAATATTACACATATTTTTGTTCATTTCTAGTGCTTAAGTGAATTTTTAATATTAAAGAAATAAGTTGTAATTTTAAGTTAAACCAATTTTATCCCTGTCATCTTCTGAGAGTGCCCTTTCCATGCTCAACACTTTTTCAGAAAAATCTAGATTCATCACCTGAGAGAGAAAACATTTGATATATATCTTTCTGAGGTTGCCTTGTTTCACTTAAAATGATAACCTCCAGGGCTATCCATTTTCCTGTAAAAGCAACTTAATTTTTCTTTATGATGGAATAAACCTCCTTGGTTCACATATACCATATTTTCTTTATCCACTTACCTACTAATGGGTACCTAAACTAATTCCATAACTTAATTCATAAGAATGATAAAACAATACTTGTGGGTATATGCTGACTTTAATTGATAGGTAGTATATTTTTGACCTCAAGAAAACTATAGCATGTCAATATATTTTTTTTGTTCATTTGGTGAACATCTGTCAATGAAAACATGTGATTCACGTCATTTGAATATGTAGTGTTTTGATTTATCTGATATTGCTTCTTCTCATGATTCCATTGAACAATCACAGTCTAGAAGACAAAATTGTCTCTGCATTCTTCCATCCAAAATATTTCATCATATTCATGAACAATAATTTCCTAATTTTGAAAAGAATGTTGATGCTCAGTGAGTTTTCCCAATGACAGACACTCAGACATAAACTCTTTGTGTGACTTTCATGAAAATCAAAGAAATGAAAGACTAGCATTCCTACAGGTGAACAAACATTTGTCTACACATCTACTGGAATTTTATTTGCTTGTCTGTTTGTCTATTTGGCATCAGGTAGGTAGGTAGGTAGATAGATAGATAGATAGATAGATAGATAGATAGATAGATAGATAGATGACAGATGATAGATAGATGATAGATAGATAGATAGATAGATAGATAGATAGATAGATAGATAGATAGATAGATAGATAATAGATAGATTCTTCACTGAGCCAGACATGATGGCTACACCCATAATCTCAGCACTCAAGAGAATGAGACAGGAGTATTGCTATGAGTTAAGGCTAATGTCAGCTACAGAGTGAGACTCTGCCTAAAAAAAAGAAAGATAGATAGATAGAAATCTGGCACTGGCTGTTGCTATTACTTACTCATTGGTAGTGACCCAGAAAACATTAATTTATTACTTTATAACTTTGGAAAAGTTACAGTACTTCCAATTTTTCTTTCAGATTTAGGCACTCTTCCCAAGGACCATAGCTTGATATACTTGCACCAAAAATCTTTTCAAATGTCCAGAAACATTAACATGCCTCAAACATGAATCTGAAAAATGAGTTTTGTCTGGAATCATAAGAACTTTTATGTCTCTCCTCTTTTTTTTATTATAAAATTGTCAAATTGAGAGTTGGTAAGTTTTGCTTGTAGTGTTGGATCTTTTTGTGCCTTGCTGCAGTCAGAAGATGCCACAGGGAGGTATTGTAAAGAAAAAAAAAATTCCCTTTTGTGGTCTGAAGGGTTAATAGCTTGTTTTAGAAAACCAGAGGGAATAAAGAGTTAATAACTATCCTTAAGACTAGAGCCATAAAGAAAGAGCAAAGGCATTCAGCCCCAGACAAGCCTGACATCTCCCCTGATTGATGTACTCCCCTTAGTTCAGATGGCCTTGAATGTGGGTGAATCCTCCCTTACACAATCCTGGCTGAAGAAGCCTATTCTGAACAAGTACACAAACACCTAAAAGTTCCTTATCTACAACACCTGATACTGTCTGTTTTTCTTAGGATCCTCCTTATAAGCTTGAACCCTAGCCTAGCTCAGTTCTTCAGCCTTAATCCCATGGAAGGGCTGCTGCCCCTCACTGTACATCTCAATAAAGCAGTCTGTAATCATCCTGGTATTTGGCAGGTACTAGTGAAATCTGTGGCTTTAAATGGTAATCAGTGACAGCAATCACCTGCCCTCAGCTAGGTTTAGAGTTCCTAGGAGTGGGTTGTAGGACCTCTTGGCCTTTAGAGTATTGAGTCTTCAAAGTTTGGAAGCTCTGGGGAGTTCTTGTAGCAATCAGACCCTGTGGTCTCCTTCCCACACCTCCATCTTCCAAAGGCTTGATGTCCACCTTCTCTTTGTTCTTCCCACTTCTTTTGCTTCTCATTACTTCTCCCCCAAGTCAGTCCTCTGCAATCCATGTTGCCAGCTCAATCCAGCTTGCTCATGAAAACAAAATAACACTAGCAGGCAAAGAAAACTCCACCCTGGAGACACATTTGTTTTGGGTTCTTGGGGTTTGAGGTAGGGTCTCACTCTGTCACAGACTGATCTAGAAGTCACTATTTAGTGTCTGGTTGGCTTTGAACTCACAGTGAACCTCCTACTTTTTCCTCCTAAGTGATGGGATTAAAGTGTGCTACCAGCCCTTCTAGAAACACTTTTGTTGGGACAATGCTGCTGCATCCCAGGTATCACTAGAGAGTATCTTCCAGCTGACTTGAAAAGTGACTTGAAAAGCCAGCAGGGATGGCATGGCATGCAAATGAAGGATTGTATTCGTACCAACCAAAGCATAGCTTCCAGCTCCACCAATCACTGGCTTCTAACCAGTGGCTTAGGAGGTACTCTTCTCCCACATTGGGTAAGCAAAGCTACAGGGTCACCTAAAGCTCAAGAAGCCTTGCCTTGCCTGGAATACTTCTTTCCAAGGCTGGTGCCAGTTGTGACTGGATGCTCATGAAGCAGGAGTATTGGCTCCAGTTGTAATTATCCTTGCAGCTGCAGTGATTGAAAAGTATACAAAATAGTCATGGTGCCCTGAGGACAATCTGGCTGGCAGCCAGAGGGACTACTTGGCGGACAGTTTCCCATTCAAGGTTGCCAGATATAAGGCAAAGGTCTATCTGTTGGCATTGAAAGGCCTAAATAGCATGCTCTAAGCAGTTTTGCTCATTCATAGAAAAAAAAATAGAAACATAGAGAAAGTTCCACACAAAAGTAACTGCATGTATCAGTGCTTAACATCATCTAACAATGTTTGCTTCATAGTGTTTAGCCCTTGCCTGAGTGTCCTAGAAAAAGGTGGGTCCTTCTAACATGTCTTACTCCTACTCAGACTGAAGTGAAGAACATGCAAAAAAAAAAAAAAAAATCAAGCATGTGAACATTAATCTTTTCTTTGTTTCTATGATTTCTTATGAACTGTCATGTGGCAACAGAGAGTCTCAGATTCTCTGCCCTTTCTTGTTTTACTAAATTTCTTCAAATACATTCACATTTCTCTTTATTTTCCATACATACGTGCAGAGCAGCCATCAGAACTGACAGTATTATGATCCCAGTGGTATGTGCAATAGTGCATGCAATGTGTTGCTCTGCTGAGGAAAAACCAAGGGTATTACAAATTTGGCATCTCCAGAGGTCCAGATGCAGAGGCAGTGAGTGGGCATTCTTCTGTCGTGCATTAGCATTCTATCATCATAGCTCTTGAACGACCAACAGTGTTTTATTTTACAAAGCTCACTTATATAAATAGTGAGATTTTCTTAGACAGGGCAATTAAGTGAGGCTACATTTGCACATAAGCCTAATGCACTAATTGGCATGTTCTTTTGAATCTCCAAATAGTATCTACACCTGTTTCTCAGTGTGTGAATTAAATAATTACCTTTGCTTCAGACTCAATTTTGAAGAAAACTTATAAGATAATTTGTTTTCTTTCCAAAGTTCTAGATATCAAGACATTGACTTTTATTGACTATATCAGATGTATATGTTTTTTTAATTTTTTAAAATTTTTATTTATTTATTTGAGAGCAACAGAGAGAGAAAGAGGCAGAGAGAGAGAGAGAAAGAGAGAGAGAGAGAGAGAGAGAGAATGGGTGCGCCAGGGCCTCCAGCCACTGCAAATGAACTCCAGATGCATGCACCCCCTTGTGCATCTGGCTAACATGGGTCCTGGGGAATCAAGCCTTGAACCGGGGTCCTTAGGCTTCATAGGCAAGTGCTTCACTGCTAAGCCATCTCTCCAGCCCTGTATCTAGTTTTTTAAAAAGGTCTTCAATGTATTTGAAATCTTGTTGCCTTCTAGACCTAGGAGGAGGATTTAGACAAGGGAGCACTGGAGAGGAGATAATATTTTACATCAAGAGAGGACTTCCAAAACTATGTCAAAAAGCTTTCTGAGAAAATTGATGTGAATTTACTGCCTGGATGAGTCTGACCTCATCTATCACCTTCCAATGAATGATAGATCGTTCAAAACATGGTGTTTGCTTTTTCTATGTTCCCATATTTGACACTTAAAGGAGGCAGGAAAACAAAGAAACCCTTCAAAGACTAACCTTTTGCTGTACCAATTGCTTCAGAAATAGATGTGACTGACAGAAAGCTTGGAAGAGTACTTTCTGAAAACTGTGTGGCATTTTATGAGAAAACTAGATCATGAAGTATTTCACTTACCTTGAATAAATTCTAAAACATTTATGTTTTCTATACAACACACTGACTTAAGTATAAAACATGCTGAATTACATTTTTATGTCTTATACAAGAGGTACCAATTACACTGATTTAAGAAGTTACTCTTTATGATACCAGTGAGATGATCAAATAAATACTAAGACAATTATATAAATTCAATGTAATTTTTCACAAATAATAATTTTTCCAGCCACAATAGTGACTTCATAAATATTCTTAGCACTATGAGAATTTGACCTTCTATATTTTCAAAAGTACAATTTAGTTTCTGTAATAGATTTTTCTCAATATTCTTTTTCTCAGTAGTAGGATTTCTTTCTGGTTTTAGGCCATGTTTTATGCATGTTTTGCTCTTGTTTTTTAAAAATTGAAGTTCTTGAGAACTCCCATATGGTAGTATAACACAAGTGGAATATCATAACATATTACTCTACTTGCGACCCAGCAACCTCCCAGCTGGAATGTAGTCTGAGAGCGTTACTAAAAAATTCACTGTTTAAAATTAATGTCCTCGTTTGAATTTTCCTGACAGCAAAATCTGAGACAAGAGACCAGAATGCAGGTTATTTATTTTGGAAGTGGCCACAGGAAACAAGAGTGAGGGAATGGAAGAAAAATGAAGCATACATTATTGAGCTGGTTGCTTCTTTGGATGGCTGGGTCTCAATCCTCCAGTGGCCATCTGAGGAATCATGTAGAAATTCCTCAGATTCCTTCCAAAAGAAAGGAGGCAGAGCCTTTAACCCTCACGTAAGAGTTACTTTGGAGGTTGTTACAGTCCCTGTAAATTCACCCAGGCTAAACTAGTTTCCATGGCTTCAGGGAAAGCCAGAGGCAGGAAAATGGGAGCATACTGTAGGGAAGGTGAGTACTTGAAGTACAATGTCAGTATAAGCCTAGCCTGGTTACTGAGCTGCAGCTGAGGTCAGAAGCAGGCGAGGGACTGGATGCAGGGCTCAGAATGCTACAATCATTAACTTCTTAGATCTGTGCACAAGTGAACTTCAGCTGCAGAAAAGCGCTAGGAAATGAGTTATGTATCAAGGACAGAATGTGCTTTGAAACCAGAACTGTGTTTAAACCTGGTCTTTGCCTCTGAGTGGATATTAAGCTTTGGGAAAATGCATCTTTTTTGCAGCAGGTCTTCAGGATCCATCTTCTCAGGTTAAGACTGGCATGTTGTCATTGCCCACGAGCAGTGGTTAATGCTGGCCTTGCTTCTTCCCCAGAGATTTAGATTTTTTTTTTTTTTAACAGAGGAGACAGCACTACTTGTGCACCCACCTATGATTAACTAATGTGGAATATTTCTTTTTAGTAATGGAATGATGGAGGCTATTTGGTTCTCAAAAGTTTGCTTGGCACAGCTTGCTCTGTGCAGCTCCAGAATGCATGCACCCAATAATGTGCTTGTTCCCATCAATTGGGCTTATAAAATATCATTGTGTCTAATAGTTGTTCCAGACGCATTTATATAACTGCCTAGGTTTTACTCTTAACCTTGTCTGAAAGTAGCCATCAGGTGAAGCCTTGGAAATCCAGAATATTTACAAAAGCATCCACCCACTTAGGTAGGGTAATCACCAAACTTTAAGAAAAAATAAGGATGTTCTTCTCCACACCAAATACATAAGTAGGTACAATTTTTGTTTTAACTCCAGAGCACATTTTAAACAATGCCCGAGGGCCTGAGATGAGCCTTGTTCTTCCACAAGTATCTGTATGTCTTACCTTTGAGTCACTGTGTCCACTATGGTATAGAAGTAGGGAAAGGAAGTACCCAGGGAGAGTCAAGTAAAAACACTAGAACATGAGTAAGGGAAGTAAGGGTTTCTGTCTCTAGATTTCTTTATCTGTCCTTCACTGCCCCCAGACATGAGCATACCCCTGAGCAGATAGAACCGACCCCTTGGGTCCCAGTTCTTTTACCAGCCAACCAATATTGCCTGCAGAGATGAGAGACTAGAAACTAGCCAAGTTTCCCTTTCTCAAGAGCCCATCCTAAAGGAAGAAATAATAACATGCATATGTCTCAGATATTGTTCAGTGTTCCATCTTCCTAAGGGTCACTTTCAGTTCATATTCCTCTATGGTCACCTCTGAGGGGAAAAGTCAGTAAGATGTAAAACACAGCCTCCTCTACATTGATCCCCTTGCCTTCTACCACATTAACTTTCACCCATGTTGCCCTCTTCTCTATTATTTTTTGTATATTCTGTTTGTTGCACAACACTAACTTGGACTTGTCTCATTGGTGTTCAGCAAGCCTCAACTACAGTCTCCCTTCAGCCCTTTCCATAACTGTGTCATGACATCTGACACTAAGCTAGCCCCTTCCCTTTTTACTCAAACACATCTGGTGACGTGAGATTTTTTTTTTTAAATATTTTCTCTCTTCTTCAAAATGATATAAACAATAAAAATTATTTTGTTTGAGATTAATCTTCACATTTCTAATGCAATAAAGGATAATCATTAGTTGGAAAAATTATTGGCAAATACCTGTATTAGGACCTACTTCTGTCAACCGCACGTGTTTGACTTGTCTTATGATCATCAGGGAGAGGAGGCTGACATAGAATTAAGTGGCTGTGGTATGGGACTATCTCAGTTATATTCTCCCAATCATCTTCACTCACCTAGCTTGGAAGAGTTTTTCAACCTAGACTTGGAGAAGTATTAAAGGAACCTTCCTTCTTGGTCCAGTAAATGCTGATTTAGCTTTCAGACTTTTATTTTAGTACAGGTATTAGCATGAAACTATTTTGAATCTAATGGATATTCAACAAATATCAATTTGAATAAATCAAATGTTTTCTAAGTTTCCAGCTTCAGTCTAAAGAACAACTCACATTGGCATTATTTAGTATTTGGTTTGGAGACAGTCGTTCTGTGCCCTTTTATGCAGGCGATAATCACACTCTGCTCAGTGCTGGAGCCTGGACAATCATAAAGCTAGAGATCACTTTGAAATCTACTAGCTTTTCACACAGCTGCTGTGGTGTCTTGTAAAATGTTTCAGATGTGAGGATTATTCAGTCAGAAAAAAACAGACTCCACCAAATGCATTGAGAATACAGATTGTTACCAAACAGGATTAGGAGAAAATGTTTCTCATTTGCAAAGTACTTTGATCTAATTATAGTGCCTGTAAATGCCTATAATGGCTGGCAAAACGATTACAGTAGTTTCAGATCACCAGAGTCCATGGGGGAATCAACTCTGCTACAAGCGAAGTGATTGCTTAGAATAACTCACGTTAAGGTAGGTAGCCCTTAAAGTTCCTGTGCACTGTCAGCTGCCATATCTTCCTGAATGAAAGAAGTACTTCATATGTTACTGAGATGTAAGTCTCAGTGGTGTAGGATTTGAATGGTTGGCATGGGGCTTTGTGATATGAAGATGATTTGTGCTTGAACAGGACCTAGAATTGACCCAGAGAGACCACTACAACCCCACCTAGAGTTTTATCATTGGTACCTTCTCCAAAGAAAAACATGTCATACCAATGTCATTGTTGTTGATGATGTTTTCTTTTGAAGAATCCCTCTACAAAGTGTCTCAAAGAAAAAGTGCTGTCCTGCAATACCTGTGAGGACATGAAATGATCATGCAACACACAAGATAGAGCATGGAGTGGAGACCCATTCTGACTTTACTCACAGCTTTTATTGAGAGTTTAAAGCAGCAAAAGTTATGGAGAGTCTAGGCCAAAATGACCATTATTTTCATGATAAGAAGTTGTTGATTCACACTTACCTTATCAGGAAATCTGTGGAGAAACTGTTTAGTTCCTTGTGTCCTAGGAAGTCTACTCAAGGCTCATAGCTTCTCATGTCCCCAGGTTTAGCCTGTGCAAAGCTCAAGCTGTTACAGACTATGATATCCACATTAATGAGGAGAAATTAAAACATTCTTTAAACAAAACCTTTTAAAGTATATGGATTTTTCAGTATCCACTCCTTAGTGAATCATACATCATCCAGTTATGAGAGCTTCTTCAGCAAAGATGTCATCTTACTTTCATTTCACCTGACAATGTTTATATACTTATTTGACCTAATGAGTATCCCATGATCATAATTTCCTTTATATATTTTGTTAGATGATGCTCTGGAAAATAACCCACAAATAAAGAGGACACCCTGCACATTTCCAGTTATTCTCTTCCATTCATTTATATGGAAAATACTTATGGGTTTTGGAAGTCAATGATACCCTGTCACATGTTCCAGAATTTGCAAATAATTGCATAGATTGGGTAATACATTATGGAGCCTCTCTGAATATAACCTCTATAGCTACTAAAATGCTATTAACAAGGCTGAATACAGAGCTATAAATATTCTCAGAGGTAATTTCCAATTAGAAATTTGTGCCTGTCAAGGTTTTAATTTTCTGGACGTTTTCTCTGGAGGAGGAACCACATTTACCTCTAAGTTTCAGAATAAAATTTATTTTTGCCATTTAGTGTACATATTCAGTTAGCTTTAGAGTTGTTTTAATGACTATTTTAATAACACCTACTGTGCAACAGTCACTATACTACACACTCAGAATGCAAAGATGATCATTACATGGACTTAAGAAAATTGTATAAAGAACAAAAAGAAAGTTAGAAAGCTCAGAAGAATGCCATCAAATTTATGGTATTCTATGGGTAAATACTATAGATAAAATATTGTGATAATATATTGATATCATTAATTCTGGTTTGTGAGATTTATTCACTTCTCTCAGATTTAATATCGAAGACAACTTTATATTTCCTGTTTTTCAATTTTTAGTGAATATTTATTGATCTTTACTTTGAGACAAGCATTCCTTTTGCCTTCTAGGTAGAAGGGGCAACAATTGAACAAAAGAAGCAAATGTACCTGGTTTGTGCTGCTTATTTTCTAGTGGAAAGGTAAATAATGAATATGATTACATATTAAAACTAGTCAAATAAATAAGCAAAGTACATGGTTTAAAAATAATTACTAAAGCCTAAGACAAGAAAAGTTAACAAGGCATTCATGAGGGCAACAGTAGTGGGTGAGGATAAAATGGCAGATGTGAGGACTAGGAAAAGCTTCACCGTAGTGACCTTCAAGGATGGGTGGGGAGGGAAGGGAGGGCAACGAAGGGGTGGGAAACACAAACCTAGATGCAAACGGCAATGGTACCATAAAATTCTGCTTCCTAAAAGGCAGACCAAACGGCTGAACTTTCACCAGGCCCTTAGAGGGAACACCTGAACCAAAAGACACTGAAGAGGGTATGATGAAGATTGACCGTAATCTTCTACAGCTACACTCCCTCTCCTTCTCTCTCTCTCTCTCTCTTTCTCTCTCTCTAACTCTTCTATATTAGTTATCTTTTTCTTCCTTTTCTTAGTGGGCACTGACCTGTAACTCCAGGTACCAGCATGTGGCTTTTCATCCACAATTAGCTTTTGACCACAGAGACCTACAAAGTTTCCTAAAAGAAAGACAGCTTTCTGTCAGAGTACTTGATGACCTGCCAAAGGTTAGTCAAAAGACCCTACTGCTGAAGACACCTTATGTGGTTGACACGTAAAATGGAATGACATGGCTGGAAGAGAGTCAGTCCCCAGTCAGCACGTCTAGTGCCAGAAGGTGCTACATGGGCAACTGGGGGAAATGACCAATATCTGTCCAAGCAACTCATGGTCTAACCTACTTAGCAGCAAATAACCTGTTGTGATGCTCATACAAGTGCAATAGTGGCACAAAGCCATGGTGGGAAACCAACTGCTCTTGATTCAGCTAACTGATGCCCTCAGCAGTATGGGACCCATAGCTGGAGCTAGGAAATAAGTCAGAAGCATATCCAAACATAAGCCCACTCTCCAATATCAAGCAACCATCAATTGTGGGCTACAAGAGGTTCTACACCTATTAAACTCTCTATTAAAAAAGTAAGAGTTATCTCATTTGTCCTGGTGCTAACTTACTCTCTATTGGAGAATCTGCTTCTCTTTTGCAGATAGATGTAGATCCTAAGGAGAGAGCCACCCCATCATACCTCAAAAGGGCCCCTGCTAAAACTAAGAACAACTGGCCAAACAAGCAAGAGTGCTGTTTTCCTGGTGAACCAGGTACCAGCACAAGGGTGAAGGAGATCAACACAGAGAAAAATTAACTCCTACCAAATCAGAGATCCAGAGACCCAGAGGCCCCCAACACCTCATCACTGAACCAGACCAAAAATGAACTCAACATGGCTCAGGGAAATTTTGTGGAAGAGGGGTCAGAAAGAATGTCAGAGCCACATGTTGGGTCATGTTATGCAGAGACATTTATCCTACCCATAACTGTGCACTAACTCCACAATGCATGACCCATATACCTCAACATGGAGGGGACAAGGGGAAGGGTAGGTCATGGATGAGCCTAATAATGGTACCAAACTGACTGTATTTGCTGAATACAAAACTAATTAATAAAAAAATTAATTGAAGGAAAAAAAAAAAAGAAAGAAAGAGCTTCAGAAAATTGACCCTGTAGATAAACAGGGTTAAGATCATAAGGCAGACACACATCTGGCACATGAGAGGATATGAAGTGATCTATGCCATGGTGGCTGCAGCATCAAGGTACAGGGAAAGAGCAAAGGTAGAGGGAGAGAATAATGAGTGAGGAGGTCAGGATCTAAGGGGGAAGATAAAGTCTGGCCTTACAGGTCACACAATGACTTTGGGTTTGAATTTTTGCTTGTTTGTTTTATAAATTTTATTTTATTTATTTATTTGAGAGAGAGAGAGAGAGAGAGGAAGAGGCAGAGAGAAAGACAGAATGGGCATCCCAGGGCCTCCAGCCACTGCAAATGAACTCCAGATGTATGCCCACCCTTGTGTATCTGGCTTACTGGGTCTTGTGGAATCAAACCAGGGTCCTTAGGTTTCACGGGCAAATGCCTTAACCTTAACTGCTAAGCGATTTCCCCAGCCTCCATGACTGTTTTTTTTTTTTTTTTCTAATTTATTTATTAGTTTTCTTTTCAGCAAATACAGGCAGTTTGGTACCATTGTTTAGGCTCATCCATGACCTACCCCCTCCCAATGGCCCCTCCTTGTTGATGTAAATGGATCGTGCATTGTGGAGGTAGCCCACAGTTATTGGTATGATAAATGTCTCTGCACATCATGACCCAACATGTGACTCTGACATTCTTTCCGCCCCCTCTTCTGCAAAATTTCCCTGAGCCATGTTGGGTTCATTTTTGGTCTGCTTCAGTGCTGCAGTGTTGGGGGCCTCTGAGACTCTGGCTCTCCGGTTTGGTAGGAGTTGATTTTTCTCTGTGATGGTCTCCTTCCCTTTTGTACTGGTATCCGGTTCATCAGGAAAACAGCACCCTTGCTTGTTTCACCAATTTTCCTTAGTTTCAGTTGGACACCTTTTGCGGTACGATGGGCCAGCTCTCTCTTTAGGATCTGCATCTATCTGAAAAAGAGAAGCAGATTCTTCAACGGAGAGTAAGTTAGCACCCGGACAATTGAGATAACACTTACTTTTTTAATAGAGAGTATAATAGGCATAGGCCCTCTGCCCTCTTGTACCCCATGATTGATGGTAGCTTGATATTGGAGAGTGGGCATATGTTTGGATATGGTTATCACTTGTTTCTCAGCTCTAGCTATGGGTTCCGTACCACTGAGAGGATCAGATAGCCAAATCAAGAGCAGTTGGTACCCCACCATGGCTGTGTGCCACTATTGGACTTGTGTGGGCATCACATCAGGTTATTTGTTGCTAATTAGGTTAGACCATGAGTTGCTTGGACAGATATTGGTCATTTCCCCAAGTTGCCCATGTAGCACCTTCTGGCACTAGACACAGTGACTGTCTGGGGACTGACTCTCTCCTGGCTTCTAGCCATGCTGTTCCATTTTATGTGTCAGCTGTGTATGGAGTCTTCAGCAACAGGGTCTTACCACTGTCTTTTGGTGGGTCATCAAGTACTCTGACAGAAGTCTGTCATTCTTTTAGGAAACCTTGCATGATAAGCCACAGAAAGGTGCTGAGTAAGACAGCGCCGCTATCTGACATAATAGCCAATAGTTAAGCATGGCACGCATATTTTTGTTTGATTACTTGGTTGGTTTTGTCCAAGTAGGGCCTCCCTCTAGCCCATGCTGACCTGAAATGCACCAGATAGTCTCAAGGTAGCCTCAAACTCACAGTGATCCTCCTACCTCAGCCTCCAGAGTACTGGGATTAAATGTGTGCACCACCATGCACAGGCAAATACGGCACTGGATGCTACATTGAAAGTAAATAAAAGCAACAAGCAAGATCAAAATAAGTGAGATCAAAATGGATGTTATCAAAATAATACAAATGAGAGTGAAATAGCTAAGAAGATGCCATCCTGCCCTAATTCCATTTATTAATGGGGAAATAAAATAGCTGAGATAATACTTACCTGCTAGTGTGTCTTTCAGTTGCAAACTCTAACTCCCAGGGAGGGGACATAAATTGTAAACACACTCAGGACTTCCTGTCATCCACAGTGTGGCCCAGGTGTTTAAACTCAAGATAACTCCAAGATAGGTATTGAAATGCCTGCAATTCTAAAGACACCCTGACCTATATCTGGCACCTATGTCCTTGTAATTTTTATGGTCTTTTGCCTTTAAAAATGTACTCCTGAACTTCTGCACTAAGACCAATTTTCTGGCATGAATTCCTTTCAGTCGCTGGCTTAATAAAAAGGACTCTCAGTACTATAAGACATCATACCATGGGATAAAAAATGAACACACCCTAAATAAGAAAAATCAAATATTGAAACATCAATAAAAGAGGACACACCAGAGACTTCCAGCCAAGATGGCGACCGCCTAGCTGTACTGCAAATACTGGGGAAAGAAAGGCAAGAAATTAAGGGTTATCAGGGTTTTCTTGCCTGTGGGTGGGCACAGAGTGGGGAAAACCAGGGAATCGCAGATCCCCTCTCGGGTGGGTAGTCTACCCCCCCATACAGCCGCCACACCCCAAGTGGCTGTGCTCTGATCGCGCACCCACCAGCCCGCTGTGATGTGCACTGATCACACACCTGCCAGGATCTCCACCACGCAGGGACCTCCGCGGTTGTGCTCTGATCATGTGCACAGGCCCGCCACACTGTGCTCGGTTTGCACACCCTTGGGGACCACCTCTGCTGTGATTAGGCAGCTGCCAGACCCCTTGCTGCTGTGCTCCGATCATGGGCCCACCAGCCAGCCTCTGCTGTGCCCTGATCCCGTGCCCACAACAGCTGCCTCTGCACTACAATTGCATATGCAGCGGGCCCAGTCCCACAGCAAGGGCCACACAAGCCCACACTGACTGACTAGTGTCAGCTCAGGTGCCATCCCCTACCTGTCCATCACTGCCCATCCCCCACTCCCTGAGGCAGGAGAGTGCAGACTGTTTGCAGGTCCCACTGTTCCCAGCCAGAGTTTGGGCAGCTTCAGGGCTTGCTACCTCAGTCCTCTTCCAAGCTTGAAGGCAGGCAGCTTTGGTGCATTACTGGATGAGAATTCAGGCAATTTTGGCACTCCTGTCAGGCAGTAGATAGGCGGCTTTGGCAAGAGAGAGCAAAAACCCAGGCTGCTTGGCAACTGCCCCAGACTTCCTTGGATTCTCATTGAGCTAGAGCCCAGGCTGGTCCATCAACCTACCTGCCCATACACCGACATGGGTAGACAGCAGCGCAAAAGAAATAACATGAAAAATAAAATGCAAGAAAATCCAGATAAATCACCCAGTCTAACAAGGATTATATCTAACCAAAACAAAGAAGAGTGTTTAGGATCAGAACATCAAGTGGAAGCTATGAGCAATGCAACCCTGACCAACCTACTGCTAGAACTTGCAGGAAAGCAACAAAGCACAGATAATCATGTGGATGCTACCATCACTAAGTTAGAGCAATATGATAAGACACTGGAAGGAATTCAAAGAGAGCTAAGTGAGTTGAGGGAGAGTGAAAAAAAAGAGGACGTTAAAAATCAGCTGGCCACACTAAATGAAAACATAAAGAAATGCAAGGATGATTTCCAAGAATCATTAAGAAAATCAGAAAATGAGGTGAAAAGGGAGCTGGACACAATTATGGAAGTGATACATAGGAAAGTAGTAGAAAATGCAAACTTAATTGAACAACTCCAAAACTCTCTAGAGGCACTCAAGAATAGAGTCAGCGAAGTGGAGCATAGAAACTCTGATCTGGAAGACATGATGGAAGAAACAGTTCAAGAGTTCAAAAATTTCAGTAAGTTCAAAAGTTCTTGTGAACAGAACATAAGGGAATTGTGGGATACACTTAAACGTCCTAATATCAGAATCATTGGAATACCAGAAGGAGAAGAATTTCAGACCAAAGGCATGGAGAACTTATTTAACACAATAATTTAAGAAAACTTCCCCAGTCTCTTAAAAGAAAGGCCCATCAAGATACAAGAAGCAAACAGAACTCCTAACCGACTGGACCAAAGGATAAACTCCCCAAGACATGTTATCATTAAGACTCTAAACATTGACACCAAAGAGAAAATTCTAAAAGCAGCTAGGGAAAAACAGCACACCACTTTCAAAGGAAACCCCATCAGAATTACTTCAGGCTTCTCAATGGAAACCCTGATGGCTAGAAGGGCATGGAATGTAACTCTCCAAACTCTAAGACACTATGGTTTCTAACCCAAACTACTCTACCCAGCAAAAGTCTCCCTTATAATAGATGGTGAAAGAAAAACTTTCCATGACAAAACTCATCTTTACGATTATATGAACACAAAATCAAACCTACAGAAAATATTCCAGGAAATTCTCCACAGAGAAGAAACAAATAACCAAACACAAACACCTACAAGAAGCAGATCACAACAACCAAACCCAGACTAGACACAAAAAGTTTCAAATTCCATGAAAACACAAACACACCTCTACCACCACAACATGGCAGGGACCAAATCAAATCTCACAGTCATCACCCTAAATATTAATGGCCTTAATTTACCCATCAAGAGACACAAGCTAACAGGGTGGATCAAAAAATGAGACCCCTCAATCTGCTGCCTTCAAGAAACCCACCAGGGTGAAAGGGTGGAAAACAATATTCCAAGCAAATGGGAATAAGAAACAAACAGGAGTGGATATATTAATATCTGATAAAATTGACCTCAAACCAAAAATAATAAAAAAAAAAAAAAACAAGAAAGAAGGTTACTTCCTACTTATCAAGGGAACAATCCACCAAGAGGATATTATAATCATAAATCTATATGCACCAAACACAGGAGCACCACAGTTCATAAAACAAAACCTACTTGACAATAAAACAGACATAACCAACAACACCATCAAGCTGGGGACTTCAACACATCATTATCAGTAATAGACAGATCATCCAAACAGAAACTCAACAGGGAAGTAAGAGAGCTCAACAAAACCACAGAACCATCCACCTAAGGCACTGGAAAAACAAGAAAAATCCAACACAAGGTGTTACAGAAGGAAAGTAATAATTAAAATTAGACAAGATATTAATGAATTGGAAACCAAGGAAACAATTAAGGAAATTGACAAAACAAAGAGATGGTTCCTTGAAAAAAATAAACAAGATTGACAAAGCTCTGGCCAATTTGATCAAGCAAAAAAAGGAGAGACTCCAAATTAACAAAATTCAAAATGAAAAAGGAGAGATCATAACAGACATAAGGGAAATTAGGAGAATCATCAATCCTTATTTCAAAAACCTCTACTCCACAAAACTGGATAATGTGAAGGAGATGGATAAATTACTGGATGCATATCATCTACCAAAGCTAAACTCAGAGCAGATTAACCACCTCAATGAACCAATCACATTCATGGAGATAGAAAAAGTAATAATAAAAAAAAAAAACTCCCCAAAAAGAAGAGTCCAGGACCAGATGGATTCCCAGCCGAATTTTATCAAACCTTCATGGAAGAACTCAAATCAATCTTTCTAAATAGGTGCCACACAATTGAAGAACAGGGAAAGCTACCCAACTCCTTCCATGAAACTAGTATCACCCTAATCCCAAAACCAGGCAGAGATGACACAAGAAAAGAAAACTACCGGCCTATTTCCCTAATGAACATAGATGCAAAGATCCTCAACAAAATACTCGCAAACCGAATCCAACAACACATCAAAAGCATTATCCACCTTGACCAAGTGGGATTTATCCCAGGAACACAAGGGTGGTTCAACATATGAAAATCTGTCAATGTAATACACCACATAAATAAGCTTAAACATAAAAACCACATGAACATTTTGATAGATGCATAAAAGGCCTTTGACAAGACACAACATCACTTCATGATCAAAACATTGGAGAGAATAGGCATGGCTGGTTCACATCTTAACATAATAAAGGCAATATACAAAGCTCCAAAGTCCCAAATAATACTTAATGGAGAGAGACTGGAGGAATTCCCATTGAGATCAGGAACAAGACAAGGATGTCCTCTCTCACCTCTGCTTTTCAATATAGATCTGGAACCTCTAGCTCAAGCAATAAGACAGGAGAAGGAAATAAAAGGGATACAATTTGGAAAGGAAGAAGATAAGTTAGCTCTATTCGCTGATGACATCATTGTATATGTAAGAGACCTGAGAGACTCCATCACAAAACTCCTGAAGGTGAATAACTCCTATAGCAAAGTAGCAGGATACAAAACTAATGCACACAAATTGGTAGCATTTCTGTATGCAAATGACAAAGATACAGAAAAAGAAATAAGAGACATAGTCCCATTTTCAATAGCAACAACAACAAAAAAAAATAGAATACCTTGGAATAATGTTAACCAAGGAAGTAAAAGATCTCTACAAAGAAAATATAAAAACTCTCAAAAAAGAAATTGAGGAGGACTTGAGAAGATGGAAAGACCTCCCATGCTCCTGGATAGGCAGGATTAACATTGTGAAGATGACAATCCTACCAAAGGCAATATATAGATTTAAAGCAATTCCAATTAAAATCCCTACAGTGTTCTTCACAGAGATAGAAAAAAACGATCTCAAATTTCATATGGAAAGGAAGAAGGCCTCACATATCCAAACATATCCTCAGCAAAAGAAATGCCTCTGGTGGCATCACCATACCTGATCTAAAGCTATACTACAAAGCCATAGTAATAAAAGCAGCATGGTACTGGCATAAAAACAGGAGTATAGAACAATGGAATTGACTTGAGGACTCTGATTTTGGGTCAAGCAACTATAGCTACTTGATATTCGATAAAGGCCCGAACAATATAGGTTGGAAAAAGATAGCATCTTCAACAAATGTTGCTGGACAAACTGGATAACCACATGCATGAAACTGAAACTTGATCCACACATTCCACCATGCACTAAACTCAGATCCAAATGGATCAAAGACCTCAATATAAGAACAGAAACTCGAATACTACTGGAAGAAAATTTAAGAAGTACTCTTCCATGATATAGAATGGAAAAAGACTTCATGAACAAAACCCCAGTGGCTCAAGTTCTTAAACAGCACTCAACCAATGGGATCATCTAAAACTGAAGAGTTTCATTACAGACAAGTATATAATAAGCAAAGCCAATAGATTACCCACAGAATGGGAGAAAATATTTGTGGGTTATCCAACTGATAGAGGTCTAATTTCTAGGATCTACAAAGGACTCAAAATTCTAAACAATAAGAAGACAAATACCCCACTCACAAAATGGGGTGCAGAGTTGAACAGGCAGTTCACAGAGGAAGATACAAATGGCAAACACACACTTAAGAAAATGTTCATAATCCCTAATCATCAGGGAAATGCAAATTAAAACAACTATGAGAATACCCCTTACCCCAATAAGGATAGCAAACATCAAAAAAACAAATGAAAATAAATGCTGGTGAGGATGTGGAGAAGCAGGAACTCTCATTCACTGTTGGTGGGTATGTAGGATGGTACAACCACTCTGAAAAGCAATATAGAGACTCCTGAAAAAGCTGACTATAGAGATAGCAATAGACCCAGTTATTCCCTTACTGGGCATCTACCCTAAAACCTTCTTACCACAGGCCAGAGAGATTTGCTCAACCATGTTTGTATGGCTCAATTTGTAATAGCTAAAAGCTGGAATCAACCCAGATATCCATCACTAGAAGAATGGCTAACTAAGATGTGGTATATCTACACAATGGAATTCTATACAGCAGTAAGAAAAAATGACACAAAGAAATTTGAGGAAAAATGGTGGAACCTGGAACAGATCATCCTCAGTGAACTTACCCAATCACGGAAAAAATATCGACACATAGTCTCACTCATCTACAACACCTAACCTGAATCTACCCAAGATACCTTACATACACAGCAAGCGCCTCATGGACTAGACAATAGGATGGATGGGGAGGGAGAGGAGGGCATCGAAGAGGTGGAAAACACTAATCTGGACCCAAAAGGCAATGGTACCATAAAATTCTACTTCCTAAAAGGCAGACCAAATGGCTGAACCTTCACTAGACCCTTACAGGAAACACCTGAACCACAAGACACTGGAGAGGGTAGGATCAAGACTAACCTAAATTTTCTACATCTTACCTCCCTTCCTCTCCCCCTGTCCCCTCTCTCTCTCTCTGCTCTCTAACTCTTGTATATTAATTATGTTTCTCCTCAATTTCTTAGTGGGCACTGACCTGTAACCCCCACTACCAGTTTGGGGCTAACATCCACAATGAGCTTTTGATCAGAGAAATCTACAAGGTTTCCCGAAACAATGACAGGAGAGAGTCAGTCCCCAGACAGTCAGCGTGTCTAGTGCTAGAAGGTGCTACGTGGGCGACTGGGGGAAATGACCAATATCTGTCCAAGCAACTCATGGTCTAACCTACTTAGCAACAAATAACCTGGTGTGATGCCCACACAAGTGCAATGGTGCCTAACTGATCACCTCAGTGGTACGGGACCCATAGCTGGAGCTGGGAAACAAGTCAGAACCATATCCAAACATAAGCCCACTCTCCAATATCAAGCTACCATCAATCATGGTGTACAAGAGGGCCTACACCTATTAAACTCTCTATCAAAAAGTAAGTGTTATTTCAATTTTCCAGGTGCTAACTTACTCTCCATTGGAGAATCTGCAGATCCTAAGGAGAGAGCTGCCCCAACATACCTCAAAAGGGGCCCGAGTGAAACTAAGGATATTTGGCATAACAAGCAAGGGTGTTGTTTTCCTGATGAACCAGATACCAACACAAAGGGGAAGGAGACCACCATAGAGAAAAATCAACCCTTACCAAATCAGAGAGCCAGAGCCTCAGAGGCCCCCAACACCTCACCACTGAAGCAGACCAAAAATGAACCCAACATGGCTCAGGGCTAACTCCACAATGCACGACCCATTTACATCAACAAGGAGGGTCCATTGGGAGGGGGTAGATCATGGATGAGCCTAAACAATGGTACCAAACTGCCTGTATTTGCTGAAAAGAAAACTAATAAATTAAATTTTTAAAAAAGATAAAAAAAGAGGACACAACATTGTTGTCCTGAACTTATATAAACAAAATAAAGAATAAATTAGATAACCTCAACCAAATGTATAAATTTACAAAAAAGTTATTTAAAAATATTTTATTTTTATCTATTTATTTGAGAGTAGCAGAAAAAGAAGGAGAGAGAGAGAGAGAGAGAGAGAGAGAGAGAGAGAGAGAATATACACTCCGGGGCCTCCAGCCATTGCAAACAAACTCCAGATGCATGTGCCACCTTGTGCATCTCGATAATGTGGGTCTTGGGGAATTGAGCCTCAAACAGGGGTCCTTAGACTTCACATGCAAGCGCTTAACCACTAACCCATTTCTTCAGCCCTACAAAAAATGTTTTTAATAAAAGCCTTCCTAAATGGAATCAGTAATAAAATAAAATAAAATAAAATAAAACCTATAACTGTTAAAAGGATTGACAGTAATTTTTAAATGAAGCAGCTGTATTATGACTTCCCAAATGTACCCATTTTAAATTCTGCCATCTGTAAGTATGCTGTGCCTATTGTGGGATTTTATGTTTCATTAAGTTTAGGAAGTTGAGATAGGGTGGTTTTTCTCCTAAATCAGTAGCTGCAATTTAATTATGTGTCTTTAAATGCTGAGAGCCTTTTTCTAGCTAGAATATAAGAAAGACAAAACTATGAAGTAATGTTCAGAGATATATAACATGGTTTGCTTAAAAACAGACATGGGTAATCATGAGGCAGGAACCCTCTGAATATTGGAAAAGGCAAACCAGTAGAATCTTTCATAGAATCTCCTGGAGTGGGCAATGGTCAGGCTGGCTGATGACACTGTATTTTTAAGTCAGAGACCTGCACTGGACTTCTAACACAGAGAACAGGTAATAAATTTATGTAGGGTTTAGTGTGCATGCATATTTGTGTGTATGGAGGGGTGTGAGTGCTTATGTATGAATGTGTGTTTTAAAGCTAGAGAGCAAACAAACTCCAGGTCCTTGGGTTTCATTCTCAGGTAGTCTGTCCACCTCTTTGTAAGACAGGGACTCCTAATGGCCTGGAGCTCACTGATTAGAGAAACTGGCTGGCCAGCAGGCTCCAGGGATGCACCTGTCTCTGCCTTTCCAGTATAGGTACTATAGGCATGTGCCAATATGCCCAGCATTTTTTGTGGATAGGGTTGAAGTTATGTAACTCCTGCTTGTGAGGCTCACATTTTACTCAGTTGAGTTATCTTCCCAGTCCTAAAGTTATGCTTGTTTGTTTGTTTTTATAAGCTACTAAATTTGTGCTTGCAGAAGCAAAGAAAACCAACACAAAAAAATTCCCTTTATAAGAGCTCACACTCGATAGCTTCCCTTGTGCATTCTACCAAATATCTGGGCAAGAATTAAAAAAAAATTACCACTGCAAGTCTTCTGAAAATTAGCAGAAACATTCCCGTTTACTTTGTGGAACTAGTAATGCAAGAATATGTAAACTAGGCAAAGATGTGATAAGAAGAGTACATACAAATATCTATTGTGAATAAAGATGCAAAAAACTCAAAATTATAGAAAACTGAATCCAGCAATATATAAAAACCATTGCCAAGAAAATGTTTTCTTTTCTTTTTTAAAAATATTTTATATTTTTGTTTATTTCAGAGAGAGAGAGAGAGAGAATGGGCACGCCAGGCCCTCCAGACACTGCAAACAAACTCCAGACGCATGTGCCACATTGCACATCTGGCTAACGTGGGCCCTGTGGAATTGAACTGAGGTCCTTTGGCTTTGCAGGCAAATGCCTTAGCCTTTAAGCCATTGCTCCACCCGTGTGTGTGTGTGTGTGTGTGTGTGTGTGTGTGTGTGTGTGTGTTTATATGTACTTTTTAATAGAAAGAGTAGGGATTGGGGAGACAGCTCAGTGTGTAAAGTGCTTGCATTGCTAGCATGAGGAGCTGAATTCGATCCCTAGGACCTATGTAAAAATGCTAGTAATAGCTGTGTACTTTTTTTTAATTCTATCAGATTTTTTTTTTTAATTATTTTTCTATTCTGCAAGTACAGGCAGTTTGGTATTATTAGGCTCATCCGTGACCTACCCCTTCCACATTGGCCCTTCCTTGTTGAGGTATATGGGTCGTGCATTGTGGAGTTAGCCCACAGTTATTGGTATGATAAATGTCTCTGTATATCATGACCCAACATGTGGCTCTGATATTCTTTCCGCCCCCTCTTCCACAAAATTTCCCTGAGCCATGTTGGGCTCATTTTTTGTCTGCTTCAGTGCTGAGGTGTTGGGGGCTTCTGGGGCTCTGGCTCTCTGATTTGATAGGCATTGATTTTTCTCTGTGTTGGTCTCCTTCCCCCTTGTGCTGGTATCCAGTTCATCAGGAAAACAGCACCCTCGCTTGTTTTGCCAATTTTCCTTAGTTTCAGTCTGGCACCTATTGAGGTATGATGGGCCAGCTCTCTCCTTAGGATCAGCATCAAGCTGAAAAAGGGAAACAGAGTCTACAAGGGAGAGGAAGTTAGCACCAGTAAAAAGAGATAGCCCTTATTTTTTGATAGAGAGTTTAATAGGTGTAGGCCCTCTTGTAGTCCATGATTGATGGTAGCTTGATATTGGATAGTAGTCTTAGGTTTGGATATTGTTCTGACTTGTTTCCAAGCTCCAGCTATGTGTCCTGTACCACTGAGGTGATCAGTTAGCTGGATCAAGAGTGGTTGGTTCTCCACCATGGCTGTGTGCCACTATTGGACTTGTGTGGGCATCACACCAGGTTATTTGCTGCTAAGTAGGTTAGACCATGAGTTGCTTGGGCAAATATTGGTCGTTTCCTGCAGTCGCCCATGTAGTACCTTCTGGCATTAGTCACGCAGACTGTCTGGGGACTGACTCTCTCCTGGCTTCCAGCCATGTCATTGCGTTTTACGTGTTAGCTGCGTATGGAGTCTTCAGCAATAGGGTCTTACCAATAATCTTTGGTGGGTCATCAAGTACTCTGACAGAAATCTGTCATTCTTTTATCAAACAGAGTAGGATTCTCTGATCAAAAGCTCATTGTGGGTGATAGCACCATGCTGGTACTAGGAGTTACAGGTCAGTGCCCCCCTAAGAAAATGAGGAAAAAAGGTAATATACAGGAGTTAGAGAGGAGAGCGAGGGAGAGAGAGAAGGAGAGGGAGAGGGATTGAGGGAAGATGTAGAGGATTTAGGTTAGACTTGATCCTATCCTCTCCAGTGTCTTGGGGTTCAGGTGTTTCCTGAAAGGGCCTGGTGAAGGTTTAACAATTTGGTCTGCCTTTTAGGATGTAGAATTTTATGGTACCATTTCCATTTGGGTCTAGATTAGTGTTTCCCACCACATCGATGCTTTCCCCTCCCTCCCCATCCCTCCTAGTGTCTAGTCCATGATATGCTTGCTGAGTGTGTAAGGTATCTTGGGTAGATTCAGGTTAGGTGTTGTAGATGAGTGAGACTATGTGGTGATTATTTTTCTGTGACTGGGTAAGTTCACTGAGAATGATCTGTTCCAGGTTCAACCATTTTTCTTCAAATTTCTTTGTGCCATTTTTTCTTACTGCTGTATAGAATTCCATTGTGTAGATATACCACCTCTCAGTTAGCCATTCTTCTAGTGATGGACATCTGGGTTGATTCCAGCTCTTAGCTATTATGAATTAGGCCACTACAAATATGGTTGAGCAAATATCTCTGGCCTGAGGTTTGAAGGTTTTAGGGTAGATGCCCAGTAAGGGAATAACTGGGTCTGTTGCTATCTCTATAGTCAGCTTTTTCAGGAGTCTCCACATTGCTTTCCAATGTGGTTGTACCATCCTACATTCCCACCAACATTGGTTCCTGCTTCTCCACATCCTTGCCAGCATTTATTTTCATTTCATTTTTTGATGTATGCTATCCTTATTGGTGTAAGGTGGAATCTCATAGTTGTTTTAATTTGCATTTCCCTGATGATTAGGGATGATGAACATATTCTTAAGTGTGTGTTTGCCATTTGTATTTCTTTCTCTGTGAATTGCCTGTTCAGTTCTTTACCCCATTTTGTGTGGGGGGTGTTTGATTTCTTACTGTTTAGATTTTTGAGTTCTTTGTAGATTCTAGAGATTAGGCCTCTATCAGTTGGATAACCTGAAAATATTTTCTCCCATTCTGTGGGTAATCTATTGGCTTTGCTTATTGTATGCTTGTCTGTAAAGAAACTCTTCAGTTTCATATGATCCCATTGGTTGATTGACTGTTTAAGATTGTAAGCTATTGGGGTTTTGTTCAGGAAGTCTTTTTCCATTCCTATATCATGGAAAGTACGTCCTAAATTTTCTTCCAGTAGTGTTTGAGTTTCTGGTCTTATATTGAGGTCTTTGATCCATTTGGATTTGAGTGTAGTGCATGGTGAAATGTGTGGATTAAATTTAGTTTGCTGCATGTCGTTATCCAGTTTGTCCAGCAACATTTGTTGAAGATGCTGTCTTTTTTCCAGCCTGTATTGTTTGGGCCTTTGTCGAATATCAAGAACCTATAGTTGCTTGACACAAAGTCTGGGTCCTCAAGTCTATTCCATTAGTCTATACACCTGTTTTTATGCCAGTACCATGCTGTTTTTATTACTATGGCTTTGTAATATAGCTTTAGATCAGGTATGGTGATGCCACCAGAGGCATTTCTTTTGCTGAGGATGTGTTTGGATATGAGAGGCCTTCTTCCTTTCCATATGAAATTTGAGATCATTTTTTCTATCTCTGTGTAGAACACTCACTGTAGAGATTTTAATTGGAATTGCATTAAATCTATATATTGCCTTTGGTAGAATTGTCATCTTCACAATGTTACTTATGCCTATCTAGGAGCACGGGAGGTCTTTCCATTTTCTCATGTCCCCCTCAATTTCTTTTTTGAGTGTTCTTATGTTTTTGTTGTATAGATCTTTCACTTCCTTTGTTAATGTTATTCCAAGGTATTTTATATTTTTGTTGTTGCTATTAAAAATGGACTATGCCCCTGATTTCTTTTTCTGCATCTTTGTCATTTGCATATTGAAATGCTACTGATTTTTGTGCATTGATTTTCTATCCTACAACTTTGCTATTTAGTTAATTACCTTCAGGAGTTTTGGGATGGAGTTTCTCTGGTCTCTTACATATGCAATCATGTCATCACTGAATAGAGCTAATGTAACTTCTTCCTTTCCAAATTATATCCCTTTTATTTCCTTCTCCTGTCTTATTGCTTGAGCTAGAACTTCTAGTACTATATGGAAAAGCAGACGTGACAGAGGACCACCCTATCTTGTTCCTGATCTTAATGGGAATTCCTCCAGTCTCTCTCCATTAATTATTATTTGGGCTTTGGAGCTTTGTGTATTGCCTTTATTATGTTAAGATATGAACCAACCATGCCAATTCTCTCCAATGTTTTGATCAGGAAGTGATGTTATATTTTGTCAAAGGCCTTTTCTGCATCTATAGAAATGATCATGTGGTTTTTGTGTTTAAGCTTGTTTATGTGGTGTATTACATTGACAGATTTTCATATGTTGAACCACCCTTGTGTTCCTGGGATGAATCCCACTTGGTCAAGGTGGATGATGCTTTTGATGTGTTGTTGGATTTGGTTTGCAAGCGTTTTTTTTTTTCAGGATCTTTGCATCTAAGTTCATTAGGGATATAGGCCGGTAGTTTTCTTTTCTTATGGCATCTCTATCTGGTTTTGGAATTAGAGGGATAGTAGCTTCATAAAAGGAGTTGGGTAGCTTTTCCTGTTCTTCAATTGTGTGGCACAGTTTAAGGAAGATTGGTTTGAGTTCTTCCATGAAGGCTTGATAGAATTCATCTGAGAAGCCATCTGGGCCTGGTCTCTTCTTTTTGGGGAGGTTTTTTTTTTTTTATTACTTTTTCAATCTCCATGGATATGATGGGTTCATTGAGGTGATTAATCTGCTCTGAGTTTAGCTTTGATAGATGGTATGTGTCCAGGAATTTGTCTATCTCCTCCACATTATCCAATTTTCTGTAGTAGAGGTTTTGTAAATAAACCTGATGATTCTCCCAATTTTGCTTATGTCTGTTGTGATCTCTCCTTTTTCATTTTTAATTTTGTTAGTTTGAAGCCACTTCTGTTTTTGCTTGATCAAATTGGCCAGGGTTTTGTCAATCTTGTTTATTTTTTCAAAGAACCAGCTCTTTGTTTAGTCAATTGTCTTCATTGTTTCCTGGGATTCCAATTCTTGAATTTCTGCTCTGATTTTAATTATTTCCTTCCTTCTGGAGCTCTTTGGGTTGGATTTTTCTTTTTTATCTAGTGCCTTTAGGTGCATGATTAAGTTATTGATTTGAGATCTTTCTGTCTTTTTTATGAAAGCATGAGTGCTATGAATTTTCCCCTGTGGACATCCTTCATTGTGTCCCATAAGTTTGGGTATGATGTATTCTCATTGTCATTCAATTCCAGGAATTTTGCAATTTTATTTTATATTTCTTCCACTATCTATTTATTGTTTAAGAGTGTGCTGTTCAGTTTCCATGTGCCTTTCGGATTTTTTGTGGGTCTTTTGTTGTTTATTTCTAGCAATATAGCATTGTGATCTGATATCATGCAGGGATTATGTCAATTTTCCTAAATATGTGGAGGCAATTTTTCTAACCCAGTATATGGGCTATTTTAGAGAATGTTCCATGGGCTGCTGAGAAGAATGTGTAGTCTGTGGATTTGGGGTGGAAAGTTCTGTAGATGTCCATTATGTCCAAGTGATCTATGGTTTTGTTGAGCTCTCTTACTTCCATGTTGAGTTTCTGTTTGGATGATCTGTTTATTACTAATAATGGTGTATTGAAGTCCCCAGCTATGATGGTGTTAGTGGTTATTTCTGTTTTATTGTCAAGTAGGTTTTGTTTTATAAACTGTGGTGTCCCTGTGTTTTGTACATACAGATTTATGATTGTTATATCCTCTTGATGGATTGCTCCCTTGATAAGTAGGAAGTAGCCTTCTTTGTGTTTTTTAATTATTTTTTGTTTGAAGTCTATTTTATCCAATATTAATATAGCTACACCTGCTTGTTTCTTATTCCCATTTGCTTGGAATAGTGTCTTCCACCACTTTACCCTGAGGAGGGGTCTGTCTTTAGTGGTGAGGTGGGTTTCTTGAAGGCAACAGATTGAGGGGTCTAATTTTTTGATCCATCCTGTCATCTTGTGTCTCTTGATGGGTGAATTAAGGCCATTAATATTTAGGGTATTGACTGTGAGATTTGATTTGATCCCTGCCATATTATGGTGTTACATGTGTGTTGGTGTTTTCATGGGCTTTGAATTTTTTTGTGCCTACCTTGGGTTTGGTTGTTGTGATCTGCTTCTTGTAGGCATTTGAGTTTGGTTATTTGTTTCTTTTTTGTGAAGAATTTCCTGAAATATTGTCTGTAGTTTTGGTTTTGTATTCATGTAATTGTAAAGCTGAGTTTTGTCATGGAAATTTTTTCTTTCAGTATCTATTATGAGGGATACTTTTGCTGGGTAGAATAGTTTGGCTTGGAATCCACAGGTTCTTAGACTTTGGATAGTTTCACTCCATGCCCTTCTAGCTTTCAGGGTTTCCATTGAGAAGTCTGAAGTAATTCTGATGGGGTTACCTTTGAAAATGGTGTGCTGTTTTTTCCTATCAGATTTTAAGATTTTCTCTTTGGTGTCAATGCTTAGAGTCTTTTTTTAAAAAAATAAATATTTTTATTTTATTTTATTTTATTTTATTTTATTTTATTTTATTTTATTTTATTTTATTGTTTTTTTGTGGTAGGGTCTCATTCTAGCCCAGGCTCACCTGGAATTCACTAGGAGTCTCATGGTGGCCTGGAACTCATGGTGATCTTCCTATCTCTGCCTCCTTAAATAAATATTTTTTTTTCTTATCTATTATTTTACTTAATTTTTATTAACATTTTCCATGATTATAAAAAAAAAGTAATAATTGTAGCTTGATCAGCAACTCTGTGGTTACACATTCTTCATGTGAAACTTGTGCATCTTGTTCATTCATTCAAGTTCTTCTAACAGAGTACAGTAAATTAGGTAATTTATAAATAGTATGCCTTCCTAAACATTTCTCCTCCAAAGTTTTTGAGATTGCAAAATCCAAGACCTAGGTTGTGATGGATTTGATATTTGCTACAGTACCCTCACTTCCATAGCTGGGACCTTTTAGCTATGTTCTTATATAGCATAAGAAATTACTTTGCTCTCAGAACTTTGTTTTATAAAAGTACTGATACAAAAAAAAAAAAAAATCCCATGGTAATACCCTCCTCCCCCCCGCACACTTTCCCCTTTGACATTCCATTCTCCATCTTACCTCCCCATCTCAATCATTGTACTTACATCTATACAATACCAACCGATTAAGTACCCTCCTCCCTTCCTTTCTCTTTCCTTTATATCTCCTAATGTTTAGAGTCTTAATTATGATATGTCTTGGAGAGTTTCTCCTTTGGTCCAGTCTGTTTGGAGTTCTGTTGGCTTCTTGTATCTTGATGGGCTTTCTTTAAAGATACTGGGGAAGTTTTCTTAAATTATTGTGTTAAATAAGTTCTCCAAGCCTTTGGTCTGAAATTCTTCTCCTTCTGGTATTCCAATCATTCTGATATTAGGACACTTAAGTGTATCCCACAATTCCCTCATGTTCTGTTCACAGGAACTTTTGAACTTACTGAATTTTTTGAACTCTTGAACTATTTCTGCCATCTTGTCTTCCAGATCAGAGTTTCTATCCTCCACTTTGGTGACTCTATTCTTGAGAGCCTCTAGAGAGTTTTGGACTTGTTCAATTTAGTTTGCATTTTCTACTACTTTCCTATGTATCATTTCCATTGCTCTGTCAAGCTCCCTTTTCACATCATTTTCTGATTTTCTTGATGATTCCTGGAATTCATTCTTGCATTTCTTTATGTCTTCATTTAGTATGGCCAGCTGATTTTTAAGATCCTCTTTTTTTTCACTCTCCGTCAAACTCTTGAGGTCCTGGTCCTTCTGCCACCACCTCCTGGGTGGTTGGATTAGGAGATGTGCACCAACATGCCTGGATTAGGGCTTGGAACTGCTAATTTTGTTTATTATGTCTATGCTCATGAAAACTCTCCAGAAGGTGGTGGAACACTGTTTAATGAGAAACTTCAGTCCAATTAAGATGTGCAATTAAGAATCTGGGGGCTGAGAGCAGAGCTAGGGTGAAGGGGCAGGGCAGATGGGAAGAATCACAGTTAACAGAGATGATAGATAAACCAGCTTAGTGACTCTAATAACCAAAAAATTAACAGCAGTTCAGACCTGGTCATTTGTTCACAGTTAACCAAACAAGAAGCCCTTTTACTGTCTCCTACTGCTATCTACATTGATGTACACTGCATTTACCTGCTCTATCCACTAATCAGTTGTAACTGTGTGTGTGTGTGTGTGTGTGTGTGTGCGTGTGTGTGTGTTAGGCTTTAAGATTTTCAACAATTAATTCCAGTAGTCTTTGCTTGGAACACAGTTGCTATTACAAAGATTCTGTGGTTGGTATAAAATTGCTTAAAGTGCAACTGTGAAATCCAGATCATTTATGGTACTCTTTTTTTGTAAGTGTAACAAAGTAGCAGTATGACCTGGAAAGCATTTTCTACTTTAAATGTCATCATTGTAAATGGTCCTCAAGTAAATCGCCCAAGAAATGAACATCCTGACCTTACAACATTACATTTTCCTGAATCAAATTCCTGGGCAGAAAATAATATAATATCATAAAATCAGATTAACACATGATATCAAAGAATTTCTGTGGTAAAGATGCAGAGGTTTCATGTCACTTTCAGATATCAATCATTATTTCAGAACTCACCTTAACTCCAAGTCCAATGTTTCAACAACATGGTCATTTGAGGCACACCTTGATTTAGAAAACATATAGTTGACCAGCTACATCAACAGAACAACCATGCTATTTTAGAGTTTAGAGTGAAAATCCCCCATTATATTCACATTGGCCTTTTTATGACATAATCATTTCAGTACACTCAGTTTGGTCAAGAGACCTATAACTGGTAGCCATTTATTTCCAGAAACATCTCTGTCCTTAAACCAAATGAAGACTTCGAGTTCTCTAGTTTGCAAAAATTACTGGAAATATAGAACCTTGAGATTTCAACTTTTGACTATGATTCCTTGAGAAAAACTATTTTGTTGAACTGTGTTTCCAACAGTCCAGCTCCTTAAAATCAATATGTACACATAAGACAAAATAAAAATGAAACCCCAGGTTATATTTAAGAGCTAAAACTGAATTTTCAAAAGTCATAAAATGCCCCAAGTGTGCATATTCAGTATTCATGTTATTTTTACATACTGTCATGCATACCACAAGACTTTCTTCCTAAACAGTTTTAACTTCTTGATTACTGACTCAGTTCTTTGGTCTTGTCCCCTCTCTAGTAATAATAATTTAAAACTTAGTTAATTCCCTCTATTTTCATGCTTCTTCTATCTTCCCTCTTTGGTCTTTGCTAAACACTGGGAAAACCTTAGGGAATAAATACCAATTTTATGGCTCAAGTTTAAACCATTTCCATGTTTGAATAAATTCACAATGTCTTGTTAATATGCATGTGCTCAAGGTATTTTTGTAAACGCATGTGGATGAATTAATTTCACACTTGGTTCTGTGCAGATGCAAGCAACTTATCTATCTTTGCTATCACACGTGAAACCAAGGATCATTACCTTGACATGTGTCAGTGCAATTCTAAAATTCTATCTTTAGGGAGATTCTCAGAAAACAAAAGGAATGTTAATCCCACATCCCAACTTCTACTCTCTGTTTAACACAATTAGAACAAATCGTAAAAGAATGAAATGGGCAACTATGGGTTCTCAAATCAGTAGTCCAAAAGAAGGTCAGTAAAATCTATAGGAAAAACCTGTGCACAAAGCATTAGGAGTTTGTGTCATAGAACTAAGGGCTAGAAATCACAAATAAATAAGCTCTTGACCTTCTCATAAGCCAGTTTTATGGGCTTTCAACCTCTTATCTACCATCATTTTATGCTTCTCAATAAAGTGCTGGGATTCTGGTATATTCCCCCTTGCCTTTCTCAAAGAGCTATTCTCTCCTTACTCTACTAAATCCATGTCAATGTCCACTCAATCTTTCAATTTGACAAGACTGTGTGATGCTGAAATCTTTTATATGCTCTTTAAGAAAGAGAAACATTCTACTCTCCTCTGAAAATTAACCAATTCGAGGCCTGCATCATATTTTTCTTTGAGAAAAGTGCAATGAACCTACTCATTCCTGAGAGCAAATATAATATCTCACATTTTTTTCATGTCTTCACAGATCCTAACAGTTTGAGAGTACAGTGTTCATTCAAAAGTACAAATTACCCACAAAACACCCAGTGATACAGGTCTGTGGAATTGCTATGGCTGCTGGAATCTCCTGTGGTATGTTGGTCCAAAACCATCTGTGGAAGGCAGGCTGGAGAGTTGATCAGCTGACAGTTGAAGAATTATTGTTACTTCTAATGTGTATTCTGACAAAAAATAAATCATACACATGGACTTATAAATTTTCTTTGACAAATGAAAATGTCACAATCATTCTTACAGACACACACACGCCTATACAAAAGATCCTGAAAAGAACATCTAAAGGAATAACTGTTAGAGGAAATATAGTACACCAATTTCTTGTGATTTAAGTTTTTACTTAAACTAAGTGTATATGCACATCTATGCTGAGTATAACAGTACCTTGTATATTGTTTTTAAAGTGTTGTTAAATATCTACACAATTTACTAATTATGATAGTAATCTTGATTGTCAACTTATTTAGACTAGAAAATGGCTAGGTGATTGCACAGGCCTGGGTGTGTCTGTGAGGGTGTTACCAGATAAGATAAGGACTGATTTAATTAAGGGTTTAATCAGTTGATTGATAGATAATAGGTTATTGAGAGCTGGAGGAACTGTGGAAGGCAGAAGCTTCCTGAGGTACTGTCCCTAGAGACTATTTCTCACCCTGGCTCCTTCCTGTTACCACTTCAACCTACTTCTTCCTGTTCTGCCTTGATATGAGCTATTCTCCCAGCCCCTCCCCACCATGATGGATTAAAATATCTAAAACTCTGAGTAAAATAAACCTTCTTTCCCTTGTAATTTTTTCTTTGTTTGTTTGTTTGTTTGTTTTTGCCAAGAGTTCTGTATGAGGTGGGACTTTATTTTGGGGTTTGAAACACAAACCACAAACCTGAGCTTGTGTCTGCATTATTTAAAAAATTGTAATAAAACAAGACCAAGAAGGATTGTTACTTATTTAATCATTGTGTTTTATTCCATCCAGGAACCCAACAGTGAGAAGGTACATCCACTTGGTCTAAGGGCCCACATAAAAGACCATAGGCCTAGGAAAATAAGTGAAAAAGAATATAAAGGAGAGGCTTTAAAAAATAAAGGAACAATACATCATCCTTTCCCACCCTAGCTGCAGCTAGGCTGCCAGGATGGGTGAAAACCATCCTGAAAACTGGTGGTGAAAACCTAGAGTGCTGGGAGATAAATAGCATAGAAGCCAGAAAACAGGAAGAGGAAAAAACATACACCAAAAGCCTTGTGAGCACCAGGTTTTTTATACTGGATCGAAGAGCTGAATACAGAAGTCAGCACACTTGGACCAGGCCCGAACTCAGTGCGCACCCGAGTAATTCTGGCAGCGGCTGCAGACAGCAAAGTGAATGTACAATGATGTTAAGCAGCTGCCCTTTATTGTGTCTCTACTTGGTGGATAGGAATTAAAATACGTATTTCTCCTATGGGCCTTCCTGTCTAACTGCCTTTCCTTAATGCTCCTGATCTCCCTCTCAACAAGGATGAGAAAGCTGACTAACACAGTACGACAGGAAAGAGTTCAGTCACTAAGAAAAATAGCTTGTATTTACTTGTATTATATAGGAAACTTGGTGTTCAAGTTTCTTAAAGGTCAAGATTTTTTCTCTCAAGTGTCTAGAGTTATAAAAAATATTTCTCCCCCTCTGGGAAACAAATGTATTGCATTTAAACACTTCTGTAAAAAATTGTTACCAGCTAGTTTGTCTAAGCAAAAATCTTTCACAGTCTCATTCTCACCTACTCTCAGCCATTATCCCTTCCTGAGCTTTATAGTTCACCAATAAAAAGAAATTTTCTAATCCAAACACAGTAGTGATCACTATCATATTTATTCCTTCCTCTCAGCCCTTTTTATCATTCCAGTTTAATTATATTATTTTACATGTGTTGATCTCTCACAACTTAATCACTAATAAACAGCTTTGCGGATTTCATACTGTGTTTTGTTGTGCTGTTTATGTTGCTTTTTGGTGAGGTTTGGTTTCCTAAGATTCCCAGACATGTTTAATCCTTTTGCTCATTCAACATATTGCCAGTGCCCTTGCCTTTGCCTTGTAATTCTCACACATAAAATGCAATTATAGATAAAATTCCTCTCGAGACTAGCTTTTCATTGTTTTTCCAAAGTGCATTCTTCTCATGCATTAAATCATATCCCAATGTACTTCAGAGCACTAGCCATAACCTGTATCCTTGTTTTCTCTGTGTAAAAGTGACCAGTTTATATTCCTCCTACAAATCTGAGTTCCAGTCAATTTTCTTATTATCTTTACAGCTACAATAACATTTATAAAAGAATCATTTATATAAAGTGTATTCAACATGCATAACTTACCTAAAGAAAAATGTGCAGGAAATACATATTTTGGAAAAGGGATTATTTAAAATACTATAAATTCAAGCATTTAAAAATATCCTACTCTGTCATTATATACTGATGCTATCAATTTTGTGGCTATTGGCAATAACACTGTGTTGATTTTCATCTACTGCCTGATAGTAACTGTTTTATCTTCTTATAATAAACCATCTGGCCTTTGAATTTCAAGCTATCATCCCATAATATGAATCTTGCTCAAATATGCCCAAATGACATGTAACTTTATTTTGAATTCACTTATTTTTCTCTCAGTTAAATAAGTACATCAACAAGAACAGGTATATCACAACTGTGATCATCACCTTTGTATTTGAATTTTGTGCTTAAATCTTCTGCAGTTAAAGGTTATGTTACAAATCAGAAAAATCTGGCTAAGTTTGATGTCTAAATGTTATCACATTTTTAGAAGCTTTGTAAGTCTTTTGAAAAGAAGGCAAAAGTCTCTGTTTTCTTTCTTCCTATCAACCTTCCTCCCATTCTTTCTTTCCTCTTCCTCGTAGCATAAATAATTATGATGCACTCTATATGTACCAGGCTCATAGTACTTCTGGTTATATAGCAAGACATAAGAATTTTCATTTGATAATGCATGATATTGATTAAAATTCAGATCAGATTATATTTGAATCTATTTCAGACTACACTATGTAAAGGGAAAATCACACATATTGACATTTCTTTTTGATGTTTAAAGTGAATTTTTTATTATGCTAACAGATATGGGAGATCTGTGAAGCTTCGTGGATACAATATTATCCCTTTATCAAAGGATATCAGGAATCACTGGATTCTTGACATGAAATCCTATATATACTATGCTTTTCCTATGTGTAAATACCATGGCAAAGTTTAATTTATCAATCAGGTACAGTATGAGATTAAAAATAACCAATAATAAGCCAGGCATGGTGGCGCACGCCTTTAATCCCAGCACTCGGGAGGCAGAGGTAGGAGGATCGCTGTGAGTTCGAGGCCACCCTGAGACTCTACAGTGAATTCCAGGTCAGCCTGGGCTAGAGTGAGACTCTACCTTGAAAACCCAAAATAAATAAATAAATAAATAAATAACCAATAATAGAAAAGCAACTATAACAATATATGTTAATAATCAGAAGTGGACTTCTCTCTTTCAATATCTTATTGTCCTGGTCTCCTTCTTGTGATAGAAGACAATAAACTGTCTATGTGATGAGATGAAATGTGGTCAATCATGTAACCATAGTGATGGAGAACTAGATTACTGCATAAGGCTTCTTTATGTACCACCAGTCAATCTTAAATCTAGGGTGGGTAAATGAGCAAGAGGTGGCACAAAGGGGTGGTGCATGTTCTGGGCAATGCAGCAGGATACTCTGAGATTTCATCATAGTACTCAGAAGAGTACAAAATTTCCAATGTATGCATTCTCCATTTGTGGAAATTTCCATGTTAAAATTTTACAGTGGTGGACTACCAGAAAGTGAAACCACAAATAGGGGAGGGGTACTATGAAGGTTACCTCTTTCATTCCTATGAGAGAACATGTTATGAGTTGTGAAGGTTTGTGTGACATAGTCTTCCCACATATCATGGTCATAAGGCAGTGAAAGTGGGTGCTCAGATTTTGTTACTGTAGCAAAAAAAAAAAAAAAAATCATTACATACACACACCCCACCCACTCACACACAAGAAATTATATCAGCCTAGCTATTAAAATCCTATGTATGGAGCTGAGAAGATGGCTCAGCAGGTAACAGGACTTGTCACACAACCATGAGAATCTGAGAGGTCCTAATCCAACCTAAATTTGATTCCCTAGTACCCATACAGTGGGTACTGGATGTGGTTATTCATACCTCTACCCCAAGCCTGTGGGGAACTGAGATGGGAGAATACCTAAGTTCACTAGTCAGCCAGCCTGACTGACAAATGACTTCTCCATGCTCAGAGGCTCTGTCTCCAGGAAATATGTAGATAAGCTGTAGAGAAGGATGCCTAATGTACTCTTCTGGACGCAGCACACACACATAAGGCCTCTGCATTGCACAAATGTACACATGTGGCTACACACATTCTATGTCTTCCTGGAAGGGAAACTACTAACTTGTTCAGAGGTGAATTTCAGGCTTGTGTAGTAGATGATTAGATTAGATTAGATTAGATTAGATGATTATATTAGATTAGATTGGGTCAGGTTAGGTTAGGCTAGGGAAAATTTAACTTCCTTCCATCAAACAAGTCATCCCTAACTGGCAACTTCTGCCTTTATTTTTTCCTCTGTTTTTGTTTTTTGTGTTTTGAAGTACAGGTCGGGTCTCCCTCTAGCCTAGTCTGACCTGAAGTTCACTAGGTAGTCTCAGGGTTGCCGCAAACTCACTACAATCCTCCTGCCTCTGCCTCCCCAGTGTTTGGACTAAAGGCGTGTGCCACCACACCTGGCTTTCTGCCTTTCCTTACAACCCTTTGAATATGGAATGACCATTTGTTTCTGTTCTCTCTGCAAAGCCTAGAAGACAGAAGGGAAGCAGAAACTCAAAATATTATGGACTGTTTTGGCAGCCTAAGCAGCCAGCTGTTGAATGGAGCTCCAAAGAACTAGCCAGGGATGTCACTAGCTTTCTGTAGCATCTGTGTTATGAATGACATCTCAGGATAAAATCCCCCCTCTAGCTTTTTGGCAGTTTAAGACTTTCAGAGTGAGATGAAAACATGGATCTCAATGTCTAAATGAGTTGCTGGAATGTTTGGACCTGTGTGAGCCAATATGAGCACATCTCTGAATTTCAATTCAAACATAAACTGATATTCAGCACCCAAAAAATAGTTACTGCAGATAAAACATCTTTAATTGGTTCAGAGACCCAAAGTTCCATTACTTGTGAAGAAAACAATATTTGTAAAAGTGTTTACTGATGTCTCATCTGCCTTTGAATGCTTTTCCTAATCAAAACTGGCAAGTAACAACAGCCTTTCACTTCTACTGCTTGAATTCTAGTCCTAGATTCTGAGGCAAGCCCAAGGAAATTATCATTTTTACTGCCAATAGCTGCTTAAATTTCAAAGATGATGCAGATAGAAGTGTCCTTGTTCTGTTTACAGCACTTTATTCCTTTCAGTAGCAGTCCTGAATATCATATCACAGATCATGGTTTTTCAAAAGCAGCAACATAGTTAGGGTTTGACCTCCACAAGCTGAGGAAAGCAATGCTCGCAGATAGGACATGTCTGAGTCCCAGGCAGGAAATTAATAGGTGAACGAAGCCACCATATGCCTGGTCAGTTAAGCAAAATTCTGGCACATTAAAATATGCTTATCTGATTTAAATAGGAAATACTTTGCCTAAGAATGCAAAGAAATGAAAATAAAATTAGAGCATACATTACTGACTAATTACAGAAAGCCAAAATGTTTTATAACTATTGTATAAATAGGTTACTTTAGAAAAGCAATTGAATTTCACAAATACTGCTGGAAAATTATTTCTGACCTCAAGACTTTATGTAAAACTATACATATCTATATATTTTTGTTAAGATAAATACATATATGTATTTGTTAATATACATATATATATGCACACATACTCCCATGTATGTATTGGTTACCTGTAAATCCATAGTAAAATAAAAAGATCTTCTATAATATACTGATATTTTATATTGTAGGGAAAAGATCTCTCTCTCTCTTTCTCTCTCTCTCTCTCTCTCTCTCTCTCTCTCTCTGTGTGTGTGTGTGTGTGTGTGTGTATAGTACATGTGGTCTCGTATAATATGTGGGTGTGGTGTGTGCTCATATATTCACAGATGCTCATGCAAAGTCAAAGTGAGAACAATGAGTGTCCTATATCATTCAAGAACGATTTTCATTTTTACTCTGGGAAATCTCTGTTGATATTTTAGGCATCAATTTTTGAAGCAAACAACATTGGAGATTTAAATGTCTTTATTTCACTTTACAGTATTCTATAAGCACAATCATATAAACCACATGATGATAACGTAAGAAATCACATTTAATCCATAGAGTCTGACATTCTTCCTTCACTAAGCTGGATTTCAATTATAATATTTTAGATAGAGTTTTTCAGTACTTACTATGCAAAGAATAAGAAATGTTTGTTATTATCTTATGTTTTCTTTCCAACAACACTGTAAGTTCCTTTGATTATCCTTACCTTTTTATTAAAATGTAATTTATTAGTTTTCTTTTCAGCAAATACAGGCAGTTTGGTACCATTGTTTAGGCTCATCCATGATCTACCCCCTCCCATTGGCCCCTCCTTGTTGATGTAAATGGGTCGTGCATTGTGGAGTTAGCCCACAGTTATTGGTACTATAAATGTCTCTGCATATCATGACCCAACATGTGACTCTGACATTCTTTCCGCCCCCTCTTCCACAAAATTTCCCTGAGTCATGTTGGGTTCATTTTTGGTCTGCTTCAGTGCTGCGGTGTTGGGGGCCTCTGAGGCTCTGGCTCTCTGATTTGGTAGGAGTTGATTTTTCTCTGTGTTGGTCTCCTTCCCCTTTGTGCTGGTATCCAGTTCATCAGGAAAACATCACCTTGCTTGTTTTGCCAATTGTCCTTAGTTTCAGTCGGACCCCTTTTGAGGTATGTTGGGGCAGCTCTCTCCTTAGGATCTGCATCTATCTGAAAGAGAGAAGCAGATTCTCCAATGGAGAGTAAGTTAGCACCTGGAAAATTGAGATAACACTTTTTTGATAGAGAGTTTGATAGGTATAGGCCCTCTTGTACCCCATGATTGATGGTAGCTTGATATTGGAGAGTGGGCTTATGTTTGGGTATGGTTCTGACTTATTTCCCAGCTCCAGCTATGGGTCTCCTACCACTGAGGGGATCAGTTAGCCAAATCAAGAGCTGTTGGTTCCCCACCATGGCTGTGTGCCACTATTGCACTTGTGTGGGCATCACACCAGGTTATTTGTTGCTAAGTAGGTTAGACCATGAGTTGCTTGGACAGATATTGGTCATTTCCCCCAGTCGCCCATGTAGCACCTTCTGGCACTAGACACGCTGTCTGTGGACTGACTCTCTCCTAGCTTCCAGCCATGCCATTCCATATTAAGTGTCAGTTGCGTATGGAGTCTTCAGCAATAGGGTCTTACCACTGGCCTTTGGTGGGTCATCAAGTACTCTGACAGAAGCCTGTTATTGTTTTGGGAAACCTTGTAGGTTTCTCGGATCAAAAGTTCATTGCGGATGGTAGCCCCAAGCTGGTAGTAGGGGTTACAGGTCAGTGTCCACTAAGAAATTGAGGAAAAACAACTAATATACAAGAGTTAGAGAGGAGAGAAAGAGGGGGGAGGGGGGAGAGGGAGGGAGGGAAGATGTAGGAGATTTAGGTTTGTCTTGATCCTACCCTTACTTTTTAATGAAATCTAAAAGAAAAAATAAAAAAATTGAAGAAACAGCCCAAGGCCACATGCTAATTATTCTATACTTGATTAACTCTGAATCCTATAGCTAGAGATAATGCTCATTAGAATTATTTATTCACAATTTTTTCTGTTAAGAAGTATATCCAAATCATATATGTTTTGTTTACATGAGAAACAACCAGACCCATGGTGAGGCTGGTCTTCTCACCATTGACTGACAGCCCAGGGGAAGTAATTCATGGTTTATGTAACCTGGAAACCTTATGGAGAAAATGAATGATGTAGAGCACTTATTGTATGTCTGTTCAACAAACAGAGGGTGGGAGTAAACATATAGTGTTTCATCTGTTAGCCATCTACATGGTGACCTGTGGAGTCATGGCTGCATGACCACAGTAGCTGCAGCTATGGAAATGAGGAGGGAAATGAGGGATCCATGCTGAGTCTGTCCTTTCAATTTGTCAGGCATTCAACCCAATTCTCTCATCCCAGGAAAGTGGGGAAATTCATTACCATTGTGAACTTTAGTTTTAGTGAAAGTTAACTTGCTAAATAAGACTAAGTAATCTAAGATACTAATAATATCAAATGAAATGCCATATTTTATTTTTATGATAGTTATAGATATCTGATACAAGTACATTGGCAATTTATGTCTTTAAAGCTAATGGTGAAACAATTGTAGTCAAGGCAGATGCTCAAAGATTTATTAGCCATTTTGCCACATCAATTGTGTTGATATCTTCCTTAATGTGAACAAGAGGAATAAGTCTCTAATCTTTTGGGGCAGACACAAGAAAATTGTCCTTTTATCTAACAATTATATGTGTATTTGATGTTTATATGAATCACTTTTCATACATTATCTCCTCTCCCAGATTACAGATTCATCATATTTGACAGTATTCATTAATTTCCCTCAGATTTAATTGTAACTGGAGAATTCTAATATATATATATATATATATATATATATATATATATATATATACACACACACACACAGTGTTGCCTTTACTTACAACTTTAAAAATGTCATTTTATTTGTGAGTATAAAATTGGGAAGTAATACTTCCAGGGCTATAAAGTATTGTGACCTAGATATTGACCTTTGTCACAAATTTAGGATAAGAAACAAAGACAAAAGTCATCTCTAAGGCTATTTGTATGATTTTATCTAATTTCATCATAAGAAACTTTCAGCAATTCTCTGGACTTAACACTGAATAAACACTTATTACTGGGACAATAAAGAACAGAATTCCTTTGGAGAAATATACATCATTTAATTAAATATTTAGGTTTGGTGCCAATTTTTAAAAGAGTGTTCTTTGTTTCACAATTGAATTATTGTTCCTATCCTCACCACAATTGAATTTAAGTACATTTGTGTGGGATATTTTAAATTAAAGAGACCACCAAAATGGCTCAGGTCTTCACTGTAGAGGCTGATGCAGGAAGACTTTTATGAGCTCAAGGCCAGTCTGCACTAGATTGAAAGACCTTACGTCAAAAAATCAAGTGATTCAGTTATTTCTCAACTACTAAGAGAGTGTTTTCTTTAGATTCTTCACTGAAAAATAAGAATATTCTACAAAAAATTCTCTATCTTAAATGTCCTACTCTAATACCATTTCTCCAATCCATTAGTCTTGAAATATTATAGGCCAAGGTCAGAGGCCAGCTGGTAGACCTATCTAAAGTAGCACAAGCCTATGGAACAGTACCAGGGAGCTGACTGGTCATCTCTGCACTGCTAGATATAAAGTCTTACCAGAAATCATAGAGGACTTCCTACAAGGAGAGTGTTCATTAATAACCTAGGCAAAGCATTGAGGTAATAACTTCCTTTTTCACCCCAGCAGTTATCATTTTTGTAATACGCTATTTGTACATGCAGACTGTATAATGAATTCATTGGAGGATTTTCTGAATATAGTCATACTCTTCAATTAGAGGAGCAATTTAAAAAGTTATTCCTCTAAGAATGGATTTGATAGAAAATTTTACTTGTCTTTTCATCAAAAGTGCCAATGTATTTTCAAAGCAATTGTTTGAAGCAATCAGTTAAGTACCTGAATTTTATATAGGTTTCTCATTTTTCTTATTGCTCAAGGGAAGTCTGGCTACAGTATCCTGCTGCTTTGAAATGAACAGAAGCAAGGAAATATAAAGGTAATTTAACTGTAAATAAACCTACTGCTCAGCAGCCATACATGAATGCATTTTTAGGAGCTGTGAATAGTTTATCAGAGCCATTGTTCTTTTTAATGTATTTCAGGGGCATTGCAACTATCATAATTCCCAATGATATGCACTTAAAGTTCTCATCAGATATAGTTTGTCCTTAAATCAGAAGCCTGAGGAAAGGCTGAGAGAATTATGATTGTCATTACATAACCTTCTATGTCATCAAAATAGAATAATAAATTTATAAATGTGTAGGTTATAAGTATGTGAGCTGTGTGTATTTGCCAAAATAGTGTAAGGTTACCTAGATGGCCACAGAAATTCAAATATTTAGGATGAATATTAACTTTATTATAAGTTTAACTTTCTTCTTATAGTCCTCTCTTTTCTGATTCTATGAGAGATTTAATTACATCAGAATTATATCAAGAGAAATAGAAGGAGAGACATTTTAGTGTTTTTGCAGCCTCTATCTGATTTCCAGTCCACACTTTTAATTTAAAGCTAACAATAAAATAATATTTTGGACACATCTGTGGATTCAAATGAAATCCAGTTAGGCACCATAATTCATTTCTTCACTCATTGGTTCACCTGAGAAACAATGTGGAATTCAGGTTAATGGTGGAAGCATTCATTTGTCCAAAATCTACTTCTACCACTTATGTACTAAGTAACCTGAAGTAAAGCGTTCAACTTTTCTCACTATATTTCTATCATCTATGTTCATAGGAGAACTAAATAAGAATTCCAAGCCAGGTATGGTGGCTATGCCAGTGATAAGGGAACAGAGACACAGCTCTATGCTGTCTTTCTCAATAACCTTAGGAGTTCCTTTAACATTCTAGGAACCTCAGCTTAGGCAAACTCAGGATTCGTGGCTGTCACACAGAAAAGAATTTCAACACTATTGTAGCAGACAGATTTAGGTTTGCTGAGATGAACTTCCAGGCCAGGCACAGTTAGGGAGGAAAGGGCATTTATTGAAGCTCACAGATCCAAAGAAAGTTCTATAATAGCAGAAGAAGCTGGCCTGCTTTTACAGGACCAAACACAGAGAGAGAAGCACAAGCCTAAAAGCTGAAAACCACACAGCACAGGAACTCTACCTAAGCACACTTTGCATATCTGAAACCCACCACCACACATTAAGATCTGCCCAGTGATAGTGCCTCAAGCCAGGTGGCTGCAGATGCAAACTACAAACTAATAAAACACTGAATATATTGGGGGCCATCTATTCAAATGATCACAGTTATGAAGTAGAGTTGGGCATTTATTAAAAATAGAAAGAGGGCTGGGGAGATGGCTCTGCAGTTAATAGTACTTGATACTGAAGCATGAATGCCTCTCCCATTGGAGACCACCAATTTTCACTCCTCAGAAGCCACTTGATCCAGCCATCACTGTGCTACCTATACGCTCTGCCTACAGTGCCCTAGGAAAATGCATCCACCCATCTCCACATGTGCTTCCTTTTCTCCAGACACTGACTGTGCCTGTGGCTCATGCAAGTTCCTCCTCAGCCCACATGCTTCCCTATCTCACCTCCTTGGTAGGCATGCCTGAGGCCTTCCTTGCTCCCCCTGCTTGCAAACCCTCCATACCCTGTGTTACCTACAGGTACCCTTGTGTGAACCCTTTGGTGAGTGGCTCTGTCTCCCCCACACTAGCCAACTCCTTGATCTTGCCTGGGATATAGAACCCATCAACCCCCACCATCTCTCCAATGCCCTGTCCCATTCACAGTGACTACTTGGGATATCACTTGAGCCCCAGAAGGGGAACACAGAAGTATAAGGCAATCATCTGTCAGAAGGGAATGAGTAAGTCTTCCATACTCTGCCCATCTGGGTACAGGAGAAGAAAAGTGCTACTACCCCAGAGCCACAGGCAAGACACAGAGGAGACCAGGACAAAGATATCACAGACCCCCAACCGCACTTTTGGTATTAAGCACCAGCCCAGAGATGCTGGTACACTTATACTTTCCACAACCTACACATCTCATAATACAAAGCCATTGCCATTCTTTTTAATTAATTAATTAATTTATTTATTTATTAATTTATTTATTTATTTATTTTTGGTTTTTCGATGTAGGGTCTCACTCTAGCCCAGGCTGATCTGGAATTCCCTATAGAGTCTCAGGGTGGCCTTGAACTCATGGCAATCCTCCTACCTCTGCCTCCAAAGTGCTGGGATTAAAGGCGTGTGCCACCACACCCAGTGCAATTCTACTCTATTCAAATATAAAACAGAACATTCACTGAAAACACTACAAGAGAAAAATTGCTTCATCCTTAATTAAATAAGACTCCCACACTGAGATTGGTAGACCCCAGTGCAAAAGAAACAACACAAAACAGTAAACAGAGATCTCCAACAAGATTGCCTAGTCTCACAATGGAAGTATCCAATGAAAACACAGAGAAGGCAACAATAGAACCCCAAAATGAACACACAAGTATGTGACCCTGACCAAGGCAACTACAGAAATGGTAGCAAATCAACAAAAACCCAAGAATCACATAAATGAAATCCATGCATCTGTATTCACTAGCCTTAACCTAATAGGCAAAAACCAGAGAGACATCAAGAGAGAAATAAATAAACTGAAGGTGAGCCAAAACAATAGAGGATCTCAATAATCATCTTGTTAAACTTAATGAAGACATAAGTAAATGCAATGATTAATTCCAAGAAGCATTAAGAAAATCAAAACAGACACAGCGCCCAGCACAGGCAATGAGAGAAGTGGATCCACTGACTCAGCCAGACTAGTTGAGCCCACAGTGCAGTAAAAGATGAACATTGCCACACAGAACAAGTGAGACCAAAGCCATCCCAAAAGGTAATGGTTCAGTTACTCCAAGTTATTACGTACCCAAAAACCTGGTATATGGACCTGCAATGAAAGTGCTAATTAAACCTTCCACGTCAGAGCAAGTTATGAGATATATTTGATTGATGGCTGGTTTTGCCATTCTTAAATATTATAGAGTTGTCTTTTGTGGCTTCCTGATTTATAATGTCTTTGTCTTGTTCTTCTTTCATTCATGGGGGCAGGGTCTCACTCAGCCCCAGGATGACACATTATAGACCATTAGGGACATTGACTTTGTTAGATTATCTGTTTGTTTTAATACCCACTCTTACATAAATACTTTATGCTAGTTTTGACTGAAAAAAATATATATATAGCTAAGTTGAATTTTAGAATTTGCCTATATTTTGTTCCAGCCATCCTACTATAATGCTTGCATAGCAGACAAACCCAACACCCAGGTTCATGACTGTTGTTACTCCAGGAGTAATATAAGAGCTATACCTGGCACCTTAATCTTTCTCCTACTGTGAAGATATATAATGTCAGATTTATGTCTAAGAAGACTGTATATAATTATAAAACCCAAACCAAAAATTAACCACAGATACAAAAATATCTACATTATAATACAAGAAACACAAAGAGTCAAAACAATATAATCCCACCAAAAGTTATAAATCCATCAGAAAAATGACCTCCAGGGAAACTGATTTAGATGACATGCCTGACCAATATTTCAAATGTATGATTATAACTATAGTCAAAGAACCAAAGAAGAAATCACAGGAATCAAAGAAGAAAACACACTCCTGAAGGAGCATACAGGTAACCAACTTAATGAAATAAGACAATTAATACAAGACGTAAGTATGAAAATAGAAATACTAAAGAAAAAAAAGCAATCAGAAATACTAGAAATGAAAGACTCAGTGAGTTAAAAAAAAAAAAAACTCTGTAGAAAGTCTCACCATTAGAATGTATGAAAGAGAGAACAATAATATCTAAACTAGAAGACCAGGTATAAGATCTAATAGAGTACAGCAAAGAGAAAGATAAACTAATAGGAAGGTATGAATGGGAATTTCAAGACATTCAGTACACTATAAAGAGATCAAATATAGGAATTCAGGGTATAGTAGAAGGAGAAGAATTTCGCTCCAAAAGTATAGGTGTTTTCAACAAAATCATAGAAGAAAATTTCCCACAACTATGGAAAGAGATATAGATACAGGAAGCATTTATAACACCAAACAGACAAAATCTCTTCATGATATTATAATTAAGCTACTAAACACACAAACCAAGGAAAATACATTGAAAGCAGTTAGAGAGAAACATCAAGTCACATCAACAGCCTCAATGCCGCAAGCAAAAGATACAGGCTTTCAAACTGGATCAAAAAGCAGGATCCTTCTATTTATTGCCTCCAAGAAACTCACCTGTTCATTAAAAAAACAGGCACTATCTTAGGGTAAAAGGATGGAAAAAATGGTTTTTCAAGCTAATGTGCCTAAAAAACAAGCAGGTGTTGCTATCTTAATATATGACAAGGTAGCCCTTCCAACCAATATTAGTTAGAAAAGATAAATAAGGTCATTTTGTGTTGATTAAAGGAATACTCCAAAAGGAGGACATTGCAATTTTAAACATGTATGCACCTAACATAGGTGCACCCAATTTCATCAAACACTATTAGACTTAACACAAAGAATAATTAAAGCTGGTGACTTCAATACCCCACTCTCATCAATTGGCAGGTCATCCCAGAAAAAAGTTAGAGAAAAATGTGGATTAAATGATGACATAGAACAAATGGACCTAACAGATATCTGCAGAACATTCCATCCAAATGCTACAGAATACATATTCTTTTCAGCAGCAGATGGAAGATTATCTAAAATAGTCCATATATTAGGACACAAAATAAATCTTAACAAATACTGAAAAATTGAAATAATTCCTTTTACTGTATCTGATCACAACATAACAAATGGAATTACACTACAAATCAACAATTAGAAAAACTATACAGCATGCAAAAAATCATGGAAACTAAGAAGTACACTACTGAATGATGAATGGGTCATTAAAGAAATCAAAAAGGAAATTAAAAAATTCATATAATCAAATGATAATGATAACACAACATACCAAAACTTTTGGGACAAAATGTAGGCAATATCAAGAGAGAAATTTGCAGCTTTAAGTGCCTATATTAGGAAATTGGAAAGGTCATAAGTAAACAATTTAAAGCTTCACCTTAAGGCCTTGAAAAAGGAAGAACAAGGCAAACCAAAAATTAGTATACAGGAAGACATAATAATGATTAGGGCAGAAATTAACAAAATAAAAAAACAATTAAACAATATAAATAATCAATGAAACAAGGAATTGGTTCTTTGAAATGCTAAACAAGATTGATAAACTCAGCAAATATGACCAAAAGAAAGAAGAGACACAAATCAATAAAATTAGAGATGGAAAAGGAATCATTACAACAGATACCAATAAAATTCAGCAAAATAATAAGGACATACTTTAAGAACATATACTCCACTGAGTTTGAAAATATGAAACAAATGGATAATTTTATTGATTTACATGACTTACCAAAATTAAATCAAGATGAGATAAACTATATAAATAGACATATAAAAAGCAAGGAGATCAAAACAATTATTAAAAAAAATCTCCCGGGCTGGAGAGATGGCTTAGCGGTTAAGCACTTGCCTGTGAAGCCTAAGGACCCCGGTTCGAGGCTCAGTTCCCCAGGTCCCACGTTAGCCAGATGCACAAGGGGGCGCAAGCGTCTGGAGTTCGTTTGCAGAGGCTGGAAGCCCTGGCGTGCCCATTCTCTCTCTCTCCCTCTATCTGTCTTTCTGTGTCTGTCGCTCTCAAATAAATTAAAAAAAAAAAATTAAAAAAAAAATCTCCCAAGTGAAGAATGTTGGGTCAGATGGATTTACAGGTAAATTTTACAAGATCTTCAGGGAATAACTAACAACAATCCTTCTCAAATTTTTCCATAAAATAGAAAAGGAAGGAATACTACCATACTCTTTCTACAAAGCCAGTATTACTCTGGTATAAAACTAGACAAAGACAGAACAAAGAAAGAAAATTACATACCAACCTTCCTTATGAACATAAGGTGCAAAAATTATCAACAAAAATTGGCAAATAGACTACAAGAATATACCAAAAAGATCATTCAACCTGACTAAATAGGCTTTATTCCAGAGATGTAAGGATGGTTCAACACACACAAAGCAATAAATGTAATATACCATACAAATAGACTGAAGGACAAAAATGTCATGATCATTTCAATAGATACAAAAGTAGCATTTGACAATATTCAACATCCCTTCCCAATTAAAAAAGAAAACTGGGAATAGAAGGAACATATCCCAACATAACAAAAAGCTATACATGACAAACATACAGCCAACATAATAATAAGTGGGGAAAAACATGAAGCTTTTCTACTAAAATCAGGAAGAAAACAAGGGTGCCCACTGTTTTAACATTTATTTAGTATAGTACTGGAACTCTTAGTTACAAATTAGAAAGGAAGACATCAAATTATCATTATTTGCAGATGATATGATGCTATATATAATGTACCCTACAGCTTCTACAAGCAAACTATTAGAGCTATTAAGCACTTTTATTAGACTGACCTATTGTGCTAACAAGCCTCCCTAATAAACACTTTTAGCAACATAGCAGCATCCAAAATGAACACACAGAAATCAGTAGCCTCCCTATATACTAACAACCAAGGTGATGAGAATGAAATCAGGGAATCACTTCCATTCACAATTGCCTCAAAAAATAAGTAAATAAATAAATAATAAATACATAAAGTATGTAAGAATAAACCTAACTAAGTGAGTATATCTAAAATGCAAACTTTTAAACACTCAAAACAAAAATTGCAAAAGACACTAGGAAATGGAAATACATCACATGTTCATGGATCAGAATGTTGCAAAAAATGTCAATCACACCAAAATAATCTACACATTTAATACAACCCATAAAAATTCCAATGACACTCTTCACAGAAATAGAAAAACAATCCTAAAATTCAACTGGAAACACACACACACAAAAACCCCTCAAATAATCAAAACAAATTTAAGCCACAAAATAAAGCTGGTGGTATTACATACCAGATTTTAAGCTATATCACAGAGCCATAGTAACAAAAGCAACATGGTACTGGTATAATGACAGACATAAAGACAGGCATGTAGAACTCTCAGCAGTAGAGGACCTGGATGTAAATCCAAGAAGATACAGCCAACGGATTTTTTTTTTTTTTTACAAAAATGCTAAAAATATTCATTGGAGAAAAGGAGCTCTTTAACCAATGGTACTGGGACAAGTAGATATCTATATGTAGATGAACGAAAATAGCTAGAAAAGGGCTATAAGGTAGGAAGGGGAGAAGACTTAAGGAGATGTTATTCCATATGTTTAAGTAGATGAACAGATTACTGGAGGTACCATGGTTTAAGTGAGGTCATGGAAAGAGATTGTGTAAAAGAAAGTTGGGGAAAGAGAGGTTGGGGAAAATAAACACTAAACAAAACCCAAAATTAACTAGTTTCATTGAAACCTTTATCCATGAAGATAGACTAAAAAATTGAGCCCTCACCAGGAGGCTCACCTAAAGAGAAAGGCCCTGAAGAAGGTGGGATAAAACCTTACTTAAAAAAAAAAAAAAAGGTTGGGGCTCTGACTTTTAAATCCAAATACCAGAAATCTGTTGCTGTCCACGATGAGTTATTGATCAGAAAAACCTAGGCAGCCCCCAAAAGAAGACAATGTTCTATCAAAGAACTTAAGTACTGAGGTAAAAGGTAAGATCCTATTGCTAAAGATACAATATGGTGCTGAAACTGAACACTGAGAGACCCAGCTGGAATCCTTTAGAGAGCCAATCCCCAGTTGGCCCACCTAGCACTGGAAAATGCCAATAGACTCCTTGTGGAAAGTGGCCAATAATGGTATGAGCAATCAGTAGTCTAAACTACTCAGAAGCAGCCACCCTGACAAGATGTACACACCAGAGCAATGGTGGAGCACAGTCTTGGTGGATAACCAATAGTTTTCTGATTGGCTATGAGAGCCACTCAGAGGAAAGGGACCCATGGCTGGAACTGGGAACCAGATCAGAATCCTATGGAGACAAAGATTATGCTCTTAAATAACATGCTCCAACAAGTCTTTGACTAAAAGAGGGACTATATCCATCAAATTCTTTCTAAATGCATAATGCTTATCTGATTTAACTTATACTGACTTCACTCTCCTTTTGAGAAATCTGTTTTTCTTTTTCAGAAGGTAGTGAAACCCAAGGAGATAAATCACCCTTTGCATAAGCCAAGGGCCTGATTAAACCATAGTGGAATTGGGGAGACTACCAAGAGTGCTGTTTCCAAAGTTCTGGTCAAGATGGCATTAGATTAACCATGCCACACCTCCCAGGGAAGGACAGGCAAGACATTAAGCATTCATTAGGTCTTCTAGGGAGGAGTAGACACTAATAGACCTCCAGTGGGAGGGTGTGGAGAGGCAAAAACAAAAAAATAAAAATAACAAAAAAAGTAATTGGCTAATTCCTGTGCTCTAAGTACACCAATCCCCTTCAAGCAGTCATCCTAGGTATATTCTCAGCTGCAGGTTGCCCTGTACTAACTGAAGGCAAGGGGACCAAAGCCAACATAGCTCCGTCCTTGCCTCCGTGCACAGGTAAACTCTGCCCCACTCGCTACTGCCCACAAACACCTCCCCCACACTCAAATGCCATCCCAATTGCAGGGCACCACCTCCATCTCACTCACCACCATGTGCATGAACACTGTCCCACTTGCCACTGCTCCCCACCCTGTGCCCAAACCCAAGCCAGCAGGCCAGCATAGCTCCACTCATGCATCCAGGCTAGGGAACATCATCCCATTCCCCACCCCCATCACTGTGAGAATACCCAAGCCAGCAAGACAGTGTAGGTCCACCCACACCTCCAGGCTTGGAATCACCTTCCCACCCACCACCACCCTCCACCACCTTGAACAGATGGAGGCAGGCCAGATTAGCTCCACCCATGCATCCAGGCTCAGGAACAACATCCCAGTTGCTGCTGAACCCCATCCATTTGTGAATCCATGCAAGCCAGATTAGCTCCACCTGTGCCTCCAGGTTCGGGAATACCAACCTATAGGACACCGGCCCCCATCCCTTTGTCCACTTCAGCCCACATGACCATACGCTCCCATACCCCCAATCATGGAACAACAAGCCTCTACATCAGGTCCTTGGCCTCCACCTGAGCCTCATGGGCTCCTTCCCTCTGAGCAAGTAGGTCCAATTGCCAGGGAATTACCACTGAACACACTTAAAGGGTAGACTATAGCTTCCTCCTAAATTAAATAAGGCTCCTACACTGCGATGGGCAAACCAAAGCTTAAAGGGAATAACATGAAAAATCAAATACAAGAAAATCCAAAAATATCACCCAGTCCCACAATGGATATGTCTACTCAAAACATAGAAGAGACATTAGGATCAGAACCCCAAAATGAAGATGTAAGGTATGCAAACCTGAACAAATAGCAGAACTTGAAGAAAAGCAAAAAAGGGCCAATAATCATATAAATGCTGTCCTTGCTAGACTAGACCTAATAGATATGAACCTGGAAGGAGAGTGAAAAAACAAGAGGACATTAATAACCAGCTGGATAAGCTTAATGAAGACATGAGAAACACAAGGATGAACTCCAGGAAGCATCAAGAAAATCAGAAAATGATGTGAAAAGGGAACTTGATATAGAGATGGTGACTAAATATAGAAAAGTAGCATAAAATGCAAAACAAATTGAACAAGCCCAAAACTTTATAGAATCTTTCAAGAATAGAGTCAGCCATGTGGAGGATAGAAAATAATAACTAGAAGACAACAGAAGAAATAGTTCATGAGTCCAAAAGTTTCAATTAGTTCAATTTTTGTGTGTGTGTGTGAACAGAACATGAGGGAACTGTGGGATACCCTTAAATGTCCCAACATCTGGATCATGGGAATACCAGAAGGGGAAGAAATTCAGACCAAAGGCATGAAGAACTTACTCAACAAAATTATTAAAGAAAACTTTCTCACCCTCTCAAAAGAAAGGCCCATCAAGTTACAAGAAGCTAGCAGAACTACAACCAGACTGTACCAAAAGAGAAATTCTCCAAGACATATTAATACTCTAAACATCATTAACAAAGAGAAAGTCCTAAACCAGCTTTGGAAAACCAACACATTACATTTAAAGGTAACCCGGTCAGAATTACTTCAGACATCGCAGTGGAAACTTTGAAAGCCACACAGGCCTGGAATGGAACATTCCAAAGTCTAAGAACCTATGACTTCCAACCCAAACTACTCTACCCAGCAAAGTATCACTCATAGAAGAATCAACCTCAAGTGTCTATAAGAAACAGAAAACAATAACTAACCTTGGAGAAGGCACAAGAAAAAAACTCCAAATTCCAAGAAAATACCAAACCACATAAACCACCACTCTCACATCTGTTCTTCAATAAAATATCGGAAGTCCTAACTCAAGCAATAAGACAGGAGAAAGAAATAAAAGAGATACAAATTTGAAAGGAGGAAGTTAAGCTAGCTCTATTCACAGATAACATGATTCTGTACATAAGAGATCCAAGAGACTCCATCTCTAAACTTTTAAAGGTGATAAACTCCTTCAGCAAAGTAGCAGGATAAAAAAATCAATGCACAAAAATATGTAGCCTTTCGATATGCAAAAAACAAAGATACAGAGAAAGAAATAAGTGGCATTGTCCCAGTTTAAATAGCAACAAAATATAGAATGACTTGGAATAACATTAATTGAGGATGTGAAAAAGCTATACAATGAAAAAATAAAAACACTCAAAAAAGAAATTGAGGAGTATGGATAGACCTCCCATGCTCCTAGATAGGCAGAATTTACATGGTGAAAATGGCTATCTTACCAAAGGCAATATACAGATTTAATGCAATATCAATCAAAATCCCAACATTGTACTTCACAGAGATAGAAAAAAAATGATTGCAAAATTTACATAGAAAGGCAGAAGACCTCAGATATCCAAGCATATCCTCAGTGAAAAAAACACCCTGGAGGAATCACCATACCTGATCTAAAACTATACTACAAAGCCATACTAATAAAAAAAAAAAAGAATGCTACGGGCATAAAAACAGGCATATACACCAATGGAACAGAATCAGGACCCATACTTTGGGTCAAGTAACTACATCTACTTGATATTTGACAAAAGCCCAAACAATATAGGCTTCAGAAAAGAGAGCATCTTCAACAAATGGTGCTGGTCAAACTGGATATCTATATGCAGGAAATTGAAACTTGATCCACACATCTTGCCAGGCACTACACTCAAGTCCAAATGGATCAAAGACCACAATATAGGACTGGAAACTTGGCTACGGCTGGGAGAAAAAATATGAGGAACTGTCTATGACATAGGAATGGGAAAAGACTTCCTGAACAAAACCCCTGTAGCTCAGCATCTTAAACAGTCACTCAACCATTAGTATCTCTTGAAGCTGAAAAGTTTCTTCACAAACATACAATAAGCAGAGCCAATAGATTACCCACAGAATGGGAGAAAATATTTACTCACTATCCAACTGAAAGAGGCTTCATTTCTAGTATCTACAAAGAACTCAAAAATCTAAACAATAAAAAGTAAAAGAACCCACTCACAAAATGATGCAAATAATTGGACAGGCAGTTCTCAGAAGAAGAAATACAAATGTCAATCACACAATTAAGAAAAGTTTCATCATCCTTAATCATCAAGGAAATGCAAATTAAAACTATGAGATTCCACCTTACTATAGTAAGGATAAAAAACATCAAAATATCAAATGAAAATAAATGCTGGTGAGGGTGTAAAGAAATAGGAACCCTCATCCACTATTGGTGGGAATATAAGATGGTACAACCACTTTGGAAAGCAATATGGAGACTCCTGAAATGGTTGAGTATGGAGTTACCAACAGACCCAGTTATTCCCTTACTGGGCATTTACCATAAAAGCTCCCCTCTCGGTTCAGAAAGATTTGCTCAACCATCTTTATAGTTGCTCAATTCATAATAACTAAGAGCTGGAATCAACCAGATGTCCATCATGAAACAAATGGCTTATCAAGATGTGGTTTATCTATAAGATGGAATCCTACACAGCAGTAAGGAAAAATGACACAATGAAATTTGAAGAAAAATGTTCTAAGCTGGAATATAATCGTCACAGAGTCTCAATCATCTATGGCTCTTAACCTGAATCTATCCAAGATGCTGACATACATAATAAGCATCTCCAGGATTGGGCAATATGATGGGTGGGGCAGGAGCAGAGGGTAAGTGTGAGGGTGGGAGACATAAGTGCAATAGTGGAGCATAGCCATGGTAGGAGACAAACTGCTCTTGATTTGGCTAACTGATCTGCTCAGTGGAATGGAACCCATAGCTGGAGCTGGGAAACAAGTCAGAACCATATCCAAAAATGAGCCTGCTATCCATTATCAAGCTCCCAACAATCATGGGCTAGAAGAGGGCCTATACCTATTAAATTCTCTCTCAAAAAAAAAAAAAAATTGCTATCCCATTTATCTGGTGCTAACTTCACTCTGCCGAAGAGTTTGTTTCTCTTTTTCAGATAGACACAGATCCTAAGGACAGAAACAGCCTATCATACCTCAAAAGGTCCCCAGCTGAAACTAGAAGTAATTGGGGGAAATAAGCAAGTGTGTTGCTTTCTTGGTGAACTTGGTACCAGCACAAGGGTGAAGGAGATAGACACAGAGAACACTCAACTCTTACCAAACCAGATATCCAGAGACACAGTGACTCCCAAGACCTCATCACTGAAGCACACCTAAAATGAACCCAACATGGCTCAGGGAAATTTGTGGAAGAGAAGTTGGAAAGAATGTTAGAGCCATATGTTGGGTCATTATGCAAAGAGACATTGCCTCTTACCCATGACAGATGGCTAACCCCACCCACAGTGCATGACCCATATGCCTCAACAAGGAGGGTCCCTGTGAAGAGGGGAGGACAGGGAGGACACTAATGATGGTATCAACATGACTTATACACTGTATACATAACTAATAAAAAAGAAAGAAAGAAATAATGAAAAAAAGAAAGGAAGGAAGGAAGGAAGGAAGGAAGGAAGGAAGGAAGGAAGGAAGAAAGAAAGAAAGAAAGAAAGAAAGAAAGAAAGAAAGAAAGAAAGAAAGAAAGAAAGAAAAAGAGAGTGCTGTTTCATGGTAAGCCTTATAATGAGCACTAAGATGAAGGAGATAGACACTGAAGATACTCAGCACAAGCCAAAGCAAAAACCTAGAGGCTTCTAAGAGCTCATCATGAAGTAGACATAAAACACACTCACCAAGGCTCAGGGAATTTTGCAGAAGACGGGGCAGAAATATTGTAATAGTCACAGGTTGGTATGTCATACCCAGAGGCATTGCCTCCCCCAAAATACTACTGCTGCTCTCACAACGTATAACCCACAATCACATGGGGAATACCAGTAACCCCACTGATGAGGAGCCCCAGTAGAATGGAGGGCAGGATGAAGTAAAGCATGGTACCAACACATGATATAATCATACTAAGTATGTCCACAAAAAAAAAAAAAAAATTAAAGCAGGGCATGGCTATGCATATATGTGAGCCAGGCTGGGGGAACTGCATGGCGACAGAGAATTGCTGGGGCTCACTGACAGACAGCAGTTCTGGGTTGATAGAGAAACCTATCCATAGGGATGAGTAATAAGAGAAGGTCACCCCTACTACATTCTCCTGTAACCGCCACATACACATGTCCATATGGGATGCACACACATGTACATACACACCACATACCACATACATACAAAAAAAAAAAAGAATAGAAACCAAGGTGCATAAGAAGATAATTAAAGAACATTCTAGGTCATGGGTCCAAGAAAGAATAAGACAGACTCAAGTGTGGCCATGAGCTTCTCAGGGGAAAGTCACAGCTCAGTGAGCCATGTATACTATCTTGGTAACTCTCAAGTAATATCTCAAAGGGCTGCTAATAATTTATTTTCCTTTTTCCTCTTCTTTTTTAAGTGAAATTATAGTGTGTCTCCAGAGGTGCCTTAGTTGGGATTACATTCTAATAAAATGACACCAGGAGCCACAAGGTTTTCACTGTAAAGGGAGTTTCTGTGACAGTCCTAGAAAATTGCAGTTTTAAAACTGTGAAGGAAAAAAGGCCTCAAGCCAACATTCATTGTGCTGGAATTGTTCATTATCAACTAGCAAGAGGCTTTTAGGCCACTCCTAGGTGAAGGACTCCTTTCCCATCTCATTTCTCTGTTTCTGTTCTGTTTCATTTTATGTTTATAAGGCAAGAAATGTTGAGTCTGAGACAGGAAGACTGTTTGAGCCTAGAAGGTCAAGCAAGACCTCATTGGCAAAAAACAAAATAAAACAAAAAAATCAATATTAATTTGCATTTCTCTAATGATTAGGGATGATGAACATTTTCTTAAGTGTGTGTTTACCATTTGTGTTTCTTCCTCTTTGAACTGCCTGTTCAGCTCTTTGCCCCATTTTGTGAGTGGGGTGTTTGACTTCTTACTGTTTAAATTTTTGAGTTCCTTGTAGATTCTAGAGATTAGGCCTCTATCAGTTGTATAACCCGCAAATATTTTCTCCCATTCCGTGGGTAATCTACTGGCTTTGCTTATTGTATACTTATCTGTAAAGAAACGCTACAGTTTCATGTGATCCCATTGGTTGAGTAACTGTTTAAGATCGTGAGCTACTGGGGTTTTGTACAGGAAGTATTTTTCCATTTCTATATCACAAAAAGTACTTCCTAAATTTTCTTCTAGTAGTATGCATGTTTCTGGTCTTATATTGAGGTCTTTGATCCATTTGCATTTGAGTGTAGTGCATGGTGAAATGTGTGGATCAAGTTTCAGTTTCCTGCATGTGGTTATCCAGTTTGTCCAGCACCATTTGTTGAAGATGCTATCTTTTTTCCAGCCTATATTGTTCGGGCCTTTGTTGAATATCAAGTACCTATAGTTGCTTGATGGAAAGTCTGGGTCCTCAAGTCTATTGCATTGGTCTATACTAGTGTGTTTATGCCAGTATCAAACTGTTTTTATTAGTATGGATTGGTAATATAGCTTTAGATCAGGTATGGTGATGCCACCAGAGGTATTTCTTTTGCTGAGGATATGTTTGGATATGCAAGTCCTTCTGCCTTTCCATATGAAATTTGAGATCATTTTTTCTATCTCTGTGAAGATCACAGTAGGGATTTTAATTGGAATTGCGTTAAATCTATACATTGCCTTTGGTAGGATTGTTATCTTCACAATATTAATTATGCCTATCCAGGAGCATTGGAGGTCTTTTCATTTTCTCAAGTCCTCCACAATTTCTTTTTTGAGTGCTTTTATGTTTTCATTGTATAGATCTTTCACTTCCTTGGTTAACATTATTCCAAGGTATTTTATTCTTTTTGTTGCTATTGAAAATGGGACTATGTCCCTTATTTTTCTCTGCATCTTTGTCATTTGCATATAGAAATGCTACTGATTTTTGTGCATTTATTTTGTTTCCTGCTACTTTGTTATAGGAGTTAATCACCTTCAGGAGTTTAGGGATGGAGTTTCTCGGGTCTCTTACATATACAATCATGTCATCAGCAAATAGAGCTAACTTAGCTTCTTCCTTTCCAAATTGTATCCCTTTTATTTCGTTCTCCTGTCTTATTGCTTGAGCTAGGACTTCCAGTACTATATTGAAAAGCAGAGGTGAGAGAGGACAACCCTGTCTTGTTCCTGATCTCAATGGGAATTCTTCCAGTCTCTCTCCATTAAATATTATTTGGGCCTTTGGAGCTTTGTATATAGCCTTTATTATGTTAAGATATGAACCAACCATGCCAATTTTCTCCAATGTTTTGATCATGAAGTGATGTTGTATCTTGTTAAAGGCCTTTTCTGCATCAATTGAAATGATCATGTGGTTTTTTTTATGTTTAAGCTTGTTTATGTGGTGTATTAAATTGACAGATTTCTGTATGTTGAACCACCCTGTGTTCCTGGGATGAATCCCACTTGGTCAAGGTGGATAATGTTTTTGATGTATTTTTGGATTCGGTTTGCAAGGATTTTGTTCAGGGTCTTTGCATCTAAGTTCATTAGGGAAATAGGCCAGTAGTTTTCTTTTCTTGTGTCATCTCTGCCTGGTTTTCGAATTAGGGTGATATTAGCTTAATAAAAGTAGTTGGGTAGCTTTCCCTGTTCTTCAATTGTGTGGCACAATTTAAGGAAGATTGGTTTGAGTTCTTCCATGAAGGTTTGATAGACTTCAGCTGAGAAGCCATCTGGTCCTGGACTCTTCTTTTTTGGGGAGTTTTTTTTTTTTATTATTACTTTTTCAATCTCCATGACTGTGATGGGTTCATTGAGGTGATTAATCTGCTCTGACTTTAGCTTTGAAATATGGTATGCATCCATGAATTTATCCATCTCCTCCACATTTTCCAGTTTTGTGGAGTAGAGGTTTTTGAAATAAATCCTGATGATTCTCCCAATTTCACTTATTTCTGTTGTGATCTTTCCTTTTTCATTTTGAATTTTGTTAATTTGAAGCTTCTCCTTTTTTTTTTGTTTGATATAATTGGCCATGGTTTGTCAATCTTTTTATTTTTTCAAAAAACCAGCTCTTTGTTTTGTCAATGGTCTTAATTGTTTCCTGGGTTTCCAATTCATTAATTTCTTCTCTAATTTTAATTATTTATTTCCTTCTGGAGCTCCTTGGGTTGGATTTTTCTTGTTTTTCCAGTGCCTTTAGGTGGATGGTTAGGTTGTTGATTTGGGATCTTTCTGTCTTTTTTATGAAGGCCTTGAGTGTTATGAATTTTCCCCAATAAGGATAGCAAACATGAAAAAATCAAATGAAAATAAATGCTAGCAATGATGTGGAAAAGTAGGAATACTCATCCACTGTTGGTGGGAATGTATAATGGTACAACCACTTTGGAAAGCAATATGGAGACTGTGGTTGAGTGACTGTTCAAGATCGTGAGCTACTGGGGTTTTGTTCAGGAAGTCTTTTTCCATTCCTATAACATGGAATATACTTCCTAAATATTCTTCCAGTAGTATTCATGTTTCTGGTCTTATATTGAGATCTTTAGTCCATTTGGATTTGAGTGTAGTGCATGGTGAAATGTGTGGATCAAGTTTCAGTTTCCTGCATATGGTTATCCAGTTTGTCCAGCACCATTTGTTGAAGATGCTATCTTTTTTCCAGCCTATATTTTCTGGGCCCTTGTTGAATATCAAGTAGCTACAGTTGCTTGACCCAAAGTCTGGGTCCTCAAGTCTATTCCATTGGTCTATACTCCTGTTTTTATGCCAGTACAATGCTGTTTTTATTTCTATGCCTTTGTAATATAGCTTTAGATCAGGTATGGTGATGCCACCAGAGGTATTTCTTTTGCTGAGGATATGGTTGGATATGTGAAGTCTTCTGCCTTTCAATATGGAATTAGAGATCTTTCTTTTTTTTCTATCTCTGTGAAGAACACTATAAGGATTTTAATGGAATTGCATCAAATCTGTATATTGCCTTTGGTAGGATTGCCATCATTACGATGTTAATTCTGCCTATTCAGGAGCATTGGAAGTCTTTCCATTTTCTCAAGTCATCCACAATTTCTTTTCTAAGTGCATTTATGTTTTTGTTGTATAGATCTTTCACTTCCTTGGTTAACATTATTCTGAGGTAGTTTTGTTGTTGTTGTTGCTATTGAAAATGGTACCATGTCCCTTACTTCTTTCTCTGTATCTTTCTCATTTTCATATAGAAAGGCTACTGAAAAAGCTGACTATAGAGATACCAACAGACCCAGTTATTCCCTTACTGGGGTTCTACCCTAAAACCTTCAAGCCACAGGCCAGAGAGATTTTCTCAACCATGTTTGTAGCAGCTCAATTTGTAATAGCTAAGAGCTGGAATCAATCCAGATGTCCATCACTAGAAGAATGGATAACTAAGATGTGGTATATCTACACAATGGAATTCTATTCAGCAGTAAGAAAAAGTGACACAAAGAAATTTGAGGAAAAATGGTTGAACCTGGAACAGATCATTCTCAGTGAACTTACCCAGTCACAGAAAAATAATCGCCACATAGTCTCACTCACCTACAGCACCTAAACTGAATCTACTCAAGATTCCTTATATACCCAGCAAGCATCTCATGGACTAGACACTATGATGCATGAAGAGGGAGGGGAGGGCATCGAAAGGGTGAGAAACACAAATCTAGACCCAAACGGCATTGGTACCATAAACTTACTTCCTAAAAGGAGACCAAATGGCTGAACCTTCACCTGGCCCTTACAGGAAAAACCTGAACCACAAGACACTGGGGAGGTTAGGATGAAGTCTATCCTAAATCTTCTACATCTTCTCTCCCTCCCTCTCCCTGTCTCACTCTCTCACTCTCTCTCTCTCTCCTCTCTAACTCTTGTATATTAGTTATCTTTTTCCTCATTTTCTTAGTGGGCACTGACATGTAACTCCCAGTACCAGCATGGGGCTACCATCCACAATGAGATTTTGATCAGAGAAACCTACAAGGTTTCCTAAAAGAATGACAGATTTCTGTCAGAGTACTTGGGTTAGTGGTAAGATCCTATTGCTGAAGATGCCCTCTGCAGCTGTCATGTAAAATGGAATGGCATGGCTGGAAGCCAGGAGAGAGTCAGTCCCCAGACAGCGTGTCTAGTGCCAGAAGGTGCTACATGGGCAACTGGGGTAAATGACCAATATCTGTCCAAGCAACTCATGGTCTAACCTACTTAGCAACAAATAACCTGGTGTGATGCCCACACAAGTGCAATAGTGGCACACAGCCATGGTGGGGAACCAACTGCTCTTGATTTGGCTAACTGATCCCCTCAGTGGTAAGGGACCCATAGCTATAGCTGGAAAACATATCAGAACTATATCCAAACATATGCCCATTCTCCAATATCAAGCTACCATCAATCGTGGGCTACAAGAGGACCTACACCTATTAAACTCTATTAAAAAGTAAGGGTTATCTCATTTGTCCTTGTTCTAATTTACTGTCCATTGGAGAATCTGCTTCTCTTTTGCAGATAGATGCAAATCCTAAGGAGAGAGCCACCCCATCATACCTCAAAAGGGCCCTGGCTAAAACTAAGGAAAATTGGTGAAACAAGCAAGAGTGCTGTTTTCCTGATGAACCGGATACCAGCATAAGGGGGAAGGAGACCAACACAGAGAAAATTCAACACCTTCCAAATCAGAGAGCCAGACCCTCAGAGGCCCCCAACACCTCATCACTGAAGCAGACCAAAAATGAACCCAACATGGCTCAGGGAAATTTTGCAGAAGAGGGTGTGGAAAGAATGTCAGAGCCACTTGTTGGGTCATGATATACAGAGACATTTATTATACCAATAACTGTGGTCTAATTTCACAATGCATGACCCATATACCTCAACAGGGAGGGGCCAACGGGGAAGGGGTAGGTCACGGATGAGCCTAATAATGGTACCAAACTGCCTGTATTTGCTGAATAGAAAACTAATTAAAAAAAATCAACATTGGATAGTACCCAACACATAAATGCAAAATGGAATTAAAATTCATTACTCTTAATTGTAAAGCCCTTGCTTTTTACTTACTGTATAATAATAGAATACATTAGACAGTTAGAATCCACTAATGTATGACAGCCCTGTATAGATAGCTTAATGAAGAAAATAGAAAAAAGTATCATAGAATAATTGTGATTAAAATATGCACATAATTTTTAAGTTCTGCATATATGCAGGAGATCATAGGAGAGAATTCTCTTAGAATATACCACCTGCACTTCTTTTGGAATGTAATTTATGAAAAGTCTCAAATGACTTCTACTTAATGAAATCCTTTATGTCTACTAGAAGACTTGGTTTCTTTCTCCAACCCATTTTCCTGTCATCAAATATTTTCTCATCTGTATTTATTTATAACATGCAATAGAGACATACAAAAAAGAATAAACATAGCAGTAAGTCATCAAAAATTTTTAAAAACGGCCTAATATATCTACCTAATAAAAAGCTAAAAAAATATTCCTTTGGAAAAGATATGAAATTTATGTTGAATGCCAAGAACTTTGAATAGAAAGGAAGACTTAAAAGACTGAAAATATCATAAAGTCATAGCCTACTTAATTCCAATGGCCAAAGAAGCCCCAACATCTTTAGTACACTTGAAGTTCTTGAAATCCTTAAACCAATAATATTGTCAATGAAAATATAAGAGTTACCATGACTATATTACCTTATGTTCAGTTTTAAAATGGACAAATAAGTCTACCAGGAGAAGACAGGTGTGAACAAGTGGAAAATACATGAAATTTGCCTATTGTTAGTTCAAGTATGCTGTATTAGATATTATTCAGATAAATGCTCAGTGCTGACATTACAAGGAGGACATGAGGTGGTAAAAGGAGGGTGAGATAGAAAATATGGAGGACTAAATCATGCTAAGCTTGGCCTTCTGATTAAGCACATAAATCAGTTTTTTCACAGTCAGAAAAATATGTGCTGATGTGCTATATTTTCATGACCTTTTATAGACAGAGAATCACCACATTTCAGCCAACATCTGGAAGTGATAACCCTGCAGTTTCTAAGACACATCTATTTTCTATAGAGGCCATTCATGAAGTTGGATATGACATTTATTTTCATTTTACAAATAGCTCTTCTTAAACATATTTAAATGGCTTTATTCTTTAATATACTGACAGAAGAACTTTTGAGAGTTCATGAATTACTACTTACTAGCCAAATATGTATGGTGATGAAGAAGGTGAAAATGCATACCAAGGGAAATTCTCTAAGACTTCAAAAATTCATATGGGAAAGGAGTAGGAGAAGCAAATAAATCTATATGGAGCATGAAAGATTTAAAAATTGCTGTGAGGAGAAATACCTGAGCACAAATTTTATTTTGATTGAGAGTAAAAGAAAAGTTAGCAATGCCCAGAAAAACTATAGGACAAAAATAAAATCTCACTGTAGCAATGCACTCCAAAGAAACCAAATGGTACATTGTTCATGATGACTTCCAAAGGTGATTGGCACTGGCTTGTGGGGAAGGGAGATAGAGTTGTCAAGGGAACAAAATACTTCTGCAGCTGGTGAGGGGGTAGAAAGTAAGAGGACTGTGGATTAGCAACACCCTAGTTGTTAGAGAGCACAGTGTACAGGCAAAGATAACTACCTCTCTTTTATTTTCATATAATAAGGACCATGGCTTAAAGAAGACATGTGCCAGCTAGGGATACAAAGTGAATTCACCACAACCCAGGCTCTTAGTCTAAGGAAACAGTTTTTCCAAGCACTGAATTATTCTACAAATTAATCAGTTTTAAAGAGATTGATCATGAAAATAAAAATGTCATGGCAAAGTACTGAAGCAGGTAATTCACAGGATAAAAGTAAAAATGACAGACATAAAAAGATATTCTGCTTCAAACTTTATCAACAAATTTATATTAGTAAGACATTCAATAAGCAATTTTAATGTCATATATATATATATATATATATATATATATATGTAGTAAAACCAAATTATTGCCAAGCATATTAGCCTTCCCATCTACTCCTCTAGAGAACCTGTATGTATACAAACATTACACATGGAAATTTATCAAAATGCTTCAAAATTCACCCATGGATATTTTCTTCCCAACTTGTTCAAGTTATTTGAAATACATATAGAGCTATATATACAAGGGTTCTCTTCAAAATATAGGAAAAGAAAAGGAAGTGAAATCAACTTCAACTTGGAAATGATGGTTTGGGAGTAATTTTACATAAGTGGAAATAAGAGAACCATAATGCTTCAACAGGAATCTCAATTTGTTTTTAAACCATTCTGTCTGGAAAGAAACTTGGTGAATAGAAAGCAGATGGCTTGCTAGGGAAATATAGAGAAGGGAGAACCACTACCCAAGAGCTTTAGCTAAAGGAGGCAAAGTTGAAATGGATTTATAGCTACCTAAAATATCTATTAATAAGGTAGAGAGATGGCTTAGAAGTTAAAACACTTGCCTGCAAAGCCTAAGGACCAAGGTTCAATTATCCATATATGCCAGATACAGAGGGTAGCACATGCATCTGAAGTTCCTTTGCAGTGGCTAGAGGCCCTGGTGCCCCCATTCTTTCTCTGCCTGTCCCTTTATTTTTTTCTTTATTTCTCTCTAATAAATAGAAAATATTTTTTAAAATTAAAAAGGCAAAATCATTACCTGGATATGATTCTGACTTGTTTCCCAGTTCCAAATATGGGTTTCTTTCAACTGAGCAGATCTGACAATCCAAGAGCATATGGTTACCCACCATGGCTGCATGCCACTATTACACTTCTGTGAGCATCATGTCAGATTATTTGCTTCTGAGTACCTTAGACCTGGAGTGGCTCAGAGAGATGTTAGCCACATTGCTCCAGTAGCTCATGTAATGCCTTCCAGCACCAAACAGGATAACTGTCCGGGGACTGGTTGTCTTCTGGATTTCAGCCAGTACTCGCCATGCTCCTCACCAACAGAATATGGTGTCTTCATCAGTAGTGTCTTCCATAAACCTCTTGTGGGTAATCAAGTGCTCTGACAGAAGTCTAGCTTGTTTTGGGAGAACTTGTAAGTCTCTCTGATCAACAGCTCATTGTGGGGGTTAACTGCATCCTGGTATTGGGAGTTACCTGCCAGTGCCAATGGAAAAGGAAAAAAAAAAAAAAGATAGAAGAGAGAGAGAGAGAGAAACAGGAAAAATTTAAGGTTAGGTTTCATTGCACCCTCTCCAGGGCCCTTTGATTCAGGTGCTCCCACTAAGGTCCTGTTGAGGATTCAACCTTTTAGTCTATCTTTCAGGATATAGGTTTCTATGGTACCAGTTCAATTTGGGTTCAGTTTTGTGTGCCCCTTCTCACCCTCCCCGCAAGCCTTACTTTCACTGTTGTCCAAGCCTCAAGATGCCTATCAGGTATGTCAACAACTCGGGCTGACCCAGGTTAGGAACTGCAGATGAGTGAGACCATGCAACAATTGTCTTTCTGTGACTGGGTGAGTTTGCTGAGTATGATCTCTTCCAAGTTCAACCATTTTTTTCTACAAATTTCATTGTGTCATTTTTTTTTCTTACTGCTGAGTAGCATTCCATAATGTAGATATACCACATCTTGGTTATCCATTCACCCAATGATGGGCACCTGGGCTGATTCCAATTCTTAGCTATTATGAATTGAGCAGCTATAAACAGAATGGAGCAAATATCTCTGAACCGAGACATGTAACTTTTAGGGTAAATGCCCAGTAATGGAATAACTGGGTCTGTTGGTAATTCTATATTCATCCTTTTCAGGAGTCTCAATATTGCTTTCCATAGTGGTTCTACAAGCTTACATTCCCACCAACAGTGAATGAGAGTTTCTATTTCTCCACCTCCTCACCAACACTTGTTTTCATTTGATTTTTTAATGTTTGCTATCCTTATTTGCATAAGGTGATATCTTATAGTTGCTTTCCAATACAAAACTCCTACAAATCTTGGGCTATAAGAGGGTCTACACCCACTAAATTCTATCTAAGTTAATAATGCTTATCCCATTTAACCTGTGATGATTTCACTCTCCACTAGAGAATATGCTTCTCTTTTTCAGATGGGAGTGGGACCTGAGGAGATAAAGGACCAATAGTACTTCAGCCTGGACCAAGCTAAAACCACCCAGGAATTACGGAAGTGAGTAAGAGAGCTACTTTCTCAGTAAACCTGGTGTCAGCACAAGGGTGAAGGAGAGAGACACTGAGGACACTCAACACCTACCAAACCAGAGATCCAGAGGCTCCTAAGAGCCCATCACTGAAGTAGACTTAAAACACAACCAACTTGGCTCAGAGAATTTCATGAAAGAAGGAGGCAGAAAGATTGTTAGAGCCATTATATACAGAGGCATTGCCTCTCCCCCATAACTGACTGCTGCCCCCACAATGCACAAACCATAATCCCCATTAGGATGACTTGCATCCCCAGTGAGGAGGATCCCTTTGCAAAAGGGGCAGGCATGAGGGAAAGGATGGTACCAACATGTGCTGTTTACATACTATGTATGTCAATTTTTTTTAAAAAAAGGAAAATATCTACTGAGCAATGACAGTAGCAGGAAAATATCTCAAAGACACTTTTTAATATTACATTTTTCCATTATTTGTTTTGGTTTCATAGTCACCAGACAATTTTATGACAATATCATTGTTTATTTTTTAATTAGGAAGAGATTTTTATCATCTTTCCAAAAAATATGGTCTACTTGATTATTAGACTTATCCTTGAAATTTATTTAAATGGTATTAATTTTCTAATACTGTCTTATTTTCACTTTAGGGTTTTGAAGAAACATAGATTTTTTTTAAAATTCTCAGAAAAATTGTGAAGAGAGTAGACAATTTTCATGTCTACCCCCATTGTTATCATCTTACACTACTATACTACATTGTCAAAACTAAAGAACTGGGCTGGAGAGGGAGAGATGGCTTAGCAGATGGCTTAGCGCTTACATGTGAACCTAAGGACCCTGGTTCAAGGCTCGATTCCCCAGGACCCACGTTAGCCAGGTGCACAAGAGGGTGCACGCATCTGGAGTTCGTTTACAGTGGCTGGAAGCCGTGGCGTGCCCATTCTCTCTCTCTCTCTATCTATCTATCTGCCTCTTTCTCTCTGTGTGTCACTCTCAAATAAATAAATAAAAATGAACAAAAAAACACATAAAAATACTCAAGAACTAAACCACCTCTTTATTCATATTTTGACTTTAAAAAAATAAACTGATATGCTATATGTAGTAACATGGTGAAAATGAAGCGTACATGAACTTTAGAAAATTATTTCTTTCATAAGAAAAATGCCTAAGAAAGTGAAGGGTCAAGGCAGAAGCCAGGAAAAAAAGCAAAAATTCTAGTAAAGAGAAAAGCAAAACTTGCTCTGAGTGTCTATTACCTAATAAAGTAATTGAAAAACATACAAGAGTTTTATAATATGGTTTAAAGTGAGGCTGTAGAAAAATGCTTCCTTGTCATCTACTTGTAAGATGAAATTATTAGTACGCCATGGTACCAGTTTGGCAATGAACTTCAAAGTTATAAAGGCAAAAAACTGTTCACCTATCATCTTATTCAATAATTTGCCCTACATGAAAAATGAATATGGGCTGGAGAGATGGCTTAGTGGTTAAGCACTTGCCTATGAAGCCTAAGGACCCTGGTTCAAGGCTCTATTCCCCAGGACCCACGTTAGCCAGATGCACAAGGGGGCGCTCGCATCTGGAGTTCGTTTGCAGTGGCTGGAGGCCCTGGCGCGCCCATTCTCTCTCTCTATCTGCCTCTTTCTTGCTCTGTCTGTCGCTCTCAAATAAATAAATAAAATTTTTAAAAAATGATGAATACAAGATTATTCATATTTTCATTATATTAATAAAATAAAGCAAGCAGTCTTTATGCCTGTAAATAAGATATATCCTGAACAGAATCAGCTATAAAAAGAGAATAATTTCTTTGCTATATCAAGAATTTTAATGAACAAATGCTTATTTCCTTTACTTTTCCTTTATGAACAAAATGTACTCTCCCATCCTATTGATGCCAGGATTAATTTTAAGACTTACAAGATATAAATAGAAGGAAAACCATCTTCTAAAACTCTAGGAATTTTGTCAATAGAGCAGTGGCATTTCATCTTCTCTGTTTTCTAGGACTGATGTAACAAATTATGATCAACTAGATAGCTTACAAAAATTGAAAGTTGGGGGCTGGAGAGATGGCTTAGCGGTTAAGCGCTTGCCTGTGAAGCCTAAGGACCCCGGTTCAAGGCTCGGTTCCCCAGGTCCCACGTTAGCCAGATGCACAAGGGGGCGCACGCGTCTGGAGTTCGTTTGCAGAGGCTGGAAGCCCTGGCGCGCCCATTCTCTCTCTCTCCCTCTACCTTTCTCTCTGTGTCTGTTGCTCTCAAATAAATAAATAAAAAATTTAAAAAAAAAAAAATTGAAAGTTGGGATGGAGAGATGGCTTAGTGGATAACATGTACCCATGTAAGCCAGATGCACAAGGTGGCTCATATGTCTGAAGTTCGTTTACAGTGGCTAGAGGCACTGGTGTGCCCATTCTCTCTCTCTCTCTCTCTCTCTCTCTCTCTCTCTCGCTCGCTCTCGCTTTCTCTCTCCTCCCTTCCTCTCTGTGTTATAAATAAATAAACAATATATCAAAAAATAGAAAATCATTATCTTTCTCTCCTAGAGACTTAATAACCACAAGCCAGGCCACATATTTCTGTGAGCTTTAAGTAGGCATCTGGTCCACCTCTCCCCCAACATCCTCTCCAATCCCCCATCCCTGCTCCCAGATCTCTGCTGGCAATACTTGATGATACCCCATGACTTATCAAACCATCATTAAGACAGACCTGCCTTTCTGTTTTATTAGAGTTTATCCAGCCAATGTGTACATGTCCATATAAGGACATCACTATATGCCGGTGGGGCTTCTTTAATATGCCAGTATGACCCTTATCTAAATTAATACATCCACAATGATCCTGTCTCCAAATAATGTCATATTGCCAGGTACTGTTAGATAGGCTTTCCATATGTTAACTTGAAAAGTGTGGAGGACGACTTCCGGTTAAGATGGCGGCGTAGGTACCACGCCAAAACAGCCTGGGGGGGGAAGACCAAAAAAAACTCAGCAAAATACACACTTTTACTAAAAAGTGAGGTGTATAGGAAGTTGAGGCGGCAGCGGAGAAGTAGAAGAGTTCCAGAGCATCCAGAGCCTGCACAGGCGGGAACAGCGGCTCCGGGCCGCTCGACTACCCGCCGCAACCGCGGAGCGGCAGAAAACCGCCGGACTCTTGGCTCGAGCCGCAGGACAAGCCAGGTGCGGGATTTTCCCCTCACACCGCGCTCTCCGCAACTCGGGAAACGTGAGGGGAGAGCGGCAGCGAGCAACGGAGGGAGGAGCAGACCGCGAAGTAAAAGCACACGTGGAGAAACGATACAACCAGAACAGCGCGGCTCCCTCCCCTCCCCTGCCGCCTGAACCCAGCTCCAGCGAACACAGCAGCGGCCCGGGACCCGGCCACGCCAACTTGGGCTGACGGCGGGACCCAAGCAGGAGCAGAATTTGGCAGCAACTTCAGCGGCTCCAGCACCGGTACCAGTGGCCCCAGCAGCAGCGGACCCAGGAGCGGCAGCGGTGACAGATCCCACAGCAGCGACTTCGGGGGAGCAGCACCGGTGGACACGGCAACGGCAACTTCAGCAGCGGTGGGGGCTCCGGGGGTGGTGCCTACAACAGCTGCAGAGACGGCGGCAGCGGCTCGGTTTGCCCCGTAGGAAAAGCAAGTGCCCAGCTCCAGAAATCAGAACAGCAGCCCGACGACCCAGGCAGCAACTTGACTGAGACCACAATCACCCAAGGTAACTGGGATTGCACCAGGGAAGGGTCTCACTTGGTCACAAGCTGACTTGGATACCTCAACAGACCAGAAATCTAAACCTCTTTGTTGATAGAGGATCTGGTCATTATAATAACTACTCTTGCATACATACTCGGGGCTGTTTTTGATGGAATGGGTACAGTGTTTAGCTAAATTTTAGAATCTACCAGTATATTATTCCACTACCTTAAGGTCCTACCCTGAAAATATATTACACCAAATCAATTGATACAGCTAAGAATACACAGCTAGCTAGAAAATCCAAGCATTCACTTAATCCAAGATGCAAAAATATATACATTATAACACAAGAAACACTAAAAAGCAAGACGATATAAATCCACCTAAAAGTATTAATGCATCAGAAATGTCCTCCAGTGAGAAAGAGTTAGAGGAAATGCCTGAGAAAGAGTTCAAAAGAATAATTATAAATATGTTCAAAGAGGTCAAAGAACACATGAAAACAATCAAAGAAGAAATCAAAGAGGAAATCAAAGAGGAAATCAAAGGAATCAAAGAAGAGGCAGGACACCAATTTAATGAAATAAAGAAGGCAATACAAGACATAAATAGAGAAATAGAAATAATAAAGAAAAACCAGTCAGAATTACTAGCAATGAAGAACACAGTTAATGAAATAAAAAACTCTGTAGAAAATCTCACCAGTAGGATGGATGAGGGAGAAGACAGAATATCTAAGCTAGAAGATCAGGTGGCAGACCTAATGCAGTCCAACAAAGAGAAAGACAAACTTATAGAAAAGTATGAGTGGGAATTTCAAGATATTCGGGACACTATGAAAAGATCCAATATAAGAATTCAGGGCATAGTAGAAGGAGAAGAATTCCACTCCAGAGGCATAGTAGGCATCTTCAACAAAATCATAGAGGAAAATTTTCCCCAAATTGGGAAAGAGGTGCCAATACAGATACAGGAAGCCTTTAGAACCCCAGCCAGACAAAACCCAGAAAGAAACTCTCCTCGCCACATTATACTCAAACTTCCAAACACACAAACCAAAGAAAAAATATTGAAAGCAGTTAGAGAGAAAAATCAAGTTACCTACAAAAGCAAGCCCATCAGGATTACAGCAGATTATTCAACACAAACTTTTAAAGCCAGAAGGGCCTGGAGTGATATATTCCAAGTTCTGAAAGATAACAACTGTCAACCAAGGTTACTTTATCCTGCAAAGTTATCCATCCAAATAGATGGAGAAATAAAGACATTCCATGACAAAAGCAGGTTAAAGGAATATCTGAAGACAAAACCAGCTCTACAGAAAATACTTGATAGAATCCTCCATGCTGAACAAAAGGAAAAGCACACATATAAGGAACCTAGAAAAAACCAGCCATACTCAAATACCAGTTAACAGAAGAGAGCACAGGTAGAACAAGTAACACACACACACACACACAAATGGCAAACATAAATACACACCTTTCAATAATATCTCTTAATATCAACGGTCTCAATGCCCCAACGAAAAGACATAGATTTGCAGACTGGGTTAAAAAGCAGGATCCTACAATTTGTTGTCTTCAAGAAACTCACCTTTCTACAAAGGATAGACATTATCTTAGGGTGAAAGGTTGGAAGACGGTGTTTCAAGCAAATGGGCCTAGAAAACAAGCAGGGGTTGCTATCCTAATATCAGACAGGGTGGACTTTAGCCCGAAGTTAGTCAAAAAAGATAAGGAAGGTCACTTTATATTGATTAAGGGCACACTCCAACAGGAGGACATTACAATCCTAAACATATATGCACCTAACATGGGGGCTCCCAAATTCGTCAAACAAACACTATTAGAACTAAGGTCACAGATAACACCAAACACGGTGGTGGTGGGTGACTTTAACACCCCACTCTCATCAATTGACAGGTCATCCAGGGAAAGAATAAACAGAGAGGCATCTGGACTAAATGAGGTCATAGAAGATATGGACCTAACAGATATATACAGGACATTTCATCCAAAGGCTGCAGAATATACATTCTTTTCAGCAGCACATGGAACATTCTCTAAAATAGACCATATATTAGGACACAAAGCAAATCTTAACAAATTCAGGAAAATTGAAATAATTCCTTGCATTCTATCTGACCACAATGGAATTAAACTACAAATCAGTAGCAAGAAAGGCTACAGGGCATACACAAAATCATGGAAGCTAAACAATACACTACTAAATGATGAGTGGGTCAATGAAGAAATCAAAAAGGAAATCAAAAAATTTATAGAGTCAAATGATAATGAGAACACAACATACCAAAATCTCTGGGACACAATGAAGGCAGTTCTAAGAGGTAAATTTATAGCCTTAAGTGCCTATATTAAGAAATTAGAAAGGTCGCAAGTAAACGACCTAATGCTTCGCCTTAAAGCCTTGGAAAAAGAAGAACAAGGCAAACCAAAAAGTAGTAGACGGGAAGAAATAATAAAGATTAGGGCAGAAATTAATGAAATAGAAACAAAAAGAACAATCCAAAGAATTAATGAAACAAAGAGTTGGTTCTTTGAAAGGATAAACAAGATTGATAAACCCTTAGCAAATCTGACCAAAAGAAAGAGAGAAGAGACACAAATTAATAAAATCAGAGATGAACAAGGTAACATCACAACAGATTCCAGAGAAATTCAAAAAATTATAGGGACATACTATAAAAGCATATACTCCACAAAGTATGAAAATCTGAAAGAAATGGATGATTTCCTTGATCTATATGACCTACCTAAATTAAATCAAAATGAGATTAATCACTTAAATAGACCTATAACAAACATGGAGATCCGAGCAGTTATCAATAATCTCCCAATTAAAAAAAGCCCAGGTCCGGATGGATTCACTGCTGAATTTTACCAGACTTTTAAGGAAGAGCTAACACCATTGCTTCTTAAGCTTTTCCAGGAAATAGAAAAAGAAGGAATCCTACCAAACTCCTTCTATGAGGCCAGCATCACCCTGATACCAAAACCAGGCAAAGATAGAACAAAAAAAGAAAATTACAGACCAATCTCCCTCATGAACATAGATGCAAAAATTCTCAACAAAATCTTGGCAAACAGAATACAAGAGTATATCAAAAAGATCATTCACCCTGACCAAGTAGGCTTTATCCCAGAGATGCAGGGATGGTTCAACATACGCAAATCTATAAATGTAATACATCACATAAATGGGTTGAAGGACAAAAACCACATGATCATCTCATTAGATGCAGAGAAAGCATTTGACAAAATCCAACATCCCTTCATGATAAAAGTCCTACAGAGACTGGGAATAGAAGGAACATATCTCAATATAATAAAGGCTATTTATGACAAGCCTACAGCCAACATATTACTAAATGGGGAAAAACTGGAAGATTTTCCACTAAAATCAGGAACAAGACAAGGGTGTCCACTGTCTCCACTTCTATTTAATATAGTTTTGGAAGTCTTAGCCATAGCAATAAGGCAAGAGACACACATAAAAGGGATACAAATTGGAAAGGAAGAAATCAAGTTATCACTATTTGCAGATGACATGATTCTATACATAAAGGACCCTAAAGACTCTACTAGCAAGCTGTTAGAGCTAATCAAAACCTACAGCAATGTAGCAGGATACAAAATAAATACACAGAAATCAGTAGCTTTCATATATGCTAACAACAAACACACAGAGGATGAAATCAGAGAATCACTCCCATTCACAATTGCATCAAAAAAAATAAAATACCTTGGAATAAACCTAACTAAGGAAGTAAAGAATCTATACAATGAGAACTTTAAGACACTCAAGCGAGAAATTGCAGAAGACACTAGAAAGTGGAGAAACATCCCTTGTTCCTGGCTTGGAAGAATCAATATCGTGAAAATGGCAATCTTACCTAAAGCAATCTACACATTTAATGCAATCCCTATCAAAATTCCAAAGGCTTTCTTCATGGAAATAGAAAAAACAATCCAAAAATTCATTTGGAATCATAAAAAACCTCGAATATCTAAAATAATACTGAGCAACAAAAAAGAGGCTGGTGGTATCACCATACCTGATTTTAACCTATACTACAGAGCCATAGTAACAAAAACAGCACGGTACTGGCACAAAAACAGACATGTAGATCAGTGGAACAGAATAGAGGACCCAGATGTAAGCCCAAGTAGCTATAGCCACCTGATATTCGATAAAAATGCCAAAAATACTCATTGGAGAAGAGACAGCCTCTTCAGCAAATGGTGTTTTGAAAACTGGATAAATATCTGCAGAAGGATGAAAATAGATTCTTCTATCTCGCCATGCACAAGAATTAAGTCCAAATGGATTAAAGACCTTAACATCAGACCGGAAACTTTGAAACTGCTAGAGGAAAAAGTAGGGGAAACCCTCCAACATATTGGTCTTGGCAAAGACTTTCTAAATACAACCCCAATTGCTCAGGCAATAAAACCACAGATTAACCACTGGGACCTAATGAAATTACAAAGATTTTGCACCGCAAAGGACACAGTGAAAAAAGCAAAGAGGCAACCTACAGAATGGGAAAAAATCTTCGCCAGCTATATATCTGATAAAGGATTAATATCTAGGATATACAAAGAACTCAAAAAGTTAACTAATAAGGAATCAAACAGGCCAATCAAAAAATGGGCTAAGGAGCTAAATAGAGAGTTCTCAAAGGAAGAAATACGAATGGCATATAAGCACCTAAAAAAATGTTCTACGTCACTAGTCATCAGGGAAATGCAGATTAAAACTACATTGAGATTCCATCTCACTCCTGTCAGATTGGCCACCATCATGAAAACAAATGATCATAAATGTTGGCGGGGATGTGGAAAAAAAGGAACCCTTCTGCACTGCTGGTGGGAATGCAATCTGGTCCAGCCATTGTGGAAAACAGTGTGGAGGTTCCTAAAGCAGCTAGAGATTGATCTACCATATGACCCAGCTATAGCACTCCTAGGCATATATCCAAAGGACTCATCTCATTTCCTTAGAAGTACATGCTCAACCATGTTTATTGCTGCTCAATCTATAATAGCTGGGAAATGGAACCAGCCTAGATGTCCCTCAACAGATGAGTGGATAATGAAGATGTGGTACATTTATACAATGGAGTTCTACTCAGCGGTAAAGAAAAATGAAGTTATGAAATTTGCAGAAAAATGGATGGACCTGGAAAGTATTATACTAAGTCAGGTAACCCAGGCCCAGAAAGCCAAGCGCCACATGTTCTCCCTCATATGGGGATCCTAGCTACAGATGACTGGGCTTCTGTGTGAGAATGAAAATACTTAGTAGCAGAGGCCAGTAAGTTGAAAAGGAGACATAAAGGGTGGAGAAAGGAAGGGAGGAGGATACTTAATAGGTTGATATTGTATATATGTAATTACAATGATTGTAATGGGGAGGTAATATGATTGAGAATGGAATTTCAAACGGGAAAGTGTGGGGGTGGGGAGGGAGGGAATTACCATGGGATATATTTTATAATCATGGAAAATGTTAATAAAAATTTAAAAAAAAAAAAAAAAGTGTGGAGGACACATTTCAATCCCTAACACAGATCAGTGAAGAAAAGCAATGAAGTGGGATTATCATTATATATATATATATATATATATATATATATATATATATATATATATATACACATACATATATATATATATGATGATTTTAATTTAAATTTATAAAATTAGATATCTATTTTATCAGTTAGAGGATATTCACAAAATCTGACCACAATAATCACACAGCAAAAATCAATTATGAGCCACAAGTATACCTATATATGAAAAATAAGTTTTTCAAGTTTCACAAAATAAATATAACAAAGTTTGTTCTGCAGCCTCAGAATAGGAAAACATTTCTTAAACAAGACATAAAGCAAATTTTCAGGTTGAAAATCCTAAGTTAACATTAATAAATAATGTTCATCAAAAGGTAAAGTAAGGAAGATGGACATGGTGGCACATGCCTTTAATCCCAGCACTTGGGAGGCAGAAGTAGGAGGATCACCATGAATGAGTTTGAGGCCACCCTGAGACTACATAGTGAATGCCAGGTCAGCTTGGGCTGGAGTGAGACCCTACCTTGAAAAACAAAAAAAGATAAAGTAAGGAAATTAGGCTGGGGAGATAATTCACTGGCTATAGGCAATTGCTTACAAAACCAGCCAGCCCCAGTTCAATTCCACAATACCCACAAAAAGCCAGACAAGTTGATTTGTAGCTCTAGGAGACTCTGGCATATGTGCACACATGTGCATACACATACACACATGCACACACACATGCAGATAAGTAAATAAGATATTTTTTAAAGACGTTGTAAAACTGAAATAACTCTAAATCTTAATAAAATTGACATTGAAACTCCACATCAGTGAATAAAAAATGTCAAATAGCCAAAATAAAAATAAGCAGAAGACATGAATGGATAGGTTTTGGAAGATAAACCAGACATACTAGATTAGCATGTATAAATTGTTCAACATATGTTATAATCAAGAAATGCAAGTAATGACAAGTTACAATCATATTTTACACCAGCAAGTTTGCAAAATGTGACAAACTGAAGTGCTTATAAAGATCAAACTCAATAGCAACATTTATATTACACTAATATGTATATAATCTATTAATCAGCAGCCTCATCCATTTAGTTTATACCTCAGAAAAATATCTACAAAAGAACTACATGACATTTATGAATTGGTCTAGTTACCTGTAATAAAAAAGTAGAAATAATTCAAATAATCAGCAAAGAATGTGCATGTCAATTATGGCATACACTCTAAAAGTAATAAAAATTTATGATCTCCAATTATAGAAATAATAAAGATGAGGAAAAACTAAAATAATGTTAATGAAAAACTAAACTACATAAAAGACATCTAATTTTTTTATTATATAACAAATTAAAGGAAATAAAGATTATACCACAAGGAAGAACATTGCATGCCCATGTGGTAGAGAACTAGAACAACAAAAGTCACACCTTAGTATGCTTAGTAAATTCTAGGAAAAAATCAATAGCCAAGAAATAAATACTGACTGGTTTGGTACGGCCTTTCCTCGTCCCATGGAAAATCTATTACCTTTTTAAGAAAAACAGTCACAACACTTGCCCCATGTTCCCTGGGGAAAAAAATGCATGGAGCTGGGCATGGTTGTGCACACCTTTGATCCCAAAACTCGGGAGACAGAGGTAGGAGGATCACTGTGACTTTGAGGCCACCCTGAGACTCCATAGTGAACTCCAGGTCAGCCTGGGCCAGAGCAAGAACCTACCTCGGAAAAAAAAAAAAATGCATGGGTTGAAAATAACTCATAGTATGAGATTAAGATTTTTTAAGTATTAAATCTTAAGATATCTATCTCTCTATCATATTATATATTTATGTGTGTGTGTGTGTGTGTGTGTGTGTGTGTGTGTGTGCACTCTAGAAGACAAACTTAGATATTGTTCTTCAAGTATCATCCACCTTTTTTGAGATAAGCTCTCTCTCTCTCACTGACCTTATCTTATCAAGTAGACTAAACTAGCTGGCCTGTGAACCCCAGGGCTCCATCTGCTTCTACTTCTCCAGTGTTGGAATTACAAATTCATGCCACCACATCCAGTTTTTTAACATGAGTCCTGGGTATTAAAGTCATATCCTTATACTTGCCAAGCAAATGCTTCAAGGAAGGAGCTGTCCCTACCATATCTATATTTCTTCAGTTTTAATTAGTAGTTCAAGTAACTCAGTATGATTTATTTACATATTTTTTTTCCTAATTCAACATTGTGCTTTAAATTTCGTTAAGAAGCATGAGTTTAATCTTCCCATGTTATTTAGTTGGTCAACATGCCTAATAAGTGTTTTTATATCTTCTTATTAAAAATCAAAATATTTGCTTTATTCCTTAAAAATGTATCTCATTCTATATACAAAAACAAAAAAAAAACTTTATGTCATGGCATTGAAAAATCTGTACAAGTCCCAACAATGAAAAGGATAATTTTGCTGTGTAAATCACACACTGTTTTAAATAAAATTTAAAAAGAAAATAAGATACATGGAATAAAATGGAGATTTAAGGAATCAGCTCATGGGACTTTAGAGACTTACAAGTTTGAAGCACATAAGACAGCCTGGAGGACTCAAGCTGAAGTTAATACTGGAGTCTGGAAGCAGGATTTCTCCTAGAAAATTGAATTTGTGCTCTTTAGACCTTCAACCGATTGAATTATGGCTGCACATATTATTCCCAAAGGTAATGTACTTTAATTAAAATCAACTGATTATAGATGTTGGTTAACAATTTCTTCAAAATACCTTCACAGCAATTCTAGATTAATGTTTGACTATGTCAGGGCTATGGTGGCACATACTAACCATCAAAGCAGGGCATATCACTGTCCACCTCTTAGTAGCCAGAACACAGACACAGGCTGAAATGAAAGAAGGCAGGAGAGAGGGTTGGTAGAAAGAGGGTTGGAGGAAATGAAGAAGGGAGGCAGAGTTACCTAAATAATACGAACCTTTCAATATTGTATTTCACTATTTTCCCCCACAGGGCTGAGAATTTAACCAAAGTCCTTGCCCATGCTAGCATGTACAGTAACACTGAAGCCATATCTATAGCCCTGAGTATATTAATTTTAAGAAGAATCTTGCTTACCAAATAAAGCAGTCTTTCATAGTTCTGCTATTTTTTTTTGAACAGGAATTAGTAAGCTTATTTAAATCAAGGTTTACATAACCAACATTTACTTTAGAAGTTGTCACTGTTGTTGAAGAATTCATAAATGTATGGACTAAGGATTCTTGGCCTTTGAAAATTTTTGGGTAAACCTACTATAAAATATGTCATTGTTAAGTCCTTTAATGAATATAAAAATGAACAGTAAAAATGGAAAAATATCCAGACAGGGTAGCACATGGCAGTCATCCTTATACTCAAGGGACTAAGCCAGGAGGATTGTGAGATAAAAGCCAGCCTAGGTTACAAAGTGAGATTTTTCTGGATGGATGGAAGGAAGGAAGGAAGGAAGGAAGGAAGGAAGGAAGGAAGGAAAGAAGGAAGGAAGGAAAGAAGGAAGGAAGGAGAAAAGAGGAGAGGAAAGGAGTAAAGGATAGGAGAGTGAAGAATAGGAGGGAGTGAAGGGAATGAAGAGGGGAAGCAGGGGGAAGCAAAGGGAAGGGAGAGGAAAGGAGAGAAGAAAAAGAAATTAGCAATGTTAAGTTAGTATTATGCCAGAAATAGTGTTATTTATATGATACCTACTTCAGAGCCTGGAAATAAAAAGACTTGTACAGGGAGACATCCCACAGCCAATTTTTAAAAAGAAAACATTAAAGCTGAAAAAGTATACTCATGGTACTCAGAGAGGAATTAGGAAAACACAATTACTTCTGTATTTATGTCAATTATTCTGATATTCCTGCATTTAAGGTTATCATAAAGAACAAAAATTGGTCAATATTTGATGATGTTCATAACCAAACAAAAATCTCAAAAGAATAATTCAATTGTCAGATGATATTATCAAAGAAATGCTAATGACACTATCCTATGTAGTTAGAATCAGCAGAATATGTACCTAGAGATTTCTATTTCAGAGTTTGTGGAGCAGAAGAAACTTTATCCTGATCTTGGCTATAGATCTACAGGCTAGGAAGAGACCATACTGAGTATCGCAGACATGTTCCATGATCAGGCTAAGGTACTCTCAAGAAATCATCATCAAGGTCTTGTTCTCAGTGGTATTATTCAGTATTTTCAGACTCCTTAGGTGAACCACAGGAAGATAATTCACTTGTCAAAAGCCTGACATGTGAAAACATAATGTGGTCGGGAAAAGACTGAGAAAAAAATTTTTTTGATAGAAACCCAAACCACATTTTCCCTATTTGGGAAAAGAACTTCCTAAATATTGCAGTAGTTTGGCTAATAGCAGAGGGTTTGATGCACATTAGATTCAGTTAGGGAAGATTTAAAATTATTTGTTCTAAATTAATCACCTTGGGTTGGAGTGGGGCTTGCCACTGATATTCTTCTGGTACTCTGTTTGCTGTTTTAATGGGCAGCCGTGGTTGAAAAGTTCTGAGGACAGTAAGAGAAGAAACGAGCCTGTAGGAGCACAGTACACTCCCAAAGTGAGGCTTGCCTCCCTGCTTTCCTCTGCTCTTCTACAGCCAGGGTCTAGACACACAAATCAGCCCTGCTCCTGGCAAGGGCTGCATTGCACACACTAAGGTTTGATATGCCTTAATTGCCCTTAATGGAGTGTTTCTTTGATCTTTATTTGTTTTACTACTCAGTGCCCTCTTGAATGAAGTACACAAGTGGCACCAAAATGCCTGTCTCCTGTGTGTTGTTATTTTAAAATGTGAAATCCCTCCTCATTTAGTGAACTTCTAGCTCTGACAAGATCTTGCCACCAACAAAGTAGAAGTTCAATGGCCCTGTATGGAACTTTAGAAATGAATATGGAACCCTCTGGTGTGGAACCTAAACATTTCTTCCTAAAGGACTCCTCAGGAAGGGAAAATAAAACAGAGGATAGAAAACCCACATAGTATATCTTCTCCTGAGCCAGCTCAAGGATGTCCTTCCTACTGGTCCATCTGCACACTGATTCCTTACTCCTGTCTGCCCATGCCCTTTTGCACCTTCCAGAACTTCTGGCTTTCTCCTCCACTGTCTCTTTCTATAAGTGACCTTCTCACCGGACCATAACTCCTCACAGTGTCTCATCTTTCAACTATAGAAGAATATCATCTCAACTCCATGAGAATTGTAGCTGCAAATATAAATTAAGAATTTATGCAATTTACTTGATTCTCACTGAGAAGTAAGAGTTCAATAAAGAACAGAAAATTCAACTTGGGTCATATGGACTAATTTGTGTAACACAACATCCCCCATGGATATAGTATCTATATTCCACCCCAAACCTTCTTGTTTAACCCTTGAGACACAGAGACAAAAGTATAGTTAAAAACAAATCAAATTATACTATATTATTTATTTATTTATTTTTATGGTAGGGTTTTGCTCTAGCACAAGCTGACCTGGAATTATCTATGTAGTCTCAGGATGGCCTAGAACTCACAGTGATCCTCCTACCTTTGCCTCCCCAGTGCTGGGATTAAAGGTATGTGCCGCCATACCTGTCTTAAAATATAATTTTGATATAATATAAATATTATAGTAATTATAATTTTAATATAAATTATTTAGTATAATATAAAAATTATATTAAGCAGATAATTCAAATTGTTAACATTTATAGATATCCAAGAAGAATATAAGATGGTACAGATCTTTTAGCAGCTGTCCCTCATGCCTTTTCCTTGAAAAATTCAAATGTGAAAATAAGAAAAATATCAAAGCCGGGCGTGGTGGCGCACACCTTTAATCCTAGCACTTGGGAGGCAGAGGTAGGAGGATCGCCGTGAGTTCGAAGCCACCCTGAGACTACATAGTGAATTCCAGGTCAGCCTTGGCTAGAGTGAGACCCTACCTCAAAAAACCAAAAAAAAAAAAAAGAAAAATATCAAATGTATCCCAGACTTTACAGAGTATGACATTGTCAACTGTAGGAAGTATATCAGACTCAATCAGAGAACATCAATACACCCTCAATGTTGATAGTCTTAAAACTGAGGAGTTAGATTCAGTAGAAACCAGAAGATATCTTTCTCTTGCCTGAAAAAAAATCTTTGATGATACTTTGACTCCAAAAATGTAGATTTTAATACCTCTTCAGACTAAGCAACTAGATCTTTATATGTAATTTAGAGGAAACATTCATTTACATACTTAGAAAAAGAAGCATTATAACACCAGCCCTTCTTTAACTCAAAAAACAAAGTCTAAGAAAACAAAGTCCATATTCTTCAACAGAATATCATCTTGAAGAATTTAGCATCTCTATTTTGCCCAAAATTTCCCTTATCACAAACAAAAAGGCAAAATTTTCCATGCAATTGGTAAAAGGACAGTATTCCATTTCTACTTAACTAGATGTACCTTATTATTATTCCTTCTTTGGAGTCATGAAAAGATTTCAGGAGTAGGACCCCAGTATATCCCAAACTTTTCATGTCATCTACTTGACATCCCTAGGACCTTAATCTTGTTAGTACACTATCCTGCTTTAGAAATTTCTTTCCAATATATCTGGTAGGACAAAAATCTGTTTTTAAAATGGTGTCCTTCCCCAGTGCACTCTGAATAAAAAGAATGGGCTTACACACCAAACTTGCTCAAATAACTATGCATATCACTTTTAATCCAAGGTGCTCTCACTCTTGGTTGGAGAATACATTGTAGTTTGCAGATGGTAGAAAATACTGAGGAGATCTAAGCTCCACCAACACAACAAAAAAAAAAAAAAATAGCCAACTGCCCACCACAAGAAACCACATATGTACCACATCAGCCAGGACCCAGGAGACTCTGCAGAGGAAGCAGTGACCTGAAAAGTGCTCTCACTGCTAACTCAACAACCAGCACCAGGGAGATGGCAACAGACAATGTGGCAAATCAAAACTCAGCAAAGCAGAAATCCAGAGACCAAAAGAGCTTTACACTAAATCAGACTGATAATAGGCTCTCTGTGGTTCAAGGAACATTGTGGAAGAGGAAGGAAGGAAGATTAGAGTCATAGAGTGTGTTAGGAAAGTAGCCTCAGGCACAGAGAATGATTGAGGCCTTCATGACCCCACAGTGAATCCCACAACCCCATTGAGGAGTGCCTCCAGGGAAAGGGTAGTGAGGGTGAGGAGATAGAGAGTTTGGCCTTTTATAAAAATAAAAATAATTTTAAAAACAGCAGTGCCAGGGTGAAGGAGATAGACACTGCCAACACTCAACACCTACCAAAGTAGAGATCCAGAGACTCTTTAAGTGCCCATTACTGAAGTAGACTTAAAATGCCCCAACATGGCTCAGGGAATTTTGCAGAAAAGGGGGAAGAAAGAAATAGAGCTACAAGTTGGCATATTATGCCCAGAGGCCCTGCCTCTCCCTAGTAACTGACTGCTGCTCCCACAATGCATGACCCATAGTCCCCACAGGGATAACCTGAGACCCCTTTAGAGAAAGAAATAAGGAGGACCCCCCTTCAGAAGGGGGATAGGGATGAATGAGGGTGGGAATGGTACCAACATATGATGTTTCCATACTGCCTATGTCCATAACTAATTTAAAAAAATGGTGACCTTATTAATTTGAATCTGCAGCCACTTCCCTGGCAAAATACCCCACATCAGTAATTTGATATTTTAGAGACTTTTACTACTATAAGTTCTGGAAATGTCCACAGAAGTATCTGGGATTAAAACTATTCAAATGTGGGATATTCAAGAGAGACAAAAATCCATAATGGCCTTATTTGATCTAGGTGAGTCTTTAGTGAAATCACTACAAGCCACTGAAAAGAGAGAAGATGCGTGTGCCTCACCTGTGTGCTTCCTGAAACAACTCATTAGGGCTTGTACTCACTCTCCTGTGACCTATGTTATGCTCATTAATGAGATGGGGAGGAGCAGTGCCACTTGCATAATTTTTACGGTCATTAAAATAATGTGCTCCTAGGCCTCTTGAGCTTCCCAACACTAATACCCTTTTGTCCTTGACCATTAATGTGCATATTTGTTTTATGGTTTTAGGTGTTATACACCATACCCACACTGTTGGTCTTGACTTGCATTGACTTGGGAAAATCAACAATACAGTAGAATAACTGATCCCCACCATTGGCAAAAGTAGCCTTATCAATGCATAATCACAAACCTAAAACACTTGATTTCTTGGAATCTTCATGTGCAATGTTGCTGATGCTGATCTTATATTATGCTTTCTGATAGTCTTATATAATTAACTCCCTTTACTTGGGAACAGTGTTGCCATAAAAGAAACCCAAAGTGCCTAAGTAGAAACTCCAACTTTATCAGACCTAAGTGCATTATTGACACTATACCATCAGGTGAAATGGAAAATCTTCTTCCCTCAAAGACTGAAGCTATTTGTGACTTTACCAGGGAATTACTAAAAGGATATCTTAGTCTCATAGGATTGTATAGATATCAGATTTCTAACTTTTCTGATGTGATGAGTCCTGACATACTTAAGCTTTTTGTCTGGCACAAACACTAGATTACTGTGTGTTGAAGTCCGGTTCACATCGCTGATAGAAATTACCCAACCAAGAGCAGCTTCTGGGAAAAAGAAATTTATTTTGGCTTACAGGCTTGAGGGGAAGTTCCATGATGGCAGGGGAAAATGGCATGAGCAGAGAGTGGAAATTACCCCCTGGCCAACATAAGGTGGACAATAGCAACAGGAGAATGTGCCAAACACTGGCATGGGGAAACTGGCTTTAACACCCATAGGCCCACCCCAACAATGCACTCCCTCCAGGAGGCATTAATTTCAAAATCTCCATCATCTAGGAACCTAGCATTCAGAACATCTAAGTTTATGGGGGACACCTGAATCAAACCACCACATTCTACCCCTGGCCCTCATAAACTGATAACCATACATGATGTAAAATGCAATGCATCCATCTAACTTTAAAAGTTCCATAGTTTTTATTAATTCCAATGATGTTTATACATCTCCATAGTCCAAGATCTTTTAACTGAGCCATAATAACAAAAAATAACCTCAAAAAAAAAAAACATAATGGCACAGAATAAATTTTCACACTGCAAAAGATGGCATTGAACATAGCAAAGAAACATTCAACAAGTACAAGATTCAAAACAACCAGGGCAAACATCAAACTCTGTAGCTTTCAGTCCAACTCTAGCCAGTGACAAATCTCCAAGTCTAATAATTCTAACCAGCAACAAGTTTCTGCCAATTCCAATTCCACCCCCCCCAGCTAGGCTACTCACAGTCTGGGAAAACTTCATCAGGGCCAGCAGCTCCTTAGCAGCCATCTCATGGTCCTGACATCTCTACTGGGTTTCCACTACAATCCACGGTTCATCCTCATGGCTCCATGGGGTCTCCATGCAGGCATTTAGCAAACCTGCTTCACACTGACCATGGCCATTCCCAAAATATAAGACGGTGCTGCAAACTCAATGACCCTCTCTTTCCTGCATTTCTTACACTCCACAAAACCAGGTAGGGTGCCAATTTGTTAATCCAGAGGAGAGTAAAGCAGACTTTGAAGAGCAGGACAATCCTTGAGCACTCAGCCCCTTCAAAAGACTCAACATTCTTTCTGTTGCCCCAGTGCAGGTCAGCTAGCCCAGTCTCAAAGGTTGTAATCTCTCAGTTGAAGTTGAATGGGCAGCAATTCACCCAACGATTTTTCTTTCTGTGTCATATCCTTCTGCTCACACACCAGTTCAGTTCTAGGCAAAGAATCCCTGCACAACTTCTCAGGACATGGGCATAAGAGCAAGCTTTTCACACAAACTGCTAGCTCAGTCCAAGCAAAGCTCTCTCTCACCCTCATAAGCCAAACCTCACAGTCCATAGTTTTTACTGCATTCATGACTTGCAGCTCAGACCAGAATAGTCCATCAAGCTGTACTTACAGCACTGCAAGACATCTCTTAGGCCAAGGTTTCAAATCCTCCCACATTCCTCTTGAATATCAGTTCCAAAAGGCCAAAGCCATACCATCAGCAGCAATCCCACTCCTTGGTACCACTTTACTGTTGCATTCCAGTTCACACTGCTGGTAGAAATCACCCAACTAAGAGCAGCTTCTGGGAAAAAGAGATTTATTTTTGTTTACAGGCTCAAGGGGAAGCTCCACAATGGCAGTGGAAAACAATGGCATGGGCAGAGGGTGGACATCACCCCCTGGCCAACATAAGGTAGGAAACAGCAACAGGAGACTGTGCCAAACACTGGTATGGGGAAACTGGCTATAACACCCATAAACCCTCCCCCAACAATACACTCTCTCTGAGAGGCATTAATTCCCAAATCTCCATCATCTGGGAACATAGCATTCAGAACACTTAAGTTTATGGGGGACACCTGAATCAAACCACCACACTGTGTATAACACAGAAATGCCTTGAAATTTTCCCTGTTTTGGCTTCTCTGTTACTATAAACATTTCTTTCTACTTACCCTTAAGGATAATATTGAGGATGCCAGCTCTGAGAACATGACTGGTCATACATTTCCACTTCCCTGGGGATAAGCTTGGCCTTCTTGTTCATAGGTAGTGACTAAAGCAGGCAAGTTAACTAAGGTTCCCCTAACTTAACTTTAAATGTCTGCTTGACCTCATGATTCTTCAGGCTATTCATACCTCACTCTTGACTAAGAATACTCATCATTTTTCCTCTGTTGTGATCTCCTATTTAGAAACCAAAGAAGGAAACTATAAACTCAGATATATGATCTAGATTGCTAAGGTGTGTCCAGTCCCAGTGATCTGCCAGAAGCCAAAACTATACAAGTTGTAGAATTGCCTGGAACCTTACTTGGACCTTCCAGGCAATAAGGAAAGGAGAATAAATATGTGTTCTGATGGCAGATATGCTATTCGGTGGTTCATAATTTTTGTATGTTTTAGAGATAATGTTATTTTTAATGCATGTAATGCTCCAAATAAACATACAACCAGACATAACATCTCTTAGATGTCATTTCTTCTGAAGAAATAGCCCATAATGAGCTCATTTCTAGATACCTATCTGTCTAAAACTCTAACTCATTCCTTTACTCTGATCTTTTATGCACACATATGGTTTTATATCATAAAATATCATAAAGGCTTATTGTATAAACTCAAGGTTGTCATGAATAAGTAATTCCAAGTGACTTTTCATGATAAAAACTCCTTAAGAATCCCCAAGTGACCCAAAGCATTGAGATTTGGGGTCCTGTAAATGACACTATTGTAAGGTTGCTCTTAAAGGTCACCACAGGGTATTGTTAAGCCACACATATTACAGTAAAATCCTAATCAACCCTTGAACTCATATTTACTACTTAAAAAGTGTTATTTTTACATAGGTCCATAGGCACACAAAACTATGTATCTAGACATACTTTGTCAATACAATGAACCACTAAAAAAATCTTAATTTCAAAAAACTGAAATCAAACACAGCATGTTCTTTAACTTCAGTGCAACCAAAGTTAATAGTACATAGGTACTTAGAAGACGTGTATATTTATAGCATTAAGAAATCATCAACTCTAGCCAGGCATGGTGGCGTATGCCTTTAACCCAAGCACTTGGGAGGCAGAGGTAGGAGGATTACCTTGAGTTCTAGGCCACCCTGGAACTCCATAGTGAATTCCAGGTCAGCCTGGGATAGAGTGAGACCCTACCTCGAAAAACCAAAACTAAATAAATAAATAAAATAAATAAATAAATCATCAACTCATAGAACAAAGACTAAATCATAACTGAAAATAAAGCATACTTTTAAAACAGCTAAAATTTCAAGATATGAGCAAAACTCTAAGAAAAAAATAAGCAAAGTGAAAGCTTTGAATTTTCAGATAAAACAGTTTTTAGAAAGATAAAAGTTGGCAAACTCTTTCAAGAAGAAAGAAACCTAGAATATTTCTATTACTCCATAGGTAACCTCTTCTAAAACTTGCTCTGTCAAACATTTAAGGACAAGTAATTTCCACCTTACAAAAGCTCCTCCAGAAACTAAAATATGATGGAAATGGCTCTTTTCACTATATAAGGTTTTCTTCTCTTTATAACAAGCCTATAGAGCATAGCACACACAAAGAAATTTTCAGATAATTATAACTAACATCATATAAACATGCTAAGAAAAATTTGTCCAGAAGAGTACAACAAAATAATAAAAAAGGATGATATAGCAGAAATAACTTCACTTATCACATAAATTCAAGGTTTATTTAATATCAAAAAGTAGCTATTTGTCACAATCAGCACGTGAAAAGAGTAAACATACCCTAGCATGTTGATGTAGGCAGGATAGAAGTAATAGGTAGTATTCAACATCCATCAATTATGGTATTTAAAATTCTTGTTGATAATGATGTGTCAATGAAAGTTCATTGGCAACAAATGTACCATTCCATTGCATAATGGTGACCATAAGGAAAGTGTTATGGACTGAATTATAAGCTTCCTAAAATTATACATGAAGGCCTTAATCACCCACCAATGGGTTGGCATTTGTAGATTGGTCTTTTCGGGGAATGATTTGCTTTAGAATTTGGCATATAGAATCCTCAAGATGAAATTAGTACCTTATAAAAAGAGACCAGCATTTTCATTCACTTTTATTCATATTCCTTTCCTTTCCTTCTTCTCTCCCATTGTCCCTCCCTTCTTTCCTCTCTTCTTCCCTCCCTTATATGATACAATGAAAAAGTGCCATACAAAATCCAGGTCCTCACTAACAACCAAATATATCTGTATCTTAGAATTCTGTCTTCAAAATCATATGGAATACCTATGTTATTAAATTGTCTTTTGTTTAATCCATCCAGCTTATGATATTTTGTTATACTATCTATGATTCAGATAAAGGGACTGTGCCTGTGGGGATGAGATGTAGGAGAACTATGTGTACTTTCCATTCAATTTGTCTGTGAACTTAAAATTGCTCTAAAAGTTAAGTCTTTTTTAATGATCTTCTTAGCCAACTGAAAAATAAAAAAGAATAAAGGGTAACTTCCTTACTGTTAAAATATACCTATGAAAATAAATGCATGACAAACCTAACAGCAAAATTTTGTGAGATTTTTGAGGTCATGCCCAACAATACTCCAATGTTATTATTTCTAATAAGTATCACACTGACGCACTGAGGCAGTTAGTAAAAAAATAAAATAAAATAAAATTTATCCAGGACGAAACAGAAAAAGAAATTGTCACTAATCATAGATGATATGATTCTGTGTATGAAAAAAAAAGCTTTAAAAAGTAAGATGTTTGCCTAAATACAAATTTTTGTAAGGTTGGTAAATTCTAAATCAATATAAAACAATAAATATAACTAGTCTTTTAGCAGGAAATAGCAGTCATAGTATAAAAATTATTTAAAGAAGAATAAACATATAACATTAAAAAAGATGTGTAAGGGCTGGAGAGATTGCTCAGTGGTTAAGGCAGTTGCCTACAAAGCCAAAGCACCTTGGTTTGACTCCCCAGGACCCACATAAGCCAGATGCACAAGAGGGCGGATGCATCTAGAGTTCGCAGAGGCTGGAGACCCTAATGTGCCCATTCTCTTTCTTTGCCTTTCTCTCTCTCTCTCTTTCTCTCTCTCTCTTTCTCTCTCTTTCTCTCTCTCTCTTACACACACACACGTGCACACACACACACGTGCACACACACACACGTGCACACACACACACACACGTGCACACAATAAATTAATAAAATATATTTTAAAAAGAAAGATGTGTTAGACCTCTATAAGAAACATTATGATATTTCAATATTTTATTGAAGACTATTAGATATTGTGATAATTAATATTGATTGCCAATTTGACAGGATTGAGAATCATCTTGGAGATCAACCTCTGGGCATATCTGTTAAAGGAGTTTCTAGATTAGGTTAATTGAGGTGGGATGATGTACCTTAACTGTGGGTAGAGACACTATCTCCAAGGGCTGGAGTGAGCTGAGCACGAGCATCCATCTCCCTGCGTCCTGACTGCAGGTTGCATGTGATCAGATGCTCCATGCTTCCACCACCATGGATTCCTCACCAGTATTGACTATATTTCTCAAACATAAGCCAAAATAAGCCCTTCCTCACTTAAGCTGCTTAATTGTCAGGTTTTTTTTTTTTGTTGTTGTTGTTGTTGTTGTTTTTTTGTTTTGGTCACAGCAACATGAAAAATAACTAAAACAGAGATCTTAATAAGTAGAAAGAGATTATGTGAATTGATTACAAAACATACTGATATAGCAATGCCCTATCTCTTCTGATTGACCAATAATTCAATAAAATGCAGTCAACCCCTCACCAAGATTTGGTGTCAGTGGTGTTTTTGTAATATGGTAGTATAAGTCTGGAAAGCAATATTAGACAACATATCTTATAAACCAGCATTTAATTCCTCAGAACACTCTCAAAAATAGATTCTGTATTATAGCATATATATGAACCCTAATATATACATACAAGCATCAGAGTAACATTTCTGCTTACCATAGCAGAAACTGGCACATTAATTTTCTATTACTATTATAGTGAATTACCATAAACTTTAATGGTAGGGCTGGAGAGATGGCTTAGCGGTTAAGTGCTTGCCTGTGAAGCCTAAGGACCCCAGTTCGAGGCTTGGTTCCCCAGGTCCCACGTTAGCCAGATGCACAAGGGGGCGCTCGCGTCTGGAGTTTGTTTGCAGAGGCTGGAAGCCCTGGTGCGCCCAATTCTCTCTCTCTCCCTCTATCTGTCTTTCTCTCTGTGTCTGTCGCTCTCAAATAAATAAATAAATAATTTTAAAAAAAAAACTTAATGGTAGGCAAATCCTTGCTTATAGTGTAATATGATAGAAATTCAAGTGTCACTTTCTGCAAGCTGCTGCATGAAGAGGATTCGGAAGACCACCACCACACAGCGCCCTGCACATAAGGACTCTTCCGTTCATCACTTATGGAGCACTTCCAAAATATCCCCAATAAACCAGTTTTATTTCTGCCCAGAATTCTGGGTGCCAATGATCACATATAAGGAGCGAGTTTATAGTCAACAGACTCTGAAAACTGAAAATAGCAGACAGTGAAGCCTGCAGTGTCCCAGCCACGTCACCCAATGCTGCCCACTACCTCTCTTGTCGCTGGGGCTGAAATTCTACAATTTTTTAAAGTGTTTCTCTGGACTAGAGAGATGGCTTAGTTGTTAAGCCTCTTGTCTGCGAAGCCTAATGACCAATGTTTGAATCTCCACATCTCACATAAGCCAGACACACAAGGACATGCAAGCACACAAGGTCACATATGCACAAGATGATGTACATGTCTGGAGTTCAAGTGCTGTCGCTGGAGGCCCTGGCATGCCAATTCTCTCCCTCTTTTTCTCTCTTATAAAATGTCTTAAATAAGAAGCTCTTTTAAAAAATGTTTGTCACTACTTAACACTAGAGGAAAAAAGCATTGCTTTGCCAAGATAATGGATTTTCTTTTCATTTTCTACTGCCCATTCTCTTTTCAGCTTTTATAATTACTTAACAATAATAATTAATAATTATTATACTTAATACTAATAATCACTAATATTACTTTTATAATTGTTCTTTTTCAAAAACCCAAATTGGAAACCAAGTGTGGTGGCACATACTCATAATTCCAGTACTCAGGAACCCTGGGCAAAAGGTTCTCAAGTTCAAAGCCAGCCTAGGCTTCAAAAGAAATTCAAAGCCAGCAAAATCCTATATCAATTATTAGAACCCAATAGAAAGTTCTTGCCTAGCATGCTCAGACCTAGGATTCAGCTCCCATCACTACAAGTACATTATTTTTAAAGTCCATATTGAATATGATCATACAGCTTTGAGCTATGGATTGGGGAGCAATAAAAAGCACAAGCAATTGGCTAGAGAGATAGCTTAGCAGTTAAGTTTTTTTCTTGAGAAGCCTAAGGTCCCAGGTTCGATTCTCCAGAACCCACATAAGCCAGATGGATAAGGTGGTGCATGCGTCTGGAGTTCCTTTGCAGTGGCTAGAGGCCCAGGCATTCCCATTCTCTCCCTCTCTCCCCCCCCCTCTCTCTCTCCTTCTCTCTCTCTCTCTGTTTGCCTTTCTCTCTCTTCTCAAATAAATAAAAAGTATATTTTAAAAAGCATAGGCAAAATAACTGTACAGTGTCAAGACCAGGTTTGGAATGGTAATGGGACAGAATAACATAAAGAAGGAAAAGTTTAGCTCAGGGCCAGACCAAAGCAAAAACTATAACAAATAACTATAATATGTAATATTAAAATCTATGCATTAATGCTGGCTAGGTACTTTGGGGCATATTTTGGTAAGTGTAGTGGCAGGAGCTGCATGTGCTTGGTGTGAGGGCTGTTAGTTATAACTTCATTCTGAATCAAAGCTACTGTGTCTCTTCTCATAGCATCCAAGCAGTTAGCTGGCAGTGACCCAAGTGTGGACAGTGTGACATTTCAGACAGGCAAACTGGTTACGCAAAGACAGCCGCCCTTTTGCTGGAGGAATGATGTGAAAGCAAAGGTTAAACGTAAATCCTCCATGACATATCCATACTATGCTCAAGGCCTAAAGCTTTACTGCTTATGATATCTGTCATGTGGAATTTCATCTGAGCGCACTTTCCAGTAGGGCCTCCAAGGGGTTTTGCAGTGAATTAGAATGGCAATATCAAGATATATATGATAGCCATAAAGTATCATTTAAAGAGATATCCCAAATTTGAATATAAAACCCTACCATTCTAAAATTTTCTGAGAAACACTAAACCGAAAAATTGAATCTTTTGTACAATAAAGCTCAAACCTAAAATTCACAAAATATGGGCTGGAGAGATGGCTTAGTAGTTAGGTGTTTGCCTCTGAAGCCTAAGGACCAAGGTTCGATTCCCTAGTACCCATATAAGCCAGGTGCACAAGATGGCACATATATCTGGAGTTTATTTACAGCAACTGGAGGCCTGGAATGCCCATTCTCCCTCTCTCTCTCTTTCTCTTCCTCTTTCTCTCTCTTTCAAATCAATAAATAACTATTTTTTTAAAAGTCCCAAAACCCAAACTAAAAATATCTTGCCTTTATGCATTAACATTCAATCATTACATCCCATCCTAAATTCTAATTCCACAGTCTTGGTATTAGAGATAGGGTTCTTTTAAATAATATTTTATATATTTATTTGCAAGGAGAGAGAGAGAAAGGGAGAAAGACAGAGAGAGATAATGGGCACTCCAAGACCTCCAGCTTCTACAAATGAACTCCTTCATGAAGCTATCCTTTAAACGTGACATGTCACACCACAGTGCTGTATACGGCTTACTTGGGGACACATGAACTGAGAACTTTTGTCCTCAAGCAAGTCATAGCCTGATAAACCTATTTGAATGGGAGATGAGATAAATTATAGTGATCAGTATGGACAAAGTCACGAAAAATGTTAAGAGAAGCTGAAACCAATCCAGAGCCAAACACAAAACCCCGAATGGGAGATCTTGTGGAGAAGTAGCATGAATCCAAAGTTACTTCCTTCCACCCTCAGTGCATACTCAGTGAAGACTGAAACAGCCAATGTCACTGTATCTGACCATGCCTGTCACAATCAACTTATAACTGAAGCGTCAACAAATGTCCTGAAGTTAAAAGTAGGCTATCTGCATTTTGCATAAGGAAAATATGTCGTCCATCACTGCATTCTCACTCAAACATACAGCAAGAGTGGAAAGGGAAACAATGTCATTTATCAGACACATTTGGTCATAAAGCAAAGCACTAAAAAACAGTGTCTGAGACTTCTTTGTGAAAATGGGAACATTTAGTCTCCCTAGAGTGACAAGGCAGCAATCAAGTCACAGGTTAAATGAAGCCAGCATGTGGTGGTGCATATCTGTAGTCCCAGCATCTAGGAGGTGGAGGAATGAGGATTAGAGGTTCAAGATCATCTTCTGCTACATAGTGAATTTGAGACCTGCCTGGGATATGGTTCCATGAGACATTGTCCAAAACAGAAAAAATTTAAAAAAAAAAGTTCAATGAAATGCTGAGAGTATACTCTGAGCCAGAGCTTAGAATAGCATCCCTGAGAATGAGTCAGATCTCAAGTAACTTGAAGAAGTTCAACAGCATGATGGAAAAAAGGGATGATCATTATCACAGAACACAATAGGTCACCAGTGATTAATCCTTCATCTTTTTAAAAAAAATTTTTAAATTTTTTTGTTCATTTTTCTTTTTTTTTTTTTTTCTTTTTTTTTTTAAATTTTTATTAACATTTTCCATGATTATAAAATATATCCCATGGTAATTCCCTCCCTCCCCACCCCCACACTTTCCCGTTTGAAATTCCATTCTCAATCATATTACCTCCCCATTACAATCATTGTAATTACATATATACAATATCAACCTATTAAGTATCCTCTTCCCTTCCTTTCTCCACCCTTTATGTCTCCTTTTCAACTTACTGGCCTCTGCTACTAAGTATTTTCATTCTCACACAGAAGCCCAGTCATCTGTAGCTAGGATCCCCATATGAGGGAGAACATGTGGCGCTTGGCTTTCTGGGCCTGGGTTACCTGACTTAGTATAATACTTTCCAGGTCCATCCATTTTTCTGCAAATTTCATAACTTCATTTTTCTTTACCGCTGAGTAGAACTCCATTGTATAAATGTACCACATCTTCATTATCCACTCATCTGTTGAGGGACATTATTACTTGAGAGTGACAGAGAGAGAAAGAGGCAGATAGAGAAAGAGAGAGAGAGAATGGGGCCGCCAGGGCTTCCAGCCACTGCAAACGAACTCCAGACGTATGCGCCCCCTTGTGCATCTGGCTAACGTGGGTCCTGGAGAATCGAGCCTCAAACTGGGGTCCTTAGACTTCACAGGCAAGCGTTTAACCACTAAGCCATCTCTCCAGCCCTTTTTTTTAAAAAATTTTTAATTAGGAACTTCACTGTATGGACAAATTATGTATTGGTTCAATTCCCCTCATGTTATCCTTTTATACCCTCTTTCTCACTCCCATTCCACTTCTTTGACTTATGCTTCTCACCAGTGTTTGATAAGTTTGACTTCTTTCATATTTGTCCTACTGGATAATCACATGTAGATTTCCCTACTGCTGACTGCTCCTACCTCCTCAGTTGTCTTTGATATCTCCTCTTCTGCCAGACTGTAAATGCTGCATTGTCTCAAAGAACCCTCCTTAACACTTTCCTTAGTGCCTTGCTCTCATATGTGTCTTTTACTCCCACTGAGTATCTTCAAATCATGCTTTCGTTGATGATCCCCCAGGTTATACCCACAGGCTGGACAATTTACCCTTGCTAAGATTCATAAACTGTATGTCATTGCCACTAAATCCTAACAAAGCAAGTTCAAGCACAACTTAAGTTCTACCTGGAGAACTGTATTTTTCTTCAAATGCTTCTTTAAACAGCACATGATTCATATCTTTGTTTTTTTCTTCACACTGAAAATGTGCATTCATCCTTGAGTACCCTTCTTTTTGCTTTTGTTCCTAACATACAACAACAAATCCATCATTCACTCTCCTTGTCTTCAGTTTAACTATACATCCTCTGTGGGCCATTCTCACCCCTTCTATTGTCATAACTCTAATCTACTCCCAAACATCCCCATATTTCATATAGAAAATTGCATTCTCACATACTTTCCTATCTTGCATTCTGCAATCACACTGGACCTGCAGTGTTGTTTTGAATTTAGATGACTATTTCCTTCTATCCTAAAGCCCACCATTGCTATCTAAATGAAATATAATGAAGCTACACAACCACCAAGATCCTGCACACCCCTACCCTTGCCTATGCCTGTGGTCTAACCTCCCCCATTTACTGCACTGCATTCCAGTCACAGTGTTCCTAGTTCTGTCCTTGAACAACCCAAGGTGATGTTCATCTACCTGTCTTTTGATCTTCTTGGTGCTTCTGTTAAGGATGCTATTTCCCAGAATATTTGAACAACTGACTACAAATTACAAGTTCTAGCTCAATGTCCTCAGAGAAAATTTTCCTCTTTGTGATTAAATGCTTCCCTACCATTATGTATCTATCCTACCTTCACCATACACACACACACACACACACACACACACACACACACACACACACACAATTTCAACACCTGAAAATCTGGGTCAACATACCCTGGATGTAGAGACTGAATTATTCACTGCTTAAAATACTGTATAACTAGTGATGAAGTAGTATGTGTTCATTAAATATTTCTGGACTGACAGATCTGCAGAATCCATCAACCTGAAAAGTATGACTAAACTTCATTGAAACACCACCCACATCTCAAGAATGCATGGCAGATTTTTATTTTCACAACCAATTTCAGTTCTAAACTTTTTCTTCATTCCTTATTTAATGTTACATATCTTTATCTACAAAACATACATAGTTTATTTCAATAATCTCCAAACAGCTACCATGATGGGCTAATAATATCTGTAAGTTAGAAAACATATGAAATACATATTTTGTGTATTACTGTCATCCATTAAAATATGTGTGCATTTTTTGATCTCTCTTTTCACTCTAATTTGCTTTGTCAGGTCATCACAGGTATATGTCTTACAGATCTCCTCTAACTATAATTTTTGTCTTGTTTAGACCTCCCAAACACATTTCTGTTGCCTGCTATACATTTTCTTTGTTCATTTTTTTTTTTTTGAGAGAGAAAGAGAGAGAGGAGAGATAGAGAATTGGTATGCCAGGGCTTATGCCAGGTGCTTATGCCACCTCTTGGACATGTGCGACTTGTGCTTGCCTCATTTATGTGTCTGACTAACATAGTATCAGGAGAGTCAAACACTGGTCCTTAGGCTTGGCAGGCAAGCGCCTTAACCACTAAGTCATCTCTCCAGCCCTCCTATATCTTTTCTAATGTATAAAATCTGGGAGTCACAGAAAATAGTAAGAAGAGTGATGCATCCCCATAATCACAGCCTCAGGAGGCAGAGGCAAGAGGATCACAAGTTCAAAGCCAGCCTGACTTATATGGTGAGTTCTAGGCTGCTGAACTATAGAGAAAGATTCTTTCTTTAAAACAAACAAACAAGTGTGTGTGTGTGTGTGTGTGTGTGTGTAATTTATAGATAGAATGAAAGAGGGAAAGGGAGAGGGGGAAGAAAGGATGAATCACAGTAATTTTCCTATTGTGCTCTTGTACCTCTCTCTCCCCTGCCAGGTCAAGGAAGGCACAGAGCTCAGTGACACCAGCACTGCAATATCTCCTCACAGCTCTTACCAACCAGACTTATTTCACTCCCAGTTTCATGGATATGCAGGCACCTTGGAAAGCTAATACCATATTACCATTCTAAAATTATATTCTTTAAAGGTTATTCACATTTTCAGTGGGTGGAAGAAATCTGACTTTTCTAATGGCAAAAATAGCATATGAAACCAAATTCACTACTTGAGTTTTGTCCACTTGTTAAGTACAATATGTTATGGAAAAAACTTAAGAACACTTTTTTTTTCTTTTCTCTACTTGATCTCTTTTTATTTTTTCTTTCTCAAATGTATGAATAAGAATGCTTCTTGGGAGGCACATTAAAGGTATAAAATTTATATTTTATTATTTATATTATTTTATCATGTTTATATTATATTATTCTATTATATTGATTATATTATATTATTTATATTATATTTATGAAAATCACTCCTTCCAAGTAAACTATAGTAGAGCAGGGGTCAGCAAAGTTCAGAGTGAGGCAGAATACATAGCTTTGGAATAGAAGACAACTGAAAGCATCTTGGAAAGATGTGAAACCAGGATTCTGAGGAGAAGGAGGCAACATCATGCGTACTGCAGCAGTGTTTACAATAGCCAAGATGTGGAGACGACTGGAATGGGTATCTACAGATGAATGAAGAAAAGAGAGTATATACACACAGTGGGACTCCACTCGAACTTAAACAGAAAGACCTCCCACAATATGTGGCGACGTACAGAAATCTTGAGGCATACTGCTCAGAGGAATAAACTAGTCACAAAATGACAGACATTGCATGATTTCAGTTACTACCTATGGATCCAAAATAAACTCATCAAGCTGAGAATAGAGCATTGCCTTCCTGGGACTGGGGAGAGAGAAATCAGAAGTTGATGATGATTGGGCATAAAATTTGTCATGCAAAATGAGTAAGTTCTGTGTTATCCAGTGTCTATTCTGGACAGGAGCATACTGTAGGAATGACTAGAAGACCAGACCTCATGTTGTTTTTATCACTGTCAGGTCTTCTAGTTTAGCCTAGGTATAAGCACAAAGAAAGCTTTTGTTTTATTCTTTTCCTTTTCACTTAAGGACTCTGTCTACTTTGGCAAGAGTGTAACCAATTTACATTTTTCTACTTATGTAAGGTGTTATGTGTGGAAACTTGGCTTAAAACCTCTATTTCATTTCAGTGAAATTTTAGCTTCTGTCTTGTAACTTGGGCCTCAAATAATTGCTGTGTGGCTGTCTTGTCCATAGCTCTACTTAGATTTTACCACCTTGCCCAGTAGTCACATTCTCCACCACAGATTGTACCCATTATGCTGGTACTTTTGGGCTGTCTATACACAACTGACTAATTATAGTGTTGGTGTTTCTTTTGCTAAGTCCCTTGAAACACACTTTACACCTTTCTGCTATATTTACTTTAGAATCAGGTGCAGCTAGACCAATATTCAGGAACCTCACAGGAGTGAAGAGCCTAGAGAATACAAATAAGGGGAAAATAGTCTCAAAGAAAATAAAATCCAAAAGGACATAGACTATCACAATATGAGGTCAGAAAAACATAAGGAATGGAGATAAAAGGACATTGACTATCAGAACAATATGTCAGGTAAAAGTTTGAACATTTTTATTCATAAATATAGATGGCCTAGATTATAATAAAGTACAGTTCTAAATTGATTTAATTGTTTAAAATTAATGACAATTAAGTCATATCATAGTATTTATATTTAATTACTTTGTATGACAGTATTACATGTTAAGTGTTAAAAGAAATGGCTAAGTATTAACTGGATAGCACATAAAGTCAGCTCTTCTCAGTCCTGTGGCTTCAGTGTTTGCATCTATAAATTGACTCATAAACTACAATCGTGCCATTGAGAAAACTATCTTACTGTAGACACAGGAAGAATACCAATTCTGAGATAAAGGACTTCTATAGAATAGTTGAATAATCTGTATGCTAAAAGTAAATGCAAGAATAGTTAAGTAGGCAGAGAAAATCCTTGGGCAAAATAAATAAATAAACAAAACAAATGAATAAAAGGATTGATTTTTGTTAGGTTCTAGTTTGCAAGCAGTAAAAGTTGTTAGTCATTTCAAGTATTTGTTTTCTACAAATGAAAAATCCTTTTACTTTCCATTTGCTTCCACATAGATGCATATAATAAAGAAAAGGGTTATGATAACACAGTTTAATATTGTACTAAAATCATAGCAATTTTCTTATCCCAGAAATAAAAATGTTCCGACTGGAAAAAAAAATGCTATAAAAAATCAGAAGCAGCTAGGCGTGGTGGAACAAGCTGGGTATCCTGGTCATGCATCATCCCAGTACTCTGGGAGGCTGAGGGAGGAAGAATGGTATGAGCTCCAGTCCAGCCTGACCAGATAGTGAGTGTGAGGCCAGTTAACATTATAGAGCAAGAAATTCTCAAAAAAAACCCTCCCCCCAACCAAATCAGAAAAAAGTACACCTGACAAGGAGGATGATGTCAAATGACAGAGGAGAAAAATGTCTTTGCAAAAATTTCTTGCCTCAGGGATGGAGAGATGGCTTAGCAGTTAAGGCACATGCCCGGACAGCCTAACAACCCTGGTTCAATTCTTCAGGTCCCATGTAAGCCAGATGCTCATAGTGGCACATGTGTCTGGAGTTCATTTGCAGTAGTTAAAAGCCCTGGCACACCCATTCCGTCTCTCTCTCACACTCACTCTAATAAATAAATAAAAATAAAATAAATGTCTTGTCTATATTTTGCATTATCTCAACCAAAAGGAAGCCTGTCTTTTCTATTCATTTTTTACCAAGCTATGCTCATTTTTAATCATTCCTACCTTCATATTCATTGATATTTAACATGCTAAAAACCAGAGAATTATATGTTCAAATAATACAGTTCCTTCATAAATAGAGACTTCCATACTTATGAAAGTAAATATATTGAATTTCATGTTATAGTAAATGTCTTTAACATTGTTACCTCTCAGTTATCCTTGTTAACCTCAATCCTAGTACATTTGTTTATAGTTACTTTAGTGTATATACATATTTTAAGCCTACTTTACAGCATAAATTCACACATTGTACTTGAAAAAATCTATATTGCAAGAAACTTATCTATTGTACATAGCTAAAATGATAATGCATAATAAATATATTTGTTTACTATGACAAGTGTGATTATTTTAAAATTAATAAGGCATTGTTTTTAATATGCATATGTTTAATATGCATACTGCATCACTTTTTACATACTCTACACACACACATACACACATAAAGAGAATCATCCAGATGAAGAGAACAGAATCTATTAAATATTCTGTAAATTCCATGAGTCACATCCTCACTACCATCTGAACCAGTCCTTAAATCTAGGTCCACATTTTTGGTCTGGCTATTTCCTCTTTAGACATATGAAGCATTAATAAATAGATTGGATTGTTAAAGGTGTGTGTGTGTGTGTGTGTGTGTACGCTTGAAAGTTCTCTTTTCATTAGTTGTCTGTTTTTATAAAGTTTTATACTTATTGCCTATTTTTAGCCAATGAGAGCTTTGTTGGAGGTTCTAGAAGGGAGCACAGCTACTGCTCCTTATACCCTTGACTTAAGACCAGTCCTATATTTGGAGAAGTTTATGCTGCTCCACCTAGCACACAGCTTTGGGGGTGACTCACATGGAGCAGTGAGGAGGAAGGGATCTCCCACCTAGCCAGATCAACTGAATCAACTCTGGTGATCAATGGAGTTACAGATGTTGCAGTCAGACAGCCTTCACATCCTTTTTTTTTAAAAAAAATTGAATCAGCATTATGTGAGAACATGACATTTTAAAAAGTATTTTACTTATTTATTTGAGAGACACAGTGAGAGAAGAGGCAGAAAGAGAATGGTCACACTAGGACCTCTAGCCAAAGCAAAGAACTCCAGACACATGAGTCACCTTGTTCATCTGGCTTACATGGGTAATAGGGAATCAAACCTGGATCCTTAGGCTTCATAGGCAAGTACCTTAACTGCTGATCCATGACTCCAGCTCTCACATGACATTTTCAAGTATACTCTAAACTGACACATTTCTTGTATAACACAGGCCATCCCTCTCATCAAGCTACTCAAAACATAAAATCTAGGCAGTAGCTTATAATGAAAGTAGAGAAGGAATAAAAGTTTGGATTGAGTAAACCACAAGCCCTCTATCCCTTGCCTCTGAATGCTCATCCTTCCTTTACACCTGGCGTTTTGATGTCATAGCTGTTGAGAAGAGTAACAAGATCTTTATTCTCCCTTCTGTCTTCTCACAGGGTGCACAGAGCCCATCTCCCTCACCTTCTCTACAACAGGTGTCTGCCAGTGACTGCCCTCAAGCCAGCTCAATACAGAGATGGTACGAGAGAAGTCTCTGCTTTGCTCAGGACCAAGTCATAACAACTTGCTACACTGGTGCTATCGATCTCACCACTCTGCCACTTCTAGCCACCATGAAACAGCCTCCTCAGCACCTGCCCTGAAGACAGACCTGTCAACTGCATTATCCAGCCTCTCCTATAATAATTCATTGTCCTTATGGTCAACATAAAAAATTAACCTTCATCTCTTATTATTAACAAAAGGTTAGAATGTTAGGTAAGGACAAAATGGAGTCACTGGGGACAGTAGGAGGTGACACAGACATAAGGAGTGGGTCATCCACATTCCTCAAGGAACTACCCAGCCATTATCCCTTCCTTGCCTAACAGTGCCCCAGGTCTAGGTTCCATGGCCCCTTATCTCTCAGGTCACCTGGTTACTGTTCTGGTTTCACACCCTGAATATCTTAGATCTCCCCGAAAAAGACCTTTTTTCATTCCTCCCTTATTCACCTTCCCCCAACTGAAGAGCTCTATATAGCTCACTATCTGCAATCCCAAGTTGACTGCTCTGCTCTTGAGAGTCAGTCCTGGCAGCTTGTGTTTTCCCAAATAAAAGCCTCCATCTTTGCTTCAAAAGAAAGAAATTAACTTTAAAATCCATTACATAAATGAGTGAATCTATTTTGCTAATGTTCTATGTATCATATTTAGCATCCTCTAGGAAACAAACTATGGAAACATTATTTCACATTGATTTTTAACCAGCCAACAAATTAATAAGAACTCAAGAAGCTTAATATAGCTTTCTAGATCCAATAAGATCAAATTTTAAAGTATCAGAAAACTGCATTAATTTATTTATATTTAATTAATAAGTATGTAGCAGAGAAATGGAAATTATTTCATTTTGATGTCATCAAATATATGTAAATAAAACAAACCAATATCAAATGAAAAGAGCAGCCAAAGCTTTCTAAGGGGTGCAGGACCTTTTATCCAAGGGCAAGGCATCCTGGGGGATTTGTGAAGCATAAGCTGTAACCTTCCACTTGCCACCTGACAATTCCAAACCCTCTGCACCTTCAAAATGAATACAGTAAATAAGATGCAAACCAAATGCCTTATTCTGTGAGGCACTGACCATTCATATCTCCTTGCTGTATCCTGTGAAGCGATTTTGATTTTTTAATGCATCTTACTATTAAAAATGCACATGGTGTTCTGAAATGAACTATTTCTATATAGGGACAGCTGTCAATCCACACGTTGATGAGCAGGCACATACAAAAACTTCCCACATTTAGAGTTTCCAAGGAAACCCTTCTTTCAGAATACACTCATTCAATATGCAAGCTTTGACAGGAACACAGTTTCCCTATGTACATGTGAGAGGAAAGCAAAAGAGAAGAGTGACTTAAAAACTAATGAGACATTAGATCCACTGCAATAAAGAATACTGAGAGAATCAATTAACTCTCTTGATTTCATTGAATACAAGCAAGATGATGTTGAAAAACAAAAGTGAAAAAAAAAAACATGCCCCAGGAAACATGGTTAGTGAACTATTTCAAGAAGGAATGTCATTCTAAACAATACTATGATGCCAATAAAAAAAAATAGCAAACAACTAAAACTGAAGAAAAACAGAAGCAATGAATTTTGAAAATGGCAAATCTGCTAATGTGAATTTATCAACATTTCTTTATAGCAATATTCTTAAAGAAAAACTGGCCAATGATTCAAATAGCTATAAAAGTTTTACATTGGTATTGGCCAAAACAATGGATTACAATAGCTCCATTCAAAGTGTGGATAATCTAACTTCTTTGATGTACTTGGTAAGCACTTAGTATTATCTTTCCTTCATGAAAATTGTAAAGGTTTCTAAAATGTTCATATACAAGATTATGGAAATACTTCTAATTATATAGTAAGTTCACTTGAAGGCATTATTTTGCCTATATGTGTATAATGTGAATGTCTACTCTTAACAGTATAAAGCTTAAATATATGCATATGTATATATATATATATATGCTTCAGTGAACATTTGCAAATGTGCACACATACATATGGCTTGAAAAGTAAAGTGTTATAACACTCCTGAACCCCAAAGAAGAATACTAACCACTGTAATGCTTCCATTAGCACAGAAACATGCAGTTAGTACCTTACCCACAGCTCATCAGTTCCTTTCACATATGGATGGAATGGTTATATGAACATGAATACCATTACTCTTTATGCTTATAAACAATGCATTGTGCACACCCATAGAGTTTCATTGTGTCAGAGAGATCCCCAGCCAATAAATTATTCTTTCCTAGGTACAAATCTAGGAATTTTATATGTGTATGTTGGACCTATAATCTTCAATAATATTTATATTCAAAATAATGATGTCTTCTATGGAGTAGATATGTGTGTGAATTGACTTGAATTCTCTATTGTATGACCTCTTCTCTATAATCCAAAGTAAATGGTAAAATCAAGAGGCACAATACTAGAGTTTGAAAACAACAAATCTTTATTTCTAAAATTCAAGTCTATTGTGCTAAGAAGTGATAATGCTGTAATCCAAACCAGTTGAGGATATCAGTTATCTATCTCACAGTAGGATGTTGAAGAACACGAGTTGGGCAATTTAATTTTACCTTTCTAACATGAAATTTGAAGTTTTCTATGTAACAATAATGGCCATGAATTTTTTTCATGTTTTCAAAATGTTATTTTACTTTTTTTATTTACTAACAACTTCCATGATTGTAAACAATATCTCATTAAAATTTCCTCCCTCCCTCCACTTCTGCCTTTGAAACTCCACTTTCCATAATATCCCCTCCTCCTCTCAATCACTCTCTTTTATTTTGATGTCATCATCTTTTCCTCCTATTATGATGGCCTTGTGTAGGTAGTGTCAGACACTGTGAGGTCATGGATATCCAAGCCATTTTGTGTCTGGAGGACCACATTGTAAGGAGTCCTACCCTTCCTTTGGCTCTTACATTCTTTCTGCCACCTCTTGTAGCAATGGACCCTGAGCCTTGGAAGGTATAATAGAGATATTTCAGTGTGAGCACTCCTCTGTCACTTCTCAGCACTCAGCCTTCTGAGTCATCCCAAGCTCACTGCCATCTGAAAAGAGAAGGTTCTCTGACCAAAAGTGAGAGTAGCATTAATATATGGGTATGAACATTAAGAGAAGTGCTTACTGGGCAGTTTAATGAGTATAGTATATATACATTTAGCCAGACAGCAGCAGACCTTAGACCCCTAGGGCTCATGACTACCCCTGTTGTAGGTTTTCAGTATCAGGGTTGTATTCCCTCCCATGGAGCAGATCATCAATATTTTAACTTTGCTTTATTTTAACAAATGAGTACCATCCTGAGTGTCTAGCTCAGTATTTCAAGTGGGGTAGCTAATCAATGACAGTTCTGAGATTTAAACCCAAGGAAGTGGGTTTGAGGCAATTCCCAACTCCTGGACTTATGTATGACTCATGTACTGAAGTTGGAATTCAACTCTTCTGGATTTCAGTATACAATAAAAAGGATTGAGTTATGTAAACTCCGCAAATGCTCCTTAAAACTTTCAATCTATGGTTAGATAGAATCAAAATGGAAATGATAGGTGAGATATAAAGTTATGTTTATTAAATGGAACCAAATGATCTGCAAAACATGCTAGGCAATTTTGTCATTGAAATAAACAATTTTATGTATATTACTTTCTTCATATATTGTGTGTTCTATCCAAATTCGAGCCCATCAACAGGAAAAAGAAGTACAAATACAATTTTTTAAATTATAATAAGGTAAAAAGCATCTAGTTTTATTATGTATGCATCTTTTTGGTATATAATTTGGCTTATAATAGATTTATTAAAACACAACTCACATTACAAAATATTCAAATTTTAATTGTATCTAATTTAGTGATTCTAACCATTTCAACTGTCTCACTTTAGTTTTTCTCAAATAAATAAGTAAAAATATTTTTATGAATTAGTTTTGTACTCAGTGAATACAGTCAGGTTGGTACCAATGTTAGGTTCGTCCATGTCCTACACCCCACCCCACACCCAGCCCCTCCTTGTTGAGGCGTTGTGGAGTTAGCCCACAGTTATGGGTAGGATAAATGTCTCTGCATATCATGATCCAATGTGTGGCTCTGATATTCTTTCCATACCCTTTTCTACAAATTTCCCTCAGCCATGTTGGGTTCATTTTGGGTCTGCTTCAGTGATGAGGTGTTGGGAGCCTCTGTGCCTCTGAATATCTGATTTGGTAGGAGTTGATTATTCTCTGTGTGAATCTCCTTCACCCTTGTGTTGGTACCAGGTTCACCAAGAAAACAGCACCCTTGCTTGCTTCATCAATTATTCTTAGTTTTAACTGGGGCCCTTTTGAGGTATGATGGGGTGGTGCTTTCCACAGGATCTTTATCTAAAAAGGAGAAGCAAGTTCTCCAATGGAAAATTAAGTATATATTAATACAACCTGATAGATATTTATTATTTATTACTTATTCATATCATAGAGCAAGGTAAAAAAAAATGACAACAGAAAATTCTGCTAGCCAAAAAAAGTTGCTTTGGATGGAAATATGTCTTAGTAGTTAAGGCATTTGTCTGCAAATCTAATGACCTGGGTTTGAATCCCCAGGATCCACATAAGCCAGAGGCAAAAAAGTAATATATGTGTCTGGAGTTCATTTGCAGCCTCTAGAGGCACTAGCACACATATTCTTTCTCTCTCTCTCTCTCTCTCTCTCTCTCTCTCTTTGTGTGTGTGTGTGTTCTCTCTGTCTCTCTTTGCTTGCAAATAAAGTAAATTACATTAAATATTTTTTATAAAAGTTGCTCAATTCTTCAGTTTCACGTTGGTTAAGTGATTGTTTAAGATCGTGAGCTACTGAGGTTTTGTTCAGAAAGTCTTTTTCCATTCCTATATCATGGAAAGTACTTCCTAAATTTTCTTCCAGTAGTATTCGAGTTTCTGGTCTTATATGGAGGACTTCTGCTCACTTTTTCTGACACTAACAGATTGAAACAGAAGACACTTAGAGTAAAAGTATGCAGTAGAGTCTCAGTGGTAACAGCCTGTTCTCTGCCCCCCTCCCATTTATCACTTGTATTAATATGTCTCAATGAACAGGTAGCTTCTGAGGTCAGGAGTGGTAGACACACTCTCCTTACCTTGATTTTTTTTCCAGATGTGCTCAGAATCATGTCAAAGTTTTGCATGTTGTAATCCACTGAAAATTGGAAATTTTAAACCCAGAGCTAGACCTATGAGTGACACTAGCTGAACAACCTTCCTTTATCTCTCTTTCATTCATATCTCCAGTAGTTTTTATGGTAACTACAAATGAAAAAGAGAAAGTGAAAGCAAAATGTCACCCCAAAAGAGCTGAGAGGAGCAAGCTAAATGCTCTTTTCTAGAAGACCTTTAAGTGGTAACAATTATAAGAAGAGATGAGCTATAAGTCAGAATTTGTGCTCTGAATCTAACAGCTTTTTGAATATATTTATAAACAATGAAGAAAAAGGGATTCAGAGAAACTATAAGATACCCGGAGTCTTACAATTTTCTCTGTGCCTTTTAACCTTCGAGAAATTTTCAAACTGGCCCAACCTCCAAGTTCCCTGGTTCTGATGCCCCTACTTCTGGCTTGGGACTGCCTATAACCCGCCTAATTGCTGCTGAAGCAGGCCTTTAGCTCCACCTTCCTGATTGACCTGCTCTTGGGTCCTCAACTCCTGGATCCCCTGCTCCAGAGACACTTGTGGAGTGAGTAGGCCAGAACTCCTGGTTTTTTCCCCATCTCCCACTTACTAGGACCCAGTACCCCTGCTGCTGGCTTGGGTTAGCTGCATCCCTGCTTGTGTGCTATGGAAGCAAGACATTTTCTCTGGCTTCTTGTTTTACTGGTTCTCAAATCACTGTTCCCCTGAGCCAGAGGGCACATGGGGTACTGTAGTAGCTGGCCTCTTGCCCCTATCTCTCTAGTTTACCAGCTCCTGCTTCCCCAACCACTGATTCCTTTGTGCTGAAGAGTGCACACAAGTGGAGTGAGTAGGCCAAAACTCTGAGTTTCCCATCTCACAGTCCCCCAGGCATCTTTGATGTACTTGCAATCTTCACAATTTGTGTATCTGCAGTTAGAACCCCATCCTACTCCAATCAGGTTCACATTTAAAACAGAACACTCACTGAAGATCCTAAGAGGAAAAGTATTTGCTTCCTCCTCAATGAAATAGGACATTACCCCAAGATAGGTATGCCACAAAACAAAACACACACACACACACACACACACAAAGTCAGAAAACTGAGATATCTCCACTAAGAATGCCTAGTCCCACAATGGAAGCAACCAGTGAAATCATAGAGAAAACAATAGAAAAGGGATCCTGACATGAATACATAAGAAGCTATGTGACTCTGATCAAAAGAATTGCTAAGCTGAAAGCAAAGGATCAAAAACCAAAAATTAACATGAAATTGAGCAGAATCATCTCTTAGAATACTCAGCTTTGGTCATTAAGCTGAACTTAAATGAAGAAAACCAGAGAAGCTTCAAAGGAGATATAAATGAGTTGAAGGTGAGTCAACAAATAGAATATCTCCATAACCAGCTGATTAAGCTTAATAAAGACATGACCAAGAATGAATTCCAGGAAGCATCATGAAATTAAGACCTAGAACTGAAATCATACCTCAAAAAAGAGAGGGACATGATGCAAAATAACACAATAGAAAACAAAAATCAAATAGAGCTGTTAAAAAAACTCTTTGTAACTCCTTACTAACAGAGTTACTCATTTGGAAAAATAACTTCTGAGCTGGAAGACAAGACAAAAAAAAAAAATTAACTGGGAGTCCAAAAACTTGCAAAGTTCAAAAAATCATGTGAACAGAATATGAAGTAACTGTGTGATACCCTAAAACAACCAAACATCAGACTCTTGAGCATATCAAAAGGGAAAGAAATACAGGCCAGAGGCATAGAGACCATATTCAAAAAATCATTGAAGAAAAATGTCTTAATCTGGCAAAAGGGAGGCCTTTCCAGGTAAAAGAAGCTAACAGATTACCAGATAGGAACAAAGAAGAAATTCTCCAAGGCACATCATAGTTAAAATGCTTAAGAATGAAAACAAATAAAGAATGCTAAATGCAGCAGGAGGAAAACAACACACTGCATACAAAGGCAATCGCATCAGAATTACCTCAGATCACTAAATGGAAATACTGAAAGTAAGAAGGGTCTGGAATGGAAATTTTTTAAGTCTACACTATGGCTTCCAACCCAAACTACCTGTACACAGGAAAGTACCCTTGATAATAGATGAGGAAAAAAACTTTCCATGAAAAATTTAGCTTTATGATTGTATGAACACAAAGCCAAACCTACAGAGAATATATCAGGGAATAATCCACACTGAAGAGTCAAATAACAATTCTTAAGAGCTTACAAGAAGAAGATCACAATAAATGAAACTAGAGCAGGCTCAAAAGTACAAAGTCCCAAAAAGCACCAAAACTCATAAAGCACCTCACCATGCCAGGGATTAAATCGAACATCACAGTTAAAACCTCAGTTATAACCTTAAATATTAGAGGTCTTAATTCACGCATTAAAAGACACAAGCTAACAAGGTGTATCAGAAAAACAGACCCTTCAAACTGCTGTCTTCAAGAAACCCACCACAATGCTAAAGACAGATACCTCATCAGGGTGATAGGTGAGAAAATTATATTCCAAGCAAATGGAAATAAGAAACAAGCAGGTGTTGCTATACTAATACCTGATAAAATAGACTTCAAACCAAAAGTAATAAGGACAAAGGAGGCCATTTCTTACTCATCAAGGTAATGATGCATCATGAGGACATCACAATCATAAATCTATAGGCACCAAAAGTGTACCACTCTTTATAAAACAAAACTTACTTGACAACAAGATAGAAATATGTACCAATACTATCATACTATACTATTATCAATAGATAGGTCATCCAAGAAGAAAATCAACAGGGAAATAATAGAGCTCAACAAGACCATAGCTCAACTAGACCTAATGGATATCTATAGAACTTTCCACCCTAATTCTACACAATATGCATTCTTCTGAGCAGCCCAATAAACCTTTTCCAAAATAGATCATATATTTCTCCATTAATCCTGTCTCCATAAATTCAGGAAAATTCACATAACATCCTGCATCACAGCAGATCACAATGCTTTAAAACTAGTAATTAACAACAAAAGACACATCAGAAATTTCACCAGGTCCTGCAGACTGAACAAAAAAAAAAAAAAAAAAAAAAAAACTTTTAAACAAACAATGGAAGAAATACAAAAAATACAAAAAGAAATTGTAAAATTTCTGGAATTGAATGATAATTAAAACACAATTTACCCAAACTTATAAAATACAATGAAGGCAGTCCGAAGGGGAAAAATTGATATCACTAAATGCCTTCATAACAAAGACAGAAAGATTCCCAAGTTAATAACCTGCCCATCTACCTAAAGGTGTTAGAAAAAAAAAAAAAAAAAAAACGTGAAGAATCTAACCCTAAGAGCTCCAGAGGGAAAGAAATAATCAAGATCAGAACAGAAATTAATGATTTAGAAACTAAGAATCAATTAAGAAAATTGAAGAAATGAACACCTTGTTCTTTGAAAAAATAAACCAGATTTATAAAGCCTTGCCCAATTTGATAAAATGCAAAAAAAATATCTTGAATTAACAAAATCAGAAATGAAATGGGAGAGGTCACAACAGACATCACTGAAATTGGAAGAATCATCAGGACATACTTTCAAAATCTCTGTTACAGAAAACTGTATCCATTGGAAGAAATGGATGAATTCCTAAACACATACCACCTACCAATACTAAATTCAGAGCACAGTAATCTCCTAAACAAACCTATCACATTCATCAAGATTGAAAAGGTAATCAAAAGCATCCCCCAAAAGAAAGATACAGGATCAGATAGTTTGTCAGGCAAATTCTATCAAATCTTCATTGAAGAACTAAAATTAATTTATCTAAAACTGTTGCACATAACTGAAGAACAGAGAATGTTCCTCAAATCTGGAACTGGATGCTTTCCATTATCAAACTCCCACTATCCTTAGACTATAAAATGGTATATACCCTTTTAATTCTCTCTAAATTAATAATGGTTATTCCATTTAACTGGTGCTGACTTCATTCCCCATTGGAGAATCTGCTTCTATTTTTCAGACAGGAGCTAGACCTGAGGAGATAAATGACCCAGCACACTCCGCCCTGGCCCCAGCTGTAACCATAGAGGAATTGGGGAAGTGAGCAGGAGTGCTGCTTTCTTAGTTAATCTAATATCAGCACAAGGGTGATGGAGATAGATACTGAGAACACTCAACACCTAAACCAGAGATCCAGAGGCTCCTAAGTGCCCATCACTGAAGTAGACTTAAAATGCTTCCAGCATGGCTCAGGGAATTTTATGGAAGAGGGGGTGAAAAGATTGTTAGAGTCACAAGTTGGGACATTTTGCACAGAGACATTGCCTCCCCCTCACCCATAATGCATGACCCATAATTCCCATGGGGTTGATCTTCAAACCCAAATAGGAAGGCCTCTTCAGAAAAGGAGAAGGGAGGAGTGAAAGGATGGTATCAACATGCATTGTTTACATACAAAATATGTTCACCTGTAATAAAAAAATTAAATTTTGCTTAAAAAAGAAAATGTTTAATATTCCTAACCATCAGGGAAATGCAAATTAAAACAATTATGACATTCCACTTTACTATAGTAAAAATGGCAATTGTTAAAAATTCAAATGACAATAAATGTTGGCAAAGATGTAGGGAAAGAGAAACCTTCATTCACCATTGGCGTGAATGCACACTTGTACAACCACTATGGAAATCACTATGGAGATTCCTGGCAAAGATAAACATAGAACTACCAACAGACCCAGTTGTTCCCTTACTGGGCAGTTGTCCTATATGCTCCTTGCTTAACTAGAGATATTTATTCAAACATGTATATAGCTGCTCAATTCATAATAGCTAAAAAGTGGAATAAGCCCAGGTGCCCAGCATTGCACAAATGAATAACAATGTTGTATTACTCAGTGGAATTCTACTCAGCAGTAAGAAAAACATAATACAATGAAATTTCTAGGAAAATAACTGAACACAAACAATCACAGAAAGACAAATAATGCATGTTCTCACTCATCTGCTGTTCCTAACCTGGATCAACTTGAGTTGCTGACATACTGGATAGGCAACTTGAGGCACAGGCAATAGGGATAGAATAGTTTGGCGGGAGGGGAGGAGGATATAAGGAGAAATAAACACAAAACTAAACCCAAAATGAACTGATGCCATAGAAACATTTCTCCTTGAAGGTAGTCTAAGAGATATAGCCCTCAAGAGGAGTATGGGGGAGTACCCAAAAAGAAGTGTCCTGGAGATGGTGGAATGAAGTCTAACCTTAAAAAGCATTGGCTCCAACATGTAACTTGCAGTACCAGAAATGTGTGCTATCCATATTGAGCTATTGATCAGAGAGACCTATGAGGTCCCCCAAACAAGACAGGCTTCTGTCAAAGCACTTGATTACCCACCTGAGGTAAAAGGTAAGACCCTATTGCTGAAGACACCATATGCTGCTGACACAGAACAAGAGACCTGGCTGGAATCTGGAAGAGAGCTAGTCCCCAGACAGCCTGTCTAATGCTGGAAAGGACTAAATGAGCTACTGGAGGAAAGTGGCCAACAACAGTGTGAGCAAGAAGGGGTCTAAGCTACTCAGCAGCAATCAGCCTGACAAGAAGCACACACCAATGCAATAGTGGCACACAGCAGTGGTGGGTAACCAATGGCTTTCTGATTGGCTAAGAGATCTGCTCAGTGGAAAAGAACCCATATCTGTAACTAGGATCCAGGTCATAATCTTATGAAGACAAACATTAGCTCCCATTAGTCTTTGCCTAAAAGAAGGGCTACATCCATCAAACTCTCCCTAAATTAATAACACTTATCCAGTTTAACTTATGCTGACTTTACTCTCCACTGGAGAATCTGTTTACCTTTTTCATAAGGTGGTGAGAATTCCTCTCATCTCAGTCAAGGCCCAGGTGAAACAAGAGAGAAAGTGGAGAGATGAGCAAGAGTAATGCTTTCATGGGGAGCCAGACAAGCAATGCCAGGATGAAGGAGACAGACACTGAGGACACTCAACACATACCAATGTACAGCCCCAGAGGCTCCTAAGAGCTTATCACTGAAGTAGATTTAAAATGCAACCACCAAGGCTCATGGAACTTTGCAAAAGTGGGGACAGAAAGATTGTAATTGTTACAGGTTGGGATGTCATGCCCAGAGGAACTGCCTTCCCCCAATAACTGACTGCTGCTCTATAACACATACCTCACAACCTCATGGGGAATACCAGCAACCCCACTGTGTCCTCTGTAGAATGGGGGTAGGGAGGAGGGAAAAGATGGTCACATGAAGCATTCATACAAAACATGGTCTTAATAAAAAAAAATAAAAAAAAAGACAAGTGCTTTAGTTCCCAAATGTTCCTGTTTTGAGAAAGACATTTCAGGGCTGGGAAGCGGTGCTTTGGTTAAAGGTACTGTCATTAAAGCCTGTAGGCCTAGAATCGGTTTCTCAGTACTCATGTAAAGCCAGATGTACAAAGTAACACATGCATCTGCAGTAGCAGGAGGCCCTGGTACGTCCATGTTGTATATCTCTCTCTCCATATAACCAACTAATTAACTAAATTAATTAAATATTTTTAAAAAGAAAAAAATGTTTTCAAACTGTTCTATCTAAACTAACCAAAGTCATAAAGGAAAGTGTGTGTAGGTGTGTGTGTGAGAGAGAGAGAAAAAGAAAGAGAATCTTCCGTACACTGGTTTGTATATTAAATGCTTTTCTTTTAATTATGTTCCTAATTTTTTCAATAAAATTTATTTTATAGAGAGATATACAAATTTTATATTGGGGTTTTATTTCTTCTTGGCACATTTCAATGGGTTCAAAGTATCATGAGGACTTCATATAGACATTGTGCTATCTAGCCATCTCTATGTCTCAAATCCATGCTTTTAACTTATCTCCCTTGTTCCTACTTCGAGTTTTGTGTTAATGAGGGCCCAGCCAATTTAAACAGTCTCTGGTTGAGCTCTCTCTGCTCTTCTGTAACCACCATTTGCAGAACCAGTGCAATGTACACATGAGTAACTGAGCCCCTAATTACCAAAGTGTGCACACAGCTGGGCATTCAACAGTAGTCTAAAGCTTCCTGTCCTCTTCAGTGGTTCCTTTCTTAATCTTTAATTTGTCCTCTAGTATGCATGTGAGCTTAGGAAATACTATTAAAAATACAAATAAATGGAGTAATTCAAAGCTAATGACTTTTTAATTAAGATAGAGAGCAAGGCTGTAGCAGAGGTCTTTTGTTTTTATTCCGCTAGTTATTCATTCTCCCAAATTCAGTTAATGTTAATTTACCCAACTAAAAACTTTCCAGAATATGATGCTATGTCATTTTACTCCTAGTCTACTTCAGATTATATTCAACCATCCACATACCTTGCACCTACCTCTAACATAATCTTATCACATATGTATAATATAGCAACCTCCATTTGCCTAGAGTCCAGTAAGTTTCCTTAGCTCAAGGATAACATCTTTCATTTTTTATTTTTAAATGTTTTTTTAATTTTTTATTTTATTTATTTGAGAGTGACAGACACAGAGAGAAAGACAGGTAGAGGGAGAGAGAGAGAATGGGCACACCAGGGCTTCCAGCCACTGCAAACGAACTCCAGACACGTGCGCCCCCTTGTGCATCTGGCTAACGTGGGACCTGGGGAACCGAGCCTCGAACCAGAGTCCTTAGGCTTCACAGGCAAGCGCTTAACCGCTAAGCCATCTCTCCAGCCCCATCTTTCATTTTTAAAATCCTAGTGTTTTACCCTGTGTTTGATATACATTTTGTAAATTATAAAATGATTTTTAATTTGAAAATTATTAAAATCTGACTGAAATCCATTTTATTTGAGTTCGACATTAGTCAGCCCCAGTTTGTCAACTTGTTTGTTTTGCTTGGTTTGGTTTTATAAATGAAACTTGGGATGGTTGAACCATTGTCGGCTATTAGCAATGACATCTCTGTGTGAATTTATTTTCTTCTCTGTTCTTAACATCTAGCTGAGACCAACAGCTTTAAAGAGTGAAGTTTGATTAGGACAGAGGTAAAAGATGAAAGGTTCACTCAGAACCCTGTGGCACTCAGTTTATAGGAGGGAAGACAGGCAGGCAGTTCCTCATTAGCAGTCTGCACAAAGCCAGAGGGCAGCAGGTCTGAGAGGGAAAGTAAAATGGAAATCCCTATTTCTTTCAGAAACTACATTAAGCATTAAGTGAAAATAAAAGGAACAGAGACAAATTTCTCCAACTCTTAAGATATTATGTGTAGCCTATGCAGTATCTCTAAATAACAAAGAGAAGAAAAGAATAAGTGAACAGTTGTACCCTTTCAGTGGTAGCCCTAAATCATCTCTCAAATTTTACAAGTATTCATTCAATGAAATAATTTGGCAACATGTCTTTGTACAAATTTGATGAGCAATCACTGGGATTAAAGCAGCCCCAGAGAACTTCATCATGGCTTGCTTCATGTAAAGTGAAAGAAATTTTCACAATGCTGAATAATCCTTCATAGAGTATGCCTGGGATTTAAGCTCACCATTCATGCCATTAGCTAAAATGATAGAGTGACACCTCCCCCAAAATAAAGGACATCAGTATCATCTCAGCTGGAGTCACTTAGCCAAATATCAACCACTGGCCCAACAAAGCTTCTTGAGCTATTATTAAATTTTAAATTTACAATGAAACTCCTACTGGACAGTTTATGATATATAATCAGATCATTGTCACTAAAAGGATGAAGAAAATTTATAATGCCTATCCTTAAAAAGCTGTGGACTTGCTTTTGGATTACAAATAAAGGGCTTTTAAAGAAATCCTGTTGATACTAAAAGTACAAAGTAACACTACCAATAGCTAATGAAACACCATGCCTATGCACCACACAAAAATTATACATTATAGATATTTACTTGGGCCTCATAACTGCCTCAAAAGATTCTTGATGCAGATGGATTTATCTTAATAATTGCACATAGCCCAGGGCAATGCTTTGTCAGTACCTATAAGGTACACTAGGATTGGCACTGGTCTTCTTACAGCTCAGTCCATTGCTCTTCCCGTCACATGAAAAGACAGCAGGATCCCATAACCCTTTGGTCTGGTGACTATAGCATGTACAAACACCCTGGACCAGAAGTTCCCCAGAGATCAGATTTACTTAAGGGAATCAGGAAAGGCTTTTGGGGAAGAGTGAACAATTAACTAGATCATAAAGAATGCATTGCCTCAGAAAACAAGGAAGTATTTTTGTGTGTGTGTCTCTGTGTGTGTGTGTGTGTGTGTGTGTAAATGCATGCGTGCACACAATATGTGGGCAGGTAAAATAATGATGAACAAACATTCCAGGAAATAATGGAGTAAGGAACAACATGTAAAGTTAATACCAGAGCTGGAAAGATGGCTCAGCAGTTAAAAGCACTTACTTGCAAAGCATGAATGCCTAGGTTCAATTCCCTAGTACCCCTGTAAGGCCAGATAAAGTGGCACATGCAGCTGGAGTTCATTTGCCTCCTCCAGAGGTCCTGGTGTACCCATTCTTTCTCTCCCTCTCTCCTCTTGCAAATAAATACAGAATTTTTAAAGTTCATACCAGGGCTAGTGAGATGGCTTAGTGGTTAAGTCACTGGCCTGCAAAGCCTAAGGACCCAGGTTCAACTCCCCAGAACCCAAGAAAAACAGATGCATATGGTGGTTTATACATCTGGAGTTCTATTTCAGTGCCTAGAGATCCAGGTATGTCCATTTTCTCTCTGTCTCAAATAAATTAATAAAAAAAATAAAATTTGTATCATATCTTATCAATAACTGATATTAAAATTTTTATGGGCTAGACAGATGACTTAGAAGTGAGGGCACTTGCCTGCAAAGCCAAAAGACCCAGGATCAAATTCCCAGGACCCCTGTAAGCCAGATGCATAAGGTGGCACATGTGTCTGGAGTTCATCTGCAGTGGCTGAAGGCCCCGGTGTACCCATTCTCTCTCGCGCGCATGCTTTCTCTTGTAAGTAAAATAAATTTTAAAACATTTGAGAGGAAATTACTGTAGATCAAGGCCTACTTTTGTCAGGGGACCCACTTTTAAATTTTTTCCACTTTCACTAAAGGTATTAGAGCTTATTATTATAAACTATATCATGGCATATTTATTATTTTATTTTTTTATATGTTCAATCACATATAAATTGTGATTCTAAGTACAAGATTTACAGATTCTTCTTACAGCTGAGTACCCAAAATACAATAGGAATAAGAAAAAACCACGTATTTCAAAATTATTATTATTCTATTTTTAGACCTTTAAGACTTACTGAGGAGTATAGACTAGGGGCAGGAGTCTTACCTCTCACCCCACTACATGAAGGATCCAATCTTCAAGCTCTATGCATAGAAAAATACTGGAATATAGAGGAAATGCCATGTCAGTAATAGCTAAGCATGCAGTGCTCCAGGCTGACAGTGGAGAACATGGCTAGAGCTTCCCACATGGATACCCTTGGCTATATGCTGCTCAGCAGTGACAGTCCCTAACTACACCCGATTCACTTGATAATGGTACCTACCCATGGGCAAAAGGGAACAGAGGGAGTGGAAGTCAAAAATGGCTGATAGTTATAGTTGAAACAATTAAACCTCAATAGTTTCATAGCCTTGAACACACATAGGTGTGCAATTTTGGTGTTTTCTTCTACCTCCTCAATGCCAGTAGTGCACATAACACACAAGGATGTGTGTGTGTGCATGTGCACACACACACACACACACACACATGCACATGTTTTTTTCATGCCTGAGTCTTTATCACCTTGTTTAAGTTGTAGTACATTTTGATATTTTGTGTTTGTTCAAAACTAAATTGAATGTTCTTTTCCAATGTAGCAAGTTTTTATTGTCTCTACATCTGCTCTCAATAAAAGGTGCACCTCTAAAGAAATAAGATATATACATGTTTTCAAAAGACACAAAAGGATGCACAAATGCAAATGAGTATTATCCTTTAGAGACAATATTATGGAAATACAATGTAAACATATAACAACCTATGTGCTCTACTGTTGGTCTATCTTGGAACCTCAAAATTATCCAGAGACTCACAATACCAAAACTTTGAATAACTGTGAGGGATAATGTATGAGGAGCAAAAGTGAGTGGTAATTAGATGGATGGCATTAACATCAGACAAATGGGAGTGTTGGGGAGACGATGGCTTAGTGGATAAAGTGCTTACCATGCAAGCATGGGTACCCTTGTTTGAAACCCCAGAACCCATGTAAAAAACCAGATGCTGTAGCAGACCTTTGTAATCCCAATCTGCCTATGGGTGGAAGGGAGGCAAACACAGGAGAATCTGCTAGAAGCTCAGGAGCCATTTAGCCTGGTGATGAACAGCAGTGAACAACATGAGACTGCCTCAAATAAAAGGGAAACCAAAGACCAACACCCAAAAGTCTCCTCTGGCATGCAGCTCCAGCATGAATTTCACATGCGTCCCTGGTCATGAACTTTACATGTACTCCTGCAATAAGCACATGTACACACACACACACACACACACACACACACACACACTCCAAGAAAAATGACCTGGAATTCACTATGTAGTCTCAGGGAGGTCTTGAACTCTTCGTGATTTTCTTACCTCTAACTTCCTTGAGTGCTAGAATTAAAGGCATGTACCACCATGACCAGCAATAACTGGTATTCTCTGAAACCTAGTGAAGAAGTTATTTTTATAACACTTCCAAATTCTTTAATCCAAATTGATTTGATTATTAAATTCAAATTAAGGAAAGAGTATAAATATAAGTATAACCACAAAGTCTGGTAGCAGGACTTCATAAGATATGCCTAAGTAGAATTGAAAATTATTAAAAATCACACCTGAAGATAAAAATGTTCAGGAAAGAAAATATCTGAGTAAATTTATAGGCATCAAAAATGTTTGTCTTGAGAGATGGCTTAGCAGTTATGGTGCTTGTCTGCAAAGCTAAAGGACCCAGTTTCAACTCCCCAGTACCCATGTAAAACCAGGTGCACAAAATGGTGCAAGTATCTGGAGTTGCTTACAGTGACTGGAGGCTCTGGCATGCACATTCTCTTTGTCTCTCTTCTTTATATCTCTTTCTCTCTCTGCCTGCAAATAAATAATAAATAAAACAGTTAATTAAGTAATTCATTGATTAAAAGGCATTGCTTTATAATCCACGTTTAATGGTTTCAATAGGGCAAAAAATAGGGTTTTTTTTTCATTTGATTCTCATTTTTTTTTCATTTAGTGAACTATTGCAAGTTGTATGTTTGCCAGGGTCAAATGCAAATGTTTCAACGTTATTGTCAACTTAGAAGGAAAGGATTTTATAAGTGTAAAGGGCAATTATTTGACTGCTCCTGGGATTTTTAAACATCATTCTTTGTGTCTCAAGCATTTCAGAACCAGATAATATGCCGATAGAAAGGTAATTAAAAGGTTATTTTTTTGGTGGTTTTTTTGTTTGTTTGTTTTGTTTTTGTTTTTCAAGGTAGGGTTTCACTATGGCCCAGGCTGACCTGGAATTAACTATGTAGTCTCAGAGTGGCCTCGAACTCACGGTGATCCTCCTACCTCTGCCTCCCGAGTGCTGGGATTAAATGTGTGCGCCACCACGTCCGGCTAAAAAAGGTTATTATTTTTTTTAAGTTAGAAAGCAATTTATTGACAGAGATAAAAAGTACATGGGTAGACTGGCTCAAGGATAATAGAATGGGTAATAGAATTACTCAAAGAATGTCAATATGATCTGACTCCATCCCTCCATCCCTCTTTTTTGCTTTTCTTTATTTTATTAGTTATTAACATACTTTGTATGTAAACAGTATATGTTGGTACCATCCTTTCCTTCATCCTTGCCCCTTTTCCAAAAGGACCCTCTTTGTTGGGGATGCAGGTTAAACTCATGGGGATTGTGAGTCATGGATTGTGGGGGTAGCTATCAGTTATGGGGAAAAGGCAATGTCTCTGTGCATAGTGTCCCTACTTGTGGCTCTAACAATCTTTCTGTCCCCTCTTTGGCAAAATTTCCTGAAGCTATGTTGGGTTCATTTTAAGTCTACTTCAGCGATGGGATCTTAGGAGCCTCTGGATCTCTGGTCTGGTAGGTGTTGAGCATCCTCAGTGCCTATCTCCTTCACCCCTATGTTCACATCAGGTTCTCCAAGAAAGCAGCATTCTTGCTCATTTCTCCAATCCTCCTGTGCGTTCAGCTGAGGCCTGGTGAAGTGCAATGGGTTGTTTCTCTCCTCAGGTCCCACTCCCTTCTGAAAAAGAGAAGCAGATTCTCCAATGTAAAGTATAGTCAGCACAGGTTAAATGGGATAGCCATTACTAGTTTAGAGAGAATTCAATAGGCTTAGACCATCTTGTGCCCCAAATTAGTGAAAGCTTGATATTGGAGAGCAAACTCATTATCTTTATATGATTCTGACTTGTTTCCCAATTCCAAAAATGGGTTCCCTTCCACTGAGTGGATCTGTTAGCTAATCCAAGAGCAGTTGGTTACCCACCATGGCTGTGTGCCACTATTGTACTTGTGTGAGCATCATGTCAGGTTGCTTGCTTGAGAGCAGCTTAGACAGTGAGTTGCTTGGACAGATATTGGCCACCCACCTCCTCCCCCCAGCCCCTGTAGCTCATGTAGCACCTTCTAGGACTAGGTGGGCTAACTGTCTGGGTACTTGCTCTCCTCCAGATTCCAGCCAGGTCTCTCCATATTCCATAGTGACAGCTTATGGTACTTCAGCAGTTGGGTCTTAGCATTAACTTCTGGTGGGTAATCAAGTGCTCTGACTGAAGTCTGTCTTGTTTTGGGAAACATTATAGGTCTCTCTGATCAACAGCTCATTGTGGATGTTAACTATATCCTGGTACTGGGAGTTACAGGACAAAAATAAGGGAAAAGAAAGAAGAAAAGGGAAGAATATAGAAAAAAAAAAGAAAGAAAAAATTTTAAAAAGGAAACAGAAGAAATTTAAGGTTAGTTCATTTTGGTTCTCAATTTAATCAGATTAGAAAGGGAATAAGAGATATGCCTTGTAAGCAGGTCTAGAAGGGCATTTCCAGGCAGGATTAACTGAGGGGAGAAAAGAGTGGCCCTTTGTGCCTGGCTGCCCTTGCTACTTTCTGGGAAGTTCATCTACTCTGTTGCTGCCACCAGTGGCTCTCCATGAGTCTTCAAGGCCCTTAACAACAGATTGGGGCTGCTGAGGCATCCAGCCTCATGAACTAAGCAGCTATTGGGTTCTTAGACTATTTATCCTATAGACAGCCATCATTGGACAGCCTGGCCTGTATTGTGGAAGCTAATCAAATAAATCCCTTTTATAATATATTTATCCATTCTATTATTTCTGTTCCTCTAGACAGCCCTGAATAATATACATGTGAGCTTCTTGGGAACAAAATTGGTAGGAGTGATTCATCATAGGATGGGAAAGCTGGAATAAAGAGCAAAGATGGAACCACAATATTTTCTTGTTGTCTTGGAGTATGGTATCATTTATGAAGCAAGGGTAGGAGCATAAATGGAGAAACAGTTTTTTGGTTTTTTTTTTGTTGTTGTTGTTTGTTTGTTTTAAAGAGAAGCAGTTTGTTTAAACTGGGCTTGTTTGAGTGCACTAGAAAGTCAGAACTTTCCAAACCCTTTATGATTCATAGGAATGAAGTCAAAACTTCAGGTAAGGATTTGGAAATAATTAATTTAGGGATGCTGGATGTAACCTTGAAAAGAAATGAGACAGGCCACTTAGTGTTTCTAAACCTCTTATTACTCTGTACATCAGCAGGAGAACATATAAAATCACTAAGTACTCACTAATCAAGCCAGAGCTGTCATACATGTCAACATACAGTGTATATTCCAAGCACACGGGGTGATTACTGGATCTCTCAAGATAACAAGCACTTTGTACCCCTCATGTCCAAGCCTTTGTAGCTACTATTCTGAAATGTACCATTCTCACTCATTCAGTATTCATGAAACTTCCAATGTCACTTCATTTTTTTTTTTTTTTGCTCCTGAAATATAGTTCCCTAATGATTATAAAGTCTTCATCACAAGTTAAGTTATTACTAGCAATATTACCTTTTGGGAGAGTACACATGTGGAGTGAGTAGGCCTGTCCCCCCACCCCAGTTCCCTGTTCCCTGTCAGTTCCGCTACTGCTGGCTTGGAGCTGCCTGGACCTTGCTGGCTTTCTGCAGAAGCAGGCCCCTTGTTACACCTTCTTCATTGAAAGGCCTTTGGGTCCCCAATTCTCAGATGCCTTGCTCCAGAGAGTACACACAGAGTGAGTAGGCCAGAGCTCCTGGTTGGTTCCCCACCAACCACTTACCTGGTCCCAATGCCCCTGCTGTTGCCTTAGGGTGGCCTGGTCCCTGTGTGGGGGCTGAAGAAGCAGGACTTTGGCTCTGGTTTCCTGAATGACTGGCTTCTGGGTAGCCAAATCCCTATTTCCCTGAGCCAGAGGGGGCATAGGCCACCTTAGGAGTTAGCCTCTTGCTTTTGGCTCTCCAGTTTCCTGGCTCCTTGTTCCACAACCTGTAATTCCCCTGTGCTGAAGAGTAAGTGCAAACAGAGGGATAGGCCAGAGCTCCCATTTCCCAGGTAACTTTGGAGTACTGGTAATCTCTGCAGTCTGCACATAGGTGGTTATACTCTCATCATACAAAAATCTAGCTCACAGGTAAAACAACATATACTGAAGATCCTATAGGACAAATATTTGCTTCCCCATCAAGAAAATAAAAATTTTCCCCAAGATGGGTAGACCACAACACAACTAAAACCAATGAAAGTCAGAACAGTGAGAGATCTTCATCAGGGATGCCTACTCCCACAACCAAAACCTCCAATGAAGTCATAATGAAATCAACAGAAACTCAGTTCCAAAATATAAACACAATAAGCAATGTGACCCTGGTCAAAAGAATTTATGAATTGTAAGCAAACCATCAAAAAAATTGTATCAACAAAATTATTCACAAGTATCCTAGAGCACTCAGCTTTTGACTGTAGGCTTAACTTAGTTGAAGAAAACGTTAGAAGCCTCAAAAGAGATATATATGTAATGAAGGTGAGTCAGCAAATGGAAGATCTCAATAATCAGTTGATTAAGTTTAATGAATACTTGATCAAATGAAAGGATGAATTCAAAGAAGTATCCAGAAAATCAGAACTGGAACTGAAATTGGACGCAAAAAAGAGATGAAAATGATGCAAAATAACACAACAGAAATAAAAAATTAAAGAGAACTTATAAAAACCACTGTACAACCCATCACTAACAGAGCTACTCATGTGGAAGACAGAAGCTCTCACCTGGAAGACAAGACAGAAGAAATTGATCAGGAGGACAAAAATTTTGCTAAGTTCAAAAAAATCATTCAAACAGAATATGAGGTAACTGAGGAAACCCTAAAATGACCAAGCAACCAGGTCATGGGTATATAAGAAGGAGAGAAAATGCAGGTTGGAGGCATTGAGAACATATTCAACAAAATTATTGAGGAAAAATTTCTCAATCTCTCAAAAGAGAGGCTCATCCAGACATAAGAAGTCCACAGGCCACAAAACAGACAGGGCCAAAGAAGAAAAAGAAACTCTCCAAGGCACATCGCAGTTAAAACTCTTAACCATGAAAACAGAGAGTGCTAAAAGCAGCAAGAGAGAAATAACTCACTATATACAAAGGCAATTCCATCAGAATTACCTCAGACTTCTCAATGGAAACCCTGAAAGCCAGAAGGGTTTGGAATGGAACACTTCAAAGTCTAAAAAAATATGGTTACCAACCCAAACTACTGTACCCAGAGAAAGTATCCCTCATAATAGATGAGGAAAGGAAAACTTTCTGTGAAAAAAGACAACTCTATGATTATATGAACACAGAGAATACTTCTGTGAACACTCCACACAGAAGAGTCAAACAACCAATCTCAAAAGCCTACAAGAAGATCACAATAACCAAAACTAGACCAGCCTCAAAAAAATGTATAACACAATAAAGCATTAAACCCCATAAAGCCCCCCATCATGGCAGGTATTAAATAGAACCTAGCAGTTTTAACCTTAAATATTAATGCTCTTAACTCACCCATCTAAAGACACAAGTTAGCTGGGTGAATCAAAGAAATGAACCCTTCTATCTGCTGTCTTCAGAAATCCACCTCACCACTAAAGACAGACACCTCATCAGGGTGACAGGATGGAAAATTATATTCCAAGCAAATGGGAATAAGAAACAAGCGGGTATTTCTATATTACTATCTGATCAAATAGACTTCAAACCAAAAGTAATAAAAAAGGACAAAAAAGGTCACTTATTACTCAAGAGAATGATCCAACACGAGAAAATCACAATTATAAATCTATATGTGCCAAACAAAGGTGCACCACAGTTTATAAAACAAAGCCTACTTGACAAGAAAACATAAATACCAATATCATCATAGTCATAGACTACAATACTCCTCTATCAATAGATATATCATCCAAATGGAAAATCAACAGGGAAATAATAGTGCTCAACAAAACCATGAATCAACTAAACCTAATGGATACCTATAGAACTTTCCATCCCAACTGTACAGAATACACATTCCCCTAAGCAGACCATGGAACCTTCTCCAAAATAGACCATATATTAGGCCATAAAGCATGCCTCCATAAGTCCATGATAACTAAAGTAACTTCCTGCTTCCTGTCAGATCAAAGCGATTTAATGGTAGAAATTAACAACAAGAGACACATCAGGAACTCCACCAGCTCCTGAAGACTAGACAACACTGCTAAGTAATGAATGGGTGGTTGAAAAATTTAAAAAGAAATGTAAAATTCCTAGAATTGAATAATAATGAAAACACATCCTACCAAAACTTATGGGACACATTAAAGGCAGTCCTAAGGGAAAAATTCATAGCACTAAATGCCTTCAATAACAAAGACAGACAGATACCAAATTAATAAACTAACTGTCCACCAAAAGGCACTGGGAAAACAAGAAGAATCTAACATTAAGAGCTCCACATGGAAAGAAATAATCAAGATCAGAGCAGAAATTATTGAATTGGAGACTAAAAAAACAATTTTAAAAATTGGTGAAATGAAGAGCTGGTTCTTTGAAAAAATTAATATGATTGACAACCCCCTGGACAATTTGATCAAGCAAAAATAAAGAGAAGGCTCAAATTAACAAAATCAGGAAAAAAAAGGAGAGATCACAACAGACATGAATGAAATTAGAAGAATCATCAGGGTATACTTCCAAAACCTCTATTCTGCAAAATTAGATAATCTTAAAGAAATGAATGAATATCTAGCCACATATCACATACCAAAACTAAACTCTGAGCAGATTAATCTCCTAAGCAAACCTATAGAATCCATAGAGATTGAAAAGTTAATCAAACACCTCCCCAAAAAGAACAGTCCAGGAACTGATGGCTTCTCAGCCAGAGTCTATCAAACCTTTTCAAACCTTTGTTGAAGAACTGAAACCAATTTTTCAAAATATGTTTCACATAATCAGACAGCCACAAATCTTCCCCAACTCCTTTTATGAAGCTAGCATAACCCTAATACCAAAACCAGAGAGTGATACAACAAGAAAAGAAAATTATATGTGTATATCCCTAATGAATTTGGGTGCAAGGATCCTAAACAAAATCCTTACAAATCAAATTCTACACATATCAAAAGCATTATCTATCTTGATCAAGTAGGCCTCATCCAAGATATACGGATAGTACAATATATAGAAATCAGTCAATGTAATACACCACATAAATAAACTTAACCATAAGAACCACATGATCATCTCAACTTATACAGAGACTCTACTGGGAATTAGCACAACTCTAAAACATGCTCTGTTCTACTTGGAAAGACTGCTAAGACTCTCTTTACATTTCCTACTGAACAGTCCTGATGTGAAGACTACCATTATCTCACAGATGTTTGGAAACAACTTAGATTGTCCCACTTTATTCCACGGCCCACATTTGCATAGATACTCTCAGCAACTCAAATAATTGCATAGGCCAAACATGATCATCCAACTCCAGCCTTTTTCATGTCTAAGCTCATCTGCTTTCTTAATCTCAATAGTTTCATGATAGTGAGCAGCTGAAATTTTGTCCTGCACACAAGCCCCTGTTTTTACCACAACCATCACTGGCTACTGTTGGCAGTACCAAAAGCAATCTGGTTCTGAGCTGCATGCTTGCATGTGTAACATTAGTACTTATTCATTTGCTTATTTCAATATTTGATTTTTAAAGGAACATTTAATGTGCCATTCTTTCCTAAGTTCACAAAATACCAAACAAACATCTATGGTTTATAGTTTTTATCTAACAATTTATGTATCACGATTAAATTTTGTTTTGCTCTTCACAAAGAAAAATTCAATACAGCATTTTTTAAATATTGAAGAATCTCCATTCTGTTTAAAATTAACAAATAGGCCTGAAGAGATGACTTAGCAGTTAAAGGTACTTGTTTGCAAGGCTTAGCAGCCTGGGTTTGATTCCCCAGTATCCACATAGAATATGCAAAATAGTGTATGCATCTGAAATACAGATGCAGAAGATGATGATATGCCCATTCATTCTCTCTCTCTCTCTCTCTCTTCTCTCTCTATTAAATAAAGAAATAAATATTTTTAAAAGATACTATGTAACCAAATAAATGTTTTAAATATTTAAAATAGATCCTCCTTCATTACCTGACAATAAATCCCATAAAGCAATCTGACAAGGAGTAATTGACAGCAGAGAACTATTATTATCATCATCATCATCATCATCATCATCATCATCATCAAATAAATTCATCCTAATCTCAGCCACAAGATAATAAAAAATAATATGGTAATTACAAAGAGTATCTGTTGAACCCTGAACCCTTACTAGGTGCAGGCAATGAAGTAACTGGCTTTAGAATGATTAAGTGGCATATCTGTCTGCTTAATAAGTGATGGGAAAAATGATTCAAATATAGTGTGTGAATCCAAAGACCAGAATATTAGCTTCTATTTTGTAATGTACAAGATCTGAATTTAAAGCAAAATTTAATATGCTATGATACTCAAAACACCACTGGGTTGTTAAAGCAGAGATAGCTAATTAAGGATGAAGTGAGATTTGCTGATTTCAAGGACATTTGTATGAATTTTCTCCATGGGTTCCTTGAATTCAATGAACATATTTAAAAATAAATATAATAATAAAAATGGCAATGGAATAAAATATAACTATTAAGGTACTTACAAAAAGGTGACTCATTTGGCACTGATCTTCTGATTTGAAAGTATTATGTGTGTGTGTGTGTGTTCTCAATTAAGGATATAAGTCATCAACTCACATTCAACAAACATTTTCTCATATTCAAGACACCAACTGTTGGCACCAGGCTATCTTTCCTTAGACCTTCCAGTCCCACATTGGCTTTCATCCACTTCACATGCAGAAGTACTTCCTCCATGTCAAGCATGGGATAGAAGTTCATGATGTTTATTCTCAAGAGATTACATTTTAGAGGGGGAAATTGTGCAAGTACCACTGCTATGCAAATTCTTTAATCTCTGCATATAGCAGGTGTTCAATAAAGTTATCAAAGGGAAGGAAAGTAGTGTGGAAGAAAGGAGAGAGACAGGTTGACCATTGAGTACTAACAGTTAAATGTGAACAAGAAGATCCATTGTGTTACTGGACTACAAAGTCAATATCTGTGACCATAATGTAGTATGTAGTTTAAGTATCTAAAAAGTAGAATTACAAATGATTTCCCCATAAACTAATGAGAGACATTTGAGTAGGTATTTTTATTCTAGTTTAATCACTGATAATTTTATTTGCATCATTTAATGCTACCTGTTAATATGTGGTCTATGCTTTTATGAATCAGTTGAAATAAATTTAATTTAAGGATTTCATTTCTGAAAGTTGAGACCAGATATCTTCTCTAGGCCAACTGTGGTAGTTTGAATGTATGTTTCCCCAATAGACTCCGGTGATTAAAAAAGAAAAGAAAGGAAAAAAGAAAAGGAAATAAAAGAAAACCTGGGATGGAGAGATGGCTTAGCAGTTAAGGTGCTTGCCTGCAAAGCCAAAAGACCCAGGTTTGATTCCCCAGGACCCATGCAAGCCAGATGCAAAAGGTGGTACATGCATCTGGAGTTTGTTTGCAGCACATAGAGGCCCTGGCATGCCCGTTATCTCTCTTGCTATCTGCCCCCCCACAAATAAATAATAAACAAATAAATTAAAATATAAATTAAAAATCTTATAACTTGTATTTCAAGTCACCTGGCTTAAAGAGGCATCACTGTAGGTAGATCTTGGGATCCAGATGTAAGGTGTTAGTGGGGACAGATCTGTAAGGTATACAGAGTAAGCTCTGGGGTCTTGGTGTTACAGGTTGGTTTTGTGCTTGCTTTTGGTGCTGGTGTCTGGTTATTTCTCTCTGCTTGGAACGACAGATCTGTAAGGTATACAGAGTAAGCTCTGGGGTCTTGGTGTTACAGGTTGGTTTTGTGCTTGCTTTTGGTGCTGGTGTGTGGTTATTTCTCTCTGCTTGGAACTGTGAAAGGAAGCCAGCTTCTTCTACCATTGTGAAACGTCCCTTGGATCTATAAGCTTCAAATAAATCTCTTCCCTCCATAAACTATGTCTAGTTTGAAAGTTCATCCCAGCAATATTAAGCTGACTATAATACCAACCATTCCCTTTTTAGCTCTTTCTTGATAATTAAACTATCTGGGTAAAGTTTTAGCTTTAAAAAAAGTCAGAGGGGCCAGAGCCTCAGAGGCCCCCAACACCTCAGCACTGAAGCAGACCAAAAATGAACCCAACATGGCTCAGGGAAATTTTGTGGAAGAGGGGGTGGAAAGAATGTCAGAGTCACATGTTGGGTCATGATTTGCAGAGACATCTAGCATACCAATAACTGGGAACTAACTCCACAATGCATGACCCATTTACATCAACAAGGAGGGTCTCATGGGAGGGGGTAGATCATAGATGAGCCTAAACAATGGTACCAAACTGCCTGTATTTGATGAAAAGAAAACTAATAAAGCAAATTAAAAAAAAAAGTCAGAGGGGCTGGAGAGATGGCTTAGCAGCTAAGCACTTGCCTGTGAAGCCTAAGGACCCTGGTTCGAGGCTTCATTCCCCAGGACCCACGTAAGCCAGATGTACAAGGGGGTGCATGCATCTGGAGTTCATTTGCAGTGGCTGGAGGCCCTGGCGTGCCCATTCTTTCCATATATATATATATATATATATATATATATACATGTCTTTCTCTCTGTGTCTGTCACTCTCAAATAAAGAAATAATGGACCAAAAAAAAAAAAGGAAAAAGGAAAAAAAAGTCAGAGGCTGGATAAGTGGCTTAACAGTGTAAGGTACTTTTTTGCAAAGCCTGAGGACCAGGTTCAATTCCCCAGGACCCACATATGCCAATTGAACAAGGTGGTACATGCATCTAGGCTTTGTTTTGAGAGGCCAAAGACCTGGCACATCTTTTCTCTCTATATATCTGCCTCCCTCCCTCTCTCTCTCTCTAATAAATAAGTTTTAAAACAAATATATTTTAAAAAAATAAATAAATAAACAATCGGGAAATTGGATTCTGGTCTACACTTTTTTAAAAAAAAAATATTATTATTTATTTTTAAGAGAGAGAAAAAGAATGGGTTCACCAGGGCCTTCAGCTGCTGTGAACAAGCTCCAGATATATGTGCCCCCTTGTGCACATGTGCAGCATTGTGTGCTTGCATTACTGTGTGCCTAGCTTATGTAGGACCTGTGGATTGGAACATGATTTCTTAGGCTTCCTAGACAGGTGCCTTAACTGCTAAGTTGTCTCTCCAGCCCTGGTCTACACATTTAATAATAAAAAGGCAAATCACACACACACACACACACACACACCACAATGGCTAGCAACAAGCAACACACAGTACAAAGTGTTCCCAGAAAAGTCTGTAGGAGGTTTGGTTGAGGTTTCAGATTTGGATCAAGATTCTTTCAAGGAAGTCAGTCCCCAGACACTTAGCACGTATAGTGCCAGAAGGTGCTACATGAGTGACTTGGGGGAAATGGCCAACATCTGTCCACAGCAACTTGTGGTCTAAGTTATTCAGCAGCAAACAACCTGACATGATGATCACACAAGTGCAATAGTGGCACAGAGCCAGGGTGAGAAACCAACTACTGCTCTTGATTAGGCTAACTGATCTGCTCAGTAGAATGGAACCCATAGCTGGAGCTGGGAAATAAGTCAGAACCATATCCAAAAATGAACCCATTCTCCATTATTAAGCTACCACCAACCATGGGCAGACGGAAAATGAACCCAACATGGAGCAGGGAAATTTGCAGAAAAGGGGGCAGAAAGAATATTAGAGCCACTTGTTGGGTCATTGTGCACAGAGACATTGCCTCTTACCTATAACTGATAGCTAGCCCCACAATGCACAACCCATATTCCCTAGTGAGGAGGGTCCCTGCAGAGGGGGAGGGCAGGGAGGAGGCTAACAATGGTACAAACAAGACTGCATACACTGTGTACATAACTAATAAAATAATAAACTTAAAGAAAAAGAAAAACCAAAAAATAAAAATAAATTTTAAAAACTGGGGCAAAAAAAAAAAAAATTCTTTCAAGGAACTAAGGATGGATTCCTTGCAAGATTTGGTTACCAGCCTCATTTGTGTCTCCTCAATCAGTGATAGACCTAGAGTTCCTTCAGGTTAGCAGGATTCTTTTGGAAGCATACATTACTTTTCAAACAACACCTGCAGATGTTAGAGATGTGTAGCTGCACCTTTAAAGCAAGTTCTTTGTGTTGTGACTGCTGAGGCAGGGCAATCATAGCATATTGAAGCAGATGTCATTGAAAGGCTGAGCTTAAGAACCAACAGGCCAATGGCCTCCCTGCAACTCTGTATCTCACATGCTAATCAGGGACTCATGTGGCTTCTGAAAAGCCCAGCCCAGCATGAAGAAGAAGAGATGTAAATGAAACATTTTGAATCACTATTTTCTCTCTCTTTCCATCAAAGACATCTAACTGCTAATCAGAGCTTCTGATAGGCAAGAGATACCATTATAGAATTATCAACTGAGTGTATATAATTCTATTACAGAGAAGATATTTGACGGATTAGCTAGCGTATGTCACCTTATCATGAGAAGCTATTCAATTTTTGTTAGATTTTTTAAATATATGAAATGTTTTGGAGATAAAACTCCAGAGAGCCCAGATACAGCAAATTATCTTTACTAATAGTCAGAACAAAGCTCTCTGTATTTAAAGCCATTGTTAATGATTTCTGGATATGAATGATATACCTTTTGTGGAGTGAGTCAAAAGCCCATATTACCCATCTGGTCAGCTGAAACTGAGAGCTACTTTGACTTCCTGCATCCCCTAACTCAGGCCCCAGAGGACATAAATTCCTTAAGGCAGAATTTACCTAAAATATAGAAGCATGCATTCCTATTTCCTCTCCAAATAAATTCAAAGTGCTACTAACTTGACCCAAAATATTTTTTTCTCTCCTCTCATCTCATTGCCATCTGAGACATATAACTTTTTTTTCTTTTGCAAAATATCACTGAGGTAAGAACTTTGTATGTATAACAGACATTACCAAAGACAATGTGTGATTTGCAAGACACTAACCATTATAGCTCCTGGTAAGAAGACCACAGAACTGAGCATGGACAGTCCTTGAATTACTCCTCATCTATGTGTTTCTAATTCTTCATATTCTCTACCTGTCCCCAATTTGCTGTTATTTTTGACCATCACGTTTTTTCTCCTGGGTGCACTTTCACTTTCAAGTAACTATTTATTTCTGACACCAAGAAGCCCAGTCATCAGTCTCCTTCAAAATCAGACCTTGGAGTGCTCTTGCTTCCCAAAATAAAGAGGTCTCTCAATGTCTCCAGAACCTAAATTGATACTTTTTAATCTTAATAGTGGCATATGTCATACCCATAATTAAATAAAAATTTCCAAGATATGCATGTGAATTGTGAATTACAGGTAAATTAGTAGAAAACCAATTAGCTTCATCATTTGTTATTATGCAGCTAACTCACACTATATTTTACAATAACTATAAAGCTATTAGATATACTGAGCTTAATTCGACCAACTTATATTATGCGTCAATATTATGGGCTCACATGAACAGGCAATACACATGTTGTTTTTTGTGTAATATGTTTATGTGTTGCATGTTAAATTTAATTTAGAAGGTTGTATAAAGGTAATATTTTCAGTTTTATTATTTTACTAAAATAAAATAAAAATACAATTTGGTTAAAGGCTTTATTATCATGTTTATTTTATTCTATCCAACCCTAGCAACAAAAATATCTTAAAATATAATTGGATAATTAAATATGGCACCCATATCTAACCTAAACAGCAATGCATTCTTTTTTTTTTTTTAATCTAGGCATAATAGCACATGCCTTTATATTTTTTGTTGTTGTTTATTTTTATTTATTTATTTGAGAGCAACTGAGAGAAAGAGAAAAAGGCAGAGAGAGAGAGAGGGAGAGAGAGGAGAGTGGGCACGCCAGGGCTTCTAGCCACTACAAATGAACTCCAGATGCATGCGCCCCCTTGTGCATCTGGCTAACGTAGACCCTGGGGAATCGAGCCTTGAACCAGGGTCCTTAGGCTTCACAGGCAAGCACTTAACTGCTAAGCCATCTCTCCAGCCCCAGAAATGCACTCTTGAACTATTTATTTAGAACTTAACTGATGAACAAAATCAACATTGTTGCAGAAATGATGCCTGTGTTCAAACCATGAACTCTGTAATTTTTGTGGGCAGCATATAGTTGTATTTCAATTGATATTTATGAAGACCTATACATGTGCCTCTTACAGGAACCTACTTTGTACTCATAACAGCCTTGGCCAATGCCAAATATTGCCGGTAATGATTCATGCTACATGTCTCAGAATTTAAAGGAAATAACTTCAAAAGTAACTGTGGTTTATAATATGTCAACAAAGTATGTCAACTAAATTGGCATAAATCACAGGGCTATATCAGTGTAGCATTTGGTTATTCAAAGATTTCAACTCTATGCATGATGAAGAAGTACCTTGAGAATGTATTTACTCAAAACTATTAAGAATATACTGATGGGGGCTATAAATCCTTCATTTTATATACTTTTATTTTTATTTACATTTTTGTGCTGTTCAGTTGTTTTGCTTTAGCTTGTACCTCACCCAAAAAGGCTTATGATTACACTTTCTCTGCACCTACCTACCTTCTCCATGTCTTACTTGTAAACCACACACTTTCTTTATCACTCATATTCCTTTCTTCTTCCCTTTCCACATTCCCTCCTCATATCACCAGCTATTGGCATTCTTCACTTTAACTACCACCACCACCACAACAAAAAAATCTATAAGCTATATTTTCCCCCAATCAATGTCCTAGGTCTGTTATCTCTGAATCTTATCAGGGACATGAAAGAAATGTACCAAAAGTGCCTAACATCTCAACATTGCATGTGTCATTGAAATTAACATCCTCTCTAGACAGTAGTGGGAGATCTAAATATAAGATAAGGCAATTCATCAGGGAGACATGCAAAACAGCAAATAAACAAACAAAAAGGACTAGGAGAAAAGGAGGAACTACAAACAAGAACACCTATATCTCCACAGATACAGAAAACACAACAAAATACAGAAAAACATGGGACAATAACCAGTAGGATACCCCCAAATCTCAACTCCTCAGTACTAGAAACCAAATATAATGAGATAAATAGGATTTTAGAGTATTGTTTTTTAAAAAGAATCAATAACCACATAGAGGACTCAAACAACCAGGTGAATGAAGTAAGAAAAACATTCTGAAAGAAAAAAAAAATTAGTAAGGATGTGAAGTGATGAGGAATCTGGAGGAGAATTTTTTTAATGTACCACAAAAAATCAGCGAGGAAATTGAGACTCTGCCCCAAAAAAGAGGAATGTTGTAAATGAGTCAATAAATAAAGCCATATTGTAGTGGAAAGCATTATACATCAGCAAAACCAAGCAGAAGAATGATTTTCAGGAGTGGAGAGCAAAGTGGAGACAATAATACACTTGTACATGTGAAGAAAAGCAATTAATAAACACAGCTGACACTTCTAAAACTTCTGGTATATATTCAGGAGACCAGATCAAAGAATCCACGGGTAGAAGGAGGAGTGGAAATAAACTCTGAAACTATAGACAATTTATCAGTGCAATTGTGGCAGAAATAGTCCAAACCTAGAGAAAGTAATGGGCACTCAAAAGGAATTCAGTAGATTTAGGCAAGCATTGTCCAGTGGCCCTCTTTCCATAGCCCTCTTTCTTTAGCTTTTTGAGACAAAGTCTCACTGAGTTACCAAGGCTTCCCTTGAACTCGTTCAAAAAAAAAAAAGATAAAGATGTCTAATGGGAAACAAACACACGGAGAATTGTTTTTGAGTCAGTGTTTAACTATGTAGCCTAGGTGGCCTTAAACTCACTATCCTCAGCCTTGCAATGCTATGTATTTGAGCATGTGCTACTATGCCCAGCTAAGAATCACTTCTAAATCTTTTTCTTTCTCTTGTGTGTTTTATTTTTCTTCTAAAACTATATTCAAACTAGCATCTCTCATTTTTTGCTATTAGTTTCAGGTTCATTCAGATACTCCCTAAGGGTACAGAAGCAACCATTTAGACAAGATAGTCCAGAGTGAATTCTACCAAGGGAATGACTAAGTTCCTAAGTCAATGCTTCCCAACAGATAGCTGCCCATTTTAGTAACTTGAGTTCCTCCCATAACAAAAAGAATGGAATTTGAAGATTGCTTTATTAACAACTTCATTGATTAGAGTGATAAAAAAAAAACTATAATCTGAAAAGTTTGGACAATATGCACCCATGTGTCACCATCATCATTAGATAATAAATATAACACAGGGTCCTCAGATTCTCTTGCAATTTCTTTGGGCTCTTGTCTTGGTGTGTTTTTTGTGTTATAAACACTTGATGAGTTCTAACCTCTTCATGTTTAAGTGCCCAGTATAGCAATGGTTTTATATATATATATTTTTTTATGAGAAAGCGAGAGAGAAAGAGATTGCTGGTGCACCAGGGTCTCCAGCCACTGCAACTGAACTACGGACACAAATCCATCACAATGTGAAACCTTGCCACTTGCCTCAAACATGAGTCTTTAGGTTTTGCTGGCAAGTGCCTTAACTGCTAAGCCATCTCTTCTACCTTTTGTAATTTTTTTGAGAGAGAGAGAGAGAAAGCAAGAGAGAGAATCAATACAACATTCTAAACTATCTATGCAATGGTTTACAATAGATCTCAAGAATTTATCTTGTGTAACTGAAATTCATTTCTCCTTCCTCAGTCATTCCTTAAAATCACTCTTGTATCTTTGGTCAGTTGGACTATTTTAGACCCTTTATACATGTGGACTCATACAGTACAATTCCATGACTGACTTATTTAACTGAGCATAATAGACTCCAGGTTTACCCATGTTATCATATATGGTAGGATCCTTCCTTTTATTTAAACTTGTTTATTTATTTAGATATTTGGCAATGTCATATTACTGAGTTTAATTAGGGTTGGCAGCATGGTCATGATTGGGAGACTATTGACTGGAGTAGAGGCAACTTACCAGCTGCTTAACACTGAAGGGCATGACGTCCCTCCCCACAGCAGCCATTAACTGCTAGTAGTTGAACAGGGAGGGGAAGGCCTGGGAATCCCTTCTCCACCCATGATGGGATGTTGACAGGCCCAATCTGTATCTGGATTGCATGGAATATATATACACATGATGTACCACATTTTCATTATGCTGTCATTGATCGATGACTTTTAGATTATGTCATATCTTGGTTATTATAAACTATGCATTTGGCTTTAAGTTTTAATCTATCTCTAATCTTATCTTGATAATAAAGAATAAGTTAACTTTTTTTTTTTTTTTTTTTTTTTGCTTTTTCGAGGTAGGGTTTCACTAGAGCCCAGGCTGACCTAGAATTCACTACGTAGTCTCAGGGTGGCCTTGAACTCTTGGCAATCCTCCTACCTCTGCGGGCTAAGTGCTGGGATTAAAGCGTGCACCACTATACCCAGCCAAAACATCACAAATTTTCAAGATATTGTTATAACTTTAGACTGTTAATTCTTATGCTAGTGGATAATTTAGGAATATTTTTTAATTTATATTGCTAAAAATAAATACATTCTACAGTGGCAAAAAATGATTAGAAATAAAACTACTTTGTGTCTGTCACTCATTTTATTTTTATTTTTCCAATTGAAAGCATATTGACATATACTTTTGTCTTTCAAACAATCTACTCTTTTGCCATACAAGCCCATTCAGTATATTTGCCAGCAACTGATAAAAGATTCAGCGATAACATGAATGGACTTCAAAAAATTCCTTTTAAAAGTGAAATAACTCATACACTCAAAAAAGTTTATATTCTTAAAGGGTTCTGCCTGTACCATGAATCTCATAGTGAAACTCACTGGTGCAGGGTATGTTTCTCATGCTCTGAACAATATCCACATGGGTGTCCACAGTTCCAGCACTGTGCTGGGTTTGCAGAGACATTTGAACCTGAAGGGCACCGAGTTCATCCCTTGTGCCCAGAGGCCTTCAACGACTGGCAGGTGGCATTTCTCATGTACAGAAAGACTGTAACCACAAGAGCGCTCTTCTGCAGTGAGAAGGATAAGCTTTCAGAGTCAATGTTACCTCAGCTTCCCTGGCCATGAATACTCATTAATGATTCCGGGGAATGCTCGGTAGGGTGGCAGGTGTGCCTCTGTGTGCTAGTCACTGTCACAGAATCAAAGTGCTGGAAAGAATCTTCAGGACGAGCGAAGACAGTGTTTCTTTTAGGAAAATGAGACCCAAGAGAATAAGGACTTTGTTCCTGAAATGTTCTGAGCAGATAATCATTATCAATACACTAAGGTCATTCGCCTCTCAAAAGAATCCCAGCTGTACCTTCTTGATAATTGAAAAAATTAACATACCCCACCCTGATGCTTATGGACTCAAATCTCAGGAAAAAGATACATTTCTATATGAAGGGATACCACCACCCTTCAAAATTTATTATAATTTTCCTTACTCTGCACTCAACTTTTAGTCAATAGGTAGATAAGAAGCATTTGTCTCAATAATACCCAAATTCATTCAGTGTGCCAGATAAGAATACCAACAAGCTGAACAGATTTTAAATGAGCAATTAATAATGAGCTGTAAGATGAGACTATTGATATTCTTCTCCAATGGAGAGCAGACAGAGATTCTTTACCCACGAATAGGCTTTCCTTTCTCTTTCCTATTGCCAGCCATATTCACTAATTCACTCTTCCCACAGCAAAAACTGTGGCAGAGGCCCTTGCCTGTGAAGCCTGTGGACCAAGGTTCAACTTCCCCATACCCACTTAAGCCAGAGACACATGTGTGCCTGGAGTTCCTTTACAGTGGCTAGAAGTTTTGGCATGCCCATTCTTATTCTCTCTCTCTCTCTCTCTCTCTCTCTCTCTCTCATAAATAAAATGTTCAATTGTTGTTGCTGTTGTTTTGTTTAAAAAAAAAAATTGCAGAAGCTAATGAGCCAGAACTTGGTATAATGAAGTATCATCCCCCTGAACCACAGAACAGAGCCAAAAAGAGCCAAACACAGGAAAGCAGGCCTGGGCTGTAGCAACTGCTAGTTATGTGAGGATGCCCTGCAATCTACCTCTCACATCACACATCCTTGTCTGTGAAACTGCAAGAATGCTTGATCACCACAGTGCTGGTTGTCCTAATGAGGTGGTGTTTCTAAAGCCTTAGCCCAAAAGAAGGTGCACTTTTGAACCATGGTGGGTTTATCCCGCTATACTTCTAAGGGCAAGATCACTTTTTCTCAGTTTGAAACAGTTTTGTTGACATAGAATTCACATACATAAAATTCCCCTTTAGAAAATGAAATGAAAAAGAAAATCCATACCTATTAATATCACCCCTGTCCTCATTCCCACTGCCAGTCCAGTTCACCAATCTTTCTAAATCTATAGATTCAGAATAATGTCACTACATAAATGAAAATAAATATGTGCTTCACATAAATAAGCCTCAAAGCTAATTTTTCAAACAAGATAATATATTCATAGGTTCCAGGTATTCTAACATCAACATCTTTGTGGGAGGTATGTCTACTCCATTTTCAAATTATTAATCTATTTATTTCGTGTAGATTCATTTAGATTTTCTGTGCACTACTAGGGATTTGATCATTTAACTTACATTAGGATCTTTATCAGCAGAGCTGTTCACCAAACTTCTTATAAATCTTCCTAGATTTGTAAGGTCAGTAGTGATGTACATGCTTTCATTCTTAATTCTAGTAATGCTGTTAGCTCCTTTTATATTTTTCTTGCTATTCTAACTAAGGGTTTGCCAATTTGGATGAAATATTCAAGCATCAAATATTAGTCCTTTAGATGACCTCTTTTGTGTTTCAACTTCAATTTGATTTATTTCTGGTGTAATTTGCACATTTTCCTTTATTCTGTTTGTTGGGTTTAGCTTGCTATTTTTCTAATTTCTTGATTTGAGAAGTTAAATTCAAAATTTTATTTTGTACCCTTTTAATCTAAGGATTTATGGCAATAAATTCCCTTCAAGTCACTGCTTTTGTTGATTCTTATGAATTTACATGTGTTTTCATTTTTATTTATACCAAAGGATTTTCTTTTTTTAAATTTTTATTTATTTATTTATTTATTTGAGAGCGACAGACATAGAGAGAAAGACAGATAGAGGGAGAGAGAGAGAGAATGGGCGCGTCAGGGCTTCCAGCCTCTGCAAACGAACTCCAGACGCATGCGCCCCCTTGTGCATCTGGCAAACGTGGGACCTGGGGAAGTGAGCCTTGAACCGGGGTCCTTAGGCTTCACAGGCAAGCACTTAACCACTAAGCCATCTCTCCAGCCTTATCAAAGTATTTTCTAATAACTATTCTTATGATTTTTCTTGGATCTGTTAGTTATCTAGGACTGGGTTGAATGTCTTTGCATGAGGGTGGGGAGATTTCTCAGTGGTTAAGGACATTTTCCACTTAAAAACATGAGGGCCTCTCAGGCCAGAGACTGCAAAGTTCAACTTCTCAGAACCCATGTAAAAAGTTAAACATAGCTACACACCACTGTAACCCCAGTCCATGGGAAACAGACACTGGAGAACCCCTGCTGGGGGGGTCACTGAGTTCCAAGTTGAGAGATGGGTTCTGTCTTAATGAAATACACAGATGATCAGTAAGAGGACACTAATATACTCCTCAGACTTCCCCATATATGTGCATAGGGTGCACACATGCATATGTCACCCCTCTCTCTCTCTCTTTCTCTCTCTCTCTCTCTTTCTCTCTCTCTCTCTCTCTCTCTCTCTCTCTCACACACACACACACACACACACACACGCACACTGTCTTAGTCTGGTCAATTCAACATCTTTGCTGTTTCAGAAGGATTTTATGTTTTATGATTTTTTTTTCCTTTGCAAAGACTATATAATTCCTCCTTTTGTCTTATATCTTTGCCAAAAAATGGTGTTATAATGTGGCAATGCTGGAAATATTCCCTCCCTTTCTATTTGGTTTTTATTGCTGTTTATTTTTGTTTTACCATTCCAGCATTTGTTAATTGTTTAGAAACTTCTCTGAACTAATATTTAATTCCCCCCCCCTCTCTCTCTGTGTGTGTGTGTGTGTGTGTGTGTGTGTGTGTGTCTGTCTGTCTGTCTGTCTGTCTGTGTAGCTGCCTTAGGGGTATATAATGCATCAACAGATTTCTTTATCTACTTTAAGCCAGTAAACACCCACTCTTTGCTAATGATCTTGCTGTGTGCATTGGGTTGACTTCTCGTGGCTCTGAAAATTTCCAGTTTGTGTAAAAACACTAGCTTATATATACAGCATTATGTCCAGCCAATGTTGTGAAGTTGGAGCTAACTTGAGTGACTTTCTTGTCTCCCAGTCTTGCGCATAGCCCTGTACATGCATATATATAGCCTTTAAGTTCCCTTATAAAACCTTCAAGTTTCTCAGATATCCCTTGAGAACTTCCTTACAAGTTTTCTAATTGGCATCTTGCTTGTTTCAACAAGCATAATGTGCTTTGATGATTATTTTTGTTTGTTTAATTTATTCAAGGTATTTTTACATTTGCATATTGTATGTTGAACATATGCCACATCATATCCCCTTCACTCCATGTTTACACCCTTTACTCTTTGGCTTATCTCCACAGTCAGTTTTACTTATACTGTCATGTCATAGATACATACATGGTTGCATGTGCTTATATGAAATCTAGGGACCACAAATTTAAAAAGGCATAATATTTGTCTTCTGAAATTAGCTTCGTTTACTTACTATAATTAGCTACAATTATGTCCATTTTTATGCAAACAGTGTAATTTCAATGTTCATTATGGCTGAAAAATAGCTGTCATGTATATAAACTATATTTGCATTATCCATTCCTCTATTGTTGAATACCTACATTGGTTCCATGACTTAGCTAATGTCAATAGTCCCATAACAAACATTGTTGTACAATTATCTCTATGCTATGGTGACATGGAGTCCTTTCGGTAAAAACACAGAAGTGGTCGAGCTGGGTCATATGAATGATCTGTTGTTCTATTTTTTTAAATAAAAATTTAACTGCATTCCCCACCAGCAATATATGAGTTTGCTTTTGTAGACACCCTTCACCAGCGTTTGCTATTTCTTTAGTGCCTATCATACTGACCAGGATGAGGTGGAAAATCAATGTAGAATCAATGTGTATTTCTCTGATAGCCAGTTAAGTTGAACATTTTGTCCATATGCTTATTAGCCACTTGCATTTAATTTTTTCAGAATCATCTTTCAATTTCATTAGTTCATTTACTGGCTAAGTTAGTTGATTTCTTGTTGCTTGGGTGATTTTTTTCATATTTCTTTGCATGTTCTAGCTCTTAATCCTCTGTCAGATGTATAACTACAAAGCCATAGTAACAAAAATCAAGACCTGGTATTTTGTGTTATTGTTTCCTTGTTTGTTTATTTATTTTGTTTTTTTTTTTTTTTTTGAACAAATCACAGGGCAAAGGCTTTTTTAAAAATAACCTCTAGGTCATATTAAGCATATCAAATCTTCTCTAAAAGGTGTTTCTGTGAAACCACTAAAAAGTCAATTATTAGGACTGGAAAGATGGTTCAGGGATTAAGATACTTGCCTGCAAACCCTAAGGACCTGAGTTTGACTACCTAGTACTCATGTAAAGCCAGGTGCATGAAGTAGCACATGCATCTGAAATTCAGTTGCACTGGCTACAGGCCCTGGCACATCCATTCTGTCTCTGTCTCTCTCCCTGTTTGTCTCTTTCTGTTTGAAAATAAATAAATATTTTTAAGTCAATTACTGATAATTATGTAGGTGGTACTTTTGGTAGGCATTCAAAAACCATCACCCCCCCTCAATTATCTTTAAGCTGCTGGTTTTCATAGCTCTTGTGGCTAAATGTTTGGTGGTTTTTCAGAGCTACTCTCTTATTAGGGAGAGGGGAATTGGACAATGCTACAGATCTAGCTATTCTATCAACGTTCATTTGTTCTTTTTTTTTTTTTTTTTTTTGGGTTTTAGAGATAGGGTCTCACTCTGGTCCAGGCTGACCTGGAATTAACTGTGTCATCTCAGGGTGGCCTTGAACTCACAGCAATCCTCCTACCTCTGCCTCCCAAGTGCGAGCACTGGAATTAAAGGCATGTGCCACCAGCCTGGCTGACGTTCATTTGTTCTTATATAAACACCCTCTAGATTATCACAACTTCCCTTCTTTCCCATTGCTATTAAAAAGATGATTTTCAGGGCTGGAGAGTTGGCTTAGCAGTTAAGCGCTTGCCTGTGAAGCCTAAGGAGCCCGGTTCGAGGCGTGATTCCCCAGGACCCATGTTAGCCAGATGCACAAGGGGGTGCATGCGTCTGGAGTTCATTTGCAGTGGCTGGAGGTCCTGGCAAACCCATTCTTTCTATTTCTCTCTATGTGCCTCTTTATGTCTCTGTTTCTGTCAAATAAATAAATAAAAATAAAATAAAATGAAAAATAAAATTGAAAAACTTGACATGAGAAAAATTTATATAAAAAAAAGATGATTTTCAGGGCTGAAGAGATGGCTTAGCAGTTAAGGTGTTCACCTGCAAAGCCAAAGGACCTTGGTTTGATTCCCCAGGGCCCACATAAGCCAAATGCACAAGGGGACACATGTATCTGCAGTTCATTTTCTGTGGCTGAAGGCCCTGTAATGCTTATTCTCTTTCTTTCTCTCTCTCTCCTTCCCTTTTTTTCCTCTAAAATAATAAAATAAATAAATAAAATATATTTTAAAAAGATGATTTTCACAATTTTTGTCAGTGTTCTCATTACTTTTAAAGGAGAGAGTTTCAGGGTATTTTAATTACCATTCAAGCAAAGCTTCTTTGCATCTTTTTCAATGTAAGTATATTTCATTAAGAAAAAAACCTTTCAGTTGCTTTTACGCCCTCATATTAAATGAGAAAAAAATTGAAGAAATCTTACCAACTGACTTGAAGTCTGTGCACAAACGTTCCCACTGTAGCACTGCATATTCTTCACACAGCAGCCATAAGAGGATCTTTGAGTCAGCCAGATCTAGATGACTATCCTGACTATATCTTTTAGTTTGTGAACACTAAATTTCTTAAAAATTCTCAACCTTAGTATATTAATTCTTCAATTAATACCTACCTGCTGGGGTCAGTGTGGGAATGAAAATATCACTAGATATAAGGGGATCAATGCCTAATGTACTAAGTAAATAATATTTTCTTTATTCTCTTCACTTCCTTTCTAAAATGTGCCTCCATTGAAAGAATCACTATGCTATAGTGTTTGGTTCCTTAGTATACTAATGCCATCTACTGGAAATCCCACATGATGCCCAGCAAAGAAAATAGCTGCCATGTAGCTATTTCCTTCCCAACGAAAGCATCCCCTACTTGAATTAGAAGGGAGGCTCGCAAACTCACCCTGAATTTAAAAAAAAACAGAAAAGAAAAACTCGCAAGTAAGTTATCAGACCCCATCCCTCATTGAGAGTATCTAAACATTAAGCAATTGCTGAAGAGAAGACTCTTCGGGGGAGCTACAGGAAACTCCAGTGATGCATTGTCCATGAGTCATCATGCTGCGGTGGACATTCAGTGATTCAGCTGCCTTAGAGTCATTCATGCTCCTGTAAGTAGCCACAATAAGTTCACTGGTTCACTAGGCTTGGTTTGAGTAAAATTGTTTTCTTGGTCTGTCTTTGTTGCCCTATTGAGAGAGAAATTGGAGCCAAGTAGTTCTTTTTAGGTAATCATCTTAGGGAAAGGAGCAAAAAGGGAACCAGAAGAGGTTGCCCCACTTGCAGTGGCAGAACAAGAATTCAGTATCTGATTCAGTCTCATCCACAATGGCCACAGTGTCCCCTACTGTTCCCCCAATCTAGTACACTACCTAGGTGGGCTAGGATAGCCTCTAGGTCATCTCCCAGAATCCACTAACCAATCAAATCTCCCCTTTATAGGCCTGTGTCTAAGGAAAGAAATCCCTCCTAACTAACTCTAAAGGCTTGCTGCACTTGTGATCAGCCTCTGGTATTTTTCTGGCACTGGCTCTTGGTCTCTGTCTTTCCCCCTTCCCAGCCAGGCTGGGAAAGGAGGAAGGGGGTTCTCTCTGTCTCTCTGTCTCTCTGTGTCCTGCTCTCTCTGTCTCTCTGTCTCTCTGTCTCTCTCTCTCTCTCTCTGTCTCTCTCTCTCTCTCTCTCTCTCTCTCTCTCTCTCTCTCTCTCTCTCTCTCTCTCTCTTTCTCTTTCTCTCTCTTCCACTTTGGCAATCTGATTGACCTGCAGTTGTTTCATCTGAATAGTGAGCATATGTCTCCCCTCTGCCAACTTCTGGGGTGTGGTTCTCCTCATGTGTCTGGGTACTTTCCTGTCCATTCCTCACATGTATTTTGTTTCCAGATGTCTATATCACTTTGTTATGATTTTCCTCTACACTCTGGGTCTACCACCTATATAATTTCTCTAAACTTTGGGTCTACAATGTGTGGCATTCCTCCAAACTCTGGGAGTACCACATGTATAATTTTTCTGAACTCTGGCTTCACCATGTGTGTAATTTCTCTGAATTCTGGCTTTATCATTCATGTGTTTAATAACTCTATTCACTTTACTACTTATTTTCTAGGTGTCTGAATTTCCTTGTCCCTGATTTGGTGCCTTCTCTCTGTTATCCTTCCTTAAGGTCTGAGTCCATTGCTTACTAATCTCTTAGCTTTCTCCTATGTGGAGGTGCAGGGATGGTATTTCTATGCTTTGCTCCCACACAAATGTGTGAATGTTGCTTCTAGATCTATCAGCATGGGCTCCTAGGTCCTGCCTTCCACATGCATGTATTCCAACCTTTTCCTAGATGCCAAATTTTCCTAAATAAACTTTATAATTCATAATTTCTCCCTACATAAGTTCAGTAAATTGTTGTTTATCCTTCTCTACTGTTTATTGCAATTCTTTGTGAGAACACACAAGTTGGAGTGAGAATTCTACTACTGAACCACCAATGTACTCTGGTTGGGGTTTATAAGTTCTTCCTGAACTCCAAAACTCTAGTATCACTATGTGGGATGGATCTCCCTTAGAAAAGTCATGCAACAATGAATTACATTAGCAAAAAGACATTAAACTTGATGGTCTATTATTACTGAACTTAATGCAATTAGCATTTCCCCTGATATAATTATGTTTAAAGACATACCAGACAACACACACACACACACACACACACACACACACACACACACACACAACACGGTATTCATTTTTTACATTTTTTAAAATATTATTTTATTTGAGAGAGAAAGAAGCACAGAGAGAGAATGAAGCTGCCTGGGCTTCCTACCACTGCAAATAAACCCCAGGTGCATGCGACACTTTGTGCATCTGTCTTTGTGTAGGTATTGGGAAACTGAACCAGACCATCAGGCTTTGCAAGATACTTTTAACCACTTTAACCATTCTGAGCATTCTTAAGAAGTTTTATAATTAAGCTGGGCATGGTGGTGCACACCTTTAATCCCAGAACTTGGGAGGCAGAGGTAGGAGGATTACTATGATTTCAAGGCTACCCTGAGACTACATAGTGAATTCCAAGTCAGTCTGGGCTAAAGCAAAACCCTTCTTCATAAAACCAAAAAAACGTTTTATACTTATAGTATATAAGTCTTTTTATTTCTTCATTATCTTAATGGACAAATTACTAATAGAAACAATTTACCATGATTTGAATTTGTTCTTCCAATAATAAAAGTTTCCTAGGAATCATGATTTGTTTTCAAATGCTTGTTGCAGAACTGCAAATTTTTACTTTTCTAGATCATACATTTTTAAATCATAAAAGGGTTCAATTACTAATAAAAGAAATTTTAAATATCATTAGATCCCAACTTTTCAGTTTACAAGAAGTTATCAAATATTAGTAAACTGTTATTGGAAGTGCATAGAAAATGCACTTGAATAAAACTCCTAAAACTTTATAAATGTATAGCAATAGATGATTGAATTAATTAAGTCATACCACATATTGATGGTGTATCACAGTCATTAAAAATCAAATCTGTCGGGTGTAGTGGCACACACCTTTAGTCCCAGCACTTGGGAGGCAGAGATAGGAGGATCGCTGTGAGTTCAAGGCCATCCTGAGACTACAGAGTGAATTCCAGGTCAGCCTAGGCTAGGGTAAGACCCTACCTCAAACAAACAAACAAACAAACAAAAATCAAATATCAAATAGTATGGGAGAATTATGATTTATTTCACATACATTAAATAATTGAACTATAAAATGGTTCATACAACATGATCAAATTTTGTTTTGACAGATAAATAACTATTGATAATTGCTTGGTAAACCTAAATAGGCACCAAAATATTGACAAGAGTTTTTATATCTTTTTTTTTGTTTTGTTACTTTTCATTTATTTATTTGATAGCGACAGACAGAGAAAGAGGCAGAGAGAGAGAGAGAGAGAGAGAGAGAGAGAGAGAGAGAGAGAGGATGGGTGTGCCAGGGTCTTCAGCCACTGCAAATGAACTCGAGACTCATGTCCCCCCTTGTGCATCGGGCTAACGTGGATCCTGGGGAATCGAGCCTTGAACCCAGATCCTTAGGCTTCACAGGCAAGCACTTAACCGCTAAGCCATCTCTCCAGCCCAGTTTTTATATCTTAACAGAGATTATTTTCATTTTCTTCATCTCTAAGAATAGGATTCTTAAACTTTCTGTAATGAATGCAATTTTTCTTACTTATAAGAATATATTCAAGATGTGGTGGCTCACGCCTTTAATCTTAGCACTCAGGAGGCAGAGGTAGGAGGATTGCTATGAGTTAGAGGCCAGCCTGAGACTACATAATGAATTCCAGGTCAGCCTGGGTTAGAACAAGACCCTACCTCAAGAAAAAATAAAAAAAAGAAAAGAAAAGAAAAGAAAGAAGATACTCATTTTTTTAATCTGTTTCCTTAGTATTTGTATTGCCAGCATAGTTGGCATGATTCATTTGCCTTTAAAATATCCCTTTCAGCAGCCTACTTATGTAAACAAAAAAAAAAAAGGGTTCTTATACAGTCTTCTTTCATTTAAAGTATCCTAAGGTTTGACCTAAAATGAAAGTAACGAAGGAAAAAAAAAAAAACCTCTACAATGCTCAGTCATTGTGGAAAGGTTTTTTCTGTTTTTTTTTTTTTTTTGGTTTTTGGTTTTTTTTTTGTTGTTTGTTTGTTTGTTTGTTTTTTCCTGGTTAAAAGGTATGATCCATGGAGAGGTCTACAATGGACAAATAGTGATGACTCTTAAATTTTTCTGTCCTTGAAAACCTGAGGCACACTCTTCACCCAACAGGGAAAACAAAGAAATGGAACTGTTCAGCTTAAAGACATAATGAGGCTGTGCAGAATTACCACCACAGGAAGAAAACTGTCTATTTGTTTCATGTATTTCAGCAATTGTGTTCACATACATGTGAATAACCTATTAGACACCAAAAAATAATGGGGATAGGTGTACCTTAATAGAAGGCTCTTGCAGGAGTGTTAGATCAGGAAGTCTCAAGCCAAGCTTCACAGTATCAGTGGAAGACCTTTAAGTTTAGAACAGAAGGAAGGAGTGTATTATTTTGAAAGACTACCTGAAGCACATGCAAGGGGTAGGATTTGTTGAAGGGGTGCAATTTTACATGCAGAAAGTTTGAAGAACAGAGTAGAGGAAGCAGTTCTAAAAGTAAAAAGATATCTGAGTTGCATCCATTATATCTCAAATAAATTTAGTATGTCTATTCTCTGGCCTGCATAGACTTGAGTACCATATTTCCAGGCTTTATTTAAATACTTGCTTATCCTATCTGGTGATCTTTATTATGTATATCAACTCTGTAACAGAGCTTGCTGTAACCACATAGACTTAGTACATGGTAAGTCAGAATGAGGAAAGATAAAATATAACAGTGTTCTTATATTCGTTTCTTTAACATTCAAGTGTGATAACAATATCCTTAGTAGGAGAATGTCATAGAGTAGTTCGAGAAGTTTCCAAGATGAATCTACTTTATATTTCTTGTTTTTTTTTTTTGTTTTTTTTTTTTAAGCAGAAGGCGGGATAAAAGTGGAGCAGGGAAAGGTAATTGCAGCACAGACCTCACATTCATGTGCACATGATGCAAGCATTTCCCTGAATATACTAGTGAGAAATAATTTTTGAAGGAATAGCACAGAGAGACAAATATTGAAATCAGTGTTACAAATACACATTTCAAGGCTAAATGATCACTTGAAATTCAATTGAACAGAAACATTGAATTTTTTCAAGTGGCGAAAAGCACTGTTTGCTAATGAGAGAAAAATCCTACCCAAGTCGAAAAGTAGGTCAAATAATTCACTTGCTATATAAATCACCCAAATTATACCAAAGCTATAAAGCCCTTACTGTAAAGACCATGGGCATTTCACATGTGACAGCTATAATTTGGGCTTAGTTTTATTACTATTTTGTGGTAAACAAAATTCATGTTGATCACCTCTATTTAAAAGCATTTCACAAATATCTCATTAAAATTTCACAAAGCAATAGATTTTTACTTCCAATTGACAAAAGGACACAGAGATCAGCAAGATTAAAATGCCCTCCATTGTAACATTTGTAAGCTACAGAAGCAGAATTCTAAAGCAGGCCTACATGAGTACATATTTTCAAAAATGTAGTAAATGTATTTTGTTATTTTAAAAATATTTTTATTTATTTATTTGCAAGAAGAGAGGGATAATGAGGGTGCAGTGAGCACCAGGGTTCTAGCCACTGCAAATAAACTCCACATGCATGTGCCACAATGGAACCCAGGTCACTAGGCTTTGCAGGCAAATGCCTTAATCATTAAATCATCTTTCTAGTTGTGTTTTGTTTTTACTAAAAGGATGGCTATATATATTTTTGATATGAATAAAGTAGGCAAATTAACTCTGAGATATTTTCACACAAAATGAAGCCAATAACAAGCAAAAAATACAAGTATATAGATAAGTATCATATACAGCTGAAAGAGAAGCCAACCCTACAAATTCCTCATCAAAAACATTATTGGTGGGCTGGAGAGGTGGCTTAGCAGTTAAGCGCTTGCCTGTGAAGCCTAAGGACCCCAGTTCGAGGCTCGGTTCCCCAGGTCCCACGATAGCCAGATGCACAAGGGGGCGCACACATCTGGAGTTTGTTTGCAGAGGCTGGAAGCCCTGGCTCGCACATTCTCTCTCTCTCCCTCTATCTGTCTTTCTCTCTGTGTCTGTCACTCTCAAATAAATAAATAAAAAATGAACAAAAGATATTTAAAAAAAACATTATTGGTAATATGCATGTTTCCTTATTCATGTAGATAAATAAAAATAATAAAATTGGATTTAATTGCAGTTAGTTAATTGCTACATAGATAATATAAACAATAATGTTGGTCAGAGGTTCAGGAAACAGGAACATTAACAGAGCCTGGGTCATATAAGAAAGCTTAGACCTACAAGAAATTATGTATGAGGAAAAGGCATGGGGCAGAACAGAAGGAGAGCTTAAAGGTGAGAATATTGTTACCATGAGCAATGGAATCAGGATAGGAAAGCTATACCACAGTGAAAAAGAAGCTGGGAAACTGTGACAGAATTATCAATAGACTGAACCATAAATATGACACCAAGAATTCAGCTCGCCACTCTCAATTTCTTGATTAACCATTAGCATCAAGGATTGGCAACTATCATGAAAGAAAAAAAACAACCAGCTGGAGTGAAAACTGAATTAAAACTTTTTATTGTTAGGACTATGATCCCAGAAATATTTAATCAATACTTCAAGGTTATTTGTTTTATTTGTTGCTAATTATTAACCTACCTTCAGAGACTTTGCATTCAGCATGTCTGAGAAACTAAATGCCTCCATTCCATCCAGCCTGGAGATGAGGAAATAAATATGGTTAGAATAAAGAAAACATACCAATATCTGTTGGGGGAAATTTTTTTTATTAGCCCACATTGATTGTACACAGGGGTTTCATTATAAAATTTCCATGTATGCATCAAATGTTCTTTGAGCTAGACAGATTGCTCAGTGATTAAGGAACTTGCTTACAAAGCATAAGGACCCAGATTCAATCCCTCAGTACACATGTAAACAAGATGCACAAGGTGGCACATGTATCTGGAGTTTGTTTGTAGTGGCTAGAGTCCCTGGAATGCCATTCTCTCTCTCTCTCTCTCGCTCTCTCTCGCTCTCTCTCTCTCTCTCTCTCTCTCTCTCTCTCTCTCTCTGCTTCTTTCTCTCTTTAATAAACAAAATAATTTAAAATGTTCTTTGATAGCTAATATTCATACTCTATCACTCATTTTTAATATCTCTATTTCTCAGTCTTATTTCTCCTCTACCTTCTTCTTTTCCCTTCCTTATCCCCAGCAGCCTCCCTTTTAGTTTTATGCCCTTCTTATATTCTTCCTAGCTTCATATGAGAAAGCATGCAAAACTTGTCTTTATAGAACTGACTTATTTCACTTAACATCATGACCTCAAATTCCATCCATTTTCCTATAAAAAAAGCACAATTTAATTCTTTTTATGACTAAAACTCTGTAGTGTATATACATTATATTTTCTCCATTCATCTATCGGTAGACAGCTAGCCTAATTTCATAATTTGACTACAGTAACCAGTGCTGTGCTGAGCATCAGCATACAGGTATCTCTACTATATCACTAACTTGGGTTTCTTTCAATATATACCCAGAAGTGGCATAACTGATCATATAAAAGCTCTATTTTTAATTTTTTGAGGAACCTCCATACTAACTTTACCACTGCTCACATGTCCCTTTTGCACAACTTATTCAAAAACTGACTTTTTCAAAGTATGTTCTATAGATATTATCTCCTCTTTCATCTTGTGTTCATTCCTCCATCCATCCCACTTTTACTTTTTTTTTTTTTATACTTTTACTTTTAACACAACATGAATTACTCCTATTAAGGTCAGCAGTGGTATCCATACTGCCAAATTAAAATCTATCTATCGATCGATCGATTGATCAATCGATAAATAGATAAAGTAAGAAGTGGCCTTGTCTTTTTTGATTACTTTTGGGTTGAAATCTACTTTATCCAATATTAGTGTAGCTATGCCTGCTTGTTTCTTAGTTCCATTTGTTTGGAATATCATTTTCTACCCTTTTACCCTGAGAAGGTTCTGTCTTTAGTGGTGAGGTAGGTTTCTTGAAGACAGAAGATTGAGGGGTCTAATTTTCTGACCCACCCTGTTAGCTTGTGTCTCTTGATAGGTGCATTATGGCCATTGATATTTAGGGTAATAACTGTGAGGTTTGATTTAATCCCTGCCATATTGTGGTGGTTTATGTGGTTTGTTTTCTTGGACTTTGTAGTTTTTTGTGCTTACTCTGAGTTTGGTTATTATTTTCTGCTTCTTGTAGGGACTTGAGGCTCGTTATTTAATTCTTCTGTTTGGACAATTCTCTGAAGTACTCTCTGGAGGTAAGGCTTTCTGTTTATATAGTTGAAAAGCTGAGTTTTATTGTGGAAAGTTTTTCTCTCATCATCTATTATGAGGGGTACTTTTGTTAGGTATAGTAGTTTGGGTTGGAAGCCATAAGTTCTTAGACTTTGCATTGTTTTATTCCAGGCCCTTCTGGCTTTCAGGGTTTCCATTGAGAAGTCTTAAGTAATTCTGATGGGGTTACTTTTATATGTAGTGTATTGTTTCTCACTAGCTGCTTTTGGAACTTTCTTTTTGTTATCAATGCTTACAGTCAATTATAATATATCTTAGAGAATTTCTCCTTTGGTCCAGTCTCTTTGGAGCTCTGTTAGCTTCTTGTAACTTGATAGGACTTTCTTTTGAGAGGGTGGGAAAGTTTTCTTAGATAATTTTGTTGAATGAGTTCTCCATGCCTTTGGTCTCTAGCTTTTGTCCATGTTTTCAGTATTAGGCATGAATTCCATCCTATATAGCAGGGCAAATAAAATCAGAAAGTGGTTAGTTACTCCCATAACTTTCATACTACAAAAATTGCACCTCTGGGCACATCTTGCCTAGCAGGTCAGTGGTGAAGCACACAGTGTGTATAACTGGGTAACACAAAGAAATCTTGCTGGCACAGAGGAAGCTCCCATCTCATCTTCTCTGTTGGTACCTCTCCAACTCCAAGATATCTGATCACAGAGTTTTTCCATATCTTGCACAAATTCCCTTTTGACTCTCTCTTGGCCAACCTCATCTTTCCTACTGTTTAAACAGGTTGCATATAAAGTTAGCTTCCTAATTTGTAGATGCAGCTTACAACTATCCTTTGAGCTCCCCTATTTTTTCCTTTGCATTTCTAATTTGGTTTCTTCATGTGAATGTCTCACAGGAAGCCAAACAACCTGTCTGACAATGAATTGTTGACTTTATTTCAAAATAGCTAGTTCATCTGCTCTTCATTTCCAAGTGGTAAGCTAAGAGCCTAAGAGAAGTATATATGTCCTTCTTTCTTACTTCACAAGCCAGTCTATAAGAAATTTTTGTCAATTCTTCCTCCAAACTACATCTTGCCTTTATTTCTCTCCATAGGCCCTAACTGTGGCTGAAGCCAGATTGCCTTTCTCACAGATTACCGTTTGGTCAGTTTTCTACACCTTCTGTTGCCCTCTGTTGATCTATTCTCAGAGTAGCAGTGCAAACTTTTAGAAATTAAAAATGCAAACCAAGTCTTGTTAACATTTGCTTAATACTCTGCAGGTTTTCATGGGATAATTGGAATCAACTCTCAAGGCTTTATGTGACTTTGCTTCTGATTATATCTCCTCTGGGGCCTCTCCTGCGTATTCACCACAAACCTGCTGCACTGGCCACCTTTTAACTTCTAGAACAGTCCAAATTCTATGCCTGGCAAGCTCCTTGGAAGTAGATTCACATGGCTGGCTGCTTCAGGTCCTATAAGTCTTGGCTTAAATTTTAGCTACTCAGGGACCCCTTTCTTAACACTGTATCTGAGTAATTTCCTCACACTGTCATTGCTATGTTCTATGACATCATAGAACATGTTGCTTTATTGGTGCTTTTCAATATCAGATGGCCTCTTCACATTATGATAGTCATGTGGGTTCATGTATGTAATCACATTTTTACCTTTTGGAAGGGCTTATTTCCTTTTATCTCTGAAAGAAACCTCACCATTAAATTGTATCTTATTTATTTACTTATATTTGCTTCATAAAAACCTTCTATTATTTTAAAATTTCTTTGCCAAGACCATCTTCATTCAGTCCCACCTCCAGGCAACCATTCTAACATCATATATGTGTTTCCCTTAACTGTGTATGCCCTTTTACATATGTAGTGTTATTCCTTGGACAAAACTAATGTTAATATTATTAGTTTACAGATTTCATTCTATTTCTAGATTTTCTTGCTTTTTGCTATATGTTTGGGAATTTACAATTGGCATTTAGCCTAGGTTGGTTTCAAAGTCTAGATCATCTTTCCTCAGTCTCTCAACATCTAGGATCACAAATGTGTCCCATGGTGTCTAGGTACCCTGATACTTTTATTCATATGGCAGTATGTTTCTAAAAAATTTTTGTTATCCCATGTGCATCTTGCCACTGTTTCTAAATATAACACACTATTACACATGCACACTTGATCTATTTGTTGCCTCAAGCTCCCCACTGCTGCTAACAAGCCTGACACAAATATTTTTGCACATATTTATTATGGAAAAGCTTCTCTGGAGAAAAAACATATCCAGGAGTACATGGGCTATAGGACATGTCAGTGTTTAATTGGTCTTCAAAATTGCCCTGCACAATGCCCACTTCAATCTATATATCAATAAGGGCTTCTGTGTCATTTCATGCTCTGACTGATATTTGGCACTTATTCTCTTTTCTGGTTTTTGCTCATTAGACAAGAATAAAATCATATCCCATTTAAACTTGTATTTTTCAGTCCCAAAAAGTTGAACAATTCTTACTACTTTTTTAGCTGTGTGGAATTTCATTTGTGTTCCTAGATCCAAAACCATTATTGTTTTTTTTCTACTGGATTTCATAAATAGGTTGTGAACTATACAAAATCTTCATCTGCATCACTGAGATGATCCTGCTTTCACCTTTATTCTACTGCATGGTAAATTATCTTGATATATTATCCATATCCTATGAAAAGGTGGGTCTGTTCTTAATATACTATTTGCAACAGGATTTTTTATTTAGGAAAGACTATCTTTTATTTTTGTATTATTTTATATGACTTTGAAATGATAATGGCAGCTTCCTCATAAATTAATACTGCATAAAACACTTGCATATAGAACTTTAACATTGTTGTACATTGTTTTTTCTCAGTCTCAAGATCTTTTTCTGAACTCTTCTTTGCACTGATCTTCATTATACATTTGATGATTTGGGGTTCTGAATGGGCTGCTTTTTGTTGTTTCAATAACACAAACTTCCTGAATATGTCCAGAAAGCTATTGTCTCAACATATGGCCTGGCTATGCTGATTCTCATGTCAGTCTTTGAGGTGTCAGCCTTGCATTGCTGTTGAGGTCTCCTTGTCCAGTTTCCCTCCACATGTGCTGTCTTGCAGTCTTGCATCCAAAGAAAATTTAGTTTCTTATTCTAGAGAGTGGCTTTGTATTAGTTAACCTTCTACAAATATTGTTATTTTAACTTAATCTTGGTATAAGAAGATTTTTGAAGATGTACTTATGCCAATATCTTATACTAAGCCTTATGTAATTTTAGTATTTTGTTTGTGTGTTCATTTGTACAGATACTCTCTCTATTGCTCCATTTCTGCATCTATTAAACTATATATAAATATACATTGTCAAACCTCACATACTTGTGCTATGAGGACTCACACCAATGACTTCCTCTTGATAGTTGTTAAAAATATTTCTTGGGGCTGGAGAAATTGCCCAGTGGTTAAGGCACTTTCCTGTGAAGCCTAAGGACCCTGGTTCAATTCCACATGTAAGCCAGATGCACAAGAGGGTGCCTGCATCTGGAGTTTGTTTGCAATGGCTGGAGGCCCTAACGCGTCCATTCTCTCTTTCTCTCTGCCTCTTCCTCACTCCCTCTCTCTCTTCCTCCCCCCTCAAATAAATAAAGAAATAAAAATATTTTAAAAATTTAAAAATACCTCTCAATAAATAAAAGAATGTATGGGCAGGTAGGTGGGTGGACCAAGGAAATCAGTGTCTCCTCAAGTCTCTCACAGGCTCACATTTTAAAGGAAAGTTTCTCAGCTGTTGGTGTTAGTTTGGGAGGTTCTGGAAACTTCAGGAGATGGGGTTTAGCTGGAGGAAATAGCTTATCCACTAGAGGCAGATCCTTCATGGAGTTACCTAGATTCTGGGCCACTCTTGTCTACCTCTGCTTCATGTCTGCTGTGTAATGAAGACTGTCCTCTGCCACCCAGTCACACCACTGTGCTTCTCTGCACATGTGCATGGGGTCAAGCAACCATGGACCAAGCCTTGTGAAACCATGAGCCAAAGGGACTTCTTCCTCCTGTAAACTCTTCCTAACTTCCTTGTCTAGGTTAGGTTTTGGGCCACAACTATACAAAAATACTAATAAAATTGCTGTGAAATAGAAGAATGTCAATGAAAATTCACACAAGCTTTTTATTGAATCTGATGTTAAAGTCTCAATGAAAAGGGAAAAGATCCCAAAATAACAGTAAGCCATTAGACTCAAGAAGAGCAATGAATATCAATAACCCCACTGAAGACTCTCAGCAGGATTGGAGTGGGGGAGAGGTGGTCTATGTGTGAAACTTTTTTATAAAATAATAAATAAGATATTAAAAAAGAACAATCTGACCTGAAAAGGAAATAGGATAGAAAGTATCTCTCATGTAGAATTTGATCAACTAAGAGGTTATCCAAGATCAAAATTTACATATGTACATAAAGAGAGAGTAGCTACAAATATATTCATAGACATTACACAGATATCTGTATATTCCACTTGAGTGAAATTATGAATGAAGTTAGAAGGATATTTCTGGGAAAAATGTTCATGCATGCTAAAATAAATGGTTTATAAGTAAATCTTATGTACCTCCATGTAAAGGAGACAAGAATAGGAAAAGAATTAGCAAAACACATGTTGCTAAAAATTGTGTGACACATTTTATTAAAAAAGAGAAATTCAAAGTGAAGATGTACAAGAACAAAACTGAAAAAACTGGCCAAGTATAAAACCTTATGACAGAACAGTGTTCTGTTTTGGGTCTGGACAGGTAGACTTAGTCTATAATTACACCAGTAGGCTTTTTGTCACATGGTCTGGCATCCTCCATCAGACTTAGCTGGGCTTCCTCAAAGGAGATGCTAAAGTCCCAGGACAGAACATTGTCAGATGTTTTGAGACCTAAGATCCATATAATTTCAGAACCTTCTTTTTATGAAGTCTGTGGGAAGAAGAAAGTTGTAAAAGCACCCATATGCAAATGAACTAAAAGAATTCCACCTCTGGATGGGAATGGCTTCCAAAGTAGCATTACAGAGGACCAAATATACCAGGACCTACTCACTGAGCCCACTGCTATTGCCCTAAATGTCCAAAATGGAATGGAACCTTCCAAATCAAAACTTTTGCAATAAAAAGCTGAAAACCAAACAAGGAGTTGTATTATAGGTTTATTTTTCTTAATCCCAAACCTATGGGTATGTATAGAAATTTGATCATTATTGGGTGCAGACTACTCATGTGGTCCTGCCCTCTATCTGGAGACAGAATCAGGGCACAGCACTACTGCCCAATGCTGAAACAAAGGCATCAATGAATCAACATTTGTTGGTAACAGAGTGTAGTACAGGGCATAGTGGCACCTGGGAAATCTTTCAAGTGTCATCCAGAGTCTTGGAGCATGGCTAGGTAGTAAGAAGAAAGTACACAGGAAAAAATGCTGAATGTGTGCAAAGAAAGAAACTAAGTACCAACCTCTGTTTTCTTGGGCTCTATCCTAATGTTAGAGTAGTGTGGAGCCACCTTTCATAGTATTAATTACTTTCACCTTTCTTGATGTTCTACTGATCTGCTCCACATTGATGTCCTTCTGTCCTAGCCACCCTGTACCTCTTATCAAGTAAGCATCAAAGTTTAAATTGAACCCACCTCTCCTTCCTTGTTTCTGGGATTCATCAGAAAATTGGTGCCTCACAACCCTGGGCTTGCTTACATTCTTCCAGAGTTTCGGACTTTAGACAAAAGACAGAACTTCATGTTTTGCTGTTCACAAAAATAAACAGCACTCTAAATAGCTACACTTTGAAAGTATCAATTATGTGACTTAAAAGTCTTCTTATTATTTATGTTATCAAAAAGAAAAAAAGAATTCCTAAAACTAGTACCAAATTAATCCTACACTATGGTAAAAGAATTCCATAGACTACAATTTGTTTTTCAATTCTCCTAAAGGAATGAATTCATAAAGGACACAAGCTGTATGGTCCTTAATAATAAATAAACTAATACAATACATAAGCATGTGAAAGCACATGTAGATGTCTGTAAAAAGCATTTTTGTCTCAAACGTTGCATAATGAAACACAGACTCTGATAATTTCATTAGGGATCTATTAAGCTAGCAGGACTCTAATACACAAATGGAATAATTATCTTCATCAACAGCAGGAGGACAATTTGCCAGAAGAAAAAAACACCATTTAGATGGCACAATTAAGTTATATTTCTTCTTCTTTTCTTCCAGATAAATTAAAAAGATGAGCATTAATGTTATTTATGGTTTTCAGAGTTTTCACTTCCCTAGTTTTACCATCAGTTATTGTCAAGGTCTTTGTACACACATTAGACACTCAGTTATCCACTAACACCATGGTCTCTGACCTTCTTCCTCATGTTTGCTGGTGCCCACACTAACCCCAGAAGCAGAGACTAGTTGATTACAGCCAGTCAAAGTAGTTCCATTCTCCCCTGACATGAATATGTGATGTACCTTTTTTTCTCTCCAATGAGGCAGAAGAGAACATTTACCAAACATTTAGAGCTGTTTCTGTGGTCATAACAAGAGGTAAAGATGAGGTGTTCACATTTATATAGGACCACGTGGTAGCTTCGTATGACTATAATACTGTAACAATAATCTTATAACCATGAAGTCATCATAGTAAACATGACAGAGAAAAGATAGAAAGAACTTAAATAATTTATGACTTCAGTATATACTGAAGTTGAGTTTGTGGTTGGGGCAGAAATAATTCAAACCAAGTATGAATTTCTTCATCGTCAACACTTATAAAACATGATTAAGTAGGGGCAGTTATACACCAAACTATTCTGGATGTAAAAGCACATAATTGTAAAATAGTAATACCTCTCTGGTTAAATTAACTAGCATGAAGCTATCCAAACAAACCAAACACATTACAGACAGATGTAAACTGTCTTCAAAATATTAATATCATTCCTCTGCAATGTTTCAACTGAAGAGGTTGAAGAGGCAAAGGAACTGTGCAAAGCTGTAGTAAACTAATGTGTTAAAGAACCAATCAAAGTGTTCATCCTTCTGGATACACAGCCAAAAGATATGAAATGGCCACTTAATAAGAATACATGCAACCTAGCCAGGCATGGTGGCACACACCTTTAATCCCAGCACTTGGGAGGCAGAGGTAGGAGGATCACTGTGAGTTCGAGGCCACCCTGAGAATACATAGTAAATTCCAGGTCAGCCTGGACTAGAGTGAAACCCTACCTCAAAAAAAAAAAAAAAAAAAAGAATACATGCAATCATGTGTTCACTGCAGCACCATTCCCAATAGACAATAGATTGATACAGCCAAAGTACCTATCAACAGACACATGAATTAAAAACTATAAAACCAGGTGGCATAGATGTGCAGTAGAATATCACTTGTGTTTAAAAACAGGAGATGCTTTCATTGTCCCAACACAAAGGGACCTGAAAGACATTCTACCAAGAAAAATAAGCCAGGCATACAAAGAAATATCACAGTTGCAGGTGGATTTACTATTTCTATGTATGCTGTAACCCCATGTTGTAATTTGCAAGTGTACAGAATAAAATTTATTTATAAAGCAAAATGAGTTATCAAAACTATTTTCCTTCCTTCCTTTTTTAAATGTGCAAAGGGCTGGAGAGATTGCTCAGTGGATAAGGAGCTTGCTTGCAAAGCCTAATGACATGGGTTCAATTCTCAGTACCCACTTAAAACGAGATGCACAACGTGGTGCCTACATCAGCAGTTTGTTTGTAGTGGCTGAAGATCTGGCACACCCATTTTCTCTCACTCTCCATCTCTCTGTCTCTCTCTCTCTCTCTCTGCTTACGAATAAATAAAAGTATTTTAATAAATAAACAAATACATGGAAACAGACATTTCTCTCCTAACACTTTACATTGTAAATTACTGCTAACCTATGAGTAAGAAGATATATTTCAGTAGCCTCTTCAATGTTCTTCAGCCAGCAGGCTTAGGACTCAGTTCTCCTTTAAACCTGAAAATTACTTAGCCCTTTGGATGTTTAAATTTCTTAATCTAAAACATCAGGACTATTATACAAATTAACTGACAGGACCCATGTGAGGGTAACTTGATAAAAGGCATGCAATGTTCTTGCCCATAGTAATTGTCAATTTCTGAAGTTTCCCTGTATCATACATAATGAACCTATCTCTGACCCCTAGTTGTTCTGTCTTTTTAAATATTTTATTTTTATTTATTTATTTGACAAAGAAAGAAGGGGGGAAAGAGAGAGAATATGGGCACACTAGGGCCTCCAGCCACTGCAAACGAACTCCAGAAACATGTGCCCCTTGTGCATCTGGCTAATGTGGGTCCTGGGAATCAAACCTGGGTTGTTTAGTTATGCAGGCAAACGCCTTAACCCCTAAGCCCTTCAGCCCTGTACTGTCTTTTGATTCCAGGAACTCACCAGATGACAACAGCTGAGACCACTGCCCTCTGAAATTCCCACTAGTCTTTACTGCTTTTGCTAAGTTAACATAAGCATAGCTCTTGCTATTAGCATTAACACCAGCAAGAATGGACCCTCAGAGCTCAAAACTGCTTTAAACATACCTAGCAGGACTGGACTCTGATCTTCTCTCAAACTACAACTTAGGGTTGGACTCAAATATCCACCCTCATTGACACATCCCCGAGTAGCAGAGATTTGCCAGCTAGGGGTTCAAGTAGGAAGCTTAATCAAAAATGACTGAGTCTATGGGGCCATAAGTATGGGCTACACAAGGTAATCACATAATACTAGTGGTTTGAACACAAAATATGGAATCTTGAGTGACGAGTAGAAAGTCCTACAGGGTGACAAAACCCAGTGAGCAGTGCTGGAGTTAAGTGAGCATTGCCATTGTATGTGCTTGTTTTGGATTTGCCATTCTTACTTCTCTGATCTTCTTGTTGAATAAAGGAATTGGCACAGATGACCTTTGCAACCTATGTAACCTCTCACATTCCATCCCCATGGAAACAGGATAAATTGCCTGTATTGATTATATCCTAAGGATGGGGCTAAGCACTTTACATGCTAGGTCCAATTCAATCAGTCCTATGGGTCAGAGATTCTTTTCCTCATTCTAAAATGTGTAAAACTCGAGATCAGGGAGGTTAAATGCTTTTCCCAGTATACCATCTGGAATTCTTATAAATTCTTATTCCAGATTGCTTATTTCTAGTCACCAAAAACTGTCTCAGTAGAAAACAAGTCTGAAATGTCATGATGCACTCACTGGCTGGTATTATACTTTCAGAAGTACAGAGACCTGAGCAAAGTCCACAATCTTCATTTAAACAGAGAAAATTTTACAATGCCATGTTAAAAGTAAAGAAGCTTCAAGATTGGTTTTCCTTTTAAAATCTTTTTAAATAGATATATTCTGGTTTAATTATGAGTACCTTTATAATTTTCTCCACTAGACTTTAAATACATATCTGCTTTTCTTACAATCCCATCAAAAATACCAAATATTGGTCTTTATGGTCAACAAAAGAAAGAAATGTTTATAATAAGTAATATTCGATATCTTTTGATTTCCTGACACTTTTGTTGTTGCTTTTTTTAAAGTTTCTAGTTCTCTTAGCAGCTGGGATCTAACACATATATCATTTTATTTTGAAAAATGAAAGTCTATTCTGGATGCCACCCACATGTCATTGTAATAAAGAGAATTACTGATTATCTATACCCTCCTCAATAGAGAGGATACACAATTGCCTCCCACAGCCATGATAACATGATGGCAGTTACAATTGGCACCTAGAGAAACAATGCATAATTGCCAACCACTAAATAACAGAAAGAGCAAGAGAGAGACAGAGTATCGGCACAATAGCCAGAACAGTAGACAGAAGAAATCAGCCTCATTCCTGATTTTGAGCTGAAGAAAAAGAAGGCAATTTACACTGAGAAGTACCATCTCGGGAGATATCTTTTTTTGAAGGATGACTCATATTATGCCTTTTACAAGTTCTTTTCCTTCTCTGCAGAAGGAACAGGAAAGGTGAATATAAAGTCCCAAACCACTTCGTAGTGGTTAAGCTGGCCCACAGGTACCAGGGAAAATAAACAAGGTAACTTCACCAGTGAAATTATGAATGGCTTCATTTACAGTGATGTGGAAAGCAAGACATAAAATGCATATTTTCTTTGGAAGTCTATTTTTTTCCTAGAAAATAAAATTTATGTCCATAGCCAGTTTTCTTATGTTGGTGGGGAATGTACAACACAGATGGTTTAATGGTACAAGTTCTGGGCTCCAAGCAATTCCGACGTGCTATTTCCATGTAGAGTTCTTATACTGCCTTTCATCTTCCCATTTCTGCACAACATTTTCATGTTTAATATCATGTTTCTCTAGACATATAATTCCTTCCTCTAAATTTGTTATCTATACTAGATAAGGATAAGGAATAGGATTGGTTTTTCTCTGCTTTCATACAAATAAAAATCCGTGTTAGCAAAAAGACAGGCACACAGAGACAGAATAAAAGAGCTATGCCTGCCCTGCTGATGGACAGGTATGGAACTGGCTGAGAGAAGCCTATACAGATAATTTATACAATTTTTGTGCTTATTTCATTTTTTGAAAAAAAAAATGCAAGACCAATAATACTTCCAAGTCCATTGAACAGAAAACCCAGTAAAAGCATGCACAGAATTGGCACCTGTTCTGTGGCCCTGTGAAAACCCTAACCACTCAACAGTGCCATCCATAAAGGATACAGAGTGTGCAATCTGTAGTTGCATGAATTGTGTCACAAGGGAGCCATATATTTTAAGTTCTAATGTTGTGAGGTTTGTGGCAGGGCTGGTAGATTGAAAAGGTAGTAAAAGCCCATGAACAGATAGCAATGTTTCTTTTTTACTAAGAAATCCATATAATGAAAGAGACTGTGGTACAATACATCACCACTTCTTAATACTCTAATGACCATTCCTATTATAAATTTAACAAGTATCACTGACACATTTTTAAACAGCTTTTGCATTATGTTTTGGGGGATGGAGAAAAAAGACTCAGGGCTCAGTTAAACTGAAAGTGGATTTCTTTTTTTAGCTAAGGGGGAAAAAAGCCAACCACAAAGCAAATAGATTTCAAAGCATTTAATTTTTCAACTTATTGTCCTGTATTCTGATATTTCCGTTATTTGAAAGTCCTGGCATCAGGAGCATAACATATAATATTCCTCACCACATACACATTCATTCTCCCAAAGGAACTTCGAAGAAGGTAAGTTTAAACAGAAAACATAGTCCCCCACCAATGTGTGCAGAGTCCTTAACTTTGTGCTGCACTCTATTCCAAAAGATGTACATGGATGTTCCTCTCTCCAAACCATCACACTTTGAAATAATGACTTTGTTTTGAAATTGAGGAAGTTAAGTGACTTTTTGAAAACAATCAAAATAATAGAGACTGCATTGACTAAAATTTTCCAATTCCAAACATCATCAAAAAATGCACTTAACAAGTGGATTTATAAAGTAAAACACTTAGAGAAGAATTCCAATTTCAGGACCACTCAAACAAGTGAGGATTATTCCATTTAATGGACCTTTACATGTGTTGCAGTCAGGTTCACATTGCTGGTAGAAATCACCCAACCAAGAGCAGCTTCTGGGAAAAAGAGGTTTATTTTGGCTTACAGGCTCAAGAGGAGGCTCCACAATGGCAGGTGAAAATGATGGCATGAGCAGAGGGTAGACATCACCCCCTAGACAAGATAAGGTGGACAATAACAACAGGAGAGTGTCCCAAACACTGGCAAGGGACACTGGCTATAACACCCATAACCATGCCCCTAACAATAACACTGCCTCCTGGAGGTGTTAATTCCAAAATCAACATCAGCTGGGAACTTAGCATTCAGAATGCCTAATGTTATGGGGGACACCTGAATCAAACCACCACATTCCACCACTGGCCCCCATCAACTGATAACCATTCATGATATAAAATGCAATGCATTCAGTCCAACTTTAAAAGTTCCCATAGTTTTTATTAACCCTAATGATGTTCAAATATCCCCATTGTCCATGGTCTTTTAACTGAGCCATAATACCCAAAAAATAACCTCAAAAAAACCATAATGGCACAGAATAAACATTCACACTGCAAAATATGGCACTGAGCATAGTAAAGAAATACTTGAGAAATACATGATTTAAACAGAGCAAACACCAAACTCTGAAGCTCCAAGTCCAACAACACTATCCAATGACAAGTCTCTAATTATAACCAGTAACAAGTCTCTGGAGTTCCAATTCGGCCCCTCCAGCTAGGCTACTCACAGTCTTGGAAAACTTCATCAGGGCCAGCAGCTCCTTAGCAGCCATCTCGTGGTCCCAGCATCTCCACTGGGTCTCCACTGCAATCCACAGTTCATCCTCATGAAGCCATGGGGTCTCCATGCAGGCAACCAACAAATCTGCTTCACACTGCCCATGGCCATTTCCAAAACACAAGACCATGTTGCAAACTCAATGACCTTATCTTTCCTGCATTTCTTATACTCCATGATACCCGGTAGGGTGCCAATTTGTTAATCCAGGGGAGAATAAAGCAGACTTTGAAGAACAGGACATTTCTTGAGCACTCAGGCCCCTCCACAGAGTCTACATTCTTCCTGTTGCCCCAGTGCAGATCAGCTAGCCCCACTCTCAAAGGTTATAATCTCTTAACTGCAACTGAATGGGCAACAGTTCACCCCCAAATTTTTCTTTCTGTGCCATATCCCTCTGCTCACACCAGTTCATTTCTATGCAAAGCAACCAAGCAACCCTGCCCAACTTCTCAGAACAGGGGCATAACAGCAAGCTTCTCACACAAACTGCTAGCCCAGTCCAAGCAAAGTTCTTTCATAAGCCAAATCACACAGTCCATGGTTCTTACTGCATTTAGACCTTTCAACTCTGACAAGAATAGCCCATCAAGGCATCTCTTAGGCCAAGGTTTCAAATCCTCTTGAAAATCAGCTCCAAAAGAACAAAACCACACAGTCAGGTGTCTATTTTGTGGTTCTGGTTGTACATGGGATAGTTATACCATGTTAGGTGGAATTATGAGCTTGTTGCTGTTTTCATTTGGAAATTAAGTATGGTGTAAGCAGATATAGTTTGGTGTCAAGGTGACAAGGGGTGGACTTGCGATAGTTAAGGTGTTGTCAACTTGATCTGTTTAGTAATCCACAGAAGTCCCTTTGTGTTGGTCTCTAAGGTTGCTTCCAGGAAGGATCAACTGATGGAAGAAGTCCTTCCCCCAGAAGTGAGCCCTTCCCCAAGAGTGGGTGGCTCATCTCAGAGGGGACTTTATATAAGAAAGCTCTGGGCAGAAGGAGCTCCTTCCTTCCTCCCACTTGGCTGCCAGAGCTTCCTACTGCCGTCCAGCGTGGATTGAAGACCAGCATCAACTGAAGACCCATTTGGATCGAAACCCAGCAGCTCCTTCAGTGCCAGGTCAGGACTGCTGAGGCCTCTAGCCACATTGACTGACCATTTACCAGGTTCCTTGATTCTCAGGCCTGCAACTGCTATTAGACTACTGTAAACTAATCCAATAAATTCACTGTTTAATTCATTCTAGCATTCTGTTCCTCTAGAGAACCCTGACTAATACAACATGGTTGGCCAAATAACATTCATACAGTTTCATTTCCATTTATTATTTCAAAATATGTGGGACTGGAGAGATGGCTTAGTGGTTAAGGCATTCACCTGCAAAGACAAAGGATCCCAGTTCAACTCTCTAGGACCCATGTAAGGCAAATGCACAAGGGGGCATATGCATCTGGAGTTCATGTACAGTGGCTAGAGGCCCTGGCATGCCCATTCTCTCTCTCTCTTTCCCTCCCTCTTTCTCTCTCAAACAAATAAATAAAATATTTTTTTTAAAAAGTGTGGTGGGGCCAAGAAGTTAGATGTGTGATTAAAGGCACTCGCTTGCAATGTCTGTTGGCACAGGTTTAATTCCTCATGTGTTCATGAAAAGTTGAACTGGCATTTGCTTTTAGTGGCAAGAGACACTGGAGTAGACACACACACACGCATAATAAAAATTAAAAATAAACAAATCATGTTTGAATAGGACAATCAACATTTCATTTTTACATTTTATGAACAATAAAAGGAATGGTAAAACATTCAAACATTTTTACAAATTAAACTTGTCAACCAATAAATGGGTCAATATGTCTCCAAGTATCCATTAAAGACTCTCTCCAAGGCTCAGGGACCACTGCAGAAGTGGATGGAAAGAACCTCAGAGGCAAAAGGGAGGACTGCTTATAGTGCTGTTTTCCATAGAAAAGTGGCCGTGAGCCAGGCGTGGTGACACACCTTTAATCCCAGCACTTGGGAGGCAGAAGTGGGAGGATTGCCGAAGTTCAAGGCCAGCCTGAGACTAGTAAGTTCCAGGTCAGCCTGGACTAGAGTAAGACTCTACCTCAAAACAACAACAACAAAAATTAGCCTTGAGATTCATGACCTCACAGTGGCTGACATTACCTACACAACACATGCATTACAGTAACACGAAAATAGAAGAGATTCTAATTAGAAAGAAGTGGTTTGGAGGAAAAAGGGGATTTTGAGTGGAAAATGGAGTTCATGGAAGGGCATTGTGATGATGCTATATTGTCTATAGTTTTTTTCCGTCAGTTTCACATTGCTGGAACAAATATCCAACCATACACAGCTTATGGGAGGAAGGGGCTTATTTCAGGCTTACAAAAACTGGGGCAAAAAAATCTATCAATCATGGAAAGAGCTGATTACTTCCATAGATCCAAGCATAGAGAAACAACTGCAGCAGGCAAACATTAACACCAGCAAGAACGAACCGCTAGAATTCAAAATTGCTCTAAACTCACCTAGTAGGGCTGGACGCAGATATGCCCTCAAACTATACCTTAAGACTAGACTCAAGGATCTACCCCCGCCCCCCAGTACCCTGCCCCATAGTAGCAGGGATCTGTCTGCTAGTGGTTCAAGTAGGAAGCTTAATCAAAAATGACTGAGTCTATGGGGCCATATATTCAAACTGTCACATTGAACCTATCACAGTACTTATGGAAGTTTTCAACTAAAAGAAATTAAGGCCTGGAGGAATTGCTTAGTGGTTACTATATTTGCCTGCAAAGCCACGGGACCCAGGTGTTCGATTCCCCAGGCTCCATATTAACCAGATGTACAAGGGGGTACATGCATCTGGAGTTTGTTTGGCTGGAAGCCCTGGTGCACCCATTCTCTCACTCTCTCTGCCTCTTTCTCTGTCAACTAAATAAATAAAAATAAAATATTTAAAAAATCTTAAAGACTTGTGCAATCAATTTTTTGTATCTGAGTATTATGTTATGCAACCTGTTTTCCTATCTGTCATGAGTATCTGAAGGTGAGGACTATGGTCCTTTGCTCAACTCTTTCAGCTTCTATAGTCCAGGGGTTTTTATATACTATTATCACCTGTAGATTATGAGGGTACAGAGAAATTATGGGGTGTTTATCCATGTTCACTAGCCTTCCCTTTCTAGTACACTGGTTTAAAAACACTGCTTCTGGGATTATGCTACTACAATTTTGAATTATTGGTTTGGTATAGATTCCAAGATCACAGCTTTTAAAGCTTCCAGATGAGTCTAATGCTCAGACAGGTCCTAAAACTATTAACACAGGATTCACATATCAAGAGTCCACTAGAATGTGCCAGTATTTCTATAAGAATAGTTTCAGCTAAGAACAAAACCATCAGCCACCCACTGTGTTGCTAACCATCTTGTCTCCAGGATTGCTGAAACAAAGTATTTTAGTGAATTCGAAATATCAAGCCACTGTATTATTGTCTTCTATATAAGGAAATTAGAAAGCATAAGGGAAGCTATCCTTCAGGAGAGCATCAATTGCCCCTAGTTATTCCACCATGGGAATGGGGGTGGTAAATTTATCCCTTCAGTAAGAGGCAGAGTAGGAGCAGTTAAGAAGTTTTCTATAATCATGCACACCATGTTTGCTGTGTGGCATGTTTTATATCTATGTCGTTTTCTGTGTCCCTAAATCTAACAGAAGAGGAAGCATGCAGGAGAAATCAGCAGAGCTAAGAGCAGGTACAGCTAAGATGGGTGAGGATCTCTTTTTAGAGAGAAAGTTGGACAGCCATTGTACAGTTGATGAGGACTCCAGAATCAAGAGGATTAATCTATGGTGGCAAAATCAGTTAGCATGGAACCATGAACAGCAAAATGGAGCAGATTCCCAGCACTGCAGTCAGAGTCACAACACAGACTGGTCGCTCCGAGGAAACACTAGTCAGTGCCTCAGTGACTAGCAAGGAGTGAATGGTAAACTCATGTTCCATGGATTTGTTATCTTCTGTGAGTAGATAGTCCCAGCCACCTACTCTATCACACACCTTCACACCAGGTCTCACCATTCACATATTAGAAATTTGAATTCATTTAATGGAAATATACTTCAAATAATTACTATATGCATATGTACATATATGTTATATAAAACATTATAACATCTATTTTTATCAGCAATTATTAATATGATATGCAAACAGAAAGTATCTTCTGGACATAACAATTTACTTATGGCACCCTTGCTAGGCATACATGGTGGCACACACCTTTAATCCCAGTACTATGAGTGTGAGGCCAGTCCTGGGCTACAGAGTGAGTTCCAGCTCAGCCTAAGCTAGAGTGAAATAAATAAAAAAAAAAATAAAGAAAGAAATCTAACAGTATTGACAGTAGTAAGTGCTCAATAAAGTGAAGTGTGGTTCCTATCATTCCTGCAATTGAGACAGTAACATTCTAAATCAAGAAAAAATTGCTCCAAAAGTATATATTTGTCAGACAGTAAAAGGTAATATAAAACATAAAACATTAGTAGAAAATAGGGGTAGAAACTAGGAGTCCCTCAGTCTACTCTGTTTCTGAAAACCATGTGAATTTGCAGGTCACATACTGTGTCAGGGTAGATTTTCACGAGGAATACAAATAAAAGGAAGGATAGGTAAGTAGGTGGACTGGTGAGAGATTAGATAAATAGAAATATAGATAATGTAAGATGTAGCAGTTAAGGTGCTTGACTGTGAAGCCTAAGGACCCAGGTCTGATTACCCAGTCCCCACATAAGCCAGATGCATATGGTGGCGCATGCATTTGGAGTTCATTTACAGGGGCTAGAGGCCTTGGAACATTCTCTCTCTTTCAAATATGTAAATAAAAATATTAGAACTATAGACAGTGCAAATATATACACATATTATGTGTGAGATCTAAAGGGGTTTCTCTAGTAGGGACTGGGGAGTCTAGCAAAGATCACCTACATGTAGAAGAGGCTGAGGATCTGGTAGCTGCTCATGCATGAACCAGAGGTCTCACCTGTCCTGATCCATATCTGAAGGCCTAGAGGATTCCTGGGGAATCACTGGACTTCATTCCATGTTGGGACTGAAGGTGTTATTAAAGCATGCTGCCAGCAGGTGCAGCAACAGTACAGACCCACTCATTAACAAGAAACCAAGGCAGCATTCCTTTTTCTTCAGACCTCTTGCTATCTAGCCACCAACATAGGTGTCTCCTTCTCTGAGGAGGGTCTTCTCCCTCAGTTCATCCTTTCTGGAAAGGCCCATACAAACCCAACAAGAGGTTTGTCTATTAGTTGATTCCAGATCAGTCAAGATGAATCATCACAGCCACTGTCTCTATTGCTAGTCTATCAGCTAAAGATGACACAAAGATCAAACATGAATCCTTCAAGGAATTGCACTGTATTTCACAGTAGGTGTTCAGAGCATGATAGCTTCAAGGGTTATCTGCCATAAAAGATCTGTCTCTAAAGTTAGGAGGGGGCTGAAGAGATAGCTTAGTGGTTAAGCGCTTGCCTGTGAAGCCTAAGGACCCTGATTCCAGGCTCGATTCCCCAGGACCCACATTAGCCAGATGCACAAGGGGGCGCACACATCTGGAGTTCGTTTGCAGTGGCTGGAGTCCCTGGCACGCCTATTCTCCCTCTCTCTCTCCCTCTTTCTCTCTCTCCCTCTTTCTGTGTCTGTAGCTCTCAAATAAATAAAATAAAAAAATTTCAAGTTAGGAGGAATAGGAAACAAAGTATCTGGCTTAAAATGTAAATGTGAGGTCTTAATTGTTCGACTGTTTAGTGAAAGTCAATTATACTTCCATTAAAATGCAAATATATGTTTGAGTTCCTGCATGGGTGCATGACTGAGAGGAATGAGTTACAGAGTAGAGAGAGGAGCAGTGTGACCCTTGCAACCAGATAGGAAGAAAGAAGCGATGTTCAGGTGAATGCTATACTTGCTAGGTGTGATTCTTCAGAAGAGAAAAGCAGTTTAAAAAGTAAGGACTATGAAGGATGGGATACAACAGCCTGAATAGGGAAGAATTAACTTGACAAGGGCTCAAACAGCTGAGTGAAGTCTGTCTTCCTACAGGGCATTAGCTCCTCTGGGAGTATTACGAGATGTGGGCTGACTTAAAGAGAATCCTAAGAAGTTAGCCAGGTAGAAACTGTAAGTGGGAGCTGTGACCAGGAGAGTCTCAACACAACAGATTGAAGACAATCCTGTGTGTGAGTTTTTCAGTCTTACCACAGTTACTAGAGTCAGAAATGGGCCCTGGCAGCCCTCACCAGCTATGTATAACTACCCTTCCTCAGTAGGCAAATTAAATAGACAAGTAATAAGGTAGAAAGGAAAAAAAGAAGGATTTATTCAATACAGCCATATTGGGGAGAGGGAAAAAATGTCAAGTGCTGCCTCCCCAAGTCCATCTTCAGGGTCCTGATATGAGGTTTAGTTTAAAATAGGGGGTCGTAGGTATGCATAGCTAAGCAGTGCTGGTCAAGATGAGGTCCTGCCCTTCACTGACTCTCATCCTTGTCTGAGATCTGCTCTCTCTTGCAAGGTGATCTGACAAGTTGTCAGCACTGTTTGAAATCCCTTTGGAGGAGACAAGTTCCTTCTGTGGTTGGTACCAAATTTCAGCCTTTTCCTTCTCACAACATGAAACTTCTAGAGAACTTCCAATTTCAGGCAGCCTTTGTTTCAATAGATATTGAAATGGAGAGGAGCAAATGTCTGGTTAGACAATCGTCATTCTTAGCAGGATGGTAACATTAAGGTTGTTATAATAAATAACAAGAATATATGGAGTTAATATACAGAACTTTAACCTTACAGTCCTGGAGAATAAGGTCCACAAAAAGTGTCATATCAGTGAACTGAAGGCCTTCAAGGAGACTTCTCCCTGCCTCTTCCAGCTTCTGGTGAACTCTGACAGTCTTTAGAGAGTTGGTATGTGGACCCATCTCTTCAATCCCTAGTGATGTCCTCACAGTGGTCTTCTCCTCTACATGTATGTTCTCTACTGTCTATAAAGACACTTAATTGGATTAAGGGCCCATCTGGCTGATCCAAGGGATCTGAAGACCTTTTATTTAATTGTATCTTCAAAGATCCTTTTTTCCAAATGAGATAATGCCCATAGATTCCAAGGATTTTCATGTGAACATATCTTATAGGAAATCAGAATTCAAATAATTGCAGTGTACTCTGGTCCCCCAAAATTCACATTTGTCTTATGGGCAATATGTACTTAACCCACCCCCATTATACTTTTGTCCCTATTTTATTCCTACTGAACCTCTGTTGTTCCCATTTAATGCCTTGCATGTAGTGTGTGTGTGTGTGTGTGTGTGTGTGTGTGTGAGAGAGAGAGAGAGAGAGAGAGAGAGAGAGAAAGAGAGAGAGAGAGAGAGATTCAGTTAGGGTTGCTTAAATAAGCATGGGTTGAGGGGTATAGAGCATGAGCAACTTACCAGTGGCTATACCTCATCCTTCAATACTTACATTCTGCCCCCTCTTCTGAAATGTTCCTTGAGCCTTGAAGAGGGTGATAAAGATATCCCATTTAGGGCTTAGCACTTTACACTTTCTTAGTCTCTGCACTCTGACCAACTATGAGTTTCTACAATAACTGTCACCCACTAAAAAAAGATTTTCTGACCAAGGTTGAAGGAGAACTAATCTATTATTATCAACATTAATATTTAGAAAGCAGTATGACAACATGTTAATTTAGGGAAACAGTAGTAGTAAGTTTCTGTCCCCTAAGAGCCTATGACCTCCCTGTAGTAGTTTAAATTTGATAGTTTGAATGGCCATATAGACTCAGGGGTTTCATTAAAATTATGTTTAAAAGGCGAGCCCCAGCAGAATGTCCCGGTTATATGGCAGAGGGGCCATATCACTGCAAGGTGGATCTTGGAAGCTAGCCCTGAGGTGTGTTTAGAGGTGGATTTGAATTCCAGCCCAAAGGTGTGGAGAGAATAATTTGAGCTCTGGATATGCATGTTTTGTGGTGCTGGCTGTTGATGTTTTCTCTGCTTGAATCTGTGAAAGGGAGCCAGCTTCTTCTACCATTGATGGAACTTCCCCTGGATTTATAAGCCTGAAATAAACCCCTTCCTCCCATAAGCTGTGTCTGGTTGGATGTTTGTGGCAATAATGTGAAGTTGACCATAACATGTTCATTTATCAAAACAGCAGTAGTAAGTTTCCCCTCCCCCAAGGGCCTATAACCTCCCCAGTGATGACCAGGTTTATAGTACCAGACATGAAAACCTTGTGGGACAGCCTTCATGTCTAAGCAGAAAGTGGTTGATTACCCCATTACACCCATGCCACTACTGCAGCACCTGATACATTTTCTTATCAGGACAGTATTATAGCACCCAGCATCCACAGATTGGTAAGACCATTGATGACTTTCCTCCTTTAATAGCCTGCCTAGCCCCTTATGGTATCATGAAGCTAGCCAATAGAAAAGGAGCTTCCATCTCAGTTCTAGCTTAATTTCTCTATGCCCTGCACCCAAAGTTTGTGGTACCTTCAGCAATAGGGTCTTACTATCCATTTCTAGTAGTCAACAAAGGACATGGAAATGGCTTATATTACTTTTGGGGGGTGGAGAGGGCTTCTTTGGCTGCCCTGACCAATAACATTTCCTACTGAGTGCTTACCAGAAATGCTTCTTGGCATGGTATTCCAGGGGTTCTATCTCTAAGGCAGAAGCTCTGCTCCTTACTTCATTCTGAACACTTTCAAAAACCTGCCACTGGCTTAAAAATCCTTCATAAGTCAACAGTAAAGCCACTGGAACATCTGCAGGCATTTTGACAGCACAGCCTACTGCCCTGTAACAAAATCTATAAGAATTTTTATAGTTGTCACAACAAATAAGCAAAGTTGGATGTCTCAAGACAACAGAATTTTATGCTTTCACATCCTGGAGACAAAGTCCAAAGTATAGACAAAAAGCACATCTTTCTGAATGCTGTCAGACAACAAGGCTAGCTGCCTCTTTGCCTCTTCCAGCTTGTGGTCCTGTGGGCAATCCTTGGCTCTTTGGGTTGTAATCACTTCAGAACAGTCTGTGAATTCATCTTACCACTGCTTTCTTTCTACCTTCTGCCATACTTTCCTTGTATGTCTGGTAAAAGTAGAATCCTATATGTTCATAAGTATACTCTAGGATGGGGAGGGGTGACCTTTGAATGTAAAGGAAATAAGAACACCAAATACAAAGTTAAACTTCTCAGTTGGCTGAAAAGCATCAGAATGGAGCATGTGTGCTTTCTGCTAGCACCACTCACCTTCACTTTTTACCACTAGTCAAACCGACCACTACAACACTCAGCCTACCCCAAAACTCCATATGTTGGTGTCAGAAATGGAGAAATAATTCTAGGGCTAGATAAATGCTTTAGCACTTAAGTCACTAGACTATGAAGCCTAAGGACTCATGCTCAACTCCCCAGATCCCATATAAACCAGCTGCACAAGGTAGTACATGTACAAGGTCATGCATGCACACAAGGTGGCTCATATGTCCAGAGTTAGATTGCAGTGGCTAGAGGCCCTAACATGTCAATTCTCTCCCTTTCCCTGCCCCCCCTCTCATCAAAAATTATTTTTTTTAAAGAAAGAAATGATTTATAAAAATTGTGAGAATGTGTGTAATGAACCAACATTACTCCTAGTCCAATGACTTGTCACAGAAAAGGAAAGAAAAGAAAAGAAAAGAAAAGAAAAGAAAAGAAAAGAAAAGAAAAGAAAAGAAAAGAAAAGAAAAGAAAAGAAAAGGATGGGAAAATTAGGGAAAGGAAGGGAAGGGAATGAACAGAAAAAGGTAAGAAAGAGGGGTAGGGATGGAGGGAAGAAAAAAAGAAAGAGAGGGAGGGAGCGAGGGGAAGGAAAGTTTGTTGATTACAGAAGTTTTGTTTTGTTTTTTTAAGCTGAAGGAAGGGAACCCTTCTGCTTGGTAGGCCTTCCCTTTATCACACCAGCTTGACTTCCTAGATGAGCAGCTCTCAGAACCCTGCTGACTGATAAAGACTGCCCACCACACGTCTATGGAAAGTTGCCATCATTCTCAGCTTCTGAGACTTCCACTCTGCCCCCTGTGGTTTCTAAAGCCTGACTGTGGACAGGGAAGGAAACACTATATTCCATGCCTGTCTAGCTAATAATCTTTACCCAAAGTTGGAGAATGTTACTCTCTGAGGAGGAAAAGCAATAAACTCTGAGTTAATATGAAAATTAATGTTCAAATGACCTGGAGTCTCATAAATAAATGTCTTCTTTAACTAAGTAGTTTTAGGTCACTGGAACTACATTGTAGTGTGGTTAATTTATAAAACTACTAAAAAAAAGAATTTAGCAAAAAGTCAAAATAACACAAACTCAATTAAGGTGACACAGGCATCTCCCTCAGTATGTAAAGCCAGTACATCAAAAGGCTATTGCACAGGAAGATGCAGGAGAAAGGTCATATCTTCCTTTTGAAGGCTAAATTAAGACAAATTTCAAAAAGCTCTCTTCTTAACACCTTGCTAAGGAAAATTGCATTCTGCCCACTATTTTTACTGAGGTTGCTGTGCCTCTTGCCTTTAATGTCCAACCGCTTTGACCATGCTCTGCTACAGTCTCATAAAGATGAACCTCAATTATAAGCACAGCTCGGTGCTAAGGTTGCATAAGTTGACTGTAAACAGCTGTCTGGGAGACAATGCCTGCCTAAGGGAGCCACCTATCTTATTTTAGCTCTGTTTTAGGACTGCCCTCGATTGAACTGGCCAGAATTATATTAATTTCCTTAACACCCTTCTTTTCATCATGTCCCCCCACCCATATACGCAGGAAGATTAAAAAGAACTGAGGCCTCTAGTCTAGCAGTGTTATCCTAATCACATTAAGTGACCTTGGCCAATTGGCTTCTAATGCTTCTGCTGGCTAGCACAAAATAGCAGGACACTTCCTCTCCATACAGGATGTCTCAGAACACCAGAGGCAAGTGATGGGCTGTCCTCAGGAGGGTTTTATCAGCTGCCATTCCCAAAGATCACATGTGCAACCCCAAGGTAAGGTAGGTGTCACTGAAGAAGTGACACTGATGTCAAAAACCTGTGAGTATAGAAGCCTTTATCAGTGTCCTTATGCTAAAAAGAAAGCTTTAGAAAGCTGAAAAGGGATGTCTATGGGTTGTCAAATGACAGACATTACTTGACATATGTTGGATTACTTTATCTTCCCATACTGCTTGTCTGTTGCCCTGCTAGTATTTTAGACCTCTCTTCACTATTTTCACCTATTGCCTCATGCCTTGAGCCCATGAAACACTATATATCTCTACAAATCTTTTATGTCAATTTCTTTTTTTTAATTTTTATTTTATTTTATTTTTTATCTTTTCACAATTTTTATTAACATTTTCCATGATTATAAAAAATATCCCATGGTAATACCCTCACCCCCCGCACTTTCCCCTTTGAAATTCCATTCTCCATCATATTATGTTAATTTCTTTACAGTAGTGATTTTTAAAGCCTTCAAGTAAAACCTAACATAAAGCATAAAGCTATCATCAATGAGAGAATAGCCACACACATATAATCAATAGTGGAGTACTAATGACACTTAGAAATCCAGTTAGGAAGATCCCCTTGTAACAGTTGTCATAACTGAGTCTCCTATTAGCTTGTAGCAGAGGTGATGTTTAATGTCTCCTCAGCTTGTGTTCCCAGTGCTACTTCCTCCAAACTCTATCCTAGCCATCTAAAAATACAGTTAAGATGTTTCCAGATGATAGAAGAAAATAGCTACCTATAAGCCACTCAGTTTCTTCAAATATACTTATCTTGGCAGAATGTTCATTAAATTGATACCTTAGAATTACATTGCTATCTTCAAAAATAAAGCAGCTTCATTATAATGAAGAGATACTAAAAAGAAAAGGATTGAACTTTGGAAAGAAAGAAGTATGCTATTAGTTATCCTTCTATGCTCTCTACTCATACGTTTTGACAATATTTTTGGTTTAATTTAATAATTTAGGTTTGCTTTTAGTTTAAATTTAGGAGGCTTTTGGAATAGGGTAAGGACATATATAGAATCATCATATTTTTATTTAAAATTTGTAAGTAAAGAAAGAGAGAGAGAGAGAGAGAAACAGAGAATTTGGGGAAACCAGGACCTCCGGCCACTGCAAACTACAGACATATGCCCTACTTTGTGTATCTGGCTTTAAATGGATATTGGGAAATCAAACACTGCTGTCAGGTTTTGTAATCAAGTGCCTTTAGCTGCAAAGCCATCTCTCTACCCCTAGAATCATCATTTATTTTCTTTTTAAAAAATTATTCATGTATTTATTTGAGAAAGAGTGGGTGAGAAAGAGTGGAAAAGGCAGAAAGAGAGAATGAGCATGCCAGGCCTCCAGCCACTATAAATGAACTCCAAATGCATACGTGAACCACTTGGTATACTTGACTTATGTGGGTCCTGAGGAATAGAACCTGGATCCTTAGGCATCACAGACAAGTGCCTTCTTATCCAGCCCTAGAATCATCCATTCTTTTTTTGCAGGGGGGGGATTTACAACATGTTAGAATTTTATGATTTGGCAACATGTGAACAGGTAATCTGTGTTACATAAGAAATATAATTTAGATTTATCACTACTAATGAAACCATTTCTAGGTGTATTATATTATCTCCAGGACAGTTACAAAGTTTTACTTGCATTTACAAATCCATGTTTTTAAAATGTATTTCATCAGATTTATTCTTTAAAAAGAATGTCTCACATCAACAGGTTATAAAGTTTAAAATTCAGTTCATGGACATTGTTTTGCTTATGGTGACAGTTATAAAAACAGCCTTCAAAATGTTTAAATTAATGATGCTTCTATGTTAAGCTTTTAACTACTAGGAAAACTGAATCTTAATAAAATTAAGATTTATTTATTAGTTACTTATTTTTCTTTTATAAAACTAATTTTACTAAATGGTCATTGTGTTTATAACTTAGGTTTTATAAAAGATATAATCTAACTTCATTCATTGTAACCTTTGGTCTTAGGGAGACAAGGAAGTCTCCCCATTTTCTGATAACCTGTGTGCCTTCTCAATTTTTAGGTGCTCTATTAACAATTCTTCACTCAAAATGAGTTGTGATGCTATAATCTTTAATTTACAAACAATGTAATTTAAGCATAAACTATTAAATGACTGGTCAAAGTCCATTTAATAGTTATGGATATCAACAATAATGAGGTATAAAATTGGTTTATGTTAATCAAAGTAACCCTTAAAAAAGGTATATCAGATTGATTGCTATATATTTATCCACCAGGATTAAATCTATGCCCAGTCCAGTTTAGAAAAAGTGATTAAAGCCATTAAAAATATACACAGGCACATAGATGTATTTAAAGGTGATTATAAGTTACTAAAACCAGAAGTGCATGTTTATACCTGCCACAACAGTAGTCAGATGTTTTTGTTTGTTTGTTTGTTTTTGTTTTTCAAGGTAGTTGTCTCACTCTAGCCCAGGCTGACCTGAAATTCACAATGTAGTCTCAGGGTGGCCTTGAACTCATGACAGTCTTCCTACCTATGCCTCCCAAGTGCTGGGATTAAAGGCATGCGCCACCATGCCCAGAAGCAGTCAGATATTTTTAAGTTCAAAAGAAATTCCGCAATCCAACTCTGATTTTAGATTGCCTTACAGACTCAACTAATAGGTGAAAATTTTAGATGGGTTTAATGCTTATTATAATAACTTAAATTTTTGACAGATTGTTTGATTTGAATTTATTGATAGAACAATGTGAAATGGTTATAGAAGTTAAACTAGTAAAAGTTTACTGTTGGGGCTGGAGAGATAGCTTAGCAGCTACGGCACTTGCCTGCAAAGTCTAAGGACCCAGGTTCAATTCCCCAGTACCCACTTAAGCCAGATGCACAAGGTGGAGCATGTATCTGGAGTTCATTTTCAGTGGCTGGAGGCCCTGGTACACCCATTCTCTCTTTCTCTCCCTCTCTCAAGCAAATATATAAATAAAACATTTTTTAAAGTTTACTGTTAATGACAAAAAGCCATTGTTACTTGTCCCATATTCAAGTTAGATCCTCCAATGTGTGAATAACATCCTTCTCTATGCCCCTTTAGAGGAGGTTTCACAAGGGAGTAATGATTTCAAGTTAGGGCTCCATTAAAAATATGAAACGCTTCATGAATTTGCATGTCATCCTTTTGCAGGGGCATGCTTGGTAATCTTCTCTCTATCATTCCAATTTTAGCATATGTTCTGCTGAAGCAAGCACTAGAATCATCATTTCTTGATGACCAAAAATATGAAGAGCCACATCATATTTCATATGACTCCCTACTGTACTTTCTTGCTGGGAAGTGAATTTCATTTAAATTAGTTCAAAGCTTCCACTACTGAGTGTGACTATCATATGAACAGAAGTTAGATAACCCAAATAATTATATTTTTTACAGTTTCATGAGGATGAATATTAGGTCCCCAATAACAAAATTTGTTTACTCACCCTAATAACATATTTAGCTATAATTCATAGTGATAAGACTGTTCAGTGATAATTAGTGTTTACAATACAATTTTATTCAAAATACAGTATCCAATCTCTAAACTGGGTTTCAGTGGCTCAAAGGAGCACCCATATTTAAGCATATGTATTCATTCCACCTACAAGCAAAAGAAAAGAAAGTTAGATAAAACTATCAATAAATTCACTTGTATGGTCAGAAAAAAGTTAGTAATGGGACTTTTAGCCACTTGACTCCAGGTCACACATTTGAAGTTTGAGACCAACTGACAATAACATAACTACAAAGTCTGACCAGCCAGACTTGCAACTATGTGGGGATATGGATGATGCCTAACATATTCCGCCTCTAGGAACTTGCCAAGGCAAAGAGCTAAGAGTTCGTTTTCCCCTACTTAGAATTCATATTCCAAGTTTCTTCTGTGTCTACTCAACAAAGGACTTCCCATGTCCAAGTCACAATCTGTGCCGACAAAGCCTATTTTTCACAGCTACCATGGGGAAAGTAGTGGAACCCTAATCCATTGAATTCTACCAAAGCTAAGACAAAAAAAAAAATCTTCACACTGGGCTGGAGAGATGGCTCAGCCGTTAAGCGCTTGCCTGTGAAGCCTAAGGATACCATTAGAGGCTCCACTCCCCAGGACCCACATAAGCCAGATGCACAAGGTGCACGTGCATCTGGAGTTTGTTTGCAGTGTCTGGAGGCTTTAGTGCACCCATTTTCTCTCTCTCCCTCTCTTTCTCTCTCTGTCCCTGTCTTTCTCTCTGTGTCTGTCTGTTGCTCTCAAAAATTTAAACAAATCTTCACACCTTCTTAATGAATGTGTTTACATCCTTTACTTGCTTTCTAGAGAAAATACAAATGCTTTACAAAAAGCAAAACTGAACTCTCAATATGTAAGAGGTAATGTCAAGAGTTATTGAATTATAAGTATTTACCTGTATAGATAACATAGATAGGAGGAAAACTGAAATTTAACTACATCCAGATTATATAAAACTCTCATTTAAATATTTGAATAAGTAAATTACTACAAAGTGTAGAAAATGAAGGAAACTAAAGACAGATGTGTTCTGTCCAAGACAACATGGTAGGCTATTCATTATCTAGGATTTCATATAGGTAGGGCTTTTATTTGAAATCTCAACACTGACTCACTGATTTTTTAAAAATATAAATACATCAAACAAGGAAGGAAACAAAATGCATAATCCCTTACTAAAAAGATACATTATCTCTAAAGAAGAGAAAATTCTATTTTTCTAAACTGTACAGTTTTCTATCTTTTAAAATAATTTCCTCTGTTAGCTGGGTGTGGCGGCGCACACCTTTAATCCCAGCACTTGGGAGGCAGAGGTAGGAGGATCACCATGAGTTTGAGGCCACCCTGAGACTCTATAGTGAATTCCAGGTCAGCCTGGACTAGGGTGAAACCCTACTTTGAAAAACCCAAATAATTATAATAGCAATAATAATAATTTCCTCTGTTAAATAAGAAGGCAATGTTTTAAATGAATTTTAGCTCAAACTTAGAACAGAGGAGAGCAGCATATTGCATAGAAATAGCTTCTAAATTCTAGTGAGTATCTTGCACAAGAGAGTACCTTATTGTCTGTCTGAAATCATGTAGACAAATACTAAGAGATTTGACAATTCAGATATCCAAAATATCAACATCCCCTCCTCACCTTGGCCTCGTGTGAACATACTGTCATGCTAAAGGTGATTCAAAAGCCTGACCCAGGTATTCAGAAGTACTAGCCTCTTCTGGGATGAGACGAGTCCCATTAGTGACAAGCTTCAGTATAGATACCATAAGAATTATGCAAAAAGCCAATATTCATAAAATAGAAAGAAAATGTCATTCCAAACAAAAGCAATCTAATTTCATCTCAATTATAAGAATTCTAGACTAGCTCAGAGCTCAGAGGAAGAAGCTTGGGAGCACAAATCTGTAATGGTTATGACAAATAACATGTATTAAAATTTAACAGTGTTACATCAACTTATTATTCTAATTTATTTGAATCATTGTTAATAACCCAGTTTTATTTTTAGTCAATTGTTTGTACTTGGTTGGAAAAGTCGTGCAGAACAGAGGAAAGAGTAATCATCATGAATGGAGATTACTCTTAAGTTCAGACTTATTGTTAGTTTTTTCACAAGAAAAATGCATATTTAACATTTCGTCATACCTTTATAGGTCAATTACATAATGTCCATGCACACTTCATCTAAAGATGAGCACTTAGTGGAATGTATCAAAAATTCATTTCTTCAGATTGAAATTAGTTTAGAATGTCATTGTAACTACAATAATGCCACCATGTGGCAAAAGTGTGATTTCTTAAAACCTGACATGCTGTGTGGTATAACCCAAAGAGAAGAAGATTCACAATTTAAAAGCCAGAGTTAACTACTGAAATTCTGTTATTTGTAAGAGCTTACTGTCTGCCTTTGGATTTCTTATGATTCTCTATTTTATTCGCAAGTCTTCTTCAAATTCATTTGCGGTGTAATCCATTTCTCTTTTATTGAATTCTCAACTGCACCAGCCATAGTAACTAACTATAGAACCATAGAAATTCACAGAATAAACATTGCCAATGCTGAGAGTCAATAACAACCATAATGAAAAAAAAAATTATTCTTAAAACTACAAACCCCAGTTCTGCATAGGATTAAAGTATCAAACACATTGTTGAATTCTTTTCAAATATTCACATATATTACAACAATCCTAACTGTAATCTTCAACACTATGAACAATGGCATAGCCATGTCTTTGTCAGGACTAATGAAACTCTGTGTATTTTTGTATCACTATTAGACAAGTAAAGACACACTGAATATGACACTTTAAAAAAAACTGGACTTGTATCCACCTAAATAGCATTTCATGCTGATCATGATTTTAGGAGCATAACAAAAATGGTCTCCTCTAGCAAGAGAAATTCTGCTATAAGTGGATCTCCCTTAACATGTACCTGTATCCTACATATCAAAATAAGCAATTCTAGTGCTCAATGAATCTTTATCATCAAAGTAATTTGAAACTGTTATTAGACTGTCATTACAGGAAACTCCAAATGCTGCTGCCATTCATCCAAAGTTCAGCCAAATGGAATCAGAAAACAGAGCTAGAACACATTCACCTTAAAACTTACAGCCCTAAGATTCACAAGGGAAGTGTTCCCTGCCAATTAATTCCTGCATACCCTTCTAAAGACAATTATTTTGAAATTAATAACCCACAATAAAATGTTTAAAAGAGTTGGACATCATTGGCTGACAATGACAAATTTAAATATCAATAACACAAAGACATGAGGACAAGAACATTATATTTCATTTTTTTTCTGGCATCTTCTTGATTGCAGGTCTTTCCTCACTCAAGAAAACACTAAAGAAATGTGTCTTCAGAAAGTTGGAAGTGACTGGACTGTTAGGGAAGAAGAAACTGAACAATTGCTGCTTTCCTGATTCCATTTCTACGTTAAATTATGCCAAACAATTAACTAAAGATTTCTTTATACACGGACTCTTTATATAAAGGCTTCTTTTATACGACACATCACAAATATCCTAGTAATAAGGCAACCTCCCTTCTGTGTCACTATTTGGTGTCATAATTGCAACAAATCTTTTATCTGTCCAGTATTAAATTCAAGGACCCCAAGTTAGTTTCTGCTTACATACCAGTTAAAATCAGTCTGCTTTGCATAATTTTTACTTACTCTAGAATTGCTTAAGAACCATCTGACAAGAGCATAAACTGAAGCCACATTATCCAACAGACTGTCTTCAGTGCATTTTTCTGAGTGACTGGGCCAACTAAACCTGAGACTTACTTCTCTCACCTACAAAATGAGGACCAGGGTATGTACCTCACAGACTCATTGGAGGATCCAGCAAAAGTACCCAGAATACTGACCAGCACACAGCAAAATGTGTAATCACTGGTCCTCATGGCTATCCCTTACACTTCATTCCTTTGTGATAACATCAGCAAGGCCTTCCCATGTTACTACTTCATACTTAAAACTGTCTGCAATTTGTTTCTATCTGAGTTTGATATCTGCTTCTTCCATGAGATTCTGTGTAGGCCTCAGTGCCAAGTCATCCTAGTGAAATCACCACACTTTATTGTGTTACTTGAAGCTCATGATCTCTCCAGCTAGTACTTAAGAAGGTACTGGCATCTTGCTAGTAGTGGTGAATTCTAACTTAGCCTTCTAGACATTAAATTCTAAAATGAATTAAAAAGGAAAGATGTCAAACAGAACCTCCAGAACACTTGTCCAACTGCACAGATCAGCCCCTTCTCTTGTAAACTCCCAGAGACACTACCCCCTGCTCAGTTTATAACTTAATGATTCATTTCTCTTTGTGTCTTTATTTCCAATGTATGTTTTATCTCCCCTCAAAGTCCACATTCTTTAGTACTAGGCCATCTGCCTTTTGCAACTCCTCCATAATAATTATTGATTCCTGAGGAAATAAAAGACCTAAAACAAGATGTAGCAGGATGAAATGCTGAGCAACTTGCATATTAATGCCAAAAAGATACCAAGTTAGCAAGGAAGGATAAAATTTTAGGGCTAAAGAAATGGTTCAATGGTTAAAGATGCTAGCTTCAAAAGCCTGAAAGCCTGGATTCAATTTTCCAGTGCCCACATAAAGCCAGATGCATAAGGTGGCTCCTGCATCTGGAGCTTGTTTTTACTTGCAGTGGCAAAATGCCACTCACTCATTTTCTCTATCTCTTTCTCTCTTACCCTCTTTTTCTCTCTCCTCTCTCCTTGCAAATGAATAAATAAAATATTTATAAAAGATAACAACTTGGGCTGGAGAGATAGCTTAATGGTTAAAAGGCACTTGCCTGTGAAGCCTAAGGACCCATGTTCTACTCTTCAAATCCCATGTTAGCCAGACACACAAAGATGAGGCAAGCACAAGGTCGTACATGCCCACTAGTTGGTACAAACGTCTGAAGTTCTATTACAGTGACTGAGGCCCTGGTATGCCAATTCTCACTCTCTCTCTCTCTCTCTCTCTCAAAAATAAAAATAAAAAATATAGCATTTTGGTAATCAATACTAACTTTTTGCAGTATTCCTGTTCCCTCACTTTTTGTTCATCCTTCCTTCCTTACTTCCTTCTTGCTTGCTTTCTCTTCTTTCTTTCTTTCTTTTGACAGAGAACTGACTATCTAGACCAAGCTAACCTTGAATTTGTAGTGATGTTCTTGCCTCAGCTTTCTGGGTGCTAGGATTACAGATGTGAGCCAGTATGCATTGTTTTTTACTCCCTCACTCATGAGAATCATGGTTGACAACAGTGTGTGATTTTTAAGCAGATTATAAGCATTATTCACTCATTTGTTTCCCAGAAGTCTATTCAGATTGGATGCTGGTTGTTATACAAATAAGGAAGCAGATATAAGAAATTATAATGCAGTACTAGGTACAAATGGCAAAGTCAGAATTCAAACCTATGTTTGCTTTAGAATCTAAACTCTTTCTTTTTGTGTTTCTTTTCCTTTTCTTTGTTGTTGGTGTTTTTCAAAGTAGGTTCTCACTCTATCCCAAGCTGACTGGCCTCACAATCACGGAAATCAGCAATCCTCCTACTTCTACCTCTTTAGTACTGGTCATACAGGAATTTTGGGTTCCTTGTATGCCAATGCACCAATAATTTGCGGTGTTCCCAGACACTTGTCCTATGAATTTGAAGAATGCAATGCACAGACCAGATGATAAGGTTTAGAAATATTTTATTATAGCTTAAAGCTTTAAGAGGATGAAGAGAAGGGGGCTTCAGCCTAGAACATAAGAAAAGGAAGCAAGGTGAAGCTCTTGCCCAGAAAGGCAAGAGGGGGGATTGAGAAGGCTACCTCTCCCACCTCCCCTCCCCCCCCCCTCAGACTCAGATCTGGGTTTTTATGGGAAGTGGCTGTGTGAGAAAGACCAGGTCTGCAGGTCTTACTATGGACAAAGACCAGATTTGCCAGTAATCTTAAGTAAGGATCAGAGATTCTTTTCTCTAGGAAGGGTACAAACTTAATCTAAAAATCTTTCCTGGAGGGTGTAACATCCAGGTTTCTGCAAGTTTACTGACATTTCCTGCTTTTAGTCAAGGAACAAAAGCAACAACAACAACAAAAATTCACTTTTGAGGTTCTTTTACCCTGACTGCCTATCCAGTTTCTGTCTCCTATTACTGGGATTAAAGGCGTGCACTACCACACCTGGATAGAATCTCAGCTCTTTGACACCACCCCTCCTACCTCAGATTCCTCTATGTGTTACTGATAAAAATGGGGAAAAAAAAATTTATTACTAAAACACTCATTAGTTGTCATCCATAACAAATAGCTTCTTTCTAATAATAGTACTATGAATGCAATTAGGTAGCTTTGTGATTGGAAGATAAAATATTCTGGTGAGAAGCTACAGTTAAGCAAGAATAATCAAACCCTAACTGCCCATATGAATATTCCAATATTTTTAATTAACAGTGGGCTTAAATTGGCTCTTTAGTTTGACATAGTATTAAAATGCAATTGAAAATTATTTTTGAAATAGCTCTTTAACATCACATGCCACTATAATAACCTATTATTAATGTGAAATACAGATGTTGCCCAAAGAGAATGAGTTTATTCTGAAAAAATATGAGTGACCGTGCCCTGGTAGCATAGATTCAAGTGACATATTCTAAGTTGTATGTACTTTTTACAGTCATAGAACAAAAAAGAAAATCATAACTCTATGAATTTGCCAAATACATTGGAAAGGACAAGTAGCTGGATTATAGCAAGGTGGGAAAAATTCTGTCTCTAGGTTTCTAATGACAATCTTAGGCCTGAGGTTGATGGAAACTAGTAGTTATTTTAAACATATTTCAAGGGTTTTACATAATGATCGAAGAATATTAGGGCAGGTAAATTGCTTATTAAGAATACTAAAGAGACCCTAAAAAGACTTGGTATGTAGCTCAGTGGCTATGGTGGTTTGATCCAGGGTCCCCCATAAACTTAGGTGTACTGAATGCTAGGTTCCCAGCTGATGGAGATTTGGGAATTAATGCCATCTGGGCTGAGTGTATTGTTGGGGTGAGTTTATGGGTAGTATAGCAAGTTTCCCCTTGTCAGTGTTTGTCACACTCTCCTGTTGCTATTGTCCATCTGATGTTGGCCACAGGGTGATGTCCACCCTCTGCTCATGCCATCATTTTTCCTGCCATCCTGGAGCTTCCCCTTAAGCCTGTAAGCCAAAATAAACCTCTTTTTTCTCACCAGCTGCTCTTGGTTGGGGATTTCTACCAGCAATGCAAACCTGACTACAACAGTGGCACAGTACTTGCCTAGCATATACAAGACCCTGGGGTCAATTTTTGGTGCCAAAAGAAAAAAAAAAAATCCCAAGAAAATTTTGTTTCTCAATCTGTAACATTCCAACTCTCTACAATCATACAATTCTAACCATTCAGTCTTCAGGATGTTCAGTTCAGATGTGTCTTTTTCAGAGAAATTAAGTTCGTATTATCATGTAATTTACTCCTTATTTGGAAGTTATAGGGTGGGTATGATTTACAATTTGTATTTGTAACTAAGGATATTATAACAACCAGAAGGGATTTTTAAAAAGCTCTATGTCAGTGCTACATACAAGCAGACCAACATAATAGCTATAATTAATACTACTGTAATTTGGGGGTCAAGATAGAGGCACCAAGACAAACTGTTTCTTGAGTTCATGACTTAATTTAATGCCAGGAGTGATTGGCCAGTTCTAAAGCCACAAGGAGAGAGTCATTGCCCCTGGGGAAAGGCAAGTAGAGGAGGCAGGGAGAACATGACTTGGACAGAGCAAGATAGGGGCACAGAGAGTAAGAGAGAGAAACAGAGGATTTTATTAGGAAAAGGTGGGAAGTTGCCCTGTGATGAAGTAATATAGGGACTAGGGGAAAGCAGCATTCAACTTCTTAACATTGAGGTATCCAAATTACCATAACAGTGGGTGGTTCTAGAACCCCTGACCTAGTCTGAGCATTGCCAGATGGGAAGAATGAGAGAACTTTGAGACTCTTAAAACTAATTATAATTATTATATTATTATTAATATTCATATTAGCACCTAAATAAACTCAATAAAATAATGCTATTAATTGAAATATATATCAAGTATTCATCCTCCCCTGTAGAGCATGCTTTTTAACCAATATTTTAAAGAAGCAATATAAAATAAACACAGGGCTTTTGGACATGTGATTAAGGCTTCTAAAATGTTCCAAACTGTCCTGAAAAACTTGAGTCAGTGAATTTTGTTTGTTTGTTTATTTGTTGGCTTCATTATTCCCTCATTCTTGACAATGCAATTATAAAGCCATTTATAATACACCAAATAAACCAAATGCATCATTTCAGGAACTGAGATTTTTGTTGTTGTTGTTTATTTATTTATTTGAGAGAGACAGACAGAGAGAGAAAGGCAGAGAGAGAGAGAGAATGGGCACACCAGGGCCTCCAGTCGCTGTAAGTGAACTCCAGAGTCATTGCCCCCTTGTGCATCTGGCTAACGAGGATCCTGGGGTACTGATCCTCAAACTCGGGTCCTTAGGCTTCCTTAGGCAAGCACTTAACCACTAAGCCATCTCTCCAGCCCTTTTTTCCCCCTTTTTGATGGGCTAATTGTTAGGGATTTTTCAGGGATTAATTCATAGGGAAAAGAAAGATATGTTAATTTATGTAACCTTATCTTAGTACCTACCTGTAGAATTCACAAGGAAGACACTATTTCAATTGTAAATCAATTTGAATTGTAAGGGAGCTCCACAGAATGAGACTGAATACATCACTAATTAACAGGTCAGCTTTCTTTTAGAGGCATGAGTTCTCACCTATCATGTCCTTAACAAGTTTTTATCTATTATCTCCCAGAATAGTATCAGTGATGGGGCGCTTACCACCCTGCCCTGCTACAAAACAATTCAGTGATAGGGTGCTTGCCACCCTGTCCAGCTACAAATGTTGTGGTTCATGTCATCCTGTAACATGTCATCTTCTTATCAAATTCCAGGCCCCGGAGAACTTTTGAAAGTAGGTCATTGTCCTGGGCTCCCATCACCAGTCACAAAGAGACACTCATATTGGTTGAACAAAAGAACAATAGCAGAACTCACCCCATTCTAGTCTCTAATGTCACACAGAGCAAACTTATGCTCTGCATAATAATCTTTTAATACAACTAAAGAGAAAATTATAAATCTTCACCCATCACTGAATGAATCCCACTTTACAGACAATTCTGGGCAGTTTTCCTCCCTCTCTGCTTCTCTGTTAAAGAGCTAATGTACTATAGGCTAAAAGTTGAGTGCCCATGAAGAAATCTGGTTAAACTTTTTAGAACTCTTCTCTTCAATGCATCTCTTTACTAACCCAATAAATTGTTTATCAGGGCTGGAGAGATGGCTCAGTAGTTAAAGCACTTACCTAATGACCTGGGTTCAATTCCCCAGTAAAGCCAAATGCAAAAAATGGCTGATGCATCTAGAGTTGGTTTGTAGTGGCTAGAGGCCTTGGTGTGCCCATCTCTCTCTCTCTCTCTTTCTCTCTGTCTGCATTCAAATAAATTAATAAAATACTTATAAAAATAATCAAATATTTATAATTAGTATACATTGTAGGAGATAAAATGTGTTACATGTGAAAATATAAAGCTAAATAAAATTATATATATATATATATATATATGTATATATATATATATATATATATATATATATATATATATATGAATATATGTTAGGTTCTGGACAGTAATTACAAGCCTTATAGTATCTTCATTGATCATAAATGCATTGAGTCAAACTAAAATAAACCTTGAAATTATTTAAGATAGTGATTTTATAGATAAAATTGAAATGTGTGGAGTTCTACCAAGACCAAATATTTCAAATACATAATAAAAAGATGGAACTCAATCCCAAGTCTCCTGACCACCTGGCCCTTAGTATTTCTGCTCCGATATTAATTAATAATTGGAAGTTGTAAAATAAAATTGCTAAACTGAAAATATAGTGTGCCAGATGACGAGATACAAGAGGGATGGGTGATAGCAAAAGTATGTTATTTATTTTATTTACTCATGCAGCTTAATGCCACAATCACAGGAAACAGAAAATAGCACAATATGGAATTTTCAGTAATCATCTCTAAAATGTTATCATTTGTCTCACTAGAGTGAGATGAAGTACTTTACACAAATGTATTGTAAGAAGAGAAGAGTGTCTCACCTATGGATGATAACACAAAATCAGAGATAACAGAAGAGAAGATACTTCATAAACATCTATAAGAGGAAGTTTCCAGTAGCAGTACATTAATCAATACCAGTGAGCTATGGTGAGCAAGAAACTCATACTTCATTTAATCACTTAACATTTAACTCTAAATACAGTCTTCCTGTTAAATAGACTTAGAATATTGCACAGCTCACAAATATATCTCCTTGCATGTGCAGCAGACTGTTTAAAGTTAGAAACAATCCTTAATGCCTATTATTGCTTGTTATACGCTGGTTCCCTTGCCTCCAAATTCAACAATCAAAGGAGAGAACAAAATATCTGCCATCCTAATCCCACCCAAGACATTTAATAATTGTCAATGTTTATTCACAGATATAAAGAAAGTTTGTTGAAGCTGCTGGTTGTGTAATTCTGTGGCTTGAAGTGCAAAACTAGGGCGCCCTTTTCAACCTTCCATGCAAAGCCCAACCTCCCATGCACTTGTAAGCACGAATTGCCTATCTTTATACATCCAGGGATTCCTGTGTCCTGTGCTCTTTCTAGAGTACATACAAGTATTAGGGGTGGAGTAGCAGGTACAGATGCACACCTGGTGGGAAAGGAGCTTGAATACCAGGCAGAAACATGCAATACTTGGAGTAGGAAAAACTACTCAAGGAGGGACCAGAAACATGAGGTGGAGAAGTCAATGGAGGGCTGAATAAGAACAAATATAGGGCTAGAGAGATTGCTCAGCAGTTAAGACACTTGCCTGCAAAAACCTAACAACTCATGATCAATTCCCAAGAACCCACATAAAACCAGATGCACAGAGTAGTCCATGCATCTGGAATTTGTTTGCAATGGCTAGAGTCCGTGGTGCTCCCTTTCTCTGTCTTTTTTCTCCCCCTCTGTCTGTCTGTCTGCCAGTCTCTCTCTTTCTCCTTGTCAATAAATAAAAATATTTTTAAAAGTACAAAGTAATGACCTATATGTATGAAAAATATCCCTGAAAATACCTTAGATGCTGACTAAAAGGAATACTTACAATACTCTAAGGTCTGAAACTCTTAAAGCACCACATATAAAAGTTTTGGACTTTTAAGCAGTTTGGACTTCAAATCTTCAGATTAGAGAAGCTCGACCTACATTAAACTCAGTAGGAGTGCACTTATACCTTAGGAGACATATGCACCAAGAGATAACCCGTTCTTTTGATCATACATTCATCCACTGTACAGGCTCAGCGCAACATTTAGAGGGCTGAATCAGGACTGGCTTTTAGCACCCACCACCTCACTTACAGCCACTTTACTCTCCATCCTTATTCCTGACTCAGTACAGAATCACCACAGTTCTTTGCTCTTGATATCATCTCAAAGACCCTGTTGTCAGGAGATTCCATTAAGTTAGAGAAACTTCTCTTTTTCCTGGGCAAAGTTCCTACCAGATAAATGTTGGCATAACCAAAGATCTGTTCCAAGGAAAATTTCCCATAATTTATGAATCATTGTTTTTATTCCTAGATATGCAAGAACAGCTCCTTTTGTTCAAGTAGGAAAATAAATGAGAAGCAGAACAGTTAGTAAGTTTTGGGTTATACCTGAACTTGCTTTTTCTCAGATTCATTGCTAAGACTTGAAAATAACATTAAAGTTGTTGGTGTAGGTGTATGGAGGGGTGTGCTTTCTAGCTCTTAGTTTCCATTACAGAATGATATTGTTCACAATTACAAAATCAAGAAGTTCAAGAAACTGAAGAGATTTTTGCAAATCAAGAGGTGGCAAAAACCTGACATGGCCTGATGTAAGGCTATTTATAATCTTCATTAGTGTGACTATTCATGTTTCACAGCAGAAATGGTAGTTAGTTAATTTAGTTAGAGAACCAACTGGGAATGTTATATAATATACAGCTATGAACCATAGTACCATTTAAAAATCTAAAACCCCACCTGGTCATGTCTTTCCTGATGATTCTCATCTACTAGTTTTCACATATACAACAGAAACAAATGAAATTAGAAACTGTCAAATATGACCACAATTATATGGGCTTGGGTAGTTCTATCCAACAATCAGCAGGACTTCAGATTTTGCAGGTGTGGTAGGTAGAATAGCATCCCCATCCAAAGATGTCAACATCCTAATAGTCAGAGCCTATATATATATGTCATCACAAGTAGCTAATGAAATTTTGCATGTGATGAAATAAATGATCCTGAGATAGAAAAACATCTATGTATATCTTTCAAAAAGATCCTTACAAGAAACCAGGAGAGTCAAATAAAGAATGAGCTCTGTAGATAAACTCAGAAAAGAGGTGATTTGAAAATACTGGGGTGCTTATATTAAAGATGGAGGAGGGCTGGGCAGATGGCTCAGCAGGTCAAAGTTTTGGCTATACAAACATAACAACCTGAGTTTGGAACCCAAGAAACCATATAAAGCTAGACGCCGTAGTATGCATCTATAATCCCAGTGTGCCTCCTCCAAGATGGGAAGTGGAGACAGGAGATTTCCCAGAAGCTAGCACACAGCAGCAGCTTGTCTCAAACAAGGAGGAGTTTGGCCCTGGAGGCTGTCTTCTGATCCATGCTTTGTTGGGGTGGTTTTCCCTGCAAATTAAAATAATTAAAAGGCAGGCAAGTGTTTAAAGAATAAAGTTTATTTCAAAGTTGGGGGTAAAGAAAAGACAGAGAACTTGTCTAGAACAAGGGGATTCTAGAACTGGCAAGTCCACAGTCCCCATGGGAACTGGAGCTTTATTGAATGGGGAAGTTTGTCCTCCACAGTCCATGACTGGTTATTTCACATAAAGGTGAAGGCCCTGGTAGGTCCACAATGCATCCAGTACTACACAGGTCCCAGAAAGACCACTAACCCAGCCTGCTGGCAGGAAAAATTCACTTATACCAGGTAAAGGGAGAAAGTGGAGTCACCCTCTTTGCCATATTGGGCTAGAATATAAACACAAACCAAGAGCCCTTTTTTACTATTTGTCTGCCTAGCTAAGGAAACTGCTTGTTATAATGTTTCACATATACATGTGTGGAGCTATGCATCCTTGCATACAAACACACACACACACACACACACACACACACACACAGAGAGAGAGAGAGAGAGAGAGAGAGAGAGAGAGAGAGAGGTTTGTATAGAATCCTTATTTTTCCTAGAAATCAAAAAACATGGTTTTTAATCACACATCAATGTTAAACAACTCTATTTTAAGCTAAACAAAAGAGACTAAGTTGATCAGTACAATTCACTTTAGTCCTCCAACTTCCTTCTCCTCATAGCTCCACTTTACATTGGTAATTAGGGGAAATTACCTTCCTGCTTAAGTATTGGTGGTTTGAGCCAAGCACAGAAACAGTGGGAAAAGACAGGCTGTGTGGCTGAGTGGTACAACACTTGCCTAGCATATATGAGACCTTCAATTTGGTTCCCAGCATACCACCACCACCACCTGCACACACACACACACACACACACACACACACACACACATTCTAGTGGAGGTGAAAATGAGTGGGAAAGTACCAGACAGTTTAGATTTACCAGAACTAAGGAGGTTCCCATTCATCACAAAACAACTCGGAGCCATTTTATCTCTTAAAAACATGTCAAAATATGAATTAGAGTTGCTAGGGCTCTGCTACTCTAACCAGCTCCCAGAAAAACTGATTACAATGATAGTAATTATAACTAACATGATGGAATACCAGGCCTGGGCCCAGCACACTTCTAAGTACTTTTCATTATTTTTATTGCTGCTGTTTTGGGCTTGGTAGGTGAGGGTGGAATGTAGGGTGTCAAGCATGCTAGGCAAGTGTTCTACCAGTGAGCTGAGCTGAGCTATAGCCCTCTGTCATGTGTTTTCTAACTGATTCATGGCAATAATCTTGTTAGATAAGTCTATTCTCTTTTTGTGCTAAGGAAACTGATCCTCACAGAGTAAAGTAACTTCCAAGGTGACCAGCAAAGAAGCAAAATCACTATTAAGGGTCAGATAATTTGAATCTTGAGCTTATGCTATAGCTCACCTGAGGATCAAGTGCAGGATGGACAGATAAAACATAAAGGACATGCTAACGGACACCTCCTTCCATTCTCTTCTAGTCCCATCTGTATTCTTCTTTTCCAGTTCATTGTCTGAATGAGTGGGTTAATTCCTAATGACTTCTCTTTAGGGGAAAATGCCTCAAAAGAAACAAAACGGTGTATTTTCATTAGAATGTAAAAGGTATACATGATTACATGGTGCAGCAGTTTTTTAAATAACATTTGAAAGCAAGGTGTTACCATGGAAATTAATTTTTAAATATTGCCAGATATTAACATTAAAGTAAGTGGATTTCTAGTGCCCTGTTATTTCCATTTGTTCACTGTGATTTAACTTATTCAGATTTGGGTTTTCAAGACTCCTTACTAAAAAAAAATGACTTTACTTATTCCAAATAAATGTCTTTTTTCATGTGATACTTCATAAAAGCCAAATAATTCTCAAGACATGTCACCCTATAGATTTGCAAATGTTACCCAGTTATATAGCAAATAAAGAAGTGAGCTCTTGAGTCAAAGGCTTTGCATAAACTCAAAGTGAATGACTTAGACCCTGGAGCTAGTAATCATATTGAATAAAGAACCTCCAATTGTCATCTACAGCTCAGCCAAGTGCTCTTCCTACTCATGATTCAGATCTCTAAATAGGACCCTATCACCTCTTACATGGAAGTACCAGGGAAGGAACCTCAAGTCATCCTCCCTGGAGCTCTTATTTATCACCTCAACAAAAGCTTGTTAGATGCCACTAACAACAATACAAAGGTCTATGGATGCAAACAGTGTTCTCCCATTGGGTACTAAGCACCTACTGGGGCTACTTATTTTTACTGGTAATGAAGCAGTAAGTGAAATGCAATATGCTAAGTTCATGAGGTAATTATGACAGCTTGATGTCAGTGAGTCCAGAGGCAGAGTCCTCCCAAATTCTCGGGTGTTTTTTGAGACAAATCTTTTTCCTTTTTACTTGCTTCTACTTTAAAGGGATACAGTGAACATGTGTTGATGGCTTTGTGGGTGGGACTGAGGAACACATTTTAAGCAGAACAGCTCTTCTTCCAAAAACTAAACCAACTTCCATTTTAATTCCACCTTCTTGTGCTCTATCAGAATTATTAGTGATGATAATGGAAAATCTTGAGTGAAAGCTGACTAAAAATATACAATACTTGACTTCCTAAAACATTGAGAAAAACTTCTAGGCAAAGAACATGACAGGGTCATAGAAGTTTTCTCTATGTCTTGGCCAAAGGTCTAGAATAGATTCAGATATGAATTTGCATTCACAGTTCATATTAGCAGAGCCAGACTAGAAACTTACAGCTACAAAAGAAAAAAAAAAAAAAACATCTTGACATATGCTACTGTGTAAAAAGCAAATGATTTGGACTCAGTTGAGCTGGGTTCTATTCCCAGATCTACCCACTACATATATAAACTTGGGGTGCTTTTCTAAACTGCATGCAAGCCCTAATTTGAATTCTCATCTATAAAATGAAAATAATAACATAAACAAGCAGAATTCTCAGGATTAAAATAAATATGCATATAAATTTGCTGAGAGTTGAGTAGCAGCCCAAAATTATTTTACTTTCCTTTTCCCAAACTCTATTTTCATATTCAAATGAATGGTGACCCTTGCTTTTACCATAACCAACTTTAAAGGTGCCAGAGACAGCAAGCATGCCATTTCAGGACCACGAGGAATCAAGCACTGAAGAGCTGCTTGACACAGTTCCTGCCCGGCTTTCTCTTCCTTGAAATCCAATGTGGCTCCTCTATAGAAAAATCTTTGGCTCTCTATGCTACAGAAATATGTGGTTTTCTGTATAATGTTTGTCTTTCTCTGTCTTTCACTTGGTGTCCCAATCTCTAAGTTTACTTTTCCAGTAAAAATTGGTGTTGGTGAAGTGTTGGTCAATGTATCTGAAAGAGGCTCTGGCATAGAATTGGAAAAACAAGAAAATGGGTCAGAGATAATTGTTTTCCTTAAAGGCCTTAAAGAAAGTCAGGCATGGAGTACAGTACACTTAGGAGGAAACAATGAACCTCCTGGAACAATGTTAAAATTGTTCTATGACTAATTTTTCTAAATGGTGGCAATTACAACAAACTATGACTCTGTACCAAGAATCCTTACAGAAAAACAACTGAAGTCAGAAAGAGTTCAATCAGGGGGACCAAAGTCTAAGTATTGGAGGGACATGAAAAGGAAAATTCAAAATAAATAATTAAATGATAAGTGGATCTACTGGATCAGTGATTAATGATGAAAAGCCCCATTTGTGATTGTTTTGCCTCTCATCTTTAATATAGTAATTGAAAGTAGAAGTTCAGGAAGTCATAAGTGCTTGACTGCACATACATGGGGAAAATGTAAAAACAGTTAATTATTATAGGGGCCTGTCGACTTTACTTGAGGTGAATAATTATGGGATTGTTTGATAAAAAAGCAATAACAAAATGTGTCTATAAATTCTGTGAAACTGTACCTTTCTTGAAGTTTGTTCTTGCATGACATGATCAGAAAATAAAAGACTGGGGCTAAGAGCTATGGCCGCAGAAAAGTAGAGAAGTAAAGAAGCATGGAAGCAAAGAAACAGAAAAAAAAAAATAGAAAAAGAAAACCAAGAAAAAGATCAAAAAATAGTAAAAGAAAAAACAATAGAAACAGGGCTGGAGAGATGGCTTAGCGGTTAAGCGCTTGCCTGTGAAGCCTAAGGACCCCGGTTCGAGGCTCGGTTCCCCAGGTCCCACGTTAGCCAGATGCACAAGGGGGCACACGCGTCTGGAGTTCGTTTGCAGAGGCTGGAAGCCCTGGCGTGCCCATTCTCTCTCTCTCCAACTATCTGTCTTTCTCTCTGTGTCTGTCACTCTCAAATAAATAAATAAATAAAAATTAAAAAAAAAAAACAATAGAAACAGAGAAGGAGGCAGAGAGAGAAAGATGAAAAAACTCAGCTGCCTTTAGCATTAGCCTGTCAGCTTGCACCAGAACTTGACTTGGGTCGTTATTTTGCCGCTCCCTTTCACACCTCTCTTCGGGGACCCTCCTTCAAGCCAGGGCTGGACCCAGGAATAAAGCTAACTCTTAAGCTGGAGAGATGGCTTAGCAGTCAAGGCATTTGTTTGTGAAGCCTAGGAACCCATGTTTGATTCCCCAGTACCCACATAAACCAGATGCACATGATGGCATGTGCGTCAAGAGTTCTTTTTTCTCTTTGTATAATTAGAAATTTTTTCTTTCTTTTTAAAATATATATTTTTTATTGACAACTTCTATACTTACAGACAGCAAACCATGATATTTCCCTCCCCCACTTTCCCCTTCATAACTCTTCTTTGTCATATCGCCTCCCTCTCTCCATTAGTCTCTCTTTTAATTTGATGTCATCATCTTTATCTTTTATTATGATAATTTTGTGTAGATATTACTATGCACTACAAGGTCTTAGATATCACGGCCAATTTCTGTCTGGACAGTGTATGTAAGGAGTGGTACCCTTCCTTTGGCTCTTACATTCTTTCTGCCACCTCTTCTGCAATGGACCTGAGCTTTGGAGGGTGTGAAATGTTCCAATGCTGGACTCCCCTCCATCCCTTCTTCTCAGCATTATGTTGCCTTTTAGGTCATCCCAGTGGTCATCGCCACCTGAAGAGAGAAACTTCTCTAACCAGAAGTGAGAGTAGCATTGATATATGAACATGAACATTAAGTATAGTGCTTTCAAGGCAATTTAGTGAGAATAATATATGCATTTATCCAGTCAAGAGCAGGCTTTATACTCCTAAGGCTCATGAACTCCCCTGCCATAGGCTTTTGATTAGGTTTTCAGTATGAGGCATATATTCCGTACAATAAAGTGGATATTTAGTCCAATGAAAGAGCAGTTGGTTTCCTCCAGAGCAGACATGCCTATCCTGTCAGATATTAGGATAGCAATCCTTGCTTTTTTCCAATGCCCATTTGCTTGAAATACTGTTTCCATCCTTTGACCCTAAGACAGGCAACAAATGGCAGAATCTTGCCTTTTAATCCAGTCTGCAAGCCTGTGTCTTTTGGTTGGTACACTGAGGCCACTGATATTAATAGTTATTATTGAAACATATGCATTTATTCTCACCATTCTTCTTATTTTGTAGTGCTTCCTGTTTTCCCTTTACTCACTTGTTTTAACTGTTATTTTAGTATGGTTTATTTTTTCCTATTTCCTCCTATGTGTGTTTTGCTTTCTCTTCAGTGTGAAAAATTCCTTCAAGTATTTTCTGTAGAGCTGGTTTAGTTGTCATAAATTCCTTCAGCCTGTTTTTGTTGTGGAATGTTCTTATTTCTCCATGAATTTGGATAGATAGCTTTGCAAGATAAAGTAATCTTGGTTGATAGTTGTTATCTTTCAGAACTTGGAATACATCATTCCAAGCCCTTCTGGATTTTAAAGTTTGTGTTGAGTAATCCTCAGTTGTTTTGATGGGCTTGCCTTTGTAGGTGACTTGCTTTTTCTCACTAACTGCTTTCAATACAGTGTCATTGGTTTGTGTGTTTGGTAGTTTAATAATATAAGGTAGCAAGGAGAGGTTCTTTCCAGGTTTTGTCTGTTTGGTGTTCTGAAAGCTTCTTGTATCTGCATTGGCATTTCTTTCCCAATTTGGAGATAATTTTCTTCTATGATTTTGTTGAAAAAAACCTACTAAGCCTCTGGATTGAAATTCTTCTCCTTCTGTTATATCCTGAATTCTTATGTTTGATCTTTTCATAGTGTCCTGGATATCTTAAAATTCCTATTCATACTTTCCTATTAGCTTGTTTTTCTCTTTGTTGGACTGCATTAGGTCTGTCACCTAATCTTCCAGGTTTAGATATTCTGTTCTCTCCTTTATCCATTCTACTGGTGAGACTTTCCATGGAGATTTTTAGTTCACTGACTGTGTTCTTCAGAACTAGGATTTCAGCCTATGTTTTCTTTAGTATTTCTATTTCTTTACCCATGCCTTGTTATGACCTCCTTATTTCATTAAGCTGGTTTCCTATGTTCTCTTTCAGGAGTTTGTTTTCTTCTTTGATTTCTTTGAGTATAGATACCATCATTTTTTTTTTTTTTTGAAATCTTTGTCAGGCATTTCATTTAATACAGTCTCAATGGTCATCATTTTTGATGGATTTATAATTTTTGGTGGCACTGTATTGTCTTCTTTGAGTTTCTTGTATTATAATGTAGTGACTTTTGCATGCTGAATTGATTTGATGTTTTGGTTCTCCACTTATCTGCAGTGTTCTTAGATGTGGTAATCAACTTTCAGGATATGAGTTTAAAGTGCCACTTGTAGCTCTTGTACCCCAATCAAGCTGCCAAAGTAATCCTAGGTGTTGAGTTTGCTTGCTAAGCAAGTATTCTAGTGGGCTGGGTGAAACTATTCACTGGAAAATTCTGAACTTCAACTGAGCACTATACACATTCAATAAAAACCAACAAAGTATGCAATTGTGAGGATTAGAACAAATGGATAGTCTTATAAAACTAAAATCCATAAGGGTGTGTGTTGTTCTACACCCTTAATCTTGTCATCTGTGAGGTAGAGATTTCTGTTCTGAATTGAGTTCCAGGTCAGCCTGGATCTGGATCAGACCCTGACCCCAATAATGAGAGAAGTAAAAGTCAAAGGTCCTATAAATATGAAAGCATCAAAGGCAACAATATTCAACCCCCAAATACAGGTTATTTGAAAATGATAAAGCCAACCAAGAATATATACCCCATAACCTGTCCTGACAAGGAGATTAGCTCTTCCAATGAAGGCCTATGTACATGATTTTTTGTTGTTGTTTTATTTTATTTTATTTTATTTTATTTTATTTTATTTTATTTTATTTTATTTTATTTTATTTTTTGGTCAGTTAGTCTTGTTATCTTTTAGGGTGGCTTCTGATCTTACCAATGTTGAGTGCCCACCTCAATCCTTCCATGTTGTGCTATGGAGCTGGAGATCTGCTCAGCTGTGCTGGCTGTGTTGGCTGTGATGCGACTGGTGGCTGAATGTTGTAGGTTCGTGATTCTAATGGTGGGGGATGGGAGAGTTCAGACTTCTGGAGTTGCTCTCGCAGTTCTACCTGTATTCCTTTCAGTAGCTCCTTAGTTGATCAGACTTCTTAATTTTGCATGAAGGCTGATGAAGTTGAAAAAAAATCTCCTTATTTGGTCTCTGTCACTGCCACTGCTTGGCACACCTGGCAGGGTGGTGCCAGGCTGGTGTGCAGATCATCAGGCCACAAGTGCCTCAGTGGGATTCTGGCCATTTTCCTCCATTCTGGTGGATCTTGATCTCTCTGGCTTCTCTGTTGTGTCTAAAAATAACCTATACACCTTCACTTTTCAAAATAAGAGTGTGTTTTGCTATGGTTTTGCTTAAATCCCTCCCTAGGCTGGTTTGGAGTGGCTCCTATGCCACCATCCTACTGAGACCTTTATTTCTAGAGTTCTTTTGCAATGGCTAAAGGCCCTGGTGTACCTATTTTCTCTCTCTCTAATAAATAAATAATTTCTTTAAAAAGATAACTCTTCATCATAGATGTAAAACCTCATATATTCAAGAGACCATGTATTCTATGAGGATACCACAACACAGAGACATACCTTCAGGTACTAATTGCAAGTTTCAGACCAATCAAACCTTTCTACTAATGTTGTAAATCTGGAATTCCCACAACTACCTCCCCATGCCCAATGATTTATTAATATGAGTCACAGAACTCAGAAAGTCACTTTACTTATTTGTTGGTTTACTATAAATTACACATATGTATATACATAAATCAATAGTCAGGGATCTGTCCAATGGACTTAGGGTATACATCACTCAACCCAGGTGTACCCTGATACCACGACTCAAGATACTTAAGGATGTTCCATTATGTAATTATAATTTGACGTAAATTTGTTCTTCACTTAAAGGTAGGAGAATATTGGACTGTCCTAGGTTTCTACAAGGTTGGGTCTTTATGGCTTCCAGCTTCCACCCTGAATCTACAGATGATCTTACCAAGAGTTATCCCATTAAAACTAAGAAAGAAAGAAACCAAAATCCCCTAAGGAAATTCTAAGAGATTTAGGAGTTCTACATTAAGAACTGAGGCCAAAGATCTTAGAACAGATGATGTTCCTATCATACCTGTCATGGAATGTTAAAAGATCTGTGTCCAGAATAGGAAACAAACACCAAATATAAATTTCCTATTATCTCACAATTCCTTAAAGCCACTATACTATTTAGGAAGTTCTACATTATTTTCTCAAACACTGTAAACTTTATTCATGAAAGGAGGAAACCTTCATGCTCCAGTTGGGTGAAAAGTGTTTATCACTTAGAGAATAGCTGTGGCATAGGAAAATGTATAGCTCTCTTCCTAAGGGTCACAAATACAATTAAATTTACCTTCACCTTATAAAGCCAAAAGACAAGTATATTAGTGGGCTGATGACAAGTACACTCTGCACTTTGATTTATGTCCTATGATACAATCTCCACATGAAAAATAAACCATGAAGCAAAAACAGCAACAGCACACAAAGAAACAAAGAAAGCGGGGGGAGGGGCCTGGAGAGCAAGCATGCAAAGAAAACCAGCAGCCTCCATGGAGTAGGCTTTGCTTCTGCCTCCCTAGCCATCCCATGACATCCTGTCCAGCTGGAAGCCTTTCACTGCTCCATCCTGAAGGCTGTATGTGCAGCTGTTAGCGTTGGCATGAGGGTTTTGTGTTCAAGCACATTTCACAAGTGACTTTATATAATGTAACTATTTCCTTAATCATCACAGCATTTATCACACTTGACTGCATAAAACCCTCAAAATGAGTTAGCAAAAAAAAAAAAAAATCTGAAAGATCGTCTTTTATAGAATAAAACTTGATTAAAACAAAACAGCCAGAGAATCATTGTATTTAAGCAAGATCTAGAAAACTTTAAGTCAATGAAATGAATTTGCTGATACTCTGAGGAAACTAAGTAGAAAGGCAAAACATATGATGGTGATAACTTACTTGGATATTCCACAATAGTCAATAGAAAAAATACTAAAGGGAATTATATTATTTTAAAGTGTCTAGAGCTAGAATATGCATATAATTCCGTGTTAACCAAGTTTTATGAGGTGTACATCTTTATTTTGTTCATTTCAGAAATATATTTAAAGTTTAAAACTAACGTAAGCTATAAACATCTTGGAGGAAGGGATTAGTTATATTTCTTTTTTTGTTGTTTATTTTCATTTATTTATTTGAGAGCAACAGAGAGAGAGGGGCAGAGATAGAGAGAGAATGGGTGCACCATGGCCTCCAGCCACTGCAAACGAACTCCAGGCGCATGTGCCACCTTGTGCATCTGGCTAACGTGGGTCCTGGGGAATCGAGCAACGAACTGAGGTCCTCAGGCTTCACAGGCAAGCACTTAACCACTAAGCTATCTCTCCAGCCCTAGTTATATTTCTTAAGCATTATCAAGTGCATGCACGCACAAACGCACATATACATATGCTAAGAACATACCCTCTCTCTTTATTTAATATAGGGACCCAAAAACAAGGAAAACTACAATCCACATATGAATTTCAGATATCCTTGTCTCTGCTGTATAGAAAATATGCTGAAGTTTTATATCCCAGCAAGTCTTTCACTTCCAACTAAGCAAATTGAGAAGGCTAGATATCTGTGAGATGATGAACTATATATTATAATTCAATAGTCTATTAACTTACTGACCTACTTCTCTTATCAGGCTCTCAATTACCCCTAGACATCTAGTTTTGTAATTTTTTTCCTATATAGTAGTTGAAGGAATCTAATATTCAGAGAAAGGATAATAGCACTTATTCTTAACTTCTGGTAGAATTTTGCCAGATTTAGAATGTCCAGTTTTATTTCCAGTCAAGCTCTGATAACAAATAGACTTCCCTGATTCCAGTCTGTAGCACTACAGACTTTTAGAATGCCTCAAAAGAAACTGACAAGTTCCATCATTACTTCAAGTTGAATTTAGATCTTTATTTCTTACAGAATATATTCTAAAAAGGTGGTAAGATTTACCTTTCAAAGAAAAGATTTCACAAATTCCTCTAAAATAATATTAGCCACCACAACTGATCAGAAGAATCTGTTTCCACAATTTCACTGGCCAGTCATAGAGTTTGAGGGATTTGTGTTGAATTAACAGCTGGTGGCTAACACAGTGAATCTGGAAACATAGAAACTTTTCAATATTGTATTGAAAAACAAATATTGATCACTCATTATGCAAATGCTTATTTCCATGTTGTTGAAAAATTACAGGGAATTTATAGTCACTGTTTTTAGCAGTATTCTTCAGTGTTGCTGTTGCAAGTTGGCCATAGAGTTACCTCAATTATCATTCACCAAATTTAAGACTTTGGTAACTCAATATAAAAAATATATAAAAGATCCACATTTTCAAAGACTTTACCTAAAATATTTAATATTATATTTTTGCAAGTCTTCTGACCATTCCAACATTTCCTGGGAAAAAATGTCAGGTTCAAAGTGGGACATCTTATGATTGAATCATTGGCCTCTGACTATAATATTGTTTCTTGTGCTAATACCCTGACCTTTTACTATGCTAATAAGATAATCTTCACCAGTTATTAAACATGAATTCTAGTATTTCCAGTGCCTTGAAAGAGAAATTATAACCAATAGGTATTCCAATTAGCTGAATCTTTTAAGACAAAACATTCGTAATTAACTGATATAAATGGTTGAGAATCCAGGCTCTAACACTAGGTTGCCTGCGTTAGAATCTTTCTTTTATCGCTTACTCTCTGTGTGATATTGGAAAGTTAATTAAACTCTTATTTCTCTTATCTAAAAGACAGAGATTGTAATAGTGCACATATCAGAGGCTATTATGGGGGGTAATTGAGTTAAGAAATGTAAAACTAGAATGATGCATAATAGGTCACTCTCATCCAATATTTTGTAACTGTCACTATATGGCATTTTATGCTCCACTTAATGTTCTTTCCTTAGTGACTAAATTAAATGCTTAAAAATGGAAAAAGAGTAGCTTTATCACAAAATTAGTTAAAATAAACTGTTTTCTCTAGAAAATAATTCAAAGTTTGATTTAGTGCAATTAAGGATTATTTAGACACACGTATGTGCAAAGCATCTCAGTCATAGTGGGAATGTAAAGTAAAGTTCACTATATTAATAAATGATGAAAAATTTATGTTACTCGAAGAGAAACAAGAGTACACAAAGGTTCACTGTATTAGTAATTGCTGAAAAGAATTAAATACCTTACAGTCCATTTTTTAAAGTGCACAGTAGGTAGACATTTAATTTATAGAAATAATTTCCAAACCAATTTAAAATTCACCATTTCCTCACCCTCATAGAGAAATTATTCCTATTTTGTAAAATTTTCTAGTATAGAATAAGTGCTGCTAAAATAAGCAGACAAAAACACATCTGCATATCAAACAGTGTTTTTAAGTTCTGATATGTACCAGGGGTCCACAGATTAGAAGGCCTCTGTATTATGCTGAATAGAAGTTATTACCACTCTTTCCTACAGAATTTAATTGCTTCATATAATGGCATGAAATTTGAAAATATCTTTGGAGTATAAATTATTTGGCAGAAAGATTGCTTGACAGATGTTCCTGAAGAAAACAAATTTCTCGGTGCTTTTATTCAACACGTGGACTGATTGGTCCCTTTCTCTATAGACTTGAGTACATTAGCTGATCACATTTGGGATTCACTGGGTGAGTAAGTGCATTTACAGTTTGATGAAATCTTTTACAAATACTAAGAGGACTTAACTGAAGGGTGGTTTTTATCTTTTCCTCTGGTTATTCTGCCTGGTGAACTGGGACTGAGGGTCCTTGGGAATAAAACTATAAGTTGGCAAAGATGACATTGACAAATTATTACTGGAAAATTCTTATTAATAAGTATTAATAATATGTACCCTATGCCAATGCTAAAATTTTTGAAAATAAATTATAAAATTATGCATACATAAGCACACACACACACTTAGATAATTCTACTAGTTACCTATAGTGACAATATGTTATAAAATGTCATTAAAAATCAAAGGCTTTCAGGCTGGAGAGATGGCTGTGGTTAAGCGCTTGCCTATGAAGCCTAAGGACCCTGGTTCAAGGCTCAATTCCCCAGAACCCATGTTAGCCAGATGCACAAGGGGGCGCATGCATCTGGAGTTCGTTTGCAGTGGCTGGAAGCCCTGGCATGCCCATTCTCTCTCTCTCTCTCTCTCTCTCTCTCTCTCTCGCTCTCGCTCTCGCTCTCGCTCTCGCTCTCGCTCTCGCTCTCAAATAAATAAATAAAAATAAACAAAACAATTACAAAAAAAAAACCTCAAAGACTTTCAACCATAGTAAGATAACCCTGACCCATAGGTTGAAGAATAGCTATTTCCACCAATTTCCACCAATCAGCTAGATTTGTGAGGACTCTGCTAGGATCAGGCTTGACCGTAGGCAATGAGTTGGGCTCAGAGTTGCATTACATACAGGCCCATGGTGATGATCTAGACACACATAGGAATCTTAGGAGATAGACACAAAATATAAAATAAAGCAAGATATTTTAATACCTCTGTTTATACCATATCTGGTAAGATTTCATCCATCAAAGAAAGCCATATGACTAGGCCCAACATCAATGGACCAGTTAGAGATATGTAACCAACATAGTCCCTAGGATCTTCTTCTTGGATTTTGGGAGCACTTATCAATAAAATCAAAGTTCTTTATAGCAAAGACTTCAGAGAGTTCTCTCACTGTTTTTAATTTCTTTTGTTTTGTTTTTGTTTTTGTTTTCTTTTTTTGCCATTTAGAAAGACAGTCAAGTTCTCCTAAAAGCAGGTCCTCACCAGAACTTAGCCATGCTATCATCCTGGTCTCTTCTCTACTGGAGATCAGTGAAAAATGAACTTACATTGTTCGTAAGCCACCTAGTGTATGCTACTTTTATCTAAACAGTACAAACTAAGAATCTGCTTTAGTTAAAGCCTAAGTACCTGAGTTCAATTCCCTAGTACCCACGTAAAGACAGATTCAAAGTGGTATACATCTGGAGTTCATTTGCAGCAGCTGGAGACCCTTGTGCAACCATCCTCTTTATCCATTTCTCTTTGTTCTCTCTCTCTCTGCTTGCAAAGAAATTATATACATACATACATACATACTGTGGTGGTTTGATTCAGGTGTCCCCCATAAACTTAGGTGTTGTGAATGCTAGCTCCCCAGCTGATGGATATTTGGGAATTAATGCCTCCTGGAGGGAGTGTATTGTTGGGGGCGGGCTTATGGGCTTTATAGCCAGTTTTCCTATGCCAGTGTTTGGCACACCCTCCTGTTGCTGTGGTCCACCTTATGTTGGCCAGGGGGTGATGTCCACCCTCTGCTCATGCCATCGTTTTCCCCTGCCATCGTGGAGCTTCCCCTCAAGCCTGTAAGCCAAAATAAAGCTCTTTTTTCCCAGAAGCTGTTCTTGATTGGGTGATTTCTCCCAGAAATGTGAACCGGACTGCAACATATATATACATATGCACATATATATATATATATATATATATATATATATATATATATATATATACACATATGCACATATGCACATATATATAATTAGTTTTGTACTCAATGAATACAGTCTAGTTGGTACCATTGTTAGGTTCATCCAGGTTCTATCCCCCTCCCCATCACCCCTCCTTGTTGAGGTATATGGGTCATGCATTGTGGAGTTAGCCCACAGTTATGGGTAGGAGAAATGTCTCTGCATATCATGACCCAACGTGTGGATATGACATTCTTTCCACCCCCTCTTCCGCAAAATTTCCCTGAGCCATGTTGGGTTCATTTTAGGTCTGCTTCAATGATGAGGTGTTGGGAGCTTCTGTGTCTCTGGATATCTGATTTGGTAGGAGTTGATTGTTCTCTGTGTAGATCTCCTTCACCCTTGTGCTGGTACCTGGTTCACCAAGAAAACAGCACCTTGCTTGTTTTGCCAATTATTCTTAGTTTCAGCTGGGGCCTTTTTGAGGTATGATGGGGTGGTTAAAAAACCTGAGATACTGTCTGCTTTTGCCTCAAATTTATTGATTCAGCATATTCAATGAGATTCAAATGATTAAAGTCCTGCTTGTCAACTGTTTAATCACCTAATAAAATGGACAGCTGTCAGAATGAATCTTATGATATTCATTGTTGTATATCTAAGTGAATAAAATTAAACATTTAATCTTCAACACATTTTTTGTTCATTCTTAAAACATGAATTTTCATCTTCACTTCCTTTCTTCCATGAATATAACAAATGCTGTCATGTCTGCAAATACTGTCTCATTTTTAATAAGATTAATCATTCGACCTAAAAGTCCATACTTTGACAGGTGCCATCTGTCAGCTTTTGACATGCATAAATTTTCTCACTGAGTACTTTTTATGACTATGCCCATGTTAGACACTAGGGACATAATATTGAACAGATTCTGATTTTTAGCTCTGTAATCAGTTCACTTTGATCTGCTTGATAAGGTAACCAAGCATAGCTGTAATTTAGAAGACTCACAATATACATTATTTTAATCTGCAGACATCTTGTCTATGCTATTAGTACATATCTCTATTGGTAGGCTACTGTTGCTCTAACCAAGTTTTATTTTAAATATATTAGAAAAGAATGATTCATTTTATTTCTTACCATTATCTCCTTGTTTAAATAGTAGTATCTTTAATAAAACTAAAAAATTACATGTAAAATTATGTTTACTAATTCCTTAAACACATTTTACAATGAATGCTAACCTACTATTTATTTCATCCAGAGAATGTCACGTATTCTTACGGTTGTTATGCCTCTTAAATTTTAGATACAAATATACATATGTGTATATAAATACAACAAGTATCTCATTAGGTATAAATGTGAAAAGCAAGTGACAATTTCATCCTCTGTATCTCTAAAATAGAAAGCATTTTGTTTCTTTTTGAGGTAGGGTCTTTCTCTGGCCCATGATGACCTGGAATTCACTATTTAGTCTGAGATTGGACTCGAATTTACAGCAATCCTCCCACCTCTGCCTGCCAAGTGTGGGGATTGGAGGTGTGCACCACCATGCCCGGCAATGGAAACCTTTGACATTGATAAACATTTCTTTCAATTTATTTTCTACTTTCCTACAATCTAAATATTGTAGCTGTTGAGTTCAATATTTTTCTCTTGAAATAAATTACATTTTTTATAAACTGGATAAGTCTTTGCTGGGGTAAATTCATATTTGTAAAGTTGATAATTGGTTATGAACTGGGGTAGCATTTCTCTTATTTTAACCTTTTAAAGCAAACACTCAGATGCTTTCTCATCTTTAATGACTACATTGTAAAATATGAAGCTGAAACAATGAAATTATTTACATGTAATGAGTTTTGATCTAAAACATATGAATAGTAATGTCTCAAGAAGTAATTCTTTTCCTGTCTGGTTCTCCAACCTCAGGGTTTCATGTTCATGAGGGAGCGCTTTATCCACTGAGTCATCGCCCAGCCCCACTCTCGTTCTTTTCACCCAGCAATATGGACATCACATGTGGGTCCACATGATTCCAAATAGTGCTTGTTAATAATCCTGTTGACAAATATTCTAGTGCAAACTGTGAGCTTGGTGGAATCATTCAAGCATGTATTTTCAGCAAATAATCCTACGTTTCATAGTATTATGTCATCTACTTTGATGTCCTCTAAATTAGTCTTAAAGTGAAAATGTAGAGACATCTCTGAGAAGAACTCATTGAAACTTTGCTTCTCATATTTTTACAAAAGAAAATAACCTTTATTAAATAGAAATTAGTTTTCATGATAATATTCACTAACTTTGTACCAGGTGCTATGCTAAAATGTTTTTATGCACATTCTCACCAAATTGTCAAGGACATATTGTAAAGAACCATTATATCTATTTTGTAGATGCTAAAATCCAAAACCAAGGATGACCCCCAAGTTAGATGATTTGTCCAGTGTCCACTGTTAATGACAGAGCTGATTTTTAGTCATAGCTATGTCTGACTCTAGAATCTTGGCTCCAGCCATCCCTCTGGGTAACTGGGAAGACATACCACAGCCAAGTCTTTATTTAGGTATGCTGTTAAATAAGATATATAAGAATTTTGAATCCCCCATTCATCATCTTCTTATAAAACTAAAAGTATATTAGTTTTATTTATATATTTGTGTTCTTGAAATGTAAGTATATTATTTATATGCATTTTTTTATTTTATAACTAGGCAGTAGCAACTTTAACACGAAAGACCTTTTTCATTTAGACAAATTCTAGCTTTAAGTTATAAAAGAAATAAACAACAAAACCAAGATTACTCATATTACAAAAAAATATATATTTTAATTGTCTCCTTGAAGAAAGAAGCTAATCCTAATTTATCTATGTCTTGCACAAACCTTGTACCAGCCCAGAGGAATGATATTTGATAAAGGTCACTCAGTTTAGCTGACATAAAGAAACACTGAAGAGACATGAATGTAATATGAATGTCAAATGCAGTTAGGAGAGCTTCACTAAACCTGTGTTCTTTAACATGCCACCATTCTCACTTTACTCACTTTACAACAGACATAGTCTGTTGATCATTTTCTGCTTCTCTGTGACGTGCTATGGAAGATGCTAAATGCTTTACATAAAGAACCACACATACCTTTCACTCTGGCTTCACTGACAAGGGTGCTGAAGTCAAGAGAATTTCTCTAGCATAGCCAGTGAGCAATGATGATGGATTCAAAATGCAGTTTGCTTATTACTTATCATTATTTAATTATCTATGGTAAGTAGCCTGCTGAGAAACACTAATAATCAATGTCTGTTTCTTCATTTATAAAATTATAAAGTGCTTTCTTGTCACCATATTCATTCATAGCATATAAATACATATATGTATGCTATTACAAGGGATACACACACATATACATATATGGATATGTATATATATATCCATATATATACATATCATATATATATATATATATCATGCTATTACAAGGGATATTTTTAAATAGTTTATTTTATTGTTTATTTATTTATTTGACAGAGAGAAAATGGGAATGCCAGGGCCTTCAGCCACTGCAAACAAACTCCAGATGCATGCACACCTTGTGCATCTGGCTAACGTGGGTCCTGGGGAACTGAACCATGGTTCTTTGGCTTTGCAGGCAAATGCCTTAATCATTAAACTATCCCTCCAGGCCAGGGAGCATGTTTTAAATGACTGAAGGTCTGTCCTTAAATGAGTTAGTTTTCCCCTACTTCTTCATTCATATAATACTTTAACACTAGAGAAAGGAAAGAAAGGAATAGAGTGAGGCAATGTTTCCATTATCACTGTTTCAATTACCAGCTTTGCTCTTCACAACTACGTAAATAAGGATATTTTAATACCCTAATTAATATACATTTTTAACTCTATTCTGTGTTTTCATTGCCTTCCTCTCATTAAAAATCTAATGAGCATTAGCATACTGACAAGGATAATAAATGCCAACAATTCATATTCAGTTATTAAAGCTAATGGTTTTCCCATTGGAATGTAATATATATTCAGCTATTTTGTCAAAAGCTCAATGATACTTTTATCTCCAGTCAACCAATTGCACATTTAATTTAATACTTATTAAATGCAAACAGCAGCTCAGAAATTACATTAGAGTTGTTACCCAACCCACCAAGAACCAGCCACAGGAAAACGAAGATTAGGTAAAGGACCTATGTGAGACACAGAATACACATGCGAAGCAAACACCTGCCCCAGTAAAGTGGCTTATCGGACAAACAGTCATATGACATGTTCTGACCCAGCTACAGAACAGATGCTACTACTTGTCATATAAAGCTAAGAGACATACCATTCTAAACATTCCTTTTCCTATGACTCTTCCAAATAATAAATCTTAAGTCATTTTTTATGGTATTCAAAAAAATACATTTTATTTTCTTAGCAATATTCTGTGACTAATTTGTCAGTTTCATTCAAAGGGAAGAGAATAGGTTCTTCAGTTAAAATTGAAAATGGATATGTAAAAACTGCACTTATATTTATGGAATGCTGTGCGCTATTTCAATATATGTATACAATGGGCAATTTTAAATCAGCATACATATATCTGTCTCCTAAACATTTACCATTTGTTTAGGATGAAACTATTCAAAACCTTCTCTTCTAGCTTTTTGAAGTTCACAGTACATTTTTATGATCCATGGACATCATCCTGTGAAATCTTAATCCTGTCTGGCTATAACTTAGATTTTCTTGATCAAACTCTAAATTCTCTTTTCCCTCATAAATTTTCTTTAATAAGATAAATTAGGAAAACTGAAGAAATTCATCTGGATTCTTAGGAAGACTTTGTGCCTAAAGAGGCTGTTTGAGGTGAAAATGGGAAAGATGCCAAGAGTATGCTATTTACAGATATCGATGTATTCCCCATTTGAAAAGTCAACTATGCAAAATCTAGACAAGATCATATGCTCACTTATTCTTAAATTCCACAATTTGACCATTTATTTGGAAATTTCACACTATTACACTTTCCTTCACAAAGCTACAATGATTAATGAAGTCTTGTTATCTCTTAGATTAAGAACCTATAAATGTCAAGGAAATTTCAAATTTCATTTTGTCTAAATAGGCAAAATTCTTCTTATTTATTTGAGAGGGTGAAGAGAGAGAGAATGAATGAGAAGTCATACCAGTGTCTCTAGCCATTGGAAATAAACTCCAGATGCATGCCCCACCTTGTGTATCTGGATTTACATTGGTACTAGGGAATTGAACTAGGTTCATCAGGCCTTGGAGTGAGGTACCTTAACAGCTGAGCCATCTCTCCAGCCCAAATTTCTTGATTTTATAAATCAATATGTACAAATATTAAAGTGTATATTTGAGTAAAGACTTTGTATATGAATATTTTATCTTAAGAAAATTAAAGGATTAAATCAAAATCATTTTCATCACAAGCATGAGTTAATAATAAAAAGAATTAAGGGCTGGGGAGATGGCTTAGTGGTAAAGCTGCTTGCCTGAAAAGTCAAAAGGCCCAGGTTTGAAACCCCAGTACCCATGAAAGCCAAATGCACAAGGTGGTCCATGCATCTGGAGTTTGTACTGGTCCGCCTATTTTCTATCTGTCTCTCTCTCTTTACACATATACATCCATATCTCAAATAAATCAATAAAATATTAATAAAAGAATTAAGATAGCTGAAACTTGAGGTAAGTGAACTTAGAGGAAATGTTTATTGGAACAGATAGTAGTCCATGACTCTCTTGGGCATATCTTGTAATAATAAGATTGAAGGCCCCAAGAACTCTTTTATCCAATCCATTACTCAAGGTTGTTAAACAAGGGGATTGTGAGAGATTAAATAATATCTCTCTACAAGTGTAATAAAGTTAGGCTTGATTGTTCTTGATTTTTAAAAAGTGGTAGTTTTAAATCTCACAGTTACAATACAGACCTGCTGTATGATGATCATTCACATAGACCCCATTGCACACCCCCATGAGACTGCCATAAAAAGGGAAACTGCAAAAATACATGGCTGCCTCTGACTTCAGAGTTTCATATTTCTACAGAACCCATGAAACATGCTAATTTTGTGACTCCCACAAATGAAAACAGCTCATCTGAGACCAAAGAAGAAGAGAGAATGTTCATCCTTAGAACTTTTATTGTTACTCACTTTTTTTGTTTTATTTTATTCGTTTTTTTTTTTTTTTATTTAGGTTTTTTGAGGTAGGGTCTTGTTCTAGTGCAGGCTGACCTTGAATTCACTACATAGTCTCAAGGTGGTCTCAAATTTACAGAGATTCTCCTACCTCTGTTTTCCAAGTGCTGGGATTAAAGGCATGCACCATCATGACACCCTTAGAATTTGACTGAATTGATAATTTTTATGAATTTTCTAGTACAAAGAAAATGCTCAGTACATATCTTCTTTTCCTTAAGTTCTGCCACATAAGGGGATATATAAGCTACATCAGAGGAAGGTTAAGTTTATTCCAGACATCTTATCTTACTCACATTTATTCAGCTCTACCTAGTAGCCCTTAGAAAACATTTGCAGAAAAATAATATTAAAGCATATCACATCACAATTGAGTTTTTCCTGACTTATAGCATTTCCTTAATATAGTTATACAATGTAATGTAATATGTTTGATTAATGCTTTATATTTAAATGTTTTTAATTTTCACAAATTATCTGTGCAGTTTTTCATTTTTTGTTATTCATTATATTTTGTAAAGTTAACTAATATTTTCCATTATATCTATGTATTTTTTAAAAGGCATTGATAAGCACTTCAAGTATCTTATTTATTTAATATGCATACTATGAAACACTTATCCTTACATGCAAATTTTATGAGATGAATACTTTCTATAGGTGACAATTCTTAAACAAATTCCTCCATGTCTCTCACTGTCTGGATTTCTACAGGCAGAAATAGCATACCTTCTTTATCACTACTACCATAGAAGATGGAAAAGTGACATTGTTTTCTAGCCTGACTTGCAGGTTACAGGGTCATACTAATGCCAATGTGGTTGCACCATCCAGAAAAGCCCAGACATCTCAAAAGTAGCGAGGGTATGGACTGCCCTCATTAATCGCTCCTCCCGACTAAGTACTTGGCAGCTACAGCAGTCCTAGCCTCACATTTACCCTTCACTTCAGAGTATGCAGCTTCCTCCCATCATCATGAGTTAAACTCTGGTGAAGTCCCCAAGTGGTTTTTGATCACCAGCTCCCCATCTCCACATTTTTTGCAGGTCTGGTTTTAGACATTCATTGTGTTCTCCTGTAGATATGTAAACACATTACCTGGATCTCAATTGAATGGCAGGCCACATGCTATTTCTTTTGAGTCAATTCAATCTTCACTTCTTTCAAACTTCTTTTTATTGGCAACTTCTATAATTACAGACAATAAACCACAATAATTCCCTCCTCCACTTTCGCCTTCACAAATTTACTCTTCATCATATCCCTGTCCCCTCTCAATTAGTCTCTCTTTTATTTTGATGTCATCTTCTTTTCTTTTTATTATGAGGGTCTTGTGTAGGTAGTACTAGGCACTGCAATGTCATGGATATTGAGACCAAACTGTGTCTGGAAGATTGCACTGTAAGCAGTTCTAGCCTTCCTTTGACTCTTACGTTCTTTCTGTCACCTCTTATTCCTTAAAGGTTTCTATGGTTTCCACAAACTTCTCACAGTACTATTCATTTTAACAAATATACACAATACACATATGAATTTTGGTATTTTCAATGATATTAGAGGGGAAAATAACTTCAAAAATCTAGACTAAATAAAGAATCCCAACATATATTCTGAAAGATAGGGATGTTATAATGAAAAAGGCTAAAAAATCATGAATTGATAATGGTGTGGAATGGAGAAATTGCTTTAAAACTATTTACAGAAATTTAGATATGAAGCAATCTTAGTTCTCTGTAAAACTGAGGAAATCTCTAGTGAGAAAAATACTTTTAGACCCATTAGATAAAAGAGTTGCACATGAAGAAATAGAGAAATAAACAAAACTAAGCTTTAGGTTTCCATACTATAACACACATAAAAATAAGAAAATCCTCTCTATCATCAAGATTTTAGTGATACTTTCTGATATTCAATTATAATCAAATGGAATATTTTCTTTGATTTTTACCAGTTCCATAATGTTTCTGTTAAGCTGTACTTTCCTACTGCTACAAGTGATGCCAAAGCTATCTACTCCAACAAGTAATAGAGTATGGACTTTTTTTTTTTATCTAGATTATGACACTGGGACCAATCAAATATAAGTTGATGATAGTTCTAGCTAGGTCAATTTAATTTAGAAAATAAAATTTCATGAGATCCTATCAGTTCTAGGAACTCAAAAGTCCGTTAGAAACCAATAGCCACAGGTTCACTTGCTTTATCACCTAATTTTGGAATCTTGACATTCAAAACATAGCTTATATGACAATTTACTCATGTAACTTTCCTTTTCAAACCTTCTGACATTGTATGAAACAGGAATCACAAGATATTTTTGAATATGATGGAAGCTCAATAAATCACATATCTTATTGAAACAACTTTAAAATAAAATATGAGAAAATGATGAAAGTAAGTTAACAATATACTTTTATGAAAAGTATAATCATAATAGAAAAATATATGCTTTTTAGCAAAGAAAATCCTATATTTTATAGCCCAAGATGATCACATTAAGTGCATAGCAGATAATTCGTGCTGGGTTGTCTGTATTCAAAGACCCAGTATAACTGTGAAATTCACACCTTCAGCCAAAAAAATAAAGAGCAAAGACCTTAAAAACTGACTGGTTAAGGTGGCCTAAGGTCATACGGCTAAGTCTAGGGCATAGGATGGAATCTCTTTACATGAAATCTCAAAATAAAGTTACTGTACCTCATAGTAATGGACTCAAAAGACATCATTCAGCAGGGACACACAGGTTGTCTCCCCTGAGGCAGGCAGGGAATAAAATAGAAGCATTGAAACAGTAAGAAATACAATCCCACCAGCCAAGAAGTAACTAAAAGTGCCTCCTGAAATAATGTAAGAAAACTGACTAGTTGTACTAAAAGTAAAACCAGTATAAGTTTTATGTAAGTGACATGGAAAAGTTGTTTATAAGTAAGAGTATTTAGATAATTGATATTAAATGAGTCTTAGATAAACAAATAACCAACCAAATATGCTAAAAATGTATAAACATTTAGTATGAATTGAATAGGCCCTCCACATATGTGTAGACCAAGTTTTTGTTGAAAGCGGGGATAGGTCCGTACTATTCTATGTACTAATCCAGAATTATTCCCTCTCTGAGGATAGAGTCTAAAGAGAAATCTCTTCCCTTGTATTTGGTAATGATGTTGCCATGGAGTATCATGTTACAAAAATCAGTAGAATGAGGGAGACCCAGAGGTGAGAGGTCAGGAAAGGTAGTCTGCGAAATGAAGCCGAGTTCTAGAAGGATAGTCCAAAATCAGCAGGTAAAAGCAGTAGAGGAAGGCCATGCCTAGAAATTTCCCAGAAGAAAGATCTCAGAAGACTTAGAAGTGTGAGAAGACTTCATCATTTCCAGGTGATTAGCAAGACATATCCTTAGGAACAATAGTGATTCTGTGCTTTTATAGAGTTTCTGAAGGCATTAAGTCTGTTGGGTTTGGATTGATTACAACACAGTCAATATTTTTAACAGTGAAGCCCCTTAGAATGTGACATGAAGACAGATAGTCAAGTCAAACAGAAATAACACATTTCATGAAAAATAAGAAAACATGAGTAAAGTGGATATGTTGGTTATAAATACAGATAATCAAAGAGAAGCTGGAATTTTTTAATTACCTATTCAACACCTATCAAGGAAGCAGAAAGTAAGGCAAGACATATCTACAGTTAAATTCATGAATAGTAATCTTTGTTAATAAAGTTAAGAGAACTTTATAATTTAAATATGATATGGATTTCCAATAGATATAAAATAAATCACCTGGATAGGTGAAAATATCATAAAAATAAAGGTATTCATTATAGAGGTGTCAGTAGAATTCTTTTTTAAAAGATTTTTAATTGACAATTTCTATAATTATAGACAATAAACCATGGTAATTCCCCTTCACAATCCCACTCTCCTTCATATCCCCTTCCCCTCTCAATAAGTCTCATATATATATGTTTTTCAAGGTAGGGTCTCACTCTAGCCCAGGCTGACCTGAAATTCACTATGTAGTCTCAGGGTGGCCTCGAACTCACAATGATTCTCCTACCTCTGCCTGCTGAGTGCTGGGATTAAAAGTGTGCACCACCATACCCAGCTTTCTCTCTTTTATTTTGATGTCATCATCTTTTCCTCCAGTTATGATGGTCTTGTGTAGGTAGTGTCAGGCACTGTGAGGTCATGAATATTCAGGTGATTTTGTGTCTAGAAGAGTACACTGTAAGGAGTCCTATCCTTCTTTTGGTTCTTAATTCTTCCCATTACCAATGACCTTGTGTTGGTTTAATTTAGGTGTCTACCACAAACATAGGTGTTCTGAATGTTAGGTTCCCAACTGCTGAAGATTTAGAAATTAACTCCTCCTGGAGACAGTGTATTGTTAGGGGCAGGCTTATGGGTGTTGTAGCCAGTTTCCCCTTGCCAGTGTTTGGAACACTCTCCTGTTGTTGTCCACCTGATTTTGGCCAACAGGTGATGTTCACCCTTGGCCATCATTTTCCCCTGCCATCATGGAGCTTCCCCTCAAGTCTATAAGTCAAAATAAACCTCTTTTCCAATAACCTTCTCTTGGTCGAGTGATTTATATGAACCTGACTGCAACTGTAAGGTTGGTACCAGAGGAGTGGAATTGCTGATAGACACCTGACTGTGTGGCTTCAGCCTTTTGAAGCTGATTTTCAAGAGTAATGCAGGAGGATTTGAAACCTTGGCCTAAGAGATGACATGCAGGGTGATAAGTACAGCTTGATGGACTATTCTGATCAGAATTGAAAGACCTGAATGCAGTAAAAACTATGGACAGTGAGGTTTGGCTTCTCAGGGTAAGAAAGAGCTTTGCCTGGACTGGGCTGGAAGCAGTTTGTGTGAGGCTTGCTGTTATACACATGCCCTAAGAACTTGTGCAGGGTTGCTTTGCATAGAAACAGACTGATGTGAGCAGAAGCATATGGCACAGAAAAAAATGAAATCTTTGGGCCAAAACTGATGTCTGTTCAGCTGCAATTGTATGAGAGCTTTCAACCATTGAGAGTGGGCCATCTGACCTGCATTGGAACAATAGAAAGTATACAGTCTTTTGAAGGGGTCTGAATGCTCAAGAAGTGTCCTGTTTCTCAAAGTCTGCTTTATTACCCCCAGGATTAACAAATTGTCACCCTACCTGTTATTGTGGAGTATAATAAATGCAGGAAAGAGAGGGTCATTGAATTTGTAACACAGTCTTGTGTTTTAGAAACAGCCATGGGTAGTGTGAAGCAGGTTTGCTGGAATGCCTACATGGAGACCTGATAGAGCTGTGAAAATGGAGCATGGGTTGCAGTGGTGACCTAGTGGAGATACCAGGACCACAAGATGGTTGCTAATTAGAGCTGCTGCCCAGATGAAATTTTCCAGGACTGTGAGTAGCCTAGCTGGAGTGGTGGAATTGGAACTCTAGAGAAGTGTTACTGGTTGGAATTATTTGACTTAGAGATTTGTCACTGGTAGAGTAGGACTTAGAGGTACAGAGTTTGATGTTTGCCCTGGTTGTTTTAAATCTTGTATTTGTCGAATATTTCTTTGCTATGCCCAATGCCATCTTTTTCAATGTGAATGTTTATTCTGTGCCATTATGGGTTTGGGGGGATTTTTTGGTATTATGGCTCATTTAAAAGACTTCTGATTATAGGGATTTTTGAACATTCTTAGGATTGATAAAAAATATGGGGACATTTAAAGTTGGACTGAATGCATTACATTTTACAACATGGATGGTTACAGTATATGAGGGCTAGGGGCAGAACGTGGTGGTTTGATTCAGGTGTCCTCCATAAACTTAAGTATTCTGAATGCTAGGCTCCTAGCTGATGGAGATTTGGGAATTAATGCCTCCTAGAGGCAGAATATTATTGTGGGCAGAGTTATGGGTGTTATAGCCAGTTTCCCCTTGCCAATGTTTTCACATTCTCCTGTTTTGGTTGTCTGCCTGGTTTTGGCCAGGAGGTGAAATCCACCCTCTGTTCATTCCATTGTTTTCCTCTGCCATCGTGGAGTTTCCCCTCAAGTCTGTAAGCCAAAAGTAACCCTTTTCTTCCCAAAGCTGCTCTTGGTTGGGTGATTTCTGCCAGCAATGAGAACCTGAGTTCAACAGACCCTGAGCCTTAGAAGGTGTGTTGATAGAGATGTTTCAGTGCTGAGCATTCTTCTATCACTTCTTCACAGCACTATGTTGCCTTTTGAGTCATCCCAAGGTCCCCACCACCTGAGAATAGAAGCTTCTCTAACCAAAAGTGAGTGTATCATTAATATATGTGTATAAACATGATGAGAAATGCTTATGGGGAAGTTTGATGAGCATAATATGTACATTTAGCCAGATATCATCAGGTGTTACACCCCTAGGCCTCATGACTTCCCCCATCATAGATTTTCAGCACCAAGCATGTATTGTTTCTCATGGAGGTGGTCTCCAATCCAATTAGAGAGCAGTTGGTCTCCCCCATAAAAGACATGCCACTATTGTACGCACTGGCTCATTTGGCCTGGCTGGCCAAATTTAAGACTTGCAGTGTCCACTGTTGGAACTGGTACCATAAACTCCTATATCCTGGATGACAGACTAAAAGTTTAAAACCTCATCAGAACCTCAGAGGGAGCACCTAAATCGAAGGGCCCTGGAGAAGGTGAGATGAAGACTAACCTTAAATCTTCCGTTTCTTTTTTAATATTTTCTTTCTTTTTCTTCTTTCTTCTCCAATAATGCTGGCTTGTAACTCCCAGTACCAGGATGTGCTTAACACCCACAATGAGCTGTTGATTAGAGAGACTTACAAGGTTAACCAAAACCAAACAGACTTCTGTGAAAGCAGTTAATTACCCACCAGAGGTTAATGGTAAGACCCTACTGCTGAAGACACCTTATGCTATTAGTATGGAACATGGAGAGACCTGGCTGGAATCTTGAAAAGAGTCAGGCCCCAGTGAGTTTGTCTACTGCTAGCAGGTGCTACATGAGCTACAGGAGAAATGTGGCCAATATCTGTCTGAGCAACTCGAGGTCTAAGCTACTCAGAACCAAACAACCTGACAAGATGCTCACAGAAGTGCAGTAGTGGCACACAACCATGGTGGGTAACCATCTGCTATTGTATTGGATAAGAGATTTTCTCAGTGGAAAGAAACCCATATCTGGAACTGGGAAACAAGTCAGAATTATATCCAGATAGTGAGTTTGCTCTCCAATATCAAGTTCCCACTAATCTTGGGCTATAAGAGGGTCTATGCCTATTCTCTCTAAACTAATAATGGTTATCCTACTTAACCTGTGCTGACTTCACTCTCCATTGGAGAATCTGCTTCTCTTTTTTCTTTCTGAGATGGAAGTGGAACCTGAGGAGAGAAATGACATATTGCACTTTACCAGGACCCCAGCTGAAACCACAGAGGAATTGGGGAAATGAGCAAGATTGCTGTTTTCTTGATATACCTTATATCAGCACAAGGGTGAAGGAGGTAGACACAGAGGACATTCAACACCTACCAAACCAGAAATCCACAGGCTCCTAAGAGCCCATCACTGAAGTAGACTTAAAACAAACCCAACATGGTTCAGTGAATTTCATGGAAGAGGGGGCAGAAAGATTGTTAAAACCACAAGTTGGGAAATTATGCACAGAGACATTGCCTCTTCTCCATAACTGATGGCTGTACCTACAATGCACGACCCACAATCCCAATGGGCATTCCCATTGTGGAACGTCCCTTTGGAAGGTGTGCAGGAATGAGGGAAAGGATGGTACCAACATGTGCTGTTAACATACTGAGTATGTCCATAACTATTAAAAAAAAGAAAAGGAATGGAAGAAATATGCCTTATAAATTCATACTTTTATTAAGTCCTCTGAGGTTTATTGAAAAAAATCTCCAATAGCTTTCCAGACAATAAAAATACATTAAGAAATTGGAAGGTAAGTACCCAAAATGAAAACAAGACAAAAATATCTAAAATTTAGAGTTTGGAATCTATTTTTGAAACACATATGAAGTAATTAAACTTTGATATATGGATTTTTTTTAACATCAAGAGAAGTTCTTAAAATGATGGTGAATGCCAATTTCTAATTTGAGGCAAAGGGGCCCTAATGAAATTGCCTATTTAGAATGCTATAAATAAGCAAAGTATCTCTGTATCCTTAGGTCACAATTTCTCCCAGCAATCACCTCTGTTCTGTATGAAAATTAGCATCACTCTCTAATGTTTTCCTCATTTCTCAGAATCTTAGCTCCGCATAAAATAACTTCAGAAACAACTGTCACAGAGACAACTGACTTGATTAGACCCAAGATTGCTGAGGCTGACTAAACAAACCACTTCATAGAAATAGCTCATTTTATCTTTCCCTTTTCTTCTTACTCAACAGGAAAAATATCAACCATGGGAAAAGAAATAATAGGTTGTATTGGGGTTTTAAGTTACAGGTGTTCAGCCGGGCATGGTGGCGCACGCCTTTAATCCCAGCACTCAGGAGGCAGAGGTAGGAGGATTGCCATGCGTTCAAGGCCACCCTGAGATGACAGAGTTAATTCCAGGTCAGCCTGGACCAGAGTGAGACCCTACCTCGTAAAACCAAAAATAAATAAATAAATAAATAAAATATAAATATAAATTACAGGTGTTCTTTGACAATTTTAAACATGTATCAAAAATCTTCTGCCAGTTCATAAAAATATGTGATCAGAGACTTGATCCTGAGGTACAAAATGTAAGATTGTGTTTTAATAATAGTTAATTTCAAGTATCCTGCCCAATGTTGTAGTTTTATGTGACTGGGAAAAAAAAGCATACTCAATATGCATTTATTTGATTATTTTGTCTTTGAAAGCTCATTAATAAAATACATTTAAATTTATTGTCATTTCTAAAAGTAATTCTATTTGCAACACACTGTTGCCTATGGGATATGTATCCTAACAATAAAGTTAATTATTAAATATTGTCTAATATTCTTTCAGGAGAACATTGTTAGAGAATTTGAACCTTCAAGTATAAATTGTTTCCTGAAATACTTTTTCTTTCCTAAAACCCTAAGTCTGAACCTGTAGAAAGATGAGAAAAGTATTTATGCTCTGGGCCTGATAAGGATGATTTGCAATTATTCCAGCACATCTTCCAAATCCTGGATTGATATTCAGGTTGGAGGAATCTACCAAGGCTACAAGCTAGACTATTGAAGTTGTCCTAACTTCTTTTTATCTGGAAGATTCAATTAAGGTTTATGACAAATCCATTAAATGCAGGAAATAAACTCCATTCTGGAACTGTCAAAAAATGGAGAGAGGATAAACTAGGTAAAAGAGCTATGGGCAAGCCTGACACTTGTCAGATTTCATCATCAGGTGGTCCAAAGAAGTGTATGGGCTCAACCAGTAAATGACAGCTCACTGATGCACCTTCCACAGTGGAAACAGCCCTCAGGGGTGGGGAGCATAATGCCAACATCAATGCACTCTCTATTTTGTATCACTTTTAAGTGTTCAATTTCTTAAGAACCACTTGGTGGACATATGCACTATATTGACTTTCAGACAGAAATAGGGGTTTGCCCTTTGCTCTGTGTTTATTTCTATAGATTCTTTATACCAACTAATTTATGCTTTAAGTTCCTGTAACTTTCAAGAATATTTTTAATCAATATTCTTCCATTTATATTAGCTACATTTATCCTTTCTGTGATCAAAATACCCAAAAGAACTCCTTGAATGAAGAGCAATTTATTTTGACTAACGAATTCAGAGGTGTGAGTCTGTTGTGTTAGAGAGGACAAATCTGGGTAGCTTACTTAACTCAAGACAACACAGTAAGTAGAGAAAGGCACAATACAGAAAGAAGCCAGGGAGATATGTAGCCCCAAGGACAGGTTTCCGGTGAACTGCTATCCCTGTTTAGACCCTCGTCTCAGTAAAGCCATCTTATTATGAATGCATTAAGTTATTACTGAGTTCGTCTGGACAGATCCACAATCTAACTGTCTCTGGAACATCATAGACATACCCACAGGTGTGCTCCACTAATCACCTGATATTTCCTAATATAATGAGGTTGTCAATCAAGATTAAACATCACATGATTGAACCGATGTTTTAATATAGCAAAACAATTTCTTTCAATAGCACATTCAGCTTTATCTCTGGTTGACAAACCCTTGTCTGAAGTATAAAAATATTGCCAAAAAACTGCAAATGTACTACTAGAAGTACATACACACACATGCACACAGATTCAACCCTATAATCAAAGAATCCCAAGAGCTCAGATTAGGGATGAAACATGTACTAAATCTTCAAAGGTTCCCTTTGAACACTGACCAAAGAAAGTTATTTAATTGGGCTGGAGATCTGGCTCAGCAGTTAAGGGGCTTGCCTGCAAAGCCAAAGGACCTAGGTTTAATTCCCCAGGACCCATGAAAGCCAGATGCACAAGGTGGTACATTGTGTCTGGAGTTCGTTTGCACAGGCTGAAGGCCCTGGCATGCCCATGCTATCTGTCTCTTTCTTTCTCTCTTTCAAATAAATAAAAGAATTATTTTGTTGATTTTTTTTACAGTATTTACATGTTCATATTTATACAGATGATTCATATCAAAATTAAAATACTTTTGGCCTCCCCTCCCCCTGCCGCCGCCGCCGCCTCCTCCTTCTTCTCTCCTCGCTCTCAAAATGGCGGCGCGCGGCGTTGAGTGAGCGGCGGGCGGAGGGGGCGTGGCCGGGCAGCCGCGGCCCTCGCTGGTCCTCGGCCCGGGCTCGCGCTCCACCCGCGCGGCCTCTCGGACGCGGCCTCGCCCTCCCCTCGCGGTGACTGAGCAAAAGAAACTCGGTGCCTGTATCTGTTTATTCATTCTCTCTCGCCTCCCAGAGCGAGAAAGAGGCAGAGAGAGGAAAGAATGTGTGCGCCAGAGTCTCCAGCCACTGCAAAAGAACTCCAGATGCACGCCCCCCCTTCATCTGGCTTATATGGGTACTGGGGAATTGAGCCTCGAACCGGCATCCTTAGGCTTCACAGGTGGAATGAACTGTACTTGTTGAATATTTCCTGGCTACTGGTTGGAATCACTTTCAAAAGAATCATTTTTGCCTGTGTGGAAGCCACATAGTGGCATATTTAATTATATATATCCAAGGATCTCAAAGCTTTGGATTTCCTGAAGGACATATATCAAATAAGCTTCACATTACAGCCAAAATGGTGCTGTCCCAGCGACAATGAGATGAACTAAATCGAGCTATAGCAGATTATCTTCGTTCAAATGGTTATGAAGAAGCATATTCGGTTTTTAAAAAGGAAGCTGAATTAGATATGAATGAAGAATTAGATAAAAAGTATGCTGGCCTTTTGGAAAAAAAATGGACATCTGTTATTAGATTACAAAAGAAGGTTATGGAATTAGAATCAAAACTAAATGAAGCAAAAGAAGAATTTACGTCGGGTGGTCCTCTTGGTCAGAAACGAGACCCAAAAGAATGGATTCCCCGTCCACCAGAAAAATACGCATTGAGTGGTCATAGGAGTCCAGTGACTCGAGTAATTTTCCATCCTGTGTTCAGTGTTACGGTATCTGCTTCAGAGGATGCTACAATTAAGGTGTGGGATTATGAGACTGGAGATTTTGAACGAACTCTTAAGGGGCATACAGACTCTGTACAGGACATTTCCTTTGACCACAGTGGCAAGTTTCTGGCTTCCTGTTCTGCAGATATGACCATTAAACTATGGGATTTTCAGGGCTTTGAATGCATCAGGACCATGCATGGCCATGACCATAATGTCTCTTCAGTAGCCATCATGCCTAATGGAGATCATATAGTGTCTGCCTCAAGGGATAAAACTATAAAAATGTGGGAAGTGCAAACTGGCTACTGTGTGAAGACATTCACAGGACACAGAGAATGGGTACGTATGGTGCGGCCAAATCAGGATGGCACTCTGATAGCCAGCTGTTCCAATGACCAGACTGTGCGCGTATGGGTTGTAGCAACCAAGGAATGCAAAGCTGAGCTCCGAGAACATGAACATGTGGTAGAATGCATTTCCTGGATTCCAGAAAGTTCATATTCTTCCATCTCTGAAGCAACAGGATCTGAGACTAAAAAAAGTGGCAAGCCTGGGCCGTTCTTGCTATCTGGATCCAGAGACAAAACTATTAAGCTGTGGGATGTCAGTACTGGCATGTGCCTTATGACTCTTGTGGGTCATGATAACTGGTTACGTGGAGTTCTGTTCCATTCTGGGGGGAAGTTTGAGTTGTGCTGATGACAAGACTCTACGTTTATGGGATTACAAGAACAAACGATGCATGAAGACCCTCAATGCGCATGAACACTTTGTTACCTCCTTGGATTTTCACAAGACGGCACCCTATATGGTTACTGGCAGTGTAGATCAAACAGTAAAGGTGTGGGAATGCCGTTGAGTTTCAGTTGGCCCTTCCTCCCTTTTTCCTCTGGATGCACTCTGATGATACCATGGTTACCCCATTGAGCTCTGTTTAAATAAATATTGTCCTTTCATGTAAATTAAAAAAAAATACTTTTGTACTCTATTAAATTTCTTTCTGGTTTCCTTAAAAAGTTAATAAAATCACCTTATAGGAAAAGAATTATAATGAGAGAAAATTAAAATTCGCTTTAGAAGTTAAATGATCTTCAATAGTCACTATCTGCAGAATAGTCAGCATATGACCAATAGGCAATCACTTCTAGACAGAAGCCAAATGCATAATACTTGAAGGGCAAAGACCTTTAATGACCTATACTAAAAGAAAATTCAGAGAATAATAGCCAGTTGCTCAAAAAATATAAAAGTAGGATTTTTCTACACACATATAGAAAAATTCAATTGTACTTTCCCATATTACTACATACAGTGTTATTTACAAACTAAAAACAAATGGTCAAGTGAATAAATAAAAGAGAACTAAGTAAATAAAATTATAGTGGAGAATAGAGCTAGGCATTGTGTGTTACTTATTTCTGCCTTCATGAATTCAGTGATGAATTAGAGCCTTGGCACTATATAGATTCAGTATAGAATTATGAGAGTCAACATATTACTTTTGAAATGAATTTACTTCTTTATCTGTATGTATTTGGGAGAGGGGTGAACCAGAGCCTCTTACAGCTTCAAACAAATACCAGATGTTGTACCACTTTCTGCACCCTATTTATGTGGGTGGCTTGGGAGTGGAACTGAGGCTAGCAGGCTTTGCAAATAAGCACCTTTATCACTGAGCCATCTTCTCAGCCCATAATTTTACTTTATTAAAAGTTATTCCCTGGCACTTCCGTAGTATCCATGAGGATGCTCAGGATGCTTAATCTGTTAAAGTGTCACAACAGTATATCTCTAAAATGTCTAAGGGAGGCATGTCTCTTCATGGTTTTAAAAGTGTGGTAGTTTGAATGGATGGCCCCTAACATATTTAGTATTTCACTAAAGTTCATAATTTTATTTTATTTTATTTCTTTCCTTCTTTCCTTTTTTTTTTTATAAAGGTAGGGTCTCACTCTAGCCCAGACTGACATGAAATTCACTATGTAGTCTCAGGGTGGCCTCCAATTCATGGTGATCCTCCTACCTCTGCCTCCCTAGTGCTGGGATCAAAGGCGTGCATCACCATGCCAAGATAAAGCTTATAATTTTGATCAGCAGGCCCTGGCTGGATGTGGTTTCACTGTAGTCAGATCCTAGGGTCCAGCCCTCAGGTGTGGGAATGGATTAGGAATTCCAGTCTAAAGATATGCAAAGTGCTTGAGTTTAGCCTGGAGTTCTAAAAGTTTGCTTGCTTGTACTGGTGTTAATGGCTTATGGGTGTTTTCCTCTTGGTTCTAAGAAAGAGAGCCAGCTTCTTCTGCCATTATGGAACTTCCCCTGGATCTGTAAGCTTCAGTATCTGTAAGCTTCCCCTGGATCTGTAAGCTTCAGTCCCTTCCTCCATAACTGTTCCTGGTTTGAAAGTTCATTCCAGCAATCCGAAGCTGTCTGCTACAAAGAGTAAATCCCATGAACCAGAAGAATATTAAATTGGCTGACTCCCTGATATTTGGCTTCTGATAGGTGCAGGGATGATACTTGTTAAACTAAGTGACAGCATTGTTTGAGAATCTGACCTCATAATAGAAGTTTTATTCTATCATGTGAGTGGTGACAAAGAACTAGGTTTGATAAGGTTTTTCTGATGTGGTTACTAATCTATTGGTTTATCTGTGAACTCAATTCAATCAAGAAGATATTTAATGTTCACTAGCAAAGAGAAAAACTCTGAGATAGGGAATGATAGACTTTGGTCTTGTGATTGTAGACATGAAGATTTACACTTCTGTCTACATATCCATGAATGAGCTTTTGCCTGTGGGAAGTATTAGTAAATTTTATTACAGAACCCCTTTCTAATTAGTGTATATTAGTTACACAATAGGATTTCATGATAACATTTCCACATATGCATTTAATATACCTTGATCATATTCACCCTCTCTAGTATTAATTCATGTCTCCCTCCCTTTCTCCCCTTCCTTTCCTTCATTCTTTGTAGCTCTTTTTTTCAGTTTCATGTCCTTTGTTTCACATACGAGAAAGCCTGTGATACCTGCCTCCATGGGGCTCACTTATTCCTCCTCCCATGGTGATAACCAGTTCCATCCATTCTGCAAACAACATGACAATTTTTCTTTATTGCTTAAGAAAATGCTATTGTGTACATGTATCACATTTTTCTTGTCTATTCATCTACTGATGTTGATTGTGTTTCGGTCTTTTGAGTATTTTACAAATTTTACATATTTTACAAATTTAAAGGTATAATTTCCATACACAAAACTACAGAAAATCATGTTCTGTATGTTCATGAGATTTTCTGGTTTGCTAAAATGTTTGGATATGACACTATCTACTAAGCATGTCCTTAACCATGATGTTCCCTCAAAAACCCAAGTTAGTTACATTGGTGAAAAGTTATCATTAGTACAAGTTTCTGAGACAATAAGAGAGGCAAGTGATAATGTAGAAGTGTATCTACATGTATGCTGCACATACATAGAAGTGTGTCTAAATGTACACCGCATATACCATATACATAGAAGTGTATCTACATGAATGCTTGTAAACTGTGTGTACATAGAAGTGCATATAGATGTATGCTATAGCTTTGCAGAGACCAAAGTCTCACTTCACTCCAGAATATGAAGGAATATCAAGGAATGGCAAAAGAATTAACTTGAAGGGGAATAGAATAGAAATTACAAATGGTTTTTAAAGTGAATTTTATTTACATTGGTTTATAGTGCCTGAATGTAAAAGGGAGTTTTAAAATGTTAAATTTTGAAAAGGACATAATCTTGATGAACTTACTCAAAATACTATAAATAATGACACTTAAATCTCTATATGGCAACTAAAAGGTAAAATTAAAAATAAATAAATAAGGGCTGGAGAGATGGCTTACCAGTTAAGGTGCTTGCCCACAAAGCCAAAGGACTGAGGTTTGACTTTCTAGGAACCAAATAAGCCAGATGCACAAAGTGACACATGCATCTGTAGTTTGTTTGCAGTGGCTGAAGACCTAGGTGTGCCCATTCTCACTTTCTCTCTATTGGCCTCTTTCTCTTTCTTTCAGTCTCTCTCTCTCTCAAGTACATAAAAATAAATTAAAAATAAATAAATAAATAATATAAGAGAGTTGGGATCAACTTACAAAAACGTATTCCAAATATTAACATTAAAGTTAGTAAGTTTGGGGTTCTCTCTATTCAAATAATGAACTAGGAGCCAGGTTTGATGGTACATTCCTGTAATCCCAGTATTTGGGAAGTGGAGGCAAGAGGATCAGGAGTTCAAGGTCATCCTACACTACATTGAGAGTTTGAGGCCAGCCTGAACTACATCAAACCCTGTCTCAAAAACAAACAAAAAGACAAATCAGTAGTAGAGTACTTGACAAGGGATAGTACAGGGGTAGGGTGGTAGGTTCTCTTCTTTGTAACCTGATCATGTGAGCATGTGTGATCTTTTATCAGAATAATCTTCATACTGTGCATTGACTTTATGATAAGGTTATCATTATCTTAAAATTTTCAGAGTCTATGAGAGTTTCCTTCTGGCTCAACATTGCTGCCATGATGCCCAGGCACCTCATAGAGTCATAGGTAGCCTACATCTCTTTTGGGCTTCATGCCTGACAGCTATTTGCAACTGTAGATGTTATCAACAGAACAGGTCTTTGGTGACTGGACCCTGCACCTGGTTAAGGGGACAGGCCATGCCTTTCAAATTCATGCAGCCTACTGACTTCATTCTCTAGTTACCACATAAGTACATACCAGAAACATGTGGAAAAACCTGTGAGAAGCTAGGGACCAGTACAAAGTGAGCAGCCACAAGATGGGCAAAGAGGATTGAAGCCAGAGAAAGGAAAGCCAGGATGACATATTCTAATTTTGAAAGTCATGAAGACAAAGAAAATAAGGAACCAAATAACTGAGAACAAAGTTCAGAAACATAGTAGTTACCTTGATAGCTTTCCCCAAAACTCCCCTGTGGCTTAGGCTGCCATGAAAGCTGCTGTGTCAGCTGTGGCTAATGGTAAAGTCACAGCAAAGATGGTGACTGCTGTATGGCTCTGGCCCAGCAGAATCCCCCTGCCCAGAAAGCTGCAGGTAAGAGGACAGCATCTCTTCCAAAAGTCAAAAAGATCCAAAGACTACAGCCCAGCAAGATCCTGCACTATGGACACCTGGAAAGAAAAAGCTTAAGTGGCTTTAAAAAGGAATAAAGGTACTTTTTGAAAAAAATTCTAAGAAGTTTTTCATCCATAAAGAACCTAAGTTCATCAAAATTCTACATAGTCTTCTAGGTTTATTTCAGACTATTCTAAAGTTGCCTTGACTGGTTAAGTAACCAATCATGAGCATTCATGATCCTATCTCATCTCAATCAAGTATTTTTAAATTATTTCTGATGTTTCCATCCAATGATCAGCTCAAAAATGTAGAAGAGATACATACATCAGAAAGTCCTTTATACTTAAAAAAAGTCTTTGACATTTCATGGCAGTCCTCAGGTAAAACTCGAAAAACTAGAAATAATTAAATCATCCTTGCATGTTCTATATGTCTAAATTATCTCTACCGTATAGCAACCATGGAAACATTATCAAATCAGAAGAGATGCTCAGCTTCCCCAAGGTTAATATATATATATATATATATATATATATATATATATATATATATATATATATATATATATTATATTATATGCCATTGTCACTGGCATAAATATTTCAGAAAACATATATTTTTGGGTAAGTGTTTAATATTTATCAATTTCCTTACTACCAAAAATATATTTTTGTCCCCAGGGAAAGATTTGTGAAGTCTTTACTATATCTAGTAGGCAATTTTACTTTCTTCTATGCTGTTATTGTTAATCATAATCAGCTAACCATAGTCATTCAGTCTCTGTTGTCTATAGGTAATTTCTATCTTTATTCTAAAACATCTACTGCAAGTTAAATTCTGTCTCCAAGAAAAAGACTACTCTTGGAACAACATGGAAAATACACTATCTACCACATATTCTGATGGTTGATAATGCCAAGAGGATACCTGACTACTAGCTTCCAGGATAATCTTACTTGAACAATTTTCACATCACACCTGTGGACACTCCAGATCTCTAGACATTCTTTAGTTTAGAAGCAGGTAACTTTCTGAAAAGAGAAGTGACATAAGTAAAAAATTAATTGCACAGTGCAAAATGAACCAAACAGTGCAATTTAATCTGATTCTTAATTTTAAATCTTGTTGGTATTATGTTAGCTCTCCTTTTGTACAGACTCATGACCTTTCTCTTTCTTGTTAATCTATTGCAAATCCTCAACTATAGTATTTTAAACTGAAATGAAGCTTTTTAATGGTATGTGATTCTTATTGACCTCTGAGAATTCACAAGGACTTTCACTGATTCTCCTCAATTTTTTTCATTAATATAATCATTTGCATGGGTTTCATCATTTTTCTTTCTTTTTAAAGGAATAGTACTGAATGAATCAGATGTGACATTCCTGGAGTGGCAGATTTGGTACTGTTGCAGTTACATTCCTGTTTCTAGGACAAAGCCATTGACCAAACGAAGCAGCTGATCAGAGGAAAGTTTTTCTTTTTTGTTTAAATTTGGCTTAGTCTCAACAGGAAGCTCCATGATGGCAGGGGAAAGATGGCATAGTAGAGACTGGACATTATCTCCTCACCACAGCAGGTGGCAAATAGCAGCAGGAGAAGGAGCTGATTTCTGGAAAACAGGAGCTGGATTTAACAGCCCTAAACCCATCCCCATCACCACACCTCCACTAGCAAGGCTTCACCAACCAAATTGCCATCAGCTGGAACCAAGCATTAAAAACACTTGAGTTTATGGGGGATAGCTGATTCAAACCACCACAGGGACTAAGCCAGTTGAATCATGCAAGATTTTCTCACTAGTAAGAGACAAGGACTATGACTACATGTAGGAACAATACCAACAAAGCCCTCTTTGGAAAAGTGAACTAATTTCTAGTTTGCAGAGTACCAGGCTCATCTGTGGTAGGAATACCCACTCTGACAGGCAAAGAAACAGCACATTCATGGACACTGGAAAGTATGGATACCTGTTTTTCTCTGTGTTTTCTGAGTCTAACTGGTAATGTGCCTGACAGAAGTGCATAGTCTGCCTCTTAATGATGGCCTCTGCAATTTGACATCACAGCTGCTCTCACATGCCTCATCCTATACTTCATTCCATTGCCCATGCTCACTCATGACCCTTTGAAATGTCCCTTACATACAGTTAGTCAGGACTTCATCCCTCCAGAGCTTGCATCCTGTACCTGTCTGACAAGCTCCTAGCTGCATCCTACTGGGTGTAGCTCAACCCACAGCTCAGAGTCCAAGCAGTGACGCCCACTGCTCTGGCAGACACCATCCCACTGCTTCTAGTTGGCACAATTTCTGACTCTGAAGTACGTGACATTTCAAAGCTGGCTTTGTTCTACAAATATACTCCATAATAAGGCTAAAAGACATTGCAAAGGTGAGAGGCAATTTTCTCCAACCAGAGGGAAAAGCAGCTTCTCACTGATAAAATTGCCAATACCTAAAGCCATTAACAAAAAGAAAGAAAAGGAATTTAGGACAGGGTGAGGAGAAGGAGGCTTTCGTCCTCAACATGCCCCTTGCTAGCTGTGAAACACCAGGTGATCATCTAACTTCACTGAGCTAGGTTCATTTCCTGCCTAAGTGGTCAGCTGAGAGAAACTTTGATAATATAATACATGTGAAAGGATGTGTATAAAAGTTAATGTGTCAAATTAACATAAAGTATTATGCCATAAACACATTTATTATTAGACCTCTTGTTCAGAAAAGAAAAAGTATGAAATATTGACAAAATTCATTCTTATAATTTAAAATTTTAGACATATTCAGCAAAAAACGACTTCACTCTTTTAATCATTGATAAATAACCCTATGTACTTTTTAAGTTGGGCAAAACATAAAAATGGGTTTATTAATATATTTATTCTAAGCAATATTCACCTAAAATCCTAATAACATGTAGACAAAAATGTGAATTTCTTCTCCCAATATCTTCAACCCATACTCAAAATAAGGTATAAAATGTCAGGGGATAGAAACAGAAAAATATTCAGTGATCAGTCACATTTTGAATGAAATAATTGTGAGATACCAATGTTAACCTTGAAACTCCTCTGTATCAGAGTAGCTGTTTAGTCTGAACTTGAACATACTAAGAGGGAACTCATTACCACAAGACTGGCTTTTTATTTTCCTTGAAATTTCTACCATAAAAGTCAATTGAATGTACTTGGGGAAGGGAGAGCAAGGATGGGGAAAAGGATCTAGCCAGGAAGCCAAGCATAATCCATACTTTCAAACTATGCTATAAAGATGCGTTCATAAACACAATCTCAACCTGCCACTGTAGGAAGAACAAGACCGTGAGGGAAAGTGATGGACTTATACAGGTGGCACATACTTGTTTTGGAAAGTGAAAACTGCTACAAAGTTTATCATTATTCCTAAAACGCATGTTAGTAGTTATTTTATTAATTTGTTGAACCAACAAGTTAGCATTTAAAACAAACAGATTAATTCTTCTAGTTTATTTATTTCCTCATCTCTTCTTGTCTCCCAAGTTAAATACTTTATGCTAAAATAATCTCCACTTTCTAAACCTGAAGGGGTTTGGGAAGAGTCCTCCAGTGTCCAAGCACACTGCTTTGGGCATGCCTTGGAGCTGCTGATCTACTGATCATCAGCTAAGGAGACTGGATTAATTTAATAGTGTTTCCTCTTAACTAACACACCCCATTGTCTAGAAATTGCTGTTTGTCATGGCTGGCAACTCACTACGCATTACTTTAATCAGTTATCCAAAAGTCTAATCATTTATTTTCCAAGCCTATATTTATAGAAATCTTCTTGTTCCAAAAGAAAATGTGAAGAGCATTTATCTTTATTCATCTCAGACTACACTCGTTTTTCACAATGCATACTTTAAAGAAATCAGAAGACATTTCCAGTGTGCCTCAAATTTGTTGTGTGTACAGTAGAGTCTCAAGTGACTAGGTATGTACCTAATTTTAAGTTAACAGCACATAAATTGCATTTTGAAGTGATAAAAAGATGTCAATAAAAACCAAAAGGCTCATGTTTATAAAATATAGTAATGAAAAGTAAATTGCTCCTCTATCTGAAGTAAATTCATGAAAGACTTTTCTATAAAACCTGTACTTGAAAGTAAGTGCCCGTGGCATACTCCAGTTATTGATTCCTGCAACTTAATAACATCCACTGGTGGCATGCAGTCCCTCAATGCTGATAAAACATCTGTCAACCCATGTCACACACTAAAAATGTCAGTCCATGGGTCAATAAAATTTGTGTGTGTCTTTGGTGTGCAGACCATTCTAGAAGATGCAGTGGGGAATATAAAGTAAATAAATGTATAGATTAATTCAGAGTCCAATGAATCTCAATGACAAATCTGGATAAGAAAATATAAAGCCAAATTTAAGACAACTTAATACCCCTCTGGGAATAAACACAAAGTTTTTCTAAAATACTAAATTAGTTTGAATCTATATGTCTTCATTTGTATTTTTCTTACTATTGGAAAACACATTTTTGTAAAAATGTTGAATTCTAATCCAGTTATATAACCCATATCTATTGGGCTTTTCAGAAATGAGCATGTTTACTACATAGAGTAGCAAGACATCCACGGGATATTGGAATAGGGTGAACCTGACGAAGGCTTGTGTGTAGGAGGTGTGACCAGTGGGATACATTGGCTCAAATGTCAAGTCAGGAAGACAAAATGAAGTCACTCCTAAGCTAACATGTGGCACCAAGATGTTGACAACACTAAGAACCACAGTCCTGTCTCCTTAAAGGAAAGCTGTAGAAAACAGATAAAAACCATAATTGAATTTATTTTTTTTTTAATTTAATTTATTAGTTTTCTTTTCAGTAAATACAGGCAGTTTGGTACCATTATATAGGCTCATCTGTGATCTACCCTCTCCCATTAGACCCTCCTTGTTAATGAAAATGGGTCGTGCATTGTGGAGTTAGCCCCCAGTTATTGGTATGATAAATGTCTCTGCAAATCATGACCCAACATGTGACTCTGACAGTCTTTCCGCCCCCTCTTCCGCAAAATTTCCCTGAGCCATGTTGGGTTCATTTTTGGTCTGCTTCAGTGCTGAGGTGTTGGGGGCCTCTGAGGCTCTGGCTCTCTGATTTGGTAGGAGTTGATTTTTCTCTGCATTGATCTCCTTCCCCTTTGTGCTGGTATCCGGTTCACAGGAAAACATCACCCTTGCTTATTTCGCCAGTTGTCCTTAGTTTCAGTTGGGCCCCTTTTGAGGTATGTTGGGGTAGCTCTCTTAGGATCTGCATCTATCTGGAAAAGAGAAGCAGATTCTCCAACGGAGAGTAAGTTAGCACCCGGAAAATTGAGATAACACTTACTTTTTTGATAGAGAGTTTGATAGGTGTAGGCCCTCTTGTACCCCATGATTGATGTTACCTAGTAGAAGGTGACTACATCACAGGGGTCCACTCTCATAAATACTTAACACTGGTGTCTACAATTGGGTTGGGTCTCACACAAGCATATTAATTCTCACAGGAAAATAAGGAAATAAGGAAAATATTATATAATGAGATTATTCTGCATGCTTGGTCTCTTCTGAGCATAGCTATTTCCTCTACTATTTCACCGTAACAATATGACACACCCAGAGGGACTCTTGCAAGCACACCGGTATCATGCTATCAGGCTTTGCAGTCACAGATTCAAGGTCAAAGAAACTTTACCTATAAAGTACTGAGCTTCAGGTATTTTTTCATAACAACACCAAAAGGATAAATCCAGTAATTCTTTATATTTTATTACTTTAAGTTTTGTAAATGTGTTGTTGCTTTGTTCTAAATTTTAAAATACCTATAAAATAAACTCAGTACTCCTATAAGCAAATGAGGAACACCAATCTAAACAAGTGACTTCTTCATGCACCAGTTCTCTCCAGGATGAGATGAGGAACTTCATATAATTTTTGGTCTGAGCCACTTCCAAGACCATCTTAAGACTTTTGATATTAAATCCAGTTTCCAGTCTTTTCTTTTTCATAAAAATTCTCGTTTAATAACTCCTTAGTAAAGGGAATTAGCTCACATTAGCTTACTAAATTCTAAGAGATATAGTAAATATTTAATAGGGTTGGAATTAGCTAGAATGTTTGAGTTAGCTTCAAGGATATCACTCAATTGTGAGGCCCCCAGGTGGGAATGTCATTAGCAGGTAGCATAACTTCCCTGTGACATAAGTTGACTGAAGATGACACGTAGAGTTCATAATGAAAGGTGACATTGCTTGGCTTTGTGACATCTCCTTTTCCCAGCTTTCCTTGCCCAGCTCAATGCAGTAGTGAGAGCATTTTCTCATTGAAGATACAGGGCTGAGCATGCTGTCTGACAGACCTACTGTTCTGGAACCCCAAGGCTTCCTTTCAGCTTTCAAGTTCTTTCATATTAGATGTGAATACTAAGGCAGCAAACTGGGAGCTGAGGCTTTTATTAGAATGTGCCAAAGAGCAGTGGGGGGAAAGGAGCTTTCATTTGAACTTCTAACCTGACAAATCTAATTTGCAAACAAATGAACCTAAGGGAGTACTAAGCCTTGTTTGTCAGAAAATGAGTTCCATCCCATGACATTTTCCAGGTTAAAACTGGTAGCCCATGAAAAGTTTAACAAGGCAAACTAACCGTTGGCAATCAGTTTATATTCTGGAAATACCCCTGCTGAAGAGGTTTGCTCTGTAAAGTCCATGATTTCATGTTGTACTAACTCACACTCCACTCAGTCATGCCTGAAGCACTTACTGAACACCGGTGTTATATGAGGCATAGCTCTATAAAATACTTTAGGCAGAGGTTGGGGATGAGCTCACAGTTTGATATGCAAAGAAAATCATCATTATAAGTTATAACAAAATGCCTCAGGTTCTATAATAGGACATTGTAAGGGATCACGAGAACATATTGGAAGGATTGTATTTTGTCTTAGGATCTGGGGCAACTTCATGGAGAAAGTGACAGTTATCCCTGAGAGAAAAAATAGAAGTTTTCCACCCAGTCAGACCCTCTTTACAGGCACTCTTAACCCTCACTCTTCTATCATCGCAGTATCTGAATATTGTCATGCAATTGGAGCCTCTCACTACCTGACTTTGGCCTTCTTCCTCTGCCAACTCCCACACTGTGGCTTCTCTGATATGCCCTTAGGACTTACTAGATAAGCACATATGTGCAGATTGGATACCTGCAATGAAGTAAACCTCTAACCAGCAAAAGAGTAGGTATTATGGAGAAAATCTTCCTCTTCTTCCACCCCATAACCATCCTGAGAGGAATTCATTTCTCAGAGAACCATCCAGCCAAACAGACATGGATTCTGCATAGCAAACACTTCATTTCACAGGTTTGCCTCTCTCCTCTTTCCCTATTTCACTCTCCTCACCCCTAACCCTGCTCCTCACAGGCTGCCTTGAAGAGGAGTAGCAATTAGCCTTCAGTTCAGACTAATTTTCTGGAAAAGTGAAGTGAATATCATCCAATAACATAGAGGAGTTATATCCCAAATAGAAAAAAAAAAAAAAAAAAAACTATCTAAAATCCCAGAGTTCCAAGAGGCCATAATTTAATATAACTGAACAAACAGTAATGAGTGAAAACTGAAAACAAGTGATCATCCGAGCAGCCAGGCATAGGAAGACTTGCTGTGCCATTTTTTAAAGTTTAGGTTACACTGCCCTACATAACATCCTTTAATCTGCAGGGACTGTTAAATTATGAGCACATAATACATACTGAATTACCAAGACTCAGTATCAAAAAAGTAAAATGTGCCCATTTTAACATTTTTTACACAGCAAGATGGCAATACTTGGCTATATTGAGTTAAATAAAGAACTCAAATTAATTTTACCTGTTTCTTTTTACTTTTCTAATAAACCCATCACAATGTATTAAATTACACATTTGGCTGTAATATTTTTTTATTTTTCTTTTTTTTTTTTTTTTTTTTTTTTTTTTTGGTTTTTTGAGGCAAGGTCTCATCCTAGTCCAGGCTGACCTGGAATTAACTATGTAGTCTCAGGCTGGCCTCGAACTCATGGCGATCCTCCTACCTCTGCCTCCCGAGTGCTGGGATTAAAGGCGTGCGCACCATGCCCAGCTGGCTGTCATATTTTCATTCAGCAATGCTGGTTCAGACTTTAAGAGCATGGGAAGTCACAAATAGTTTCAAGCTGGGTGGTAACAGGATCATATTTTCCTTTTCATAATATCACTCTGGCTATGGTATGGAGAATAGTCTAGATGCAGAGACCAGGAGAAGACTGCCAAAGTAATCAAAAAGAAAAAAAAAGAAGCTTTTTCTTGGATTAGGAACATTAGTGCCATTAAGTAGAAGGGTGAATCTGATGACACACTGCAAGTTGGAGTAAAAGGGATGCCAAGAACTTGCTGTGTATTTACACACAGACAGTTGGGTAGATGTTATCACATTTACAGAAGCTTACAATTGTGAAAACACCTAGGAAAAAAGTAGAGTTATTCACCAGACACTGGGCCATCTACATCTGAAAGGAATGACTAAGAAGTTGGTATTGAGAGTCATCATTCACATTATCATTGAATCCCTGCTATGGCCTGAAGTCTCAGAGATAACAGAGAGTGGGGAGAAAGGTGACACCCATCCCCTTTGATGGGAAAACTGGCTTACTGTGAAGACTGTTTCTTGCCAGCACAGGAAGGTTGTTTACCCCAGAAACCCCTGAACCAGAGCCATGATCAAAATCCTACATGTTCCATGTTTCTTCTTCAGACTGTGACCACCCAGACCCTTATATACATATTTGAGGCTCACAGTGATTTTGACTGTGACGTGATCCTTATTCTCACCATCTACCTGTATTCTTCATTTACTGAAAAATTCTGAGTCAGGCTTTATATACCAAACTTCATTTTTTATGTGATCCTGGGAGACTTTAAGACACAATGGAATTGCTACTTAATTTCTTAAGCTCCTTACCTTCAATGAAACCTCAGTCCTAAAACCTACATAGTTAAAAGGCCAAACCTGTATGAACATAGCCATGAATCTCTTGCCTGCTTTCCTTCAAGACCTGAGCACTGATGAAAGAAACAAAACACCAAAGACAGGGTTTCAAATGAATATAAATTTACTTCTAAAAGTTCTATGTGCAAGGTCAGGATTCTAGCATATTAAAGCCTAGTGGGGATATTTTCTACGTCATTGATGCTGCTTTCTAGTGATGTCTTCACATGGCAGGAAGGGTGAGATGCTCTCACAGCTGGTTCTTTGGTACGAGCACTAATCCCATCCAAGAACGTCCCCACCATCGTGATCTAGTCCCACCAAAGACTCTGCAATATTTGGGGATTGAGATATCAACATATAAGTTTCAGGGCACATAAACATTTATACCCTGCAAGAACACATACTCTAATTCCTTTAGGATCCTGTATCATCCATTTATATCTTTCTAGTAAATCTTTATAGAGAGCTTTTTAGCACACTTTCAGTTTCTCATCTTTAAGACAAAACTAAACTTCACAAAGAATCCCCTTTATTTTTATGTTTATTTTCCTTTTAGACAAACTTCTCAATAGAATGGGTTAGGGTTGCTATGCCCATTTTCTCCAATCCATCACCTTTAAACCCACTAGCCTACAATCTGACATATGCCCTGAATCCTCTGAAGCCCCTCTATGAACACATTCTGCCCTCCACAGGGGCATGTAATCCACAAGCTTGATACTCTTAACTAATGTTCCCATTTTCAGCTACTGTTTTCCTTGAAATGAGTAACTGCTTTTATCACTATGCTAACTCTTGCATTTTTATTACAGGCCAGCAAGAAGCATGGTGTATCCCACATAAGAAGTATACAAGGTCAAATGCATTCTTTCCCATTGATCTGTTATAGCCCCTACCAGTTTCCTACACTAGACCTCCAGGTGAAGCCCTAGACAATAATGCCAGCCAATTAAAAGGATGGCAGCTAAGTTAAAAAAAATCACTGAACTGAATAACTCAGAAGAGCCAGAAAAACCAATCTACCTTTCACAGGGTCATGGCAAACAGCCTAGCCTAAGGGTTTTCCAAGCCTTTATTTTCTCTGGTTTCAACAGTTCTTTATGAGAATAAATATCTTTTACCATTTGGTCCTTAACTTGCTAGCCATTTAACATTAAGTTATGGCCTAAGAGAAAGAAGAAGCAGGAAATTTCAACTAGTAGACACTCCCTTGACAAAAACAGCTCAGGTTCAATAGCTCTGAAAGTCCCATCCCTCAGATAAAGTATAATGGAGTCACTTTTCCTACATTCTCTTTATCACCAGCCTTCTATGATTTAATGCAATATTTAATGAATAAGTTTCTCATTCACACTCCTCTAAGGGATTACCCCACTGAGAATACTATTCCATATATTTCAAATGTTACAATCATTCCTCTTTGGCAATTCTTAACCCAGTCTATACTGAGAATCTCCCAGGAAGTTTTTGAAATATTGATGACTAGACCTTGCATCTATGCATCTTGCTTCAGCAGGTCTGTAGTGGTATATACTCTGTAAATTTTCCCATGACATTTCATTGTAACTATTGCAAGTTTAATTTGTGTTCTCCAAATATGCAGGTACACTATGGAAGCTTTAAATGTATCTTATTGATTTCCTCCAGAAAGTTCATTTCTGACTAACAGTGTTGATATGTTATATTATATATATATCCCCACACTTCTTTTTCCAGCAGACATTTGATTTTATGCAAGCATTCACCCTCCTTCATAGAGCCATATAATAGGGTTCTTACTACTCTCATGGTGGTAGCCATTCCCTGGCAGTAACTGGTGTTACATACTTCAGTGAGATGCTATTCTAGCCAATGAGCGGTAAGAAATGCATGTGCATGTGTAAAGGGGGGGAGAGATTTTTTTCTCTCTCAGGGTATATGTCCTCCTATAATTGCTGCTACAACACAACTATCAGAGGTCAAGCGGGGAGCTTGCCATCAATGAAAGCCAATACAGCAGCAGGGCAGAACAAAAGTATGTCAATCATTGGTTCTTAGCTTCAAACCACATTAAAAAAAAAAACCCTGGCTATTTTAAGAGCAAAGATAATTTGTTCAAATCATCCAGCATCTGGTGAATTAGGCGCAAAGCTATATAGCTACCAACCAAACTCTAAATCACAAAGCAGAATTGTTGTAAACTGCTGCAATGAGAAACTCAGTCTTACCACATTACCTTTACAGAACCTCCCAGTCTGAGAGTTACACATGCCAAAACATTCCTACCTTTCTGTTATTTTCTGTCACTGATTCTAAAAACGGCTTGGTGTGCTTACTTGGCAGTTTAGGCTTTAGGTCTCTGTAGCCCCAAATAATTTTTTTTTTTTTTTTTTGGTTTTTTGACGTAGGGTCTTACTCTATCCCAGGCTGACCTCAAATTCACTATGCAGTCTCAGGCTGGCCTCAAACTCATGGCGATCCACCTACCTCTGCCTCCCAAATTCTGGGATTAAAGGCATGCACCACCACGCCCGGCCAAAAAATGTTTTTAAAACAAGTAAATAGGAAGTTCAGCTTTGATAATGGGAGGTAGGCACTATCTTCACTAAAAAAGAACTCATAAGACACTAAATTCCTCAAAATTTAGACAAGAGGGTCATATGCTAAAAAGTCAAAAAGAATGATGATACCCTAGCACAAGTAGAAGGAAGCTGAATCCAAGGAGACGTTTTTAAATATCAGCAGAAATTAATTCATCTTACTATTTTCTCTAATCTTATATGAGATCAAAAGATTTTTATAATGTAAATGAATAAATTGGTGGAAATTAACCAATTATTGACTCTATCCCCTGCTGCTATAACAAATTACAATTTTTGTGGCTTAAACAGTGTGGATTTGTACCCTTCAGGTGAGAAATTCTAAAACCTTTGATTTTTTGGGGTCCCAGTCCATTTCCTGGCCTGTGAGACTGCTGAGAGATATCCTGTGGACAACAGCTCAGGACCCCTTATATGACATCTCTCTGTCCTTCACATCTGTTATCATATCTTCTTCCAAAACTCTGACCTTACCATCTAGCTCCTCCAAAAAAAGAAAAACTTTGGATTGCATTGGACTCTCCTATATGATCTAGGATTTTAAGATTTTTAATTTTTATCACATAATAAGTACAAATTATAGAAATTAATAACTTGGTGCCCTTGAGTTCTGCAATGGTTAACCTCTCGTTGCCAGCCTGACAGGATTTAGAATCACCATGGAAACAAATCTCTGGGAATGTCTGTGAGGTATTTTCTAGATTCGGTTCATTGAGATGGGAAGGCACACTTTCCGTATGGGTGGCACATCTCCATGTCTTGGGATCCTAGGTTCAGTAAAAAAGAAATAGTAGAGTTGGAGATATTGCTTAGCAGTTAAGGTGCTTGGCTAAGTAGCTTAAGGACCCATGTTCAAACTCTCCAGATTCCAGGTTAGTCGGATGCACAAAGGTGAAGCAAGTACAAGGGCATCCATGATCAATAGGTGACGAAAACATTTGGAATTCCATCACAGTGGCTGAGGGTTCTCTATCTCTTTGTCTCTGTCTCTGTCTCATTCTCACTTACTCTCTCACAAATAAAAAATAAGGGCTGGAGAGATAGCTTAGCGGTTAAGCACTTGCCTGTGAAGCCTAAGGATCCCAGTTCGAGGCTCGATTCCCCAGGTCCCACGTTAGCCAGATGCACAAGAGGGCGCAAGCATCTGGAGTTCTTTTGTAGTGTCTGGAGGCCCTGGCGCGCCCATTCTCTCTTCTCTCCCTATCTGTCTCTTTCCTCTTTCTCTGTCACTATCAAATAAATAAAAATAAACAAAAAAATTAAAAAATAAAAAATAATAAAGAGAAAGTAAATTGAGCAGCAATATTCCTCTCTCTCTCTCTCTCTCTCTCTCTCTCTCTCTCTCTCTCTTTCTGCTTCCTCTCTGTGGATTGAAATGTGACCAGCTGTCATACTTTCTCTATCATGAAGGATTATAACTCCAAATTGTGAGCTGAAATAAACCTTTCCTTCCTTTAGTTGCTTCTGGTCAGGTACTTGGTGACAGCAAGAAGAAAGTAACTAATCCACAGTACATCATTTCATCTATAACACCTGGTAAGATAACACCACTAACTCTTTTCCATGGTGCAATTCTACCCAAATCAATGTCTCATATGAACCCTCTGACTTAGTCCCCCTGCTCAATATCGCTTTGTCCAACAATAGCATCAGCAAGAGAAGATGACATAATCAGATAGCAATTTGAGAAAAGTTTAATAATGGGAGTATTGATGAAGGAATAGGCAGGATGTAGGAAACTGCAAGAGAGACTACAGTGCCAAGGACAAAGCATTTTTGAAGCCCCAGGCCTAGGTGACTTGTGAGCCATTCCTAGTAGAGGAGAAACTGGTGAGGGCTGGCATAATGCTGAGTGATTTAGCCAGTGTCTTTGATCTAATGTCCAAAACAAAATCTTCAATGCCACTTGACACAGGTGTCATAGGTACTGGGAAATATCTAGGATTTTGAAGACTTCCGGCCAAGATGGCAACCACCTAGCTGCACTGCAAATCCTAGGAAAAGAAAGGCAGACCAAATGGCTGAACCTTCACCAGGCCCTTACAGAAAACACCTGAACCACAAGACACTGGAGAGGGTATGATGAAGACTAACCTTAATCTTCTACAGCTTCCTACCCTCCCTCTCCCTCCTTTTCTCTCTCTCTCTCTCTCTCTCTCTCTCTCTCTCTCTCTCTCTCTCTCTCTCTCCAGCTCTTGTATATTAGTTATCTTTTTCCTCCTTTTCTTAGTGGGCACTGACCTATAACACCCAGTACCAGCATGTGGCTATCATCCACAATGAGCTTTTGATCAGAGAGACCTACAAGGTTTCCTAAAAGAAAGACAGATTGCTGTCAGAGTACTTGGTGACCCACCAAAGGTTAGTGGTAAGACCCTATTGCTGAAGACACCTTATGTGGTTGACACCTAAAATCAAATGGCATGGCTGGAAGCTGGAAGAGAGTCAGTCCCCAGACAGTCAGCCCATCTAGTGCCAGAAGGTGCTACATGGGCGACTGGGGGAAAATGACTAATATCTGTCCAAGCAACTCATGGTTTAACCTACTTAGCAGCAAATAACCTGGTGTGATGCTCACACAAGTGCAATAGTGGCACACAGCCATGGTGGGGAACCAACTGCTCTTGATTTGGCTAACTAATCCCCTCAGTGGTACAGGACCCATAGCTGGAGCTGGGAAATAAGTCAGAACCATCTCCAAACTTAAGCCCACTGTCATTACCAAGCTACCATCAATCATGGGTTACAAGAGGGCCTACACCTATTAAATTCTCTATAAAACAAGTAAGGGTTATCTCATTTGTCCTGGTGCGAACTTACTCTCCATTGGAGAATCTGTTTCTATTTTTCAGATAGAGTAGATCCTAAGGAGAGAGCCACCCCATCTTACCTCAAAAGGGCCTCAGCTGAAACTAAGAACAATTGGCAAAACAAGCAAGGGTGCTGTTCTCCTGATGAACCGGATACCAGCACAGGGGGGAAGGAGACCAACACAGAGAAAAATCAACTCCTACCAAATCAGATTTCCAAAGACCCAGAGGCTCCCAACACCTCATCACTGAAGCCGACCAAAAATGAACCCAACATGGCTCAGGGAAATTTTGCAGAAGAGGGGGCAGAAAGAATGTCAGAGTCACATGTTGGGTCATGATATGCAGAGACACTTATCCTACCCATAACTGGGGGCTAACTCCACAATGCATGACCCATATACTTCAACAAGGTGGGGCCAAGGGAAGGAAGTAAGTCACGGGTTAGCCTAATAATGATACCAAACTGACTGTATTTGCTGAATACAAAACTAATAAAAAAAATTGTTTTAAATATCTAGGATTTTGATTCCCACATTTGCCACTTGCCTAGTTACTTTCTATTCACTTAGGTGACCTAAAACAAGTCTAGCTTTTCATATGCCCTTTTCAAAACCTTTCTGTATTCCATATAAACTTGTCATATATGGAAAAAAATAGTAAAATTCTTAAAAGACAGATATATTAGGCCTGCCTGGAATTTCAGTGTGGTAACACATACTATACAGTAGACATTCTTCACTGGTAGCATCATTTTGGCTTATCTAGAAACCAAAGAAATGTATGGCCAGAGGAAATCTAAGACATCATGCTACCCAATACATCATAATAGATCTACATGACCAGAGCCCAACATTATGTGCTTTTTTTCCCCCCATCTCATATGCAATCTGCACTGTGTAGCACTCCTCCTTCCAATGGAACACACTGTGGTCCTTGGCAACTACCAAAATAACCAACCTTGTCTTGCCTCTCTGAACATCTTTGTATTTTGTCACTAGCTTGTGTTGAAGGCTGAGAAAGGTACTGAATATGAGTCAAGCAAAGAAATCACTGATAAGCCACAGTTCTCTAACAGATAATAAGTTGAAGAACACATTTTACTCACCACAGGAGGATCCGTGTCTATCTCTCAAACAGAAGAAAGAACTCTATCACTTATCACTGAATTCCTTCCCTGCCCTCAGCTTCATTTGCATCTGGCAGGGGTATTCTTAGGAGGCATGCCAATTGTAGTTCCAGTTCAAATGAGTGGTGCTTTTAAATCTCATATATGTTTAAAAGCTGTATTGAGAAAATACAAGCATGTGTGTAGAAAATGATTTTAAACTCCTTTCCCTCACTGAATGTTTGATAAAATTTTAAGCAGGTCAAGAAGAGCTCTAGCTTGGAGTAACAACTCCATCTAAACACTGCCCTTCTCCAGAAACTTAGCACATTCTCAAGCCTGACTTACAGAGCTGCACTCTAAGAGCGCATCTTGGGCTAGAGATATGGCTCAGCAGTTACGGTGTATTTCTGTGAAAACTAAGTTCCCAGAATTGATTTCCAGGACCCACATAAGCCAGATATACAAGTTGGTACATGCTTTTGGAGTTGGTTTGCAGTGGCTAAAGTCCCTGATTGTGCCCATTCTCTCACTCTTTCTCTCTAATATATATATATGTGTGTGTGTCTGAGTATTACATAAATATACATGTATGTAAGATATATATATATATATATATATATATATATATATATAGAGAGAGAGAGAGAGAGAGAGAGAGAGAGAGAGAGAGAGAGCTTCACACACACACACACACACATATATACATAAAATCTTAGTTGCTTTCCAGAAAAATCTCCCCTCATAGTGAGCCTTGAAATCGATAGAATTTATTCCTGTTGCTGCCTTCCCAATGTGTTTGCTCAATCAATATGAATGAGCAGTGTCTGAGCTTTTTCACCAAGAAATTTATAAGTACTATTGTGTCATAAGTTGATCATTATTTGCTTCCTCAGTGCAATCTATAATTTGATTGCTCAGACCAGATAGATGAAGGAACTTTTAGAAATTGATTATAAAAAACACAAATAATAAGAAAAATGTAGAACTGAGCATCAATTATCCATGATATATGTCAATATACTTTAATAAATAACAAAGTAATATGAAATATCATGTCACAGAATATAAATAGATTTAATAAACACAGAAAATGCATTTTTAAAGACAATGACTTAAAGCAAGGAGATGCAAAACATAATTAAAATGGCTTCACAACTTCAGTGTGAGTTTCATGTACTTGTGCCAGATCTACAAAAATCTTAAGTGATTTTGTCATCCTTTGGGAATTAAGAGGAGCATGGGTCCATCTTCATTCCTGCCACCTGACTATAACACAACCCTGCATATACTGTACTTTTCGTGAAATGTTATTTTTTTTTATTTCAAAGAAAGAAGTACCATCATTAAACAAAAGTCTTGCTAGTAAAATGTCATTAAGCAGAAATTAATGGTGCTTAAAGTGTTTTTCTTAATAATAAAATATGATTCCTCTTTTCTGAGATCTAATATAAGGCCTCATCTTAAGATATAACTGAAGAAATTGTAATAGGAAGGTTCTTCAACACCAACTGTGCATGATTAGTAAACTATATGCCACAAAAATGTTAATTACTTGTTACAGTGACAAGTCTCTTATAAAAACAACTTAAAGAAGAGATGGTAGATGCAGGCTTGCAGTTTAAGAGTACATAGCCTGTCATGGGGGATGCATGGCAGCTGGTGACGTTGCATCTGCAGTCGGGGACCAGAGCTCAATGAATGCTGCACTTGGCTGTCTGTCTCTTTTGTTATGCAATTCAACATAACAGCCCATGGAATGTTGCCACAATATTAAGGTTGGGTCTTCTCACTTCAATTAACCTAACCTAGAAAGTCCCTCATGGGCATACCCAGAGATTTGATTCCATGGTGATACAATCCTGTTTAATTAAAACCTGACATTAACCTTGATAATGAGTAATTTCAAACAAAAATGTATTTCACACAAAAGCATTATAAATGACTTTTCTATTAGAGTGACTTCCTCATAGACATATATATCCATTGAGAGTCTTGTCTGTATTTATGAACTTTGTCCCATAAATCCTCATGCTGGTATATGCATTAAATACACATTTGAAAAATAAGAGTGATTCATTCCTACCTCATGGTAGTTACTAATACCCCACAAGACCTGCACTGTTCTGAGCCCATCAGCATTTCACTATAGAAGATGGACAACAAAAGGAATGAGACATCAAAACAGAGGAAGGATTACCTAGAGGAAAGAAGGTCTTCAGTCAAATGGGGGCATGTGAGAGGGGACAAAAGAGAATAATAGGATGAGAACATGATCAAACTTCAGTCTGTTCATAAAGTTCACAATAAAAAGAAATTTAAAAATATTAAAAACTAAGTGATCTACAGCTAACAGACAGGATATCCAGGGACTTTCTACAAAGCAATTATCCAGAATTCTTTTAAAGTATCAAAGTCATTAAATAAAATAAAGACAGAACAATGGCAAATAAAGGCATACATGCAATAAATGCCGTGGAATCTCCTGGTCTGAATAAAGTAGAGGGGACCAGGACAAGGAGAGTGGTGATATCCAAATACAGTCTATAGTTTGGTAATATTCCCAATTTTAATTTACATTCCATGTAAAATGTAAACATGAGGGAAGTCAAGGAGAAGGACAAATGGAAAAACTAACCTAGCCATGCAACTCTTTAGTAACTCTAAAATTAGCTTGAAATCATTTTTATTTTTTAAATAACAACTATGCCATGAAGGATCTACTTCAGAACAATTAGAGAAAAAAAGGCCTCTGCCAGAAAATGACATCTAAACAGACACATGATGCCAAAGAATGTATTATTCCAATACTTGTAATAAGACTTATGATAATTTAATAGATTAGAAATAATAAATTAAATACAAATGATCCATAGGACATGAAAAGATGTTCAATATCAGCAATCAAATTTAAAAAAAATTATTTATGTGTGTGTGTGTGTGTGTGTGTGTGTGTGTGTGTGTGTGTGTTGGTGAACCAGATCATATTGTTTCTGTAAATAAGCACAGGACACTTGTGCCACGTTTTACCTCCGATTTACTTGAATATTGAACCCAGACTGGCAGGTTTTAACCACTGAACAATCTTCCAAGACCCCACTAATCATAATTTTAACACAGAAAAAAAACTTAAAAAATAATAAAAAGATTTTCATCCACGACTGAGTAGGTTGTGTGTCTTTCTTTTCTCTCTACAGCTATGATATGCTGCATTCCCAAATGTGTCCAGGTCTGTGACCTTATAATCCTCACTATTAAACTTTACTTGTGAGATAGAGAGATGGTTTAGCAGCTAAGGTGCTTGCCTGCAAAGCCTGAGGACCCATGTTCAACTCTCCATATCCCACAATAGCCAGACACACAAAGGTGAAGCAAGCACAAGGTCATACATGCCCACTAGGTGGCACAAATGTCTGGGGATCAGTTGTACTGGCTGAGGCCCTGGTGTGCCAATTCTCTCTCTTGCTCACTCTGTAAAATAAATAAATAAGTGAATGAATAAATAAATAAAATAAAAACTCCAGTTTCCCTGGATGATGATATCAAGGAATGCTACCTTCTCTCAGCTACCATCCTTGGCCCTTTGTGAAGATGTAACATACCAGGTCTCACTTCCCCTGAATGGGCTTAGCTGATGTATTCAAGATAACTGGATCTCAGTAGTCCTGAGTCACCAATGTCTAGCCTCCTGCCTATGTCCCATGCAAGGCCCCTCCCTCACATTGCAATACCCACCCTCCTCCCAGAGAAGCCTTACAACCACTATACTCCCCTTTTCTGGGCATTCCAAAGCTTCTGTAACTTTACAACCCATCATTCTCTTGTCAGAAATTAAACAGATATTGGGCCTGCAAGAAATACTTCTCATCTCTGAGTTCTCTGTTTTCAAACCTGAAACTTAGACCCAGAATATCAAACCAGTGTTAAAGGCCAGCCTTCATTTCATAAAAGAGGAAGTTGGGCTCAGAGAACTTGGACTCTCTCCATGGTTATTATGCAGGTTACAAAGCTGGTTCCAAGATTTAACCACCTAATTATAGGAACGGGTCTGTGGAGATGGCTCAGTGGTTAAAGGTGCTTGCTTGTAAAGCCTGCTGGCCCAGGGTCCATTCTCCAACACCCATATAAAGCCAGATGCAAAGTGGTATATGCAGAGCCAGGAGAATTCTAAGATGGAGGCTTAAGTCTGAAGTTTGGTAATAGTCTGGCAGTCCATTTGCAGCAGCAAGACACCTTATCTCAAAAAAGGTGGAGCACAGACACCTCAAAGTTGTCCTGTGGCACATCCTATCCTGGCATATACACCAATACACACACAAATATATTTTTTAAATTTTTAAAATTTTTTTTAAATTTATTTTAGGGAGAGAGACAGGGGCAGACAGAAAGAGTGAGAATGGGTTTGCCAGGGACTCCTTCCACAGCAAATGAACTTCTGGTTGCACATGCTACTGTGTGCATCTGGATTTATGTGAATACTAAGGTATCAAACTTGGGTGGTCAGGATTTGCAAACAAACATCTTTAACCACTGAGCCATCTCTCAAACCCTGAAAAATTAAATACAGGAATGGAATGGCATACATTTATTCTTTCATCCTTCAGTCCTTAGTGTTCAATGTATAAATCAGAACTTTCCCATGATCCTCCAATACTACAGAACAAAAATTGTCATGTCTCTTAAGAGCTTTTTCTTCTCCTGTGGGACCCACTAGCTGTGAGAGCCAAAGACGCTCCTCCTTGTATTCCTTGTGAATCAGCTTTTGGACCCCTTCTTTTTCTTTCTTCTTATATGGTTAGTAAGCCAAATATGTAAAAATGTACTGGGATTCTCACATAAAGCCAGCAGAATTAGGATAATTGTAAACCACTGAGTATCTCTAAGCACTAATACTTGGCCTTTCTTCTGCTAGGAAAAAGCATGTGACAATCTCTTGGGATGTCTGGTAATGATCTCTGAACTGGGTAGTTTTATGTCCCTTCATTCAATACAGAACAGTGCTAAACATGGCAAAAAGTCCAAAAGAGGAGGGCACAGGAGCAGGTGGGAGGAGCACCTCAGAGCAGATCCTAACACAAGCAGAAGCCACACTTGAGCCACAGACAGTGTGTGATTTTAGTTATGCAGGTGCCTAAGCCACTCTAAGACATGCTTGCATCTCTGACTATTAATAAGACTATGATATTATTTTTGTTGCTTGAGAGTTTGGGTTTTATTTTTTTCAGGTTGTGCTTTATTTTTCCTTGTAGTTTTGTGTTGCTTTACTGAGAATCAAACCCAGGACCTTGTGCATTCTAAGCAAGCACTCTATCAGTGAGCTATACCCTCTGGCACCTTAATGCTGTTCATATAATATTTCGTAACTAGTTCTCCAACTACCTTACATTCATAAAAATGTTTACTAATGAACATGCCTTTCTTTTTTAAAATATTTTGTTCATTTTTATTTATTTATTTGAGTGTGGCAGAGAGAGAAAGAGACACACACACACACAGAGAGAGAGAGAGAGAGAGAGAGAGAGAGAGAAAGAATGGGTGCTCCAGGGCTTCCAGCCACTGCTAACAAACTCCAGACACTTGCGCCCCTTTGTGCATCTGGCTAACGTGGGTTCTGGGGAATCAAGCCTCGAACCTGGGTCCTTAGGCTTCACAGGCAAGCACTTAACTGCTAAGCCATCTCTCCAGCCCATGAACATGTCTTTCTTAAACCAAATGCCATATTTGATTGATAGATGGAAGTAGATAGACAATAGAAAGATAGATGATTGATTGGTAGATTACAGATAGATGATAGACAGAGAGATAGAGAGATATATGGAAAATAATTGAGCCAGATAAAGCTACTGTGCATGTTAGTATCTTTCTATGACTTCTTGGTGCTAAATTACAGTCCTTTGTGCAAATAGAAATCATTTCTGGGTAAGTATTCTTAACAGTACCATTCTTTGCATTGACAAAAGCCCTAAACAATTTGTCAAACTAGGAAAAGCTTTTATCGTCAATGATTCAGTAGACTCCCTCAGATAAATTACACACAAATCCTGTGCCACATAAAAGATAATTAAAATTACCTAATTTAAAGTCTATGAAGTTATTTCTGAAATAACATTTCATCATGTGAAATATAATATGTTTCTGGGAGAAATACTGTTACTATATTTAAAACCCATCAAAGTTGTTAGGGATTCCAGTTAGATGACTCTTAACAAAAAGTCAATTGTAATTTTAAGAAGGATTAATATTGAGTGAAAAAATCAAAAGGCATTTTGCTCATCAAAGATTAAGTGCTTCAGAGGTATTAGAGAATAAGAAAATGATGATTAAATCCCTTTAAAATATGGACTTTTAAACTACATAAAAAACCATCAAATTCTAGCTCTTTTACTGAAAATATTCTGTATATTTATCAATCTCCATGCCAAGGTAAGATACTTTGTAATATACAAAATATCTTTACCTTTTCTTTTATTTCATGTGCCTCTACTATACAACTATAACACCATATACACCCTGACCATATACACCCTGAAGCAAGTATGGTATGAACTGAACCTAAATCTTTATCCCTAAAACATAGTAATCCAAGTGTTTTTCTATGAGATGGAAGTATCACTTAACAGCTGAGAAGATATTTTTGGTTGCATTCAGGTCTATTTGAGAAAGAAGTACCATTATGAGCATTATGAGTAGCAAAATATGTCAGATAGAATTCTTCTTACCCAATAAAGTTTGACAACTAAAATTATAATGAATAAGGTTGTACTCTCAAAGTCCCTAACATTCTCTCTCAGCAGGTGATTGTATACTAACTCTAGAGCCACCTCCACACAAAACTCCCGCAGTCACATGTAAGCCTGACCTCCACTTTGGGTAAAAGCGGAGGTATTGTCCTGCGACCCCGCTAAGGACTGCACAGTGGCAGTTCTCCAGTCACCAACAGGAATTCTCTTCATCACCTATGTGCACAAGTTTCCTCCCCCCGTGAGGCCTGTACATGGGACTTCTAATACGCATGGAGGAGACCTTTACCTGCTCAATGAAATTACTTCCTATTGGGCTTATTGAGGGGGAATGAATAAATTCGACACCAAAAATAACTTTTAAAAAGTAGAAACTTTATGGTCTTCCTGATCATGTGACTCTAACTGATTAGTAGAGTTAAATATTTGTATGAAGTTGAGTTACCACAAATGCCATACAGTGTCTCTGCCACCATGTTTTAAAGAAAGTCCCAGGGACAGCTGGCATCCTAACTTTAGGCCACCCCACTGCTAAGCATTGTTAGGTCAGGACCAAATGGAGTCACTAAGGACACCAGGAGGGCATCAGAGACACAAGAAAGTGAGTCATCCACATTCCTCACGGAACCACACAGCCTTCAACTTTTCCTTGCCTAATAATGCCCCAGGTCTAGGTTTTCTGCCCCCTTATCTGCCAGGACAGTAGATTACTATTCTGGTGTCATACCCTGGCTATCTTAGATCTCCCTTAAAGAAACCTTTTCTTTACTTCCCCTTTCCTTTCCTTCCCCCAGTTGAAGAGCTCTACTTAGCCCACTATCTGTAATCCCAAATTGACTGCTCCACTCTTGAGAGTCAGTCATGGCAGCTCCTATTTTACTGGAATAAAAGCTTCCCTCTTTGCCTCAGAGTGGTCTCTGTGGTCTTGGTCACTCCTGAGCCTTACAAAAGAAGGGTGCACCTTTCTTTTCTGAAATAGCTCCTGCAGCTTCAATGTGCCTGCTACCTTCCACGAAGTCCATCACAGCACGATGCTCTGGCCCAGTGGTTGATCTCATAGCTATGACTCAACTCTCTGATGCATCATTTGACAGGTTTCTTTCTGTACTGAGCTTTAACATGCTCTGCTGATGATAGGCATGCTGTTGTAAGATATCAGTATCTGGATGCTCACTAATTTTATTAATTAGCCATGCCCACAAAACTGTGCTAAAGTACATACAAACGATGAAATTCCAAACTTGGCTGATTAAGAAGAAACTATCCTTTAAAAAAAGAGGAAGAAAGAAAAATCAACCACCAAATGGTATTCAGAACAGAAAGCACAATTTGCTGATGTAGAAATGGGCTAGAGCAAGACCCTACCTTGAAAAACAAAACAAAATAAAATAGAAAATTAATTTCATTCATAATCATGAAAGTATATTACTGTTATTGATTATTTAAAACTAATAAAGTAATAACACATATCCTGGAAAGCAATTTTTTTAGCCTAACATCTCATTTTTATAAAAATTAGACCAACTTAATTAAACATTGTCCAGAATTAAGAGATAGCATTATTGATGGAACATGACCAAGTTACAGTATGTTTATAAAGTTCCCAATAAAAATTTTAAAAAAGAAACAGCATTGATTTCAGAAAATGTCAAAAATCATTTGACCAAAACCTGAATATTCAAACATTTCCTTCTTGTCCCAATCTGATCAATTTAACCATACGTATATTTATATATATCAATCTACCTTAACATTTCCATTCATTTACATTTCATCTTAACATGCAAAGCCTTACTTGCAACTCTTTGCAAAGGCTTCCCCTAAAATATATAAGCACAAAACAATAGGCACACCCTCTTCAAAGTTTTATTTCACTAACTTCAGGTCAAAGTTTCACAAAACTGTTTTCTGCTCAATTTACTATCCTTGCTTGGCTTCTCAAATTGGTAGTGCCAAAGATAATGTGGGTTAAGGAGAAGAGACCACTTTAAGAAGCATCGCATTTACTCATCTTCCACAAGGCAAAAGAGTTGGGCATCTGACTGTTCAACAAAACAAAGCTTTAATAGCATCTAGGAAGGCAGACAGGCAAACCAGGCTGTAGACACTCTTCCATTTGTCAAAATCAGACAAGAGAAAACCTATTCCACACCAATACAAAAGCTACTGCTATTCATCTCTTTTTTTTCTGTTGCCACAACATTTTTCTTCTTTTAATTATCATGTCATTTGGTTTTTCAAGTCCTTCCTTTAGTCCATCTCCTACAATTGCACAGGTAGGCTTCAAATGCCAAGGAGTTGATGAGCTCAGTTGACCCATTGCTAACAATTTCTCAACTTCTGAGAGAGACAGTGAGTTCCGCAGGTCTTGTTTGTTAGCAACTATAAGCACGGGGACGTCTTGATTTTCTGATATCCTAGTTATTTTATGAAGTTCAGTTTTTGCTTCTTCTATCCTTTCCACATCCACAGAGTCCACCACAAACACAATGCCATCTGTGCATCTGGTATAAGACTTCCACAGTGGCCTTAGTTTCTCTTGACCACCTACATCCCAGAGGTGAAAAGTAACTGTCTTGGAATTGCCCAAGGTTACCTTAATTTTCTCAGTATTATATCCTTTGGTAGGCACGGTATTTACAAATTCATTGGACTGCAACCTGTATAAGACCGCCGTCTTGCCAGCACAGTCCAAACCCAGAAAAACAATATGAAAGGACTGAAATGGAAGCAGGTTGGACAGGATGGAAGTTGGGTCTGAGAGTCCATTCCCCATTTCTAGCTGCAAATTGTGTCGCAAACTGAGAGGCGTTCTTCTCAACCGAATTTAGAATGTCTCTTGGGCCGTCCAGCCACAGCACTGACACGCCGTCCTTCCCCCTCCTCCTAGTCCTCGTCCTGACTCCACGCTCGTTAACCACGACTGGGGAGGCGCGCCCTGTGCTGCCCGCTCCGCCCCGCTCCATCCCAGCACTCAGCTCAAGGCCCGGGTGGAGGTGGCCGGGTGTGCGCCACGCACCAGGCCGCCGCAATGGTGCTGGGCCGGTTACTGTGAGCGCGCCGACCTCGGCCCTGGAAAGTAATTTTAAAGCATTTTTCTAAACTGCATGGTGCTGTTGAATAAGCATTTGTACAACAGCTCTGAGTCATGGTGCTATAACAGTGTAGTCAGTTAGTTAGGCTTCAAATAAACTGACTTTAAAATAGTATAGGAAAATAAAGAAAAATTGTTTTTCATCTACTTAATCCAGTGACTAATTGTTGGTTACCAAGCCAAAGTTAATATCACATTTTCCTACAACCTGATTATCCTGGAGCTCATTTGATAAAAATATGAATTTTGCATTGTTACTATAAAACTTACATATCAATGAGTAATAGCAACTTGACTCTGCCTTCTGATTTAAAAAAAGGTGACCATGGTTTACAAAAGAAAACTAAATTAGAAAAAAGAGATGTGGGCTGGAGAGATGGCTTAGTGGTCAAGGCATTTTCTTGCAAGCTTGATGGGCGGGGTTTGAATACCCAACACCCACGTGAAATCAGATACACAAAGTGGCACATGCTTCTGGAGTTTACTTGAGTGGCAAGACGCCCTAGAGTGCCCATCCTCTCAAAATCTCTCTCTCTCTTTCTCTTTCTTGCCCCCCACCACTTGCTTGCAAATTAAAAAATAAAATAGATGCCATTATAGTCTTTTAATGTGAAAGCCAGCAGTTCAAATGAATGGTATACCATTACCTATGTGTTCCATAGATCTACAGTGATAAATCTGCTTATAAATATTTTTCCTGAAATGCGCTTGTTCATTCCATTAGTTGTTCTCTGAGCTGCCCACCTCAGCACTCCATGGTCAGAATTCAACTACTCATCAGTCTGTTTATTTGAATCTTTCCAATGCAGACCTTAACTCTTAACCTCCTAGGGTCTGTCTCAAAATGTTCTGTGAGCTTCCTGCATTTCCTGTTTGAGATGATGAAAAATAAGCAGAAAACATCCTATTAACGAGCAGTATGTCTGAGTAAACTCCTGTAAGCAGGTACTCACAAAACTTGCTTCATAGATTCATAAAATCTCAAAAAATAAAAAGAAACTTAAAGCTAATTTTTTTTTAATTTAATTTATTAGTTTTCTTTTCAGTAAATACAGGCAGTTTGGTACCATTATTTAGGCTCATCTGTGATCTACCCCCTCCCATTAGACCCTCCTTATTATTGAAAATGGGTCGTGCATTGTGGAGTTAGCCCCCAGTTATTAGTATGATAAATGTCTCTGAAAATCATGACCCAACATGTAACTCTGACATTCTTTCCGCCCCCTCTTCCGCAAGATTTCCCTGAGCCATGTTGGGTTCATTTTTGGTCTGCTTCAGTGCTGAGGTGTTGGGGGCCTCTGAGGCTCTGGCTCTCTGATTTGGTAGGAGTTGATTTTTCTCTGAATTGATCTCCTTCCCCTTTGTGCTGGTATCCAGTTCACAGGAAAACATCACCCTTGCTTATTTCGCCAGTTGTCCTTAGTTTCAGTTGGGCCCCTTCTGAGGTATGTTGGGGCAGCTCTCTTCTTAGGATCTGCATCTATCTGGAAAAGAGAAGCAGATTCTCCAACGGAGAGTGAGTTAGCACCCAGAAAATTGAGATAACACTTACTTTTTTGATAGACAGTTTGATAGGTGTAGGCCCTCTTATACCCCGTGATTGATGGTAGCTTGATATTGTAGAGTGGGCTTGTGTTTGGGTATGGTTCTGACTTGTTTCCCAGCTCCAGCTAAGGGTCTAGTACCACTGAGTGGATCAGTTAGCCAAATCAAGAGCAATTGATTCCTCACCATGGCTGTGTACCACTATTGCACTTGTATGGGTATCACATCCGGTTAATTGTTGCTACTTAGGTTAAACAATGTGTTGCTTGGACAGATCTTGGTCACTTCCCCCAGTCGCCTATGTAGCGCCTTCTGGCACTAGACACGCTGACTGTCTGGGGACTGACTCTCTCCTGGCTTCCAGCCATGTCATTCCATTTTACGTGTCAGCTGCGTATGGAGTCTTCAGCAATAGGGTCTTACCACTGGCCTTTGGTGGGTCATCAATTACTCTGACAGAAGTCTGTCATTGTTTTGGGAAACCTTGTAGGTTTCTTTGATCAAAAGCTCATTGTGGATTGTAGGCCCAAGCTGGATGTGGGGGTTACAGGTCAGTGTCCACTAAGAAATTGAGGAAAAAGATAACTAATATACAAGAGTTAGGGAGAAGAGAGATAGAGGGGAGAAGGGGAGAGGGAGGGAGGGAAGATGTAGGAGATTTAGGTCAGTCTTGATCCTACCCTCTCCAGTGTCTTGTGGTTCAGGTGTTTCCTGTAAGGGACTAGTGAAGGTTCAGTCATTTGGTCTGTCTTTTAGGAAGTAGAATTTTATGGTACCATTGCCGTTTGGGTCCGGATTACTGTTTTCCACCCTTTGATTCCCTCCCCGCCCTCCCATCCATCTTATTGTCTAGTCCATGAGGTACTTTAATCCAACCACTTCACTAATAGCCAAACATACAGCCTTAAAACACCTAAAATGACATGAACTCCTAGTTTCATTCAATTTCTGCTTAATTCTAACTACTGAGATGAAACTCAGTTTCCAAAACTTCTACATCTTAGAACCAAGCCAAATCCCAGAGAAAAGCAATCACCCTATTCTTTCTTATTATGCTTTCAAATGTTCAGACAACAATCTTACTTATATTTATTATTCTCTCTGTTATGCTAAATATGACCAGTTATTTTAGTGTATGATGATAAACATCTCTAAACATTCACCTCATTAGGAACCAAATGGAATTTGGAGTCTAGATTCAGCCAAAAGGTTATGTCTTCCTACATGGCTTGTATAGCAGTCTTAAGCCAAATCTTTGAAGAAGAACTAATAATATAAACACACGATACACCCAAGAAACAACTCTAGGATGGCATAAAAATGATTAGTGATAAAGAACAGCCTCCCTGTATGGCCAGGCAGACACAAGAGCAGACTGGAGATATACAGGAGGAAACCCTGGATGACTGAGGCTGCTAATGGGTCATCCTTATCAACAAGTGTTACATGGACAAGTGTAGGGCTGTTCCAAAGCTATACAGGAAGACAGCCATGCCCCCTCCCCAAGACTAACCATGGTCATCTCAAGACCACTGAACTACTAACATCTCAGAATTCCAAAGGTGACAACATATATTATAACTGAGTAGATTGCAATGAGCTATGAAATGTGCTCCTATATAAGTAAAAAATACATTTAAATGATAAATCTTGTTACAGTTTACTTTCATTAGTAACATAAACTTGGAAAAACTTTAAAATAAAAACTTAAAGACAAACTAGACTGTGCATAATAGAAAGAACAGTATCTACATCATCAGACTGTACCTCAGCAACCTAACCAGTTACAGGCTCAACTTAGAAACAAACCAGAAAGATACAAACATTAATTGAATAAATAAATAGATTATGGTATAACTATGAACCATGCAATATCATATTATTCAACCAAAACAAAAGAACAATGAACTACTAAAATTCAAAAGAAAAAACATCATGGTTGAACTACAAAAAAGTTATGGTCAGCAAGAAAGTAAATATATGGATGCATTTGAATTCCTTAATTCAACTTTTATGAAATTCCAGAAAACTCTAATGCACTCTAGAGTGACAAAAAGTAGATCAGCTTTCACCGTTAGGGTAGGGAGGCGAATTAACTTCACAGAGACACTAGGGAAGTTTGGTTTATGTGCCAAAGGTGATGAAAGTTATGAAAGGGATTATGTGAACATCCATTTGTCAAAATTCACTTAAAAGAGATACATTCGATTATATTGGTTTAAAACATGAACTAGGAAACTTTAACACAATTAATTTTAAAAAGGAGAGAAGTCAGAAAACAAGTTAGTCCCTTCTGACATTTAATCTTAATGGAGCTCTATGGATTTCCCCCAAAACTCAGAAAAATGTCTCTCTCCTCACCTCAAATATACTAAAAAAGAAGACAAAAAGCCTCAAAAGGACAATTTAGAAAATGTAACAACTGCTACTTCAAAATGGGAGAGAGGCTGAATTGTCTGACCCCCGCTTAAGAAATGTAAGAACAGAAGCGAGCCAGAAGTTTGATGGCAGAGCAAAGGTGAGGGATAGCAATTTGGTCATCATACTGCCTTCCTAGAATGTCTCAGAGCAAAGATTCTGGAGAGTTCTCTGGGTACTGAGTGCTCGAGAGGACTACAATGACGTCACTGAGAATGTGGACTGGAAAGATGAAGGATCCTGTAGAGAGTACATAGATGTGAAGGGCTGGTTGCTCAGGGAAAGAAGCAGCAGCTATGTCAGACAAGGTCATTTTAGGTACCTTCTCCTGTCAAGATAGCTCTAAATAAGAGAATTCCCAAGGCTGGCTGACCTAACTAACCAACCCATGAATCCTACAGTAGAGAGTAATATCCAAACCTTCACCACACTCGGGGACAATAAGGACAAGTTTTGCAGTGCCAGTGACGATGACTGACTGTTCCGGCTCTCCCTTGTAACTTGACTGCACCCGCCACCAAGCACTAACCTCAGGGGTCAGAAATCATGGTCAGCAAGCATGAAGAAAGTAAACACACATATAAAGAAAGGAAGAAACAGCTATCAATAGATTCCCATTCCAATTTTTTCAGCCCTCTCATAGGCAATCAAGAGTGCAGTGTCTTCCTTTATTTATTTATTTTTTTGAGGACTAACTACAGTGAATGAAATACTCCCAGTCGATAAATTCAGTAGCCCAAAGGAAATAGCATTTTGATTCTTTTCCATGATTTGTTCCTATTGCAAATAACAGGATTTTTAAATTTTTTATTTATTTATTTTTAGACAGATTGAGAGAGGGAGAGAGAAAGGACAGAGAATTAGTATGGACATGCCAGGGCCTCCAGTCACTGTAAACTAATTGCAGACACATGAGCCATTTTGTGCATCTGGCTTTACATGAGTACTGGGGAATTGAACCCAGGCCATCAAGCTTTGCAAGAAAGTACACTTAACCACTGATCAATAACATTGATCAGTATAAATCTTGGGTGAATCAGCAGGATGACTATCTGAGGCAGAGCCATAGCACAGGGTACAATTCACAGAGATACCCAAGGCTGGCAGCTTTCCACACATAATCTCGGTGTTGTATAATGTTCTTCTGACAAGCACATTAGGCTACATGGTGCAGGCTTCACTACCTCTCAGCCTCTTGAACGAGATCCCCTGTTGGTTCTGTTTGGGAGCTGTGACATAGTACAATCTCTCCTCTACTGAGAAAGTTTCAGTTCAAGCCAATCACTATACCCTTATTTAGCCTCTCACAAGTCCTGACTCCCCTACTTCTTGGAAAAGATTCCTGTTGGATGAGTTTACCCTGATCATTTCTATTTTTAAATGTCAAAGTCTTTTGTCTTCTGCATAAAATAATTGCTCAGCAACTAATTATGGAGAGAAGTAATGAACAATTCAATCCAACCAAACAATGCCAAGTTCTAATGCCATCACTAAGTTTATTCCAGCTCTTGGGCTTGTTATTCAATGAGTCTTTGATTTTCTATCTGCTCAATGAGCCACTCATTAGAAATGTAATTTGTATATCTTAAAGGAATTAAAAATCTGTCATTTTCCCAGTCAAAAATAGATAAACAGAAATGGTCAGTTATGTTGATTTTTCATTTGTTCATTTATGAAATTCCTACTTTACAGACCAGTATATCAACATTTAATTCTATTTGTTTAATATACTCTGACTTAAACCAAAAGTGAAAGCATTGATTCAAATAGCTAAAAAAGTAAATATAAAAATAAATCCTTTGGTGAAAAAGATCTTTTATCTTAGCTCATCAAAAGTACCAGGACTCAGTTTCTTTCTTTATCCTGACAAGCTCTGTTTCCTCTGAATGAGGTCTATTCTCAGACAGTCTTCCCTGTTGAATGCCTTGTGATGAATGCTGTCAAGTTTAAAATCTAGAGGCAAGGAAGAACCCTGCTTCCCTGGCAACAGCTTTTGAATCTCAGAATTCAGTGCCTGTGATAAGGGTTAACAAAACCATTTCTTTTACTGTGTGAGAATATAACCTTTGATCAACTCAGTTCTGTTCCCCTGGCTATCTAGTAAGTGGCAAGGGTCAAATATATTGCCAGACAACATTGCTTACAGTGAAAATGACCCTGCATTGGTCTCGAAGGACTTGACGGAACTATAAATCCAAGGTGACTAAACAGTGTGTAGGGCTGCTATGCTTTGGGCTTCCCTGAGTTCAGCTATACTTATAACTGATACTTCTTACAGAGTCCCTTGAAACTAAGTCTGTGGGTTTGCTGCAAAATATACTGGTAAAGGCATGGCTTTACCTGGGCAGTGAGGGTCTCACTTGGTTTTTAAAACACTTATTTCTTTTTCACTGACAATTGTATATATTTAAATGCACAGTGTGTAATCATCAAATCAGGATAATTAACATATCTATCTCCTTATTTCTTTGGGTTTAGAGTCTTCAAACAACACTTTTCTAGTTGTTCATAAAATATACAATAGACAGTTATAAACTATAATCATCTCCCTCCTGGCTTCTAACTGTGTTTAGATACCCATTATCCAACTTCCTCTGCCCCTCCCAGTTTCTTGTAATCACTATTCTACCTTATCTTTTTCTCTGAGATCAACTTTTCAGCTTCTATGCATGTTATAGTTTGGTCTCATTTTTATGTACATGAAATACACATATGTGTATGTATGTATAGCTACCCTATTGCTAGTAGCATTTGCAGCAAAATAAAAAGTATCCAAAGCCACCCTGCTGGCTGGCTATTTGCTTTCCTGTCATCTCTGAATACACACTGATATCAAGGTGACATATGGCAGTGAGCTTCAATACCCAGTTAAACCGTGAAGACTCCTTTGGGCTGCAGTGCCCAACTTTAAACCAGTAATTGTAAACTGAGGGAAAGACAAGATGATGGGAACAACCAATAGCAGATAATGAGATAAGGGAGTGTTGAGCTGCCCCACCAAAAGCTCAAGGGCTAAAGTGGAGCAAGATGGGTTCCCCTGAAGCGCAGTAAAAGTTCTTATCCAATGGAAGAAGAGTCACAAGTCCAATACTCAAAACAGCAGGAATTTATGAGTCACTGACTTTCTGCAAATACATCACATGGGTTTCAACTTCTTGACTCAATTAAATGACAGAGAGTCGCACATTCATGATTTTTGAGTATGCATGCAGTCAAGGTCATACATACTAAAGTTTCAAATATGAAAATGTCTACTATAAGTCATTAACAGTGAACATAATTTTCCCATATCTTCATTAAAATGTTCATTACTTTCCTTTCATTCAAGTGTTTAAAGTGAAAGTATAAGACTTTTTCTTTAGGAAGCAGTTAAGAGTATAGATTCCAAATGAAGAGAATGCCAAAATTGGAACCTCCTACCTCTGCCTAGCTGTTGACTTTATAAAAACATGTGCTAAACTCCTATCTCTCATTTTCACATATAGAATGAGGATGGTGTGACATCACTGGGTTAGTGTGAGAACAGATGTGTAAAACTGTGAAAGCACAATGTTTCCTGGCACATATGTAGCAGCAAGCATTGTCTCACTACCTTACATCACTGTCACTATCACAGGATGTTAAAGTTGGTTATACACACCCTATATCTCAACCTGATGTTTTCTTCAATTTCTCTCATCATGTGATAACATTTTGTGACTTTGAGAAAAACAGAGAATGAGGAGAAATTGGAGCCCTCGTTCAAAAAAAAAGACATCAAGTAGGAGAAGCTTGATTTAATCAAATTTAAAATTGTTAACAGAGTCCATGATTTACAGAAATGTGATTCTAGAAAGTCAATTACTTATGTAAACATTCTGTTGCTTTGAAGTTTAGGGTTTCAGAAGATTTCAAGATCAATACCAAGGAACTGACAAAACTGTTTCAGCAAACGTGTCCCAGCTTCAGCAAGAAACCTGTGTAATGCCAGGTCATTCCATGCAGGACTCATTGCCTATTAGACAGTGTCCATGAACAGCTCACAGTGCAATGGGCAAGAAAGCACCATAAACAGGTAAATGCAATGCAGTGGGCTAAGTGTTCTATGGGGGCATGCCCTAGTGGTTCTCTTCCCACAGGTGCACAGCAGAGGGGCTTATAATCCGAGATGCCTTTTAGTCATATTATAGTCAGTCCATTCCACTTCAGTAGCTCCTCTGTGCCTGTCTGTAAGAGCACATAATGGTAAAAGACCAGCCTCTCCCACTCTTCAAACAGACCCATGTGAGCATCAGTGAGTTAATGCACATTCAATTGTGAGCTTCTCTGAAATAAATTACTGTTAAACAAAAAACTCAAGGGACTCTCACTAAAATGATCTTGGCCTACTATAATCTGCTTTTATCTTTATCAAAAGAAAGTGAGCACAAATGTGGTATTGTTGTTATCTCAAAGACATAAAGACAGTGAATACCACCCAAATATGTAATAGCCTACAAAATGAGAACCTACACTATTCTCATGAGAAAGACTATGTTTTCCTAATTCTAGACTTGATAACAAAAAATATTGCTCCAAAGAATTTTGGAAGGTCTTTCTGCTTTTTAAAAAAGAAGAAAATAGTTAATAGGTACAGGAATACAAAGGATTTTTAGAAGCAGAAGCAAATCTAATCTGCTTTCTCTATTTCAAGGAGTTTAGGGAGCTAATCAGCTCATCTCAGTTAATACAAGAGCCAAGAACAGAAATCATGTCTAAAACTCTCCCACTATAATGGGGCACTCCTATTATTTTAAGGTATGACACTATGTTGACAGCATTTTGGTTTCTATACTTCAGAGTCTTAGCAAGCTAAAAAGACTGTTTTTAAGACTTTTATTTGTTTTGCTTGGATGGTTTTTTGTATGGTTTATTTTGTTGTGTTTTGAGGGTTTTTTTTTTTTTTCTTTTGAGTCAGTGTATCATTCTTGCCTGGACTGATCTAGAATTTACTCTGTAGTCCAATTTAGCCTTGGACTCCCAGTGGCCTTCCTACCTCAGCCTCCCCAAATGCTGAGATTATAGGCATGAGCCAACACACACTGCTTGGACTTACTATTTTTGACATTGCTTTTATAATGAAAGATGCTTTCTAACATACCAATTTTAAATGCTATTCTTGTGGAATTATAATATAGGTTTTCTTATGCCCCTTCTGGTGACTTCCCTCTTATTTTGCCCTTATTTGAAAGTGTCTGCTTTGTGAGCTTTTATTTTCCCACTCTATTATTTCCCAAAATCTAAACATTGGAAGCTTAGTGGAAAGTGTCACTGCCAATTTGATATTGTGTAAGAGTTTTCCTAGAGAAGAAAATGCCATTGAGAGAGAAGGTGGCAGTGCTTCCACACGGTTCCATGTTAGGTCTTCTTTCTGAAACCCAGCGCCATCTGATTTCTCAGACTGACATCAGACTTGACTGTTTTCTCTTTGAAACAAGTGTTTCAGCCCCATAAGTCCGTGAAGGTTCATCCCATGAAGAAAACTAAAGGACTTAGCTGTTGGAGAGACACAGCTTGAAAAACATCATAAACTAGAGTCACCACCAGGGTTCTCACCATGATATTTTCTTTACCTACCATGATGGCAAAAGCTTTGATACCTGGCAATGTGTTTAGCTGTCCAATGGCAAATAACAAAATTTAAAAACAGGAAAAATTGCAAGTCATCTTACAAAGTTCCTTCTCTGAAATTGAATTGAAAATTCCATAAAGATGACCACAGCATAGATATATGGAGTATATTTTAATCTACCTTCAGGAAAGGATTAATTGTTTTCACTTTGGTAAACTTAAAATGCTTTAGGTCCATTACCCTGGTGGATGTTAGACAGAAATGTGCTTCTTATATTTACAGGCCAGCATTATAATAAACATTTTATTGTGACCATTATGCGAGACTATTCCAGTTTTCATTGCTACGGTGCTTACCATCCAAATATTTTACAAGAAATGTGAACTAGGGAGATGGACTGAAGCTGCTAAAATGGAAATCATCATTTTTAATGCCTTCATCAATAAGGTCATTCAATGTTGTCCACATTTTCTTGAAAGCCTAACATCAGAGCAAGCAAGCAATAAATTATACAAGAGTCATAATGTGTCAGGCAAGCATAACAGAAAGATCCAGGTTAGAGGCATTGAGGACTGAAGTTATGAAGGAAAGACAATGAATGAAAGAAAGGGTCAGAGGCTCTGGGCTCAAGCAAAGAAAAACTTGATATATCTTCCCAGTATAATGAGATAGAAAGGTGAGAGATTTGGGTCAGTTTGGCATATCAAACTTCTAAGATCTTTCAGAAAACAGTGGTCTCTAGATGAGGACCAGATCAAATGAAGATACAAAGAAGGGAGGAGAGGTGGAGCAAACTGGAGAAGGAAGTCCCTGCAGAGAGGTGTATGCATGCAATCAGTTATCCTTGAACCATAGAGCTGTGCGTTAGACCACTGTGGTCAGAAATGGTTCTCTATGGGACCCTCAGATTCCCATGCATATTGTGAGCTATGCCCTAAATACCTTCTATTCTACTTTCTATTCAAGTATGTTTATATAGTAAACAGTCTGATAGTACACCCTCTGAAGCAAGGGGCAAGCAAGTTGTCTTTCCATTGTAAAACCAACCTTTTTTTTTTTTAATTTTTTATTTATTTATTTGAGAGCGACAGACACAGAGAGAAAGACAGATAGAGGGAGAGAGAGAGAATGGGCGCGCCAGGGCTTCCAGCCTCTGCAAACGAACTCCAGACGCGTGCGCCCCCTTGTGGTGCATCTGGCTAACGTGGGACCTGGAGAACCGAGCCTTGAACCGGGGTCCTTAGGCTTCACAGGCAAGCGCTTAACCACTAAGCCATCTCTCCAGCCCTAAAACCAACCTTTTAGCTTAGGTTGCCCTTGTAAAATCCAGCCTACCTCATGTTCATCTCACCCTCTTATATTACCAGAGCTGTGGAAAATTATAACACTCTGGCTCCTGCTATTACTGTGATAAACTGCTCATTATTTGTGGTTGAGAAGTTTTATATCTCCTACCAACAACCATGAAACTTCAAGTTAACTTGTTAGCCTACAAGTGAAGTAAATCTCAGATCCTTTACATTGTCAGACTTGTCAGCAGGGATAGAACACATGAAAACACATGGATTTCTGAAATAGGAAGGATAAGCTCCTTTAAAAAGTATAAGGCAAGACTATGGGAAATGGTAGTAGATATGCAGCTCTGATGGTATGGCTTATGACTAATAAATAATCTTCCAGTGAATGGTTTAATGAGGGGAGAGGAATAGAGAAATGACTGCATTCCATCTGCCAGGAAGGAGCTTCAGAGAAAATGTCTACACTCTGGTTGTTGCAGACTTTCTATTGGGTAGGATGTCTTCCAGCTAGTCAATTCACCCCTATTTTATCCCAATGTAAGGAGTAGGGCCAGGTTCATGCAGGCTCCTTCAGAATATAAATTCTTTTATAATGGACAATAAGCATATACAACTACATCCTTGAAGATGCTCTGGAACAAAGAAACTTCATAGTACACTTGGAAGCTATGCAGAGTTTAAGACATACATAAACAGTTGTTTCACAACCATCTCTACTCTCCCTTCTATGCCACCTCAGCACCTGATGAATTATCCTGAGTATACCACTTTGTCACTTACTGAACAGTGCCTAGAACTAAACTCATTCCCTTTATATCATGCAGCATTTAGTGAAAACTCCTACCCAAAGGCTGGATAAATGGCTCAGCAATTAAAGACAATTGCACACAAAGCCTGTCAACATGGGTTCGACCACCCATATAAAGCTGAATAGGATTGGCAAAAGACCCTGGCATGCATATATACACAATTAAATAAATAATAAATAAAAATTTTAAGGCTCTTCAACTTCAACTTCAAGTAGTATTGATCTCAATAATCATCTATGAGGTCTCAGACTCAGTCAGCTAGGCAAATCAAAGATAGTAGTACAATATTCCCTAAAGAGAAGTGTCAGGCTAGAGAGCTGGCTTAGCAGTTAGGGTGCTAGCCTAAAAAGCCAAAGGACCCAGGTTCAATTCCTCAGTGCCCACATAAAACCATATGCACAAGGTGGTGCATGCATCTGGAGTTCATCTGCAGTGGTTGGAGGCCCTGGCACACCCATTCTCTCTATCTGCCTTTCTCTCTCTCTAACTCTTTCCCTCTCTCTCTCTCTCTCTCTCTCTAAGTAAAGAAACATTTTCTTTTCTGTTTATCGAAGTGAGGTCTCACTCTACCTCAGGCTGACCTGGAATTCACTATGAAGTCTCAGGGTGGCCTTGAATTCATGGTGATACACCTACCTCTGCCCTAAGTCTGTATAATGACCTATCTATTTTCACTGCAGCATTAATCCAAATACAAAAGAATAGGTTAATGATTTCACAGACTCTCTCTTGGCTCAAAAGAAGTCAAGAGTTATTCTTCATTCAAAACAACCCAGACCAGTGAGTTCAAGATGGCTTGGATGTTTTCAAGGCCAAAAGATGTCACAGATCATTTTAGCTAATGTCAGAGATAAATTCCTATCAGTTTTTTCTAACTATATAACTCAAGTTTCAGGGAAAATTGCCTACAAGATAAACATAAATAACAACAACCATTCCTTCACAAAGTTCCCTAGAGAAGCCACAGGTAGTTTCACGAAGAGATGTTTCCTGGTCCTACATGCCTCTAATACCAGCACTCAAAAGGCAGAAGCAGGAGGATCATGAATTCCAACCCAGACTGGAACACATAGTGAAAATCTGGGGTGGAACGACGGGAGGTCTTCTCAATTGTCTGATAGCTATATGTGCTGTAGATGTTTCTTCAAACCCTTGTGGGTCTCTTATTAACACCCAAAGAAACAGGTAATTATATTTAGGTAGTGATATAGGGGGCACAAATTATTGTTCTTCTCCTAGAAAATCATACTGAAGGATGGAAGGTAGAAGTTGAATTTGTCTAAGCAGCTTAGAGTAACAGGACCCCAAAATGAGCAAAAAAAGAAAGTTATACTGTCCAGGAAAGATTTCTAAATGATTAAGCCTATACCCTTCCTAGAAAACTAATGTTTTTGAAAATATTGCCCCTTCTCCAGGAATCCTACCTAGATAACTATAGGAATTCTCTTGGGTATAAAAAGTCCAATCAGAGTCACCTAATGAGTTCTCCTCCTGGGGGACTTCCTCCTGTCCACAGGTGTCCTTCCCTTTTATCAAACTCTGATAAGCTGTGTGACCATTAAGTGTCATGTGCCTCAGCTCCTGAGCCCACCTAAGAGCTGAAATTAGATTCTGTAACTCTCAAGGGCACCCAAAAGTTCCTGTATAAACATAATCAAAAATATGTGCTCTTTTATATAATGTCCCTTTCAAAGATTCATCTGCATAGCCACATATAACAATGACCTGTATATTTTAATGCTCAATAACATTCAATTCATATAACTATACCTTAGTTATCCATATTCTGTTGATGAACTCCTATGTTTTCCTAGGGTGTTTGGACATTATGAATTGAACTACTATTAATATTTTGTACCACATTGTTTTTGTTCAGTTATTTTCATTTCTCTTGGATAAATACCTACGGGTAGAATTATAGTAGCCAGGTCATAGGGTAGGTATATGTTTAGTATTAAAAGAAATTTTGAGGACTTTCTCCAAAGAGGACACACCATTTGTACTTAAACCACAAAGTATAAGAATCTGAGTTACTTGGTTTCTTGGTGATTTGGTAGCAATATCTCCATACCTTTACCTATGTATTTAAAGTTTGGATTTTCTCAATAATCATTGGAATAACTGATGAATACAGACAATAGAAAGGGAATTGAACATGGATAGAAAGTATAATTTCACAGTCTCCAGTGATTCTCAGAGAAGCAGGATGGTTAGTGAGTAACCTCTGTAGTCTGAGCAGAATATTTTTCATATCCCAGCCCTAATCAGGAAGGGCTCGCTCACTAAGTGCACAATCCTCTTATTCTCTGATAAAAAAAAAAAAATTATAGGGTAGGGCTGGAGAGATGGCTTAGCAGTTAAGCGCTTGCCTATGAAGCCTAAGGACCACAGTTCAAGGCGCCGGTCCACAGGACCCAATTTAGATAGATACACAAGGGGGCACACACATCTGGAGTTCGTTTGCAGTGCTGGATGCCCTGGTGCGCCCATTCTCTCTTTCTCTCTCTCTCTCTCTCTCTCTTTCTCTCTCTCTCTCTCTCCCTCCCTCCTTCCCTCCCTCTTTCTCTCTCTGTCTGTTGCTCTCAAATAACTAAATAAAAATAAACTAACTAAATAAATAAATAAAATTATAGGGTAAAACACTTAAAACTGTGTATAGCATAACATATAGGACCATACTTAAAATATATTATTTTGTCTAAGGCAGTCAGAACCCATTGCTATGACTTTGTAAATTTTATATGACTTTTAAAAGTACCTGGGATTATGATTTTTACCACTTGTAAAATGGGAAAGCACACTCAAGTATGCTTGACATGTCCTTAGGCATAAATAATAGTAACCACCATTTCTAGAAAATAAAATAAATAAATAAAATAAACTTAATAGGCACTATGTTTAGCAATTTCCATGGACAATTCCATTCATACCTCATTACATGTTCTATATGCATATGAGGTAAGTATGCTATATTTCTATTTTTAAGGATGTTAAGAGTTGTTATAACTAGCTTCAGCTCACATCGAGTAACCAGACTCCAAAGCCTGTGGAAACATGCCCACCAAAAAATTAAAATTCAAAGCTATCTTTGCTCACTGTTGTGGCAGCACAGGTCTATCTTCCTTTCTTGCTCTTTTTTTTTTTTCTTGTTAATATAATTCAAACTAAAAGAGTACATTTGAAAAGCGCCTGGCTCTTCAGAAGAAAATTAAATTAAATTAAATATTTTTTATGATTAAAAATCTTACCTTTCTGCCAACAAGATTAAAGGTTGAGCCCCCCTTTGACTAACTGCACATATTTTTGAGATAACTCACAGTGTGATCACTTGTACAAACTTCTAATAGTTTTCTTTCCCCAATAAATCAACCAGACAACAGAAAACAACAAAATATTGTCAGTAGGAAAAGTCAGTAAAATAAATGGTGCCTATTGCCAAGGGCTGGATGTAACTTGGCTAGCACACATTAACAACAGCCTGTGTGTCTCAGTGTTATTCCATAGACCTGGGAAAGGCAGAAAGGGCTTAGAGTTACCTCTTCCTTAACTGATCTTTTCTGCTTTTGTTTAAAAAATATGTACAAACAGATCTTCTTCTAACTCATGCCCATCACCACTAGACATTCATGCTGCCAGAAGGTACTGCATGCCTATGTAGCTCATTCAGAAAATTTCACATTCTGTCCCATGAAATGAATCAAAGTCACATCTAAGCAAGAGTGAGATGAAGGACAAAAACATACACTTCCCCACAATGCAAGGTTAACTAATCCCTTAACAGTTACCAGTTCATTGTTTCTTCTATCAACCAGGTCTACAAAGCACAAGTGATTATAGAGGGAGCCATACACAAAATAGGCCTTTATAATAGAAGAGGACAGCTCAACCATCTTCCTATTTTTTGAAGAGGAAAATGGCCACATGAAACATCGATCAATAGTTTAAAACAAATGAGAGAACTTGATATAATCATTTACAAATAAATGGATTCAAGTGACTGAGGATGAAGAAGAAACTTGTTTAAAGTTACAAGGTCTTTACACAGGAGCATATAATCAGGCTGCTTGCCAATGATATGAAAGGATTTGCAGACTATATCAGAATGGAAATGAAGATGTTACCCCAAGGTTAACCTCAATTTAATTTATTGATGACATTCTCTAATGTACAAGGCTATGGTGTATGGCTGCTTTAATTGAGTCAGGATAAGTAAAACATATGTGATGAAATAGTGAATATATACTGGAAAAGTAATAAAAAGAGAAAAGGGATTGTACCTGTGAAAGAATCATAAATCTTGTTTTTGAGGAAAATAATATCCCACTAGCTAAAAGAACAATTGAAATGGCTTTCACTAAACTGAAAAAATAGTGTGGAAATGATTATCAATAATTGAAGCTTTGGGCCAAAGCTACTGTGAACTATTTGGGAAATCTAACAACCTCTAAGATGTAGTCAAAGGTTCAGTGGAATAATACTTTGAAGTTAACTGGTAAGACGTGCTAGCAGGAAGGAATAAGTGTTTCACTCACAATTGATTCTTCAGAAATGCGTTGAGCTGCTAGCATGTTTTCCACTGAAGCCTCTGTCAGCCCAGTGTTGCCCATAGTTTGAATGAACCAAATGTGTCAAAGAAATAAAAAAGACACATGTGCCAATGTTAGCCTTTCATGCTTCAGGCTCTTCACCTATAATATGGAGATAAGTAAAAATACAACTTCATTGATTGATGGTTAAAACTAACTGAGGTTATCATAAAGCAGAACACAACTTGCACATGGAATACACAAAAAATTTCAGCCATTTGTAGGTCATCATCATGGCTGTTATTTGGAAAAGGAAAATGGCTAGCCTTTTTGTATGCATATAAAAACTAGACATAAGTTTTTTAATAGACATGAGATCTATGTCTAAAGGTTCTTGTAGTTACCTTTGTGCTTAAAGACAGAATTAAAAACTAAATATTTTAAATCCCAGCACTCGGGAGGCAGAGGTAGGAGGATTGCCATGAGTTCAAGGCCACCCTGAGATGACAGAGTTAATTCCAGGTCAGCCTGGACCAGAGTGAGACCCTACCTCGAAAAACCAAAAAAAAAAAAAAAAAAAAAAAACTAAATATTTTATCCTAATTTCTATTAGAATATTCTTCAAAGTATAATGTGCCCATTCACCTAGGGATCTTGTTAAGGTACAGATTCTAATTTAGTGACCTACACTTTGGATCTTGTAAAAAAAAAAATCCTCATTTATTCGCATGTGCATGCATATATGTTGATGTAGATGGGTACATCAGTGTCTCTTGACACAAAAACAAATTCATGTGCCACTTTTTGTGCCTGATTTTATGTGGGTGGCTGGGTTATCAAATCTAGGCTGGAAGGCTTTGCAACAAGCATCTTTAACAATATTCCAACTCCTTATTCCTACACTGTGAATCTTGAATATCCCTCAAAGACCCACGTGTTGAAAGCTGGATCACCAGCCAGTGGTAATATCGAGAGATGGTTGAACCTTTCAGAGAAGCTTGGTGGAAGGTAGTTAGGTCAATGGAGGCATACTCTTGAAGGGGATCTTGGGACCTGCTTCTGTGCTTCCTAGCTAAGCACTGTGAGGTGAACAGAATGTGCAAACAAAAGCAGGTAAGCTATCAAAAGGCAGTGTATTGGTTAATTAAGAAAATGAGCACTTGAACAAGACTGTTGGACTCAGTTTCACTTTGCTATCCATCATGTACATGACCAACATACTGCACCTCTGTGCCTCCACTTCCTCACATATATGCTGAAGATAGTAACATAATAACTCTTAGGGTTCTTATTGGTATTAAATTCATTAACATTTTAATAGATACAATATACAGTATTTTACCTAATAGCATTAAGTGCTAAGTATTAGAATTGATAACAATATTTTTATTCAAATTGTGATAACATTTTAATGACTAGCACATGTTGAGAAAATTCTAAACAGAACATAAACCAGCTGGCTTATATTATCTGTTACTTATCACAACTCTGTTGTTCTGTACCTTAGGACCATTTAGCTTTTTACAGTGTCCTTAGAGCTCACTTTCCTGTATTTTGCCTTAGCTTCTGAATTTCCAAGTTAAAATACTTTGCACTTAAAACCAGAGATCACGCAGTCTCATCAGAACAAAGAAGGCTCATTAAACACAAGTAGAGAAGTGACTCAGTGTTCCATGTATCTAATAATGCTAAATATGTTCATATGCTTTTTCTATGTTTTGTGCACAAACATTTGGGGGCTCAATAAAGGAGAATGAGTCAGCTTATGAGTGAATAGCAAGTTGTTCAAAGGCTTAGGTACAATATGGACCTGTAAAGGAATAAATGCCAAGCTATTCAAGTTTCATTGCTCATTTTTCTCCTTCTAATGCCCATAACATTTATTGCCTTCAATATATTATCAGAATCAAGAGATTCATTTCAAGGCAAGAACTTCTGAAAGTTCTAAAAATCACAGAAATGACAGAACAATTCTAGCTCACCCAAATTAAAGAAACAGTACTAATATGCATTTGTATACTACTATGTAAAGTTATGAAGGACCTCAACCATGAAAGATGTATATCTCAACTACATTTTATTAGAGGAATAAGTTTTCCCATTAATAAGCCTTTTAAGCCTCTTTGAATTTTAGTCCTACACTCTCATCACCATAAAACCCAGATACTCTGACAAACATTGGAAAAATTAACAAGCTTCCTCCACCATATGCTTTTGCTGTGTACTGTCCTGCCACAATAGCCAATCAACCATATAGCCAATCAACCATACACTGAAACCTCTGAAATTGTGAACATTAATTTCTTTTTAGTTGGTTATCTGAGGTATCTGAAGCAAGCTATCAGGATTCCAGTTAGTCTTTGCATAAACTCTCATCATCTTAAATGTGAAAACAAGAGCAAGAAATTCAAATCCAGCTATGTTTTGCTTCAGAGAACCTTACTTTCAATAAATGAACTATGATTAAATACCCATTAAGGCCGGGCGTGGTGGTGCACGCCTTTAATCCCAGCACTCGGGAGGCAGAGGTAGGAGGATCGCCGCGAGTTCAAGGCCACCCTGAGACTACAGAGTTAATTCCAGGTCAGCCTGGACCAGAATGAGACCCTACCTCGAAAAACCAAAAAAAAAAAAAAAAAAAAACCCATTAAATGGCTACCCAGCTTTGTTCATTTGTTTGTTAGTTCCCCATTTCACCTAAGTGCTGTCAAGTTCCTTACATGAATAAAACCCATATAATTATCCCAAGAAGGAAGAATTGATTCTGTTATATCTCTTTATTTGTGGGTTTTGTTTGAGAATAAATGAATCCCAAATGGTTTGATCATTGTCTGACTCTGTGAAATAAATTAATGAACTCTCCTTCATCTGTGTTTGGGGGAAATTGAAGCGAGTTACAAATATATAAGAGGTTTTAGAGAAAGCACATGGTATATTATGAACACAGAGTTCAGGAAGCAGTCTTGTTAACTTTTGGAAAAATAATCCGATCCTGAAGTGCCTTCAGGGCACCCAGGTGCATGTGCTAACAAGTTCTATAGTCAATGCATATTGCCTTTCCTTCCAAGGTTAATGTTTTGTAATATATGGACTCTAGGATTGTGCATAGGAGTTTGGATTCTGGTTTTACTTTTTATTAGCTATAAGAGCTCAAGCAAAAATAATTAACCTTTCTAAGATGCAATTTCCTCACTTATGATACAGAAATAGTGATGATTCTTGTCTTGCAGGCTTATTGTGCGGAATAAACAAAAAGTAGTAACAGAGCTCTTAGCAACCACACACAGAAAGTACTGAACACACAGTGGCTTATATTAGTACAAACTCCCCAGAAGTAAAACTAGAGGACCTCACCATACTTGGACAGAGAGTTATGGGAAAAATACCATCTTATGAGGTATTACCAAATTAGAATTATAGTTAAAATAAGGGACTGGAGAGATAACTAAGATAGTAAAGTGCTTGTCTTGAGAATGTAGAATCTAAATTCAATCCCTAGGACCCATGTAAAAAGAAACTTGCCAGGCTTAGTGGTGAGAAGCTGCAATCCCAGTACAAGGGAGACAGAGACAGGCATCCCTGGAGCCTACTGACCAATGAGTCTCAACTTCTTGACAATAAGAGACCATATCTCAACAAAAGAGACAAGTTCTGCTCTAAAATTTTTATTATTTAGATTCTTGGTCTTATTATTTCTTGTGTTCTACAGAAGTAATTCTAAATATATGAGGTGCTCACAAACAGCATCTAATCAGGGGATTAATACTATGAACCTTCTCCTTAGAAACAAGCACACACTTTACTATATAGTATTTCATGTAAACTTAAGGGGCATTGAAAAGAATCCCTTTTTCACATCATCCAATGCATTGATATTAATGGAAGAAGTAGCCCTAGATTTATTTTATACCCCAGTTGTTAATAAAAAGGGCAAATGGCACTTGGTTGTAGACCTCAGTGATATATACTACTCATTAAGTGAAAAAAATTCAAATAGAAAACATGTAGTCCAAGGCTAAAAGCATCATAAACAAGATTGTTTGGGCAAAACAGGGAAAAAAAGGCTAAACTATCATGTTGCTTCTAAGAAATCTGCAGTACTTCCATTCAAAGGGCTTGTCTTTGACCTATATTTCCCTAAGGAGATAATAATTCTAAACAAAAAGGATTTTTATCATAACTAAAGGAAGAAAGGAGGATGAAGTAGGACAGATTCTGGTGTGCATATCTTTTAAATGACTAAATCAGTATAGTTGTAAAAAAAAATCCTATATTCCAATTGACATAGTTTCTCCATCAAGGAAGATACCAACATAATCATAGTGGTATTCATTTTTTTATGAGGAAACATATGTTCAAGGTCATAGCTAAGTTCCACAGATCTTTTTTTTTTAATTTAATTTATTAGTTATCTTTTCAGCAAATATAGGCAGTTTGGTACCATTGTTTAAGTTCATCCATGATCTACCCCCTCCCAATGGACCCTCCTTGTTGATGTAAATGGGTCGTGCATTGTGGAGTTAGTCCACAGTTATTGGTATGATAAATGTCTCTGCATATCATGACCCAACATGTGACTCTGACATTCTTTCTGCCCCCTAAGTGTTATCCCACTTTCCATGTTCTTTTGGTGGCTACAGAAAGAGGGTCAACCCTTGCTTATTCCATTACCATTTCAGCTATGGAAGACATTTAAAAGGATCAGTAGGAACAGATGTGTTTAATCCTTTTACTGCTCATGCCCAAATTCACCTTCTTTCCAGTTCTCAAGGCTATTTTCCATTAGCTTAATTTACCAGAAGGTGATTTGGGACAAAGAGACAATTAAACTAATCCAAGTTGAAAGAAAGTGATCTAATTATGACTCAGAGAACCTCATTCTCTCAATGAAAAAAATCTGAAAATGGGTGAGCATTCAGATAATTTTAAAAATAATTATATACTAAGAGAATGTAATGTAAAGTTGATTATGTGACTAATGACCAACAACAGTGAGCAAATCATTGGATTATGCATATGCTAACACTTTTCTTAACCTAAAGTTCTGTTTAACTATTTCCATTGATTAATATTAGCACATCATTTGGCTTTTTAAATCTTTCCCATTATCTTCAGAGGCAGCACAAAAGAGAAGTCAAATAGAAAGTAAATACAAGAGTAATTTCTCATATGGGCAGAGTATTCTAATTTACTCACAGAGAACTACAAGCTACAGCTACAGGTAAAGATTTCCTCAAATTTTAGCTATAGTAAGTCTAGTCTAGAAAGGTTTAGAATTATTATTTTTCAGCTTCAAAAATATCACTATTTATTGTGACTACTACTTGGATGCATAACATCTAGAGCTCAATTTTGTCAACAACATTTGCAAAATTTGTTATTGTTTGTGAAATTGTATTGTGCCTAAGGCTGTCAACCACTCCTGATTGCTAAATGTCACTTGTTTGTTGGTAACTTGTTTCCAAACTCCCTTCACATCACATTGTTTAAAGCTTTACTCCCTTCAAATTATTCCAGCTGATTCTCATTCAAAATAGTTCCATGCCTTTTTACTTTTCCCCACTTCATCCTACTCATTCGAAAGTTATTTAATTATCTTTTACTCAAATCATTTGTGGGCTTCCTACCACCAACTTAATATTCTACATAGATGTGGTGTAGGTTCCTATAAACTAATCTTCTCAATATAACATTGTAGTATGAGTGCTTGCTTGTAATTCAAGTATTGTCACAAGTTCTTGTGATGAAAAATAAAGCAGCCATCAACGTTCCATGATGCTTATTATATTCTTCTAGCACCATGTAAAGTTAGATATTACATCTCCATTTTAAAGGGTAGGAAAATTGAGGCTTACAAAAGTGAAAAAGGAGCCACAGATGAGTGAGAGCATGTGACGATTATCTTTCTGTGATTGGATGAGTTTGCTGAGAATGATCTATACCATGTTTGACCATTTTTCTTCAAATTTCATTGTATCATTTTTCCTTACTGCTGTGTAAAATTCCATCATGTAGAATGACCACATCTTGGTTATCCATTTGTCTAATGATGGACCTCTGGGTTGATTCCAGCTCTTAGCTATTATGAATTGAGCAGCTATAAACATGGTTGAGTAAATCTCTCTTAGCCAAGGCATGGAGCTTTTGGGGTAAATGCCCAGTAAGGGAATAACTGAGTCTGTTCATAACTCTATAGTCAGCCTTCTTAGGAATCTCCATATTGCTTTCCATAGTGGTTGTACCATCTTACAGTCCCCAACAGTGAATGAGGGTTCCTGTTTCTCCACATACTTGCCAGCATTTGTTTTCATTTGATTTGTGGCTCCTAACCGGAATCTGTGCAAGATGCTGACATATATAATAAGCATCTTGAGGACTGGACAATAGGGAGGATGGGGCAGGAGGGGAGGGTAATAGCAGGGGGAGGGACACAAAACTGGACCAAAATGGAAATGGTACCACAAAATTCTTTATCCTAAAAGACAGACTAAATGGTTGAACCTTCATAAAGTCCTTAGAGGGAACACCTGAATCATAGGGCCCTGGACAGGGTATGCTGAAGACTAACCTTAATTTTCTCCTGTTTCTCTGTCTCTCTTTCTCTCTCTCCCTCTTCTCTCTTTCTCTTTTATATTGCCTATCTTTTTCTACCTTCTTTTCTCTTGGTGCTGGCCTGTAACTCCCAGTACCAACATGCAGTTAACATCTACAATGAGCTATTGATCAGAGAGATTTACAAGGTTTCACAAAAGAAGACAGACTTCTTTCAGAGTACTTGACCCACCAAAGGTTAATGGTAAGACCCTAGTGCCAAAGACAACATATGCTGTTGGTATGAAACATGGAGTGACCTGGCTGGAGTCTGGAAGAGAGTTAGTCCCTAGATAGTTAACTTGTCTAGAGCCAGAAGGTGCTACATGAGAGACTAGGGGAAAATGACCAACATCTGTCCAAGCAACTCACAGTATAAGCACACAAGTACAATAGTGGCATGCAGCCATGGTGGGTAATCAACTGCTCTTTATTTGGCTATTGGATCTGCTCAGTAGAATAGAACCCATAGCTGTATCTGAGAAACAAGTCAGAACCATAAAAAGTGAGCCCACTCTCCATTATCAAGCTCCCACCAATCATGGGCTACAAGAGGTCCTAAACCTATTAAATTCTCTCTAAAATAATAATGGCTATCCCATTTATCTGGTGCTGACTTCACTCTCCTTGGAGAATTTTCTTTTCTTTTAAGATGGATGCAGAACCTGAGGAGGTAGTCAGCCTGTTGCACCTTAGCAGGGCCTCAGCTGAAACCATAGAGTAAGTGGGGAAATGAGCAAGAGTGCTGTTTTCTGGGTGAACCTGCTACCAACACAAGGGTGCAGAAGATAAACACAGAGAACACTCAACTCCTACCAAACCAAATATCCATAGACACAGAGGCGCCCAAGACCTCATCACTGAAGTAGACCTAAAGTGAACCCAACATGGTTCAGGGAAATTCATGGAAGAGATGGCAGAATGATTGTTAGAGCCACATGTTGGGTCACAAAGACATTACCTCCTCACCATAACTGATGGCTAACCCCACAATGCATGACCCACATTCCAATGAGGAGGGTCACTTCAGAGCAGGGCAGGACAGGGAGGAGGCTAACAATGGTACCAACATGGCTGTATACACAGTGATAAAAACAAGAAAAAAAAAATTAAAAAGGTGTTCTGAGATGTAATGAGGATAAATATGAACAGAATATAATAATATATCTCTATGAAACTGTTATAAGGAAACCCATTTCTTTGTTATGATTTTTTAAAATTAATTCAAAAAAGAAGTAAAAAGGTTCTAAGATTTCCATCTAATTATTTGACTCCAAATCCTTTGTGTCACCTTGATTACTTTCATAGTTCAATTCAATTTTGATAAGTAAGTTCCATTGTAAGGAGACTCTAATTACTCAAAACTACAATGTGCCAAAATAGGAAGGTGGGCTTTAAACTAATCCAACCTGGATTGTCACATATCAACTATGGACATCTTATCTTAAATTTGAAAATAACCAGAAATTAGAAAATAATGTCCACAGGTCATGGCAGCAGGAGCTGATGGCAGAGGCTATTCACATCATGGCAGATGAGGAGGCAGAGGACAAAATGGAAAATGGGAACCTTCTGCAAGTGACCAAGTTTTTCTATCCAGACCCCCCTCCCATGCAAAATAGAGTCCTCAGATGATAAACAAACATTCAAAACATGAGTGTATAAGGACACGTTTCAGATTTAAGTCATAAAATGTGGGAAGGAGAAATTTATATTGGCAAATAATATAGAGAAAATGATGATTGGTAGAGAGATTCTCTTATGTAGTAAAACAAGAACAACAGGCAATTCAAGCCATTTCTCATCTCTTCTGAACACTTCTCACACATAAAATCAGTTTTGGTAAAATGAAAGAGCAATCCTTGGGAAGACAGTTTTTGTCACTTGTGGAGGATCAAAAGTGCTGCAATATAGAAGGATTTTAATGAGTGCTTTTTATTTATGTCATACAATAAACATCATCCCAACTGGGATATCTTCATTTTTTCCTAAAAACATAAGTCATAGAAATGGCCTTGTCCTCTGGAGTCATTTTACAACTTGCAACTTCCAGTTTGCACCAGAAAGCAACAATTCATCAAAGTGGCTGATGAACTTGGGTTTCTTGCTACATCCTGTTTTTTTTTTTATTACAATATTCATTGTTTCTATTGGACAAAGAATTTCAAACTAATTTATACCTCATTTTAATCCAAAGTTCTGCATCTACAAAAGTTTACTAGTTCTTTCAAAGCAATTTAAAATCAATTTGCGGGGAAGACTATATTGAAAAACCAAGTCTGGGCCTGGCCAATTATTTGGAGATTGCTCAGCAATGGAAAGGAAGATGCATATATGGGCAGTTTGTGCAGTAACTGAAGAATTTATTTGTAAGGCTTTGCTGTGTAGCACAAATCAAGAAGATTCCTAAAGAGTTTTCTGTGAACATTTCTAGCTTACCTATTTCTATCCTTTTGTTAACAAGTGTGAAATTATTTGCATCCTCATTAAAGCCAAAAGGAAAGAATTTAGATAATGATAATTTTGTGCATAGTTATCTGCTGTGGTCTCTCTGCTTATAAGATTTATCCTGAAATCATGTTGGAAGCATTAAAAAACAAAATTCTTCTAAAAAGTTTCTGTCTGTTTATACAAAACATAACTGCTCATGTAAATACTCATGGCAAAAATATGGGGGCTGCAGAGATTATTCAGTGGTTAAGGCTCTTGTTTGCAAAGCCTTAGCACCTGGGTTCAATTTCCCTGTACCCACATGAAGCTAAATACACAAAGTGGTGTATGCATCTGGAGGTTGTTTATAGCAGCAGGAAGCTCCAGTGTGCCCATTCTCTCTCTGCTCTTTCTCTCTCACTTTCTCTCCTTACAAACAACTAAATAAACATAAATACATTGGCATGTTCTCTAGCACTCATTCTGTCACTGGAGGACAGTCAACATGGCATAATACAAGTGTTACTGACCACAAAATGGTTGTGCTGCCTTGACTTTCCAATTTGTAGCTGGACAAAAAATTGTTTACTGAGTTTAGGTGGGAAGACATTTTGTCAAAATATAAAACCAACTCTTTTTTTGTGGCTTTTCAAGGTAAGGTCTCACACTAGCCTAGGCTGACCTGACACAGTATAGTTTCAGGGTGGCCTTGAACTCATGGCAATCCTTCAACTTCTGCCTTCTGAGTGCTAGGAATAAAGGCATGCACCACCACACCCAGCTCTTTTTTTTTTAATTAGTTATGGACATAGTATGTAAATAGTACATGTTGGTACCATAATTTCCTTCATTCTGACCCCCTCCAAAGGTACCTCCTTGTTGGGGATGCTGGTCCACCCTCATGGGGATAGTGGGTCATGCATTGTGGGGCTATGGGTAGAGGCAATGACTCTGTGCATAATGACCCAACCTGTGGCTTTAACAATCTTTTGAAGTTAATAGGTATTTCTAAGTTGGTGATCAATGAATTCCAGAAATAATTCTCCTGTGGACATCAAAAACCTAAGAATTGGGCTGGAGAGAGGGCTTTGCAGTGAAGCACTTGCCTGTGAAGCCTAAGGACCCCGGTTCGAGGCTCGACTCCCCAGGACCCACATTAGCCAGATGCACAAGGGGGCGCACGCATCTGGAGTTCATTTGCAGTGGCTGGAGGCCCTGGCGTGCCCATTCTTTCTCTCTATCTGCCTCTTTCTCTGTCTGTTGCTGTCAAATAAATAAATAAATAATTTTTTAAAAACCTAAGAATTATATTTCCATGAATCAATTTAGTCACCATTTTGCCAGATGTTGATTGGTAAATACCAACCTGTGAACTGCCTGTTCAGCTCTTTGCCCCATTTTGTGAGTGGGGTGTTTGACTTTTTACTGTTTAGATTTTTTACTTCTTTGTAGATTCTAGAGATTAGGCCTCTATCAGTTGGATAATCTGCAAATACTTTCTCCCATTCTGTGGGTAATCTATTGGCTTTGCTTGTTGTATGCTTGTCTGTAAAGAAACTCTTCAGCTTCATGTGATCCCATTGGTTGAGTGACTGTTTAAGATCGGGAGCTACTGGGGTTTTGTTCAGGAAGTCTTTTTCCATTCCTATATCATGGAAAGTACTTCCTAAATTTTCTTCCAGTAGTATTCGAGTTTCTGGTCTTATATTGGGGTCTTTGATCCATTTGGATTTGAGTGTAGTGCATGGTGAAATGTGTGGATCAAGTTTCAGTTTCCTGCATGTGGTTATCCAGTTTGTCCAGCATCATTTGTTGAAGATGCTGTCTTTTTTCCAGCCTATATTGTCGGGGCCTAGCCCTACCCTAAAACCTTCAAACCACAGGCCATAGAGATTTGCTCAACAATGTTTGTAGTGACTCAATTCATAATAGCTAAGAGCTGGAACAAATCCAGATGCCCATCACTAGAAGAATGGATCACGAAGAGGTGGTATATCTACACAACGGAATTCTATACACAAGTAAGAAAAAATGACACAAAGAAATTTGAGGGAAAATGGTTGAACCTGGAACAGATCATTCTTAGTAAACTTACCCAATCACAGAAAGAAAAAAAAAAATCACCACATAGTCTCACTCATCTACAGCACCTAACCTGAATCTACTCAAGATACCTTACATACCCAGCAAGCATCTCTTGGACTAGACACTAGGATGGATGGGGAGGGAGGAGAGGGCATCAAAGGGATGGAAAACACTAATCTAGACCCAAATGGCAATGGTACCATAAAATTCTACTTCCTAAAAGGCAGACCAAATGGCTGAACCTTCACCAGGCCCTTATAGGAAACACCTGAACCACAAGACACTGGAGAGGGTAGGATCAAGTCTAACCTATATCGTCTACATCTTCCCTCCGTTTCCCTCTCTCTCTCTCTCTCTCTCTCTCTCTCTCTCTCCTCTCTAACTCTTGTATATTGGTTATCTTTTTCCTCATTTTCTTAGTGGGCACTGACTTGTAACTCCCAGTACCAGCATGGGGCTACCATCCACAATGAGCTTTTGATCAGAGAAGCAAGGTTTCCTGAAAGAATGACAGATTTCTGTCAGAGTACTTGATGACCTACCAAAGGTTAGTGATAAGACCCTATTGCTGAAGACACCATATGCAGCTGACACATAAAATGGAACAGCATGGCTGGAAGCCAGGAGAGAGTCAGTCCCCAGACAGTCAGTGTGACTAGTGCCAGAAGGTGCTACATGGGTAACTGGGGGAAATGACCAATATCTGTCCAAGCAACCCATGGTATAACCTACTTAGCAACAAATAACCTGTTGTGATGCCCACACAAGTGCAATAGTGGCACACAGCCATGGTGGAGAACCAACTGCTCTTGATTTGGCTATCTGATCCCCTCAGTGGTACTGGGCCCATAGCTGGAGCTGGGAAACAAGTCAGAACCATATCCAAACATAAGCCCACTCTCCAATATTAAGCTGCCATCAATCATGGGCTACAAGAGGGCTTATACCTATTAAACTCTCTATAAAAGAGTAAGGGTTATCTCATTTGTCCTGGCACTAACTTACTCTCTGGTGGAGAATCTGCTTCTCTTTTTCAGATAGATGCAAATCCTAAGGAGAGAGCCACCCCATCATACCTCAAAAAGGCCCAGGCTGAAACTAAGGAAAATTGGCAAAACAAGCAAGGGCGCTGTTTTCCTGATGAACTGGATACCAGCACAAAGGGGAAGGAGACCAACACAATCAACTCCTACCAAATCAGAGAGCCAGAGCCTCAGAGGCCCCCAACACCTCAGCACTGAAGCAGTCCAAAAATGAACCCAACATGGCTCAGGGAAATTTTGAGGAAGAGGGGGAGGAAAGAATGTCAGAGCCACATGTTGGGTCATGAGATGCAGAGACATTTATCATACCAATAACTGTGGGCTAACTCCACAATGCACAACCCATATACCTCAACAAGGAGGGACCAATGGGGAGGGGGTAGGTCACGATGAGTCTAACAATGGTACTAAACTGCCTGAATTTGCTGAATAGAAAACTAATAAAAAAAGAAAGAAAGAAAATAAAGATGGTTAATTTCTGTTGAAAAAATAAAAAAAAGAAGAATCACACTGAACTTCAGTCTTCAATTTGGCACACATGGATGATTGTAAAGGTCTCCAATAATGACACAGATGAGAAACTATGTCAATTTCTCAAATAAGTTTAGAGAGTTTAGTAATATATCACCTCATCCTTGGTCTGCCTCCTGACTTACTACATTTCCTATTTTAATCACCCTTACTTCAATGGATTCTAGTCAATAAAAGTTAAAAATGTGAACTTTGTCACAACCTACATTTAAGTGAATCTGTGTTAAGAAGATAATGATTTTTATGCTAAGCTAATAACCACACATTTAACTATAAAATTAGATGTTATATATTTTATTTGGGCTTTATTAGTAATAATTATATCAGACATTACTTTTTTGCAACCAAATTATAGATTTTGATATAAATATCATTTAGTTTAGTTAAGCGGAATTACCTTTTTTCCTTTATTAATTTTTTAACTTTTTACACTTAACAATATATGTATAATTTACCATGTATTGCTAAGCCATGATATGACTATCACATTTCTTCTAATATTTCTGATATTACTACACTTGAACTATCTTTAAATACTCATTTTAACAGACTCTAAAACAAATATATTTTTTAATTCCTTTATACTTTTAGTTAACAATTATAATGATACTTAAATTGACATTTGCCTATGTCTTTCTAAATTAATATACATATCTCGAATTTCTAAATATATAGCTTGGTATTTTCTGATCCACTTGTTTTTATACATGTCTGAATTTTATTGCATTTTATTCTCAGTATCACTATGATATTTACATTATGTTTTACTTTAAATCCTCTAGTTGTTTCTCCAGAGCAATTATCAAGAGCAACATGCATTCAGAGGCAGCACCTGAATTGAAGGGCCCTGGAGGGGATGTGATGAAGCCTAACCTTAAATTTTTCCTTTTTCTATTTCCTCTCTGTGTTTTTCTTTTTTCTTTGGCACTGGCCTCTAATTCCCTGTACCAGTATGTTGTTTACATCCACAATGAGCTGTTGATCAGAGAGACCTACTAGACCTCTCAAAACAAACAAGACAGACTTCTGTCAGAGCACTTGATTGCCCATCAGGGGTTAAGGTAAGACCCAACTGCTGAAGAAATCATAAGTTCTCAGCAGAGACCATGGAGAAATCTGGTTGGAATCCAGAGGAGATCCAGTCCCCTGACAATTAGCCCATCTAGTGCTGGAAGGCACTACATGAGCTACCAGGGGAAAGTGGCCAACATCTGCTCCAGAAACTTGGTCTAAGCAATTCAGAAGCAAACAACCTAATATGATGCTCACACAAATGCAACAGTGGCACACAGCCATGGTGGATACCCAACTGCTCTTGGATTGGCTAACAGATCTTCTCAGTGGAAAGGAAACCATATCTGGAACTGGGAAACAAGTCACAATCATATCCAGATAAGGATTCTGCTTTCCATTGTCAAGCTCTCACTAACCATGGGCTATAAGAGGGTCTGCTCCCTATAAATTACTAATAGTTATCCCATTTAACAAGTGATGACTTCATTTTCCATTGGAGAATCTGCTTCTATTTTTCAGATGAGAGCTGAACCTGAGGAGATAAACAACCCAGCACACTCCACCCCAGCCCCAGCTGAAAGCACAGCGGAATTTAGGAAGTGAGCAAGAGCTCTACTTCCTTAATTAATCTGGTATCAGTACAAGGATGAAGGAGATAGACACTGAAGGATGCTCAACACCAACCAAAGCAGAAATCCAGAGGCTCCTAAGGCCCATCACTGAAGTAGAGTTAAAATGTACCCAACATGGCTCAGGGAATTTTGCAGAAGAGGGAGCAGAAGGATTGTTAGAGCCACAAATTGGAAAATTGTGCACAGAGACATTGCCTCTCCCCAGTAATTGGCTGCTGCCCCCATAATGCATGACCCACAATCTCCATGGGGTTGACCTGCTTCTCAATGAGGAAGCTCTCTTCAGATAAGTGGCATGGAGGAGGAAAAGAACAGTACCAACATGTGCTGTTTACATACTAAATATGTCCATATATAATAAAAAAAATTTAAAGCTACACCAAGAAAACATAATTATCAAGATGAGATTTTAACCAATAGTGTGTCAATATTTTTAAAGAAATCAAATCTTGAACAATACTGTGGCAGAAGTAAAGAAAGCATGTTTTGGGGGTTGATCTACTTTGCCATTATATAATATTATGTATGGTCAACATTTGTAACTATACTGCTTCCTTTGTATCCACCATGGCTGTGTGCTACTGTTGCATTTGTGTGAGCATCATATTAGGTTGTTTGCTTCTGAAATTTGTACCCAATTAAAACATACTGAGATAAATTTATTTTGCCTTACTTATATTTCTTCCTTTAAGAGTGTTTGTCATTGAGTCATTGTAATAAAATCCAATGTTCATAAATTTCTCCCAAGAATTTTATTCCTTACACACTGGAATTTAGTCAAAAACTGTTTGTATAATTGGCTACTAGTCAATATCCCACTGTATAAAAAACCAAACCTCAATTCTCAGGACATAGTTATTGAAGTTATAAAACAATAAACATAATACATACATTTATAAAGCTGATTGAAAAATAAAAGTATTGTTAGTGAAGTGAAAAGTCTCTGAAATTCTACCAGTGAACTATAAATTTGACCAGAGAACTATAAAATTGACCCGGGTTATAAACTTCTAGGTCTGAGTCCATATGGGATGCAGAACATTTTGACAGCTGCTTTCAAGTATCTGTTATGTGGATCCCTTTCCACCAAGATGGCCATGTGCAGGACTAAAATCAAACAGTAGCAATGCCTTTATGAACCAATCATGCTTTCTTTCCAGGTCCTCATTTACCCACCAGTAGAATAGAATGGACAGACCATGAAGGATAAACAAAATAGGTAGAAAGATGATGATGAAGAAGATGATGATGACAGAAGAGAGAGAGATAATAGATGATAGATAGATAGATAGATAGATAGATAGATAGATAGATAGATAGATAGATAGATAGATGATAGGACTATAACAGCAGAAAGTTCTAAAATCAGCTGTCAGTTGCAACAGGTTTACCAAATGAGAGGGCACAAAAGTATTACAACTCTGAATCCTTGACAGGTTTTGGAAATTCCGACCAAGAGAGGTTGTCATTAAGCACTACAGCCATGAACCCTAGGCAGATCTCAGGGTACCAGCCAAGAGTGGCTGACAGAAGAGCCAAAAGAATGAATGCCACAGGAGTGGGATCTTGAGGCTGCAGCTGCAGTGGATCCCAGTGATGTTTGCTTGCGATCTCTCTCTCTCTTTCAGGGGAAAATGCAGGCATTGAAAGCACACGTGCTGAGTAGAAGTGGGACCAGTTCTGAAGCAACTCCAAAAACAAGTTCAGCTCCCAGAGCAAAAAGGTTGTGGAGTATCTTAGTCTAACACCCCAAACTCAAATACTTCCTGGGGCTCTCAGAAACATAAACAGGTGCAAGAGCCCCTGTGCAAGAAGCTTTGGGGTCCTCAGCCCTGGAGATCCAAGCAACCTTCAAGTATTCAGGTCTGGAGTCCCTATCCCAAGCAGTCCTGAGTGGCTAGACAAAACTGGGTAACACCTGAGGTAGGGTAGGACTGCTCTTCAAAGGAGTCTCCTTGTTGGGAGACCAAGAGATCTGTACACAGAAGAGTTAAATATGGGGTGCTAATATAGTCAGAGGTAGGCCCTAGTTGTGACACACATATATGGTAAGAATCATGAGACCCAGTGAGAAGAGCATTATTTTCACTGCTGTTATGGTGACTGCCATGTAGCAAAGCCAGCTTTCTGGTCTCACATTATGTTTGATGCAGGCAGCTTATGGTTTCAGAGTGTTGTGTGTAGTTCAGGAATTGGAATAAGCACTATTAGCCAAACCATTGCAAAGATAAAAATACTTTTGTAGACTCGGATGACATTATTCTTGGCGTTTGGGACTGCTAACTGTGCTTTGTTCTTTTAACTACAAACATGATCTCACCAGAAATGCTTAGAAACAAGCACAACACTATGTATACTGGTCCCTTTTTTCATTATTGTGAACAACCACCTGACAAAGAGCAACTTATGGGAGTAAGGGTTTACTTTGGCTCACAGTTTTATGGGCTCCAAGTATCATGGCAAGTCAGCTGGTTACACTGCATCTGCAGACAGGAAACAGAGATCAGTGAACTCTCGATTTCAACTCCCTTTCTCAGGGTATGGTGCCACCCACATTCATGGCATGTATTTCCCACTCAGTTAAACCTTTCTGAAAGCACACTCACAGATACACCTAGAAGTGTGTTTCCATGGTAATTCTAAATTCAGTTATTGTGTAGCTATTTTCTCTGAATTGAAACAGTCCCTGAAGTAGAGAGTCTCCTTAAGGTTCAAGAAGTAAACAAAGTTTAGGACTGAAGAAGTAAACAAAACTCTCAGGTCTTAGGAAGTTCCCCAAACACAAAACATTTACAAAGCCCGTCTGCTAACAATTGCACTAAATATTTCTAAGGATAAGGGACTCTTCAAGTTAGAGAGGAAGCTCCAGGTATGCAGGTTTCCTGAGCCAACACCCATGCTAGGGTAAACATGTTGGTGATGCAGCTCAGCTGCCTTTGTGTCATCCATGCTCCTGTAAATGACATCACCAATGCTCTCAACAAGCTCACTGGTTCACTAAACTAGATTAAGGTGGAGTCATTTCTTTGACCTGTCATCAATGCCCTATCTGACGTTCATTCACATCTCCTGAGCAAAAGGCACATACCATCTTTAAAGCAGACAATCAAGAATAATAAGAACACTATGCTAACCTCTTAAGAAAATACAAATATCAAATATAAGCCATGAATTCACAAAGGTTAGTAATTGGAAGGCAATTTCATATACAGCTGGCACTCAGGGGGAAAGCTTTGCAGTGAAGACATAAGGAAAACTCATGAGAAGTTTAATCCTCTGGGTCAGAGGCTCTCAAAAACATACACACATTGGAAACATCTGCAGCACTATAATAAAAGAAACACTGAGGCCTAGGCCCCACACCCAGAACCCTGAGTCACTAGTTTAGGAGTTAGTAGAGGGTTGTTAAGTCCCCAAGTTGTTTTATTATTCAGAAGATCTTAACAATTGTATAGGTTTTTCATTTATTTTATTGGCTCTAAAACTAGGGACTCTTATTGCACTATAGGGGACATTTCCCAGTGAATGGGAATATTTTGAGTTGTCACAACTAGGGGAATGATACTAGCTTCTGCTGGCTAAAGGCCAGAAATGCTAGTAAACAGCTTACAAGGCACACAAGACAATCCCCTAAGCAAAGGACTGTCAAGCCAAAAATGTCAGTATACTATTAAAGGTAAAAACTTGATTCATTCATCCAAAAGTATGAGTCAAAGCCAGACTCTGGGCACAGAACTGTGGGGTGCCAGGAACCCAGGAAGGGAGGTCACATTTCTGTCATTGAAGAACAATGGACAAAATCACAAAGGACCATACAACAGGCTAAGCATGGGCTGGGGCTGACCAGAGGGAACTATGTCAATGAGAAGCAATGCCAACACCTGTCAGGTTAAGGAGTCAAAGTATGCTCAACTCAAAATAGGAATTGAGTAAGTTACTGCATAAAGCACTTAGAATGGTGCCCAGTATCTAGTAAGCATTTAATGTTCCATTGTTACTGTGGGGGTTTTATTCATAGTAGAGGAGTATAGAAGTTATTTGTGTTCAAATGGTAACATTAAGTAAACAGCAGTTTGTGATGATTATATTGATTGTCAACTTGGCAGGACCTAGAATCACCTATGAGGAATTACCTAGATTAGCCTCTGGGCATACCAGTCAGGTATTCTCTAGAGCAGGATAACTGACGTGGGAAGACACATCCTGTGAGTGGCACCATTTCATGGGCTGGGCCCAGGTTCTGAACTGTATAAAAGGAGAGGGCTGGCTCAGCACCAATATTCAGCACTTTCTGCTTCCTCACTGTGGACTGAATATGGGCAGCTTTGCTTCAAGTCTCTACCACCTTGCCTTCCCCACCACACTGGACCATAACCATATGCTCAAATAAACCCTTCTTTAAACTGATTTTTGTTAGGTATTTTGTACCAACAACAAGAAGATAGTAAATATATAGATATAGACTTAAAGGAAGCAATGACATGTCATTTTAACAGAACTATACAAAGGTCGCTCACTATTGCTGAAATAGCAAATAAATCCATGCTTAGCAAGAATCAAAGATAAAGATGCAGGCGAGAACAGAAAATTGACATCAAAAACTTCCAGTTTTTATCCTTTCCTGTATCTCTGGCTGCATGTGGCTTTACAAATTCTCTCACAAAAGCTCTATTACCCTATTCTTTTCAAGCTGGGCTAACTATGTCTTACTTTGGCTAGTGGAATTCAACAGAAGCACACATGGGCCAGGACCATGCCTATTCTCAGAAGGCTGTGTACTTCCACTCCTCTTGAAACCTGATCATCCACTAGAGAACCCTTGGAGGTCTGTTGGATAAAGACTTGTAGCCTCATTACTACGTTACCACAGAGCATAACCCATGGACTCATAAAGAGAGAATGCCTTCTGGTAATATAACTGAGTACTGAGGTGTTAATCATGCAATATTCTTGCAGCAATAAACACCTATTACAGAAATGTTCAGATTATAATATATATTATATGTCATGCTACAGAATTGGAATGATCATGTCAAGGTTAATGAACATTCATTGAATAACTTGGCAGGAAATATGAATGTTATGTGAAAATTTATTCTAGCAGCAATGTGACAGAAGTATCAAAAAGAGGTGAGGGTAGAGATTCAACTACAGAGATGAACTAATTTGATGTCAAGTTTCTATTGGTCATCTTTGATAACTACAAATTAGAATCTATGGAAGGATCCTAACTTTAAATTACATAAATAGATTTTAGTGAATAAACCTATGAATAGTAATAGCTTCCTTTCAAAATTCTACAGGACTTCCAATATGAACTTTTTTTTTTTTTTTTTTTTTTTTGAGGTAGGATCTCACTCTAGCCCAGGCTGACCTGGAATTCACTAAGTAGTCTCAGAGTGGCCTCAAACTCACAGCAATTCTCCTACTTCTGCCTCCCAAGTGCTGGGATTAAAGGCATGCACCACCACACCCAGATTATTTCATTCTTTTTTAACACTTTAGTATAAGATAGTAAAATCAGGATTGATGATATCAACTCAGTATGTCTTAATTAACACTGAAGTCATGTCGCCATATTTCAAATATGGAAGACTAGAAGGAATGTACAGTGAGTGGGAAATCACTTTTGAGTTTCATCTCAGATGGTCTTTCCTGCAGTTATATTGGGCAACAGTTAGCACATGTATAACAGCAGTCATTCATTTGTTTATAACAGCTGACTTTTGCTGCAGTCACCAAACATAGAAGACTGTCATTTGTTTTCCTCCAAGAACAAGTGAGAAATAAATCATATGAACCAATGTAAAAGGTGTACTAACTCAAACCCATACAGAGCTACTTTGTGATATATAGTCAAGCTATTGCAGTCCATAGTTCATAGAAATTTGGAATAGTGACTCTCGGGGTATCTAGAGAATACATCAGAACAGGAAATAAAACTATCGGCTTCAGCATGATTTTTTCCCCACAGAATATCTATGCTATATACTAACTATAGGATTTCTTTTGTTTCATTTTGGAGACAGGGTCTTATACTATAGGTCAGAATAGCCTCAAACTCAAGGCAATCTTCTTGCCTCAGCTTCCCCAAGTGGAATGGTCAAGCCAACAGGCTTGGTTTACACTATTTTTGTAATTTCTTAAAAGTGGAGGATGTAGCTCAGTGGTAGAGTACTTTTTGCCTAGAATATACAAAGCTATGGATTTGAAAGATACTCAGCAGTTTAAAAGAAAAAAAAAAAAAAAACCTCTTAGCCTTATCAATGTTACCGTGATGTTGATTGCTTGAGCCCTTTCTCTTCTCTGGTGGGATCCTTTCCACGCCATAAGCCAATGCTCATTTCAATCCCTTTAGGTTTTCCTCTTCTTTTTTCCTGCCTTTGTGACTCTCAAGCTTGCTCAAAATGTGATTCTCCTTCTCCTAATTCCCAAATCTAGCATTTAAAGTGAATCTACATGGAACACAAGCCTTGGCTATCTGAGGGCCTTTAAATTTTCAATATACAATCAGAAATAATTTCTCCCCACATTTGGTCTGTTAAAGTGTGTCCAGAATGACTACAAAAAAATCTATGAATCCTGTCTAGAATATCAGTTTGTTTCAAATTATGCTTTATTTTGTTACCTTCAAAGTCCTGGATTACTTACTACCCATCCTTTTCTAATATCTGCATCTTTCAAGGTAGCCAGCAATATGAGCCACACAACAGTAGAACGACCACAGGCATCTCTGAGATCTCCCTTCACATAGAGCATCTTGGGAATTAATCTGTTCAATAAAGTGGGGCTTGGCTTACTTTTTCATAGGAATAAAAGCAAGATTTACTGTGTTTAATTTCACTGTGTTCAGTGTTTCCTACTGAAAATACGCTTACTTACAATCTAGAATAAAATAACATTATCCAGAAACATTCTTTGCCAATTAGCCATGCAGTAACCAACTGATTCATAGCTACTTGAAAACATGAGAAAGATATAGAGATGTAGGAATTTATAACACATACTATAAAGAATGGAGAACAGAGTATAACTATTGGTTACCTTAATTGTTAGAGCATATTTTTACTATGAAAATAAATGCATTTATGTTAATAACAACATAATATGGAGAAAATGACAGGGAAAATATCTAAAAGGCCTACAGTAACAACTTAAATGTTACTAATTATTTTTCTAGTAATTTTTTAAGAAATAAATTTAGATGATTGATTTACTATGTAGAAATAGATATTGGTAATATACCAAAATATTTTCTATAGTGTTCACATATTGTAGAGCCTGCCTATAACTCTCTAAAAGGGATTCTATCTTATAATACATATCATGTGAATGGAAAATATTGAAAGATCATACTCAAATTAAATTAGAGGTTATAGTATATTAAAATGAGAATGTATAGAATAAATATTGTACTGAAACTAACGGTCAGTCATAGTTCAATTTAGATACTATTAATGGTTTAGTTTATGAGTAGAGCTCATCTGGATATCATGGCCTTTTATTTTTATTTTTTCTATAGGATTAGGCATTGGATACAATGACATAATCCATGTCTTATAATACTATGTATGAGTAATTTAAATGTATTGGATCCATTCATCAACTTCTGTGATACTTAATTCCTAAAATTACAACATTTATGTATTATTGGATATTTTCAGTTAGAACAAGGTCCTAAGTAAATTATGTCATCTTATTTCTTAATTTTGAATCAGTTTTGAACATCATTCATTTGATTGATAACTTACACAAGAAAGACTTCTAAGAAAGTTACTTGAATGATTTTGTTGCTGAGCACTTTATTATTGAAAATAAAAGTTCAAATTTATCACTACAAAGAAGCCTAAGACCAAAAAGTTTCTTGTTTCTTGGCATATATTCCTTAATGACAAAGTTGTCTCTACAGGCTTGTAATTCAACTATTTTGCTATTATATTGATGGGTATGATTCACCTCAATTTTACCTAAAATATGATAGCCATTCCAATTCAAATTTGCTTTATTCAATTTTTTTTGGCTGAGAAAAGTTTGTTTCCATTATGTCTTAATTACGTCATCTATGTTTGTTTCTTTTTCTACATCAGGAACAGCAAATAATTCCAGAGAAGATTCATGTTCTTTGATATAAATATAATATATACATGATTATTTAGTGATATATAGGCTCACACATATTTATAAACACTATATATATCCTTTATATATATTCTCATACTCTATATTTACTTTTTAGAAAGATATATATATTACTACAGCTGTTAAATATATATTTAGAAATAACGTTTCTTCAAAATTTCATTGGTTAAAATTTAGAAATGGAACTTAACCATGATAAATCCAACAGTTATCAAAATTATTGAAAAATTTGAAGTGGGAGTCATTGTACACATATGCAAATTTATTGAGTTCATTTAAGAATACAAGACTTCTGACTATTTTAATATTTCTCCATGAAATGGCCTAATGGAACTGGTGGTATAAATGGCCACTTAGATCATCAGCACAGAGCAATTTGATACTTTGATCAAAATTTGTAATTTATGGTCTAGCTAGGTTTGACAAACATCTCTTTTACTTTTAGAATAAATTATTTTATCAGTCAGAGAAGGAGCAATTTATTATATAGGGGAATTTGTCATTTTTGCTAAGAATATCTAATAACAAATGATCTTAAAAGTATTGTCAATCTTGATATATACCATTATGAACTTGGCAGTAAAGAAAATTGGCAGAGTATCTCAGTTCACATCTGCTAACAAGGAGTTTATTGTTCTCAATTTATTTTGCTTTCAAAAGGAACAGCTTATGAGACTATATTTATATAACTACTAATTCTTTGTGATCATTTGCTCTGGCCCTTGGAGTTATATAATGAGAAACTGTTTGAGTTTTCTTTAGCACTAAGAACAACAGCAGATAATTCAATATATAAAAGATAAATTAAGGTTCTAGTCTTTGATGAAAATCAATATTCTTCACAGCAAACAGAAAATCCATGATAATAGAATAAGAAGTTGTAAGTCGACATTGTATAATGTGCTTTTCCAAATCAGCATTTTCAGAATTTCATGTTATACAAAACCTAGTTTTGAGATACATTAATGAACACATTACAAAAAAACAAGAAAACCAAACTTTAGATGGTGAAAATATTTCAGAAATATAATATGCCATATTTCATGGTCACAAATAGATTATTAAAGGATTGAAAAAAGTACTCTACCAAACAAGAAACAAAAAACTGTCACTTAATATTTTTAAAAGTGCAAATACAAGGCATTTTTTATATTCAGTAATATCCTGAGGAATGTTATTTCCAAAGCATTCATTTTTAAAAATCTTACTTTTATAGTTTTCATAGCTGAGAAGAGGGATAAGTAAACAAACAAAACATGACAAGTTACATATCAATCATTTCTGTAGTCAGGCCACCCTAACAATAAACTCCACTATACTTAAAAAAAAAAATCTGACTTTTAAGTTATATTCAACTGGCATACTCAAACTGGGTAACTGAGAAGAGTTTAGTAAAGGGATTATTCACAAAGGTGGGTCAAGGTCAAGGAAGTAATTACAGATGATCCAATTGCTGGTGTCTAACAGCATGAGGGAGCCATTTTGACCCACCACTAGGCAGGCAGGCAGGCAGAAGGAAAGAAAGAAAGAAAAAAGAAAGAAAGAAAGAGAGAGGGGGAGGGAGGGAGGGAGGGAGAGAAAGAGAGAGAGAGAGAGGGAGGGAGAGGAGGGAGGGGGAGGGGGGAGAGGGAAGAGGTGAGGGAGAGGGGAAGGGGGAGAAGGGGGAGGGAGGGAGGAAAGGAGGGGAAGGAAAGAGTAAAGAAAAAAGGAAGTGTAAACTTAGGGGATATTATATGGAGCTGTGGCATTTTTTAGAGGGACCCAAGATATTTATGAAGAGAAGGTGGAGAGATTGTTGAGGCAGTGAATATTTCAACCCATTCTCTTCTCTTTAATCCCAGGGCATTGGCTCACTGGGTAATCCAGCAGAGGCCACAGAACAGAAAGCATACTAGTTTCAGTGGTGGATGTTCTGTCTACAAAGGTGGAAATGGAAAGACAAACAGCACACTAAAACTACATCTGAAGTCCATTCAACAGGATCTTTTTAAAACTCCAGATGTACTATGTATTAATTTATTCACTTATTTTCCAGATTGTTCTGTATCTGCTATGTGCTACATCTGCTATTATACAATTGGAATCAAAGCCATGAGAGCCTGAAAGATTTCATGAAGCCAGGAGAAAAACTAAAAATAAACAGTGCAGTTTAATTAAACTGCTATGAGTTTATAAGAGACAGGAAATAAAGAGCTTTGACTGGGAAAGCCAAGATATTGTTAGAGGAGACGCGATTTCCAAATTGAGTTGTGAAAAAACTCAAAGATGTTCCGGGAGTGCGTTACTAGCTGATGGAGCCTGTACGAAGGCAAGAACAATTGAAAAGAAGACACTGTTTCTTCTTTCCTAAGGTCTAAACTACTGGTCACACAAGGCCTGCTGCAGAGTCCTAACAGGTAAAAATGAAAGAGGTAGCTGGGCGTGATGGCACATGCTTTAACCCCAGCACTCTGGAGGCAAAGGTAGGAGGATCACCATAAGTCCAAGGCTACCCTGAGACTATGTAGTAAATTCTAGATCAGCTTGGACAACAGTGAGACCCTAATTCGGAAAAAAAAAAAAAAGGAACACATAATCAGACACTGATGATTCTAGGTCTCTGAGATTTGTTCTATAACAATGAATATTTTTTTGAAATGATGTGATTTTTAAGTAAATTTGAAACCAATAACAATAAGGGCTATGGAGAATTATGGTGATTTCGCATCCCAACTCCAAATCCATTTTCTTGTTCTGCCCTCCTCCACTCACACTATGGGTTGCTCTGATGCTACTGGAAATCTTTGCGTTTTCAATTAAAATCATGTGATATGATTGATTCAATATAATTTTTGTGTGTGCTGCCTAAAGTTGTGCCCATTCAGGCAATATGATAGTCTGCTAGAAACCATGTCACAAGGCAGCCAAAATAGTTCCACTAGCAGATAATAAGGTATAACAGAGATACCACTGCATTTGTAATTAGGTGACAACTGACAGAAGCAACTATGTAGATTTTGCATCATATGGCTCATATATGTCTTGAGTGACCATTTTCATAACAACTTAATTCTTTCTGCAACAGCTTGTCCAACACTTTTCTCCAATTAACTTCAAAACAAGATTTCCAATGAAAGGTTTCTGGGTATCACCTAACTTTGGTTGGCATTGATAAATGATATCCCTTTCTCAGCCCGATTATGATCAGGTCAAACTGTGAAGGAGCCATTCTATATTATTGAATGTAGTGAACCAAAGTAATAAAAATATACCTGGAGAGATTAAAGTTAATTCTCCTAAGGACTTTCTACATTTTATACTAGGTGATCTTTCTCAGATCAGTTCTTAAAAGAAAATTTCAAAAATAGAAGCAAATGTTTTGCCTGAAATATATTTCCACAAAAGAACAAGTAAACTTTCTTTTCCCTTTAGGATGCTGTTCATCTCTGACTTGGTCACCAAATACCCTAAGATCTTAGGACATTAATGCTATTCTTTCAGTTTTTGAGACAGAGATTCATGCAGCCCAGATTGATCTGGAATTCACTATGTAGCTGCAAATGGCCCTGAACTCCTGATCTCACTTCTTCTAACTCCCAACTGCTAAGAATACAGGTATGCCAGTTGTTGTAGTTACCTTCACATGCTGGGGAAAAACACCTGACTAAAGGCAGCTCATGGGATGAAATGATTTATTTCGGCTCACAGTCTTGAGGGGAAGTTTCATGATGGCAGGGTAAAAGTGGTAGAATATAGGCTAGACATCACCTCCTTGGGCATCACTTCCTTGCCACAGGAAGTGGAAAACCACAGAGGAGAATAATAAGCTGAACTCTGGCAAGGGGAAAATTGGCCATAACACCCCTAAGCCTACCCCCAACAATTCTCCTCAAGGAGTCTCCACCTCCCAAATTGCTACTAGCTGGGACCCAAGTATTCAGAATACATAAGTTTATAAGGAACAGCTGATTCACACCAAAACACACTTCTATGTCTGACTATATTAAATGCTTTTCAATAAATATTATTTTAAAAGAATTATGCGGACTTCCGGTTAAGATGGTAGCATAGGGACCATGCCAAAGCAGCCTAGTGGGGGGAAAGCCAACAAAAAATCTCAACAAAATACACACTTTTACTAAAATTTGAGGTGTATAGGAAATTGAAATAGCAGCAAAGAAGTAGGAGAGATCCAGAGCATCCAGAGCCCTCACAGGCTGACAGAAGAAACTACAGCAGGTCTGCCAACCGCGGCATGCCAGAAAGCCACCAGGCTCAGCTTGAGCCACAGGAAAATCCAGGTGAGGGGATTTTCCACTCACACTGGAGCTCTCTGCAAACTCAAGAAACAAGAAAGGAGAGGGGCAGTGAACAATGGAGGAGCAGCTCACAAGGTAGAAGAACATGTGGAACAGCAAGAGAACTAGAACAGCATCAGCAGCCTTCCTTCCCTTACTGCCAGTGCCCAGTGCCAGAGAACAGAGCAGTGGTCCAGGAACCTGGCCACACCAACTTGAACTGACAGCAGGATCCAAGCAGGAGCAGAGGTAACTGGGATTCCACCAGGGAATGGTCTCACCTGGTCACAAGCTGACTTGGAACCCTCAACAGATCAGAAATATTAACCTCCTTGTTTTCAGGATTAAGGGTGTTTGATGGGGTACCACACACCCTAAGGGACAGTTAGAGGATCTGGTTGTCATAATACATACTCTTGGATAAATACTCTGAGCAGTTTTTCTTGAAAGTTTACGTTGTTTAGTTAAATTTTAGAATCTGTCTGTATTTTGTTAAACTCACCCTACTTGAATACTCTCATAGCAGGCAAACCCAACACCTAGGGTCACTTTTATAGATACTCTGAGAGTCTTGAGAGCCACACCTAATGCCTTAAGCTCCTATCCTGAAGTTATGTAACATCAGATTGACTGATACATCTAATAATACCCAGCTAACTAGAAAATCCAATCATTAAATAATCCAGGATGCAAAAATATATAAATTATAACACAAGAAACCCCAAAAATCAGGACAATATAAATCCACCAAAAACTATTAATGCAGCAGAAATGACCTCCAATGAGAACGAGTTAGAAGAAATGCCTCAGAAAGATTTCAAAAGAATGATTGTAAATATGTTCAAAGAAGTCAAAGAAGAAATCAAAGGAATAAAAGAGGAAATCAAAGAAAACACAGGACACCAACTTAATGAAATAAAGAGGTCAATACTAGACATAAATAAGGAAATAGAAATAAGAAAAACCAGTCAACATTACTAGCAATGAAGAACACAGTTAATGAAATAAAAAAGTCTGTAGAAAATCTCACCAGTAGAACGGATGGAGAGGACAGAATATCAAAGCTAGAAGACCAGATGGAAGATCTAATACAGTCCAACAAAGAGAAAGACAAACTAATAGAAAAGTATGAGTGGGAATTTCAAGATATTCAGGACACTACGAAAAGATCAAACATAAGAATTCAATGCATAGTAGAAGGAGAAGAATTTCACTCCAAAGGCATAGAAGGAGACTTCAACAAAATCATAGAAGAAAACTTCGCCAAGCTGGGAAAGAGGTGCCAACACAGATACAGGAATCCTTTAGAACACCAGCCAGACAAAACCTGGAAAGAACCTCTCTTCGCCATATTATAGTCAAACTACCAAACACACAAACCAAAGAAAAAAATATTGAAAACAGTCAGAGAGAAAAATCAATCTACCTATAAAGGAAAGCCTATGAGGATTACAGCACATTACTCAAAACAAACTTTAAAAGCCAGAAGGGCAAGTCATGAAAGATGTCAACCAAGGTTACTTTATGCTGCAAAGCTATCCATTCAAATAGACCGAAATAAGGACATTCCACGACAAAAGCAAGCTAAAGGAGTATTTGAAGACAAAACCAGCTCTACAGAAAATACTTGAAAGAATCCTCCATGCTGCAGAAAAAGAAAAGCACACAAATAAGGAACTGGGAAAAAAAAAAAAAAAAAAAACAATACTCAAATACTAGTTAACACAAGAGAGCAAAGGTAAAACCGGAAGAACTACAAAAAAATGGCAAAAATGAATACACACCTTTCAATATTATCTCTTAATATCAATGGCCTCAATGCCCCAACTAAAAGGCATAGGTTCATAGACTGGGTTAAAAAGCAGGATCGTTCAATTTGTTGCCTCTAAGAAACCTACCTTTCTCAAAGGATGGGCACTATCTTAGGGTGAAAGATTTAAAAACAGTGTTCCAAGCAAATGGACCTATAAAACAAGCAGGGGTTGCTATCCTAATATCTGACAAGGTAGACTGCAAAACAACATTAGTTAAGAAACATAAGGAAGGACACTTTATATTGATTAAAGGTATCCTCCCACAGGAGGACATTACAATCCTAAACATATATGCACGTCACATGGGGGACCCCAAATTCATTAAACAAATGTCATTAGAACTAAGGTCACAGATAACACCAAACACAGTGGTAGTGGGTGACTTCAACACCCCACTCTCATCAATTGACAGGTCATCCTGGGAAAAATAAACAGAGAGGCATCTGGACTAAATGAGGTCATAAAAGGAATGGACCTAACAGATATATACAGGACATTTCATCCAAATGCTGAAGAATATACAATCTTTTCAGCAGCACATGGAACAGTCTCTAAAATAGACCATATATTAGGACACAAAACAAATCTTAACAAATACAGGACAATTGAAATAATTCCTTGCATTCTATCTGACCACAATGGAATCAAACTACAAATCAATAGCAAGAAAGGCTCTAGAGCATACACAAAATCATGGAAATTAAATAACAAACTTCTAAATGATGAATGGGACAATGAAGAAATCAAGAAGGAAATCAAAAAATTTAGAAAGTCAAATGATAATGAGAACACAACATACCAAAATTTCTGGAACACAATGAAAGCAGTCCTAAGAGGTAAATTTATAGCTTTAAGTGCCTATATTAAGAAAGTAGAAAGGTCACAAGTAAATGACCTAATGCTTCACCTTAAAGCCTTGGGAAAAGAAGAACAAAGCAAACCAAAAATCAGCAGACAGGAAGAAATAATAAAAATTAGGGTAGAAATTGATGAAATAGAAACACATAAAAAAAAATCCAATGAATCAATGAAACAAAGAGTTGGTTCTTTGAAAGGATAAACAAGATTGACAAACCCTTAGCAAATCTGACCAAAAGAAAGAGAGAAGAGACACAAATTAATAAAATTAGAGATGAAAAAGGTAACATCACAACAGATGCCAGAGAAATTCAAAAAATCATAGGGACATACTATAAAAGCATATACTCCACAAAGTATGAAAATCTGAAAGAAATGGATGATTTCCTTGATTTATATGACCTACCTAAATTAAATCAAGATGAGATTAATCACTTAAATAGACCTATAACAAGCATGGAGATCCAAGCAGTTATCAAGAATCTCCCAACTAAAAAAAGCCCAGACACAGATGGATTCACTGCTGAATTTTGCCAGACCTTCATGGAAGAGCTAATGCCATTGCTTCTCAAGCTTTCCCTAAAATAGAAAAAGAAGGCATCCTACCAAATTCCTTCTATGAAGCCAGCATCACCTTGATACCAAAACCAGGCAAAGATAGAACAAAAAAGAAAATTACAGACCAATCTCCCTCATGAACATATATGCAAAAATTCTCAACAAAATATTGGCAAACAGAATACAAGACTATATCAGAAAGATCAATCACCCTGACCAAGTAGGCTTTATCACAGAGATGCAGGTATAATTCAACAGACACAAATCGAAAAAATGTAATACATTATATAAATGGACTGAAGGACAAAAATCGTATGATAATGTCATTAAATGTAGAGAAAGCATTTGACAAAATCCAACATCCCTTCATGATAAAAGTCATACAGAGACTGGGAATAGAAGGAACATATCTCAACATAATAAAGGCTATTTATGACAAGCCTACAGCCAACATGTCACTAAATGGGGAAAAACTGGAAGCTTTTCCACTAAAATCAGGAACAAGACAAGGGTGTCCACTGTCCACACTTTTATTTAATACAGTACTGGAAGTCTTAGCCATAGCAATAAGGCAAGAGACACACATAAAAGGGATACAAATTGGAAAGGAAGAAATCAAGTTATCATTATTTGTAGAGGACATGATTCTATATATAAAAGACCCTAAAGACTCTACTAGCAAACTGTTAGAGCTGATAAACACCTACAGCCATGTAGCAGGATACAAAATAAATACACATAAATCAATAGCATTCCTATATGCTAAAAACAAACACACAGAGGATGAAATCAGAGAATCACTCCCATTCACAATTACATCAAAGAAAATAAAGTACCTTGGAATAAACCTCACAAAGGAAGCAAAGGATCTCTACAGTGAAAACTATAAAATACTCAAGCAAGAAATTGCAGAAGACACTAGGAAATGATAAAACATCCCTTGTTCCTGGATTGGAAGAATCAATATTGTGAAGATAGCAATCTTAGCAAAGGTAATCTACACATTTAATGCAATCCCCATCAAAATTCCAATGGCATTCTTCACAGAAATAGAAAAAAAAATCCAAAAATTCATTTGGAATCACAAAAAAAGTTGAATATCTAAAATAATACTGAGCAACAAAAATAAGGTGGGAGGTATCACCATACCTGATTTTAACCTATACTACAGAGCCATAGTAACAAAAACAGCATGGTACTGGCACAAAAACAGATATGTAGATCAATGGAACACAATAGAGGACCCAGATATAAGTCCAGGTAGCTATAGCCACCTGGTATTTGATAAAAATGCCAAAAATACTCATTGGAGAAAAGACAGCCTCTTCAGCAAATGGTGTTGCCAAACTGGATATGTATCTGTAGAAGGATGAAAATAGATTCTTCTCTCTTAACATCAGACCTGAAACTCTAAAATTGCTAGAGGAAAAAGTAGGGGAAACCCTTCAACATATTGGTCTTGGCAAAGGCTCTCTGAATATAACCCCATTTGCTCAGGCAATAAAACCACAGATTAACCACTGGGACCTCATGAAATTACAAAAATTTTGTACTGGAAAGGACACTGTGAATAAAGCAAAGAGGCAACCTACAGAATGGGAAAAACTCTTTGCCAAAAAAAAATCTATATATCTGATAGAGGATTAATACCTAGGATGTACAAAGAACTCAAAAAGTTAAATAATAAGAAATCAAGCAAGCCAATTAAAAACTGTGCTATGTAGCTAAATAGGGAGTTCTCAAAAGAAAATATGGATGGCATATAAGCATCTAAAAAAAATGTTCTACATCCCTAGTTATCAGGGAAATGCAGATTAAAACTACATTGAGATTCCAGCTCATTCCTGTCAGATTGGCTACCATCATGAAAACAAATGATCATAAATGCTGGTGGGGATGTGGAAAAAGATGAACCCTTCTACACTGTTGGTGGGAATGCAATCTGGTCCAGCCATTGTGGAAATCAGTGTGGAGGTTCCTAAGACAGCTAAAAATTGATCTACCATATGACCCAACTATAGAACTCCCAAGCATATATCCTAAGGACTCATCCCCTTTTTAGAAGTACATGCTCAACCATGTTTATTGCTGCTCAATTCATAATAGCTGGGAAATGGAACCAGCCTAGATGTTCCTCAACTTATGAGTGGATAATGAAGATGTGGCACATTTATACAATGGTGTTCTACTCAGCGGTAAAGAAAAATGAAGTTACGAAATTTGCAGGAAAATGGATGGATCTGGAAAGTATTATACTAAGTGAGGTAATCCAGGCCCAGAAAGCCAAGTGCTGCATGTTCTCCCTCATATGTGGATCATAGCTATAGATGATTGGGCTTCTGTGTGAGAAGGAAAAAACTCAGTAGCAGAGGCCAGTAAGTTAAAATGGAGATATAAAGGGAAGAGAAAGGAAGGGAGGAGGGTACTTAATAAGTTGGTATTGTATATATGTAAGTAGAAGAATAGATTAACAGGGGTGAAAAGGCCCAATGTGAGGTCAGAGGAAGAGATTGAGTAAAGGAAAGGTGGAGGGAGGGCTAATCAAAATCTCAGAGTATGCAAATAAATCATATGGAATCCTCCAGTTTTGGATAATGGAACACTCAGGAGCCATAGATCATTTATAGAAAATTTTCAGTGTCAGGAATAGGATACCTCCAGTGAGTTGTTGGCTAGGGATGTCCCTGATGCCCACAAAACATTATAGGCCATTGCCAAGGCCCTTGGTTTCCCACCAGAAATCGATGGTAAGACCCTGTTGCTGAAGACTCCACATCCTTGGACTGAAAGCCCACTGAAAAATCCTGCTGTAACTGAGCTAATAACCTCCTCTATATAGACCAGCTGACAGAAAGCTGGAAGAAGCCATTCTACATGTTGTTCAATGGGAGAAAGAGATACCACCAGTGAGGATACTCAACAGTGGACACTGCAAGCCTTATAATTGGCCAGCCAGGCCAAATGAGCCAATGGTGCAATAGTGGGGCATCTGTCATGGTGGAAACCAACTGCCCTCCATTTGTCCCTCAACTGATGAGTGGAGATGTGGCACATTTATACAATGGAGTACATACTCAGTGGCAAAGAAAAATGAAATTATGAAATTTGCAGGAAAATAGATGAATCAGGAAAGGATTATACTTAGTGAAATAATCCAGGCCCAGAAAGCCAAATGTCACATGTTCTATCTCATATGTGGATCCTAGCCACAAATAATTGGACTTCTATGAGAGTAGGAATAAACTCTGCAGCAGAGGCCAGTAAGCTGGAAAGGGGATATAAAGGGAATAGAGAGGGAGGGAAGTGTGACTTAATAGGATGGTATCATATATATATGCGCAAGTAGAAGAACATATTAATAGGAATAAAAAGGCTTAAGTGAGGTCAGGTGAAGAGACTGAGAAAAGGAAAGGTGGAGGGAGGGTAATGAAAATCTAAGAGGATATAAATAAGTCATATGGAAACCTACCTTTCTGGATGATGTAACACCCATAAGCCATAGATTGTTACTATAAAAATTTTCAGTGCCAGGGATGGGATACCTTCCAATAAGTTGTTTTCCAGGGAGGTATCTGATTCCCCCAAAACATTACAGGCCACTGCCGAGGCTCTTGATTTCCCATCAGGAATACATGGTAAGACCCTTGTGTTGAAAACTACACATACTTGGGCTGCAAGGTCACTGAGAAATCTTTCTGGAGCTGAGCTGAAAACCTCTTCTATGTAGACCAGATGAAAGAAAGCAGGAAAAAGCTATACTTTATGCAGCTCAATTGGAGAGAGAGAAATCACCAGTTGAGATACTTAACAGCGGACACTGCAAGCCTTAATTTTGGCTAGCCAGGCCAAATGAGCCAGTGGGTGCAATAGTGGCCTGTCTATTATGGGGGAAACCAACCATTCTCTAATTGGACTGGAGGCCTGCTCCATGGGAGGGAATACATCCCTGATACTGAAAACCTACAACAGTGGCTGTCAGTCATGAGCTCTAGGGGAATGACATCTGCTGGTATCTCGCTAAATGTATATACTATGCTCACCAAACTGCTCAGTAAGCACTTATCTTAATGTTCATATCCACATATTAATGCTATTGTCACTTTTGGTTACAGAAGCTTCTCTTTTCAGATGGCAGTGACCTCTGGGATGATTCATAAGGCACCATGGTGCTGAACAGAAGTGACAAAGTAGTGCTCAGCACTGATGTATCTCTACCATACCTTCCAAGGCTAACAGTCTATTGTAGAAAATGAGGTAGAAAGAATGTAAAAGCCAAAGTAAGGGTAGAACACCTTGCAACATGCTCTTTCAGACACAAAATGGCTTGGATATCCATGACCTTGCAGTGCCTGACACTACCTACACAAGACCAACATAATAGGAGGAAAAGATGATGACGTCAAAATAAAAGAGAGACTGATTGAGGGTGGGGGTGGGGAATGGGATGAAGAGTGCAGTTTCAAAGGGGAAAGTGGAGGAGGGAGGGAATTGCCATAGGTTATTGTCTACAATTTTAGAAGTTGTCAATTAAAAAAAATTATAAAAAAAGGAATATTCAATTTATTGTCCAAGTTGTAATTCCACAGTCAAATTCTTACCACCAAGAAATCAATCAAGACTTGTGCCACTGAAATACAACTGGGATATGATACTGAGTTCTTGTAAGTCAACAATGTTTCAAGGCTGGAGTAAGATTCACTTTCACACCAAGATAGTGTCCTGAACAGAAAATTCAAATATGTAAGTTTAATAAGGCCACAGTATACAATTCAATATATACCATTAGGAACTAGAGTGAAGGTTCTAAGGCTCTTACCTGCAAAGCCTAACAACTAGTGTTTGCTTCCCCAGTACCCAAATGAGCCACATGCACAAAGTAGCACACATGCATCTGGAGTTCATTTGCAGTGGCTATAGCCCCTGGCATGCCCATACTCTCTTCTCTCTCTCTCCATATGTGTATGTGTGTGTGTGTATCATATATATATATATACACATACATATATGTGTGTGTGTGTGTGTGTGTGTATACAACATTAAAGTCTACTTCTATTACCTAAAATATTCAGAATTCAAAATAAAAGTATTACAGCAAATAAAGACATCCAAAACCATATTTGCGTATGATGATACATACCTATAATCCCAGCACCTTGGAGGCTAAAACAGGAAGGTTGCTTACCCAATGCCAGCCTAGTTCACAGGGTGAGACCTTGTTATCAAAAACAGTACAGTGTACATATCCATGAGTCTAACAAATCATGTTCAGGCTACAAATGTTGAAAATTCCACAGCTGATGAAAAGAACCCAAAATTCAAATAAATACACAGCTACATCTTGTTCAGTAATTAGATTTGTTACTCCTAAAAATATATTTGCCAAATTAATTTATAATTTTAAAATAATCAAAATCATAGATAACTGTTTATAGATAGTGAAAAACAGTGAAAAACATATTCAAAGGCAAAGAATTAGGAAAGCCAAAGCAATTTGCAGAAAAGAAAATTTGGGACTCATATATCAATTTTATTTATTTATTTATTTTTTTTTTTTTTTTTTTTTTTTTGGTTACTACAGAATTATGGTGATCAATACAGTGTGGTACTGGTGAAAAGGACAGGCACACTGTTGAATAATCTGGAAATTCATCCACAAAAATATGGACAATTGAATTCTAACAAAAACACAAAAGCAACTCAAAGGAAAATAAAAGAACCTTTCTAAAAATTGTCCTATAACAACTGGGTCCCTCCATAGCAAATAAAAATTTTAATTCATATTCAATTCAAAAATGCATCACAAAACTGAATTTAAGATCTAATGCAATAAAATGTTCAAAAGAAAACATAAGAGAAATTCTTAGTGATGATGGATTAGAAAAAGTATTCTGAAACATCACATTAAACTTATAAACATAAAAGAGACTGGTGTTATTCTAAACATCAAAATGAAATCTTTGCTCCATGAAAGGCACTTAAAAGAATGAAAAGGTAAGCATAGAGATGGGTAGAAAATATTTGCAAGCCATATATCTGAAAAAATGACTTCTCTAAAACATAAGAGCCCTCCAAACTCTGTAATAAAAAAATGAAAAAGCCAAGAAATCATTTAAACAGCTACTCACATCATAAAAAAAATCTGTGGATAACAAGTAAGTGCACGTTAAGAAGTGAATATCAGTATTCATTAGTGAATACAAATTTAAATGAGACACTACCAACCTACAAGAATGCTCAAATTTATAAAAATAAATCTTAGCAATAATAGGGGTTTTTGAGAATACAGAACAACTGTAAGGATCACATCCAGTATGAAAATGAGAAAAGGTACATTCACTTTAGGAAACAGTCTTCCAACTTCCAATAAGTTAAAACTGTATTTCTGTGTAACAGTGATCACACTTCTAGTTATTTTCTCAAAAAAAATGAAAACTACTGTGGTCATACTCAAACTTCTATGCAAAAAAATTATAGTGATTTCATTCATAATTACTGAAAAGTATAATGCCCAAGTGTATTCAAACTGATAAGTAGAAAAACAAATGACACCTCAGCTATAAAAAAGAACCAAGTCCAGATAACACTGCAGTACAGTAACAAAAAGGAACCAAACTCAAAGATAGACAATTCCATTTCTTTTCTTTCTTTCTTTTTTGTTTGTTCTTTTTCTTTTTGTTTTTCAAGGTCTGACTCTAATCCAGGCTGACCTGGAATTCACTTTGTGGTCTCAGGCTGACCTCAAATTTATGATAATCCTCCTACCTCTGCCTCCTGATTCTATAGCAATTCAAAACTATGATCAATGGAGAACACATTATTGTTGTCAGGTGTTGTGGGGATAACTAAGAATGGCAACAGGAGAAAATAATTTGGGACAATACCTGTACCAAATCTGGATGGTATTGGTTACATGACCACTCATAGCTCTCAGTTACCTACCTGAGGCAAAAAGGTAAGACCCTATTGCTAAAGACAACATATGCTGCTGACACAGAGCATGGAGAGATCTGGATATAATGTGGAAGACAGACAGTCACCAAAAAGTTAGCCTGTCTAGTGCTGGAAAGCACTACATAAGCTACTGGAGGAAATTGGACAACAATGTTCTGAGCAACCAAGAGGTCTAAAGCTACTCAGAGGCAAACACCCTGACAGGATGTACACACCAGTGTAATAGTAGCACACAGCCTTGGTTGGTAACCAGTAGCTTTCTTATTGACTAAGAGATACACTCAGTATAAAGGAACCCATATTTGGAATTGGGAACCAGATCAGAATCCTATGGAGACAAAGATTATGTTATCCTGTGTCAAGCTCTCACTAAGCTTTGGCTAAAAGAGGGATTACATATATCAAATTCTCCCTAAATTAATAATGCTTATCCCATTTAAACTATGCAGACTTCAATCTCCCACTGGAGAATCTGTTCTTCCTTTTCAGAAGATAGCAAGATTCGAGGAGATAAACTACATCTCACACTTTGACCAAACCATAGCTGAAACTGCAAAGGAATTGGGGAGACTAGCAAGAGTGCTGCTTCCATGCTGAACCTGATAATCAGCATCATGATGAAGGAGACAGACCTCGAGAATACTCAACTACCAAAGCAGAGATCCAGAGACTCCTAACAGCTCATCACTGAAGTAGAATTAAAACTCATCCATCATGGCTCAGGGAATTTGGTTAAAGAAGGGGCAGAAAGAATGTCAGAGCCACAGGTTGAGACATAATGCCCAGAGGCACTCCCTCACTCCAAATATAACTCTCTGCAGCTTCCACAACACAAAGCTCACCACCCCATAAGGAATATTTGAAACCCCATGAGGAGGGTCCCCAGAAGAATGGGGACAGGGACAAGGGAAAAGAGGTTACCAACACATGATTAAAAAAAAAAAAAATCTTTTAGAAGACTTCCGGTTAAGATGGCGGCGTAGGTACCACGCCAAAACAGCCTGGGGGGGGGGAAGACCAAAAAAAACTCAGCAAAATACACACTTTTACTAAAAAGTGAGGTGTATAGGAAATTGAGGCGGCAGCGGAGAAGTAGAAGAGTTCCAGAGCATCCAGAGCCTGCACAGGCGGGAACAGCGGCTCCAGGCCGCTCGGCTACCCGCCGCAACCGCGGAGCGGCAGAAAAACCGCCGGACTCTCGGCTCGAGCCGCAGGACAAGCCAGGTGCGGGATTTTCCCCTCACACCGCGCTCTCCGCAACTCGGGAAACGTGAGGGGAGAGCGGCAGCGAGCAACGGAGGGAGGAGCAGACCGCGAAGTAGAAGCACACGTGGAGAAACGATACAACCAGAACAGCGCGGCTCCCTCCCCTCCCCTGCCGCCTGAACCCAGCTCCAGCGAACACAGCAGCGGCCCGGGACCCGGCCACGCCAACTTGGGCTGACGGTGGGACCCAAGCAGGAGCAGAATTTGGCAGCAACTTCAGCGGCTCCAGCACCGGTACCAGTGGCCCCAGCAGCAGCGGACCCAGGAGCGGCAGCGGTGACATATCCCGCAGCAGCGGCTTCGGGGTGAGCAGCAGCGGTGGACACGGCAACGGCAGCTTCAGCAGCGGTGGGGGCTCCGGGGGTGGCGCCTACAACAGCTGCAGAGGCGGCGGCAGCAGCTCAGTTTGCCCCGTAGGAAAAGCAAGTGCCCAGCTCCAGAAATCAGAACAGCAGCCCGACGACCCAGGCAGCAACTTGACTGAGACCACAATCACCCAAGGTAACTGGGATTGCACCAGGGAAGGGTCTCACTTGGTCACAAGCTGACTTGGATACCTCAACAGACCAGAAATCTAAACCTCTTTGTTGATAGAGGATCTGGTCATTATAATAACTACTCTTGCATACATACTCGGGGCTGTTTTTGATGGAATGGGTACAGTGTTTAGCTAAATTTTAGAATCTACCAGTATATTATTCCACTCAGCCTGCTTGAATACTCCTATAGCAGGGAAACTCAACCCCTAAGAACATCTTTGTAGATACTCTGAAAGTCTTAAGAGCCACACCTAATACCTTAAGGTCCTACCCTGAAAATATATTACATCAAATCAATTGATACAGCTAAGAATACACAGCTAGCTAGAAAATCCAAGCATTAACTTAATCCAAGATGCAAAAATATATACAGTATAACACAAGAAACACTAAAAAGCAAGACGATATAAATCCACCTAAAAGTATTAATGCATCAGAAATGTCCTCCAGTGAGAAAGAGTTAGAGGAAATGCCTGAGAAAGAGTTCAAAAGAATAATTATAAATATGTTCAAAGAGGTCAAAGAACACATGAAAACAATCAAAGAAGAAATCAAAGAGGAAATCAAAGGAATCAAAGAAGAGGCAGGACACCAATTTAATGAAATAAAGAAGGCAATACAAGACATAAATAGAGAAATAGAAATAATAAAGAAAAACCAGTCAGAATTACTAGCAATGAAGAACACAGTTAATGAAATAAAAAACTCTGTAGAAAATCTCACCAGTAGGATGGATGAGGGAGAAGACAGAATATCTAAGCTAGAAGATCAGGTGGCAGACCTAATGCAGTCCAACAAAGAGAAAGACAAACTTATACAAAAGTATGAGTGGGAATTTCAAGATATTCGGGACACTATGAAAAGATCCAATATAAGAATTCAGGGCATAGTAGAAGGAGAAGAATTCCACTCCAGAGGCATAGTAGGCATCTTCAACAAAATCATAGAGGAAAATTTTCCCCAAATTGGGAAAGAGGTGCCAATACAGATACAGGAAGCCTTTAGAACCCCAGCCAGACAAAACCCAGAAAGAAACTCTCCTCGCCACATTATACTCAAACTTCCAAACACACAAACCAAAGAAAAAATATTGAAAGCAGTTAGAGAGAAAAATCAAGTTACCTACAAAAGCAAGCCCATCAGGATTACAGCAGATTATTCAACACAAACTTTTAAAGCCAGAAGGGCCTGGAGTGATATATTCCAAGTTCTGAAAGATAACAACTGTCAACCAAGGTTACTTTATCCTGCAAAGTTATCCATCCAAATAGATGGAGAAATAAAGACATTCCATGACAAAAGCAGGTTAAAGGAATATCTGAAGACAAAACCAGCTCTACAGAAAATACTTGATAGAATCCTCCATGCTGAACAAAAGGAAAAGCACACATATAAGGAACCTAGAAAAAACCAGCCATACTCAAATACCAGTTAACAGAAGAGAGCACAGGTAGAACAAGTAACACACACACACACACACAAATGGCAAACATAAATACACACCTTTCAATAATATCTCTTAATATCAACGGTCTCAATGCCCCAACAAAAAGACATAGATTTGCAGACTGGGTTAAAAAGCAGGATCCTACAATTTGTTGTCTTCAAGAAACTCACCTTTCTACAAAGGATAGACATTATCTTAGGGTGAAAGGTTGGAAGACGGTGTTTCAAGCAAATGGGCCTAGAAAACAAGCAGGGGTTGCTATCCTAATATCAGACAGGGTGGACTTTAGTCCGAAGTTAGTCAAAAAGGATAAGGAAGGTCACTTTATATTGATTAAGGGCACACTCCAACAGGAGGACATTACAATCCTAAACATATATGCACCTAACATGGGGGCTCCCAAATTCGTCAAACAAACACTATTAGAACTAAGGTCACAGATAACACCAAACACGGTGGTGGTGGGTGACTTTAACACCCCACTCTCATCAATTGACAGGTCATCCAGGGAAAGAATAAACAGAGAGGCATCTGGACTAAATGAGGTCATAGAAGATATGGACCTAACAGATATATACAGGACATTTCATCCAAAGGCTGCAGAATATACATTCTTTTCAGCAGCACATGGAACATTCTCTAAAATAGACCATATATTAGGACACAAAGCAAATCTTAACAAATTCAGGAAAATTGAAATAATTCCTTGCATTCTATCTGACCACAATGGAATTAAACTACAAATCAGTAGCAAGAAAGGCTACAGAGCATACACAAAATCATGGAAGCTAAACAATACACTACTAAATGATGAGTGGGTCAATGAAGAAATCAAAAAGGAAATCAAAAAATTTATAGAGTCAAATGATAATGAGAACACAACATACCAAAATCTCTGGGACACAATGAAGGCAGTTCTAAGAGGTAAATTTATAGCCTTAAGTGCCTATATTAAGAAATTAGAAAGGTCGCAAGTAAACGACCTAATGCTTCGCCTTAAAGCCTTGGAAAAAGAAGAACAAGGCAAACCAAAAAGTAGTAGACGGGAAGAAATAATAAAGATTAGGGCAGAAATTAATGAAATAGAAACAAAAAGAACAATCCAAAGAATTAATGAAACAAAGAGTTGGTTCTTTGAAAGGATAAACAAGATTGATAAACCCTTAGCAAATCTGACCAAAAGAAAGAGAGAAGAGACACAAATTAATAAAATCAGAGATGAACAAGGTAACATCACAACAGATTCCAGAGAAATTCAAAAAATTATAGGGACATACTATAAAAGCATATACTCCACAAAGTATGAAAATCTGAAAGAAATGGATGATTTCCTTGATCTATATGACCTACCTAAATTAAATCAAAATGAGATTAATCACTTAAATAGACCTATAACAAACATGGAGATCCGAGCAGTTATCAATAATCTCCCAACTAAAAAAAGCCCAGGCCCGGATGGATTCACTGCTGAATTTTACCAGACTTTTAAGGAAGAGCTAACACCATTGCTTCTTAAGCTTTTCCAGGAAATAGAAAAAGAAGGAATCCTACCAAACTCCTTCTATGAGGCCAGCATCACCCTGATACCAAAACCAGGCAAAGATAGAACAAAAAAAGAAAATTACAGACCAATCTCCCTCATGAACATAGATGCAAAAATTCTCAACAAAATATTGGCAAACAGAGTACAAGAGTATATCAAAAAGATCACTCACCCTGACCAAGTAGGCTTTATCCCAGAGATGCAGGGATGGTTCAACATACGCAAATCTATAAATGTAATACATTACATAAATGGGTTGAAGGACAAAAACCACATGATCATCTCATTAGATGCAGAGAAAGCATTTGACAAAATCCAACATCCCTTCATGATAAAAGTCCTACAGAGACTGGGAATAGAAGGAACATATCTCAATATAATTAAGGCTATTTATGACAAGCCTACAGCCAACATATTACTAAATGGGGAAAAACTGGAAGCTTTTCCACTAAAATCAGGAACAAGACAAGGGTGTCCACTGTCTCCACTTCTATTTAATATAGTTTTGGAAGTCTTAGCCATAGCAATAAGGCAAGAGACACACATAAAAGGGATACAAATTGGAAAGGAAGAAATCAAGTTATCACTATTTGCAGATGACATGATTCTATACATAAAGGACCCTAAAGACTCTACTAGCAAGCTGTTAGAGCTAATCAAAACCTACAGCAATGTAGCAGGATACAAAATAAATACACAGAAATCAGTAGCCTTCATATATGCTAACAACAAACACACAGAGGATGAAATCAGAGAATCACTCCCATTCACAATTGCATCAAAAAAAATAAAATACCTTGGAATAAACCTAACTAAGGAAGTAAAGAATCTATACAATGAGAACTTTAAGACACTCAAGCGAGAAATTGCAGAAGACACTAGAAAGTGGAGAAACATCCCTTGTTCCTGGCTTGGAAGAATCAATATCGTGAAAATGGCAATCTTACCTAAAGCAATCTACACATTTAATGCAATCCCTATCAAAATTCCAAAGGCTTTCTTCATGGAAATAGAAAAAAACAATCCAAAAATTCATTTGGAATCATAAAAAACCTCGAATATCTAAAATAATACTGAGCAACAAAAAAGAGGCTGGTGATATCACCATACCTGATTTTAACCTATACTACAGAGCCATAGTAACAAAAACAGCATGGTACTGGCACAAAAACAGACATGTAGATCAGTGGAACAGAATAGAGGACCCAGATGTAAGCCCAAGTAGCTATAGCCACCTGATATTCGATAAAAATGCCAAAAATACTCAATGGAGAAGAGACAGCCTCTTCAGCAAATGGTGTTTTGAAAACTGGATAAATATCTGCAGAAGGATGAAAATAGATTCTTCTCTCTCGCCATGCACAAGAATTAAGTCCAAATGGACTAAAGACCTTAACATCAGACCGGAAACTTTGAAACTGCTAGAGGAAAAAGTAGGGGAAACCCTCCAACATATTGGTCTTGGCAAAGACTTTCTAAATACAACCCCAATTGCTCAGGCAATAAAACCACAGATTAACCACTGGGACCTAATGAAATTACAAAGATTTTGCACCGCAAAGAACACAGTGAAAAAAGCAAAGAGGCAACCTACAGAATGGGAAAAAATCTTCGCCAGCTATATATCTGATAAAGGATTAATATCTAGGATATACAAAGAACTCAAAAAGTTAACTAATAAGGAATCAAACAGGCCAATCAAAAAATGGGCTAAGGAGCTAAATAGAGAGTTCTCAAAGGAAGAAATACGAATGGCATATAAGCACCTAAAAAAATGTTCTACGTCACTAGTCATCAGGGAAATGCAGATTAAAACTACATTGAGATTCCATCTCACTCCTGTCAGATTGGCCACCATCATGAAAACAAATGATCATAAATGTTGGCGGGGATGTGGAAAAAAAGGAACCCTTCTGCACTGCTGGTGGGAATGCAATCTGGTCCAGCCATTGTGGAAAACAGTGTGGAGGTTCCTAAAGCAGCTAGAGATTGATCTACCATATGACCCAGCTATAGCACTCCTAGGCATATATCCAAAGGACTCATCTCATTTCCTTAGAAGTACATGCTCAACCATGTTTATTGCTGCTCAATTTATAATAGCTGGGAAATGGAACCAGCCTAGATGTCCCTCAACAGATGAGTGGATAATGAAGATGTGGTACATTTATACAATGGAGTTCTACTCAGCGGTAAAGAAAAATGAAGTTATGAAATTTGCAGAAAAATGGATGGACCTGGAAAGTATTATACTAAGTCAGGTAACCCAGGCCCAGAAAGCCAAGCGCCACATGTTCTCCCTCATATGGGGATCCTAGCTACAGATGACTGGGCTTCTGTGTGAGAATGAAATTACTTAGTAGCAGAGGCCAGTAAGTTGAAAAGGAGACATAAAGGGTGGAGAAAGGAAGGGAAGAGGATACTTAATAGGTTGATATTGTATATATGTAATTACAATGATTGTAATGGGGAGGTAATATGATTGAGAATGGAATTTCAAACGGGAAAGTGTGGGGGTGGGGAGGGAGGGAATTACCATGGGATATATTTTATAATCATGGAAAATGTTAATAAAAATTAAAAAAAAAAAATCTTTTAGAACTGTACATGAAATAGAAGTTGACTTGTGTAAGTTAAGAGTAAATATGGGACTGAAGAGGTGGTTCACCAGTTAAGGCAGTTGCCTGCAAAGAATAACCACATGGGTGGGTTTGATGCCCCAGTACCTACATAAAGGCAGATGCACACAGTGGCATATGCCTCTGGAGTTTGTTTGCAATGGCAAGAGATACTGGTACACCTATTCTCTCTCCTCTCCCCATCTGTCTCTTGTGCCCACTCCCTGTCTACATAAATTTTTAAAAATGTTTTTAAGTAAAAATTAATTCTTAAAAATAAATTTCTATAGTTTGCTGTTGTCCTCAGAATATGGGTAACAGATGGAATTATTAGAATAGCAATAGTAAGTAATTATTTATGACCTAAGAAAGGAAAAGCACATTAAGATCTTTAAAGATTTTCTTAACAATTTAAGTTGCTTTGTCTGTACTAAATCTTGAGATTAATCCAAGTCTAAATATTCTTTTTTTCTACTCTAGTGCCAGTTGGAAAGGCAGCTGGTAAGTTCTGAAGTTGCAGAACACCTTCACTGTCATCGAAAGACAATAATGGAAAGAGAACTATGAAAGTTCTACTCTATTTCTGAATGAGATTTATTTTTGCTTGCTCCTATTCATTCAAAAACTCTAAGCAATTGCTCAGTATCTTTCTCTTTTCTCCAAATTAGCAAAATCACTAAATAAGTAAAAGATAAGTTCTGATTTCCTATGGATAAATCCACTTTCTCTCATTCCCAACTTTGGGGGGAGGGGTAAATGGGATAGCTGTATACTTGTCATTCTCCTATACAAACAAATGCTTTTACTTGACAAGTAAAACAAAAAATAACCTACAGATAACAGCCATCTTCGACATTCAACTGCCAACATTCAGTTAAATGAGTTCTGTGAACTGTCACAGTCATGATGTTTCTATCTGGGTGTTTACTATCATGGATTATAATTTTCATCTTATTTGAATTAAATAATTAAAAGATAGCTCCACTGGGATACCAAATTAATTAGAATAATAAATGTAGCTGTGTTTCTGGCTGAGAAGTGTACTGGGGATTCAATAGTAGTCCTGTATTGATCCAAAGAGCCTTAAATATGTTGAGTGAATGTGAATAAGAAGATGGTTAGGACTACCTGAGGGATGAAGGGAAAAAAAGATCACCCCATACCTAGAAAACCTCCCCCCTCTGCAGGGACCCTCCTCGTAGGGGAATGTGGGTCATGTATTGTGGGTTAGTCATCAGTTATGGGGAAGAGGCAATGTCTCTGTGCATAATTTTGTGCTCTATCAATCTTTCTGCCCCTCTTCTGCAAATTTCCCTGAGCCATGTTGTGTTCATTTTAGGTCTGCTTCATTGATGAAGTCTTGGAGCCTCTATGTCTCTGGATATCTGGTTTGGTATGACTTGAGTGTTCTCTGAGTCTATCTCCTTCACCTTTGTGCTGGTACCAGGTTCACCAAGAAAGTACCACTCTGGCTTATTTCCCTAATTATTCTGTGGTTTCAGCTTGGGCCCTGGTGAGGTGCAATGGGCTGATACTCTTCTCAGGATCTGTATCCACTTGAAAAACAGAAGCAAATTCTCCAATGGAGAGAGAAGTCAGCACCAGATAAATGAAATAACCATTATTATTTTAGAGAGAATTTAATAAGTGCAGGCCCTTTCATTAGCCCATGATTGGTGGGAGCTTGATAATGGAAAGCATGATCATTTTTTGGATATGGTTCTGAGTCCAGCTATGGGTTCCATTCCACTGAGAGGATCTCTTAGCCAAATCAAAACCAGTTGGTTACCCACCATGGCTTTGTGCCACTATTGCACCCATGTGAGCACAACGTCAGGCTGTTTTCTGCTGAGTAGCTTAGACCACAAGTTGCTTGGAAAGATATTGGTCATTTTCCCCCAGTCACTCATGTAACAACTTCTATCACTAGGTAAGCTAACTGTATGGGGACTGACTCTCTTCCAGATTCTAGCCAGGTCACTTCGTGTTCTATACCAAGAGCATATGGTGTCTTCGGCAGTAGGGTCTTACAACTAACCTTGGGTGGGTTATCTAGTTCTCTGTCAAAATCTATCTTCTTTTGGTAAATATTGTAGGTCTCTCTGACCAACAGCTAATTGTGGGTGTTAACCACATTCTGGTACTGGTAATTATAGGCAGGTGTCAAGGGAAAGAAGGAAGAAAAAGATAGGTAATATAAAAGAGAAAGAGAGAATAGGGAGAGAGAGAGAAAGAAACAGGAGAGGATTAAGGTTAGTCTTCATTATACCCTCTCTCAGGACCCTGTGGTTCAGGTGTTCCCTCTAAGGACCTGATGAAGGTTCAACTATTTAGTCTGTCTTTTAGGATATAGAATTTCATGGTACCATTGCCATTTGGGTCCAGTTTTGTGTCCACCCCACCATTACCCTTCCCTCCTGCCCTACTCTCCCTCTTGTCTGGTCCTCAAAATGCTTATTAAGTATGTCAGAATCTCAGGCAGATTCAGGTTAAGAGCCACAGATGAGTGAGACCATGTGATGATTATTTTTCTGTGATTGGATGAGTTCACTGAGAATGATCTGTTTCAAGTTTGACCTTTTTTCTTCAAATTTCACTGTGTCATTTTCCCTTACTGCTGTGTAGAATTCTGTCATGTATATATACCACATATTGGTAGTCCATTCATCTAATGATGGACATCTAAGTTGATTCCAGCTCTTAGCTATTATGAATTGAGCAGCTATAAACATGGTTGAGCAAATCTCTCTGAACTGAGGCATGGAGATTTTAGGGTAAATTCCCAGTCGGGGAATGACTGGGCCTGTTGGAAACTATAGTCAGCCTTTTAAGGAGTGTCCATATTGCTTTCAATAGTGGTTGTACCAGTTTACATTCCCATCAACAGTGAGTAAGGGCTCCTATTTCTCCACATCCTCACTGGCACTTTTTTTCATTTGATTTTTTAATGTATGCTATCCCTATTGGGGTAAGGTGGAATCTTATAGTTGCTTTAATTTGCATTTACCTTATGATTAGGGATAATGAACATATTCTCAAGTGTGTGTTTGCCATTTGTATTTCTTCTTTGAGGACTCCCTGTTCAGTTCTCTGTGCTATTTTGTGAGTGGGTTGATTGATTTTTCTATTTTTAGGTTTTTGAGTTCTTTGGAGACTCTAAAAATTAGGCCTCTGTCAGTTGAGTTGTATAGCCAGCAAAAATTTTATCCCATTCTCTGGGTAACCTATTGGCTCTGCTCATTGTATTTTGTCTATGAAGAAACTATTCAGCTTCATGAGATCCCAATGGTTGAGTGATTAAGTTCCTGAGCTACTGTGGTTTTATTCAGGAAATATTTTTCCATTCCTATATCGTGGAAAGTTCCTATTTTTTCTTCCAGCAGTAACAGAGTTTCTGGTCTTATATTGAGGTCTTCAATCCATTTGGACTTGATTTTTGTGCATGGTGACATGTGTGGATCAAGTTTCATTTTCCTGCATATGGTTATCCAGTTTGTCCAGCACCATTTGTTGAAGATGCTATCTTTTTTCCAGACTACAATGCTAAGGTCTTTGTCAAATATCAAGTAGCTGTGGTTACTTGACCCAAAGTCCAGGTCCTCGATTCTGTTACATTGGTCTATAATCCTACTTTTAAGCCAGTACCAAGTTGTTTTTATTACTATGGCTTTGTAATATAGCTTTATATCAGGTATGGTGATGCCTCCAGAGGTTTCTTTTGATGAGGATATGCTTGAATATCTGAGTACATTTGCCATTCCATTTGAATTTTGAGATCATTTTTTTCTATCTTTGTGAAGAAAAATATTGGGATTTTTATTGGTATTGCATTAAATCTGTATATTGCTTTTGGTAAGATTGCCATTTTCACAATGTTAATTCTGCCTATCCAGGAGCATTGGAGGTCTTTCCATTTTCTCAAGTCTGCCTCAATTTCTTTCTTGAGTGTTTTCATTGTATAGGTCTTTCCCATCCTTGGTTAATATTATTCCAAGGTATTTTATTCTTTTGTTGTTGTTGTTGCTGTTGAAAATGGGACAATATCACTTATTTCTCTGTATCTTTGTCTTTTGCATATAGAAAGGCTTTTATGTGCATTGATTTTTATCCTGATACTTTGCTGAAGGAGTTAATCACATTTAAGATTTTTGAGCTGGTGATTCTCGGGTCTCTTTTGTATAGAATCATGTCATCTGCAAATAGGGCAAATTAACTTTGTCCTTTTCAATTTGTATCCTTTTTTTTTTTCTTTTTCCTGTCTTATTGCTTCAGCTAGGACTTCCAGTACTATCTTGAAGAGCAGAGGTGAGAGTGGACACCCTTATCTTCTCCAGAACTCAATGGGAATTCTTTCAGTCTCTCCCCATTAAGTATTATTTGGGCTTTAGGAGCTTTATATATAACCTTTATTATGTTGAGATATAAACCATCCATGCCTATTTTCTCCAATGTTTTGATCATGAAGTGATGTATTTTGTCAAAGGCCTTTGCTGCATCTATCAAAAAGAACATGTGGTGTTTTTTGTTTGTTTGTTTGTTTTTTGATTAAGCTTATTTATGTGGTGTATTACATGGACAGATTTCTGTATGTTGAACCACCCCTGCATTCCTGGGAAGAAGCCAACTTGATCAAGGTGGATAATGCTTTTGATGTGTTGGTTAATTTAGTTTTCAAGGATTTTGTTCATGATCTTTGCATCTAAATTCATCAGCAAAATAGACCTATAGTTTTCTTTTCTTGTGGTGTCTCTGCCTGGTTTTGATATTAGGGTGATACCAGCTTCATCAAAGAAGTTGAGGAGCTTTACCTGTTATCCTTTTATGAAGCACAGTTTGAGAAAAATTGGTTTCAGTTTTTCCATGATGGTTTGATAGAATTCAGCTGAGAAGCAATCTGTTCCTGGACTCTTCTTTTTGATTTTTGATTACCTTTTCAATCTTGTTAGGTATGATAGGCTTGCTCAGGAGATTAATCTTCTCTGAGTTTAGCTTTGGTATGTGATAGGTGTCCAGGAATTCATTCATTTCCTCCATATTATCCAGTTTTGTGGAGTAGAGGTTTTTGAAATAAGTCCTGATGATTCTCCCAATTTCACTTATGCCTTTTGTTATCTTTCCTTTTTCATTTCTAACTTTGTTAACTTGAAGTGTCTCTTTTTTTCACTTGACCAAACTGGCCAGAGGCTTATCAATCTTGTTTATTTTTTCAAAGAGCCAGCTCTTCATTTCATCAATTTTCTTGTTTAGTTAGTTTTCAATTTATTAATTTCTGCTCTGATCTTAATTATTTATTTTCATATGGAGTTTTGGTTGGATCCTTCTTGATTTGGGATGTCTCTGCCTTTGTTATGAAGGCATTTAATACTATGAATTTCCCCCTGAGGATTGCCTTCATTGTGTTCAATAAGTTTGTGTGCTTATTGTCATTCATCTCTAGAATCTGCAAACCCCTAAAAATCCCAGTGAACACTAAAGGTCTTGCCTTTCCTTCCCTAGGATGTGAGGCGTGGTTAGGCAGATGCCATCTTAACTAGAAGCCACAGCTAACCTGTTTTAATATCCACTCACATGGCTATAGTACTGCTATCCTAGCCATAGTTAATATTTTGATCTCCCATAAATTGCTTCTTAATAGTAACATAAAATAGGCCAATTCAATGTTTATTGAAACTTATGTTTTCATTATTTAGGTAAAATGATTGTAGTTGGCACATGTATAAAGTTGGCTGTACTCTGCTAAAACCTGGGCTGCACCACAGCTCAGGGAATTTTGCAGAAGAGGGGGTGGAAAGACTGTAAGAACCACAAGTTGAGTCATAATGCCTAAAGGCATTCCCTCCTCCAAAAAATAACTGACTGCTGCTCCCACAAAACACAACCCACAACCCCATTGGGAATACCTACATGCCCACTGAGGAGCATCCCCAATGGAATAGGGGCAGGGATGAGGGAAAAGAGGGTACCAATGCATGACATATCCATAGGAAATATGTTGTTAATAATAATAATAATAATAATAATAATAATAATAAACATTAAAAACAAACCTGGACTATAAGTGAAGTTAAAACAAAAACAAAAACCCTATGCAGGTAACATGTAGGTGTGCATTATTACAAAGCTGCTGATATAAGAGACTGGTATAAATGCAGCTGGTTTTGCTCACAGTTCCTCACAGGGTTTCACATTCTGTGCCTCACTTAACAAATAACTCCACTCACCATCACCAACATCTCTTCTTCCACCAAAGGACGGTACTGTTAGCCTGTTCTACACTTCCACTTCTGTGCTCACTGATATCAGAGTGCAAGCCAATTTCCAACTGTTTATGATATTCAAATTCATATCATAATTGTGTTTTTCTAAGTTTTAAAGACTAAGGGAATATAAGTCTTTTATGACAAAAACAAATCTGATGAGGAATGAGATAGCATAGGAACTAATATGGACATTTTAAACACCCATGTAAGTTGAGTTTTATCCATATTTTCTATTCTAACACCTACTAAGTAGAAGAATATTCACTGGCAAGTTAGTAACTCCCAACTACCTGTCTCTGGAAATAATACAGTGTTCTCTCCCCTCACACATCCATAGCACCTACTTCTCAAAAAGTAACTGCTGAAGAATGAATTAGGGGTGCTCATTGCTGGTCCATGACATAGCTAACATTTAAAATGCTATGTTTCTTTTTCTGTTGTATAGGTATGACCTTATAGAGAGTAAATCATCCAAAAAATAATAAATGAGCTCTAAGATAGACCAAGCTCACACTAAGAACTAGAAAGGAGTTCAAACTCTAGCAGGGGAGAAGACCCTCCACATGCATCTTACTGAGTTACAGCTTTGACATGCTGAAGCACACTGCACATCTCAACCTTGGTCTCCCCGCCACCCCTATCACATCAAAGTGGACTATTTTTTTCTCTATGTTGTCAATATAGAGCCATAAAGCACATGAAGGGAGGGGAAAAATCCCATGGCTTTAGATAATTTACCAACACTTGTCTTATAAAAGCACTCATGTCTCACAGGCTCAATAAGAGGCATTTGAACATGACCTCATGGCTTACTTTTGTTTGAGTGCAGGCTGCTGCTATTGAGTGACTATAGCAGGCAGGCAAGAACAAGCTATATCCTTCCTGTGGACTCCTAAACTTTTTTCTAGAAATGTCCATCTCTGCCCATATGAAATAGAAATGCAGTCTTCCATTCCAAGTAGCAGGGCTAGAATATAATCACATTCCTAAGGGTAAGGTAGTCATGATCTGGTTTGAAAGTTCACCTCTTCCCTAGGCTGAGGACCAAGAGGAAAAGATAAAGTGACATCTGGGACTTACCTGAGTTTCTGAAAGTGTAACTAATAGGCTCAGCCCTTAAATACTTTTGCAGAGCACCAGTATAACCATTAAATCCTATAGCTAAAAACCCATATGCAACACAGTAGTGGAATCATCCTAGAAAAATATTTAAAAACCCACAAATGTGGGTCCTTTGGGAAATTGCTCTAAGTTTTACAGGCAGAGCTCTTCAAATTCTGGTACCTTTTATCAGTGACTACTTGAATTATCTTTCTTCAGTGATATCAACACATCTAGACAATGTTAGAGCACACATATCTGTGAACCAAGGCAAAAGAAGCAATTTGGAAAGACATATCTAACTAAAACCTGAATTTTTATGTAGTCATCCATGGTTTTGCTATGGCTTAAGCTTTATGATATCCATCTTACAGATTTATATTGCTACATGGAGTGTCACCTTGAATTATTGTTAAATTAATAAAACTGCAAGACCAGGCTTAAAGGGAAGGTTTATGAAAAGTGTTTATGACAGGACCCACCAGGCTTTGGGCAGGATGAAACCTAACATTTTATGCTTTGGGATTGAATTGCTTAATGAACCAATCAGCACTTTATTTTCTGCCTTCAGCCATACATTGTGTATATTATACTCAACTATTAATCATCAGCACAGACTGCCATAGGTAGACAATATTTAGGCATATGTAAAACCTAGTACTGTGTGTCTCAATGGGAAAAGATGTAAGAAAAATGTCAGAATAACTCTTCAACATGTCCATGGGATTAAAATCATTGTTTTCAATATATAAAATTTTAGGAATACAAACACAAGTTTAGTCATGAGTCTTCATATCACCGAAGATAAAACTTGGCTTGATAATAACTGCATTTTCTCAGGTAAATCAAAAGCATGTTATTCCCTATCATGTCCTTCAGAACTGTTTTGTTTCCCATAGCTAAAATAGCCAAATAAAAGACAGAAATAAACTTTATTACAAGTATTGGAGGCTATAAGGAGAAAGTCTTGTTTAATTATTTGCCATACTGAGGAATTTAACTATTAATAATTTCTAGGATCCAAAAAAATCAAGGAGAAAGTTGTTCCTAAAGGCATTTAAAGGAATAATTTGTGGGACATGCAAAGTCAGAACCTGACTTCTGACTATATGACTTCAGAAAAGCAGCAGGATGAATAATGTTCTCCAAGTCTCAGCTGCATACTGTGAGCTGCATGCTGTGTTCATAGCAAAGTTAGCTACATGAGTGTTTATCTTACCCCATGTGCTTTGCATGTCTGAAATACTTGATTGGTAACCAAAATCATGAAAATTCTCAAAATTTGAAATGTCACCAGGCATAGTGGCACAAACCTTTAATCACAGAAATCCAAAGGTTGAGAAAAAGAATTTCCAAGAGCTCAAGGCTTGCCAGAGCTTCATAGCAACACCCTGGTTCAAAGAAAAAGTAAAATGTCATTTTATAGATATCAAACGAACATCATAAATTCAATGGAAAGTTCTTTGTAGAGTACTTAATGTTGACTATAACATACTTTCTACTTCACAACAAGATGAGGAAATTAAAGTTCCCCATGGATGAGAATATTTATCTAAGGCTCCAAAAACAATAAATAACAGAACTGAGATTTGAGCATATACCTTTCAACCATAAAGTCTGTGAGGGGAGGGGTTGTACTATATTCATGCCTGTCTTGTGTGTGCTCATAGCTTTATTTTTTTTAGAAGTTTTGCTTAGCCTCAGCTGCTAAATAAGTATGCATTACCTCCATGGGCTCTTAAGCAATAGAAAAAGCATTTAACTTGGAGTAAACAAACAAAAAATTCAGATTATTTTTTAAAATATTTATTTATTCATTAAAGAAAGAGAAAGAGGGCTGGAGAGGTGGCTTAGAGGTTAAGTGCTTGACTGTGAAGCCTAAGGACCATGGTTTGAGGCTCAATTCCCCAGGACCCACGTTAGCCAAATGCACCAGGGGCGCATGCGTCTGGAGTTCATTTGCAGCTGCTGGAGGCCCTGGCGTGCCCATTCTCTCTCTCTCTCTCTCTCTCTCTCTCTCTCTCTCTCTCTCTCTCTCTCTGCCTTTTTCTCTATCACTTTCAAATAAGTAAATAAAAATAAAAAAAAAAAAAAGAAAGAGAGAGAGAGACATAGAGAAAGGTATGGGTGTACCAGGGCCTCTTGCCACTGCAAATGAACTCTTTATTTATCTAGCCTTACATGGGTACTGGGAAATTGAACCCTAGGCTGTCAAGCTTTGTAAGCAAGTGTCCTTAACAGCTGAGCCATCCTCTCAGTTTCTTTAGAATCTATTACTACAATTTGCTACTCATAGGCCTAATTGTGTTACTTACTTTCTCATTGATGGGACAAAATACCCAGCCAGAAGCACATTATAGAAGGAAAGGAATTGTTTCCAGCTTATAGCTTCAAGGGAAAGTTTTATGGTGGTAGGAAAACCATGACAGGAGCAGACAGCCAGTATTCACATCAGCATGGAGGAAGTAAAAAGAAGTAGCAAGTCCAGTGCACCAATCAGGTCTGGGCTGTAACACCTCAACCTGTAGCACTTCTTGCCTCCAGAGACACATTTGTAGCAATTACCTTCTCATTGACTGGACAAAACTCCTGACCAGAAGCAGCATGTGAAAAGAAAGGGTTTAATTCCAGATGTAGGTTTCTAGGGAAGGTTCATCATGGCAGGAAAAGCAAAGCTGGAGCAGAGACAGAGCATCACATCTTGTCACATCAACATGGAAGAAGCAGCAAGTATGAAATAGCACTGCCAATGGGGCAGGATTTTAAAATCCCAAGACCTGCCCCCAGTGACATACCTCCTCTGGCAAGGCTCCCCCTTTCAAAGGCTCCTCCGGCTTTGGACTAATCACAAGAATTAATCACAAACATATGAGACTAATGGAGCATTCTTCATTCAAACCACCACAGCATTCAGATACTTGAATCTATGGAGAACATTCAACTTTCAAATCACTACACTAGTTCAAATCCATGTCCTCAAAATCATCTAGCATCATTGTCGATTGCAGCAAATTGCTTATAACTGTTACTCAAATGCTAAGTAAACTACAGTGTCCACATAAAAAACATGTAAACAATTTAATTCAAACACCTAGATATTTTGAATAATAGTTGCCTTCAGTTACCACTTTCCTGTGTGAATGTATGAAAACAAATTCTAGTTTGGGTGATGCTTCTGATGTACTTAAAATATCTTAAGAGGATCAGTAGAAAACCTAGGCTGCTCAGACATATAAAACATTTATTTTCTCCATGGGAACATTTTTTAAAATCCCAATATGGAAAAATGACAAATATGGATACAAAATACCAAAACAGAATAAAACATGAATTAAATAAGGCCTGTGATGTGGGGGATATGTTTCAGTGGTTAGAAGATGCTTGCTTACAAACCTTTCAACTTGAGTTTGAGCCTCTTCAGTACCCACATAAAGCAAGACACAAAGTGATGTATAAATCTATAATCCAGCCATGCCTATGGCAATGGGGGACAGGGCAAGGAGAATATGGAAGCCACTAGAATCATACAAAAGATGGTGGAAGAGGAAACATGTCAAGGTTGTCATACCTGCTCTCATACACATGCATATACAACACTAAACATATATGTACAGAAATAAATGTTTAAAATATTGAGAGGGTCTAGAAAGCTGGAAAATAATCTGTAGTATCCATAGTAGAACTAAAAAGCCATAGTAGAACTAAAAAGTTAATATGTTACTTTGTACCAGGCATCCTGCCAAGCTAATTGTAGCCATGTTCTGTCTCAAGCGTCACATGACCCTTTGTGGGATTATAATTACTGTTGTAATTCTCTCTGAAGCTGATGCTTCTGGAGGGAAATTATTTGTTGATGAGCACACACCTATAGCAAAAGAGTTGGCACTCATTTCTATATACCACACAGGAAAAAAAGAAACTTTTCTTATGCCCTTTGCTTACATATTTCCTGAACCTTGTTGCCCCTCTCCACCATCAATCCTCTCTGCCCTAAGGTATTCTGCTCTACACTGCTTCTGCCTGTCCTTCCCTTAAGGAAGTTTCACTGCTATATCCACTCTAGTACCACCCACACGTTCTCAGACTTCTTGGTGTCATCTAATTTAGGATTAACAAGAAAATACAATAAAAGGAAAATGCTCAGCCTGCATAAATATCCTCATAGCACTGTGATTGGAGACAAGAACAAAAGGCAACTCATCATGTATTCATAAACTGAATGTGAAGTTTCACTTACCCAGTTTCCTAGCAAGACAGATTCAGTCCCCTCCAACTGTGGGGAAGTCTGTGCAGTCCGAGTTTCCCATACCTGCACTTGTGTCTTCAAACAAGCAGTCTTTCCTTTCTCAAGACTCTTAACTCTTCTGGGAGCCTCTCTCCAACTTCTAGGCCTTAGTTCATATGTTATAGCCATAAAGCCTTGGGAAGGTCTTCTCTTTGTATAGACTAGCAAAATACCTAGGATAAGTCAACTTGTAAATGAGAAATGCTTATTTTCACTTCCAGGTTTGAATAATTCAATGAGTGATCAGTTGTCCTTGTTGATTTGAACCTGTGGTGAGGAAGCATCAGTAATGGAAGAGCCACTGAAGTCACTCACCTCATGGACCAGGAAATGAATGAGGAATAAGGAACTGGGTACCATAGACACTTTTAAAGGTATACCCCCCACACCCAGTGACCTGATGCTTTTCCACGGCAGCTCTACTTGGTTCCAGAGCAATACCTTTACCTTCCTGCCCAGCAGTTTTCCTAACTCTTCCCAACCATCATCAATCTGCATTGTGCCTCTATGTAGTGATAGATCTGGATGTTACATGTAAGGGTTATCAGACAGCAAATCACTTTTTCTGACAGGTCCTTTCACTTGCCCTAATGTTTGGGAGGTACTTCTACATTGTGACATGTATCAGTATTTTCTTTCATGGCAAGATCATATTTGTATCTGTGTATCTGCCGCAGCTTGTGTATCTATTCACACATGCATGTATGCTGTGTATCTGCCACAGCTTGTGTATCTATTCACACATGCATGGATATTTGTACTGTTTTCATCTTTGGACTCTCGTGAAGAGTTGTAGTCATTTGTTAAGGTAATTTTGTTAGAGATACATATTGATATATTCCAAGGTTAAATATTATACCTAGATTTTGCTTTTAAACACCTTAGCTAATAAACAAAAGTGGATATAGATGAAATAAGACTAGAAGATCTTAATGATCATTGAAGTTAAGAAATGAGTATAAGGATTAGCTAGTTTGTTTTATATACAATTTTAAATCCTCATAATTAATAAGAAGTTTTAAGACTTTGGAAATAGAAGATCTAAAATTAGACTGTTTCATTTTTATAAGGCTAATAATATATTTTATTAATATTCAATGTATTATTTATATTCTCTCCGATCCCATTTCTCTCAGAAATGTCATATATGCAGAATATGAGCCTTGGCTGGTCAGAAAAAAAAGGAGTACTCTGAGAAATCAATAAAACTTCTGACTACATCCTGTTGGGAACTATAATTAAAAATTAAATTTATTTCCTACCCAGAAAACTCCAAAAAGGCAAGAGAAAAACAATACACTACTGAGTAATTATGAAATGAAAGTAAGGAGTACATCACCAGCAATTGGCTAAGAGACTGCAAAGAATCTCACCCTCTACAGATATATTTTCAAGGTGAACAAGGGATTCATTGTCAAGAAAGAACTTGACAGCACTATTTGTCATATGTAGTTCATTCTAAATTCTCTAGGTGGTTTAGGTGACTGCCTATGTTAAGTAATTAGCTTAATTCAATAGAAAAATGAACTATCCATACTTTATGACAAGAAGCAGTTTTGAAGGTTGAAGAGAGGAACCCACAAATATATTTCCTCTCTCAACAGACACAGAGAAACAGGGAGAAAGGGGCAGATCTTTGATTCAATTTCAAAGAGAGTCTTCTCAGGTCTGAAAAGGAGTCCTTGCTCTAAGGTTGGCTAAAGACTTACTTCACCTTTAGAAAGCCTTATATATACACCAAAAAGACAGAAAGATAAAGTATACATTTTCTAAAGTAAAAAATAAAGAGGGGGGTTATTTTCATCAGGGAGAACATGGATTTTCTCAGAACAGCAGCAAGAGGCCCTGCCAAGTTTTTTTTCTCTCTCTCTCTTCCTCTCTCTCTCTCTCTCTCTTTCTCTCCCTCTCTCTCTCCCTCTCCCCCCCCCCCGCCACTAATAAATATATTTGTCCTAAGTTTATGGTTGAAAATGCCGTACAAGCTGGGCAGGGTGGTTCATGCCCATAATCTTGGTGCTTGGATAGCTGAGGCAGGAGCATTGCCACACGTTTGCAGCAAGCCTGGGGTACCTATCTCAAAACAATAACAAAACACAAAGTTTACCACTTTTATGGTATTTTGTCCCCAAAATGTGTGTGACAACAGTTACTTCAAAGGAATATACTTGAGAAAATAATTCTGTAGGTTGCTAAACATGCACATGCAAGGTCCATTGGAGCAGACATTTGCACTTTCATTTGCATTTGAGTCACTTAAAGATCTTGTTAATACATAGGCTCTTCTCTATGTCTGTTGCATGCCTGAGATTCTGCATTTCTAACAAACTCTGAGGTGAAGCTCATGAGATCTACTGCCACCCATCAAGTGTCAAGCCTCCACACCAATTTTTCTGAGTGTTCAGGCAACACACCAGCAGTTGCACCAGGGATAATTGCTAAAAATGCAAATCCCCAGGCAGAACTCCAGCCTGCTGAAACAGAATTCATTCTAAGTTTCAACAAATCCTTCTGGTCATTCTCATGCATGTTACAATATGGTAATTTTGACTATAGGCTAATGCTTATCAAATCTACATGTACTTTGGAATCATCTTGGACATTTCAAAAAAAAAATGATACTGATAATCCTATCCACCCCTGGAGATTATGATTCATTTGGCAAGATGAAACATGGGGAGCTTTGAAATTGGCCCAGGTGATTCTCATATGCACTGATGCCTGAGAACCACTGAACTAGAAGCAAGCTCTGCATAACAAGGAATTCGCTTGGCCATTGCTGAATCCCAAATGCCTAGAAAATGCCTGGTACTCATTGACATCCCATAAATATTTATTTAAAAGTGAATAAATAAATGGACTTCTGGGTTATTCTAAGAGTTTTGTGGATGCTATTGCAGAGGATATGCCATGTTTGTCATCTTTCTCCCTGTGGAAAATCAGTTTTCAGCTTAGACTACAAATATATCCATGACCCTTTCTATCAAAAAGTATTTGAAATATCCCTAAACATTACAGCAACATTATGGAACCAGGCATGTAGGCTCAAAGATTCCATATTTAAAAAAAAAAAAAAAAACACCTCAGAACAAAAATTAAATGGAGCTACTAACTATAACAAAAATAAAATATGAAGTTAGTAAGCTGCAGAGAGCATTTAACAACACATAGTTATCAAAACAATAAAGGCTCACTTTACACTGACAGAGAAGGAAATGGTTCTAGGCCAGTGGAAAACAGAAAGTATATTCTGCACTCCCTAACTAAAATTTCTTTGGGAAAACTGATTTGAAAATACTGCACGACATTCATAGCAGTGGTAGGTAAGCATGTTTTGGAATTAACATGTAACAAAATGTGTAATCTTATAGGGAAGATTCAACTTTACTAAAATCTCAACACAAAACATTACTACATTGCCTTCTCACTGTGTTATAGGATTAGATACCTGGCCATTTTTGCTGGGTTATAATGAAATAAAGCAGACAAGGGATTTGTCTACTTTAGTAAACAGCATTTTCTGCAAAAACCCATAACTCCACATCATGCAGGGCATTGAATTTATAATGCTACCTCCAAATCAGTTTCTCAAGATGTGTTTAGTAGTTCAGTCTTGAAATCAACAAGGAGTTAACTTTTAAGCTGATTCCACTTTCCTATAATACTTACAAAAATAAACTTGCCCAAATATAGATATAATCAGTGGCTAAAGCCCAGAAATTAAACACTGAAAGTTAATCCCAGAGAAAACAGTGCATTGGAAACAGAAATGAGACTGGGTTTCTTGAAATAGAGTTTAAAATGGACATTGTGCATAAATAAAAAATGTCAACTTCTAGGTCTTAAGATTAAAGTACAAAGTCAGAGTAAAATAAATGAAAAGGATAAAAATGCTAAGGTACTATGCTTACAACTCTAGAATATTTCATTATTAAGAATCCTATTGCTCCCAGGATTGGAAGAAAGAGACTAAAATATGCATTTAAAGGTAAGTAAGTTGTCATAGTTGTTTCTGTAAGTTTAGGGTAACATAAAATAGTCCAAGTGGCCCAAAGGATTACTAAAGGGAAAATTAACTAGAATTAAATTGGAGGCTATAAATATATAAATATATAAGGGTCTGCATGTGTGAGTAATATTTTAAGACCCAATATTAATAAATTTAAAATCTAACACAGTAAAATACTCTTTGGGCTTTTCACATCTAATAAATTCCCTAGAAACATGAAGAGAAAATACTATTTTTTTTCAAATTTGTTTCTTCTGAATTGAACCTTTTCTACTTAACTTGCCTTGTTTAACTTGCCTTCTTTGTAACAATATAGAAAAACAAAATATAAAAACACAAATCCTATAATAGCTCCTCAAAAAATCTATTATCTTAAAGAAAGTAATATACAAGCTCTATAATTCAGAAAATAAATTCAAGTCCAGTTCCTGTATCAAATCCTAAGTCAGACAAAAGCATTTTCCCAATTGGTATTTATTTTTGGTGCCCAAGTGTCTAAAAAAAGATTGAAGAACAAAATGGATTTCCAAGGCAAGCAGCTGGGAGAAAGATATGAGGTTTCACTGTAGAAAGAAGTGATCCTACCTTTAACCTGAAGAAACAAGTTCTGTGGTTAAGGTGAGAGGCCTTGACAGGTGGCTCTACTATGCAGAGAACAGTGTCCAAGTCTTGGTAGCTGTGTGGCAAAGTGTTTTAGTGCTGTAAAGTATTCTTGCAGTCATAATCACAGCTCAGCCAAAAAGGTACAATTTGAAAGAATGGAATTTATACTTTCTTCTTAGACAAAAAGAACACAAATTCATCATTCAGAAATGCAATATGAAAGTATATTGTATAGATTCCCACATAGAGTAGGATTCTACCCTACTTTACCCCCAAAGACCCAAACTCCCATTCCCCCAGAAATGGACTGAAATATGAAGACAGAACAAATATATATAAAATCAATACTGGATTCTGGAGAAGCCACAAAGATTTAAACTGTTCTGATGAAGTATTAGACACATTAATTGTAATCTAAAGTTGGTGCCTATTTAATAATAATTTATTTCTTCATTTTCATCTGTAGGATCAAGAGTGTAATTTTTTTGTCCAGAAAAAAAATGATCCATTTTAGCTGTATTTTTGTTGTTGTTGTTGTTTCAAAGGAGTGAGATTACTAGGGATATAGTAAATAAAAGCAAAAGAAGAAATAGCAAGTAGCAGATAAGGAATAGAATTATTCTGTTATCAGTTTTGAGAGCAGCAGAACCCCTCTTGGTATAGCCTAGAGGTAGAATGCTACACACTCAATAGTCATTCTAATTCCTCAAGTCTCTTGAGCTTACAATTCACAAAGAAGTGCAGACACACAGAAGGACAAGATAAGAAAGATTTATTTTAAGAGAGTTCAACAAAAAGCTCTAGTTTGGGAGGGATCCCAACTAGGTAACCACATGGTGACTTGGATGGGTTTTTTTATAACCTTGGAGATATAAACTAGGAATGTAGTTGGGATGGGCTTCTTTGGTTTAAATATATAGGAGGGCCTTGATTGGTTGGTGGCCCAGGAAGGAGAGAGCAGACACGGAAAGAGCCCGTGAGTAGTGTGAAATAAAAGCCCATAAAAATTTTCCTAGTAGGAGGAAGAACCAGGAAGTCGTTCCTGCTCACCATCTTGAGAGGACCTGTTCATATTGCAATTTCCTTTATGTTCAATGGGGTCTGTGTCCATAGCTACCCACCTGCAAAAAGGGAGGGGGACATTTTTTCCTAAGTTCTAACTGTTCTAACAGTGCTAGGCATTGAACAATATCCAAAAGGACTGGAGTAGCCCTGTGGAAAGTCAAACAAATGACAAATAGAATAAAACATTCATCTGGGCACTAAACAGCATCTAGCAGAAATGATAGGTGCATCCTGAAAAGTTCTAGAAACAAATGATAAGCAAAGCAGAACATAACATCAGGTTCTTTCAACATCCAGGAGGAATGACTAGAAAGACCATAAACAATCAACTGGAGTTCCTGATTGAGGGTTCCAAACAGGTCTTCTTCTCAAGTGAAGCTTCCAACTTAGCAATTATCACCACAGGCCTTTGTATATCATAGGATAAACAACAGTGATTCTATTAATCTTGAGATTTCTCGGGCTGGAGCAGACAGCCAGGGAAAGAATTTGCCTTCTGGTTCTCAAAGGCACAATGTTTTCAACACTTAAGCTATAAACATGCTTGAGACTGAGATGGGATTGGAGGGTTTACCCCATTCCCAGATGTGGAGATCTCCAAACAAGATGTAATATCACATGACAATTTACCGCAATATAATATTACAGTAAAGTGCCTACATTAGCAATAGACAACCAAACTCTCCTGGTAATACACTAGCTGTCTGGCCAAGAGACAGAAGCAGAGCCTGTGTGGACTGAATAACTCTTACTTTCCTGACAGAAATTCTACTCATTCCTCCTTGACTGTTACTCTGCCCTGGAGTGGATTCTTATTTAATGTACTCAGACCTAAAATCTAAGCAGCATATGCCATAGAACACTTAGGGGATTTTTATTCTACATATTCTCAGTGGCAAGCAAATACAGGGGGTGGAGAGTACATGACTTTGGATTGGGTCATGAATTTTTGAGCTAGGCAACCCAAATGCACACACACCAAAAAAAAAAAAAAAAATAGCTAAGAAAAATTAAAATTTTGTACAGGTAAGCTGGAGAGATGGCTGAACGATTAAAGGTGCTTGCATGCAAAGACTGCCAACCTGGGTTCAGTTCCCCAGTCACCATGTAAAGCCAGATGCACAAAGTCATATATGCATCAGAGATCATTTATAGCAGCAAGAGGCTTGATATGCGTTCTCTCTCTCTCTCTCTCTCCCTCCCTCCCTGCTCACTAATAAATAAATAAAAATATTTTTACAAAAACTTTTGTACAAAAGATATCATCAATAGTCAGGTATGGTAGCACCTACTCATAATCCCAGGATTGAAGAGGATGTAGTAGCAGGATTGCTATGAGTTTGAGGCCATCCTGGACTACATAATGAGTTCCAGGTAGATCTTGACTAAAGAAGACTGGGCCAAAAAATAAATGAATAAGTATAACAGGAAAATGAAAAGGTAGAAGAGGAAAGGAGGAGAAAGAAGAAAGAAAAAGAGAATCAGGAGAGTAAAGAGACAACCAATATAATGCGAGAAAATATTTACAAGTTGTTTTATGTAATGAGGGATTAATATCCAAAGTATATTTTAGAGTCCTAAAAATCAACAATGGGCAAAAGAGTTGAGTAGACATTTTACTAAAGGTATACGAAGGCCACCATCACTTAAGAACATGCTAACACCACTGAACATTAGGGCAGTGCAAATTAAGACTATAACAAGATACCTCTTCCTATCCCACAGAGCAAACATCGACAAGAATGTAGAGAAGTTGGGAGCCTCATATGAAGATGGTGAGAATGTAAAATAGTACAACTATGGAAATTTGTATGGAGATTTCCTCAAAAGAAGAAAATAAACACAGGATTACCATATGGCCTAGCAACTACACGTATATATTCCTATGAACTGAAAATAAAGACTCAAACAGGTATGTTCACAAATTTTCAAAGAATAACTATAATGAGAAATAACTCATAAACAAAGTAAAGCATATGCATACAATGAATCATCAGTCAGCCTTTAAAATGAATGAAATTATGATATGTGTTATAATATTGATGAACTTTAAAGGTATTATGTGATGTGAACTAAGACAGACACCAAAGAAAAACCAACAAAATATTGATGATTCTACCTTCCTAAGTTGTGAAACAGCAGTGCTGCCAGGGAGAACAGTTCACAGCCCTCACCATGGTGCAGTGAGCACAGGCTCTGGAAGTTTCAACAGCTTTGGTTCAGCAATCAAAGGAACCAGATCTGGGTGAGTCTCCATATGAAAGAAGTGTGAGAAGAAAATACATAGAACAGAGTTAGCCTAAACCAAAGTGAGAAGAGGTGGCCTCAGGCAATTAACCCACAACTTGCTTCTTCACGAGAAAATGTGACAGTAGTGCCATTACATTCATGACAGACCCAGAACACCAGAATTCCAATGCTAACAAGCAAAATAGAAATTTAGATGCTGTGGATAGGCTTGAAAGGTTTCTCTATAAGATGAGCCAATGATGCTAGCAAGACCACTCTAAACTTCTTTCTTCTTCTTCTTCCTTTTTTGAGGTAATATTTCAAACTCTAACCAAGGATAATATGGAATTCACTCTGTAGCCCCAGGTTGGCCTCAAACACTTGGCAATCTTCCTACCTCCAAAGTACTGGGATTAAAGGCATGTGCCACCATATCTAGTCCTTTTTTGTTTTGCTTTGTTTTGTTTTTCACTCTAAATTCCTAAACTTAGCAATAAAAGTCTCCACTAACAGGGGGAAAAATATGCAAAAACAGACCTATTACCTTGCCAAGTCCACCTCACCTGACAAATACTAAAGCCATTTAATTTTCTCTATAAAGAGATCCTTCCCACACTCACTTTGGGTTCAAGTTCCTAAATCATAAGGTCTTAATTTATTTTTATTTTTGTTTTTGACAATTTCATACATGAATATGTGATATTTTGATTATATTCATAGCCTCTTCCATTAAACCCCTTCTTCCCAATTAATACCCTTCCTACTTCCTGTTGTGTATGTATGTGTGTGAATGTGCCCAAATGCCCCAGTGAATTAAATTAGGGTTGCTTGCATGAGCATAAGCAGGAAGATGGTTTAAAAAGTATTTTTAAAAAAGCCTGGGGTGGTGGCACATACCTTTAATCCCAGCACTTTGGATGCAGAGGTAAGAGATCACTGTGAGTTCAAGGCCAACTAAGACTACATAGTGACTACCAGGTCAGCTTGGGCTAGAATGAGACCCTACTTTAAAACAAAACAAAAAGTCCTTGACCTGTTCTGACTGGCACTCCCTGATTCTGTATTCTACTTACCTGTCAGGGGTAAATAATTTGAGTCTATTCAAAACAAAGTTAGGTGCAGCCATTCCCACACAGAGACAAGTCAGGACTAACTCATAATTCCAACAACTTTGTTCTTTGCTCTGCATTTATGCTATAATAACCTCAGACATTCATTTATTCTTTGACTTCCATAAAAGTAGCAGAAGGTGGCTGGAGAAATGACTCAGTGGTTAAAGGCACTTGGTCTACAGACCTGCCAACCTGACTTTGACCCCAGAACCCAAATACAACCAGATGCAAAAGACACACGTGTCTGCAATTGTAACATGCCTATAGTATTGGGCAGAGTTAAGAGAATCCAGATGTTCATGAGGCCAGCAAGTCTGGCCTTTCCAGCAGCAAAAATAATAGGAGCCAAGAGAGAAAAGAAAAAGAAAGATAAGGGTTCTAACAGATCATAGTGATGCAAACCTTTAATCCAGCACTTGGGAAGCTGAGGTAGGAGGATCACCATGAGTTCGAGGCCAGTTTGGGATGCAGAGTGAGTTCCAAGTCACCCTGGACTAGAGTAAGACCCTGCCTTAAAAAATAAGAATAAAAATAAGCTACATGATCAGATGTAAAGTGTTCAGACCTACAGATACTAAAAAGAACATTACCTGAGGAGCCATGACAAACACATCAACCAAGACTCATTTAATAAGAAGTAGAAAGCATGAAGCTTTAAGTTTTGCAGAATTTTAACTTACATGGCCAAGGAAATTTGATTTGCTATTTTAATCCCTTCAAATTTAACATCTTTGGACTTTAATTTGCAGTTTTTCTGGTACACTATAGAATAGCTCCCTTATGTTTCTCTGAGTTTCTGAGCAAGCTTTGGACATGTTAGCACTTAGCCATTGGTTTAAATTTTTTTTTTCACCAAATACTTTTAGCATTCATTATAGATTCTAAAATGTTTTCTGAAGTAACTGAAAGAGTGAGTGCCAGTTGTCCCACTTTCTTAAACTCAAAGATATAGACACGAAAACAGGACTTTACTAGAAGCCCACTGATTAAACTTAAGCTCCATATGTTTGAAGCTTTCAGTTCCCTTTACTAAGAGATTTGCTAACTAGGCCATACCTATCTGTAGCTTGGCCTGTGCCAACTCTGAAGCAAGAAGAGAAGTGTAGGCCAGGGGAAAAGAAAATTTGGTAAAATATTTTGATTAACTTAATCCACATAAAATCTCCAGGTTTCAAAATGTTCATCATCAGGCTGGAGAGATGGTTCAGTGGTTAAGGTGCTTACCTACAAAGCCTAATGATCAGAGTTCAATTACCCAGTACCCATGTAAGCCAGATTCACAAAGTGGCACATGCATCTGGAGTTCATTTGCCCTGACTAGAGAGCCTGGTACATGCCCATTTATTCCCTCTCTCTCTCTCTTTCTCTCTTCTTTCCTTGTAAATAAATAAATAACATATTTTTTAAAAGATGCTTATCATCCCTAAGCCAGTACAAGATAAGCAGTAACCTAACTTAATAGCAGTAACCTATATATCATCTAAATAGCTCTGACTGCATTGCAAAGCCAAATTATTTTTATAAGCTTCCTATAATTCCTCTTTCCTCAATTAATATAGAAAACACTTATTTGAAAAGAGTAAGTGTGTAAGGCATGCATGTAAACACATCCAAATGTGTACATGTCCATATGTGCATACATGTAATATTCACATTATTAATTCAGATTAACCAAACATGTGCTGATGTTTTCACAAATAGAGGGAATGGCTATAAAATATGTTAGTTGTGGAAGAAAATGACTTTCCAATTCTTTCTAAGAATATAGACTTGTCAGAGATTATGAATATTCACATTTAACTATGCATTTTACATTTTCAATATGATTGTAATAATAATTGAATTTTCCTTTTGCAACATAACCAAAAGTATATTTAGACTTAGATCTTATAAACTTAATTAAACTGATAAGCAAGATACTGTATTCTCATTACTAGGAAATGCCAGTGTTTTGTTAGACTTTCATGTAAGAAGAAAAAGAAGTCTTGTCTTTGTTTTCCGTTTTTAAATAACAATATGAGGAACAAAGAACTCATCTAACACATTTTTACTGAGAGGTTTTGGTAAAAGCTTAGAACCGTCAGAAACTATTACCACAAATGGAGCTTGGCATTTCAAAGAAAGAAAAGGATTTAATTTGATTTCAAAAGATAAATTGAAATAGAAACCATGGAGATGGAAACCTTGTAATCCTACTGAAACAGAGGAAGGGCTTTTCATAGTAATTATTTTCATTTTTAATGTACCACATTTTGAAAAGAAAGCATTATCCCTACACCTAACAAGTGAGAAAGAAGAAATCTGTATGCAAGTTTCAAAGATGATAGAGAAATTCGCAGGGGCTATTTCAAGAACTGGACGTGTTTTCTTTGATGTTGTTACAAATGCAATTTTAAGCAGTTCATTTTTTAAAGAACCTAGGTTCCTAACATATATAGATGCTTATATAAATTCTTCTCAGATTTTGTTCCTCAGTGATGCCCATGGGGAATGTTTTCCTTAAAAGAAGCTGACTCCTTTGGGTACCACAGATAGTCATAGTGTGGAGTCAGGTCATTCTGTGCCATGATTATCCTTTAACTCAAAGAGAGGATACTAACATTAAGTGAGGCTTTTTAGTGTCCGTTATGCCAACACATTTTTATAAGTCTGTGTAGAGAGAAGAAAATCACACACAAAAAAAATATTTTATCTAAAAACAGAGAAAAAAGAAATGATAAGTAAGACAGTATAAATTAGAGATATGTGAGGAAACAGAAACATACCTTCATCTGTGATTCTTATATCAGCTAAGATTAATAGTGTTCAGATTTTCCTAAATTAGAGGCAAAATGAATTTGAGAACTTCTCAAACAGTAATCTTTGAGCAAGAACTAAAAGGAAGCTAAAATACATCCTAAATTTAGATTTTAAAAATCAACTGGAGTTGAAGAACCACAGTGATTGTTTTCCAAATGTTTTAAAACAATATAATTATTTTATATGCCAAATATTCAAATTAACATACTTAAAGATTTTCAATTTGTGTTTACTGTTTATTTGCTTTAAAAGATGCAGCAAATAAAGTCCAGTTATACCCAGCAGTTAGAAGTCAGAATTAAGAAGATCACAGATTCAAGACCCTGCAGAGCAAGATACTGCTTCTTCCCCAAAAACCCACTTATATAAGGATATGTAACATTTTACTTCAAAGGAAACGTAAGCAAATCACTTTTATTAAGTTGGAGAGGATATGGTTATGTCACTCATATACTGTGCCATATAATATTGAGTCTTAAAATTAAAGAATACAATTCTTAACTATAAAGACTCCTAAATTCTAGTCAAAGAATGTAACCTACCACTGCAATTGATGATGGTAAGTGGAAACGAAACTATTAAAAGTAAAATTCAGAGGACTGGAAAGATGGCTTAGTGGTTATAGCACTTGCCTATGAAGACTAAGGACCCATGTTCAACTCTTCAGGTCCCACATAAGCCAGACAGATGCACAGAGTGACACAAGCATGCACAAGGTGGCACATGCATCTGGAGTCTGATTACAGTGGCTGGAGGCCATGGCACGCTAATTCATTCTCTCTCTTTTTCTCATGAAAATTCCATTCTGTTGGGCTTGCCTCAAAAAAAAAAAGTAAAATTCAGAGACTATAATAACTTCTAGCATGATTAAGGAGCTACATGAACCAGAAGCACACTATGGCACAAGGGTCATGTGAGACACCCCCAGGGAAGGGTCATCTAAGTATGTACTGGGGAGAAACAGAACTTCCACCAAAAGATGATTGTGTATGCAGCCAGGGAGATGACAGTGAATAAAGTACTTAGAGCTCAAGCCTCAGTACTGGTGTTCAAGCCTCAGACCCCACATAAAAAGCTAAAAGCCATGGTGGGCTTTTGTAATTCCAGCACACTTACCTTGATATGAGAAGTGGAGATGGGAGAATTTCCTGGAAGCTCTTGATGAGCACAGCCAAAATAACAACAATAGCAGAGAAAAGTCCAGAGAAACTCTGGTTCAAATGTGGTGAAACTATTAGGACAGGATGTACTCGAAAGTTTTTGTCCTGTGACCTTCACATGCATGTCCATGTGCGCACGCACGCACACACACACTCACAATACACACAAATTAGCATATAAATAAAATCTTGCTTAAAAAGACAATTGTATACACTATCCTTGGTAAAGGGGGTTGAAATATATCCCCAGGTAGACTAGCACAGGACAAAAAGAATATGGACACCAGAAAGATGTTCAGCATGACCTGAAAATAAGTGGGGTATGCCTTGCCAGATCATCATGACCACACACCACCTCCATCCAGCAGGAAAGATGAAATGGGAACACCCTTTAGCAGCAAACCACATGTGCATGCTGAATTCAAAAATACTGAATGCTTACCACATGCCAGGCACGATTCTAAGTACTCTGAATATATCTCTTCATTTAATTCTCAACACCATGTAAACATGATTAGATGAAGCCACTGAGGTCTGAGGTTGAGAAGAAATTATCAAGTAACCACAACAGCATTTCAACTCTGGTTCTAGCTGATGGTGACACTTGGGTTCTTCCACAGTGTCATGCTTCATTTTAGGGACAAGCACAACCATAGCTCTGATGTCAAGGAGTTGTGAGACATGCTATATTCACACATTTCAAAATTCACTAAGCAGTTTTCCTTTTCAACAACACAATCATGACACTTACCTTCAAAATTTTCCAGTTAGGGCTGGAGACACAGCTCAGAGATTAAGAGAACTTTGAGTGTGAGCATGAGGGCCTGAGGAGGCCTGAGAGACCACTCCAGTTTGATTCCCAGGACCCTCCTCAACAGCTGAGCATGGCCATGCTCATCTGTACCCCAGTCCTGCAGAGGAGCAGCAACCCAAGAATTACATGAATTTATGGATCAAACAGCAAGCTCCTGGATTAGTAAGAAACTTCAGCTCAGAAAAGAATGGACAATTGAACAATGTAGTAGAACACCTAGGGCTCCACATTATCCACCCAGGCAAGCGGAGAACTAGGGTGTGTGACAGTTTGAACATGAATGCATGTCCCATAGCCTGGGGTATTTTTGATTAAACTTACAACTTGAGTCTCCAACAACCTCCTGGAGGAGGTATCACTGGTGGAAGATCTTGTAGTACAGTTCTTAGGTATGTTCAGAACAGTTTGAGCTCTGGCTGTTTATATTTGCTGGCTGTTTTGTGGTATCTCTCTGCTATGATCTATGGAAGTAAGCCAGCTTCTTCTGCTATAATGGAGTTTTCCCTGGAAACTGTAAGCCTGAAATAAACCCTTTCCTCCCATAACTGCTTCTGGTTATATGTTTGTCCAGCAAAGTGAGGGTAACTGAAACAAAGTGCATGGATATATCCGCACTTATCCACAACACATGCACACACACACACACATTTTCCAACTAATATCCTTAATTTAGAGAGATCCTTCCCTGAAAATAATTCAAGAGGCATTAAATGGAGGCAAGAATCACTTTTCTTATTCCTCTGAGAAATTTGAAATATTCTTCCTATTTCTCTTCCTTCCCCATATACTTTCTAACACATCTAGTAGCTAGGGTAAGAATAATAGGTATAATAAAATAGAATATATGTTAACTTTTTTACATCTCTGTAGAATTTTTTTTTTGGGGGGGGGTGTGGGTTAGGCTTTGAGGTAAGGTCTCACTCCAACTCAGGCTGACCTGGAATTCACTATGTACTCTCAAGGTGGCCTCAAACTCACGGTGATCCTCCTACCTCTGCCTCCCAAGTGCTGGGATTAAAGGTGTGTGCCACCACGCCTGGCTTTAGAATTCTTTCCCCAGAAAACATACCAGCATTTTAAAGAAATAAACATTTTTTCAAATATTTTTATTTATTTATTTGAGAGAGAAAGAGAAAGAAAGCAGCACAGATAGAGAGGAACATAGGCAGAGAATGGGTGTGCCAGGGCCTCCAGTGCAAACAAACTCCAGACTCATGCAGCACCTTGTGCATCTTGCTTATGTGGGCCTTAAGAAATCAAACCTAGGTCCTTTGGTTTTGTAGGCAAGCACCTTAACTGCTAAGCCATCTCTCCAGCCTGAAACAAGCATTTTTTAAAAAAACTTTTTTCTTTATTTTTATTTATTTATTTGAGAGTGACAGGCAGAAAGAGAGAGAGAGAGAGAGAATGGGTGCACCAGGGCCTCCAGCCACTGCAAACAAACTCCAGATGTGTGCGCCCCCTTGTGCATCTGGCTAATGTGGGTCCTGCGGAATCGAGCTTCGAACCAGGGTCCTTAGGCTTCACAGGCAAGTGCTTAACCATGAAACAAGCATTTTTTAATGACCTACTAATGGAAAATAATTAGGAAGAATTTTATAAGAAATTTCTGACCAATAAAATCATATTTCAGATAGTATAGATCTGATTTTGTTTACTGACAGGTAATACCTTCTACAATTTAATGATAATCTATTTCCATAAATTTAATATTTAACTCTGCTCATCAAAGATTTAAGACATATTTGAAGTACATAAGAATATTGAATGAGAAATAGCACAATGACAAATGTGTACTATGGTGAGAGGGCAAAGCAGTGAAGCTACTTGCCTGAGAAGCCTAAGGACCCATTTTGATCTCTCTCCAGATCCTACATAAGCCAGACACACAAAGGTGACGCAAGCACAAGGTCACACATGTGCACTAGGTGGCACAAGTATCTGGAGTTCAATTATAGTGGTTGAGGCTCTGGGTGCCAATTCTCTCTCTTGCTCTCGCTTTCACTCTCTCTAAAAAAAAATAAAAAATTAATACTGTTGCCAGTGCTTTCTACATATGTATACTATCCAAGGTATCACTAACAACTAAATTAGTCATCATTTAATTAGTCTTTAAAATCATATTTGGAATAGCTCCCAGAAAATGAGAAACAAATTGTCCTAATAGTGATTGGATAACACAATTTTACAGGTTGGGAAATTTTTTCTCCAAGTTCTTAGACTTTAAAAAGAAAAAAGATGCTGAAGCAAAAACTAATAAGCTATTCAAATTCCAATTTAAGAATGTAATGTTGGAAAACCAAATACAAAGCCCCATTTAAAAGCACAAACCAAACTAGATACTTTAGTTATGCATTACTTTTTGAAACCACATATTAAAAACAGAACATTTAATACAATATATTTTGTCACAGTTCTTAAAGTTGTTAACCCCTCCCCCAAAAAAAGAGAATGAAAAGAAAGGTAATTTAGGGAAACTCAAAGACAACTGCAGACAGAGTACAGCTACAACCTCAATGACTGTGGGAATAAAAGGAACAGGGTAGACTTACCAAAGCCCAGAGGCTCAGATGGAGCTCTGTGTTACCTGGTACAGAGGCCTTGGGGCAGGGGCAGAGCAGGCTTTGTTCTGACAGTACATGAGGGTCCTCTACTGTGTTAGTGTGTGAATAAGTCCCAGGAAACAGAAAAAAAGTCCCTTCTCTCTCCACCCTTAAAAGGTAGCTGCCAAGACCTCAGGAAATGAACTTTATTACAACCTACCCCCTTATCCCACAAGAAAAGAGAGAGTGGAGGGAGTTTAGAAGTCAGAATCAATATCTAGTAAAGAGCACATGTTGATATAACAGAACTCCATTCCAATCTATTTTTTCATATAAGTGAAGTTTCAGTGGTCAAATCTATAAAAATAAAAAATAAAAAATGGAAGTTAAATGTTGAGCTGTTTCTTACCCTGTAAGTTATATCGTTAATAGACATATGAACTAATTAGATGGATAATTCATCCTAAAAGATGAATTTCCAACTTTAAACTGTTGGATGATCTATCTAATGCTGATAGTGGAGTATCAAAGTCCCCAACTATGATGGTGTCAGTGGTTGGTTATTTGTTTTGTTGTGAAGTAGGTTTTGTTTTATAAGTTATGGTACACTGTATTTGGTGCATAAAGACTGATGATTGTGATACCCTCTTGTTGGATCATTCCCTTGATAAGTCAGAAGTGGTCTTTGTTGTCTCTTTTGATTACTTTGGGGTTGAAATCTATTTTATCCAATATTAGTATAGCTACGCCTGCTTGTTTCTTATTTCCATTTGATTGGAATATCATTTTTCACCCTTTCACCCTGAGAAGGTGTCTGTCTTTAGTGGTGAGGTGGATTTCTTGAATACAGCAGATAAAGGGGTATAATCTTCTGATCCACCCTGTTAGCCTGTGTCTCTTGATGGGTGAATTAAGGCCATTAATGTTTAGGGTAATAACTGTGAGGTTTAATACCTGCCAGATTATGGCAGTTTATGTGGTTTGGTGTTTTCTTGAACTTTGTAGGGTTTTTGTTTTGTTTTGTTTTGTTTTTTTTGCCTTCTCTGAGTTTGGTTATTGTGATCTGCTTCTTGTAGGCTATTGAGATTGGTTATTTGACTCTTCTAAGTGGAGAACACCCTGTAGTACTCTCTGTAGGTTTGGCTTTGTGTTCATATAGTTGTAAAGTTGAGTTTTATCATGAAAAGTTTTTCTTTCACCATCTATTATAAGGGATACTTTTGCTGAGTAGAGTAGCATGGGTTGGAAGCCATAAGTTCTTAGACTTTACAGGGTTCCATTCCAGGCCCTTCTGTCTTTCAGGATTTCCATTGAGAAGTCTGAAGTAATTCTGATGGGGTTACCTTTATATGTAATGTGTTGTTTCTACCTAGATGCTTTTAGGACTTTCTCCTTGTTATTGATGTTTACAGTCTTAATAATAATATGTTGTGGAGAATTTCTCCTTTGGTCCAGTCTGTTTGGAGTTATATTATCTTCTTGTAACTTGATAGGAATTTCTTTGGAGAGAGTGGGAAAGTTTTCTTTAATAATTTTGTTGAATAAGTTCTCCATGCCTTTGGTCTAATTTTCTTCCACTTCTGGTATTCCCATGATCTGAATGTTGGGACATTTAAGGCTATCCCACAGTTCCCTCATGTTCTGTTCTCAAAAACTTTTGAACTTATTGAAACTTTTGGACCCACAAACAGTTTCTTCTGCTTTGTCTTCCAGTTCTGAGTTTCTATCTTCCACATGGCTGACACTATTCTTGAGAGCTTCTGTAGTTTTGGACTTTTTTGATTTGGCTTGTATTTTCTACTGTCTTTTTATGTATAGTTTCCATCCTTGGCCAGGATTACATAGCTTGTATCTTCATTTTGGGATCCTGATCCGATTGTCTCTTCTATGTCTTGATTAGAGAGATCTATTGTGGGACGGGGTAACCTTGTTGGATTTACTTTCATTTGATTTGTCATGTTATTTCTTTTTCTGCACTGTGGTCTGCCCATCACAGTGTAAGAATCTTATTTAATTTAGGAGAAAGCTGTAGTTTACCCTTGAAGCGTCCTCAGTGATTATTCCCTTTTATGTTTTCTTCAAGTAGGCTTCTGATGGCAATGAGACCAATCTGCTCAAAGGTAGGAAGCCTGCCAGGCTCTGGTGGGGCCCAAGGACCTGATGAAGGGGTTTGTTGGTCAGTGGTTTGGGGTATGGGACTGCATGGTCAGGTGGCTTGAGGGCACAGGGGGCATGGGAGAATGGGGACAAAGCAGACTGATATTGCTACCAGGGCATTAGGAGGATGGGATTGTGTGGTGGTTCTGCAATGCTGAGGGAATAGGTCTGTGGGGTCCCTTGGGACTGTGTAGCAGGGCATGGATGAGACTGCTAGGTCCTATGACATGAATTGGCAGGGATATGGGACTGCTTCAGGTCAGGTAATCTACAGGTGGGGAAAGATGGGCAGCGGTTCTGGTAATGGGAAGTGGGGGAGGGAGGGCTGAACAATAGCCTGCTGTTCTGGGTCTAAGTAGCCTGCACATGGTGCAGGAAGACCTGGTCTGCACACAGCAGAGTGACAGGTGGGACAGTTGTGGAAGTCCCCAGTGACAGAAAACCAATGGAGGGGGGAATGATAGCCTGCTCACCTAGGGGACTGGTGAACTACACTAGAGTATGGGAATCAGTGGATTCCCTACTTTGCTCCTCCACACCATCCCTCAAAAAAGTATTAGATGTCAGCCTAACATTGTGTAATAAACTTCATAGGTTGTCCTTTTGTTTTTAAATTATTATCTGAGGCAAGCTAGCAGAAAGGTTCAAAGGCACAGAAATGAAGTGTGATGTGATTCTCCTCCATTTTGAACTTCAGGTTCCTCAGCTTTCACCCACTCCAGAGATCTCCTCAACTCATTCAGTACTAAATCTTTAATTAAAAATGCCTTGAGGGCTGGAGAGATGGCTTAGCGGTTAAGCGCTTGCCTGTGAAGCCTAAGGACCCTGGTTCGAGGCTCGGTTCCCCAGGTCCCATGTTAGCCAGATGCACAAGGGGGAGCACGCGTCTGGAGTTTGTTTGCAGAGGCTGGAAGCCCTGGCGTGCCCATTCTCTCTCTCCCTCTACCTGTCTTTCTCTCTGTGTCGCTCTCAAATAAATAAATAAAATAAAAATTTTTAAAAAAATGCCTTGACTAGTACACCCTTAAATATGAACAAAGAACAATAATATATGCATGACAAAAGTCATAATCAAGTTCAGCATTTAGTATTCTAGCTAAAAAGGTCAAGAAAAAATCATATTAAAAATAGTATCCCTTATAGATTATGAATTTAGAATGGCGACCATGAAAGGAAAAAAAACTTAAATCTATTGGTGGGAGGAAGGAAACCTAAAGGAGGGAAGTTAGGATGGAGAAGGTAGAGGAGGATCCAAAACCAGGAACAATACCTCTTTCCTCAGATTCACGTTCTGTGGTTTCAGCCATAGTCAAATGAGGTTTGGAGATACTAAATCAAGAATTATTAAAATGCTGTCCAGTGTTCTGAACAGAGCAATGAAATTACAGGCTCTCCGATCCCTCCAGAAATGTCAATCATTGGTCCAAGGTATTGTATCCACTAGCTACCTAATAGTCCCACAGTAGCCAGCTTAGTAAATAGACAGGCTGTTATGTTATCACAGTGTTTCATCTCAAATAACTTTTTTTTAAATTTGCTAATGGCTTCAAAATACCAGAATAGCAGGGCTAGAAGTTTAGAGATGCCAAAAGAAGCCAAAAGGTGATTCCTTAAGGAAGAAAAATGAAGTCTTGATCTAGCAAGAAATATAATTATATAATGTTACTACACTTGATGGTAAGACACAATCTTTCATCCATGAAACTGAAAAGGTTGGAAATTTTGCTGTTGTGTCACAAACTGCAAAAGCTAAAGTCACACTACATCATCTGTGCTAATTAATGGTACATTAATAGAAAAAGTCATTAAGTTTGCAGATAGAAGATATGATCTCAAAACATTCAAAATGGTTGTAAGGTATTGTTATAAAAAGTATTGTGCCCAATGTATAAATTAAACCTTACATAAGTATGCATATACAGAAAATGCATTGTGATGCCTGGTTTCAGGGACACACTTGGAGTATTATAATGTGACCTCTCTAGGTAAGGAGAAATGCTTGCAGTTTCCTACTCCCTAACATTTTCCTCAGTTAACTATTTAGTGGGAGCAGTTATCTCAACAACTGACAACCTGTATGTGTCATGTAATCATTTCCTTGGAGTCTTTTCTCACACCAATGCTTATGAAGAGCCTGGCAATGCTGATCCATCATAAGTCCACAAGTGAATTTGTCTCAAGACAAGAAAGTAAAGTGCTATAACATAGCAGGTGCTATAAGGATGTGAATGGCTTAACATTCCTTCAAAGTCAAGATCCTCTAAATACCTTCTCCAGAAAATATGAGCCCATGAAATTTATCCTCCAAGAATAGATTAATGACAAATCCAGAGGAGAACGAGTGGGTCTAGTCAGGAACTCGACAGTTAATTAGTTTCAGTAGCTGCTTAATTCCACTGATAGCACCTGCCATGTGGGAATTGTCGAAAGACAGTATAGAGATGTGTTATCTCCCAAGCTCCCTCACCTAGGAGGCAACCATACTTTACAAAGGGCAGAAGCTCTTTGCAGCAAAACATTTAAAAGTATTACTCATTTGATCTTTATTTATGGTCAAATGATCTATTTGGTGGAATTTTAAAAAGCCGTCTGCTTTAACATAATTATCAACAGTATTATTCAACTGTGAATTTACAAACTATGTGACTACAAGGTAATAAATAGGTTTATTCAAAATTATGTGCAAGAATATGAGCATTTGTATCATTCTTCCTTAACTTTCTACTTTTAAATGTAAGATTTTACTTCTTTAAAAAAGAAGGCTAGCAGTTTTTTCTCTGCAGGTAGCTGTACCTTGAAATAAGTAGTATAACACTTCACAGCACATCTCACATACAGAATGTCAGTCTCAAAGATTCATTGCGTGATAGCACAACACGTAACTTCTCAGTGAAACTTTTTTCTTGCCTCATCCAAATAGGGATAGTAGAAAGACACATCAGATGCTTTGACGTCCAGACTAGAATCTTCACCAGGAGACAAAAGGTGAAATGGTCTGAGGGCCTGCAACTCACTGTATTATAATTATATTTCATTTCCCATGGCTTCTCAGATAATTAAAAAGCATGTCATCAGTATTAAACACGAGCTATGAAAAAATGTCAAATTTCTCACCAAAGAGACACCAAATTAGAGTTAGAAAACTGTCAAAAGTCTACTCCCTGAATAAACACTTGGAAATTTGGAGGAAAATATGCACATCAAAAGTGGTAATTCAGAAAAATCTGTTTGTTAGGATTTTCAAATTTTGTTCATTTCAGGTCAAATGGGAATATTTAAAAAGTAAGTCTTAGCCTTCTCTCCAGGAGCTAATGTTTCAATATTTGTTAATGAATAAGTCAAAGAGGACAGTGGAAGAGTCTCATGGATATGTTCTGAGAAGTGAAACACTTCTAAATGTTTGGAATACAATTCCTTCTTGTTAATGCTGGAACTTTGTTTCTGTGCAACTATATTTTGCTCACCTCACTTTGTCATTGAACCCCAGTCAAAGGAGATATCAACTCAAAAATCCCAGGGCAAAGAAACTATTAATCTTTTCTCAGCAGCAGCAGAAGGTGGGCAAGCTGGACTATCCTGAAGATGTGTTTGAACCTAATGAAATGCTTTTCACTCAAAACTAACAAAAATAAATAAATAAACATATGTATTTCCCCCCAGAAAACATTCAGGATGTTTTATAATGCAACATCATTTGCCTTTTAAAAATAAATGTCACCTTACCACATACTCTGCAAACAATGCATTCTCAACTCCATCTATCTCCCCTTCCTTGGATTCCTGGGAAGAGAGAAAGAAGCATGGTTTTCTCTGAGTTCAATAGAAAGGAGTCATCTGCAGATCTTCATGGGCTACTGAAGTAACTTTTTTCACTTGGTCTTCTGCAAATATCTTTGCAAACCATGTTCCATCATGAGTTTAAAATTTTAACCAGTACTGACTCAGTACTGATGGATGCTTAGATTTTCATGTCAGTGGTTATGTAATTAATTTTCCACCAGACATGGTGGTACACACCTGTTGTGGTGGTATTCAGGTGTCCCCCATAAACTTAGGTCTTCTGAATGCAAGGTTCCCAGCTGATAGAGATTTGGGAATTAATGCCTCCTGGAGGCAGTGTATTATTGGGGGCTGGCTTATGGATATTATAGCCAGTTTCTCCTTGCCAGCATTTTGCACACTCTTGTGTTCCTATTGTCTACTTGGTGTTGGCCAGAAGGTGATGTCCACCCTTTGCTCATGCCATCATTTTCTCCTGCCTTTATGGAGCTTCCCCTTCAAGTTTAAAATCCAAAATAAACCTTTTTGCCCACAAGCTGGTCTTGGTTGGGTGATTTCTGCCAGCAATGTGAACCTGACTGCAACACCTGTAATTCTAGCACTGGAGAAGCTGGAACAGAAGGAGGAAGAATTCAAGGCCAGCCTGGGCTATGTAGGAAGACCTATCTCCAAAATACAAACTAAAAGGTATAATTAATTTGTCCTTATTTTAAACTACTGCATTTTCTGGCTTAAATTAAACAGAAAACAATGAGGTTATGGATTTAATTAGTTTTCTACATGGCAAAACGATTTTAAGAATGTATTTTATAAAATGTTTTAATCTTCTGCTAAGCCCCCTCAAATATCCTACATCCTCTAGGCACAAGCTGTACCATTATTTCACTTTACCCATAAAAACTTAATCAGTAGGTGTTGTTACCCTCCTGCTTGGGAGGCAGAAGCAGATGTTACACACTATCCCTTCACAACAAGGCACTTATTCACCCAAATGCCAGGGGTCTCATCTGTTGCCTGCACAGCTTGTAGCTAAGTCCTTTTCCCCTTCCTTGCCTACAGTCACTATACCCCTCTGGCAAAAATTTATACCAATGACTGAATAAGAAGAGTTTCAGGGGTCTGATCTCCTGGCCTCAATGTGAGAGCTCTCTAAAGAGCCATCTGAAGCTTGCAGCAAACTTCTGCCTACACCCATCACTCTCATGGGTATTATGGAGAAAGTGTGCTCCAGAACATTTCCTACACGTAAACCCCTTCTTAGAGCTTGTTTCCTGGGAAACATGACCAAAAATAAGTGGTGCCTCTAATGATCTGAAGAAGCAGACTCCAAAATTAGGATTTCAAATCTGAATCACCCACCAGCAAGCTGGCCATGAGGATCCTGTGTCTGGTAGTATGTGGGATGTGGACAGTACACAGCATGCTAGGATGTCACAATTGTTAAGCTTCACCAATGAGAACTGGAATGCGGTGCCAGTGGAAGGGGAGGTGCTGCTAGTCAGACTTTAGAGAGGTTGAGAAACTTGAGAAGCAGTGTATATGGTTCTTGGTATCTAGTGGCTCTTGCTAGTGCCAGGGATGCACTGAGGAAAGATGAAGAAAGCACCAACCAAAGACAAGCAAGACAGCCTGACTAGCATCATTTTATAACACTAGCCTCTCCAAAATCCAAAGAGCAGGCTGAGGGCCAGGCCTAGAAAAATTCTCTTAAATATTTTATTTTTATTTATTTATTTTAGAGAGAGCATATCAGGATCTCTAGCCCTGACAAACAAATTCCAGAAACATGCACCACCTTGTGATCTGGCTTATGTAGGTCCTGAAGAATCAAACCTGGGTCCTTTGGCTTGACAAGAAAACACCTGAACCACTAAGCCATCTCTCCAGACCCCAGAATAATTTGAAAGATAGTAAAAAAAAAAAAAGATTTAAATCTTATCCTCTCTGCTATGTCAAGATCATGGCTCTCTTTGAAATAAGTCTCTGAGATTTGAGATCAGAACATCAGGATCAATACCCTCAAAAATCATTAAAACAGGGCTGGGTAGAAGGCTCAGCAGTTAAGGTACTTGCTTGCAAGCTTGCAAGCCCAAGTTCAAATTTCCCAACACCCACATTCCCCTGAAACCACTGAACTTAAAGGTATCCCATTCTTTCCTGTTAAAGGCTAATGGTACCTCTTTCTTGAAGATAATGCAGCAACCTATGCTAAGTGGGCCTGGAATAGGAGAAAAGAGACTACATGCTGAAGGAACTATAGGCTCTAGTCAAGTTGTGCCAGCAAGAACCCAAATCATATGCATGGGTATGGGTACTGAGGATAATGGATCAATGGGAACAGGATAGAAAGCTGAAAAAGAAGGTTCAGTCAGGGTGCATTCTCATGATACAGAATTTAACACTGACAGAGACTTTGATGTATGGTGACATAACAATGGTGAATAAACTCATGAGTGGTTCTGGAAGACAATGGCGGGGGGGACTAAAGTCCATGAGAATATACAGTAATCAATGACCATTATGGTTTTATCCTATCCACACCTCTTGTAGTGTACAGGTCAGGGTAATATAGTAGAAAAGTAGATGTCACCCTACTCACCATTTGTTTCAGGAAAATTTTTGCTTCATACATCTGTGTGATGGTTAAGTTCTATTGTCAACTTGATCATGTTAGGAATCCACAGCCATTCCTCTTAGTTGGATCTGTGAGGTTACTTCCAGGAAAGATTAGCTGAAGGAGGAAGTCATTCCTCCTGAGTCAGCCCTTCCCTCAGAGTTGATGGCCCTCTCCAAGATGGGCTTTATGTAAGGGCACTCTGGGAGAAAAAAAAAATCCTCTGCTTGGCTGCCAGTGCTGCTGCTACTTAGTTCCTTCACTTGCACATGCATCTATCCTGTTCAACTGTCCTTCATCAGCAATGGAACCAAGTTTCCTCAGCATTCCTGGGTTGATTGAAGACCAACAACTCTCCAGGAAGCCTTCAGGTCTTCAGTGCTGTACTGAGACTGCCTTGGTGTCCAGCCACGTGGACTGAGCAGCTAAGGGGCTCCTGAACCCGCAGAATGATATTGTTGGACTGCCAAAGCTAATCCAATAAGTTCCTTTTTTTGTTGTTTTTTTGAGGTAGGGTCTCACTGTAGCCCAGGCTGACCTGGAATTCACTATGGAGACTCATGGTGGCCTTGAACTCATGGCAATCCTCCTACTTCTGCCTCCTGAGTGCCGAGTGCTAGGATTAAAGGCTGCGCCACCACTCCTGGCTTAAATTCCCATTTTTAATACAATTCATTCTATTGGTTCTTTTCCTCTAGAAAACCCTGATTAATACAACCTGCAACATTAGGTTCTCTGGATCCATAGTTCTGCGTATACCAGGTAACACACAAGAGTTAAAAAAAAAAAAAATCAAACTACATTTGCTACCTGGTCACTTAAGTTTACTTGTACCAAAGCATCAATAGGCAAGGAAAGGAATAAAAAGAACAAGAGTAACTTACTCATCATCAAGGCTGAGGTCACAAAAAGAAACAAGGAATAGTATATCTGACATGCATTTATTAAACTGGGATGCATGTTGATACTGTTTTGTCAAATTTGACCAAAAAAATAAGCAAGCAAATTAACTACATGCTAAGGAAAGCACCCCCAAGGAGGATCTGAGTTACTCTATACAAAAGTCTATTGAGGTGGGAAAAAAGATATAAAGTATCTAGAACACATAATATGAAAAATTTTGAAATTTTCACTTAAGCCTGAGCCCAGGCACAGCAACCAGATGGTATAATGCCCTAATAAGTTTCTGTTTATAATTTTCACAGCAAGCTCTTCCTCCAACAAGGATCCTGGGGAAGCAGCTCTAAAAGAAGGCAGACCCTTGATCCAGATCAGATTGATCTGAGGAGGGTTGCAGTGGCATATCATCAAGGCATGCCTTTCAGGACCCATGCATTCCCCCAGTCTCCCAACACACACACACACATACACAGAGTAGCCCACACCTAATGAAAGGCTGAATCATGGTCCCTTATTTCAAGGCAACAGTCAGTGTGCCCCTGTCACTGGCTGAGGCCTTCACTGAAAATGCATCATTCTTAAACTTTCTGCGTTTCAATTTCATCTCTTCATTCCTGCTATGAGCACCCCACAGCAAGCCACATATAATTTCCTTTGCAAGGGCTGGAGAGATGGCTTAGCAGTTAAGTGCTTGCCTGTGAAGCCTAAGGACCCCGGTTCGAGGCTCGGTTCCCCAAGTCCCACGTTAGCCAGATGCACAAGGGGGCGCATGCGTCTGGAATTCGTTTGCAGAGGCTGGAAGCCCTGGCGCGCCCATTCTCTCTCTCCCCCTCTATCTGTCTTTCTCTCTGTGTCTGTTGCTCTCAAATAAAATAATAATAATAATAATAATAATAGTAATAATAATAATTTCCTTTGCAAGTTTTTTTGGGGGTGTGACACTAGCAAGTGCAAAAATGTGATAACTAGAGCACCACAAAGTTTATACTGTATACCTTTCACAGAGTTGGTTATCTTATCACCTTCTCATACCAATTTCTGGAAATAGAATAGTTATTGTTATTCCTACATAATAAGTGATAAAACTCAATTTTGAGGGGATAGAATTAATGCCCCAGGCATATAGGAAATTTTTTATTAATTAGTTATTTATGTTCCATCATTTCAAAAATAATATGATTGCAACCCAAATTTATGGAAAATAATTAGGATGTGGGTCTTCTAAATGCAAGTATTCACACTTTTACTTCAGCTCACACACAAAAGTATAATAATGATATTAGTATGACTTACATGAAAAAATATCTAATTATTTTGCTTACATAGTTAAGTGATTCATTCCAAAAATTACATGATAACTGAAGTCAAAGTCACATAGGATTATTAATCAGTTTTCAAGAAGAAGCAGATAAATTTAGTTAACTAGCACTGCACTAAACTGGAAAATATTACTTCAAAACTGACTTCCTCACACTGGTCTAGGAAGCATTAATCATCCTTCAGTATCTAAACGGAACCAGTTATAAGTCTGCATACATGGGAGGCCTGGATATTGTCATCCATCTAACGATGTCTGCATGTCTTTCTGAGGAACACTGTCTCCAACATTAGCCAATATGTCTACTCATTATTTTATGAAAAACCATTCTAAGTATGAAATTTGGATGGTAAACAAGGAAATTTCACTCTTTTATATAATGAATAGATAAATAGAGTTAATTTTAATTTATATAATACCTTTGAAGAAAAACTTCATAAGACTCGGATAGTCTAAGGGTCAGTTTTGTATTTACAGCATAGACGAAAGGCATATCTGAAGGAATAGCAGCCTTCACTATTCAGTTTAGAAGACCAATATGGCAAAAGAATGATAGAGTAAAAACTAATGGAATGCCTCAGAAATCAATGTGCATATATTAAAGTATGGCACATTTTTATTTTAGATTTCAGAATGAATCTCAGTCTCTTAGATGTAAATTTGATTTTTGAAAGGAGACAAAAATTATTCTGAGCCAAAGCTGTTTAGTAAAGTAAAAGTATTCATACAATATGTCCAAAAACTCCTCTGAGAAAATTCTCAAAATCACCAATTCTGAGTAAACCATAGGAAGAGAAGTCACATAGTCTAGAAGTCTTTAGAAAGAAAGATTTGTCTCCTAAGTACAGATATCCAGTGGTTTGCAGAAATTCCATCCAAAGGAAAGCTTCCCACCTCTCTTCTCTGACTCCTGAATGATATTCACTGTGAGTTAGTGAAAAAAGCATGGAGAGCCAGCTCCCTCCCACTAATTCAGAGATGCAAATTTCAAAGACTAATGATGCTTCCTTTTATAGTGGAATCAATAAGAACTTTGTAAAATTCTGCAATACTTGTCACTGTTTTTGATCATTTGCTGCTGGTTTTCAAAGCATAGGGATACATTATTGAATTTTATTTTCATTTATAATGATATTTTAGCATGTTTTTAGGAATCTTTTTTTTTATTAAGTAGAAATTTTGTATGGATACATCATGTGTTGTTGCCATCCTTTCTCTCCTCCCTCCACTGAGGGTGCTCCTTAGTGAGATTGCTGGTATTCACCATGGAATTGTGAGTTATGAATTATGAGAGCAGTAATCATTGGCAGGGGCAGGTAGTAACGTCTTTGGATATTCCCTCTCACCCTGTGGCTCTTACATTCTTTCCAACCCGTCCTTCACAAAATTCCCTGAGCCTTGATGGGTGTGCTCTAAGTCTACTTAAGTGCTGTGCTCTCAGCAGCTTCAGGATTTCTGCTTTGGTGCATTTTGAGCATCCTCAGTGTCTGTTTTCATAACCCTGATATGTGTTGTCAGGCTCACTGTGGAAGCAGCACTTTTGCTCATCTCACCTAGTTTCACCTAGGTCCTACCTTCCATGTGAGGCATTCTTCATCTCTTGCCATCAAAACATTATCCACCTCAATCAAGTAGTCTTCATCCCAGGGATGGTTCAACATACAGGAATCAATTAATGTAATACACCACATAATCTTAAATATACGAATCATGTGATTATTTCAATTAATGTAGAGAAGGCCTTTGACAAAATACAATATTACTTCATGATCAAAACACTGGAGAGACTAAGCACAGAGTGATTATATCTCAACATAATTCAGGCAATCTACAAAGCACCTAAAGCCCAAATCATTCTTAATGAAGAAGACTGAAGGAGTTTCCATTAAGATTGGAAAAAGACAGGGATTCCCACTCTCACCACTGCTCTTCAACATAATATTAGAGGTCCTAGCCTAAGCAATAAGAAGGAAAAAGATATAAAAGGCATACAAATTGGAAAGGAAGAAGTCAAACTTGCTCTATTTGCAAATGACATGATCCTATATGTAAGTGACCTAAAGACTCTACCATAAAACTTTTTGAGGTGATAAATTCCTTCAGCAAAGTGTCAGGATATATGATCAACACACAAAAATCAACATCCTTCCTAAAGGCAAATATACAGAGAAAGAACTCAGTGAGGCTTTCCTGGTTTCAACATCAACACACACACACACACTCACACACACACAAGATCAAATACCTTAGAATAACACCAGCCAAGGAAGCAAACAACCTATATAATGAAAACATAAATTCACTCATGAAAGAAATTGAAGATCACATGAGAATATGGAAGGAACCTTGATGTTCCTAGATAGGTACAATTAATATTGTGAAAATATTATGGCAATTCTACCAAAAGAAATGTATAGATTCAGTGAAATACCAATAAAAATCCCAGAATCATTCATATAGAATGGCAGAAGGCCCTGGATATCCAAAAAAATACCCTAAGCAAAATAAGCACCTGTGGAGGTATCACTATATTTGATATAAATCTATACCAGATAGCCATAGTAACAAAAACAGGATAGTGCTGGCATAGAAACAGAACAATGGAACAAAATCTAAGACCCATACCCTAGTTCAAGAAACTATAGCTACTTGATCTTTGACAAAGGAGCCAACAATGTGCACTGGAAAACGGCAGCATCTTCAACAAATGGTGCTGGACAAATTGGATAACCATATGTAATAAAATGAAACTAGATCCACATGCACAAAAATCAACTCCAAATGGATTAAAGACCTCATTATTAGACCTAACTACTGGATGAAAAAAAAAGGGAAACTCTCCATTATATAGAAGTGAGGAAATACTTCCCGAATAATACTTCAGAAGTCCAGGAAATTAATCACTCAATCAGTGGATCTCATGAAGCTAAAAACCTTTTGCACAAAGATAGCATAAACAGAGCCAACAGACTACCCACAGAATTGGAGAAAATCTTCATCAGCTATACCACTGACAGAGGCCTAATATCTAGAATCTACAAGGAACTCAGACAAGTAAGCAATAAAAAATTAAATTAAACAACCCACCCCAAACATCAAACAGTGAACTGAATAGGGAGTTACCAAAGGAAGAAATACAAATACCCACGTAAGAAAATGTTCAACATTCTTAACTATTTGGGAAATGCAAATGAAAACAACTAAGAGATTCTACCATACTTCAAAAAGGATGGAAATCATTAAAAACATCAAATGACAATAAATTTTGCAAGGATATGGGGAAATAGGAACCCTCATTCATTGTGGGTGACTGTGCAATCTTATAAAACTACTACAGAAATCAATATGGAGACTCCTGAAAAAGATGAAAATAGGACTACCAACTAACCCAGCCATTATTCTACTGGGCCTACCCTAACGGCTCCTCTATTTATTGCAGAGACATTTGTTCAACCATGTTTACAGCTGCTCAATTCACAATAGCTAAGGACTGGAATCAACCCAGATGCCCATTGTTTGATGAATGGATAATGAAGATGTGGTACATGTACACCATGGAATTCTATTCAGCAGTAACAAAAAATGCTTTAGTAAAACTTGTAGGAAAATGTATGGACTTGGAACAGATTATATACTAAGCAAACTCACACAAGCACAGAAGGACATGTTCTTCTTCATCTGTGTTTCCTAACCTGGAACAGCTCGAGTTGCAGGCATATATGACAGACAACTGGAAGTACAGATAAGAGGGACAGAAAGGTTTGGGAGAAGGGGAATGAGAGATATAAAGAAAGCCAAGTCCAAAATAAATTGATAGCATTGAAACCTTCCTCCTGGATAGCAGACTAAAAGACATAATGCTCACTAGAAGCATAGAGGGTTCATCTTGTAAGAAGCGTCCTGAAGAGGGTGGGATGAAGACTATCCCTAAACCATTTGGCTCTGGCTTGTAATTCCCAGTACCAGAAATTGGTTACAACCACATTGAGCTATAGAGCAGAGAAATCTACAAGGTCCCCAAAACAAGAGAAACTTCTGTCAAAGCACTTGATTACCTGCCCAAGGTGAAAAGTAAGACCCTATTGCCAAAGACACCACATAATGCTGATGCAGAACATAAAGAGATCCAGCTGAATCTGGAAGGAAGCCAGTTGCTTGTTCAGGAGCTTTGCATCTAAATTCATCATGGATATAGGTCTGTAGTTTTATTTTCTTGTTGTATATCTGTCTGGTATTGGTATTAGGGTGAGGAGCATTGCCTATTCTCCAATTATGTTACAAAGCTTGAGAAAAGGGGGGATTTCAGTTCTTTGATGAAGGTTTGGTAGAATTTGGCTGAGAAAGCATCAGGTCCTAGATTTTTCCTTTTTGGGAGGATTTGACTACATTTTCAATCTCGATAGGTGTAATAGGTTTATTTAGGAGATTTATATCTTCTGAATTTATTAGTGGAGTGTTAAAGAATACATCAATTTCTTGGGTTATCCAATTATGTGGAATAGAGGTTTTGGAAATATGCCCTGATTATTCTCTCAATTGCATTGGTGTCTATTGTGACCTCTCCCTTTTAATTTCTAACTTTGTTAATTTGATACTTCTGTTTTCTCATGGGTCAAATTGGCTAGGGGTTTATCAGTCTTTTTTATTTTTTCAAAGAACCAGCTCTTGGTTTCATCAGTTTTCTTATTTTCTTAGTTTCAAATTCATTGACTTAAGTTCTGATTTTTTTTTTTTTATTTACTTGAGAGCAACAGACACAGAGAGAACGACAGATAGAGGGAGAGAGAGAGAATGGGCGCGCCAGGGCTTCCAACCTCTGCAAACGAACTCCAGACGCGTGTGCCCCCTTGTGCATCTGGCTAACGTGGGACCTGGGGAACTGAGCCTCAAACCAGGGTCCTTGGGCTCACAGGCAAGCGCTTAACCGCTAAGCCATCTCTCCAGCCCTTAAGTTCTGATTTTAATTATTTCTCTCCATCTAGAACTCTTAGGGTTGGATTGTTCTTGTTTTCCAACACTTTTATGTAGATGGTAAGATTATTAATTTGAGATCTCACTGTCTTCGGTATGAAAGCATTCAGGTGTCCCATAAATCTTACTATGTTGTTTTTTCATTATCACTCAGTTCAAGAAATTTTACAATTTCCTTCTTGATTCTTCTACAATACATTCATTGTTTATTATATTGTTCAGTACCCAAGATCTGTATAATTTTCCTGATGATTAGGGGTGGTGAACATTTTCTTAAGTGTGTGTTTCCCATTTGTATTTCTTCCACTGTGAACTGCCTGTTCAGCTCTTTGCCCCATTTTGTGAGTGGGGTGTTTGACTTTTTACTGTTTAGATTTTTGAGTTCTTTGTAGATTCTAGAGATTAGGCCTCTGTCAGTTGGATAACCTGCAAATATTTTCTCCCATTCTGTGGGTAATCTATTGGCTTTGCTTATTGTATGTGGTCTGTAAGGAAACTCTTCAGCTTCAAGAGATCCCATTGGTTGAGTGGCTGTTTAAGATAGAGAGCTACTGGGGTTTTGTTCAGGAAGTCTTTTTCGATTCCTATATCATATAAGGTACTCCCTAAATTTTCTTCCAGTAGTATTCAAGTTTCTGGTCTTATATTAAGGTCTTTGAACCATTTGGACTTCATTGTAGTGCATGGCACAATGTGTGGATCAAGTTTCAGTTTCCTGCATATGGTTATCGAGTTTGTCCAGCACCATTTGTTAAAGATGCTGTCTTTTTTCCAGCATATATTGTTAGGGCCTTTGACAAATATCAAGTAGCTATAGTTGCTTGACCCAAAGTCCAGGTCCTCAAATCTATTCCATTGGTCTATACTCCTGTTTTTATGCCAGTACCATGCTGTTTTTATTACTATGGCTTTATAATATAGCTTTAGATCAGGCATAGTGGTGCCTCCAGAGGTATTTCTTTTGCTGAGGATATGTTTGGATATGCGAGGCCTAGTGCCTTTCCATATGAAATTTGAGATCATTTTTTCTATCTCTGTGAAGAACACTGTAGGGATTTTAATTGTAATTGCATTAAATCCATATATTGCCTTTGGTAGGATAGCCATCTTCAGAATGTTAATTCTGCCTATCCAGGATCATGGGAGGTCTTTCTATTTTCTCAAGTCATCCTCAATTTCGTTTTTGAGTGTTTTTATGTTTTTGTTGTATAGATCTTTCACTTCTTTGGGCTAACATTATTCCAAGTTATTTTATTTCTGTTGTTGCTATTGAAAATGGGACCATGTCCCTTATTTCTTTCTCTGTATCATTTGCATATAGAAAGGCTACTGATTTTTGTGCATTGATTTTGTATCCTGCTACTTTGCTATAGGAGTTAATCACCTTCAAGAGTTTTGGGATGGAGTCTCTCGGGTCTCTTACATATAAAATCATGTCATCAGCAAATAGAGCTAACTTAACTTCTTCCTTTCCAAATTGTATACCTTTTATTTCCTTCTCCTGTCTTATTGCCTGAACTAGGACTTCCAGTACTATATTGAAAAACAAAGGTAAGAGTGGACAACCCTGTCCTGTTCCTGATCTTAATGGGAATTCCTCCCATCTCTCTCCATTAAGTATTATTTTGGCCTTAGGAGCTTTGTATATTGCCTTTATAATGTTAAGATATGAACCAACCATGCCAATTCTCTCCAGTGTTTTTATCATGGAATGATGTTGTATCTTGTCAAAGGCCTTCTCTGCATCTATTGAAATGATCATGTGGTTTTTATGTTTAAGCTTGTTTATGTGGTGTATTACATTGACAGATTTCTGTATGTTGAACCACCCCTGTGTTCCTGGGATGAATCCCAATTGGTAAAGATGGATAATGCTTTTGATGTGTTGTGAGGTTTGTGAGGATTTTGTTCAGGATCTTTGCATCTAAGTTCATCAGGGAAATAGGCTGGTAGTTTTCTTTTCTTGTGGCATTTCTACCTGGTTTTGGAACTAGGATGATACTAGCTTCAAAAAAGGAGTTGTGTAGCTTTTCCTGTTTCCAATTGTGTAGCACAGTTTGAGGAAGATTGGTTTGAGTTCTTCCATGAAGGTTTGATATAATCCACCTGAGAAGCCATCTGGTCCTGGACTCTTCTTTTTGGGGAGGTTTTTTATTACTTTTTCAATCTCCATGACTGTGATGGGTTCATTGAGGTGATTAATCTGCTCTGAGTTTAGCTTTGGTAGATGATACGCATCCAGGAGTTTATCCATCTCCTCCACATTATCCAGTTTTGTGGAGTAGAGGTTTTTGAAATAAGAACTGATGATTCTCCCAATTTTATGTCTGTTGTGATCTCTCCTATTTCATTGTGAATTTTGTTAATTTGAAGCTTCTCTTTTTTTGGCTTGATCAAATTGGCCAGGAGTTTGTCAATCTTGTTTATTTTTTCAAAGAACCAGCTCTTTGTTTTGTCAATTGTCTTAATTATTTCCATGGTTTCCAATTCATTAATTTCTGCTCTGATTTTAATTATTTCTTTCCTTCTGGAGCTCTTTGGGTTGGATATTTCTTGTTTTTCCAGTACCTTTAGGTGGATGGTTAGGTTGTTGATTTGGGATCACTCTGTCATTCTTAAGAAGGCATTGAATGCTATAAATTTTCCCCTGAGGACCGCCTTTGTGTCCCATAAGTTTTGGTATGATGTGTTCTCATCGTCATTCAGTTCTAGAAATTTTGCAACTTCATTTTTTATTTCATCCACTATCCATTAATTGTTTTAAAGTGTGCTGTTCAGTTTCTAGGTGCCATTGGGATTCTTGGTGGGTCTTTTGTTCTTGATTTCTAGAAATACAGCATTGTGATCTGATATCATGCAGGGAATTATGTCAATCTTCCTAAATATGTGGAGGCAGTTTTTGTGACCCAGTATATGGTCTATTTTAGATAATGTTCCATGGTCTGCTAAGAAGAATGTGTAGTCTGTGGATTTGGGATGAAATGTTCTGTAGATGTCCATTAGGTCTAAGTGCTGTATGGTTTTGTTGAGCTCTCTTTCTTCCCTGTTGAGTTTCTGTTTGGATGGTCTGTCTATTACTGATAATGGTATACTGAAGTCCCCAGCTATGATGGTGTTGGTGGTTATTTCTGTTTTATTGTTAAGTAGGTTTTGTTTTATGAACTGTGGTGCCCCTGTGTTTGGTGCATACAGATTTATGATTGTAATATCCTCTTGATGGATCATTCCCTTGATAAGTAGGAAATGGCCTTCTTTGTCTTTTCTGATTATTTTTGGTTTGAAGTGTATTTTATCTGATATTAATATAGCTATGCCTGCTTGTTTCTTATTCCCATTTGCTTGGAATTTTGTTTTCCTCCCTTTCACCCCCAGGAGGTGTCTGTCTTTAGTGGTGACGTGGGTTTCTTGAAGACAACAGATTGAGGGTTCTAATATTTTGCTCCATCCTGTTGGCTTGTTTCTCTTGATGGTGAATTAAGGCCATTAATATTTAAGGTAATGACTGTGAGATTTGACTTGATCCCTGCCATATTGTTATGGTATATGTGGGTTAGTGTTTTCATGGACTTTGAAGTTTTTGTGCATACTCTGAGTTTGGTTATTATGATCTGCTTCTTGTAGGCATTTGAGTTTGGTTATTTGTTTCCTCTCCATGGAGAATTTCCTGAAATACTCTCTGTAGGTTTGGTTTTGTGTTAATATAATAGTAAAGGTGAGTTTTTTCATGGAAAGTGTTTCTTTCACCATGAGGGATACTTTTGCTGGGTAGAGTAGTTTGGATTGGAAGCCATAGGTACTTAGACTTTGCAGTGTTTCATTTTGGGCCCTTCTAGCTTTCAGGGTTTCCATTGAGAAGTCTGAAGTAATTCTGATGGTGTTACCTTTGAAAGTGGTGTGTTGTGTTTCTCTAGCTGCTTTTAGGATTTTCTCTTTGGTGTCAATGTTTAGAGTCTTAATGACAATATGTCTTGGAGAGTTTCTCCTTTGGTCCAGTTTGTTTGTCATTATGTTGGCTTCTTGCATCTTGATGGGCCTTTCTTTTAAGAGACTGGGGAAGTTTTCTCCAATTATGTTGTTAAATAAGTTCTCCATGCCTTTGGTCTGAATTTCTTCTCCTTCTGGTATTCCAATGATCCTGTTATTAGTACGTTTAAGTGTATCCCAAAATTCCCTCATGTTCTGTTCACAGAAACTTTTGAACTTACCGAAATTTTTGAACTCTCGAACTGTTTTTTCCATCTTGTCTTCCAGATCAGAGTTTTTATCTTACACATGACTGACTCTATTCTTGAAAGCTTCTGGAGAGTTTTGGACTTGTTAAATTAGGTTTGCATTTTCCACTACTTTTCTATGTACAGTTTCCATCCCTCTGTCAGGCTCCTTTTTCACATCATTTTCTGATTTTCTTGATGATTCCTGGAATTCATCCTTGCATTTCTTTAAGTCTTCATTTATCATGGGCAGCTGATTTTTGAGCTCTTCTTTTTTTTTTTTTCATTCCTTTGTTGCTTTTCTGCAAGTTCTACCAGTAGCTTAGTCAAGGTTGCATTGCTCATAGCTTCATTTTGGTGTTCTGATCCTAATGACTCTTCTATGTTTTGATTAGAGATCTTCATTGTAGGACTGGGTGATCTAACTGGATTTTCTTACATTTGATTTTTCATGTTATTTCTTTTGCACTGTGGTCTGCCCATCACAGTGTATGAGCACTTAGGTGGTTGGATCAGCCTGGGCTCAAGCACAATGGGAATCTGAGGCAGCCTGAGGCAGTTGCCAAACAGCCTGGGCTTTGTCTGTCACTTGCCAAAGCTGCCTGATCTACTGCCTGGCCAGGGCACCAAAGTTGCCTGATCTCTCAAGTGGTAATGCACCAAAGCTGCCTGTGTTTGAGCTAGGTGGGACACTGAGGCACCAAGCAGTAAAGCAGCCCAAAGTCTGACATGGGAACACTGGGACCTGGAAGCAGTCTGCACTCACCCACCACAGGACAATGGCAGACGACCGCACGTCAGACCAGTAGGGGATGGCACCTGAGCTGGCACAAGCAACAAATACAGTCTCAGCTTTTGTGGCAATTGCTGTGGGCCTAGACTCACTGAACATGTGGCAGTAGGAGCAGTAAGTGAGTGAGTGGGAAGAGCAGTCTAAACTTTCACAGGCAGGGATTAGTCGGTGCTCAGGGTGCCACCATGTATATGGCAGCTACTTGGGGGGAGGGGTGGGTTACTGGCTGGCAAAGGAATCAGTGATTCCCTATTTATGCCTGGACCTGCTGAACCTGCGGTGGCTGGAGCAGTAAGTGGGCAAGTGTGCAGAGTAGTCTAAGCTTCCACACACAGGGATCAATTGGTGTGCGGTGGTGCTGTGGATACAGCGGCTACTTGTGGGGAGGGGTTGCTACCTGACTGCCAGGGAAAGAGCAATTCCCTGTTTTCCCCCCTCTGTGCTCTCCCACTGGCAATCTATTGGAGATTGCTCTTCCCTAAAAGACCCAGTGAACCCTTAATGTCTAGCCTTTCTTTCCCTGGGATCTTCAGCACAGCTAGGCAGTCGCCATCTTGGCTGGGAGTCCCCAAGATCAGCTTCTTAAAAACAACAGATGGAATGGTCCATTTCTCTGAACAACCCTGTTTACTTGTGTGTTTTGATGGGTGAGTTAAGACCATTAATATTTAATGTTATAACTGTAGGGTTTGATGTAATCTTTACTATGTTTGAGGCTTTATGAATTTTGGTGCTTTCTTGAGCTTTGAACATTTTCATGCCTGGTCTAGTTTTGGTTATTGTGTTCTTTCTCTTGTAGGCTCTTGAGGTTGGTTGTTTGACTCTTCTGTGTGAAGTATTCCCTGTAGATTTGGCTTTGTGATCATATAATAATAAAGCTGGATTTTATCATGGAGGTTTTTCCTTTGATCATCTATTAGAGGGATACTGTGGCTGGCTATAGTAGTTTGGGTTGGATGCCATAGTTTGTTGTTGTTGCTGTTGTTTAGACTTTGAAGTGCTCTATTCCAAGCCCTCCTGGCTTTCAGAGTTTCCATTGAGAAGTCTGAAGTAATACAGATGGGATTTACTTTGTATATAATGAGTTGTTTTTCTCTTGCTGCTTTTAGCTCCATCTGGTTTCATTGTTTAGATGACGTGCCCTACAGAGTTTCTTTTTTGGTCCAGTCCGTTTGTGTTCTGTGAGCTTCCTATATCTGGATGGGTCCATTTTTTGAGGAAATGGGAGTTTTCTTCAATAATTTTGTTGAGTATTATCTCCATGCTTTTTGCTGAATTTCTTCCTCTTTTGGTATATCCATGATCCAGATGATTTGTTGTTCTAAGGTATCTTGCAATTCCTTAATAGTCTGTTCATATGATTTTTGAACATATCAAAGTTTTGGTCTCTTGAACCATTTCTTCTGTTTTGTCTTCTAGGTCTGAGGTTCTGTCCTCCACATGATTGACTCTGTAAGCTAGGGTTTCTAGACAGGCTTTTACAAACTCTATTTAATTTTTGACTTCTGTTGCACTTTTCAGAATTGTACCTTTCCCTTTGTTGAATTCTAATTTCAGGTTGTGCTTTTTCTTTATGCTTCTTGGAATTCATTCTTACATCTAATCATTTCTTCATTAAGCTTAATCAACTGGCTATTGAGAGCCTCTATTTGTTTACTCGCCATCAATTCATTTATCTCTCTTTTAAGGTCTCTCTGGTTTTCTTCAAATAAGTTAAGCCTCATGGCAAAAGCTATGTGCTGTAAGAGATGATTGTGCTCAATTTCATTTATGTGATTGTTGGTTTTTTTGTTGATTTGCTTCCAGTTCAGCCATCCACTTGGTCAGGGTAAATGAGCTTATTGTGTTTTCATTTTGGGACTCAATTTCTTTTGTCTCCTCTATGTTTTCATTAGAGTCTTCCATTGTGGGACTAGGCAACCTTTGTGGAGATATCTCTCCTGTTTCACATTTTTCTTGTTTTGGGGTGTTTTTTGTTTGTTTGGTTGGTTGATTTTGTTGTTGTTGTGTTTTGAGTTAGGGCCTACTCATCTCAGGATAAAAGTCTGTTTTATTAAGGAGGACGCAAGTATTTGCCCTTGTAGGATCTTCAATGAGTATTCTAATTTGGGTTTGAGCCGTATTGGAATGGAATGTAATTGCATCCACAGATCTGAGGTTGTAAAGGTTACAAGTGCACCTGCAGCTCTAGGGTGGTGGCTGACAGCTATGGCTACAGGCTTGGAATCCCTTCAGCCTACAATCGCAACTGCATCTTTCCTGTGTTGCCTAAGGGCCTTAGCACTTGGTTGTGTTCCCCTACTCTACCCAGCTGAGCAGGTTGTAGAGGGCTCACTGATATGCCCATTATGAGTGGTTGCCAGATTTTCCTGTGATCCATGTCTGGGGCAGGAGAGATGTGTCAAAGGGGTTCCAGTAGGTGGGTGCCAGCAGTAGGTGTGGCATACTGGTGGGGAGGAAGGTGTAGAGCACTGGGTTCCACAGACCAGGCTGGAGCTCTAGTCCACACAGGTAGCTAGTGTAGGGGTGTTGTGTAGCACAGGTATCCAAGGCTTGTCACAATCAGGGGAGGTGGCTGAGGCAGGAGTTGTGGTGTGGGGAGGGTGACCCACTAGGGCATAGGCAGCATGGAGTGGGTGACAAACATGATGCGCCCCTTACCAGCATAGAATGCACAGGCCCCAAACACTTCCTGACCCTTACCCTTCTGGAGCTCATAGAACCCAAAGACAAAGACCTAAACATGCTGAGCACCTCACCAGTCTGAAGCACACAGGCCTCAAATACACCATGCCCTTCAACACTCTGGAGTGCACAGGTCTGAAGCATTCTGTACCCCTCAGCAACATACAATACTCAGACCCCAAACACACTGGCTGCCCAAATGCAAAAGCCTCAAACTTGCTGTAACTCTCCCCAGCCTGGAGTGTACAGGCTCCAAAAAAACTTGATAGCTGATCTTTTGAGCACCCTAACTCCTCAGTCAATGAAAGCATTATTGAAGACAAGGTCTGTATCTTCTAACTCACAACATCCATATTCAGAAGACTTGTCTGCAAACTGGACACTGGGTAATATTTTTGTGTACTTAAAATCTAACCCTACAAAATACATTGACTGCCTCTAAAACTATCACTTTATCATATACTTAGTTAAAGCAGTATGCCTTAATTAGAACACATTTTTTTCACAAACTTCTGATTCTTAGATTGTTTATTACAAGATTCCATGAAGCCCAGTCAGAGGTTTTAGAAAACCTGAGTGCTTTCTTTCCACCCCACAGTGCTACTGCAGATCTCACAGTAGATGAGTTAGGAAGTCAACAGAGCATGTGGTTGTCACAGATCCTAAAAGCAACTTGGGCATATCGAATGTACTCTCATAAAAATCACTTATAACTCTTGTTCCATACAGTTTCTAGATAGTAAAAGAGTTGCGCATGACAGATGAGGTGGGGAACAGATGTACATGTTCACCAGAGGTTTGATGAGCCAGGATAATGGCCCTGTATGGAAGTGCAGATGCTAAATTAGCCGCTTCACATATTTCTAACTTGCTATGTTATGTTGAACAAGCGAGCACAGAGACAACAGCATGTCCACTTACCTCTGTGCTAAAGCAATTTTGTTTTCATTCCTGATATAAAGTATCAGTTGTCTCCCTTCCTGAAACTTTGTTTGGAAACAAATAGAAACTAACAGATGGTGATTGTCATGTAAGCTTAAGGGCAAAACTAAAATTTTGAACTATTGCATTTATTACATTTAGAAATCAGTCTCCAGTAGATGGCTCTAGCACTTACTTTACTTTATAACTTCTTTTTGTTTATCAATAATTATAGCTTATCTTCAAATTCTGATGCCCAGACTTATAAAAAACCTCTACAGGTAATAAAAATATTAGGTTTGCAATTTCTGTTGAAGGATTGGAAACTTTCTTGATGGTTTATTCTTCTATAATCAGGGCCAAATACAAGTAGTTCACAAAGGATTTGGAAGTGTCCCAATAAACATAAATATTTTCTCAAAGTTCTTTAATTTCTAGAGCTTAATGAAAAATGGTTTTTTGCTTCATATCATTATATTTTAAAATTCACAAAAAAGTTAAGTGGAATTAATTATATTTTAACCCTTGGGCTCTTCTCATGAAAATTTGTTCAAATCACTGGAAGGATTTTAGACAGTTTCTAGTTCAAGAATCACTGAACTCTATTCATTAAAACTGAAACTAATTCTACTCCATCCCAAAATCTCATTGTTAGCAAGTCACATTTACATTTTAAGTTTGATTTTCTACATTAGCTCATTTGTCCTTGGTGCTGCCATCCAGAAATGCAATGACATCAATAATGGCAATACTGAACTTCACACTCCAGATGGATTGATAGATCATTCCCATTCTTGTCTTTGTGGTAGATATATTTAACTTGGGGAAAGGCAGCACAAACTCCTTGCCCATTTGTAAAAATTTTCCATTAGTTTTATACTGATGAGATAAAGAGTTTCATGTCCATGGAAGCTAAGGAGGCAAGGGGTATCTTTCCTTACTCTATCTCTGAGAGCCAGAACACAGAACTGGGAAGCATCTCAGACAATTATACACCTTATATTCTCCTCCAGGACTTGAGATTGTGAGAGAGGAATATGAAATCATTTGACAAATTGAGTAATCAGTCACCATGGAGCTGGTGGTAGTAAAAGATAGTAGAAGCTAGGCCGAGCCACAGAGACCCATCAGAAGTGAATGTGAGGTCCCATTGGAGTTTTAACAAGACTGTTCCAGGCATATGAGATGATATTGTCACTTCTGAAACCCATGATGACTATCTTTATCAGAATCTACCTGTCTTATGATCCTCTGAGCTAGTTCTATTAAAATTTTCAGCTTTAAGTTGTCCAATTTCTGCTTCTGACAACCAAAACCTCTAATTGACATCATCTAATTTCTAATTGTCATTTTTGTTTGTTGAAAGAATATTTCAAATCTTGATTTGTTTAAGATTCTACCCCATTATTTGTGGTACCATATTTGATGTTGTTATTTGCTTTTATTTCTTTATTTTTATTATGGTTTTCTTTTTTTTTTTTTTTGGTTTTTCGAGGTAGAGTCTCACTCTGGCTCAGGCTGACCTGGAATTCACTATTTAGTCTCAGGGTGGCCTCGAACTCTCGGCGATCCTCCTACCTCTGCCTCCCGAGTGCTGGGATTAAAGGCATGCGCCACCACACCCGGCTTATTATGGTTTTCTTAGATTGATTTCTAGATTTTTGTAAGTATCCAAATATCTCTTCATTCTTCATTTTACTCTTATTTTCTGAATTCTTATCACAAACCATGTATGAGAAGCAAATGTGTATCCTTTTGTGATTCTACTTTTTTCATGGTTTAGTAAAAAAAGTCGAGATTTTTTTTTTCCTTTCTTTGTATTTCTATAAATTGTATTTTCTACTTTCTAGTAGACTTTTTAGTTTTCCTCCTTTTGAAAGTCTTTTTTATGAAGATAACAGTATATATCTATTTAATTGATAACCATGATTTTTACCTCACTTCCCTTAATGTAGCTGTCAGTAAAACATTTCCTCTCATGTTTCACATAAGCATTCATGAGCAACAAACCTTAACAAAATAACAAAAAATTTGAATATGTTGCTGTCTGCAGCCTTTCACAGGAACTTTAATCCACAAATGTATTTTGAGAATCTCTCAGATGAACATACAATATGGAACAATCCTATGGATCATAGGATGTTTTGCTCAGAGAATCCTATTATGGTTCCAAAAGGCATAGTCTAGGAACTGCTGCACTAAAATGGCTTTTCTTTTTTCCAGCATATTCTTTTTCTTTTGTCATACATGTATATAATATATTTTAATCTTATTTCCCCCAACTACCCTCTCTTGTCTCCCTCCTCCTCCCATTAATACCTTTCTTCCTCAGCAATCCCTATCTTACTTTCATACTATTTTTCTGACCCATAGGGTTGCTTGTATGGTCATGGGTAGAAGGTTATTCTATGTGAAATAGGCAACCAAAACAGGGCTATACCACTGATGAACTTGACTCCCCCTCACCCAGCAATCATTTGCTACCATTAGCTACTCTGGAGGTCTGGGATCTAGTGTTTCCTTCCTCCATATGTAGTAAAGTGTTGGCAAACTTGGTTTTGTACAGGAAACCATAGGTGCTATGAATTCATGAGTATAATGGCCATGTTGTATCCAGAAGACAGCATTTCACAGCCCTCCTCCCTATGCCCCTGCTCATAAGTCCTTTCTACCCCTAAACCAGCAATGCATATCCAATAGCCTATTTAGCTTTCCTGAAATTTCCTGTCAGATTAGTCCATCATCTTTAAGTACTGTCTGTCTTAGGCCAGGTCTTAATGAACAAAGTGTAGACATATCAGGGATAATATGCATTACCTCCAGTTCAAGTCTCAAATAGAAACCTTGCACACATCTAAAACCCCAAGAGAACAACCTTTACTGTCCACATTCCTATTAACAACTGGTCTGAGCTCCTACCAGAAGTACCTATTAGGTTCTGCATACAGCATTCTAGGGCTACCTGGGTTCGTATCACCAAAAGTTTATAAATTCTCCCTGCAAACCAGTTTCAAGGACTTCTGAGTCACATTATTGGAAACAGTCACAGCAGTGGTCTCAAGTCTCTGGTACTATTTCTGCAGTAGTCATATTTGTTGTTATTTTTGTTTTGTGAGCAAATTAAATGATAAAAGAGTTACTTTGGTTGATAACTTTAGAATTTCCCATCCTTGGCAAGCTAGCCTTTTTTCTTTTATGTCTCTAGTCAGATAGAAAAATCATGGTGGGGTGAATATGTTGGAGCAGAGATGATCACTTCCTAGTGTCAAGAAACAGATAGTGAGATGGGCAGGAACCAGGAACAAGTGTATACCTTTCCAGGTTGACCTCCAGTGACTTACTTCCTCCATCTAGATTCCATCTCCAAATAATGCTAACATATTGTGAACATTATTGACTATGCCAGAGCCCTTGGGAGCCAATTTCATCTCAATGATTGCTTCCCTCAGCTGAGGATCAAACCTTTAACACTAGCTATTTGAAGGACACCATATCTAAATTATAACATACCTTCTCTACTTCCAGTGCTTAAAACCTTGAAGAACTGCTTGAAGTTGCATTATCCTATATGCAAATTATATTAACTAGTTTTGTTAGCTAGCAACTTAAAAGAGAGGGAGAGAGAGATAGAAAGAAATTGGATATTCAAAGAACAAAATTCAAGTATGTTTTTTTTTTTTTCTGCAACAAGAAAAACATTGTAATTACATTTCAAAAAAAATAAAATATTTTTCATGGTTTACCAACCTCAAACACTCTGTAGTTTAGCTTTTCTCAAAGAAACTAATTCACCAGATGTTTGAGGGATTTTGTTCATATATTTGTGCCTTTAGAGATAAATTTATTGACTACATTTACTGGAAAGCAGCCCTTCCACAAAGGAAATGGAAATTTTATGCTGAAAAATTATCATGCATTTTTTTCTCTAAGGAATTTTAGTGCCAAACAAGTTCCTTAAATTATTGATTAAAGTGGACAAGGTATTCTAACAAAGATCCCACTTGCCCCTTATAGCACAGTTGTAAATATTGAGCAAAGAACAGTAATGCCCCAAATTGTACATAAATAGAAGTAAGCTACTCAGCATTTCTGCATGTTTACCTTCCTGTTAGACATTTTCCCACAGAGCAATCTGAAGACTCAAAGGCTCTTTACCCAGTGGCAGCCTCTTTGTGGCATATTTTTCAGACATTGGATGTGAGCAGAAATACATGCACATTAGAGCATAACATGTTAATAATGACATACAACAGGGAAATATCAGACATTTATGTATCTGCCATTTTTCTCAGCATGTTTTTCTGACAGCTAAAATCAAGTATCTTTCAGTTAAACATCAGATACTTATAAATCCCAGGTTTATTTATAAACCAAAATGTCAGTTTACTAATAAGAGGACATATTAAAATGTCAAAATGATTTCCACACATCTGAATTATAACTTCTCTAAAGCAGGAAGTAATGTTCCTGAAAGTCTATATGCAGAGAGCTGAAGTGAAAGCTAAATAAAAAGTCCAGCTTTCTGAGAAGTGTATGCATGAAAATACTTGGTAAACTACCCTGATTTCACTCAGATGACAAACACATTCCTGAGCCTTTCTCATATTGTTGAAGGCTCCCCTTTACAAGGTTATTGAAAAGGAATAACCAGCCAGGAATAGTGGCTCACACTTGTAATTTCAGCATGTGGAGACTGAGGCATGAGAGCTCTTGTGAGTTCAAGACCAGTCTCGGCAACAAAGTGAGAACCTGCCTCAGAAAAAGAAAATGTGGGCTGGAGAGATGGCTCTGTGGTTAAGGTGCTTCACTGCAAAGCCTAAAGACCTGAAATTGATTCTTTAGTACCCATGTAAAGCTAGTTGCACAAAGTGGTGCATGCATCTGGAGTTCATTTACAGTGGCTAGAAACCCTGGTGTACCCATACTCTCTCCCTTTCCCTCTTTCCCTCTCTCTCTCTCTCAATCTCTCTCTCTCTCTCTCTCTCTCTCTCTCTCTCTCTCTCTCTCTCTCTCTCTCCTCCATCTTTCCCTCTTTCTTTCTCCCTCTCTCAAAATAAATAAATACATAAAATATTTTTAATTTAAAAATAAAAATTAGGTGCAAATTTTATAAGAATTTCCAAAGAAGGTAGGGTGGCACATAGCAAGTTCTAGATAATGCTAAGAAAAGTGGCGGACATGAATGGTGTGTCCCACACTCCAGATTACATTGCTTCCTGGTGCTGGCTTTACCTGCCTGCTGCATTCTTGTCCCACACTGGAGCTCCTTCCTCTCAGGAATGATGAGCCCCACTTCCATGTGTTTGTAGCTGATCCTGTATTTGTTGTGTCATTCATTTGTTGAACAAATATATTTGAATCATTTGATAAATTTATGCTGAGTCACTGTAATGTAAGTCACTGTAAATGTATTCCATATAAAACACACTTACTCTAAGCCTTGGGCAGAGAATAGACATATCCACTTTTATACTCAGATCAGCAAAATAACAGTAATTGTGACAATGCCAGTAAATACCAAGGAAAAGTTGTCACTTATTTTTCAGCTAAGCAGCCAAGATAGAGCACAGGACCCATCCCACTGTGTGAAAGTCATTCATTAGTGGTGATGGCATGAGTGATGGACGATGTACACTGAGAGGCCAGTGCAATAATGAAAAGCAATGAATCAGCACTGGGACTTTGCAAAGTGTGGTTTGCAATTAAACCTATTCTTTTGAACAGGAAAGGGCATGGGATAAAGTTGTCCTGCTTTTGAATTCATCCAAAATAATATATGATAAAATAAAAATGATAATACACTATTAAGCAGGTTTCCACTAAAAAAATTAGAGTACATTCCATAGTAATAGCTCATTTGTGTAGCTAATAAAGATTTATTGGGTACTATCTGTCCAGATAGACATTACTTAAAGGACACACAATTACACTTTCATTCCTCCTTTCAAAGAGTCTCAGTGTAGAAAAATGTAATGTAACACAAGAGAGCCACAGATAAAAATAATTAATATTAGAAAGAAAAGAAAATAAAGGTACCACATGAAAAAGGGAGTAAAGGAAAATGGAACAAAGAACATAAATAATATTGCTTAATTACACACTTGAGAAGTCTCAAGGCACAGAACTGAATTCCTGGGGCATTGAAATGACAGGAAGAGAATGGGGCAGCAGGGATTATTTCTTCCACTCAGTACCCTTGAATCATAGTCTTGCATTTGCTAATACTCTACAAAGAGCTTGGACAAATTTAATCCATTGTGATTTCTATCAGGGTAGTCAAGTATAATAATAAAGTTACCTATAATGAAAGCCATTAGTTTGCCATACAGAGATGTTACTATTAACTGTAAAGCATTACAGTAAAATCAACTCAGTGAGGGCTATTGGCCACCAAGACAATAGTGTGATTCACTTAAACTTAAATTCACAAGTTGTACGTTTTTCCTCTAACTTTTAAAAATAAGATTTTCGGGCTGGAGAGATGGCTTAGCGGTTAAGCGCTTGCCTGTGAAGCCTAAGGACCCCGGTTCGAGGCTCGGTTCCCCAGGTCCCACGTTAGCCAGATGCACAAGGGGGCGCACGCGTCTGGAGTTCGTTTGCAGAGGCTGGAAGCCCTGGCGCGCCCATTCTCTCTCTCTCCCTCTATCTGTCTTTCTCTCTGTGTCTGTTGCTTTCAAATAAATAAAAAATATATATATATTTTAAAAATAAGATTTTCAGTTTATTCTATTTCTATCAGGAAAGTATATGTCCTAAAGTTCACAATTTAGTCAGAAAACAGATCCACAGAAGCTTAACAATGCACAAGGGAACTATGTTCAGACTATTACACATCTACTCTCATAAGGGATTAAAGTCTAAAGTAACTATTTTCTACATGATTCTAACTAGTACTCACTGTCTGTCAGGGAACAGCAAAGACTATCTGTACTGTAAACCAAACAAAGACCAAAAAAAAAAAAAAAAAATACAAAATACAAATCAAGTTAGTAATGTAACTATTTTTATAACATGCAAATAGTATCATAGAATTTTGACTTAAAATTGCTTTTTCATTCTTTAGAACATGCTGTATCTCCATAGAGACATCTCAAGTCAGGCAAATGTTTCTCAACAGCCTGTATTGAGTTAAGCTAACTGGCTATGAAATACCTATGACTACATACTTCATAGGATATCTTTCTACTAGAGAGCATTGCCACCATGAGGACGGGGCTAAGCAAAGCATTTGGGAAACAAGGAAAGATTATTTGTTTATTGAGTCTAGAAGGAAATTTGTCAGGTAAGGTGCTGGTGTGGTTTGAATGTAAAATGTCCCAGATAGGCTTACTTGATGGAACGCTTGATCCCCAGCAGGTGGCATTGTTTGGAAAGGTTGTGGAGCCTTTAGGGGATGGAGCTTTGGTCTCTGGTGGTGGACCTTAAGGTTTTGTAACCCCATCCCCCTTGTGTTTCCTCCTCCTCGGCTTCCTACCTACAGATGTGATGTGAAGAGACGGTGCTCACTTCAACCTTGCATTCTCCACCGCATCTGGAACTGTAAGCCAAAGTCAACTCTTTCCTTCCTCATGTTGCCCTGTTCATAATAATGACAAGGTAACTGGTACAGATGCCATACAAAAATTCACCAAATTTAAATCCTTAGTTTCAAAGTATCAAATTTTAAAAACCTCTCCATCTCTGAAGAACCACCTTTTAAGCTAAAATTGTGTCAATCAATTAGTGGGAAAAAAGCATCTGTGAGGAGAGCACTACCTGTACAGTTTAAATCTTCCATCCAGTTCATGCTGGGAATGGTGGGTTTCAAGGATGCCATAAATGCCATCCCTTTCCCAAGTCCTGAACTAATTTAAGAATAAGACAAATGTATGAAGTGCTCTGGAGAACAAGGAATTGTCCTTGTCCCTGATAAATGTTGCATTAAAAGATACAGTATCACATGAGAGGCAAAAGGCTTGGAAACTCCATGTTCACCCAAGCAAGCACTACAGACAGATAATCAACAGAAAAATCTGAGTTGATGGACCAAAATATCTTCGCAGGTCAGTTTCTTCTACTGCCATGCCAGGTATAGCACCTGCTGACAAAGGAAGGGAAGCCACCAATCCCACAGGACACTAAGTGTGGGTGTAGAACATCCATACTGGATAACTCATTGTTGAAACTACCCTAAGTAAGCTCATAGGGTCATGGTTTAAGAAGTCCACTTAGCATATCACAAATTCGCTCACTAAGAAATATGTAAGAGAACATGTTATCAAGTTTCACTATTGCAATTTCCAGATAATCAATAAAACAGTGAGCTTATGTTACCATTAAAATATATTTAATGGAATAGCATTTAATGGGACTATTTATTTTTAAAAATCACAGAAAGGAAAGAACACTTTTCTAACAATAGAAACTGATTTGAGAATTTTTATAATAAATTATTCTAGGTATATTAAAAATCTTGAAAGAATTGAATTATTAGATTCAACTTGGTTCTAATTGAATCAGCTTACAATTAAACTAGGAAAATGAGACCATAAGAAAAGAAAGTAACTTAAAATGGGGAAGATATTGGCCCTTTCAATAAAGTATAGCCCTTCAATGATAAGACAAAATTGGTACTTATTCACATAAATATATTTCTAGTTTGTAATCTAATAGAAACATGTTCAAAAAACAATATATGTAATACTATAAATGAAATCCCCATTAATGAATTGTGAACATTCATTGACTAACAATGAATTCTCATTTTTGCTGCTTGATGGAAATACATTTTAATCATACAATAACTTCTTCAATTAATTAATTCTCCAATCATTTATCACAGTGTAACAGCTGCCAAAGCAGACTCACGCATTAGTAAAATGGAGGACTACTCATTCACTTTCACACAGCAGTGAGCTGATTAGACTCTGTTATATAATCATAAGCTATGCCATTCAAATATATATTTAATTACACCTATTCTATTATGAAAACTAGAAAACCACAGTTAAGGGTTGCCCAAAAGTGCCAATTCTTCAGAAGGAAAGTGAAAGGCTATTATCTATTATCACTCTACTACTTCTTATTTTCCATTTTTGCATTAGCCATTTTTTTTCTTTTTCCTGTTCATCACACTCTAATTGTTATCCTTTCTCTTCTACTTGGCTTTCTTCTCACTCTTAACCCATTCACCCTATAGGTCAAGTATTCCAAGGGCACTATTATGTGACATAGTAATAATAAGAAAGATGTAGCAGTAGCAACTTCCCCTTCACTAGAATAATAAAGAACACTGTACCTCCCACCCCCATTAGAAAGAGCATAAGGATTCTTAACAAGAGGGGAGGATAGGATGAAGAAAAACATGGGGTGCATGAGTGGGATTTGTTCTCCATTTCTGCCAGCACAACTGAAGCAAGTGGGGGAAATGAAATATTACTAGACCAGTGAGGCATAAAGAGTTCCCAACCCTGCTGCATATATTTAAACATGAGAGAGATCCCAAAAGTATTCTTCAAGGACAAAACAGTGAGACAATGTGACTGCTGTCTGTTGGTTGTCACTATTGGTTTACTAATAAAAGAACTTAGATTGTATTTAAAACTCAATAAAGTTTTCAGAATCACTGTTTCTAATTTAGTAATATGGATATATTTAGACCTATAGTGAAGTTTTTAATTAAATGTTATCTTTTTAAAAAGCTTATTGTGAAATTATTTAGAAATGAATAAGTTATTTGCATACTAACCATTGATTTGTGACTTATGTCTATTTCAAAGGCTCTTGAAACAACTAAAAGGTAAAAATGTCTGACAATGACATAAAGAGGAAAACATCAAATTTATTTGCATTTTAAGAATTCATAACTTTCTATGTGTGTGTTCCTTCCTGGGTCCTTGGGCCGGCCATGGTCCCCCAAGGAGTCCAGGCAACCATGGAGATGAAGGTTGTGCATGTGTGATGAAAGAAAAGACTTTTGGGAGACAGTTCTGTGAACAGCTCTCTTTATCAATATAGAAATGGGTTTTATAGGCAGTTAAGGGTCCTAAGAGGATTGGATGTACAAGGTTGCTTGCTGATGCCTAACTAGCATATGGAGACATACATTCCAGCACATAGGCAATGGTATATGGTACAGGGGGATGGGTTGTGCAAAGGTTGCTGGCTGATACCATATAAGGAGTTTCCTAGGCAACTGGCCAAATGTCACAGGGTTATGGGCAAAGCCTAAGTCTTAGCTGAATGTCCAGGTATCCCCTGCTTGGAGAGGGCGGGGCTTTACTTCCTGCTGCTCTCAGGGTCTGAGATTTTGTCCGGGGAGTATCCAGGCTCACTGTAACCCCCCAAAATGGGGGGATCCTGGCTCACTGCAACCCCCAAGCATGGGGGGAGGCGCTACCCTGCCAGTCTGGTCCCCAAGATATGACCAACAGTTCAGGCTGCTGAGATCTCTCCATAGCCTGGGGACTTTGTGTCAGACAGCTTAGGTTCCTGCCTATGTCTGACAGCTCCCACTTTGTTTTTGTAATGGGAATGTGTCATCATGTTGAGTGAAATCCTTATAGTGTATCATAGGCTCAGATAGGGCTAGATAGTGCATGAGAACCTGATTAGTAGCAGCCTTAGCAATATTAGTTATTTGGTGTCTGAGAAATTTGATGAGGTAAGGGGCTACAAATAATAGGGTTCCTATGCAAAGAGGGGTCTAAGGAGAGAGCTAAGCAAAGTGACTAAAGGGTTAGAAAATCAGGTGATAGGGTTCTCAGGCTTGTAGCAGTCAAGCAGCTCCATGTGGAGTTTTGTTAGAGTTTTAACATCTTGTTCAACAATATTTGATTCATTAACAAAAAAATACAATATTCTCCCAAGACCACACATGTCCCCCATATTCAGCAGTAATGCAATCTAAGGTTCTACAGTTTTGAAGTGCCACACCTGCGAAAGAGTTCAATTGTCTCTGAAGAGGTTCAAGGCTGTCGGTGGTAGACATAATGTCCTGGTCAAGCTTGTCTCAGAAGTCTCCTGCAAGGTTGGTCTGGGCAAAAGCGGCTCCTGCCACACCAGAGGCACCCAGGGACAGCGTCAGTCTGGGGCCTATCAACAATGGGATGAAAATTTCTCTGGGTTAGTGCAGACGAGCTGATAGGCAGCTTCCTCTTCCTCATAGAGATACACCTGTGGAGTAATCAAGACTGGAGAACAATAAGATAAGTGGGAGAGGAAATATTTATGCATGGGGTGATTAGCCATTGTTACCATAAGAGAGTGGGTGTCTTGACACAAGTGATCCTGATTATGGAAATATTGAGGAGGCATTCAGCTCTGGTTGGCTTAGAGCTGGACAGGCAGAGAGGCATCCCTTGACTGCAATCAAAGAGTAAGGTGAGGTTGGGAATAGCTTGTTATAGATGTAGGGTATTCTAGGGTGGCATTAATAGGAACTACTGTTAGCAGGGGACAGGTAGGATATGCACAAAAGAAGCAGTTAGAAGCATTAGGACAGTTAGTAAAGGGGAGAAGGCCAGCTACATATTGGATATGTTGTGTCCATGTTATAGTGGCTTCATGTGTGTGTGTGTGTGTGTGTGTGTGACTTGTTTTTTCTGTGAGAGAATATGATGGTTAGTCTACACCAGGTGGGAAGCAGGGATGTATTGTCTAGAAATATGAAGAGCACCAGAGGAGATGATGAGTAGTAGATACCAGCATAGAGTTTTCCCATCGCCCCTATCCTCCAGTGTTCATTCCAGGGCTCCTGTATGGAGGGTGTGCGTTCTCTAGTTTTCCAGGAGGCTTTGAAGACAGTGTCTGGATGCCTAAAGCTATCAATGACACAGCAATTGTATCAGCATCCTCCATAATAGTCCTGGTCTTTAAGGCACTCTTTGTTGGTTTGGTGATAGGCAAAGTATGTCATGCTATTTTGCCACAAACCACAGATATGGGATAGATACGGAAGGTGACAGTGACTTGGCAGCCCTTAGTAGGCCAATATCCTGTACCAATGTCTTTTTTTTTTTTTTTTTTTTTTTTTTTTTTGTTTTTCGAGGTAGGGTCTCACTCTGGTCCAGGCTGACCTGGAATTAACTCTGTCATCTCAGGGTGGCCTTGAACTCATGGCAATCCTCATACCTCTGCCTCCCGAGTGCTGAGATGTACCAATGTCTTTATTGATGCCTTGAGAGGTGTCTTGGGCTTCAAAGTGCCATCCTCCATGGGAGGGGGGCATTAAGAGAGGTGCCACAAGAGACATTTGCATTGGAACATAACATTGTTAAAGCTACCAACAAAATGGATGAAGAGAGGCCTGTGGTGGGCATATGGCTTTGGCTGCATCCACAAGGTCATGGACATTCCCCCAGGAGGATCCCTTTTTCAACCAGTGGGGGCAGTCCATTTCCTCTGTTTCTGATTTGTCAATGTCAGGTGAGCCACCTCTTTGGTCAGTGGGGTGGAATTGGACATTTTGAGCCAGTACCCTAATGGGCCTGGGCTGGTCCTATGGGAAGACAAGCAAATTCCCTCCCCGTGGTGAGGAGGGGGACTGGTCCCTTCCATATTCCACCTATGGGATCTCACCATTGCACCAAAATGGAAGGGGCAGTCTCTGGTGTATGCCAATGGAGGGTGACAGGAGGGTATTGGGAGTTTTTGTATATATCGAAAATGTTTAAGTAGTCAGAGCCATGGCTAACTGAAGGGTGGGCGGATAGGAATAGGCTGTTGTTTTTTTAAGTTGGGCTTTTAAGGTTTGGTGTATTCTTTCTACTATACCTTGGCCTTGTGGGTTATGTGGGATTCCTGTATGATGGGTAATCTTCTATTGCGTGCAAAAAGTTTTGAATGAGGAACTGACAAAAGCTGGGCCATTATCAGCTTTCATTTGGCAGGGGACACCCATGATGGCAAAGGTAGAGAGCATATGATGTATAAGTTTTTTTGAGTTCTCTCCTGTTTGTGCCATGGCCCACATATAATGGGAGTAAGTATCCACTGTCACAAAGACATATTTCTGATGACCAAATTGGGGAATATGAGTAACGTCAATCTGCCAAAGGGCATTGGCCTTGAGGCCTTGGGGGTTAGTGCCCATCGTCTGAAGGGCAGGTGTTATTAATGAGGCACAGGACTGGCATGTTTTTAGTATATGCTGGAGTTGATTTTTGGGAATCAGAGGGAAGCATGACTGTAATCCCTTAGGATTTAAATGGGCATTAGCATGGAATTTTCTTTGCTTCCTCAAGGGTGGCCAGGAAGAGGTCTGTTGGGTCTCCATAGGAGGCCATCTGGTCTGCTAATGCATTTCTCTAGGTAAGGGGGCCAGGTAAGGGGCTCTTAGACTTATGTGTTACACAAACAGGGAGGAGGCTTCTTTTGCAAATGAGGTTGGAAACTTTTATCAGCAGGGGTGAAAGAGTGTTTTCATCTAATTGGATATGTGAGTGAGCAAGCCAGAGGCATAAATTAATGGCAGAGATGCTATCTGAAGAGATTAAAGGGGACTTCTTCCTCAAGGAGTGCCAGATAGATGGCATATAGTTCCTTATATTGTGGGGATCTGTGAGAAGTTCCTTAAAAATGATGGTGGGAGGTTGATCCCCAGGTGGTAAAAGTCTACCACTGCTCTTCTCTTTCCCTCATGTGTAAAAATGTGGGGGAACCTCCAGGGATTGTTTTTTTTTTTTTGAAAAGAGGTGGGGTGAGAGCCATTTTAGAAGGGGTATTGCAGGAATCCATTTTTCATTAGGGTAGTGGTTGTCAATTTGACTGAGGAAGCCTATTAGGCTGCTGGCAAATCAGAGTGAGTCCTAAATAGCCATTGTATATCAGCAAGGGAGAAAAGGGTTATGATAGTGTCAGGTTCTTTGCCCAAGGTTTGGAGAGCCCAGTCTCACCTGGTTTTGAACATGGCCACAAGGGCATCAGTCTCTGTTAATATATGTGGGGCACCACCAATGGAGGTGTAGAGCCATTCCAGGACTCCTTGGAGTTGGTATAGTGCTCTCATGATAGTTGGGGAGGAGTTAAATATCATAAGCTGATCGGGTTTGTCTGGTGAGTACCAGGCAAGTGCCATATCAGAAAATATGTCATTAATCTTAGCTAATGCCTGTTTTGCCTCTGGGCTTAGGAGGTAGTGGGAGGATGGGTCTTTGCCACCTTTTAACATATCAAATAAGGGTTGTAAATCACTAGTGGGGATAGGAAGCCATGGCTGGAGCCAATTGAGGTTCCCCAGAAAGCTCTGAAGTGAGGCCAATGTAAGCTGCTAGGGAAAGGGGATGTGGGTTTAAGAGGCCAGGCAGAGGTGAGAGAGAGTTCTGTCCCCAGGAAAGTGATGGGTGGGATAAGTTGGGCTTTATTTGGGGCAATTTTGAAGCCTGCCTCAGTGAGAGAAGGTATTAATTGATCCCTTAGCTCAGTTGGTGAGGTGCAGGACTCTTTCCATACTAAGATGTCATCCATTTAATGAATGTTTTAAGGCCCTGATCAGAATGTTGTAACTGCTTCTTGGCATATAGTAGGACTATTAGCCATACCTTGGGGTAGGACCATCCACTCAAAGTGTTTGGCAGGTCCTGCATTATTGACAGAGGGGACTGAGAATGCAAAAGCATTGTCGGTCTCAGGGGTGCAGGGGGATAGAAAAGATTTCTCACGGTCAGGACAGTGCAGATGAGTTCCTGGGGGTTTCTGGTGCTGCCTCCCCAGTGACACCCTTTATAAGTAGGACTCCTTCTCTGGTGTAGGCTTGCTCCAGAGTCAAAGGCCATGACCCCTTGTCAGGTACACTGGGCTCCCTCTCCTTGGCAGCTGAAGCTAAAATCCCACCATATGGTCCTCTCAACCCCAACTTTTTCTTTTTTAAGAAAGCCAAGTATGATAGCACATTCATGTTTTATGTTTAATTTATTTGAGAGAAAGAGACAGAGAGAGAGGGAGAGAGAAAGAATGGGTGTGCCAGGGCATCCAGCCACTGCAAACAAACTCCAAACACATGAGCAACCTTGTGTATCTGGCTTACATGAGTCCTGGGGAATTGAACTTGGGTCCTTTGGCTTCACAGGCTAGCACCTTAACTGCTAAGCCAACCCCAGCTTCCTAAACAGTGGGTCTGAACCTAATGTGAAGTCATGTAAGTGAATGTGGGTGTTGCAAAACTTGGCAACAGTACAGGGTTTTTGAATGTGCAGTGACAAAAAATTAATTTAAAATCAAACACAGAATGATTGCTGGCAGCACTCGGCTGTGTTGCATTGAGCAACTGCACCATTGCAATGCAGGCTACTGAGAAGAAAATTCATCTTAGGTAGCTACAGATACTGACCTGCTTAACACGATATGTTCATTGTTGCAATAGAGGCAGGACAATTTGGGGGGGGGGGGCGGTAATCAATTCCTTTCTGATTAGATTTGAGGCCTGTTGCATGAGAAGGCATATATGCTTGGTGCTGTAAACCTGGTAAAAAATCAAGGGCTAAGTAGGTTACAGATCTTAGGGGACATCTACTAATGATGTTTTACTAAACAGACATATAGCCAAATTTCCTTCTAATATGTACATTTATACCCATAGATCAGTGCTGCTCTCAGCTTTGGTCAGAGAAGCTTCTTTTTGTAGTGTGCTAATTTTTAAGATAGTGACATCTAACTAGTCAAAGTGCTGAGAACAGGTGATTATTGAGTCTCAGTTCTAAAGGGGACATCTATATAACCCCCTCTGATCTGGTAATATAATACTACCCAGCAGGAAGGAAACTTCCAGTCATTCTACCTAATTTCTTTGAGTCTTGCCACTGTAGTGTGTGGTATCTTCAGCAGTAAGGTCTTACAATCTAATTCCAGTGGGAAATCAAGAGCAGTAGCAATAGCCTGTTTTGTTGTAGAGTCCTCCATGGCCTCTCTGAACTCATAGGGAGGTATCCCACACAAGGCCCTGGGACTTTCCTTTGGCACCCTTGCCTTCTGGGAGCAGAATTATTTCCTTATACAGAGTATCACAATGTGAATTATTCTAAAATAAATTTCTTACCAATAAATGTTTAACTTATATATCTATTTATTCAGGGGTATCAGCATTTCTCTGGGGAAAAGGAATCACACAGTGGACAAGGTTCCCAGTTGGTTCTCTGATTTAGCAATTCCATTATTATTATTATTTGAGATAGAGTCTCACTCTAGCCCAGGCTGACCTAGAATTCACTATGTAGTCTCAGGGTGGCCTTAAACTCACAGCAATCCACCTAGTGCTGAGATTAAAGGTACTCACTACCACATTCAGCTTCATGCCATTATGTTCTTTACTTATCTCATCATTAAGCCTTAGTGCTAATAAATTCATGTTTTCAAGAGGTTTCCATATCAAGTAAGTAAAAAAGAACACACATTCTGAAACTTTGCTTTTATACTTCACTTGATATAGAAGAAAGTCCCTTCTCTTTCCCCATTGGCATATACTAATGGGCTTTCTAGATATTTTGTTTTTAATCACAGTCACATCTTTTATGTTGATTATATTTTGATTATGCTTAATATGGGAAGGTCTCCAGAACTTGTGCTAGCTCTGATATTGTGTGAGGTTTGTTTTGATTTCCTTTATACCAAATCTGAGGCAGTTTGGGAACCATATTCATGCTTATGCTGTCTAAGGTCATGGGACTGGAGAATAAGTTGTCTTGATCAGGGCCAAATAAAATATAGAGACCACAGGCCTCCAACAATGATGCCATGTGGGAGGTTCTACTCTGGACTTTTTCTTACCTCCTACTATAATACAATTCTTGGGCTTAACCATTTGGAACATGCCTTCTCTGATATAAAACTTGCTTCCTGATACCCAAATTCCTAAGAAAGAAGCATTATTTTGGTTAGGAATGATCAGTCTCTCTGCTATATCCAGTGTTAAAAAATATTCAACAATCTTGGGAATTGCTGAATGGAGATCTCCTAGGTTCCATAGAGTAATACTCCCACCACAATCAATGTCAATTAACAACACATCAGTGAGTGTCAGCCTTTTCCTGAATGCTAATGAAATTCCGTATCAGTTCCCAATAGCCTGTTCTCTACTTTTCCAACAATCAAATTGAATTCCACAAATTCTTACTCTAAAAAGACTAAATTTTCAAATACTCTGTACTCTTCGTTTGGGTTTGTGGCTAGATTTTCTTACTAATCCCTGTGCTCTATCATCTAATTTAAAGTCCAGATTCAGAGGGGCCTGGATCCCTGACCTGTTTTCACAAGATCCTGGGCAGTAAACACCAGGACCAGAGACATAATAATCTAGCATAGACACCTGTAATGACCAGCCACATGATCACATAGGTTTCTGAGTCTTAGCTGTCCATGCACCTCCTATCTCCACAGATTAAGGGAAGATAATGGGTAGAAGTATTTGCTGCACAAATGTGAGGATCTAAATTCAGATCCCCTGATGTGGTACCATGAACATCTATAATCTCAGTGTGCCTATGTAGAAACAGAAGGCAGAGACAGGATAACGCCCAGAAGCCCACAGGTGAGTCAGCCAGCCTGGTATTCACAGTGGCAAACAACAAGAGACCTTGCCTCAAACAGCATAAAAGTGCAAACACCCAAAGTTATCCTACAACTTCCACATACACAAAGGGTCATTTGTGTGCCTATCCTCCCTCTCCCTCTCCCTCTCCCTCTCCCTCTCCCTCTCCCTCTCCCTCTCCCTCTCCCTCTCCCTCTCCCTCTCCCTCTCTCTCTCCCTCTCCCTCTCTCTCTCTCTCAAAGAAAAGAGAGGAAAAGAAAAACAGAAAAGAAAAAGAAGATACACAGGTCTGTTTCCTAAGAATCTTTGCAGACACTTTGGAAGGTTTATTCCCAGGTCCCTAGTTGTCAGTGTCCTTTATCTTCTTCAGTAAATTGTACCTTGTTGAGTGAATCTCCAGAATATTTCACAGAACCAAGAGTATGTCCACAAAGAGTAAAATAAGTCTAAGTTTCTATGACGAAAGGACATCCTCCCTTTTACAGGGTTGCAACAGCCATAGCCACCACCAACATTGCCCACAGCCCATCAGCCAAACTGGATCAACACTCTGGAAATGTAGCTCTAAACCTCCTCATTTAACAACTATTTATTAATTTACTGAATATACAAATAAATACTCTATACCAAAAGCTGTGAACCACCTGCTACATTTAGCACTGAACTGAAGAGCAACTTCTACAAGCTATTTAAAAGCTGGGTGATCAGTTTCTTTAACTTTCAGCACCCTACTAAATGATGAATGTAATTAATCCATTCATTATCTTTGCATTAATAAAAGGCAAAATTATTTTTAGTCTGAAAGAAAGGGGGAAACTTGGATTCCAAGCAAAATATAATATTATAAACTAAATTACACCTCATATACTAAATACAGCACTGGAGAGATGGTTTAGCAGTAAGGTACTAGCCTGTAAATCCTGAAAAGACTAAGGATCCATGTTCAACTCTCCAGGTCCCCCATAAGCCAGACACACAAGGTGACACAAATGTGCAAGGTGGTGCATGCGTGCTTGCATGAATGTCTGAATTTCAATTGCAGTGGCTGGAGGCCCTGGTGCATAAATTCTCTCTCTTGCTCTTTCACTATCTCTTGCTCTCATAAAAAAAAATTCAAAAAAAAAAGCTAAATGAAAATACTAGTATGCTCAAATTTCATGATTTAGAAATTACCTTTATTCTAAACTTCTAGGACTCAAAAAACACTGAAAAGGGATAAGTGCTTGGCTTGATCATTTACATCTCAAAGAAAGGTATTGTGAAGACCTGTTAAGGTACTAACTGAATCCAGTGATACTTCTGAGGAGTCAAAGGCAATTTGCCTATTTAATCTTTGCTTGAAAATGCCTATGGTTAACCTGCTTGCACCAAAATAAGCTTCTCATTGGAATCTACTATATATTCACACATTCCAAATAACCAAAGGTAATTTAACAATTAATTAAACAGTTTAGGCTTCACACTAACTATAGTTCTTCCAACTATTCAGCTGGTTAAAAGTTTAAAGGGTATAGTGGTTTAAATGTAAAATATCCCCCATACCTCAAGTGTTTTTGATTAAGCCTCATACTCAGTCCCTAGCCTGTGGGGCCTTTGGGAGGTGGAGTCTTGCTGAAGAAAGTGTGTCATTGAGGGCTGACCTCAAAGTTTGTTAGTTAAGCCCATAAACTGCCCAGCACTAACTCACTTAAACTTGCTTGCTGCTACTGTGATAGGATGTGATGTCCCGGCTATCTACTCTGCCATGCTTTCTCTGACATGATGAATCTTCCACTCAAAACTATAAACCAAAATAAACACTTTCCTCCCATAAGCTGCTTCTGGTTAGGTGTTTATTTTTTATATTTTTATGTGTTTATTTGAGAAAAAGAATGGGTATAGGTACACCAGGGCCTCCTGCTACTGCAAACACACTCCACATACATGTATCACTTTGTGCATCTGGCTTTACGTGGGTACTGGGGAATTGAACCTGGGTCATCAGGGCTTTGTAAGTAAGTACCTTCAACTGCTAAACCATCCCTTCAGATCATGGTTGGGTGTTGTGGCCCAGCATGAGATGCTAACTGCTACAATGGGTATCTCAATAATTTTTAAACTGGGCTGGAGAGATGGCTTAGCGGTTCAGCGCTTGCCTGTGAAGCCTAAGGACCCCGGTTCGAGGCTTGGTTCCCCAGGTCCCACGTTAGCCAGATGCACAAGGGGGCGCATGCGTCTGGAGTTCGTTTGCAGAGGCTGGAAGCCCTGGCGCGCCCATTCTCTCTCTCTCTCCCTCTATCTGTCTTTCTCTCTGTCTCTGTCGCTCTCAAATAAATAAATAAATAAATTAAAAAAAAAAACCAAAAAGTAAAAAAAATAAAAGTGGGGAGGCAGACATAATATTTAAAAAAATAATAATAATTTTTAAACTATTTTTATTTTTTATTCATTTGAAAGAAGAGAGAGAATTTGTGTGTGATGGCCTCCTGTCACTGTAAGTGAAGTCCAGATGCATACACCACTTTGTTCATCTGACTTTACATAAGTACTTGGAAAGTGAACCCAGGCTGTCAAGCCTTACAAGCAAGTGACTTTAACCACTGAGTCATCTCTCCAGACCATTTTAAAAATATTCCAAAATTTCTGCAAAAATCTTTGAAGGCTAATTCAAATACCAGCAATGCTGGCTATAACATCATATTAATGTTGATCAATGAGATGAATGTTAACAGTGAGGCAGATGATATTATGCACTAATCCAACAAACTATCAAATGCAGTATGAACCAAATTGCTAAGAAAACCCAGTTTGAAATATGAAAACACATAGCTTTAAAAAAATATGTCATGCAGGGCATGGTGGTGCACGCCTTTAATCCCAGCCCTCAGGAGGCAGAGGTAGAAAGATCGCCATGAGTTCGAGGCCACCCTGAGACTCCATAGTGAATTTTAGGTCAGCCTGGGCTAAGGTGAAACCCTACCTCGAAAAACAAAACAAAACAAAAGTTAAAATTCATTGATCTAGAAAGTTGTTCAGGGTCTTAAGTCATGGTAATTTTGGAATTAACAAAAAGGCTAAAGTGTGTTAACAAGCATTCAAATAGGAAGAAAATCTCCCATAAGAATAATTATCTTTGCATAAATAAAAGGCAAAATTATTTTTAGTCTGAAAGAAAGGGGGAAACTTGGATTCCAAGCAAAATGATAAATGTCTCTGCAAATCATGACCCAACATGCCAGAATTTGATCATAATATTCCCATAGGAATCCTCAAATCATTCGTACAGACAGAAAAGCACACAAAGTCTTTATCAAGGAACTTTATGAAGCTTGTAAATATCTCTACTTACAAAAAAATCGAATGCAATCTCTAAAACAGATATACAGTCATGAAACAATAAGTTAATTAGTTAATTATAAATATATGCACAAATATAACTGCCACTACACAATGAAGTTATGGTATCAAGTTCAAAATGCACTAAGGATAAGAATCTTCACCACTGAAGCCTAAGCAGCATCAATCCTGCCCCTGACTCTGTTCGTTGTATGTTGCCGTGTAGCACATAGTGGCAGCACTAGTAAGCATCCCCTGGTAACACCAGCTCGTGGAAACTGCTTCTTAACCAGTTCACAGCCATTTTGATATGGAGCTGTCAATACACATGTCCATGTCCATCAGTGATATCCTACTGGCCCAGGAAGTCAAGAACAAGAAATGAGAACACTCCATCTTTAATAATACTATCAAAAATTTCAGTACAACAACAAAAGTGTAATTTCCCATGGGTAAGCCTATCTGAGATTTGACCCATGACTTGGTTATTTAGATATAAATTGTTAAATTTCCTAATTATGTCTAATCCCTTGCTGTTTTCACAGCTCCTAGTCTTCTTTCTTCTCTTCCCTTAAGTGATTTGACTATCATTTGCATTTTCTGTAGTAGGGAAGGAGGAAAAATGCAAGTGATGAAACCTAAGCAAATACATTCTTCAAATGACACAAAGAACTTTGAGGAAAAATGGTTGAACCTGGAACAGATCATTCTCAGCAAACTTACCCAATCACAGAAAAAAAATCGACACATAGTCTCACTCGTCTACAACACCTAACCTGAATCTACCCAAGATACCTTACATACCCAGCAAGCACCTCATGGACTAGACAATAGGATGGATGGGGAGGGCGGGGAGGGCATCAAAGGGTGGAAAACAGTAATCTGGACCCAAATGGCAATGGTACCATAAAATTCTACTTCCTAAAAGACAAACCAAATGGCTGAACCTTCACTAGACCCTTACAGGAAACACCTGAACCACAAGACACTGGAGAGGGTAGGATCAAGACTAACCTAAATCTTCTACATCTTCGCTCCCTCCCTCTCCCCCTCTCCCCCCTCTCTAACTCTTGTATATTAGTTATGTTTTTCCTCAATTTCTTAGTGGGCACTGACCTGTAATCCCCACTTCCAGCTTGGGGCTGCCATCCACAATGAGCTTTTGATCAGAGAAACCTACAAGGTTTCCCAAAACAATGACAGACTTCTGTCAGAGTACTGATGACCCACCAAAGGCCAGTGGTAAGACCCTATTGCTGAACACTCCATACACAGCTGACACATAAAATGGAATGGCATGGCTGGAAGCCAGGAGAGAGTCAGTCCCCAGACAGTCAGCGTGTCTAGTGCCAAAAGGTGCTACATGGGCGACTGGGGGAAATGACCCATATCTGTCCAAGCAACTCATTGTCTAACCTAATTAGCAACAAATAACCTGATGTGATGCCCACACAAGTGCAAGAGTGGCACACAGCCATGGTGAGGAACCAACTGCTCTTGATTTGGCTAACTGATCCCCTCAGTGGTACTAGACCCATAGCTGGAGCTGGGAAACAAGTCAGAACCATACCCAACACAAGCCCACTCTACAATATCAAGCTACCATCAATCATGGGGTAGAAGAGGGCCTACACCTATCAAACTCTCTATCAAAAAAGTAAGTGTCATCTCAATTTTCTGGGTGCTAACTTACTCTCCGTTGGAGAATCTACTTCTCTTTTTCAGATAGATGCAGATCCTAAGGAGAGAGCTGCCCCAACATACCTCAAAAGGGGCCCAACTGAAACTAAGGACAATTGGCAAAACAAGCAAGGGTGATGTTTTCCTGTGAACTGGATACCAGCACAAAGGGGAAGGAAACCAACACAGTGAAAAATCAACTCCTACCAAATCAGACAGCCAGAGCCTCAGAGGCCCCCAGCACCTCAGCACTGAAGCAGACCAAAAATGAACCCAACATGGCTCAAGGAAATATTGCAGAAGAGGGGGCGGAAAGAATGTCAGAGTCACATGTTGGGTCATGATTTGCAGAGACATTTATCATACCAATAACTGTGGGCTAACTCCACAATGCACGAACCATTTACATCAACAAGGAGGGTCCAATGGGAGGGAGTAGATCATAGATGAGCCTAAACAATGGTACCAAACTGCCTGTATTTGCTGAAAAGAAAACTAATAAATTAAATTTAAAATATATATATTTATATTAAAATATATATATATATATTTATATATTAATGATATATATACATGTTATTGAAGAGAAAATTAAAGCCACCAGTTATCATAAGATTGCTAATTGGGTTAATAATTTGAATATTCTAAGCAATTCCTCCCTGAGAAACTTGAGTAAGAAGGATTAACTATAAATATTACATAATTATGTGAAAAGAATTTTCAAAGTGTAAGTTGGCTGCACAAAAAGTGATTTAAGCAGGGAAACTGTAAAGCACCTGTCATGAAAGAACTCATTGTCACACTCAAAATTCTAATTCCTTTAAAAATATGCACTATATTAACAATCATAAATATTTCATTTGACTAAAAGTATAAGTATAAAATATAATTTTCGAAGAATCATGCTTTCAAATTCTTGTAATTATTGATAGGAATTGATACCAAGAAGTGAACTTGGAGTAAAAACTAGTCTGGTTTTTATTTTCACTTGAATAAAAGGCTTAAGAGAAACAGAAAATAAGAGAAATTGCTATTCAATGCATCTCTCTCTTGCTTTTTTCACTCACACCTACTTAAAATGCAAACCAACTCACCATAGTCCTGACCTATTCTCTCCAATTTCTGAATGTCAAACACTTAGAGCAATTGTTGGCTGTCAAGAGCAAGAAGTCTGTGGAAACAGAGGAAGTGGACATTTGGCATTTCAACCTCCTGGAACAAGTGATTTAATTATTTAATTAGTGTAAGGAAAAAAAGTATCTACACAAAAATCCTAGCACACACTGTCTCTCAAACAGTAAGAGATATCAAAGAACTGGAAGGAAAGGGGACACTGTGCTACAGGTTTGTATGAGTGAAAATTAACTTGAATTTCAATGAAAATAAAACAAGCTACCAAACATGTTATTAAATTACCATGATTTAATCAAAATTGCTATTAGCTGAAGAGTGCTTTGGTACATTTTTGATGAAGTTATTGAAAGCTGAGTTTGTTCCTCAAAACTAAAAAGAGAAATTCCCATTTGATAATTTTAGTATAGTTAAAATCTATCTATTTCTGTCATTGTTTTGAAGAGTCCATTAACTGTTTTATATATAATTTTTCAGTCATTGCTGCAATATCTTTAATATTTAATGATAAGTTTTAACATTAATTGTAAAAAGCATCTATTAACGTTTCCCATTCAATATCACTTAGTTTAATCTAATCTCAAAGTTAAAAGAGTTTATGCATGAGTATAACAGCAACACTACCTTTCATGTTCATGTAAGGAACACACACATGCACACACAATTATCAGTTGTGAGTATGTTAGCATTTTTCACAATGTGTTCCTTAGAAACCTAGATGTGATCATCTTTTTTCCTTTTTACCCCTTGTTTAAGACTTTATTGCAATGACTGAGAGAGGAAGGACTAGAGAGGGAGAGGGACAAGGTGGAAAGAAAGAAGAGGGAAAGAGAGAGGAAGGGGTAAAACATTAGGCATCTTTTCTCTAAGGGAATTTGTGTTTTTGGTATGTCTGCCTTTTAACATATATTTTAATTTTGCATATCAAATGTATAGAAAAATATACAATCAACTTTTCACAAAATGAACTCAATCAAGATCCAGAAGCAATGATAACCAGAAGTCCCTTTCAGTCCCTCCAGAATAATCACTGTCCTGTTACCTGACACTACAAATTAATGTTGCCCACTTTCAAGCCTGATAGAAATGGATTCTCCCAGAATGTACTCTCTTTGTATTGGGATGTTGTTATTGCTCAAAATAATATTTGTGAAATTTATTCATGCTATTTAAAGCTACCACTTGCTTATTAATGTTGCTGTGTGATATTCCCTTGTTGAATTTATCACACTTTGTTTACACATTCTACTGTTGATAAATGTTTGAGTTGTTGCCATGAACATACTAGCACATGTATTTTTGCGAATAGATATACACATTTTCTTGTACATATAATCTAATACTCCTATGAGTTATATTTGCTTATAAGACAAGTAATATGTACATATTTAGTCATTACTGCCAGTGAGTTTTCTGAAAGGTTATGCTAACTGGCACTCCTACCAGCAGTGGAAGAGAATGTAATCACTCTACTTCCTTCACAACACTTGAAAGTTTCTTTGATATTGGCTGCCACTATGCTGCCCATGCTGGCCTCCAACCCCCAAATTCAAACAATTCTCCTGATGCAAGCTCCTGAGTAGCTGGAATGATAGGTGTAGACGACCTTGCCACCTACACTTGACATTTTCTGTTTTAAATTCAGCAGTTCCTAATTCATCATATTACAGTTTTATTTTGCATTTCCCTGATATCTAAGGAGTTGACATCCCTTTACATCTCTCAGTTGGATGTTTGATCATCCTATTCAGTGACACAACTGAAACTCCATCCATTTGCTCCTTCAGACTGTCTTACATTTTGAAATGATTTATAGCTGTTTTGATGTATCATATGTAATGTTTTGGTTGGATTTATATAATACAACTACTTTGTCTCAGTCTAAGACTTTCTTTTTTTTTCTCTTATAGTGCCCTTTAATGAGGATAAATTAATTTACCTGTGGGAAAGTTTACTATTCATTTCCCTTTATGTATCCTATCAAGAAAACTTTACCTTCCCTATCATGAAGACAGACCATAACCTCAGTGTCACAAAACTATTCTCTTGAGTGTGTGTGTGTGTTTTTTCTAAAATCCACACTGTTTTACCTCTCCTAATCATACAAAAGTGTAGCAGTTTCCTTCTCGTTGTTGGATCAAAACACCCAACCCAAAGCGGCACATGGAAGGCAAGGGTTTATTCTGCTTACTTTCTCAATAGGAAGCTTCATTATGGCATGGCAGAGCACAGAACAGGTGTTACACATTGACACATCAGCTTGGAGGTAGCAGGAAGAGTGTACTAACTAGCTAACACATAGTATGACTGGACTAATAAACTCCAGTGATACACTGTCCCCCAGGAAGACTCAACCTCATAAGCCTCCATGAGCTGGGGACCAAGAAATCAAAATGAATGAGGCTATAGGGACATTTTGCATTCAAGCCACTATAAGAAATAAGGATAATTATTTTTGCTCCAATTCATCCAGCACCTTTTATTTAAGAGTACCTTAAACGCACTACAATGAAGTGCCACCTTTTTTATGTTACTTGTGAGGGTCCATTAGCAGATGTTTGTTCCATTCCATCCCACTCATCTATCTGTATGTCAAAAACACATTGCTTTAATTATAAGTTCTATGAGCTTTTAATAGAATAAGACATAAGTGTGTATGTGTTTGTTTTGTGCAGGCTTAGGTTAGTAATAGTGCAAAAGAGCCCGTTGAGATATGTAGATGTGCACATGCATGCATCCACTCACATACATTGCTTCCCCAAATTAAAATTAACTAGGGAACATTTTCTTTCCCATTGAGAACTAGTACTCTAAGTAATTCATTTTGAGAAATAAATAGGTGTGTTTTCTAGTAGGAAGAACTGACCCTCCAGGCTAAGTCCAGGTCGTTGATGTAAACTTACTGCTCTCATCATGAAACAGGGCTTCTAATTTTCTTCACAAGTTGTATGAGGTCAATTATATTAGGCTTGCAACATCCATATGCTTAAAAGAAGACAGATAGCTACTGAAGTGCATCAGGTAAAATAAAATATCCTTTTCTGTGCCTTTCCTTACATTCCTATAAAAACCCACATATTTTTAGTGCTCCATCCTGGGTTCAGAAGCAGAGGCTCTGATAAGTTAGTTATTTTAATACACTTTTAGCTACTTGCCCATCCTGGGTGTCCTGTCCTTCGTGGATAGCCATAGGTTTACTCATTGACTTGAGGCACATGAGAACCCTTCACCTTATACACCTGTCTTCCCACAGAGCTGTGAAGTTCTACTTCTTAATAAAGATAGTAAAAAGCTAGAGAAATGGAAAGTGGTCATGCCTAGTCATGTTTACCTCCACTTAAAATCTGTTTCATTTAAGTCATAGCTAAGGCTTTGAGACCTATCACCAGCTAACATAAAGCCTATCCCCCAATACTGCCATCCTGGTGACTTCTGCTTTCCAGGGACCCTTAGCAGACATCCTTATGCAACAGGATACATAAGCACAATGAATCCACACAAGATTTCTAAGATGTCCCAGTTTTTCACTTAACTCATTACCTGTAAAGTCAAAGGATCCAGGACCCACATAAGCCAGATGCACAAGGTTGGGCATGCATCTGAAGTTTGCAGTGGCTGAAGGCCCTGACATGCCCATTCTCTCTATCTGCTTCTTTCTCTCCCTCTCTCTCTTTTACTCTCTCTCCCATAAATAAAATAAATTTTTAAAAAGTAGTATTCTAACCTATTAAAAAGAAAACTACTATTCTGTAATATATTCAGCCACTAACACAATCCACTGTACAATTAGATGCATATAGATTAAAAAGACAATGAAGACCTTGATAATTTTAACAAGAAATGCCTTTCAATCAGCCACATATAGTAAGTAAAATACATCAAATGTGCTGATTAAGGTGAAAATTCTGGAGTCTACAACAAGTATATCTGTAAACATGTTTATTTAAAAGGCTTTTCCACAATCCCCATATCCAGTCCTTCTTATGCAGAACCAGCCATCCTAGCTGGGGCTCAGGTCCTACAAACACCAATCTTCCCCCAGTGTGGTGCTCAGCGACATGGGGTGAAAAAGCCAAAGCAGACAGATGCGAATGCATTCAAACCTTCATTCCACCATTCATAGCCTGTGTGCCAATCTGCAAATTACTTGAACTTCTGAAATCTCACCTTCCTGATTTAAACACTAATATAATAATAATAGTTAACTCTAAAGTTTTGTTATAAGAATTACATAAGATATTTCTGGGAACATTTAAAAAATTATTTGTCATCAACAAATACTCCATAAGCATCTATTCCTCTCTTCTGACCCTTCCAACAAAGCCAGAGGTATAAGGGTGTGGCTAGAGGATCATCAGCCTGGACATGTGGACCTCTGATTCTCTCAATACTTGAAAATAAGTTAGATTTCTAAGACTATAAATGTGGCACATGGGGCCAACAGAGAATTAACCTGAAGTGACTTCCAGAAGAATGACATTTAGGAATCCAAATGATAAAATAACACACCAAGTTGAAATTTCAGTGCCTCCATCTTAATGCTACTAGTAGTGGTTCAAGCACATACCATGTCTGCCACTCATGCCATATGCTACTCTACCAGCAAAAAATGAACTTCAGGCTTCTCTCAGACTATCTGCATATGTGCCATTTTTTCCCCAGCCAAAGGCACAAATTACTTGAGAATGAAAATAGAATCATTGGGTACTTTCAAATGGGAAGCAATTAAAGAAAGTAGTCCTCAGATCTTAACATTATGATAAATCTAATCAAAAAGTGACCAGAAGGACTTCAAACTCAATGCTAAAACTTTGCTAAGATGTGCAATTCCTAAATGTGAAAAGACAGACATTGCTAAGGAATAATGTCACTGAAGGACAGAGCTCAGCAGAAAATGATAGTGGGACCACTTCTGTTCCTGCAGGGATCACAAAGCCACACAGCAAACTCTGTTGCTCAGTGTTTGCTGCTCACATCCTCTTCTGTACCTTTCTTACAACATTGTATGGCCATCTTAACTAGGTCATTATCTATACTTTGATGGAGGGTTTTGCTGAAAGATTCTTCTTACACATTCGTCTAAAGCACCAATACAACTGTAGTGAGTGTAAAACCCTGAACTTCATGTCCCTGAAAAGCTCCAGATTGTATCATTTCCTACACCATATTCACTGATGCTGAAAAGAAAATAGATGAGAAAAAAATCTGATCCACATCTGCAATGCAAAGGATAGAAACATTAACCTAGTGTGATAGTGCTTGCCTATCATTCCAGTATCTAAGAGGTGAGTGCAGGAGGATCACAAGTTTGAGGCTAGCCCGAGCTATAGGAGACCCTATAAAAAAAAATAAGAAAAGAAAGAAAGGGAGGGAGAAAGAAGGAGGAGGAAGAGAAGATATTAACCATACTATTTCTTATTTCAACATGCACTTAAACTAGAAATAGAAAAATGAAAATGATCACACTGGAGAGATGGCTTATATTTAAGGTGCTTGCTTGCCTGTGGACCCTAAGAACCCAGGTTCAGTTTCCCTATACCCACATAAACCAGATGCACAAGGTGGTGAATGCATCTGGAGTTCATTTGCAGTGGCTAGAGGCCCTGGTGCATCCATTCTCTCTCTTTATTTCTCTTTCTCTCTCTCTCATAAGTGAAACTTTTTTAAACAATGAAAAATATCAAGTGCTGGGCTATCCGCAGTAAGACCAACTGAAATATGCCTGTGAAGAAGAGATCAAAAACTTTAGAAATGGTACATAGAAGCTGTGATAGTTAAGGTGTTGTCAACTTGACCTGTTTAGTAATCTACACAAATCCCTTTCAGGTGGGTCTTGGAGGTTGCTTCCAGGAAGGATCAACTAAAGGAGGAAGTCCTTCCCCCAGAGTCAGCCCTTCCCCCAGAGTGGATGGCCCCACTCAGAGGGGGACTTGATATAGGGAATCTCTGGGTAAAAAGAGCCTTTTCCTTCCTTCCTTCCCTCCTTCCTTCCTTCCTTCCACTTGGCTGCCAGAGCTGTTCACTGCCTTCCAGCATGGATTGAAGACCAGCACAGATTGAAGACCAGCATCAACTGAAGACCCGTGTGGATCAAAACTCAGTAGCTCCTCAGAAAGCCTCCAGGCTTTTCAGCACCATTTGAAGTGCCATGTTGGGACTGCTGAGACATCTGGCCACGTGGACTGAGCAGCTACCAGGTTCCATGATTCTCAGGCCTGCAACTGATACTGGACTACCATAAACTAATCTGATAAATTCCCTTTTAATACAATTCATTCTATCAGTTCTGTTCCTCTAGAGAATCCTGACTAATACAGATCTTGGTACCACAAGTGTCCCCCATAAACTTAGGTGTTCTGAATACTAGGTTCCCAGCTGAGGGAGATTTGGAAATTAATGCCTCCTGGAGGGAGTGTATTGTTGGGGGTGGGCTTATGGGTGTTATAGCCAGTTTTCCCATGCTAGTATTTGGCACACTCTCCTGTTGCTATTCTCCTCCTTATTTTGGCCAGGGGGTGATGTCCAACCTCTGCTCATGTCATCGTTTTCCCTGCCATTGTGGAGCTTCCCCTCAAGCCTGTAAGCCAAAATAAACCTCTTTTTCGCACAAGCTGCTCTTGGTTGGGTGATTTCTACCAGCAATGTGAACCAGACTGCAAAAGTAAAGTGGTACCAGGAGTGGGGTTGCTGCTAGACACCTGAATGTGTGGCTTTGGTTTTGGGGGGGCTGATTTTCAAGAGGAATGTGGGAATATTTGAAACCTTGGCCTAAGAGATGTCTTGCAGTGCTATAAGTACAGCTTGATGGACTGTTCTGGTCTGAGCTGCAAGACCTGAATGCAGTAAGAATGATGGACTGTGTGGTTTGGATTATGAGGGTGAGAAAGAGCTTTGCTTGGACTGGGCAAGCAGTTTATGTAAGAAGCTTGCTCTTATTCCCATGTCCTGAGAAGTTGTCTATCTCACAAAGACTATATTATTGTGTATATTTGGAGCAGTGAGGCATTAACCTGGAGATAGAAATTATGCTCAACTGTCAAGCAGTGTTTCATGTGACAAGCCAGAGCTGTTGGGAGTATTTGGCAGGTCTTTATTTAAGACCAAAAAAGCCACACATTTTGCCTATAGACTCTGAGCCAATAGCTTCCCTGCAATAATAAAACCTAGGTAGTCTTGGAAACTATGGGTATAGCAGTAATCATCATGGTTTAAATATTACAGGCATTTTCCAGACCATTTTCCCAGCCTTCTGCATAAGAAGAAGTTGCAGTAATGACAACTGTTCTGAGCAGTTCAACTGGACATGTGTGTCTCTTACATTTTGAATCTATATAATGGCATCCAAGTCAAATAAAATAAGACTGTCCTAGTTATGCTCTTGTTTCTCACCTGCTGTTATCCTAGGCAGAAAGGCTGCTCTGAGGAGTAGTTTAGCAAGTCCTCATTAAAAGCTAATTGACTAAAATCTCTTCTAAACTTCATGTGCTTCTTTGCTAAAGTGTTATGCGATAATAGTCACAAAAAGTGTAACCACAAGTAAAATTAAGATGCAAATAGTTTGTTCTCGTGGATTTCTCACACAGATATAAGCGTTCATGTACCAACCTTCAGGACAAAGAGGGAGTCAAACAATTTGAAAAGTGTTCAACGTTGGTTGGCTACACTTGGGTCTGTTACTATGTTCACTACAGACTCCCAGAGCATGGCACTATATAAGTGCTAAATGAGTATTTGCTGAACAATGACAAAACTTGTGCTTTAGGTTAAGGTCTCAGGTTCCCCTCTCCATCCAAACTGGCCAAAAATTAGGTCTTGAAATGTTTCACTTCTCCAAAGGGTTCACTCAAACAGGGAAATCTAGCCAGCATGGATCCTTTTCCAAGACCCTTGCTTCACAGGGCAGTTCCCTCCCATGAAGGATACCCACTTTCACTCTTCTTCTGGCCTTCTTTCCTGAGGTAAGGTGCATATTTCTTTACACTGTATCTCATCAAATCTCTTTTATCTGCCTTTCATCTACTTTCTTTCTACATACACATCTTTCTACTTTCCTCTCTCTTTCCCTCAGTGTTTGCCTCAGTTCAGGTCCCCCTACTTTGCTAAGCCAGGCCCAGTGAGTTTTCCTCTCTTGTCTTGCTGTCTTACCCCTGTATCTTCCCCCTCTTAAACCATGCTGCTGCTCTGAGACAATAATAAACTATTCCCTATACCAACATACTTGCCTCCATGCCTCTGTATTGGAATATCTGTCACCTTCTAGTTCTTCTGCCCTTTTAAACTTATGATAGCCTAGAAGACAAGCAGGGAGTCTTAGAATAAAAGCCAGCAGTGGCCAAGAAGGTTAGACTTAAAGTCCATGCTGCTGAGTGACCAGTTTGCTAGCAGACTGATATGGAAGAGCACTGAATGAATGTGAAGAGCTGTACTGGTCCTGCCCATATGAGAGATGGGGTGAAAAGCTCTGGAGAAACACCCCCTTTTTGTCCTCCCTGGTCCTCATGATGCCAGACACTGACCTAGTTCTTATGAGTTGGGCTAGCTAGCATCCCAATGGCAAAGTCCTGATGGAAACACACAATGCTTGAGATGTCCTAGGTAGGGGGATAAGAGAAAGGGACATGCTCAGATCTGCACAGTTTGAAGAAGTCAGAAGTTGATAAACTTAAAACCTGAGCAGGGACGAAGGAGAAGCTGGGAGGATGGAGGCCAATCTTGGACCTGTTTTCAGAGCAGGATAGGAAAGATAGTAATTGCAGATGAGAATGAGGAGCTTTACTCCCCATTAGCCCTAAAGTTGTTGGAGAGAGATGTCTAGGCCAGGAAAGCCATTTTCTATGCACAGGGTAAGACTGTCCCTCAGTGGTCACTTCAGCTATGTCAACTTGGTTCCCAGAACCTAAAGTATTTCCCATTCCTCTCTGCCACATAACACAGATGGAGGTAAGAAGTTCACCCTGACCAGGACAAGAGTCATCAGAGTTTTCTCTTGTTGGTGCTTAGTGTCAGACCTGTCAGAGGGACAGATGCTGAAGAGATTCAGGTGGGTAAGAAAAAGCTGGGTATCCACTTTGTATGAGCTTTTGACAAGTGCGCAGGGGAGACATGGGGAACAGAAAACAGCTCAATTGTGCTGCCTAGCACAGAGTCAGGCCCTGTGAATGGAGGTCAGTGAATAAACAAGAAATAACACTTCCAACTGCACTAAGAGACATTTATTTAGTTGCAGACACCACATACAATTCTGCACTTAGCCGTGGGAAAGGTGGTTAGTAAAAGAAGTCTGCCTCCTGTAGTTTCATGGTTTCCTTTATACAGGGTAGGAGACTGGAGATTTTGAGGCAGGCTTGTGGAATGGAACCATCAGGCTTTCCACCTGGGAAACGTCATAATCACCCTGTGGATAGAAAGGGATGCCTGAGCCGGTATTCCTCCTCGTCCTATCCTCCCCATTATTCCAAGGCCCCTCTCTGAGAAGGGTGAGTTTTAAAGCCTGCTTGTGGGTGATCAGAACGCAAGCTGACCCTGGGCAGACTTCACCTGCCTGACATGGCCGCCATTTCTCTGCACTCTGGAGCCAGGCTCCATCCTGGGATCAACTCCCTATGGAGGAGTGAGGGGCCATTGTCTCTTGGCGACTGTTTAAGGACATGGGGGCAGGTGAGTGGGCCTGACATAAGCACGGAGGATGGAGCCATTGACGACGGGGAAACAGCTTTCAGGGCCTGTGATCTGAAGTCAGCTGAAGTTTTGAGAACTCATGCTTCCAGAGGAGCTGGCTTGGTGAGGGGCAGAGGTCCTGGTTACTTCCCATTTCTATATGTGCCCCTCCTCTCTTCCCAGGAAGGAAGGCATCATCCAGAAGTGGAGTCCCATGCTGTTTATATCTCTAGGTATAGACCTGTCCCGCTCCACCTTCCAGAGTCAAGAGGTAGGTGCTGTCACCCTGAAAAAAGCCGCATTTTATCTTTAGGTCCCCCATGCAGATTTCAGTGACATTGTTGAAGTGAAATAATTTGGTCAGCCACACCCAGTCCTCCTGCACTCTTAGCTTCACCTCCTGCAGTGTGTTTGAATATTTGGCCTCCACCAGCTGGCATCACACACATCCCCTGGATCCACCTGGACCCTGCTCGTGAGCAGCTGGAAGGGCTTCAGGGAAGCAGTCAGCTTAGCCTTTCTCTCCAACTGGTAAGAAAGAAGTAAGAGTCCAGCTCAACCAGTGGCCGAGGCCTGGACTAGGACAGCATGAAGGTCAGGATGGAAAGGAGAAGGGCAGGGTCAGAAAGGCAACCAGCTGGGAGGAAGCCTTACCTTCTTCAACAGCAGGATGTCAATGGAGAAGTCCTTAGTATAGGCTGGATGGGGTTTTATCTCAGAAATGGTCTGCTAGGTCTTCTCTGATGTCATAAGCTCCCAGGGTGACAGTCATTGAGCTTCACAGAAAGCAGATGAGGTGCAGAGATGTGGAGTTAGGGAGGACAAAGTCCACAAGATGTGAAAGGCTACAGCTAGGCAGGGAAGGGCTCTCCCTGAGGGGGAACTGAAGTGATAAAAGTGACTGTGCCCTTTGCTATTAAGGTAGAAAGAATTCTGGGGCTGGAGAGATGGCTTAGCAGTTAAGCGCTTGCCTGTGAAGCCTAAGGACCCCGGTTCAAGGCTTGGTTCCCCAGGTCCCACGTTAGCCAGATGCACAAGGGGGCGCACGCATCTGGAGTTTGTTTGCAGAGGCTGGAAGCCCTGGCGCGCCCATTCTCTCACTCTCCCTCTCTGTCTTTCTCTCTGTGTCTGTCGCTCTCAAATAAATAAATAAATAAATAAATAATTTTAATTAAAAAAAAAGAAAGAAAGAAAGAATTCTGAAGTCATCAGTAACTACACCAAAGGATTTGGAGGTCAATTATCCCTCCAACAGGAAAACACATGAAATTGTTCTAGTTTGCATTACAATGCCAACTAGATCTACAGATGATGAGATTGACTCTGGAACCTGCCTCTCTCCTCATGAGAATTGGCTGACCCTTTTTTTCATCCTTAAAAGAGTCTCTTCTTGCTCTTATGTTCCTAGCATCCCTGGGCACTCCTTGAGCAGAAAGCAGGAGTCTCTGTGCAATGTATGCTCCTGATCTGCCGGAACAAGGAGCAGCAGTCAGCACAAAGTCCTCTCATATCAAGAAGCCACCACACATTTTCATAGGCTGTATACCCAATACATGAAGAAATGCCATGTACGGGTAGGAGTGGAGCTTGGCCTCATGTTCCCCCATGACCTCCCCTGAAGGAAAAGTCAAGTTCTTGTGTATATCTGGTAGTATATCAGACGGGCTCTGCATAATGACTCCAGATCTGCTGGGCATTTGAGGATCCTGGAACAGCCTGGAATTAGAAGGCAGCAAGGAAAGGGAGCCTTAGCTTTCTCCTTAGAAAAAGAAGAGAAAGGGGAAAAAGTGGTTTATAATTGAGAAAAAGCACTTGTTCTGAGGATAGTATTTCCAGTTCTGGAGTCTCTGAGTTCTGGGCTGCTTTGGGAAGGGAACACCTATCTCATCACATACACCAAAGCCAGGCCTCTGTTCACTCTGGGGGAATGTTATGTTTCCTCTTTTGCAGGGTCCCAGCTCCACTTTTCCCATGAGAAGGGTGGGATCTAGGGAGGAGACAGTATCCAAGGCTTTTCTGAGAACAGTCCTCTGTCTTCCCATCACCACTGGTAGTACATCTAGTGTTACATTGGGTTTCTGTGGAAGGACTAGGACGGGGGCTCAGAATGTTCCTGGTGGGCAGACAGATCAGAGGTGAGCAGAGGAGAAAAGAGGTCAATGCCTACTGTGGGATAGGCTTGGGCCACTAAGGCTGGTGTGTGCACTCATCTGCCTTTGCCCTGGAGGACAGAAGAAAACCCAGCAGGAGCAGGGGCAGCTGCATCTTTCCAGGAGGGAGGCCCAGGTCTGAGCATCTGGAGCTCTCTTAACCTCCAGGAGAAGGAGGCGGTGGTTGGGCTCAGTGACCTTGTTCTGCCTCTTGTTTTATGGTGTTCATCCCAGAAGGCTTTCCCCTCCCAGTGCCTCTACCTGATAATGTCTTCTAAGCCATTGTCTGAAAACCACTACAGTGTCCACAGCAGCACACACAACAGACAATTCAGAGAGGAACATCTCTTACAACCCCAAGAATAAACATAAGGGAACAAAGTGGGGTTTGTAGGGTGGCTACTGGTCAGTAGAGGTATAAGAGCCCAGAAACACAAGTTCCCAGTGGTAGAAATGTCAGTGCCTTCAATGCCTTGCAGCAACATCAGGATAGTCTCTGTAGCAGATTGGCATTTAGGTCCATCTTGTACTAAGTCCAAGCATGTTAGAGACAAGTCTCCTTCTCTTGTGAGCTGACTACCTGGTAAGGGAGGCAGAAGCACCAATGAGCAGAGTAAACTTTTGGGAGGACAATGGTGGGACAGTGGACTAGATAGTAACAAAACATGCCCTCCACCTACTGAACACACCTGGAAACTATTCACCATTGCAGCTTCTTCCAAAGGGATTTTAGACAACTCTCTAATTAAAAATGATCCATGTGATAGACTTCACCTCTCTCATCAATTTAAAAAAAAAAAAAAAAAACTCCTGCATTTGATATTCACTGGCCTAAATTAACAAATTTCTGCAGGTCCTAAGTGTTAAATATAGTGACTGACTGATGTCTACTAGGTCACTCTTATTTCTTTGTGAAGGCTGAGAATGGTCAAAATACAACATGGGAACTAAGGATGGGAAAAAATCGGCTCCCCTAAAGAACAGTTAAGTTACTAAATTGCTGATACAATGTGAAATGAGAAAGCATTCTATACTACCAACACTTGGAAATTGTCCTTCGTATATTCCCCATGTGCTGTCCAGAGACCTACATTTCTTTTCTTTTGTTGTGTTTATCTGTGTGTGAGTGAGAACACTCATGTACCACAGTGTACACATGGAGGTCAGAGGACAACATCAGGTGTCCATCCTTGTTGTCTCTCATTTACCATTGTATTCACCAGGCTAGCTGGCCTGCTAGCTTCTGGGAGATTCTCCTATTTCTACCTCCCATTTAACCACAAGTGTGCTGGGATTATAGGTGACTGTTACAGTGCCCAGCTTTACAAGAGCTCTGGGGGTTTGAAATCAGGCATTCATATTGGCATGACAAGTGCTTTATCCATTAAGCCATCTCTGCAGTCTGAGACCCATATTTTTGGCAGCAGGTTCACAAAGTGTTTCTAAACATACTGTACTGATACATTAGCAAGTGAAGTGAAGAGTTGCTTCTACCAACCAAAGCTTAATTCCATGAAAAAACAAAAAATAGACAAGTATGTCAATCCTTGAAAGTGTGGGAATTCCTCCCCACAAAGCCTGTGCAAGTAAAAATGCACGTATGACTTGTACGTTCCCCAGAACTTAAGTACCCCTCTCCCACCCATGGGCTCCCTCCTTTCCTTCAAACAGTTCCCTTTATGCCTTCACGTCATATGTATGTGTGCTCATATATTCGGTATATGTGAGGGAAATACAGTATTAATCTCTTTGCTTTCCACTTACATTCTCTTATTCCTGCTATCTTGAAATACCAATCTTTCCTCACATAGCTCATGCCACAGATTATAGATACAAGAAAACATAAGACATTTAACTTCCTGAGTCTGGCTTATTTCACTTAAGATGATTTCCTTCACTTCCAGTCATTTTCTTGCAAATGACCTAATTTCACTCTTCTTTATGACTGAATAAAACTCCAGTTGAGTATACATCCCACATTTTCTTTAGCCATTCACCTATTAACAGGCATCTCAACTGGTGCCATATCTTGCTATTATAAATAATGCTACAATAAAAATAGATGTTCATATATCACTGTATATGCTGATTTACATTTGTTTGGATATATACCAAGGAGTAGTATAAATGAACCATATGATAGTTCTGTTTTAAGATTTTTGATAAACAAATAATGAAGACAAAGATGCAGCAGAGAAAAACTTATTCTGTCCTGAAGATGGGAAAGTAGATTGGTACAACCACTATGGAAATCAATATAGAGGTTCATCAAAAAATATCTACATTACAGAATTCGTTTACTAAGGGGCTGTTAATCTTTTTAAAGAAACAACTGTTTGTTTCATTGATTCTTTTCATTATGTTCAAGAAGAGTTTATAGAGTATACCTCAAGAGGGTATCATACTGTATAGAAACTATAATACTGCCTGCCTCTTTTTTACTCTCAATTGCATTATGTCCCTCTTCACCATCATTATTTCTTTCCATAGACTGATTTGCTTATTTTTATGTTTCTAAGATCATTAAGATGCATCATTGAGTTTTAATTTGGGTTTGCTTTGATTTTTCTTAAGTATTCATAGTTATAATCTCCCCTCTTAGAACTGCCTTTGCTATATAGTAAGTTGTGTTTTCATTTTCATTTGGTTCTTGAAAATTTTAAATTAACTCTCTGCTTGCTTATATAAATCACTAATCCCTCAGGATTGTATTTGTATCTCCATGTGTTTGTATTTTTACATTTTTATCTTCATGTTAGTTTCATTTCATTCCATTATTATCAGAAAAAATAACATTATTTCAATTTACATATTGATAGTTACTTATGGCTTAAAATGTCATCTATTTCAGATCCACTTTCATGGGCTGCTGAGAATAATGTGTTTTCTGTAGCTGTTGGGTGTGATATTGTGTATACATCTATTATGTCCATTTGACCTATGGTGCAGATTAACTATAAAGTGTTGTTCTTTGCTCTCTCCCTTATACACCTTAAAGATTTGGACATGTACAATTCATTACTAATCTCATTTCTTCATCGTCTCATAGGTAGCATTGGTCCTAGATGCTCATGCTTGTGCCTATCTTCTTCTGTGTGTAAGATCCCTTTAAGGAGCTATAGAAATGGTCTCTGAAAGTATAGCCTTCAGATCCCTTTAAATATGTTCTGCTGTGCTGACTCACAGATCATCAATTCTCTAGTTTATACTAATCCTGAAATCTGTAAATCTTAAAACATAATTTTCTGGATGAAATAAACTGTATTTGTGGTTATCTAGTCTTATAGATAGAAATGTACCACTCCATACCTTCTAGCTTTTAGAGTTTCTGCTGAGAGTCAGACACTATTCTGATGAGTTTGGCCTTATAAATAAACTAGTGTTTTTCTCTTGAGGCTTTGAATATTGCTTCTTTGTTTTATAGTATTAACATTATTAACTCTAATATGCAGTAAAGAGATTCTTTCCTAATCATGTCTATTTGGATTTCTAAATGCTCCTTATGTTTGTCTCATTTTTTTTTTTTACTTTTTGTTATTTTTTAACTTTTCTATTAACTACTTCCATAATTGTACACAATAAACCATAATTCCCTCCCCTCCCCCACTTCCCCTTGATAAATCCACCCTACTTCATACTCCCTCCCCATTTCAGTCTCTCCTTTATGTTTTTTTTTAATATTTTTGGTTTATTTTACTTACTTGAGAGTGACAGAGAGAGAGAAAGAGGCAGATAGAGAGATGCTGCAAATGAACTCTAAATGTGTGTACCTGTTATGCATCTGGCTAAAGTGGGTTCTGGGGAATGGAGCCTCAAACCAGGGTCCTTAGGCTTCACAGGCAAGCATTGAACTGCTAAGGCATCTCTCTAGCCCTTTTATTTTTATATCATCATCTTTTGCTCCTATTATGATGCTCTTGTGTAAGTAGTGTCAGGAACTGTGAGGTCATAGATATCCAGGCCATTTTGTGTCCAGAAGATTTCATTGTAAGCAGTCCTACCCTTCCTTTGGCTCCTACATTCTTTCTGCCACCTTTTTTGTTACTTTTGAGACAGGGTCTCATTCTAGTTCAAGCTTACATGGAACTCACTTTGTAGCATAGGCTAGTCTCAAACATACAGCAATCCTCCTTCTTCAACTTCCTGATTGCTGGGATTAAAGGTATGAACCACCATACCTGGCTGAACTTTTTAATTGACAATTCTCATATATGTACATGATGGATTTTATTTCATATTTTTATCTTTTATTTTTATTAATTAGTTTTGTATTCAGCAAATACACTCAGTTTGATACCATTATTAGGCTCATCCATGACCTACCCCCTTCCGTTGGCCCCTCCCTGTTGAGGTATAAGGGTCATGCATTGTGGAGTTAGCCCACAGTTATGGGTAAGATAAATGTCTATGCATATCATGACCCAACATGTGGCTCTGACATTCTTTCTGCCCCCTCTTCTGTAAAATTGCCCTGAGACATGTTGGGTTCATTTTTGGTCTGCTTCAGTGATGAGGTGTTGGGGCATCTGGGGCTCTGGATCTCTGATTTAGTAGGAGTTGATTTTTCTCTGTGTTGATCTCCTTCCCTCTTGTGCTGGTATCTGGTTCGTCAGGAAAGCAGCAGCCTTGCTTGTTTTGCCAATTTTTCCTCATTTCAGCCAGGGCCCTTCTGAGGTATGATGGGGTGGCTCTCTCCTTAGGATCTACATCTATATGAAAAAGAGAAGCACATTCTCTAATGGAGAGTAAGTTAGCACCAGGACAAATGAGATAACCCTTACTTGTTTTATAGAGAATTTAGTAGGTATAAGCCCTCTTGTAGCCCATGATTGATGGTAGCTTGATAATGGAGAGTGGGCTTATTTTTGGATATGATTCTGACTTGTTTCCCAGCTCCAGCTATGGGTCCCATACCACTGAGGGGATCAGTTAGCCAAATCAAGAGCAGTTGGTTCCCCCACCATGGCAGTGTGCCACTATTGCACTTCTGTGGGCATCACAAAAGGTTATTTGCTGCTAAGTAGGTTAGACCATGAGTTGCTTGGACAGATATTGGTCATTTTCCCCTAGTCACCCATGTAGCACCCTCTGGCACTGGACACGCTGTCTGGGGACTGAGTCTCTTCCAGCTTCCAGCCATCCCATTCTATTTTACATGTCAACCACATAAGGTGTCTTCAGCAGTAGGATCTTACCACTAACTTTTGGTTGGTCATCAAGTACTCTGACAGAAATCTGTCTGTCTTTTAGGAAACCTTGTAGATCTCTCTGATCAAAAGTTCATCTTGGGGCTGGAGAGATGGTTTAGCGGTTAAGCACTGCCTGTGAAGCCTAAGGACCCCGGTTCGAGGCTCGGTTCCCCAGGTCCCACGTTAGCCAGATGCACAAGGGGGCGCACACGTCTGGAGTTCGTTTGCAGAGGCTGGAAGCCCTGGTGTGCCCATTCTCTCTCCCTCCCTCTATCTGTCTTTCTCTCTGTAACTGTCACTCTCAAATAAATAAATAAATAATTAAAAAAAGAAAAGTTCATTGTGGATGATAGCCACATGCTGGTACTGGGAGTTACAGGTCAGTTCCCACTAAGAAAAGGAGGGAAAAGATAACTAATATACAAGAGTTAGAGAGAAGCGAGAGAGACAGAGGAAGTGGGAGAGGGGGGAAGGGAAGATGTACAAGATTAAGATTATTCTTCATCATACCCTCTCCAGTGTCTTGTGGTTCAGGTGTTCCCTGTAAGGGCCTGGCGAAGGTTCAGCCATTTGGTCTGCCTTTTAGGAAGTAGAATTTTATGGTACGATAAAATTGAACAGGCAATTCACAGAGGGTCTAGATTTGTGTTTCCCACCACTCCATTGCCATCCCCTCCCTCCCCACCCATCTTATTTTCTAGTCCACAAGATGCTTGCGGGTATGTAAGGCATCTTGGGTAGATTCAGATGAGTGAGACTATGTGGTGACTTTTTTTCTGTGATTGGGTAAATTCACTGAAAAAGATCTGTTCCAGGTTCAACCATTTTTCCTCAAATTTCATTGTGTCATTTTTTCTTACTGCTATATAGAATTCCATTGTGTAGATATACCACATCTTAGTTATCCATTCTTCTAGTGATGGACATCTGGGTTGATTCAGTTCTTAGCTATTATGAATTGAGCCACTACAAACATGGTTGAGCAAATCTCTCTGGCCTGTGGTTTGAAGGTTTTAGGATAGATGCTCAGTAAGGAAATAACTGGGTCTGTTGGTATCTATATAGTCAGCTTTAGCAGGAGTATCGATATTGCTTTCCAAAATGGTTGTACCATCCTACATTCCCACCAACAGTGGATGAGTGTTCCTACTTGTCCACATCCTTGCCAGCACTTATTTTCATTTCACTTTTTGATGTTTTCTATCCTTATTGGGGTAAGGTGGAATCTCATAGTTGTTTTAATTGGCATTTCTCTGATGATTAGGGATGATGAACATTTTCTTAAGTGTGTGTTTGCCACTTGTGTTTCTTCCTCTGTGAATTGCCTGTTCAGCATGTTGCCCCATTTTGTGAGTGGGGTTTTTGATGTCTTATGGTTTAGATTTTTGAGTTCTTTGTAGCTTCTAGAGATTAGGCCTCTATCAGTTGGAAAACCTGCAAATATTTTCCCCTATTCTGTGGGTAATCTATTGGCTTTGCTTACTGTATGCTTGTCTGAAAAGAGTCTCTTCAGTTTCATGTGATCCCATTGGTTGAGTGACTGTTAAACATCATGAGCTACTTGAGTTTTGTTCAGGAAGTCTTTTCCCATTCCTATATCATGGAAAGTACTTCCTAAATTTTCTTAAGGTAGTATTCTAGTTTCTGGCCTTATATTAAGGTCCTTGATCTATTTGGACTTGAGTGTTGTGCATTGCAAAACATGTGGATCAAGTTTCAGTTTCCTGCATATGGTTATCCAGTTTGTCCAGCACCATTTGTTGAAGATGCTATCTTTTTTCCAGCCTATATAGTTCGGGCCTTTGTCAAATATCAAGTAGCTATAAGTGCTTGACCCAAAGTCCAGGTCCTCAAGTCTATTCCATTGGTCTATACTCCTGTTTATGCCAGTACCATGCTGTTTTTATTACTATGGCTTTGTAATATAGCTTTAGATCAGGTATGGTGATGCCTCCAGAGGTATTTCTTTTTCTGAGGATATGTTTGGATGTGCGAGGCCTTCTGCCTTTCCATGTGAAATTTGAGATCATTTTTTTCTATTTCAGTGAAGAACACTGTAGGGATTTTAATTGGAATTGCATTAAATATGTATATTGCCTTTGGTAGGATTTTCATCTTCACAATGTTAATTCTGCCTATCCAGGAGCATGGGTGATCTTTGCATTTTCTCAAGTCCTCCTCAATTTCTGTTTTGAGCATTTTTAAGTTTGTGTTGTATATATCTTTCACTTCCTTGGTTAACGTTATTCCAAGGTATTTTATTCTTTTTGTTGCTATTGAAAATGGGACTATGTCCCTTTTTTCTTTCTCTGTATCTTTGTCGTTTGCATATAGAAAGGATACTGATTTTTGTGTGTTGATTTCATATCCTCCTACTTTGCTATAGGAATTAATCCCCTCAGGAGTTTGGGGATGGAGTCTCTCAGGTCTCTTACATATACAATCATGTCATCAGTGAATAGAACTAACCTAACTTCTTCCTTTCCAAATTGTATCACTTTTATTTCCTTCTCCAGTCTTATTGGTTGATCTAGGACTTCCAGTACTATATTGAAAAGCATAGGGGAGAGAGGACAACCCTGTCTTGTTCCTGATCTTAATGGGAATTCCTCCAGTCTCTCTCCATTAAGTATTATTTGGGCCTTTCTTTTAAGATATTGGGGTGTTTTCTTCAATTATTTTGTTGAGTAAGTTCTCCATTCCTTTGTCTGAAATTCTTCTCCTTCTGGTATTCCAATGATCCTGATACTAGTTTATTTAAGTGTATCCCACAATTCCCTCATGTTCTGTTCACAGGAACTTTTGAACTTACTGAAATTTTTGAACTCTCGAACTGTTTCTTCCATCTTGTCTTCCAGATCATAGTTTCTATCCTCCACATGGCTGTCTCTATTCTTGAGAGTTTCTAGAGAGTTTTGGACTTGTTCAATTAAGTTTGCATTTTCTACTACTTTTCTATGTATAATTTCCATCCCTCTGTCAAGCTCCCTTTTCACATTATTTTCTGATTTTCTTAATGATTCTTGGAATTCATCCTTGTATTTCTTTATGTCTTCATTTAGTATGGCCAGCTGATTTTTAAGGTCTTCTTTTTTTTCACTCCCCCTCAAACTCTTAACTCTCTTTGAACTCCTTCCAATTTATTATCTATTATTTCTAGTTTAATGAAGGCAGCATCCACACGATTATTGGTCCTTTGTTGCTTTCCTGCAAGTTTTACCAGTAGGTTTGTCAGGGTTGCATTGCTCATAGCTTCAATTTGATGTTCTGATCCTAATGACTCTTTTATGTTTTGGTTAGATATATTCATTGTAGGACTGGGTGATCTAAGTGTATTTTCTTGCATTTGATTTTTTTATGTTATTTCTTTTGTGCTGTGGTCTGTCCATGATAGTGTGTGGGCATGTAGGTGGGTGGATCAGCCTGGGCTCAAGCACAGTGGGAATCTGAGGCAGCCTGGGGCAGTTGCTAAGCAGCCTGGGCTTTGGCTGTCACTTCCCAAAGCCACCTGATCTACTGCCCGGCAGGACCACCAAAGTTGCCTGAATTCTCAAGTGGTAATGCACCAAAGCTGCCTGCATTCGAACTTGGAGGGACAATGATGCACCTTGCACTGAAGCAGCCCAACCTCTGGCATGGGAACACTGAGACCCGGAAGCAGTCTTCACTCCCTTGCCACAGAACAATGGCAGAGAGCCAGCATGGCAGACAGGTAGTAGATGGCACCTGAACTAGCAAGCGAGGGACACAGTCTGAGCCTTGTGTGGCAGTTGCTGTGGGACTGAGCTCACCGAATGTGCAGCAGCAGGAGCAGTAAGTGAACAAGTGGGTGGAGCACTCTAAGCTTCCACAGGCAGGGATCGATCTGTGTGTGGCTGCACTGTGGATTCAGTCACTACTAGGGGTGAGGGGTGGGCTACCCGCTCCTGCAGGAATCAGGGATTCCCTGTTATTGCCAGGACTCGCTGAACACACAGTGACAAGAGCAGTAAGTAGGCGAGTGGGCAGAGTAGTCTACGGTTCCGCACAAAGGGATCAATCAGTGATTGGCAGCACCGTAGATATGGTGGCTATTTGGGGGAGTGGTGGGCTACCTGCCCACCAGGGGATCAGTGATTCCCTGTTTCCCACCACCACCACCTCTGTAACCTCCCAGTGACAATCTATTGGAGATTTCTCTCCCCTAAATGACCCAGTGAACCCTTAATATCTTGCCTTTCTTTCCCTGGGATTTGCAGCACAGCTAGGCGGTCGCCATCTTGACCAGAAGTCATATGATGGATTTTAATCTTAGTCCCTTCCCACTTCTTTCTTTTATACACATTCTCTCATCTATCTCCCTCACATTGGATTTTATTTATTTTTTTTATTTTTTATTTTTTTAGATTTTCAAGGTAGGGTCTCACTCTAGCCCAGGCTTACCTGAAATTCACTTTCTGGTCTCACGGTGTCCTCAAACTCATGGCAATTCTCCTACCTATGCTTCCCAAGTGCTGGGATCAAAGGTATAAGCCACACCAGGCTTCCATTGGGCTTTTTATTCTTTCCAAATTTTAATTCTTCTATTTTGATGTTTTTTATTCCATCAACCATGACCACATATTGACATGTCCAAAATTGTACAAGTAATGTCAGCTGTGGTGAGATCACTAATGCTGCAGCCACTTCATGTCCAGAAGACAGAGTATGAAAACATTCCTCCATATTCTTTTGACTTTTATATTCTTCCCACCACCTCTTCACAATGTTCCCTGAGCCTTTGCAGGTGAGAGAGAAATGTCTCATTTAGTGTTGAACACTCAACTCTTACCTCTCAGCACTTTGATAAATTTTGCATCTTCCCAGTAGAACACCCCCATTAGCAAAAGGAAGGTACTCTGAGAACAATACTAGTTTAAGACATAAACATAAATATTTACAGGGCAATTTGATGGGCACAGCATATCCAATTAGCCAACCAACGATAATAGCTTTTCCCTAAGAACTACAACCTTCCAAGCCATAGATTTTAACTAGGTTTTCTGTACAAGGCATGAAAATCCCTCCCATGGAGCAAGCTTGAAATCCAGAGAACATTCAGCTACCCTCATACCAGTCATGACACTATTGCACCTGAAGCTGTTCCTTGCCTGGCTAGTTGGTTGTATAGCTCACAGAATCCACTTCTAATTAAGACTGGTGATGACTTTTCTCTCCCAGAAGCTTGCATAGCACTTCCCACCACTATGTAAGCTAGCCAGCTAGAGTCATAGTAATAAAAACAGCATGGTACAGACACAAAAACAAAGAGATCAATGGAGAATAGACAGAAGATCCAGATATGATTTCTATAATTATAGCCAGCTATTTTCTGACAAAGATGCTAAAAACACACATTGGAGTAAAGAGAGCACTTTCTATAAATGGTGTTGGAAAAAAATTAGATGTTTGCATGTAGAAGAATGAAACTAGATTTTTAACTCTCACCTTGCATGAAAATAAACTGCAAATGGATCAAGTACCTCAATGAGATACCAAAAACTTTGAAATGGCTAGAAGAAAACTGGGATATATACATATGAAGGACTTTCTGAACATGGCCCCAATGATGCAGGAAATAGAGCAAACAAACACATGGGACTTCATGAAACTGCAAAGCTATTGCACATCAAAAGAAAGCATCAATTGAGCCAAGAGGGAATAAACAGAATAGGAGAAAAATCTTTAGCTGACATATATCTGACTAAAGATTGATATCTAGAATATGCAAAGAACTCAACAAAATCACATAAAAGCAGACAACCCAATCAAAGAATGGGCTAAGGAAATTGAAAGAGAGTTCTCTAAAGGAAAAAAATACAAATAGCCAGCAAATGTATTAAAAATGTTCAAATGCAGTTTCCTCACTAACTTTTTTGGCCATGTCTTTAATTTCTTTTCCAAATCCTGAGGTGATCTTTTGTTTACTTCATTTATCTGCTTGTTTGATTGCTTGACATCATTGACAATCTTTAACAGTAGAGGCATGAATTATTTCCTGGCATTACAACTACTTCAATATATTTTTATTTATGTATTTATTCATTTAATTATTTTATAGGTTATAGTTTAATATCCTTGCTCCTCCAGATTCCCTTTCCATGAGGGCTCTCCTGAGTGGGATTATTGGTATTCAGTGATTGATTTGGACCAAGAAAGAAGACACAGGCATTCTGATAAGAGTTCCTATAACTATTTTAGGAGGGTATGGACAATGCCACCAACCTTGCTTTTGAATCTCTAAAAGCTGGCATTTTCATGCTCATTATCTGTTTGTTGAATAATTGCAAAAGTAGTCCTTTCTCTTCTTTCTGCACAAATTCCATTCTTACTCAACTGATAACTAAAGACTGGGTGGGCAGCAAGGGCTTCAGATTACAGAGTCACATTGGTGTTGGTGACTAAGAGATTTGTCAAGAGTGGCTGTAGTTACTGAGTGGTTTGCCTTTCTAGTGAATTCTGAGTTTGATGTTGGACTGGGTATCAAAGCCTCAGCTATGCATCTGTGAAGGTGAGTGCTATGGAGAAAGGTTTACCTAATTTCTAAGATGTTGCTCTGGAGCCAGCAGACGCTGGCCCCTCAGAAACCCTAACAGGCATGGCACTTGAATGGAAGTGCATTAGAAAAAACTCTACTAGAACAAATATGGGCCCAGAGAGCACCTTGTTCAGAAGAGGCAGAAGGCACTGGCTCACAGCAAGGTCGCATAAAGGGGCAGGAGTTAGGGCCAGGGGCCATGAAGGTGAGCTAATAAGTCAAACAGATACTAAAGAAAAAGGGGGATTTAGGAGGCTATGGGTTGACTTGGGCTCAGATAGAAGCAAGGCTGTTCAAGGATAGAACTAAGCAGCCCTTCTACTTCTCAGCTTTATAAAATCACTGTCTATGCCCATCAGACAAATGATGCCAACCCTACACTGCCTGGTAGAGAGGAAACAAAAAATTAAAGTAGGATTATTCTCATCCTTAAGTTTTCGTAACCTGCTTTTGTTAATTAAACATGACCCCAAAATATAATCTATATCATGTTTTATTTTATTTATTTTATTTTTCTGAGACAGAGTATCATGTAGCCCAGGCTAACCTCAAAACTTGCTGTGTAGGCAAGGATGACCTTGATCTTCTTGCTTCCTCTCCAAAGTGCTGAGATTGTAGGTATGTGCTGCTAAGCTTTATATCAGCATTTGAAACAACTGCCTTTATGTTGTCAATTATAAGTAGCATATAAACTTAACATAATTCATTGTGGTTTTTGCTGGATTTTTTGCTGTATAGCAAGGTTACTTAATACTATAATGGACAATCTTTATATTTGGCTCATTTTCCAGCAAAGAATAAGCACATATAATAGGATTACTCGTTCAAAGTATACTTGGCATGAAGTATGTGTTTGTGTGTGAGAGAGTGGATATAGTATTTGTGTGTGGTATATGTGTGCATATATGTTAATGTGCATGAATATGTGTTTGCAAGTGAGCATACCCATGTGTGCACATGAATATGAAGTTCAGAAGTTAATATTGGGTCTCTTCTTTAATTGCTCTCCACCTTTTTTTTCTACACAGGATCTCTCACTGAACCAGGTCCTGGGGATCTGAACTCAGGTCCTCATGCTTGTATGGCAAGCACTTTACTGACTGAGCCATCTCCCCAGTATCTGCACTTGGCATATTTTTTGTTTTGTTTTTCATTTTTTGAGGTAGGGTCTCACTCCATCTCTGGCTGACCTGTAATGCACTATGTAGTCTCAGGGTGGCCTTGAATTCACAGCGATCCTCCTACTTCTGCCTTCCAAATGCTGGGATTAAAGTGTGCACCACCACCCAGCTATACTTGGCATTTTTAATTTATTAAACATATTGACAACTGCTATCCACAAATGTTGCAGCAACTGACATACTCAATTGCATATTTGAAATCTTGACAGCAGTTTTACACATGCTTCCCTGTACTGAGTATTTATCATGCTTTGAAATGGTTGGCTGCCAACCTAGCAAGCCAAAGTGTTTTCTTGATATTTTTATGATTTTCTTCCTTGGAAGTAAAGACATATCAATAACCAGTTAATGTTTTTAGCTTGATTTTCTCCAGAGCTTTTAAGTATCATATTTTAAGTTCATATAATATCCTATTATATGGATATAACATAGGTAATACTTTCCAGTTCATTTGTAAAGTGTTTCAATTTAAATTTAAATACTTTATTTATTTATTTATTTATTTATTTATTTATTTATTTATTTATGAGAGAGAGAATGAGATAGATAGAGAGAAAGAAAGAATTGATGCACCAGGGTCTCTAGCCACTGAAAACAAACTCCAGATTCATGTATATCAGGAATTAACGTGGGCATTGAGTAGTCAAACCTGAGTCCTTTGGCTTTGCAAACAAGCACCTTAACTGTTGACCCATCTCTCCAGCCCAAGTGTTTATAAATTTTGAGAACATCTTCATGCTGAAAGTTGTGTGTGTTTCTATTATTAGATTATGTCCTCAGTAGTAAAATTGCTATATCATATAATGTGAACATTAAAATATCAAGGAGGAAACATTGTCTTCTGCCACTGCTAACTTGCACATGCTCTGATAAATAGCTCACCCAACCATGTCAGTAACTTTAATTAAACTCAAAAGGACACACAAACACACACAATCACAAAAACATCAAAGTACAGGAGGGACTAGTTAGAAAGAAGAGGATCAGTGGGAAGGGAGGGGAGGGCAAAATAGAGGGTAATGAGAAGTGATTATGATCAAAATAGATTATATCCATAAATAAAATATAATATTGATACCTAATTATTAAGTTCTCATTTCTCACTGTTTGAGATTTAATTGACAAGAAGAGATGTCCAGGAGTCCTGTTTCATAAAGCATTCTTTGATGGTATTTTGCCACAGTCATTAATGCAGGGCAATAATACTATTTCATCATATGTCTCTCAGCCCTGGGATTTCACAGTAATACCACCCAATAAGGTCAGAGCTTATACCAGTATTCAGGAGAAGGAACAAGAGGCTAAACTCCTACTCCTAAGAATAAGGGGAGTCAGGGATCCCTGCCCTCTCATGCTCTAACCTTGGTGCCAGAACCTTTTTACTCAGGACACTTCTCTTAGTATGTCCTTAGTTCATTCTCTTCCATTTCTCAATTGTATGTAGGCTAGACCAACAAATGACTTCCTGAAATAGAGTAGTAAAAGGTAGATTTAAAATGCAAAACTGTGAGGACTGGGGAAATGACTTAGCAGTTACAGCATTTGCCTGTGAAGCCTAAATACCTGGGTTCGATTCCCCAGCACCCACATCAGCCCGATGCACAAGGGGGCACATGTGTCTAGAGTTAGTATGCAGTGGCTAGAGGCCTGGTGTGCCCATTCTCTTTCCCTCTATCTGTCTCTTTCTCTCACTCATAAATAAATAAATAAATAAATAAATAAATAAATAAATAAATAAAATATTTTTAAAAATAAATAAAATGCAAATATGTTCAGAGAACATGAATGAGATTAAAAGTGCTGAGTTTCTGGTGTTCAAGGAGATTAAACTTGTCATTGATAAGTTAAGGGAATGTGCCTAAAATATACATAAAAATACAGCATTAACCACTAAAAGAATACAAATAGTGTGCAAAGTAAAATGTATTCCATCCAAGTAAAGGCTAGAGAAAGAGGAAAGAAAGAAGAGAGAGAGAATACTATCAAGCCATGGAAAGATGTGGAAGAAACCTTAATGCTTATTGCTAAATGAAATAAGCCAGTTTAGAAAAGCTATGCACTATGATTCTAAGTTTACTGCATTCTGGAAAAGACAAAACTACAACGACACATAAATAGGGTCAAATGGTTGTCAAGGGTGGTTGGTGGTTGGGTAGATTGGTGAGAAGAGATGAATAGGCAGAAAACAGATTTTTAGGGCAGTGAAATTATTCTGCGTGATGCTAAGCAATGTTTATGGTATGTAATGTTTGTATCCATCATAACAAATGTACCACTGAGGAAGACTGTTGACAATGAACAAGGCTGTACATATAGAGGGCCAGGAGGTACATGGGACATCTCTTGATTTGGATTTCCTCTTGATTTTGCTATGAAGCTAAGGTTTCCCTAAAAAACAGAAACCTTTAAAATAGTAAACAACCATTCATTCCAAAGAATAGTTGGTACACATGCAGAGCATAAAGTCAGAGTAAATATATCAAAAACTATACTAACTGTAGATATTCTAATGCCTTTGTCAGAAGTCAGAGAACATTGAACCAGTCATAAGTGTAAGTTATAAATTTGTGCTTTGTGTAAATTGCTAAAAATACACAAAGGCAAAAAGGAAATTGCTATAGTAACCAAAAGTAAAATATCAAAAGTGTGTTAATGGGAGGTAAAAGTGACTTTAAGACAAAAGCTTTTGTAAGGATAAATTGAGTTATTTCACAAAGCTAAGCAGCTCCATTCATCAGGAAGACATGATAATTTAAATTTTTAATGCAGCCAATTACATGACCAGACAACTTATAAAACAAAATTTAAATAACTCCAAAGAGATAAATGCATCTACCATCCTCTCAGAAATTGACTAATAAATATGATTTAAGCAGAACACTTAACACACTGGACCTAATAGTCCTACCACCCACCCCACAGAACAAATATCTCATAAGTACACACACAAACATTTGCCAAAATTGATCACATGCCAGTATATAAAAATGAATCTTGAGAGATCACAAAGATGAAAATTCTATTAAATATTTTCAGGCCACTAAATCAATAAACTAGAAATAAATAAAATGATAATTATAAAAAATCCATACTGTTAGAAAGGAAGAAATATGCTTTAAGGTGACTTGCAAACTACATAATTTTGCATGAAATAATAGCAGTACTTATTAAGTCTGTGGACTGCAGCTAAAGCAGGTACAGAAAACTTATGACCTCAAAACTCATTTATTTCAAAAAAACCAAAATGATTGGCCTGAATATATATCTTACAAAGTTATAAGTTAGTAAATGAGATGATATTGAAGGAAGAAATAATTGAGAGACAGTTGAAGTCAATGAAGTGACAGGGAAGCACACAATCTTTACTTGAAGAAAGCAAAGGTTAGCTATATGACAAAGAAAACCTTAAAGTGATAAAACACTGGAGAAATGAATGAAGAAAAAAGAGTATGCACCCATATATCAGAAATTACAAAGGAATATTTTTATAAATGTGGCAGGATCTTAAAACAGCACCAAGAATATTATGAAAGACTTTATTCTAAGAAGGTTGAAATTTTAGACAATCTAGAAATATGTTTGCCTAGCACTGACTCAAGAAACAATTGTAACCTTGACTAATATTAGAAAACCAAATAAATTTAAGGATCAAACTTTTTCCATAGACAGAACTGACCCATATGACCTTACTGCTAATTTCACCTGAAATTCTACATGTTGTCCTAGATGTTCAGAAACACTATCTATTTCGTTTTTAAATATTTTATTTATTTGTTTATTATTTATTTATTTATGAGACAGAAAGAAGCAGAGAGAATGGGAGAGAAAGAGAAGGAGAGGTCATGGGCAAGCCAAGGCCTTCTGCCACTGCAAACAAAGTCTAGACACAAGCTATTTTGTGTATCTGGCTTTATGTAGGTACTGAACAATTGAACCCTACACCACTGAGCTTTGCAAACAAGTTCCTTTAACCACTAAGTCATCTCTCGAAGCCCTTTATTTCATCTTCTAATGCATGTACAACCTGGATATAAAGAATATAACAAGAAAGGAAATTTACAGGTGAACCTCATTCATGATTCATAGACATAAAACCCTAGCTATAGGTATCTATCTAAAAAACTTGATTCAAAAGCCTAATCAATCATGATCAAATTGTATTTATGCCAAAAGTGCTGCTCTTATTTGACATTAGAAAGATCAGTTACTATAGTTTGCTATACAAACAAATTTAAGAGACAAGGTACAAATCATCTCAATAAACATAAAAGTACTTGATAAAAATTTGACATCTACTCATGTTCATGATTTCAAGAATTTTCCTTATCCTAACAATTAGGAGTTGTCAAACCTGCAGAAGCCATTAAATTAAACCCTCATCTAGTCATAAGACCCAACTTCCCACTTTTCCGACAAAAATGCAAGATGGTCTTTTCTCCAGGCTGCCCATACAGTAGGGGATGCTGGGATCATGCAAGCTCTCTTCCTTCCTATGATCTCTTCAAGGAAGTCCAGAGATATTGAAGAGGTAAGATGTACAAAGCAGATCAGAAAGGAGCACTGCTGGGAGAAGTTATTTCCTTATCTCTCTATCACTGCTCTTAAGAGACTGCCTCTTAAATCGTAGTAATGACCAAGTTGTCACACACCTTTACTGTGGTAGGTTTATTGTGCAAATTTCACATACTAAAACCTAAAATAATAATGTAATGAAAGCTTATTTTTTGTTCCCCAAATCATTTACAAAAACATTAAGAGCCTGACATACTCACAGAGAAGCAATTTACGGTAATATTAACTACCTCCACTTGAGAAAATCACTACTGCTTAATTACTAATCCTCCAGTGTGCATTGATCAAATTTGAAACCACACTTCAAGGAATGGAAAATCAATTATATGTTGATTGTATATTGTAACATAAATCGTCTTTCAAAATATGTCTTTCCTTGCTGATTTCTGAACAGAATCCATAGAAAATGTTTTTGGTACATAGTAACCCTATCAGGCAAAAATCCAAACTTTTTATTGCAGGAGTTTTAAAGTGTAACTGTTGAAAGGTTCATGGTTTTGACAAAGCTTATAGTCCCTGAATAAACTAAAAGCTGATAAGGCTTAATTTTATGAAATTTTCTGGTATGTTTGTTTATTTATTTATTTGCAAGGAGAGAGTGATAGAAGACAGATAGACTGAGAGAATGGGTACACCAGGGCATCCAGCCACTGCAAAAAAAAAAAAAAAAAACAAACAAAAAAAAAAACCTCCAGATGCATGCAATACTTTGTGCACCTGGCTGTACGTGGGTACTAGGGTACGTGGGTACTGAACCTGGGTTGTTAGGCTTTGCAGTCAATTGCCTTAAGAACTGAGCCATCTCTCCAGCCCTTGTATGTTTATTTAAATCTGTCATATTTACTTCATATTCTCTTTACCATCCAACCAAAGAAGTTCTATGGATGTGAGAAAACAAGGTCAAGCAAGCTTATGTGATCATTTGTGTGGAAATAATTATGGAAGCAATGATTAAGAACGAGTTTGTGCAGATGCTTTCCAACACCAGGATTCAGTGTCCTCTCTGTGCCTACTCAGGACATGGCTGCCTGTCCAATCCACGACAGAAATAAAAACAGCCATTTTCTTTTCTTTATCCAATCTTTCCAGCAGCTCATTAGATATGCTAGTTATATATAAATCTTAAAGATGTAAATTACTTTGCAAGAGCTGTGATCTTTGAGAATACAAATTTTACCACAAGATAACTACTGGTCTTGGCCTTTTTCTTCTTATACTATTCCTCATTTTTTTCCTCAAACTCAAAGATGAAATCGTTTTATCATATTTGACCTGCAATCTTGAAAAAAAAACAAAAGTAGTAAAGCTGGTAGTTGCAAAATTAAAACAGATTTTCTTGTATTTGCCATAACAGCAAGAACTGAGCCTGGAGTCATCTCTGATGTAACCCTACATATCACTGCATCTCTTTGATTTTCCAGTTTTTAAATTTTGCCTGTTTTAGTAAAATTAAATTTTCTTGACATTTCTGTTTCTCTTATTTTCAATCTCCTTTTTTCCCATTACTGATTCCTCCATTAGTCATTTATAACATCATTATAACTCATTATTTCTCCTCACTAGAATTTTCCCCATCCTGTGCTCTGTGCTTCAACTATGTCATCACAGAGTTATCTAGAGAAGGAATCCAGACAGCCTCAGACTCCTGTGGCACTCTCATAATGTCCCATCCACTGGCCATCTGCCTCCTAGACAATGTGTGATTCTGAAGTGTCTTCTCCATTCCCACTGTTTTTGGATCATCATCTCTTACCTAGATAATTGCAATCCTCTCTTTGTCCAGCTTTTTGTCTCTTTTCTATTAGACAACAGGAGAGACCTAACCCACACTTGATCCCCTCCAACAAAAAGTCATTTCTCTATCATTGTTTATGTTCAAGTCAACTATTTAAAAATCTTCCAATAATTCCAATTTTTTTACACATTTTTATTAGTTATGTACACAGTGTATACACTCATGTAGGTACCATCGTTAGCCTCCTCCCTGTCCTCCCCCTCCACAGGGTCCCTCCTCGTTGGGAATATGGGCTGAGCATTGTGAGATTAACCATCAGTTATGGGTAAGAGGCAATATCTCTTCCAAATTTTAAAGTACTTCACTATTGAGCACAATACAGCAAACTTTGTGTCATCTTCAATCTCAACACCATGAGAACACACAACTAGCATGCCCCCTCCACTTCTCTGACCTGAGGGACACCTCTGTTATGGTCAAGCAGAGGAAACCATGATACCACCAGCACACCTGAGTCTGCACCACAGGACAAGACAGTATCTCAAACATGCATGGCAGTGTCTACCCAGTACTGGGCACATACATGGGCTGGTGGAATAGAGACATTATGGCAGGAAATGAAGCTTCAGCAGGGCCCTGGGTTTGTCTGACATTTCCACATCAAACTTAGCAATGGCATGGCTCAAGTTGCTTTCTAAACTCTCCCCTGCAAATTGTCTTCTCTCAAGTGAGCCTTAGTGACTGAGTTCCCACAGTGGGCCCCATCTAGACTCAAGATGAGAGTCCCATCATACTAAACAAGTAGAAAAAAAGGGGTGTCAACAAATAACCTATTTGTAAACATCTATGTAATTTCCTAAATATGGTTAAAAGAATTTTATCCAAATATAGACACAACTATGTTACAATTACCAAAATTATATAATTTAAAATTTTGTCCACTAAATTAATATATTTTTGCCACAATGATCTTGTAAAACACATCTGAATAGAAACCCATTTTGGGCTGGCTTAGTGGTTAAGGTGCTTGCTGGAAAAGCCAAAGGACCCAGGTTCAATTCCCCAGTACCTACATAAGCTAGATGCACAAGTTGGCACACGTATCTGGAGCTCATATGTGGTGGCTAGGGGCCCTGACATACACAAACCAATCTCTCTCTCTCTATCTCTCTCTCTCTCTTTCCCTGTCTGTCTTTCTCTCTCAAATAAATAAAATATTTTTAAAAATTCAAGAGGACAATTTTTAAAAGTAATAGTTTAGGTCCATTAAATCAAAGAAAAAGTATTTCTTTATATTTGTCTAAAGATTATAAATAAAGTGAGTAGAATAAACACACTTTGAGCCTCTTTCATAATCAACTTCTTACCTGTTTGATATTTTCAAGAGGTTTGTCTTATGCTTTATTGTACAAAATCATTTTAAATCATATTAACATATTAACATTTCAACCATATTAAATATAGAATTATTAAGCCCTGAAATGGACTAAGTTCTATAAGCAATATTTTTATTGATAAGATGCCCTACATATAGATACTGAGGTACTTAGAAACCTCAGGGAGAAAGAATTGTTCTACACATAGAATAGTCTCAATTATAATTTTGATACTTCTATTTCAGAGATTAAATGGCCCTCACTGTTTCTTGTTTTTTGGTTCTCAGAATCCCTTTCTCCAAAAAAATATTTTACAAAAAACAACAGGAAAGCTTTTTGGAGCTGGGAATGTGGTGCAGTGTATAAAGTATTTGCTCTGTAAGTGTGTGTACCTTAGTTCAGACCCCCAACACTCTCATAAAAAGCCATACACTGTAGCTCTGACATTTGTAATCCCAGATCACTTAGGACAAGAACTGATGCAGAGACAAATCTTACCTGGAAGCTCACAGGAGCCAGCTAGCCTGGCAAACACAACAGTAACAGAAAAATGAGAAATCCTGTCTCAAAACAAGGTGAAAGATAAGGCCCAACCCCCAAAGTTTTATCTGACTTCCACATGTGCACCATGACATACGTGCTTATGCTTACACACACCTGCATGTGTGTGTACGTGCCCTCTCTCTCTCTCTCTCTCTCTCTCTCTCTCTCTCTCTCTCTCTCACACACACACACACACACACACACACACACAGTGTTCTACTTATGACACTTGTAAACATTTTATATGTAATGGATACTACAAAACCATAAGTTTTCTGTTTCCTCATTCCAATAAAGAACATAAGTTTAACCAACTTAAAATTATAACTCCATAAAAAGTCTTTCAATATGTTGATTGCCCAAAGTGCAATTATAAAGTTTCAGAATTAAATCATGTATAACTGTCAAGCTCTTGTTTTGTTTGTCCAGCTTTTCCTGTATTTCTGTAAGTTAAATTTTAGTCTTCTTGCCTGAGAAAAGAATTACACAGACCAAGAGAGAACTGCCTGGCATATAAATGGCCATCAGTGTCAAATACATTTTCCACCACTACTAACAAAGGGAAATAACCACTCCTGTCCACATACACATGGTTTTATCAGCTCTGTATCTGTGCTTTGAAGAGAAACATTAGTTACACAAAGTTGGGAAATGGCTGAGAAAAAAAAAGATTCCTGACTATGCTTTAAGATGTAAACATGTACCCAAGTGAGAACTCTGTACATTGTATGCTGAGGCTCTTAAACTCACAGGGGGACTGGGAAGATGCTCAGTGGTTAAAGGCATTTTCTTGCAAAGGCTGATGGCCCTGGTTTGTTTACCCAGTATTCATGTAAAGCCAGATACACAAGGTGGCACATGCATGTGGAGCTTGTTTGCAATGGCAAGAGACCCTGACATACTCATGAGCCCTCTCTCTCTCTCTCTCTCTCTCTTTCTCTCTCTCTCTCTCTCTCTCTCCCTCCCTCCCTCTCTCTCTCTCTCTCTCTCTCTCTCTCTCTCTCTCTCTCTCTCTCTCCCTCCCTCCCTCTGTGTGTGGGTGTGGGTGTGGGTGTGGGTGTGTGCTGGCAAATACATAAATAAAATTCAAAAAGAAAAGAGAACTTAGAGAAAAAAAAACTATATACAGAATGTCCTTGATTACACTTTTGCAGTCTACATTTATGTTTGCGTGTATGTGTGGATGCATGTGTGTACTTGTGTATGTATGAAACCCAGAAAACCACTTCAGGTATGGTCCACAAGAATACCACTCATCTTCTTTAAGGCAAAGTCTTTCATTGTCCTGGAGCTCACCAAGGAGGCTAGACTGGCCATCAAGCCCCAGATGACCCACATGCCTCTACATCCCTAATGCTAGGATTAGCCACATACCACTATGCCTGGCATTTTACATGGGTACTGGAGATCAAACCCAGATCTTTGTACTTGTGAGCCAAGCAGTTTACAGACTGAGATATCTCCTCAGCTCTTTCCATTTCAATGTTTAAATGTTCAGTGTTTAAATCTGGCATGTGTGTCTCACACTTTGCTAGATACAATGAAGGCAGGGAATGCATAAAGATGTTTTCTATCAAAGCCATGCATGTATGTTTTAGTGTTAGTATAAACAATAAAACATTGTACTTAAAAAAATAAAAAATTTGAAACAAATGCTGAATAAGAAGATACTAGAAAAAGCAGCAGACACTTTGACTGAGTTCCCAATCGTCATCGCAGTGATCCTACTCTGAAGGAAACATTCAGAAAACTGAAAACTCCAAACTAAGTCAGCATGTGAGTACGGTGTGAGTAGATTCAGGAATTTTGAACCATTATTTTCTAATTTTGTAAGTAGTAAGATGAAAGATATCTTGAACTAAACAAAATTTATTGTTGAAGTATTTTCTAGTTCTCTGAAAGTAAGCACTAAATTAAGCTAATGCTCTTTTTTAAAAAATCCACTAAAAAATAGAAGCTCTTAAAAGCAGCATTTTTTTAATCCAGGTTTGCAGAATAGTTACGTAACAGATGTGCTTAGGGTGAGGGTTAAAATACCCTACACTGTGGTAATCAGCACAAATCCTCTCTTCCTAACAAAACATATAAACTGAAATCCCTGCCTGTTCACAAAGACAATTAAAACCTAAATCCAGTATAAGAGAAGCAAATGCTGCTCTAGGAGTAGAAAACATAGCCTTTAGGAATGATTTGTGCCTCTTGTCTTAACTCTTGCTTTTCTTGCCTTGGTGTGTCTCTCAGAACTTGGAGTGTCCAAGCAAGGACCTCAATATATATAGCTCCCATTCACCCCTTCCCACCTATCATCTGACAGTTATTTCCCTGGAAGTAGTCTTGCTCCTCCCCAAACACCTAGCAATTTATTCATGTAGAAATTGGATCTTGAAAGATAAGCAGAAAATGCCTTTATTTCATCAGAATCCCTGTTCTGCCTCATTCTGGCCACCTTGTGCTATGTCCTGCATTCTCAAGTGGCATCTATATCATCTCTACACTAGGCCAAAAGTCCTATAGGTATGACTAATGTGCTCAATAAACAACAGCAGAAATAATCTGGTAGTTTAAAGAAATGAAGTATCATCTAAATTTAAAAGAAGGAGTGAAATGAATTGTTGGCATATCCTAAATCTCATAGCTGAGGATAAACAATCCCACAGAACAAAGCTAAAGTCACATTCAAAACTCTGGTGTGTGCACTTTTCAGGATGAAAAGGGGAAAATATAAGTTTTATGGGAAGCCTAGATGAAGTAGTGAAAGAAATCTATGCTTTTTAAGGGTGTCTTCTTTCTTATGTTGCTAGAATGTATTTATTTTATTTCCATTTTAAATTTAAACTTAATTTTAAATATATTTATTTATTTGAGGCAGAGAGAGATTGAGAAGAGAGAGACAGAGAGAAAAGCCTCCAGCTGCTACAAACAAACTCTGGATACATGCACCACCCTGTGCATTTGGCTTTATGTGGGTATTGGGAAGTTGAACTCCAGGCAGACAGTACCTTAACCATTGAGCAATCTTTTCAGACCAAATACTACTTACTTTATACAACTTCTAACTTTAATATTTGTCTTTCTTTAATCATATGTCAATATTATATTCTTCAAATATTTTACTCTACTATATCCTTAATTGAAAGTAATATAAATGAGGCTATGATATACCAAGGGAAATCTCAGGAATTTCCCTAAGGGAAACACAGACATTAAAACATGACTGCTAGCCAGGTGTGCTGACACATGCCTTTGATCCCAGCACTTGGAATGCAGAGGTAGGAGGATCACTATGAATTCCAGGTCAGCCTAGACCAGAATGAGACCCTACCTTGAAACTCCCCACAAAAAAAATGACTTCTTTGATTTACTACAGAAAGGCTAAAATATTATCAAATATAATTTATTGGAGAGATTCCATGTACAGGCAGGAGTACATTCCAAACATCTGATCTGAATCCTGGTATTGATTTGAGATACCAAGCCAATGTGCCTGGAAGGGGCAAACATCTCCATGATCCTGGAAGAAGCAGTACACTGGAATGATCACAGTTTATTTGTTTGGATTACTTGTAAGCCTGCTCTCAAGATCTGTACTTGTCAGGCCAGCTTATTGTCAAATGGTGTTACTCAGAAAAAGTTTGTTCTGTTAGCATTCCTTGTTGCAAAGCTCTCATCTGGTTAATGAGCAATTAGTATAAACACAGCCTCAGATTGGGTTCATGTCTCAGAGATCCTTTGACGCTAATTTTCTCTATTTGTTCATTCATTCATTTAAAACATACATTTAATTTAAGTAATCAAGCATGACTCAATCTTGGCTTGTTTGCACTTGGGCTATTTGTAATCTGCTTTGATGAAAGTAGATAGATAGATACATGGAGATAGTAACATAATAACATAAAGCATAGAGTAACAATGGTAAATTAAACACGTAGTATTGAGAACCTGTTTTTGGTAATTATATTTTATTAACTAGCTCCTCTCAAAATAATCAGTCATTTTTTACACTTTTCCCAGCATGCTGCTACTTAAGAGATTAGTCTCAGCAGTATCAAACTCAGAAGAGCACAGCATAAGACTTCTGTAATGTTCTGGTGTGGTGGTTAGAATTTAGAATGTTCATTGTAAGCAGCACTTTGACAGAATGGGGACTTCTATGCTTTTAACAATTTTAGCAGTCCAGGTAATCTATCACTAACATTATTTCCTTTGTTTTGCTTTTGGCTTTTATCTTTTAGCAAAAAGAAGAGAGAGGGGCAGAGAGAGTTTGTTTATGAGCTCACACTAACAAGCCATCAATACTGATATGAGTTCAAATGAGTAGCCTGGGGCTGTATGTCAGTGATATTGTACTTAACATGCATAAGGCCCAGGATTCAATCCCTAGATCACAAAGGAAAAAATAAAATTCATGTTTTATTTATTATTTATTTTATGTATACAATAATATGTAATTGCATTTCTTTATTTAAGAAAAATTAAAAACCATATGCCTGGGCTGAAGAGATGACTTAGCAGTTAAGGTGGTTGCCTGTGAAGCCTAAGAACTTGTATTCAAATCTCCAGGTCCCACATAAGTCAGACACACAGTAATGCACATGAATACAAGGGAGCACACATGTCTGGAGTTCATTTGCAGCTGCTGAAGGTCCTGGTGCACCCATTCTCTCCCTCCCTCTCCCTCTCTCCCTCTCTCTCTCTCTCTCTCTCTCTCTCTCTCTCTCTCTCAAATAAATAGAAACCATATGCATAAAACTGGGTTTCCTTTGACCACTACTCCAAATTTAGTACTCATCCCCTACTCCTGAGCTATGAAAAGCAGTCAGTCAGTATTTAACACTCCAGGCCTTTCACCACTCAGTGTCATGTGTATATAATAATAGAAAAATAAAATCATTGTTTATCAAAGTTGAATCTGAAAAGCAACAAGCATGAAATACCTCTCCCAAGCACTCTCTATAGCAATGGCATTTACTGAGTAAGAAGAGTCTCTATTACCCAATATGAGAGAAAGAAACACTAAGATACATAATCATGGCCATACCAACCCGAACATAGCTGATCTTGTCTAAGATATATTATGGAGTAAAATTTTATAAAAACCAAGTCCTCACACAGTGGTGAACACATCTGTGATCCCAAGCAGCTACAGTAATGGAGGTGGGGTCAAGAGGATCCAGACTACTATGGACCACATAGGTCTGTACCCAAAGGTAAAAATAACAGGGAAAGACATTGGGTCAAGGTGGCATCTGCTTAACCACACTTCAGCTCCCAGGGCAGTAGCAGGCAAGATCTGTGAGGTTCCAGGGAGAGCAGATCCTAGCAGGTCCCCAGTGGGAGGGAGCAGAGGAGCACAGTAAGGAATCTGATGATTCCCATGCTTTCAGGTTGCCCACTAGACCCCCAGACCCTCAAGGAGCCATTCCAGCTGCCATGCCACAAACCAGGTTCACTTCTGTGCTACCTGTGTGCTCCACAAATCTGGACTAAGTGCCTCTCACCTTTCCCTGTACCAACCAGCTCTCATTCCTGCCTCCCTACCACGGTTCCCCTCCCTTCCTCCTCCCTGTCCCTGCTACCAAGACCATGCCTTCCCACCTCCCTGCCCTACCACCAGCAAACCTGGCCCATGCAGTCCCATCACCCTGCCCAGCCGCCCCCAGGTCAGTGTGGTCCTATCTCCCCTGCCTTGCCACCTGCCTCTGAAACCACACTGTCGCCAGGTTCCTCTACGTGCCCAGCCACTGAGTCTCATCGTCCCCACCAAGGCCGCATGACTATTCCCACCTGAACAGACAGACCCGTTGCCATCAAATCCTAATCCAGTCAAACATAAAGGAGAACAATCACTGAAATACTTCAAGGGTGAACTACAGCTTCCTCCTGAATTAAATAATATTCCCACACTGTGATGGGCAGACCACTATGCAAAAAGAACAACACAAAACAACAAATGGAAAGAACCCCAACAAGGTTGCCTAGTCCCACAATGTAAGTCTGTAATAAAAACAGAAGAGGCAACAGGATCAGAACCCCAAAATGAAGATACAGGCATGTGACTCTGACCAAACAATTTGTAGAACTTATAGAAAATCAACAAAAGACTAACAATTGTGTGAATGCTGTTTTCACTAGGTTGAACCTAACAGAAAAATAAATAAATAAATAAAACAGAGAGACTCCCAAAGACAGTTAAGTGATCTAAAATAAAAAAGATGATCTCAATATGCAGCTGTCTAAGATCAATGAAGACATAAATAAAAGCAAGAATGAATTCCAAGAAGCATTAAGAAAATGACCTTAAAAGGGAACTCAACAGAGGGAAGGATACTATATTGAAAAGGGCAATAGAAATACAAACCAAACTGAACAAGTCCAAACCTTTCTAGAAGCTCTCAAGACCAGAGTCTGTCATGTGGATGAAAGAAACTCAGAACTGGAAGACAATACAGAAGAAATAGTTTGTGATTCCAAAAACTTGAATAAGTTCAAAATTTTTTGTGAACAGAACATGAGGGAACTGTGGGATACACGTAGACATCCCAACATTTGGATCATGGGTATACCAGAAGGGAAAAAAAAATCAGACCAAAGGCATGGAGAAAATATTCAACAAAATTATTAAAAGAAACTTTCCCACCTTCTCAAAAGAAAGTTCCATCAAGATACAAGAAGCTAACAGTACTCCAAACAGACTGGACCAAAGGATAAACTCTCAAAGACATAGACTCTAAACAACAAAACAAAGAGAATGTCCTAAAAGCAGCACCTAAGGCCCAAATAATACTTAATGGGGAAAGACTCAAGGAATTCCCATTGAGATCAGAAACAAAACAGGGGAGCCCACTCTCACCTCTGCTCTTCAACATAGTTCTAGAAATCCTAGCCCAAGCAATAAAACAGGAGAAAGAAATAAAGGGATACAAATTGAAAAGGAAGAGGTCAAATTAGCCCTATTTGCAGACATGATCCTATATATAAGTGACCTAAGAACCTCCATTCCAATATTTATAAAGATGATTAATTCTTTCATCAAAACAGCAGGATACAAAGTCAATGCACAAAAAGCAGTAGCCTTTCTATATGCAAAGGACAAAGATATGGAGAAAGAAATTAGTGACACTATCCCACTTTCAATAGTAACAAGAAAAAATAAAACTCCTTGGAATAACACTAACCAAGGACGTGAAAAACATATATAACAAAAACATAAAAACAATCAAGAAAGAAATTGAGGAGGATTTGAGAAGATGGAAAAACCTCCCATGCTCCTGAATAGGCAGAATTAACATTGTGAAATAGGCAATCCCACCAAAAGCAACATACAGATTTAATGCAGTAACAATAAAAATCCCAGCATAACTCTTCACAGAGATAGAAAAATAAATTCAAAATTCACATGGAATGGCAGCAGGCCTTGGTTATCCAAGCATATCTTCAGCAAAATAAACACCTCTAGAGGCATCACTATACCTAGTCTAAAGCTATATTACAAAGCCATAGTAAAAAAGAATAAAACAGATTGGACTTACCTAAAAACAGAATATAGATCAATGGAACATAATTAAGGATTCAGACTTTAAGTCAAGTAACTACAGCTGCTTGATCTACAACAAAGGCCCTAATAATGCAGACTGTAGAAAACAGAGCGTCTTCAGCAAATTGTGCTGGACAAACAGAATAACTGTATGCAGAAAAATGAAACTAGACCCACACACCTTGCCATGCACAAAAATCAAGTCCACATTTTCTTCCAGTAGTAGAAGAGTTTCATATTTTATTTGAACATAATTTATGTAAGAACTTATTCAAATGCTTGTTGAAAATTTAGTTTTTTGCTCTGAAAGCTCCTTATTGATAGGTTATGCCCATTTTACATGTTTCTTTTATTTCTTGATTTGTGAGTCTTTATCTAGATTACTAATCCACATTCCTTATTTATCTCAGCCTGCCTCGGTGGATGGCTCTGTCACAGTCTCAACAGAAATTCCAGTGCAAGGCCTTGCTCTGGGTGAGAGCCCCAGGACTTTGGTAGCAGCAACATAAGATCACTAGTTAATGTGCCTAGGGAAAATAACTGTCAATCTAGAAATCTATACCTTGTTAAAAATTATTCAAAAGTAGGTAGTCATAAGAAAGATTAAGGGTACAGTAATTTTATCATTATTAATGTCTACCTCTTTCAATAGACCAGAAATTATTATGCCACAAATTCTTTACAACTGAGATTCATTATCATTTTCGCAGATTATGTAATATGAATATTCATTTTAGGGAAGAAAATAATTGTAATATGTTACTCTTTTCAAGTGTTGAGATAAAAATCCATTTTCCAAAAATGAATAAATAATGCTGAAATGAAGAGTTTTAGTTTCTTACTTTGAGATTTCATGTTACTCCAGTCAGAATGGCAATCAAAAACAAAAGACAACAAATGCTGATGAGGATGGAATGGAAAAGGGAAACCTTATCACCACTGGTGGGCATAGAAACTGGTAAAGTCACTATGAAAATCAATTTGGAGATTCCTCAAAAAGCTAAAAATAGGCCAGGTGTGGTACACACCTTTAATGCCAGCATTCAGAAGGCAGAGGTTTAAGGATCATTGAGTTCAAGGCCATCCTGAGACTACATAGTGAATTCCAGGTCAACCTGGGCTAGAGCAAGACCCTACCTCAAAAAAAAAAAAAAAAAAAAAAAAAAAAAAACAGCTAAAAATCAAACTACCATATGACCCAGGAATATCACTTCTGGCCTTACATGTGAAGAAGTCTATAGCTTACCACATATCTATGTTCACCACTGGTCTGTTCACAATAGCTAGGAAATGGAACCAGCTAACTGTCCACCAACTGATTAATGAATAATAAAAATGCAGTATATACACAATGAAATGTCATTCAGCTGTTAAAAAAAAGAAATTATGAAGTTTTCAGGAAAATGAATAGAACTAGATTAAAATTATATTGAGTAATGTAACTTGAGCTCAAAAAAATTAAAGCCACATCACATGCTCTCACTCCTATGCAGATTCTAGCTTCAAATCTCCAGACTCATGGCTACAACATAGATGTGTTGGTTTCATTCAGGTGTCCCCCATAAACTTATGTGTTCTGAATGCTAGGTCCCCAACTAATGGCAATTTGGGAATTAAAATCTCCTGGAGACAGTGTATTGTTGAGTGCAGGCTTATGGGTATTATAGCCAGCTTCCTCTTGCCAGTGTTTGGCACACACTCCTGTTGCTGTTATCCATCTTATATTGCCCAGGAGATGATGTCCACCCTCTGCTGATAACACCATTTTCCCTTGCTATCATGGAGCTTCACTTAAGTCTGTAAGCCAAAATAAACCCCTTTTTCCCACAAGCTGCTCTTGGTTGGGTGTTTTCTGCCAGCAATGTGAACCAGACTGCAACAGTAAAGTTGGTAACAAGAAGTTGTATCATTGCTGCTAGAAACCTCACTGTGTGGCTTTTGGCTTTGGGGGGATAGTTTTTGAAAGGAAAGTGGAAAGATTTGAAACCTTGGCCTAAGAGATACCTTGCAGTTCTGTAAGTACAGCTTCATGGATTCTGCTCAGGGTTGAAAAACCTGAATGCAGTAAGAGCTATGGAGGTTTGGCTTATAAGGGGAATAAAGAACTTTACCTGGACTGGGATAGAAGCAGTTTGGGTGAGAGGCTTGCTGTGTTCTGCTTGCCTGTGTCCTATGAATTTGTGCAGGATTGCATTGCATAGAAATGGGGCCTGGAGAGATGGCTTAGTGGTTAAGTGCTTGCCTGTGAAGCCCAAGGACCCCAGTTCGAGGCTCAATTCCCCAGGACCCATGTTAGCCAGATGCATACTGTCTGGAGTTCGTTTGCAGTGGCTGGAAGCCCTGGCGCACCCATTCTCTCCCTCTCTCTCTCTCTCTCTTTCTCTCTCTCCCTCCCTCCCTCCCTCCCTCTTTCTCTCTGTCTGTTGCTCTCAAATAAATAAATAAAAATAAACAAAAAAATAATTAAAAAAAGAAATTGACTAGTGTGAGCACAAGGATATGGCACAGAAAAAATGAAATCTTCGGGCTGAAACTGCTGCCCATTCAGCTGCAATTGTATGAGAAATCACATTGAGATTAGGCCAGCTGATGTGCATTGAGACAACAGGAAGAACGCAGACTCTTTTAAAGGGGATTAAATTCTGAAGGAATGTCCTATTCTTCAAAGTTTGCTTTAATCCCCTCTGGATTAACAAATTGGCAGCCCACCTGGTATTATGAAGTATTACAAATGCAGGAAAGACAGTATTATTGAATTCACAATATGGTTTTCTTTTTTGGAAATGGCCATGAGCATTGTGAAGCAGGCTTGTTGGATTACTTGCATGGAGACCCAATAGAGCCATGAGGATGAACTGTGGGTTGCAGTGGAGACCCAATGGAGACGCAAGGACTATGGGATGTCTGCCAAGGAGCACTACTGGCAACAGATGAAGTTTTTCAGGACTGTGAGTAGCCTGGCTGGAGGGGCAGACTTGGAACTCCAGAGACTTGTCAGTGGTTAGAATTACTGGACTTGAAGACTTATCACTGGTTAGAGTTGTTGGAGCAACAGAATTTGATGTTTATCCTGTTTAAATCTTATATTGGTTGAATATTTCCCTCCTGTAACCAATGCCATCTTCTGCAGTGTTTTTATTCTGTGCCATTATGGGTTTTTTTAAACGTTTTTGGTATTATGGCTCAGTTAAAAGACTTTTTACAAGAGGTGAGGTCCACCCTCTGCTCATGGTATCATTTTCCCCTGACATCATGGAGCTTCCCCTTGAGTCTGTAAGCCAAAATAAACCCCTTTTTCCCAAAAGCTACTCTTGGTCTGGTGTTTTCTACCAGCAATGCAAACCTGACTGCAACAATAGAGTGTCTGACAAGACCAGGAAGTTATAAAAGGCTAAGGGCTAGGGAAGTGGTCTTTAAGGGGAGAAAATAGTGGAACACAGTGATGAAAACAGTGGAGGATGATACTAAGAGTGAAAAGGGTACAGAAAGGATTGGGTTGGAGAAATGAGTGAGAAGAGAGGGCATGATTAACTAAAACTGAAAAGACATGATATAGCCACAAGAAATTATTGTTTGGTAAAGTTAATTAAAATTATATATGTGTGTGTGCGTTTGTCTGTATGTATGTATGTATAAAATTCGAGTAATAGAATGGAGGTATCCAACGAAGGTAGATAATGCTGCTCCTAGCCATGGGTTATCAAACAATAATATTAGCATCAGGCATGGGATAACTCCCAACAACAGGCTATTTCCATGACTGCTGGCTGCCCACCAGAACTGAAAGATAAGACTTTATTACTGATAACACCACATCCATCGGATATAGGACATAGAAAAGTAAAGCTGGCACTGATATGGAAGCTTGCTTTCTGCTGGGTAATTTTCATAGTGTCACAAGGTATTATGTAAGCTCCTGGCAGAGAAAAGTCATCAACATTGTAGCCTAGTGGAGCATTCTACAATACTGGCCCACCAAGGAAGATGTATCCTCTAGTGAAATAGTGGCTTGAAAATATGGAGTTAAATAACAGCTCTATGATTGGATTTGAGGCCTGCTTCACTGAAGGGAATACTTGCCTGATACTAAAAATGAGGTCAAAAGCCCATGGGTGCAGAGAATGTGGGCTATAGAAAAGATCTACTATTTCTGTATTGCTGAATGGTTGTGTTGTCAAATTATTTATCTTTAAAACCACACATAAGTTCTACCAGCCCTGCTCAGAAAGACAGTTTTTAACTTTCCCTTTTTAACTTGGCAATGGAATATGGTCAATGCAGAAAGTCATAGTTGAACAAGTACGGAATATCAGTGTCTGATGAGTGCTATGCCCTAAATTTGACATACACACCATCCCCTCTAGTGTTCAAGGGACCACAGAAGATGGGGATGAAATAAGTTGGAGGTTGTGGAAGAGTGCTGTGAAACTCTGGTATTTGGACATAACAAGGCCATTGCACTCATGATCACAGAGCAGCTGTAGTTATATGCACAAGACTTGCTTATGATGGTACTAGTCAGCATTCTATTATAGCTGGGGGAGTGGCTTGGGAAGCTACTCTCCTCCCTAATGAGCTAGTGAAAGTTAATGTTTGCCAAGAGGAAGATTCATTGTCTCTTGTGGCACAGTGACAAGAAGAAGGAATACAGGGAGACCAAGAGGGATGAGGAAGGTAATATTAAGTACATGTGATCAATATGGAATATATATGTATGAAAATGTCTAAAAATAAAAAGGAATTCTAGTTTCTCCAATGAAAACTACTATATTTAACTAAAAATAAATGTATTAATCACATTATATTGTTTATATTTCCCATTTCCCTCCTTTACACTTGTGCTGACATCAGGTTCACAGAGAAAGCAATGTTCTTACTCATTTCCCCAGTTCCTCTGTGGTTTCAGCTATGACCCTAGTGAAATGTGATAGGCTATTTCTCTCCTCGGGTCCTGCTTCCATCTGAAAAAGAGAAGCAGATTCTCCAGTGGAGAGTGAGTTCATCACAGGTTAAATGGGATAACCATTGTTAGTTTAGAGAGAAGTTAATAAGAGTAGGCCCTCTTATAGCCCAAGATGGGTGGGAGCTTGATATTGGAGAATAAACTTGTTATCTGACTATGATTCTGACTTGTTTCCCAGTTCCAGATATGGATTCCTTTCTACTGAGTGGATCTGTTAGCCAATCCTAGAACAGTTGGTTACCCACCATGGCTGTGTGCCACTAATGCACTTGTGTAAGCATCACATCAGGTTGTTTGCTTCTGAGTAGCTTAGACCTCCAGTTGCTCAGACAGATGTTGGCCACATTCCCCCTGTAACTCATGTAGCACCTTCTAGCCCTAGACAAGCTAACTGGGGTCTGACTCTCTTCCAGATTCCAGCCAGGTCTCTCCATGTTCCATACTGATAGCATAAGGTGTCTTCAGCAGTAAGGTCTTACCATTAACCTCTGGTGGGTAATCAAGTGCTTTGACAGAAGTGTCTTCTTTTGGGAAAACTTGTAGGTCTCTCTGATCAACAGCTCATTGTGGGTATTAACTGCATCCTGGTACTGGGAGTTACAGGCCAGTGCCAAGGGAAAAGAAAAAGAAAAAAATATATATAAAAGCAAAAGAAAGAAAAAGAAAAGGGCCCTTAAATTCAGGTGTCCCCTCTCAGGTCCTAATGAAGAACTCATTTTTATCCTAAGTATTTAATTTCACATGCATTGCAGATCATTTCATTGTTGTTGGATGTCCTTTCAAGTGCACACAATGTCATGTTTGACATAATGTAATTCTGTTTATGAATAATGTGCTGAATTTTAAAGATAATTTAGATAATATATGCTAAGTATGAAAGGAAGCTTTTGATAACAAGATATAATAATTTGGAAAATTATCTAGTTCTCCTCATGCTTTGCATAATAGGAAAATGGGGGAAGGAAGAAAGTTCTACCTAACTCCACAGGAAGTTTCTTTACAAATTAGTTTCCCTTTATCAGTGCTGGGGATTAAACCCAGGGCCTTTAGCATCCTATGTTATCATTCAACCATTAAGCTACTGCCCCTGGTCCATCTCCATAGCTCTATATATCACAGCTTGAATTACATACAGTGACATCTCAATTAACATATTGGTAAATCACTCTAATTTGAAGATACAGTCTTTTTGTTATCATAGGAAACAAATTTTTTATGAGTACCAGGTAAGTACTAGTTTTCCCTTGGATTTACTGGTAACTGGAGCAAAACAGATTAATAATACCACAGTTAAAAAGTGCTCTTCTTGAAAAAGTTTCTTCACTTTTAATGGTACTGAATTCAAGCAGAAATAGTAAGGCCCAGGGATATGGTTCAGTAATAGAGTGTTTCTCTAGCACATGCAAGGCCTTGGGTTTACTATGCATATATCATTTCAATTAATTCTTTATTTTCAGTGTTGGTTTATAGCAATTTTAATGAGGTTGAGGTTTAGGAACTGTGAAGATATAATAACCATAGTTTCTCACTTTGGCAATATTAGGGATTGAACCCAGAACCTTGTGTGAGTAAAACAAGCATTCTGCCACTGAGACCCGTCCACAGCCTTGTCATCCACAGTTTCTTACTATCTTCTTTGTTTTTTTTTTATTTTCACAATTTTTATGAACATTTTCCATAAGTATAAAAAATAATATCCCATGGTAATACCTCCCCCCACACTTTCCCCTTTGAAATTCCATTCTTGCATAAATCTGATGATTTAATAAGTTTTGTAATTTTCATTTTATAGATGAATAATTTGTACTACATAAAGATAAACTGCTTGAAAGAAGCTGGGAGAAGTGGCTCATACCTATAATCCAGACACACAGGAGGCTGAATTCTGAGGCCACTTTGAGGCTACAGAGTGAGTTCCTGGTCAGCCTGGACTAGAGTGAAAGCCTGTCTCAGAACAAACAAACAAACAAAAAAGATAAATATCTTGCCCAAATTCAGTCAGCTAGTAGGAAGTGAGTTTCACAACAACTTCAAAAGACTGGCCCATTCACTCACTCTGTTCCCTGATAGAACACAATCCTTCATTCCACTGTCATTCTTGAATAATGGCTTAGCACAAATAAATTATAAGTGAAAAACAGAATGAATTCAGTAATATTAAATTTAAAATAAAATGAATAAGATAAATAAGTGGAAAGCTTAAAACAAATTAAACCATAGTAAAGAAAGTCATTTATTCTCTCAATCTTTTCAGCACCTGAACAAGTATAATATTTTCTTAGCTCAGGACACAAGTGAAGTTGTTCATCATTTTCTCAAGGTCATCACAGAAACTCAGGACATTGTCCTCTCCTTGTTTTCATAAACAGACACTAGAAGATTTATTGAGAGTAAATTCAAAGACATTCATAATTTATTAGGTTGGCCTGAAACCCAAGTGACTACCACACCTCTAAGCTGTCACTGAGCACTTAAAATCATGCTTTGTGTTTGTAAAACCCTCTGAGCCTCCGAAGGCTCAGTGAGTGCATACAGGCTAAAATAATGGGCACCCATCTTTTCTATGCTACCTTATCTCTGAGGCTGTCGCCTAGCTGTGCACAGGAGTCAACCAACTGAGTTATGGTAAATGGTTGGCCAGATACTGAACATAAAACTCCAACCAAGTAGCCCATGTGGGTATGACTGCTACTCAGGACCACTCTTTCAGTGTGATCTCAAAATGTTAATGCTAAGCTTTACAGAAAAAATTACTACTAAGACTATGTTTATTTCTTTTCACTGTAACTGAATGTTTCACTATTAAGCATGAGGACTAGATCCGAATCCCTGATTCCCAGGACCCATGAAAAAAGCCAGGCATGGTCACACATACCTGTAACCCCACCACCAACTAGTTTGTGGTGGGGGAACAGAATAATTGCTATGGTTTACTTGGTCAGCCAGTCAAACCAAAAATGTGTGAACTCAGGTTTAGTTTAAGACCAAATCTCAAGGAAATAAGGTAGAAAACTAACAAAAAAAAAAAAAAGACACCCAATATGTTCTTGGTCCTCTGTGCACATAAACACAAGCATGGGTGGCAAAGCACATACATGCACATACACACACATACCACATACACATATACACAAACCACCACACACACACATACACACTACAGAATTAAATCTTTAAGAAAGGATAAAGAACATTTAAAGCCATAGGATTTCTTTCTTGATACTCCAAGTATAAAAGCTGAAAATTTCATATCTTGCCAAGTTAACATAACTTTCATCAACTGAAGCACACAGTTCAATTTTAAAATCCTGAAAATAAATGAAATGATAAAGAAATGAAACACCAAATCAACCTACTTGGTCATGGGAATTCATCAGAATGTGTAATTTTGTTCTTTGACATTAACCTTTAATTGAATTGGTCATTTTAACAAATCAGTTCCTATTCTCATATTCTTCAATTTTATGCTTCACTCTTTCTGGGATTAAATTCCTCTAAAGTCTTAATGTTAGGCAAATTCTTAGGGGGGATATCTATAAAAATCTTAACCCTAAAATTATTTATTTACAAAATCTTTGGAAAGACCTTTTAAAGAACATGAATTTCTAACAGATATGTTTAAGCATATCATTAATAATACTATATTTCTCAAGTGTTAAAAGCTGGGGCAATATTTTCCTTCAATAAAAATATTTATTCTTTGTTTACATAGGAAATATTTCCCTAACTTAGGAGAATTGTTATTATTAAGATACCTGCAAATTGAGATCAACTATGCAAATTTTAACAACTAAAGGATGGAAAGATATTTAAATTCTGCTGATTCATATACCTAACATGACAAAGATTTCAAAACTTTGTTTAATGGGTTGTATACCATTAGAACTCTGTTTTACAGTATCTTTAAAAATTAATAAGATTATTTCTAAGGCTTTTATCTCAATATTCCAAAATATTAATGGATGTTTACATAGACCACCTTATAAAACTAAAAACATGTTCCATTAGATTAACAGTCATTGTGTTAATAGTTCCATTACCATTCTTTTAATATGAAGGATAATAAAATATATATTTAGGAATATTATGGTATAACTGAGAGGAAAGTTACAGCTCTATCTTAAAAAAAAAATAAAGAATTCCAACTCCACCAGGCAGTAAAACTTTCAACACTATTGTTTATAGCATTTTTCTATTAGAGCCTACTAGGGAAGCCATCTTTCATGAAGTTATATATTATGAAATATTCATAAGTTATAAGAATTATCACATTTTCTCTAAGCTAAGGTATATGCCATGATTCTAGTTAAGGACTGTTTGCAATAGTTATAGTATTTTAGAATTCAACCAATTTATGAATTTTTAAAAATTCTCTTGCCTTTCCCCAATTATTTGCTCACAAACCCAAGACCACACTAGAATCACTCTATAAAAACTCTATCACTTGGATAGAAGAGTTTCCAAAGAATCACATCTTTTCTATACTCTTGGACTAATAACTGATTTGAATGCTCTCTACTAGGTGTCTGCTCTCCTCACCATGGTAGCTGCTAACAACTCAGGTTGAGAAGGATTCTGAGAAACCACTCAGCTTCGACAGATGATTGTTTCTGCCATGGCCTCTAGGAGACAGTAGCATGCACACAAGTTGGCTATTGCTACATAAATGAAGATCAAAGTCAAAAATATCATTTGTTCCTAATAGTAGGGTAAAGATAATGAGCAAAAATATTTCATTTAAAAGTTAAATTCCATTATACCCATCTTCTAATTTGTTTATTAGAAATGCATTTATTTCTATACAATAAAATTATTTCATCAAAGATTTGAGTGAAAATTATTCTGTGTTGGTACCTTAGAGAATATGAGGCATAGAAAAAAGCCTTGCACTCAAGTCCATTTATTGCATTATGGAGACGTGACAGACTGCATAAATGTCAGATGTGTGAACTCAGGATAAACACACAGCCTAATCACTTTAGATGGAAAACGATCCATGCTAAAAGAAAAAGCAAAATTATTACAAGTTGGAGGCAGAAATCTACAATGTTCTTTTATAAAACACACAGAAATAAGGTATAAAATAACAATATTTACCTAACCTAGGAATAAGAGTGGGGGAATACATTGTGGGAAACTATTTAAAACTAGAGAAGAAACATGTCAACCACAGTGTGCATAGGAACATAGCCGGAATCTCAAGAGGAGAGGAGCAATAAGCACATATGGCCATCTAGGATGAGGAGGGGTAGCATCCTAACTCCATGATGGATAGCCCTACAGAGCATATCCTAAAAAGGCTACAGAGGAGTTTCTGGGAGAAGGCAGCACAAGGACATGCACCTTTACAAATTTACTGTCACATGAAAATGGGTGTTCAACATCCAGGAAGTGGATTTCCAGTCCCAAGCCTAATGTTACATCTCAGCTGAATTGACAAAACCAGCTAGGAGTCCCCAAAATAATGGCAAGCAAAAGCAGGTGTTTCTAAGGCCAGAAGACCACAGGCAGCAGGTTCCTATAGCAGTTCACTTAAAGAATAAAAAAAACTTCATCAGATATGCACATATGAGGTGAACAAACATGGAATTGGTTATGAATGCTAACAAGGTGTGTTGCATTGGAATCCAGAGTCCCAGAAACTGGCTCTCTACCCAGAGGTTTCAAAATGATGGTAAGTCACCCCTCTTTCTAGTTACTATTTAACTAAATGTTGTATTTATTGGAAAATACCTCTGTAAAAGGAAAAGCACATCTGTATCAATTACTTTATTCATTACTGTGATCAAATACCTGACAAGAAGCAACTTACAGCAGGAAAAAAAATTTTTTCAGCTTACTGTTCAAGGGGATACTTTCCATCATGGTAGCATCAGTGGGAGGTAAACTGGTCACATGCATCCAAAGTCAGGAAGTAGAGAACCAACAGAAATTGTGGACAGGCTGTAAAACCGCAAGAACCATCTTTACTGACCCACTTTCTACATCAATGCTCCACCTCCCAAAGATTATAAAACCTTTCCAAACAGTGCCACTAACTGGGGACCAGCTGTTCTAACACATGAGCCTTTGGGGGATATTTTACATGCAAACCACTACATCTAACTGAAGAAACTGAGAAAAGATGTTACAGCAAATATGTGAACCTCCACATTTTCTCCAGCCCATTAACCTGGTCTGAGTCTCTTATTCTCTTCAAAACTGTAAACATCTTCCTATATACACCTGCTGTCTTCTGAGCTGCAGATCAGATTTCCCAAAATCCCATCCAAAGGTAGCAGTGTTAAAGGATCAAGCCAGATCTCCTCAGATACCTTCTACATATGAAGTGATGGCCTCACCACTTTTCTTATGCATCAGGAAGCCACGGACTTAACTAGGGCCTATTGGAACCCACTGTCTCTGGTTTTGCCTTTATTTTCCTTACTCTCCTAAACTACTTTGCCTAGCTCCCTTATTAAAAGGTCTGCTTGTAGCTGGAGAGATGGCCTAGCAGTTGAGGGACTTGCATGCCAGGCCAACGACCCTTGGTTCAATTCCCCAGTACCCACATAAGTCAGAGGCACAAGGTGGCACATGTGTCTGGAGTTTGTTTACAGTGGCTGGAGGGCCTGGCATGCAAAATTTTTTTCTCTCTCCCTCAAATAAATAAGTAAAAATAAAATATTTTTTAAAGATGTGCTCATTGTCTTCAACCTCATGTAATTAAAGATTAGGGGTTCATGTCAGTGTCTTCAGTCTACAAAGTCCAGCCATTATAATCTCATTCATTGTAAAATAATATCTGTCTCTCTGAATCTGAATCTGGGCCAAGCACAGTGGCACATGCCTTTAATTCCAGCACTTGGGAGGCCAAGGTAAGAGGAAAACCATGAGTTCCAAGACTACCCTGACACTACATAATGAAGTCCAGCCTGGGCTAGAGCAAGACCCTACCTTGAAAAGCAAAAAAAAAAAAAAAAAAAAAAAAAAAAAGAGAAGATAAATCTGAACCATCTGGTCACATGTGTTTCTGTACCCCATATCCCACTGAGCATTAGTGAGTTACGTGGGCAACACTTATCACACCTTTTGCCCTATGTCATAATAGCAGCCCATCCCCTAGTTATTCTATGTGCTTTAAAAATATATTTATTTGCAAGCAGAGAGAAAAAAATTAAATAAAAGAGTGAGGCAATGGGTACACCGGGGCCTCCTTCCACTACAAACAAACTCCAGAGGCATGAGCCACTTTGAGCATCTGACTTTGAGTGGATACTGGGGATTTCAACATGAGCCACCAGGCTTTGCAAGCAAGCACCTTTAACTGTTAAGCCATGTCACCAGCCCCCCGTGCATCTCTTTTAATAAGATGGCATTAGCTCCACCTCCACAGTTATCACAGGCAGTGTGATATGAAGACAAGGCTCAGAACTTTTGTTCAGTAGTTATAGGAAATAGGTACTTTTTCTTCACAGAATGTGAAATTTGTTACCATGAGGAAAATCATCATAAAGAAAAAGCCAGCAGCCTCCTATCCTTTCGGTTTGTTCATTAATACTCTCCTAAAACACCTGATCACTACCTCATGGCCTTGAGCATCTTGGCTGAGCAACCACTCCTGCGTGCGCTCACATGCAGATTTATGCACCAGTCATCAGTCTGCGTAATGGATTGACACCTTTGCTTGTCTGGCCTCCTTGCTGATTGGTTGGCTGACTGTCTCATCTTCCTGCCTTTAGTCTTACTCCTTCCCAAGTTTATTTCACCTACTAATTATTATATTTTCAGTTTTCCAGCACTATTTCTCTGTAGTCAAATGTTCTACCACTGAGCTATTCGCCCCTACAGAACTATTTTTCCACAATACAAATATATCCTAACACAGTCCCATGGAATCTCTTCAGGAATTCCCATTGTGCATGCTCACAGGTATGACATGCACATTTTCTCAATGTCATTGCTCTGTAAAGTTATCACCTTACACTGAAGATAAATGCAAGCCAACTCTTTCTAAACCAAACACAAATGGGACACACAGTTTTTTTTTTAATTTAATTTATTAGTTTTCTTTTCAGTAAATACAGGCAGTTTGGTACTATTATTTAGGCTCATCTGTGATCTACCCCTTCCCATTAGACCCTCCTTGTTAATGAAAATGGGTCGTGCATTGTGGAGTTAGCCCCCAGTTATTGGTATGATAAATGTCTCTGCAAATCATGACACAACATGTGACTCTGACATTCTTTCCGCCCCCTCTTCCGCAAAATTTCCCTGAGCCATATTGGGTTCATTTTTGGTCTGCTTCAGTGCTGAAGTGTTGGGGGCCTATGAGGCTCTGGCTCTCTGATTTGGTAGGAGTTGATTTTTCTCTGCGTTGGTCTCCTTCCCCTTTGTGCTGGTATCCGGTTCACAGGAAAACATCACCCTTGCTTATTTCGCCAGTTGTCCTTAGTTTCAGTTGGGCCCCTTTTGAGGTATGTTGGGGCAGCTGTTTTCTTAGGATCTGCATCTATCTGGAAAAGAGAAGCAGATTCTACAACGGAGAGTAAGTTAGCACCCGGAAAATTGAGATAAGACTTACTCTTTTGGTAGACAGTATACACACAGTTATTTTTTAAAACATTTGTATTTGTTTATTTGCAAGCAAAGAGAGATAGAAAGAAGAGATAATGGACACAACAGGGCCTCTAATCACTGCAAACCAACTCCAGATGCCTGTGACACTTTGTACATCTGGCTTTATGTGGGTACTGGAGAATTGAACATTGATTGTGAGGCTTTGCACGCAAGTGCCTTAGCCAATGATCCATCTCTCCAGCACCCTAGGGATTCATCTTTAAATGTCAGCCCTTTGGCTTTGGGTAACCCAATGGTAGAGCATGTGTTTCACATGTGTGAAGCTCTGGTTTCAATCCCCAGGACCAAAATAAAAAGATGTCAACTCCAAACACATGCTAAATCAATATACCTCTATTAAATAGACTTAATCCATAATCACAAATACTAGAAAGCCAAGTGATGTTCTCATCAACAGTATAATTTTGTAATATTTGTATTTAACTCCACTCATATTCTTATGGGACATTGTCAAAACAAAAATTATTTAAAATATCAGGATGGCAAAAAGTAAAATAACCATATGTCGGGGGAAAAAATCCAGCTTCTTTACAAAGAGACAACTTATGGGGAAGGAAATATTTATGTTCTGATGTTTGAAGAATTGTCATGTGGATGAACAAACGTGACAATTTTCTTCCAGATGGCATAAAAAGATTATACTTTAAGTAATATCTTAGCTCAACATAAGACATAACATTAAAATAATGTTCCTATACAGCTATAAAAGGGGATTACATAAAAGCAAAGTTTTGTAAGATATTGATTAAGTTGGCCTAGTCTAACCTTAGCAACAATAAACCCCAAATCTCAATACTTTATCAGGCAAAACTTTGCTCCCTGTTTATGCTATTGGTCCAACACTGGTCACCAATGCCATGCTCACTGAACCACTGCCTTTCAAACAGACCATGGGGCTGTCATGGCAAGGAAGTGGAGCTTGGATCAAAAATTAACTTCATGGACTGGAGAGATTGCTCCATGGTTAAAGGCGATTGCTTATAGAGCTAATGACCCAGGTTTGATTTCTCAGTACCCACATAAAGCCAGACCCACAAAGTGGCACATGTATCTGGAACTTGTTTGCAGTGGCAGGAGGCCCTAGAATGCACATGATCTCTCTCTCTCTCTCTCTCTCTCTCTCTCTCTCTCTCTCTCTCATAAATAAGTAAATAGGACTTCCAGGTAAGAAGGCAAAATAGGACCCATGCCAAACCAGTTTGGGGCGGATTTAAGCAAAACCCCAACAAAATACACTCTTCTTCTGAAAAGTGAAGGAGTATAGGTCATTCTTAGACACAGCAGAGAAGCCAAACAGAGCAAGATCCACCAGAAAGGAGGAAAACGGTCAGAGTCCCACTGCGATGATCACAGCCTACCATCCGTGCTCAGCACACCCGCCAACCCAGTGACACCCTGCCAGGCATGCCAGGCGGCGGCAGATGAGACCAAATAACAGATTTTTCAACTTCATCAGCCTTCTTGCAAAGTTAAGAGATCTAAAGGAAAGACAGCTGAGATCAACTAAAGAGGTACTGAAAGTGCGAGCAACTCCAGACGTCTGAACTCTCCCATCCCCCAGCATCAGAACTGCAAACCTCTGGCATTCTGTCCCCAATGTAAGTGCATCCAGCCCATCTGATCAGAACTCCAGCTCCACAGCACAACACAGAGGGATCAAGGTGGGCATTCAACATTGGTGAGATTGGAAGCGACCCCAAAAGGTAACTAGGCCAACTATCAAATAAAAGGGGGGTCAAGATGGCTGCCGCCTAACCATGCCACACTTCCCGGGGAAGAAAGGGCTTCATTGGGTCTTTTAGGGGACACCAGTCTCTAATAGACTACCAGTGGGAGGATGTGGAGGGGCAATAAAGGGAATCAGCTGATTCCCACGCTCTTGGGTAGCCCACAAATCCCCCAACCCTCCCAAGCAGCCATCCTAGCCATAGTCCCAGCCTCAGGTTACTCCCGCACTAACTGCAGGCAAGGGGACACAGGCCAGCATAGTTCCACCAGCACCACCATGCACTGACAATCACCAGCTCCCTGTGCCTGCCTCAGTGACTTCAGATCTACTCCCCCTGCACAAACTCAGACACCCTCCGCCCCTCCACCCATACAACCTCAGATCCCCTCTGTACATCCATGAGCAACCTCAGCCCCCCTGCTTCACACTACCTCAAAACCACTCCACCCCCCAGCACCCCACCTCTGCATATCCTCAGACCAACTCCGCCACCCTGCCCATGCAACCTCAGACCTGCTCCTACCCCATTTCCCCAGTGAACTCTGGCATGCTCCAACTCTCCACCTGACTGGCCCCAGACCTACTCCACCCACCAACCAAGAGACCTCAGACCCTCTCTTTCCCCCCCCCCAAGCCTAACCCTGCCCCTACACTGTGATGAGCAGACCACAGCACAAAAGGAATAACATGAAAAACCAACTGCAAGTAAATCCAATAAGATTGCTCAGTCCTACATTGGATGTCTCTAATCAAAACATGGAAGAGACATTAGGTTTAGAACTCCAAAATGAAGTGATGAGCAATACAACCCTGACCAAGTGACTGAGAGAACTTGCATAAAAGCAAAAAAGGATCAATACCTGTGTTGATGCTCCCATCACTAGACTAGACCTAATGGATAGGAAAATGGAAGGTGCCCAAGACAGTTAAAGGCTATGAAGGAGAGTGAAAAAACAATGGATCCCAAAAACCAGCTGGCTATACTAAATGAAGACATAAAGAAATGCAAGGATGAGATCGTGCTCCGGGGCTCGTCAGACCCGCTGGGAGACGCTCGGTACCGGGCTTCGACCACCACGGTCTTTAAATACCGGCTGCCGTCGCTCTGCTGTACAGCGTGCTCTTCGCGCACCATGCTGGAACACCTGAGCTCGCTGCCCACACAGATGGACTACAAAGGGCAGAAGCTAGCTGAACAGATGTTTCAAGGGATTATTCTTTGTTCTGCAGTAGATGGATTTATCTATGGTTATGTGGCCGAACAGTTTGGGTGGACCGTCTACATAGTGATGGCTGGATTTGCGTTCTTGTGTTTGCTGACCCTTCCTCCGTGGCCCATCTATCGCAGACATCCCCTGAAGTGGTTACCTGTTCAAGACTCAGCCATAGAAGATAAGAAACTGGTGGACAGGAAAGTTAAGAGTCATGCTAAAAATAATTGATTGGGGCTTTCATGATTCAGCACCTGCTTTTGTTTCCTGTGAGATGAGTAAAATGCTTTAATAACCAAAACATAACCTAAATCCTAGTCTCTTACAGCCCAGCTGTGTAGAGATTGAGTTCTCTGTTTTAGTTCTGACTCAGTTGTGTTTCCACTTATAAATATTTTATGCCATCTCTTCATAATCCTGTTTTGAAATTGAGAAAATATAAATATGCAGTGTTCTTTTCAGGTATTCGTGAATAAATGCCTCATAACTGATAGTATAACTTACTTTTTTAAAGACATGTAGTCTGGCCTGTCATCAACCTTGCTGCCTCAGCCTCCTGAAATGCTGAAATTATAAGGACATGTCACATCTGGCTTGAGAGCACCATTTTAACTATCAGAGTTTTGCACTTCATTATGAATCATTAAACTTTTAAGGTTTCAATTAAAAATCATAGCATAATTCTAAAACAAAAAAGAAAGAAAGAAATGCAAGGATGAATTCCAAGAAGCATCCAGAAAATCAGAAAATGATGTGAAAAGAGAACTTGACAGAGGGATGGAAACTATACATAGAAAAGTATCAGAAAATGCAAACCTAACTGAACAAGCCCAAAACTCTTTAGAAGCTCTCAAGAATAGAGTCAGCCATGTGGAGGAAAGAAACACAGAACTGGAAGACAAAACAAAAGAAACAGTTCATAAGCCCAAAAGTTTCAGTATGTTTAAAATTTTCTGTGAACAGAACATGAGAGAATTGTGAGATAAAACATCCTAATATTCAGATCATGAGAATACCAGAAGGGGAAGCAATTCAGACCAAAGGCACAGAGAACAAATTTAACAAAATTTTTAAAGAAAATTTTCCCTCTCTCAAAAGAAAATCCCATCAAGATACAAGAAGCTAACAGAACTCCAAACAGATTGGACCAAAGGAGAAACTCTCCAAGACATATTATCATTAAGACTGTATACATTGACACCAAAGAGAAAATCATGAAAGCAGCTAGGGAAAAACAGCACATCACATTTAAAGGTAAGCCCATCAGAACTACTTCAGACTTCTCAATGGAAATCCTGAAAGCCAGAAGGGCCTGGAATGAAACAATGCAGAGTCTAAGAACCTATGGCTTCCAACCCAAACTACTCTACCCAGCAAATCATCCCTCATAATAAATGGTGGAAGAAAAACATTCCATGGTAAAACTCAGCTATACAAATATTTGAACACAAAAACAGTCTACAGAGAACTTCTTCAAACAGAAGAATCAAATAATCAACCTCAAGTGCTTACAAGAAGCACATCACAATAACCAAACTCAGAGAAGGCACAAAAGCTTCAAAGTCCATGAAAACACCAAACCACATAAACCAACACAATATGGCAGGGATCAAATCAAAGCTCACAGTCATTACCCTAAATATTAATGGCCTTAATTCACCCATCAAGAGATACAAGTTAACAGGATGGATCAGAATATTAGACCCTTTAATCTGTTGTCTTCAAGAAACCTACCTCACCACTAAAGACAGACACTTCCTCAGGGTGAGAGGGTGGAAAATAATATTCCAAGCAAATAGGAGTAAGAAATAAGCAGGCATAGCTATACAAATATCAGACAAAATAGACTTCAAACCAAAAATGATCAAAAAAGACAAAGAAGGCCACTTCTTATTTATCAAAGGAATGAACCACCAAGAGGTTAGCACAACCATAAATCTTTATGCACCAAACACAGGGATACCACAATTCATAAAACAAAATTTACTTGACAATAAAACAGAAATGACCACCAACACCATCATAGTTGGGGACTGCATTTTACCATTATCAGCAATGGATAGATCATCCAAATAGAAAATCAACCAGAAAGTGACAGAGCTCAACAAAACCATAGAACACTTAGACCTAGCAGACATCTACAGAACATTCCACCCCAAATCCACAGACCACACATTCCTCCCTAAAATAGATCATATACTGGGTCACAAAGCCTGCCTCCATATATTTAGGAAGATTGACATAATCCCCTGCATGATATCAGATCACAATGATATATTGCTAGAAATTAACAACAAAAAGACCTAACCAAGAATCCCATTGGCTCCTGGAATCTGAACAGCACACTTTTAAACAATAAATGAGTAGTGGACAAAATTTAAAAAATGGAATTTTGAAATTTCTAGAAATGAAGGAAAAGGAGAACATATAATACCAAAACTTACGGATACAATTAAGGCAGTCCTCAGGGGAAAATTCATAGTACTAAATGCTTCATAACAAAAACAGAGAGATCTCAAATCTATAACCTAACCATCTACCTAAAGGCACTGGAAAGGCAAGAAGAATCCAACAAAAAAAGCTCCAGAAGGAAAGAAATAATTAAGATCAGAGCAGAAATTAATGAATTGGAAACTAAGAAAATTGACAAAACAAAGAGCTAGTTCTTTGAAAAAATAAACAAGATTGACAAGCCCCTGGCCAACTTGATCAAGTGAAAAAAAGAGATGCTTCAAATTAACAAAATTAGAAATGAAAAGGGAGAGATCACAATGGACATACGTGAAATTGGGAGAATCATCAGGACTCATTTCAAAAACCTCTACTCCAAAAAACTTGATAATATGAAGGAAATGGATAAGTTCCTGGATGCATGCCATCTATCAAAGCTAAACTCAGAGCAGATTAATATCCTAAACAAACCAATCACACTCATGGAGATTGAAAAAGTAATAAAAAACCTCCCCCAAAAGAAGAGTTCAGGACCAGATGGCTTCTCAGCTGAATTATATCAAACCTTCATGGAAGAACTGAAAACAATCTTTCTCAAACTATGCCACACAGTTGGAAAATAGAGAAAGCTCCCCAACTCCTTCTATGAAGCTAGTATCACCCTAATACCAAAACCAGGCAGAGATGCCCTAAGGAAAGAAAAGTGCAGGTCAATTTCCCTGATGAACTGAGATGCAAAGATCCTAAAGAAAATCCTCACAAACAGAATCCAACAACACAAAAAAAGCATTATCCACCTTGATCAAGTGGGATTTATCCCAGTAATGCAGGGGCGGCTCAACAGAAATTTGTCAATGTAGTACACCATGTAAACAAGGTTAAACACAAAGCCACATGATGATTTCGATAGAAGCAGAAAAGGCCTTCAACAAAATACAACATTACTTCATGATCAAAACATTGGAGATAATTGGCATGTTCAGTTTACATCTTAACATAACAAAGGCTATATATAAAGCCCAAATAATACTTAATGGAGAGCAACTGGAGGAATTCCCATTGAGATCAGGAACAAGACAGGGGTGTCCACTATCATCTCTGCTCTTCAATATAGTAATGGAAGTCCTAACTCGAGCAATAAGACAGGAGAAAGAAATAAAAGGGATACAATTTGGAAAGGAAGAAGTTAAGCTAGCTCTATTCACAGATGACATGATGCTATGCATAAGACACCCAAGAGCCTCCCTCCCAAAACTCTTAAAGGTAATTAACTCCTTAAGCAAAGTATCAGGATATAAAATCAATGCTCAACAATCAGTAGTGTTTCTATATGCAAATGACAAAGACACAGAGAAAGAAATTAGTGACATTGTCCCATTTTCAATAGCAACAAAAACAACAAAAAATACCTTGGAATAATATTAACCAAGGAAGTGAAAGAGCTATACAATGAAAGCATAAAATCACTCAAAAAAAGAAATTGAGGAGGACTTGAGAAAATGAAACAACCTCCCCTGTTCCTGGGTAGGCAGAATAAAAATCATGAAAATGGCAATCCTACCAAAGGCAATATACATATTTTATGTAATCCCAGTCAAAATCCCAACATTGTTTTTCACAGAGATAGAAAAAATGATCTCAAAATTCATATGGAAAGGCAGAAGGCCTCGGATATCCAAGCAGCAAAAGAAACACCTCTGGAGGCATCACCACGCCTAATCTAAAGCTCTATTACAAATCCATAGTAATAAAAACAGCATAGTACTGGCATAAAAACAGGAGTACAGACCACTGGAATAGAATTGAGGACCCGGACTTTGGGTCAAGTAACTACAGGTACTTGATATTTGACAAAGGCCCTAACAATATTGTGCCGGCCTGTGGCATGAATTGAAACAGACCCTGAAGGAGGGAGTGGGAATGGATCTGAGACAAGAACACAAGGAATGGAGCCAAGACAAGTTCTGATCAAAGCTCAAGTTTATTCAGGCAGACACAAGCTTATATATAGAAAATAACTTTCTCAACAATGCCTACATGTCTAAAGTCAGCTTCACCAAGGCTGTACAATAATGCCTCTGTGTCTGAAGTCTGCTTCACCAAGGCCATACGATAAGGCCTCTGTACCTAGAGATCAAACCCAGCTGAAGTTCCCAAGGTCAAAGAGCAATGGCAGCTCCTGACATCTCCCCTTTTATTATTTATTAAAAGAAGTAACTGTGCCTGTCTTAGGTTGTCAGAGGCAGAAGAACATCCTTACCCATCACAGGGCAAATGCATTATCCTTCAATATGTGCCCTGTCTTAGGTTGGATGCCTCCTCCCCCAATCTTACCCATCTCTGGCTACCAGCCGGATAAAATTCAGGAAGCATTAGGATAAAGTCTCGGGGAGCCAAGGACATGCTCTATAGTGCATACTTCAGACCTCTGTGCGAACATTCACAATAGACTTCATTAGACACTTGAAGAAAATAAGCAATAGGCATAAGAGAAGCAGAAGGCAAACTCCCACAGCTGCAAAGCTGCCTAGCCAGGAACTTAGAGAGTTCCAACCAGGCAACACAGACTTAATTGCAGTAAGTAAATCATTAGCAGCCTTAGTGGCATCAAAATCAAGATGACCATTCTGTACAGCTAGAATTTCTGAATGTAAACTAACCAAATCCAACAAAATGTTATCATGGTGCCAAATTCCTTCCAAGTGCATTTTGACCTTTACCCAATTTTCATAATTAGCACTGTAAGTTTTAGAGGTAATGTATATCCATTGGTAATCTGCATGTCATTCCAATCAAGCTCTGTAATTGGCTATGTGTATTTGAGGAACTTTAAACAAACTTAAGCAAACTTTATCTATGACCACAGGAATGCATGGTGCAAACAGTCTATTGCCCCTTATCAAGAAACTGACCTTGCTGGGAAGCAGAAACTTAGGCCTATTGATGATTCTGAGGCTTATTATGGCTTCCTGAGTCCTTCATTCCAACTCTACTTGTAACATAGGAGGACCAATCTTGGGTCCTTATTAGGGGAGAGGTTGTAAAGGATGGTACGGGTACTTAGCACCATGAGTTGTACTGCATTAATTCATTCTCTGACAAAAGAGATTTGCCCATTGATTATGCAGGGTCCAAGGGTTAGTAACAACAATAATAGAATAGAATCATAGGTCAAGCTAGGGCTGAAAGTAAGGTCTTTAGCCACAGGGACCAATCAAACATGGATTCAATCAATTTTGATTCTGCTGTCTAGCTTTAGCCCTTTCCTCTAGTTTCTTGCAGACCATGGCTAAGCTATCTCTAACAATACCCAAATTGTTGATGTAAAAACAACATTGTTCTTCCAGGGCTTGGTATAGTCCTCCTTGTTGTAGGAAGAGTAGATCTAATCTTTTATTTCTCCCTCTCATGAGAAGACACTCTAACTGCTTTAGGGGACTGGGTCAAAGACATCATATCATTTACTATTTCCTGCTGAATGGGACATGAATTGAGGACTTGTTGCACTTAGAGAGTCTCTCCCAGAGAGGGGAACTACTTTAACAGACCCCAGAGTGTAGGAAGATAGTCTTGAAAGAGAACATTGGGGAGAAAGAATAAAAGTAAGGAGTTAATGAGAAGTGAGCACACAGCAAACTGGTCTTTTTGGAGGTTGAGGGAATCCAGGCAGACAGGCTTGGATCATCTCAGGACCATCTGAGGATGAGCTGGCTGAGATTTTCTTTCAGAACTAATGGCACAGTAGTATCAACATGTCTTGTAAAACAGATGAGATGTTAGCAGAGTTATCAGAAACATATACATAACATTTAATCTTGATAATAAAGAGCTAATGGGTGCCACTAAAGGTTGTACAAATATATTTTTTGGTCTCAAAACTTATTTACATATTTCAGATTTGAAAATAACCCTTTGAACATCTATAGTTGTTTTTCTTTATTATAGAATTAGAACTATGGGGGATAAGATGTCTTACTGTTTGTTTCCCCTCTTGAAAAGTTCTTGTGTTACTTAATAGGCCATTCATATATTTAAGGTATTTTTTATCTTTGGCTATACATTTCTCTCTGAGTGTTTAAGACCATACAGATAGCCAAAAGTTAATTAAGGATTAATTTTGGAGGTCATTAATGGCCCTCCAAAGAGACTTTAGGGATACAGGAGTAGCCCCATAGCTTACTGGTGTCTTTTGCCTGTTAGGATGAGTCAGGGCCATGCTGGCCAAGCAGTTTTCCCTTCTTCGGGAAGTCAGGAGGACTGATTGCTCCTCAATTGTGACTCTTCTGTTTCATATTGTACACCAATTTTGTTTGGTTTTCCATATCATCCCTGCTCAGGAAGACAGGTGACTTACCCAGGGCCAGTGTAGAAGTGTCCCATCATCTCCAGTGGCCTTCTGACATAGGAGCACAGACCAAAATATTGACACATTTTACTCCAGAGATTCCAATTGGCTTTGATTTCTACATAGGTGGACAACACACTTAGAAAGGAAATTACACCAGCCTGGATGTCTGTACATATACAACACATTTAATTACTGAAATAGACATAGTTAAAGAATGGCCCAAGGGCTCCTAAAATCATTTTGTCCTATCTTAAAAATTTTTGTTGTACTGTGGCAGCATAAGCCATATATCTGAGGTATGAAAAGTAGGCACATCTCACAGTTTAAATATCTAACATTTATAAATATAGGCAGAACCTGTTACCAGTCTTGAAAAAAGTATGAGTTGATTTACAAACTTAACTAATTTAACCTGGAAATTGTCAGAAAAGGACAAGTAAGACAGTAGAAGGTCTTAGCACCTGTGTGAAAACATCTTTGATTAGTTCAGATACCTGTGTAGGTACAAATTACCCAGAGAACATTGGAAACAGAACCATGGAACTTGAATATTTTTTTTTCTCAGATGAGGACCAATGTTTGAGCATGAGGCTGTACCCTAAAGTAGGGAATATTTAGTTATAAGCACTGGACTTAAGATACCAAAATTGAGACAGTTACTTTACATACAATAGAGTAGAATCTGGTCTTTTCTGAGACAAAACAGCTAACTAAATATTAAAATAACCCTTGATAAATCTTTTTGAAAGTAAAAACATTATTTGACAACCAATGATATGGGTTTAAATTTGATAGCTAATGATTTCATATGCCACAGAAATTTTTATTAACATAAAACAATTTTATGTTTTACCCATGACTTAAATTTGATAAAGCTTAAGCAAGCTATCCCAACATATTTTAGCCTGAAAATTAGTTTCTTTTTCTTAAGAGTTTGTAAACAGTTTAAAAACCTCTAACTTTAGGCATGGTGTTTAGGTTTAGCCTAAAAATTTCTTTTTTTTTTTTTACATCCGCACACCTTTATTTACATACTTTAACATTCTGATCTAAGTACCACTCAAAAGGCATTTTTAACAAGCACTCTATGTCCCAACATTGAAAAATTCCTTCCCAGTTCCTTCAATCAATTCATCTCACCCCATCATTAACCATCTTTCTTATAAGGCTATTAAAAAAATTACACCAAATTGATTAGTCCTATTACTAAAAAAGAAAGTAGTCTTAATTTTATTTCATTAATACCAATAACACACTTGGCAATGATTTTATTAGGAGTAACTAAAGCAAATTGTGTTGTTATCTTGAGGCAGGCTGGCTTAGAAGTCAGGTCAGTTGCCTCCTCCTTTTAAGTAACAGGACATTACAATCTTTTTTTAAAATATCTGAAAAATTATAAGTTACCTCTTCAGAGGGAATTCTGTTGTTTTTAATAATCCTCTATGTAAGGTGAAGTTGACCTAGAACAAATTTCTGGCAAATTCACTCCTGCAAAAGACATTTAACTTTTCCTTTTTAATTTCTATGCTCAGGTCTTTGATTTCCTTGAAATGGTTCTCTAGAAGAGAAAGGGGTGTCACCTGCGTCCATCTCATCTCTTTAGTTACAAACAGTCATAAACACGACATAACTAGCAAGCACAATGAACACACAAATACACACACACACACACACACACACAAACAAACAAAAAGAACAAATCCTCCTGATAAGCAAGCTTTGCCTAGAGATTTCCAATCATCTGCTGTTAGAATTTTCCCTGCTCTATAAACCAAGGGCTCATTTTATCAACAAAATCAAAAAATTTGCTTAAAAAACTTGAAGCAATACCAATTCCTTGTGCTTTTAAAATATATTTTACTATGGCAATTAGCTCCTTTTTACTCTTTGCTTGACCCATAATTGTGCCAACTTACCTTATTCCAGAAGACTGAGTGGGTAACTACAATCCTCTTTTTAGTTTTACTTTCTTCCACGGATCCTGGGTTGATGTTGGCAATACTCACTGAAGCCCCTCGTATTCAGGTCCCTATTCTGGGTGCCACGCTGTGCTGACCTGTGGCATGAGAATGGAAACAGACCCCAAAGGAGGAAGTGGGAATGGATCTGAGACAAGACAAGTTCTGATCAAGGCTCAAGTTTATTCAGGCAGACACAAGCTTATATACAGAAAATAAAACGTTCTCAGCAATGCCTACATGTCTAAAGTCAGCTTCACCAAGGCTGTACGATAATGCCTCTGTGTCTGAAGTCTGCTTCACCAGGGCCATATGATAAGGCCTCTGTACATGGAGATCAAAGACCAGCTGCAGTTCCCAAGGTCAAAGAGCAGCTGCAGCTCCTGACACAAGATAGCCTGGCAAAAAAGACAGTATTTTCAACAAATGATGCAAGACAAACTGTATAACCACGTGCAGAAAACTGAAACTTGATCCACACATCTCACCGTGCACAAAAATCAAATCCAAATGGATCAAAGACCTCAATATAAGACCAGAAACTCGGTTACTACTGTAAGAAAAAATAGGAGGAACTTTCCATGATATAGGAATGGGAAAAGACTTCCTGAACAAAAACCCCAGTATCACAGGATCTTAAACAATCACTCAACCAATGAGACCTCATGAAGCTGAAAAGTTTCTTCACAGACAAACATACAATAAGAAGAGCCAATAAATTACTCATAGAATGGGAGAAAGTATTTACTGAATATCCAACTGACAGAGGCCTAATATCTAGAATCTACAAAGAATTCAAAAACCTGAACAATAAAAAGCCAAACAATCCACTCACAAAATGGAGCAAAGAATTGGACAGGCAGTTCTCAGAGAAAGAAATACAAATGGCAAAAACACACTTAAGAAAATGTTCATCATCTCTAATTATCAGGGAAATGCAAATCAAAACAAATATGAGATTTTACCTTACCCCAGTAAGGATAGCAAACATTAAAAAAAATCAAATGGAAATAAATGCTGGTGAGGATGTGAAGAAATAGGAACCTTCATCCACTGTTGGTGGGAATGTAGGATGGTACAACCACTTTGGAAAGCAATGTGGAGACACCTACAAATGCTGAATATAGAGTTACCAACAAATCCAGTTATTCCCTTACTGGGCATGTACCCTAAATGCTCCATGCCTCAGTTCAGAAAGATTTACTCCACCATGTTTATAGCTACTCAATTTATAATAGCTAAGAGCTGAAATCAACCCAGATGTTCATCATTAAATGAATGGATAACTAAGATGTGGTATATCTACATGATGAAATTCTACACAGCAGTAAGGAAAAATGGCACAATGAAATTTGAAGAAAAATGGTTGAACCTGGAAAAGATCGTTCTCAGTGAACTCACCCAATCACAGAAAAATAATCACCACATAGTCTCACTCATCTACAGCTCCTAACCTGAATCTACCCAAGATGCCAACATACCTAGCAATCATCTCGATGACCAGAAAATAGAGTGGTTGGGGAGGGAGAGGAGGGTAAAGGAGGGTGTAGTAGACAGAAAACTGGACCCAAATGGCAATGGTACCAAAAAATTCTCCATCCTACAAGACAAAACAAATAGTTGAACCTTCACCAGGCCCTTAGAGGGTACACCTGAGTCACAAGGCCCTGGAGAAGGTACAATGAAGACTGACCCTAATCTTCAACTGCTTCTCGCCCCCTCCCCTTCTCTGAAGCTCTTTTATATTACTTATCTTTTTCTTCCGGCTCTTCATGTATAATGACCTGTAACTCCCAGTACCAGCAGGCCTATCATCCACAACGAGCTTTTGATCAGAGAGATCTACAAGGTTTCCTAAAAGAACGACAGATTTCTGTCAGAGTACTTAATGATCCACCAAAGGTTAGTGGTAAGATCCTACTGCTAAAGACACCATATACTGTTGGCACGTAACATGGAGTGACATGGATAGAAGCCAGAAGAGAGTCAGTCCCCAGGCAGTGTCTAGTGCCAGAAGGTGCTACATTGGCAACTGGGGGAAAATGATCAATATATGTCCAAGCAACTCATGATCTAAGCTACTTAACAGCAAATAACCTGTTGTGATGCTCACACAAGTGCAATAGTGGTGCATAGACATGGTGGGAGACAAACTGCTCTTGATTTGGCTAACTGATCTCCTCAGTGGTATGGGACCCATAGCTGGAGCTGGAAAACAAGTCAGAACCATGTCCAAAAATGAGCCTGCTCTCCATTATCAAGCTACCACCAGTTGTGGGCTACAAGAGGGCCTACAACTATTAAACTCTCTCTTAAAAAGATAATGGTTCTATGCCGGGTGTGGTGGCGCACGCCTTTAATCCCAGCACTTGGGAGGCAGAGGTAGGAGGATCGCCATGAGTTCAAGGCCACCCTGAGACTCCATAGTGATTTCCAGGTCAGCCTGGGCTAGAGCAAGACCCTACCTCAAAAAAATTCAAAAAAAAATAATGGTTTTCCCATTTATCTGGTGCTAACTTACTCTTCATCTGAGAATCTGCTTCTCTTTTTTGGATACACACAGATCCTAAGGAGAGAACCACCCCATCATACCTCAAAGGGGCCCCAGCGGAAACTAAGAATAATTGGCAAAACGAGCTGTTTTCTTGGTGAACCTGGTACCAGCACAAGTGTAAAGGAGATCGACACAGAGAACAATCAACTCCTACCAAATCAGATATCCAGAGACACAGAGGTTCCCAAGACCTCATCACTGAAGCAGACTTAAAATGAACCCAACATGGATCAGGGAAATTTGTGGAAGAGGGTGTGGAAAGAATGTCAGAGCCGGGCTGGAGAGATGGCTTAGCGGTTAAGCACTTGCCTGTGAAGCCTAAGGACCCTGGTTCGAGGCTCAATTCCCCAGGACCCACATTAACCAGATGCACAAGGGGGCACATGCATCTGGAGTTTGTTTGCAGTGGCTGGAGGCTCTGGCGCGCGCGCTCGCTCGCTCTCTCTCTCTCTCTCTCTCTCTCTCTCCCTCCCTCTTTCTCTGTCTGTCACTCTCAAATAGATAAATAAATAATTTAAAAAAATTTTTTTAAAAAAAAAAGAATGTCAGAGCCACACATTGGGTCATGACACACAGAAACATTTCCTCCTACCCATAACTGAAGGCTAACCCCACAATGCATGACCCATATACCCCAACAAGGAGGGTCCATGTAGATGGGGGAGGACAGGGAGGAGGCTAACAATGGTACCAACTTGACTGTATTCACTGAGTACAAAACTAATAAAAATAAATAAATAAAATATTAATTTAAAAATTAATTCCTAAGAGTGTCACATCATTTCCACTTAAAGTTTATTGATCAACAAAGTGCATATACATGTTTATTTTTTAATACGTTTTATTTATTTATTTATTTATTTGAGAGAGAGAAAGAGGCAGAGAGAGAAAGAGAGAGAATGGGCATGCCAGGGTCTCCAGCAACTGCAAATGAACTCCAGACACATGCACCCCCTTGAGCATCTGGCTTTTTGGGTCCTGGAGGGTCGAACCAGGATCCTTTGGCTTTGCTGGCAAATGCTAAGCCATCTCTTCAGCCCCATGTTTAATTTTTTTAAACAAAAAACATGGAGGTATATAACACCCCTACATCCCTGGAAAAAGAAGGGTACCTGAGTTTTCAGTGACAACCTGTAATATCTACCATCCCTCTGTAGGACTAAAGCCAAGATCAAATTATCACCAGGCATTATACAGAATAGATTAGATCTTTGCTCTCTTTAAACTCTAAGATTATATAATTCCAAGTTTACTTCACATTGTTCCTTTAAAATGGGGAATTTTGTTTCTTAGGGTCAAATAAGTAACTCTGAGTTGTTAATATCACCCATGGGGAAAAAAATCACTATGCTCGGGGTTTAAAGATACTGAGCTGAGCTTACAAAGAGCTTGGCTTGCAAAAGCAAAATATTGACAGGTCAACAGCTCAACTGTTTGATAAGCTTGTAGTGTTCCCTTTTTTATCCAGACACTGCTGCAAATATTTACATTTGACTTCCACATAAGAGTTGTTGATTGTCAGTAGAGGCTGAGATGAATGATGGTTGATAACAGTTCTCCGTGTTCTATAGAACTTATTTGCAAGGTTTTGAGCTGTTTTGCCATCTTCCACAGTTAAAGTGGAAGCTTAGTCTAAACAGGTGGCCTTAAATGCTGTCAGCTGTATTCTAGTGGCTTGATTTTGTCTTTCACTATGTAAAAGCCACTGCTTATAGGTTACGTTATTTATATTGGTCTCCTGATTCATTTTACTGCAGATATTGCTTAAATTGAGAGCAATTACCCAGCTCATTTTTGTTCATTTTAAACATGCTGTGTCCTCAATTTTTCTCTAGATTATGGATCAAATAAGGACAGCTATACATTTTCAGTGTCATGGATCTGTATTTATAGCTCTGGAAGAAACCTTAGAGATAACCTAGCTCACCCATTTGTTTTTCAGAGAAAGGTTAGTAACTATTAACATTTATTGACAGTTACACATTCTTGACCCTAGTCTAATTACTTCACATGCATCATTTCTATTAACTTTCTCAGTAGCACAGTAAAAGAATTACTGTCATTGTCCTCATGTTAAAGATGAGTAAACAAATAAAAACCCTCAGGATGTGTGAGCCACAGTGGCCACTAGGTCACTCCTGCTAATGGACACCCAAAACAACTTCCTTTCCCAAGGTTTCAAATCTCAATTCTTATTATTTGTCACCCCAACACATGGAAAAAAAAAAATACTGAACTCCAATCAAAACCTCCCGCAGAAATAACAATGAGAAACATTTTCCCCTTATCAGGTAAAACAATATTAGGAGTAAATTGGCAAACCCTTGTGCTGATTAGTACATAGATAAATCAATAGATGCCTTCATTTGATCATACCATATTTTGAGATATTTATCTCAGACATTTTGATATTGAAGCTTCTTCAGTCTGTCCATTTTGTTTACATATTACCATGAGAAGTTGCAATATAATAAAGTCTCAAAAAACTACATGACCCAATTTATTGACTGCATAAAATATAAAACTAGAGAAGATATGTAACATTCCTAATCCAGGAAAATAATTTTAAAACAATATTGAAATTATTAGCTAGTGTGGCTTTGGCCCCCAAACTCCTTTACTGAGAGATTTCAGGAATCATTTCTAAAGTAATTTCTATAATAGTTTTCCAATGCTGATTAAAATTTTAGGCTAGTAATGTTTATCTATAGATGAAAGGATTTGCATTATCTTTAAAATTTTGTTGTGTTTTTAATATTGTTTAATTTTCCATTTCAGTAACAATATGTTCTATAATATCAACAAGGTGATTTAAACAATTGCAGCTGGTATACTGAATAAGCTAAACTCAATAGGGAGAAAGCACAAAGCTGCTTGTTCTTTCTCCCCACTGAATGAAGCTCTAAGCTCTTCTCTGCAGATCTGATTTATTGTTATACAAACTGAGAAGTGAAGATTCTCCTCCCACTGTCAAGGTCTGCTGCTGTCAACACACAACACAGCCTGTGGGCCCATCCCTTGGTATCCTTTCCTCATGCTCACCCCCTCCCCCCCACCCCCCACACAGATGGCCAGTTGTACCAGGCTTTTAGCATCAATTCTACATCAAATGCTTTTAGTCACCCTAGTGGGAGTTCCTCTGCCCCCACCACCGTCAGAGCTTTCAAAGTTGTATGAACCTGGAATTCTGCCTCAGTACTGGTGTTCATGTTGAAACAAGAGTGCCACAGGAAAATGTCTTCCTAGATTCCAAATGACAGCCCTGAACTCTAATTTTTCTCCAACAGGAAAAAGTGATGACAAGGTTGTGCTAAGGTATGGACACATGGTGGGTTAAAGGCTTTGGCAAGCTTAACTGGAGACATAACATTTATTCATCACACAATTTCTATGGAGAAAATGTGTCAAGTTCAAAACAACTGACCTACAAATGATCCTTAGGTACCTAATTCATCTGGAAACTGAGGACTGCATTTACAACCATCTCCAGCCTGTCAGATCCGATAGATTAGAGCTGGAAGAACAGCACTGATTTACAGTCTTGGCCCTGTTGCTAAACCACTTCCTAATTCACATTCATTATCCTTAAAATGAGAGGCATAATATGTCTGCCTCAACAAGGTTGTTGTGATAATAAGCATGGCTATTTCTAAACAAATGCCTCACAAAATTGACAATCCTTGTATATTTACCATATTATGCATTGTTAATTCACAATATATATTATTGGTCATAGGAATGTGGGTTCTGAGATCAAATGCTCCAAAAGTATCACAATAAGCTTTCTTTACTCTCTTTTTAAATTTTCTTAGCAAAAAAATGTCCCACAGTCTTGTAATGAGGTGCTTGGGGTCTAGGAAAGTTCCTGAACCCCAAACCCTAGGTTCATTTCTAACTTTAATCAAATAATTGAATTAAAAAACTGGGAAGGATATTATTAAATTATTATATTTATTGGGAGATGTACAGAGCGAAGGAAAGGCACCCATGTGGCTAGAGATCCCACATGGAGGGCCTGGAAATTTTTCCATGGAAAGAAAAGAGAAAAGAAAGTTCAAGGAGCTCCTGCCATGAGGGGAGACAGAGGAATAAAGGAGCCCATGTAGACAGTATGGGCTAGGGGGCTGTCCTGGCTATGCCTGGGTGGAGCCAGCAGGGGGAAAAACTCACAACTAGAAGTTCCCAAGTGGTCAGAGAATCTGCCCTCCCCTTGTAAAACTATTTATAACCTTATAGTCGTGGGCTGTCTTCTGGCTCAGGTAAGTTAGAGGGACAGCTGGTTGGTTAGGGCTTGGGGCTGTCTCAGAAAGAGGCTACCCCTAACACCAAATTCTAGGGGCTGAACTTGACCAACCACAGTGTTGAAATCCTATAAAAGACCTCTCTCCCAAGAGGGGTCCTGGTTGTTTGTGGAAAAACAGGTCTAGGGAAATAGGCAAAAGAAGAAGTCAGATCATCTTTGATTTCTAGCAAGTACAGACTTTCCTGCCCTTTTTTTTTTTATTATTTTTTTATTTTTTTTACTTTCAGGGTCCAATCACCCTAACTGTACCCTCACAGTTTTCTCTAGCCTATATATTATTTTTAGAATACTGGCATCACACAAAGTTTATATAAATTTAAGATTAGTTTAGTGTAATGCATATCTACATCTTTACATTTTAGAAGGTCTTAAAATGTGTTTTAAAACAAAAAAATTTGCCATATGAAGTAACAATGATAGGGTATTGTCCGATTAAAACATATGTCCAAAACTTAAAAATAAGGGTAAAAGAGTATAGGAAGCCCTTTCAATATCTTACTACTATATTATTTTTAAAACCACTCACAATCTTTTTATCCGTTTGACTCTTCTATTTACTATTTGATTAGAGACTAGAAAGAACGTAGACATAACATATGTTATACACTTACAACAAACAGAAAGATGACCTTAAAAGTTGCTGCTTTGCTATCATGTGGGCCCCTCATCAATGTTATATCCAACCAGGTTATCTTACTTGAACATTATTTTAACATATCTCTTGATGTATATGTATATATTATATGTATACACACACAAATCACATATACCCAATCATATATACCCATCATACATAGGCATAAAATGGTAAATAGGGGATTTGCCTGAAAATTTCACTTAAAAGACAGTTTGCCGTACTGTGCATGCACCCAAATTCAGTCCAGCACAGATTAGCCACCTGTGTCCTGATTCTGAACAGTTAAATATAGACTGGGAACATTTAAATATAGACTGGCCACAAAGGGGGTGTTCTTAAAGGGGAGGAGACGTATTCAAGGAGTATCCATGCAACTTAATGTATGTGGGGGTCCCAGGTGGACAACAGGTTACTAGGTGCATTGTTAGAAAAAGTTTCTTTACAGCCCAAGCCAAACAGTGTCTGAGGATGTTAAATTAGTCCCTATGCTTTACACACACACACAGAGAGATGGGGGGGGGGATGTAGAAAGGAAGGAAGGAAAGAAGAGAGGGATGGAGGGAAAGAGGGAGGAAAAAAAAAAAGAAATATTTAAAGGGACCTTTTTATCCAGGGGACAAATACAAAGCAAGAATTCACTTCATCCTTGTCTTGGATTATCTATCTAGTAACTAGCTAATAATCATCATTTATCTGGCCATCAATTAACCTTGGAATTTTTGTTGTTGTTGTGTTATTCTGTTTTGTTTTACTTTTTTTTAATTTTTATTAACATTTTCCATGATTATAAAATATATCCCATGGTAATTCCCTCCCTCCCCACCCCCACACTTTCCCATTTGAAATTCCATTCTCCATCATATTACCTCCCCATTACAATCATTGTAATTACATATATACAATATCAACCTATTAAGGATCCTCCTCCCTTCCTTTCTCTACCCTTTATGTCTCCTTTTTACCTTACTGGCTTCTGCTACTAAGTATTTTCATTCTCACGCAGAAGCCCAGTCATCTGTAGCTAGGATCCACATATGAGAGAGAATATGTGGCGCTTGGCTTTCTGGGCCTGGGTTACCTCACTTAGTATAATACTTTCCAGGTCCATCCATTTTTCTGCAAATTTCATAACTTCATTTTTCTTTACCACTGAGTAGAACTCCATTGTATAAATGTGCCACATCTTCATTATCCACTCATCTGTTGAGGGACATCTAGGCTGGTTCCATTTCCCAGCTATTATAAATTGAGCAGCAATAAACATGGTTGAGCATGTACTTCTAAGGAAATGAGATGAGTCCTTTGGATATATGCCTAGGAGTGCTATAGCTGGGTCATATGGTAGATCAATCTTTAGCTGTTTTAGGAACCTCCACACTGTTTTCCACAATGGCTGGACCAGATTGCATTCCCACCAGCAGTGTAGAAGGGTTGCTTTTTTTCCACATCCCCACCAACATTTATGATCATTTGTTTTCATGATGGTGGCCAATCTGACAGGAGTGAGATGGAATCTCAATGTAGTTTTAATCTGCATTTCCCTGATGACTAGTGACGTAGAACATTTTTTTAGATGCTTATATGCCATTCGTATTTCTTCCTTTGAGAACTCTCTATTTAGCTCCATAGCCCATTTCTTGATTGGCTTGTTTGATTCCTTATTATTTAACTTTTTGAGTTCTTTGTATATCCTAGATATTAATCCTCTATCAGATATATAGCTGGCGAAGATATTTTTCCCATTCTGTAGGTTGCCTCTTTGCTTTTTTCACTGTGTCCTTTGCAGTGCAAAATCTTTGTAATTTTATGAGGTCCCAGTGATTAATCTGTGGTTTTATTGCCTGAGCAATTGGGGTTGTATTCAGAAAGTCTTTGCCAAGACCAATATGTTGAAGGGTTTCCCCTACTTTTTCCTATAGCAGTTTCAGAGTTTCCGGTCTGATGTTAAGGTCTTTAATCCATTTGGACTTAATTCTTGTGCATGGCGAGAGAGAAGAATCTATTTTCATCCTTCTGCAGATATATATCCAGTTTTCCCAACACCATTTGCTGAAGAGGCTGTCTTTTCTCCAATGAGTATTTTGGGCATTTTTATCGAATATCAGGTGGCTATAGCTACTTGGGCTTACATCTGGGTCCTCTATTCTGTTCCACTGATCTACATGTCTGTTTTTGTGCCAGTACCATGCTGTTTTTGTTTCTATGGCTCTGTAGTATAGGTTAAAATCAGGTATGGTGATACCACCAGCCTCATTTTTGTTGCTCAGTATTATTTTAGATATTCGAGGTTTTTTGTAATTCCAAATGAATTTTTGGATTGTTTGTTCTATTTCCATGAAGAAAGCCTTTGGAATTTTGATAGGGATTGCATTAAATGTGTAGATTGCTTTAGGTAAGATTGACATGTTCACAATATTGATTCTTCCAATCCAGGAACAAGGGATGTTTCTCCACTTTCTAGTGGCAAACAGAATACAAGAATATATCAAAAAGATCATTCACCCTGACCAAGTAGGCTTTATCACAGAGATGCAGGGATGGTTCAACATACGCAAATCTATAAATGTAATACATTACATAAACGGGTTGAAGGACAAAAATCACATGATTATCTCATTAGATGCAGAGAAAGCATTTGACAAAATCCAACATCCCTTCATGTTAAAGTCCTACAGAGACTGGGAATAGAAGGAACATATCTCAATATAATAAAGGCTATTTATGACAAGCCTACAGCCAACATATTACTAAATGGGGAAAAACTGGAAGCCTTTCTACTACAATCAGGAACAAGACAAGGGTGTCCACTGTCCCCACTTTTATTTAATATAGTTTTGGAAGTCTTAGCCATAGCAATAAGGCAAGAGACATACATAAAAGGGATACAAATTGGAAAGGAAGAGATCAAGTTATCATTATTTGCAGATGACATGATTCTGTACATAAAGGACCCTAAAGACTCTACTAGCAAACTGTTAGAGCTGATCAAAACCTACAGCAATGTAGCAGGATACAAAATAAATACACAGAAATCAGTAGCCTTCATATATGCTAACAACAAACACACAGAGGATGAAATCAGAGAATCACTCCCATTCACAATTGCATCAAAAAAAATAAAGTACCTTGGAATAAACCTAACCAAGGAAGTAAAGAATCTCTACAATGAGAACTTTAAAACACTCCAGCGAGAAATTGCAGAAGACACTGTTTTGTTTTTCAAGGTAGGGTTTCGCTCTAGCTCAGGCTGACCTGGAATTCACTATGAAGTCTCAGGGTGGCCTCAAACTCACAGTGATCCTCCTACCTCTGCCTCCCAAGTGCTGGGATTAAAGGCATGTGCCATCACGCCTGGCAACCTTGGAATTTTTAAATGAAATCAATCATGTATTTTCTGATAAAATTACCCTGATTTGGCTGATTTTTCAAAATGAGGCTGATTACCTAAAGGGCATGATCTATAAAGTGAGCTAAATCTACAACTACAAGACTTGGGCGGGGGGGAGGGGAACATATTTAACTTACACATGTCATTTAAGATAAGCAAGAAATGACATCCTTTACAACAATGTTTCAGTTGCTTATTCCAACTTTGAAATACGTAGGGAGAAGATAGTTTGGAGGTCTTGTAATCTTTTTAATTTGGTGATTTGGGTTTTCTTTTTAATTTATTTGTGTGTATGCATGTCATGACTCACACATTGATGGCAGAAGACAATTTTGGGGTGAGTCTGCCCTTGTATCTCATCTGAGGTTTCTCTCTCTGGAGTTCTCTCTGCTGCTGCTCTTTACCGTACCCACCACGAGCTTCCAGGAAAGTTTTTCTCCACCTTCCATCTCGATATCAGCACCAATGTGCTGAGATTACAGAATCCTGTCATTGTTTCTGACTTTTAAAAATATTTTTTATTTTAATTTATTTATTTTAGAGAGAAAGAGAATGAGCATGTAAACAAGGCCTCTAGCCACTGAAAATGAACTCCAGATGCATGTGCTACCTGTATTTGGCTTCCATGGGGTCTGTGGAATCAAACAGGGTCCTTTGGCTCTGCAGGCAAGCAACTTAACCACTAAGCAATCTCCCCAACCACTAAGCAATCTCCCCAGCCCTGCTTCTGACATTTTATGTGGAGCCTGGGGATTAAACTTGGGTATTCCATCTTGAGCAAGAACACTTTATCTACTGAGCCACATCTCCAGCCCCATTTCTTTATTTTGTTTCTTTTCTTTTCTCAAAACATTTCTTTCTTAGCCAACATTATTATGTCTAATATAGAATATACATCATACCCAGTATTTTGATACACTTCTTCCTATTTCATCCTCCTGCTCTGGCTCCCTGTCCAATTCCTCTTCCTCTGTTCATCTATTTTAAAAGAGTGTCTGTCCTAAGAGACCATGCTGTGAGACTGTTATAAACACCTTGACCAACTGTATCAGTTCAGTCTTCATCACTTGTTCCCTCCCTCAGGCTGATGAGTCTGAAGCAGCATCTTTTATTCAGATCTTTTTGGCAAGCTTCAATTTTACATGCTGACTCTCTCCTAGACAAATATCCCATGGGTACCTACAATTCACATATCTAAAACTGAACCTGTGATACCCTAAGGATACATTCTGCACTTCCTAGCATGGCTTTCAAGGCCCTTCTAGTCCTGGCCTCTTATCAACTTACACTGTCCTTCCTTCTTCTCTGTTTCTGAAGTGTTTTCAGTTCCAAACCCTTTGCACAGCTCCCCTGCTTCTGACAGACTTCCTGCCTCCAATTTCCAGTTCCTACCAATTTAACACCAATATTTCAGCTCGGATATCACTTCCTATAGAAAGCTTTTACTAACCCCTCAAATCTGGTCTTGATTTTTATCAAGTTCAGTAATGCACTATCCTTAATTCATTATATCATCTACTCTATATTGATTTTTAAATGAATTTTATTTATTTTAATTAGGATTAGGGTTCTTCATTAGCATACAAAGTAATTGGTTTCAGTATGGCTTTTCATACATGCTCTTATTGAGCATAAGCTACCAAAACTTTGCTCTAAAATTACAATGTTTTATGACTGTCTGACAATCATGTTTACTGAAAAAATATGAAGTTTGTACTCAATTACTATGAAATTGTTGGCCAGAGACAATCCATGGATTTAATGGGGGAAAATGTTACACCCAGCCTCTACCAAAATTCCCAAACCTTATTGTTTTATAAATATCAAGATAACTTACTTAAGATCTTCAGGAGCCAAAACAATTTTTTTCATCCTTCCATTAATTTATTTGACAGTCAAAGATCATCTTACCCCTTCCTCATAAATTCCAGGTCTAGTCCTTGCTATATGAGTTCGACTGAACCCAGGACAAAGCTGAACTGGTCCTAACTTTCTGAATATTTTTAACCATCTAGGAGTAGCTGCTTTTATCCAAGTAGAAATATTTTTTAAATAGCATTTTCCCTGCATGTCAGAAAACTCAAGCTGAAATAATATTACTTTTTTAAAAATTCTATGCTCCTGGTCTTTTTTCTCCTTCTCAGCTGTGCCAGAGGCATGAACTTTTACACCCCTAGCTCCAGTTAGTAAGATGATTTATTAAACAGACTTAAATGAAAGACGGCTTGGGGTGGATACAGTTGGATTCACAGTCTATGCCTTGGGGCAGTTTTAGTACCAACTTTCTAACTAATTCAGACAGGAAAAACTTTCATTATTTAAAGTTAAATGTTTGCACCTATCAGCCCTTGTCTGCATGCCATATAAGTATTAAAAACTAAAAATGAAGATCTGACATTCTTATGCCATCTACAGCTTCAACCATATCTGGCATATGAACCACATGCAAATTACCAGTTAATGGTATCTTCTCAGCATTTCCAGAGAAAGCCACTATCATTCATTGTAACACATTATTTCCTTTCTAAACAGTGGTTCTTCTAAAATATTATCACTCAGAACTTATATTTTCAATTTTTACTACTTTTATAGTCAATTAAAAATTTTAAAATCCATGAAAAATATAAATATTTCTATTTGATTTATAGAAAAACCTAAGCCTGTTTGTACACAAAGAAGTGATCTGAATAGTTGTCCCAATATATTCTCAGACCATATATATATATGCAATTCATTTCTTTGATTTCATCCTAATTTAAAGGCCAGCCTGAAGAGTTAGTAATGGTAATATAATAGATCTTAAAGTAAAGATATTCATATAACTGAAAAAAATTATTTTGTATCATTGATGTGAGTGGAAAAGCTGTTTTTGATGATGAGGCTCTCTTATAATGGGGAAATACTTAATTTATACTGAACTTAGAAACAGTAGTGTTCTGCTTGGCCTCACTGATTGATTGAAGAAATGTTTTTGTGGGGGGTTTTGTTGTTATTTTTAAATCTGGGTAGGCAAAGTGCAATGAACTAAAGTAGTCAATAAATACAAGAATATCTTTCCTCTAGTGCAAAGTTAATTTAAACTTTGAGAAAATTGCTTTCTTACCCCAAATTCCCAAGATTTTTATTCTTTTTAAGAAATATTTTATTTATTTATTTATGAGAGAGAAAGAGACAGATAGAGACGGAGAGAACAGGCACGCCAAGGCCTCTAACCACTGCATATGAACTCCAGACACATGTGCCCCCATGTGCATCTAACTTACATGGGTCCTGGGGAATCAAACCCAGGTTCTTAGGCTTTACAGGCAAATGCCATAACTGCTGAGCCATTTCCCCAGTCCCCAAATTCTTATTTTTGATCAGAAACCCATGTAGGTTTGGTCTTGATTTATTTCAGAGGAGAAAGAAAAAGTGCAGTTTTTTTTTTTTCTTACCTTAAGAAAGAACATCCCAAGTATAAAGACATGGCTAGTGTTAGGCCTATGTCATTATCTAAGAGAAGTCAGGTAAGCATTAATAATACAACATAACTAATAAGCTCATTTCACAGGGATGTATCTTAAATATTGGAAATTGATCAAAACATTGGAAACTATATGGTTTTATTTACTACAGATCATCTACTTATTTTAAGACAAAAATCTTCTCTCTCACAAAGATATTGCTAAGATTTGATGCCTAATTTACTCTGTAAGACAAAGAAGAAAAGAAGTGGTATACTTCAAAACACAGAAATGCTAGCAGAACAAGATAGATTAATGTTCAATAAAAAGGAGCAAGTCTGAGTCATTTGTAAAATTTATAGCAAATCATAAAATTGGTATAAAAACCTTAGCATTAGTAAACAAAATGTTTTCAAACAGAACTTCTAGTTTTCATAATGTCCTTTATCCCTATAATAGAACAAAAATAAATATTATGGGGCTGGAGAGATGGTGCAGTGATTAAGACACTTGCCTGCAAAGCCAAATGACCCAAGTTTGATTCCCCAGTACATATGTAAAGCTAGGTGCACAATATGGCACATGCATCTGGAGTTCTTTTGCATCAGCTGAAGGCCCTAGCACACCCATTATCTCTATCTGTCCCTCTTCTCTCTACCTCTCTCTCTGCTTGCAAATAAATAAACAAAAATAAATATTATGAAAAGGAAAAAGACAGAAAACATATATGATATAAATGATTAAAATAAAGTGGAAATAGATCAATAGCCCTTACCTATTTTTTCTAAATTACATAGATGTCAAAGAGAATAATTGAAAACATGTTTTTCTGTGTTTATGTGGTATGGTGTGGTGTGTATGCATGTGTATGTGTTGTATATGCATGTGTCTGCAGATACATGGAGGCCAGAGGAGAACACTGGATTCCTTCCTCCATTGCTCATTCCTCAGGTCAGAGTCTTTTTGAATACAGATATGGTTTTCATAAGCCTCAGTGATTCTCCAGTCTCTTCTCCCCACAGGACTGAGGTTACAGACATATGACTATACCCAGATGTTTATGTGGGCCCTAAGGAATCAAACTCAGGGGGCTTCAGCCCTGTCCAGACCCTCATGCTTGCAGCAAGCCTCTTTTACCCTCTGAGCCATCTCCTCAACCATCAAATATGCCTTAAACTCAAATGGCAATGGCACAGTTATTTTTATATTATACTTCAGAGTCAGCCAAGATTAAGCATATGGAAGCCACCATTGCATCAAACCCAAGTGCAATGTGGTATCCCCGCTAGTTGAATAAGAAGAGGTTTGGTTTCAAGAGAAATCACAATCATCAAAGAGAGGTTAGAACTTACAGTAGGCAGAGATCGACCTAAGATTTTCCCTTGCAACTATCTGGAACCTATGGATCTTCAGCCTATTATTTGGTAGAAGATAATTTTAAAATTGCAAATTGAATTAATTAGTGATCAGTTGATTTTAAAATAGGGAGATCATTCTGGATTATACAGGTGAGCATGATATTGTCCTAAGACTTCCTTAATATACAAGAAAGACTGAGAAGATATGAATGCACAGGAAGAATGAAAAAGACCCTGAATTCATCCCCAGTATGAAGAAACAAAATGTAAGAAGAGTAATCCATTTAGAGACAGGTGGTATTTGGTGTAATAAGGAATGTGCCTCTTCTTGGTTCAAAGATACAGAAAGAAGAGAAGAAATGAAGAACACAGCAGGTCTGTGGTAGCTGGAAAGGACAAGGGAACAAACTTTCCTCTATGGCCTCTAGAAAGGAGCACAGCCCTAGCCACTACTTAATTTTAGCTCAGTGAGAACCATTCCAACTCCTGATTCCTACAAACATAGGTCTTGAGTTCAGAGATTTGCTATTAAGTATAGTAATTTGGTACAGAAGCAATTAGAGATATAGAGAACACGGGACAGCAGACACTAAGAATTACAAGGTTCTCCAAAAGGCAATGAGGGACTGTTGCAGTCCGGTTCGCATTGCTGGTAAAAATCACCCAACCAAGAGTAGCTTCTGGGAAAAAGAGGTTTATTTTGGCTCGCAGGCTTGAGGGGAAGCTTCACGATGGCAGGGTAAAACGATGGCATGAGCAGATGGTGGACATCACCCCCTGGCAAACATAAGATGGACCACAGCAACAGAAGGGTGTGCCAAACACCGGCATGGGGAAACTGGCTATAAAGCCCATAAGCCCGCCCCCAACAATACACTCCCTCCAGGAGGCATTAATTCCCAAATATCCATCAGCTGGGGAGCTAGCATTCACAACACTTAAGTTTATGGGGGACACCTGAATCAAACTACCACAGGGACATTCAAATTTTCATGATGGAAAGTAAAGAATATAAAACTAAAAAGTTCAAGAGTCTATAGGGAGAGGGCGGAAGCCAATGAATTCATGAATATCACATGAAGTTCCTCCTACAATAGAAATAATAGCCACTGAAGGGAAGATGGACTATAGTATTGCTATGGTGTGGACTGAAGGGAATATGGAATATGGACTATGGTACCACTATGGATTGATCCCCAGTATGGGGTTACTGGAGGGAGGTAGGACCTTTAGGAAGTGAAGCCTTATGAAAAAGAGTTGAGCCATTGGGGAAATACCTCCAAAGAAGACTTTGGATTCCAATGTCTGATCTTCTCTGCTTCTGGTTGATAAAGTGAGTGGTTTGCACTGCCACACACTCCTGCCATGCTGTGTTTCCTTCTCTAGAGAGAAATAAATGGTAAGACCCTATTGCCAAAGACACCACAGGCTTTAGTCATAGACCCTGAACAGATAGATCATGCTGGAACTGAGATGGAAGCCAGCTCTGTGCTGGCTTTCCCTCATAGTGCTGGAAAGTGTTAAGAGAGCTGCTGGAGGATAATGGTTACCAACAGCATGAACAAATAGCAGACCCTGGAATCTACAAAATCAACTGCCTAGACAAGATGTACACACCAGTATAATAGTGGCACACAGACTATGCAAGTAGGCATTTACTCTTTGATTAAAGATGAAGCCTGATTAGAGGTCGGGAATTCAGATGTGGTACTTAGAACCAAGTCAGAAGTCTATGGCTTGGAAAGTCATAGACTCTAGAGGTAAGCTCCCACTGATCTTTGGCCAAAAGGAGATGATATGCCCATCCCAAAGTCTTCTAAATATCTATTTTTATGCTCTTTGTTCTATGCTTCTCTCACTCTTGGTTACAGAATCTGATTTTTACAGATGACAACGAATATAGGGCAGACCCAAAACCCATCAGTACATGAAGAAATGCAATTTGACTGCCTAGCATAAGATGAGTCATCTCTGCTGTATCTCTCAGGGCCCAGGAGACATTACAGAGGAAGAGGCAGAATGACTATGAGTTCTGCTCTCACTGCTAGCCTGAGAACCTCCTCCAGGGAAATGATGATAGACACTAAAGAAATTAAAAACTCATCAAAGCATAAAATAAGAGGCTGTTGATAGCTCAATGTTAAATGAGACACCTCTGTCATGCCCTCCATAGCTCAGGGTACATTAAGGAAGAGATGGCAGAAAAAATTTAAGAGCCATAGGGTGGGGCAGTATATTTTGAGGAATAATTATTCCATACATAACAAAGATTAACATGTATGCATGACCATACAGTGGACACAAATAATCCCACTGAGAAGGGCCCTCCGTGGAATGTGGTCAGGGGAGAGGACATATAAGAGGATAACCCAATGAGAATATGACCAATATGCAATATGTTCAGAAAGTCTCCATTAATTAAAAAAATGCCAAAAACTAGCTAATATACAAATGGCCAGAATGACATTGAAAATATGGGCAAGTCATATCAAAACATCTAAATTGGCTTCTAGTTCTGCACTACTTAGAAAATAAATATACTATACCTTCTGAAAATTGCTCCCAAGAAAAAGACAACTTTCAAATGACAAGTGATTAAAACATAGGTTTTCTTGTGCTTTGCATATAACATAATGAAAAGTTTTGTATGAATCATTTTTGATGACAAAATATAAAAATCCTCTGTAAATGTGGTTTCTCTTCAGTTGTATATGTACTTGTGGACTTCGAACCTTTATTAATACTGTGATGAATGCAAAGACCTTACTTAGGATGTTTTATGATCTCCAAAAGCAGTTGATGTTTGGACAGTTCTAGACATTACTTTTGTTGTCTCATATCAGAGGCATTGGCTTGTAATTGAAGATAAACAAGAAATTCCAGCAAAAATATTAGAAGATATGATGGCAAACTATGGTGTTGCTGCTAAAAATAAAGTTCAAGGCTGGAGAAATGGCTTAGCAGTTAAGCACTTGCCTATGAAGCCTAAGGACCCTGGATCTAAGTTCGATTCCCCAGGACCCACGTTAGCCAGATGCACAAGGGGGCACAAGCATCTGGAGTCTGTTTGCAGTGGCTGAAGGCCCTGGTGTGCCCATTCTCTCTCTCTCTCTCTCTCTCTCTCTCTCTCTCTCTCTCTCTCTCTCTCTCTCTCTCTCTCTCTCTCTCTCTCTCTCTCTCTCTTTCTCTCTCTGTCTGTTGCTCTCAAATAAATAAGTAAAAATAAAAATGAAAAAAATTTTAAAAAATAAAGTTCAAAAGCTAGGGGCTGGAGAGATAGATTACTGGTTAAGGTATTTGCCTGCAAAGCCAAAGGACCCAGGTTCGACTCCCCAGAACCCACCTAAGCCAGATGCACAAGAGGTTACATGCATCTGGAGCTAGCCCATTCTCTCCCTCTTTCTTTCTTTCTCTGTCTCTTTCTCTCTTTCAAATAAATAATATTTAAAAAAAATAGGGCTGGAGAGATGGCTTAGCAGTTAAGCGCTTGCCTGTGAAGCCTAAGGACCCCAGTTTGAGGCTCGATTCCCCAGGTCCCATGTTAGCCAGATGCACAAGGGGGCACATATATCTGGAGTTTGTTTGCAGTGGCTGGAGGCCCTGGTGCACCCATTCTCTCTCTCTCTCGCTCTCGCTCTTGCTCTCACTCTCCCTCTCCCTCTTTCTCTCTCTGTCTGTCACTCTCAAATAAATAAAGAAAAATAAAATATTAAATATATATATATGTGTGTGTTCAAAGGCCAGGGGGACAGTTCAAAAAATAAGAGTGTGGGCTGCACAAACATGAGGACGTGAGTTTGATCCACAGCCCCCATGTGAAAAACAAACATGACTCCAAATGCCCATCTGTAACCCTAGTTCTGAAACAGGTAGAAAAAGGAGAATTGCTAGGGCTCACTGGTCATCTAGTCTAACCAAAAACAGCAGCTTCAGGTTACATGAGAGACTTGGAAACAAAACGCAGAAAAGCAATAGAGGGTACACTTTGATGTCCTCCTATAACCTCCACACACATGCATATGAGGCATATGCATTTGTGCATACAAACATGTAAACATACCATACACAAAGAAAGAGGGAGAGATGAAAAATTTAAATAAATAAGTTCAAAATGTAGCATATGAATTTTTCTAGAACCAACCTCCTATTGTAGCTCTAGTCACGAACATGACAGAGAATAAATAAAGATTTGCTCCTTTCAATTTCGTTTTATATAAGTATACAGAAAGGCACAGGAACTAGTAGTGTCTATAGTAGGCATTTATTTGATTTAGATATCTCTGTGCATTTGTGTGTGTGAATGAGAAAGAACTTGTTTCTTTGAAATACTGGCCAGTAAGAACACGTTTTCTGTCCAATTCTTCCTTATCATTTAGCACATTCCCCCATGCTCACGGTAGTTTGTTTACTTTCTTTAATATTGCTATCAAATCATGAGATTTGAAGAAAATATCCAGCTAGGAAGGATAGTTCACATCCATACTCCAACTATTCAGGAGGCTGAGACAGAAGAGTTGTGAGTTAGAGGCCAGCCTGAGCCACTTAACAAGATCCTGTCCTAAGAAGAAGAGAAGGAGAAGGAGGAGGAAGTGCTCATCTTAAGGAGTGGCTTTAGGAACCACACACCCACACACAGAGTCTCACAACAACACATTAGTATCAGAAGATACAGAAACACTTGGTATTCACAAAATCCCAGCATCTCAAAGACAAAAAGGTTCTTTAGAGGTCTCTAGACCAAGAATCAGTGAAAAAGAAAACCCCACTTTCATGTTCTGGACAGCTTGTCATCCAAACTCAAGCTAACATCTTTGATGAGGCACAGTTTGTCATGTTCCAAGCAAGTGCAATTCTTCTGTTCCTAATTCAATATTAACCCATGCTCTATTTTCCACATTACTCCTTAACTATTAGATGCCAACTATCATACTCCCTTACTTAGTCATATGCCCTCCATAAAGCTAAGAAAAAATATGGATCAATCATATACATGTTTGTCTCTTGTCCTGGCCCCTTTCAAATATGCTAATAATTATTTTTGCTGAGTATCCAACAGGTTTCAAGCAAGGAAAAGAAACTAGCTTCCTGCCATAGGAAAGTCTAAAATTCTAGTGAGGCAGATAATAAAGAAGTAAATGAGTAATTAACAAGATTAAAAATAGTGAGAAGCAAATACAAATCAGGGTGATGACTGATAAAAAAAATACAAAGGTATGGAAAGAAGAGGTATGAAGAGAGCTGGAAAGGATGATTCAAGGGCAGTAAGTGAAAATCCTCCAGTGAAAAAGCACGGCCTCTCCCAGTGCCTCAAGTCAACATTGTAAAGCATTCATGGGAAAAAAGCTAAAGTGGTAGAAGTGGAAAGTGAAAGAGAACAGATCCAACAATGTGGCATGAAAGTTCTATGTGTTCTAAATGCAATGGTATTCCACTTGAGAAAAAGGTCAGGAAATATGGTCTTAAACAGTGGTCTCATAGAGAATGAATTAGGGCAGGACAAAAATAGAAACAGAAAGATACTTGACAATTGTGAAGTTAGAAAAAATGGAGACTCTGCTAAACATGGTCACAGCAGAAGCTGAGATGTGTGGAAACAATCAAAGCATGGGAGTGCAGAAAGTACAGGTGTGAGTTTCTGCTGGGAGACTACATAGTGAGGAGGGACAGAGAGGGAAGGATGACTGCTAGGTTTCTCATAGGGCCACTCTTACTGGCCATGCTATTTTCTGTGAGGTGAGAGGCCATATGAGAAGAACAAGTATGCAGAAGGTTTCATTCAGGCAGTTGGGTGTGCAGATGAAGAACACAGTGAAGAAGACCGGCTTTAAGATGTAAAGTGTACTGATCGATGTGCACGTGATATTTTAAGTTGTGAAAGTGGATAAAGCAACCAAGGGAGAGTAGACATGAAAGTTCAAATCCTAAAGAGTCACAAAAGACTTAAAACCAAAAATCTGGTGCAGAAGAGAGAACTAGGAGAGTGTTTAAAGAATGAAGGTGAGGTCTGTCTCATCAATGGCTATCAGGAGTGGAGCAAGCTGGCAGTCAAATCAACAATGATTACAGAATGTGGCGTGGCCAACAATTGGGACAAAAGCCTTGTCCATTGAATAGCAAAAGTAGGAATAAATTAAGTAAGTTTATTAGTGAAATAAAAAGGTTGAAACAAGATATAAAGAAGATGAATCATTAAGAACTTTGCTAAGTAAAGAAGTAAAGAAAAGGGTTCCAGTTAGAAATGCTCTGGGAGTAAAAGAGAGCCACTTTTGTTAAGAACTAGAATTCAGTGACTGCAGCAAGCCTGACATAGCCCTTCTCTGGATCAGTGGTTTTCACATACTGTCGTCAGTAGGATGCTGAGCTCATGCCATATGTCTCTGGGCTGCTGCAAGAAGCCAAATAGGTTCCCTCTTTACAACATAAGCAGCTCAAATTTAATACATTTTATATACAGGAGTTTAAAATAAGATGTCATTTGAAAAAAAATCACTGATCAAAGGTGAACATAAGATAATCAAAACATCTTCCCAGATAAGCTTATTAGATGGCAGAATATCAGGAGAATCTGTACATAGTGAGTACTCTTAATTATGTCACACACTGGATCTTCAGGCAGAACATGATGATAAATTGAACCTGTAGCAAAGTTTCAGGATGCTAAACAAGTTTGTCATTGTTTCTCAGCCTCTTGGCAATGATAAATTGAGTAGTTTCTTTCAAACCAAATTTCTTAGGAACTTCATATATTCAAAGTTTGGTTTTCAATAATTTTAATTAATATATTCCACAGTCAATGAGATGGATAAACTTGAGGCACCTCAAACCTGTTTTAATAAAATTGACTTACAAAATAGAAAGAAAGAAAATTACATATAGATCTTGACAGCTATGCAGACTAACTCTATGTACTCAGTAAACAGCTTTTCTCATAAAGAGATTTTCTGCATTTTTAGATATGCAAATTACAAACAGAGCAATGATCTTAGTCAAGAAAATGAAAATAAAGGACATGGCTTATTTTTTACTTGAGTAAAGTAGGTGGAGCAACACACACAAAAAAGTTTCCTGTCGTGAGAAATCTGTTACCAAAGTAATCAAAAAGCAAGCTTTTTTTCTGAGGAATTTCTTTCTAAATAATGATGTAATATGTATGACCTCCAGTAACCTATTACTATATGAATATGTTGTGTTCATTAATAATGTTTTGCACTGGTTTTGATATGTAACCATCCTGGCTCTGTTCCTCTAGGACAGGATTTCTCACCTCAAGGCTGTTAACATTTTGGCTGAGCACATCATAGTTGTTGATAACTTTCCTCTGTGTCAGAGGGTTCTGCACGGCATCCCTGGCCTCTATCGATACACAAAGTGCTGTTAGCAATACATCTCCGTTCCAGTTTCAACAATCAAAAATGTCTCCAGACACTAATAAATATTCCCTGAGGGGTACCATTGCTCCCAGTTGCAATTATGCTGTCAAACATAGTGCGGTTTCTTTTCTTGGGTTAAGCTATTCTTTTCTTAATTCTCAGGAAGGTAGCTGGGCTTTCACTAAGCAGAATGAGTATGCTGTGACAGTCAGACCCAACTGTTTGTGTAACTGTAATACAGAAAAGAAAGAAAACACAACTCAGATGTGACTAAATACCATGATAACTAACTCAATGAGTTCAGAAAATGTACAAAATATAGAACAAAGTTGATGTTCTACATGGAAGCTTAATCAGAAACGTGCTATTGACCCTCATGGGAAGGAAATGGAGATAAGAACACTTTTCAGATTGTTGCTGTGTTGAGGTCTCTCCATTAAAACCAGCAGCTTGGAAAAGCTACATGAAAACCCTTGTCAAGACACTAAAGGCAGGCAGCTCATGTTTGGCCATATTCATTTCACATGTTGTTATGCATTATGGTACCAGTTTTAAAATGAAATGCCAGTGAGAAAAATATCAACAGGGAAATGTTTTACAGGTAGAGCTAAGCTGCCACCTAGAGAATACAGAAATAAGAGCAACTTAGCCATCCACATCTAAGCATGAAAAATATCATCCTATTAACACAAAATAGATCAATATAAAATGTTAAAAGTAATGTGCAATATCTTAATGTAACATTTAGATATGTTATTCATTAAATATTTAATTGAATTTTCTTAGCTGTGTTTTTAAATTTTTTAAACAGAATGAGTTGCAATCTTTTAGAAGTTAAAAATAATACTGAAGGGGCTAAAGAAATTGCTCAGCAGTTAAGGCACTTGCATGCAAAGCCTAACAACCCAGATTCAATTCCCTAGTACCCATATAAAACCAGATGCACTAAGTGGCACATGCATCTGGAGTTCATTTGCAGTGATTACAGACCCTGGCTCACCCATCTTCTCTGTCTTTCTCTCTCTCTCCTTGCATATAACTTCATTAAAAACTGGGCTGGAGAGATGGCTTAGCGGTTAAGCACTTGCCTGTGAAGCCTAAGGACCCCGGTTCGAGGCTCTGTTCTCCAGGTCCCACGTTAGCCAGATGCACAAGGGAGCGCACGTGTCTGGAGTTCGTTTGCAGAGGCTGGAGGCCCTGGCGTGCCCATTCTCTCTCTTTCCCTCTAGCTGTCTTTCTGTGTCTGTCGCTCTCAAATAAATAAATAAATAAATAAATTTAAAAAAAAAAAAACTATGCATTATCCTGCATGGTGGCACATGACTTTACTCTTAGTCCTTGGGAGACAGAGGGAGGTAGGAGGATCACTGTGAGTTCCAGAGACAACATAGTGAATTCCAGGTCAGTTTGGACAACAGAAAGACCCTACCTCAAAAAAAAAAAAAAGTATATATGTATATTTTTAAAAGATATGTGCTGGAGGGCTTAGCTATTAAGGCATTTGCCTGCAAAGCCAAAGGACCCAGGTTCGATTCCCCAGGACCCATGTTAGCCAGATGCATAAGGGAGCGCAAGCATCTGAAGTTGGTTTGCAGTGGCTGGAGGCCCTGGCATGCCCATTCTCTCTCTCTCTCTCTCTCTCTCTCTCTTTCTCTCTCTCCCTCCATCCCTCCCTCCCCCCCTCCCTCTCTCCCTCTTTCTCTGTCAAATAAATAAATAAACAAAAATTAAAAATATTTTTAAAAAAGATAATAATACTGTAGTGGCTATTACTGAATAAAAACAGTATATCTACAAAAATGTGCAAGTAATAAAGCCATGGTCTGGTCTTAGGGTTTAAAAAAAACTTTCAAGTAGTGAATTTGAAGAATAATGAATAAGATAAAGTGGCAGTTTTCTTTTTCAAGTTTATCACCTTTCCTAAAAATAGTTCTTTCAAATGCAGTCAAATTTAAATAAAATATAGAAACCAAAAGCCAGTAGAATCATTAATTAGAGTGAGGGGAACTCTAATTAGACAACCCAGTAGAAAGTGAAGCATAAGCTGTAAGAGAAAGTCTGGTGGGTATAGAAAGACTGAAACTAACTTGACTTTGAGCTGAAGCATACATTGGATCCTCAATTTCTGGGGAAATGTGAGTCTGCATAATTGTATAATCGAGCACTCATTAGGGTCTTCCAACTATAAACCATTGCCTGGTTAAGGTAGGCATTTAGGAAGCTGAATGAACTCTTTCAGGCCCTAAGGGTTCCATGAGGGTAAATTACTACTTCAGTGCACTGAATGGCCCCCTCGTGGCCTTGTAGTGGATTCCAAAAGAGCTCAATTTGCACATTGGGAGAATCTGGTTCTCATTAGAAGTGTGCTACTCACATACCCACACCAAGCAGACAGAACCATGCTCTCCCAAAAGGGAAGAAGCCTAGAGAGTCACATGTCAAGCTATCACACAGCTGATCCACATGGTCTGGTCTATAATTGTTTAAGAACTACAAGCTGAGATTTCCCCTTTCCTCTTTGAGTTACTTCTTTATCTGAGTCTTCTAGGCTACAGTTTTTGCAGTTTTGCAAGAAGAATCATAGGTTCAACCTTTCTGGGAGGTTTTAAGGGGGCATAGGTTCTTCTCTGACTACCTGCCATGTTTGCACTACCTGTACTGGTTGGTTAATAAAATCCAGATGTTGGGCTAGAGAGATGGCTTGGCGGTTACGCACTTGCCTGTGAAGCCTAAGGACCCCAGTTCAAGGCTCAATTCCCCAGGACCAACGTTAGCCAGATGCACAAGGGGGCGCATGCGTCTGGAGTTCTTTTGCAGGGGCTGGAGGCCCTGGCACGCCCATTCTCTCTCTCTCTGTCATTTGCCTCTTTCTCTGTCTGTCGCTCTCAAATAAATAAAAAAGAATAAAATATATTTTTAAAAATAAATAAATAAAATAAAATAAAATACAGATGTTTAGGGCTACAATTACTCCACTCATTTTTTATCCTGTAACAGAAACTATTATTAGGTTTTAATGAGATTTTTTTTTAACTTTTCAACTTAAGTTTGCTCACAACCTGGAGCAAAAGTTGAGGGCTTTGTTTTTGTTTTTGTTGTTGTTACTGTTCTGACAATTCCACATAGCAATCTATGATATTTGAATCACATACAAGAGTGGCTTTCTGCATTTTTTTTCACTTAAAACCTATTTCTTACCCAAGTAGTCACTTATGATTAAAGACCCCTCTGTATCCATGTGAGACTGGTAACATTTTACATGTCTCTCTTAAAATTCAGACTTCTAATGATGATTTATACATGCATGTAAGTCTTAAATGATAGATATTTACATTAGGAAAATTTATCTTCTGCCATAAAGATATGCATTTGCCTAATTTCAGATGATGTGAGACAAAACTACTCTTACATGGTAAAAATGCTGAACTTCTCCAATGTGTTTTGACTAGAAAACATGACATTTTAATGGCTCAAGGAAAAGTTAGTCAGGGAGAATGAAATTTCCATGCATTTCAGAAGTCAGGGCCAATTATACTTTTAGTCTAAAAATATTCTGAGGATCATTTCAGAAATGATTGTAAAACCTCTTTATATTAAAAAGTCAACATTGGCTGGGCATGGTGGCACACACCTTTAATCCCAGCACTTGGGAGGCAGAGGTAGGAGGATTGCTATGAGTTCAAGGCCACCCTGAATTCCAGGTTAGCCTGAGATACAGTGAAACACTACCTTGAAAAAACAAACAAAAAAAGTCAACATAAATGGGCTGGAGAGATGGCGCTTGCCTGTGAAGCCTTAGGACCCAGGTTTGTCTCTCCAGAGCTCACATAAGCCAGATATACAAGGTCACACATGTGCACAAGGTCACACATGTGCACAAGGTCATGCATATGGAGTTTAATTACAATGACTAGAGTCTTTCTCACTCTCTATCTCATAAAAAAATTTTAAGTCAACATTATAACTACAAAAAGCATAGTGGAAAGGACTTGTGGAAGAATAAACACATTTTAAGGACTACCAAATTAACATAAGAGACTGAAACCCAAAGAAATGATATAGGCTATAGGATTATACCTATAACCCCAGAATTTAGGAAACTGAGGAAGGAGGATTATGAGCTTGTGGCTAGCCTAGGCTACATAGACCATTTGCGATATATATAAGTAGGAGAAAATAATGCCTACTTGGTGAGCATTTTATGTGCCAGAAACTATGAGGACTATTGTGCCCATGTTTTTGTGTGGATTCATACAGTGCCTTTATGAAGACTAAATTGTATGCCCCTATTTGGTCATTTTTATAATCAATTACTATCCCAAATCCTACTGCAAACATGAGTGGGACTGAGGGAGAGGGAAGAGGAGAAGTAACAGAAAAAAAAAAAAAAGTAGAATGGAGAGAGGTTACAATGAGACATGGATAAAGCCTCATGTTTACAAAACAGGGGTGCAAGTAAAAGCAGAAGTATGTCTTTGCCAAAGAGCTAAGCATATGTAGAAGGGCTTTAGGTTTACCTTGAGATCTTAGGTTTACAGGTCTTCACATAAAGACAAGCACAAGTCGCTGAAGAGTTCTTATCTTGAAAGGAAGATGATCAAATGTGACTAAGTGATCTACAGGTCTATTCTGGTATGAACTGAATAGCAGTAAGACAGAGAGGTGATTTTAGAAGTCAGCTACCTTAAACCAGTGAAATATAATGACAGTAGCAGGTAAATAGAAATAGGGCCATCTGAGAGATATTTAAGTTAAAAATACATGAAATTTTTGTTCATTATTGGATGTAGAAAACTAGAAATAAATAAGTGTGATGAATAACTCCTGCTGCTTTACCTAGAGAACTAGGTTTCCCTAATGACACAGGGAAGAGTGTGCCAAGGAAGCCTCTATAGGAAGAAGGTGGAGAGATGTGAGTTCAGCTATTGGCATGCTAATACAGAGGCTACTGAAAAAACACACCCAAATGGAGGTGTCAAGAGGCTCAAATATATTGATATGAAGCTTGGTAAAGACACACATTTTAGGGAAACTCAGCATATAAATGGTTATTGAAGCAATGAAAATCCCTGACATTCTGTGTAGTTTGAGACTATCTGAACACCTAGGAGACTGTCCAAATGAACCCTAAAACTTAAGTGTTACAAACTGTGAAAGATTTGATCTAGAAAAAAATGGTTCACAGAGGACAAAAATCAGTAGATTGTTGTAGCAGAAGTCAAAGAGGAGTGATGTTTCTGAAAGGAAGATTTGATTGGCAAAGAAAAATATAATCCAAGAAGTTCAATAACATAAGTACTTGTTAATCAGCATGCATGTAGCTGGAGACCCAGAGCTTGGTGTGCATTGTTGTGGATTCAGTAATGAGGAAAGGAGAGGATATAGAAACTATACATAACCTCATTCAAGATTTTTGGGAAGAGTTGATGTATGATGATAGCTGACGGCTGAAAGATTAAACAGGTTTAAAGTAAGGAGGTTGGGGGTTTGTTATTAGGTGGGATTTTTGTTGTTTGGTTGTTTGGTTGGTTTGGTTTTTGAGATAGGGTCTCATGTATTCTTGGCTAGCTTTGAACTCGCTATGTAGCTAAGGATGACTTTGAACTTTAAATCCTTCTGCCTCCACCTACTGAGTGCTAGAATTATAGGCATGCACCACCATGATAATGGGAACCAAACCCAGGGCTTCATGTGCATGCTAGGCAATACTCTACCAGCTGTGCTATCTCCCCAGCCCTGTTGGTAGTGCTTTGCATAAGTGAAAAAGCTTGGGAATCTTTGATGAATGAAAAAACCTGGTGGTCAAGGATAAAGAATATCATGAAGTAAGAAGATAATGCTTCATTCTGAACTGACTGGACCACAGATGCCCATGTACTTACTCATACATTATTCTTGGTGTTTCCATGAGGATGTTTTTGGATTTAATTAGCATTTAATCTGAGTAAAGCAGATTGTCCTCTCTAATATAAGTGCCCTCATTCTGTAGGCTAACCCTCCCCTGAATTAAGAGAGAATTCCTCCTGACTGCCTTTCTCTTCTTTCTCCTGCCTTTGGGCTCACACTGAAACACTGGCGAAATGGGAGGATTCAGTGAAGTCAGGCTAACTGAAACTCACCAGCCAGTTATACGATCTATTGCCAGGTAGCATAGTATGCAGATGAGGGTACTAACAGGTTCATCCAGGTTTGGCATTTTACCAGGTCAAAGGAAAGAACTCGTATAGTCATGAGAAAATGTTCAGTGGCCACTGAATCCAAGCAGGATCTGGAGTGGGGCTGAAGGAAAAAAGCCAGGATTTCAAGCAAACATGTCACCTATCCTCCTCTGTTCAGTGACATTGTGGCTGTCCCTAATGCAAAGTGTTCTAGTTAGGTTTTCCAAGAACAATGAGATCATAGGGAAAGGCAATACTTCTGGCTGTGGGATATCTGTGGAAGCCTAGAAAAGGAAGGGGACATTAGCAAATATAAAGATTGTCGCCAAGCAAGTTTAAAATAAATTTAATAGCACTGAGTCTGAATAGAAAAGATTGAGAAACAGAAAATGTTCTTTCAGTGCAGCAAAGATTTTTAGTTTAATGGGGATAGAGAAAACCCACGATGGGGGAAAGATACTAACAGAAAGGAGAAAAGTTAGCTAAAAGAAAAATTGAAAATACATGGTACATTTGTATTTTAGGAAGCCTTGAATTTTAGTCTGTGTGCTAGAGGGCTGTTAAAGACTTTTGAAGCAAAATGATGATCCACATGTATCAGTCACTTTTGCATTCCTGGGACAAAATACTTGACAAGAAGCAGCTCTGGGAAGAAAAGAGTTTCTTCTCAGCTGACAGTTTCAATGGTAAGAGTTCGCCATGCTGGGGAAAGCATGGCAGGAGCAGGAAGCTAGTGTCACATATCCTATCAGTAGGGAAGAAACAGAACAGGAAGTGGGACCAGGTCATAAAACCTCAAGGTCTGCCCCAAATGGCACACTTTCTCCAGCAAGACTTCACCTCCTTAAGATTCCACAATCCTTCTAGAAGCACCCACTGGGGAATAAGTATTCAAACCAGGACCCTACTAGGGACATTTTACATGAAAACCACCACAACATAGCAACCCGTACTTTTTCCTCCTATTATTTATAAAGTTGCCTGCCTATTCTACTAACTGACAGACAAGATGAATCCCTGGAAGTTGTTCTCTTAAATTAAATTTAGCACATGGACTAACATTTCATCTTGACATGAAAAACTGACCAGAGCCTATGTAGGCGAAGGGAGAAAAGGGAACAGAAATGACAATACTTCAAACAAATGTGATGAATGATAAACAGAATAAAATACCCAATTGAAAAAAAAAAAAAAAACTCTGACTGGGGAGATGACTCAGCAGTAAAAACCACTTACTTGTAAAGCCTTCAGGCATGGGTTCAACTTCCCAGTACCCACAAAAGTAGGATGTTTAGTGGGGTATGGTGTTGCACAAGTAAGACCACTGACTCACAGAATGCATTGGGACTGAACCCTAGAGATCAGGATCTCTGACTGCAGCCCTAAACTACTCTGAGAGTCAGCCTTTATTGGAGAAATCCACAACATGTTCATTGTAAAAAACAGGATGGGAGTTAAATCACAAAGTTAAAAAAAATTACTGTCAAATAAGGGGGTTATTACAAAAAAACATCACAAGTTTTTCAGTACATAGGTCACGTAGACAGAACTGAGGCAAGAAACATTCTATGCTATGTAAACACAAAGGTATTTAGAAACAGAAAGGTACAGGAAAGTCATGGTACATTGCACAGAGGGGTCATCCCATTCCTTAGATAACATAAAACACCTGCATTTTGCAATAAGGCCTGTGGTAGTGATTCCTGAAACTTCTCCTTTATCTGTCAGGAAGACCAACTTGGGTGGTGGCCTCCATTATGTGTGCCTGAAGGGAAGGGCTGCAGAGGAGGATGTTTAACCAGGTCTACTGTGTCCCTTTATATTCCTTTTCCAGATGCACAAAGTGACACAGGCATCTGGAGTTCATTTTCAGTAGCAAGAGGCCTTGTTTGGATGTCTCTCTCTCTTTTATCTTTCTTTGCCTCCATGCAAATAAATAAAATAATAAAATTAGAAAAGCTAAAACACAAGATTGTTCAGTTGTTCATGATCCTCACTGGTTAGATTGTGATGAGATGATTCTCCTAGTGTTAGTTAATACATTTGGTATATTGCCACAGAAAGCAATTTGACAATATACCAAAAACAACTTTCAGTAGTTTTGCTTTTAACCAGTATTACCACTTCTAAAAGTAATTCTAAGAAAATAATTAAAATGCACATAAATATTCATGATTAGTTATAACATTTTTATGGTGGGTTTTTTACTGGGAACTTTAATACATGAACATCCAGTAATCTGATCATGTTCCCATCCTATTATCCTCTTTTGTCCCATCTCCCCAGCTCTCCAACATTTAAGGACCCTCTGCCATCAAAGTAGTCCTTTCTCTGTTCTGTTGTCTCCTTCCTTTTGTCCTTCTCTCTACTCCCGGGCAAAATATTGATGGGTTCAGAACTTTGCTGGTCTTGTGCAAGTATCAGAAACCACTGAGGGGTCAGGAATGCACCAGTCAGTGCATTTAGGAAGGACAAAGCCCCAAAGAATACCTACACACCCTGTGGCTCTTAGATTTTTTTTCAGCTCTCTCTTCCACCATATTCCTTAAGCCTTGGAGGGCATGACAGAAATCTTTTTAGGGTTGAGCTCTGGGCAGCCTCTTATTTTCTGCTTTGATGACTTTTGGGTCTCCTCAGTGTCTGCCATCAACTCCATAGAGAAGCTTCTCTGTCCAGCAGTGACAGCAGTATTCATATTCTTTCTGCCAGTTCCTCTGCAATGTTCCCTGCACCCTGGTGGGTGTGATAGAGATAACTCATTCAGTGCTAGGCACTGAAATTTTTCTTCTTCTAGTCATTGTGAATACTGGGGAGACCTAAGACTTAATTATATAATTTTAATGTAGCATCTAATAATAAAGGAGTGCTAAGTGAGTTTTTAAAAATCTCATAGTAAAATATAATTCTTCCTTTTCAAGTGATATTAGAAAGAATAAAAAGACAAATGAAATATCAATAGAAAGTGGATAAAAGCAGATGGCTTATTGGTTAAGGTGTTTTCCTGCAAAGCCAAAGGACCTAGGTTTGATTCCTCAGGACCCACTTTAGCCAGATGCACAAGAAGGCTCATGTGTCTGGAGTTCGTTTGCAGTGGCTGGAGGCCCTGGCATACCCATTCACTCTCTCTTTCCCTCTTTCTCTCTCTCTGACAAGTGAATAGATAAAAATTAAAAATAAATAAATAAAGTGGATAAAAGCATTACAAGTTACAGAAATGTACAGTATGTAATCTTGACTATACAAAGTATTTATGTGTAGATAGATTTCAAAATGTTGAAAGAAAGTGAAATTAAATATTAACAACTATAATCTCTAGGTTTAGAGCTTAAAAATTATCTTATTTAGGTTTTCTCACAAATTGTTAGCAACAATTCAATCCATTCATAAATAGAAAATAAGATGTCTATAACAGCTACCTTCTCTTTGCCAGAACAAAACACTCAACAAGAAGCGGCTTATACAGATGCACAAGGGGGCGCACGCATCTGGAATTCATCTGCAGTGGCTGGAGGCCCTGATGCACCCATTCTCTCTCTCTCTCTCTGCCTCATTCTCTGTCTGTTGCTCTCAAATAAATAAATAAAAATAAACCAAAAATAAAAGTAAAAAAAAAAAAAAGCGGCTTATAGAAGGAAAGGGTTTACTTCCAGCTTATAGTCTTTTTTCTTTTTGCGGGGGGTCATCAAGGAGGGATATAGTATGGCAAGAGCAGACAGCTAGGATCAAATATGCACACATCACTGAGGAGGAAGGAGAAGAGAGTGAACTCACTAGCACTGGAAAGTGTGGATGGATTATAAATCCTAAGGCTGGGCCCTTAGTGACACAACTCCTTAGCAAGGCTAGGGGAGAAGCACACAACTTAATCACAAACACATGAAGCCATAAGGGACATTTTTTCATTCAAACCACCAAAAAGTGGGCTAAACAGATGGTTCAGCAGTTACAGATGCTTGATTGCAAAGCATGACAGGATAAGTTTGATTTCCCCAAGATGCACAAAAATCCAGTCGCACAGAGTGGTGCATGTGTCTACAGTTTGTTTGCAATAGCAAGAGGCCCTGATGTGTCGACATACTCTCTCTCTCTCTCCCCCATCTCCTTCTCTCTCTTTCATGCTTTCTGTATGTGTTTCTCTTTCACAAATAAATAAGTATTTAATGCTATTATTTTAAAAAATTGTATCACCTATATCTGATGATTTTGTTCATCTTTTATGGGTTAAGATGACAGGGTGTTCTCATTTCCTTTCATATACTTATGAAACAACAAATGATTTTAACATTTTCTCCCTGAATTTTGCATGCCTACCAATACCATTTCCCTATAACAATATTACAATATTCTCTTTTTTCTTCATTTTCTTGAATCACTCTGTCATAGCCACAAAAACAAAGATAACTAAATTGCAATTGTGCCAAAAGAGGGCACATACCTGAGTCTCAACGTTTAGCAAGTCTTCCCACAAATGAGGAGTCCTATAGACAAAAAAAAAAAAAAAAGCCAACTCTCACAAAGCCATTTCTAACCCTAAAAAATGAGGGAGTAATATTCTACAGAGTGAAAGGGTCTTAAAATACTTTAAAATAAATTGAATTGAATATTGTCATTGTTTTATCATGCCCAATTAAATCAATATTCTTGTTGGGCTGATTTTTTCAACATACAATTTCTTCCCAAAGACATTTTTCGAATATTAAAAGGAAAAATTTCATTAAACATATGAAAGATTATTGTCAACACACAAAATTTAAGACAGGTAAATTTAAAAAGCAATCAAACAAAAGCCTTCTTGTCCCATGCTTAGATATCATATGTCAGGCTTGGTGGATAAGAATATGCAAAGTTTTTAGTTCCCTGATGAAGGATGCCTGTTTATTCTTGTTTAAACTGCTCAGCAATGTTTCCAATTATCTTTCTAGAAATAAATTTGGAGTGATATAAATGTATTTAACCAAAAAAAAAGTGATTAAATGTTTACTGTCTATTGCCCATATCCACTAATCTTACTTTATGATCAGATTCTATCTCTACCGTCCTACAGAACTTTATAGATGCTCTCAATTTATACTATTGTTATCTTGAACAGAAAGGAATAATATCATCGTTTGGTTTTAATAATTCATAAATGTCTCATGATATGTTTCAGAACACTTCTCAGCATGTGCTTTGAATACACTTTAAATATTTCTCTTTAAATGTTTTACCTTCTTCCTTCTCTCTATTTACTTAAAGTTCATGCAGAAAATCCTGCCAGCAATTATCCCATGGCTGTGGTATTCCACTTGCTTACACAGAAGCCATATAAGCAAGTGACAGCTCCTTTCATTCCATCCAACTAATCATGCAGCATTCACTGGCTTCATTTTCAGTTTTCAGCTGCAGATAAAGATAAAACTATCTACTAACATGACTTTCATAGGTCACACTAATGTCTTTCATTTATGCCATGAGGTGTGGCTGGTAAAAAAGAAATTAAGCTGATTTGTATGTATAGCTTCTGGAATCACATCTTTATGATAGAAACATATCATATGGCTAATTCTACCTCTAATGATATCATGTAAAGGCAGCAAACAATTCTCTCCTGCAAAGATTTTATCTGAAAGCTTTAGGCCAAATAAAATCAGGATCAAAACAGCCACATACTATCAGATCAAATATCACTGGAGACCTGAAACTTAGAAGTTTAAAAAAGATGTTAATTAAAGTAAGAATTCTAGAAAGAAGGAAATACATAGAAAAGGAAGAAGAAATTGCACTGGAATAGAGTAAACAAAGAAAAACACACAACAATAAAATACTTTTTACTAACTATTCATTTTCTAACCCTTAAAAGTACTTTAAAATCTTAATACCTTTATCATTTGATAAATATAACTAGATGTGTCTCCTTTTAGTCAGAATCCAAGAGATGAGATATCTCTGTATTTTATTACACAGTTAACTAATATATTCTTTTACTTCTATTTTCATTTCTATGTCTTAAATATATAGTGGTTGTGTGTGCATGTACATCTATATGTATGTGTGTGCATGTATGTCTTTACATAGGTTTGCATGCATATCTCTAATAAATAAAACATACACTATATACTAATGCTATTGAAAGATGATTGGGCTTCTGCGTGAGAATGAAAATACTTCGTAGCAGAGGCCAGTAAGTTAAAAAGGAGACATAAAGGGAAGAGAAAGGAAGGGAGGAGGGTACTTAATAGGTTGATATTGTATATATGTAAGTACAATGATTGTGATGGAGAGGTAATATGATGGAGAATGGAATTTCAAAGGGGAAAGTGTGGGGGTGGGGAGGGAGGGAATTACCATGGGATTTTTTTTTATAATCATGGAAAATGCTAATAAAAATTTAAAAGATTAATAAATAAATAAATAAATAAATAAAATAAAAAGAAAGATCAGTTTTTGTAGTGGTCATTCAGAAATATATAAGGGCATGGAAATAAGACATGTGAAGTGGTCACAGAGTAGCCCAGACAAGTTGGTACCAAATCCTAAACTGTCCATCTGTATCAAAAGACTGAAAGTAGTGAATCCAGTGATCCCAAAATCAGCTTCCAAAGAAACACACAGAGCAAGCAAGTTCAGAATGGCAAAAGTCAAATGCATAAATATGTATTCAACACTCTACCCTCCTCAGATTGGCCACAAGAAGCCCCACAGGTGCTAAGTACCCAGATAATGAGGCCAGAAGAAGTATCCCACAAGCTAGTGCACTAAATATGTATTCAAAATATATCTGAGTACCACCTATTCTATGGCTGAAAGTACAGTGAAGAATCTGCCCTATTGAATAAGATGGACAAAAGCCATGGTTCTACAGAATGCCCATTCAGTGTGGGAGACATAATAAGTAGTGACTGGAGCTTAGGTAAGAATAAACAAAGAAGAAGGGATGGCATTCATAATCCCCAAAGATAACTAGTGGTATTCCAACCCTCCCCTAAAGAAATGTGCTTTACTTCCTTCTCCTTAAATCCAGGCTGGCCTTCTGATTTGTATTGACCCAGTAGACCAGGTAGAATCGTCAGCCACAGGCCTGGCTCTCCAAAGAGAAAAAAGCAGCTTCTATTTTGATCTTCTGGGAACCCAGATGCCAGGTGGCTATATTAAGGATTTCAGACCATTCTTCTGTAGGGAGTGGCCACTTGGAAAAGCCTTAGGTCTTAAGCCAGAGTATAGAGAATGACAGGGTTGGGGAAGGGATCACCTCCTGAGTTCCCTCCTGCATTACCGACACATGAGAGACCCCTACTACTGCCACATGGAGAGACTCAAAACCCAAAAAACCTAGGAAGGTCAGAAGTCATCAATTGCTGCTGCTGACAACCATTAAGCTTGAGGATTTTCTAAATAATGGAACAGATCAGCAAAAACTCAGGAGAAAAACGTAAAGAGGATGTGGGAAATTTCAGAAGTGAAGAACTACAATCTAAGAATGAGATTTGTCTGGACAGGGAGATGACTCAGTGGATGGAGCACCTACCACACAAGCCTGAGTGCCTGAATTCAGACCCCAGGACCGACCTGGAGCGGGACGCGGTAGCGTGCCCCTCTGTAATCCCAGCATACTTACAGCAAGATGGAAGGTGGAGACAGCACAGTTGCAGGAAGCTCATGGGGCCCAGCTAGCCTGCGGAACACAGCAGTGAACAAGAGGCCCTGCCTCAGACAAGATGAAATACGAGGACTGACTTGCTTCTAAAGTTGTCCTCTGACCTCCACACCCACACTGTAGCATGCTTACATCTTCACACACACGCACAAACACGCGCATGGACTCACACACACAAAATGTGATTTCCTATGTCTTTCCTGAAGACAGATCGAGAATACTTAAACAGTATTTAAATAGAAAGTGCATTGGTAAACAGAATTATTCTATGGGTCACTGGAAAGGAATATGCTGTTTTCCTAAACCAGAAATCACAAGGTAAAGAATAACCTTGCTGGCCCCACTCTGGCCCCTAAACCCAGAGCAGCACGTGGAAGCACACCTGCTAGCCTCAGCCACATCTGGACATGATGTAGATGGTGACAGCCTGAACCTCAGGTCTAACCAAGAGCAGTTAACAGAGTAAGACTTCTAAGAACACAGCAAGATTGTTGGGTGGTTTGAAGGTGTCATGTGTCTATTTTCTCTGAGCTGAAACATCTGCAGGAGATAGGATGGCTCAGAAGACTGGGAAATCTAGCAAAACTTATAATGCTTAGGAAGCCCTGGAAGTTAGAAGATTCACAAAACCCCTCCCCAAGGTTATACAAGCAGCAAATAATCCTGGAGAAGAGGATAGTCTTTGGTGGAGCTGTGGGTAAGTCATGATGAGAGCTCCAGCCTTCCTGAATCATCTCCTATGCTAATGTGAGCTTTTTTGTGAGCAGCTTTGAGTCATCCGTGCTCCTGTAAGCAACCCCAATAAACTCATTGGTTCATCAAGATATACTTGGGTTGGGCTGGAGAGATGGCTTAGCGGTTAAGCGCTTGCCTGTGAAGCCTAAGGACCCCTGTTCGAGGCTCAATTCCCCAGGACCCATGTTAGCCAGATGCACAAGGGGGCGCACTTGTCTGGAGTGTTTTTGTAGTGGCTAGAAGCCCTGGTGTGCCCATTCTCTCTCTGTTTCTATCTGCCTCTTTCTTTCTCTGTCACTTTTAAATAAATAAATAAAAATAATTTTTTAAAAAAAGATATACTTGGGTGGACTCCTATTCAGCAGTTGTTGATTCAGCAATACCCATCTGGGGTACATGGACAATTGTTCACATTTCCCCCAAACAGTCATGCATCAGATAAGAGGGACATGGACCACTTGGGTCAGATAACCAAGCTATATAACTCTGTCAAGGTGGCATCAGTAGGGATCTTTCATGGAGGTGGGAACTCAGATCCCAAATCTGTCACCATCTTCACCTTGGGCTTGTGGCCCAGTGCCTTTTCAAGTGGCCCCTCACTACAGAAAAATGGCCTGGAGATAGCTAGTTACATAAATTAATTTCTTCTTCAATTAATCACTTGTCCCTTGAGTGTTCTATTCCTACATTGACATTGGCCTTGGCCATAAGACTGGCTAATGAAACATTAGAAAATGTATGTAAACCAAGGCTTTATAAACCCCTCACCTTGGGGTCTATCTTCTTAGAAAACTCTCACTTGGAAGCCAGTTTCTAAGACTTAGTTATTCCACTGGAGATAGAACTAAATGGGGAGAGGCCTAAATGATGAGTCAACAGAGAAAGAGAGAGAGAAAGTAGAGGAAAATCAAGATGAACTCCTAGTTCATCAAGCAGAGCTCCCAGCAGAATGTTATCAGACCTAGGTGAGAATGAAGCAGTCACTGTATCTGTAAAGTTACTAAAATAACATTGTATCTGAACTTCTAACTTTTAAGAAGATTAATCATGCAACAATGAGTGGATATCAAAAGCAGGATATTAGTAGAAAGATCTCATTGAGAGTTTAGGACATTAAGTTAGGAGTCATATAGATCCATCTCTGTAGACAAAGCATCCAAGGCAGGAAAGTAGCAAGTACAAAGAGTCCCAAGCAGGGCTGGGACAGACTTCTTTCAAGACCACTGTAGTGGGCAGAGGGAGTGAGGGGGTCATGAAGAGATGAAACCAGCATAGTTACAGAGATCTGATCAACACAGATCTTGCAAAGACTGGGACTTTTCCCCAGAGGCTGAGAGAACTTTTGGCAATCTTAATACATTTTTCAAAGTTGCTTAGCCAATGTCTAATGGGATAGGTTTATGGTGCTGAGCATTCAACAATGACCAGAACTTGCTCTGTATTGTGGGAAGGAGGGAAGAGGGAGGAAAATTTAATAAGAAAGGATCTCAAAGAACTGGAACAAGGGAGGAGGGGTGTGTGTGTGTGTGTGTGTGTGTTTCAGGGGGAAGGCATGCTGCCTTCTATTGGCTCTGGCCAGCATGAAGGACAGACACGCCCCAGTTAAGCACCTGTATGCTTTCCTGAAAGTCTCTTCAGAACAATCTGCTATATCTTTGCACTAGAGTACATTATACCTGCATAAGAAGGCTCACTGCTCTTTTAATGCAATTTAATTTCCTAAAAGCTTTTTCCATACAAATCAGAGCATTTCATCAGCCGTGTGCATGCATTCTCAAAAGATCTTGCAAGGCTCCAGCATTCTGTGCTCTAAGTGTGTGTCAATATATTTACAGAAAAACACTCTGTTAACTTTTAAAAAAAATCTCTTCAAAAAGACACCATGTACTTCCCAAAGGGTACTTCCCAAACATAGTACTTTACAGATTGCACTGAGGTTTCAGAGCAATTGACTCACCACCTGCATCATATTCTTACAACCAGACTAAATGGCAAAGTAGCAAGCTAAGAAGGCATGGAGCTGGCATTACTATCACTTTAAATAAAAGTTCATAAAGCAATCTTCCCTAAGCGTGGTATCACACACATCAAAGTATATTTGGTACTCAAATGACAGGTAACAAGACGACTCTGTCAGGCCTTGACAAGAGAAGCTCCTGAAGGAAAATATGGCAGTATGGTGGAGAGAGGGAAAAATTGTTTTCTTACAGCCGATCAACCCATCAGCACATATGGAACCAGGACTGTCTCCCAGTTCAGAGATTACTATGTGTAAAATAATGGTTTCATAGAACTTCCTGTCAAACTCAGTCTTTATATAAGGAAAGCAGAAATGTTCCCTTCCATCAGAAAAAAAAATTCCTCTATTCATGTTTGTTAAGACAGAAAACTCTGGGGCTGGAGAGTTGACTCAGCCATTAAAGGTGCTTGCTTCCAAAGCTGCTGGCCTGGGTTCAAGTCCCCAGTTCCCATGTAAAGTCAGACACACAAAATGGACATGCATCTAGAGTCCATTTGCAGTGGCAGGAGGCCATGTGTACCCATACTACCCCCTCATAAACAAATTAAATCATTTTTTATTAAGAACAGACTTTGTATGGATATATCATGTGTTGGTACATCTTTTCCCTCCTCCCTGGCCCATTCTACAGGGGGCCTCCTCAGTGGAGCTGTTGGTATTCCCTATGGGATTATGGGTTATGTGTTGTGGGAGCAGCAGTCAAGTACTGAGAGGAGGCAATGCCTCTGGGCATGATGTCCCAACCTGTGGCTCTTACAATATTTCCACCCCCTCTTCCACAAAAATCCCTGTGCCATGCTGGGTGTGTTTTAAGTCTACTTCAGTGATGAGCTCTCAGGAGCCTCTGGATCCCTGCTTTGGTATGTGTTGAGGATCCTCAGGGTCTGTCTCCTTCACCCTGCCATGGCTTGTCAGGTCAGGCTCACCATGGAAGCAGCACTCTTGCTCATAAATCCCAAAATACTTTTCTGCTTTAGAATAGACCTTATTTCAGCTAACTCACTTTCCTTGCAATGTAGCTAAATGGCTAAATGCTACTTTCCGCTTATGTTAATTCTTAAGTCCTAATTAATGATGCAATTTGATACCAGATAGTTAATGGCCTATCTGTTTCCTGCCATACACTCCTATTTCTGATATAAGGTCCATATAAAACATATTTGTTTTAAGTCTAAAAAGAATATTTATTGTGACTCCCAACACTTTGCTCTGTATCTTTTAAAGCATTATTATACTGAGTATTTTATTTTCCATTTCAAATCATTCACTCTCAAAGACCCATAGTTTAACTCTTCTGAAATGTTGTTTTGGTTTTAAGACACATGACATGTGTCTCAAATGCTCTTCCACTATTACAGTATTACAGCCTCTCCTCTCTCTCTGTCTCTCTCTGTGTGTCTTGCTTGCTCACTCACTTCTCTACTTTAGCCTCCAAATCTGAAGCAATAAAGATTCTAACCAATCACTTCTTTACTTAGCTATCTATCTATCTATCTATCTATCTATCTATCTATCTATCTATCTATCTATCTCTATATCTCTCTTCTGAAGGGGCCAAGACAATGGGTACTAAATGTGCCTCTTGGCTCACCAGAGAGTCACCAGACAGTGTCAAGACTCAGATTCTGAGGCCACACACAGAACTTATTAGCTTGGGATTTCTGAATGTATGGATAGAACTCTTTAAAAATAACTTCTATGCAGAGGAGTTGCCTCCCACCCATAACTGATGTCTAACCCCACAATGCACATTCCATATTCCCCAACGAGGAGGGTTCCTGCATGGGGGTGGGGGGGACAGGGAGGAGGCTAGTAATGGTACCAACTTGACTCTATTCACTTAGTACAAAACTAAATAAAAAATAAAAATAACTTCTAGGGCTGGAGAGATGGCTTAGCGATTGAGTGCTTGCCTGTAAAGCCTAATGACCCCAGTTCAAGGCTCGATTCCCCAGGACCAAGTGCACAAGGAGGCGCATGCTCTGGAGTTCGTTTGCAGTGGCTGGAGGGCCCAGTGCACCCATTCTCTCTCCTCTCTCTCTCTCTCTCTCTCTCTCTCTCTCTCCCCCCCCTCTCTCTCCCTTCCTCCCTCCCTCCCTCCCTCTTTCTCTCTCTGTCTGTCACTCTCAAATAAATCAATAAAAATGAACAAAAAATTTTAAAAAATAGCTTCCAGTCTTTTTTAAAAAAAAAAAAAAACACTTTTTATTTATTTATTTGAGAGAAAGAGAGAATGGGTGTGCCAGGGCCTCTAACCACTGCAAGCAAATTTCAGATACATGTGCCACCTTGTGCATCTGCCTTATTCGGGTCCTGGGAAATTGAATTTGGGTCTTTTGTCTTTGCAGAGAAGTGCCTTAACCACTAAGTGATCCTTCCAGCCCTTGGACAGGACTTTTTGACAAGCATCCCAATATGATTTGGATTGACTGGGGTTTGAGGAGTATGGCTCCAGGCAGTGTGGTCCTTGTGCCCTGTGAGAATATGATGAATCTGATAGAATCAGCCAACCTCTAACCTGGGCGGGGGGGAGTGGGCAGAGAACGATATCAGGATGTGAACATTCTCCCTTGGGGAGTTTAGAGGGGTCTATCAAAGAACACTGGCCCCTGGATGTCTAAACCCATATGAGAAGCCCATCTCACTAATCTCTGATGCTTCCAAGGAAATGAGTATGGTGAAGCTGAACACACACTATGAGCTGCTCTGTTCTGCTCTATTCATGTCTGCTAAGGAGTCATTGACAATTTATGTCTTTTATCTTAACCCAAAAATGAAGTATGTTTCTCTTATCCAATTCACACAAGTACTATGAAGCTGAAATTGCTTTAAGAGCTTCGGGAGAAAGGCACCATATAAATGCAAATAACAGGAGATTTGATAAAAAGAATAGTCATATCCAAGTACACAAGGGCTGCCCTATCCAAATGAACAGCTTGAGGCTTCCTTGCTATTGTCATTCAGGGCATATCAGAGTAAAGACTAGGGAGTGAGTCTTCTAGAATTTTTTCCACTTGAATTGCAGGCATATTTTTCTCATACTGTCATGTAATATGCCAACAAGAGAAAGAATCTACCGAAGATCAGAAGTCCTTTAGGCTTGCTACTGCCACTCTGAAAGGACACAGGGGTGAGGGCAGTCTTGGGGAAATCCTTCCTCAGCTTCCCATTCAACCCTATGGAGAACTCTCAGGGAGCTGGGAATAATTTTGCATTTGTAACCTCTGATGGTTAAGTTTTTGTCAACTTGATCTATTTAGGAATCTGCAGTCATTCCTCATAAGAGGGTCTCTGAGGTTGCTTCCAGGAAGGATTAACTAAAGGAGGAATTCTTCCCCCAGGGTGAGCCCTTTTCCCAGAGTAGACAGCCCCTCTTGGAGGGGGGCTTTATCAAAGGAGCTCTGGGAAGGACAGTATCCCCTCCTCCCACTTGCCTGCCAGTGCTGCTTGCTGCCTTCCAATGGTCCACAATGAAGGCCAGCATGGACTGAAGAGCATCATCTCTCCAGGACGCCTCCAGGCCTTCAGTGCCGTATTGGGGCTGCTGAGAGAGACATCCAGCCTCGTGGACTGAGCAGCTACCAAGTCCCTTGACCCTCGGGCCTACAAACTGTATTGGACTGCTGTGAGCTAATCCAATAAATTCCCTTTTAATACAACTCATTTCATCAGTCTGTTCCTCTCGAGAATCCTGACTAAAACAATCTCTTTCTTCCATGTTAGACAAAACTTCTGAATAGTCTAGAATATATAAAAATCTCATAACCACAGCAAAGCATGCTATCAGAAGAATAAAACTGGGGCTGGAGAGATGGCTTAGCGGTTAAGCGCTTGCTTGTGAAGCCTAAGGACCCCGGTTCGAGGCTCGGTTCCCCAGGTCCCACGTTAGCCAGATGCACAAGGGGGCGCACGCGTCTGGAGTTCATTTGCAGAGGCTGGAAGCTCTGGCATGCCCATTCTCTCTCTCTCCCTCTATCTGTCTTTCTCTCTGTGTCTGTCGCTCTCAAATAAAAAAAAAAAAAGAATAAAACTGAAGATTTATATTCAATTTTTCTTATATCAAGTTGACACGAAACTTAACCATCACAGAGGTTAAAGATGCAAAGTTATCTTCCTTCTCATCATTAAATTTCTCTCTCCTTTAGGCCCAAATTTTGAACCTAAAAAGATTTCATGAAATATTTCTAAGTGGAATGATTCACAGATCTAAAGACTTACAAATTTTAGTCACATAACATAGATAAAGATAAATAATAAAGATAAGCCCAGAAACCATATCAAAAGTCTCCATCCAGGCTGGAGAGATGGCTTAGCAGTTAAGGGCTTGCCTGTGAAGCCTAAGGACCCCGGTTCGAGGTTTGGTTCCCTAGGACCCACGTTAGCCAGATGCACAAGGGGGCGCACACATCTGGAGTTCATTTGCAGTGGCTGGAGGCCCTAGCACGCCCATTGTTTCTCTCTCTCTCCCCCCCACCTCTCTCTGCCTGTCGCTCTTAAATAAATAAAAATAAGCAACAAAAATATTTTTTAAAAAGTCTCCATGCCATTGGTTACATCAGTAGAATTTCTCCACCTAAATTATCATTGAAAACATCTGCATAAGATATTTGAAATGGGTGTTGGAAGTTTCTTCGAACTTGCTTATTTTTAAACAGCAGATTCCTGCCAACACTGTTGATTAGGACAGAAAGACCCTGTTCATGATAGAACTAAGGAATAAATCTCTTTCATGTTCAAAAATATTTCTAATGTCATCCATGTGTGAAAATGAGTCTCAAGAACTTGAGCAGCAGTCCCTTCTCCACTTGATACATGGAAAGTCCATTTTTCATTAACAGCCTTCCCAGAACCTGCTGCTGATTGCAGCTCTGCTTTTCTCATCACAGTCTGATGGATGTTTTTGCTCAAAATACACTGCCCTTTGCTGATTGCTGCAGGCTGCTTGGTTTGTCAATTGTGAAAATACAGCATGTCTCAGCCAGACCAACTGCTTACTGAAATACGAATCAGATGCAAACACTCATTGCAATAATACACCATCTCTGATCTCTATTTGCTCTACTGCAGTCTTCATTTTGTCAGTAAGTGTCCTCGGAACAAAATGCCACAGGTTAGAGATCAAATAATTCACCCTACTTGAGGTAAAATTTTTCTCTCAGTCAGAGAATAAGCCTCTCATTTTTTCCTGAAAGATGTGTAAAAGAAGGCTGAGTATCTTTTTAAAGTACAAATGGTGGAATCTGCCATTTTGATGAGAATGTAGGAAACTAGAGACTAAAGATTTTCATCCCAAGAGCAACTCTAAATGTCAAAGGTTTAATACATGCCAATCAAAGGGATGTAAGTGAAAAACAAGATAGTGTATGCCATGTAACATTGGAAATTAAGTGGTTGAACAAAAGGTCTTGGTCTACTTTCTAGGTACCACTACTAGAAGGAGAATGTAGAATTTAATAATATTTAAAATGCAATGTACAGTAGATTCATTTTAAGCTTCTCTTCCGAATACAAAATGACTCAACCTGAAGAAAGGGGTTAGCATTTGCAACCAATAAGGATTAAATTCCACTGCACATAAAAGAAACATTCCACCAAGGGAATAGCTCAAATTCTTGGAATATAGGAAGACGCTATGTCTCTTACAGGTAAGAAACAGGAGTAAAACAATCATGAACTGGAACAGTGGGTCATAGCATTGACTCCTCACCAAGCTGTCCTTGCCCTTTTCTCATCCTGCTGCATGAGCTCCATTCTCAAAACCACCTTACAGTCTAACTGGATGCTGGAATTTCAGCCATTGCATCCATATTCCAGACAACAAGAAAACATGATCATCCTCTTTTATGGTAGTTTAATACTTCTGTGTGTGTGCATGTGCATGTGCATGTGCATGTGCAGGCCAGAAGACAACCTTGGGTGTCATTCCTCAAGAAAACTGCCCACCTTTTGTTAAGAAATGGTAAGGCTGGGCTGGAGAGATGGCTTAGTGGTTAAGCACTTGCCTGTGAAGCCTAAGGACCCCGGGTCGAGGCTCAGTTCCCCAGGTCCCGCGTTAGCCAGATGCACAAGGGGGCGCACGCATCTGGAGTTCGTTTGCAGAGGCTGGAAGCCCTGGCGCGCCCATTCCCTCTCTCTCCCTCTATCTGTCTTTCTCTCTGTGTCTGTCGCTCTCAAATAAATAAATTAATTTAAAAAAAAAAAAAAGAAATGGTAAGGCTAAGGGCTCACCAATTTGGTTAGAATGGTTGGCCAGCAAGCCTCAAGAATCTTCCTGTTTCTGCCTTCTTGATACTGGGATTACAGGAACATGGGATCATAACCAAAATGCTCAGAGTTCTGAGCACTGGACTTGGGTTCTCATCCTTGCAAGGAAAGCACTTGACCAACTGAGCAAGCTCCCTACCCCATAACCTCCTTTTCAAAGAGGCTTCCAAGCAATCTCACACCACATTTCCTCTTACATCCCATACATAAAAAGTTGGTTGTGTCTCTACATAGTTGTACTGATTATGAATTCTAGTCTGGATTCTAGTCATACATTCTAGTGTAAGCTAAAATTGCTTCAGCAGGCCTGGAAACTGTACCCAAATCTGATATGGGAATGTAAATAATAGCTGTACAGGAGAATCTAAGAAATTGCTTTCAATACCACAAGAAACTTGGCAAAACTTGAAGTTCTCTTAATAAGCCAAAAGGGAAACTTTTTATTAGAAAACAAGTAATGCCAACTACTACACTAGCTCCTCTCTACCACCACTTCCCAGAGATATTTTCAGAAAGCCTTGGACAAGTCACTTATATCTGTATGAGCTTCAATTTCCTCAGCTCATGGAGTTGTAGTAATACACATATTAATTAGCTTAATTTGTTGGAGCCACACTACGGTGTATTTGTAGATGTATACTTTTGTTTTTCTATATATGTGTGTATACACAAATATCAAGCTATCAAGTTACATATGATAAATACAAGTTAAATTTAAAATGTTTAACTCCTCACCTCTAAAGTTCCTACCTTGTATGATTGAAACTTAAATAAGATGGCACAGGGAGCTGGGAAGCTAGCTAGCTAAGTGATTAGAGGTGCTTACTTGAAAGCCAATGACACAAGTTCAATGGCCTCATAAATCCAAATGCAAATGGGGCCATGAGTCTCTGATCCCAATGTTCCTGTGACAGTGGGAAGAATTGCTAGGAGAATCTGTAAGCTTGTGGGGCAGCTAGACAAGCACACATGCAGCAGTAAGAACAAAACCACAGAAAAGACCCACAAAATAGGAAAGAACACACTAACCTGCATGCATGCACCCATACAAACACTTATCTCAAACACACACACACATTTTAAAAAATAAGATAGCAGGTATAAATGGTCTAGGATGTGTAGGCTCTTAGTAACACCAACTTCCTTCTACAGGAGCCAACCCATCTCTTTGGAGTCTGTCATTGACACCATCTTCTGCCTGTTCCCTCAGGGATGGCAGTGAGTAAGCTGGCCCCAGGCCTATTCCAATGCTGGATTCCTCTTCTTTCCATACCAGTCTCTGCATTCTCGTCTGAGCTGTATACAGGAGCTTCAGCCTGAGCACTGGACCCACAGTGGATGTGGGAATGGAGAGGATATTTGTACAGGATAGTCTGAGAAATAAGAAATGAGCAAAAATGTAACAGAGCACTCAAAAATGATAATAATTTTTTATTTGTTTCTTAAAAAAAAAAAAGTAAATAAGGGATTTTTCCAACAAAGGAAGCAAACTTTTAGGTTTCTGACAGTTTCTAGTGCCGGCATATCAGAGAGTGCTTCTAGATTACCCATACTTGATTCATTCCTCAAACCAGTCCTATTGCAGGACACAGGGAGAGTGAATGAGTAACATGGGAGGACTCATCACCCCTGAGAACCAATCACTACAAAATGAAAGTGCTCCAGTCATCTGTCTCTGTTATTGAGAAATCAAAGACTTACTAACCTGCTACTTGTTACTGCAACCCAAGGTTCCCTAGAGTCAGAATCTGAAATCTAGTTTGGGATAAAAGTTGTTTGCAAGAAATAAGCTGGGCATGGTGGTGCCCATCTTTAATCCCAGCACTTGGGAGGCAGAGGTAGGGGGATTGCCATGAGTTCGAGGCCACCCTGAGACTACATAGTGAATTCCAGGTCAGCCTGAGCTAGAGTGAGACCCTACTTCGAAAAACCAAAAAAAAAAAAAAAAAAGAAAGAAAGAAAGAAAGAGAGAAAGAGAGAGAAAAATACCTAGGAATGGAAGGAATAAAGCAAGTCTAGGCAGAAGAGAAATTGCAAAGCAGGGTGAAAGCTTACAGAAAGTTCTGGAGCAAATATCAATTAAAGGAACCTCCACCTTCAGGCTGAAAACCTTGACTCCTAAGGCTCTTCATCTCATGTCATCATCAGTTGTGAGCTAATCGCTTCAGCCAAGGCACCTGCCATTAGAGCTGGCAGCTTCAGGCTGTCTGCCAACTGTGCTCCCAAGGGTTAGGCAACAAGATCAGTCTCAAAGTGGAATAGGCAGCACTTACCTACCCTACCAGCCATAGGAAGCAACATCAAGTATGAAAAGGCTTTCAGCGCTTGCTGGGCTTTGCTGTTCCCACATTGATTTCTTATCACAGAAAGAGTTGACATAAAAAGCACTGTATTTCACTCCCCAACTCACACATCACAAAATGGCTGCTTAATTGATAGTGCAGACTTGAAATGTTATATAAACAACTCAATTAAAATTTGGAAGATTGGAAAGTTGAGCCTACTCCATCAGCCATCTTGGTGTAAAGATCAATGTATATAAATAAGAATTTTTTAATTAAAAACGATTAGGATGTACTTCATAGTCAATAGCAAGAACCCTAAGATAAGTACTGTGGAAGAAAATGATGCTATAGTAGATTTCCAATATTTTCTAAATCTTGCTTTAGCAGGAAGCGAAGTATTCTAGTTCATATTTTCCAATTTTCAGTTCTACTGAAATGCAATAGATGCTTTCATTTTCTACTTAAGATCCTCAGTGATAAGCTGGCTTTTCCCAATTCTCAGGGTAGTCTTGCAATTGCTGTGTGTCCTTCCATGGGGAGAGCATCTAAGAAATGCCAGGCACCCTTCTGTATTTCACAAAATTGTCAACTCTTAAAGAAGCACTATATAGACAAAACATTTGCTACATAGGAATCAAATCATCCTTACTTCACAAATAAAACCAAACTCTGTATAATTAAGTGCAGTTCAACCACAGTCTAAAACACAGATCAATCTCACTTTATAATTATTTTAGAGTTTTGAAGAGACGGTGTTTAAGAAAGACTTAAGAAATCAAATCACCAAAACACTATGTAGGCTCAACAGCAGTATATTTCAGTGAAGTAGCAGTTTTCATGTTAGCCTTCCTATGGGGTGCACTTACAATAATTGCTCAAAGTTTTCTATTAACCAAAGAAATTTTCTAGAGAATATATCAGAGACTATACCAGAAGGAAGAAATTAAGAAAGAAATGAAGAAGATATATGAGAACCTTTAACTATTTGAAGATAAGTGCTTAAAGAAGGAAGGTTCAGGACTGGGAGGGGCTCTTTGAAAGGACTCCATACAAGAAGGCATGGCTGCAGAAGAAGCATCAACAGACCACATCTCATGGGCCAAACCCAACTGATCAATGGGTTTGTGAATAACGTTTCATTGGTGCATAGATGAGTGCACTGCTTTGTATTGTGTCTGTGGCTGCTTTCACAGCAGAATTGAGCTGCTATAATAGAGAGATATGTTCACTGTACAAAACTAAGTATAATCTGGCTGTCTCGCACTATTTTATGCTTTTATAAGAGAATACCAGAGACTATGTAATTTATTGTGAGAAGAAATTTGTCTGGCTCATGGTTCTGGCACAGAGAATATGAAACTGGCATCTGGAGGTCTTTGTTCTGTGTCATTCTATGGTGGAAAGTGGAAGGACAAGAATAGGAGAGTAAAAAGAGACAACTCAATTTTACAAACCCACTTGAGATAACTAGCTGACTCCCTCAATATTCACATTACTCCATTCACTAAGGCTGGGTTTTCATGACTCAATTACCTCTCATCAGGTCCCACATCCCAGCACTTTTATAGTGAGATTGAGTTTCCAGCATAAGAACTCTGGAGAATACATTAACACCATACCACAGTAAAAGCTTTCTGACCCCTGATGTAGTGGCAGAAGCTGAATCAGAGTGTGTTAGTGATTCAGCAAGGCAGACAACTTCAGGGACAGATTTATGCAGAGTTTATGCACATTCAAAATATTCTTTCCATGGATGAAAAGATAACTTAGTGGTTAAGGCAATTGCCTGCAAAGCCTAAGGACCCAGGTTCAATTCCCCAGTACCCACATAAAGCCAGATGCACAATGTGGCACAAGTGTATGGAGTTAATTTGTGATGGGTAGGGGCCCTAGTATTCCCTTTCTCTCTCTCTCAAATAAATAAATAAAATATTTTTTAAATATCTTTTCCTTTTGGCTAAAACTTTACAATGCAAGCTGAGCATGTCCAGAGGCATTGCTATCCAACATTTTAATCATTTATATATGTCCTGCAAGACTCTGAGATAAACACACCTAAATATATCTACAATCTTTTCTCTTTAACTTATGATCTTAAACTGAGCATTCTCAGGAATGTGTTCTTTAACCAAGTATGCTTAGGAATGGGGCTACCCATGTATGAATATGTACAGGCCCTGAACAAGCCCCCATGCTCCTTTTGTTCGGAGAGAGCATTGCTTGAGAAATGATTCCTATGCTCATGCTCTTCTGCCTGCTGCAGGAAATGCATCTTCTCCTGCTCTTTTGTATCTTGGCTGTGATTAATATTTATTTATGACTGAATAAAATATTGTGGTGTATATGTATTGTAGTTTTTTGTCATTTTTATTAATCCTTTCATCTGTTAATGGACATCTAGGCTGATTCCATGTTCTAACTGTAGTGAATAGTACAATTCAATGGTTATCCAAGTATCTCTGTGGTAGGTGGACTTAGAAATCTTTGAGGTTATACCCAGGAGTTGTATATATTGGTCCGGTGGTATCTCTAATTTTAAGATTTTTTTTTAAAAGAAATCTTAAAGTAACCCAGACTCACAAAATCAAATACTGCCAATTTTCTCCCATATGCATATCCTAGATGTTAGTGTGTGTGTGTGTGTGTGTGTGTGTGTGTGTGTGTGTGTGTGTCTGTATATGTGTATGTGCACATGCGCATAGGTCATGAAATTAGAGAGGGGACTATGACAGATGTCTTAAATGGGTGAAGACAGCAACAGACTACATGTGACATGAAAGCCAAAGGGAGACTACTAGAGGCTAGAAGGAGACCAGAGGGAAGGGGCAGGGGCCAAGAAAAGGGAGTGGGAGCAGAAGACTAACAACAAGGTGCATACAAAAATGCTATAATGAGATCCATTACTTTGAATGTTAATTAGAAAAAGAACACAAAAATGAGTTCATCTTTAATTCAATTTATAATAACAGAGAGATCAGAATTTCAGGGGAAGGCCAAACCCAATATCTAATGAAAGTGTTACTTAACTAATGCTGGAAATGAAAATAAAGCATTCCAGTGATAACTTCAATAGTCCTAGTTATTGAGCTATTCTTTTGTCAGTCATAGCTCAAATCTCTCATATATAGCATATCATTTAATCCTAATATTCATACTCTGTCACGGGCATTATTATTATCCCCACATTACATAGGAGGAAACCAAGGTTGGAGTTTAAGTCATCTATCTAAAGTTACCTGCATAGTAATCTAAGTACAGGTGGAGTACCTAGTACTTAGCACTAGTACCTAGTAAGAGAGCCAGAATTTTAAACATCACAGTCTAGATTCATTATTATATTTATTTAAGGGGAATGAAGGGCTGAATTTTATAAGCACTGCATTTGAATACTGAAATTGTTCCAAAGGCAGTGAGTGTGTGAGTAGTTTTCAAACTGTAGATGGGAATACATGGCCAAGCCCCCTCCCAAGATAGTGATAGTGATAGTGGTAGTGATAGTGATAGTGATAGTGGTAGTGGTAGTGATAGTGGCAGTGATAGTGATAGTGATATTGGTAGTGATAGTGGTAGTGATAGTGATATTGGTAGTGGTAGTGATAGTGGCAGTGATAGTGATAATGGTACTGATAGTGATAGTGATAATGGTAGTGATAGTGATAATGGTAGTGATAGTGATAGTGATGGTGGTAGTGATAGTGATAGTGATAGTGATAGTGATAGTGATAGTGATAGTGGTAGTGGTAGTGATAGTGATAGTGATATTGACAGTGATAGTGGTAGTGATAGTGATAGTGGTAGGGGTAGTGATAGTGATAGTGGTGTGATAGTGATAGTGATAGTGATAGTGGCAGTGGTAGTGATAGTGGCAGTGATAGTGATAGTGATATTGGTAGTGGTAGTGATAGTGGCAGTGATAGTGATAATGGTACTGATAGTGATAGTGATAATGGTAGTGATAGTGCTAATAGTAGTGATAGTGATAGTGATGGTGGTAGTGATAGTGATAGTGATATTGATAGTGATAGTGGTAGTGATAGTGGTAGGGGTAGTGATAGTGATAGTGGTAGTGGTAGTGGTAGTGGTAGTGATAGTGGTAGTGATAGTGGTAGTGGTAGTGGTAGTGATAGTGATAGTGATAGTGGTAGTGGTAGTGATAGTGGTAGTGGTAGTGGTAGTGGTAGTGGTAGTGATAGTGATAGTGATAGTGATAGTGGTAGTGGTAGTGATAGTGATAGTGGTAGTGGTAGTGGTAGTGGTAGTGATAGTGATAGTGGTGTGATAGTGATAGTGGTAGTGGTAGTGATAGTGGTAGTGATATTGGTAGTGATAGTGGTAGTGGTAGTGATAGTGATAGTGATAGTGGTAGTGATAGTGGTAGTGGTAGTGATAGTGATAGTGATAGTGATAGTGATAGTGATAGTGATAGTGGTAGTGGTAGAGGTAGTGGTAGTGATAGTGGTAGTGGTAGTGGTAGTGGTAGTGGTAGTGATAGTGATAGTGATAGTGATAGTGATAGTGATAGTGATAGTGGTAGTGGTAGTGATAGTGATAGTGGTAGTGGTAGTGATAGTGGTAGTGGTAGTGATAGTGATAGTGATAGTGATAGTGATAGTGATAGTGATAGTGATAGTGGTAGTGATAGTGACAGTGATAGTGGTAGTGGTAGTGGTAGTGATAGTGATAGTGGTAGTGATAGTGATAGTGGTAGTGATAGTGATAGTGATAGTGGTAGTGATAGTGATAGTGGTAGTGATAGTGATAGTGATAGTGGTAGTGATAGTGACAGTGATAGTGGTAGTGGTAGTGGTAGTGATAGTGATAGTGGTAGTGATAGTGATAGTGGTAGTGGTAGTGATAGTGATAGTGATAGTGGTAGTGATAGTGATAGTGGTAGTGATAGTGATAGTGATAGTGATAGTGGTAGTGATAGTGGTAGTGGTAGTGGTATTGGTAGTGGTAGTGGTAGTGGTAGTGATAGTGATAGTGATAGTGGTAGTGGTAGTGATAGTGATAGTGGTAGTGATATTGGTAGTGATAGTGGTAGTGATAGTGATAGTGATAGTGATAGTGGTAGTGGTAGTGATAGTGGTAGTGATAGTGATAGTGGTAGTGGTAGTGGTAGTGATAGTGATAGTGGTAGTGATATTGGTAGTGATAGTGGTAGTGATAGTGATAGTGATAGTGGTAGTGGTAGTGATAGTGGTAGTGATAGTGGTAGTGGTAGTGATAGTGGTAGTGATAGTGATAGTGATAGTGGCAGTGGCAGTGGCAGTGGCAGTGGCAGTGGCAGTGGCAGTGGCAGTGGCAGTGGCAGTGGTAGTGGTAGTGGTAGTGGTAGTGATAGTGGTAGTGGAGGAACAAGAAAAATGGAGAAATCGAAACTATGTTGGATCTAACTGTGGCTTTACATGCTGGCTCTCACAAAAGTCCATATGCTCCATGGTGACCAACTGTGTCTAGTTTAGCTCCAAACACAAAGAAAATTGCAGACCTATAGAAAGAGTTGGCAGGCAATGGACTGGTAAAAAGTAGTAGATGAGAACACAGAGGAGCTTTTAAACCAGGTCAGCAGCAGGAAACAGAAAGATAAGGATTTCAGGAAATATTAGAAGAAAAATTCAACAGAACTTTTCAAAGATTGGATGTGTAAGGAGAGAAAGACTTTCATCTGACTTAAAACTAGCCATGAGCTTACACTTCAAATGATATTTGTAACAGAATTGAGACTACTTTTTTTGAGCTAGCCCTGGTTATGAGAGTTGAGAATTGGATGCTACTTCCTATTTCCTCTGTGCTCAGCTCTCCTCCCTTCTTCCGACCCCATTTTTCTTATTGATCAAGTGAAGTCACACAGTGGATGACAGTACAGGCTTTGAAGTCAGGCAAATCTGGATTGGTTTCAGTTTCTCCTTGATAACCAGCGCACAGGCAAGTTACACAGGCCCTCCTAATTCGGTTTCCTTACTTTTGAAATAATAGTGATGGAATCCACCTTGTTGGTTTGTGCGAGTACTAAGCAGATAATGCATTCATTAGCTCTGGACACAACATCTGGCAAATAGTAAATGTCAATGCCAGATGCTTTTATTTCGTAAGAAAGCAAATTAAAGTAGATTTTTATCACTGAGACCCATATCATAAGAAGCTATGTTTTGGAGCCACAAAGTCTTCTACCATTCACCCTGAGATGTACCCGCAATTCTAGTGTGGAGTTTTGTAATGAGCGGGTATCGATCACCACATTAGCCAAAGCAAAACCTTACACTGCAGCTGCAGAAAGGGAGGACTGCATAAGAAGAACTGAAAGTCAGTCATCTCACCTCACTAATCTGCTTGTAAATTAATCAAAAGAATCTAATTTTATTGACAATGAATGGGTGAAAGGTCAATCTCTCACCCATCATGACATTATTCATGCAAACTCCTTTATCTGTCAATTGGGAATTAATCACAAAGCCCTGTAGCTCTCAAGATTCATATTCAGTTAGAAAAATCAAAGATACCAACTACATTGGAAATCTCATCTTGCTAGAAAATACAATTTGTATAAGAATGTATTGTATTGGTATGGCTAATTTAGAAATGACCAGCTTACAGTACTTATTGTCTTTTTTTGTTTAAGCATACTATAAAATTCAGTGGCCTTTCACACTCCGGGTTGAAAAGCTTTTGTCTTATTTACAAAAGTAATTAATTTGACACTGACAATAGTTTTTTCTTAATATTCTTTTCAATTGCATCATTGTCAATTTAATGCTGAAAAAGATAAGAGTGACTTTGAAAAATAAAAGCAGCTAAAAACCCAAGAGTAGGCCTTCCCTAACTCTGCTCGTGCTTTAGCTCAATCCTGTTACTCCCAGGGTTCCAACATCCATAGCATCTTAATTTAACAGAGTTTTAAAAGGCACAGGTAAGTTTGTAAGCAAAATTAAGGAGGTTTGCAGCTGAAAATTTATTACCTTTCTGTACAAGGATCTTGTAGGCATTACAAACATTACTTTCAAAATCAGGACTGAGCCAGCTCTTACCTGTAATTCCAACACTCAGGAAGCCAAGGCTAGAAGATTGCCTTGAGTTAAAGGCCAGCCTGACTGACATAGTAAGTTCCAGGCTAACCTGAGCTACAGAGTGAGAGAGAGAGTGTGTGTGTGTGTGTTTGGGACAATGGGTGAAAAGAAACCTACCTGTTCCAGTTGGGACTTTGGTGTTCTATATAACTTCAATTTAATCATTTCTTTCTATGGCTCCTTTCCCCCACTACTGAGGCAGTAATTGAGATCTCACCCTCTGGAAAGTGTGACCTAAGAACTGAATTTTGGGGATGAGGAGATGACTTAGTGGTTAAATGTACTTGCTTGCAAAGCCTGCCACACCAAGATCTATCTTCTAAAACCCATGTAAAGCCAGACACACATTGGCACAGATATTTGGAATTCATTTTCTGCAGCAAGAGGCCCTGGCATTCTCAATCTCTCTCTTTCTCTCTCCCTCTCTCTCTCTCTCCTCCAAAATAAATGGAAACTTTTTTTTTTTTTTTTTTTTGGATTTTCGAGGTAGGGTCTCACTGTAGCCCAGGCTGACCTGGAATTCACTATGGAGTCTCAGGGTGGCCTCAAACTCATGGCAATCCTCCCACCTCTGCCTCCCGAGTGCTGGGATTAAAGGCGTGAGTCACCACGCCCAGCAATGGAAACATTTTTTAAAAGAACTAAACTCTAGAACTTTTCTTGGCCTCCTTTTCTTATTTAAAAAAATAATGGGGGACAGTAAAGATTGCTCAGTGGTTATGACACTTGCCTATGAAGCCTAAGGACCCAGGTTCAATTCCCCTAGTACCCATGTAAGCCAGATGCACAGAGTGGCACATGCATCTGTACTTTATTTGCATGGCTGGAGGCCCTGGCATGCCCATTCTTTTTTTCTCATTTGTCCCTCTCTCTGTCTTTCTCCTTCTTTTAAATAAATAAATATTTTTAAAATGGTATCATACTAGAAACTCTTCTAAGTATACTTTTAAACTTCAGAAATGCCACAACTCCAGTAGGTAGTGAGTGGCTTCTATAACACAAGAGTCCTAAAGAAACAGAACACTTGACTGACAGGATTCCATGGCAAATCTGGAAATGGAAAGGTCAGGACTGCAGAGAGGAAACCAAATGAATAAAGTCAAAAGAGCTCTCCTGTGCAGACACTCCATGGGGACAGGCCTTGGAATGGAGAGATGGCTTAGTGGTTGAAACACTTGTCTGCAAAGCCAAAGGACCCAGGTTCAATTCCCAGGGTCTGCATAAGGCAGATGCACATGCATCTGGAATTCATTTACAGCATCTGGAGGCTCTGGCATACCTATTCTCTCTCTCCCTCCCTCTCTCTCTCTCTCTCTCTCTCTCTCTCTCTCTCTCTCTCTCTGTCTATCTTTCCCCTATCTCTCTCTCTTAAACAAATAAATAACTAAAACCTACAAAAAAGAAAGTTTTATAGTAATATCACCTTGAAAATGAACCTTGAAAGCATAAGGAAGAACCCTCACTATGTGAAAAAAATATTATAAAGCATAAAGGTACCAGTAAAAATATTCTTACAATGAAGACTTTCCCCAGACAAAATTATGGTTCAGAGAAAAAAAAAATGAAGTCCTTTGTAACCATACTAATACTCTGCATTTTTCATTCTTCCTTTGGTTGTCCTTTGCTGCTCCCACATTCAGTGCACAATCCTTCCCAGCCAGGAACTAACTTGGAAACACTGCTCTACTTCAGAACACCTACTGAAAGCATGATGTGGGAGCTTAAGCAGGGGCATGGAGTCAGGCAGCATAGGTGTGCGTCCCCCAACTCCAAGTATATGAGGAAAGTATACACTTGCCAGGACTAACAGTACTGTGGAATCTAGAGGTGATAAGTATATTTGAAATACCCACTACAGCTCCTGCCCACAATGGCGGGAGGCATGTAAATGCCTGTCTCTGTGCCCAGTCACAGAATGCAGAACCCCTCCTGGAGATGGCAGTGTGACAGAGTCGTGTGACTAGGCTCATCCCCAGTGGATATTAATTATGAGAGATAGTTTCTTCAGTGACCACTCCTCTAATCATATAGTGAAAGGAAACACAGACATCATACTTGAAACACAAAAGAAACAAGGAATTTATAGAAAAAAAAAAAAGCAGGTTAGCAGGAAAGTTTAATGTGTGGGTATCTTGTTATACAGGTAGAGGTTCTCTAGAAAACCTTATCCTAATATTAGGAAACTAATTTTAGCCTTCTCATTAGGGTCATGAGAAGTTTTCACCTAACAAAGTTATTGTCTCCAAAAGATCAAAAAGTAAAGGAGGCTAAAGAAAGCTGCCTCTGAGGCAACTCTTAGCACCAAGGTTTTCTTGATAACCCAAAGAGAGCTTCCTATTCTTATGTAGAAGATATTTTATATGAAAAAATGGCACTGATCTTTGGGGAAATAAGTAAAAGTAAAAGCCAAAAAAAAAAAAAGCCATGGCGCTGGTGATTTGTCATCCCTTCCTTGCTGTGAAGGTATGATGATTCACAAGAGAAAATGGTGTCTGTGGAAAAATGCAGATAGAAAAGTAAACTCCATTTATACCATATCCTCATGTATATGGATGTATTCATTTTCCTAAAACTTTAAGCTAGTCTATGACTGTGGGATTATGCTCTAAGTTTCCACTAAAATGGGAGTTGGTGTAATTATCCATGAAATTCACACATATTTCAACAACCCACAAGTTTTGCTTAAATTACAAGATAAGCTCTCTGACTGTTCAGTTCGAGGCATGGGGGAAGTACATAAACTCCCACCATGGAGTAGAGCTGATATTGACATTGAAGATTCTTTAAGACTTAAGTGTTTCTGAGCATCAGATCACTCATCATCTATGACTCACAAATAATATATAAATCTTTTTTTGTTTGTTTGGTTTTTGGTTGCTGGTTGGTTTTTGTTTTTTGAGATAGGGTCTTGCTCTAGCCCAGGCTGATCTGGAATTTACTATTGTAGTCTCGGGGTGGGCCCAAACTCATGGTATTCCTTCTACCTCTGCCTCCTTAGTGCTGGGATTAAAGGTGTGCACTACCATGACCAGCATTAATCTTTTGAGAACTAAGGGTTAGTGCTTTATTTCCAGTGCTATTATATTAGAAAGTAATAGAAAAATTCTGGAAAGAAATCATAGTCTCATAGTTGAAATTTATTATGGACAGTAGTAGTCACAGTAATCCTCAGTAAAAGTCAATCTTATGAGGTCTCTAATAAGGGAATTATGACCCCAACTAAAATTCAATCTTTATGCTTTCTCCATGCAAAATTAGATCCTGGATTTTCCAATTTTCAGGCATACTCTCACCCTGCCCACACTATCCTCAGAAGAAGGGTGCAGTGCAAGTTTCTGTTTCTCTAATGCTTCCTGCATCCTTCATCCACTGGCATGTTGTTGTTTTTTGCCCATATTCCCATCAGCAGTAGCCAGACTCAAAATCAACATGGAAGAACATGCTCAGTATCAGACGAGATGGGGCACATTCAGGGTGGTGTGACTGTATTCTACATGACCCATATCAATATAAACAAGTCACTAAGCAGATGCTAAACATATCAGCAGAATGACAAGGCCATACCAAAGATGAGAGGCAGAGCACATAAAATATCCAGAAATTTAGTACTTCCGAAATGTTGAATCCTATCCTACTACCACACCAGCCTAGATTCCCAATTTGCAAATGACTGATGTTCCCTATGTAATTGCTGATTAAATAATTGTCATATAAGATAATAATAATTGTCATATAAGTAATGGGAACAATGAGACAGATTTTACTATAAGAAGTTTTCTTTTTTTTTTTCTTTATTAGCTATATACATACTCAATGTGTAAACAGCCATGTTGGTACCTTGCTAGCCTCCTCCCTGTCCTCCCCGCTCTGAAGGGAACATCCTGCTTGGGGAATGTGGATAGTGCATTGTAGGGGTAGCCATCAGTTATGGAGCAGAGGCAATGCCTCTGTGCATAATGTCCCAATTTGTGGCTCTAACAATCTTTTTGCCCTTCTTCCACAAATTTCCCTGAACCATGGTGGGTTCATTTTAGGTCTACTTCACTAATGAGGTCTTGGGAGCCTCTGTGTTTCTGGATATCTGGTTTGGTAGGAGTTGAATGTTCTCTATGTCTATCTCCTTCACCCTTCTGCTGGTACCAGGTTTGCCAAGAAAGCAGCACTCTTGCTCATTTCCCCTATTACTCTATGGTTTCAGCTGGAGCCCTGGTAAGGTGCAATGGGCTGATTCTCTCCTCAGGTTCTGTGTCCATCTGAAAAAGAAAAGCAGATTGTTCAATGGAGAGTGAAGTCAGAGCCACATAAATGAGATAACCATTATTATTTTAGATAGAATTTAATAGGTATAAGCACTCTTGTAGCTCAAGATTTGTGGGAGCTTGATATTGGAGAGCAAAATCATTTTTTGGATATGATTCTTACTTGCTTACCAGTTCCAGCGATGGGTTCTGTTCCACTGAGCATATCTGTTAGCCAAATCAAGAGCAGTTGGTTATCCACCGTGGCTGTGTGCCACTATTACACTTGGGTGAGCATCACATCAGGTTGTTTGGTGCTGAGTAACTTAGACCATGAGTTCCTTGGACAGATGTTGGTCATTTTCTCCCAGTCACTCATGTAGCACCTTCTGGCACTAGATAAGCTAACTGACTGGGGACTGACTCTCTTCCAGATTCCAGCCAGGTCTCTCCATGTTCCATACCAACAGCATATGGTTTCTTCAGCAATAGATCTTAACATTAACCTTTGGTGCGTAATCAAGTGCTCTGACAGAAATCTCTCTTCTTTTGGGAAACCTTATAGGTCTGTCTGATCAACAGCTCATTGTGGTTGTTAACCACATCCTGGTACTGGGAGTTACAGGCCAGAGCCAAGGGAAAAGAAGGAAGAAAAAGATAGACAATATGAAATAGAAAGAAAGAAGAGAGAGAGAGACAGGAGAAGATTAATGTTAGTCTTCATTACCCTTCAGGGCACTTTGATTCAGACGTTCCCTCTAAGGACCTGATGAATGTTCAACCACTTAGTCTGTCTTTCAGGATACAGGAATTTATGGTACCAGTTCCATTTAGGTAAAGTTTTGTGGGGGCTCCCCATCCCCTCTCCTTCCACCCTACCCTCCCTATTGTTCAGTCCTCAAAATGCCTATTTTAGGTATGTCAGCATCTAGGGAAGATTCAGGTTAGGAGCCACAGGTGAGTGAGACCATGTAATGATTGTCTTTCTGTGATTGAGTGAGTTCACTGAAAATGATCTGTTCCAAGTTCAACCATTTTTCTTCAGATTTCATTGTGTCATTTTTCCCTTATTGCTGTATAGAATTCCATTGTGTAGATCCTCTGAGAATTCCCTGTTCAGTTCTCTGCCCCATTTTGTGAGTGGGTTGTTTGACTTTTTATTGTTTAGGTTTTTGAGTTCTTTGTAGATTCTAGAAATTAGGCATCTGTCAGTTGTATAGCTGGCAATTTTTTTTTCCCCATTCCGTGGGTAATCTATAGGCTCTGCTTATTATATGTTTATCTGTGAAAAAACTTTTCAGGGCTAGAGAGATGTCTTGGTGATTAAGGTATTTGTCTGTGAAGTCAAAGGACCCAGGTTTGATTCCCCAGGACCCATGTAAGCCAGACGCACAAGGTGCACATGTGTCTGGAGTCTGTTTGCAGTGGCTGGAGGCCATTGTGTACCCATTCTCTCTATATCTGTCTATCTTCTCTCTATCTCTCTTTGCTTGTAAATAACTTACTTAAATTAAAGAAAAGCTTTTCAGCTTCATGAGATCCCAATGGTTGAGTGATTGTTTAATTTCCTGGAGTTTAGTTCAAGAAGTCTTTTTCTACTCCTATATCATGGAAATTTCCTCCTATTTTATCTTCCAGTAGTAGCAGAGTTTCCAGTTTATGTTGAGGTCTTTGATCCATTTGGACTTGATTTTTGTGCATGGCAAGATGTGTAGATCTAGTTTCATTTTCCTGCATATGGTTATCCAGTTTGTCCAGCACCATTTGTTGAAGATGCTATCTTTTTTCTAGACTACAGTGTTAGGACCTTTGTCAAATATCAAGTAGCTGTAATTACTTGACCCAAAGTCCAGGTCCTCTATTCTGTTCCATTGGTCTATAATCCTGTTTTTATACCAGTACCATGTTCTTGGCTTCTTGTTACTATGGCTTTGTAATATGGCTTTAGATCAGGTATGGTGATGCCTCCAGAGGTGTATCTTCATTTTGGAGTTCTGATCCTATTGTCTCTTCTATGTTTTGATTAGAGAGATCCATTGTGGGACTGGGCAATCTTGTTGGATTTACTTGCATTTTATTTTTAATGTTATTCCTTTTGCACTGTGGTCTGCCCATCACAGTGTAGGAATCTTATTTAATTTAGGAGGAAGCTGTAGTTTACCCTTGAAGTGTCTTCAGTGATTATTCCCTTTTATGTTTGCTTTGACTATGCTTCTGATGGCAATGGGGTCTGCCTACTATAAGCAGTTTTCTTTAGGACACTTGACTCATACATTTTAAGAACCTGGATATGTATGAGTGGGTGTGAGATGTTGAGAATCAAACCCATTGCATTGGGCATGGTAGGCAAGCATTCTACATTGAACACCCAGCCCCTTAGTTGTACTTTCTTTGATTTTCATGTTAAGCAATTTCCAAATCTTTAGGTAGCATGTATTGGCCAATGTAGGCTCTTTATATATAATGATTAGTAAGACATTGAAATTACATCTTCAGCAGTGGTTTTTTTATCATTATGCTGATATACTTTAATTATTAAGTTAAAATATAAATAATAATTATCATAATTTGGATAAGTAGAGTAAAATTGTATATCACTAACCTACATTACATTCATAGATAATATAGATTGAAAAAACTCTAGGGATAAGATTTCAAAGGTCACAATCATGAAAACTCAAACACCAATTTAAAAACAAAATGAAAGCAGGGTGTGGTTGCACACACCTTTAATCCCAGCATTTGGGAGACAGAGGTAGGATAATGGCTGAGTTCAAGGCCAGCCTGAGACTACATAGTGAATTTCAGGTCAGCCTGGGCCAGAGAGAGATTCTACCTTGAAAAACCAAAGAAAAAAGAAAGAAAGAAAATGACACCTCTCAAGAACATATTTATTATCTTCTAATATTGGTTTTTACTACCAGCATCTTATATCCAAACTTCTAGGATGCTTAGGAATAATGAAGAAACTATGATTAGGAAATTAGTGTTCCCACTTTCATCCAAAATTTCCATTTGCATGAAGGTGACTTTTTGTATAAATTATATTTATCTTGATTCAGAATCTTTGTCTGTAAGTCAAAATGAAATATTAAGTTGTGTATTCACAGAATGTCTAGTTAAGAAGAACATGCTCTTGAGTTGAATTTGATGATGAATTTAGAGTTACTGCCCCATTCTCTGCACTTGAGTCTGCATTGTGTAGGAAAGCCTCATTTATAAAATGTCTCAGTATGGAAGTGACTCTGAAACAATAAAGGATGAACATGTAATGCATGAAAAGGTCTGTTTGGAATGCATTTCTTTATGTGTCATTTATCAAAATGGGCTAGTTACTCTCTAGATTAGTGTGATGCCATCATTTCTGTCCTATATTAATAAGACTTTCCCAGTGATTTTCCATTTTCATAGATCTCTTGAATTGACTTTTAGTCTACAGAAGGAGAAAGAGATTACCCAGAGGAATCAGGTTTGCCCAGAGCATTGTTCTCATAAAGCATACCCTCAGGTCTTGGAGCTTTAAGTATTCACTCTCCCTTGCTAAGAGGAGCACATTAGGTTAAAGTATGAGAAACACTGGAGAGGAGAATCCTTGAGTAGGAGGCATTGCAAGATTCAGCTAGGAAAACCAACCAGGATTAAATACAAGAACACAGGTAAACAAAACATTTGTATATTTTGGGAAAGCCAATGCAAATTCCTTAGGCCTCCCATAGTCTTCTTACCCATTTGTGTAAGCTTAAAATTCCTTCCATGTAAGAGAAGAATGCCTCTCAGCCCAAATAGCAATGATGCTTATAGTATACACACTTGAGAATGATCACATAGCATAGCTTCAATACAGATGCAAGTTAACTGAGACCACAGCTTCTGAAAGCAGGTTCTTAAATGTGTGTGTGTGTGTGCATGTGTATGTGTGTGTGTGTGTGTGTGCGTGCACATGCAAATATAAAGAGGAAAAAAAGAAATAGGCAGAGAGAGAGAGAGAGAATAAGAACTCCAGGGCCTCCAGCCACAGCAAACAAACTCCAGATTCATGTGCGACTTTGTGAGTCTGGCTTTAAGTGAGTGTGAGTACTAGGGAATCAAACTCAGGTAATTAGGTCTTGCAGAAAAGCATCTTAACCACTTAATTACTCCAGCCCTGAAAGTAGGTTTTAATTGAATAAAACAACAAGAAGCTATGGACAAATAAAGCAGAGAAAAACTGGAAGAGATCCTATGCAGTTGAAAACAGTCCAGAACGAACAAGATAAAGGTATCAAAATAAGCTTCATCCAACTCCAAATTTTCCTCTGAGTTGTAATGAAAGGGACTTTGACTTCCCCACTCCTTATCTTGCAAGAAGACTAGATTATCTGTGTTGGCCTCATACATGGGGTTCTAGTAGCTATGATCCAAACCAAATTTAGAGTTACATTGTTGGAAAAAGGATTTAAGGTATACAGGTTTTGCTAGAGTCCATTATTAATCAGACAGGATTATGATTGCATATGCTTGTTTAACATGGGTAAACAGCTGGCCATAGTGTAATACCAGCACTAAAAAGCCTGCAGAATTTGAAGTTTGAGGCTAGCCTGTACTATATAGTGAGACCCTACCTTAAAGTACAAAATAAAAATAAATAATGATAATAGTTGGTATGAAGGAAAAATAGGAGCAAGGTAGCTTTTTATTACAGGCAGTCAGCCAGGGACAAAGGCCAAAGGACAACATGGATGCCTCCCTGCCTGCTCTGGTAGTACCAGAACCTGTATCTGATGAAGTCTCATTCAAGATGGCTGCAAGTAACACTCCCCAGCAGCAATTTCCTTCTTCTTCCTCAGCTAAGCACATGTGGGTAGACTGGCCCTCCTGAGTGAATCCCTAGAGTCCACAAACCAATCTGGTCTCTCCCTTACACACCCAATTTGGTGGCACTATTCATTCTAATTGGATTTCTGACCCATATAAATGGGTCTGGCATGTGTGTAACTCTCTTGATCCCTTTTCTCCTGGAGTCTTAATGTCCTGGTCTTGCTTTATAAGCCTTCTGCCTTCTCAGCCTGGCTAGAAAGGGGAAATTTCTTCATGTCCAGGCACTGTCCTGTCTTGTTTTGGGGTGTGTCCCTCTTTTGCTATGTGTCTGATATTTCTTTAAGCTCTGAGCCCTTTACTATCCAATCCCTTAGCTTTTTTTCACCCACTATGTGAATGTAAAGGACTTGTGCTCTTATGGTGTGTGTGTGTGTGTGTGTGTGTGTGTGTGTGTGTGTGTACTTCCAGCTGTTGTGCATGTGCTTCTGAATCTTTTGACCTGGGCTTTCCTGCTGTACCTTCTACATATGTGTATGTCTCTTTTCTCAGGGCTTCTTCCTGGGAGATTTCTCTGTGGTGGGGATTCTCACCATCTTCATTGTCCCTTTCCAGCCAGACAAGCTAGCCTTCTCTCTTGATCTTAATTTCCACTACAATAAACCTCATAATTCATAACTTACACTCCTGGAGTCCATTTGTTTTCAGTTCTTTGCTACATCAGTGAAAACCCAAAAGTTGCAGCTCACAAACTTGAGATCTCATGCATAATGTCTCTCTGGATCCAAAATCCTGCATCAGATACTTAGTATTTTTTGTTGCATATAGATATTTAGGTATTATTCATTCTGGTATTATCAAATATAATTTGTTTTAGGCTATTTTTGTCCCTACTCCTCCTCTCAGTGCCCTGATACTCTCCCCTATTTTGTTTACATGTCACATGTGTCTTTATACCCTTCTCTCCCACCCCTCTCCTCACTTATGTCTCTAAGTGTATTCTTGGTTACCATTCTACTGGTATAAGTATCATCCATATGAGCCCTGTGTACATACATATATATACATATATATGTATATATATCAGGCTAGTATCCACATATCAGAGAAAACATACAGTTTTAGTTTTTTCTGAGTTTGGCTCATTTCAGTTAACATCATTCTTTTCAGTTTCTAGTTCCACCCATTTTTCTATAAATTTCACAATTTGGTTTTCCCATTCTGCTGAATAGAATTCCATTGTGTGTAAATATTATATGTTATAATTCTAATATTTGATTACTAAAGTGTAATGTAATAATATCATATGTAGAGCTTTTCTGAAAAAGACAAACTATAGAAAGGGCATGACCAAAACTCGTGCAAAGAGGCTAATGTAAGTCCACCAACACAAGGGAGGCATATTTGGTTTCAATATAAAAAAAATGCCTAAAACTTGGAGCTATCCAAAGTGAATTAATTCTCTTGGTTTAGAAAATATTCAGTGTGAAGTTAAGGAACTGCACAAATGATGCCTGTTTGGGAAATGGAAAAGGAACTAAAACCAAATTTAATGCTTATGACATCCCTAATTTTTTATAGACATCATCTTACCTGGGGCTAGTAAGAAAGAGTTTGGGAGACATTAATGTAATCTAGAGCATAAGGAAATTAGAGAATTATTATAGAAATGAAAATGTCAATGTTGCCACTATGTTCTGGAAGGAACATAAACAAAAATGAGATGCAGCTGGTGGTGGCAGGGAAGAGTAGGACAGCAAGCATGGTGGAAGAGAGTACTCAGGTAGCTTAAGACAACCGGGGACGGGGACTCAAGTGCTACTTGGCAAGGGCTAAGGGTTCTAGGAATAAAGGCATGAAGGACGTGTAATCCAGGAGAATAAAAAATTGCCCCGACATGGATTTTCCTAAATAGGAGTATAGCTTAACACGTTTTTTATGATATAGATAAAGTAGCTGTTTAGTCAAATATGTTTGGAAACACTGAGTAGATACCATTGTACATATGTACAGTGATTCATAAACAACACTTAACAGCCTTAGCTATTCATCCTAACTGTAAAATGTCCAGAAGGGACAGGATGTAGTGTCCTCATTTAATTTGTTTTCTTTATAGAAATCTTGGGGAGTTAGTATTGAAGAATACATGATGAGAAAACAAATACTGGACTTAAGTGGGCAGATTTAGCATCTAATGGCTAGTGAACATTTGGGCTTATAATAAGGGCTTCTGTTTAGAGTCTCACCATAGGAAACCAAGCCAAGTCAAAGATTAGAAGCACCAGGTCTTGAGCAAATTTAGGAAAAAAATAGATAATCTCAAGTGTTTTCCTCATGTGTGAATCCCTATAGCATGAAGAACAAGAGTTAGACATACTTCAAAGAGTACCTTTTCACTGTTTAAATAACTGCCACAGCTGCTCTCTAATTAATTTTTTTTAATTTTTTTTGTCTATTTTTTATTTATTTATTTGAGAGCGACAGACACAGAGAGAAAGACAGATAGAGGGAGAGAGAGAGAATGGGCGCGCCAGGGCTTCCAGCCACTGCAAACGAACTCCAGACGCATGCGCCCCCTTGTGCTTCTGGCTAACGTGGGACCTGGGGAACCGAGCCTCGAACTCGGGTCCTTAGGCTTCACAGGCAAGCGCTTAACCGCTAAGCCATCTCTCCAGCCCTCTAATTTTTAATCACTGTGATAAAATGCCTGGCAGAAGCAACTTAGAGGAGGTAATATTTTCTTTAACTCACGAATGCAGGGGCTTCAGTCCATCTTAGCGGAGAAGTCATGACAGCAGCTCTGTCGTGGCCGTAGGAGCCTGTGAGAGACTGCTGACAGCATGGCACAACAAGAAGCAGGAACCAGGGCCCAGCTTTCACCTTCAAAGGCCCACTACTAGTGGCCTACTTCTGCCAGCGAGGGCCCACATCGTATAAATTTTACAGACTATCTAAATAGAACTACCAGGTGGGAAACAAGCATTCAAAACAGGAGCCTGTGGGGGACATTTCAGATTCAAGTCATAACAGCTACCACATACCAGGTGTAAAACAATTTAATCCTCACCACAATTCCTATCTCAAACGTGAGGAACCTGAAGATCAGATAAGATCAATAATGCTTTCAAGAGCTCTTAGCTAGAGAGCAGCACAGCTGGGATGCAAACAGGCTTGCAAGCTTCAAAGCCTGTGATCTTAACAACAGGATGGTGCTGCTACTCAGTGGTGCAGAAGCCACAGTGGAACTGCAAGCAGGAGAGAGAAACAGAAAGGGCTTTACTTACATACTTGTTATATCTTGTAGGCCCAGGACTGGACCTGCTCAAAGACCATTGCACTCCACCCTCCTGAGTCATAAGGACCCAAGTGTTTACTTCATCAGCCTTACCTCTTCCCATTCTCTCTTGCTCATAGTAATGCAGGATTTTGTGTACAGAGAAGGGTTAAATTCCATAAAAATGCAGGAGATTCAAGGCCAATAGACCCCAACTTTTGAGTCCTTATCCAAATAAGCAAAGAGTTGAAAACACAATTATGAACTATGAGGTTTACATTTGGGAGCGTTAGGATCCAGAAGGAAGGCTGGCAGGGAAACCTGAGCCTAAAGGGGTTCTTCCCATTCCCAGCCAGGCTGGGAAGGGGGAGAGGAGACAAAGAAAGCCTCCCTCACATAGGAAAAAAGCAGAGCATGAGAACCCAAGTCAAAAGATCCTCCTCACGTAGAGAATCAGAGAAGACCAGGAAATAGTAAAGGACTCAGAGCTTAGAAATCACACATGTAGTAAAACAGGAAAGCATTCAGAAACAAAACACAAGTAGAACACAAGCAGTAAAATACCTAGGCAAGAAGAAACCATCCCACTATCCAGTCTTCTAGGGTGACTTATTAATGGGGGCTAAGAAGCAAAGACAAGAAGAGTGAAGAGCAAGCCAGATTAACACACACACACACACACACACACACAAACACACGCACACACATACACACATACACACATGCCAGGCTCATCTATGGATGAATCATCCAATTAGAATGAACCTCATCATCAGACTAAGGTGTGTAAGGGAAAGACCTGCTTGGTTGGTGGGCTCAAGAGGCCAACTCAGGAGGGGCTAGTCCAGAGGTGTGCTAAGCTGAGAAAGAAGCAGGAAGCCATCTTGGGTGAGACTAGATCAGATGCAGTCTTGGGACTCTGTCTCTGGATGACTACTGATACAAAGCTATCCTATTCCTATTTCCCTTCAGTAGTGATATAGCCACCAGCCACAGTGGTTCAGAGTTGTAGCTCTCACACTGTTATTTATTCAGGCACTGGCACTTGCTATTCTCAGTGCCTGCAACAGTTTCCTCACCCATTTTTACTTCTTCTCTCCCAGGTCTCAGCTTAAATGCCCCTCTTCTTCCACTGAATCTAAAGTAGATTACCATGTCCCCTGATATCCTTTCTTCCTGACATTGTCACAGCAGTAAATTTCTTGTCATTTATCACTTGTGTTAAATGTTTTATTTTCTTTCTTTTATTCTTTACCATACTGAACTCAGATCAAAAGGCCTGTCTCATATCTACACTAGTTTAGGATCTTGTTCCTGATGACTATTTAGTAGATACCAGTAGGTAAAGAGGAAATAAAACAATGTTCAATGGGCACTAGGCATTAGAATCTAAAGAACAGAGAAGAAATATGGTCTTATATATATTTGGAGATAACTGGGTACATAGGTAGTCTGTGAATCTATACACCTGAATGGGTTTGTCCATGGGAAATGTGCAGAATGATGAGGAAAAAAATGAGACTAATCTAGACTCCTGATGAGATCGTAGCCATAGCTGGACATGTTGGTGCACACCTTTAATCCAAGCACTAGGGAGGCAGAGGTAGGAGGGTCAACATGAGTTCAAGGCCAGCCTGAGATTACATAGTGAATTCCAGGTCAGCCTGAGATAGAGTGAAAGCCTACCTCAAAAAAAAAAAAAAATGGCTGGAGAGGTGGCTCAGTGGTTGGCTAAGGCACTTGCCTGCAAAGCCAAAGGACCCAGATTTGATTTCCCCAGGACCCACATAAGCAGATGCACAAGGTGGTGCACGCATCTGGAGTTTGTATGGAGTGACAGGAGGCCTTGTTCTTCCTCCCTCTCTTTCTCTCTCTCTCTTTCTCTCTCTCTCTCTGTCTATTTCTCTCTCCCCCCTCAAATAAATTTTGAAAAAGATAGTAGCCATTATCCAAGATGTCCATCATGGTTTTCATGTGTTGGCACCCAAGCCGCTGAGTGGCCCCTTCCAAAATGACCAGTGCTGACCTGTGCAGTAAGACACAACAGGACACCGTGACTTAGTCCTTGCTCTCTCCTCAGAGCACATATTCCACAGTGAACCGAATGCCATCTGAGAATAGTGAAGAACCCAGTGAGAGATCCTGTGCTCAGGAACTGATGTCTCTTGGCAGGAACATCTCCAAGTTGGCAACACATGATGAGCCGGTGGTAACCAGAACCCAGCTCCAGCCAAGCTTTCAGATGACCACAGTCCTGGCTGAACTCTCTTCTACAGTCTCATGAGTAAAGCAACATCCAACTTAGCCAGTCCAGAACAAGAATTATATATTGTGGATTTAACCACTACATTTTAGATAATTCATTGAAACAGAAGAAGATGACTAATATATTTTCCCAAGAAGCATCAATATATTCTTAATCAAAACTTTGTCTAGTAAAACAAAACTGCAAATTCCTTTCATGGATTTCAGAAAATGTCATGCCACTGTTCATCTCTTCAGGTATTTTCTTAGAATAAATTTCACACATACCCACAGGTGTGTGTGCTAATTTGTATTCTTGGGGGAAGATAATTATTTATTCAAAGAAAAGTCATATTTAACAAAGTCATAAAGAACACATCCAGTACTCATCAAACAGATGAGCAAAAGAGGTATAATATGTTAAGCAATAACCTTTCATGTAAAGTATTCAAGAATACAAAAACTATAAAAATAGCTGCATAGCAGTTACTCTTAGTGATTCCTCAAGACAAATTAATAAGCAATCAGCATAATCTTGGTTGGATGTCCACTCAGCATCAGGCTCTGGAAGGGTAATCCCTCTTTAACAACTCTATAAAACAGGCAATGTTGGCCCCATTTTCACTTGCTCAACAAAGCTTCCTCATCTCAACTTCTAGGTTGTTTTGGATTGTTCTTAAATTTAGGCGAGACAGGACCTGTCGGGTAGGGAAGATGAAGACAATGTGATGGGTACACAGGTCCAGTTGACTTGGTAGAATTTCTAAGGTTCTATAGCACTATAGTCTATCTATGGTAGAAAACAATCAACTATATATTTCAAAATAATACAGAAGATTTTGAATGTTCACAGAAAAAGATATGCTAGGTGTCTGAGGTGATGCATATAACAATCATCCTGACCTGATCATTACAATTGTATATATAAATTGAAATGTCACATTGCAACCTACAAGTGTATACAATTATTATACAACAACTGAAATTTTAAAAATGTATTTTTTCAAAAATGAAAAAGCCTTAAATTCCATGTTTCCTAAAATAACAGTAACTATCAAAGTATTTGAAAATTACAGTAAATCACTATGGCTTAAACATATTTTAATTTAGAATAAGTAAATGTCATTCTAAGTCCAAACCCAAGAGGATGTTGCTTGCAGGAACACTGTGAAAAATAAAAGAATGTTGTCATCATTCACACTAACCTACTCTTTATTTATTTATTTATTTGCTTATTTTATTGACAACTTTAATATGTGAACACATTGTAAATACTCTCTTTTTTAAGTTATTTATTTATTTTTTTATAAATTTTTATTAACACTTTCCATGATTATAAAATATATCGCATGGTAATTCCCTCCTTCCCCACCCCCACACTTTCCCATTTGAAATTCAATTCTCCATCATATTACCTCCCCATTACAATCATTATAATTACATATATACAATATCAACCTATTAAGTATCCTCCTCCCTTCCTTTCTCTACCCTTTATGTCTCCTTTTTAACTTACTGGCCTGTGCTACTAAGTATTTTCATTCTCACGCAGAAGCCCAGTCATCTGTAGCTAGGATCCACATATGAGAGAGAACATGTGGCGCTTGGATTTCTGGACCTGGGTTACCTCACTTAGTATAATACTTTCCAGGTCCATCCATTTTTCTGCAAATTTCATAACTTCATTTTTCTTTACCGCTGAGTAGAACTCCATTGTATAAATGTGCCACATCTTCATTATCCACTCATCTGTTGAGGGACATCTAGCCTGGTTCCATTTGCCAGCTATTATAAATTGAGCAGCAATAAACATGGTTGAGCATGTACTTCTAAGGAAATGAGATGAGTCCTTTGGATATATGCCTAGGAGTGCTATAACTGGGTCATATGGTAGATCAATCTCTAGCTGTTTTAGGAACCTCCACACTGTTTTCCACAATGGCTGGACCAGATTGCATTCCCACCAGCAATGTAGAAAGGATCCTCTTTTTCCACATCCCTGCCAACATTTATGATCATTTGTTTTCATGATGGTGGCCAATCTGACAGGAGTGAGATGGAATCTCAATGTAGTTTTAATCTGCATTTCCCTGATGACTAGTGATGTAGAACATTTTTTTAGATGCTTATATGCCCTTTGTACTTCTTCCTTTGAGAACTCTCTATTTAGCTCCATAGCCCATTTTTTCATTGGCTTGTTTGATTCCTTATTATTTAACTTTTTGAGTTCTTTGTATATCCTAGATATTAATCCTCTATCAGATATATAGCTGGCGAAGATTTTTTCCCATTCTGTAGGTTGCCTCTTTGCTTTTTTCACTGTGTCCTTTGCAGTGCAAAATCTTTGTAATTTCATGAGGTCCCAGTGATTAATCTGTGGTTTTATTGCCTGAGCAATTGGGGTTGTATTCAGAAAGTCTTTGCCAAGACCAATATGTTGAAGGGTTTCCCCTACTTTTTCCTCTAGCAGTTTCAGACTTTCCGGTCTGATGTTAAGGTCTTTAATCCATTTGGACTTAATTCTTGTGCATGGCGAGAGAGAAGAATCTATTTTCATCCTTCTGCAGATATATATCCAGTTTTCAAAACACCATTTGCTGAAGAGGCTGTCTCTTCTTCAATGAGTACTTTTGGCATTTTTATCCAATATCAGGTGGCTATAGCTACTTGGGCTTACATCTGGGTCCTCTATTCTGTTCCACTGATCTACATGTCTGTTTTTGTGCCAGTACCATGCTGGTTTTGTTACTATGGCTCTGTAGTATAGGTTAAAATCAGGTATGGTGATACCACCAGCCTCATTTTTGTTGCTCAGTATTATTTTAGATATTCGAGGTTTTTTGTAATTCCAAATGAATTTTTGGATTGTTTTTTCTATTTCCATGAAGAAAGCCTTTGGAATTTTGATAGGGATTGCATTAAATGTATAGATTGCTTTAGGGAAGATTGCCATTTTCACAATACTGATTCTTCAAATTCAGGAACAAGGCATGTTTCTCCACCTTCTAGTGTCTTCTGCAATTTCTTGCATGAGTGTTTTAAAGTTCTCATTGTAGAGATTCTTTACTTCCTTGGTTAGGTTTATTCCAAGGTACTTTATTTTTTTTTTTGGATGTAATTGTGAATGGGAGTGATTCTCTGATTTCATCCTCTGTGTGCTTGTTGTTAGCATATATGAAGGCTACTGATTTCTGAGTGTTTATTTTGTATCCTTCTACATTGCTGTAGGTTTTGATCAGCTCTAACAGCTTGCTAGTAGAGTCTTTAGAGTCCTTTATGTATAGAATCATGTCATCTGCAAATAATGATAACTTGATCTCTTCCTTTCCAATTTGTATCCCTTTTATGTGTGTCTCGTGCCTTATTGCTATGGCTAAGACATCCAAAACTATATTAAATAAAAGTGGGGACAGTGGACACCCTTGTCTTGTTCCTGATTTTAGTGGGAAAGCTTCCAGGTTTTCCCCATTTAGAAATATGCTGGCTGTAGGCTAGTCATAAATAGCCTTTATTATATTGAGATATGTTCCTTCTATTCCTAGTCTCTGTAGGACTTTTATCATGAAGGGATGTTGGATTTTGTCAAATGCTTTCTCGGCGTCTAATGAGATGATCATGTGATTTTTGTCCTTCAATCCGTTTATGTAATGTATTACATTTATAGATTTGCGTATGTTGAACCATCCCTGCATCTCTGGGATAAAGCCTACTTGGTCAGGGTGAATGATCTTTTTGATATACTCTTGTATTCTGTTTGCCAATATTTTGTTGAGAATTTTTGCATCTATGTTCATGAGGGAGATTGGTCTGTAATTTTCTTTTTTTGTTCTATCTTTGCCTGGTTTTGATATCAGGGTGATGCTGGCCTCATAGAAGGAGTTTGGTAGAATTCCTTCTTTTTCTATTTCCTGGAAAAGCTTAAGAAGCAATGGTGTTAGCTCTTCCTTAAAGGTCTGGTAAAATTCAGCAGTGAATCCATCTGGGCCTGGGCTTTTTTTAGTTGGGAGATTATTGATAACTGTTCGGATCTCCATGTTTATTATAGGTCTATTTAAGTGATTAATCTCATTTTGATTTAATTTAGGTAGGTCATATACATCAAGGAAATCATCCATTTCCTTCAGATTTTCATACTTTGTGGAGTATATGCTTTTATAGTATGTCTCTATGATTTTTTGGATTTCTCTGGAATCTGTTGTGATGTTACCTTGTTCATCTCTGATTTTATTACTTTGTGTCTCTTCTCTCTTTCTTTTGGTCAGATTTGCTAAGGGTTTATCAATCTTGTTTATCCTTTCAAAGAACCAACTCTTTGTTTCATTAATTCTTTGGATTGTTCTTTTTGTTTCTATTTCATTAATTTCTGCCCTAATCTTTATTATTTCTTCCCGTCTACTGATTTTTGGTTTGCCTTGTTCTTCTTTTTCCAAGGCTTTAAGGCAAAGCATTAGGTCATTTACTTGCGACCTTTCTAATTTCTTAATATAGGCACTTAAGGCTATAAATTTACCTCTTAGAACTGCCTTCATTGTGTCCCAGAGATTTTGGTATGTTGTGTTCTCATTATCATTTGACTCAATAAATTTTTTGATTTCCTTTTTGATTTCTTCATTGACCCATTCATCATTTAGTAGTGTATTGTTTAGTTTCCATGATTTTGTGTATGCTCTATAGACTTTCTTGCTACTGATTTGTAGTTTAATTCCATTGTGGTCAGAAAGAATACAAGGAATTACTTCAATTTTCCTGAATTTGTTAAGATTTGCTTTGTGTCCTAATATATGGTCTATTTTAGAGAATGTTCCATGTGCTGCTGAAAAGAATGTATATTCTGCAGCCTTTGGATGAAATGTCCTGTATATATCTGTTAAGTCCATTCCTTCTATGACCTCATTTAGTCTAGTTGCCTCTCTGTTTATTTTTTCCTGGGATGACCTGTCAATTGATGAGAGTGGGGTGTTAAAGTCACGCACCACCACTGTGTTTGGTGTTATCTGTGACCTTAGTTCTAATAGTGTTTGTTTGACGAATTTGTGAGCCCCCATGTTAGGTGCATATATGTTTAGGATTGTAATGTCCTCCTGCTGAAGTGTGCCCTTAATCAATATAAAGTGACCTTCCTTATCTTTCTTGACTAACGTCGGACTAAAGTCTACCCTGTCTGATATTAGGATAGCAACCCCTGCATGTTTTCTAGGCCCATTTGCTTGAAACACTGTCTTCCAACCTTTCACCCTAAGATAATGTCTATCCTTTGTAGAAAGGTGAGTTTCTTGGAGACAACAAATTGTAGGATCCTGCTCTTTAACCCACTCTGCAAATCTATGTCTTTTCGTTGGGGCATTGAGGCCGTTGATATTAAGAGATATTAGTGAAAGGTGTGTATTTATGTTTGCCTTTTTGTGTGTGTGTGTGTTTCTGGTTCTACCTGTGCTCTTTTCTGTTAACTAGGATTTGAGTATTACTTGTTTTTTCTAGGTTCCTTATGTGTGCTTTTCCTTTTCTTCAGCATGGAGGATTCTATCAAGTATTTTCTGAAGAGCTGGTTTTTTCTTCAAATACTCCTTTAACCTGCTTTTGTCATGGAATGACTTTATTTCTCCATCTATTTAAATGGATAACTTTGCAGGATAAAGTAACCTTGGTTGACAGTTGTTATCTTTCAGAACTTAGAATATATCACTCCAAGCTCTTCTGGCATTAAATGTTTGTGTTGAATAATCTGCTGTAATCCTGATGGGCTTGCTTTTGTAGATAACTTGATTTTTCTCTCTAACTGCTTTCAATTTTTTTTCTTTGGTGTGTGTGTTTGGAAGTTTGATTATAATATGGCGAGGAGAGGTTCTTTCTGGGTTTTGTCTGGCTGGGGTTCTAAAGGCTTCCTGTATCTGCATTGGCACCTCTTTCCCAATTTGGGGGAAATTTTCTTCTATGATTTTGTTGAAGACACCTACTATGCCTCTGGAGTGGAGTTCTTCTCCTTCTACTATGCCCTGAATTCTTATATTGGATCTTTTCATAGTGTCCCGAATATCTTGAAATTCCCACTCATATTTTTCTATAAGTTTGTCTTTCTCTTTGTTGGACTGTATTAGGTCTGCCACCTGGTCTTCTAGCTTAGATATTCTGTCCTCTCCCTCATCCATCCTACTGGTGAGATTTTCTACAGAGTTTTTTATTTCATTAACTGTGTTCTTCATTGCTAGTAATTCTGACTGGTTTTTCTTTATTATTTCTATTTCCTTATTTATGTCTTGTATTGCCTTCTTTATTTCATTAAATTGGTGTCCTGCATCTTCTTTGATTCCTTTGATTTCCTCTTTGATTTCCTCTTTGATTTCTTCTTTGATTGTTTTGATGTGTTCTTTGACCTCTTTGAACATATTTATAATCATTCTTTTGAACTCTTTCTCAGGCATTTCCTCTAACTCTTTCTCACTGAAGGACATTTCTGATGCATTAATACTTTTAGGTGGATTTATATCGTCTTGCTTTTTAGTGTTTCTTGTGTTATAATGTATATATTTTTGCATCTTGGATTAAGTTAATGCTTGGATTTTCTAGTTAGCTGTGTATTCTTAGCTGTATCAATTGATTTGATGTAATATATTTTCAAGGTAGGACCTTAAGGTGTTAGGTGTGGCTCTTAAGACCCTCAGAGTATCTACAAAGATGTTCTTAGGGGTAGAGTTTCCCTGCTATAGGAGTATTCAAGCAGTCTGAGTGGAATAAAATACAGGTAGATTCTAAAATTTAACTAAACAATGTACACATTCAATCAAAAACAGCCCCGAGTGTGTATGCAAGAGTAGTTATTATAACAACCAGATCCTCTATCAACAAAGAGGTTAAGATTTCTGGTCTGTTGAGGGATCCTAGTCAACTTGTGACCCTTCCCTGGTGCAATCCCAGTTACCTTGGATGATTTTGATCTCAGTCAAGTTGCTGCCTGGGTCACCGGGCTGCTGTTCTGATTTCTGGAGCTGGGCACTTGCTTTTCCTGCGGGGAAAACCGAGCCTGGCAAGTGTGGCCCTGCAGAACAGCACCCCTGCTGCTGGAACTGCTGCTGCTCAAGCAGCCCCTGCTGGGTTTGTAGCCACTGCTGCTGAAGTTGTTGCTGCTGGACCCACTGCTGCTGCTGCCTCTGCTGCTGCTGTAGCTGCCACTGCTGGAGCCACCACTGCTGCTAAAACTGCTGCTGCTGTGTCCACTGCTGCTGCTCCCCCTGAAGCTGCTGCTGCTGAGTCTGCCACTGCTGCCACTCCTGGGTCTGCTGCTGCTGGGGCCGCTGTTACCGGTGCTGGAGCCACTGATTTTGCTGCTGAACTGTGCTCCTGCTTGGGTCCCACTGTCAGCCCAAGTTGGCGTGGCCGGGTCCCGGGCTGCTGCTCTGTTCGCCGGAGCTGGGCTCAGGCAGTGGGGGAGGGGAGGGAGCAACAGCTGCTCCGGTTCTCTTGCTGTTCCACGTGTTCTTCTACCTCGCGGTCTGCTCCTCTGTTGCTTGCTGCTGCTCTCCCCTCACGTTTCCCGAGTTGCGGAGAGCGCGGTGTGAGGGGAAGCTCCTACACCTGGCTTTTCCTGCGGCTGGAGCCGAACCTGGTAGCTTTCTGGTGCGCCGCAGCCGCGGCGGTTGGCCTGTGCAGGCTCTGGATGCTCTGGAATTCTTCTACTTCTCCGCTGCCGCTTCAATTTCCTATACACCTCACTTTTTAGTAAAAGTGTGTATTTTGCTGAGGTTTTTTGGTCTTTTTCCCCCCCTAGGCTGCTTTGGCGTGGTACCTATGCCACCATCTTAACCGGAAGTCCGTAAATACTCTTAAATGGAAGAGCATTCAGATCATGAAGTAGGGACTCCTTTGGGGAGCAATAAAGATTCAGGCCTTCAAGCTGCTAAAGTTTGAGTCTTCATATTTAAACAATATACATAGTAGAAACAATACTCTGTTAGAACGTGAAGGCCTGAGAAAACATTTATTATTATCTTATTTCATAGGTGAGGAGATGCGGTTCAGTAATACAGGATACTCTGTATACTGCATAGTTGATAGCTAAAGCAAAATGTGAATGACAGAGCTGCCTCCATCACAGCCACATGGGCCCAGCACTCAGTGCTGCTTAGTGAGCTCCTGGTGCCTCATCCTGGACCAAGTAAAATGCCACTAGTATCGAGAGGAGTTCAGAGCAACCCCTAGACACCTGTGAGTTCACTTTCATGCTTGTAAGCCTTTGTTGGTGGGGGCGGTGAGCTGTTGAGTGGCACTTAGCATGCCCTACACTGAAGAGGAGGCTGGAAACATTGCCATCTCCTTAGAGCACGTTCCAGTTATATGTTGTTGTGTGAAAAAAAAATCCCCTAAAAACTTAGTGGCTTAAAACAACAGTAATTATTTGTTTTGACTAAAGATCTGCGATGTAGGCAGAGATCAGCAGAGAAAGATACGTTGGGCTCCTTGGGGTGTTGTCAGGGTAGCTCTGCTGAGGGGGAGGACCCACTCTCAGGTTGACTGTCTCATATGACAGGCACATTGGTGCTGCCTCTCTTTAGTAGGCCCAGTTGGAGCCACATGGCTGCTGCAGCTTCCTCTGGCCTGGAGGCCCTGTTCCTAGAGCAGGTATCCTAAGAGAAAGGAAGAGGAAGTTACTAGTTTTTCAAAGCCTGGACTAGGATGGACGAGTGTGACTTTACCTGTATCATTTCAAATGAGCATACTTCTCCGCTGCCGCTTCAATTTCCTATACACCTCACTTTTTAGTAAAAGTGTGTATTTTGCTGAGGTTTTTTTCCCTGACTCAAGGAAATGGGAACATGATCCCAATTCTTAATAAAAAGCAGCAGAGGGCTGGAGAGATGTTTTAATGGCTAAGCGCTTGCCTGTGAATCTAAGGACCCCGGTTCAAGGCTCGATTCCCCAGGAACCACGTTAGCCAGATGCACAAAGGGCTCACACACCTGGAGTTCGTTTGCAGTGTCTGGAAGCCCTGGCATGCTCATTCTATTTCTCTCTAGCTGCCTCTTTCTCTCTCTCTGTCACTCTCAAATAAATAAACAAAAATGAACAAAACATATTTTTTTAAAAAGCAGCAGAGAATTGCACAGCCATGTTTTAGAGCCAGTAGAAAGTGTTTACCCCCCTTACTCTAAATATAATTCAATATTGATGGTATAGTAAAGAATTGAGTGTTGTTAGAGATAAGTCATAGATATCAAAGGTATAATCTCTTCGCAGGATTTATCCCTCCACTGTTTACCAATCAGCCCAGACAGACAGCTGACCTGCAATTAAGGCTCAACTGTCTCTCCATTTACTCTTCCACATAAAAGGAATAATAAGCCCTCTCATGTGGGATGAGAAGGCATTTATTACTATGAAAACAGAATGCACTTACAGTTGTCCCAATAAATGTTCATTAAAAGTGAATTACCTGTAAAACCTGTAAAATGTCCTACAGGGTGAAAGGTATAATCATGATGTGCTTAAGTAACTTTGCAGCAGGAGCCTTTTGCCAGTTACTTAGACAGCTATTCATGCCTGAATTGGAGAGGCCACTAATTAATTTTGCTAAACATGCAGCTAAATATCAATTCTACTTTTTAAAAGGATAATTGTTGTATAATCCTCTTAAATAGTTGATTTGATTGACAAGAATTAAAATTATAGGTTTTTAGCTTTTACAAAAGAAACAGTACCTGACAGATACCATAGATCTTCAGAACCTCTTAGCAAATGTTTTGAAATAAGTTTAGGTCAATAAGCGACATATTCAGATTTCTTAGCTACAAGTCTATCCAGGAATTAAAATGCACCAAAAAGTAAATCCTTTCTAATAATATTTAGAAAAAAAACAGAATTGAGTTGTCTTTCTTGCTATAACAAACAGAATCATTTTTACAAATTTAACTAAGGTGACATGAGTGTTGATCCTAAAACTAGTTCTGCTGTGAGCAGCTAGTCAGCACCTTATTTAGTTCACAGTAACCAAGTGGGATTTTCCCACAGGAGTCCTAGGAGTAAGGTAAAATAGCTTTTGGGTAGGCAATTTAGAACACAGAAAGCAATAACTTCCTCAACTCAGCCACTTACAGAAAGATTGGTTAAATAAGATGAGATTTGTCCTAGCTAAAAATGAGGCCTGCAACTGAGAGGTTGGTTTCTAAGGGACCAGAGGAGAGAAAGTTCTATTACCCAGCTAAGCAATCTTACTGCATAAAAAAGAAGATGGGCCTAAATATGAGTCACACCCAGCCAGCAGTGAGCCTTATTTGAGTATCTGTAGTTCACCTCGTTTATGCTTCAATATATTTTGCATATAGCATGTTAAAATATTATATTGACAATGTGCATACATGCACATTATGTACTTTGATCATAATCCCCTCCCATTACTTTCTTTTTTTTTAATTTTTTTATTTATTTATGTGAGAGCGACAGACACAGAGAGAAAGACAGATAGAGGGAGAGAGAGAGAATGGGCGCGCCAGGGCTTCCAGCCTCTGCAAACGAACTCCAGACGCGTGCGCCCCCTTGTGCATCTGGCTAACGTGGGTCCTGGGGAATTGAGCCTCGAACCGGGATCCTTAGGCTTCACAGACAAGCACTTAACTACTAAGCCATCTCTCCAGCCCCCATTACTTTCTTTTGTCTCCCCTCACCCCTCCCCATTTCTAATCTAAACAATTATAGGTGTGGTGACCATTGGGGTGACTCAAAACTCATCAAAGTGCTGAGAAGTGACAGTGGAGTGTTCAGGACTAAGTGAGACATCTCTATCACACCCTCCAAGACTGAGGAACCATGATAGAAGATGTGGCAGAAAGAGTCAAAGGAAGAGAAAGGCTATGTAAAATGTCATTATCCAAACACAAAATGACCTCACAGTAGCTGATGCTACCTACACATAATTTACATACCAGGAGGGGAAAAAATGATGACATCAAAATAGAAGAGACACTAGCTAGAAAGAAGATGGGACTCAATGGAGGGGGGATTTGAGAATGAGAAATGGAGGGTGGTAGGAGGAGATTATGTTCATGGTATACTATTTATGGAAGCTGTCAATAAAAGGTTTAAAAATTGAGCTGGAGAGATGGTATAGTGGCTAAACCACTCACCTGCAAAGCCTAAGGACTCATGTTAAACTCCCCAGATTCCATGTAAACCAGATGAACAAGGTGACGCATGCACAAGATTACACATGCACACAAGATGGCACACACATCTGGAGTTCAATTTCAGTAGCTGGAGGCCCTGGCCAACCAAATCTCTCACGCCGTCACTCTCACTCTCTCTCTCCTAAAAGAAAAGAAAAAAATGTTTAAATATGGGCTGGAGAGATTGCTTAGCGGTTAAGCGCTTGCCTGTGAAGCCTAAGGACCCCAGTTCAAGGCTCGGTTCCCCAGGTCCCTCGTTAGCCAGATGCACAAGGGGGTGCACGCATCTGGAGTTCGTTTGCAGAGGTTGGAAGCCCTGGCACGCCCATTCTCTCTCTCTCCCTCTATCTGTCCTTCTCTCTGTGTCTGTCACTCTCAAATAAATAAATAAAAATTTTAAAAAAATGTTTAAACATTATATAGATTATTGTAAACTCTTTTTCAAGGTTTCTCATAGAGTTCATTTGGTATAAAAAAATTTTAATTTTTTAAATTTGTTTTTCTTTTTTATTTTTGACAGACAGAGAGAGACAAGAAAGAGATGTAGAGAGACAGAGAACTGGCATACCAGAGTCTCAGCCACTATAATCCTTCTCCAGACACTTGTGCCACCTAGTGGGCATGTGCAACCTTGTGCTTGCTTTACCTTTGTGCTTCTGGCTAATGTAGGATTTGGTGAGTCAAACATGGGTCCTTAGCTTCACAGGCAAGCACCTTAACAGCTAAGCCATCTCTCCAGTCCAGAATAAACTTTCTTAATTTGCTAAAAGATGACATTCTGTTCTATAAATGTATAAAATAATCAAAGTGGATGATGAAAGGATAACAGAGACAAAGTCCTACCATACCATAGGAAAAAGGAACCTATACTAGACCATTATCCAGCCCACTGACACCTTTTCTGGCAGGTCTTGCCATCCTTTACTCACTGTGGGTTATGAGGTTGTACAAGCCAACATTTCATGACGATAATAAAATACATGAAGAAAATCCCTTTATGAAAAAGAGAGATTTTGAACATACCACATGCTACAGTCACAGGATACTAAGAAATCAAGCTTTAACTGTACTGGAAGCCACCTCTTCGCTGCCTAATTTCCATAGTGCTGGAAAATGCTATGCTGCCTGCAGGGTGAGAAAAATCATCAAGTCTTAACAAGCAGTGGATCCTGCAAGCTACAAAATCAAGAACCCAGAATAAAAGTGCCCAGAGGTGCAATAGTGGCTATAAGTTATGGGGGTGGGCTGGAGAGATGGCTTAGCGGTTAAGCACTTGCCTATGAAGACTAAGGACCCCAAATTCAAGGCTCAATTCCCCAGGACCCACATTAGCCAGATGCACAAGGGGGCACATGCGTCTGGAGTTCTTTTGCAGTGGCTGGAAGCCCTGGCCTACCCATTCTCCTCTTTCTCTCTCTCTTTCTTTCTCTCTCTCTCTCTCTCTCTCTCTCTCTCTCTCACTCTCAAATAAATAAATAAAAATGAACAAAAAAAATTTTTTAAATATTATGGGGGTAGCCAACTGCTCTCTGATTGGATTTGAGGCCCACTCAGTGAGAAGGAATTTATGCTTGAGATTGAAAACCAAGTCAACAGCCTTCATCTTAGAAGGACAAGGGCCTGGGAGGGAAACTTCTATTGTTCCTTGGCTAAATGGATATGCTGAGCACATCAAATTTCCTTCTACATGAATAGCTTATGTCAATTGATTAATGCTGTTCTCAGTTTTACTTAAGAGAAGCTTCCTTTTACAGGCTGTGATGAATACTGGAAAGACCCAAGTCTCACAAAGCTGACAATAAGAAGAAAAATCCAACTGATTAGCAGTGGACAAGTCATCTCTGCTACACTCATCAGGGGTCAGGTAATGTTGCAAAGGAGGTGGCAGAAGGAACATGAGTGCTGCTGTCACTGACAGACAAAGAAGCGTCTTTATGGAGATAGCAGTAGACACTGAGGAGACTCAAAACTCAACAAAGCTGAAAACAAGAGGCTGTTGAGACCTAACACTGAACAAGACATCTCTGTCATACTATCCACGGCTTGGGGACCATCGCAGAAAAGTGGGTGGAAAGAATGTAAGAACAACAGGGTGAGGAAGAGTACTTTGGGAACACTGTGATAACATGGACATGATCTGCCTGATAAAGTGATGGCCTCCTCAATGGATACTGATACCCCTAGAAGACAAGCATAAATCTCGACCATGAACATTTTGACATAGTATATTAATGAGATATCAATTAATGAGATATCAAGACAGAGGAACTACTTGGAAAGAGGAAAATAGAATAAGGGTGGGAAGGAGTGACAAAAGAGGGAGATAAGGCAGAAATACAATCAAATTACAGTATGTTCATGTATTAAAATTCTCAACAAAGGGATGGAGAGATTGCCCAGTGGTTAAAGACACATGCTTATGAAACATGATGGTCTGGGTTTGATTCCCTAATACCCACATAAAGCTATACACAAAGTGATACATGCACCCAGAATTCATTTGCAGTGGAAGGAGGACCTAGTTAGCATGCCCATACTCTTGATATAGTGTGCTCTCTGCCCATCTCCCCACCTCTCCAGTAAACAAATTAAAATGGGTTTTAAAATAATTCTCAAAATAAGTATTTTTTTGAAAATTAAAAGGGATTTCTGATCAGGACTTCCGGTTAAGATGGCAGCGTAGGTAGCACGCCAAAGCAGCCTGAGGGGAAAAAAGACCAAAAAAACTCAGTAAAATACACACTTTTACTAAAAAGTGATGTGTATAGGAAATTGAAGCAGCAGCAGAGAGTAGAAGAGATCCAGAGCATCCAGAGCCAGCACAGGCCGGCAAAAGTGGCTCCAGCAGCTCCGGCAACCATGGCAAGGGGGCAGCAGAACAGAAAGTGGCCAGACTTGGCTCCAGCCACAGGAAAAGCCAGGTGCAGGAGCTTCCACTCACACCGGCCCTCTGTGCAACTCAGGAAACATGAAGGGAGAGCAGCAGTGAGCAACAGAGGAGCAGACCACGAGGTAGAAGCACACGTGGAACAGCAAGAGAACCAGAGCAGCTGCGGCTCCGTCCCCTCCCCGATGGCCTGAGCAAAGCTCCAGCGAACAGAGCAGCAGTCCCAGGACCCGGCCACGCCAACTTGAGCCAACAGCAGGACCCAAGCAGGAGCAGAGTTCGGCAGCAACAGCAGTGGCTCTGGCACCGGTAACAGTGGCCCCAGCAGTAGCAGCTCCAGTCACGGCAGAAGCGGCAGACCCAGAGCAGCAGACCCAGGAGCGGCAGCAGTGGCAGATCCCATAGCAGCAGCTTCAGTGGCAGCAGTGGAAGTGGACACAGCAGAGCAGCTTCAGCAGCAGCGGCTACAGACCCAGCAGCAGCAGCTTTAGCAGCAGCAGTTACAGCAGCAGGGGTGTTGATCTGCAGGGCCACACTTGCCAGTCTTGGTTTGCCCTGCAAGAAAATCCAGTTCCCAGCTCCAGAAATCGGAACAGCAGTCCGATGACCCAGGCAGCAACTTGACTGAGACCAAAATCATCCAAGGTAACTGGGATTGCAGCAGAGAAGGGCCTCACTTGGTTGTAAGCTGACTTGGATCCCTCAGCAGACCAGAAATCTTAGCCTCTTTGTTCATAGAATATCTGGTTGTTATAATAACTACTCTTGCATACCTACTTGGGGCTGTTTTTGATTGAATGGTTACAGTGTTTAATTAAATTTTAAATCTACCTGTATTTTATTCTACACAGCCTGCTTGAATACTCCCATAGCAGGGAAACTCAACCCCTAGGAACATCTTTGTAGATACTCTGAGAGTCTTAAGAGCCACATCTAACACCTTAAGCTCCTACGCTGAAAATATATAACATCAAATCAATTGATACAGCTAAGAATACCCAGCTAACTAGAAAATCCAAGCACTAACTTAATCCAAGATGCAAAAATATATACATTATAACACAAGAAACACTAAAAAGCAAGATGATATAAACCCACCTAAAAGTATTAATGCATCAGAAATGTCCTCCAGTGAGAACGAGTTAGAGGAAATGCCTGAGAAAGAGTTCAAAAGAATGATTATAAATATGTTCAAAGAGGTCAAAGAACACATCAAAACAATCAAAGAAGAAATCAAAGAGGAAATCAAAGGAATCAAAGAAGATGCAGGACACCAATTTAGTGAAATAAAGAAGGCAATACAAGACATAAATAAGGAAATAGAAATAATAAAAAAAAAACCAGTCAGAATTACTAGCAATGAAGAACACAGTTAATGAAATAAAAAACTCTGTAGAAAATCTCACCAGTAGGATGGATGAGGGAGAGGACAGAATATCTAAGCCAGAAGACCAGGTGGCAGATCTAATACAGTCCAACAAAGAGAAAGACAAACTTATAGAAAAGTATGAGTGGGAATTTCAAGATATTCGGGACACTATGAAAAGATCCAATATAAGAATTCAGGGCATAGTAGAAGGAGAAGAATTACACTCCAAAGGCATAGGAGGCGTCTTCAACAAAATCATAGGAGAAAATTTCCCCCAAATTGGGAAAGAGGTACCAGTGCAGATACAGGAAGCCTTTAGAAGCCCAGCCAGACAAAACCTGGAAAGACCCTCTCCTAGCCATATTATAATCAAACTTCCAAACACACACACCAAAGAAAAAATATTGAAAGCAGTTAGAGAGAAAAATCAAGTTATCTACAAAAGCAAGCCCATCAGGATTACAGCAGATTATTCAACACAAACTTTTAAAGCCAGAAGGGCTTGGAGTGATATATTCCAAGTTCTGAAAGATAACAACTGTCAACCAAGGTTACTTTATCCTGCAAAGTTATCCATTCAAATAGACAAGAAATAAGGACATTCCATGACCAAAGCAGGTTAAATGAGTAATTGAAGACAAAACCAGCTCTACAGAAAATACTTGATAGAATCCTCCATGCTGAAGAAAAGGAAAAGCACACATATAAGGAACCTAGAAAAAACAAGCAATACTCAAATACTAGTTAACAGAAGAGAGAACAGGTAGAACCGGAACCACAAAAAAAAAAAAAAAATGGCAAACATAAATACACACCTTTCAATAATATCTCTTAATATCAACGGTCTCAATGCCCCAACGAAAAAACATAGGTTTGCAGACTGGGTTAAAAAGCAGGATCCTACAATTTTCTGTCTCCAAGAAACTCACCTTTCTATAAAGGATAGACATTATCTTAGGGTGAAAGGTTGGAAGATGATGTTTCAAGCAAATGGGCTTATAAAACAAGCAGGGGTTGCTATCCTAATATCTGACAAGGTAGACTTTAGTCCAACGTTAGTCAAGAAAGATAAGGAAGGTCACTTTATATTGATTAAGGGCACACTCCAACAGGAGGACATTACAATCCTAAACATATATGCACCTAATATGGGGGCTCCCAAATTCGTCAAACAAACACTATTAGAACTAAGGTCAAGATAACACCAAACACAGTGGTGGTGGGTGACTTTAACACCCCACTCTCATCAATTGACAGGTCATCCCTGGGAAAAATAAACAGAGAGGCATCTGGACTAAATGAGGTCATAGAAGGAATGGACCCCACAGATATTTACAGGACATTTCATCCAAATGCTGAAGAATATACATTCTTTTCAGCAGCACAAGGAATATTCTCTAAAATAGGCCATATATTAGGACACAAACCAAATCTTAACAAACACAGGAAAATTGAAATAATTCCTTGCATTCTATCTGACCACAATGGAATTAAACTACAAATCAGTAGCAAGAAAGGCTATAGAGCATACACAAAATCATGGAAACTAAACAATATGCTACTAAATGATGAATGAGTCAATGAAAAAATCAAGAAGGAAATCAAAAAATTTATAGAGTCAAACGATAATGAGAACACAACATACCAAAATCTCTGGGACCCAATGAAGGCAGTTCTAAGAGGTAAATTTATAGCCTTAAGTGCCTATATTAAGAAATTAGAAAGGTCGCAAGTAAACAACCTTCACCTTAAAGCCTTGGGAAAAGAAGAACAAGGCAAACCAAAAATCAGTAGATGGGAAGAAATAATAAAGATTAGGGCAGAAATTAATGAAATAGAAAGAAAAAAAAATCCAAAGAATTAATGAAACAAAGAGTTGGTTCTTTGAAAAGATAAACAGGATTGATAAACCCTTAGTAAATCTGACCAAAAGAAAGAGAGAAGAGACACAAATTAATAAAATCAGAGATGAACAAGGTAACATCACAACAGATTCCAGAGAAATTCAAAAAATCATAGGGACATACTATAAAAGCATATAATCCACAAAGTATGAACATCTGAAAGAAATGGATGATTTCCTTGAACTATATGACCTACCTAAATTAAATCAAAATGAGATTAATCACTTAAATAGACCTATAACAAACAGTTATCAATAATCTCCCAACTAAAAAAAGCCCAGGCCCAGATGGATTCACTGCTGAATTTTACCAGACCTTTAAGGAAGAGCTAACACCATTGCTTCTTAAGCTTTTCCAGGAAATAGAAAAAGAAGGAATTCTACCAAACTCCTTCTATGAGGCCAGCATCACCCTGTTATCAAAACCAGGCAAAGATAGAACAAAAAAAGAAAATTACAGACCAATCTCCCTCATGAACATAGATGCAAAAATTCTCAACAAAATATTGGCAAACAGAATACAAGAGTATATCAAAAAGATCATTCACCCTGACCAAGTAGGCTTTATCCCAGAGATGCAGGGATGGTTCAACATACGCAAATCTATAAATGTAATACATTACATAAACGGATTGAAGGACAAAAATCACATGATCATCTCATTAGACGCCGAGAAAGCATTTGACAAAATCCAACATCCCTTCATGATAAAAGTCCTACAGAGACTAGGAATAGAAGGAACATATCTCAATATAATAAAGGCTATTTATGACTAGCCTACAGCCAACATATTTCTAAATGGGGAAAACCTGGAAGCTTTCCCACTAAAATCAGGAACAAGACAAGGGTGTCCACTGTCCCCACTTTTATTTAATATAGTTTTGGATGTCTTAGCCATAGCAATAAGGCACGAGACACACATAAAAGGGATACAAATTGGAAAGGAAGAGATCAAGTTATCATTATTTGCAGATGACATGATTCTATACATAAAGGACTCTAAAGACTCTACTAGCAAGCTGTTAGAGCTGATCAAAACCTACAGCAATGTAGAAGGATACAAAATAAACACTCAGAAATCAGTAGCCTTCATATATGCTAACAACAAGCACACAGAGGATGAAATCAGAGAATCACTCCCATTCACAATTACATCCAAAAAAAAAAATAAAGTACCTTGGAATAAACCTAACCAAGGAAGTAAAGAATCTCTACAATGAGAACTTTAAAACACTCATGCAAGAAATTGCAGAAGACACTAGAAAGTGGAGAAACATGCCTTGTTCCTGAATTTGAAGAATCAGTATTGTGAAAATGGCAATCTTCCCTAAAGCAATCTATACATTTAATGCAATCCCTATCAAAATTCCAAAGGCTTTCTTCATGGAAATAGAAAAAACAATCCAAAAATTCATTTGGAATCACAAAAAAACTTTGAATATCTAAAATAATACTGAGCAACAAAAATAAGAATGCTGGCATCACCATACCTGATTTTAACCTATACTACAGAGCCATAGTAACAAAACCAGCATGGTACTGGCACAAAAACAGACATGTAGATCAGTGGAACAGAATAGAGGACCCAGATGTAAGCCCAAGTAGCTATAGCCACCTGACATTGGATAAAAATGCCAAAAGTACTCATTGAAGAAGAGATAGCCTCTTCAGCAAATGGTGTTTTGAAAACTGGATATATATCTGCAGAAGGATGAAAATAGATTCTTCTCTCTCGCCATGCACAAGAACTAAGTCCAAATGGCTTAAAGACCTTAACATCAGACCGGAAACTTTGAAACTGCTAGAGGAAAAAGTAGGGGAAACCCTTCAACATATTGGTCTTGGCAAAGACTTTCTGAATACAACCCCAATTGCTCAGGCAATAAAACCACAGATTAACCACTGGGACCTCATGAAATTACAAAGATTTTGCACTGCAAAGGACACAGTGAAAAAAGCAAAGAGGCAACCTACAGAATGGGAAAAAATCTTCGCCAGCTATATATCTGATAGAGGATTAATATCTAGGATATACAAAGAACTCAAAAAGTTAAATAATAAGGAATCAAACAAGCCAGTGAAAAAATGGGCTATGGAGCTAAATAGAGAGTTCTCAAAGGAAGAAGTACAAAGGGCATATAAGCATCTAAAAAAATGTTCTACATCACTAGTCATCAGGGAAATGCAGATTAAAACTACATTGAGATTCCATCTCACTCCTGTCAGATTGGCCACCATCATGAAAACAAATGATCATAAATGTTGGCAGGGATGTGGAAAAAGAGGAACCTTTCTACATTGCTGGTGGGAATGCAATCTGGTCCAGCCTTTGTGGAAAACAGTGTGGAAGTTCCTAAAACAGCTAGAGATTGATCTACCATATGACCCAGCTATAGCACTCCTAGGCATATATCCAAAGGACTCATCTCATTTCCTTAGAAGTACGTGAAAATGAAAAGGGTGGTTTAATCAACTCACAGTTCGGGAGGCTCTAGAGCACAACACCTGTGTCAGCTCAGCTGTGGGGAGGTCTTTGTGATAAAGGGAGACTAGGACATACCACCAGCATCAGCTCAGCTGTGGGGAGGACCTCATGATGAAAGGCATCACAATGGTGGGAGCACATATAAAAACAAGCAATCCCACCACAGGAATCCAGAGAGCCATTCAGGGTCGGCTATGCTCATACAACTAACTTTAATCCCCACAAAAGCTACCTTAATCTCTCCCAAGGGCTCTGTCTCTAATCACCTAATGACTTCCCACCACACCCCCACCACTCCTAACACTGCGACAATTAGAATGATGCCTCCAACACAGATATCTCCAGGGAATAAAACACATCCAAACTATAGCAAAAATATTCTTGAAATGCTGAATAGTCCTTTAAAAAGAACAAGAAGGGGCCTGGGAACATGGTCCAGCAGGTAAGAGCACTTGTGCTGAGGGCCTGAGATCACTCATGTACATCTGTAACCCTAGTCCTGGGGCTGGGTGGGTAACATTGGGGCCTGTTGGGGCTGGGGGAGGAACAATGACTCTGGGTTGAGGTTGAATGAGAGAATCTGTTTCAAGGACATATGCCATACATCACATTACAACACACATGCTCTACACACATACAAAAAAAAAAAAATAGAAAGCAGTAAGAGAAAGCCCAGACATGAATATAGATTTAAAATTATAAATACATATGTCACAAAAGTTTATGAACTTTGAAGCATAAAAAAGAAGTTGAAGAGTTGGCATTCTCTCTCTCTCTCTCTCTCTCTTTGTCTCTCCACACACACACACACACACACACACACACACACACACATACATACACACATATGCATCCTGATTATATCCTGATACATATATATAGATATATTCTGAATATACATCAGGTAACTGCTATAATCTAAATACAACATGGAGCCCAGTGATCTCTCCTAGAACGATTCAACAAACTGACATAGGCTTTTAGCACCCTACTCATTGTGATACCTATTTGCTAGTGACCACAATAAGACACTTGGTTGAGCCACTTTTATCATATAAACATTTCCCTTCATTTGTTTAAGTTGAACTGTGCTGTCACTTGTTAATTATAAATTAAAAGCCAGTTCTTTGGCATGCCCTCACCAAGACTTAGAGAATGAGGGCAATTGTGAAGGGATTAAGAAACATGTGAGTTGACTACAGATTTCTCTGAAATCCATCTATAAAACAGCAAAGGGTTTTCTGTTTAATAGATTCCAAGAAAGACACACACTATGCTCGCTGAAGCAAGAAGTAAAAAGAAATGACTGAGCAATATTAAAAGGTGGAGAGGCAGACCCTTCTCTCTGGAGCGTGTTAATGTTGAAATAAAACACACCGGGTAACACTTGGCCTCAGCAGCTGAGACACCAGCCCCCTGCCATTGCTCTGGCTTCCAGGTCTGGAAGGCCCTGGAGAGCACATCCGCTCCACAGGCTAAGAAGAATGCTGAACCAAAAACTCCCAGCTATACTTTCCAAATCACATATCCTCAGAAGCAGTCAGCTTATCTACTTAGAAAGGTTAGTGAAATAGATTTGGTTTCAGATTAGGACTGAAATTAATAACACCTCCATCTTTATCAGTCAGCCTGGCTGGGAAAGGTTTTTCTCTTCAATAAATTGGTATTTTGTTACAATCCAATATGCTCAAATATCTTAGTTTTTAAACTTTAAAATAAGAAATGGTACTGCAAAATATTTTGGATTCCTGATAATTTCTGCACACACAGTAAAACTTGCAGATATACGCATGCCTCACTGTGCATATTATAAAGTGCATGGAGCTGAGATTACAGGTGGAGCTTACAAATGGTAACATGGCAGGCAATGTGATTTGTGCAGAAAGCTTAACTAGTATCAGAAAGCAGAATAGTTTTCAATGGGAATCTGCCAACTTCCCTCTGTTTTTAGATTTTGGGTTTTGGTTTTTTTGTTTGTTTGTTTTGTTTTGTTTTGTTTTTGCTATTACATGTCTTTAGCACATTCACTTATACAACAGAATCAACATATACACTTCTGCTAAAACATAACAGCTGAAGTTATCTTGGCATTTCATTGTGGGCATTTTTTTATTTTTATACCTTATGCTTAAGATTCTATTGGAAATATCACTTCTCCCACTCCTTCTGCCTTCCTTCCCCTTCATCACCACCACTCACATGTCAAGAAAAAGAGCCTGTGGCCAACAGCCTCACTTAAATATATATTTTATATTTCTCCAGTTTGTTAGCAACAGACATATTTAAATACATTCCAATGTACCTCACATTGACATATAACTTTTCTTGTCGACAATTTGTTTCTATATCGACAGTTGAAAACTGCCAGCTATCATGTGTGATGCAGGTGGTGACACACAGTGGATCCTCTCTCTCCTCAGGTATCTGTATACAAAACTCTAATCACAACACAGGTTATTATTAAGCCACCTTATTGCCTTATTCCTTGGTCAAATGGAATGATTCTTTGGCATTGTGGTGCATATAACCTCTACAAATAATGGGAAGATAAAATTTGAAATGAAAACGCTTTTATCAGTGTTCAAATGACATCCGTGGAATTTTCAGAGTTCACGAGCTGGAGTTGCCAATGAATAATAGAAGAGTCTGAGGCTATGGACAAGAAAGTTAAGAGGAGATAGACAGCTTTAGACCATCAACCTTAAACATAGCTCCACACAGCATTTAGAAGTCTCTGCCTGGGTCATATGGTCAGGGTGCTCTAAAATCCTCACAGGTTTCTCTTCCTTTTCTTCTTTTCATCAGTATGAGAATATTTCTCCTTTCATATACCATTATAGAATCTGCTATTGAACTATTTCTTGCAGCATGTTCTTTCATTGTGCAACCAGAGTCCTTTTAATATCTGAAAAAGTAACAGCTTCATTTTATTTATATAAAAAGGACAGTTTGGAATCAGACTTCCTGAATTGGTGTCTCAGGTCCAATATCTGTTTGTTGTATGACCTTGAGAAAGTCACTCAAACTCTTGTGCCTCATTTTCCTCATAACAGGAATGATAAAAAAAGAAATAGGATCTCCCTATGTAGCCCAGTATATCTTGCAACCTGCAATCCTCCTATGTCAGCCTTCTCCAAGGTTCTGGCATTACAGACATGAGCCTCCAAACCCAGCAAGTCAAATTTTTAAACATTAGTTTTTGTTTTTTAAATATTTTATTTTTATTTGCTTGAGAGAGAGAGAATGGGCACTCCAGGGCCTATGCATGTGCCATCTTGTGCATCTGGCCTGCATGGGTCCTGGGGAATAAAACCAAGGTCCTTTGGCTTTGCACACAAGTGCCTTAAGTGTTAGGCCATCTCTGCAGCCCAAGAGTTAATTTTGAAAGGCAGGCAAAGCACTCAGTGCTTCAGAGAGCAAATGATCAGTAAATACTCATTTTTTTCATAATTATGCTGCTCATATATGCTTTCTAAACTTACATCTTTTATATTTTGTCAGGTTTATCTTTACATGTCCTCTTGGGTCACTTTTGTAATCTATTGTGTACTCATAGGTTTCTATAGACACACAAATACCTGGATCTTTATACTTGTACTTATTGATTCATTGATTTTCTCAATGGTCTGTTACGCAAAGCTTCTTTTTCATTTTATGGATTATGTACACTACATTTTTTTTTTTTTTTTTTTTGGTTTTTCAAGGTAGAGTTTCACTCTAGCTCTGGCTGTCCTGGAATTAACTATGACAACTATGACACTATTTCATTCTTACTTATGAATCTACCTTCAAAGGGGGATTTACAGTGTATGTAGGGTTCAGTGAGTTCTCAATACATCTTAGCTTTGTTTCCATTATTTTCTTATTGTTCTACTCTATGCACATGCATGCTATTCCATCCTGTGAGCATGCTTCTTCCTCCAGAGACACTTAACGTGCTTTTTTCCTTCTAATACTCCTATTGTGAACATCTCTGTCCTCTCTAAAGAAGAGATTTCAAGAAATGGAGTGGATGGGTTAAAATACATAAACACTACAAAGAAACAAAAAATGTATAGGCATGCCAACATATTACCCTCCAAGAGGTGTACCAGTGTCTACTTCAGCAACAGTGTCCAAAAATACCCACTTCCTTCACCTTCCTCAGAACTGAGAATTCGCATCTGTCTTATGTTTATTGACCTAGTGTTTATGTGTGTACATGTATACACATATGAATGTAAATTGTTTATTCATACTCCTCCCCATTTCTCTAATGGACTGTCATTCCTCTTATTAGTTTATAGAATCTTCTAGCATAATAGTCATATAAACTGCCTCTCTACTTTAAAGGAAAGAGATTCCATTAAGATTTGGCATTTAGAAAAATAAGTAGTCTGGGAACCATTGCTGAAGACCAAGAGATGTTAGGGAGCAGAAACCACCAATACTTCACCTAGCTGAGCAAAAGCACAGTCATACAGTCATACAGGAAGTCACACTCAGACATAAACCATCTACCATAACATTCCAAGGAATGACTATATAGATGCCAAACAGGACAGTCTAGAACATGCAGTCACTGTCATATTGCAAAGCTGCAGCAAGGAGGTAAGAACGTGGATGACCAAGCCTAATTTGAGGATGAGGACAGCTGTTCTGTGGGACCATCAAGAGGATACTACCTGCAGCCCCATAGAGATACTGTGTGAAAACACTGGTAGGTCAAAGAAGATCAAAGAAAATGAGGTTTAGAAGTTAGAATAAATGTGAAGATCCTATGTGTGCATGACAGGTGAATAATGTCTTCAGACTCTTCTGCTCAGTTATTCACTAGAAGGATTTTTTCAAAACAGTATTTGGTGCTTGGTGACTATTATCCTAACTGATATTAATATCAAGTAATTTATTCATAAGTACTTACTGAGCATGGTCTCTATGCCTGGCACTATGCCAGATTGTACTTACATAAAAACAAGCAAAAAAAAATCAGTCTGTGGTCTTATGCACCTACAATCAAGAGGATGAGAGAGAAAGCTAGTGAAATACATATAGTGAATGTGAGAATGCATTGCGCTTGAGACAAGTACAACAGGTACAAAATGAATGTCCTTCCTGAAGAAGGTTACTGCTGAACTGAGACACTCAGAACAAACAGGATTAATATCTCTCCATATACTCTAACATGTGAAAAAAGGGATGCTGAACAAGAGACAGACTCTATAAACAAAATGTCAATAATGGATCAAAATACACTCTCCGGCTGGTCAAAATCCAAGACTATGAAGAGGACAGTCTGTACTGATGCCATGACATTTGAACCACAAACTGGGTGTTTCAAACCTCCTAGTGTTTTCACTCAGTATCTCCATGTAGCAGCAGGCAGCATCCTCTGGAAAGCCCCACAGAACAGTCATCCTCATCCTAAAATTAGGCTTGGTCATATCCACCTCATAGATTACGATCTTCTCCCTGTGTTACCACATGCTCTCCCTGCTGTGTACATGTACAATTTTTCTCTAAGGACATCAACCATACTGGATTAGAACCTACCTAAGACTTCATTTATCCTTAACTTGCCCTATGAAGAGTGTATCTCCAAATACAATCATATTCTGAAATCTAAGAGTCAAGAAACCAACTTATGAATGTGAAAAGGAAACAGTTACTCTGTAACACCATGGGAACTGGCATGGTTTGAATATGCTTTGTTTTCCAAAGGTTCATTGGCTAGAATCTGGGTCCCCAGTGTGGCAGTGTTGAAGAGGTAGAATCTTAAAGGGATGGAGCCTAGTGGGAAGTAAATGGGTCACCAGGGTCCACAGCCATGAATTAATGAATGAATGCATCAAGAAGAAATAGTCAACTGTAACTGGGTTTGTTCTCTCAAGAATAGGTTGTTGTAAAGCAAAGCCATACCATCGCTTGGCCTTGCATATATGTCTGGTTCTCTTTGTGCTTCTCCATCGTACTGTGGCACAGCAGGGGCTCTTGCCAGGGGGGCAGCACCAGACTCTTTGCACTCTCTAGTCACTTGAATGATGAGCCAAATAAATCCCTTTACAAATTACACATCCTTGTCATCCTGTTATGACAACATGAAACAGACTAACAGTGGCTAAATGAATGCTGGAAAAACTACATGAATGAGGAAAACTACACAGAATAACACCAAAGTGGAATTTCTCTGGGCAGTTGTCAGAAAGAGAAACTGCAACTGATTTTCATGCTACAAAATCTTGGGATGTTTAACTGCAGATATTGATATCATGAGGGAAAATCTAAAGAGAACAAAAAGTCTAGGCTAAAAATATTCTAGTTTATATATCACTTGTATTATCAAATTATTACATGTTATGGAATAATGTTCTTTCAAAGGGAAAGAAAATATTTTTAGGCCTTTGTAAAATACCCTAAATATTTTTTGAAGTACACCCCAATATCAAAGTTAAAAGTTAAGCACTTGCCTGTGAAGCCTAAGGACCCTGGTTCAAGGCTTAATTCCCCAGGACCTACATTAGCCACATGCACATGGGGGTGCATGCATCTGGAGTTCGTTTGCAGTGGCTGGAGGCCTTGCTGCGCATGCTCTCTCTCTCTCTCTCTCTCTCTCTCTCTCTGTTGTTCTCAAATAAGTAAGTAAAAATGAACAAAAAAAATTTAAGTTGAAGAAATAAAAATCAATTTTCATAAACAATTATCCACCTGTAGATGGTGTATAATTTTAATTAAAAAATGAAAGGATCAATACTACAAAGCAAGGGGACAACTTCAAAGCCATAAAAATTATTATTTTACATGTTTCAAAGTTCATCACCTAAACTGGGTTTATCCTCAAAATATACTCAACAGAGAAACAAAATAATACTTTGCTGAATATAATAATCCTTTAGGAGACTTTTAGTTAAGATGGCTGCATAAGTACCACGCCAAAGCAGCCTAGGGAGGAAAAAAACAAGAAAAACCTCAGCAAAATATGCAATTTTACTAAAAAGTGAAGTGTATAGGAAATTGAAACAGCAGTGGAGAAGTAGGAGAGATCCAGAGCAGCCGAGCCCACGCAGGCCGCCAGAAGCAGCTCTGGCAGGTCCACCCATCGCAGCAGTAGCAGCAGTGCACCAGAAAGCTGCCAGGCTCGGCTTGACCCGCAGGAAAATCCAGGTGAGGGGAGCTTCCACTCACACTGGAACTCTCCGTAAACTCAAGAAACATGAAAGGAGAACGGCAGTGAACAACAGAGGAGTAGATCACAAGGTAGAAGAACACGTGGACCAGTGAGAGAACTAGAGCAGCATTGCAGCCTCCCCTCCCCCACTGCCATGCCCAGCTCCAGCAAACAGAGCAGTGGTCCAGGGACCCAGCCACGCAAACTTGAACCAACAGCAGGACCCAAGCAGGAGCAGAGGTAACTGGGATTAGACCAGGGAAGGGTCTCACCTAGTCACAAGCTGACCCTCAACAGATCAGAAATTTTAACCTCCTTGTTGTCAGGATTAAGGGTGTGGGTGGGGCACAACACACCATAAGGGACAGTTAGAGGATATGGTTGTCACAATTCCTACTCCTGGATAAATACTCTGAGAGTCTTGAGAGCTATACCTAATGACTTAAACTCATATGCTGAAGTTATATAACATCAGATTATCTGATAAATCTAATAATACCCAGCTAACTAGAAAATCCAATCATTAAATAATACAGGATGCAAAAATATATACATTATAATACAAGAAACACCAAAAATAAAGACAATATAAATCCACCAACAAGTATTAATACACCAGAAATGCCTGATAAAGATTTCAAAAGAATGATTATAAATATGTTAAAAGAAGTCAAAGAAGAAAACAAAGAGAAAATCAAAGGAATCAAAGAAAACCTAGGACACCAATTTAATGAAATAAACAGTTCAATACTAGACATAAATAAGAAAATAAAAATAATAAAGAAAAATAAGTCAGAATTACTAGCAATGAATAACACAGTTAATGAAATTTTAAAAAGTCTGTAGAAAATCTCACCAGTAGAATGGATGAAGGAGAGGACAGAATATCTAAGCTAGAAGACCAAGTGGCAGATCTAATACAGTCCAACAAAGAGAAAGACAAACTAATAGAAAAGTATGAGCAGGAATTTCAAAATATTCAGGACACTATGAAAAGGACAAAAATAAGAATTCAGGGCATAGTAGAAGGAGAAGAATTTCAGTCCTAAGGCATAACAGGCATCTTCAACAAAATCATAGAAGAAAATTTCCCCCAAATTGGCAAAGAGGTGCCAATACAGATACAGGAAGCCTTTAGAACCCCAGCCAGATAAAACTTGGAAAGAACCTCTCCTCGCAATATTATAGTCAAACTACCAAACACACAAACCAAAGAAAAAATATTGAAAGCAGTCAGAGAAAAATCAAGTTACCTACAAAGGAAAGCCTATAAGGATTACAGCAATTACTCAATACAAACTTTAAAAGCCAGAAGGGTGTGGAGTGATGTATTCCATGTTCTGAAAGATAACAACTGTCAACCAAGGTTAATTTATCCTGCAAAGCTATTCATTCAAATAGGTGGAGAAATAAGGACATTCCACGACAAAAGCAAGCTAAAGGAGTATTTGAAGACAAAACCAGCTCTACAGAAAATACTTGAAAGAACCCTCCATGCTGAAGAAAAAGAAAAGCACACAAATAAGGTCACTATATATTGACTAAAGGCACCCTCCAACAGGAGGACATTACAATCCTAAACATACATGCACCTAACATGGAGACCCTCAAATTTATAAAACAAATGCTATTAGAACTAAGGTCACAGATAACACCAAACACAGTGGTAGTGGGTGACTTCAACATCCCACTCTCATCAATTTACAGGTCATCCCAGGAAAAAATAAACAGAGAGGCATCTGGACTAAATGAGGTCATAGAAGGAATGGACCTAACAGATATCTGCAGGACATTTCCTCCAAATGCTGAAGAATATACATTCTTTTCAGCAGCACAAGGAACATTCTCTAAAATAGACCATATATTAGGACACAAGGCAAATCTTAAAAATAAAGGAGAATTGAAATAATTCCCTGCATTCTATCTGACCACAATGGAATCAAACTACAAATCAATAGCAAGAAAGGCTATAGAGCATACACAAAATCATGGAAATTAAACAAAATACTACTAAATGATGAATGGGACAATGAAGAAATCAAGAAGGAAATCAAAAAATTTATACAGTCAAATGATAATGAGAACACAACACACCAAAATCTCTGGGACACAATGAAGGCAGTCCTAAGAGGTAAATTTATAGCCTTAAGTGCATATATTAAGAAATTAGAAAGGTTGCGAGTAAACTACCTAATGCTTCACCTTAAAGCCTTGGAAAAAGAAGAACAAGGCAAACCAAAAATCAGTAGACGGGAAGAAATAATAAAGATTAGGGCAGAAATTAATGAAATAGAAACAAAAAACCAATCCAAACAATCAATGAAACAAAGAGTTGGTTCTTTGAAAGGATAAACAAGATTGATAAACCCTTAGCAAATCTAACCAAAAGAAAGAAAGACGAGACACAAATTAATACAATTAGAGATGAACAAGGTAACATCACAACAGATTCCAGAGAAATTCAAAAAATCATAGGGACATACTATAAAAGCATATACTCCACAAAGTATGAAAATCTGAAAGAAATGGATGATTTCCTTGATTTATATGACCTACCAAAATTAAATCAAGATGAGATCAATCACTTAAATAGACCTATAACAAGCATGGAGATCCAAACAGTTATCAAAAATCTCCCAACTAAAAATAGCCCAGGCCCAGATGGATTCACTGCTGAATTTTACCAGACCTTCAGGGAAGAACTAATACCATTGCATCGTAAGCTTTTCCATAAAATAGAAAAAGAAGGAATCCTACCAAATTCCTTCTATGAAGCCAGCATCACCCTGATACCAAAACCAGGCAAAGATAGAACAAAAAAAGAAAATTACAGACCAATCTCCCTCATGAACATAGATGCAAATTTCTCAACAAAATATTTGCATATTGAATACAAGAATATATCAGAAATATCATTTACCCTGACCAAGTAGGCTTTATCCCAGAGATGAAGGGATGGTTCAACCTACGAAAATCAATAAAATGTAATACATTATATAAATAGACTGAAGGAAAAAATCATATGATCATCTCAGACACAGAGAAAGCATTTGACAAAATCCAACATCTCTTCATGATAAAAGTCCTACAGAGACTGGGAATAGAAGGAACATATCTCAATATAATAAAGGCTGTTTATGACAAGCCTACAGCCAACATATTACTAAATGGGGAAAAACTGGAAGCTTTTCCACTAAAATCAGGGACAAGACAAGGGTGTCCACTACCCCACTTTTTTTTAATATAGTAGTGGAACTCTTAGCCATAGCAATAAGGCAAGAGACGCACATAAAAGGGATACAAATTGGAAAGGAAGAAATCAAATTATCATTATTTGCAGATGACATGATTCTATATGTAAAGGACCCTAGAGACTCTACCAGAAAACTGTTAGAGCTGATAAACACCTACAGCCATGTAGCAGGATACAAAATAACTACTCAGAAATCAGTAGCCTTCATATATGCTAACAACAAAATTACAGAGGATGAAATCAGAGAATCACTACCAATCACAATTGCATCAAAGAAAATAAAGTACCTTGGAATAAACCTAACCAAGGAAGCAAAGGATCTCTACAATGAAATCTAGAAAACACTCAAACGAGAAATTGCAAAGACACTAGGAATTGGAAAAACATCCCTTGTTCCAGGATTGGAAGAATCAATATTGTGAAAATCTTACCAAAAGCATTTCTACACATTTAATGCAATCCCCATCAAAATTCCAAAAGCATTCTTCACAGAAATAGAAAAAACAATCCAAAAATTCATTTGGAATCACAAAAAAACTTTGAATATCTAAAATAATACTGAGCAACAAAAATAAGAATGCTGGCATCACCATACCTGATTTTAACCTATACTACAGAGCCATAGTAACATACACAGCGTGGTACTGGCACAAAAACAGACATGTAGATCAATGGAACAGAATAGAGGACCCAGATATAAGTCCAGGCAGCTATAGCCACCTGATATTTGACAAAAATGCCAAAAATACTCATTGGAGAAAAGACAGCCACTTCAGCAAATGGTGCTGGGAAAACTGGATATGTATCTTTAGAAGGATGAAAATAGATTCTTCTCTCTCTCCATGCACAAGAATTAAATCCAAATGGACTAAAGACATTAACATCAGACCTGAAACTCTGAAATTTCTAGAGGACAAAGTAGGGGAAATCCTTCAACATATTGGTCTTTGCAAAGACTTTCTGAATATAACCCCAATTGCTCAGGCAATAAAACCACAGATTAACTACTGGGACCTCATGAAATTACAAAGATTTTGTACTGCAAAGGACACTGTGAATAAAGCAAAGAGGCAACCTACAGAATGGAAAAAAACCTTTGCCAGCTATATATCTGATAGAGGATTAATATCTAGGATATACAAAGAACTCAAAAGGTTAAATAATAAGGAATCAAACAAGCCAATTAAAAAATGGGCTATGGAGCTAAATAGAGAGTTCTCAAAGGAAGAAATACGAATGTCATATAAGCATCTAAAAAAATGTTCTACGTCACTAGCCATCAAGGAAATGCAGATTAAAACTACATTGAGATTCCATCTCACTCCTGTCAGATTGATCATAAATTTATTGATCATAAATGCTGGAGGGGGTGTGGAAAAAAGAGGAACTCTTCTACACTGTTGGTGGGAATGCAACTGGGTCCAGCCATTGTGGAAATCAGTGTGGAGGTTCCCAAGACAGCTAGAGATTGATCTACCATATGACCCAGCTATAGCACTCCTAGGCATATATCCAAAGGACTCATCTCATTTCCTTAGAAGTACACGCTCAACCATGTTTATTGCTGCTCAGTTTATAATAGCTGGGAAATGGAAGCAGCCTAGATGTCCCTCAACTTATGAGTGGATAATGAAGATGTGTAACATTTATACAATGGAGTTCTACTCAACAGTAAAGAAAAATGAAGTTATGAAATTTGCAGAAAAATGGATGGATCTGGAAAGGATTATACTAAACAAGGTAACCCAGGCCCAGAAAGCCAAGTGCTGCATGTTCTCCCTCAGATGTGGATTCTAGCTACAGATGATTGGGCTTCTGCGTGAGAAGGAAAAAGTCAGTAGCAGAGGCCAGTAAGTTAAAAAGGAGATATAAAGGGAAGAGAAAGGAAGGGAGGAGGGTACTTAATAGGTTGGTATTGTATATATGCAAGTAGAAGAATAGATTAATGGGGATGAAAAGGCCCAAAGTGAGGTCAGGGGAAGAGATTGAGTAAAGTAAAGGTAGAGGGAGGGCTAATAAAAAGCTAAGAGTATGCAAATAATCATATGGAATCCTCCAGTTTCAGACAATGGAACACTCAGGAGCCATAGATCATTGTTAGAAAATTTTCAGTGCCAGGGATGGGATACCTCCACTGAGTTGTTGGCCAGAGAGGTCCCTGATGCCCTAAAACATCATAGGCCATTGCGGAGGCCCTTGGTTTCCCACCAGGAATAGATGGTAAGGCCCTATTGCTGAAGACTTCACATAGTTGGGCTGCAAGGCCACTGAGAAATCCTGCTGGAACTGAGCTGATAACCTCCTCTATGTAGACCAGCTGACAGAAAGCTACAAAAAGCCATTCTACATATAGTTCAATGGGAGAAAGAGATACCACCAGTGAAGATACTCAACAGTGGACACTGCAAGCCTTATAATTGGCCAGCCAGCCCAAATGAGCCAATCAGTACAATAGTGGCACATCGGTCATGGGGAAACCAACTGCCCTCCAATTGGACTGTAGGCCTGCTCCAAGGGGGGAACCATATCCCTGATACTGAAAACTTAAAACAGGGGTAGTCATGAGCCCTAGGGAAAGGAGTTATATCAAGGACTGATGGGAAGGAGAAAATTTGTGGAGACTTTTGGTCTTTATCAATCTGTGTTATCTAACTTTAACAAACAAAGTTATGGGCTGGGGAGATGGCTTAGCAGTTAAGGCAGTTGTCAGTGAAGCCTAAGGACTCATGTTCAACCTCTGCAGGTCCCATGTAAGCCAGACACACAGTGATGCAAATCTGGAAGGCTGCACATGCGCATGAGGGGTTGCATGTGTAACATCTGCTGATGTCTGGAAAAATGTATATAGTATGCTCATCAAACTACCCAGTAAGCACTTCTCTTAATATTTATACCCTTATATTAATGCTATTCTCACTTTGGGTAGAGATTCTGCTCTTTTCAGATGCCAATGACTTTGGGATGACTCAGAAGGTATCATAGTGCTGGAAAGAAGTGGCTGGAGTACTTCATAACATCTCAATCACACCTTCCAAGGCTCAGAGTCTAATGAGGAAGAGGTTGTGGAAAGAATGTAAGAGCCAAAGGAAGGGTAGAACTCCATACAACTTGCTCCCTCCAGACATAATATGGCCTGGATATCCATGACCTAATAGTGCCTGATACTACCTACACAAGACCATCATAAGAGGAGGAAAAGACCATGACATCAAAATAAAAGAGAGACTGATTGAGATGGTGAGGGGATATGATAGAGAATGTAATTTCAAAGGGGAAAGTGTGGGGGGGGGAGTATTACCATGGGATACTTTTTTTTAATCTTGGAAAATGTTGATAAAAATCGAGAAAAAATAAAAAATAAAAGTTTGGAAATAGTAAAAAATTTCAATTGCCAAATCTAATATAATTTTTTTTTCTAATGCATGAGAGAAAGAGAGAATTGGCACTCCAGGTCCTCCAGCCACTGAAGTCGAACTTCAGACATATGCACTGCCTCATGAGCATGTGCAACCTTCCATATTTGCATCACTGTGTGTCTGGCTTACATGGGACCTGCAGAGGTTGAACATGAGTCCTTAGGCTTCACTGACAACTGCCTTAACTGCTAAGCCATCTCCCAACCCACAACTTTGTTTGTTAAAGTTAGATAACACAGATTGATAAAGACCAAAAGTCCCCACAAATTTTCTCCTTCCCATCAGTCCTTCATATAACTCCTTTCAGCGTCCTTTTAGATATAGGCAGGTATAGATATTCATAGAGCAAGTTCATGCTTACCTAGTGCTCTACAACTCACCCTCTTACATAATCTTTATATCATGATATCTTAATATGATCCTAACAGCAGGCTAATAGTCCATTCTATCAATGAACCATAAATACTGAGCCAGTCCCTTCTACTTGGGCATTCAGATTATTTCCAATATTTTACTGACACAAACCTCCAGTCGAGATAGCTTCATGCATATATTGACATTTTAAAAAACATCTTATTTATTTATCTAGTTATTTATTTGAGAGGGAAGAGAGAAAGAGTCAGGTAGAGAATGGGCACGCCAGATCCTCCAGCCACTGTAAATGAATTCCAGTCCCACATACTGCCTTGTGCATCTGCCTTATGTGGGTATTGAGGAATTGAACCTAGGTCCTTAGGCTACACAGGCAAGCACCTTAACTGCTAAGCAATTTCCCCGGGCCAGAAGTGAATTTTTTAAAAAATTTTTATTTATGTATTTGATAAGAGAAAGAGGGAGAGGGAGAGACAGCAAGAGAATCGGTGCTGCAGGGCCTCCAGGCACTGCGAACGAACTCCAGATGCATGCAACCCCCCTTGTGCATCTGGCTAATGTGGGACTTGGGAATTTGAACCTGGGTCCTTTGGCTTTACAGGCAAACTCCTTAACTGCTAAGCCATCCCTCCAGCCCCCAGAACTGAATATTTTTGAAAGTTCTTGACATCAGGTTTCAAACTGCCCTCAAGGCTCATTGTATCAGTTTACACATTGTCCCGAAGCGTACTCTCCAAAGCCATTCACTTTCCTTAAGAGAGGAAAGAGGAGAAAGGCTTTGTCATCTCAGCTTAATAACTGCCACTCTTGTTCCCCTTCATTTAAAAGATCAAGAGCCTGGAGATGTGACTCAGTAGTAGAACCCTTGCCTAACATGCCTGAGTTCATGAGTTTGATCCCTAGCACTGCAGGCAGACAGGCAAATACATACATACACACACACATACATACACGGAGCTTCATAGCATATCATCTAACCAATTTCAGATAGAGAGATCAGAACCTGTGCTAACGATCTTCCCATCACAGAGACACAATACCGGAGAAAATCCCCCGTGAGGAAGGGACTCATGGTTTCAGAGGTCTACATCTTCATTTTGCGCTTGAAGGCAGTCAGAAGACCCTCGTGGCAGGAACCCATGGAGGAGGAGGCTGCTTACACTATGGAGGCCAGGAAGCAAAGAGAGAAGCTGGGAATCAAGCTTTCAACACATTGGCATTCGGGGGAGTGGGGGCATTCCAGATCCAAAACATAACAATATAACACTGCTAAGGGCCAGGGACTTGGAACTGCTCCAGGGACAAGTTGAAATGGCTGGGCCTGATGACTGTAAAGAACAGACTGTCGCCAGGCGTGGAGGCGCACACCTTTAATCCCAGCACTCAGGAGGCAGAGGTAGGAGGATCACTGTGAGTTCAAGGCCACCCTGAGACTCCATAGTGAATTCCAGGTCAGCCTGGGCTAGAGTGAGACCCTACCTCAAAAAAACAAAAAAGAACAAACTGTCCACTCAGCCTACTCTGGCTCCTGGACCATGGCTTCTGCTCTCAACAGACTGGGCAGGAAAGAATTTTTTGGGTAGCTACGATATGTGTGTATGTGTGTGTATATATATATATATATACACATATGTGTGTGTGTGTGTGTGTGTATAATCTGTATATATTTATATATATGTGTGTGTGTGTGTGTGTGTAATCTGTATATATATATATATATATATATATATAAAATCATTGCCCACATGTGTGGTCCCCAAAGGAGCTAATTTAATTCAGACAGAAATGGGGTAAAGAGCTGACTGGGCACTTTGCCCATTAAAAAAAAAAAAAAGAAAAAGAATCCTTTAACATTTCAGAAGTAATATAAAAATAAAAATCATGGGCTGGAAGGATTGCTTAGTGGTTAAGTCACTTCCTTGAAAAGCCAAAAGACCCAGGTTCAGTTTCCCCAGGACACATGTAAGCCAGATGCACAGGTGGCACATGTATCTGCAGTTCATTTGCACCAGCTGGAGGCACTGGCATCATAAAGTGTGGGTGAATAATAAGTCTAAGGAAAGAACATACAATGGTTTGATATAACTTATTAATGTAGCCCTTCAAGGGGTACAAATAGCCACTATTTATTATCTGTTTTCTTGAAGGATTCTGTAACTAGAAGAAAACTTGTTGTTTAATATGGTAATAAATCTGAAATGAATGCTACATTTTTCTTAAAGTAGGAATCTATCTCAAAAATCATAAGCAAAAGCAGGGACACTCATTCACTGTTGGTGGGAATGCAGGATGGTACAACCACTCTGGAAAGCAATATGGAGACTCCTAAAAAAGCTGACTATAGAAATACCAACAAGACCCAGTTATACCCTTACTGGGCATCTACCCTAAAACCTTCAAACCAAAGGCCAGAGAGATTTGCTCAACCATGTTTGTAGCAGCTCAATCCATAATAGCTAAAAGCTGGAATCAACCCAGATGTCCATCATTAGAAGAATGGATAACAAAGATGTGGTATATCTACACAATGGAATTCTATACAGCAGTAAGAAAAAATGACACAAAGAAATTTGAGGAAAAATGGTTGAACCTGGAACAGATCATTCTCAGTGAACTTACCCAATCACAGAAAAAAAATCAACACATAGTCTCACTCATCTACAACACCTAACCTGAATCTACCCAAGATACCTTACATACTCAGCAAGCACCTCATGGACTAGACAATAGGATGGATGGGGAGGGCAGGGAGGGCATAGAAGGGTGGAAAACAGTAATCTGGACCCAAACGGCATTGGTACCATAAAATTCTGCTTCCTAAAGGTCAGACCAAATGGCTGAACCTTCACTAGACCTTTACAGGAAACACCTGAACCACAAGACACTGGAGAGGGTAGGATCAAGACTAACCTAAATCTTCTACATCTTCCCTCCCTCCCTCTCCCCCTCTCCCCTCTATCTCTCTCCTCTCTAACTCTTGTATATTAGTTATGTTTTTCCTCAATTTATTAGTGGGCACTGACCCGTAACCCCACCTCCAGCTTGGGGCTACCATCCACAATGAGCTTTTGATCAGAGAAACCTACAAGGTTTCCCAAAACAATGACAGACTTCTGTCAGAGTACTTGATGACCCACCAAAGGCCAGTGGTAAGACCCTATTGCTGAAGATTCCATATGCAGCTAATACACAAAATTGAACGGCATGGCTGGAAGCCAGGAGAGAGTCAGTCCCCAGACAGTCAGCGTGTCTAGTGCCAGAAGGCGCTACATGGGCAACTCGGGGAAACGACCAATATCTGTCCAAGCAACTCATTGTCTAATCTAATTAGCAACAAATAACCTGACGTGATGCCCACACAAGTGCAATAGTGGCACACAGCCATGGTGAGGTACCAACTACTCTTGATTTGGCTAACTGATCCACTCAGTGGTACTAGACCCATAGCTGGAGCTGGGAAACAAGTCAGAACCATACCCAAACACAAGCCCACTCTACAATATCAAGCTATCATCAATCATGGGGTAGAAGAGGGCCTACACCTATCAATCTGTCTATCAAAAAAGTAAGTGTTATTTCAATTTTCTGGGTGCTAACTTATTCTCCGTTGGAGAATCTGCTTCTCTTTTTCAGATAGATGCAGATCCTATGGAGAGAGTTGCCCCAACATACCTCAAAAGGGGCCCAACTGAAGCTAAGGACAATTGGTGAAACAAGCAAGGGTGATGTTTTCCTGTGAAGCGGATACCAGCACAAAGGGGAAGGAGACTAACGCAGAGAAAAATCAACTCCTACCAAATCAGAGAGCCAGAGCCTCAGAGGCCCCCAACACCTCAGCACTGAAGCAGACCAAAAATGAACCCAACATTGCTCAGGAAATTTTGCGGAAGAGGGGGAGGAAAGAATGTCAGAGTCATGTGTTGGGTCATGATTTGCAGAGACATTTATCATACCAATAACTGGGGACTAACTCCACAATGCACGACCCATTTACATCAACAAGGAGGGTCTAATGGGAGAGGGTAGATCATAGATGAGCCTAAACAATGGTACCAAACTGCCTGTATTTGATGAAAAGAAAACTAATAAATCAAATAAAAAAATAAAAATAAAATCATAAGCAAAAAGTTATATATTCTGCTTTGTTTTAGGGATCATAGAATTATGAAGTTAAAGAACAGATTATAATTGAACTGGAAAGAGAAAATTTAAACTAGGTAAAGCATTCTTCTTGGTTAGACTTAAGGCATAGATACAGCTTATAATAAAAGATAAATTTATTTCAGTTATTTGCATTGACTTCTATGTAAAAGATGACATGGTATTTAAGGAAATTATTTGATAAACAAAAGCCCCATGAAGGGAAACATTGTGTAATGGAGAAAATATTTGACTAGAGTCAGGGATCTATAGTCAAGCCCCTATTTTCAACTGTCTACTTTCTGTGATCTGTGTAATTAATCATTCTTGGGCAGATTCTTTACTTGTATAATAAAGATAATGAAAATTATCACCAGCATTACAGTGAAGCCTAAATATGATTACACATGTGAATGTACGTGAAAACTTTTGGTTTGAATGATGTCAGAAACAAGTAATAAATCATTCAAAATTCTGACAATCTGGACACCATAAAAGATGAGTCGTCATCTAACAGCAAGAATGTTGTCTGAGATATCAGCTGCTGACTTTCTGATACCATGCCTATATCAAAAAAGAAAAGTATTTTAACTCCAGTTGAAATCTAAAATCTCCAATGACAAATTCTATGTGTTCATGGCTTCAGAAACTGAGCTGAGCACTAGCGTTCACCTTGCTGCTTCCTGACTGCAGGTGCAACGTGATGAGCTGCCACAGCCTTCTGTGTTTGTGCCTTCCCCACCATGATGGACTGTACCCTCAAACTGTGAGCCAAATAAATCCTCCCTGCTTTTAGCTGCTTTTTTCAAGTGTTTTGTCATAATAACAATAAAAGTAACAAATATAACTTAAGAATTATCTAAGGATTCTTTTAAACTACAGATTGAGAATTGCTAGCTCTAGAGACATGCCTATTATCTTGAATTTATGACATGCTACTAGGTAATGGCCAAACTGTAGTCCACACAGATATATGTCTAGTCAAAAGAATATCAAGCTGCAATGCCATCCCCAAAATGATATGTGCTGACCAATGCTGAGGTGTCACAGTGGTAAGTATGGGTGTTTAGCCATATGTGTCCTTGACATTGTTCATGCAAGCATATCCTCTCAGCTTTAAGGCACAAAATTCTCAGCTTTCAACTAAGACACTGTTTAGCACCTGAATAGAACCAGGACTAGTCTGAGAAATGTTTTGTTCTGACTCTGGTGCCCCAATTAATGCAAAGTTGGTAGCCCTCAACTAACCCTTGAATACAAATTAAGCTCAAACTAACATTCTTACTGTCTATGTTCCTGGTACAGGGAACATATTGATCTTCCTTCAGCCAACAGCAGAGTACCTTCCAGTCAGGCATTGCCTATCCATCTTAATGGGAAATTACCTGTCTGATGAGTTTTGCCCAAAGAACAGTGGAGACAAATGATGTTCTACAGGGCAAAGTAAGTAGACCTCAAATATTCTTTTAATAAGGAAATTCTCCTGTCAAACAAAATTCTGCATTCAACCCTAATATTTAAAGTGTATTTTATTCATATAAATTTAGCTTGATGCATGCTAACAGAAAATATCATTGCTCAGGAATACTTCCCAAGATTTTCTACAGGTGGTTATAGTCATTAATTGTAGCAACACCAGCCAATTTGCTTTTGGCATTCCATTTTAGTTGTGAAATATTAAGACAATCTTAAACAATGCAGGAAAGTAAGCTCAAGGAGTAGCACATTTGAAGCAAGCTGACCCATATCCTTGGAAGTCTAAACCAGACACATCAGGAAAAGATTCTATAACAGTGGAGTTTTTTAATCAATGATTAAACATCATTGTTAGCTTAGATCAATGATAATTATAAATGTCTTAAATATTTAAATCAAACATTTGGAGAGCCCCTCATCTGTTCTTCTGTCTATAGAATCCAGTGTGAAACACCGACCTAGGAGAAATAACCACTTCTGGACAGGGGAAATGTTCAGTGTGTAAGATTCCTGGCAGCACAGCATAAAGAGACCGGAGTTTGGTCCTCAATAAAAACATAAAAGGTGGAGTTTCTTGCACAGACAATGTGTGGGCAGGTGCTACAGTCTGGAGTGAGTAAGCCAGTCCCATGTACAGATTCCTATCACCTGCTGAGGCTGAGTGTGCTGACAGTGTGTGGGCAAGAGCCATGGGCTAGAGTGGGTAGGCCAGACCCATTTCCAGGCTACTCCCAATACCAGGGTCTGAGTTGCTTGCTCTGATAGTGTATAGGTGGGAGTTGTGGTCTGGAGTAAGTAGGCCAGACCCATTTCTGGACTACTCCTAAGTCCCAGGTCTGAGTTCCTTGTGTTAACAGTGTGTGGACAGGTGCAGTGGTTTGGAGGGAGTAGGCCAGACCCATTTACAGGCTTTTTCCACCTGACTGCCTTGTCTGGACAGGGTGTGAGTGGACACTGCTTTCTGGAGTGAGTAGGCCAGACCTATCTCCGAGCTCCTCCCACTTCCCTGGTCTGAGTTTCTTGCTTGGAAAGTCGGGGGAAGGGGAATTGAGTGGTCTGGAGTGAGTAGGCCAGCAGGTAGTATGCCAGATCCTTGTTGCCTTGCTCCTCCCAGCCCTCTGGTCCAGGAAGGTCCACTGTACCCTACTTGGGGAGGCCTGGTCCCTTTGTGAGATGTGGAATCAGGCCTTTTGCTCTGTTGTCCTAACTGGTTACTAGGTACCAACATCCCTGTTCACCTGAGTCAGAAGGTGAATGGGCCAAAGGACAAAAACTTGCTTCCTCCACAGTAAAATAAAGAGTCTTCCTAAAATGGGTAGATGACAACACACACACACACACACACACACACACACACACACCAAAAAAAAAAAAAAAAAAAGCCAACAAATGTCAGAAAACAGAGATCTCCAAGGATGCCTAGTCCTACAGTGGAAACTTCCAATGAAACCATAGTGAAATCAACAGAAATTCATTCCCAAAATCAAAACACAACAACCAATGATGCCCTGATTTAAAAGAATAATAATAATAAATCACTTAACTTGAAGCAAACTATCAAAGCACCAACAATTGTGTCAATGAAATTGAACAGAATTATCTCCTATAGCATTCACCTTTTGACAGTAGGCTTAACCTGACTGAAAAAAAACTTTAGAACCCTCCGAAGAGATATGAATAAATTGAAGGTAAGTCAAAAAAATGGAAGAATTCAATAGCCAGTTGATTAACCTTAACAAAGACTTGATCAAATGCAAGAATGAACTACAGGAAGCATCAAGAAAGCAGAACTCAAATTGAAATTCTACCTAAAAAAAAAAAAAAAAGAGAGAGATGGGCACAATGCAAAACAACACAACAGAAAACAAAAAGCAAATCAAAATTATAAAAATCTCCCTAGGGGCTGGAGAGATGGCTTAGCGGTTAAGCGCTTGCCTGTGAAGCCTAAGGACCCCGGTTCGAGGCTCAGTTCCCCAGGTCCTACGTTAGCCAGATGCACAAGGGGGCACAAGCGTCTGGAGTTCATTTGCAGAGGCTGGAAGCCCTGGCGCGCCCATTCTCTCTCTCTCCCTCTATCTGTCTTTCTCTCCGTCTCTGTCGCTCTCAAATAAATAAGTAATAATAATAAAAATCTCCCTAGAATCATTCACCAACAGAGTTACCCATGTAGAAGACAGAACCTCTGACCTGGAAGATTAGACAGAAGAAATTGATCTGGAGGCCAAAAATTTTGCTAAGTTCAAAAAATTAAGTGAATAGAATACAAGGGAACTGTGGGACACCCTACAAACAACCAAACATCTGGATCAGAAGGAGAGAAAAATCCAGACCAGAGTCAGAGAGAACATATTAAACAAAATTATTGAAGAAAAATTTCCCAATCTTGCAAAAGAAGGGCCCATCCAGATACAAGAAGCCCACAGAACACCAAACAGACAGGGCCAAAGAAGAAACTCTCCAAGACACATCATAGTTAAAACTCTTAACAATGAAAACAAACAGAGAGTGTTGAAAGCAGCAAGAGAGAAGCAATTCACAACACACAAAGGCAATCCATCATATCTCTCAATGGAAACCCTGAAAGCCAGAAGGGCTTGGAATGGAACACTTCAAAGTGTGAAAAACTGTCTTCCAACCCAAGTTACTATATCCAGAAAAAGTATCCCTCATAATAGATGGTAAAAGAAAGACTTTCCATGAAAAAACTCAGCTCTATGATAATATGAATATAAAGCCAAACCTACAGACAATACTGGAGGGAATACTCCACACAGAAGAGTCAAGCAACCAATCTCAAGAGCCAACAAGAAGAAAATTAAATAACCAAAATAAATCAGGCTCAAAATAGTACATAAAACAAAAATGCATCAAACCCCATAAAATACCTCATCATAGCATGGATTAATTCAAACCTCACTATAATAACCTTAAGTATTAATGGTCTTAACTCACCCATCAAAAGACATAGGCTATTAGGATGTATCAAAAACTGGACCCTTCAATCAGCTATCTTCAAGAAACCCACCTCACCATTAAAGATAGACACCTCCTCGGGGTGAAATGTAAAATGATACTCCAAGGAAATGGAAATAAAAAACAAGTGGGTATTGCTATATTAATAACTGATAAAGTAGACTTCAAGCCAAAAGTAATCAAAAAGGAGAAAGAAGGCCATTTCCTACTCATTAAGGAAATAATCCAATAGGAGCACATCAGAATCATAAATATATATATGCCAAACACAGATGCACAAAACAAAATCTACTTAACCATAAAACAGAAATAAACACAAATACCATCATAGTTGGAGACTTCAAATCTCCACTATTATCAATAGACAGATCATCAAAGCAGTAAATCAACAGGGAAATAATAGAGCTCAACAACACCAAAGATCAACTAGACCTAACAGATTTCTACAGAACTTTCCAACCCAATTCTAAAGAATACACATTATTTTCAGCAGCCCATGGAAACTTCTCCAAAACTGACCATATATTAGGCCATAAAGCGTGCCTTAATAAAGCCAGGAAAATTAAAATAACTTCCTGCATCATGTCAGACCACAATGCTTTAAAGCTATAAATTAACAACAGAGGCATCAAGAAGTCCGCCACCTCCTGGAGACTAATAAACACACTTTTAAACAATGATTGGGTTGTGAAAAAATAAAAAATAAAAAGAAATTGTAAAATTCCTAGAATTTAATAATTAAAACACCAAAACCTGTGGGACACAATGAAGGCAGTCCTGAGGGGAAAATTCATAGCCCTAAATGCCTTCATTACAAAGACAGAGATCCCAAATCAATAACCTGACTGTCCACCTAAAGGTGCTGGAAGAAAAAGAAGAATACAACTCAAAGAGCTCCAGATGGAAAGATATAATCAAGATTAGAGCAAAAATTAATGAATTGGAAACTAAGAAAAAAAATTAAAAATCAAGAAATGAAGAGCTAGTTCTTTAAAAAAGTAAACAAGATTTACAAGCCCCTGGCCAAATTGATCAAGAAAAAAAGAGAGGGAGAGAGAGAAGTTTCAATTAACAAAATCAGAAACAAAAAACTAGAGATCAGTACAGACATCAATGAAATTGGAAGAATCATCAAGGCATACTTCCAAAACCTCTACTCCACAAAATTCAATAATCTGGAAGAACTGGATGAACTCTCAGACACATACTACCTACCAAAACTAAACTCAGAGCAGATTAATCTCCTAAGTAATATCTCATCCATGCAGACTGAAAACGTAATCAAAAAACTCCCCCCCAACACACACACACACACACACACACACACACACAAAGTCCAGGACCAGATTGCTTCTCAGCTGAATTCTATCAAACCTTCATAGAAGAACTCAAACCAATTTTTCTCAAATTGTTCCACATAATCAGAGAGCAGAGAATCCTCCTTGACTCCTTTATGAAGCTAGCATCACCTTAACACCAAAACCAGACAGAGATGCAACAAGGAAAGGAAATTATACATCTATATCCCTAATGAACTTAGATGCAAAGATTCTGTACTAAATCCTTACAAACTGAATTCAACAACACATCAAACACATTATCCACCTTGATCAAGTAGGCTTCATCCCAGGGATGCAGGGATTGTTTAACTTATGGAAATCGGTCAACATAATACACCACATAAAGAAACTGAACCATAAGAACCACATGATCATCTCAACTGATGCAGAGAAGGCCTTTGACAAAATATAGCACCACTTCATGATCAAAACACTGCAAAGAATAGGCATGGAGGGTTTATATTTCTACACAATAAAGGATATATAAAGCTCCTAAAGCCCAAATAATACTTAATAATACTCAAGGAGTTTGCACAGAAATTGGGAACAAGACAAGGGTGCCCACTCTCACCACTGCTCTTCAACATAGTACTAGAAGTATTAGCCCAAAAATAAATAAAGAAATAAAAATGATTCAAGCTGTGTGTGGTGGCACACACCCATAATCCCAGCACTAGGGAGGCAGAGGTAGGAGGATTGCCATGAGTTTGAGGCCACCTTGAGAATTCATAGTGAATTCCAGGTCATCCTGGGCTAGAGTAAGACCCTACCTTGAAAAAAAAAAAAAAAAAAGGTGATTTAAATTGAAAGGAAGAAGTTAGTTCCATTTGCAGATAACATGATCCTATATATAAGTGACCTGAAAGTCTCCATCTCAAAACTTCTAAACAAGATAAATTCCTTCAGCAAAGTGGCAGGACATAAAATCAATGCACAAAATAAGTAGCTTTTCTATATGCAAAGGACAAATATACAGAGAAAGAAATCAGTGAAGCTGTCCCATTTTCAATAGAAACAAATATTAACTGTATTGGAATAACACTAACCAAGAATGTGAAAAACCTATATAATGAAAACATAAAAACATTCAAGAAAGAAATAGAGGAGGTGTTGAGAATATGGAAAGACCTCCCATGCTCCTGGATAGGTAGAATTAATATTGTGAAAATGGCAATTCTACCAAAATCAATCTACAGATTTAATGCAATACCAATAAAAATTCCAGCATCATTCGTCACAGAGATTGAAAAATTCATATGTAATAGCAGAAGGCCTTGGATATCCAAACATATCCTCAGCAAAAAAATAAAAAATAAAAAAAAATACCACCTCTGATAGTATTACCATACCTGATCTAAAGCTATAGTACAAAGCCAAAGTGACAAAAACAGCATGGTCCTGGAATAAAAACAGAAAAATAGACCAATAGAACAGAATTGAAGACCCAGACCTTAGGGCAAGCAAATATAGCTACTTGATCTTTGACAAAGGTGCCAATAATATACACTAGAGAAAAGACAGCATCTTCAACAAATGGTGTTGGACAAGTTGCATGACCACATATAGAAAAATGAAATTAGACCCACTCATTTCAACATACACAAAAATCAAGTCCAAATAGATTAAAGTTCTCAATATAATACCTGAAACTCTTCAACTACCTGGAAAAAAAAATAGGAGGCACTGTCCACAATATGGGACTGGGAGAATACTTCCTGGACAAAACCCCAGTAGCCCAGGAAATTAAACAATCACTCAACCAATGGGATCTCATGAAACTAAAAAACTTTTTCACAAACATACCATAAGCAGAGCCAATAGATTACCCACTGAATGGGAGAAAATCTTTGCCAGCCATACCACTGACAGAAACCTAATATCTAGAATCTACAATGAACTCAAAAAACAAAACAATAAAAAAAATCAAACAACCCACTCCAAAAGTGGGGCAGAGAACTAAATAGGAAGTCCTCAGAGGTACTCTACCCTGGTCCCAGCTAAAACCACAGAGGAATTGGGGAAATGAGATAGAGAGCTGCTTTCTCAGTGAATCTCGTATCAGCACAAGGGTGAAGGATATAGCCACTGAGGACACTCAACAACTCCCAAACCAAAGACCCAGAGGCTCCTGAGTGCCCATCACTGAAGTAGACTTAAAATGTTCCCAGTATGGCTCAGGGAATTTTATGAAAGAGGGGGCAGAAAGATTGTTAGAGCAACAAGTTGGGACATTTTGCACAGAGACATTCCCTCCCCACACAGGCCATAATGCATGACTCCTAATCCCCATTGCATTGACCTGCATCCCCAAAGAGGAAGGCCTCTTCAAAAAAGGGTCAGGGAGGTGGGAAAGGATGGTACCGACATATGTTGTTTACACACAAAATATGTCCATATCTAATTTAAAAAATACATATGAACAGCTGGGCATGGGGCTGGGGAGATGGCTTAGCTGTTATGGCCCTTGCCTGCAAAGCCAAAGGTGCATGCATCTGGAGTTTGATTGCAGAGGCTAGAGACCCTGGAGTGTTCATTCTCTCTCTCTCTCTCTCTCTCTCTCTCTCTCTCTCTCTCTCTCTCTCTCTCTCTTCTCTCTTCTCTCTTCTCTCTTCTCTCTCTTTCCTTTCTCTCTAAAATAAATAAATAAAAATATGTTTTAAATGAAGCTGGGCAAGGATGCACATGCTTATAATCCAAGCACCAAGTGGGCAGAGAGACAGGGCTCCCTGGCCAGCAGTTTCACTGAAAAATGGGGAACTCCATTCAGCAAAAGACTCTTGGGGAAGTTAGGTCAAAGATAAGGCAGAAAAGCAATGCAGAAGGCACCCCATGTGTCCCTGGCCTCTGTGCACATGCACATGTGTGCACATCTGTACACACACATACATATTCATAACCATGCACACACATATACTAGACCTACATGCACACAGAAAGAGAGAGAGAGAGAGAGAAAGAAAGAAAAGAAGGAGGGAAGAGAGAGTAAGAGAAAGAGGAAAGAAAGATACTGGGAGGGAGGGAAGAAGGAAAGAAGAAGGGAAGGAAAGAGGAAGGGAGGGAGGAAGAGCTCCCTCTGTGCTTGTCTTAGCTTGTGTTACTTGGCATGAAATACTTTATCAGAAAGCCATATGCCTGGAACACATTATTCCTTAAAATAGCACTTGTATAAGTTAGGTTTAAGTTTCCATTTTCCAAGTTAGCTCAAATATGACATATGAATTCTATACAAAATGTGTTTTTATAAATTCATATCAATGATGTAATATTAATATAAATGATTTATATTGACATTTTAAATCAAAAATCATTATATTTTTAATATCATAACCACATACAAAGTCTGTTTTTGCTTATAAAGTATATTTCAACTCATGCAAAATATTTTCCTTTGCATATTTTTAAAAATTTGTTTATTTATTTGCAAGCAGAGAAAAGACAAAAAAGAGAGAGAGAGAGAAATGGGCACACCAGGGCCTGTTGCTATGGCAAACAAACTCCAGATGCATGTGCCATTTTATGCATCTGGCTTTACACGGGTACTGGAGAATCAATCTCAGGCCTTTATGCTTTGCAAACAAGCACCTTAACCACTGAGCCATCTCTTCACCTCCCCCAATATCTTAACATATAATATTCCTTTAGTTTTCTTAAATCTCAAATGCTAATGCTCCTTGATGTACAATATGGTTATAGCTAATAAATTCATATTGAAAATATCATAAGTCAAAAGTGTATTTAATACTCCAAACCATTGGCAACACAGTACACTGTAAAGGCTGTGTTTGCCTTCATAATCATGTGGAGAATGGAGCGTCAGCTCACTGACCCTGTCCACCAGCACCAGAGAGCATTGCATCACTATTCAGGAGATCAAAATTCAAAGTTCTCAGTATTTTTTCCACTGGATTCATATCACTTTTTGCACCATCATAAATCTTGAAAATATACAGTTGAACTGTAATAAGTCAAGGAATGTCTATGGCTATTTCTCTTTAGCCCTTTCTTACTGTTCATTTTTTCTGTTACTTCTCAATTACTTGCTCTTCCTGCACAATGTGAAACAGATGATTACTGCCTAAGAAACAAACCAAGACAACACAACCCCAAGATAAATTAGACAAACAAGATAGAAATCACTCTCACCATCATAACTTAGGGCATATACATCACTTTTACCCCCATCTTGTAGTTAGAATAGGGATTCTTAAACTGTTTTCCCATCATGGTTCTGTAATGCCCAAGACATTTCTATGTGAATATGGACATATAAGTTTATAAATTAGGAGTATAAAACAAACACTTAGATAACAAATCATTAAGAAAATTATTTTAGGACTGGAGAGATAGCTTAGCGATTAAGGTGCTTGCCTGATAAGCCTAAGGACCTAGGTTTGATTCCCCAGAACTCACATAAGCCCGATGCACATGATAGTGCATGTTTCTGGAATTTGTTTGCAGCGGCTAGAGGCCCTGACATGCCCATTCTCTCCCTGTCTCTCTGTTTTTCTCTTACTCTCTCCTCTCTCTCTGTCTCTCTCTGTCTCTCTCTCTCTTTCTCCTTCTTTCTCTCATCTCTCTAATAAATAAATATTTTAGAAAAAAAATTTATTTTAAAACAGCTATTTGGCATACACATAATGTCATCATTTATTAAAGGCAAACATAAACGTGCACACTGATGAGATGGATGTGCTTATTTATTTTTACATAAAGGATTAAATTTGGGAGGCTCTAGAGATGGCTCAACAGTTAATGCCCTTGGCTGCAATGCCTAATGAGTCAGGTTTGATTCCACAGTACCCAATTAAAGCCAGAAACACAAAGTGTACATGCATCTGGAGTGTGTTTTCAGTGGCTAGAGGTCCTGGTGCGAACAGCCTCTCTCTCTCTCTCTCCCTCTCTCTTCTTCTCTCCCCCTTCTCTCTGTGTCTCTCTCTCACCTTCTCTGCTCTCTCTCTTTCTCTCCTGTCTCTCTCTTCTCTCTCTCTCTCTCTCCCCTTACAAATAAATAAATTAAAATATATGAAAAATAGTTTAAAAAACTCAATTTTGGCTGAATACTTATACTGAAAGGCATAGAGCATACTTGACAGCTTTCAGGGTTGATCTATCTCTTGGTTTTATAATCATCAATTATGAAAATGATGCTTAACATAGATACATTGTACAAAATGGCCATTTCAGGAGTAATTGACAATGCTGTCCTAATTCCAAGCCAAAATTTATTTTAAATTTTTTGTATGAAACTCAAGTCAGTATCTCAAGCAGCAATTTTAAAAATCAAACATTCTAACACAATACCATCCAAAAAATATATTAATTTGATAATTACATGCTGAAGAATTATTCTAGGAAAATATGAAAAATGTCTGCTTAATTAAATCATACTCCTGTTAGAGCAGAGACTTTGCATGTATAGAGAGCACTCATTTACAACATCCCCTAGTCGTGACTCTGAGCCGAGGTGTTTCAGGCAGAGTTCATTGTGTTGTCTGACAGTATGGTCAAGGCAAAGTGAGCATGTTGTGTTCAGAACAAAGGCTGTTGCTGAGTCACAGGACACAAAATGGGGAAGCAATGCCAGAAGCACCTTTGATTCATCACACACTTGATTCTGAATTAATTTTTGCTCATGGCACATTCAAAACCCTTTACTATTGCCAATTTTTTCACAAATCCCAGTGTTTAAGAACAGCGCCATGACCATGCCTAGCTGTGAATAGACTAGATGGGCACTGTAACTGTAGCTGAAACTACTCTAGAAGGAGAAAAGATTAAAAGCATTATGGAAAAGAGAATCAATAATCTTCTACCTGCCCTAAAAACTCCCTACATGTGCTCCCAAATAACAAGTACAGCTGTTCTAACTAAACAGAAATCTGACACAGCATCTCATTGCTGTGTCTCTTTGAAGATTGACCCCTGATGCTGGTTTAATAATCACTTCAAACCAAAAAATAAAAGGCCATTAAAACCGGGCGTGGTGGCACACGTCTTTAATCCCAGCACTCGGGAGGCAGAGGAAAGAGGATCACCGTGAGTTCGAGGCCACCCTGAGACTACATAGTTAATTTCCAGGTCAGCCTGAGCTAGAGTGAGACCCTACCTCGAAAAACCAAAAATAACAATAATACTAATAATCACATCAACTGGTAATTACATTTTCATGTTATTAGAGGGAGGTTTTTCCTAAATACAATATTCCAGATTAGTTTGCTTATTTGTTTTTGTTTATTTTGTGATGGTACCTTATTTATTTATTTTTCATTTTTGAGACCTCCTCCCTAGCAATTTGGGCTGGCCCAGAACTCATGATGCTCCAGCATCCAACTCCCCCGTGCTGGGATTACACATTGTCAAGCATAGGGTTTTGTTGTTGTTTGTTTGTTTTACTTTGGGGGGGATTAAGATTGGGGGGTGTAAGCATGGGCTGTGATATCAATATTAACTCAAAATTTTCAAATATTTGATATGTTTTAAACACTATAATGATTCTTTAAAAGCTCAAGTATAATGCTTATATTGACAAAACATTCACTTTTGGGAGCCTTTCAGCCTGTTTCCTGTGTGTCATTATGATGAAATACATATAACATAAAGATTGCCAATTTCACCTTTTTTTTAACTCTGGGATTGTACAGTTAAGCATCCATATTCACTGTAGGGCTGATGCATGGCCATTACAACTACCCATCTACTATCTGAAGCTTTGTGATCTTTTTAAGACAATCTGGTTATTCCTTGAATGATTTCCTGCATATGAGGTGTTCAAGGTTTACCACTTATCTTCTTTACTAGTCTTTAAATCACCCATTTCCCTGAACAGTCTAATTTCCTTCAATATAAATCATATTGTCACAATACTGCTGTGAAACAAATTATGAAGCTTCAAAAGTGTAAAATGACCAGCATTCACTGCTGACCTACAGTCACTGAAGGGGGCAAGATGATTTCACTGATCTTGGCCTTGTGCCTTCATGTTTTGAGGTGAGATACCTGGCTGGTGATTTAGAATTGGTTTGGCTCTACAACTGAGATAATTCAATTCTGCTCCCCTTTTCTTATGCTGCTGGATAGCCTGAGTATTTTCTTATAGTTAAGGCACAAGATCAAGCAAGTTCAGTTGTACAATTACTTTATTTTTTTTGTGATAAGATACATAAGATTCACTTGTTCACTCACCCTAAAGTATAAAATCTATGGTATTTAGCATATCACCAAATGTCATTACCAGTGTTTAGCTCCAAAACATGGCTATAATTCCAATAAGAAACCCAGAATGATTAATCAGTCACTTATTTCTTCACCATCGTCAGTTCCTATGAATCTGTAACTTGCTGTCAGTTTCCACGTTGCCTTTTCTGGATGCTTCATGCACATATAATCCTTTGAGCTTGTTTCAATAACAACAAGGTTTGTGTTATAGTCCATGTCACTATTTCATCCCTACCTATAGTTGAATGATATTCTTTTGTACAGATATAACACGCTGTGTGTATCCACTCCTCAGTTGTTGAGTGTTTGGGTTGTTTCAGCTCTCATGAATAGCACAACAGTCATTGTGAAGACTTCTGTATCAGTTTCTGCTGAACATCTATTTTCAGTACTTTGGGGCACACACCCTTAGGATAATTGTTGAGTCATATGGTACAGCTGTGCTTGGTGTTTCAGGAATTGATCAACAGTTTTACACAGTGGCCTCATCGTTTTATATTTGCTCCAGCAGCATGTGCAGGTTTCGATTCTTTTGCATCCTTGCCAGATTTTGTTGCCCAACTGGGGTCCTGTCCTGGAATTATAGATACTAACTCAGATTCATTTACTTGAGTGGGCCCACTGCTTCTTAGAGCACAAACAGAAAGAAAGAAAACTAACTTATGGGTTCATTTAATCAAGAGTGAACCCACTGCTTCTGATGTTCCTGTGACTGGTGGTTCTGCTGACAGGCACTCATTAGTGTTTTCATTGAACAGAGAAAAAACAGCCATATGTGAGAAATTAGCATTACAATCTAATGTGACAGGCCAAATTTGACTTTAACTTTACTGTAACTGAAAAAATTTTTAAACATTTGTACAAAGGAAGGTATTTAGGGGTAGTACCAGTGAACTTTGCTAATGCAGAGTACACACATGCACACACACACATACACACCATTCACTAACATTATCACTCTAAGGTCACCTGTTGATTTCAACATTTCTTTGGGCAATTTAATGTCCATTGTTTTCAACAGTAGTCATGCATGCATACATTTTTCTGGGTCAGGAGTACAACCAGGTCACTGAAGAAGCAGGGCAAAGAGCACACCTTAAGTTCAATATCTCGTTTTATTAATTTTATTTATTTATTTGAGAGCTAGAAAGATATATTGAGAGAATGGGTGCACTAGGACCTCTAGCTGCTGCAAACAAACTCCAGAAGCATGTGCCACCTTGTGCATCTGGCTTATGTGGGTCCTGAGGAATTGAACCTGGGTCCTTTGGCTTTACAGGCAAGTACCTTAACCACTAAGCCATCTCACCAGCCCCTCAGTCTCTTACCATTCCTTGTCACTGTTGATTTTCTGTGCTTCAGGGCAAAGGCAATCTAAGTCACAGCAAATGTGGTTTTATTGTTTTAAACAGAGTCATGGTTACAATATTAGCATCAGGTCAAGTTACAAAAAAAGGGTTTAGCAGAAAAAAAGCATCCAAATTCCTTCGATAGCTCAGCTGGTAGAGCAGAGTTCTGTAGGAGCAGAAAAAAAAGCATCCACAGGAATACTCCCAGAAAAATTTTTGTAAAGTCCATAGACAAGTATTCCCACAATTTATTCTTACAGTTCATTCTCACAGTTACCATGTGAATAAAGAGTTATGTTTTTATGCTTTTTATTTGCATCTCCATAATGATTAATGATAAGCATCTTTTCATGTGTACTGTGGCTATTTGTACTACTTGTGTGGAGAAATATCTATTCAAGTCTTTTCCCATTTTTTTTGTTGTTTTTGTTTTTGTTTTTCAAGGTAGGGTCTCACTCTATCCCAGGCTGACCTGGAACTCACTATGCCATCTCAGGGTGGCCTCAAACTCACAGTGATCCTCCTACCTCTGCCTCCTGAGAGCTGGGATTAAAGGCATGCACCACCACGCCCGGCTTTTACCCACTTTTTAAATTGAATTGTTCATCTTTTTATTGTTGCAAATATATATTCTGGATAAAAGTCAACTATTTTTTTTCCTTTTTGAATTTTGGTTTTCTTTTTTTTTCCTATTTTATTCCTCAATTTTTATTAACATTTTCCATGATTATAAAAAATATCCCATGGTAATACCTTCCCTCCCCCATCCCCGCTTTCCCCTTTGAAATTCCATTCTCCATCATATCCCCTTCCCATCTCAATCATTCTACTTACATATATACAATACCAACCTACTAAATACCCTCCTCCCTTCCTTTCTCTTCCATTTATATCTCCTTTTTAACTTACTGGCCTCTGCCACTGAGTTTTTTCCTTCTCACGCAGAAGCCCAATCATCTGTAGCTAGGATCCACATATGAGGGAGAACATGTGCTGCTTGGCTTTCTGGGCCTGGGTTACCTCACTTAGTATAATACTTTCCAGATCCATCCATTTTCTGCAAGTTTCATAACTCCATTTTTCTTTACCACTGAGTAGAACTCCATTGTATAAATGTGCCACATCTTCATTATCCACTCATCTGTTGAGGGACATTTAGGCTGGTTCCATTTCCCAGCTATTATAAATTGGGCAGCAATAAACATGGTTGAGCATGTACTTCTAAGGAAATGAGATGAGTCCTTAGGGTATATGCCTAGGAGTGCTATAGCTGGGTCATATGGTAGATCAATCTTTAGCTATTTTAGGAACCTTCACAATGGCTGGACCCGATTGCATTCCCACCAACAGTGTAGAAGGGTTCCTCTTTTTACACATCTCCGCCAACTTTTATGATCATTTGTTTTCATGATGGTAGCCAATCTGACAGGAGTGAGATGGAATCTCAATGTAGTTTTAATTTGTGTTTCCCTGATGACTAGTGATGTAGAACATTTTTTAGATGCTTAAATGCCATTCGTACTTCTTCCTTTGAGAACTCTCTATTTAGCTCCATAGTCCATTTCTTGATTGATTTGTTTGTTTCCTTATTATTTAACTTTTTGAGTTCTTTGTATATCCTAGATATTAATCCTCTATCGGATATATAGCTGACAAAGATTTTTTTCCCATTCTGTAGGTTGCCTCTTTACTTTATTCACAGTGTCCCTTGCAGTGCAAAATCTTTGTAATTTCATGAGGTCCCAGTGATTAATCTGTGGTTTTATTGCCTGAGCAATTGGGGTTGTATTCAGAAAGTCCTTGCCAAGACCAATATGTTGAAGGATTTCCCCTACTTTTTCCTCTAGCAGTTTCAGAGTTTCCAGTCTGATATTAAGGTCTCTAATCCATTTGGATTCAATTCTTGTGCATGGAGAGAGTGAAGGATCTATTTTCATCCTTCTACAGATACATATTCAGTTTCCCCAGCACCATTTGCTGAAGTGGCTGTCTTTTCTCCAATGAGTATTGATTCTTCCAATGCAGGAACAAGGGATGTTTTTCCACTTCCTAGTGTCTTCTGCAATTTCTCGCTTGAGTGTTTTAAAGTTCTCAATGTAGAGATTCTTTATTTCCTTGGTTAGGTTTATTCCAAGGTACTTCATTTATTTTTTTTTTTTGATGCAATTGTGAATGGGAGTGATTCTCTGATTTCAGCCTCTGTGTGTTTGTTGTTAGCATATATGAAGGCTACTGATTTCTGTGTATTTATTTTGTATCCTGCTACATGGCTGTAGGTTTTTATCAGCTCTAACAGTTTGCTAGTAGTGTCTTTAGGGTCCTTTATATATAGAATCATGTCATCTGCAAATAATGATAACTTGATCTCTTCCTTTCCAATCTGTATCCCTTTTATGTGTGTCTCTTGCCTTATTGCTATGGCTAAGACTTCCAGAACTATATTAAATAAAAGTGGGGACAATGGACACCCTTGTCTTGTTGAACCTTGGTTTTCTTGATGGTGCACAAATTTTAATTGTTATAAAATCTGATCTTATTTTTCTTGTTGCTTCTGTTTCTGTTGTCATGTGTGAGAAACCATTGTTCCCTTAAAATTGCAAGTTGTACATCTAATTAAGGATGCATATATAAAATATGCTATAATTGTATTTGTGTTCCACTCATCAAAAGTAGAATCTGTTTTCATCACCTTGTAACTGATGATTTGTGGGACTGGGAAGACAACTTAGCAATTATGCTGCACAAGTGTGTGGACCTAAGGTTGATCCCCAGAACCCACATAAAAAGCTGAGTGTGGCTGTTCATGCCTGTAACTGTGGCACTGATAAGGAAAGCAGAGATAGGAGGATCTCTGGGGCTCAATGGACAGTTAATGTAACCAAAAACCAGGGAGCTCCAAGTTCAGTGAGAGACCCTGTCTCAAGGAAATAAGAAAGAGTCATGAAAAGATCACATGACACTCTCCTCTGGCCTCCACATCAGGTGCATACATAGATACAAACATACAACACACCATATGCACACACATACTACACACATAGAGAAGACCTGTAGACGTGCTTTTATTCCATACAATTCCTTGCTTTTATTCTTTTCTTTAATTCCTGCAGGGTATGTGCTAACATCAAAATTCTAGTACAATAAATTGACCTCAACTTTGTCTTTTGACTGTCCTCCACATTCATTAATCATATGAAAATATACTGATGATCCTATGTCTGCACAAAAGAAACCATACTTCTCACATCCTCCCTTTGAGCCTGTAGAGATATGCTTCATGTGTCAGGACTGGTAACTTGCTTTAACCAGTGCAACAGAAATAATCTTTGGCTAGTTCAAAGCTCTGCCCACCACAGACACTAGTAAAAAGAATGGCTGCATGAATAAAAGCTGTCATTCCAATGAATATATCATATGTGATAGATACCTTGCAAGACAGACCATGTTGACAAGTAAACAATCCTACCTGAGGGAGCCAAATCAATACCATGTGGAACAGAACACCCATATAGAAACCCATGGTGGCTGGGTTTGGTGGCACATGCCTTTAATTCCAACACTTGGGAGGCAGAGGTATGACGATTTCCATAAGTTCAAGGCCACCCTGAAACTACATAGTGAATTCCAGGTCAGCCTGAGCTAGAGTGAGACCCTACCTCAGAAACCAAAAAGGGAAAAGAAAAATAAAATGAAAAAGAGACCCATGGTGTTACATACTATTTTAAAAACTCATTGCTGGGGCTAGAGAGATGGCTTAGCAGTTAAGGTGTTTGCCCGCAAAGCCCAAGGACCTGGGTTCAATTCCCCAGCACCCACATAAAGCCAGATGCACAATGTGGAATATGTGTGGAGTTTGATTACAGTGGCAAGAGGGCCATAGCATGTCCATTCATTCTCTCTCCTTCTCCCTCTTTCTCTGTCCTCTCTCTCTCTTTCTCTCTCCGAAATAAATAATAACATAAATAAATAGTTGTGGGGGGATGGAGGGCATTACCATGGGATATTTTATATAACCATGGAAAATGTTTTAAAAAATTGAGAAACAATAAAATAAAATTTAAGAAAAGAACACCATTTATAATTGTCACTATCTAAAAACATGAACATAATGATATAGTTTGGAGCTTTCTCATGATTATATAAACCATGTATTCAATATTAGTAGTACATTAATTATTTGTTACATATGTTTATATATAAAATTAAGTGCTGTAATTCATGAATACAGCATGAATTATTAAATAGTGCAGAGATCAGATTTACTTAAGCTGGTTTCTGAATAATTAAAAAATCATGTTAGTTTCAGCCTGATATATGGTTTAGAGCAAGGGTCAGCATTCTATGATCCACAGGCCAAATACAGTCCACCACCTGCTTTTGTAAATACAATTTTATTGGAACACAATTGTGCTCATTCATTTCCATATTGTCTATAACTGGAATATTGAATATTGGAGCAGTGAGCTTACAGCTTGCAAACCCTAAAACACTTATTATCAGCCCCTTTATAGAAAAAGTCTATTGCCCCTAGGTTTGATGAATACATCTTACTGTGAACTAAATATTTCACCTGCTATTCCAACCAACATCTAAGTATAGTAATCTCCTCTTAGAAGTTTTGGCTAATGTATGTAAATAGAATATAAAATGAGCCAAAATGGCCTAAATGTCAATATTAGTATATAGACATTATATTCACTATATTAAATAGTGTTTTGTATGATCACTTAAAAAATAAATAAATAAATAGTTGTAAAAGACTAAAATATCATTGCTGTCTAAGCATTGTGAGGGAAATATTGGCAAAATGTACCACTGGTAAAGTATGAATGTACCACCCACTTAAATGTTGACAGAAATTCTGGAAAGGAAGAGCCATGTGCAATTCCCAAGGTCATAATACATATTCTTGATGGTTTAACTTTTCTGGAGGACGACTGAAAATTTGGCTCACTTAATCTGACAATTAAAATTTACTTTTCATTTATGTGTTTTTTGATTTTGGTGCTAAGCATTGATTCCAGGGCCTTGCACATGCTAGTATATGCTCTACCACTAAGCTTTATCCCCATCATCAAAATTTTTAAAAAATTAACTTGCAGGGCTGGAGAGATGGCTTAGCCACTAAGGCGTTTGCCTGTGAAGCTTAAGGACCCAGATTCAAGACTGCAGAACCCACATAAGCCAGATGCACATAGTGGAGTCTGTATCTGGAGTTCATTAGCATTGGCTGGAGGCCCTAGCATGCCTTTTCTCTCCCTCTCTCTCTCTCTCTCTCTCTCTCTCTCTCTCTCTCTCTCTCTCTCTCCCTGGCTAATACACAAATAAATAGGATAAAATTTAATTGTAAAAAATTAACTTGCAAACAACAAATTTCTCTCAAATGAGAGTTTCCAAATTGAATTAAAAGTGCAACCAAAATAAATAATATATATTTTTTAATTTAATAGCAATCTGTGCATGTATATATGTCTGCTCTCTCTCCCTCTCCTTCTCTCTCTTCTCAGTAAATAAATAAAATATATTTTTAAAATTTAATTAAAAAGTACAACCAAATATGGAATTCTCACGGACAAGAAATTAAAATGGATTTTAAAAGTTGTGATTTTAATGAAGCCTCTTTATGAGACCTCAATAAGCATATAATGATAAAAGTAGTAGAAATATCCAACACGGCTTTCAGAAAAAGCATTATTGAAAACTGTTAGTACTAAACTTTTTTTTTTTTTTTTTTTTTTTTTTTTTTTTTGGTTTTTCGAGGTAGGGTCTCACTCTGGTCCAGGCTGACCTGGAATTAACTCTGTACTCTCACGGTGGCCTTGAACTCACGGCGATCCTCCTACCTCTGCCTCCCGATTGCAGGGATTAAAGGCATGCGCCACCACGTCTGGCAGTACTAAACTTTAAGATTATAAAGTACCATGTCATCTTTATTTACATGGAGCAGTCTAGAAGTATGAATATGCCTAAAGAATGTAAAAAATTGTAGCTTGGGGGCTGGAGGGATGGCTTAGCAGTTAAGGAGTTTGTCTGCAAAGCCAAAGGACCCAGGTTCAATTCCCCAGGACCCATGTTAGCCAGATGCACAAGGGGGCACACACATCTGGAGTTCATTCACCGTGGCTGGAGCCCTGGCACACCCATTCTCTCTCTCTCTCTCTCTCTCTCTCTCTCTCTCTCTCTCTCTCTCTCCTCTCTCTCTCTCCCTCCCTCTTTCTCTCTGTCAAATTAATTAGTTAATTAATTAATTAAAATATTTTTTTAAATGTAGCTTGGAAGTCTTTCCCCACCCCCACCCAAGAAAAAGAACAACACTTTCCCAACAGAATTTTATTTAAAAGTGAATGTCATTTTAAAATCACTACTCTGAATGACCAAAAGACTATTCTTCCTGTTCATATTCTTCAAAGTATCACTTTAAATGCTATTTGTTTGTGCTAAGACAATTAATATTAAGTCATGGTGAAGTGTTGCATTCCAATTGTTCAAATCAGTTACTTACAAATGATTCGACAGAAAGAGGGCAATTGAAATCTAGTAAAAACTTAAAACAAGGTTTTTAAAACATTATTGGCAAGCCAACAAACTGAAAGTTCCCTATAGAGATCTTTATTTAGTTGTTAAATTACTTTCAAAATTTGCTTAAGAAGAAATAGAATCAAACCCCAAGCTTTTAAGGATTTAATAAAATACCAGTATCTTCATGTTGCATCCCATGAGGAAACCTCATTCCATAAACTGCATTTTGTAAACAATAAGAATATTCTCTAAAATAGTTTCAAAGACAGCAAGTGTGTACCAGGGTTTCCTGGCTCAGAGCTCAGAGCTAATTTCCTTTGCCAAAATCTCCTCAAGGATCTCCAGGAAGGAAACACTAGAGGATTTTACATACCACACTACTAACCTGTAATCGTTAGATCTCCTTTATGACAATATGCTCCAAATCAATCAAATGATCCAAATCAAAAAGAAAACACAGACCCCGAAGAGTTTAAACCACCAGTTTGTCAACAGTTTTACACCAAAACAATTCAATGTAATTTAAACTACTTTTTATAAAAAAAAAAAAAAAGACTGTAAAGTGTTATGAAATGACAAGCCTTTTGAATACTGCATTGTTTTGACTAAATTCATTGAGCATTTATCAACTGATAAGTAAACAAGAATAAAAGTTAAAAGTTTTAATATTGAAATACTAATTTAGCTATGAGTAGTTTACCTTCTCAAAGATACAAAATACTTTAATGTCATTGATCTGAGAAATTGATTTATGAATTTTTAAAATTTTAAAAGATATCTCTGAGGAAAAAGGCACAAGGTGTTATGTTTTAAATGAAATAATTCAAGTATATCAAAACATTTTCCTCAGAAATTTTGAAGTTGCAATTACTCTTTAAATAAATACATAATCTTTGTTCTCAGGCCTGCTGATTCTACCAACATTCATTTCATTCATTCAATATTGCACATCAAAAATATTATAAACAGATTTTAAGGCATTTTCCTAAAAACAATTTTCTTAAGTACAAAGCTAAGTGAAGCTGGGCATGGTGGCACAAACCTTTAATCCCAGCACTTGGGAGGTAGAGGTAGGAGGATCACCATGAGTTCTAGGGCACCCTGAGACTACATAGTGAATTCCAGGGAAGCCTAGGTAGAATGAGACCCTTCCTTGAGAAGAAAAAACAAAAAGTTAAACGACATTTATTTTAAGTAGATAAATTTTTCATTTATTTTAATTGCAGTTATATTTTTACTTAATAGAAGTATATTAGATTCATTGTAATTGACTTGCAAATGCTTACAAGGGGTACGTGTCAAAAAATTGATTTTTAAATTTATTATTGTTATGAATAACTTATTTTGTATACTTACTTCATGTTTTGGTGCCCTCTTTTTCTTCATCCCTGCCCCCATTCAGCTGAGGACTCTCCTCAGTGGGGATGTAGGTATTCCCCATGGGGTTGTAGTTTATGCATTGTGGGAGGAGCAATCAGTTTTCTGATGGAGGGGGAGGGAATGCCTCTGGGCATGATGTCTCAACCTGTGACTCTTGAAATCTTTCTGCCCCCTCTTCTGCAAAATTCCCTGAGCCATTGTGGGTAAGTTTTAAGTCACTTCAACAATGAGCACTCTGAATCACTGCTTTGGTAGGTGGTGAGTATTCTCAGAGCCTGTGTCCTACACCCTGGCATGATTATCAGGTTCAGCATGGAAGCAGCACTGTTGTTCATTTCCCCAATTACTCTGTGGTTCAGCTGTGGCTTGGCTGAAGTGGGAGGGGTCACTTGTCTCCTCTGGTCTCCCTACCTTATGAAAAAGAAGTACAGATTCTCCAACAGAGAGTGAAATCATCATAGTTGAAATGGGATAAGCATTATTCTTAGGGAGAATTTGATGTATGTTGCCCCTCTTTTAGCCAAAGACTAGTGAAAGCTTGGTACAGGAGAACGTAATCATAATCATTGTCTCCACAGGATTCTAATCTGGTTCCCAATTCCACATATGGGTTCCTTTACACTGAGCAGGTCTCTTTGCCAATCAGAAAGCTATTGGTTACCCACTGAAGCTGTGTGCCACCATTGCACTGGTGTGTACATTGTGTCAGTGTGTTTGCTTCTAAGTAACTTAGACCTCTCGTTGCTCAGACTTTTGTTGGCTATTTTCCTCCAGTAGCTCATGTAGTGCTTTCCAATGCTAGATAGGCGAACTGTATAGGGACTGGCTTTCTTTTGGATACCAGCCAGGTCTCTCCAAGTCCTGTGTCAGGAGCATATGGTGTCTTCAGCAATAGGGCTTTAGCTTTTGCCGGAGGCAGGTAATCAAGTGCTATGACAGAAAGCTGTCTGTTGATAGGTCTCCCCAATTAACAATTCATTTTGGGTAGCAACTGATTTCTGCTATTTGGAGTTTCGGCCACAGACCACCCCCCAAAAAAATTATTTTTAAGCTTAGGCTTCATCCCACCCTCTCCAGAGCCCTTCTTTTCATATACTCCCCCCTTACTTCTATTAACGGTTATATCTTTTAGTTTATTTCCAAGAATAAAGATTTTTATGGTCCCATTCATTTCGGATTTAGTTTTGTGTTTATTTTTCCCCATCGACCTCTCCCCCTCCCCAAAAACACTTCCCTCCCTGTTGTTTGGGTCTGAGTTGCTTATCAGGTATGTCAGCAACTCAATCTGGTCCAGGTGAGGAATCACAGATAAGTGAAACCATGTAGCAGTTGTCTTTCTGTGATTGTGTGAGTGTGATCTGTTCCAAGCCTGTCCATTTTTCTATAGATTTCATTGTATTGTTTTTTTCTTATGGCTGAGTAGAATTCCATTGTGTAAATGTACCACAACATCATTATCTATTCATCCAGTGATGGGCACCTGGGTTGATTCTAGTTATTAGTTATAATGAATTGAGAAGCCATAAACATGGTTGAGCAAATATCTCTGTAGTGAGGCATGGAGCAAATAAATGCTCAGTAAGGGAATAACTGGGTCTGTTGGTAGGTCTATGTTCACCTTTTTCAGGAACCTCCATTTGATTTCCATAGTAGTTGTACAAGTTTGCATTCCCACCAACAGTACATGAGGGTTTCTCTTTCCCCACATCCTCACCAACATTTGTTGTTGTTTGACTTTTTAATGATTGCCATCCTTACTGGAGTAAGGTGGATTCTTATATCTGTTTTAATTTGCACTTCCCTAATGGTTAGGAATGTTGGATGTTCTCTTAAATGTGTGTTAGCAATTGGTGTATTTTCCTCTGAGAGCTCCCTATTCAATTTTCTGCCCCATTTTTGGAATGGGTTGTTTAATTTTTTGTTTTGTTTTGTTTTGTTTTTGTTTTTTGTGGTAGGGTCTCACTCTGGTCCAGGCTGACCTGGAATTAATTATGTAGTCTCAGGGTGGCCTCAAACTCTCAGCGATCCTCCTACCTCTGCCTCCCAAGTGCTGGAATTAAAGGCATGCTCCACCACGCCCGGCTGGTTGTTTGACTTTTTATTGTTTGGTTTTTTATAGTTCTTTGTAGATTCTAGATATTAGGCTTCTGTCAGTGTTATAGCTGGCAAAAAATTTTTCTGAGTCAGTGGGTAACCTGTTGGCTCTGTTTATGGTGTGCTTGTCTATGCAAAAGTTTTTAGCTTCATGAGATCCCATGGGTTGAGTGATTGTTTAATTTCCTAGGCTACTGGGAATTAGTTCAGGAAGTCTTTCCCCATTCTTTTATCATGGAGAGTTCTTCCAATTTTTTTCTTCCAGTAAGGAAGAGTTTCAGGTCATATGTTAAGGTATTTAATCCATTTGGACTTGATTTTTGTGTATGGTGAGATGAGTAGGTCTAATAGCATTCTAGTTACATATGGTTGTCCAATTTGTCAGTACCATATGTTGAAGATGCTGTCTTTTCTCTACTTTAAGTTATTGACACTTTTGTCAAAGATCGAGTAGCTATAGTTACTCAAGCTAAGTTCTGGGTCTTAAATTCTGTTCCACTGGTCAATATTTTTGTTTATATGCTAGTACTATGCTGTTTTTGTTACTATGAGTTTCTAATATAGCTTAGTTTTGGTATGGTGATACTTCCAGAGGTGTCTCTTTTGCTGAGGATATGTTTGGCTACCTGAGACCTACTGCTATTCAATATGAATTTTGAGATCATTTTTTCTATCTTTGTGAAAAATGATGCCGGAATTTTATTGGTATTTCATTAAATCTGGTTATTGATTTTGATAGACTTGCTACCTATCCAGGAGCATGGGACAACTTTCCATCTTCTCAAGTCTCCCACAATTTATTTCTTGATTTTTTTTATGTTTTCATTAGGTAGGTTACATCCTTGGTTAGTGTTATTCCAAGGTATTTAATTTTTTTGTTGCTATAGAAAATGGGACAGACTTGATAATTTCTATCTTTGTATGTTTATCCTTTGCATATAGAAAGGCTACTGATTTTTGTGTGTTGATTTTGTATCCTGCCCTTTACTGAAGAAATTCATCACCTTTAGAAGTTTTGAGACAGAAACTTTCAGGTCATTTTTGTATAGGATCATGTCATCTGCAAGTAGGGCTAACAATTTTTCCTTTCCAGCTTGTATCCATATTCTCTCTTTCTCCTGTCTTATTAATTGGACTAGTACTTCTAGTACTATGGTGAAGAGCAATGGTGTAAGTATGTAGCCCTGTCTTGTTCCTGATGTCAATGAGAACTGTTGAGATTCTTGCCCTTAAGTATTGTTTGGGCTTTAGGAGCTTTATATATAGCCTTTACTGTGTTGAGATCCATGCCTGTTTTCTTCAGTGTTTTAATCATGAATGGTGTTGTATTTTGTCAAAGGCCTTCTTTGCATCAACTGAGATGATCACGTGGTTCTTGTGATTAAGTTTATTTATGTGGTTTATTACAGTGACCAATTTCCATATGTTGAACCATCCCTGTATCCCAGGAATGAGGCCTACTCAATTAAGGTAGACAATGATTTTGACATGTTGTTGTTGAATTTGGTTTGTGAGGATTTTGTTCAGGATCTCTGCTTCTAAATTCATCAGAGATATAGGCATAGGTCTATTTATGTTCTTGTTGTATTTCTGTCTGGTTTTGGTATTATGGTGCTCTCAAATAAATAACTAAAATAAACCAAAAAAATTTTAAAAGGTAGCTGAGGTGGCATGTTTCCTGTCCATATTTTTAAAAAAAAGGAAAAATAAAAGCAGCTGGGGAGGATTCCCTGCTCTCTGATTATGTGAAAAAGTTTGAGAAGAATTGGTTTCAGTTCTTCAATGAAGGTTGGATAAAATTCAGCTGAGAAGCATCCAGTCCTGGACTTTTATTTGGGGGGAATTTTTTATTACATTTTCAATCTCACTAGATGTGGTAAATTAGTTTAAGAGATTAATATGCTCTGAGTTTAGTTTTGGTAGGTGGTATTTGGCTATACTTCAATTTCTTCCAAATTATACAATTTTGTGGATATGTTTTGGAAGTATGTCCTGATGATTCTTCCAGTTTAATTGATGTCAGTTGTGACCTTTCCTTTTTCATTTCTAATTTTGTTAATTTGAGATATCTCTTTTTTGCTTTGACAAATTGGCCAGGGGATTATAAGAATTGTTTATATTTTCAAAGAACCAGCTATTCATGACATCAATTTTTTAAATTGTGTTTTCAGTTTCCAATTCATTATTTCCTGCTCTGCTCTTGATTATTTCTTTCCATCTGGAGCTCTTAGAGTTGGATTTTCCAACATCTTTAGATAGATGCTCAGGTTATTATTTGGGATTTCTCGGTCTTTATTACTAAGGCATTTAGCACAATTAATTTTCCCTTTAGGACTGCATTCATTGTGTCCCATAAGTTTTGATGACTTTTGTCTTCATTATCATTCAATTCTATGAATTTTACAATTTTGTTTTTGATTTCTTCCACAATCCACTCATTGCTTAAAAGTGGGTTATTAGTCTCCAAGAACTGGTAGAGTTCCATATTTGGCCCTTGTAGCAGATAGCTTCAGGTTCACTGAGATGAACTTCCAGACCAGGCACAGTTATAGAGGAAGTGATATTTTTTGAAGCTTACAGATCCAGAGGAAGTTCCATAGTGGCAGAAGAAGTTGGCCTGTTTCACAGGACCAAACACATACAGAGAAGCACAAGCCTAAAAGTCAAAAGCCATACAGCACAGCACACTTCAGTAACTCCAGCTAGGCAGACTTTGCATATCTTTAGATTGAAATCTGAAACCCACCAGCACACCTTGAGAAACATCCAGTGGCACTGCCTTCAGACAGGTGGCTGCAGATGCTAACTACAAACTAACAAAACATTGAATATATTGGGGGTCATCTATTCAAACTACCACACCTCTTGTTGTTAATTTATGATTTTAAAGCAGTGTGATTAGACATGATGCAGGAAGTTACTTCAATTTTCCTGAATTTATGGAAGAAGGCTTTATGGCCTAATATATGGTCTATTTTGGAGAAGGTTCTGTGGCTGCTGAGAATTTGTATTCCATACAGTTGCGGTAGAAAGTTCTGTAGATGGCCACTAAGACTATTTGATCTATGGTGCTGTTAAGCTCTATTATTTCCCTGTTGATTTTCTGTTTGGATAATCTGTTTATTAATAATAGGGAAATATTGAAATCTCTGACTATGATGGTGTTAGTGTTTATGTCCATTTTGATGTCAAGTAGGTTTTGTTCTATATACTGTGGTACACCTGTGTTTGACAGGTATAGATTTATGATTGTGATGTTCTCATGTAAGATCATTCCCATCATGAGTAAGAAGTGGTCTTTATTGTCCTTTTTGATTATTTTTGATTTGAAGTCTACTTTATCAGATATTAATAGAACAACACTTGCTTGTTTCTTATTTCCATTTGCTTGTAATATTATTTTTCATCTTTTAAACCTGAGAAGGTACCTGTCTTTAGTGGTGAGGTGGGTTTCTTGAAGACAGCAAATAGAAGGGTCCATTTTTCTTACCCACCCTGATAACTTGTGTCTTTTGATGAGTGAGTTAAGACCATTAATATTTAAGGTTATTCCTGTGAGGTTCAATTTAATCCCTGCCATGATGGGGTGCTTTATGGGGCTTGGTGCTTTCTTGTATTTGCACTTTTTTGAGCCTTCTCTAGTTTTAGTTATTGTGATCTTCTTCACATTGGATCTTGAGATTGGTTGTTTGACTCTTCTGTGTGCAGTACTCCCTGAAGTATTCTCCATAGGTTTGGCTTTGTGTTCATAAAATCACAGAGTTGAATTTTTAATGGAGAGGTTTCCTTTCACTAACTATTATTAGAGATACTTTCATTGTATAAAATAGTTTGAGTTAGAAGCCATAGTACTTTAGACTTCGAAGTGTTCCATTCTGGGTCCTTCTGGCTTTTAGGATTTCCATTGAGAAATCTGAGGTAATTCTAATGGAATTGCCTTTGTATGTAGTGAGTTGTTTCCCTCGGGCTGATTTTAGCACTCTCTTTTTGTTTTCATTGTTAAGAGTTTTAACTATTATGTGCCTTGGAGAGTTTCTTCCTTGGTCTTACCTGTTTGTTGTTCTGTGGGATTCTTGGGCCTCTCTTTTGAGGGATTGAGAAAAATTTTTCCAATAATTTTGTTGAACATGTTCTCTATGCCTCTGGACTGGATTTTCTCTCCTTTTTGTATACCCATGATCCAGTTGTTTAGTGGTTTTATGGTATCCCACAGTACCCTCATATTCAGTTCACTTGATTTTTTTGAACTTAGCAAAGTTTGGGGCCCCCAATCAATTTCTTCTATTTTATCTTCCAGTTCAGAAAGTCAGTTTTCCACATGAGTAACTCTGTTAGTGAGGAGTTCTATGAAGGTTTTGTAAGCTCTATTTGATTTTTGTTTTCTGTTGTGCTATTTTGTATCATGTCCATCTTTGTTTTGAGGTATGATTTTAGTTCCAGTTCTGATTTTCTGAATGCTTCCTGAAATTTATTCTTGCATTTGATCAAGTCTTCATTAAGCTTAAGCAATAAATTACTCAGATCTTCCATTTGTTGACTCACTTTCAAATCATTTATATCTCTTTTGAGGCTTCTAATGGTTTCTTCAATTATGTTAAACCCACTGTCAAAAGTTGAATGCACCAGGAGACAATTCTATACTTCACTGATACAGTCGTTCTTTTTTTAATGGTTTGCTTCCAGTTCAGCAATTCTTTTGATCAGGGTCACATCATTTCTTGTGTTTTCATTTCAGGATTGAATTTCTGTTGATTTTGGTATGATTTCATTGGAGGTTTGCACTATGGGACAAGGCATCCTTGATGGAGATCTCTCAGTTTTCTGACATTCTTTTTTCTTTTTATTATTAATTTCCATGATTGTAAACAATATCTTATGGTAATTCCCTCCCTCTCCCCACTTACCCCTTTGAAACACTATTCTCCATCATATCCCCTCCCCCTCTCAGTCAGTCTCTCTTTTATTTTAATGCATCATATTTTCCTCCTATTCTGATGATCTTGTGTAGGTAGTGTCAGGCACTGTGAGGTCATGAATATCCAGGCCATCTTGTGTCTGGAGGAACACGTTGTAACACCCTTCCTTTGGCTCTTACATTCTTCCCACCACCTTTTCGGCAATGGAAACTAATCCTTGGAAGGTGTTGTGGTGGTTTGATTCAGGCGTCCCCCATAAACTTAGGTGTTCTGAATGCTAGGTTCCCAGCTGATGGAGATTTGGGAATTAATGCCTCCAGAGGGAGTGTATTGTTGGGGGCGGGCTTATGGGCTTTATAGCCAGTTTCCCCTTGCCAGTGTTTGGCACACCCTCCTGTTGCTGTGGTCCACCTTCTGTTGGCCAGGGGGTGATGTCCACCCTCTGCTCATGCCATCGTTTTCCCCTGCCATCGTGGAGCTTCCCCTCGAGCCTCTAAGCCAAAATAAATCTCTTTTTCCCAGAAGCTGCTCTTGGTTGGGTGATTTCTAACAGCAATGCAAACCGGACTGCAACAGTAAAGTGGTACCGAGGAGTGGGATTGCTGCTAGACACCTGACTGTGTGGCTTCAGCCTTTTGGAGCTGATTTTCAAGAGGAATGTGGGAGGATTTGAAACCTTGACCTAAGAGATGCCTTGCAGTGCTGTAAGTACAGCTTAATGGACTATTCTGGTCTGAGCTCCAAGACCTGAATGCAGTAAGAACTACGGACTGTGAGGTTTGGCTTATGAGGGTGAGAAAGAGCTGTGCCTGGACTGGGCTAGCAGTTTGTGTGAGAAGCTTGCTCTTGTGCTCGTGTCCTGAGAAGTTGTTTAGGGTTGCTTTGCGTAGAAATGAACTGGTGTGTGCAGAGGGATATGGCACAGAAAGAAAAATCTTTGGGTGAACTATTGCCCGTTCAGCTGCAACTGAGAGATTACAACCTTTGAGACTGGGCTAGCTGACCTGCACTGGGGCAACAAAAAGAATGTCAACTCTTTTGAAGGGGCCTGAGTGCTCAAAGAGTGTCCTGTTCTTCAAAGTCTGCTTTATTCCCCCCTGGATTAATAAATTGGCACCCTACCTGGTATCGTGGAGTATAAGAAATGCTGGAAAGAGGGTCATTGAGTTTGCAACACGGTCTTGTGTTTTGGAAATGGCCATGGGCACAGTGTGAAGCGGGTTTGCTGGTTGCCTGCATAGAGACCCCATGGGGCCATGAAGATGAACCGTGGCTTGCAGTGGAGACCCAGTGGAGATGCCGGGACCATGAGATGGCTGCCGAGGAGCTGCCGGCCCCGGTGAAGTTTCCCAGGACTGTGAATAGCCTAGCTGGAGGGGCGGAATTGGAATGCCAGAGACTTGTTGCTGGTTAGAATTATCGGACTTGAAGATTTGTTACTGGTTTGAGTTGCTGGACTTGAAGCTACAGAGTTTGATGTTTTCCCTGGTTGTTTTAAATCTTGTATTGGTTGAATGTTTCTTTGCTATGCCCAATGCCATCTATTGCAGTGTGAATATTTATTCTGTGCCATTCTGGGTTTTTTGAGATTATATTTTGGTATTACGGCTCAGTTAAAAGATCTTGAACTATGGGGATGTATGAACATCATTGAGATTGATAAAAACTATGGGGACTTTTAAAGTCATACTGAAAGCATTGTATTTTACATCATGTATGGATATCAGTTTATGGGGGCCAGGGGCGGAATGTGGTGGTTTGATTCAGGTGTCCCCCATAAACTTAGGTGTTCTGAATGCTAGGTTCCCAGCTGATGGAGATTTGGGAATTAATGCCTCCCAGAGGGAGTGTATTGTTGGGGGCAGGCTTATGGGCTTTATAGCCAGTTTCCCCTTGCCAGTGTTTGGCACACCCTCCTGTTGCTGTGGTCCACCTTCTGTTGGCTAGGGGCTGATGTCCACCCTCTGCTCATGCCATCGTTTTCCCCTGCCATCGTGGAGCTTCCCCTCGAGCCTCTAAGCCAAAATAAATCTCTTTTTCCCAGAAGCTGCTCTTGGTTGGGTGATTTCTAACAGCAATGCGAACCGGACTGCAACAGGTGTGATAGAGATATTGCAGTGCTATGTATTCCTCTGTTACTTCCTCTCAGCATCATGATGCCTTCTGAGTCATCCCAAGGTCACTGCCATCTGAAAAGAGAAGGTACTTTACCAAAAGAGTAGCACTAATATATGGGTATGAACATTAAGAGAAGTGCTTACTGGGCAGTTTGATAAACATAGTATATACATTTAGTGGGACATTAGAAAATGTTTTACCCCTAGGGCTCATGACTCCCCCTGTTGTAGGTTTTCAGTATCAGAGATGCATTCCCTCCCATGGAACGGGCCTCCAGTCCAATTACAGGGCAGTTAGTTTCCACCATGACAGATATGCCACTGTTGCACCCATTGGATCATTTGGCCTGGCTGGCCAATTATAAGGCTCGCAGTGTCCACTACTGAGTATCTTCATTGGTGGTATCTCTTTCTCCCATTGAACTACATGTAGAATGGCTTCTTCCTGCTTTCTGTCAGCTGGTCTACATGGAGGTGGTTATAAGCTCAGTTCCAGCAGGATTTTTCAGTGGCCTTGCAGCCCAAGTATGTGGAGTATTCAGAAATAGGGTCTTACTATCTATTCATGGTGGGAAACCAAGGGCCTTGGCAATGTCTTTAATGTTTGGGGGGCATCAGGGACCTCCCTGGCTACCAACTCACTGGAATGTATCCCATTCCTGGCACTGAAAATCTTCTAGTAACAATCTATGGCTCCTGAGTGTTCTGTTCCAAAAAATAGGTTTCCATATGATTATTTATGTCCTTTTAGACTTTGATTAGCCCTACCTCTACCCTTCCTTTACTCAGTCTCTTCCCCTGACCTCACTTAGGCCTTTTCACCCCCATTAATCTATTCTTCCACTTACATATGTACAGTACCATCCTATTAAGTGCACGCCTCCCTTCCTTTTTATTCAGTGTATATCTCTTTTCTAGCTGACTGGCCTTTGCTACTGAGTTTTCTTCTTACTAACACAGAAGTCCAGTCATCTGTAGCTAGGATCCACATATGAGAGAGAACATGTGATGGTTGGCTTTCTGGGCCTGGCTTACCACACATAGTATAATCCTTTCCAGATCCACCCATTTTCCTGCAAATTTCAAAACTTCAATTTTCTTTAATACAGAGTAGAACTTCATTGTATAATGTGCCATATCTTCATTATCCACTCATCCATTGAAGGACATCGAGACTGGTTCCATTTCCCAGCTATTGTGAATTGCGTGGCAATAAACATGGTTGAGCAAGTATTTCTAAGGTAATGAGATGAGTCCTTAGGATATCTGCCTAGGAGTGCTATAGCTATGTCATATGGTAGATTGATTTTTAGCTGTCTTAAGAACCTCCACACAACAAAGAGAAAATCCTAAAAGTAGCTAGGGAAAAACAACACATCACTTTTTTTTTAATTTATTTATTTGAGAGCAACAGACAGAGAAAGAGGCAGAGAAAGAGAAATAAAGGGCACACCAGGGCCTCCAGCCACTGCAAAGGAACTCCAGATGCGCGCGCCCCCTTGTGCATCTGGCTAACGTGGGTCCTGGGGGATCGAACCACAACCAGGGTCCTTACACTTCACAGGCAAGCGCTTAACCACTAATCCAACTCTCCAGCCCCAGCACATCACTTTTAAAGGTAACCCCATCAGAATTACTTCAGACTTCTCAATGGAAACCCTGAAAGCCAGAAGGGCATGGAATGAGACACTTCAATGTCTAAGAACCTATGGCTTCCAACCCAAATCACTCTACCCAGCAAAAGTATCCCTCATAAGAGATGGTGAAAGAAAAACTTTCCATGGCAAAACTCAGCTTTAAAATTATATGAACACAAAACCAAAACTACAGAGAGTATTTCAGGAAATTCTCCACACATAAGAATAAAATAAGCAAACTCAAAGGCTTACAAGATGCAGATCACAATAACCAAACTCATAGAAGGTACAAAAACTTCAAAGTCCATGAAAACACCAAACCACATATACCAACACAATATGGCAGGGATCAAATCAAAACTCACAGTCATTACCTTAAATATTAATGGCCTTAATTCACCCATCAAGAGACACAAGCTATCAGGATGGATCAGAAAATTGACCCCTCAATCTGTTGTCTTCAAGAACCCCATGTCACCACTAAAGACAGACACCTCCTCAGGGTGAAGGGGTGGAAAACAATATTCCAAGAAATGGGAATAAGAAACAAGCAGGTGTAGCTATATTAATATCAGATAAATAGACTTCAAACCCAAAATAATGAAAAAAGACAAAGGCCACTTCCTACTTATCAAGGGAATGATCCATCAAGAGAATATTACAATCAAAAATCTATATGCACCAAACACAGGGACACCATAGTTCATAAAGCAAAACCTACTTGACAATAAAACAAAAATAACCACCAACACCATCATAGTTGGGGACTTCAATACACCATTATCAGCAAAGGATAGGTCATCCAAACAGAAAATCAACTGCAAAGTGACAGCTCAACAAAACCATAGAACACTTAGGCCTAGTGGACATCTACAGAATTATTCCATCCAAAACCCACAGACTACACCTTCTTCTCTAAACTAGATCATATACTGGGTCACAAAGCCTGCCTCCATATATTTAGGAAGATTGACATAATCCCCTGCATGATATCAGATGACAATGCTATATTGCTAGAAATTAACAACAAAAGTCCCACAAAGAATCCCATCAGTTCCTGGAAACTGAACACCACACTTTTAAACAATAAATGGATAGTGGATGAAATTTTAAAAATGAAACTGCGAAATTTCTAGAAATGAATGACAATGAGAACACATCATACCAAAACTTATGGGACACAATGAAGGTAGTCCTCAGGGGAAAATTCACAGCACTAAATGCCTTCATAACAAAGACAGAGAGATCCCAAATCAATAACCTAACCATCCACCTAAAGGCACTGGAAAGGCAAGAAAAATCCAACCCAAAAAGCTCCAGAAGGAAAGAAATAAGTAAGATCAGAGCAGAAATTGATGAATTGGAAACTAAGAAAATTGACAAAACAAAGAGCTGGTTCTTTGAAAAAATAAACAAGATTGACAAACCCCTGGCCAATTTGATCAAACAACAACAACAAAAAAAAAAAGATGCTTCAAATTAAAGAAATTCAAAATGAAAAAGGAGAGATTACAATAGACATAAGTGAAATTGGGAGAATCATCAGAACTTATTTCAGAAACCTCTACTCCACAAAACTGGATAAGGTGGAGGAGATGGATAAATTCCTGGACACATATTATCTACCAAAGCTAAACTCAGAGCACATTAATCTCCTAAACAAAACTATCACACTCATTGAGGTTGAAAAAGTAATTTTTTAAAAACCTCTCCAAAAAGAAGAGTCCAGGACCAGATGGCTTCTCAGCTGAATTCTATCAAACCTTCATGGAAGAACTCAAACCAATCTTCCTCAAACTGTGCCACAAAATGGAGACAAGGGAAAGCTACCCAACTCCTTCTATGAAGCCAGTATCACCCTAATTCCAAAACCAGGCAGAAATGTCACAAGAAAAGAAAACTACCAGCCTATTTTGCTGATGAACTTAAATGCAAAGATCCAGAATAAAATCCTCGCAGATCAAATCCATCAAAACATCAAAAGCATTGTCCAACTTCATCAAGTGGGATTCATACCAGGAATGTGGGGGTGGTTCAACATATGGAAATCTGTTAATGTAATACTACATAAACAAAGTTAAACACTTAAACCACATGATCATTTCAATAGATGCAGAAAAGGCCTTTGACAAAATACAACATCACTTCATGATCAAAACATTGGAGAGAATTGGCATGGTTGGTTCATATTTTAATATAATAAAGGCAATATACAAAGCTCCTAAGGCCCAAATAATATTTAATGGAGAGAGACTGGAGGAATTCCCATTAAGATCAGGAGCAGGACAGGGTTGTCCACTCTCTCCACTGCTCTTCAATATAGTACTGGAAATCCTAGCTCAAGCAATAAGACAGGAGAAAGAAGTAAAAGGTATACAATTTGGAAAGGAAGACGTTAAGCTAGCTCTATTCGCTGATGATATGATTGTATACATAAGAGACCTAAGAGATTCCTGAAGGTGTTTAACTCCTATAGTAAAGTAGCAGAATAAAAAATCAATGCTCAACAATCAATAGCCTTTCTATATGCAAATAACAAAGATACAGAGAAATTAAAAAAGGGGCATGGTCCCATTTTCAATAGCAACAAAAATAAAATAAAATAACTTGGAATAATGTTAACCAAGGAAGTGGAAGATCTATACAATGAAAACATAAAAACACTCAAAAAAAATTGAGGAGGACTTGAGAAAATGGAAAGACCTCCCATGCTCTGTGATAGGCAGAATTAACATTGTGAAGATGACAATCCTACCAAAGACAATATACAGATTTAAAGCAATTCCTATTAAAATCCCAACATTGTTCTTCACAGAGAAAGAAAAAATGATCTCAAATTTCATATGGAAGGGCAGAAGGCCTTGGATATCCAAGCAAATAAATTCTTCTGGAGGCATCACATACCTGATCTAAAGCTATATTAGAAAGACACAGTAATAAAAACATCATGATACTGGCATAAAACAGGAGTCTAGGCCAATGGAATAGAATTGAGAACCCAGACTTTGGTTCAAGCAACTATAGCTACTTGATATTTGACAAAGGCCCTAACAATATAGGCTGGAAAAAAGATGGCATCTTCAACAAATGGTGCTGGACAAACTGGATAACCATATGCAGGAAATTGAAATTTGATACACATATCTCACCATGCACTACACTCAAGTCCAAATGGATCAAAGACCTCAATATAAGACCAGAACCTCAGTTACTACTGGAAGAAAATATAGGAAGAACTTTCCATGATATAGGGATGGAAAGACTTCCTGAACAAAACCCCACTAGCTCACAATCTTAAACAGTTACTCAACCAACCAATGGGATCACATGAAGCTGAAAAGTTTCTTTACAGACAAGCATACAATAAGCAAAGCCAATAGCTTACCCACAGAATGGGAAAAAATATTTGCTGATTATCCAACTGACAGAGGCCTAATCTCTAGAATCTACAAAGAGCTCAAAAACCTAAACAATAAAAAATCAAACAACCCACTCACAAAATGGGGCAAAGAGCTGGATAGGCAGTTCACAGAGGAAGAAATACAAATGGCAAAAATAAACTTAAAATCTTCATCATCCCTAATCATCAGGGAAATGCAAATTAAAACAACTATGAGATTCCACCTTACCCCAGTAAGGATAGCAAACATCAAAAAATCAAATGAAAATAAATGCTGGCATGGATGTGGAGAATTAGGAACCCTCACCCACTGTTACTGGGAATGAAAGATGGTACAACCACTTGGAAAGCAATATGGAGACTCCTATAAAAGCTGACTATAGAGTTACCAACAGACCCAGTTATTCCCTTATTGCACATGTACCCTAAAACCTTTAAGCCTCAGTCCAGAGAGATTTGCTCAACCATGTTTATAGTGGCTCAATTTGTAATAGCTAAAATCTGGAATCAACCCAGATGTCTATCAGTAGAAGAATGGATAACTAACATGTGGTACATCTACACAATGGAATTCTGCACAGCAGTAAGAAAAAAATGACACAAATTTGAGGAAAAATGGCTGAACCTGGAACACATCATGCTTCGTAAACTTACCCAATCACAGAAAGATAACCACCACATAGTCTCATTCATCTATAGCACCTAACCTGAATCTACCCAAGATACCAACATACCCAGCCAACATCACAAGGACTAGACAATAGGGTAGGTGGGGATGAAAGGGAAGGTAAGTTAGAGGGTGGGGGACACACATCTAGACCCAAACAGCAATAGTACCATAAAATTCTACATCCTAAAAGGCAGACCAAATGGATTAACCTTCATCAGGCCATTAGAGGGATCACCTGAGCCACAAGACACTGGAGAGGGTATGATGACAACTGACCTTAATTTTCTACAGCTTGCCTCTCTCCCTCTCCCTCTCTCTCTCTCTCTCTCTCTCTTTCTCTCTCTCCTCTCTCTAACTCTTTTTTTTTTCTTCATTGTCTGCACACATACTCATACATGCATGTGCAAAAACAGATCCATTTAAACAGGGATCATATACTGTCTTATTGTATTTTAATTTTCATTTTCCTTACACTTGTAATTCAAGCATCTTTTCTTATACATATTGGCCATGCAAGTTATCTGTCTAATAAATTCCATTTTCTATGTATAATAGCTACTTATTATTTCCTATTTACTTATTTGAATGTCTATGTGTACACACATGTGTATGAAAACACATGGAGGTTATATTAGTTATCTTTTTCTTCCTTTTCTTAGTGGGCACTGACCTGTAACTCCCAGTACCAGCATGTGGCTATCATCCACAATGAGCTTTTGATCACAAAGACCTACAAGGTTTCCTAAAAGAAAAAGAGATTTCTGTCAAAGTACTTGATGACCCACCAAAGGTTAGTGGTAAGACCCTACTGCTGAAGACACCATATGTGGTTGACACATAAAATAATGACATGGCTAGAAGCTGGAAGAGAGTCAGTTCCCATTTAGCACATCTAGTGCCAGAAGGTGCTACATGGGGAGACTGGGGGAAAATGACCAATATCTGTCCAAGCAACTCATGGTATAACCTACTTAGCAGCAAATAACTTGTTGTGATGTCCACACAAGTGCAACAGTGGCACACAAACTTGATGGGCAACCAAATGCTCTTGATTTGGCTAACTGATACCCTCAGTGGAACAGAACCCATAGCCATAACTGGGAAACAAGTCAGAACCATATCCAAACATGAGCCAACTCTCCATTATCAAGCTACCACCAATCATGGGCTACAAGAGGGCCTACACCTATTAAATCCTCTATAAAAAAATAAGAGTTATCCCATTTGTCTGGTGCTAACTTTACTCTCCATTGGAGAACCTGCTTCTCTTTTTCAGATACACACAGATCCGTAGGAGAGAACCATCCCGTCATACCTCAAAACGGCCCCAGCTGAAACTAAGAATAATTGGTAAAACAAGCAAGGGTGCTGTTTTCTTTGTGAACTGGGTACCAGTACAAGGATGAAGGAGATTGACACAGAGAACAATCAACTCCTACCTGATCAGATATCCAGAGACCCAGAGGCCCCCAACACCTCATCACTGAAGCAGACCCAAAATGAGCCCAACATGGCTCAGGGAAATTTTGTGGAAGAGAGGGCAGAAAGAATGTCAGAGCCACACATTGGGTCATGATATGCAGAGACATTTCTCCTACCCATAACTGTGGGCTAACTTCACAATGCATGACCCATATACCTCAACAGGGAAGGACCAGGGGGAGGGGTAGGACATGGATGAGCCTAACAATGGTACCAGCTTGATTGTATTCACTCAGTACAAAACTAATTAATAAAAATTAATTAATTAATTTTTTAAAACCTGAATCAAAAGGGGAAAAAAAAGAATGAACTAAAGGAAGCATCAAGAAAATCAGAACTCAAATTGAAATGATACTTAAAAAAGAGATTGGCACAATAAAAAAATAACACAACAGAAAACAAAAATCAAATAGAATTTATAAAAGCCTTTCTAGAACTACTCGCCAAAGTCACTCATGTGCAAGACAGAACCTCTGACCTGGAAGATAAGACAGGAGAAATTGATGAGGAGGCCAAAAAGTTTCCTAAATTGAAAAAAATCAAGTGACCCCAATATGAGGTATCTGCAGGACAGCCTAAAATGACCAAACATCCAGATCATTGTATACCATAAAGAGAGGAAATCCAGGAACATAGGCATAGAGAACATACACAACAAAATTACTGAAGAAAAATTTCTGAATCTTGCAAAAGAGAAGCCTATCAACATGCAAGAAGCCCACAAAACACCAAACAGGCATGACCAAAGAAGAAACTCTCCAAGACACACCATAGTTAAAAATCTTAACAATGGGCTGGAGGGATGCTTAGCGGTTAAGCACTTGCCTGTGAAGCCTAAAACCCTGGTTCGAGGCTCGGTTCCCCAGGTCCCACGTTAGCCAGATGCACAAGGGGGCGCATGCGTCTGGAGTTCGTTTGCAGAGGCTGGAGGCCCTGGCACGCCCATTCTCTCTCTCTCCCTCTATCTGTCTTTCTGTCTGTGTCTGTCGCTCTCAAATAAATAAATAAATAAATAAATAATCTTAACAATGGCCGGGTGTGGTAGCACATGCCTTTAATCCCAGCACTTGGGAGGCAGAGGTAGGAGGATTGCCATGAGTTCGAGGCCACCCTGAGACTACATAGTTAATTCCAGGTCAGCCTGGGCCAGAGTGAAACCCTACCTTGAAAAACCAAAAAATAAAAATAAAAAATAAAAATCTTAACAATGAAAACAAATACACAGTGTTAAAAGCAACAAAAGAGAAGCCATTCACAACAAACAAAGGAAATCCCATTAGAATAGCATCAGAATTCTTAATGGAAACCCTGAAAGACAGAAGGGCCTAGAATGGAGCACTTCAAAGTGTGAAAAATAATGCTTCCAACCCAAACTATTTATCAAGTAAAAGTTCCTTCATAATAATGGTGAAAGAAAAAAGTTCCATGAAAAAAGTCAATTCTATGATTATATTATCACAAAACCAAACCTACAGAGAATACTTGAGGGAACACTCCAAACAGAACAGTCAAACAGCCAATCTCAAGAGCTAACAAGAAGATCACAATAACCAACATAAACCAAGCTCAAAACAGTACACAACACATGAACCTTAAATATTAATGGTCTTAGTTCACTCATCAAAAGACACAGGCTATCAGGATGGATCAAAAAACTGGACCCTTCTATCTGCTGTCTTCAAGAAACCTACCTGACCGCTAAAGATAGACAACTCCTCAGGGTGAGAGGTTGGAAATTGATATTCCAACCAAATGGAAATAAAAAACAAGCAGGTGCTGCTATATTAACATCTGATAAATTAGACTTCAAACCAAAATAATAAAAAAGGACAAAGATGGTCACTTCTTACTCACCAAGGGAATGATCCAATATGAGCACATCACAATCATAATTATATATGCACCAACCACAGAGGGACCACAGTTTATCAAACAAAATCTACTTGACAATAAAAGCAAAATAAATACCAACAGCATCATGGTCCAAGACTTCAATACTCCACTATCATCAATAGACAGGTCATACAAGCAGAAAATTAACAGGGAAGTAATAGAGCTCAGCAACATCATAGATCAACTAGACCTAATGGATTTCTACAGAGCATTCCACCCCAACTCTACAGAATACATTCTTCTCAGCAGCCCATGGAACCTTCTCCAAAAATGACCATATATTAGGCGATAAAGTGTGCCTTCGTAGTCAGGAAAAGTGTAGTAACTTCCTGCATCATGTCAGATCAGAATGTTTTACAGCTAGAAATTAACAAGAGAGACACCAAGAACTCCACCAATTCCTAGAGACTAAACAACACACTTTTAAACAATGTAATGGAAGAACTCAAAAAAGAAATTGTAAAATGATAATGAAAACACAACCTACCAAAATTTATGGGACTCAATGAAGACAGTCATAAGGGGAAAACTCATAGCCCTAAATGCCTTCATTACAAAGACAGAGAGATTCCCAAATCAATAAACTGACTGTCCACCTAAAGGCACTGGAAAAAAAAGAAGAATGCAACCCAAAGATCTCCAGATAGAAAGAAATAAACAAGATTAGAGAAGAAATTAATGAATTGGAAATTAAGAAAACAATTTTTTAAATAGATGAAAGAAAGAGCTGGTTCTTTGAAAAAATAAACAAGATTGACAAACCTCTGGCCAAACTGATTAACCAAAAAGAGAGAGAGATAGAGAGAGAGAAGTTTCAAATTAACAAATTCAGAAATAAAAAATTAGAGATCACAACAGACATCAATGAAATTGGAAGAATCATCAGGGCATACTTCCAAAATATTTATTCCACAAAATTCAATAATCTGGAAGAAATGGATGAATTCCTACACACATACCACCTACCAAAACTAAACTCAGTGCAGATTAATCTAATAAAAAACATATCACATTCATGGAGATTGAAAAGGTAATTAAAAACATCCCCCAAAAGCAAAGTTCATGACCAGATGGTTCTCAGCTGAATTCTATCAAACCTTCATAGAACTGAAACCAATTTTCCTCAAATGATTCTGCATAATAAAAGACCAGGGAATCCTCCCTGACTCCACTTATGAAGCTAGCATCACCCTAATACTAAAACCAAACAGAGATTCAGCAAGGAAATAAAATTATAGGCCTATACCCCTAATTAACTTATATGAAAAGATCTTGGACAAAATCCTTATAAACCAACTTCAACAATGCATCAAAAGCATTATCCAATTTGACCAAGTAGGCTTCATCCCAGGGATGCAGGGATGGTTTAACATACGGAAATCAGTCAACATAATACATCACATAAAGAAACTAAACTATAAGAACCACATGATCATTTCAATTTATGCATAGAAGACCTTCAACAAAATACAACATGACTTTATGATTGAAACACTGAAAAAAATAGGCATGGAACATTTATACCTCAACACAATAAAGGCTGTATATAAAGCTCCTAAAGCCCACATAATTCTTAATTGGGAAAAACTCAAAGAGTTCACACTGAGATCGGGAACAAGACAGGGGTGCCCACTCTCACCACTGCTCTTCAACATAGAAGTACTAGCCCAAGCAATAAGACAGGAGAAAGAAATAAAAGAGATTCAAATTGGAAAGGAAGATGTCAAGTTAGCTCTATTTGCAGATGGCATGATCCTATATATAAGTAAATCTAATATGTCAATCCCAAACTTCTAAACATGGTAAATGCTACAGCAAAGTGGCAGGATACAAAATCAATGCACAAACATCAGTAGCTTTTCTATATGCAAAGGACAAATACATACAGAGAAAGAAATCAGTGAGGCTGCCCTATTTTCAATAGCAACATCAAAAAAATTAAATACCTTGCAATAATACTAACAAAGTATGTGAAAATTATATAATGAAAACATAAAAACACTCAAGAAAGAAATAGAGGGGACTTGAGAAGATGGAAAGAACCCCCATGCTCCTAGATAGGTAGAATTAATATTGTGAAAATGGCAATTCTACCAAAAACAATACACAGGTGTAATGCAATACCAATAAAAACACCAACATCATTCTTCATAGAGATTGAAAAAAATGATCTCAAAATTCATATGGAATGGCAGAAGGCCTCGGATATCTAAATATATCTTCAGCAAAAGAAACATCTCTGGGACTGGACAGATGGTTTAGCAGTTAAGAGCTTGCCTGTGAAGCTTAAGGACCCTGGTTCAAGGCTTAATTCTCCAGGACCCACATTAGCCAGATGCACAAAGAAGCACACGTGTCTGGAGTTTGTTTGCAGTGATGGTAGTCCTGGCATGCCCATTCGCTCTATATATCTGCCTCTTTCTGTCTATTGCTCTCAAATAAATAAAAATAAACAAAAAAAATTAAAAAAAAGAAACACCTCTGGTTGTATCACCATACCTTACCTAAAGCTATATTACAAAGCCATAGGGACAAAAACAGCATGTTACTGGAATAAAAACAGAAAAATAGACCAATGGAACTGAACTGAAGACCCAGAACTTAGGACAAGCAAATACAGCTGCTTGATCTTTGACAAAAGTGCCAATAATGTAGACTGGATAAAATACAGCATCTTCAACAAATGGTGTTGGAAAAATTGGATGACCATATGTAGAAAAATAGAATTAGACCCACTCAATTCACTATACACAAAAATCAAGTCCTAATGGACTAAAGACCTCAATATAAGACCTGAAACTATTCAACTACTGGAAGAAAAAATGGGAGACACTGTTCACAATATGGAACTGGAAAAAGACTTCCTGAACAAAACCCCAGTAGTCAAGGAAATTATACAATCACTCCACCAATGGGATCTCATGAAGCTAAAAAGCTTTTGAACTGACAAACATATCATAATCAGAGCCAATAGATTACCCACTGAATGGGATAAAATCTTGGCCAGCTATACCACTGACAGAAATCTAATATCTAGAATCTACAAATAACTCAAAAAAAAAAAAAAAACTCACTCCAAAAGTTGGGCAAAGAACTAAATAGGGAGTTCTCAGTGAAAGAATTACAAATGGCTAGCACACACTTAAGAAAATGTTCACCATCCCTAACTATTAGAAATGCAAATTAAAACAACTATGAGATCCACTTTACCCCAGTAAGGATAGCAAACATTAAAATATCAAATGAAAACAATTGTTGACAAGGCTATGGAGAAATATGAAAACTCATTCACTGTTGGTGGGAATGTAAGCTGGTACAACCACTGTGAAAATCAATATGGACACTCATGAAAATGATGAATATAGAGTTACCAACAGACCCTGTTATTTCCTTACTGGGCATTTACCCTAAAAGCTCCACATCTCATTTCAGAAATATTGGCTCAACCATGTTTATAGCTGCCCAATTCATAATAGCTAAAAACTGGAATCAACCCAGGTGTCCATCATTGGATGAATGGATAACCAAGGTATTGTATATCTACACAATTGTTGGGCCTTGAAAGGCCCGGGCATGAGGCCTAGTGGAACTTCCTGAGCCTAGCTAAAGTTTGGCGACCTGTCTCTGGCCAACTATGACTCAGCAAGAGGCCTAATGGCTTCTGGCATGTTACCTTCCACGCAGGAGTTGGAATTATCATTTCAATAGTCACAGTTTACTATTGGCCCTTACCTCTTCCCGCATCCTAAAATCCCCGCCTTCATCCCCAACATGATATAGGCAACTGCTTTTAACAATAAAGAGAGTTCCTGTGAGTTCCTACTTCGACAAGACTTCCAACTCAGCGTGGTTTTTCTCCGGTGACTAGGAGAGATTCTGGGTTGTACAACACCCACCCTCCTTTTCAACCCCTTGGGAGGAACCAGCAGGCCTGGTCCTTCCTCAGCACTACCTGCCAGCCAGGGAGGAGCCCAGCACACAATGGAATTCTATTCAGCAGTAATTAAAAAATGACACATTGAAATTTGTAGAAAAATGGTCAAACTTGTAACAAATCATTTTAAGTGAACTAACACAATCACAGAAAGACAACCATCACATGATCTCATTCATCTGAAATTCCTAACCTGGATCAGCCCACGTTGCTGACATAACTGAATAGCATCTTGAGCCTTGGACAACAGGGAGGGTAGGACTTGGGAGAAGGGAAAGGGTGGGGCAGGGGGGACACAAAACTGAACCAAAATTGAAATGGCACCATAGAATCCTATATCTTGGAAGTCAGACTAAAATTGGAACCCTCATGAGGACCTTAGAGGGAGCATCTGAATCAAAAGGCCCTGGAGAGAATGAGATAAAACCTAATCTCAAATTTCTCCTGTTTCTCTTTCTTTCCTGACTTTTTCTTTTTTCTTTTCCACTGGCACTGGCCTATAATTCCTTGTACCAGGATGTGGTCTACATCCACAATGAGCTATTGATTAGAGAGACCTACTAGATCTCCCAAAACAAACAATACAGACTTCTGTCAGAGTACTTGATTACCCGCCAGAGGTTCATGGTAAGACCCTACTGCCGAAGTACCATATGCTGTCAGTATGGAACATGGTGAGACCTGGCTGGAATCTGGAAGAGTGAGTCCCCAGACAGTTAGCCCATGTAGTGCTGGAAGCTGCTAAATGAGCTTCCAGGGTAAAGCGGCCAACATTTGTCCAATCAACTCAAAGTTGAAGCGACTCAGAAGCAAACAACTTGATGTGATTTTCACACAAGTGCAATAGTAGCACACAGCCATGATGGATAACAAAATGCTCTTGGGTTGGCTAAAAGATCCTCTCAGTGGAGAGGAAACCATATCTGGAACTGGAAAACAAGTCAGTATCACATCCACATAATGATTCTGCTTTCCATTGTCAAGCTCCCACTAACCTTAGACTATAAGATTGTCTAAACACTGTTAATTCTCTCTAAATTAATAATGTTTATCCCATTTAACTGGTGCTGATGTCACTCTCCATTGGAGAATCTGCTTCCCTTTTTCAGATGGGAATGGACCTGAGGAGATAAATGACCCAGGGCACCCCAACTGAAACCACAGAGGAATTGGGGAAAGGAGCAAAAGTGGTGCTTTCTTATTTAAGCTGATAATCAGCACAAGGGTGATGGAGAAAGATACTGAGGACACTTAACATCTATCAAACCAGAGATCCAGATGCTCCTAAGTTCCCATCACTGAAGTAGACTTAAACTGCTCCCAGCATGGCTCAGGGAATTTTTCAGAAAAGGGGGAAGGAAGATTGTTAGAGTCACAAGTTGGGGCATTTTTCACTGAGACATTGCCTACACACACACACACACACACACACACACACACACACACACACACACAAAATGCATGACCCACAATGCCCATGGGGTTGACCTGCATCCCCATCAAGGCCTCTTCAGAAAAGAGGCAGGGAGGAGGGAAAGGATGGTACCAACATATGATGTTTTCATACAAAATATGTTCATATCTAATAATAAAAATAAATAAATAAACTGAATTGAGCTGGGCATGATGTCACACATTTTTAATCCCAGAATTAGGGAAGCATATGGACAAGGATTGCTTTGAGTTCGAGGCCAGTCTGGGACTCCAGATTGAGTTCCAGGTCAGCCTGAGCTAGAATGAGACCCACCTCAAAAAAAAAAAAAACAACCTTGATCAGTCAAGTAGCAGGTTACATTAAGCTAAAATAATAATCAGGGAACTGAAATATAGATATGGAAAAAAAACTGAGATGGAAGTTAGTAGAGTTAAAAATGTAACAGTTGTGCTGGGGCGTGGTGGCACACACCTTTAATCCCAGCACTGGGGAGGCAGAGGTAGGAGGAGCACCAAGAGTTCAAAGCCACCCTGAGACTACATAGTTAATTCCAGGTCAGCCTGGATCAGAGTGAGACCCTACCTTGGAAAAAAAAAAAAAAAAAAGGTAACAGTTGCTTATGTTATTCAGAAAGATAAGAAAATATCCATGCAGGGTGTTTTACACCTGTAATATTAGCACTCAAGATACAGAGGTAGGAGTATTACCATGACTTCAAAGACATCTAGGCTACAGAGATTCTATCTTTGAAGATAAAAAAAGAAGCTAAAGGAACAGACAATATTTTTAAATATTAAGAGACATCAAGGAGAAGAAATCAGAGATACTTATATACTTATACATATACATTAGCTTATTTGATCATCCAACACAAATATTTCTTATGAAACTGAAAAAGGGACTTTCCTAATAATTTACTCCAACACAAGATGTATGTTACAACTTGTCATAACATGTACAATGAGACAAGTTTGTAAATTAAATGCAGTTCACAGAAATGCATATAAGAAATGGTAAGTGGGGCTAGAGAGATGGCTTAGTGGTTAAGCGCTTGCCTGTGAAGCTTAAGGACCCCGGTTCGAGGCTCGGTTCCCCAGGTCCCAGGTTAGCCAGATGCACAAGGGGGCACACGCGTCTGGAGTTCATTTGCAGAGGCTGGAAGCCCTGGCGCGCCCATTCTCTCTCTCTCCCTCTTTCTTTCTCTCTGTGTCTGACACTCTCAAATAAATAAATAAATAAAAATTAAAAAGAAAAAGAAATGGTAAGTGGAGGGCTGGAGAGATGGCTTAGCAGTTAAGGCACTTGCCTGCAAAGCTTAAGGAACCAGGTTCAATTCTCCAGGTTTCATGTTAGCCAGATGCACATCATGGCACATACATCTGGAGTTTGTTTGTGGTGGCTAGAGGCCCTGGCATACCCATCCCCCCCCCTCCCTCTCTCTCTCCCTCCCTTTATCTTTCTATCTCTAATAAATAAATAAAATGATTTTAAATATTTTATTTTAAATAAATGGTATGCAGAAATAATAGGACACAAAATATAATTGAGACAGCATTTCTCTTTAACTGGAGCATTGACAAAGAGTATCAATAATATAGTGTGTTTTTTACTTTTTCATTGCTCTGACAAAATAACTGTGAAAGCAGCTTAAGGGAAGAGAGGTTTGTTTGGGTTCATGGTTTGAAGGCATAGTCCATTGTGGTATGGTGGTAGGAGAGCATGAGGCAGCTGATCACATTGTGACTAGTCAGGAAGCAGAGAGAGAGAGAAAGAGAGATGCTGGTGCTCCAGCCCTCATGTTCTCCTTTTCTTAATGTTTTTATTGACAACTTCCATAAATATAAACAATACACCATGATAACAATCCCCTCCCACCATTTTTCTTTCCCCCCCCTTCCATTCCCCCCCACCCACTGAGTCCCTTCTTTCCAACTAATCTCTATTTTGATGGCATCAATTTTTTCCCTCATATTAGGCAGTATTATAAGCACTCATCTCCTTTCTTTGGCTCTAATATTCTTTCCACCACCTCTTTCACAATGGTCCCTGAGATTTGGAGGGTATGATAGAGATGTCTTACTTAGTGATGTCACTTCTTCAAAGCACTTTGATGAATTTTGAATATCCCCAGTGGTCAGCTCCATCTGAAAAAAGAAGCTTCTCTAAGAAAAAGTTTGAGTGGAATTAATATATAGGCATAAACGTAAGTATTTACAGGGCAGTTTGGTGGGCAAAATACATTCATTTAGGCAGATAATAGTAGCAGTTTCCCCCTAGGGCTTATAACATCCCAAGCCCTAGGCTTTTGACTAGGTTTTCAGCATTAGGAAAGCATTCCCTCTGTGGAGAGGGTCTTCAGTCCAATCAAAGAGCAGTTGGTTTTTCCCATAACCTATATGCCACCCTTGCACCAGCTGGTACATTTGGCCTGGCTAGCCAGCCATACAGCTTGCAGGGTCCATTGATGGTTAACACCATTAATGACTTTTCTCCACCACTAGATTGCATAGCACTTTCTAGCATCATGACTGTTCTTTTTATTCAGACCAGGACACCAGCCAATGAAATGGCTGTCTACATCCAGGACGGGTCTTCAATCCTCAATTAAATCTCGCTGGAAATATTTTCATGAACATATGTACAGCTGTCTCTTCTACATGATTACATATCCAATAAACTTAACAATAAATATAAATCATCACAAGAACACTTACAAATCAACAAAAAAAAATGAATATCAAGTTGGAAAAGTTGACAAATGATAAGAACAGATAAAATACAAAAGAAGACATACATAAGTGCTGAAGATATGCCTTAACAGTTAAGGTGCTTGCCTGCAAAGCCAGGCCAAGGTTTGGTTCCCCATACCCCACATAAAGTCAGATGCACCAGGTGGTGAATGTGTCTGGAGTTTGTTTGCAGTGGCTAGAGGCTCTGACATGCCCATTCCCCCCGCCTCTCTTTATAAAGTAAATAAAAATAATTTTTTAAAAAAGAAATACATATGACTAAAAACATATAATGTATCTAAGCCTCCTTATTAATCAAGGAAACAAACAACAAAAACATTTTTCATCAACTCTGAAAATCATGTTGGGTACTTTTTAATGACAATTTCCTATATTGTCATGGTTTAATGGATATTCCTTTACTTTGTGGAAAAAAAATAGTGAAATTTAAACTGCTAAAGCTTTGTGTAGGATATTTTAGCAAAATATGTAAAGAAAATCTTAAAGGGCATGTCCTTAAACCCAAGAAGTAAGTCTGTGTGTGCAGAAAATGTCCTGAGGTAGTACTATTAACAAAAGAATCTTACCATAGCTCAAGAAACAGTGTGTGTAAACTCAACAACAGTGAATTAGCTATGGATAGTATAAAATTACTAATAATAATGTATTTTATTTAGCTATTTAAAATTATATGTTAATTTTTATTCTGTGACATATATATTTCTAACTTTAAAAAAGCAGGCTATATGTTTTACAAATTAAAAATAACATATTCATGTTATATGAACACACAAATATACATTTTGTTTGTTTTTCAAGGTGGGATCTCGCTCTAACCCAGGCTGATCTGGAATTCACTATGTAGTCTCAGTGTGGACTCAAACTCACAGCGATCCTCCTACCTCTGCCTCCCAAGTGCTGGGGAAAAAAGGCATATGTAACCACACCCAGCTTTGAACACACAAATATAAATAATGGACAGACTAATCAGTGACTCTCTGGTTGCTAGAATTATAAGCAATTGGTATTCTCTTTCTATACATTGTTTTATAAGACATATATATTATAAAATTTAAAGCTACCTTTTAATTTTATAACAATCCATACCTTCATAGTGACCTATAAAATACTGAGAGCTAGATTTCAGTTTTTAGCAAGTTTCATTTTAAAGTAGGTTATGTTCATAATAAATCACACTTAACAACTCCTTTCAAGTTATTTCAGGCTTCTCTCTGCTATGTTGAAATTTGCATTTATTTATGTTAATATGTAAATGTGCCACTCAGAAGTTCCAAAGCTCAATCTATATCCAAAATTTCTCAAAACCAGTGGCTAGCTTGCATATTTTCAATTTATTTTCTCTACAGCACTTTGGGCACTGCAAGCATTCATGAATATATAACACATATACCATATTGGCACGTCAGCCACAAGTAATCATTTCCCTCTAGCTTGTTAAAAGGAGACTCCTCAGACACTGTGCTCCATGATACCTTCAAGCCTGTGTTACAAACAGAAATTCATAGAAGAGCTTTTGATTGTGGAGTTCTGAGAAAAACTGGCATATTAGCCAAGAAGGATGCAGCATGAATGTTTCCCTAAGATGTTTTGTTAGACATGTAAGCTTACTCATTGACCTCTAGTGCCATCTCAGAAAAGTCACCAAACTGAAGTGTTGCATTGTCTTACAGTTTGAACATTAAAATGTTGAAAAATGAAGAAATCTTAGAAGTTTTTGATTTTAATATATAAATTTCAGCTAACAGCAATCATTTACAGGCAGCTGTTGCCTTTAATATTTCAACTTCTTCATGCTGAGATCTTTAAAACCTATCCATTTTTCAGTACTGCTTTGTCATTAAATACTAGCTTTACTAATTGCTAAGTAATAACTCCTCTCCTGCCTTGAAATTATGGTAGAAGGGATAAAATTCAATAGATTTTGAACAACAAACTAATTAAAATATTTCCTGTTATGGAATTTGTTTTTAAAAAGACACATACATAGATTATAATAAATGAATTTTTTCTGTTGCTTAGCACACATCATTGGATGTTTTCTCTCCTCTAATTCCACAGCCCACAATGTCTACTTTCTAGTCAGTGAAAGCTTTGTGATTAGCTTAGCTCTATAGGAGACAGAAAGTTGCAATCGTTTGATTAATTAAAGATAAAATATTCTTCAACCAAAAAATACTATAAAATAAATGGGATATTATAGTAATAAGATACCTTTCTTTGCTGTACCACATTTGAGTTCAGGAATAATAATGTTTTATAACATAAGGATTAAATAATACATGTACATTCCTCTTGTTTATTTCTTCTTCCCTTGTTGAAACAATAGCTTTTGTTCATGTCCATGCAACTGTATGTTACTTTTCCTTGAATTTTAATTATATAAACAAAAATATTAGCCAGTTTGATAGCCATAATTTTCTGATCCCCAATAAACACCTTTTAATACTCAGAGTCATCATTAATCAATGAGAACATAAATTGACATCTAGTTGTCCTAAATTTTATCACCTATAAACCTGTCACACACACTTTCTGCCTAGCACTGTTAACTGCCAAGCAGAACTCATGAAAAGAATGACTAGGTATCTAGAATACAGTGTGGGTGCATTGTTATAGCCCTAACATATTAGTTCCCTCTGAGTGTGAAGATACTGAAGATACAATTTCTATTTTCCCCAGACTAAGAGGGGTGGTAGAAGTGGAAAAGAATGAATGAAGCAAAGAGGTTGCCCCAGAGTCAGAACAACTCTCCTAAAGTGTTCACAGGGTAGTTGAAGTTTGAATATCATTTGAAGATGAGAAAGTTCTCCAAAGAGGAGTCAGGACATCTCAGAGAAAAACGACACATGCAAGAAGCATGGAGGTGGATACCACCACTTTGAAAAACTATTTGGCCATTTATATGCAAGTAATTAAATTTACATTTCTATCTCCAAGCAATTACTCCACATGTAAGTACTTACCTAAAAGAAACAAAAAACAATAGACCCACAAAAAAGACCTGAAGATGAATGTTTGTGGTTACTTTGTTCAAACAAGAATTGTAAATAAACCGGGCATGGTGGTGCATGCCTTTAATCCCAGCACTCGGGAGGCAGAGGTAGGAGGATTGCCATGAGTTCGAGGCCACACTGAGACTCCATAGTGAATTCCCGGTCAGCCTGGGCTAGAGTGAGACCCTACCAAAAAAACAAAACAAAACAAAATGTTCATCTCTGATAAAAGGCTGTATTCATACAATGGAAACTACTCCACATTCATTTACTCCTGATTTCCTCAACAACATAAGTGATTCTTGAAAACATGTTGAGCTAAAGAGCCAGACAGAAGAGCCAACATATTGCATAAGACCAGTTATGTGAAGTTCAAGAACAGGTAAAATTAACAAACACTGACAGAAATCAGAACAGTACTTTATGGGAGGTGGGAGAATTGAGTGGAAAAGGGCACAGAGAACTTTCTGGTATGATATAAAGGTTCTAAATCTTGCTTAGGGCAACATTACTGAGGTATATGCACCTAGCAAAACGTACTGAATTACAAACATAAGATCATTGTGTTTCATTATATATAATATTTTTTCTTTAAAAGAAATTACAAGCTAAAAATTAATGAGGCAACATTGAAACAAAAAATAACAAATGCATGAGGTTTGAAGCTATAATACAGTATTGGAAACCAAATATGCTACACCAAAATATGCCTCTTTGGCAAAAGGTTATTTTGAGCTGACATCTTGATAAATAACAGTCCAAAGCAGGTTCTGAAAACAGAATGGAAATTACTCTTTTGTAAAGAAAACTTACAACTATAAAAGAAATTTCTTCTGTAAAGATGTCTCCCATCAAACTCACCCCCAACAATTAAGAAGAGAAAAATGACCCCAAATCTCTGGAAACTTGGCAATGAAGACATTAACTCTACAAAACAAAATCTTATTTTTGTTTCCTGTACTTTCCCTGCTCAACTCTTCAAAATTGCCTTCCTACAAGCCTTCTCTCTTGCTTCACATGAAGATCAGATCTCAGCCTGAATTCTAATCACTTTTTGGAGAATTTTTTTTCCCTAGGAATTTCATGTGTACAAGAGGCATACTTGTTACTAAACTTGTTTGTTTTTCTGTTGTTAATCTGACTTTAATTACAGGTCCACCAGCCCATAAACCTGAAATAGTAGAAAGAAAAATATTTTTCTCCCCTGCAACAGAAAACTCACAATGTGATGGAACACTGGGCCAAGAAAGACAATCAGTGTGAAACTGGAGGGCAAATCTTTTAATATACTAAATAAAGAAAATCAAAACTTAGGTTAATGGCAAGCCTTAGAAGTTAAAGTGTTATTGAACAGCTAGATAGGCCCAGAGAGAATTAGAGATTTATTTCTTATGTGTTTACATATTAAATAGTGATTTAAAAAAACAAAAACAAAAAACCTCAGCCATCGAACTAGGCGGTAAAGAATTCTCTCTGTGTATCAAGAAGTTAGAGGGCAATAGATAACCTAAACCATTCCCAGGTCCACAATTACTATGTCCCTTTCTTGTGATACAGATATTCCACCACCCCTCTCCAGAGGTTAAGCTCTGACTCCCAGTTGATCTCCTGTGTGTTGTTGGCTGCTGGAACCAGTGTAGAATTGCTGTAGGTAGGAATACCTTTTACCTCTTCAGAAACTTCATGCCTGCTTTAAAACTTGTCAAATGGGAGCCAGATCATGGGACTCTTCTATAAATATCTAGATGTAGTTCATTGCCAGTGGAAAGACATTCACTGGAAAATAAAGACCATTGTTGAACCTATAATAGTGTCATGGTTAATCTTGGTTATTGACTTGACAAGATTTAGAAACCCCATGGAAACAAATCTCTGAGCAAGTCTGTGAGGAATTTTCTAAGTTAAGTTGACTGCAATGGAAAGATATTCCCTAAATATGGGCAGTACCATTCATTCCATGGGGTGGAATCCTCTCTCTCTCTCCCTCTCTCTCTCTCTCTCTCTCTCTCTCTCTCTCTCTCTCTCTCTCTCTCTCTCCATCTTGACAATAGATGGAATGTGAGCAGCCACCTGCTCTTGACACCACCACCACCATAATGGACTGTAACCTCAAATTTTAAGCCAAAATAAACCCTTCCTTAAGTTTCTTTGGTAACGTATTTTGTTACAGCAATGAGGAAAGTAACTAATACAAATGGACACTTGGGTAGCACTATAGAGAATAGATTCAAGAGAGTCAATACTGAAGTCAAGGAGATGGATGGTTTAAAAGACAACTACAATGGTCCAGGAAGAAGACAATGATATAAACATCAGTGGAAGAAAAAATCAGAGCAAGTGAAAATGAACACTGCCTTGAAGGTAGAACTGAAAGGATTTAAATTCTTATTGGATATGGGAAAAGAGAGGAATTGTCATGATATACCACCTCCCATGCCATCTGGATGTTATTAAAGAGACCTGAGAAAGACATCAAAGACATGGACTTCCTGGATGGCTTCCCTAAACCACACTATGGTTTTGTCCTCGCTGGGCTGCAATGTTCTTCCACTAATGCAAGTGGAACACTGGTATTGATCTTCCACTGGAAAGACTCAAAATACTCTTGATCTACAAATAGGAGACTGACAGTGGTTGCTCTCACTTCTAAGACACTGCAGTGTCAAACCTTGCCAATTCATATTTGGATTGTAGTGTGGTACTTGCTTGTGTTTTTGCAGTCCTGAAGGTTGAACCCCAAGCTTTATGCATGTTAATTATGAGCTGCAGTACTGAGCTACATCTCCAGCCCTGTGGTTGTATTTCCATAGCTGGTTTCCTCACTAGGATACCATCACATTTCATCTCCCTGCACAGACCAGATCAAGTTAAAAACTCAATACAGATTTGTTATTAAATTAATAAATATGGCTCAGAGTCACAGTTTAAAAACATTAGGAACTAAAACATGCTGGACGTATCTCCATATTCTCCAGGTTCCTACAGCACTTCAAGGACATTTTATTATCAATAAATTAAAATTATTTGAGCCCCTCCTTTATTTCTAATTTTAATGTAATAAGATATAAGTTTTATAAAACTTTAATAAAAATTAAGATGAAATTTAAAATATGTGAGGTTTTAAAGACATGGGAATGAGAATGTGTTGCTATCTCAGAGGGACCTGACTTGGTGCCTGAAAACAATAAAAAATGCCTGATATATACCTTCCCCTTGATACCACATGTGCATGCTTGATTTTATTTACTTTTAATTTTTTAATATTTTTATTATGCTTACTTGCAAGAGAGGAGAGAGAATGAACACAGCAGTACCTCTTGCCACTGCAAATGGTTTTACCTGAATACTAGAGAACCAAACCCAGACCAACAGGCTTTGCAAACAAGCACTTTTAACCACTGAACCATCTCCCCTAGCCCAGATTTTCTTGGTTCCTTTACTTTGGCATAGTGCTATTAGTGCTGTAAAATAAGATAACATAAGACCACAGTGGCACACTGATATACCAACAGAAGTTTCACTTTTTCCTCTTGTAGTCAACTCCATATTGCTGGGACAAATATCCAACCAGAAACAGTTTATGAATAGAAGTTTATTTCATGCTTATAAAATCCAGGGGAATATAACTAATGACCAAAGAAACTGGTTCACTTCAGCATGCATTACAGCAGATACCACCAATAGCCAACACTAAAACCTTCCAGAGCTCCAGCTGCTAGGAACACACGTAGCAGAGCTGGAGTGAAGATCCGCAATCAAATATACCTTAGGACAGAATTCTAAGATTGGCCCCTAGTGACATGCCCCCTCTAGCAGGAATTAGCCTATTAGGAGCTGAAGTTGCAAGCTCAATTTCAACAAAACACCTGAGTCTATGGGGCCATACATTTATACTATCATATTCAAACTACCACACCTATTTATACACTTTTATACCTTATTACTCTAACTGTATTTTATTTACTGATTTATCTAAACAAACTGATGAAATCTTTACAACTTCATGAGTCAATTCCCTCAAATAAATGAACACCAAAATTTATGACATAATTAAAAATGGCAATATACCATATAAGGAATAAAACAATGGTAAGAAAAAAAATGACTTTCTCTTCTTAGGTAAACAATTACATATGAAACATACATTTGTGTTGGACCTTGAGAGGCCGGGACATGAGGCCTAATGGAACTTCCTGAGCCTAGCTAAAGTTTGGCGAACTGCCTCCAGCCAGCTATGACTCAGCAAGAGGCCAAATGGCCTCTGGCCTGCTGCTTCCACACAGAAAGTTAGAGTTAGAACCAATCATCTCAGAGGTCGCAGTATGCTATTGGCCCTTACACCTCAACCCATCCTAAAATCCCAACCTTCGTTCTCAACATTATATAAACAACTGCCTGTAACAATAAAGTGAGTTCCTGCTTTGAGGAGACTCCTGGCTAGGTGGTTTTGTTCCTGGCCGTCGACACCCACCCTCTTCCTCAACCCCTTGGGAGGAACCAGCGGGCCTGGTCCTCCCCCAGCACTACCCACCTGGGGAGCCCAGCACATTTGGGGAGCATCTAAGTCACTATTCCTTCTAATAACTTCAAGTAAATAAAGGAAAAAGGAGAAATTGTATTATAAGAACATACAAAATAAATAGTCCATCATTCTAAAGATGAGAATTATATAGACAGTCATGAAGACTGCAGAAGGTGAGCACATAGTGTTTATGCCACACCCAGCATCTGCATTTCACCCTGCATGAAGTTAGACATAGTGACCTTCAGACTAGAGAGGTGCCTTAGCAGTTAAGGCGCTTGCTTGCAAAACCTAAGGACCCATGTTTGACTCTCTAGATCCCACATAAGCCAGACACACAAAGGTGAGGCATACACAGGTTATATATGCCCACTAGGTAGTGCAAGCATCTACAGTTTGATTGTAGTGGTTGAGGCTCTGGCACACCAATTCTGTGTGTGTGTGTGTGTGTGTGTGTGTGTGTGTGTGTCTTGCTCTTGCTCTTGCTCTCTCTAAAATAAACAATAAAATAAATTTTTTTAAAAAAAAGAAAAGAAACAGTGACCTTCACTCAGGTATGAAGAGCCAGGCTGGGATGGGTATGACTCAGACACTGCAACTGCAATCCAACAGCATCAAGTATTGAAACTCATAACGGGCTTCAAGTCCAGAGCACGATTAAAGAGAAACCATCAATCTGCAATAAGAATTTTATCAAAGCTTCCACTCACCTAACAATAATCAAACCAAGACTGCCAAGTAAAGCCAGATAATAAATGGGAATTCCAGTTTGAGCTCATTCAGGATGAAGAGTGGGAAAGTACCTGGGCAGAGTGATAGTATAAAGAGTCAGGAGGACCAGTCTAGCTGTCATGTACCTTGAGTTCATAATCAAAAGTCATAAACACTCAGCTTTCAGAGCCTAATACTTATTTGGTTCTTTCTCAGAAGGTTCCACTTGTTTTAATTCATGTAAATTGTAAATTTTCTGCCAAAGCAACACTTCGTCATTATGTTCATGTAGCAGATTAATCAACTGAAGCAAGAGAGATAAGAGGACCCAGTGTCATATAGAAAAGAAATAATAGATCTAAGATTTAATTCTGATTGTGTTTCTCTGTGAGCAAAATTATATGCATAGTACCCCAATAGCATCCCTTCAAAAGGTCATTAAATGCCAGGGGATGGAAGAGAGCTGTGGTTCTGGTTATGTTCTTAGAATGCACTGTGTGCCAGTCAGTGGCACGTTCATTTTGTTCAAATGTAACAAGCTGGATTTGAAGAAGCTATTCATTTTTCTGTATGGATGCTTTACCTTTTCTGTTATCTATTTTATAAAACTGGGGGGAAGCTTGTCAATGGTAGTACATCTACTTCTTATCCTGGGCCAGCTCCCTGAGTTTCCTTTTTCTTACAGGAAATGAGCAAGTATTCCTTTCCTTTTTAAAGTTATTTTAAAAAGAGAAACTATATTTAGAAAAGTCATTATACCAACCATTATAAAACCTAACTTCCTTTGAAAATAAGCTTTACCATATTCACACAGAGATGGCACAAAATGATAAGAAGCAGAGTGAATAAGGATTAGGAGACCTTTCCTCCAACCTTAATATTACAGCCATAAGGCCCTGTGCCTCAACTTATTTACCAATAAATGGTTTGGGTTAGGTAACTTCTAAAGTCTATTTCCCATACATATTCTTCAGTACACTTGGAAAAAAGGATTCATAGTTTATACTGTGTTGTGGTCATTCTCTTGTTTATAACAAAAAGGAGTCTGGTGTCAAGAGGAGAATGGGTAATAAACTATGCTCTAAACCATGCAATGAAATAGTCTCCACAAATAAAGAAGATGCATTGTGGTTATAAATACCCACTGGATGGATCTCAGAAGCATAGCACTAAATGTAAAGACATATACTCATACACATTGTGACTAGATAAGCTAAAAACAAAATAAAATAGTGTGTTGCTTGGGATCATACATGCACAAACAAATGACAAGTCTAAAGTTTAGGACACAGGTGATATCTGCAGGGAGGAGGCAGATGATGGGATGAATAGGACAGCTTTCAACAGCATTAGTCTGCTCACTAGTTGATTCACCAATATTTGTATCTTTATTATCCTTCATAACTTACATATATCTTTTATGTATTAAATGATTCACAAATCTTTAAAGATTGTTCTAAGAAACTCCTGGAGATAAAGGAGTGAGTTCAAAATCCTAAAGGCACTAATAAATTGTCACTTTAGCTACAGTGGTGACAAGGTTGTTCTCTGTGGAGAAAAGGTGGGAACATAATTGTTCCTAGTAGAATTTACTATCTCCTCCTTTGAGTCTCATTGTAACACATAACTGAAACCAGAAAAATGAGTTTAATAAATACAATATAAAACTCCTTATTCCAGTGAGAAATAAAATTTAACTGTTCTCTGGAAGAAATTATTGACTCATCCTATGAAAATCTGATTTATAGCAAGCTCCATGCAAGATGTTGGGGTCTCAAGAAGAGTAATCCCAACAATGCCTCTGCCTTCATGGAGTTGACTCACCTCCCAGTGGGAAATACTGACCAGAAATTCATTTAACCATTAAAATTAAGTAATACCTGATTGTAAACCAAAAAAAGACCTTTATTTTAATATAAATTTGGCCTCAGTTGATGAAAATCTGTATTTTCATGAGAACTTTTACTCAATTTGAGGAAAACTTAGCCTTATAATTTACTATGATAAAAGGAATTCCCAAGAGACTGGGGATAGTGATAAAGGGCTTACCTACCATATACAAGATTCTGGGCTTTGTCCATGAAACCACTAAAAACCTTTCTCTAAACGATGCTGGCTGGGGTTGGTGGCACAAGCCTTTAATTCCAGCATACAGGAGGCAGAGGTAGGAGGATCACTATTAATTTGAGGCCACCCTGAGACAACACAATGAATTCCAGTTCAGCCTGGACTGGAGTGAGACCCTACCTCAAAAAAACAAAAAAAGAGAGAGAGAGAGAGACTCGTTTCCTTCCATGAACAAAAAGATGCAGATAGGCCAAAAGGATGGCAAAATGGTTCTGTTGCTGTATCAGCCTAACTCAACTATGATCTCTATCTTCAATTATTAGGCCAAATACTGGTCCAAGTGTTTCTAAAGATATTTTGTGGATGTGATTTAAAGTCCACAAGCAGTTAACTAAGAAAGAAAGACTAATTTTGATAATCTTAGTGAGCCAGATTCAATCAGTTCAATGACCTTCAAGCAGAACCAAGGATGCCATGAAGGGGAAGAGATTCCACAATTAGACAGAAGCTTCAGCCCTTTCTATCCACCTGCTCTATAAATTTTAAATAGGTGCAGCCATGCTTCTCATTGCATAAGCCAATGCCTTCATTTGGTTGGCTGGATTTTGTCTATTTTTGCATGTGCATGTGTGTGTGATATGTGTGGTATGGTGTGTAGTATATGCAGATGCACATGCACCATGTGCATGTGTGCAGAGGCCAGAGGAGGGTGCCCTATGTCCTCTTCTATCACTCACCCCCATGTTTCCTTGAGACCGTGACTCTCACTGAACCCAGAGCTACTATTTTCAGACTATTGGCTGGCCAGCAAGCCTCAGCAGTTCTTCCATCTCCATTCTCAACAGGACTGGGCTTCCAGTCATGTATAGCCTTGCCCAACTTTTTACATGGGTGCTGTGGAATCAAACTTGAGACAAGTCAGGTCTTCTCAATTACATAGCTAGTGCACTTACCCACAAATCCCCAATGCCCCAAATGCCCAGTAATAAATCTCCTACCGGTTATCTCTGTGGTTGACCCTTACTGACACTGATTGATTTCAAATGCATTGCATTGGATTTCCATCATAAAAGATCCTAAGTCCAAACACAATACATCCCTGGTCCTTTGTTTCCACAATTGAAAAATGACTTGGGGTGTGATTGGCTGGGTAGTGAAGTGCATTTTATTAGGACCTTCTTAGTAGCCATTATAGTTACATGCACTGTCCCACCTCACCCTTCCCAAAACTCATGTAAGGTCACCAGTGGTGTCCTGAAGCCCTCAGAGACACAAAGGCTACAGAATCGTATAACCTGAGTGACGCAGTCTAGTCAGGTTGGGATGCAGCCAACACAGGCCAAAGGCTGAGCTCCCATGCTGCTTCTCCAGAAAGATAAACATGTGTGTTCTTGTTGGCTGATAATGTAGTCTGCAAATGAAACACTATCACAGCACTGGAAAGTAAAGGGTAAACCAGCAAATAATGTAATTTAAGTAAAGGTTTGGGAAAATCGGGAGGATAATCAAATTTTTCCTTAGGCACTGACAGAAACATAAAACTCAGTTTTTATAACAGACTGCTGAATTTCTCCCAGGAATGCTGAAATAGATGCCTAACTGACCCAGAGGGTTCATTTAAGTATCTCCATTAAAGGATTTGGACTTCAATTTAAAGGAGAAAAAAGTGATTCACATTGAACCAAACAAATCACACTTGGAAATGTAGCGTATGACAATCTGCCACTTAATGGCTTATCGAGAAATACTTCACAGTTACCTTTCTGTCCTCAGAGCCTCTTCCTTGAAGAAATTCACCTTGATTATTCTGTGTCTTTAAAGTGCTAAAATTGAACAGTCAAAATCCCAGTTCCATTTAAGCTTGCTTCCCTTGGAGCTCAGGGCAACCTGTTACTTAAATATAACGGATGAATTTCACTGTATTTCAATGATTTGGGTGACATTTCCTTGACATTCACAATATGTCTATAAATTAGAAGAGCCACAGTTTTAACACAAAATGAATAAAATGATCAGAAGCATCCTACAGTCACTGCTTCCCCTGGAGGAGGGAAGCCAACCTGATTGCTATGCTCTGCATACATCAAGCCATACCCAAAGCATGGGAAAGTGCTAATAAATTGCTTTTTTCTCATTATGTTTTAGTCTGCTTCTATGTTTTGTAGCTTATACAATGAGTCCCTGTCTTCTGTAGAATAAGATTATAGGACACCTTGATTAATCCATGGAAACCCTCAATTTGCCATGATTTTGGAGCTAATGACAGCATAATAATTTTTATCAGGACTCTTTTTGTGTTTCTTTTTCACTTTCCCAAAATAGAACATATAAGAGAAAACTAAGAACAGTCAAAAATAAACATCCTTGGGCTGAAGAGATTGCTTAGTGGTTAAGGCAGTTGTCTGCAAACCAAAGGACCCAGGTTTGATTCCCCAGGACCCAAGTAAGCCAGATGCACAAGGTGATGCCTGTGTCTGGAGGTCATTTGCAGAGCAAGGACCCAAATCCAATTCTCCAGGACCCATGTAAGCCAGATGCACATAGTGGCATATGCATCTAGAGTTCATTTGCAATGGCTAGAGACCCTGGCATGCCCATTTTCTCCCTCTCTTTCTCTGTCTCTCTTTCTCTCTCTCAAAAATAAATAAATAATAAATGTTTTATCTTTTTATTAATTAGTTTTGTACACAGTGAGTACAGCCAAGTTCGTACCATTGTTAGGCTCATCCATGTCCTACCCCCTCCCCCTATCCCCTCCTTGTTGAGGTATATGGGTCATGCATTGTGGAGTTAGCCCACAGTTATGGGCAGGAGAAATGTCTCTGGGTATCATGACCCAACGTGTGGCTGTGACACTCTTTCCACCCCCTCTTCCACAAAATTTCCCTGAGCCATGTTGGGTTCATTTTTGGTCTGCTTCAGTGATGAGGTGTTGGGGGCCTCTGTGTCTCTGGATATCTGACTTAGTAGGAGTTGATTGTTCTCTGTGTTGATCTCCTTCACCCTTGTAAACTTTTAATTTTTTAATTAAAATAAAACAGTCCAGGCAGCACCAAACTGAAAGGAGGTAGCTTTTGCAGACTCCAAGATGGAGGACTGTACTCTCTAAGGAAGACTTTCACCCTCTTCTGAGGGACATAGGCTATAGATGCATTCTTAATCTAAGTATGAACAGGAACAGAGGATGGTGACAGTCAGAGTTAACACTTATGGAGCATGTGCTGTGTACTAGACCCCAACATGAATATCAAGACCCAAATACGTTTAGTTCTTATGCAAGACCAGACATATAGCAAATAGTGGACCCAGGATTCAATCCCAGGTAGCTTGCTTTTTCAGCAAAACATGCTTCTTTTCCTACTAGATTATAAAATATTTGCACATTCCATAGCATTTTAGCAGTTGCAGGACCCAATCCTTACAAATGCCTGAAGATTAGACAATAGAGATAGAATAAAATAAAACTCTATGTATATAAATGTGTCAGGACACTGCAGTGTCACCTTAGAACAGATTAAACAGACCACTAGAACAGGAAATAGCTGGTGACCACCAACAACTCTCTTTGTTTCCTCTGCCTCACATTTTGAACAGTCCACAGTCAAGCCCAGCTCTTACAGGTTACAACAGGGGGAAAAAAAAAAATCACTAAATAAACCCCCATTAATAAAATGGTGTGAGAGACATCTAAAACTTGAAGTTAATAAAATTCTAATAAAAAGGATATTCTATTTAGCCACCAAACAATTACATTACATGATATACTTGAACAAAAATGTCATTGTGATACCCATTGTGATGTACAATGAATATACCTCATAAAAATCATTTTAGTTCTTGAAAAACTTAAAAATAGAAATGTCAGTTGCCTAGGATACCCAATTCTATAAGCCTTGCAGTGACTCAAGGTTTGGACTAAATCTACTTAGCTTTTGGATGCTGAGGATGACGGTTATAGTGTTTGCCTTCCTCACTTACACGTGCAGGCATCTGTAGATTCCTTGTGCCTTTGTGAGTCAATGTTACAATGCTATCTTGTCGCTTTTACTTTGGAATTTTTATCTGCTACTTCAAGTTACGGCAGAAAGGCCTGAAATGTGTGCTTTTAAAATATATCCAGGACAACACTTCTATTTTGGAACCCTTCACTGGTTAATTTAAAAAAAAAAAAAAAAAAACAACTCCAACAGCTGCTAGATAGGAGAGAAATACCAATCACTTCAGACACTAAAAAACTTCAGATTTTGAAAAATAGGCCCATTCAAAGCTAGCTAGGGCTGTGATTCTCCAAATGAAATGCTAAACCTAGGCTTCATTTCTTGTCATCAGTAATACTGAGTGTGGAGAGTGCCTAAAAGTATGCAATTGTCCTCAAATGTCATTATTGAGTACCTTTATTTTGGGAGATTTCTTCTTGCTTATATAGTATCTGTCATCTCATTTTCGTGCAATGTCCTCTCAAGTTCCCTGGAATGATTACAAAGTTGTATTTCTGTGAGCTCTTTTGCACAATGTACATGCCAGAGAAATCAGATATAGTGTTGAAACTTATTGTACACAATCCATGAAATACAGGCTATGAGACCATATCGGCACATGTTGTGAGATATATTTCCATTTTTTTTCATGTCTCTCTGAATTTATTTGACAGAATTTCAGAAGGAAAATGTGTTTGCTGGAGGGCTTTACAGCTTTCTTTGCCATAATCTAAACCTCATCATCTCAGATACACAGCCATACTCTGTATGCAGCAGCAGTGGGGTCTTTCCTTAAGCTGTCCTTTGTTGTCAGTGTTTCTGGAGGCCCTTCTAGGCAGGTTTAGACCTTTCAAAGTCATGCCAGTTTTAAAACACTCACATGTCAACACTCAGAAAGGAAATTAAAAAAAAAAAAAAACTTAAAAAAAAAGAAAAGTAGATCAACAATCATCAGACCAGATTCTGAATGCTTTAAAATATCAACTTTACACTATTATTTTCAAAAGCATGATTCCTAGACCCTCCATACACATTAAAAATCCTTTCTTTCTCTCTCCCTCCCCTTCAGTAGAAAGTGGAAAATTTGGTGATCTTACTTCATCATCTCCCATTCAATCCTCACTCAACACTTACCTTATTTGGTTTTCACAATACAGTAAAACTATTTTTATTATCATGACCTATGATAGTCAACTCCAGAGCCATTTTCAAACTCTTACTCAAGGTCATTTGTTTACCACTATCCCTCTTAGGAATTATCCACTCCTCTTCTTCCTTGGCACACTTCCTCCTTTTACTTTTCCTACCATCCCTTCTCAGTTCTGTCCTCTGACTTACCTCCTCTCTTAACCTTCATCTAGGGGAGGCCATAGGTGGAACTTTGCTCCTGTCCACTGCTTTGACCTGCTTGCCCAAACAATTCTACTCATGCTCACAGCTCTGAACTCTTTTGCACATGATGACTACCTCAATATCCAACTACTTCATGGCAATTGACACCCAAATGTTGCACAGAACCACAAACTTAACACGTGTAAAACTTAGCCTATCATTCCCTCCCCAAAATTTATCTCTTCTATCTAGATGTATGATACAATGTTCCATAAAGTCAGAAAGCTGAGGTTAACCCCACACTGTCCTGCCTGAGCCCTGAGCCCAGAGCCCCCATCATTTTTTTTTTCAAGATGACCATAGTAAGTGTGTAATTGGTCACCAATACTCTGGAACCACCCAACCCTTTACCTTCCATTTCTCAAAGATGCCCAGTGTCTACAGGCTAAAGTCCAAAGCCCAAAGTAAGACACACATCTTCCTGGGATGTATGCTTCTACCTAATCTTTGAAAGTTATGTCTTCATACTCCCTCATGTGCTGCATGTTTTCTCCTGGTGGATTCTCACTTCTCTCCCTCTCTTTATATGGCTGTAGTGCTCCTTTTTATTAACCTGTAAAACTAACACATTGCTCTATAGTCTCCTTAACTGCTCCCTCTTTGAGAAAATTCCTTCCTAGTCTCATCAGAAAAAAAAAATAAGAAGAACTTCCCTTCATTCCCTGCCAACGCCCCATTTATTCTTATTCTATCACTGTGTTCTAACTATACTTACAGTAGAGGGCAGAAATGAAAGTTTGTTCATTTGTGTACCCCTACTACTTAGTACCATGCCTCTCATATGTAATTAGAGTTTAATGAATGCCCTGAGAATAGAATGAGGCAAGTAGTGAATGGTATCATTTTCTACCTTTCAGAAAATATGTCTTTTGTGTAGTTAAGTGTTGTATCCATCTGGAATCTCCATCTTAACCATGGGTGAAAATAAAGCCTCATTTTTCTAGATTTAACTATTTTCTTCACTAAAGAAGACTCTCTCTGATTGTTTTACACACATTTTAGAGGAAGAAGAAGTTCTAGAAGTCAGTATTATCTTCATTCAGATAATTAAAAATCATTTGCAGTAGGACACTCTCAAAGTTGAATCACTTATACTGGAGGGGAAAAGACTTGAGTTCCTTTCCCTGCTCTGCACAGTGAACACATGCTATCACAAGGTGGACCTGTCAGATACAGCTAACATCTGAGCATCTTCCCATGGAATCTCAATGGTCAAGTCTAATCTCTTGGAAAGGTTCACAGTTGTAGTATTTTCTTTTCAATGTTATGTAGCCCACACAGGCTTGACCTCCAAGTAGCTCTTCAATGTTAAATAAGTTTTATACACCTAATCAATTATTAAGAGGTACTCTAGGTCCCTCAGTGGCATAATCATACTTTGGAGTACACAATCTGTCATCTTGGTGAATAAAACTCACTGAGATTCTACTACAGGAATGAAGCACCTCATTGACTTGAAGTGTTTCCCCAATATCCATTAATACTAAAGACAGAAAGAGCCTCCACATAATCTGCCTTGCCTCTTCAGTGTAGTGCAAAAGCTTAGCAATAAGGCTGGTTAGTACATGTGGCTTAAATTAAATAAATTTCAAAGTTCCATTATGTGATACCACAATTGCATAACCCATTCCCATCTACTTCCCACCCCAATAACTTCTCAAATTTACACATTGACTTTCTCTCTCGTGTCATGGTTATTTTGCTAGCTGATAGAGACAGTGGTTGGATGGTTTGAAGTTTTTCTAATTTTTTTTTTTGTCTGTTTTGCAAACTTGGAATCAAACACAGGGCTTCAGCTATGCTAGGCAAATACTCTGCCACTGAGCTACACACTTAACCCTTTTAGAAGCATTTAACTCACACATAACCCATTGCATTTAAGTAAATTGAAAGCTCCCCAGAAGACCAGTATGAACCATGTGGTTTGGACTGAGAAGATACCACAGTTAAATGTGGAGGTGACCCAAACAGTTATAGAGTCATTATCTGTCAGAATGCCATGACTATCAAGGAAGTTGCCACATATATTTCCCAAACACAGTTAATAATTTTATCATTATCAAAATTTATGGCATTGAGGATGCTTGTTAACAAAATATAATGCTTGTCAATCACTGAAAACATTTTAGGTATATTTTATATAGTTTCTTATGTTTGGTTCAATGACTTCTGGATTTTTATGTACACTATATTTTCTAAAAACTTGTCATACATTTGGAGCATTTTACTTGAGAAATATTTTATACTCTGCCTTGAGGTTTGTTCTGGCCAGCTAAAACAAATTACCATAGACTGGGAGTCCTACACAGAGAGAATTTATGCTTTATAGTTAAAGCCTGGGAGGCGTGGGGTCAGGATGAGGACAGGGCCAGGTCTGCTGAGGGCATTCTTCTTGGCTTGTAGATACCTCATTATTCCTCGTACTGTGGACAGCAGAGACAGAGAGCAGGAGAGGGAGTTAAAGAAAGCTTTCATGTCTTTTCCTATAGACAGCTCACCGTCTTCATGAGGGATACCTGCTCATGACCTAATTATGTCCAAAGGCCCCACATCTCATCATCAGTATTCAGAAGTTAAGATTTTAATATATAAATGGGCTGAGTAGTAACCTTCACTGCACAGCAATGTTCCACTGATTCAGTGAAAATCCAAAGAGAGTGGAGGAGGTGCAGGGGGACAAGACCAGACTATAAGAAACTCCAGAAAAAAATTTGTAGCAAAAGCAGAAGTCATTCTAACTGAACACAGATAAATGATGCCCATTACAGACAAAAAACAGGAAACTGCCTAATGAATGTGGTTGTGCTTACTCACAACAGGCAAACCTCACACTCCCAAATGAATAATTATCTCTTCTCACTCGTGCCAGACAAGAGATCCCTTTGCCTTTCAGTTTTAACTCCTCCACAAAAGAGTACATTTGTTTTTCTGCCCTTAACCTTTGAAGCCAACTGGATGTCAAAGCATTTTAATGCCTGCTTTGAAATCAGACACACTAATGCTGCAACAAAACAGCTGGGCATTAGTCATTGTCCTCAAAAGTTGTTCAATTCTTCTTGCCTTTCTTTTTATCTGTCACTGGCTAATGAGTATGTTGAAGAGTTCCCTTCTTTCAAAATGACATTCTAAGACGATATACATAGGAACACAGTTAAACATACATGATAATAACTGCAAAGCTTAAACCTTCATTAAGAGAGGGAAAGAAAGAAAAAATAAGACATGTAGTTTGGGCTATTTTTAAAGAATATCTGAAGGAAATATGTGATGTCTTAACAGCTAATAGAAATCACTGGGAACAGGTGGCTGCTTCATACAGTATTTTATATTCTTTTTTGCTATTTGGAATCACTCATAAGTTAGTATTTTAAAAATTAACTGTCTTCAGCTAGACAGGCCAAATTGCAAGAGCAGAAAATATAGAACTTCCTACCTTCTAAATTTCCACAGGTCTTATTTTGTCAATTTCTATGTGTGTTTAGATTTTTTTAATACTTTTATTTTTATTTATTTATTTGAAGAAGAGAGAGTGTGTGAGAGAGAATGGGCACACCAGGTCCTCCAGCAACTGGAAACAAACTCCAGACACATGCACCACATTGTGCATCTGGCTTGCATGGCTACTCCATGCACCACATTGTGCATCTGGCTTACATGGCTCCTGGGGAATCAAACCTGGATCCTTTGACTTGGCAGGCAAGCACCTTTGCACCTAAACACTTTAACTAAGCAATCTCTCCAGCCCCTATATATTTTTTTTTTTATCTTGCATTCTTCTATCTCACCCAGCATTGCAGCACAAAGCCATTTTAGTTGGAAAGATCAATTCACCAACCAACCTAAAGTAGAGGATTGCTGCAAACTTGGCAATTTGTTTCTCCATCCACTTTAATAAACTTCTTATTTATGCGAGCCATCTCAAGCTCTTTCAACTTTCAGATATCAGCACTCTTTGCCTCATTTGCATTTTTAGGGTAAGTACCTTCAGTTCACCCTTTTTGTTACAAAGTGTTTCAAGAATGCCAGACATTGCTGAAAAGAAAACTAATAAATTAAGTGTTAAAAATAAATAAATAAACATTTTTATTATCAGAAAAAAAAGTAACCATGAAACTGCCCTAGTTTAACCAACAATTACCAATATGTGAATACCATCTAAATTGTATACCTTAAAAGGGGTTAATTCCTTCATGTGGATCATATATTGAAATAAAAATCTAATGTTTAAAAAAAAAGAATGCCAGACATTTTGATATCTTGCTCATGGAACCAAAAAGATCAAGGTTATGGAAGAGTTTGCTTTGTCTTTTGATGTTGCAATGGGGATCTTGTCATGTGAAAAGTGCCTAAGTAGTCCTTAAATGCTGCTCACTTCCTAATGTTTGTATATTTTTGTAATATTATGTAATATATTCATTGCTGGTGAGACTTGTGACTGCTTCTAACAGAATGTGTCATGACTGATGAGATGTCATTCCCACAACAATAGTGCACCCTATGACTCCATCTTAGCTGCTAGAATGAGATTCATTTTGCTAACTTAATAAGACAAATGGCCATACTGAAGAAGTCACAGAAACATGGGCTTTCCACCAGCAGCCAGATGGCAGGCTGCACCCTCGGCCAAACATCCCTGCCTGAAACCTGAATGAGCTTGGAAGCCATTTCCCCCAGTCAGTTCTGGAGATGAGATAGCAGCTCAGCCAAGACCTTGCTGTAGCCTTGTGACAGCCAGGCAGAAGATCAAGCTAAATCATACCACAAGGCCTAAGCCAGGCCAATAGAGACAATAAATGTGCTTTATTTCACATAAAGTTTATCATAAATTATTATACAGAAATAAAAGATGAATACAAGACTTTGAAGATTGCTCAGTGGGTAAAATATATGTTCCACAAGTATTTGATCCCAGAAACCCATTCAAAACTGTACACAGAAGCCCATTCCTGGTTATCCCAGTTCTCCTTTGGCAAGATGGGAGGCAGAGACAGGAGAATTCCAAGACGCTCATGGGTCACCCAGCCTGGTGTAGAGTAGGGAACAACAAAAGATCCTGCCTACAACAAGGTGGAAGGCAAAGACCAACACCTAGGGTGTTCTCCGACCTCCACACAAATGCTATGGCATGCACATGCCCCAACTCACGGGCACACACACATACACACAAAATATAAAAGAAATTAATAGGAGCTGGAGAAAAAGCTAAGTAGTTAAACCATCTGCCTGTGAAGCCTAAGGACCAAGACTCGATTCTTTGGGTCCTACATAAGATAGATGCACAAGGTGGCACATGCACCTGGAGTTCATTTGCAGTGGCTAGAGACCCTGGAATACCCATTCTCTCTCTCCTCTCTTTTTCTCTTTCCCTCATTCTCTCTGTATCAAATAAAAATTTTAAAAAAGAAATTAATATACTGGACCATGTTCTTAAAGGAAAGAAAAGAAAATGAAGGAAAGAAGAAACAGAAAGTGGAGGGTGAAAGATATGGAATTATTCTGCATTGGAAAGGCAAAAGCAGAACTGTAGGAGCAAAGAAACCATGAATAACATAAATACTGAACAAGAGCCACAGTGAGGAGAGTGTGGGTCATTGAAGAGTGATCCATGGAAAAGATGAGGAAGGAACGCAAGCACAGAAACAGATGGAGCAACAGAAAGGCAACAACCACTGCCCATTTCAGAGCAAAAAGAAAGCAGGAACTAGTACTTGCAAGAACAAAATGAATTAAATATTTTTACAGTATCAATGAAAGAAAATCAAGTCATCTTCAATCAAGGAAGCTATGTCCTTGGGTAGAAAATAGTGAAAAATAAATAAATAAATAAACAAGCACTACACACAGAAGAGGGTGTTATAAGGACCAGCTGAGCCTGCCCAATGCAACAAAATTCAGACTGGGATAAAACAATTTTCAGATTCACAGTTTTCATATTGAAACTGAATTTTTTGTCCTCTCATTCTCTTTTTAACTTTATTTTATATAGCAGGTTGTACTCTTTTGTCTGCTTACCCCACTGGGGACCCTTCTCAGTGGGGCTATGGTTATCACTGTGGGCTCATGAAGGCTTCAGTCTCTGTGGGGTGAAGGGTGCCATGCCTCAGGGTATTCCTACCCACTCTATGACTCTTACAATCTTTCCACCCCCTTCTTCCATGATGAGAAACTGGAGTTTTATGTTAAATTCTACTGTCAAATCTTATACTTGAACCATATGAACTGAAGTAATCTCCTTCCAAAACTGGTAATTCAGACATTGTCTGAAAAAAATTTTTTTGCTTTATAAAGGAGAGATTAAAGAACTGATCATATTATTATAGATTGACATGTAGATTATGTGGAGTGTGGTGGTTTGATTCAGATGTCCCCCATAAACTTAGGTATTCTGGGGCTGGAGAGATGGCTTAGCGGTTAAGTATTTGCCTGTGAAGCCTAAGGACCCTGGTTCAAGGCTCGGTTCCCCAGGTCCCACCTTAGCCAGATGCACAAGGGGGCACACGCGTCTGGAGTTCGTTTGCAGAGGCTGGAAGCCCTGGCGCGCCCATTCTCTCTCCCTCTATCTGTCTTTCTCTCTGTGTCTGTCGCTCTCAAATAAATAATAAATAAATCATTTTTTAAAAAAAGGTGTGCCCTACCACACCTGGCATTTTAAACTTAGGTATTCTGAATGCTAGGTTCCCAACTGATGGAGATTTGGAAATTAAAGCCTCCTGGTATATTGTTGGGAAAGGGTTTGGGTATTATAGACAGTTTCCCCATGCCAGTGTTTGGCACACTCTCCTGTTCCTGTTGCCTACGTTCTGTTGACCAGGGGGTGATGTCCATCTCTGCTCATGCCATCATTTTTACCTGCCATTGTGCAGCTTCCCCTTGAGCCTGTAAGCCAAAATAAGCCTCTTTTTCCCACAAGTTGCTCTTGGTTGGGTGATTTCTACCAGCAATGCAAACCTTACTACAACATGGAGTCAAAAGATTCTTACATAAATATTGTGGTCATTAGGGTGGGCAAACCCTTCAAGCAAGTCACTGTTAACAAGATCCATTTCTGCCCAGGTAAGTGTGTTTTATGAAACAGTTTATATCTTGTGAACAGAGTTTATATCTCTCTCACTTGAAGAAATGATCCACATGATCATTCCTGGTGTACCCACCTTAAAGACAAAGCAAGAACTTTGGGCCTTCTGTGACATCCCGTTTTACAGCCTTGTTTTTCTTCCACAGAAGAAAAACAGTGCTGAGGCACTTAAGTACTTCCACTGGCAGTGGCTCCATCATCAAACGGATGCTCAGGAGGCATCAAGCACTTATTGATTTTTGGGTCAGTGCAGTATGATGAAGCACACTTCTTCCCACTTCAAGGTCCTGTGCTGAGTGGTTCCTGCCTGCTTTATGCCAGATGGGCAGCAGCATGCAGCTGGTCAGGGTGTCTGACTATGGCTGGTCAGTAGAAAGTATGTCTCAGAAATGCAGTGTCAGAAGTTAAAAGCTGCCTTTAAGATATACTAATGAGAGCCATAGCTGATAAATTCATACCATATCCCAATAGCATCTTCATGAGATGTCTGTTCCTGCCTCACTGCTTGCTTGTTTATTCTGACCCCAAACTTAGCTTTGATCTCTAGACTTTTGATCTGTTTTACCCTCTACTCTTTCATTTTTTTAATTCCACACTCAGCTATTTCCTTTATATTCATGACACTATTTAGTAGAAGAAAGTTGCCCTGTCATTGCTTTAGTGAAAATGATCAGGTAAGAGGTAAATGATGCCATCTTTATGTCAAATACAAATTTTTAAAATGTCATTCTGTCATTCTTAGTATACTGATTTGCAGATTTGGCCTTTAAGATAGTCTTTCCTTCTTGGTGCTCCTGTTTTCTTTACAATCCTCTTCCCCATTTTTCTCTGATCTCTCCCTGCTTATCTGCCCCTTCCTCACATTCCTCTGATTTCCAGTTCACTTTCTTCCCAGAGCTCTGATCTCAGCCCTCTGATATGTTTCATATCACCTCTGAGGCTCAGCAGACATATCTATAGCATCCATCTGTGTAATTCCATAATGTATAGCTCTTGCTAAAAAAAAATAATTCAGCCAAGTTTTCTAATGAACTTTTATATTTGGCAAACCAGTGATAATCTCAAAGTCTGCCATTTCTCTTCTTTTCCAAAATCAGCTTCCACTTCTGTGTCCCCAGTGGATGATCCTAGTGAAGACTCAAAGATCCAGACCAAATATGGGGGAGTTTACCCTGTCGTTTACTCATCAAACCAGGCTACCACCCCAAAGTGTACATCTTCTTACTGACTGTTACAATGTATTCATTTCTATCTTGCTTTAGGACTTCATCCATTTCCTCTCCAGATGTGAGTAGTAGCATCTGATAGCTTTTCCTACATCTAGTTTTTCCATCTTCAAATTCATTTTCCATCCTTGAGACAAAATAAACTCCATAAAATTCAAGTTACTCTCTTATATAAAATCCTACCTTAGTTTTCTATAGTTTTCAGAAAGTGTTTGAAACTCCTTATTTAACCTCAAGGGTCATAATAATCTACCTTTTGCCTATTTCTCTGACCCCATCTCCTAAGAGTCCCCACATATTCTTCTCTTTATAGCTATGCAAACTATGTACATCCTTTTTTTCTTTGAGGCAAGCCCAACAGACTGCCACCTTTTTTATATAAGAGGAAGTGAGAGAGATGATTCGCATGCCAGGGCCTCTAGCCACTGTACTTGAACTCCAGATACATGCAACACCTTGTGCACATGTGCAACCTTGTGCACTTGTGCACTTGCATCTCCTTGTGAATCTGCCTTACATGGGACCTGGAGAGTCAAAAGCAGGACCTCATGCTTCACAGGCAAGTACCTTAATCACTAATCCATCTCTCCACCCCTAAACTAAGTAAATCATTGTGTCTTCAAACGCCACCTAGACTGCAATCCCCACCCACCTACCAACCATCTTTTTGTCCTACATTATACTTATCTTCAAACTTTCCTTGGCTGTCACCACTGCCAGGAGAATTCTTCATCTGCCTCCACCTTTCCTGGTCTGATTTGGTTCCCTTTCTGTGTTATTCTACCAGAGAATCTGGGGTGCCACCCCACCATACTACCTGTTTTTCCACATTTGAAAAAAGGAGCTATTTTTCAGTTCAGTGTATCTGGTGCAATGCCTGACATGGCATAGACATGTAATGAGTATATCTCTAAAGGTAGGAAAGGAGGGGAGAAAGGTGAGAATAGGCAGGTTTACAAAATTCACCTTAGGGAATTAAAGTTTGGTTAATGGAAGACAAATTTACCTGGAGAGTTAGTGGCCTAACAACTGCGCCCATCTAAATTTAACAATTCTGTGCCATCAATCACTAACATGAAACCCAATCTTGAGATAGATAATCAATCTGCCTGCTTTGAGCAGTAATTGATAAAACAGCCCACAGAGAACATAAATACTATTCCATCCTCAGCTTATAAGGAAATTGATAAGGATAAGAAAAGCAACAAAGGGGGCTTCAGGAAGGGTTTTGGATTTTAACTAAAATAAGCACAAAAGCCGGATGTGGTGGTAGACGCCTTTAATCCCAGCACTCACACTCGGGAGGCAGAGGTAGGGGGATTGCCATGAGTTTGAGGCCACCCTGAGACTACATAGTGAATTCCAGGTCAGCCTGAGCTAGAGTGAGACCTTACCTCAAAAAAAAAAAAAAAAAATGGGTGTAAAATAAGCACGAGACTTCAGAAATGAACTCCACAGCATTTCATTGTTTGCTAGCTTTACTCATGGCCAGAGAGCTACGCACTCTGGGTTCATCATAATAACGATCGTGGATTATTTTTGTATGTGTGTGTATGCTTCTATGTGTACGTATCTGCATCTTATTGGTGTGATTACTAATATAAAGTTATTCAGGATCTATGATTAATGAACTTTTTTAAAATGAGATAATTTTTTCTTTGGGACTTTCTCATAAACTTTCCCACCAAAGCTTTGTGTGTATAAAAATAATATCAGTTTTGTGTCTTGTTTCCAATTTCCAACTCCAATTACTTTCCATTAACTTAGCTCAACAAAAAGTGAGCCTATCCTTCTCGTCTTCCTTAAAAAGCTTCACCAACTGATTTCTCCAGCTCTAGTGCATGCTTTACCTTCTAAGAATACCCCTGCCTCCAAAATCTGAAATTAAGTTTGAGATATTTCTCTTCTACACAGCCAATCAATCAATTGTCCAGCCCTGGATAATATAATTCCAAAATCAATCTTAAGATTATGGAGTGATAGTTCAGTGGATAAATGCTTACTTCACAAGCATGAGGAGCTAAGTTTGATTTGTAAGACCTACATAAAAAGCCAGGCATGGTGGTGCATGCCTATAATATTAGCACTGAGGAGACAGAGCAGAATTCCTGGAGCTCTCTAGTCACCCTGTCTAGCCTAATTGGTGAGTTCCAAGCCAATGAAAGATTCTGTCTCAGAGGATATTATAGATGGCTTACTTGAGATTGTGCTGTGGTATCAGCATACACAGATACACACACACATGCATATACACACATACACATATACACACACACACCACACATGCAGAAAATAAAATAATTAGTCTTGAGATTTTCCCTACTTCTTTGTTCCCACTGATGCCCTCATGGTTTACATTTAGTGGCTAAAGTACACTATTTTTTTCTTACCTATACTATACTGTTTTCTGATTCATACAGTTTTAACTTGTATTATTCTCTAATAGAGTAATATGTACTATTCCTATCCATACTACTGTAGCATCCTTCTTTGAGTGTCTTTCCATTTCAATACTGCACAATGATGGCAAAATAATCTTATAAAAATCTATGTTTACCAAGCACAGTTCTGATTGTGTCACTCCATAGTATTTATAAGAGCATCAAATGAAAATAAAATGTCACAACAAAAGATATATTTGAAACTCACAATGCTTATGTAATAAAATCCTAGTGCCTTGTCATGGCATTCAGAGAATGATAGTATCATGAAATTGTTGTAAGGGAACTTACATATCATCTTATACCAGGCTCCCCAGGCTCAGTCCCAAAGCATTCTTTTCCATCTTGTCTTTCTCACTTTCTTTAACATATCATACACTCAGGCAGACTAAGCCAATCCTAGCTTTGACATGACTGCCTCACTGACTATTCTCAAACTGTTCCCTCTGTCTGGTGGCCCTTTTCTTGAAATATGTCAAAATTTGTTCATCTTCCTCAGCTCCAGGTCAGATGTCTTCCCTCTTCTATGAATGTGTACCTTATGCTTGCAAATTAAAAATCATCTCTCCTGAAACTTTTGTAAGTCTGATTTAATCCTTTCTTAGGGCATTTGAACATTCTTCTCTGTGGTATAAAGAGAATGGGTGTTGGGCTGGAGAGATAGCTTAGCAGTCAAGGGTTTGCCTGTGAAGCCTAAGAACCCTGGTTCGAGGCTCGATCCCCCAGGACCCACATTAGCCAGATGCACAAGGGGGCACACACGTCTGGAGTTCGTTTGCAGTGGCTAGAGGCCCTGGAGTGCCCATTCTCTCTGTCTCTCTCTGTCTCTGCCTCTTTCTCCCTCTGTCTGACACTCTCAAATAAATAAATATACAAACAAATTAAAATAGAATGGGTGTCTCCCATTGTTGTACCTGCTTCAGAGTCACATGGGAAAGGGAACTTGCCATATTTATTTGTATTCCTTCTGTATATTTTATCCTGCACCTTAAGAAAAAAATTACTTCTAAGTTATTGTTTTCTCCATGTTTTTAAAAGAAAGCTTTGACAGAGTGAGATTATAAAATTTCAACTGAAATATTTTTTTAACTGCTGTGGTAGTTCAAGTGGATGTCTCCCAATCAATTCAGGAATTTTGTTAAAACTTTTAACTTGGTGTCACTGGGGAAAGATCCTAGGGTACAGCCCTAAGATGTGGGGGCAGACCCAGAATTCCAATCTAAAGATATGTAAAGTGCTTGATTTCTGCCATTATGGGGTCCCTGGAGTGTACTTATTTATGGTGCTGTTGGTGGTCGCTTTTTACTTTTTTCTCTCTGCTTAGACCTGTGAAAGTGGATCAGCTTCTTCTGCCATTATGGAACTTCCCATCTATTTGTAAGCTTCAATCTCTTCCTCCATAACTGTGCCTGGTTTGGAAGTTCATCCCAACAACCTGTCTACTACAACTTCCAACCATTGATTACTTTAGGAACGTATAGCTTTGACCCTCAATCTATATAAAATAGAAAACAGTGTCACATTATTAGATAATTTTATTCAATAAATATTTGTAAAGTATCAACCATATGCAAGTGACACTGTGACAGGTGCTTTGGAAACACAGACACAAATGTATTCATTAAGGTATAGTCTAACAAGATGAAACTAAATTTTACATAGCTGTATCACCATTTTAAGTACCATATGAGAAAAAAATCTGCTATAGAGATTTAAATAAGCTTAGAACTAGGGAGGAATCTCTGTGGAAAAGAGAAGCATATGGACCTCGAAGTCATTCTGGCTGTTTTGGATTCTGGATAACTTTTTACAAGTGGTACAGCTAGGTCAAAACCCTGAGCCACACAAAATCTCAGATTTCTTATTTGTAAAAGGGGAGTCATACCTACATTTGGTTAATTTTCTTAAAACATAGTTAAGTGTTCAAAAAATAACTCAAGGTTAACAAGAGCACTGAAAACTAGTGAGAAAGGGATTCTCCCCACTCACACCAGCCCTGCAAAAATCAAAGAAATATGAAGAAAACAGGGACCAGCTGAGCAGCTCCATAACACCTTCAGATAGCATTCCACAACCTCTTCTCTCCCATATGCCAGCACTGGGAATAGCACTGGAGATTGCATGACACCAAGGGATTCCAGGCACCCCTCCCCACACAATATCCAGGCCAGCTAAGCCAAACCCATAGTGCACCAAAAAGAGAACCAACTTCACAACTCAATGTAGATGGTGGTGACCACTGCGGAGACTCATAACTACTCCAAGTGCTGAGAGGAAGTAATAGTTGAATGTTCAGCACTAACTAATATATCTCCATTACACCCTCTAAGGCTCAGGGACCATTACAGAAGAGGTGGCAGACAGAATGTAAGAGTCAAAGGATGGGAAGGAGGCGTTTGGAATACTGTCTTCCAGACATACAGAGGTCAGTACATTCATGACCTCACAGCAGCTGTCCTTACCTGCAGAAAACCTACATAATGTTGGGGAAAAACACATTTTCATGGATGAAGGAAGAGGGCAAAAAAATGATATCAAAATAGAAGAATGGATAATTGGAAACAAGAGGGGATTCAGTGGTGGGGGATGGAGGAGAAGACCAAAGAGGATGGTGGAAGGGGATTAGGAGCAAGGGTACACTGTATATATGTGGATGAAAGTTGTCACTTAATTTATTCAAAAAAATACTTTTCCTCCTCCATTTTCTACACTCTACAAAGAGATCAAGAAATTAACCATAGCTCTAGATTAAATTTAGTCCTAGGTGTCAAATTCAGAATGATTTGAATATTCTTACCACACTTCAAAATGACAAACCCAGAAGAAGGTAAAATGAAATCCATGGTAATTAAAAGCCACCATCCTTGGCTGCATCATAGCCAAGGATGACTCACTGAAATGACTGCAAATCTTTTTCTGGGAGATGATGATTTCATATTGGGGTAGTAAAATCAAGTGCCATCAATCTAGTATAACCAAGCAACTTCTCCTCAGCTCTCATGATGATAAATAATTGAGGCCCTACCTCCCAGTTACAAATATGCTTCAGCCCTGAAATGTTCCTAATAAATTTTCCATCTCTCTCAAATAGATGTTTTACTGTCAGAACAGTTTCTTATTCCCGTTAACATTGGCATTGAGCAGTAAGGATTTAGACACGTCCAGTAAAAGCACTAAAATGGGTGTTTTATAAGGCTTCGACATATTAGGAAAGTCCATTTTTGGTAAGAAGTAGGAGTCTTCCCACTCCACTTCTGAGCTCCTCTGGACCCATTCTGTGGTATAAACATCTCCACGTAAGGGGTAATCAAGCATCCCTCAGGATGCTAACATTCCAGACTCAAGTTGACACAAAATTTAGTTAACAGCTTCTCTAAGTCTATTTTCTCTATTAATTTTATGCCTTGAGGTATATGGTAATCCTAAACCAAGCTAGATTCTGGATTACAATCAGTCTTCTGCTCTCTAAAAGGACACAGAACACCTAGATGCTACATCTTAATCTGTTCTTAACTACAGAATTGTCCATTGTCAAAGTTCACAACCTCTCTCATTTTGTTTCAATAAGAATTTATCAAATTTAGGGCTGAGGAGATGGCTCAGTGGTTAAAGCACTTGCTGCTCAAGCATAAGCACCTGCATTTGGATCCCAACAGCTTACGTAGAGTTGGACTAGACTGTAGTGCATGCTTCTGTAGCCCTGGTGCTTCCAAGATGGGAGGCCGAGACAGGAGAATACCCCAGAAGCTTATAGGCCAGCTACCTGGCAAAATGAGTGAACAATGAGGGATCTTCCCTCAAGCAACATGTAAGGCAAGGACTGACAGCTGAGGTTGTCCTCTGATCTCCACATACATTGTGGCACATGCATGTCTCCACTCACAAACCCAATAACAGACAAGAGCAAAAAAAAAAAACTTATCAGCCTCTTTTATATATTAAGAAATCTGCTAGGAGCTGGGCGTGGTGACACATTCCTTTAATCCCAATACTTGGGAGGCAGAGGTAGGAGGATCACTGTGAGTTCAAGACCAGCCTGAGACTACATAATGAATTCCAGATCAGCCTGAGCTACAGCAAGACCATACTTTGAAAAAAAAAAAGAAGAAGAAGGAAAGAAAGAAAGAGAAAGAGAGAGAAAGAAAGAGAGGAAGGTGCTAAGTATTAAGTGTAAAACCCCACTGATATAAAATATATTTTTTAATTTTTTTGTTTATTTTTATTTATTTATTTGTGAGCAACAGACAGACAAGAAAGAGAGAGAGGTGGAGAGAGAGAGAAAATGGGTGCGCCAGGGCCTCCAGCCACTGCATATGAACTCCAGACACATGTGCCCCCTTGTGCATCTGGCTAACGTGGGTTCTGGGGAATCAAGCCTCAAACCAGGGTCCTTAGGCTTCACAGGCAAGTGCTGAACCACTAAGCCATCTCTCCAGCCCTAAAATATCTTTTAAGCACTAACATCAGAATGTTTGAGAAGCAGAAAGTTTTATTCCAAGCATGTGTTTTTAAAGTAAAATAAGACTTTATGAGCTGAAGAATAGATTTAAAGAGCTATTCTTGAAATGGATTTCAAAGAAAGCTCTTAGAAAGATAGCATGTACACCACAGCCCATGGTATTCAAACCCAGCAGCCAGGTCACTCTGAGCTCATGGCCATCCTTTATTACTGGGCAGCTCTCTCTCGCCCTGCTCTGAACATAACATAACAGCGTGGTCCCTGCCCTGAAGGCTAACAACTCAGGCAGCTTGTTCTGACACACTCCTAAATAAGCTTCAAGTGTACAAGAAAGAAACCAGATCAAATCCAAGAAAATAGCATCTGAAACACAGTAAATCTATGATGAGTAACTGAACTAACTTATCACCTATAAAAATCATTTTTCTTCCAAAGACACTAACATACTCATAGCCATAGCCATGCCGAGCGTACAGCTTGATGAGTCATCCTGTTCTAAACAATACAAGGTTAAACAAAGGGGTTTAAAATGACCTTAGAAAACAGTTGTAGTTGCTGAGAGAATTTGCATGTTTTAGGTGGTTTGCCCAGCGTCTTAAAACTACTTCATTAATTCAACAAATAACTGCTGAGTGAGTTTCTGCTAATGCACAACATAGCACTGAGTATTAACAGGCATAAATTTTCAAAAGCTATGAGGCATTTACTATCAGAAACAAAATTTACAAAGTCAGAACTTAATATTTATTACTTATTTCTGATTACATGTATTTATCCTAACTGCATAATAAGATGCAACCATGCTGGAAATAAAATGAAGAACAAGTCTCATTTTAAGAAGGATCTTTTGAAGCACAAGAAGAAAAAGAACATCAGTATGTGAGCCAAATACCACAAGCCAAAAATTCAATCTAAGCTATCAATACCATAAAAGGCCAACTGTAAAAGCTTATGTCTGAGGGTAAAAAGAAATGGTAATCAGACTATCTAAAAAGAAACTAGTATATGAAGCACTTTAAGACTATGTGTGAAAGATACCTGAAGGATTGCCTAGTGCAACTCCGTGATTTTGAGTGTTTTTTTTTAATTTCTTCTTTTTAAATTTATTTTTAACTAATAAATTCCCCAGGACCCACATAAGCCAGATACACAAGGTGGCGCATGCATCTGGAGTTCATTTGCAGTGGCTGGAGGCCCTGGTGTGCCCATTCTCTTTCCATATGCTTCTTTCTCTCTGTGTCTGTTGCTCTCAAATAAATAAAAATTTAAAAATTTTTAAAATAAAATTTTAAAAAATTACAATAACTGCACATTTATATTTATTGTAGCACTATTCCCAAGACACAATATGCAATAATCCTAGCTGTTTATCAGTAACTAAAGAGATAAAAAATTAAGTCTGTATACATAATGGGGTTTTATTCAGCCATTAAAAATGAAATTATTCATTTTCAGTAAAATTGGTAACACTAGAAATCTTCATGTTAAATAAATAAGAAACCCAAAAAAGACAAATATGTTTTCTCTCCTGTGTCAAATCTAGATTTTTAAGAATTAAATCTATAACATATCTATACATATACAGGATATGAAAGTATAAGGGGAACTATGTGGTGGAGGAAGGGATCACAAGAAAGAGGACAGATATAAGAATGGGTAATGTGGCAGAGGAAGTGGTACCATGAATACTGCTCTTACTGCTAGCTAACAACCAGCCCCAGGGCAATGGTGACAGACCCTGTGATCAATCAAAACCCATCAAAGCAGAAATCCAGGGACTGCAGAGAACTCAACACTAAATCAGACTCCAACAGGCTTGTCATGACCCAGGGAACATTGCAGAAAAGGGGCACAATCATTGTAAGAACCACAAGGCTGGTAGGAATACCCTGAGGCATGATCCCCCACTACCACACAGGGATTGACTGAGGCCTTCATGACCCCAAAGTAAATCCCATAATCACACTGAAGAGAGCTTCCAGGGAAACAGGAGCAGGATCAAGGGGATAAAAGAGTATACCCTGATATATATATATATATACATATATATATATATATATATATATATATATATATATAGAGAGAGAGAGAGAGAGAGAGAGAGAGAGAGAGAGAGAGAGAGAGAGAGAGAGAGAGAGAGAGAGAGAGAGAGGAAATTATTTTAATTGAAAATAAGAGTGAGTAATATGAACAAAATATATGTCATACACATATGAAAATGTCACAATGAAACTCATTCTCTGTAAGTTAGCTACTTTTTTTGCTGTTTATTTATTTATTTGAGAGAGACAGACAGAGAGAAAGAGGCAGATAGAGAGAGAGAATGGGCGTGTCAGGACCTCCAGCCCCTGCAGATGAACTCCAGACGCTTGTGCCCCCTTGTGCATCTGGCTAACGTGGGTCCTGGGGAATTGAGCCTTGAGCCGAGGTCCTGAGGCTTCACAGGCAAGTGCTTAACTGCTAAGCCATCTCTCCAGCCCACTCTTTTTTTTTTTCCGAGGAAGGGTCTCACTCTAGCCCAGGCTGACCTGGAATTTACTATGGAGTCTCAGGGTGGCCTCAAACTAATGGCAATCCTCCTACCTCTGCCTCCTGAGTGCTGGGATTAAAGGCGTGCACCACCATGCTGAGCTTTAGCTACTTTTTTAATTAAAAAAATATTTTCCCCACAATCCAGCTAATTTTCCACATCAGAGTTTTCTTCCATGACTTGTTTTTGTAATCAATAATTTTACAAGGTTGCAATCATAATGCAAATGTAAATGTGCAGTCACATTCTGCCTTTGTGTTTCATGCTCTCAGCTGGACTCCTTCATACCAACCAGCAGAGCAAGTCGACTCTAGAATCCCATCTTATCCTCTATTCTCTGAGTATCTATGTCAAAAAATTAAGTGAATGGGACATTTAAAATGATGTGTCAGGGCTGGAGAGATGGCTTAGAGGTTAAGCGCTTGCCTGTGAAGCCTATGGACCCTGGTTGGAGGCTCGGTTCCCCAGGTCCCACGTTAGCCAGATGCACAGGGGGGCGCATGCGTCTGGAGTTTGTTTGCAGAAGCCCTGGCGCACCCATTCTCTCTCTCTCCCTCTATCTGTCTTTCTCTCTGTGTCTGTCGCTCTCAAATAAAAAATAAAATTAAATTAAAACTAAAAAAAAAAAAAATGATGTGTCAACTTTGCTAGCCTGGGCAGGAAAATGGAAGAGATAGCCAAGGAGTTACTACAAGGGAAAATTAATAAACTTTTGAAATTCAAATCTAATACAATTTTAAAACATTTTAAAGATCTCAGGTGAATTATTACACTTCTTATTACTAAATAATTTGGTGTCATCACATCTAGATATATAATCATATGGTATTATAGCACTTTGCCTGTTGCTGTGACAAAAGAAAGTTAAAAAGGAAAGATTTATTTCAGCTCATAGTTGTAAGAGATACAGTCCATCATGGTAAGGCAGGCATTACATCAGAGCTTAAAGGTGACTGGTTACATTTGTGTCCATAGCCAGAAAGCAAGAGAGATTCAATGCTGGTACTCAGCTGCCTTCCTTATAATCCCCTTTTGATTCCATTTGGGACTCCAATACATGGGATGATGCCACCCACATTCAGTGTGAATCTCCCTGCTCAGTTAAACCTCTCTGGAAACTCACAGATGCATCCACAGGTGTGCCTCCAAGCTGATTCCTAATCCAGTCAGGTAGACAATGAAGATTAATGACCACAAGAATGCCTTACATCCATGAATGTTTACTTTAAATGTACTAAATTTAATCTTAAGAACAACCCTAAGAATATAGGTAGCATTATTCTCTCTTTATAAGTGCATCTATGAGATACTAAATGTCTTAACAAAGTTGACACAGATTTAAAATCATGTCTACACTAAAGATGCAATGGCAGAAACACAATAATACCCTGGGATAGGCCACAGATATAGTGTGCCTGAGCACCAAAGCCCACGCACTGTTTCCCAGTTCCACTTTAGAATACATGAGTCGTATGGCTCATGAACCAAACAAGAACCATATTCCAGTTCATGTTTTTATTCTTTACTGTTCACTGAAACATGGCTCAGTGTTTAATGCTGACATGTGTGAACTAGAACAGTGCCCTGAGAGTCAATTCCTTCCTCTCCCTGGCCCATATTCAATATTACCATTAGTAATTTTTTTTAATTATTTATTTATTTATTTGAGAGTGACAGACACAGAGAGAAAGACAGATAGAGGGAGAGAAAGAGAATGGGCGCGCCAGGGCTTCCAGCCTCTGCAAACGAACTCCAGACGCGTGCGCCCCCTTGTGCATCTAGCTAACGTGGGACCTGGGGAACCGAGCCTTGAACTGGGGTCCTTAGGCTTCACAGGCAAGCGCTTAACCGCTACGCCATCTCTCCAGCCCCATTAGTAATATTTTTAACAAAGACTCAAAGCTAAAAAATACAGAATATAAACTACTTTTATCATCTATTTTACTATTACCAACATATACAAATTCATGGGTTTATTTTTAAATCTATAGATTCAAGCCATTAATTTTTTTCTTTATTAGTTATGTACATACTCAGTGTGTAAACTGCCATGTTGGTACCATCATTAGCTTTCTCCTTGTCTTACCCCCTCCAAAGGAACCCTTCTTGTTGGGGATTGTGGATCATGCATTGTGAGGGTAGCCAACAATTATGGGGAAGAGGCAATGTCTCTGTGCATATTGTCCCAATTTGTGGCTCTAACAATCTCTCCACCCCCTCTTCTGCGAATTTCTCTGAGACATGTTGGGTTCATTTTAGGTCTGCTTCAGTGATGAGGTCTTGGGAGCCTCTGTGTCTCTGGATATCTGTTTTGGTAGGAGTTGAGTGTTCTCTGTGTCTATCTCCTTCTATCTCCTTCACCCTTTTGCTGATACCAGGTTCACCAAGAAAGCAGCACTCTTACTCATTTCTACAATTACTCTATGATTTCAACTGGGGCCCTGATGAGGTGTTATGGGCAGAATTTCTCCTCAGGTTCTGCGTCCATCTGAAAAAGAGAAGCAAATTCTCCAACAGAGAGTGAAATCAGTACCAGATAAGTGGAATAACCATTATTATTTTAGAGGGAAGTTAACAGGTATAGGCCCTCTTGTAGCCCAAGATTGGTGAGAGCTGGATATTGGAGAGTGAGTTAGAACTGGGAAACAAGTTAGAACCATGTCCAAAAATCAGGTCATTAAATTTCTTGGGCTGGAAGCTAGGAAGAGGGCTCAGCAGATATAGGTGCTTGCTTACAAAATCTACCAGGCCAGATTCAATTCTTTAGCTGTTCACAAAAGCCAATGCAAAAAACATCTGGCATTCATATTTATAAAGGGTAGAGGCCCTAGCACATCCATACACACATGCATATGCACACACATATGCATTCATGCACATATACAAATATATAAGTAAAAAGCATTTTTAAGGGCTGGAATGATGGTTTAGTGGTTAAGCGCTTGCCTGTGAAGCCTAAGGACCCCGGTTCAAGGCTCGATTCCCCAGGACCCACATTAGCCAGATGCACAAGGGGGCACACACACCTGGAATTCATCTGCAGTGGCTGGAGGCCCTGGCATGCCCATTTCTTTCTCTCTCTCTCTCTCTCTCTCTCTCTCCCTCTTTTCCTGTCTGTTGCTCTCAAATAAGTAAATAAAAATAAACCAAAAAAAAATTTTTAAAGCATTTTTAAAAGCCTTTAACTGCAAATCAATTGTAGCAGGTTTTTTCAACTTATACAATGTATTTTATTATATAAGCAATTTTCATGATATTCTTATGATTACATAAATTCTAATTTCCCAATGAATGCTTAAGACAAACTTTAATTTTAGCTCTGGAAAGTAATAATCTATAATAAATTTCTTAAATATTTTAAAGATATTTATTTATTTATTTATTGGAGAGAGAAAGAGACATGTAGAGAAAGAATGAGTGCACCAGAGCCTCATGAACTCCAGATGCATGTGCCACCTTATGCGTCTGGCTTACATGTGTACTGGGGAATCAAACCTGCATCTAGTTTAGGCTTCAAAGGCAAGTTCCTTAACCAATAAGTCATCTTTCCAGCCCTATAAAAAATATATTTTTTAATTCCTAGATTATAAATATTCATGAGATCTTTGTGAGAGAAATATCAATACTCTCTTCAGTGCCTCCATTGAATTATAGTTTTACCAACGAAAAGTATACTAGAAACACTTTACCCAAGTTCCTTATTTTATAGCTTGAAAGAAAAAAAGCAGGCTCAACATTTTCAATGATATAATAGTAAAACTGTAGTATATGGAATAAAAGAAGGTACTAAGTTATATTTGATGTTATTTAATCATACTATCAATAGTTTCTTGCTTAATTTCTCCCACATTAAAACAAAGGTTTCATATTTCATGAAATAATTGAACCAGATTGGCACTGAAATTTATCCAAATTCCTTCTCTTACAGAAATGTATGTGTATCACATACTTCATTTGAATTCTATGAAATTTTGATGAAAAGGTGAAAGTTAATTTTAGAAAAAACTCAGGTAGAATCAATAAAATCTGACAACTGATTAGATGAGGAGTTGAGAAATTGAGGTTTGGGCATCCTAGACAAGAGCTTGAACAAGAAATATTACCGTAAATAATAGAATTGATTAGAAAGAGAAAATGGGATGGGAAAAACAGCATTCTGAAAGTTTCTGTTGAATATATTACTCAGATATTTTCTACATGAAGTTGGCTGGATGTGTTGACTTGGTAAAAATTCTCTCCAATCACCATCACAGTCAAGATTTGGTCCTATGTGCTTCTTTGATTGAAAAAAAAAGAACAAGTGGCATGTCATTTCAAAGATCATGACAAGCTTACCCTTGAGGTGATAACACCTTCCCTTAATAGAATCCATTCTGAATCAGTATTTTACTTATAATTATTTCTATTTATATTGAATTATTTTATCAATTTATAAAATTAATGGACTCTATCATATTAGAACATACAAAATACCTTCTCCATAAGTATACATGCAAGGTTTATAGTCACACCCTTAATTAATATAAAATTCAAAACCAAAGCTTAGCATACATAAATTTGTTCAACCTAGTACAGTTCTCAAATACAATGAAAAATGTTATCAACTAGGAATAAACCATCCCCCAAGAAATGAGGTGAAAGATAATGAAAAAGCAACAGTGACATCTGCTGTCTGTTTTTATAGTTCCCTTAAAATTATTGTTGCAATTCATTTCTTTCTCTTCCATTTTCTTCCATAGTTATCATTGTACTCTGCATGGTGAGAAATGCTTTGAGGGTCATGCACATTGTACTCCATTGATTTTTTTCAAGAGAATAATCTAAAACAAGCTATTTTTGCGAAATGAACTGTTATAGACCTTTAAACATATATCCCTTTAGGTAAGCTGATCAGAGAGTTCATCAAAATTTAAACTTACATAAAAATGGTATTCATGAGCTATTATGCTGTCTTTCTGCTTCTGGTGTTTTGGTTCTAACAGTAATTTTTAGTTGTATTGTTTGTTTGCTTGTTTATTTGTTTTAATACTAAAGATTTAATAGAACCAGAGCCTGTTGCATGCTCAGGAAGAGCTCTACAACTGAGCTACATCCCTAGCCCCAACAAACAATGTTTTCCAAAACAAAATAAAATTATTTCACCTGTAACTTGTGAAAATATGCAGGGCACAATTGTGTTGCCATAACATGACACCATTTATAACCCTCCATACAAAAACCTAAAAATCCTTAGCTTGCTTGCAAACAGGAAGGACAGCTAGCAGCTGCCATATCCCTCCCCAGTCTAGTTCAACATCCCACCTAATGATATCTGAAAAAAAGGCACTCATAGTCGCAACCTTGGCTAATGAGTTTTCCACATAAAGCCCTTACCCGTGCCACATGCTAATTTTCATCCTAGGACAAGACATTGGACTAGTCATGCTTAAAGAGAAAAGGATTACTCATCTTATAAATTTTTCTTGTTATGCTCAGTTAGTAAATTGTTTAATTGGAGATGAAAGGGGGACAACCTTGTCATTTAAACATTGGCCCAAGAAGGCAGGCAGAGTTCAGAGGAGAACTGAATAATAAGGGTGTAAGGACACTGTGACAATTAATCTCTGGTTATCAACATGACAGAATTTAGTTACCATGGAAACAAATATCTCAAAATATCTCTGAGGGATTTTCTACATGGGTTTATTGAGGTGGGAGAAATCCACCCTGTGGGTGGCACCATTCCATAGGCTGGGGTTCAAGACTGAAAAAAAAGGAAAAAGTGAGCTGAGGAGCAGGATTTATAGCTCTCTGCTTCCTCACTGTGGACTGAATATGACCAGCTGCCTCAAGTTCCTGCTATCATATCTTCCCAGCCATGACTGGTTTACTTAACTTGTAAGTTAAATAAACCCTTCCTTAAATGGCTTCCAGTCAGTTATTTGGTCACAGAAATGAGAAAGTAACTAAAATAAACACTAAGTACTTGGTCAAGGGTCAAAAGGAAGAAAATCAGGCCTATAAAGATGATTTTTGTGCTTTCTTGCAACACCTGACAATACAGACTCAATTCTCTAGTACCCACATAAAACCAGATATACAAACTGCCCCTGCTTCTAGAGTTTACTCTCTCTCTATCTCTCTATCTCTCCCTCCCTCCTTCTGTCTTTCACTCTCAAGTAAGTAAATATTTTTAAAATATTTGAAAAAGGAAAGAAAAGTAACACCAAAAAGAAAATATCACAGACAAATCAAAACTACTCTGGGGCTGGAGAGATTGCTTAGTGTTAAGGGACTTGCCTGCAAAGCCAAAGAACCCCAGTTCAATTCTCCAGGACCCATGTAAGTCAGACACAAGGGGGTATATGTGTCTGGAGTTAATTTGCAGTGACTGGAGGCCCTGTTGTGCCCATTCTCCCCCCCCCCCCTTCTCCCTCTTTCACTCTGTCAAATAAATAAATAAAAATAAAAATATTTAAATATATTTTAAATTTAGATTTAAAAAAACTACTCTGCAATTTTACTTAATTCCTAAAGTACTCATAAAATAAGTTTTATAACAAATATTAAGTAAAAAGTAAGGGATGTAAAATATTGAAGAATAAAGAACTAAGAAAATTTCTAACCCTTAATCCAGTATGCAAGTCCAGAAAATTACAAGGAAGAATAAGTTTCCCATGGGCATGTGCCTTCTCTGAACAGAAGAGCTTATTTCCTCATGCTGTATGAGAAGGATGGAGTGTACTCAGTCTAAGGCATGACAAATGACAGCCTTCACAGAGTGACAGAACTCACCAGGAACAGACTCTGTGAAAACTAAACACAAACCTCCACACATGAGAAAACAATGTATATAGAAAGGCTATGGGTGTGATAAAAGGAAATCCATTTCTAAAATGACAGTATAAAAAATCCTCTATTGGCAAGAAGCAGTTTTCATTCTGAGGAAAAGTGAAATTCAAGAGCTCATGTGGGAGAAAGAGATCATTTGTGCTGTTTATTCTTGCCTGAGCAGACACATTCGAAATTGATCATCAGTGAAGAATAGAACAAACATTCAGTAGCAAGTGTACCTATACACTTGATCCTAATATTCAAAGAAAATGTATGAGGAAACTTTATTTCAAAACAAATCTCCTCAGATATCCAATACAGTTCTCTGTGTTACTATACAGAAGGTTATGATGAAAGTAACAAGCCAATGAAGTGATGCTTTCAATGAAATCATTAATTGATCACATAAACACTAAAACAAGCAGCATCACTGCTATCCTTTGTGGAGAATAGAACCAGCTTCACAAGCCTTCCATCATGGACTAAAGACTAGTAGCATTCCAAGAATCCTCCAGACCTTCAGTGATGGATTGGGACAGCCAAGGCATCAGGTCTCATGGACTGAGCAGCTACCAGGTTCTCCATCTCTCTAGTCAGCTATTGCTGGCCTGCCCAGCTTGTATCTTGTAAGCTAATCAATAAATGTATACCTAGAACTTAAAAAAAAACAAGCAGCATCACACATATGATCAAAATGGGCCCTAGAAGGAAGAATGGAAATACAAAGATGAGTGATAGAGCTTTCAATCTAATACATGAATATGACATCAATGTGTATAAAAGAAAAACTCCCCTGTCCTGTAATTTGATGGTCCTCCATCAGTGGTTTAAGAGTTAAGAGCCCTTCTGTATGTAGTAAACACTGTGTTTCATGGTGCTTAATGTACAGGACAGGAACCAAACCAACATGGCAGGTTAGAGAAATCTAGTTCATTATGACTGAGCATGGCACATGAAAGGCCTGAGGGGAGGCAGGTGTCAGATCTAGAAGAGCAAATGTGACATGGTTCAACTAAATTAGACAACAACTTCATAGTTTTGTTGTTGTTGTTGTTGTTGTTGTTGTTGTTGTTGTTGTTGTTGTTTTGCCTTGGAAAATTATGAGCATTAAGAAATCTCCATTCTGGGGCTGGAGAGATGGCTTAGCGGTTAAGCGCTTGCCTGTGAAGCCTAAGGACCCCGGTTCAAGGCTCGGTTCCCCAGGTCCCACGTTAGCCAGATGCACAAGGGGGCGCACGCGTCTGGAGTTCGTTTGCAGAGGCTGGAAGCCCTGGCGCGCCCATTCTCTCTCTCTCCCTCTTTCTGTCTTTCTCCCTGTGTCTGTCACTCTCAAATTAAATAAATTTTTTTTAAAAATTAAAAAAAAAAAAAAAGAAATCTCCATTCTGAAACTCCCATCTCTCAGGTCTGAGGTCCTTGCACAGATAGTGTGTGGGAGACACGGCCTGGAGTGAGTAGGCTGAACCAATTTATGGGCTTTCCCAGCTCTCTGGTCTGAATTCCTTGTGCTAACAGTATGTGGGCAGGCACAGCAGTCTGGAGTAAGTAGGCCAGGCCCATTTCTGGACTCCTTCCAACTCCCAGGTCAGAGTTCCTTGCTCAGACAGTGTGTGGGCAGGCTCTGCAGTCTGAAGTGGATAGGCCAGACCCCTACCCACCTCCCCAGTCTGAGTTGCCTGCACTGGTCTGTGTCCTAGAGGGTTCACCATGAAGTAGGCCAGATCCATGTTCCCTTGCCCATCCTAGTCCCCTGGTCGTGGTAGGTACCATTGTGGCTACTTTGGAGAGGCCTGGTCCCTGTGTGAGCTGTGGAATCAGGACTTTTGTTCTGGTATCATACTGTCCGCCAAGTATCAACATCCATGTTCACCTGAGTCAGAGGGTGAATGAGCCAAAAGACAAAATCTTGCTTCCTCCTCAATAAAAAGTCTTTCTAAAATGGATAGACAACAATGCAAAAAAGCCAATGAAAGAAACTGAGAGATGTCCACCAAAGATGTCTAGTCCTACTATGGAAGCCTCCAATGAAATCATAGAGAAATCATCAGAAATTCATTACTAAAATGAAACAAAAACAATGAGACCTTGATTTTAAAAAATCGCTGAACTTGAGATAAACTATCAAAGAACAAACAATTGTATCAATGAAATTGAACAGAATCATCTCCTAGAGCATTGAGTTTTGACAGTAGGCCTAACTTGGATAAAGAAAATGTTAGAAACCTCCAAAGACATATTAATAAATTGAAGGTAAGTCAAGAAATGGAAGACCTCAACAACTGGTTGATTAACTTTAATGAAGACTTGATCAAATGCAAGAATGAACTATAGGAAACACAAGAAAATCAGAACTCAAATTGAAATCATACCTCAAAAAAGAGATGGACATGATGAAAAACAACCCAACAGAAAACAAAAATCAAGTTGAAATTATAAAAAAACTCTCTAGAACCACTCACAAACAAAGTTATTCATGTGGAAGACAGAACCTCTGACCTGGAAGATAAGACAGAAGATATTGATCAGGAGGACCAAAAGTTTGCTAAGTTCAAAAAATCAAGTGAACAGGATACAAGGGAATTGTGAAACACTCTAAGATAACCAAACATCCAAATCATGGATATACAGAAGGAGAGGAAATCCAGACCAGAGATATAGAGAACATACTCAACCAATTATTGAAGAAAATTTTCCCAATCTTGAAAAAGAGCGGCCCATCCAGATACAAGAAGCTCACAGAACATCAGACAGGACCAAAGAAGAAACTCTCCAAGACACATTACAGCTAAAACTCTTAACAATGAAATCAAAGACAGAGTGTTAAAAGCAGCAAGAAGCAATTCAAAACAAAGGCAATCCCATCAAAATTATATCAGATTTCTCAATGGAAAGCCTGAAAGACAGAAGAATGGAAAACTATGGCTTCCAACCCAAGCTACTTTACCCAGCAAAAGTATCCCTCATAATAAATGGTGAAAGAAAAACTTTCCATGAAAAAAGTCAACTCTATGATTATATGAACACAAAGCCAAACCTACAGAGAATACTTGAGGGAATACTCCATACAGAACAGTCAAATAGCCAGTCTCAGGAGCCAACAAGAAGAAGATCACAATAACAAAAATAAACTAGACTGAAAACAGTACATAACACAAGAAAGCACCCAACCCCATAAAACACCTCCTCATGGCAAGGATTAATTCAAACCTCACAATATGAACCTAAAATATTAATGGTCTTAATTCATCCATCAAGAGACATAGGTTATCAAGATGGATCAAATATCTGGGCCCTTCTATCTGCTGTTTTCAAGAAATCCATCTCACCACTAAAGATAGACACTTCCTCAGGATGAAAGGATGGAAAATGATATTCCAAGCAAATGGAAATAAAAAAATAAGCAGGTGTTGCTATATTAATATCTGATAAAATAGATTTCAAACCAAAACTAATCAAAAATGGCAAAGAAGGCCACTTCTTTCTCATCAAGGTAATGATCCAGCATGACTACATAACAATCAAATATATATATATGCACCAAACACAGAGGCACCACAGTTTATAAAACAAAATCTACTCAACAATAAAACAGAAATAAACACCAACACTATCATAATGGGACACTTCAGTACTCCACTGTCATCAATGGACAGATCATCAAAGCAGGAAATCAACAGGGAAATAATAGAGCTCAACAATATCATAGATTAACTAGATCTAGCAGATATGTACAGAACTTTCCACCCCAACTCTACAGAATACACATTCTTCTCACCAGCCCATGGAAACTTCTCCAAAATTGACCATATATTAAGCCATAAAATGTGCCTTCATAAAGTCAGTAAAATTTAAGTAACTTCCTGCAACATGTCAGATCACAATGCTTTAAAGCTAGAAATTAACTAAAGACACATCAGGAACTCCACCAGCTCTTAGAGACTAAACAACACACTTCTAAAAAATGAATGGGCCATGGAAGAAATTAAAAAAAGAAATTGTAAAATTCCTAGAATTGAATGAAAATGAAAACACAACCTACTAAAACTTATAGAAGTCAATGAAGGCAGATATGAGGGGAAAATTCATGGCCCTAAATACCTTCATTACAAAAACAGAGAGATCCCAAATCACTGTCCACTTAGAGGCACTGGCAAAACAAGAAGAATCCAACCCAAAGTGCTCCAGACAGAAAGAAATAATCAAGATTAGAGCAGAAATTAATGAATTGGCAACTAAGAAAACAATTTTTAAAATCAATGAAATGAACCCTGGCGCGCCCATTCTCTCTCTCTCCCTCTATCTTTCTTTCTCTCTGTGTCTGTCGCTCTCAAATAAATAAATAAATAAAAGTTTAAAAAAATCAATGAAATGAAAAACTGGTTCTTTGAAAAAACAAACAAGATTGACATACCCCTCATCAAACTGATCAAGAAAAAATAAAAAAGAAGTCTCAAATTAACAAAATTAGAATAAGAAAGGAAAGATCACAAGAGACATCAATGAAATTGGAAGAATTATCAGGACAAACTTCCAAAATCACTACTCCACAAAATTAAATAATCTGAAAGTAATGGATAAATTCCTAGACACATGCCACCTACCAAAACTAAACTCAGAGCAGATTAATGTCCTAAACAAACCTATAAGATCCATGGAGATTGAAAAGGTAATAAAAAAGAAATCCTCCCAAAACAGAAAAACCCAGGACTGGATGGCTTCTCAGCTGAATTCTATCAAACCTTCATAGAAGAACTGTACCCAATTTTTCTCAAACTATCTGCAAAATCAGAGACAAGGGAATATTACCCAGCTCCTGTCATGAAGATACCATTACCCTAATACCAAAACCAGACAGAGATGCAACAAGGAAAGAAAATTACAGGCCTAATAAATTAGATGCAAAGATCCTAAACAATATCCTTGCAAACTGAATTCAACAACAAATCAAAAGCATTATTGACCTTGATCAAGTAGGCTTCATCCCAGGGCTGTAGAGATGGTTTAACATACGGAAACCAGTCAGCGTGATACACCACAGAAATAAACTGAACCATAAGAACCACAGGATTATCTCAATTGATGCGCAGATGACCTTTGACAAAACATAACACCACTTCACAATCAAAACACTGGAAAGAATAGGTGTGGAGGGTTTATATCTCAACACAATAAGGGCTACCTATAAAGCTCCTGAAGCCCAAAAAGTACTTAAGGGGGGAAAACTCAAGGAGTTCCCACTGTGATTGGGAAGAAGACAGGGGTGCCCACTCTCACCACTGCTCTTCAGCAAAGTACTAGCCCAAGCAACAAGACAGGAGAGAGAAATAAATGGGATTCAAATTGGAAAGGAAGAATTTAAGTTAGCTCTATTTGCAAATAGCATGATCCTATATATAAGTGACCTGAAAGTCTCCATCTCAAAACTTCTAAATGTAATAAATTCCTCTAACAAAGTGGCAGGATACAAAATCAATGTTTTTCTATATGCAAAGGACAAAAATACAAAGAAAGAACCAAAGCTAGCAGTCTAGGTGCTGCGCCTTAGGCTTTCCCACCTCTGGGCAGAGCCCCTCCTACACGATTGGCATACCGATGTTCCTGCCTTGCCACGGTTGCACACAATCCCCGTTCCTGCACAGCCTTGGTGTCCTCCACAGGTGCACATGATCCTGGTCTCCCCCAGCCTTGCTGTCCCCCTCGGAGCACGAACTCCTTTCCCCGCATCCTTGCTGGCCCCTGTGGACATACACAATCACTGTTCCCCCGCCCAGCCTTGCCGTCCCCTATGGGCACGTGCAATTGCAAGTAACCCCCAGGCTTGTTGCCCACCACGGGTGCATGCAATCTCCGTTCCGACCAGCCTTGCTGTCACCGCTCGTGTGATCTCCGTTCCCAACCAGCCTTGCTGTCCCCCCCACCACCACCACCACGGGAAATGACTGTTCTCCGCCTGCATGCATGATCACCATTTCTGCCCATTCTTGCTGTCCCCTGCCCACGCATTTGGTCCCTGTTCCCCACCAGCCATGCTGTCCCCCGTGGGTGCACGTGGTCTCCATTCCCTGCCCAGTTATGCTGTCCCCCTGGGGCACGTGTGATCGCTGTTCCCGCCCAGTCTTGCTGTCCCCTATGGGCGGGGATAATCTCCGTTTCCACCCAGCCTTGCTGCCTACCATGGAGGGCGCACACAATCCGCTTTCCCAACCAGCCTTTCTGTCCCCACGGCATTGGCACATGCGATTGCCATTCCCACCCAGCCTTACTGATGCCGCACGCATGATCACAGTTCACACCCAGTCTGTCCCCTGTACATGCACGTGGCCAAAGTCCCCACCCACTCTTGCTGTCCACGCCTGTGGTCCCTGTTAGCCCCCAGCCATGCTGTCCCCGTAGGTGCGCACAATCCTCATTCCAACCCAGTCTTGCTGTCCCCCATAGGCCAGGATCGCCGATTCCCCAAGCCTTGCTGTCCTCTATGGGCATGCACGCAAGATCACCCTTCCCACCCAGCCTTGATGTTCCCCGCCCTTGTGAGTAATTGTTGTTCCTGCCCAGCTTTGCTATCCCCCAGGCAAGCACCATCACCGTACCCAACCCCCGCCCGCAGCCTTGCTGTCCGCAGCAGATGTGCGTGTGTGATCGCCTTTCCTACCCAGTCTTGCTGTTTCCCACCCATGCGCATGATCACTGCTCCCCGCCGCCCCAACCTCGCTGTCCTGCCCTGGCACATGCAATTGCCATTTAAGCTCTGTCTTGCTGTCCCTCAAAGGCATGCAATCATCATTCCCACCCAACTGGGTGGCCCAGTCCCCACTACCGCCCAGGCCTGCTGAGCCAAGCACACAATTACTATCCTACTAGCCACTGCCCCCTCCCACCACCAAACAGGAACCAGGCTAGTTTCTCCGTCCTAGCCTTCCGAATTCCATGGATGATCATCATCAATCACCACTGCCCCACAACCCCTGGTGAGCAGGCTAGCATCCCACACCTTAGGCTTTCTGAAACATTATGATGGGCAGACAACAGTTAAAAAAAAAAAAAAAAAAAGAATAGCACAAAAAATGAGATGCAAGTAAATCCCGCTAGATTGCCCAGCCCCACAATGGATATCTCTAATCAAAACATAGAAGAGACAATAGGATCAGACCCCAAAATGAAGAAACAAAGTATGCAACCCTGGCAAAACAATTAACAGAACTTGCATAAACTTAACAAAGGACCAATAATTGTATGAATGGTATGCTCACTGGATTAGACACACTAGAAAAGAGCCAGGAAGAGTTCCAAAGACAGTTAAATGATCTGAAAGAGAGCAAAATAAAAGAGGTCCTCAATAACCAGCTGGCTAAGCTCAATGAAGACATAGAAAAAATTACAAGGATGAATTCCAAGAAGCATTAAGAAAATGACATGAACAGGGAACTCGACAGAGGGTTGGAAACTATACATTAAAAAAAAGCAGTAGAAAATACGAACAAAATTGAACAAGCCCAAAACTCTATAGAAGCTCTCAATAATAGAGTCAACCACATGGAGGATAGAAACCCAAAATTGGAAGACAAAACAGAAGAACAGTTTGTGAATCTAAAAGTTTCAACAAGTTCAAAAACTTCTGTGAACAGAACATGAGGGAACTGTGGGATAAAGTTAAGCATCCCAACATTCAGATCATGGGAATACCAAAAGGGGAAGAAATACAGACCAAAAGCATGGAAAACTTATTCATCAAAATTATCAAAGAAAAATTTTCCCACTCTCTCAAAAGAAAGTCCCATCAAGTTATAAGAAGCTAGCAGAACTCCAAAGAGAATAGACTAAAGCAGAAATTCTCCAAGACACATTATCATTAAGCCTCTAAACATCAATTACAAAGAGAAAGTCCTAAAGGCATCTAGGGAGAGACAACACATTACATATAAAAGAAAGACCATCAGAATTACTTCAGACTTCTCAATGGAAACCATAAAAGCCAGAAAGGCCTGGAATGGAACACTGCAAACTCTAAGAACTTATGACTTCCAACCCAGACTACTCTACCCAGCAAAAGTATCTCTTATAATAGATAGTGAAAGAAAAACTTTCCTTGATAAAACTCAGCTATACATCTGTATGAACACAAAGCCAAATCTACAGAAAGTACTTCATGGAATGCTCCACACAGAAGATTCGAATAACCAACCTCAAGTGCCTACGAGAAGCAGCTCACAATAACCAAATTTCAAAAAAGCACAAAAACTATAAAGGCCAAGAAAACACCAAACCACATAAACCACCACAATATGGCAGGTATTACATCAAACCTCACAGTTATTACCCTAAATATTAATGGCCTGAAACCACAGAGGAATTGGGGAAATGAGCAGGAGTCCTGCTTTCTTAGTGAATCTGAATCACCATAAAGGTGACGGAGAAAGATACTGAGGACACTAACACCAGAGGCTCCTGAGTGCCCATCACTGAAGTAGACTTAAAATGCTCCCAGCATGGCTCAAGGAATTTTGCAGAGGAGGGGAGTGGAAGGATTGTTAGAGGTACAAGTTGGGACATTTTGCACAGACACTTTGTCTCTCCCCTTCCCCATGAGGTTGACCTGCATTCCCAATGAGGAAGGCCTCTTCAGAAAATTGGCAGGGAAGAGGGAAAGGTTAGTACCAACATGTGTTGTTTACAAGAAAATATGACCAAATCTAACAAAAAAGGGTAAAAAGTAGAGTTAATATTCATATTTTGTGTACAATGTATATATTATACCATCATAATAAATATTAAAGTAATTAATAAAGATTTTTTTAAAAAAAGAAATCTTGGAGTCAGGCATGGTGGTGTACGCTTTTAATCCCAGCACTCAAGAGGCAGAGGTAGGAAGATCCTCATGAGTTCAAGATGACCCTGAGACTACATAGTGAACTCCAGGTCAACCTGAGATAGAGAGAAACCCTACCTTGAAAGACCAAAAAAAGAAAAGAAAGAAAGAAAGAAATCTTGGGCTAGAGAGATGGCTTAGAGGTTAAGGCACATGCCTGTGAAGCCTAAGGACTCGGGTTCAATTCTCCAGGTCCCATGTAAGCCAGATGCACATGGTAGCACATACATCTGGAGTTCATTTGCAGTGGCTGGAGACCCTGGTGTGCCCATTCTTTCCCTATCTCTATTTCTCTCTCCTTTTCCCTCTCCTCCCCCCTCCCCTCTCTCTCAGTGAGATAGTTCCTGAATAAGACCTAGGAAAATCTTCCTGGAACAGGTAAGGTACACTCATTGTGCTTGAAACCTTTATGCATGAACCTCCAAATGTGGTCTATAGACCAATGAGGTTTTCATTCTTTAGAATATGGTTAGAAATAGTTGTATTTATGAAAAATGAAATAGTAATATAGTAATGGCAAATTAATGTAGGGCAAGAAGCATTTTTGTCTTCTAATGAAAACATGTGTAAGAATACAATGCTTATTTTAGATATACCATTTAGCTTTCTCATATATTTTCCCAGGGATGTGTGGTGCAGTTAGGCGGTCACCACCTTGGCCAGAAGTCTGTAAGCACTTTTCTTAACATTCATACCCATATATTAATGCTACTCTCACTATGAGATAAAGAAGTTTCTCTTTTCAGATGGCAATGACCACTAGGATGACCCAAAAGGCACCATAGTGCTGAGAAGAAGTGACAGAGGAGTGCTCAACACTGGAATAGCTAGCTTTATCATACTTTCCAAGGATGTGTAGGACTGCTGACAATGCGATCATTCAGGCAGAAATTGACCTCTATATCCATAACCTCACAGTGCTTAGTACTACCTACACAAGACCCTTATAATAAGAAGAAAAGATGATGACATCAATATAAAAGAGAGATTAATTGAGAGGGGGAGGGAATATGATGGAAAGTGGATTTGTGAAGGGGAAAGTAGGGGAGGAGAGGATTTCATGGTTTATTATCTATAATTATGGAAGTTGTCAATAAAAATATTTAAAGGATGGAGAGATTGCTTAGTGGTTAGGATGTTTGCCTGTGAAGTCTAAGGGCCCAGGTTCAATTCCCTAATACCCATGTATGAACATGGTTTTGCATGTATCTGGAGTTTGTTTGAAGTGGCTAGAGGCCCTGGCATGTCCATTCTCTCTGCCTCTGTCTTTCTTTCTCTCTCTCCAATAAATAAATAAATAAATAAAATCTAAAGTTTAAAAAAATTACAAACAGCCTGTAAAGATTGCTTAGTGGTTACTGAAAAGCCAAGGGACCCAGGTTTGATTCCCCAGGACACACATAAGCCACATGCACAAAGTGACACATCCATCTGGAGTTTGTTTGCAATGGCTGGCATGCCCACTCTTTCTTTATCTGCCTCTTTCTCTCTCTCTCTCTCTCATAAATAAATAATTTTTAAATTAAAAACAATGAAAATCAAAACACTATTAGAGGATGGGGACCTGAAAGTTCATTGCATGAATTATCACCTTAAAGAAGCCTTTAGTGAAGCAAGACTAATGAGGACATAGACGCATATGCAAGGTGTGAGGAATTCAAGAACTATAGGGCATGGAGTGGCTTCAAATAGTTCTGTACTGCTTAGACAAACACAATGACAAGCTGAAATCACAAATTCTTGCCTACAGGCATGAAGTGAAGTCCCATGTTTCTCTGACTGCTAAAAGAATCTCTTATCACTTCCAGCCCTAGGGCTGAGATAACTGAAAATCAAATTCTAACTTTGATCCTGTAACTTTCAAAATTATAATGTCAGTCCAATTCACAGCTCCCTGAGATCAGTAATGGGAAAGCAAAAGATGATGATAGTACAAAACTGAAATGCAGTATGGGGAGAAAATGGATGGATTTGGATGTCATAAGTACCCTAACCCTACCAAATCCCATGACAGCCCCTTGCTAGCCAAGGCATTCTTCCTTCCTTCATCTTATGAGGTAAAAAAAAAAAGAATAAGTTATCTATGGTAATGGAAGTGGTTGTCACAAAAATTGAGGTTTTAGGTAGCAGGACTAGTAGAGCTGGTGGCAGCTTCTGACGCCATTGCTAGTGATGTCAACAGTGCAAGCTGCATTCTGAGCAGCAGTGACAGCAAGGTCCCTATGATTTGGACTGTTGCTTCTGGCTGAACAATCCCAAGCCTGATTCCCTTGTCCAATGTCATTAAAATAAACAATTTTCATTCCCAAACAACTGAATTTGGCTTCCATGGCTTATAGCTATGAACTATAGGCTTATAAATGTCAATAGTAGGGCTGGAGAGATGGCTCACCAGTTAAAGTACTTGCTTGCAAAGCCTAACAACCCAGGTTCAATTCCCCAGTACCCACATAAAGCCAGATGCACAAAGTGGCACATGCATCTGGAGTTTCTTTGCAGCAGCTACAGACCTTGGCATCCTCCCTATCTCCCTCTCTCTCTCTCTCTCTCTCTCTCTCTCTCTCTCTCTCTCTCTCTCCTGTCTCTCTTTGCTTGCAAATAAATAAATGAAATGTCAATACTGACTGTGTAGTTGACCCTTGATCCAAACTGTGACCAAGATGTAAAACATTTCAACTGTGTTTGGTTGCTTTGGAACAGTAATTCCTTCACCAGTCTAAATTTTGCTACAGTAAGAGCTCATGTGCAGAGTAGCAAGCTCCCTGCCTATGAAATTTAATAAGAGATTCATGGTTATTTCCTATTTACAGAGAAAATTTATTTCCTTCTACCTTTATCCATCCTTGCCTCTTTTATATGCAATATTATTCATAGTCTTCCAGCGAATTATCAAAGAAAAGGCAAACACAGACTGTCCCCTGTGTAGCCATCATCATCTAACATATCAAATCATAACCACAGATTACAACATGACCAATTGCCTGGTCAGTCTAAAACCATGACAAAGTAAATGCCTAATAAATAGTCACAGCCTTTGGAAAATTGATGTGAAGGCTTTCAAAACTTCCAGCAAAGGGCTTTATTAGCACAATGGCAAAAAACATTGATCAAATATACCCATTCCCTGTTGAGAAGACTATTAAAGTCCTTGAAAATCACACCACTAAATGTGCATATGTATATGATATATATAGAGAGAGGTATATATAGATATATAGATTGACTTTTAGGCTATAAAAAGCATCATTCTACTACTTGACACATAGTTCACTAATCTTGTGGACATTTGAACATTTCACTGGCCTCAGTTTAGGTGCACTTCCAGATACGGTCTACCCCGCTATCTCCTGGGCATTGCATGCATGTTGAAGGAGAACACAGCCACCTTACCAGTCCAGCTCCTCATATCCTAACACAGGAAAACTGCAACACAGTCTACCTCGGGAGCACAGCACCTCCTCTCATTATTTCTAGGTTCAGAGGCAGGCCATGCCACAAAACATGGAATCCTCAAAAATCACCCAGCCCAGATGGGGTAGATAATGCAACCCTGAAGTACAGGTGGGTTTCTTGTGAATTTTAATATATTAACATACAGTAATTTGGTAATATTCCCATCATGTTAACCTCTTAATTCCCCTCTCTCCCATCTCCACTGAAGGCTCTCTCCCTCCCCCCCCCCTTTTTTGTTTTGTTGTCTCATGGCTTGTGTCCTCCTCCATCATCTACATCAAATGTTGATGGGTTCAGAGCAGTGCAGATCTTGTGAAAGTACCAGTAATCACTGTGAGTAATGAATGCAACAATTGCCTCCTACATTCTTTCTGCATCCTCTTCCACAATGTTCCCTGAGCTTTGGAGGATGTGTTAGTAATCTTCTAACTAAAGTGTTAAGCTCTTGACAGCCTCTTATTTTTTTGCTTTGATTAGTCTCAGGGTGGCCTCGAACTCATGGTGATCCTCCTACCTCTGCCTCCTGAGTGCTAGGATTAAAGGCATGTGCCACCATGCCCGGCCCAAAACTAAACATTTTAACATAAAAAAACATTTATTCATATTGATGTCATTGTTGGACTATAGTCTGCTATAACAGGTTCATGTGTCAATAAACACTGGTATTTTCCCACTTCAACCTTTATTGGAGAGGGAATGAGTGACCTCAGCAACTTCTATAGCATTTTGATGTAGGAAAAACGTTGAAGAAGATGGGAGGTGAGAGAATGGGCACAGAATAGTCAATTATTTAAAGACAGGCAACTGTGGATAGGGAACTGCTGGGGGGAGGGGTGAAGTGGATAGACAGACTCTAAAGTGAACAGATGAGGTTTAAATGTTGATGTGAAGAAAGAACTCAGGATTCAAATGCTTCACTGCTGTCATTCTGACCCCATTCATTGAGTCATCAATCTCATGGGCCTGGAAAACCAAGTGAAACTAATGAAATGACTAGCACACACTCATTGGGAAAAGCACATGCTGTGGAAAACAGTTTCAATAAGCAACGTATTTGTGTGACAGCACCATTGATGAATGCAGCAACATGAATAAACAGGCTGAAGTTTTTGTCATTAGGCCTCAATGGGATAGCAGCTTTCCAGACAAATTCAATCTTCTCTTGTTCTCAAAGAACAATTTTATGTTCAAGGAATAGCCTATTACTATTAAATCTCAGGACTGAGGGGACTATAGTGGCTAACACTGATGAATGGAAAATAGAAATAATAATCATTTCATGGTGAAAAGTGCCATCTTAAGGTAGCCAGGGGGAAAGCAGCTAAAGATGAAAGCTTTTTTTTTTTTTAATTTCAGTGTCTTGTGAATACTTTTTTTTTAATTATTATTTATTTGAGAGCGACAGACACAGAGAAAAAGACAGATAGAGAGAGAGAGAATGGGCGCACCAGGGCTTCCAGCCTCTGCAAACGAACTCCAGATGCGTGCGCCCCCTTGTGCATCTGGCTAACGTGGGACCTGGGGAACCAAGCCTCGAACCAGGGTCCTTAGACTTTACAGGCAAGCGCTCAACCGCTGTGCCATCTCTCCAGCCCGATGAAAGCTTTTTAAGTAGTGACAACTTTCACATCTTCCATCAAGTCCATACAAAATATCAATTTTCACAGTGGTCTATTTTTGTCCTTTTGCTATTCCAAATAAAGCTCTGTTTATTATAATAAAGCTTCTTTCTTTTTTATAATTGTTTTTGTTTGAATATTTGTTTGAGAAAGTCTTACTTTGTAGCTCAGGCTGGCCTCAAGCTCATGGTTCTCCTGCCTCAGTCTCCCCAGTGCTATAATTGCAGGTCTGTGCTTTCATACTACCCAAGATCATGTGTCTTCATTAAGAGAAAGTTTTATGTGCTGGGATATATCTCTATGGTAGATCATTTGCTAGCATATGTAAGCTATAGGCTTAGTCCTCAGCACCTTAAAAAAATTAAAAAAAAAAAAAAAAAAGATAAAAGGGCCAGGCATGGTGACACCGGCCTTTAATCTCAGCACTCAAAAAGTAGAGATAAGAGAATTGTCATGAATTCAAGGCCACCCTGAGACTACATAGTGAATTCCAGGTCAGCCTGAGCTAGCGAGACCCTATCTCAAAAAAAGAAGAAAGAGGAGGTGGAGGAGATTTTGAATCAGTACAATAGAAATAGTTCTCACATATAAAACAAACACATAGAAGCACAAAATATGTAAGGAAAACAGCACACTGGAAAAAGGTCTTAACAGAAATAAGAACACAGAACTAAGTAAGAAAAGGTAAGAAAAAGCATACATTTAAAAGAAATTTGGGCTGGAGAGATGGCTTAGCTGTTAAGCGCTTGCCTGTGAAACCTTAGGACCCCGGTTCGAGGCTCAATTCCCCAGGACCCATGTTAGCCTGATGTACAAGGGGGTACAAGCGTCTAGAGTTCTTTTGCAGTGGCTGGAAGCCCTGACTTGCCTATTCTCACTCTAGCCCAGGCTGTTATAGAACTCTCTCTGTAATCTAGACTAGCCTTGAACTCAGTGATCCTCCTACCTCTGCTTTCCAAGTGCTGGAATTAAAGGCCTGTGCCACCATGCCCAGCCTAAATATGTGCTTTTCAAAGAAATGGTTAATTCTAGAATCTAAATGAATGGGAGTCATTTCCTAATCACAGGAAGAGAACACAGAGTATAAAGTTTAATCTTTTGTATAAAATGTATGTGGGTGTGCATGTGTCTGTGTGTCAGTGTGGTCACACACATGCCACAGTACTCACATGGAGGCCAGAAGGCAACTTTAGGAGTGGATCCTCCCCCTCTACTTTATTTGAGGCAGGGTCTCTATTGTTAGCCACTGTATTCGCCAGGCTGGCTGGCCCTGAACTTCTAATTCTCCTCTCTCCACCTCCCATCTTACTGTAGGCATGCTGGGATTACAAATACTTGCTTCCATGTTTGGCTGTTACATAGGATCTGAGGCTCTGAACTCCAGTCCTCCTACTTACACAGCAAGCACTTTATCCGCTGTATGTAATATATATATTATCATAAGTTAGTTAAATTTCCCTACTGAAAAAAGTAAAACTTTAGGAGCTGGGAAGATGGTTCAGTGGTTAAAGACCCTTGCTTACAAGTATAAGCATACTGGCCTGATTTTTATCCCAGCACCCACATAAAGCCAGATACAAAGTGGCACGAGTATCTGTAATCCTCCTGAGCCATCTAAACTGACACACAAGCAGCAGCAAAAGAAAAAGAAGAAGAAGAGGAAGGAAGGAAGGAAGGAAGGAAGGAAGGAAGGAAGGAAGGAAGGAAGGAAGGAAGGAAGGAAGGAAAGAAAGAAAGAAGAGAGGGAGAGAAGGGAAACCCTGTTTCAAGCAAGGTAGAAGGAGAGAACAAACACCCAGGGCTGTTCTCAGACCTCCATAAGTGCACCCATACACACACACACACACACACACACACAATAAATTAATTAATCAATTAATTTAATTAAATAAAAATTTAGGGTCATGGCATGTAGCTCAGTAGTAGAATATTTAAGGTTTAGCATGCATGAGGACCCGGGTTCAAGCCCCAACAATACCAAAAAATTATACTGCATTATTAAGCCCAGCTATAAACTACCTATAAAACAAAATGCCTCAGAATAAAAACATGAAGATGTTAAATGCATTGAAAAAATAAAGCACACTCAGTAAATCAGAAAACTTACAATTAAAAATCAAAATGTATTTCAAAGTGGCTCTGTACATATGAAATTAGAATATTTTATATAACAAAGCATACAGTCAAGATACATTTTGATATTTTAGGCAAAGTCTTATAGTATATAAAATGTGAAAAATGCAAAAATCAATCTACAATCACAGTAGGAGACTACCACACTCTTTTCTCAGTTCATAGTAAATCAAGTACACAAGTGTGGGTAGGGACATAGAGACTTTGAATAGAACAACAGAGGATTGACCTAATTGACATGCAAGAGAGGAGTACAGTGTAATCTGCTTACTAAGTCATGCTGGTCAGAATTTTAACAATGATTCTAGAGTGTAGATCACGTATACAAATTCATTTCTGACATTGAATAGCTATCCCAAAGTAACCATCCATATCACTATTCTCCAAATAGTATAAAACAACTTCAGTCTAAAGTCAGTAACAGCCCCTTTTGAAGACTGAAAACCCATTAAGAGAAAGGAAAGACTGGAGTCTGAAAGAAGGACATAAAACTCTGGCAGATGGTAAAGCCATTCTTTGACAAGAAACTTAGGAAACAAATGCATTTACAGTAGGAAGTAGAGCACATATCCTGTCTTTTATTACTCAGTTTAAAAGGTAGAAGTATAAAGTAGTCTGACCGCTTAGTCATTGGTCCAGTGAAAACATTGGCATTTGTAAGTGCAGCATCTGTTCCAAGCCATTCATTCTTTAGGTTACTGTTCTGTGCACAAATAACTATATTATCTTGCTCAGCAAATTTGATTTAGCCCAAAGCCAAGTGAGTTAAAGTGATAGTGACCCAAGTTTCAAAATACTTTCTAAGAGAAAAAACCGTACTTGGTCCATAAATTGCTTGTAAGAAAGTGAAAAACAAAACATTAAAAATAGAACTAGACATGTTGAAGTTGCAGTTATTTCTTGGTTTTTGGCCACAATAATTTATCTTCCAATGTAATCCTTTGAAATTGACAAGGATGTATTGAGCCCAACCCATACATCCCCTTAAGGGAAAAGCAGAGGATAGTGAGTAAAAGACTTCACAGTGATCACAACATTCCTTGTTCTTTTGTTTTCCTTCAACTTTACATTCAAAAGAAAAGACTTCATTTTCTAGAATTATTTTAGAAATATTAGAAAATTAATCTAGAAACATTATTAAAATGTTGTTTCAACTATTTTAATTGAAGCATTATTTGGAAGATGCTTCTCCCAAACTTAAGCCTTCCACTCAGAACACTGAAAACTAATGATACAGGATGTAATTGAGACAAAGTCAAGTCTTTGGACAGGCTTCCAGAAGAGTGTTTTGAAAACTTCAGCACACATTCTCTCAACAAGTACAGTCATTACACTACTTAAAATCAGAGGAGAAGGAAGGAGAAGAAAAACCAAGCAGAGGCAGCTAAAAACCCTGAGTCTCTCTGCAGCTCAGCTTCTGGATTAGGGCAAGGGCTCTACCACAGACATGACAGCCTGAGCAAAACACCTTCTTCCCCAGCCCTATGTCACAAGGTCAAGACAATGAGATCAGAGCCACTCCCAAGGTCTACTCATTCAACAGGGAAGTCACTAAGACACAGGTCACTGTCCTGACTGGCAGCTTTAATTCAGTGGCACAAAGGTCCTGCCCAAGGGGAAGAACAGACAGAAAAAATGAAGGGCTCTGAAGCTACGACTGAGGGAAATGTTTTTATTTAGAATAAAGCTTGAAAGAATTCATTCCTAAGGAAGTTGCAAAGAAATAATGGCTATTTTTGGTGATAAACAAAGTGTCCCACTACATGAATGAAATGGCAAACCAGCCACAGAGCCAATTGGATTTCTTCTGAGAGGACAGTCATCCCTGGACGTCCAGAAATCTGTCCATGTATGCTAGACTGCACACACTTGGGACTAAGCAGAGGAAAAGGTGGTTTTTGTTTGCTTGGTTTGGTTTGGTTTTGGTTTTTAGTTTTTTCAAGGTAGAGTCTCACTCTAGCCAAGGCTGACCTGGAACTCAACTATGCAATCTCAGGCTGGCCTCAAACTCATGGCGATCCTCCTACCTCTGCCTCCCAAGTGCTAGGACTAAAGGCATGTGCCACCATGCCCAGCATGAAGAAGGTTTGAAAAGACTTTTGACACAACATACTGATCCAGATTCCTTACTGGCTTACCTACTCAAAAACAGACAGAATATAAGCTATACTGACACAATGGTGACTGAACAATAAAACTACACTCCTCCCTGGTGATCCAGAAAACCGTGCATGTCTGAAGCTGTGCTCTCAGGTGCCACAAGAGACAACTGTGTTAGACCATAACAGAATGATGAGGAAAACTACTGTTGTAGTGTCTCATATGTCACTGCTAAAGGGTAAACATCTAACTGGAAATGAGGATTTAAGCACACACAAGAACATACCCAGGGAGACAGACTAAAAGAAAAGCAAAGTAAATGTCTAAACAGTAACATGAAAGGCCAAATTCCTAAAAGGAAAATAGATATCTAGAATTAGTCCAAAGAAGTCACTAAATAAACAATTTGTATAAAGTGAAGAGAAACTGTATCTAGAATTGCTACAGTGTATTATCTAAAACATCTATTGTTCAAGAAAAACTCGGGCTGGAGAGATGGTTTAGCGATTAAGCGCTTGCCTGTGAATCCTAAGGACCCGGTTCCAGGACCCACTTTAGCCAGATGCACAAGGGGGCGCACGCGTCTGGAGTTTGTTTGCAGTGGCTGGATGCCCTGGCACGCCCATTCTCTCCCTCTCTCCCTCCCTCCCTCCCTCCCTCCCCCCCCCTCTCTCTGCCTATTTCTCTCTGTTATTTCTCTCTGTTATTTCTCTCTGTCTGTCGCTCTCAAATAAATAAATAAAAATAAACAAATTTTTTTTTAAAAAAAGAAAAACTAAGATGCATGTAAATAAAGCAGAAAAGGTTGACCTATGTAAGAAAGGAATACAATGGGAGCTCTCTTTGAGAGCAAAGACTTCAAGAGCAGTTATTATATGTGTAACGAGCCAAATTAAACTATGTTTTAAAGATGTTTTTAACTTTATTTCTATGCATTTATTTAGCTGAAAGAGAAAAAGAGGCAGACAGAGAAAGAGAGAGAGAGAGAGAATATGTCACAGCCTCTGTCCGCTGCAAACGAACTCCATACACATGTGCCACCTTGTGCATCTGGCTTATGGATACTGGAGAGTCGAACATGAGTCCTCAGGCTTCATCGGCAAGCACCTTAACTGCTAAACCATCTCTCCAGCCCCTTCTTAAAAAAAAAAAAAAAAAAAAAAAAAAAAAAAACTATTTATTTGCAAGGAGAGAGAGAATGGCATACCAAGGTCTCTAGCCACTGCAAGTGAACTCCGGATACATATGCCACTTTGTGCATCTGCCTTTACATGGGTACTAGGGAACCAAACCCAGGTTGTTAGGCTATGCAAGCAAGCATCTTAACCAATGAGCCACCTCTCCAGCCCCCTTGCTTCTTAGTAAAAAATTGTATATTTTCTATTTTCAGTTGTCTTATGAAACAATAGGTTTCGTTGTAAAATTTTCATGCAGATGTATCATTGAACTTTATTAATATTTTATTAATATTTATTATGCTTTTCAACTTCAGTGACTAGAGGCCCTGGTATACCATTCTCTCTATATATCTGACTCCCTCTCCCTCTCCTTCTCCCTCTCCCTCTCCCCCTTCCCTCCCTCCCTCCCTCCCTCCCTCCCTCTCTCTCTCTTTCTCTCTGTTAAATAAATAAAATATTAACAAGAAGGAGGAGGAGGAGGAGGAGAAAAGCACAGTAACTGCCAGGCATACTGGTGCACACTCGATAATTCCAGTACTCAGAAGGCTGATGTAGGAAGATCATGAGTTTGAGGAAAGCGTAGGCCATATGGTGAGTTCCAGGCCAGCTTGGGCTACATAGCAAGACCCTATCTCAAAACAACAAAAAAATAAATAAAAGGAAGAAATTAGGAAAGAATAACATGGGGTGGGGAAATGGAACCAACACATGATTTGTTCATAAAATTCACAATTAATAAAATACATATAAATAAAAAGTATAGGGGTGGCGGCGGCTCTGCCCCCGCCGGCGCGGCCCGCGAGCTTGCGGCGGTGCCGCGGCCCGGTCCGGCCCCGGGTCCGTCTTCCGCCATGGCCCGGCCGCTCGCGCCCAGCTCGCAGAAGGCGCTGCTGCTGGAGCTAAAGGGACTGCAAGAGGAACCGGTGGAGGGCTTCCGCGCGACGCTGGTGGACGAGGGCGACCTGTATAACTGGGAGGTGGCCATCTTCGGACCCCGCGACACCTGCGACGAGGGAGGCTGTTTCAAGGCTCGCCTCGAGTTCCCCATCGACTCCCCTTACTCCCCCCAGCCTTCCGGTGCCTGACCAAGATGTGGCCCCCGACCGTCTGTGAGGACCATCCTGCAGCGTGAGATCCCCGCTGAGCCAGCCCCACACCTCGCCCGCCAATGTGGGCGCGTCAGCCATGTGCAGGAAGCGGAGGGAGCGCGAGGGCAAGGACGGCGAGCTCAGGCTTCGCGCGGCAGGCCCCGGGACCCAGGCGGACGCAGAGCGCGCTGCTGAGACGGCGCCCACCACGCCGGCCGCGTACTGCGTGACGACCAGGGCGCCGGCGCCGCGGCGGGCTCGGACCTCTTCCATGATGACTAACGAGGACCGTGCGGTGCGGGAGGCCGAGAGCTGCTCGGGACGACGAGGGTGACTCTGGCGCCGAGGAGTCCTGACGCAGCAGCCCCCGCCAAAATGAACTCCCACATTTTGCCTCGCTAGGAGCTGCGCGGCCTCGGCGCAGACCCCTCGCGGAGGCCGCGTGTGCGCCCGTCCCAGCCCCAGCGTCCTGGGCGCTGCTTGTGCGTTTCCCTCCCTGAGGAGGAGCAGCGGCCGCACGTGAGGCCGACCCACTTCCCCGGCCCCCAGACCCGGAGACAACCGGCCAGGGCCAAGACTGCCAGCTGTGGCAGCCAGAAACTCAGGGCCTGCGGCTCCTCGGCTTCCTGTCTGAAATTAAATAAAACAGCTTTGTGAGAAGGCCCAGCAGAGGAGGCAAAAAAAAAAAAAAAAGTATAGCAGGGCATGGAGGGCACACCTTTAATCCCACTATTTAGGAGGTAAAGGTAGAAGAGTCACTATGTATGTGAGGTCAGCCTGCAGCTATAGAGTGAGTTCCAGTTCAGCCTGGCTACAGTGACACTTTACCTTGAGAAAAACTAAAAAATAAAAATAAATAAATGAAAAAGTATAACAAACAAGAAAAGAAGGGAAAAGGAAAGGAAGAATAACTGAAATAAAAGGCTCACTAAGGAACCTGGCACCAGCACAATGATGAAGGCGATAGACACAGAGAACACTCAACTCTTACTAAACCAGATGTCCAGAGACACAGCGGCTCCCAAGACCTCATCACTGAAGTAGAACTAAAACGAACCCAACCTGGCTCAGAGAAATTTGCAGAAGAGGGGCAGAAACATTGTTAGAGCCACAGGTTGGGACGATATGCACAGAGACATTGCCTCTTCCTCATAACTGATGACCACCCCCACAATGCACAACCCACAATTCCCACGGGGATAACCAGCATCCCCAGCAAAGAGGATCCCTTCAGAGTAGGGAGGAGGCTAAAGATGGTACCAACATGGCTGTACACACACTGTGTACATAAATAATAAGAAAAAAAGCTCACTAAGGGGCCAAAAAAGATTTAAGTTCATAGTTAAAATGATCTGCAAATTTGAAGATAAGACAATAGAAAATATACAATGTGGAGAGATTACACACAGAAATTTTAAAAAGGATGAAGAATAAACACAGCCTCAAAGAAAATGGAACCACATCAAGCTCACAAACACACACGAGACAGAAAATAATATTCAAAAATATAACAGCTAAAAAGAGCTTTGTAAGACTTTGCATGAGGTCAAATTTAATGAAAATGCTCATCCACACCACCAATAACGTCAACAAACACCAAGTACTAAAAACATGAAGAGAGCCACCTTCAGACACATAATAGTAAAATGTTGACAGATGAAGTTTTAAATCTCACAAGAGAAAGTTAACTCATTATAGACAAAGGAATCACAATAAGATCAATGGCTGACTTTGCATTCTAAACCACTTCCTAATACAGAAAGCAGTCTAATGACACAACATACTGAAAATCTAAATTTAAATTTGATTACCCACCAAAGGTTAATGGTAAGACCGACTGACAGAAACACCATATGCTGTCAATAGAGAACATGAGAGACCTGACTGGAAGCTGGAAGAGAGCCAGACCCTAATTACTTCATCTAGTGCCAGGAGGTACTACCTGAGCTATATGGAGAAAATGGCCAACATTTGTCTGAGCAACTGAAGGTCTAAGCTGCTCAGCAGCAAAAAACCTGATGTGATGCCCACCCAAGTGCAATAGTGACACATAGCCATGGTGAGTAACCAACTGCTATTGGATTGGCTAATAGATCTGATCAGTGAAAAGGAACCCCATGGCTGGAACTGGGAAACAAGTAATGAGTTCACTCTCTAATATCAAGCCCCCATCATTCTTGGGCTACAAGAGGGCCTACACCTGTTAAATTCTTTCTAAACTAACAATGGTTATTCCGTTTAACTGGTGCTAACTTCACTCTCCATTGGAGAATCTGCTTCTTTTTCAGATGCACACAGAACCTGAAGAGAGAATCAGTCCAAAGCACTTTACCAGGGCTCCAGCTGAAACCATAGAGTACTTAGGGATATGAGCAAGAGTGCTACTTTCGTTCTCAAATCCTACCAAATCAGACATCCAGAGACACAAAAGCTTCCAAGAGCCCATCACTGAAGTAGACCTAAAGTGAACCCAACATGGCTCAATGAAATTCACAGAAGAGGAGGTGGAAGAATTGTTAGAGCCACAAGCTGGGACATTCGCACAGAGACATTGCCTCTTCCCCATAACTGATGGCTACCCCCACAATGCACAACCCACAATCCCCATGGGGATAACCAGCATCCCTTGTGAGGAGGATCCCTTGGAGGGGACAGAGATGAGGTTAAGGATGGTAACAACATGTGCTGTTTACATACTGAGTATGTCCATAACTAATACAAAAAAAATTACAAAAAACATCAGACTAGAACCAACCCTATAGCCAGTAAAACTACTTCTCACAAATGAAGGCAAAATAAAGACATCAGAAATGCAGTGGCTGAGTTTACAGCTAGTAGAGCTGTTTTGCATTAAATACTAAAGGAAGATTTCAGATAACTCATACAAAATACACAGTAAGCGCTATCAACACTCTTCATGCAATTAGTATATACAGTGATGCTATTCAATTTAATCAGTCATCCAAAATGAGGTGGTAGCAATAATTATTTAGGATGATTACTTCATTAACCATTTCTTGTTTGTAAACTACTATTCCACATATAAAATCATCTTTAAGTAGTATTGTCATTGTCATTTTTAACACCTTAAACCCCAATAGCATACCCTGTAGTGGGCAAATTAGGATCTCCTAATATTCACATGTTGTAAACTCAACCTCTAGTACTTAAAGTTGTTACCCTATTAGGAAATAAGAAAAGATATGTTCAAGCTAAACTAAGGGCTTTAAGGACCCAGTATGGCAGATGTCCATATAAGAGGAGGAACAGCTTCCAGGAATATGTATGCATGAACAAAAGGCTTTATAATGACTTCACAAGTGCCGGGTGTGGTGGCTCATGCCTTTAATCCCAGCACTTGGGAGGCAGGGGTAGGAGGATCGCCGTGAGTTCGAGGCCACCCTGAGACTCCATAGTGAATTCCAGGTCAGCCTGAGATAGAGTGAGACCCTATCTCAAAAAAAAAAGGATGTCACAAGAATGCAGCATCGGCCAGGTAAGGAGAGAGAGCTTAGAAAAAGCCAAACCTGCAACACTTGATCTTAGACTTCAACCTGCAGTACTGAGAGAAAATAAATAAATTTCTCTTGTCTAAGCTACAACTTCTTCACTTTTTTTTCTATTTTCAAGATCATTTGCTCCCCCCCGCAAAATAAAATGAAAAAGAAAACTTTTACAACACCAGGTATTGTGGTATACATATCAAATATTTACTGATAACATAATGTAGAAATTTATTTTTAAACAATTCTCTGGGTTATCTGTGATTTTATCATTTATTGCAGATAAAAGTAAAGTTGTCTACTGAGTACTGAGAAGGAAGTGTTTGTTTGTCCAATGCAATGGAACCCACAGATATACTAAGTTGATATGTGCTAAGGAATGATGGTGGAAAATATTTATTTCTTTCCCATAATTGAACCCTTATGTTTCAAGTAAAAGCAGAAGACTGTGTGGATAATAAAAATACTGCAATTCATAGTATACAACAGTCTCAGGTCTAACCTGAAGTGTTTCAGGCAGCATCCATGGACAACATGCTCAGAGCAGAAGTACCCTGTGCTGGTATCCAAGGCTGTGGTGAAGTCACATGACATGCATATACAAGCACGCCCAAACACTTCAGATGCATTACACATTTGATTTAAAAAAAAAAAACTTTTGGTCATTGTTCATCTAGAAACCTTTTGCAATTGCCAAAGTCTTCATGACACCCACATTCACTTATGTGACTACATTTGAGGTCATGAACCACAGTTTAAGGTTTCACTTAAGTGGTTCCAGTCTGATGTTTTGTTATGGAATCTTAACAAACTAACAAATCCATAAATCAAATTTTGAAAACAGTTCTAATTTTTCAAGAGCTAAAAATGTTAAATATACTAAAAATCTAGAATTAATGTTAAATATACTAAAAATCTAGAATTTCTTATTCAAAATACATTTTGTGTCTTTCAATAAAACTTTATTTGTAAAAATAGCTAGCCAATAGAAGACTCAAATAGCATTTATCCAATCTTGGTTTAGATGATTACTTTCATGATGTCCTTATTGGAAACTTGGGATTTATAAGATTTTGGAATAAAAGGCAAGAATAAAAGGCAGGTATGTCTGACATATTGACAAAGATTCCTATGTTAACTTTCCACAATCATAAGTTAAAGCTTAAAGAAATTAAACATATGCATCATACAAACACTAGTAAATGTTTCAAAAAGGATGCTAAAATAACATCAAACTCTCCTAAGCTCACCCCTCTTGTTCTTTTAAGTAACTAAGTAATTAAACATGCCTACTTTTAAAATGTACTTTAGGAAATCCCCCTTTGTCTTTAGACATGTGATTAAGCACATGTAATACACTCAGGAAATAATCAGGACTCTGAGACATTTATTGAATTTAGTGCAAGTTCTCCTCTTTTTATTTTATTTTTATTACTTTTATTAAGAACATGCTTTGTATGGATACATCATGCATTGGTATCATCTTCTCCCTCCTCCCCGCCCCCATTCCACAGGGGACCCTCCTCAGTGGGGTTGCTTGTATTCTTCATAGGGTTGTGGGTTATTCACTATGGGAGCAGCAGTCAGTTACTGAGGGGAGGCAATGCCTCTGGGCAAGATATCCCAACCTGTGGCTCTTACATTCTCTCTTCCCTCTGTTCTGCAAAATTCCCTGAGCTATGCTGGGTGTGTTTTAAGTCTACTACAGTGATGAGCTCTTAGGAGTCTCTGGATCTCTGCTTTGGAAGATGTTGAGTATCCTCAGAATCTGTCTTCTTCACCTGGTGCTGATTGTCAAGCTCACCATGGAAGCAGCACTCTTGCTCTGCTCTCCACTCCGTCTGTGGTTTTGCCTGGGCTTTGACTGAGGTGGTTATCTCCTCGGGTCTTGTTACCTTCTGAAAAAGAAAAACAGATTCTCCAACAGAGAGTGAAGTCAGCATAGGTTAAATTGGATAAGCATTATTAATTTAGGGAGAGTTTGATTGACATAGCCCCACTTTTAGCCAAAGACTAGCAGGAGCTTGTCATTGAGAGCATTATCTTTGTCTCTATAGGATTCAGACCAGTTTCCAGTTCAAGATATGGGTTCCTTTCCACTGAGTGTATCTCTTACCCAATCAGAAAGTTATTGATTACCCACCAATGCTGTGTGCCACCATTGCACTGGTATGTACTTCTTGTCAGGGTGGTTGTTTAGTCCCCTGCTTGTTCACTCCATTGTTGACCACTTTCCCCCAGTAGCTCATGTAGGACTTTCCAGCACTAGACGGACTGTCTGAGGACTGGCTGTCTTCTAGATTTGTGTTCTATGTTGGCAGCATGTGGTGTCTTCAGCAATAGGGTCTTACCTTTTACCTCAGGCAGGTAATCAAGTGCTTTAACAGAAGCCTGCCTTGTTCTGAGGACCTTGTAGGTCTCTCCCTTCAACAGCTAAATGTGGGCAGCACCAATTTCTGGTACTAGGAGTTATAGGTCAGAGCCAAAATTTTTTAAGGTTAGGCTTCATTCCACCCTCTCCAGGGCCCTTCTTTTAAGGGACTCCCCCAGTACTCCTGTTGAGGGTTATATCTTTTAGTATACTTTAAGGAGAAAGGTTTCTATGGTACCAGTTCATTTGGGGTTCAGTTTTGTATTTATTCCTCCCACCCTCCTCTTCCCTTCCCCCCAGACCTTTCCCTCCCTATTATCTGGACCTCAAGTTGCCCATCCAGTATGCCAGCAACTCAAGGTGATCCATATTAGGAACCACAGATGAGTGAGAACATGTGGCATTTGTCTTCTGTAATTAGGTGTGTTGGCTGAATGTGATCTGCTCTAAGTCTATCCATTTTCCTACAAATGTTTGTATCATTTTTCACTGTTGAGCAGAATTCCATTGACTATATGTACCAGAACTTCATTACCCATTTATCCAATGATGGGCACCTGAGAGGATTCCAGTTCTTAGCTATAATGAATTGAGCATCTATAAACATGACTGAGCAAATATCTCTGTAGTGAAGCACACTTAGGGTAAACACCCAGTTAGGGAATAGCTAGGTCTGTTGGTAGTTCTATATTAATCTTGTTCAGGAATCTCCATATTGATTTTCACAGTGGTTGTACAAATTTGCCTTCCCACCTCTTTAACCAAATCCTCATCAACGTTTGTTGTTGGTTGATTTTTTAATGATTGCCATCCTTACTGAAGTAAGGTGGAATCTTATAGTTGTTTTAATTTACAGTTCCCTGATGTTTAGGGATGTTGAACATATTCTTAAGTATGTGTTAACCATTTGAATTTCTTCCTCTGAGAATACCCTAGTCAGTTCTCTGCCCCATTTTTTTAGTGGGTTGATCTTTTGTATTGTTTAGATTTTTGAGTCTTTGTAGATTCTAAAAATGAGGCCTCTGTCCATGGCATAGCTGGAGAACATTTTCACCCATTCTGTGGGTAATCTATTGGCTCTGTTTATGGTATGTTTGTCTGTGCAAAAGCTTTTTAGCTTCATGAAAGCCCATTGTTTAAGAGATTGTTTAATTTCCTGAACTACTGGGTATTTGTCAGGAAGTCTTTCCCCACTCCTATATGGTAGAGAGTTCCTCCTATATTGCATTTAGCAGTTGAAGAGTGTCAGGTCTTATATTGAGGTCTGTAATCCATTTGGACTTGATTTTTGTGTATGTTGAGATGAGTGGGTCTAATTTCATTTTTCTACATGTGGTTATCTAATTTGTCCAGCACCAGTTGTTGAAGATGCTGTCTTTTCTCCAGTCTACATTATTGGCACCTTTGTCAAAGATCAAGTAGCTATAGGTACTTGACCTAAAGTCCAGGTTTTCAATTCTGTTTCTTTGGTCTATTTTTCTGTTTTTATTCCAGTACCATGCTGTTTTTGTTACTATGGCTTTGTAATAAGCCTTAGGTCAGGTTTGGTAATACCTCCAGGCATATTTCTTTGGCCAAGGATATATTTAGATATCCAAGGCCTACTGCCATTCCATATTAATTTGAGATCACTTTTTCTATCTCTGTGAAGAATGATGCTGGAATTTCTACTGGTATTACATTAAATCTGTATATTGCTTTTGATAGAATTGCCATTTTCACAATATTAATTACACCTATCCAAGAGCATGGGAGGTATTTCCACCTGCTCAAGTTCTCCTCAATTTCTTTGTTGAGTGTTTTTACGTTTTTCCTTATATAGCTCTTTCATGTTCTTGGTTAGTTATTCCAAGGTATTTAATTCTCTTGTGTCTATTAAAAATAGGACAGCCTCACTGATTTCTTTCTCTGTATATTTGTCCTTTGCATGTAAAAAAAGCTATTGAGCCAGGCATGGTGGTGCATGCCTTTACTCCCAACACTCATTAGGCAGAGGTAGGAGGATTTCCATGAGTTAAAGGCCACCCTGAAACTACAGAGTGAATTCGAGGCCAGCCTCAGCTAGAGTGAGACCCTACCTCAAAAAATAAAAAATAAAATTAAGTTAAAAAACAAATCATTCTCAGTGAACTTACCCAATCACAGGAAAAAAACTGACACATAGTCTCACTCATCTACAACACCTAACCTGAATCTACCCAAGATACCTTACATACCCAGCAAGCACCTCATGGACTAGACAATAGGATGGATGGGGAGGGCGGGGAGGGCATCGATGGGTGGAAAACAGTAATCTGGGCCCAAATGGCAATGGTACCATAAAATTCTACTTCCTAAAAGGCAGACCAAATGGCTGAACCTTCACTTGATCCATACAGGAAACAACTGAACCACAAGACACTGGAGAGGGTAGCATCAAGACTAACCTAAATCTTCTACATCTTCCCTCCCTCCCTCTCCCCCTCTCCCCTCTCTCTCTCTCCTCTCTAACTCTTGTATATTAGTTATGTTTTTCCTCAATTTCTTAGTGGGCACTGACCTGTAACCCCCACTTCCAGCTTGGGGCTACCATACACAATGAGCTTTAGAGCGGAGAAACCTACAAGGTTTCCCAAAAAAATAACAGACTTCTGTCAGAGTACTTGATGACCCACCAAAGGCCAGTGGGAAGACCCTATTGCTGAAGACTCCATACGCAGCTGACATGTAAAATGGAACGGCATGGCTGGAAGCCAGGAGAGAGTCAGTCCCCAGACAGTCAGTGTCTCTAGTGACAGAAGGTGCTACATGGGCAACTGGGGGAAATGACCAATATCTGTCCAAGCGAAGACTTCCGGCCAAGATGGCGACTGCCTAGCTGCACTCCAGATACCAGGGAGGAAAAGGCAAGAAATTAACGGCGAACAGGGTCTTTTTGCCAGTGGGAGGGCACAGAGTGGGGAAAAACAGGGAAGCACACATCCCCCCCCCCCCCCAGCGCAACCCGGCGCTCCCCGGCCCACCCACTCGCCCCTCACCCCCCCCCCCGCGCTCCCCAGGCAAAGAAAGACAAGAAATTAAGTGTTATCAGGGTCTTCTTGCCAGTGGCAGGGCACAGAGTGGAGAAAAACAGGGAAGCACGCATCCCCCCTCGAGTGAGTAGTCTACCCCCACACATACAGCCACTGCACCCCACTCCCCGCACCCCATGCTCTGCGCCCCTCGCCGCGCTGCTGTGCTCTGTTCGCGCGACCGCCAGCCCATCACGTGCCTGCCAGCCCGCTATGCTGTGCTGACGCGCGGGGATCTCCGCCTTTGTGCTCTGATCCTGCGTGTTGGCCAGCCACGCTGTGCTCAGTTCCCATGCCCACAGGGGCCACCTCTGCCTTCATTAAGCTGCTGCCAGACCCCCTGCTGCTGTGCTCCAATCGCTTGCCTGCCGGCCAGCCTCTACTGTGTCCTGATCCCATGCCTGCATCAGCTGCCTCTGCACTACAAATGCACGTGCAGCAGGCCCAGCCCCATAGCAAGGGCCACACAAGTCCACACTGAGTCACTAGCGCCAGCTCAGGTGCCATCCCCTACATGTCCATCGCTACCCATCCCCCACCCCCCTGAGGTGGGAGAGCTCAGACAGTTTGCAAGTCCCAGTATTCCCAGCCAGAGTTTGGGCAGCTTCAGGGCTTGCTGCCTCAGTCTGCTTCCATACTAGAAGGCAGGCAGCTTTGGTGCATTACTGGGTGAGAATTCAGGCAACTTTGGTGCCCCGTCAGGCTATAGATAGGCGACTTTGGAAAGAGAGAGCAAAAACCCAGGCTACTTGTAACTGCCCCAGGCTGCCTTGGATTCTCATTAAGCTAGATCCCAGGCTGCTCCACCCACCTACCTGCCCATACACTGACATGGGTAGACCACAGCGCAAAGAAATAACATGAAAAATAAAATGCAAGAAAATCCAGACAGATCACCCAGTCCAACAAGGATTACATCTAACCAAAACATAGAAGAGTGTTCAGGGTCAGAACATCAAGTGGAAGCTATGAACAATGCAACCCTGACCAACCTACTGCTAGAACTGGCAGGAAAGCTACAAAGGACAGATAATCGTATGGATGCTACCATCACTAAGCTAGAGCAATATGATAAGACACTGGAAGGAATTGAAAGAGAGCTAAGAGAGTTGAGGGCGAGTGAAAAGAAAGAGGACCTTAAAAATCAGCTGGCCACACTAAATGAAAACATAAAGAAATGCAAGGATGATTTCCAAGAATCATCAAGAAAATCAGAAAATGAGGCGAAAAGGGAGCTGGACAGAGCGATGGAAGTGATACATAGGAAAGTAGTAGAAAATGCAAACTTAATTGAACAAGTCCAAAACTCTCTAGAGGCCCTCAAGAATAGAGTCAGCGAAGTGGAAGATAGAAACTCTGATCTGGAAGACAGGATGGAAGAAACAGTTCGAGAGTCCAAAAATTTCAGTAAATTCAAAAGTTCCTGTGAACAGAACATGAGAGAATTGTGGGATACACTTAAACGTCCTAATATCAGACTCATTAGAATACCAGAAGGAGAAGAATTTCAGACCAAAGGCATGGAGAACCTACTTAACACAATAATTGAAGAAAACTTCCCCCGTCTCTTAAAAAGAAAGGCCAATCAAGATACAAGAAGCAAGCAGAACTCCTAACAGACTAGACCCAAGGAGAAACTCACCAAGACATATTATCATTAAGACAAAAAACATTGACACCAAAGAGAAAATCCTAAAAGCAGCTAGGGAAAAACAGCACATCACTTTCAAAGGAAACCCCATCAGAATTACTTCAGACTTCTCAATGGAAACCCTGAAAGCTAGAAGGGCCTGGAATGAAACTCTCCTAACTCTAAGAAACTATGGCTTCCAAACCAAACTACTCTACCCAGCAAAAGTCTCCCTTATAATAGATGGTGAAAGGAAAACTTTCCATGAAAAAACTCAGCTTTACAATTATATGAACACAAAACCAAAACTACAGAAAGTATTCCAGGAAATTCTCCACAGAGAAGAAACAAATAACCAAACACAAATGCCTACAAGAAGCAGATCACAACAACCAAACCCAGAGTAGACAGAAAAAAAAATTTTAATTCCATGGAAATGCCAACACACCTCTACCACCACAACTAGGCAGGGATCAAATCAAATCTCACAGTCATAACCCTAAATATTAATGGCCTTAATTCATCCATCAAGAGATACAAGCTAACAGGGTGGATCAAAAAATTAGACCCCTCAATCTGCTGCCTTCAAGAAACCCACCTAACCACTAAAGACAGAAACCTCCTCAGGGTGAAAGGGTGGAAAACAATATTCCAAGCAAATGGGAATAAGAAACAAGCAGGTGTAGCTATATTAATATCAGATAAAATTGACTTCAAACCAAAAACAATCAAAAAAGACAAAGAAGGCTACTTCCTACTTATAAAGGGAACAATCCATCAAGAGGATATTATAATCATAAATCTGTATGCACCAAACACAGGGGCAACACAGTTCATAAAACAAAACCTAATTGACAATAAAACAGAAATAACCACCAACACCATCATAGCTGGGGACTTTAACACACCATTATCAGTAGTAGACAGATCATCCAAACAGAAGCTCAACAGGGAAGTAAGAGAGCTCAACAAAACCGTAGAGCACTTAGACCTAACAGACATCTACAGAACTTTCAACCCCAAATAGACAGACTACATATTCTTCTCAGCAGCTTATGGAACATTCTCTAAAATAGACCATATACTGGGTCACAAAGACTGCCTCCACATATTTAGGAAAATCGACATAATTCCCTGCATGATATCAGATCATAATACTATATTCCTAGAAATCAACAACAAAAAAACCAACAAGAACCCCAACGGCAACTGGAAACTGAATAGCACACTCTTAAACAATAAATGGATAGTGGATGAAATAAAAAAGGAAAATGCAAAATTCCTTGAATTGAATGACAATGAGAACACATCATACCAAAACTTATGGGACACAATGAAGGCAGTCCTCAGGGGAAAATTCATAGCACTCAATGCCTTCATAAAAAAGACAGAAAGATCCCAAATCAATAGCCTAACCATCCACCTAAAGGCATTGGAAAACCAAGAAAAATCCAACCCAAAGAGCTCCAGAAGGAAAGAAATAATTAAAAATCAGAGCAGAAATTAATGAATTGGAAACCAAGGAAACAATTAAGGCAATTGACAAAACAAAGAGCTGGTTCTTTGAAAAAATAAACAAGATTGACAAACCTCTGGCCAATTTGATCAAGCAAAAAAAGGAGAGACGCCAAATTAACAAAATTCAAAATGAAAAAGGAGAGATCACAACAGACATAAGTGAAATTGGCAGAATCATCAGGACTTATTTCAAAAACCTCTACTCCACAAAACTGGAAAATGTGGAGGAGATGGATAAATTCCTGGATGCATATCATCTACCAAAGCTAAATTCAGAGCAGATTAATCACCTTAATGAACCCATCACACTCACGGAGATTGAAAAAGTAATAAAGGGCTGGAGAGATGGCATAGCAGTTAAGCGCTTGCCTGTGAAGCCTAAGGACCTCAGTTTGAGGCTCGGTTCCCCAGGTCCCACGTTAGCCAGATGCACAAGGGGGCGCACGCATCTGGAGTTCATTTGCAGAGGCTGGAAGCCCTGGCACACCCATTCTCTCTCTCTCTCCCTCTATCTGTCTTTCCCTCTGTGTCTGTCACTCTCAAATAAATAAATAAATAAATTTTTTTTAAAAAAAAAGAAAAAGTACTAAAAAACCTCCCAAAAAAGAAGAGTCCAGGACCAGATGGATTCCCAGCCGAATTTTATCAAACCTTCATGGAAGAACCCAAACCAATCTTTCTAAAACTGTGCCACACCATTGAAGAACAGGGAAAGCCACCCAACTCCTTCTATGAAGCTAGTATCACCCTAATCACAAAACCAGGCAGAGATGACACAAGAAAAGAAAACTACCGGCCTATTTCCCTAATGAACATAGATGCAAAGATCCTCTACAAAATACTCGTGAACCGAATCCAACAACACATCAAAAGCATTATCCACCTTGACCAAGTGGGATTTATCCCAGGAACACAAGGGTGGTTCAACATACGAAAATCGGTTAATGTAATTCACCACATAAACAAGCTTAAACATAAAAACCACATGATCATTTCGATAGATGCAGAAAAGGCCTTTGACAAGATACAACATCACTTCATGATCAAAACATTGGAGAGAATCGGCATGGCCGGTTCACATCTTAACATAATAAAGGCAATATACAAAGTTCCAAAGGCCCAAATAATACTTAATGGAGAGAGACTGGAGGAATTCCCACTGAGATCAAGAACAAGACAGGGATGTCCTCTCTCAACTCTGCTTTTCAACATAGTTCTGGAAGTCCTAGCCCAAGCAATAAGACAGGAGAAGGAAATAAAAGGGATACAATTTGGAAAGGAAGAAGTTAAGTTAGTTCTATTCACTGATGACATGAATGTATATGTAAGAGACCCGAGACACTCCATCCCAAAACTCCTGAAGGTGATTAACTCCTAAGGCAAAGTAGCAGGATACAAAATCAATGCACAAAACTCGGTAGCATTTCGTATGCAAATGACAAAGACACAGAAAAAGAAATAAAGGACATAGTCCCATTTTCAATAGCAACAAAAAAAAATAAAATACCTTGGAACAACGTTAACCAAGGAAGTAAAAGATCTATACAATGAAAATATAAAAACTCTCAAAAAAGAAACTGAGGAGGACTTGAGAAGATGGAAAGACCTCCCATGCTCCTGGATAGGCAGAATTAACATTGTGAAGATGGCAATCCTACCAAAGGCAATATATAGATTTAATGCAATTCCAATTAAAATCCCTACAGTGTTCTTCACAGAGATAGAAAAAATGATCTCAAATTTCACATGGAAAGGCAGAAGGCCTCGCATATCCAAACATATCCTCAGCAAAAGAAATACCTCTGGTGGCATCACCATACCTGATCTAAAGCTATACTACAAAGCCATAGTAATAAAAACAGCATGGTACTGGCATAAAAACAGGAGTATAGACCAATGGAATAGACTTGAGGACCCGGATTTTGGGTCCACCAACTATAGCTACTTGATATTTGACAAAGGCCCAAACATTACAGGCTGGAAAAAAAGATAGCATCTTCAACAAATGGTGCTGGGCAAACTGGATAACCACATGCAGGAAACTAAAACTTGATCCACACATTTCACCACGCACTACACTCAAATCCAAATGGATCAAAGACCTCAACATAAGACCAGAAACTCGAATACTACTAGAAGAAAATTTAGGAAGTACATTCCATGATATAGGAATGGAAAAAGACTTCCTGAACAAAACCCCAGTAGCTCAAGTTCTTAAACAGTCACTCAACCAATGGGATCATATGAAACTGAAGAGTTTCTTTACAGACAAGCACATAATAAGCAAAGCTAATAGAATACCCACAGAATGGGAGAAAATATTTGCAGGTTATCCAACTGATAGAGGCCTTATTTCTAGAATTTACAAAGAACTCAAAAGTCTAAACAATAAGAAGACAAATGCCCCACTCACAAAATGGGGTGCAGAGTTGAACAGGCAATTCACAGAGGAAGAAATACAAATGGCAAACACACACTTAAGAAAATGTTCATCATCCCTAACCATCAGAGAAATGCCAATTAAAACAACTATGAGATCCCACCTTACCCTAATAAGTATAGCCAACATCAAAAAGTCAAATGAAAATAAATGCTGGCGAGGATGTGGAGAAGCAGGGACACTCATTCACTGTTGGTGGGAATGCAGGATGGTACAACCACTCTGGAAAGCAATATGGAGACTCCTAAAAAAGCTGACTATAGAAATACCAACAAGACCCAGTTATACCCTTACTGGGCATCTACCCTAAAATCTTCAAACCAAAGGCCAGAGAAATTTGCTCAACCATGTTTGTAGCGGCTCAATTCGTAATAGCTAAAAGCTGGAATCAACCCAGATGTCCATCATTAGAAGAATGGATAACAAAGATGTAGTATATCTACACAATGGAATTCTATACAGCAGTAAGAAAAAATGACACAAAGAAATTTGAGGAAAAATGGTTGAACCTGGAACAGATCATTCTCAGTGAACTTACCCAATCACAGAAAAAAAAAATCAACACATAGTCTCACTCATCTACAACACCTAACCTGAATCTACCCAAGATACCTTACATACTCAGCAAGCACCTCATGGACTAGACAATAGGATGGAAGGGAGGGAGGGGAGGGCATCGAAGGGTGGAAAAGAGTAATCTGGACCCAAATGGCATTGGTACCATAAAATTCTACTTCCTAAAAGTCAGACCAAATGGCTGAACCTTCACTAGACCTTTACAGGAAATACCTGAACAAGACACTGGAGAGGGTAGGATCAAGACTAACCTAAATCTTCTATACCTTCCCTCCCTCCCTCTCCCCTTCTCCCCTCTATCTCTCTCTCCTTTCTAACTTTTGTATATTAGTTATGTTTTTCCTCAATTTCTTAGTGGGCACTGGCCTGTAACCCCCACTTCCAGCTTGGGGCTACCATCCACAATGAGCTTTTGATCAGAGAAACCTACAAGGTTTCCCAAAACAATGACAGACTTCTGTCAGAGTACTTGATGACCCACCAAAGGCCAGTGGGAAGACCCTATTGCTGAAGACTCCATATGCAGCTGATACACAAAATCAAACGGCATGGCTGGAAGCCAGGAGAGAGTCAGTCCCCAGACAGTCAGCGTGTCTAGTGGCAGAAGGCGCTACATGGGTGACTGGGGGAAACAACCAATATCTGTCCAAGCAACTCATTGTCTAATCTAATTAGCAACAAATAACCTGACGTGATGTCCACACAAGTGCAATAGTGGCACACAGCCATGGTGAGGTACCAACTACTCTTGATTTGGCTAACTGATCCACTCAGTGGTACTAGACCCATAGCTGGAGCTGGGAAACAAGTCAGAACCATACCCAAACACAAGCCCACTCTACAATATCAAGCTATCATCAATCATGGGGAACAAGAGGGCCTACACCTATCAATCTGTCTATCAAAAAATAAGTGTTGTTTCAATTTTCTTGGTGCTACCTTACTCTCCGTTGGAGAATCTGCTTCTCTTTTTCAGATAGATGCAGATCCTAAGGAGAGAGCTGCCCCAGCATACCTCAAAAGGGGCCCAACTGAAACTAAGGACAATTGGCAAAACAAGCAAGGGTGATGTTTTCCTGATGAACTGGATACCAGCACAAAGGGGAAGGAGATCAACACAGAGAAAAATCAACTCCTACCAAATCAGACAGCCAGAGCCTCAGAGGCCCCCAACACCTCAGCACTGAAGCAGACCAAAAATGAACCCAACATTGCTCAGGGAAATTTTGTGGAAGAGGGGGTGGAAACAATGTCAGAGTCACATGTTGTGTCATTATTTGCAGAGACATTTAGCATACCAATAACTGGGGACTAACCCCACAGTGCACGACCCATTTACATCAACAAGGAGGGTCTAATGGGAGGGGGTAGATCATAGATGAGCCTAAACAATGGTACCAAACTGCCTGTATTTGATGAAAAGAAAACTAATAAATCAAATTTAAAAAAATATATCTGTCCAAGCAACTCATTGTCTAATCTATTTAGTAACAAATAACCTGATGTGATGCCCACACAAGTGCAATTGTGGCACACAGCCATGTTGGGGAACCAACTGCTCTTGATTTGGCTAACTGCTCCCCTCAGTGGTATAAGACCCATAGCTGGAGCTGGGAAACAAGTCAGAACCATACCCAAACATAAGCCCACTCTCCAATATCAAGCTACCATCAATCATGGGGTACAAGAGGGCCTACACCTATCAAACTCTCTATCAAAAAAAGTAATTGTTATCTCAATTTTTGGGGTGCTAACTTACTCTCTGTTGGAGAATGTGCTTCTCTTTTTCAGATAGATGCAGATCCTAAGGAGAGAGCTGCCCCAGCATACCTCAAAAGGGACCCAACTGAAACTAAGGACAATTGGCGAAACAAGCAAGGGTGATGTTTTCCTGATGAACTGGATACCAGCACAAAGAGGAAGGAGATCAACACAGAGAAAAATCAACTCCTACCAAATCAGACAGCCAGAGCCTCAGAGGCCCCCAACACCTCAGCACTGAAACAGACCAAAAATGAACCCAACATGGCTCAGGGAAATTTTGCGGAAGAGGGGGCAGAAAGAATGTCAGAGTCACATGTTGGGTCATGATATGCAGAGACATTTATCATACCAATAACTGTGGGCTAACTCCACAATGCACGACCCATTTACATCAACAAGGAGGGTCCAATGGGAGGGGGTAGATCATGGATGAGCCTAAACAATGGTACCAAACTGCCTGTATTTGCTGAAAAGAAAACTAATAAATTAAATTAAAAAAATAAAAAATAAAATAAAATTAAGTTAAAAAACTATTGATATTTGTATGTTGATTTCATATCCTGCCACTTTGCTAAAGGAATTAATCACCTTTGAAGTTTTGAGATGGAAACTTTTGGGTCAATTATGTATAGGATCATGTCATCTGCAAATAGAGCTAACTTGACTTCTTCCTTTCCAGTTTGTATCCCTTTTATTTCTTTCTCCTATCTTATTTCTTTCTCTATCTTATTGCTTTGGCTAGTACTCCTAGTACTATGTTGAAGAGTGCTAGTGAGAGGGGGCAGCCCTCTCTTGTTTCTGATCTCAATGGGAATTTCTTGACTCTTTCTCCATTAAGTATTATTTGGGCTTTAGGTGCTTTATATGTGTTGAGATATAAATACTCCATGCCTATTCTCTCCAGTGTAGGGAGCCAATGCAGACGCCATTCTCGCCAGTCTTGAGGTAAATACTTCCTCAGTTAGGCAGCAACCTCCCTTGAGGTTGTGCATGCGCTTGATGCACCTTGTCCTGAGCCTATCCCGTGGCTCCTGTGGGTGGGTGAGCCTATGGCAGCCAATCAGCAGGCGTCCCATAGTATTCTGCCCTATAAAAGCAGCTACATTCCTGCGCCCCTCGCCCCTCGCCATCAACTTTCCTGTTAACCAAGAGGCTCTCCAATAAAGTGTGATCGAGAAGGATCCTTGTTTGCTGGTCATGCTTTTCCTGTGGGACAGGGGCTCGCCGCAAAGTGGTGCTGAAACCCGGGAACGCTGGGTGTTTTGTGGTCACTGGGCGAGGGGCCGAAGAGGATCCAGAACTTGACACACGGAGAGGAAGACGTCGGAGAGGAAGACGTCGGTAAGTCATCCCCAGTCATAATGTTTTTTTACTTAGATCCCTACCTGGTCCTTCTTATTTTCATTCCTGTGTGGTTTGTTGTCTTTATTGTTTGCTGTGAGCGCAACATGGGCAACTCAGAGGACAGAATAGGTAAGGGTACACTGCCATTTTGGCGGCTGGTTCACTCTTGCTTAAGTAAAGAAAACCACAAGGAACTTATTAGAAGGGGACGGGAAGTTCTCACAAGGCATCAGGATAGTGTTTCTGAGTCAGATTCAAATGGGGAGTCAAAAACTAGGCCTAGAAAAAGAAAAAAAATAAAAAAGAAGGGATTAAACAAAGATAAAAGTTTACAAGATGAGCTCAGAGAAACAGGTAAAATCTATAATTGGCCCCCCCCCTGAGGGGGAAAAAGGAGCCTTTAACAGGCTCGATCCTCCCATTGAGGAGCTTACACATGCAAATGTACTTAACACAGATAAGGAGGCTAGCTCCGATTCTGCAGAGGAGGAAGAAGAATTATTTAAAGGGAAAGAGGAAAGACTAAAGGAGGCCACCGCCTGTCATAAAAGGGAACAGACAAAGGGGCCTAAAGGCCAAGGGTGTAGTCCTTTACAGTCCCTAGAGCCTTCCGCACCCCCACCCTATAACTCCCCTAGGGACACATGCCGCTTCATTAAAACAATAACCTGGTCGCGGCTGGCCTCCGCTAGGAGGGGCTTCTATTATGGCTTCAAGAGAAGGAAAAAAAAAAAAAAAAAAGGGAAAAAAACTCCTTGGGAGCCGCACTCTCCAATATTTTCCGCAGCTGGTAGCCCGACAGGCTTGTTTGGGGCTTAAATATTGCTTAATACACTTTGCAAAGTTGCCTGACAAACTCATCATCCCCTATACTAAGGAACAGGTAGAAGTTTTGTCTGGCACTGTAGATGATTGGAGCATTCTCATGTGTGCTTTCCCAAATGTCATAGATAATCATTATCCAAAGAGCCCTATTTTGTCTTTTGTTGAAAATAATCTGGTTTACTTTCCTAAAATCACTGTTCAGGAGCCTATTACATCAGCCCCTGCCATCTTTACTGATGGCTCAAAGTCTGGTCGTGGGGCCTACCTGGTACAGGGATCGGAGCCTACAGTAAGAATGTTCAGACCTGACTCTCCTCAGATTGTTGAATGCTTAATAGTCTTGGAGGTATTTCAGACATTTCCCACTTCCTTTAATTTGTTTACAGATTCCTTGTATGTGGCCAATGCAGTGGCTAATTTAGAGATCGCAGCTTCAGTTCGCTCCTCTAGTTCAGTGTCCAATATTCTATTACAACTTCAATCTTTAATTCAGCAGAAAACTTGCCCATTTCATGTTTCTCATATCCGAGCCCATTCATTGCTGCCTGGACCCCTGTCACAGGCTAATGACCTGGTAGATCGGGCTACCAGGCTGGCCATGGTTTCCTTAGGAGATACAAAGGCTTCGGCTATAGAATTTCATAGATTATATCATGTTCCTGCAAACACCTTGAGAAAAAAAATTTTCTATTTCCAGAAATAAAACACGAGACATTATAAAATCTTGTCAGTCTTGTGTCACCTTTTTACCCTCCCCACATGTGGGCGTTAACCCTCGAGGCCTACGTCCTGGAGACCTTTGGCAAATGGATGTGACAAATCTTCCAGAGTTTGGAAGATTAAAATACCTACATGTCTCAGTGGACACGTGCTCAGGTATTATTTTTGCCTCACCATTGGCAGGTGAGAAGGTCTCTCATGTAAAAACTCACTGCCTAGAGGCCTGGGCTGCTTGGGGAAAGCCACACCGCCTAAAAACTGATAATGGCCCAGCGTACTCATCTGGTGGCTTTCGAGCCTTCTGTGCCCAAATGCAGGTTGCACATACCACTGGCCTTCCTTACAACCCACAAAGTCAAGGTATAGTAGAAAGAGCCAATAAAAGTCTAAAAGCTCTTTTATTTAAACAAAAAGGGGGTATAGCGGAAAATGCAACTCCCAAGGAAAGAGTGTCTTTAGCCCTTTTTACCCTTAATTTTTTAATCTTGGATAATAATAATAAATGTGCAGCTGACAGGCACAGTCAACATGTGATTCAATCATCTAGTGAGATGGTGTTATGGAAGGATGTCTTAGATAATAAATGGAAAGGACCGGATCTTGTTGTGATAAGATCCAGGGGAGCTGTTTGTGTTTTTCCACAGGAACAGGATTCCCCTCATTGGGTTCCAGCCCGGCTGGTGAGGACAGTCAAGCGATCTCCGGAGGAGAGTCCAGGAGACAGTGATGTTCATCAGGGCGGAGATGATGAAGGTCTTGTGGATAATCTTCCTCCTGTGCCTGGAATCCATGAATCAAGTGGAAGAGGAAGGGACACAAGATGAAGGGGCGTCTTGGAAGCACCTCAATACATCTGGGGGTGTTAATGACATTGGACATGGCTGTGGGAGGAATACTTCCTTTGCCCCTGCGCTGGTGTGTGTTCATCCACTGTTTCTGTTCGTTCTTAGTAACTTCTCTTTTAGTAATTGCACCAATGCTTCCTGCTATCTGTCATTTTAAGGAAGGGGTAAAAGTGGGAATATTCCTAGTGTGCTGCCTGGGAGGATGCGTACTTTGCCTCTGGTTGATTTGCCGCCTGCGAACCCAAACCAGGAGGGACAAGGTGGTCATTTCTCAAGCGTTTGCTGCCTTGGAAAGTGGTTCCTCCCCCCAAATTTGGCTTTAAAAGGCATATAGCTCCCCTGGCCCTTGCACCCTCAGGGTCTCAGAGTACCCATTGCACGAGGATGGGCAGGGATCTGGTAGCTTTCGTTTGACTGCCGCCTTTGCACTCTCAGGGGATCTGTCCCATTGCACTGAGGAAGGGGAGGTTGAACTTCTTCCCTTGATCGGTCAACACATCATGAGGTGCGGACCTGATCGGGAAGGTGGCTATTTTTCTGAGCTATGCCATAAGTTAATAAAAAAGGGGGAACTGTAGGGAGCCAATGCAGACGCCATTCTCGCCAGTCTTGAGGTAAATACTTCCTCAGTTAGGCAGCAACCTCCCTTGAGGTTGTGCATGCGCTTGATGCACCTTGTCCTGAGCCTATCCCGTGGCTCCTGTGGGTGGGTGAGCCTATGGCAGCCAATCAGCAGGCGTCCCATAGTATTCTGCCCTATAAAAGCAGCTACATTCCTGCGCCCCTCGCCCCTCGCCATCAACTTTCCTGTTAACCAAGAGGCTCTCCAATAAAGTGTGATCGAGAAGGATCCTTGTTTGCTGGTCATGCTTTTCCTGTGGGACAGGGGCTCGCCGCACTCCAGCGTTTTGATCATGAAGTGATGTATTTGTCAAAGGCCTTCTCTGCATCTCTTGAAATGATCAGATGGATTTTGTGATTGAGTTATATATGTGGGATATTATGTTGACTGATTTCTGTATGTTGAACCATCCCTGCTTGATCAAGGTGAATAATGCTGTTGATGTACTATTGAATTCAGTTTGAGAAGATTCTGTTCAGAACTTTTACATCTAAGTTCATCAGGGATATAGGTCTATAGTTTTCTTTTCTTGTATATCTGTCTGTATTAGGATGATGCTAGTTTCATTAAAGGAGTTGGGAAGGATCCCCTATTCTCCAATTATGTGAAATAGTTTGAGAAAAATTGCTTTCAGTCCTTCAATGAAAGTTTGATAGAATTCAGCTGAGAAGCCATCTGGTCCTGAACTTTTCTTTTAGGGGAAGTTTTTGATTTCCTTTTCAATCTCAATGAATGTGATTGGTTTGTTCGGGAGAATCCAGTTCAGTAACTCTTTTGATCAGGGTCACATAGCTTGTTGTTTTTATTTTGTTATTCAATTTATGATGTTTTCTCTATGATTTCATTGGAGACTTCCATTGTGGCACTAGCCGTCCTTGGTGGAGATCTCTCAATTTTCTGACTTTCATTGTTCTTTTATATTGTAGTCTACCCATCTCAGGGAAAAGTCGTATTTTATTGAGGAGGAAGCAAGTCTTTGTCCCTGAAGGATCTTCAGTGAATAGTTTGTTTTAAATGTGAACCAGATTGGTGTATAATGGGGTTATAACTGCAGATACACAGATTATGGAGATTACAAGTACATCAAAGGTACCTGGAGAACTGGGAGGTAGGGAACTGGGAGCTCAGGCCTACTCACTTCACTTGTGTACACTCTTCAGCACAGGGAAACCAAGGGTTGGGAAACCAGGAGCTGAGAAGCTGAGGAGCCAAGGGCAAGATGCCAGTAGCCACAGTGGCTCATGTACCCTCTGGCTCAGGGGAACGGGGATTTGGGGACTCAGGGGCCAGTCAATCAGGAAGCCAGAGCAAAAGGCCCATTTTCAGAGCCCACATGCAGGGTCCAGGCAGCCCCAACCAGGAGCAGCAGTACTGGGACTAGGGAACTGAGATGTGGGGAACAAACTGGAAGCCCTGGCCTACTCACTCTGCATGTGCATCCTCCAGAGTAGGATATGGGGAGTTGTGGACCCAGGGGCCATTCAATCAGGAAGACAGAACAACTGGCCTGCTTCAGTCTGGTGCATGCAGGGTCCAAGGAGGCCAAATCCAGCAGCAGGGCCCAGGGAAGTGGGAGGTGGGAAAGGAACCAGGAGCTTTGGACTACTTACTCTGTGTGCACGCCCTCCATAGCAGGGAATATAGGTGTTGGGGATCCACGGGCAGGTCAAGCAGGAATATGAAGCAGAAGGCTTGCTTCAGCAGCACGTGGGCAGGGTCCAGGCAGCTCTAAGATAGTAGCTGGGGTCCCAGGGACTAGGGAACTTGAGGTGGGGAATGACCCAAACTGTGAGCTCTGGCCTACTCTGCATGTACATCCTCCAGAGCAGGGGATCTGGGAGTTGGGGACCCAAGGGCCATTCAGTTAGGAAGCTCAAAATACTTTTAACATTGAACCAGGTATTAGCAACATCCTAGAAGTCATCACAGATTACAAGGAAGGTCTGCAGTATGTATATGCAAAGCTAATATTAAACCACAAGAGGAGTAATAGTCTAAACTGATACTTATCACTCTACACTTACAATTTGGGTGATTTTTAATACTTTTTAAATTTTTTATTTGTTTATTAATTTTCAAGCAGAGGGATAGAAGAGTGGCAGATACAGACAGAGAGAGAAAAAAAATGGGCACTCCAGGGCCTCTAGGAGCTGTAATGAACTCCAAATGCATGTGACATTGTGCATCTGACTTCACATGGTGTTGCAGTCAGGTTCACATTGCTGATAGAAATCACCCAATCAATAGCAACTTGTGGGAACAAGAGGTTTATTTTGGCTAACAGGCTCAAGGAGGAAGCTCCATGATGGCAGGGAAAATGATGGCATGCGCAGAGGGTGGACATCACCCCCTGACCAACATCAGGTGGACAATAACAACATGAGAGTGTGCCAAACACTTGCTTGGGGAAACTGACTATAACACCCATAAGCCAGCCCCTAATACACTCCCTCCAGAAGGTATTAATTCCCAAATCTCCATCAGCTGGGGACATAGCATTCAAAACACCTGAGTTAACAGGGGACACCTGAATCAAACCATCACATTCTGTCCCTGGCCCCCATAAACTTAGGTATCAGAATGCTAGTCCCCCCAGCTGATAGCAATTGGAAATTAAAGCCTCCTGGAGGCAGTGTGTTGTTGGGGGCAGGTTTATGGGTATTACAGCCAGTTTCCCCTTGCCAGTGTTTGGCACACTCCCCTGTTGTTATTGTCCACCTTATGTTGGCCACCCTCTGCTCATGCCATCATTTTCCCCTGCCATAGTGTAGCTTCCCCTCCAGTCTGTAAGCCAAAAGAAACCACTTTTTCCCACAAGCTGCTTTGGTTGGGTGATTTCTACCAGCAATGCAAACCTGATGCAACACATGGATACTGGGGAGTCAAACCTGGGTCCTTAGGCGTTGTAGGCAAGTGCTTTAACCGCTGAGCCATCTCTCCAGCCTGACTTTTATCTATTATAGTGTTAACAAAAGCATTTTAAGTTGTATGTTTATCCCTGAGGTAGCCTAGATCTCTAGTGTGAATCAAGGCTAAACATGAGTTAGCAGACACAGCTAAGCATGAACAGATACCATAATATTTTAGTGGTATATAGAGAACAACAGAGTATTATCACCACCATCAATAATGCCAATAGTTGTGTAAGGCTTACAGTATATACAATACTCATCTAAGCACATTTAATATACTAATCAGTTTACAATTCAGTAAAATATAGTTATCTCCATATTAACATGAGGAACAGAGAATGTAAGTAACTTATTAAGAACCATATAACCAAAATATTAAAGCTAAGTTCAAACTCCTGTGTCCATGTTCTTTTCTTATTATGCTACATATCTACTTATGCCTGTCCTTATTTCTAAGATGAAAGTAAATAGGACTGGAGAGATGGCTTGTGGTGAAGGCACTCAACTGCAAAGCCTAAGAACCCAAGTTTGACTTCCCAGTACCCACGTAAGCCAGATGCACAAGGTGGCATATGAGTCTGGAGTTTATTTGCAGTGTTTAGAGGCTCTGGAACACCCATTCATTACTCTCTCATATAAATAAATAAAACATTTTTTAACTTAAAAAATATACACTGGATCCAATTTCGTATTACTTTTGGGTTTTTTTATTTTTTATTTTTATTTTTTTGGTTTTTTGAGGTAGAATCTTCTTACATTAGCCAAGGATAACCTGGAACTCACTATGTAGTTTCAGGGTGGCCTTGAACTCATGATCTTCCTACCTTTGCCTCGCAAGTGCTAGAATTAAAGATATGAACCATCACACCAAGTTTTACTATTTATTCTTTTTTGAGTGTATATGCTTTTCTTTATATATATTTTTTTTAATTGACAACTTCTATGCTTACAGACAACAAACCATGGTATTTTCCTCCCCCACATTCCCCTTCAAAACTCTGTTCTCCTTCATATCCCCTCTCTCCATTAGTCTCTCTTTTTATTTGATGTCATCATCTTTTTCTCCTATTATGAGGGTCTTGTGTAGGTATTGCTAGGCACTGCGAGGTATTGGATACAGTCCATGATGGTGGGGAAGGTGTGGATAGCAGTAGGAGTGTGGGCAGCTGGTCACATTGTATCTGCAGCGAGGAAACAGAGAGAGGCGAATGCTGGTGCTCAGCTTGCTTTATCTTTTTATTCAGTCCTGGACCCCAGCCCATGAAATGGAACTTCCCACTTAGGGTGGGTCTTCCAACCTCAATTAACCTAATCTAGAAAGTCCTTAGGACCAGCCCAAGGATTTGTCTCTGAGGTGATTCTAGATCCTGGCAAGTTGACACTGAATATTAGCCATAACAGTCTTCTTTGATCTACTGTTATTAATTTGAAAATTAAATAAAACTTACGTATAACATTAAGGTGCAGTTTGGCCCAGCCTACCGGATCTCGCTGGTGGGGCCAGGTAACCACCCAGAAACCTCTTCTGGCCACCAGAGAAAAACCACAGTCCACAGTCTTTTCCAAGCAGGAACTCACTTTATTGTGACAGGCGGGTGTTTATACAATGTTGAGAACAAAGGCAGAGACTTTAGGGTAGGGTGAGACGTAAGGGCCAATAGCACACTGCGACCTCTGAGATGATTGGTTGTAAGCGTGCATGAGCGGGTGGCCCCCTGCTGAGTCATAGCTGGGCGGAGGCAGTTAGGCTCAGGAAGTTCCCCTAGGCCTCAGTCCGGGCCTCTCAGGTAGGGACTCACTCTAAGCCAGGCTGACCTGAAATTCACTATGTAGTCTCAGGTGTCCTCAAACTCATGGTAATACTCCTATCTCTGTCTCCTAAGTGCTGGTATTAAAGGCGTGTGCCACCACACCTGGCCAGAGTTACTTTTTTAAGATTGCAGAGGAAATGTCAAAGTTCTATATATTAAGCTTAAGTAAACTAGATTTATGTTTCTCTTAATGAAGACGTAAAGTTTTGTTTTCTAGGTCAACTATATTCTGAGCCAGGCCTTCCTCACAAAAGGAAAGACAAATTTTATTCCAACTCTGGTAGACTCTCTGGACCAACAGAACTCAGAGGTTTTAATATGCCTTCTTTGGATTAAAGTGGCTAAGACAGCATGCACATGCGTGTGTGTGTGTGTGTGTGTGTGTGTGTGTGTGTGTAATTGTGGCATATTAAGGAACTGGGAGCTAAATAAAAGGCTAATATATTTGCTATCTCAGGTAGCTCTTAGGGTCTGGGTTTTATGTTTCTTACTGTCTTGAAACAGACTTGCATCCAAATATGTATTTGTAGTTGCTTTGCGTACCATAGTAATAGGTTCAATGTATCTGCCTATGATAGTAAATTTTGCTCTGCTCCATGGCTAGCTTTTCAATTTTTTCAGTCTTTTTTATTTTTTTTTGAGGTAGGGTCTCACTCTGGCCCAGGCTGACCATAAATTAACTATGTAGTCTCAGGGTGGCCCCAAACTCATGGCTATCCTCCTACCTCTGCCTCCCAAGTGATTGAATTTAAGGTGTGCACCACCATGCTCAGCCCTCAGTCCAGTTTTTAATACATCCTGTTGTGTAAGTAGGGAAATTAGGCAGGCAAATGTCAGTGGGTATAAGTCCATCCATAAGCTGGATGTATTTTCTACTAATGGCTTAATAAGTTACCTTGTTTGAATATTTAATGTTAAGAATGATTTAACACAGATTTACTGGATAATCTACTGTTTATTAGACTTTTTTCTTTTTTTTTTTTTTTTTGAGATAGGGTCTCCCTCTAGTTCAGGCAGATCTGGAATTCATTATGTAGTCTCAGGCTGGCCTCATACTCACAGGGATCCTCCTACCTTGGCCTCTCAAATGCTGGAATTAAAAGCATGCACCACTACCCCCAGCTCATTTATTAAAAAAATATTTATTTATTTATTCGTGTGTTTCTTTCTTTCAAGGAGAGAGAGAGAGAGGAGATAGAGAGACAGAGGAAGAAGGAGGGAGAAGGAGACGGAGAGAACGGGCACACCAGGGCCTGTAGCTGCTGCAAATGAACTTCAGATGCATGCATGTGTCACTTTGTGCATCTGCTTTATGTTGGTACTGGGAAACCAAACCTGGGTCATTTGGCTTTGAAGGCAGTCACCTTAACTATTGAGCTCTCTCTCCAGCCCCAAGGTTGTATTTTTTTTCCCGAGTTAGGATCTTTCTCTAGCATAGGGTGACCTGGAATTCATTATGTAGTTTCAAGCTAGCCTCCTACCTCAGCCTCCCAAGTGCTAAGATTAAAGGCATGCACCACCATGTCCAGTTACTGTCAGGCTCTCTTAAACTACAATATAACTACCCACTGTAGTTGAAGCATATATATGTCTACTCTAGCTGTCAAAAGTATAATATATTTGGGGCTGGAGAGATGGCTCAGCAGTTAAGGCACTTGCCTACAAAGCCTTACAACTCCTGTTCAGTTCTCCAGTATCCATGTAAAGCCTATTGCACAAAAGTGGCACATGCATCTGGAGTTTGTAGCAGCTGCAAGCCCTGGCACACTCAAAAGTTGGACATGGCCATAAATATCTTGTAACCCCAGCTCTGAGGGGAGCCAAGACAGGAAGATTACTGGGTTTCCCTGTTCAGCCAGTCTAACTGAAAAATAGCATGAGCTTCAGGTTGGCCTGAAGAGTTTTAAGAGACCTTGTCTCAAGGAAATAAAATAAAAGAGTGGCTTGGCATAGAGGCGCAATGCCTTTAATCCTAGCACTCTGGAGGCAGAGTTAGGAGGATCACTGTGAGTTCAAGGCTAGCCTGAGACTAAATAATGAATTCTTGAGCAGCCTGGGGCTAGAGTGAGACCCTACCTCAAAAAGCCAAAACAAAAAAGGTGGAAGAATGAGAATGAGGACTCCCTAAATTCTTCTCTGGCTTATGCATGTGTGTGCATCTGTGAGTGTGCTTGCACACATGCACACACACCCCAAAAAGGAATTTCTATAAAGTAGAAAATAGTACTTACTGGTAAAGGTTTCCTATTGTGTGTGAGAAACATTACCCAGTTGAAGTATTTACTACTTTAGAAATTACTATTGTTGAATAAAAAGCAAAGAAGCAGACCCACAGTCTAGATTTAATGTGTCAGATTTTTCATCACTGTGGCCAAATACCTGACAGAGACATCCTAAGGGAGGAATAGTTTAGTTTGGCTCATGGTTTCAGAGATTGAGAGGTTTCTTTTCTTGCTTTCTTTTTTTTTTTTTTTTAAATTTTGTATTGACAACTCCTATACTTACAGACAATAAACCATGATATTCTCCCACTTCCCCCTTTTTCCCCTTCACAACACCACTCTCCATCATATCCCCTACCTCTCTCTGTTAATCTCTCTTTTATTTTGATGTCATTGTCTTTTTCTCCTATTATGATGGACTCATTAAGGTGTTACTAGGCACTGTGAGGTCGTGGATAGCGAGGCCAATTTTGGTCTGGGAAGTTTCATTGTAAGGAGTGGTGCCCTTCCTTTGGTTCTTTCATTCTTTCCACTACCTCTTCTGCAATGGACCCTGAGCCTTGGAGGGTGTAATAAAGAAGTTTCTGTGCTGAGCACTCCTCTGTCCCTTCTTCTCAGCACTGTATTGTCTTTTGGGTCATCCCAGTGGTCACTGCCATCTGAAAAGAAAAGTTTCTCTAATCAAAAGTGAGAATAGCATTAATATATGAATATGATCATTAGATGTAGTGCTTTCAGGGCAGTTTGGTGAGAATAATAAATTCATTTAGTTAGACAACAGCAGGCTTTATACCCCTAAAGCATATGATCTCCCCTTCCATAGGCTTTTGATTAGGTTTTCAGTACCAGGTATGTATTTCCTCCCATAGAGCGGGCCTACAGTCCAATTAGTGAGCAGTTGGTTTCCCCCAGAGCGGACATGCCACTATTGTACTTGTTCAGTCTTCTGGCCTGCCTAGCCAAACTTGAGGCTTCCAATGTCCACTATTTTCACCGCTGATGACTTCTGTCTCCCATAAGGCTGCATACAGTGCAGCTTTTCCAGCTTTCAGTTGGCTGGGCTACAGGTTTTCTTCTCAGCACCAGCTTGATTTCTCTATTTATTCTTAATTACCAGCTTTAAAATATTTTCTAATCAACAAGGTTTCTATAAAAGAACAATCCATTTGTCATGTTTTCTTTATAAATCTATAAAATATTTAACTACAAAAAAAAATGTTAAAATTCATCAATAATTGCCAAGAAGTTCCAGGTAGTACTTTAAACTATTACAGGTGACATATGCGGTCCTCATTGTAAAATTTACAAAATTAGTCAGCAATTCTTGATCTGATCATTGTGGCTTGCTGTATGTCCCAAGGCTTGAATGATATATCTACCTTCAAAGAAACAGAAAGCTCTAAAGAAATCATACTGGGACTATTCTAGTTCATCAGCATCTTTTTTGTTTTTAATGAGTGTTAGAGGAGAGACAGAACTTTCTGCTTCATAAATAACAGTGCATATAAAACTGTCTGTTGCTGTGATTTGGCAACACTGCTTACAACCATGTTAAGCAGGCTGAGCAGGCACCTTGTCTCACTTGGTGTGGTGGTGTCTGTAATCCCAGCACTAAAGAAAAGATTCAAAAGTTGAGACCTGTCTGGGATACATAGCAAGAACTTGTCTCACAAAACAAAAATGAAAAGTGAGAAATCTTGTCTAAAGAATATATGTTTGCTGCTGTTCTGTTTGCCTAACAATTATAAACAACATGGACAAGCAAAAACCATTATGTAACTCTAGCAAAGTCTTGTGATCACACTTGCTCAGATTAAGCTGTCACACTGTGATGGTCTACATTGTTTCCTTGACAGGACCTGGAATCACCTGGGAAGGATTGTCTAAAGTAGGTAGAGGTAGGAAAATCCACCTTACCTGTGTGTCAGACCATTCCATTGGCTGGGGTCCTGGATTATAAAAAAAAAAAAAAAAAAGTTAAGTGCTGGCTCAACACCAGCTTCATCATTCTGTTTCTTCACTAGAGGCTGAATATGACCAGCTCTACTTCAATCACCTGCCACCATGCCTCCCCCACTATGATAGACTTTAACCTGGAACCGTAAGTTGAAATAAATCCTTTCTCCCTGAAAATAATTTCTCACAGACATTTTGCTCCAGCATCAAAATGTAACAGACATACTAACCTTCTATTTTATATGTTTATTTTATATGTTTTTTACCACCATTCTTTCAAGGATATGTGAAGCTCATGTTATAGAATGAATTTTCTAATGAAATTAAAATGTCCCATTAGTTCATTGTCTCTGAGTCTTAGACTTGGGTTTTTCTCATAATTGCACCCTTCCTATGATGGATTCTACCTGTAGGAGTAAAGACATCCACTTACTCTGCATAGTCAGCAGTCTGCAATGAGTTCCAGTAGTCCTCGCCTCTCAGCATTAATCCCCTCACTCTGTGGGGTAAAGTTCTGACTTATTGCTTAAATAGAGTGGGACAAGTAATGAGATGTTGCCTCAAAACTTACTTTGTAAAGACTGGCTTTGGTCATAGGTGATAATTCATTTTCTTGTTCTTCTGTGCATTCTGCAGGAAACCAGCTACCTAATGAAGACTGCCCTAAAGGGACATCCAATTGGCAAGAAACTGAAGCAAGCCTCCAGCAAACAGCCAGTGTGGAACTAAAACTCTGGATCAGCCTGTGAAGAAGCAAAAATCTGCCAACAACTGCATGAGCAAGCTTGTAAGTAAACCTACAGTTCAAACCTATAATTTGACTGGAACTTTCTAAGGGACTTTGAACTTCCAGCTAAACTATGTCCAGATTTCTGACCTTCATGGTTATAAAGCAATAGTGGTTTTTGTTGTAAGCTACTAAATTTAGAATTCATTTTTTATGCAGCAAAAGATTGATAGAGTTGTAACTCATGGCATTACTGGGAGATGGCTGAGTCTTCTGAAGCAGAATGTGATTAGCAGTAGGATGTCTGTGAAGGACATATCTTGTCCCCACTCCACTCTGTCTCTGTCCACTTCCTGTCCTCCATAAGGTTAGCTGTTTGAACTCTTTTGCAAGAACACACTCTTGCCACCATAATATTTGCCTTACCTCAAACCCAAAATAATAAAGCCAACCATGGACTGAAACCATGAATCAAAATAAACCTTTCTTCATTTAAATTGTTTATCTCAGGTATTTGTCACAGCAATGAAAAGTCCAATTCACAGAGGTTAGCAATACAGGATGACTCATTCTACTGAAGTGAAGACATCACAGAGAAGGAATATTTGAAGAGGAGCATGATAGAGGGAAAAGGAAATGGCAAAGGTCTTAAAGAATAAGAAACATTCAGGTAACTACGGGTTTGGAATTGTTGGGATATGTATAGGTATAAGAAAGCTAAGTGCAAGAGAGATGTATTATGGAAGACATGATGTTTTGTGCTATTTTTATCTATTCATTTTACTTTTTTTGTTTGTTTGTTTGCCTTCTTTTGGTTTATTTTGGTTTTTCAGACAGGCTCTTTCTATACAGTCTAGGCTGGCGTACAGTGTGCCATGTAGCACAGGCTGGTCTTGTGTTCATAACCCTCCTGCTTCAGCTGTGACTATCATTGTGTGTCAGCATGCCCAGCTTGAGGTTTGAACTTTCAAATGAGGATTCTGATACCAATGAAAAAGAGAACTAAGGTGGAAGAAGTTGAACCTGATGAAGATCCTAGTTTCAAATTTTTAGATAAGTATGTAAATAAAAGTGAGAGTCAATAGAGGCTATGAATTTAGAAAGGTGTCAAAGAGGAAGGAGAAAGAGGGAAGGCTTAGGGGGAAGGAACAGTAAAACACATGTGTCATGAAAGTAGAGGTGCAGAAACTGAGACATAAGAGGTCTAAGTTGAGATAGCATAAGAGAATGGAGGAGAGTAGGGAGGAGGATAAGCCAAAACTAAAGACTTAAGAAAAAGACATGTATAAACCTATTTTCTTCCTGTCAACTAATTAAAAATATAAATTTTATTGCAGAAGACACTAGAAAGTAGAGAAACATCCCTTGTTCCTGGTTTGGAAGAAACAATATTGTGAAAATGGCAATCTTACCAAAAGCAATCTACACATTTAATTCAATCCCTATCAAAATTCCTAAGGCATTCTTCATGGAAATAGAAAAAAAATTCATTTGGAATCACAAAAAAACTCGAATATCTAAAATAATGCTGAGCAACAAAAATAAAGCTGGTGGTATCACCACACCTGATTTTAACCTATACTACAGAGCCACAGTAACAAAAACAGCATGGTACTGGCACAAAAACAGATATGTAGATCAGTGGAACAGAATAGAGGACTCAGATGTAAGTCCAGGTAGCTTTAGCCACCTGATATTCAATAAAAATGCCAAAAATACTCATTGGAGAAAAGACAGCCTCTTCATCAAATGGTGTTGAGAAAACTGGATATATATCTGTAGAAGGATGAAAATAGATTCTTCTCTCTCTCCATGCACAAGAATTAAGTCCAAATGGATTAATGACCTTAATATCAGACCAGAAACTCTAAAACTGCTAGAGGAAAATTAGGGGAAACTCTTCAACTTATTGGTCTTGGCAAAGACTTTCTGAATACAACCCCAATTGCTCAGGCAATAATCAGATTAATAATTAGATAATAATCAGATTAATCACTGGGACCTCATAAAATTACAAAGATTTTACACTGCAAAGGACACAGTGAAAAAAGCAAAGAGGCAACCTACAGAATGGGAAAAAATCTTTGCCAGCTATATATCTGATAGAGGATTAGTATCTAGGATATACAAAGAACTCAAAAAGTTAAATAATAAGGAATCAAACAAGCCAATCAAAAAATGGGCTATGGAGCTAAATAGAGCATTCTCAAAGGAAGAAATACGAATGGCATATAAGCATCTAAAAAGATGTTCTACGCCACTAGTCATCAGGGAAATGCAGATTAAAACTACATTGAGATTCCATCTCACTCCTGTCAGATTGGCCACCATCATGAAAACAAATGATCATAAATGTTGGCGGGGATATGAAAAAAGAGGAACCCTTCTACGCTGCTGGTGGGAATGCAATCTGGTCCAGCCATTGTGGAAATCAGTGTGGAGGTTCCTAAAACAGCTAAAGATTGATCTACCATATGACCCAGCTATAGCACTCCTAGGCATATATCCTAAGGACTCAACTCATTTCCTTAGAAGTACATGCTCAACCATGTTTATTGCTGCTCAATTTATAATAGCTGGGAAATGGAACCAGCCTAGATGTCCCTCAACTGATAAGTGGATAATGAAGATGTGGCACATTTATACAACAGAGTTTTACTCAGTGGTAAAGAAAAATGAAGTTATGAAATTTGCAGAAAAATGGATGGATCTGGAAAGGATTATACTAAGCAAGGTAACCCAGGCCCAGAAAGCCAAGTGCCACATGTTCTCCCTCATATGTGGATCCTAGCTACAGATGATTGGGCTTCTGTGTGAGAAGGAAAATACTTAGTAGCAGAGGCCAGTAAGTTAAAAAGGAGATATAAAGGGAAGAGAAAGGAAGGGAGGAGGATACTTAATAGGTTGGTATTGTATATATGTAAGTACAATCATTGAGATGGGGAGGTAATATGATGGAGAATGGAATTTCAAAGGAGAAAGTGCGGGGGGAGTGGGGGTATTACCATAGGATATTTTTTATAATCATGGAAAATGTCAATAAAAATTGTGAAAAGAAAAAATAAATAAATAACTGGGGGACTGGGAGGGAGCCAAAACTTTGGAACAAACTGAGAAAGTTCAGGTTTGAATTGCAGGCAAACACTAGGTCAGCCGCATACAAATTGGACTTCTAGTGTTTATTTGGGTCTGTGCCAAGAAACTGGGGTGGGGGCTGCAGCCAGTCCTCAGGATGACCTCCAGGTGGCCATCACTAAAAAGAAGAGACAGAGAGGGGTGGGGGAGAGAAGGAGAAGCCAGATTCTTTTCTGAGTTCTAGCAAAGTGGAGACTGCGAGGGCAAGTCCAAGGGCATTCTTGCTTTTTTGTTTTTGGTGTCCTGACAGCCTAACCTGCCTCACCACAGATGTTACAAGACTGAATTTGTGGACTGGAGAGATGACTTAGCAGTCAAGTCACTTGCCTGCAAAGACCAACAACTAGGGTTTGATTCCCCAGGACCCACATAAGCCAGATGCACAAGGTGGCACATGCATCTGAAGTTCCTTTGAAAGCCCTGGTGTGCCTCCCTCTCTCTGTCTGACTCTCATTGCTTGCAAATAAAATCAATAAATTAAAAAAATACAAAAAATACATATATAAATTTTAAAAAGGGGTCTGTGCAGAAGTACCCTGTGGGGTGAATAATATTGCTTCCAGAAGCCATAGATTGTTATAGGAAAATCTCAACACCAGGGCTGGGATATCTCTTAGTGAGTTGTTAAGCAGGAGGCTCCTGTGGCCCCCAAAACAATAAACACTATGGCCACTGCTCTTGGTTACCCATCAGAACAATATGGTAAGACCCTACTGCTAGACAGATCACTTATTTCAGTTGTAAGGACAGTGAAAAAGCAAGCTCGAATTTAGCTGTAAGCTTCTTCCCTGCTGGCTAACTGTCATAGTTCTGGAAGGTGCTTTGCAGGATGCTGTGGAGGAAAAGTCATCAATAGTCTTACCCAGAAATGGACTTTGCAAACTACATAACTAAACAGCCAGGCAGGATGTGCCCACTGGTGCAATAGGAGCATGACTGTTATAGATTGGATTTAGGCCCTGGTCCATGGAAGAAAATTCATGCCTGGTACTGTAAACCTAGTCAAAACCCTGACTGGGGAAGTCACAGGCCCTAAGAAGGAACTAACACTGTTTAACTAAGTGGACATGCTGTATGGCCAGTAAACTGTCATCTAAATGTGTATGGTTATCCTCATGTATTAGTGCTCTTCTCACCTTTGGTTAGAGAAGGTTCTTTGTACAGATGGTGATGACCGCTGAGACTCAGAACTCATTCACAGGCTGAGAAGAAATGACTGTGGATTACTGTGATAAAGGAGACAATGATATCACCCTATCTAAGGCTTAGGTAACAATGTGGAGGAGGTTACAGAAAGAATACAAGAGTTTGGGGAGGTGTTCTGAGGAATGCTATCTTCCAGGAATGGCATAAGAAAAGCAATTTATTTTAAAAAGAAAAAAAAAGGACTGGAGAGATGGCTTAATAGTTACGGTGCCTGCCTCAAAAAGCCTAAGGACCCAGGTTTGATTCCCTAGGACCCACATAAGCCAGATGCACATGCGTCTAGAGTTTGTTTGCAGTGGCTGGATACCCTGATGTGCGCTCTCTCTCTCCCTTTCTCTCCCTCCCCCCCCTCCTTCTCTCTCTCTAAATGGATAAATAAAAATTAAAAGAAAAAAAGCTGAACCTAGAAAGCTATCATGGTTGTCTCCAAATGAGATACTGTGAGTCTGAACCTAGGTAGGAATGGAAAAAAAGGATGGATTCAAGAGATATTAGTGAGGTAGATGACACTGTACAAAAAGAAGAAGAACTGGAATTAAGAATAGCCTTCAGGCCTGTAGAGATGGCTTAGCAGTTAAGGCACTTGCTTGTGAAGCCCAAGTACCCAGGTTCAATTACCCAGTACCCACATAAGCCAGATGCACAAGGTAGCACATGCATCTAGAGTTCTGTTTGCAGAAGTTAGAGGCCCTGGTGCACCCATTCATCCTCTCTCACTCTCTCAAATAAATAAATAAAATATTTTTTAAAAGAATGGACTTCAGCTTCTTTAGAAGGAAAAAATGTGTCTAAGAAAAAAGAAAAATACAAGCTGGGAAGTGGCACATGCCTTTAATCCCAGAACTCAGGAGGCAGAGGTAGGAGGAGCACCATGAGTTCAAGGCTACCCTGAGGCTTCATAGTAAATTCCAGGTCAGCTTGGGCTAGAGCATCACCCTACCTTGAAAAACCAAATGAAAAGAAAAAAGAAAAAAAGCACAAAAGTAAGAGGGACCAACCAAATAAGGAATAAATTATTTTGTCCCATCCCCAAAAGTACTTTTCTTCTAATAATCACTGAAAAAAATTCTTTTTTAAAAAACATTTATTTATTTGTTTGTTTAACAGAGAAAGGGAGAGAGAGAGAGAGAATGAATGGGCACTCCAGGGCCTCCAGCCACTGCAAACAAACTCCAGACGTGTGCGTCCCTTGTGCATCTGGCTAACATGGGTCCTGGGGAATCAAACCTGGGTCCTTTCACTTTGCAGGCAAATGCTTTAACCATTAAGCCATCCCTCCAGCCCTGAAACAAATTTCTTCATCAGCACTGTAAGCCAAATTATAATGCTTAAAACTTAGAACATTCAAATCAAAACAGATATTATTTTACTAAGCTTTTGCTTATTTTTAAATGAGCACAGTTGTATACAAAACAGTTTTCTGCCTCTAAGTTTACATGTGACTAAAGGAATCATATAGGCTTAATTTTTTCTGGAGCAATTATGTAATGTTTACACTTTAAAATAGGAAGAAAAGTCTAATATGAGAGTATTTTCTTTCCTCAAAAACAGTTGGCAACTTAATTATTTGCAAGGTATAATGAAAAAATGATCAAATTGTCCTATGGTACCCAGTTCCTGTTTTCCTACATAGTTACATCTCAAGCAGTTGTTCACATATGCAGAGAAGAGGCTGCTCTTGCCTCAGTATCTGTCTTTGGAAGAACCTCATGCCAAAGACCTGGCTAAGTGATGAGAACAGATACGGCTGCTCAAGTTACAGCCAAGAAATCTAACTTCTACAATGAAGACCAGAAGATTTTTCTATGGAAGTACCAAAGAAAAAATTCATCAAAGCAAAAACAGAGGCTGAAAAGAGTTCAGCACTAAAGGAGACTTATAATACACCTGCCATGGCTCAGGAAACATTGTGGAAGAGGGGGCAGAAAGATTGTAAGAGCCACAGAGTGGGAAGGAGTATCCTGAGGCATTGCCCCCCCACCACAGAGACTAATGCACTCATGACCCCGCAGTGAATACCAATAACCTCACTGAGGCATGTTCTCAGTGAAATGGGGGCTTGGGAGAGGGGATGTAAGAGTACCCAGTGAGAATATAATCAACACACAATATGTTCATACAGTAAAGTTCATAATTAATAAAATATTTAAAAATTTTATAAAGCTTTTAGAAATTTGGAACATAGTTTCCTGTATATTTATCACTTGACAATGGATTTCACAATCCAAATAGCTCTCCTTGTATCCCCAAAGCAGAGCACTACAGCAAAGTTAGAAAGAACAGCATGATAGCCAGTGACGTGGGTAACCTGCCCTCAGCATTGTTTCTGGTCTGATAGCAGTTATTTTATGTGATCAGAGGAAAGTTTTACTGTGTAGACACAAGTAAAGATAAATGATATTTTAATAATACTTTAGATCGGATCCCCCACCCATGTAAATGCCAGGTTAGTGTGGCAGCCACTTGTTATCCCAGCACTTGAGATCAGAGACGAAGGGCAGGGGTGGGAGGAGATGTCCCAGGGACACTGTCCAGCTGTTCAGCTCTGGGCACAAGTGTCAGACTTGCCTCGATAAGTAAGGTGGAGATCTATCCAGTAAGATACCTCCACATACACACGTGTACACATATGGACCCATACATACACATATCTACACACATACAAACACACATGCACAGGAAAATAATATTGTATATACAATCTGAAGTTCACCAAACAAGAAGGAAAAAACTTTGTAGGCAAGCAGAAATGCTTTGGAATCTTCTATCTCCCTTCACTACTTGGAATATGACTATTTTGAAGCAAAAGGGCCCAAGTTCCCAAGTAACCTCTGTGGTAGTTTTAATGGCCCCAATAGATTTGGGTGTTTTTATTAAAAAGCTTGTAACTTGGAATTCTAGCCGCCTGGCTGGAAGAGGCGTCACTGTGGGTGGGTCCTGGGGTCCAGTGTTACTGGGGCAAATCTGATTTCCAGCCTAAGGTATGCAGAGTGAGCTCTGAGGGTCCAGCTGTTAAAGGTTCCTGTGTGTTTGCTGGTTGGCTGTGGGTCTCTCTACTTGCATTTATGAATGGGAGCTAACTTCCTCTACTATTGATGGATCTGCAAGCTCGAAATAAATCACATTCCTCCCATAAACTGTGTCTGAAGGTGATTACAACAGCCTGAAAGGTATTTTCTAACAGAACATAGTGAATGGTAGTAACACTTCTTTTTTTTTTTTAATTTTTTTTTGTTCATTTTTGTTTATTTATTTATTTGAGAGCGACAGACACAGAGAGAAAGACAGGTAGAGGGAGAGAGAGAGAATGGGCGCGCCAGGGCTTCCAGCCTCTGCAAACGAACTCCAGACGCGTGCGCCCCCTTGTGCATCTGGCTAACGTGGGACCTGGGGAACCGAGCCTCGAACCCGGGTCCTTAGGCTTCACAGGCAAGCGCTTAACCACTAAGCCATCTCTCCAGCCCAGTAACACTTCTTTTTGCCTCACTTGTCTGAGGACATCCTTCTTTCTTCTTCTTGCCAGGGAAGTGGGGACATTTGCTCAGAGACTGAAGATAATATGTCACACAGGTGACATACAAGACATGAGGTTTGTGGAAATTTGCTAGTATGGGAGACCAGTAACAGGTTGGATAGGTCATCTGGACCTGATGATGCAGCCGGACAGGTAGTACTTACCCTTCCCACAGTGCTCGCTGCACAGCTTACTGCAGGAATAGGGCTTCATAAATTAGACCACAGATCAGTGACATTATCAGCTTGCTAGCTTGCTTTGTCCTTGTATGACCAGCATTCTAAGGAATAGCTGACTTAGCATATGTACCAACCAGGTTCTTTGTACAGATAATGCCTGCTTGCTCAGTTTCCAATGCACTTGAGAGGAAAAACCCTATCTATGCATTCCAGCCCACTCTTACTGCTTCTCACTTGGTAAGCGCCTTAGAAATAGAATAGGGAATTTCAGGGATATGAGATTTGACTTCTCAAAGATCAGGCACCTCCATATCCCTTTTCAGTTAAGACATTTTATGGCCTTAAATAAAAACTAGATTCTCTTCATGTTAGACAGCATGTGGCCCTTGGTATCCTTTCTAACCATCTTCCGTTTCCTTTGAGGAACATTTCTGTTGTAGCGCATAGTCTTGGAACTATAAACAAGGTCCTGACCCAACATCTGATGGAAATGAAATTCCACAGAGAAATCAGTTGCTTTCTCTATCTTCCCTCACATGGCCTAGGGTGGAACATAACAAACTGCAATCCTAGGGCTGAAGTCTGCATATTTTAATGATGGCTTCTGATTCTGAGCTAAGTTTTCTACAACCCATCACTCCTAGTGACTCCCTCAGAGCTCCCTTCCCTCAAAGTATAGAGTTGCAAAAGACTGTGTGTGTGTGTCTGTGTGTGTGTGTGTGTGTGTTGTTGTTTTCTACTTTCAATTTAAAAACAATACTATATAACATTGAAAATATTGTTTATGGTTTTTCAACTTTTAAAGTCAATCTAAAACCAAACACAAAACACAATTTTGATTACAAAAATTATTTTTAAGGGTAATATTTTAAGATGCATAGAAAGTGGTGTTTTCAGGACATCAACATTATATTTTCAAAGATCTTGAAAATAAAGAGATAATTATATTAAAGGAAGATGGGTGGAACTGGAAATCACTGTAAAGTGAAATAAGCTTATTATAAGAAAGACAAATACTGCATGTTTTCTCTCACATATGGAATATAGATTTGTGTGTGTGTGTGTGTGTGTGTATGTGTGTGTGTGTGTGTGTGAGTGGTGGGGGGGACTAGGAAAAGCACCATGAGAGGGAAAGGAGAAATTCTAATGGTTTGGGAGAGTAATGGACTATATGTGACATGAAAATGGAAGAGGGGCTATTTGAAGGGAGTAAGAAGACCTGCAAGACAGGAATGGGCAGTGGTAGAGGGAATGAATAAGAACAAAGTATGTTCAAAAGTTATAACAAAACCCATACCTTTTCATGCTAGCATGAAAATTTAAATAAAAATAATTAAACAAGGGCTGGATGGATTGCTTAGTGGTTAAGGTGCTTGCCTGCAAAGTCAACGGACCCAGGGTCAATTCTCCAGGACCCACTTAAGCCAGATGCACAAGGTGACGCATGCTTCTGGAATTCATTTGAAGTAGCTGAAGGCCCTGGCACACCCACTATCTTTCTCTCTCCCTCCCTCCTTCTCTTTCAAATAAATAAAAAAATTAAAATAATAATAATGATGATGAAATAAAAACTGTTCCACAGATTCAGACCATGTCAGACGCTACTGTGGCATCTGGTGAACAGTTTTGGGAGTGAATCTCAAGTCTTTCACGGTAGAAAAAGATTACCTATCATAACCCTTATAAGTATTATGTTAATTTTTAGACCCTGTATACTTAATTACCATTTTAACCTTATCTCTGCTCTTTTACAGTCAGCTCACACTCAGATGGTCCTGAGGCTATTTAATTCCATCTACCTAGGTTTCCTCGATCACCCTTGAAGGCATAAATGTTTACAAGAATGGAAACCCTAAAAGTCTCCAGTTTGCTATGTGCCCACTTCCCCTTAACTCCTTGCTTTTATGTTCTCCTCAACATTTTCTTGCAGGACTATCTTCCTGCACTCCACCAATACACTTTCCAGGGTCCCTTTGACAGTTCCACAGGAGAAATTTCCCAACTGCCACACCCAATGACACATTCATCTTGAAGAAGCCATATTGGTCTCCACTCCAAGTCCCTAATGGCAGTCAGGGTTACTTCAGGAAGGGTAGAGGCAGTTTAGGGTGACTGAGCCCCAAAAGTAAAAAACAGAAATGTCTTTGGGCCTGCCCTTTCAGTCTCTGCTTTGCTAGAGACCGAAGAAGAATCTGGCTTCTCCTAATTTCTTGCCTAAAGGAGTTACATAGATCTGGTTTTCCAAAAACAACCTGAGTCCCTCTGGAAAGGAGTTCCTCTTTCCTAAAATTAAAGTTGAAATATTTTCCTGGAATTCTGGTTGGTTAAACTCAGTCCTAAGCCTCACATCATGGCTGTCCCCAGCACCTGAGTCTTCCATTCAGTTCTCTCTCAGAACTCACCTGAGCCTGAGGGTAAGGCCCACCACAGTAAGATTATAAGTAGATACTTACCAGGTGGGCAGGCCTCTTGTTGGCTTTTTATCTCTCCTGAACTTCCAGGTCCCTGCTCTGATAAACACCCCCTATCTTGGCCCTGCTGGGCAGGGGACCTCTATTCCTATGTGGACTTCCTACCCGCTCCTGTCAGCCACATGGCAGGAGCTCCTTTACTTCCTTCTCTTCTCTTCTCTTAATCTAATAAAGTCTCTAAACATTAAAAAAAGAAGAAGAAAAAGAAGGAAGGAGGGAGGAAAGAAACGGGCTGAAGAGGTATCTTAGTGGTTAAGGCATTTGCTTGTAAGGCTAGAGACCTTGGCATGCCCATTCTCTCTGTCTGTCTCTCTTCTCTCTACCTCTACTTGCAAATAAATAAACAACATTTATTTAAAAAAAATAATAAGAGGAGGATCATCATGAGTTCAAGGCCACCCTGAGACTACAGAGTGGACTCCAGGTGATCCTCTGCCTGGAATGCAACAGCAGTAAGCTGCGGGGCCTAAGCAGAAGCCCGGCAACTGTGCTGCACCTGAAGAAGTTCATCGCCAAGCTCAATGCCTCTTTCAGTGGGCTGGACATTTTATGCAAAGTGGAGGTCCTGGGCAAGGACCACACTCTCAACTTTGTGTTTATTGCAAAGTGGAGATTCAAGAAGATGCCCATCCTGCTACACTACAGGACCCAAGATGGACTTGTTGTGAGCCCGGCCACACTCAGCCTGCATTCTGGCACTCCACACAGCATCCCTGTGTAAAATGTTGCCTCTGGGTGTCATGCGGACCAGATTTCTGAATAGAGAAAATTTTTAACTTTTGTATGAGAGAATCCACACCCAACAAGACACTACCAGCACGCATTTACAGAAGATGAAAACACTTTGCAGTTCTGTGGAGCCAGACATGATCCTCTCTGCTTCAGGTCCAAAGGCCAAAGACAAGTGAACTAGTCTGCCAGCTTCCATAGCACCTCCACCACAGAGCACCTTTGCTTGCTTTCCAGGTCTCAGAAATCCAGTTTGTGTCTGTTTAATTCGTAGGTTAGGCTTCATGATAAGCCTTGAAAATCCTTGTGCTTTGAATTTTAATGAGTTCCTAAGTTATTGAAAAAGTCTTTTCATGACCAATATTATGTTGACTTTAGCCTTTCTGCCTTGTAGAGCACAGCAAGGCTTGCTTCCAAGCTCAGGCCTCATGTCCTAGGGCTGACCTATGATCCTCATCACCCTCAATGTCATGTGGCCACGATTCTGATCCTCTCAGCAAGAAACAGCAGAGGTGGCATGGCAGCGCAGCTATCGCTTGCTGAAAAGTTCTTGTCCTAAATTGCCTTTATTGGAAAGGCTGTCCCTGTATTTCCTGCCTCTTCCTTCCTCTTCCCATCTCCTTTTTATGAAAGGCTTTTGTGCTAGCTGTATTCCATGCTGACCAGTCAGTGCAGGCTGTCTTATGGGGAGGCCTTGCACAGGCTCATGGGAAGCCCTGTGCTCCTGGTGGCTACTGTTTGCAGGTTTACCTTCCTGCAGATGAGGCTGACATGTGTGCTGTGGAGCTTTTTTTCACTGAAGGTGGCCAAGCCACCCAATGGCATGGGCACTCTGCCCAGCAGAAGGCACTTTCTTGGTATTTTCTTTGGTTTTTTGTTATACCTTCTGTTCCCAGATGAAATGGTACTGGGTTACTACAGAATAAGTCTCTAGCACATCCACATTTGTTCCTAAGGTAAAGGTTGGTGTGTGGGCAAGAATGAAGGGAAGGGGTGCTGTCCTCCCAGGGACCTCTCTCAAGTCTGGGTGTCCTCTTACCTCTCCCCTCTTCTCTCCCTCCTAGGTTCAGCACCCTGCAATCCCAGCCAGTCCGTCTGCCCTTAGTGAGTAGACAGAGGTCTCAGTGTGTTCCCAAGGGCTGGGCTTTCTGAGTCTTCACCTTAACAACTGGATTTTTTGGGGGGTGGGGGGAGCTGTGCTTTAGCAGTTGGAGATGGGCTTGTTGGCCTCTCTTTGGCTTGTTTTCTTCTGCTTCCTCTTTCTTGTGTACAAGATGTCAGAAGCAGCAGCTAATGAGATCTGATCTTAGTGATGAGGAAACATCTAAATTAACTCATCCAAGCAGTCTTTAATATATGACATTTTAAAACACAAAACAAGTGCTTTGTTAGGAATTGATCAAAATTCCCTTTATTTCAGCCCAAGACTTTGAGACTATTCAGTTTCCTGAGTTTGCTGTTTATCCACATCACTTCTAGAGTTCTATAAAAGGGTGTGTACATAAATATTACCTGTATACCTCAGAACACACATGCTGCTGAAGCATGCTGCAAGACCATGTTCTCACAATGCATTACATTAGAATTTAGGATTTTCCTGTGTGGTGAAATTAAAGAAGGGTTCAGCAGTTAGGAGCCTCCAAATTCAAATAAAGTTACACAATTCAGATCAAACTTAGTATTGCTGAATAATCTCACAGTATATATTTGAAACTTTATAGCTACTTTTGGAATCACTTGACTTTGCTATGGTGCTAAGTTGATAGATCTAAGTGTTCAGCAAGGTGGATGTCGGAGCCAGCCCCAACGTCCCAGCAGCCCTGCTTCTGTCACCACGTTAACCTGATAAACCTCAGCAGCAAAGGTACCTATTTTTCTAAGATTCCATTGAGCACGTGTCTGCACTGCAGTCTCCCAGTGCCTTTCCGCCCTTTGGTCTGACCTGTAGCCTTTCCTCGCTCAGAGATGGAGCAGAGTGAACCTGCCTCAGATGGATGTGTTCATGCGTCGCATTTCACTTCTGCAAAGCTCCATGCAACATCAAAGGCATGAACACAGGATCAGTTAGTGGCCAGTCCTGTCGCACTTTCTTAGCAGTGGGCAGAGCTCCTGCGAAGTTGTTTTCACAGCTGCCAAAGCTAGAAACCAAGTGCATCTGGCTAGCAGTGGTGGGTCCAACCTCCCAGTTCTGGGTCTTGCTAGACACCATTTTCAAAACAAATAGAAAACCCAGATAGGAAACATAATATTGAATTTAAGATTGGGGGGGTTGAAAAAGAGAACCTAACCTTATAAAATTATTTATTCTATTTTAAGCCTTCTACCACATTTTCCCATGCAATTGTTTAGTTTTCGTGGCCCAGCACAGAAGATGGGATTGTGAGGTGTTTTGCAAGCTTCTTTTACTTTGTGTATATTGTTTGTATGTTTTTACAGGGATGACAAGCATGGTCATACTTTGTGCAATAGGTTCCAATGTGTGTTTATTAGCCGTGTTTCAATTGTGATCTAGCTTTGATGCTACTAAATTGAAAGGGAATATGGTTATAATTTCAAAACGTGTGCATTCAGCTATTTGGTTTTGCCTTTTCATTGTTCCTATGATGAGAATGCTGTTATTGGAACTGTGTGCCTGCATGAGTGTGTGCATGAGGTTACCTGCCAGAAATATTCAAAAATAAGCAGACAAGAAGGGAATGACTAGGGTCATGCCATGCTCCAAGTCCCGGGGTTGTGTGCCATGCTGAGCCACCCTGGGTGTTGGGATCTCATGGTCTCTGCCCACAAACCTGGCAGTGCTGCCCTGAACAGGCTGCTAGCCCCTGACACCTGCCCTGACATCATAATCTTTGGAGCCTGATCTGTTTTGTTTCTGAGGGCACACAGGATGGCATTTCACAGTGCTCTGAAATGTATCATTGGCGTGAATGTTTTAGGAATGAGCCAACTGATTTCTACATTGTACATGGATATTAAATGTGCTGTTAAAACACATTTAGACCCAGCATGGTAGCACACACCTTTAATCCCAGCACTCAGGAGGCTGAGGTAGGAGGATCACTGTGAGCTCGAGGCCACCTTGAGACAATAGAGTGAATTCCAGGTCAGGCTGAGCTAGAGTGAGACCCTACCTCAAAACAACAACAAAAAAAAAAACAAACAAAAAAACCATTTAGTGCAGATAGCTAAAGCGCATGTATGTCTCTGCTTCCTCAGGAAACCATTTAAGGCCCAACATGTCACATGTGACCTTAACATGAAAACAAAGGTTTTTCTCTGCCTTGACACTTAAATACATTAAGTGAATAAACTGGGATATGTGGACTAGGAATATCATTTAAATTATATCTGTATATCTTACACTCCTCCAGCCAGGGACTGTCCACTACTCAGGCTCCTATGGGGAGCACGCTGTGTGGGGCTGTGGCAGTGGCTGTTTCGCACGGCATTCCTGTCAGGTGTCACTCACTCCCATTCAAGAGTATATTTTGAGTGAACTAAAGTGTATCCATGAGATATGTATGTGTGCTGGCTACCAGACACACTTCTTAAATGAAAGCAACTTCACATCAGGTCAGGAATGGCAGCTCGACCTGAGCTTTCACGTTGGAATGCAGCCCACAGTAACAGGTACATGTAGTATGGAAATGATGATACAGACTCAGATTTTTGACTGTTTTTTTTTTTTTTTTGAAAGCTTACATTTTTTTATGATTGTGTTAGTGTGTAATTTTTTTACCATCAGTGGCTAGTTTTTGTCTAAAATCTTTTTTGGAATATTGCTTACTGTTTATTTTATGATAGTGAAGCTTGTTGTTGCAGTCCGGTTCGCATTGTTGGTAGACATCACACAACCAAGAGCAGCTTCTGGGAAAAAGAGATTTATTTTGGCTTACAGGCTCGAGGGGAAGCTCCACAATGGCAGGGGACGATGATAGCATGAGCAAAGGGTGGACATCAACCCTTGGCCAACAGAAGGTGGACCACAGCAACAGGAGGGTGTGCCAAACACTGGCATGGGGAAACTGGCTATAAAGACCATAAGCCCACCCCCAACAATACACTCCCTCCAGGAGGCATTAATTCCCAAATATCCATCAACTGGGAACCTAGCATTCAGAACACCTAAGTTTATGGGGCACATCTGAAACAAACCACCACATTCCACCCTTGGCCCCCATAAACTGATAATCATACATGATGTAAAATGCAATGCATTCATCTCACTTTAAAAGTCCCCATAGTTTTTATCAATCCCAATGATGTTCATACATCCCCATAGTTCAAGATCTTTTAACTGAGCCATAATACCAAAAAATAACCTCAAAACACCCATAATGGCACAGAATAAATATTCACACTGCAGTAGATGGCATTGGGCATAGCAAAGAAACATTCAACCAATACAAGATTTAAAACAACCAGGGCAAACATCAAGTCCAGCAACTCTAGCCAGTGACAAATCTCCAAGTCCGATAATTCTAACCAGCAACAAGTCTCTGGCATTCCAATTCCGCCCCTCCAGCTAGGCTACTCACAGTCCTGGAAAACTTCATCGGGGCCGGCAGCTCCTTGGCAGCCATCTCATGGTCCCGGCATCTCCACTGGGTCTCCACTGCAAGCCACGGTTCATCCTCATGGCCCCATGGGGTCTCTATGCAGGCAACCAGCAAACCCGCTTCACACTGCCCATGGCCATTTCCAAAACACAAGACCGTGTTGCAAACTCAATGACCCTCTTTCCAGAATTTCTTATACTCCATGATACCAGGTAGGTGCCAATTTGTTAATCCAGGGGGGAATAAAGCAGACTTTAAAGAGCAGGACTCCTTGAGCACTCAGGCCCCTTCAAAAGAGTCTACATTCTTCTTGTTGCCCCCACTCAGGTCAGTTAGCCCAGTCTCAAAGGTTGTAATCTCTCAGTTGCAGCTGAACGGGCAACAGTTCACCCAAAGATTTTTCTTTCTGTGCCATATCCCTCTGCACACACCAGTTCATTTCTACACAAAGCAACCCTGCACAACTTCTCAAGACATGGGCATAAGAGCAAGCTTTTCACACAAACTGCTAGCCCAGTCCAGGCAAAGCTCTTTCTCACACCCTCATGAGCCAAACCTCACAGTCCATAGTTGTTACTGCATTCAGGTCTTGCAGCTCAGATCAGAACAGTCCATCAAGCTGTACTTACAGCACTGCAAGGCATCTCTTAGGCTAAGGTTTCAACTCCTTCCACATTCCTGTTGAAAATCAGCTCCAAAAGGCCGAAACCACATAGTTAGGTATCCATCAGTAATCCCACTCCTCGGTACCACTTTACTCTTGCAGTCCGGTTCGCATTGCTGGTAGAAATCACCCAACCAAGAGCAGCTTCTGGGAAAAAGACATTTATTTTGGCTTACAGGCTCGAAGGGAAGCTCCACGATGGCAGGGGAAGACAATGGCATGAGCAGAGGGTGGATATCACCCCCTGGCCAACAGAAGGTGGACCACAGCAACAGGAGGGTGTGCCAAACACTGGCATGGGGAAACTGGCTATAAAGACCATAAGCCACCCCCAACAATACACTCCCTCCAGGAGGCATTAATTCCCAAATATCCATCAACTGGGAACCTAGCATTCAGAACACCTAAGTTTATGGGGCACACCTGAATCAAACCACCACACTTGTATTCAGTGTTTTGCCAACTGATATTATATGCTTGTAATAAAAGCAGAAGAAAACTTAAAAAAAGAAAGAAAGAAACTGTTCTAGCATAGTAAGAAACATCTAAAACCCTCACTATACATGTTATAGTCTATAAACATGAACAGAATTATTCTTTAACAATAACTATCTCCAAAAAATTGCAACTTCTTAACAGAAAATGATCCAAGCACACTCTAGAGGATCAAGAAATCTGATGATGTAGGGAGTTCCTACTTAGATGGAGCAGTTGCTTCCCATCTTCCCAATGTTAAATTAAACTTTACTGAGTCTCCTGTCATCAGATAAACATCACCCCTCAACCTCAGAAGCAGCATGCCTTACTGAATTTCCCTTAGCCTTTTTTCAGCAGTCTTCACAAGTCATCCCATGTGATAGCTTCATAGTCAGGTCAGAGCAACCCTGAAAATTTTCAGCTGAGTTTTTTCAAATAGCAACTGCATATACCTATTTCAAATACCTCACATTGCCTGTGGACTTTTACCTAGCAAAAATTCACTCTTGGCAGGTGTGGTTTGTTTTTACTATGCAATTACTTCACCATTGTGCAGCTGAAATGTCCTTAGATGCCAGGTTTCTCCAAAAGAAGTCTCACCCCAGGCGAAAGCCAACTGGGAGGAAAGCAAAGTAAGGTTTCTTTCTTTCTTTCTTTGCCTCCAAGTGGTCTCCGTGGTCTTGGTCACTCCTGAACCTTACATATTGTCCTCCCACTATTGCTCTTCTGCTTTTTTCCCCCTTGACACAGAGTCTCTCATTGAACATGAAGCTGCTTTTTAAAGTCAGACTGACTGGTCCCAGTGTTTCTCTGGTTTCTGCTACCCATAGGATGGGACTGCAGGCTATGTTAAGTCAAGGTTCTCTATAGAAACAGAACCAATAGAATTAACTTGTATTTGAAAGGGAATTTATTGGATTAGTTTACAGGATATGAGCTGGGCAGTCCAACAATATCTGTATGTAGATTTGAGTGTTGAGGAACCAGTAGCTACTCAGTCCTCAAAGCTGGATGTCTCAGCCATCTCAATCTGGCACTGAAGGCCTGGAAGATTCCTGGAGAGCAGCTGGTCTTTAGTCTATGTTGAAAAGCTGATGAAACCTGGTTGCAATGTCCACAAAGGATAGTTGAAACAGGATAGATGCACATAGGAATGAATAGTGAGGGCAGTCAGGTAAAAAAGCACACACTATTGATAAGAGTAGCATGGGCTGCCAGGCAAAATGCAGACTATGCTCTCTCTCTGAGCTTCTTTATATGTAGTCTACTGCTGCAAGGGTTCCCATTATGGAAGGACTTTTTCCCTCAGTTAAGCCTTCCTCACAGATCTTCCCAACAAGCATGTCTTTTGTTTCCTAATCTGATTAAGTTGACAACCAAACTTAACCATCACACAGTCACATGTGACCATGCTCAGCTTGTGACATGGATACTGTGTATTGAGCTCATGCTGCCTCAGGCCCTCATGCTTGTGTGGCAAGTCTAATAACCACTGAGAAATCTACCCAGCCCATGTTCTTTCACCTCACTAATATTTGATGCTGTAAGTCTTCTTAACTTGAGCCCATCAGGTGGGTATATGCCACTGTGTTATTTGTGAGTTCTGCCAATAACTGAGAGGTTGGAAAAGGATACCAAATCCCAGATGAAATGGCATCCCTGGCTGACTGCATGGTGAGACTGCATGGTAGAGGATCCAGTTAACCTGTACCTGGTTACAGACACTGTCAGTCAATTTGAGTAGTTGGAAGTTTGCAGTAATGTAGCAGTAGGAAAATAACAGACTGTTTAGCTCCCAACTATAAAAAAAAAAAAATAGCTTTATTTTTGTCTATACTTCATATTGTAGTTTCAGTTCTTTGAATGGCTAATTTGTTTTCTTATTGTTTCATGCTTCTATTTACTGTTCTCTCAATTTTGAGCCAGTGGTTTCTCTGCTCCTATTAGTGAGAAATAAGGACGTTAGAAATCCTACCCTAGGGCTGGCGGGATTGCTTAGTGGTTAAGGTGCTCGCCTGCAAAACCAATGGACCCAGGTTCGATTCAGCAGGACCCATGTAAGCCTGATGCACAAGGTGGCGCATGCATCTGGACTTCGTTTGTTTTTTGTTTTTTGGTTTTTTTTTTTTTTTTTGCAGCAGCAGGAAGCCCTGGCATACCCATTCTTATTCTCTATCTATCTATCTATCTTTATCTCCCTCTCTCTCTCTCTTTCAAATTAATCAATTAATTAAAAATAAATGTTATGCTTTATTCCTGAGATATATGCCAGTAAAAAATGAAAGAACTACTGCAACATGCAAATGGTGGTAAAAAGAAGCTGTGCTGGCTTATCTTGAATGTCAGCTTGGCAGGACCTGGAATCACCTATGAGGGATTATGTGATTAGGTTAACCTCTGGGCATGCCTTGAGGGATTATTTTAGTTAGGTTAATGGAGGTAGGAAGACCCAGGCCTGAGTTTTAGCATTCCATAGGCCAGAGTCCAGGACTGTAAAAAGGAGAGAGCTGACTAGTTACCAGCATGAATGGCTCTGTTCTGCTTTCCCACTCCAGGCTGAGTATGACCACCAACCTCAAGCTCCTGCTGCCAAATCTTCCTCATTACGGTGGAAATAAACCCTTCCTCATTTAAGCTGATTTTGGTCATTAATTGTGCTCCAGCAACAAGAAGATGACTAATACAGAAGCCATACACAAAAGAGAACACGTCCAATATACATGTTTTCATTTATGTAAACTTTAAGTAACAGGCAAAAACACATCTATAGTAATGAAAGTCAGAGGAAGGTGTAGTGGAGGGGACACAAGAGGAACTTTTCAGGTACTAGTAACGTATTCCTGATTTGTACTATTTACATGAGTTCATACATGTAAAAAGCTGTCATGTATGACTTTGGTAGATTTCTATGTGTATTTTAGAGTTAAATTGAAAAGTTGTTGAAATTAATTTGTGTTCTTCTTGTAATATTAATCAATTACCTTATAGTTGTATGATAGGTAATAATAGTGATTTTGAACTTCTAGCTTCCAAAACTGACAAACCAGTAATTCTGTTGATTTTAGCTGGCATAAGACAAGTGTGATGGTGCATGCCTTTAATCCCAGCACCAAGGAGGCAGAGATAGGAAGACCACTGTGAGTTCAAGGCCACTCTGAGACTACATAGTGAATTCCAGGTCACTCTGTGCTAGAGTGAGACCCTACCTTGAAAAAAAACAAACAAAAATATCAGAAGAGCCAGGCATAGTGGCCCACGCCTTTAGTCCCAGTGCTCGGGAGGCAGAGGTAGGAGGATTGCCATGAGTTCAAGGCCACCCTGAGACTACATAGTGAATTCCAGGTCAGCCTGAGCTATAGTGAGACCCTACCTCAAAAAAAAAAAAAAATAGAGAATATAAAAAACTAATTCAAATAATTTATTAATCGCTCAATACATCATTAATGATTACTATTTAAAATTCAAATATATATGAACATAATGAAATTCAAATGAAACCTAAGTCCTTACAGTGAAGCACTGAGCCATTCTTATCACATAAACGTTTGGGCCACTTTTAACATGATGTATTCTCAGTGTAATATATAAAGTTAAACAATTTATCTCACTTCACCCTACTTCAACTCAAGTACTAAAGTGCACAAAACAACGCGCTAGCTGGTTGTGGGACTTGAGATGAAAGTAGGCCACAGTCCATGTAGATGCACAGGAAGGTAAAATTAGTATAGATAACTATATCACAAGGTTGTTTCTATAAGAAACTTACAGGTAAAATGTTAGAGTTTGAAACCCTGTAGGAGACTGCTTTCTGGGTTAGGCAGAATTAGGAAGGGAGCCGTTGGTAATACAAGATGGCAAAGGGGGGTGAGGGTTGGTGACTTTGCCTTCTTCCTCCTGGCCTGGACAAATTTCCCTACTACACTGCCTTAGTGGCTGGCCTGACAAGCTTCCTGAAAACCGCAAAGTACTGGATGCACTGTAAACCAATCAGTGCCTCTCATCTTCACTCAATCTGACCAATCTTATACTAAGGGTTGTCAGTCTTTCCCATTCAATCAAGTTGAGTCCCTGGAAGCCCCCTCCTCTCTGTGGAGCCTGCCTTCTGTCCCTCTTACTCTGTAATAAACTTCATTCTTTTCAAATAGTTCCTGCCTTTTAATTCTTTAACTGGCAAGAAAACAAATCCAAGACCCCTAGATGATAACAAATTCAGAGTAAAGACATTTTTGTATAGCTAGAGTATGAAAGGAGAAGATGAAAAGGCTTCAAGGAGAAGGTGAGCCTTGAATAGCCCGTCTGCCAAGGCAAATGGCCCAGTGAACAGATGGCAGGGACAGAGTGCAGAGGCAGCAAACGTTATATGCTTGAGTTACCAGATAGAGGTCTCTGTCCAGAGCTTGCAATGTAGGGTATAATTCTAGAGTGTGAGACAGAGAAAGAGAGAGAGAGAAAGAGAGAAAGAGAAGCTGGGAGGGAAGCAAACAGTAAACACCTTTGTGTGGTCTGGATCAGATGTCCCTCAAAAACTCACGTATTTTGAATTCTTAGTCCCCAGCTGATGGCAGTTTGGGAGGGGGAGGTTTACTTGAGGAGGGTATGTTGTTGGGAGTGGAACTTCAGGTTTGTTAGCACCTACCTGGTCAGTGTTAATTGGGCTCACTCTCCTGGGCTGTTGTCCACCTTCAGTGACAAGAAAGTGATGTCTAATCTCCACTCATGCCATGCTATCCCCTGCCATCATGTAGCTTCCCCTCCAGATTATAAACCAAAATAAATCCTTTCCTCCCATCAGCTACTTCTGGTAGGGTGCTTTATACCAACAATGAGGAAGAAACTACAACAGCCTTGCATGCCAGGCCAAGAAAGCTGAAACTTTCTCTACAAGCTATGAAAACCCACAAATTCAAAAGCAAAGAACTTATAACATTGAGAAATCAGTGTAGCATGGCATGATAAGAGAAGGGATTCATCTAGGGCAAACTACTTACTAATTACTTTTTATTCTTGTTTTGATTGTTTTCTACAAGTGGAGATAAAAATGTCCTCACAGAATAAATATACAAAATGTACAGCATGTGTTTATATTCATAATTGAGGTAAGGTAATGAGGGCCTGACTTGGGTAACATGACTTGAAAACCTGAACGAAGCCGGGCGTGGTGGCACAGGCCTTTAATCCCAGCACTTGGGAGGCAGAGGTAGGAGGATCACCATGAGTTTGAGGCCACCCTGAGACTCCATAGTGAATTCCAGGTCAGCCTGAGCTAGAGTGAAACCCTACCTCAGAAAACAAAAATAAGAAAACCTGAACCAAAGACCAGATGTGGGAAACGTTGTGGAAAATCTGACAGTTGATGTGATGAGTCTGGGTATGCAGGGAATAAGAAAAGGACTAAGAAATCTTAGCCTGAATGACAAGAATGGAAGCATAAGGAGCATGGGATTATTTTTCACTGGTTCTTCATAGATTCAACAAATAGCCATTATGTTATTTATTGAAATCATGGTGATGAGAGTTGCCATATACAGGCACCATGGTAGGTTTGCGGAATAGTTCTTACAGCCTGTTTCTTCTGTGAAGAGACACAGAAAAACTTTAAAAATAACTACAAGGCATATCAGGGAAGTTCATGGAGAAAAATAATTAGGCATGGATATTAAGAAAAATTATTCACTGGGCATGGTGGCACATGCCTTTAATCCCAGCACTCGGAAGGCAGAGGTAGGAGGATTGCTGTGAGTTCGAGGTCACCCTGAGACTCCATAGTGAATTCCAGGTCAGCCTGAGCTAGAGTGAGACTCTACCACAGAAAACCAAAAAAAAAAAAAAAGAAGAAGAAGAAGAAGAGGAAGAAAGAAAGCAAGAAAGGAAGGAAGGAAGGAAGGAAGGAAGGAAGGAAGGAAGGAAGGAAGGAAGGAAGGAAGGAAGGAAGGAAGGAAGGAAGGAAGGAAGGAAGGAAGGAAGGAAGGAAAAAGTTAAAGGCCAAGTTCACTCAGAACTGTGGTGATAGGTGCAGGTACTGTGATAAGAGTCTAAAGGAGAGATTTGGCTCAACTAGGATCACAGATAGGCAGGTGGAAATTACAAAAGCCAAGAAGCATGGTAGACCAGAGGAGGGAAAGTTCCTAAGAGGAAACAAAGAGTAAGGGAGCTGCTTGCTAACTGGACAGAACAGGCTTCTTGCTGAGTGCAGGTGCAGGTGATTAGACACCACCCAGGGGAAAGTGAAGGATAAGTGACTCAATTGGATATTGAGGATGTGGGGTTCTTGCTAAACTGACTTAGCAGGTCTTAATAAAATAAAATGAAAAAAGTACACAGATGGGCCTGGAAAAGATTCAGGAGTCTCACTAAAAGTTTGCTCAACTGGGTACATCTGTGACCAAGGTAGAGATAAAACTAGACCAAATGAAGGTACAGTGGGATGACTGAGCTCTTTCTGTTCATTAAAAGCTAGCATTTGAATGTGAATATACAGGCAAATTAAAGCTAGATGTTGAAAGCCATGGGGAGATTCAGATAGTTAAGTTTAATGAATAAGTTCCAAAACTGTTTTATTTAAGAAGTATTATAACCTTCATTTTACACACCCTAATTCTCTTATTTTAATGTAACATGAATTTTTTATTTGTGGCAAATATACATATAGAGTTTAAATTTGAGAGTGTATCCTTTTTTTTATATTTTTTTTAAATTATTTATTTATTTATTTGAGAGCGACAGATACAGAGAGAAAGACAGATAGAGGGAGAGAGAGAGAGAATGGGCGCGCCAGGGCTTCCAGCCTCTGCAAACGAACTCCAGACGCATGCACCCCCTTGTGCATCTGGCTAACGTGGGACCTGGGGAACCGAGCCTCGAACCAGGGTTCTTAGGCTACACAGGCAAGCGCTTAACCGCTAAGCCATGTCTCCAGCCCCGAGAGTGTATCTTTTTATGTATTTGTTTTTGTTCAAATATATAATAAAACTCATTTTAACTTAAAAAAAAAAAGTTTGCTCAAGCAAAGTCTCTCAGTCTGGGCTAGGGAATGCCTGATGAGGTGAGGATTACTGTTTTATATAGCATGGTCATGGGAAGGCTCTTCTGAGCTGTCCTGGGATATCAGGAATAAAAACATTTCAAGTGGAAAAGGCAACTGCAGAGTATCTGAGAAAAACAAGAAAGCCAGCATGATGGAATGCTTTGAGAAAAAAGGACTTTATCAAACAGGTTATAAGGAGGGAATCTTACACAGCTTTATCAGAATCATGCATCTTCCTCTGGATGAGGGGGAGCCACTGTTTTAAATAGGAGACTGGATACAATGCACTTTTTAAGCTTCACTCTGACTGGGGCTGGCTGCCATGTGGTGAGCAGGTGGCAGGCAGGGAAGAAGCTGCATATTCGCTGGGATACTTCTCTGTAATCCAGATGAGAGGAGACAGTGGCTGGAACCAGATGCCAGCTGGACCCAGGGTGAGGGAGCTGGTAGCTGAGACAAAGATCTGGAAGGCTTTTCACTAATCACCTTTGAATGTGAATCATCTGAACACAGCAGTGACTAAGCAAAGGAGTTGAAGTTTTATAAATTCCATATGTATAAGCTTTCATAGCACTAAAAAAATAAATAACACCAGCCTGACTTGAGCTGAAGTGGTAAAAAGGAAATTGTTGCAATTGAAATGAGACTTCATTCAGTGTAGACACAAGCTCAATTCCAAATACAGCAAGAAGCAGGGGGATTTCCAGACAAGGACTGGCGCAGAACCAGTAGACAGAAAATTACTAAAAGTATGGGATGGCAGTGATTCTGACAGGATTCTAGAAAAAAGAAAGCAGATCAAGAAATTTAGGTACCATCCAATGGACAGAAGCAATAAGGTGTTTGATCAGATAGAGGGTGAACAGATCTCAAGGGTGGGAGAGTCATATAAAACTGACTTAAGCATGAGTGTTGCTCTTACTGCTAGCCAGACAAAGTGCTCTAAGGAGATCGTGGTAGACACTGAGGACACTAAAAATTCATCAAAGCAGAAATTCAAAGGATGCAGTGAGATTGACACTAAAGTAGAATTTATACCATACCCACCAAAGCTCAGGAAACACTGCAGAAGGGAAGGAAAGATTATAAGAGCCACTGAGTGGAAAGGAGTATCCTGAGGCACTGTTCCTCCCACATACAGAAACTGACTGATATATTCATGACCTCACAATGAATACCAATAACCCTACTGAGGAGGGCTTTCCATGGGGAAGAAGGGATATAACAATATAACCTGGGCTAGAAAGATGGCTCAGCAGTTAATGTATTTTCCTGCAAGGTCAAACAACCCAGGTTCAAATCCCCATTACCCACATAGAGTCAGATGCACACTGGCACATGCGTGTGGAGTTCACTTGCAGTGGCTAGAGGCCCTGGCATGCCCATTCTTTCTCTCCTTACAAATAAGTAAAAGCGCTTGCCTATGAAGCCTAAAGACCCCGGTTCAAGGCTCGATTCCCCAGGACCCACGTTAGCCAGATGCACAAGGGGGCGCACGCGTCTGGAGTTGGTTTGCAGTGGCTGGAGGCCCTGGCACGCCCATTCTCTCTCTCTATCTGCCTCTTTCTCTCTGTCTGTCATTCTCAAATAAATAAATAAAATTTAAAAATAAATAAATAAAATAATTATATAACCCAATGGGGATATGACCAACATCCAATATGCTCATGTAGTAAAGTTCATAATTATTTTTTTAAAAAACTGACTTTAGAAGATTCTTGCAGAAACTGGGCTATGTAAAGACAAACACAAAATCCCAAAGGTCAAGAGTTACCCAAGAAAAGGGCTTAAGGTGTGGTAATACAGTCCTATAATCCAAAAATTGAGAGGCAGAGGCAGGAGGAAAGAAAATTAACACAAATTCAAAGGCAGCCTGAGCTAAACAGCAAATTTCAAAACAGCCAAGACTGCCAAGTAAGACTGGGTCTCAAAAAAAACAAAGCTGGGCAGGGTGGTGCACACCTTTAATCCCAGCACCTGGGAGGCAGAGGTAGGAGGATCATCGTGAGTTCAAAGCCACCCTGAGATACAGAATAGATTCCAGGTCACCCTGGGCTAGAGTAAAACCCAACCTAAAAAAAAAAAAAAAAAAAGGAGAGGATAGAGAAAGGGGAGGAAAAGTTGGAATAGTAGCTAATGCCAATAATCCAAGCAACTCAGGAGGCTGAGACAGGAGGATTGTTTCAAGTTTAAGGCCATCCTGGGCTTCATAGAGAAGTTGTCTCAAAAAACTAAAAACAAAGAAAAGAGCTTAGAGAAACTTAACCAAAATTTAGTTAAGGGGAGAGTAATTGTCAATAAACACATGAAAAACTCTACTGACCAATTTTGGAGATTCTAAGAGTGTTTTTTCTAATGTTATCCAATATACAAAGACGACATACACTTGCAAATAATTCCTCAATAAAAGTTTTACTGTTATTAACATTGAACTAATACATAAATTGAACCCTTTGCAATTTACAATTATCTTCTTCACCAAATCAGACTCGTCTTTTGTCTATGTCACCTAAAGAAGGGGACAAATAGAGTACCATATTTTATACTTGCAAGTAAAATCTAATTCAATGAACATTTTTGTATGTTACTTATATTTTAATTTTTATTCATTTACAAGCAGAAAGACAAGAGAGAGAATGGGCATACCAAGGCCTCTGGCCATTGCAAATGAGTTCTGGATGCATGTGTCACTTTGTGCATCTTACTTTACATAGGTACTGGGGAATCAAATCTGGGCTGTTAGGTTTTGCAAGCAACAGCCTTTAACCATTGAGCCATCTCCCAAGCCCTGTTACTAATATTTTATAATAAAAATAAATATATATGAAGTTCCACATTTCTACAACTATTATAAATTTCCACTTGAGATAAACACTACCATTATTCAAATCTTCATTTTGGCATAAATATTGGAAATATTAGAAATATAAAAAATTAAACCTTGGAGCTGGTGCGTCTCCATGACGACGCGCACAGCGTATAAGTAGCGGCGCGAGCGCCGTGGGGCTTTTGTCGCTCGCGGCCGCCACCGTCCCCACCCCTGCCGCCGCGGGTCGCGCTCAGCCAGCAGCTCGGCGCCACCTCGGGCGGCTGGCGTCTCCGGCGGGCGGGAGCGAGGCGGCGGCGGGCGCGGCGGCGGCGGCGAGCGCTCCTCAGGCTCCGGCGCGAGCACGGGCGGCATGTCCATGGGGCCGGCCCGCGGCGCCCCGCCTGGTGAGAGCATTTCCACTGCTGCTCCAAGGACGCAAAGTTTGAAATTCCCGGATAATTACCTTTGAGATGCTGGAAATAATTTCCTTAACTCCATCTCTTAGTTTCCATAGGCACATTGAGAAACCATGAACAACTTTAATAAGGAAGAGATTGACTGCCACATTCTTGATGAAGGCTTTACTGCCAAGGACATTCTGGACCAAAAAATGAATGAAGTTTCTTCTTCTGATGATAAGGATGCTTTTTATGTTGCGGACCTTGGAGACATTCTAAAGAAACATCTAAGGTGGTTAAAAGCTCTTCCTCGTGTCACTCCCTTTTATGCAGTCAAATGTAATGATAGCAGAGCCATAGTGAACACCCTAGCTGCCATTGGGACAGGATTCGACTGTGCAAGCAAGACTGAAATACAGTTGGTGCAGAGTCTTGGGGTACCTCCAGAGAGGATTATCTATGAAAATCCCTGTAAACAAGTGTCTCAAATTAAGTATGCTGCCAGTAGTGGAGTCCAGATGATGACTTTTGATAGTGAAGTTGAGTTGATGAAAGTCGCCAGAGTGCACCCAAAGGCAAAGTTGGTTTTGAGAATTGCCACTGATGATTCCAAAGCAGTCTGTCGCCTCAGTGTTAAATTTGGTGCCACACTCAAAATCAGCAGACTTCTCTTGGAACGGGCAAAAGAGCTAAATATTGATGTCATTGGTGTCAGCTTCCACGTAGGGAGTGGCTGTACGGATCCTGAGACGTTTGTTCAAGCAGTGTCTGGTGCCCGTTGTGTCTTCGACATGGGAGCTGAGATTGGTTTCAACATGTATCTGCTTGATGTTGGTGGTGGTTTTCCTGGATCTGAGGATGTGAAGCTTAAATTTGAAGAGATCACCAGTGTGATCAACCCAGGGCTGGATAAGTACTTTCCATCAGACTGTGGTGTAAGAAGCATAGCAGAGCCGGGCAGATACTACGTTGCATCAGCTTTCACGCTTGCAGTCAATATCATTGCCAAAAAAATTGTGCTGAAGGAGCAGACTGGCTCCGATGATGAAGATGAATTGAATGAGCAAACCTATATGTATTACGTGAATGATGGAGTATACGGATCATTTATTTGCATCCTTTATGATCATGCACATGTGAAGCCCTTGCTACAGAAGAGACCCAAACCAGATGAGAAGTATTACTCCTCCAGCATTTGGGGACCAACATGTGATGGCCTTGATCAGATCATTGAGCGCTATAACCTTCCTGAAATGCATGTGGGTGATTGGATGCTCTTTGAAAACATGGGTGCATACACTGTTGCTGCTGCTTCTACTTTCAATGGATTCCAGAGGCCTACTATTTATTATGTGATGTCACGACCAATGTGGCAACTCCTGAAGCAAGTTCAGAAGCACGGCTTCCCGCCTGAAGTGGAGGAGCAGGGCGTCGGCTCTCTGCCCATGTCTTGTGCTCAGGAGAGTGGGATGGACCGTCACCCGGCAGCCCATGCTTCCACTAGTATCAATGTGTGGATACCATTCTTGTAGCTCTTAACTGCGAGTGTAGCTTGAATTAAGGGATTTGGGGGGTCCACTTAACTTAATGATGCTAGTTTTTTTTGTTTTTGTTTTTTTTTGCTAGTTTTGAAATGTCTCTGTAAGAGCAGGGCTGGCGCAGATGCAGCAGTGTGGAAGGCTGGGCAGTGGGGTCACACTTATCTGTGTTCCTATGGAAACTATGTGAATATTTGTTTTATATGGATTTTTATTCACTTTTCAAACATACTAAAGTGTGCCCCTCAGCTGCTGAGCAAGCGTTTGTAGCTTGTACAATGGCAGAATGGGCCCGAAGCTTAGTGTTGTGACCCATTTTGAAAATAAAATATCTTGAAATAAAAAAAAAAAAAATTAAACCTTGCAGTAATATCTATTTAAAAAGTTGCCGGGCATGGTGGCGCATGCCTTTAATCCCAGCACTCAGGAGGCAGAGGTAGGAGGATTGCCATGAGTTCGAGGCCACCCTGAGATGATAGAGTTAATTCCAGGTCAGCCTGGGCTAGACTGAGACCTTACCTCGAAAAGACCAAAACTAAAAAAAAAAAAAAAAAAAAAAAGTCAACACTTTGCTAGAATCAGTACCCAAACATAACTGAAGTTTCTTTCACAGACATGTTTACTCATTCTTGCAAAGATCCCATTGATACAGACTAGGCACAAGATAGCCTTTTTCTGGCCCCCAGAAACATGGATGTCACCTTGCCTATCTAGCAAAAGTAGAACCCATGTCTGATCCACTCTGACCCAAGATGGCTACACACAACAGCTCTTTAGGATACAACAGCTTCCTGCTTCTTTCTCAGCTTTTCCGGGGTTATATGTAAGCTAGCCCTTCCTGAGTCAGGTTCTGAGTCTTGTGACCAGGCTCATTCTACTTGGGTGGTTCCAACTGGGAAAGGGGGAAAACTTCTTTGGGTTTGGGCCTTCCTACTTGCCTTCCCTCTGTATCCTAACCCACCCTAAAATAAATCTCACAATTCATAATTTTCCCTTCTCCTAGTCAACACTTTCAATTCTTTGATAACTTGGACAAAAACCCAGAGTTGGGTTCACTGGCCTGGATGTCTCATGCCACCTTATGAAATCTAATCCCTAACCCCCAGTACTCTAACCCTGCATCACCGTAAGTGAGGTAAATATAACTATTAATTTGAAAAGATAATCCATACACAGAAATATTCAACGTATATACAGGGCTGGAGAGATGGCTTAGATATTAAGGCACATGCCTGAGAAACCTAAGGACCTATGTTTGACTCTCCAGATCCTACATAAGCCAGGTGCACAAAGGTGAGGCAAGTGTAAGGTGGTACAAGCATCTGGAGTTAAACTGTAGTGTCTGAGGCCCTGGCATGCCAATTCTCTCTCTCTCTCTCTCTCTCCCTTGCTCTCTCTAAAACATATACACATATATATAATACAAATGGACCAAAAAATTTACAACCTTCAAAAATAATGTATGATAATTTTAAGACATAAGAACTTCATTATCAGTTCTTAATAATCATTCACAGCCATTGTTTTAGCATATACTTCAATCTGTAGTAGAGCAGGTCACAATAATTTAAAGTCCTTAATTGGCATATAAATTAGCCATAATGAATGGCAAGTGGTAGATTCTTATAAATATGCACCACGAGGACAGTGTACATTTTAATACAGATATTTAAACAAAACTTGAACAGTTACTCAGCTAGAGTGTTACAAGTTTGTGGCAATAATATAGGAGCCAGCCAGGGTTGGTGGTACATGCCTTTAATCCCAGGCCTCAGGAGGAAGAGGTAAGAGGATCACTATTATTTCAAGGCCAGCCTGAAACTACATGGTGAATTCAGGTCAGTCTGGACCACAAGGAGACCCTACCTTGAAAAACTAATTTCTATCTAAATATCCCAATCAGTGCATTTAAAATGCAATTCTATGTTTGCCTTGGCAGCACATATACTAAAATGTAATTCTAGGACTAGAGAGATTGCTCAGTGGTTAAAGGTACTCTGCGCGCAAAGCCTGATGGCCTAGGTTCAATTCCCCAGTAAATATGTAATGTCATATGCATAGAGTAGTGCATGCAGCTGGAATTTGTTGGCAGTGACAAGAGGCCCTGGAACACCCATTTCTTTCTCTCTTCCCTCACCTCCTTGCAAATAAATGAAAATATTTTAAAAAATTAAAACTAGGACTGGAAATATGGGTTAGGGATTAAGGCACTGGCCTACAAAGCCAAAGGACCCACATAAGCCAGATGCACAAGGTAGTGAGTGCATCTGGAGTTCATTTGCACTAGCTAAAGGCCCTGGCACACCCATCCCCCCCTTCTCTCTCTCAAATAAATAAAAGATATTCTTTAAAAACTTTAAAAGGGGCTGGAGATATGACTTAAGGGTTAAGGCACTTGTCTATAATGCCTAAGGACCCAGGTTCGATTCCCTAGCACCCATGTAAGCCAGATGTACATGGTGACACATGAATCTGGAGTTCATTTACAGTGGCTAGAGGCCCTGGTGCATCCATTCTATCTCTCTTTATCTGCCTCTTTCTCTCTCTCAAATAAATAAAATATTTTTTAAAAACAAACAAACAAAATAGCCAGGCATGGTGGTGCATACCTTGAATTCTAGCACTCAGGAGGCAAAGGTAGAAGGGTCACCATGAATTCAAAGCCACTCTGAGACTACATAATGAATTCCAAGTCAGCCTGGACTAAAGGGAGAACTCACCTTGCAAAAAAAAAAAAAAGAAAGAAAGAAAGAATTAATTAATTCTATAAACACTGACTGCCTGAAACATTTTTTATATTATTTTAAATAAGTGATACTGAAATTTCTTGGTCTCAAGATCCTGTTAGCCTCTTAAAAATTATGAAAAAAAATTATGAAAGGCCTCAAAAAGGTTTTGTTGGGCTAGATAGATGGCTTAGCAGTTACGGTGTTTGCTTGCAAAGTCAAAGGACCCAGCTTCAGTTCTCCAGGACCCACATAAGCCAGATGCACAGGGAGGTGCATGCATCTGGGGTTTGTTTACAGTGGCTGGATGCACTGGTACACCAATTTTTCTCTCTCTCTACCTCTCTCTCTGCCTCTTTCTCTCTCTCTCTCTCTCTCTCTCTCTCTCTCTCTCTCTCTCAAATAAATAAAAATATTTTTTAAAAAAGGTTTTGTTTATTTAAGATTTATCAATCAGTCACTACTATATTGGAACATAAAACAAAATATCTAGATATATATTTGCTTAACTATTTATTAAAAACTATAATATAGGCCAGGCATGGTGGTACAAGCCTTTAACCCCAGCACTCAGGAGCCAGAGGTAGGAGGATTGCCATGAGTTCAAGGCCACCCTGAGACTACAAAGTGAATTCCAGGTCAGCCTGGGCCGAAGTGAGACCCTACCTTGGGGAAAAAAAAAAAAAAAACTATAATATACTCATTGCACATTAACAGCAGAACAATGACACACTTCACATAGCCTCTGGTGGGGAAAGTCTGAGTGTGATAAAGATAGCATTGCCCTTGCAGACTAAAGAAAACCACTGCTCTAAATCTTTCTCTTAAGAAAAGTTGGATTCTGGGCTGGAGAGATGGCTTAGTGGTTAAGCGTTTGCCTGCGAAGCCTAAGGACCCTGGTTCAAGGCTCAATTCCCCAGGACCCACATTAGCCAGATGCACTAGGGGGCACATGCATCTGGAATTCGTCTGCAGTGGCTGGAAGCCCTGGCATGCCCATTTTCTCTCTCTCTCTCTCTCTGCCTCTTTCTCTGTCTGTAACTCTCAAATAAATAAATAAAAATAAACCAAAAAGAAATTTTAAAAAAAAAAGAAAAGTTGGATTCATCTATTAAAAATAAAACACAGTTTTCAGAGAAAATTTGGTTTCATTACTATTAAGTAACCAAGCCATTCTTAGGGTTTGTGCAAGTAGCCCAGATCAATGAACAAACAAGGGCCATAACTCCCAACCTCACTGACCCTGTATGGGTACATTCATAGGTAGGAGTAATGTGCATGACACACAAATGGATTTCAGCAATGGATCAGCTGTTACAATGCTGGGTTTTAAAATAAATTTAGGGCTGGAGAGATGGCTTAGTGGTTAAGCACTTGCCTGTGAAGCCTAAGGACCCCAGTTCGAGGATTAATTCCTCAGGACCCACGGTTAGCCAGATGCACAAGGGGGCGCACACATCTGGAGTTCGTTTGCAATGGCTGGAGGCCCTGGTGCACCCGTTCTCTCGCTCTATCTGCCTCTTTCTCTCTCTGTCTGTTGCTCTCAAATAAATAAATAAAAGTAAACAAAAAAAATTTTTTAATTCAATTTAATGATTTCCTGATGATTGTTGGATTCATTAGTTAATTGCCTATCAATATTGTAATTGTAAGAGTGATAAACTGTGCTTTTGTCCATTGTGTTGTTGAACATATTTTCCATTTGCTAAACTTCCTAAGGAAAATAAAGTCAAGCCTTGAGCTGGATTTCACCGACAAATTAGTACTTTTGCAATTCGGAAGAGATGGTTCAGTAGGTAAAAGTACATACTGCATAAGCAGGAGGGCCTGAGTTCAATCCCTAGCTCCCATCTAAGAAGCCAGGCATGGTCCCACATGCCTGTAATTTCAGCCCTCTGGCAGACAAGAGGATTGTTGGGGCTAGCTGTCAGCCGGTCCTACAAAAAAAGCAGGCTTCCAGGTTCAGTGAGACTCTGCCTAAGGGAAAGAATAGCAGAGGACGACTTCTGATATATTCTGGTCTCCACATATGTGTATACTCATACACTCATGGACACACACGTGTGCATACTACACACACACCACATACTGATGCAGGACTTTGGGGTCCAGAGGAGGATTAAATTCCATGAAGATGTTGGAGATGCCAGTCCCATGGACCCCAACTTGAAAATGCAGGCTCAGAAATGGGAAATTCTTTATATTACATTTATATCTTTAATATATATTTATATTCTAGAGTTTATTTTAGGGAGAGTTAGGAATGCAGAGGGAAGGCTAGCTAGGAAACCCAAGCCAAAAAGAGGTTCTTCTGCTTCCTTGTTAGCTGAGAAAAGTCTGGGCACACACCTACTCACACATGTGGAAAGCAAAGCAGAAGAGTCCAGACAAGATCCCCTCACACAGGAGTCAGAGAAGATTAAGAGATGGTCAAGGACTCAGAGCTTAAAAAGATCACACATGTAGCAAAGCAAGAAAGCATCCAAAAAACAAGACCAGAAAGAGTCCAAACAAAAAGAAATCCTTCCCAGTTTTACCCAAGGAAGAGACAGACAGAGAGTGGATCCAGAGGAAAAAGAGGGACCAAGCGTGATTTACACACTTGATTAGGCAAAAAAGCACCCAAAACAAGGCCCACATGGAAAACAAGTAAGAAAACAACCAGGCAAAAAGAAATCCCCAGCCAGGCAGAGCAGGTGGTGAGCTTAGCAAAGCAAGGATCAGGAAGGTCAGGGACCAGGAGAACACAGAGAGACTTACACACACATGTTGGGGCCCATTTCTGATTAAACATTCACTTAAGATGAGCCTCATCATTAGACTCAGCTGTGCAAGGGAGAGACCCAATTGGCTGGTGGACTCAAGAGGCCAATTTAGGAGGGGCCAGCCCACCCAGGTATGCTAAGCTTAAAGAAGCAGGAAGTTGGGACTAGAGAGTATTGCTTGTAGCCATCTGGGGTGAGACTGGACCAGACCATGGTTCTACTCCTGACAGGACAGGCAAGATGGTATCTCTTTGGTTCTCTGTCCCTGGATGACTGCCTATAAAAACTGATCTTTCTCCTAGTCTTCAATATTATGCACAGACTAAATGATTATAAATGTATTTATGTAATACAATATATTTGTGTGTACATGTATGAACAATATAAAAATAAACGTATTTTCACTAATGTCCTAGACTCCTTAATTGGCCATATTCATTTCCTTTTCTCTAATTAGAATCAAAATGTGAATAGTTTTAGCTCAATGAATTCCAATACAAGGTTACAACTATAGTTAATAATAATTCTTACATCTACACAGTGAACTTCTTCTATCCACCATCAATCCCTCAACCCCATACTTTAACAAAACCCTAAGGGTCATGATCAATACAATCTGAATGGGCTCAAATTGATTAAAATCCAAGGGAAAAACAACTGAATTACCAACTACATGAAGTACTCATTCTTTTGCTCAAATCTAAGCATTTTAAGAGCAGAAACCCTTGTCTATTAATTGATGAATTCTAGGTGCTACCACAGACCTAATACTTGGTAGCATGCAATAATGATTGCAGAGTGAACAGATCAAGAAGTATCTAACCTAGTGAAATGAGTAACCAAAAATATCAATTTGTTATTGTTCCACATTTTCTTATTGAAATGATAATGTTCACATTTTATAATTTGAAAAGTTATGTGTTATATGAGCCAAATGTAGCAAACTATTTCCTATTAGTCATTTTCCTACATCTAGATGAAGTCATTCAAGACATTTCTTTCTCCTCTGGGAAAATGTAAATTTATAATACAGTCACCAAACAAAATATGTGTTATGATTAATTGTGTGTGTGTAAACTTGGCAAAGCTAACTAACACTAGATAACTGGTAAAATTTGATTTCTGGATGTCTGTGAGGGTGTTTTGAGAAGTGATTAGTACTTAATCCAAGAAATTTAGTAAAAAAAAGAAATCTTTCCTTAGAGAATGAGAGGAGGAAGGGGATATGATGAAGAGTGTAGTTTCAAAGGGGAAAGTGGAGGAGAGGAAGGGCATTCCCATGGGATATTATTTACAATAATGGAAGTTGTCAATAAAAAATAATAATAAATTTTTACAAAAGAAATTTTTTCTTACCAATGTGGGTAGGCACCATCCCATATTCACACTCACACTCCCTTTTCTATGGAATCAATGAAAACCAAGGGTGAATTCACTTTCTTTGTTGGAGCAGAGACATTCATCCTTTCACACACTTGGATGTGATGTGACATTACTGGTTCTTCATCTTTTGGACCCAGACCAGGACTTATAATATTGCCCCCCCCCCAAGTGTTAGGCCTTTGGATTCAGACTGAATTATATTTTCCTGGTTCTATAGTTTGAAGATGGTGGATTGTGGGCCTTCTCAGCCTCCAAACCCACATGAGAAAAATTTCCAAAACAAGTCTTGTCTATATTTTATCTTATGTATTGCTTTATGATATGGATTTATTCTGAAAAATTAATAATCACCTGGTGCCTTTGCCATTGCATGAACATCATAGGCCATATTTATACCACCTGCTATAATATCACTAGGCAATCTTACAGGACAATGGTCATATGTTCAGTTCATGGTTGACCCACCTAATATTGTATAGCACATGAGTACATGTGTATTAACATATGTACACACAACCTACTGGTTCTGTTGTTCTGGAGAACTCTAACAATACAATATATTTCTCCTGTTTTCCAACAATGGTAAAAAGCATTAAAAGAATTTACCTAAATGACATTTTAGGTTAATGATATACTGTTATTACAGACATAGACTGGCTATTTAAATCAAAGCCAAAAAAAGCACTTACTATTGATGAATGAGCCATTAAAAGCAGGAAAAGAAACTAAATTTGGAGGGCCAGAAAATGGTAGCCAACACCCAGGCATGGCCTGCCAGAGTCTCCAGGGAATAATCTGGAACCAGGTTAATTAAAAGAAGTGGGTGATACCTAAATATTTCTACTTTTACAAAGCAGGAGAGAAATAGCCAGGGTGTATTCTCGAAGGATTAGCATAGTTTGGGGAGCTCCCCACCCACAAAGAAGAGAAGAACTAACCATAAATACCAGATCCTCAAGAGAGACTGGGAAAATCTGCATAGTATTTTCAGTAGTAGACTCTTTAAGGAGCAGAAAAGGACAAAGAATCCAGACAAGGAGCAAGTGGAGGCAACACTTCCAGGAGAAGCCATCCAGAACAACTGCAGGATGCATTTCAAAATGCCCCTTGCTGAATTGGCAGCTCCATAGCCTATGACTCTTTCAACTACACTCTAAGCTCAGAGCAAGTGTCCTGGGAAAACTGGCTGAACCTGGGCCACAAGAAATCCACTAGACTGCAACAAAAGGTCTTTGAATCAGTAAACAGAGAGTAGAAAACTGGTCAAATTCAGAGTCTGCAAGGAAACATAAACACTGGCTTAAGCAGTATGCAGGGAAATATAAGGATTACAAAGGTGCAAGACCAGCACTGAAAACAGGTGTCCTGAATAAAAGACAGACAAAAGATCCCAGCATCTGAAACTCTATCTGTGAAGCCCAAACCATAGACCAAACCACATCTGTAACCTTCAAAAGGAAGGCTTGGGGACAAAACCAGGACTGCCCAGGAGTGAGACAGCCTTCTGAGAAGGAAAGCCAAGAGACTCACACCTCAGGCTGGGGAGATGGTTCCCTGGGCAAGAATAGTTGCAGCACAGGCAGGAGGACCTAAAGTCTATCCTTAGCACCCACATAAAAAGAAAAAATCTAATTTGATGCCAATGCTGAGGAAGGAGGAGACAGGATGGTCACTGGGGTTCATTGGTTAGCCAATCAAAAGAAAAAGAGAGAGAGAGAGAGAGAGAGAGCAAAAGAGAGATCTCCAGGTTTATTGAGAGACCCTGTATCAAGGAAATAAGATAGAAGAGTAATGGAAGAGGCCACCTGACATTCTCCTTAAGCCTCTGAAACCAGTAAACCAACAGGACACATTGCTTTCCTACTCTATACTCCTACCCATCTCTCTCTCCTTCATGGTTCTTCCTCCTTTATACTCTGCCAGTATAGCAGATCAGTTTTGTCTTGCTCTGTTCTTGTTTGCCCTCCCTCTCTCGCTCTCTCTCTCGCTCTCTCTCTCTCTCTCTCTCTCTCTCCACCCCTCATTTCCTTTTTCATTTTCCTCTGCCAAAGGGCATAGCCCGCTGTCAGGTTTTAGGGATCTCTCTGTGTCTCAGCTTCCTCCCAATATCTAGTAATGTCTATGATACTTGATTTCTTTACCTCTTTCTTTTCTGTGAGCCTCACCACTCCCTCCTTTGCCCCTACCATTCAATATACGTTTTCCTCTTATATTTCATGTTTTTCCCTGAATATTCATTTGTTTTCCTTTACACACATACCCTAGGTAACTAATACATTAGTGCACACAGTACTATCAGTGTCCCTTTACTTCCTAAAGTGATGACTATTTATGGGGTCATGTTTATAACTTGGCCATTACTGAAATTCTGTAGTAACCTTACTCTTTGACAGTGATTGGTTTTTGTTTGTTTTAAATATTTTTATTTATTTACTTGCAAGCAGACAGAGAGAGAGAGACAGAGAGAATGGTCATGTTAGGGCCTCCAACCACTGCATTAGGAATCCAGATGTATGTGCCACTTTGTGCATCTGGTTTTACATGGGTACTAGGGTCCTTAGGCTTTGCAGGCAAGAGCCTTTACCACTGAGCCATCTCTTCAGCCATAGTGATTGTTTTTGTACACAATATTCTTTTCTTGATACCCCACTCTCACCAATAGAGCAGTCATCTTGACCGAGAGAAAGAGAGAAACATCTGAATTAAATGGCACCAGAGAACAAATGAACTTAACAGACATCTATCAAATATTCCATCTAAGTGCTACAAAATATACATTCTTCTCAGCAGCCCATGGAGCTTTCTCCACAATAGACCACATATTATGACACAAAGAAAATCTTAACAAATATAAGAAAATTAAAATAATTTCTCAGATTCTATCTGGTCATAATAGAAGAAAGCTACAAATTGACAGCAAGATAAACTACAGAACATATACAAATTCATGGAAATTAAACAACACAACACTGGCTGATGAATTGGTCATTGAGTAAATTAAAAAATCCAGAATTGAATGATAATGAAAACAACATACCAAAATCTATGGGATACAATGAAAGCAGCCCTAAGAAGGAAGTTCATATCTCTAAGTGTCTACATTAACAAATTTAATGACACACTTTGTTTGGAAATAATCCAAACCCAAAATCAGTACTTGAAAAGACTTAAGATAAGTGTAAGAGTTGGCAGTATTACTGAGGAGACTCAAAACTCAGCAAAGTGCTATGAATAATAACTACTGAGTACTCAGGGCTAAAGGAAACACATCTATCTAGACCTCCAAGGCTCAGGGAACACTGTGGAAGAAGGGGCGGGAAAAAAAAATGTAAGAGCCAGAGAATAGGGTGCTGTGGAACTCAGTCTTCAGGGCATGATATGGCTATTGCATTGATGACCTCACAGGAACTATTGTGACCTATACAAAACTCCTACAATATTGAGCCTATCAGCATTCCATCATGAATGATGAAAGAAGGCAAAAAAGGAAAAATTAAAAAAAGACATCAAAGTAGAAGAGGAACTGTAGGGAAGAAGAAGGGGTTCATTTGAAGGAGATGGGTGAGAGACAAAAGACGGTAGTAGGAGGAGATTATGATCAAAATATATTATGTACATGTATAACACTTTTCAGTTAAAATGGTTTAACCTATTTTGTATTAAAATAAAAATAAACTAAATAATAATAAATAATAAAATAAAAATAAAAAATCGGTTTTCTAAAAAGAACAGGACAAAAATTACTAAAATAGGAAAGACAGTACAAAGAATTAACAAAACATGAGCTGGAAAGATTGTCCAGTGGATAAAAGCACTTTCTATACAAACATGAAGGCCTGAAGTGTCCTGAGAAACTGTTCTAGTTCAATTCCGAGGAGCCACATAAACAGCCAGGTGTAGCCACACAGATAATTCTACTTCTAAGTAAACAGAGTGACAAGGAAACTTCTCCTCTGAACCTAGTTCTAAGAAAGAAGGGCTGATTGGAGAAGAGGCAAAATATCCTGAGAGAAAATAAGCATGCTGAATCTTACCTTTGAATCCACAGACCAGACAGGGAGTTCTGGGTGGTTCCCAGGCTGCCATTTTGGAATACAGATTTAATATATATACTTTAACAATGTCCTTTGAAACTCTAATCACAACTTCTAACTACCCTTCTTTCCCACCTACTCCACACCACTCCATTTTTAAGACTTTAGGCATCTGGCTTAGGACCCTCCTTTGTACCACAAATTCTGGCATAAAGTGACTAATTTCACCATACACAAGAAAAACCACTAAAATCCTAACTGTACCTCAACCCCAATAGCCTCTTCTTTGCTGCAGTAATACTCTTTTGAGACCATACCCAAAACTGTCCTCAGACAGGACTACTACAATTCTGAAATCTTCAATCCAAAAGTGAACCCGGTCTACGTCCTCTAATCATTTCTCGTATCTTACTTGTTATACCTCAGTAGACCTGTGTCTCTACTTCTAGAGTTCTAACCCGACTCTCTAACTGAACCAGCAAAGACAATGAACAAGCATGTACAAAGGAAATTATAGTGTGTCTCCCAACCACATTCCCTAAACTTTTGAAGCTTTCTGGGAGCTCTGTGTCTGAACATGGGGCACTGACTCTGTGTCCTTGACCCCGCCTACCCTCTTGGCTTTTATCCTGGTTTTCTTTCCTTTGCCCTCCTGTTATCTATCTCCCCACTCCTTGAACACAGATGTTTCAAAAGGCTCTATCATTGACTTTTCTCTCTAAATTCACTTGCCATTTCAACTCATTTCTAACTGTCAGAGTACCCATTACTCTCTGCTTCTCCATTGTAGACTGAATGTGACCTACAGCTTCATGCCTGCTTCCATGCCTTCTCCATGATGGACTGCAGTCTTCAACTGTCTGTCTACATATGATGGAGGCTTTTCAGTTACTATCTCTTGCAGGCTGGAAGTTTCCCTATCCCTTTGGAATCATTCTTACTTGAATGTGCAGTCTGTGTCCAGTGGGGACCATCGTGGAAACATGGAAGCATCAATAGTATGAGCTATGTGGTGACACTTGGTATACAAAGTGACATTCCAAACACAAAACTCCATCTTGTCTCTTTTTAAATTATTTATTTATTTATTTGAGAGGTAGAGAGAGAGAAAGAAGCAGATAGAGAGAAAGAGAGAATGAGCACGCCAGGGTCTCTAGCCACTGCAAACGAACTCCAGACACATGTGCCTCCTTGTGAAGCTGCCTTATGTGGATCTTGGAGAATCAAACCAGGGTCCTTAGGCTTTGTAGGCACATGCCTTAACAGCTAAGCTATTTCCCCAGCCCTCCGTTTTGTCTCTTATATGTTTTTGTTGTTGTTGTTGTTGTTTTCGGCATAAACAAGGGTTTATTGGGGGGACCGAGGCTCAGTGGCTCTTGGCCGCCGCCTTGCGCATAGCGGCCGGCTCGCTGCTCAGCTCCTCGCGCTTCCTCTTGGCGCGCAAGTGCGTCCCCACCCGCTTCTTGATGAACTTGAGCGCGCGCTTGTCCTTGGACACCTGGAGCAGCTCCATGCGCGCCGCTCGTAGGGCGCGAAGCCGCACACCTCGCGGATCATGTCCCGGACGAACTTGGTGTGCTTGGGCAGGCGCCCGCGCCGCGGCTGTGCCTCGGCTTGCTCACGTTCTTCGTCACCTTGTGGCCCTTGTTGAGGCCCACGGCCATGGGGTAGCGCAGAGCCATGGCTGCTGCTCGTCTATGGCGGCTGAGGCGGAAGCTCTTACAGGCTTTGTATATGATGTAGTGATGGTGCCACTTTAGTTTCCACAAATACTCTACCACAGGTATTTCTCCCAAGCTACCTATGTAAGTTTATGGCAGCAAGAGGCCCTAGCATAAGCATCCCCTCACATACACATATTTGCAAATAAAATTCTTTAAAACTATTAAACACATGCAAGCATTTCTGAGAAGGACAAAAATGAAAGAATTACCTGTCAGTAGTTATCAACTCTGGTTGTATATTAGAATCACCTGAGGGGATTTACAAAGTCTACCAATGCCACCACCTATGCACACTAATTCAATCAGCCAGGTTGATTAAATCAAAATGTTTAACCTTTTAAATTAAATCACAATCTATGAAACTATCAATTAAATTAAAACCTCTGTGGTCCAGGACATCTATTTTTGAAAGCTCTTTATGCTCAACTAATGTGAGACTAGACCAAGAACTGCTCTAGTAATATGAATTTTAAATCGATTATTGAATTCTGACTTCTCTTCTGACCACTTATTCATATTACATATTAGTTGGGCATTTTCCTGGATCCTATTAGCATTTTCACTTGAAACATTTAAAATTAAACTCATTAGCTATGCATGTTAGGCCATGTATAATGTATATTGTATTGACCATACAAATTTGTTTTCCTTTTGTACTCTTACTAATGAAATGATCTTTCTTGTTTTGAAAACCTCAGAGCAAACTAATTGTGCTTGCATCATTGCTATCAACTTCTAGTTAGCTGGTAAGAACTTGTGAGTATGGCTGTTCTCTTGAGAGCCTCATGTCCAATTCCTCTCAGTCCCACTTAGGTGGTTAAAGCAATCCATTTCCACTTCTCCAGACACATGAACCACTTTGTGACTCTGGCTTTATGTGGGTACTGGGAAATTGAACCCAGGCCAGCCAGCTTTGCAAACAAGTACCTTTAATTGCTGAGCCATTTCCCCAACCTCGTTATCACTTCTCAATGGCTCCATCATAGAAGTCTCCAGATTAGCTCCACTCTAATGTAATCTCTAGTCCTCCAGACTCCAGGTCATCCTGAAGTGTTGATACTATATCCTACAACAGAGTTCTCATGAAGCTCCTCTCTCAAGAACCTCCAAGGTGCCCTACAAAAAAAAAAAAAAAAAAAAAATCCAAATGACTAGGCCTGGCACTCAAGGCTTCTTAGCCATCTTTTTTTCTCTTCACTTATCTGCCATTCATCCTAACCAAATACCTACTTCTCTGACAATGGAATACCCACGTTCTATTTTCTGAATGGAAAAAAAAAAATCTCTCTACACTTCAATGTCTCTTTAAATTAGACTTCTTCTTGAATATTCTCAGAGTAAGTCCCCAGTTCAGTCCAAAAACACTTTATCTATATTCTATTTCCTATATTGTAAATAGCTGTGTATATACTTAATCTCTAACAAATGACACTATCTTTAATGTATTTAAGATATTTAAAATATCTTTAATGTAAGGTCTATGTATAAGTCTAGTAGTCTGATGATATCCAAATACTCTTTTAAATTAATTAGTGAAAAAAGCAAAAGAATCAAGCCAAGTGTGATGATGCTCACCTGTAATCCCAGCATTAGGAAGGCAGAAGCAGAAGGCATCAAGAGTTCAAGGTTGTCCTTAGCTACATAGCAAGTTCAAGACCAGCCTGGGGCAACATGGCACCTTGCCTAACAACTCAAAAAGAAAGGAAATAAAGTATGGAGGGAGGGAAGGAGAAACAGAAAAGAGGAAAAGAGAAAAGAAGAGAGGAGTTCAGGATAGCAGAATTATTAAGAGACCAGATTTCAGATGTCAAAGATTCTTAGATTCAAATCTCAATTTCACCACTTTTTTGTTCTGTCCCCTGACTTTGACCAAGTAATTTTGCCTAGCAACAGATTCTTCATCTGTAAAAGTAGCTATGATAATGGTGTCTCACCAATGAGATCTAAGTACCTATATGATCTAAATGGTATAATTCACAGAAAGAGATAACTAATTTCAGATATTTCTAGTAAATACTGGTCACTCATTCTAACCCTCCTAACATGCTGAGGCTGGAAAGTTAAAACCTGTTTCCCAGACCCTCACACCTGAGGCTGCTGTGGCTTAGCACTGTGGAGGGCACACCAGAATAGCAGAGGGGCTTCCTCCCTTGGTGGGTGAAGGTTCTGAAGCTGACAGCAGCTCTAGCGTCCTTTCTGACTCACAGCTCCCTCCCTATGGTAAAGGGATATACATGTGTTTGACAGCCAGGGTTACTCTAAGAACCATCCCAGGAAGCTCAGCTAGAATCTGTGAGCCCCTTGGCACTCGGAGGAACACCTGCATACACTAGAGTGCTATTCTCCACAATGAACATCAAGCAAAATACTGCTGTTAATTCCTGAGGAAATCCTGGAAAGAGGATTCAGGGGTAGATGTAACTCTGCAAGTGGTAGGAGCACACCAACCTAGAATGGCAGACAATGGTTGCTAATGGGCTTCCATGAGCTTATAGGGCTGAGATTTGCTATTGTACTTAAGACTGTATAAAAGTCCTGGGCTGTAATTTAATTTAAGAAAATATTATGCCACTATTTTCCTACATAGTATTTCCTATAAGCAAATGTCAGGATTTTTCCTCATAAACATTTCCAAGTGATGGTAATTGCTCTTGTCCATGCACCTGCAAGTCCTGAAGGGCCAAGTACAGGCTCTGACCTCTACAGAAAAGCAAAGTGAACTCAGATCTCAGGTATCCTTTCTGTTGAGACTTTCTATTTCCCTATGAATTAGCTGTTTTTGCTCTCTTCACCTCTGTGCCCTTGAGAAGCTCTCAGTATCAGGTTCTGTACCTTTCACCCCATTTCAAGTCATTAATGACAAACAGCTGAGAAACCTATCAACCACACTCCATGGCTTTGACCTTCCTGTGATTGCTTACATGAAGGACTGATGGCCATAAAATAGACCCACAAAGAACTTTGTGGAAGATTGTCTGGCGGCAACAAATATTTATTGAGTACCCATAAGAATAAAGCATTCCAGGCAGTTCAGATACACATACAAAAAAAAAAAAAAATAGACCTACTTCCAGTATTTAGCTCACAGGCTCCAGGCATTTCACTTCTAGGCTTCTACTTGCTTATAATGTCACTGAGATGAAACTGAACAAGAAAACAGTACAAACACAGACCTTAATCTGAGACTGGTTTCTGTACCTATAAACAAAACCCATCCAAAATCTCTTTTCTTATAAATCATCCACACACAGTTTATTCAGAACTGGAAAATTCTGGAGTTTAGCATGTAAGAACACCAAGAATAAAATAAACCCACCATGAAAGTCTATATCTTAAGATAATTTGGTTAAATCAGGTGTATGCATGTGTTAAAATTTATGTAATGGAACACCGAAAGTTTGGATTTTACCATATGTAAATATTACTTTAAAAAACTGCAAATAAAGCTGGAGAAGTGGTTTAATGGTTAAAGTGCTTGCCTGCAAAGCTGAAGTACCTATGTTTGATTCCCTAGTACCCACATAACATGCACAAGGTGGCACATGCATCTGGAGCTTATTTGCAATGGTTAGAAGCCCTGGCATACCAATTCTCTCTATCTGTCCCTCTCTCTTTCTCTCTAATAAATAAATACTTTTTTAAAAAAGAAAAAATTCAAAACTGAAAGCAGGGCTGGAGAGATGCCTTAGCCATTAAGGCACTTGCCTGAGAAGCCTAAATGTTCAATTCCCCAGTACCCATGTAAGTCAGATGCACAAGGTCACATATGTATCTGGAGTTTGTTTTCAGTGGCTAATGGCCCTTGGCATACCCATTCTCTCTCTCTCTTCCTCATTCTCTCTTAAATAAATTTTTTTTTAAAAACAACCCAGTTGTCCATCACTAGACGAATGGTTAACTAAGATGTGGTATATCTACACAATTGAATTCTACACAGCAGTAAGGAAAAAATGACACAATGAAATTTGAAGAAAAATGGTCGAACCTGGAACAGCTTATTATCAGTGAACTCACCCAATCACAGAAAGATAATCGCCAAATAGTCTTACTCATCTACAGCTCCTAACCTGAATCTACCCAAGTAGCCAGCATACCTATTAAGCATCTTGAGGACTAGAAGTAGGGAGGAAAGGGAAAGAGGGGAGGGTAAGGAAGAGAGGGGACACATAAAACTGGACCCAAAAGGCAATGGTACCATAAAACGCTACATCCTAAAAGACAAAACAAATGGCTGAACCTCCAGCAGGCCCTTAGAGGGAACACTGGATTCACAAGGCCCCGGAGAGGGTACAACAAAAACTGTTCGTTATCTCCTATTTTTGCTTCTCTCTTCTCTCTCATCTCTATATCTCTTTTATATCACTTATTCAGTTCTTCCTTCTCTTCTTGGCTGCTGACCTGTATGTAGCTCCTAGTACCAGCAGGTGGTAGTCATCCACAATGAGCTTTTGATCACAGAGACCTCCAAGGTTTCCCAAAAGAAGACAGATTTATGTCAGAGTGCTTGAGGACCCACCATAGGTTAGTGATAAGACCCTAGTGCTGAAGACACTGTTGGTATGTAGCATGGAGAAACATGGCTAGAAGTTGGAAGAGAGTCAGTCCCCAAGACAGCACATCCAATGCCTGAAGGTGATGCATAAGCAACTGGGAGATAAAGACCAATTGGTCTAACTTCCTTAGCAGCAAACAACCTGAGGTGATACTCATACAAGTGCAATAGTGGCACATAGCCATGGTGGGAAACCAACAGCTCTCAATTTGGCTAACTGATCTGCTCACTGGAATGGAACCCATAGCTGGAGCTGGGAAACAAGTCAGAACCATATCAAAAAACGAACCCGCTCTCCACTAAACTGTCTCTAAAAAACAATGGTTATCACATTTATTTGGTACTAACTTTACTCTCCGTTGGAAAATCTGCTTCTTTTTCAGATAGACCCAGATCCTAAGGAGAGAACCACCCTTCATACCTCAAAAGGGCCCCGGCTGAAACTAAGAATAATTGGGAAAACATGCAAGAATGCTGTTTTCTTGGTGAACCGGGAACCAGCACAACATTGAAAGACTTAGACACAGAGAACAATCAACCCATACCAAGCCAGGTATCCAGAGACACAGAGGCTCCCAAGATCTCAACACGGAAGTAGATCTAATATGACCCAACACGGCTCAAGGAAATTGGTAGAAGAGGGGGGCGGAAAGAATGTTAGAGCCACACGTTGGATCATGATACTCAGAGCCATTTCCTCCTACCCAAAACTGAAGGCTAAACCCCACAACACACCACCCATACACCCAACAAGGAAGGTCCCTGTGGAGGGTGGAGGACAGAGAGGAGGCTAACAATGGTACCAACTTGACTGTATTCACTGAATACAAAAATAAAAAATAATAATAATAAAATGAAAACAGGGGCTGGAGAGATAGCTCAGTAACAGCTCACAAAGTAACAAAGCCTAACAACCCAGGTTCATTTCTCCAGCCCCCAGGTAAAGCCAGATGCACAAAATGACACATGCATCTAGAGTTCATTTACAGCGGCTGGAGATCCCGGTGTGCCCATTCTGTCTCATCTCTTCTTTCACCTCTCTTTCTCTCTCTCTCTGCTTGCAAATAAATATAGTTTAAAAAAAACTGAAAACAGTTATGAAGTGCCAGTTAATTGAATGCATACTGAAATCTGAAATAGCCTAAAATATTTGCAACTTTCTCTTAAATGCTTCTAAAGTAAAGTGGATTCATGGATGAGGCAAATATCACACATTAACAACAGTAGACTCTAGGTGATAGAGCCCTTCGATGTTTTTATTTATATTGAAATGTTTTTTTTTTTAAAAAAAAAAAAGGTTGAGGTAGAGGGAAAGTCCCCAATAGCAGTCACAATTTTCAATTGGGAAAAATTCTAGGACCACATTTAGTAACAAAGGGTGGTGAAAAAAATATTTTATGTGTGATATATATGACTGTCACATCATCTTGGAATAAAGGGGGACTTGTGTTCAAGGCACAGGGAAGATGGATAGAGAAGCACAAAAAAAATAGCAATGAATATCCCCTGCTCAGGAAAACCTGAAACCATTAGCTGAAAACCAGGATTTCAGTGTAGGGTGATTTTTTTTAAACATTTTTATTACATGGAAAACATCATTTTGCCTTCCGTTCCAAAGTAATAAATCGATTCCCTTGCCTCTAGAAAGGAAGGGCCATGCTAAGTGAAGGGCCCTGTCCCACAGAGCGCCAGTTTGAAGCTCAGGAGCCAAGCAGGGGAAAGAGAAGGCAACCAGAGAAAGAAAAGCAGAAAGAATTTAGGAAGACTCCATGGCGACGGGTGGCTGAGAACATTTTGAAACCAGAGAGGGTGAGCGGTCCATTAGAGGCTCTTCACGACTGCTATCCTTTTCCCACATCTACGCAGAAGGCATTTAACCTCATGAATGTTTTATGTGAATGGGCTTTTAGTGGACATCAAGCAGGGAGCTCAGTTTTGTTTCTGGGTCGGTGCGCTGCGGAAATCTTGAGAAGGGCTTCAGCCTTCCCACAGGATTTAAACGGGAGGTGTCCAAGCCCATTTTATGTAATCTCTTGGGACCCAGAATGAATGAGAAGCAGGAGAGGATGCTGAATTCAGCTTATTCAGGGAAAGGCTGGCTTACGGAGACAAGAATTTCAAATTTGATTTTTCTCATCCATTTTTAACCCAGACGACCCTCATTACCAGGTTTGGAAATTCAGAAGTCGAGTTTTTGTCATGGTGTAACATTGCCACCTACTGGTAGATGTGAAAAATACCGTTTACATAATCTTCTGCATTTGTAATTCTTTGGAAGCCTAGTTTCATTACTAACCCACTTTTGTACAAAAACATACATTTGTCCACTTTTGTCACCTAGGGGAAATCTTAGTGATAGCATCCACTTGTCTTTCAAGATCTAGACTCGAAGCCGGGCGTGGTGGCGCATGCTTTCAATCCCAGAGCTCCACTGGAGACGCAGAAGTGAGAGAATCACCATGAGTTCCAGGCCAACCTGAAACTGCATAGTGAATTCCAGGTCAGCCTAGGCTAGAGCGAGAGCCTACCTCGGAAAAAAAAAAAAAAAAAATCTAGGCTGCTTTTCAACATTAGAACCCTTCACGGCAGCAGGTTTGCCCTTAGGCAGAACCCATCCTTGGCCCTATGTACTGCATGGCAAGACAACATCTACCAACAGGAACTAGGCCACAAGCTCCTTAAAATTCAGAGACTATATTTTCTGTACTTATAGTCCAAGCATCTGGAAAAGAACCTGCATATTGTAGTTGACTATTAAGTATACAATAATTTTAAAAATGAAATAAATAATCGAAGAGCATTATTAACTATTAACGAAATTGTACATAACCATTTTAATTTTAAATATAAACATATGTCATTTCTTGTGTATGCTGTGACTTTTACCCAGTGACACTACATTTTTCAAAAGTCCTATACATGAAATCAGAAGAAACAAGAAATACAGTGACTGGGAAGATGGCTATCAGTAAAGTGCTTGCTGGGCAAGCGTGAGGACAGAATTTGGATTCCCAACAATGATGTAAAATCCAAGAGTGGTGGCATGTGTCTGTAATCCCAAAACTGGGCAGAGGAGACCACAGGATCTCCTGGGGCTTACTGACTGGAGAATCTAGCCACATTGGTGAGCTCTGGGTTCAGTGAGAGACCCTGATTCAGTACAGAAAAGATGAAGAACAATTGAGGACACTGACCTCTGACCTCCACACCCTCATGCATGCACACACACGCACACACATACACACACACACACACACTTGTGAACATGCACACACTCATATACATGCAAAAAGAAAACAAATATGAATTCATTGGCTGATTTTTTCCCATTAGTATGAGTTTATTGTCTTAATTATGACAGGATACTCTAAAACAAGTATTGACAGAATCTGCCATCAGCTTTCTAGAAGAAACGGTGAATAAATACATCTTATTGCCGGGCGTGGTGGCGCACGCCTTTAATCCCAGCACTTGGGAGGCAGAGGTAGGAGGATTGCCATGAGTTCAAGGCCACCCTGAGATGACAGAGTTAATTCCAGGTCAGCCTGGACCAAAGTGAGACCCTACCTCGAAAAACCAAAAAAAAAAAAAAAAATACATCTTATTTATTTGACAAGGGATCAGTATTGCTGAAGCACAAAATAATCTTGAAGGATTATTTAAGTTTCTGTATTATTCACATAATTAAGCACCACCAGTACAGTTAAAGATGTGACCTATTGCCAGGCATGGTGGCACACACCTTTAGTCCTAGCACTTGGGAGGCAAAGGTAGGAGGATTGCCAAGAGTTCAAGGCCACCCTAAGACTACATAGTGAATTCCAGGTGAGCCTGGGCTACAGCAAGACCCTACTATGAAAAAAAAGAGAGAGAGAAGTGACCTATTGAAATTCCCATATTGATACTGATGAATAAATATTAGGGACCCCAGGCTTGTCTTTGAAATTGGATTTCCCTATTGGGAGAAGAGATATGGCCCTTCAACTATACAAAAGAAGTATGGGCAGCCAGGTGTGGTGACATAGCCTTTAATCCCAGCACTTAGGGGTAGAAGTAGGAGGATCGCTGTGAGTTTGAAGCTAGTCTGAGACTACACAGTGAGTTCCAGGTCAACCTGGCTTAGAGCGAGACCCTACCTTGAAAAAGAAAAGAGTATGGGAAGTAAGAAGCCAATCCTTGTGATGTGGCCATGCTTAACAATACAGTTGTGACAGGGCTCTGAGCACATGCACACCTAGCAGATAACCCAGACACCAAATTCATAGAACAAAATCTGATGGGGACCTTGCACATTCTTCTAATTTACCTCAGACTTTCTATTTTCTGTCCATTCTATTATATTCCTAAGGTACATCTCATCTATTCCCAGTTAAGCTTTGAGACCTTAATTCATAAACTATCTCCTTTAATCTTTCTCCTTTTCTTCTTCACCATTTCCTCCCAACTCTCCTGACTAGCTTCAGGGGTGTATTAATCAGGGCTTTTTAGAGGAACAGAATTGATAGAATGAATTATATTAAAAGGGAGTTTATTGGATTAGCTCACAGCAGTCCAATAGCAGTGTGCAGGCCTGAGAGTCAAGGAACACAATAGCTGCTCAGTCCACAAGGATGGCTGCCTCAGCAGTCTCAATCCAGCACTGAAGGCCTGGAGGCTTCCTGGAGAGACACTGGTCATCAGATGATGCTGGTCTTCAGTCCATGGTGGTCTTCACTTGAGCTGGTTTTCAGTTGATGCTGGTCTTCAGTCCATGCTGGTGTTCAGTCCACACTGGAAGGCAACAAGCAGCTCCAGCAGCCAGTTGGAAGGAAGGGAATTATTTTCACACGGAGCTTCATTACATATAAAGTCCTTCTCCAAGATGGGACACCCACTCTGGGGAAAGGACTTTCTCCTTCAGTTAATCCCTCCTGGAAGCAACCTCAGAGATCCACTTAAGAGGAATGTCTGTAGATTCCTAAACAGATCAAGTTGACAACAACTTAATCATCACCAGAGCAGGAGGGTGAGGAGAAGTCCTCCATGAGTCCCATTTCTGAAGAACCCAGTAATATATTCCAGTTCCTTCTTCTTCTACTCACTACCCACCCTCATAAAAATAATTTTTATCTGTTTAACTATTTTCTCCCTTTTATGGCTTAATTCTGTGAAATCAGCACTTTTTCCAGGTTCATATCTCAGTACTAATTTTCTCAAACTACCAATAATTTCAAGTTGCCAGATTCCCACTTGCTCACTGTCTGAAGCTCAGAGTGGTTACCTTGTTTCACTGACACAACTCTTCACATTTCCCTTTAACGGGCTTCAGTTTCCTTCCCTGAAGCCACTTTGCCTTCTACATTTAAAATATAAGGTAGATCTACAAAGCAGTTTAGTATTCATCTTGTTCTCTCTTGACATTTCTTCCTTAGGGAGTTGATCTATGATCTATAATTTTATCTTTCCTGCCTTCGCTGACTTAGAAAAGATCTATCAAAGGCCAACCATGACACAGGCACTTTTAAAACTTGTTATTCCACAGTAAACAAGATTGACAGCACTCTCGTTATCAAGAGTTAGTATTCCAGTGTGCGTACATGCTAGAGAAGGAGATTGGGAAATGACAGGGCTAAATAAATCAAAAGGAAAATAAGCACAAAGGTTTCAAAATAAGCTTTGCCACAGATCCTTGTCACTAGAAGGTTCAGCTTGCCCCAAGCTGGCATCTGTTGAGCCCAGAGCTTTCATCAAGCCAGGGAGCTTGCCAGTTGAGGTTTCTGTCTGGAGTGAGCACCAAGGCTCAAGGGACGCCCCCCAGCCTGAGCTGACTCTGACTCACAGCCAGATTGCAGAAGGCTCTCTAATGCCAGAGGCCCAGAGAACTAGGAATCATCACTAGGCTCTGCCCAAACTGCAGGAGACAGTCAAGCAATCCAAGTGAATCAGGGAAAGTGGCAACCAACAACGGAATCACCATGGCAACCAGAGGAGTCTTGGGATGACATGCAAATCCCAGAATCCTGCCTTATTAGAATCATAAAACCATAGGCATCATCCAGATGCCATTTTAGGGCCAGAAGCTATCTAAGACTGAACAGTTATGCCAAGACATTATGCAATGCTGAAAGGAAATGTGTAAATTGATATAAGGCTAAATTCAAATCTGATTAAATTAGTTCCCTTGTATGTTTATGCTGGTGCTAATTTGTTTCCCTATGCTCTCAATCCCCTAGAATAAGCAGCTTGAAGATGGTAAGGGTGGATTAGAGAGAGTAGCAATAATGAACTTCACCCACACTTGACAACTGTGAGGTGAGCAGGCTTGATGATATGCTTGCATTTATCTCCAAGCCTGACCCTTTATGAGTTTCATAACAACATTAGGCATTCCCCTGATCAGAAGTAGCTTATAAGAAGAAAGGATTTATTTTTACTTATGGTTTCCAGGGGAAGTTTCATCATGGTGGGAAAAGCATGGCAAGAGCAGAAATCTGGGCATCACATCTTGTTACATCATCTGAGTGGAAGTGGTCTGTGTGAGCTCATTCTGGACACCCAGCAGGCTGGACTATAAAGTTCCAGGACCTGCCCCCAGTGACATGTATCCCCAAATTGCCTCCAACTGGGCACCAAATCTTCAAAACACATGAGGATCTGGGGGACATTTTACATTCAAATCACCACAGTGACCTTGGTCATCAGGAAGAGGTAGGGTTCTGCCACACTGTGAGAGCAAGGAAGAACATCTGTATCACCCCACTGATTAACATAGCATTTGTAAAATGAACATGTGCACAAAATATATCTCCTGGGAGATGGCTCAGCAGTTAAAGGCTCTTGATTGCAAAGCCTGTCAGCCTGGGTTCAATTCCTCAGTACCCCCATCAAGCCAGACACACAAAGTGGCACATGCATCGGAGTTTATTTCCAGTGACAAGAGGCTCTGACATGCCCATACTCTACCTCTCTTTCTGTATCTCTGTCTCTCCCCCTCAAATAAATTAATTTTAAAAATTTAATATCTGGGATGGAGAGATAGCTCAGTGGTTAAGTGCTTGCCTGTGAAGCTAAGGACCTAGGTTCAAGGCTCAATTCCCCAGGACCCACATAAATCAGATGCACAAGGTGGCACATACGTCTGGAGTTCATTTGCAGTGGCTGGAGGCCCTGGTGTACCCATTTTCTCCCCCCCTTCTCTGTCTCTCTCTGCCACTCTCTGCCTCTTTCTCTCTCTGTCTGTAGATCTCAAATAAATAAATTAAAATTAAAAAATAATATATCTCATCATACTCCATTGCCCAATTTTGATAAGAAATGGACACATTCAACAGTCAAAGCCTATAAAAAGAAAGTCAACCAGGTTCTCAATGGCCTACCAGGTGAGCTACCTGTACCGGTAAAGGTCCAGAGACATGATAAAATTTAGAATCAGTAGAAATAAAAACAGTAATAATTGTGGCCTCAAGGCCAGCTGTAGGGAGAATGACTAAAGTAAGCCGTACATACCTTCTTCTTGTATTTCCATAAAAAGAAATTACTATGGTTTGGATACGGTTTGAGTATCCTCTATCCTTCTTGGGTTGAAATTTAATTCCCATTATGAGGTATTAAGAGGATAAAAACAATCTGGCTCCTCTGTTTAGAGGTGGAGATTTGGTATGTGATAGGTAATTTATTAGAATAGGACCCCCATGATTAAATCTTGGTGACTTTATAAGAAAAATGGCAAGAGATTAGATATATACACATCTGTTCCCTTTCTTGAGCCATATGATGCCCTGTGCCGTCTTAGAATCCTGTCAACAAGTAGACCGGCATTAAATGTGCCATCCATGATTGTGGATGTCCAGACCCTAAACCAAAGTAACCTCTTTTGTTCATAAATTATCAAGCCTATCAGCTGGGGAGATGGCTCAGTGGGCAAGTTCACTTGCTGCACAAGCATGAGAAACTGAGTTCAATTCCCAGCACCCACATAGAAAGCCAAGTGGGGCCCACACACCCTTATAATCCTAGTGCTGAGGTGAAGCAGAAACAGAAGGATCACTGGGGCTTGCTAGTCAGCCAAAAAAAAAAAAAAAAAAAAATGGGGAGCTCCAGGTTAAGTGAAAGGCCCTGCCTCAAGGACATAAAGCTGTAGAACAATAGAGGGGGCACTAGACATCTTCCCCTGGCCTCTGCATGTATGTGCACTGGGTATGTATATCTGCACATACACACACACATACACACAGCACATATTACAAAAAAGGTATGTAATAATAAGTTACCAAGCTTCAGGTATTTTGGAAAATAAAAACAGAACAACCAGAATCCTAAATTAGGAAGTATTCCTAAATGGAATGGGATTATGTAAAACAGGTATATAAAGGCAGAAATGGTGTGGTGTACTGTCTAGGACTCACTTCAGGATCAAAGCACTTTTCCAAGTCAGTCCCCAGACAGCTTGTCTAGTGCCAGAAGGTGCTAAATGAGCAGCTGGGGAAAAATGACCTACATCTGTCCAAGCAACTAATGGTCTAAGCTACTCAGCAGCAATCAACCTGACATGACACACAAGTGCAATAGTGGCACACAGCCATGGTGGGTTACCAACTGCTCTTGATTTGGCTAACCCATAGCTGAAACTGGGAAAGAAGTCAGAATCAAGCTCCCACTAATCTTTGGCTACAAAAGGGCCTACACCTATTATAATAATATAATAATAATGGTTATCCCATTTATCTGGTGCTGACTTCACTATCGTTTGGAGAATCTGCTTCTCTTTTTCAGGTGGATGCAGAACCTGAGGAGAGAATCAGCCCATCACACCTCAAAAGGGTCCCAGCTGAAATCATAGAGTAATTTGGGAAATGAGCAAGAGTGCTGCTTTCTTGGTGAACCTGGTATGAGCACAAGGGTGAAGGAGATAGACACAGAGAACACTCAACTCCTACCAAACCAAATATCCACAGACACAGGCTACCAAGACCTCTTCACTGAAGTAGACCTAAAACGAACCCAACTGGCTCAGGGATATTTGCAGAAGAGGGATGAAAAGATTGTTAGAGCCACAAGTTGGGACATTATGCACAGAGACATTGCCTCTTCCCCATAGCTGATGGATACCCCCACAATGCACAATCCACAACCCCCAATGAGGAGGGGGGAGGAAAGGGAGGAGGCTAACGATGGTACCAACATGGCTGTTTACACACTAAGTATGTACATAACTAATAAAGAAAAAACAAAAGCACTCTTTCTCAGTGGCAGATCACAATTTAAAACTAAACCGGAAGGTGTGTTCCACTGAAATAAGTTTATTCACCAAAGGTTTAAGCTCCTTCTGTGGGAATGAAGTATGAAAATACTTTGTATGGACCTTACAAATAACTTTTCTGAGAATATTTCTGTGGGATGCCTTTTCGGTTAAATTCTTAACTAAGCTAAATGTATGCTTTAATTTACAACCATGTGTAGTCAACCTGCTTAGAACAATGTAATTGGGTTTCCTATGCCTTAGATTGCTTATGCTCTGAACAGCACAGATGATCAATATTGACAAAGAATGTTGGACATGTTGACATGACCTTGGCCTATGTCCTGGTTGTACTTCTGGCCCAAAACAATGTGTGCATGCATGAGATATGTTGACTACCCTATCGAAAGCAACAATGTTAAAAGTAATGACTTGCTCACCAGAATATTGAAACAACAGAGGGGGGCTTAGAATGATAATATCTGTGAATGGTAAACGGTGTGTGTGTGTGTGTGTGTGTGTGTGTGTGAGAGAGAGAGAGAGAGAGAGAGAGAGAGAGAAAGAGAGAGAGAGAGAGAGAGAGAGAGAGAGAGTGTGTGTGTGTGTGTGTGTGTGTGTGTGTATTTTCAGGAACAGCAAAGTTCACCAGTCCTGCTCCTAAGTCCCTTTCTTTGAGCAAATACTTAAGGAAATTTTTTGGAGTCAAAATTCCTTGTCTCTTGCTCATGTATTGCTGATTTCTTGCTCAACTTACTCATTTACTGATACTTCTGCTGTTCAATAAAAACACCAGATAAATACCTGCTTCAGAAACAGTGGCTACAACAGCACCAGCAACGGCAGCAGAAGCAGCAAGCTCACACTTGGTTTAAAGGACCCCAAAGTGTCAGCATTTATATTCCAGGGCACCACAATTGGGTGCTCCTCTCTCAGGAAAGTGCATATCAGATGACTGGAACATGAGGGGCAACAGAGTCTAACCCCTTGCCTCAATTTGGAACAACTCAGAAGGGTTATCCTAAGCACAGAGTTCCTCATGCAGAAGATGACCTAGTCACACTTCACATTCTCTCTCTGTAGTGCTTTGCTAAATTCCTTTTAAGTATTTTCCTAAAATACACTCCCTCATAAATCTCCTGCATGCACACACTTTCTGCCCTTGTAACATGTTCTCCTTCATCTTTAAGCATTTCCTTGCTTTCCGGAATGTAAAAATGAGAATTAACTTTTACTTTTCTTTCCTACAACAGGCCATTTCTAAAAGTAGTATTCCTGAATTAGAAGTGCTAAAAAATAAATTATTGATCTAGGTGACAGTCTTTCACATATTTTGTTTGAGGGTTTTCAAATTGTAAGCTGAAGAAAAAAAGTACTTATTTAGAATTTATAATAAGCATTTGCCGATAGCCAGCCACTAATGTCTGAGACTGATAATTATATATACTACCAAATTTATTGCTTACCACTATTTTATTTTTCATCTTCCCATATCCCACACTAACTATTCAGACCCTTTTTATATTTATCATATTATCTCAAAACCTCTATAATTATAAATCCTCGTATGTCTGCAGATAACACTCTCCCTAAGAGGTGATTGATACCTTACCCTAATAGGATTCATTGGTATAATTTTCTAGTCCGTTGTCATTATATCATCTTATTGTCTTCAGACTTGCACTCAGACAATTCAATGTCTCCCTAATTACTTGTCTTTTACACTTATTATGGTTTAAATCTAAGCATGTCTACTGAAGGCTCATATGGTAAAGGTTTGGTTACCAGTCAGTAGATTTTTGAGAGGGTGACTGAACTAAAAGGGCCCTAACTTCATCCATGATTGATCCATCCACAAATTCATAGTTGCATGGACTAGAAGGAGGTGGGACATGGTTACAAAAGGTTTTGAAACTGGGTGTGGTGGCACACACCTTTAATCCTAGCACTTGGGGAGGCAGAGGTAGGTGGAATGCTGTGAGTTCAAGACCACCCTGAGACTACACAGTGACTTCCAGGTTGGCCTGAGATAAAGGGTGAGACCCTTATCAAAAATAAAAAGTTTTGAGTAACCCAGAATATACCTTTGCCCAAGCCCCTTCTTGTCTGGTGTGAGGTGAGACTTTTGCCTCACATGCTCCCTGCCTTGATGCTCTGCCTCACTTCTCATGGGCCCAGAGCAGTGGAGTAAGGTTGCTATGAGAAGAAACCATGAACTGAAACTTATGTGCTTACTTACATAACTAATGCTTACATAAATCTATTCTCAACACACTCAAACCCTGCAAGCATTGCATCTATTTAATCTTCTCAAGAAAATATCTCCTTGAGATCTCTGACATGTTTCAGTATGGGTTGGTTACCACCAGACCTGCTACTCTTCTTGTTCTCTTTGATGTTGGAAACTATTTCTATAATTTGTTTTCTTCTTCCTTAGTTTATATTGCTATTGTTTTAAATTGCTTTATTTATTTATTTATTTAAAGAAAGATAGACAAATAGAAAAAAGTAGAGAGTAAGTGAGTATGGGCACACCACAGCCTCCTACCACTACAAATGAACTCCAGATGCATGTGCCACTTAGTACATCTGGCTTTACTGGGCACTGAGAAATTGAACCTGGTCCATCAGGCTTTTCAAGCAAGTGTTGTTAACCAATGATCCATCCCTCTATCATTATTTTAATGATGTGTAATAAAGGATATGGAAAAATGAATCTTTAATTAAGTATACCTGGTAATTTATTTCTCTTTTTATGTTTGTTCTTAGTTTCAAGATATTTCCTCCCCTGGTTTTTCTGAACCACAATTCAGATATGTTTCCACAGTGACATTCCTTAAGCTCATTTATTGAAGCTTCATTTTTAAAAAAGAATGGTAAATATCTTTAATATTTATCATATAAATATAATCATGTGATCTTACTTCATATTTTTATTTATTTGTTTGTTTGAGAGAGAGAGAAATAGGCAGGTAGACAGAGAGAGAGAGAGAGAATGGTTGCACCAAGGCCTCCAGCCACTGCAAACGAACTCTAGATGCATGCGCCTCCTTGTGCATCTGGCTTAAATGGGGCCTGGGGAGTTGAACCTGGGTCCTTTGGCTTTGCAGGCAAGAGCCTTAACTGCTAAGCCATCTCTCCAGTCCTTGAAGTTTTATTTTAATGGTTCTTTTTACCTACATTTAGAATCTTTCTTCCCTCAATGAGAAGATAATGCTTGCCCATAGTTTTGTAAAAACTTCCATAAAGTAACCATAACAAATATTTTTGTTTATTTTTAAATTTTTAAGTTGAAATTTTGTATGGATACATCAAGTGTTGGTACAATCATTCCTCTCTTCCTTATCCCACTCTACTGAGGGTCCTCCTTAGTGGGGTTGCTGATATTCAGCATGGAGTTGTAGGTTATAAAGTAATGAGAGCAGCCTTCAGTCCAGGGGTTGGGGGAACAATGCTTCTGGTTATTCCTTCCCACCCTGTGGCTCTTACATTCTTTCTGCCCCCTCTTCTGCAAAATCCCCTGAGCCTTGGTGGGTGTGTTTTAACTCTACTTTAGTGTTGAGCTCTCAGCCACTTCTGGATTTCTACTTTGGTGCATTTTGAGTATCCTAAGCATCTGTCTCTATCAACCCTGGCTCAGCTTGTCAAGCTTGCCATGGAAACAGTATCCTTGCTCATCTCCACAATGCCTTTGTGTTTTCACCTGGGACCTGGAGTCAGCTATCCTTGTCCTGTTGATAGATTTTGGTTGTCCTCAGTCTTCACTGCTTTCAGAAAAAGAAAAACAGGCTTCCCAATAGAGTGAGATCAGGATAGGTTAAAGAGTACAAGCATTTTTAGTTTAGAGAGATTTTGATGGGTGTACCCTCACTTTTTGCCAAGGACTAGTAGAAGCTTCTCATTGGAATCCATAATCTTCGCCTTCATAGTATTCTGACTTGGTTCCCAGTTCCAGCTATGGTTTCTTTTTCACTGAGTAGATCTCTTAGCCAATTAGAAAATCATTGATTACCTACCTAGGGTGGGTGCCACTATTGCACAGGTGTATACTTCTTGTCAGGATGGTTTCTTGCATATAGCAGGGTCCCCTGCTTGCTCACAGTGTTTTGGCTTGCCATTTGTTGTTTCCTGATTTATAGTGCCTTTGTTCCTGCTTCTGTCCTTCACTGGGGAAGAGTCTTACTTGGTCACAAGCTGACTTATAACCCTCTACAGACCAGAAATCTTAGCCTCCAGCAGACAGGATTAAGGGTGTGGGGCAACACACATCCTTAGGGACTGTGACTTTGTTTGTTAGAGGGTCTGTTTGGCATACCTACTCTTGCATAAATACTCTGTGCTGATTTTCACTGAATGTGTACATTGTTTAGTTAAATTTTAGAATTTGCCTATATTTTGTTCCACTCAACCTACTTGAATGCTGTCATAGCAGGTAAACCCAACACCTAGGGTCACTTTTGTGGTTACTCTGAAGAGTCTTTAGAGCCACACCTAGCACCTTACGTTCCTACCCTGAAGATATATAATATCACATTGATTGATATATCAAATAATACTGCAAATAATTAGAAAATCCAAGCATTAAATTAATCCAAGATACAAAATGCTGTACTTCACAATACAAGAAATTTTGAGATTATTTTTTCTATCTCTGTGAAGAATGATGCTGTTATTTTCAATGGTATTGCATTGAATCTGTATATCGCTTTTGGTAGAATTGCCATTTTCATAATATTAATTCTACCTATCTGGGTGCATGGAATGTTCTTCCATCTTCTCATGTCCACCTTGATTTATTTCCTGAGTGTTTTTATATTTTCACTAGATGGGTCTTTTACTTCCTTGGTTAGTGTTATTCCAAGGTATTTGATATTTTGTGTTTGTGTGGCTATTGAAAATAGGACAGCCTCACTGACTTATTTTTCTGTATATTTATCATTTGCATATAGAAAGGCTACTGATTTTGTGTATTGATTTGGTATCCTGCCACTTTACTGAAAGAATTTATCATCTTTAGAAGTTTTATGGGATAGTCTTTCAGGTCAGTTATGGATAGGATCATGTCATCTACAAATAGGGCTTGTTGGGCTTCTTCCTTTCCAATTTGTATCCCTTTTATATCTTTTTATTATCTTATTGCTTGGGCTAGGAATTCTAATACTATGTTGAAGAGCAGTGGTGAGAATGGCCACTCTATCTTGTTCCTGATCTCAATGGGAAGTCCTTGAGTCTTTCTCCATTAAGTACTATTTGTGCTGTAGGTACTTTGTATATAGCCATTATTATGTTGAGCTATAAACCCTCCATGCCTATTCTCTCCAGTGTTTAGATCATGAAATGGTGCTGTTATTTTGTCAAAGGCTTTCTCCACATCAATTGAAATTATCATGTGGTTCTTTTGTTTAAGATTATTTACATGGTGTATTACATTAGTCAATTTTCATTTGTTGAACCATCCCTGCATCCCTGGGATGAAGTCTGCTTAGTAAAGGTGGATAATGCTTTTGATGTGTTGTTGAATTTGGTTTACAAGAATTTTGTTCAGGGTTTTTGCCTCTAAATTCATCCAGGATATAAGCCTATACTTTTCTTGTTGTATCTCAGTCTGGTTTTGGTATTCGGGTGGTGGTAGCTTCATTGAAGAAATTGGGGAGCATTCCCTATTCTCTGGTTATATTAAAAAGCTTGAGAAAGAGGGTTTCGGTTCTTAGATGAAGTTTTGGTAGAAATTGGCTGAGAATCCATCAAGTCCTGGAATTTTATTTTTGACAAGGTTATTGATTACATTTTCAATTTTGATGGATATCATAGGTTTATTTAAGAAATTTGTCTGCTCTGGATTTAGTTTTGATAGGTAGTATATGTCTAGTAATACTTCCATTTCTTCCAGGTTATCCAATTTTGTGAAGCAGAGATTTTGGAAGTATTGTCCTGATGATTCTTCTAATAGCATTGATGTCTGTTGTGACCTCTTCCTTTTCATTTCTAATTCTGTTCATTTGAGACTTCTCTTTTTTTTTTTTTTAATTTAATCAAAGTGTCCAGGGGTTTATCAATCTTGTTTATTTTTTTCAAAGAACCAGATCTTCATTTCATCAATTTCCTTGTTTTCTTAGTTTCCAATTCATTAATTTCTGCTCTGATCTTAATTATTGCTTTCCATCTGGAATTCTTAGGGTTAGATTGTTCTTTGTTTTTCCAATGGCTTTAGTTGGATGGTTATTAATTTGCAATCTCTCTGTCTTTGTTATGAAGGCATGTAGTGCTATAAATTTTCCCATTAGGACTGTTTCTATTGTTTCCCATAAGTTTTTATGTGTTGTGTTTTCATTTTACTCATTTCTAGACATTTTACAATTTTATTTTTGATTTCTTCCACAACACATTCATTATTTAAAAGCATGTTGTTCAGTCTCCAGAGGCTGGTGTAATTTCTGTTGTGCTCCTTGTTGTTAATTTCTAGCTTTAATGTATTGTGGTCCAATATGATGCAGTAAGCTATGTCAATTTTCCTAAATTTATGGAGGCATGCTTTAAGCCCTAAAATATTATCTATTTTGGAGAAGGTTCCATGGGCTTCTGAAAAGAAGATGTATCCTGTAGAACTGGGGCGGCATGTTCTATAGGTATCTGTTAGGTCTAGTTGATCTATGGTGTCAGTTCTATTATTTCCCTGTTGATTCTCGGTTTGGATGATCTGTCTATTGATGACAGTGAAGTACTGAAGTCCCCAACTATGATGGTTGGTGTTTATTTCTGTTTTGTTGTCAAGTAGGTTTTGTTTTATAAACTGTGGTGTGGCAATGTTTGGTGCATATATGTTTATGATTATGATGTCCTCTTGTTGGATTTTTCCCTTGTGAGTAACAAGTGGCCCTCTTTGGCCTTTTTGATTAGTTTCAGTTTGAAGTCTGTTTTATCAAATATCATTATAGTCATGCCCACTTGCTTCTTATTTCCATTTCCTTGGAAAACAATTTTTCATACTTTTCATCCCTGAGGAGGTGTCTCTCTATAGTGGTGAGGTAGGTCTCTTGAAGACAACAGATAGAATGGTCTAATTTTTTGTGATCCACCCTGTTAACTTGTGTCTTTTGATGGTGAGTTAAGATCATTAATATTTAAGGTTATAACTGTTAGGTTTGATTTAATCCCTGCCACATTGGAGGCTTTATGGTGTTTGGTGCTTCCTTGGGGTTTGTATGTTTTTGTGCCTGCTCTAGTGTTGGTTATTGGGATCTTTCTTTTGTAGACTCTTGAGACTGGTTGCTTAACTCTTCTGTTTGGAGTATTCCCTGAAATATTCTGTGTAAATTTGGCTTTGTGTTCATATAATCATAGAGCTGGCTTTCATCATGGAAAGTTTTCCTTTCACCATTTATTATGAGGGATATTTTCAATACTTTGGGTTGGCAGCCAAATTGTTTTATACTTTGAAGTGTTCCATTCTTGGCCCTTCTGGATTTCAGAGTTTACATTGAGAAATCTGAGGTAATTCTGATGGCACTGCCTTTGTATGTAATGTCTTGTTTCTCTCTTGCTTCTTTGAGCACTCTCTCTTTGTTTTGTTGTTCAGAGTTTTATTGATGATGTGCCTTGGAAAATTTCTTCTTTGGTCCAGTCTGTTTGGAGTTCTGTGAGCTTCTTGTATCTGGATGGGTCTCTCTTTGGAGAGGATGAAAACATTTTCTTCAATAATTTTGTTGAATATGTTATCCATGCCTTTGGCCAGAATTTCTTCCCTTGTGGTATACCCATGATCTGGATGTTTGGACATTTTAAGATACCCCACAGTTTCCTCATGCTCTGTCCATGTGGTTTTTTGAACTTATCAAAGTTTTTAGACTCCTCAACTGTTTCTTCTGTCTTGTCTTCCAGATTTGATGTTCTGTCCTCCACCTGATTAACTTTGTTAGTGAGAGTTCTAGGAAGGCTTTTAGAAGCTCTATTTGGTTTGTATTTCCTGTTGCCTCTTTCTGTATAGTATGTACCACTTGGTTGAGCTCCAATTTTAGGTCATGGTTTGATTTTTTTGATGCTGCATGGAAAACATTTTTGCATTTAAGCATGTCTTCATTAAGCTTAATCAGCTGGTTAATGCAATCTTCTATTTTTTGATTCACATTCAATTCTTTATCTCTCTTTTGATGTCCCTCTGTTTTGTTTTGTTTTGTTTTGTTTTGTTTTGTTTTGTTTTGTTTTGTTTTCATTAAGCTAAGCTTAGTGATGAAAGTTATGTGCTGTAGGGATAATTCCACTTAATTTCATTCATTTTATTATTAGTTTTTTAAAGATTTGCTTCCAGTTCAGTGATTAGCTTGGTCAGGGCAAATAAGCTTACTGTGCTTTCATTTTGGGATTTAATTTCTATTGTCTCCTATATGTTTTCATTGGAGACTACCATTGTGGGACGAGGTAGTCTTGGAGGTCTCTCAGTTTGTTGTCTTGTGTTTTGCTTTTTTGTTTTGCTTTTTGCACTGGGGTCTATCCATCTCTGGGTAAAAGTCTTTTTTATTAAGAATGAAGAAAGTATTTGCCCTTGTAAGATCTTCAGTGAGTCTTGTAGTTTGGGTTTGACCAGATTGAGTGTTATGGCATTGTATCCACAGATATGTGGGTTGTGGAAGCTGTATATGTGGCTGCAATTCTGTGTTGGTGGCTGATAAGACAGCTATGGTTGGATGTTTGGAGCCTCTTCAGCCCATGGTCACAGCTGTGCCTTGCCTGTGGGGCCCGGGACCTTAGCACTTTTCCCCACTTCCTTACTATACTCAGCTAAGCAGGTCATAGAGGACTCACTTTACCTCCTGACAAGTGGTTGCCAGATATTTCTGTCATCTCTATCTGGGACAGGAGACATGTGTCAAGGGGCACTGGTAGGCAGATGGCAGCAGTGTGGATGGGGGAGTAAGGGTGGAGAAACAGATGTGCGGTACCAGGCTCCAGGGACCCGGCTGGAGCTCAGGTCCAGAGTTGGCACCAATTGGTGCACAGGCCCAGGACACAGACAGCCCCTAGCCAGCCCAGTGCCCACAATTCCCAAACACACTAAGTCCCTCACCAGCCTAGAGTGTACAGGCCCCCCACATGAAGGTTCCCAGAACACACAGGCTCCAGACATGTGCTGCTCCTTAACAGCCAGGAACTTGTAGGTCCAAGATACCCCAAGCCCTTCACCAGCCTGGAGCACACAGGCTCAACACATGCAGGTACACAGAATGTACAAGCCCCAGAGACACTGAGTTCTTCCCCAGCCCCAAGCTCACAGACCCCACACACACGGAGGCCCTCATCAGCCTGGAGTGCCCATAGCAAATATTTTTAAATTAAATATTTAAAAGGCCACAATTACTGATCATAATTCAATAATTTTATAAATAAATAATCAGTAAGTAACTTGAAACTATATTTCTTATGAATTATTTGAAAATTAATTCCTGGTCAAACAGAAAACTCTCAGAGTCTCTAGAAATTAATGAAAAGGCTAATGGTTTTATTTAAACAATTTACAGAATATAGTAACAGCCAAACATGAACAAATATGTACATTCCTGAGTCCCATCATTATGAGGCAAAAATCACTAAAATTACACAAGTATCTATCTAGGTTCTTTAAAAAGGAACAAAATGAACCTGAAGAAAATTTGAAGACTATCACTGGTAACAGATATTATGGATGATGCAGAGTGGGGGAAATAAAGATGACAAGTGATTTAGATAAGGACAATATAAACTCTTGATGGGTCTAATTTTACTCAGAAGTTTAGAATAATGAAACTGAATTGGAAGCTCCTGGAGGCATGTATTATTGAGGGTGGGCTTATGAGTGTTATGGCCAGCTGATGTCATCTGATATTGGCCAGGAAGTGATGTCCAGCCTCTGCTTATGCCATCATTTTCCCTTGCCATCATGGAGCTTCCCCTCAAGGCTGTAAGCCAAAATCAACCCTTTCCTCAACAAACTGCTCTTGGTTGGGTGTTTTCTGACAGTAACACAAAGCTGACTGCAACAGTGACCAAGAAAGGGTAAAAGGAGATGATGAGGAAGGAGGTAAGAGGATGGACAAAAGTATATACATGTAAATAGAAAAATGGAGAGTACACAAGTAGGGAGAAGGGGATCAAGAAATAAGGAAGGGAAGACAATCAAATTGTACTTGAAATGCCACAATTATACCTAAAACTCTGCATACTAACTAAAAAAAGAAATAAAACACATTTTTATGAAAAAAGTATTTGAGGGCTAGAGAGATAGCTTAGCAGTTAAGACACTTGCCTGCAAAGCCAAAGGACCCAGGCTCAATTCTCCACGACCCACATAAGACAGATGCACAAGGTGGCACATGCATATGGAGTTCATTTGCAGTGGCTAGAGGCCCTCTGTTACAGTCAGGTTTGCATTGCTGGTAGACATCATCCAACCAAGAGCAGCTTGTGAGATAAAGAGTTTTATTTTGGCTTACAGGCTCAAGGGAAAGCTCCATGATGGCAGAGGAAAAGGATGGCATGAGCAGAGGGTGGGCATTAACCCCTGGACCACATAAGATGGGCAACAGGAATAGGAGAGTATGCCAAACACTGTCATGAGGAAACTGGTTATAACACTCATAAGCCCACCCCCAACAATGCCCTGCCTCCAGGAGGCTTTAATTTCCAATTGCCATCAGCTGGGGTGACTAGCATTCACAATAACTACGTTTATGGGGGACACCTGAACCCAACCACCACATTCCGCCCCGGCCCCCATAAGCTGATATCCATACATAATATAAAATACAATACATTCAGTATGACTTCAAGAGTCCCCATAGTTTTTAATTAATCCTAATGATGTTCAAACATCCCCATAATCCAAGATCTTTTAACTGGCCCATAATACCAAAAAATAACCTCAAAAAAACCATAATGGCACAGAACAAAAATTCACATGCAAAAGATGGCATTGGACATAGCAAAGAAATATTCAACCAATACAAGATTTAAACAGGGCAAACATCAAATTCTGTAGCTTCAAGTCCAACAACTATAGCTAGTAACAAGTCTTCAAGTCCAATAATTCTAACCAGCAACAAGTCTCTGGAGATCCAATTCCACCCCTCCAGCTAGGCTACTCACAGTCCTGGAAAACTTCATCTGGGGCCAGCAGCTCTCCTCAGCAGCCATCTCACAGTACCAGCATCTCCACTGGGTCTCCACTGTAATACACAGTTCATCCTCATGGCTCCATTGGATCTCCATCCAGGCATCCAGTAAACCAGCTTCACATTGTCCATGTCCATTTCCAAAACACAAGACCATGTTGTAAACTCAATTACCCTCTCTTTCCTACATTTCTTATACTCCATAATACCAGGTAGTGTTCCAATTTGTTAATCCAAGGGGAAATAAAGCAGACTTTGAAGAACAGGACACTCCTTGAGCACTCGGCCCCCTTCAAAAGAGTCTACATTCTTCCTATTGCCCCAGTGCAGGTCAGCTGGCCCAATCTCAATGGTTTTAATATCTCAAACAATTCACAAGTGAAAGGGCAGCAGTTTAGGCCCAGAGGTTTAATTTGTAATGTGACATATCCCTCTACTCACATCAGGCTGTTTCTATGCAAAGCAACACTGCACAACTTGTCAGAACACAGGCATACTAGCAAGCCTCTCACACAAGCTGACTCTAGCCCAGTCCAATCAAAGCTCTTTTGCATCCTCATAAGCCAAACCTCACAGCCCATTGTTCTTACTGCATTCAGGTCTTTCAACTCTGACTAGAATAGTCCATAAAGCTGTACTTACAGCACTGCAAGCTGTTTCTGAGGCCAAGGTTTCAAATCCTTCCACATTCCTCTTGAAAATCAGCTCCAAAAGGCCAAAGCCACACAGTCAGGTGTATAGCAGCAATCCCACTACTCAGTACCAACATTGCTAGTAGAAATCACCCAACCAAGAATAGCTTGTGGAGGAAAAAAAAAAAAAAAGAGGTTTATTTTGGCTTACAAGCTTGAGGGGAAGGTCCATGATGGCAGGGGAAAACTATGGCATGAGCAGAGGGCGGACATCACCCCTGCCCCACATAAGGTAGGCAACAGGAACATGAGAGTGTGCCAAACACTGGCATGGGAAAACTGGCTATAACACCCATAAACCCACCCCCAAAGTTCCAGGAGGCTTTAATTTCCAATTGCCATCAGCTGGGGAGACTAGAATTCACAATACCTAAGTTTATGGGGAACACCTGAATCAAAACACCACACCCTCTTTATCTGTCTCTCTCTCTCCCTCTCTCTCAAATTAATTAATTTAATTTAATTAAAAAAAGAAAAATATTTCAAAGAATTTAATCTTACAAATGTAGATTTTATTTTCTATACAAAGTATAGAAAAACTAGAAATAAAGAGAAATTATATAATTTTAAAGAAAATACAAATAACCAAATTAAACCAAAAACAAACCTCAAAATGGCCAATTACCAAAGAGGAAGTTGGAAAGGTGGGTATTTTACCCAAGGAAGGAAAAAAAAGCTAACATACTAAAAAACTCTTCAATCTCAGGTTTGTTTTGTCGTTGTTGTTTTTTGTTTGTTTTTGTTTTTTATTTTGGTTTGTTTCTGAGGCAGAATCTTGCTATGTAGATCAAGTTGGCCTCAGAATCAAAATCCCCGATCCAGCATCCTGAATGTTGAGACTATAGGCATGTGCCACCATGCTCACTCTCACTTTTTTTTTTAATTTTTTTTAAATTTATTTATTTGAGAGAGACAGACACACAGAGAGAAAGACAGATAGAGGGAGAGAGAGAGAATGGGCGCGCCAGGGCTTCCAGCCTCTGCAAACGAACTCCAGATGCGTGCGCCCCCTTGTGCATCTGGCTAACGTGGGACCTGGGGAACCGAGCCTCGAACCGGGGTCCTTAGGCTTCACAGGCAAGCGCTTAACCGCTAAGCCATCTCTCCAGCCCGCTCACTCTCACTTTTAAAAGACAAAGGATTACAGTATTATTTAAATCTCCCAATACCAAATAAAAAGGTGCAATATTTCCTAATTCATTTCATTAAGCTAGTATAACTTTATTACCCAAACTTAATTTTAAAATAGACCTAGCATGGTGTGGTTGGCATGCATCTTTAATCTCAGCACTCGAGAGGCAGAGGTAACAGCATCATCATGAGTATGAGGCTACCATTCCAGGTCAGACTGGGCTACAGTGAGATCCTACCTCAAAATTTGTTTTAAATTTAAAAAAAAACAGATTGAAACTTATAAACCTATTGTTTCAGTTAGTATAGACACACAGGAAAAAATGGCTAGGGACTAAAATCACATAGAGCTCAGTCAGTAACCAGCTAGGGCCAGAATACCTATACATAGCTTTCTCACATGACAGTGGCTAGGCTCCCAGGTAAGCATCCTCAGACTATCAGGCAGAAGCAACACCCTCCTTGACATATCCTTGAAAGTTTTACAGTCCAAAGTCCAACTCAGGTTCTAGGGAAAGGGAAATAAGCTCCATCTCTTGAAAGAAAGTGGCAAGATTTTAGAATTGCATGTGGGCCAGAAAAATTGATAAATCCAGTTTTGGAAAATAACCATATCACAGGCCACATCCTCACCACAGGAGTTTATATACCCCTTCCCATAGCAATCACATGCAAACTATACTTGCTCCCTGAGATCAAGGTATGGATGAATTTTGTTTCTCAAGTGCATTGCATAAGATCCAGGTTATATTTTCATGCAAGATTTTATTTTTAGAAAGTAAAGCAGAAAACTCCGGAGCTGGAAGGGGTCCTGAGCACATAACCACTTGATAAAACTAGTATCAGGTGTTCTTATAGCCTTGGAGATGTGAATTAGGCATCAAGCCAGGGGAGTTTGCATTGGTTACTCTCCATGCACATGGGGGGGCTCTTGATAGACTGATGAGTTGGGAAAAGGAATATGGGTTTCTGCCATAGAAAAATGATCTGCCAAAAAGTTCCAAGAAGGACGAAGAACCAGGAAGTGGAAAAAAAAAAAAAATGAAGCTGGTGCTCTGTCAATATCTGGGTGAATCAGGGCTTTTTGGATTTCAGCTCCCAGACTCCATTCTCTGGTCTTACCACTAGTAATACAAAAGTTATTATACGATCTTTATGTTGGATAGCTCTTTCAGGAAATACTGACATCTATTTATTCCCTTTGGACTTGTAACCCTAACTAGCTACCCACAAAATGGAGGCTGTCTTTCTCCTAATTTTTTACTTAGCTTTTTATTGACAATTTTCATACATATACACAATGTAACTTAATCACAATTGCCGCCCTTATTTTCTTTTGTCCCCCTTTCCCATTCACTCCCACAGAGCCCTTCTTTCCAACTAGTCTCACTTCTATACTTTGTTGTCATCCTTGTTAATTTTCCCTTCTTCATCACCTCTGGTGACATGTTGATGTGTTGTTTAGGTCTTGTGCAGCAATGACAGTCACTGTGAGGTCACAAATGCAATGGCCAACCCCTGTCCAGAGAGAGTACTCCAAAACATGCCTCTTCATCCCCCAGCTCCCACATTCTCCACCGCCCTCTCTGCAGTGCCCCCACCTAGACCCAGAGGATATGACAGAGAAGCCCCATTTAGTGCTGAGCACTCAACTGCAACTTCTCAATACATTGATGAGTTTTGACTCTCCTCCACAGTCACTGCCATCTGAAAAAAGAAGTTTCTTTAACCAAAAGTAAAAGCAGAACTACTCTATGGACATAAAAATAAATATTCAATAGACTTAAGGTCACAAATAACATCAAACATAATTGTAGTGGGTGACTTCAATACCCCACTCTCATCAATTGACAGGTCATCCTGGAAAAAAATAAACACAGAGAGACATCTGAATAAATTGATGTAATGAAACTGGACCTAACAGGTATCTATAGTACATTCCATCCAACTGCTACAGAATATACATTTTTCTCTAAAATAGAACATATATTAGGACACAAAGCAAATCTCAATAGGGAACTTGAAATAATCCCTTATACTCTATGTAAACACAATGGTATTAAACTGCAAATTAGCAGCAAGAAAAGCTACAGAGCATACAGAAATTCATAGTGTACTAAATAGTATACTATTGAATGATCAATGGGTCACTGAAGAAATAAAAAAGGAAATCAATAAATTCATAGAATCAAATTATGAGACTAATACAACACACCAAAACCTTTGGGACACAGGAAGGCAATCCTAAGAGGGAAATTTATAGCTCTAAGTGCCATCTTTGGCAAGATGGCGGAGTATGACCTGATGACACACATCACGCACTTTTGGACCGACACCTGGTCTTCCTGCTCTTTGAGTTCCTGTCCATGGAGGAGATAATATTATGAAAAAGAATTATTAAAAGGGAAATGGGATCTTCTTAGTGATACCAACATGGTAGACTTTGCTATGGATGTATACAAAAACCTTTACTCTGATGATATTCCTCATGCTTTGAGAGAAAAAAGAACCACAGTTGTGGTACAGCTGAAACAGCTTCAGGCAGAAACAGAACCCATTATGAAGATGTTTGAAGATCCAGAAACAACAAGACAGATGTAGTCAACCAGGGATGGTTGGATGCTATTTGACTACCTGGCAGACAAGCATGGGTTTAGGCAGGAATATTTAGATACACTCTACAGGTATGCAAAATTCCAGTATGAATGTGGGAATTACTCAGGAGCAGCAGAATATCTTTACTTTTTTAAAGTGTTGGTTCCAGCAACAGATAAAAATGCTTTAAGTTCACTATGGAGAAAGCTGGCCTCTGAGATTATAATGCAGAACTGGGATGCAGCCATGGAAGACCTTACATGCTTAAAAGAGACCATCAATAATAATTCTGTGAGTTCTCTACAACAGTGTCTTCAGCAGCCAACATGGCTTATCCACTGGTCTCTGTTTGTTTTCTTCAACCATCCAAAAGGTTGTGATAATATCACTGATCTCTTCCTTTATCAACCACAATACCTTAATGCAATTCAGACAATGTGTCCACATATTATCTGCTATTTGACCATGGCAGTCATAAAGACAAAGATGTTTAGAAACACCAGCAAGTGCTGAAAGATCTATTAAAAGTTATTCAACAGGAGTCTTATACTTACAAAGACCCAATTACAGAATTTGTTGAATGCCTATATGTGAACTTTGATTTTGATGGGGCTCAGAAAAAGCTGAGAGAGTGTGTGTCTGTGCTTGTGAATGACTTCTTCCTGGTGGCTTGTCTGGAGGATTTCAATGAAAATGCCCATCTCTTCATCTTTCAGACCTTTTGTCGTATCCACCAGTGCATCAGTATAAATATCTTAGCAGATAAACTGAATATGACTCCAGAAGAAGCAGAAAGGTGGATTGTGAACTTGATTAGCAATGCAAGGCTGGACGCCAAGATTGATTCAAAGGTAGGTCATGTGGTTATGGGGAACAATGCAGTCTCACCCTATCAACAAGTAATTGAAAAGACCAAAAGTCTTTCTTTTAGAAGCCAGATGTTGGCCATGAATATTGAAAAGAAACTTAATCAAAATAGTAGGTCAGAGGCTCCTAACTGGGCAACTCAGGATTCTGGCTTCTATTAAAGAACTATAAAGAAATGAAGAAAAGGTGTAAGAAAGATGTTACTTATATAAAATAAATGGCATACATTTTAGAAACAGTTGATGTACTTGGTATAAATTTTGGATAATTGAATAAAATTGGCTGTGGCTCATTTTAAAAAAAAAGTAATTAGAGAATTCACAAATAAACAATTTAATGCTTCACCTTAAGGTCTTGGAAAAAGAAGAATAAGGCAGGGCTGGAGAGATAGCTTAGCAGTTAAGCACTTGCCTGTGAAGCCTAAGAACCCCAGTTCGAGGCTCGATTCCCCAGGACCCACATTAGCCAGATGCAGAAGGGGGCGCAAGCATCTGGAGTTCATTTGCAGTGGCTTGAAGCCTTGGTGCACCCATTCTCCCCCTCTCTCTCTCTATCTTTCTCCTTTTCTTTCTGTCTGTCTCTCTAATAAATAAATAAAAATAAAAATAGTTAAAAAAAAAAAAAAGAAGAAGAAGAAGAAGAAGAACAAGGCAAACCAAAAATCAGTAGACAAGGACTTCCAGTCAAGATGGTGTCCACGTAACCATCCTGCACCTCCTCGGGAAGGAAAGGCAAGACATTGAGGGTTCATTGGGTCTTCTTTGGGGGAGCAGACTCTAATAGAACTCTAATGGGAGAGTGCAGAGAGGAAAAAAGGGAATCCACTGATTCCCACACTCTTGGGTAGCAAACCAATCCTCCAATACCCTCAAGCAGCCATCCTAGCCACAGCTCCAGCTGAAGGTTTCTCCTGCACTAACTGCAGGCAAGAGGACACAGGCCAGCATAGCTCCACCTAAGCCACCACGCAGATGATCACCCACTCCCCTGCTCTGCTCAAAAGCTGCCCCATTCCCCCCACCCCTCATGACCTCAGTCCCACTCCCCCATCCCTTGCAACTGCAGACCTACTCCCCGCCCCTACACTGTGATCGGCAAACCACAGCGCAAAAGGAATAACATGAAAAATCAAATCCAAATAAATCCAATAAGATCACCCAGTCCTACAATCGATGTCTCTAATCAAAACATAGAAGAGACATTAGGAACAGAAACCTAAACTGAAGTTATAAGCTATGCAACCCTGACCAAGCAAATAGCAGAACTTGCAGAAAAGCAACAAAGGTCTGATAATTGTATGAATGCTTTCCACGCTAGACTAGACCTAATAGATAAGAAAATGGAAAGGGTCCAAAGACAGTTAAAGGATATGAATGAGAATGAAAGAAAAGTGGACCTCGAAAAGCAGCTATCTAAGCTCAATGAAGACATAAAGGAATGCAAGGATGAATTCAAAGAAGCATCAAGAAAATCAGAAAAAGATGTGAAAAGGGAAGTTAGCATAGAGATGGAAACTATACACAGAAAAGTAGTAGAAAATGCAAACCAAACTGAACAAGTCAAAACTCTATAAAACCTTTCAAGAACAGGGTCAGCCATGTGGAGGATAGAAACTCAGATCTGGAAGACAAAACAGAAGAAACAGTTCAAGAGCCCAAAAGTTTCAATAAGTTCAAATTTTTCTGTAAAATGAACATGAGGGAACTGTGGGATACCCTTAAACATCCTAACATTTGGATCATGGGAATGCCAGAAGGGCAAGAAGTTCAAACCAAAGGAAAGGAGAACTTATTTAACAAAATTATCAAAGCAAACTTTCCCACTCTCTCAAAAAAAAAAAAAAAAAAAAAAAAAAAAAGCCCATCAAGTTACAAGAAGATAACATAACTCCAAACAGATGGAACCAAAGAATAAACTGTCCAAGACATATTATCATTAAGACTAAATATTGACACCAAAGAGAAAATCCTAAAATCAGCTAGGGAAAACCAATACATTACATTTAAAGGTACTTCAGACTTCTCAATGGAAACCCTGAAAGCCAGAAGGGCCTGGAATGAAACAATGCAAAATCTAAGAACTTATGGCTTCCAGCCCAAACTACTTTACCCGGAAAAAGTATCTCTCATAGTAGAGAGTGAAAGAAAAACTTTCCATGACAAAACTCAGATTTACACACAAAACCAAACCTACAGAAAGTACTTCAGGAAATTCTTCATACAGAAGAATCAAATAATCAACCTCAAGTGCCTACAAGAAGCAGATCACAATAACCAAACTCAGAGAAGGCACAAAAAACTTCAAAGTCCATGAAAACACCAAACCACATTAACCAATACAATATGGCAGAGGTCAAATTAAACCTCAGTCACTACCTTAAATATTAATGGTCTTAATTCACCCATCAGAGAGACAAGATAACAGGGTGGATCAGAAAATTAGACCCCTCAATCTGTTGTCTTCAAGAACCCCATCTCACCACTAAATACAGACACCTCTTCAGGGTGAGAAGGTGGGTGGAAAATGATATTCCAAGCAAATGGGAATAAGAAACAAGCAGGCATAGCTATACTAATAATAGATAAAATAGACTTCATACCAAAAGTAATCAAAAGAGACAAAGAAGGCCACTTTGTATTCCATTATCAACAATAGATAGATTATCCAAACAAAATCAACAGGGAAATGAGAGAGCTCAACAAAACCACAGAACAATTATACCTAATAGACATCTACAGAAAATTCCACCCCAAATCCATAGACTACACATTTTTATCAGCAGCCCATGAACCTTCTCTAAAATAGATCACATACTGGGTCACAAAGCCTGCCTCCATATATTTAGGAAGATAGACATAATTTCCTGCATAATATCAGATTACAATTCTGTAATGCTAGAAATTAACAGCAAAAGATGCACCAAGAATCCCACTGGTTCCTGGAAACTGAACAGCATACTTTTAAACAATAAATAGGTAGTAGAAAAAATAAAAAATGGAATTGTGAAATCTCTATAAATTAATGACAAGGAGAACACATCATACTAAAACTTACGGGACACAATGAAGGAGGTCCTTAGGGGAAATTCATAGCACTAAATGCCTTCATAACAAAGACAGATAAATCCCAAATCAATAACCTAACCATCCACCTAACGGCACTAGAAGACCAAGAAGAATCCAGTCCAAAAAGCTCCACATGGAAAGAAATAATTAAGAGCAATAGCAGAAATTAATGAATTGAAAATGATTAAGAAAATTGATCAAACAAAGATCTGGTTCTTTGAAAAATTAAACAAGATTGACAAACCACTGGCCAATTTGACCAAGCAAATAAAAGAGACTTCAAATTAACAAAATTAGAAATGAAAAATGAGAGATCGCAACAGACATAAGTGAAATTGGGAGAATCATCAGGACTTATTTCAAAAACCTCTACCCCACAAAACTGGATAATATGGAGGAAATGGATGAATTCCTGGACATATACCTTCTACCAAAGCTAAACTCAGAGCAGACTATTCTCCTAAACAAACCTATCACACCCATTGATATTGAAAAGATAATCAAAAACCAACCCAAAAAGAAGAGTGCAGGATCAGATAGTGTCTCAGCTGAATTCTATCAAACCTTCATGGAAGAACTGAAACCAATCTTTCTCAAATTGTGCCACACAATTGGAGAACAAGGAAAGCTCCCCAACTCCTTCTATTAATCTAGTATCACCCTAATACCAAAACCAGACAGAGATGCCACAAGAAAAGAAAACTACAGGCCTATTTCCCAAATGAAATTAGGCACAAAGATCCTGGACAAAATCCTCACAAAACAAATCCAACAACACATCAAAAACATTATCCACCTTGATTTAATAGGCTTCATCCCAGGAATGCAGGGGTGGCTCAACATATGGAAATCTGTCAATGTAATTCACCACATAAATAAGTTTAAGCACAAAAACCACATGATCATTTCGATAGATGTAGAAAAGGCCTTTGACAAAACACAATATCACTTCATGATCAAAACATTGGAGAGAATCAACATGGTCAGTTTATATCTAAACATAATAAAAAAAAATATACACATATATATATAAAGCTCTTAAAGCCCAAGTAATACTTAATGGAGAGAGACTGAAGGAATTCCCATTGAGATCAGGAACAAGACAGAGATGTCCATGCTCACCTCTACCCTTCAATATAGTACTGGAAGTCCTAGCTAAAGCAATAAGACAGGAGAAATAAATAAAAGGGATACAAATTAGAAAGGAAGAAGTTAAGTTAGCTCTATTCACAGACAACAAGATTCTATACAGAAGAGACCCGAGAGCATCCATCTCAAAACTCATAAAGGTGATTAACTCCTTCAGAAAAGTAGCAGGATTCAAAATCAATGCACAAAAATCAGTAGCCTTTCTATATGCAAATGACAAAGATACAAAGAAAGAAATAAAGAAATAAGGGATATTGTCCCATTTTCAATAGCAAAAGAATAAAATAAAATGCCTTGGAATAACGTTAACCAAGGAAGTAAAAGACCTATACAATGAAAACTTAAAAACACGCAAAATATCTGAAGGATGAAAATAGATTCTTCCCTCTCACCATGCACACGAAGTAAGTCCAAATGGATTAAAGACCTTCACATCAGACCTGAAACTCTGAAACTGCTAGAGGAAAAAGTAAGGCAAACCCTTCAACATATTGGTCTTGGCAAAGACTTTCTGAATACAACCCCAATTGCTCAGGCAATAAAACCACAGATTAATCACTGGGACCTCATGAAATTACAAACAGTTTGCACTGCAAAGGACACAGTGAAAAAAGCAAAGAGGTAACCTACAGAATGGGAAAAAATCTTCGCCAGCTATATATCTGATAGAGGATTAATATCTAGGATATAGAAAGAACTCAAAAAGTTAAATAATAAGGAATCAAACAAGCCAATCAAAAAATGGGCTTTGGAGATAAATAGAGCATTCTCAAAGGAAGAAATACGAATGGCATATAAGCATCTAAAAAAATGTTCTACATCACTAGTCATCAGGGAAATGCAGATTAAAACTACATTGAGATTCCATCTCACTCCCGTCAGATTGGCCACCATCATGAAAACAAATGATCATAAATGTTGGCGGGGATGTGGAAAAAGAGGAACCCTTCTACACTGCTGGTGGGAATGCAATCTGGTCCAGCCATTGTGGAAATCAGTGTGGAGGTTCCTAAAACAGCTAAAGATTGATCTACCATATGACTCAGCTATAGCACTCCTAGGCATATATCCTAAGGACTCATCTCATTTCCTTAGAAGTACGTGCTCAACCATGTTTATTGCTGCTCAATTTATAATAGCTGGGAAATGGAACCAGCCTAGATGTCCCTCAACTGATGAATGGATAATGAAGATGCGGCACATTTATACAATGGAGTTCTACTCAGCAGTAAAGAAAAATGAAGTTATAAAATTTGCAGAAAAATGGATGGACCTGGAAAGGATTATACTAAGTGAGGTAACCCAGGCCCAGAAAGCCAAGCACCACATGTTCTCTCTCATATGTGCATCCTAGCTACAGATGATTGGGCTTCTGTGTGCGAATGAAAATACTTAGTAGCAGAGGCCAGTAAGTTAACAAGGAGACATAAAGGGAAGAGAAAGGAAGGGAGGAGGGTACTTAATAGGTTGATATTGCATATATGTAAGTACAATTATTGAGATGTGGAGATAATATGATGGAGAATGGAATTTCAAAGGGGAAAGTGGGGGGGGGGGAATTACCATGGGATATTTTTTATAATCATGGAAAATGCTAATAAAAATTTTAAAGAAAGAAAAGAAAATGAGGAGGACTTGAGAAAATGGAAAGAACTCCCATGTGCTTAGATAGGCAAAAATAAAACTGTGAAAATGGCAATCCTACCAAAGGCAATATACAGATTTAATGCAATACCAATCAAAATCCCAACATTGTTCTTTGCAAGGATAGAAAAAAATGATCTCAAAATTCATATGGAAAGGCAGTAGGCCTCAGATATCCATGAATATCCTCAGTAAAAGAAACACCTTTGGAGGCATCACCATATTTGATCTAAAACTATATTACAAATCCTTAGTAATAAAAATAAAATGGTACTGGCATAAAAACAGGAGTATAGACCAACAGAACAGAATTGAGGATCAGGATTTTGGGTCAAGTAAGTACAGCTACTTGATATTTGACAAAGGCCCTAACAATATAGGCTCGGGAAGAGACAGCATCTTCAACATATGGTGCTGGACAAACTGGATAACCATATGCAGGAAAATGAAATATAATCCACACATCTCGCCATGCACAACAATCAAGTCCAAATGGATCAAAGACCTCAATATAAGACTGGAAACTTAGTTAGTACTGGAAGAAAAAATAGGAAGAACTTTCCATGATATAGGAATGGGAAAAGACTTCCTGAACAAAACCCCCGTACCACAGGAACTTAAACAATCACTCAACCAATGGGATCACATGAAGCTGAAAAGTTTCTTCACAGACAAACATACAATAAGCAGAGCAAATAGAAAATCCACAGAATGGGAGAAAATATTTGCTGAATATCCAACTGACAGAGGCCTAACTTCTAGAATCTGCAAAGAACCCCAAAACCTAAACAATAAAGAGGCAAACAACCCACTCACAAAATGGGGCAAAGAACTGGGCAGGCAGTTCACAGAGTAAGAAATACAAAAGGCAAAAACACTTACGAAAATGTTCAATATCCATAATAATCAGGGAAATGCAAATTAAAACAACTATGAGATTCCACCTTACCCCAATAAGGATAGCAAACATTAAAAAAATCAAATGAAAATAAATGCCCTGAGGATGTGGAGAAATAGGAACAGTCATACACTATTGGTAGGAATGCAAAATGGTACAACCACTTTGGAAAGTAATATAGAGACTCCTAAAAGAGTTGACTATAGAGCTACCAACACACCCAATTATGCCCTTACTGGGCATGTATCCTAAAAGCACCATGGCTCAATTCAGAGAGATTTGCTCAAGTATGTTTATAGCTGCTGATATTTTATAGCTAAGAGCTGAAATCAACCCAGATGTCCATCATTAGACTAATGGATAACTAAGATGTGGTATATCTACATGATGGCTATTATCCACAATGAGCTCTTGATCAGAGAGACCTAAAAGGTTTCCCAAAAGAAGACAGATTTCTCTCAGAGTACTTACTTTATGAACCGCCAAAGGTTTGGTAGTGGTAAAACCCTACTGCTGAAGACACTATATGCTGTTGGCATGTAACATGGAGTGAGATAGCTGAAAGCTGGAAGAGAATCAATCCCCAGACAGCTCGTTAAGTAGATGCTACATGAATGAATGGAGGAAAATGACCAATATCTGTCCAAGAAACTGTTGGTCTAAACTACTCAGCAACAAACAACCTGATGTGCTCACACAAGTGCAATAGTGGCACACAGCCATGGTGGGAAACAAACTGCTCTCGATTTGGCTAACGGATCTGCTCAGTGGAATCTAACCCAGAGCTGGATCTGGGAAACAAGTCAGAATCATATCCAAAAATAAGTCTGCTCTCCATTATCAAGATCCCACCAATCATGGGCTATAAGAGGGCCTAAACCTATTAAATCCTCTCTTTAAAAAACAATGGTTACCCCATTTATCTTGTGCTAACTTTACTCTCCACTGGAGAATTTGCTTCTCTTTTTCAGATAGATGCAGATCCTAAGGAGAGAACCAGCCCATCACACCTCAAAATGGCACCAGCTAAAAATAAGAGTAATTGGGGAAATAAGCAAGAGTGCTGCTTACTTGGTGAACCTGGTACCAGCACAAACGTGAAGGACATAGACACAGAGAATATTCAATTCCTACCAAACTAAACCACATATTCAGAGACACAGAGGCTCCCAAGCCCTCATCAGTGAAGCAGACTGAAAATGAACCCAACAAGGCTCAGGGAAATTTGCAGAAGCGGGTGCAGCAAAAATGTCAGAGCCACACATTGGGTCATGATACACAAAGATATTGCCTCCTACCCATAGCTGATGGCTAATCCCACAATGCAAGACCCATATTCCCCAACAAGGAGGGTACCTGTGGGGTTTGGGGGGAGCACAGGGAGGAGGCTAATGATGGTACCAACTTGACTGTATACACTGAGTACAAAACTAATAATTAAAAAAAAAAAAAAAAAAACATCAGCACCTGAGAAGAAATAATAAAGATTAGGGCAGAAATTAATGAAATACAACACCGCCCAAAAAGTCCAAAGAATCAATGAAACAAAGAGTTGGTTCTTTAAATGGATAAACAAGATTGATAAACCCTTAGCAAATCAACCAGAAGAAAGAGAGGAGAGACAATAATTAATAAAATTAGATATGAAAAAGGTACCATTACAACAGATACCAAAGAAGTTCAGAAAATTATAAGAACATACTTTAAGAATATATATGCCTCTAAATTTGAAAATCTTAAAGAAATGGATGATTTCCTTGATTCATATAACCTATCAAAATTAAATCAAGAGGAGATAAATCATTTAAATAGACCTATAACAAGTATGGAGATCCAAGCAGTTAAAAAAGTCTCCCAACTAAAAAAATTCCAGGCCCAGATGGATTCACTGGTGAATTTTACAATACCTTCATGGAAGAACTAACACCTATGTTTCTCAAACTTTTCCATAAAATACAAAAGGAAGGAATTCTACTGAACTCCTTCTATGCAGCCAGCATCACCCTCATACCAAAACCAGTCAAAGACAGAACAACAACAACAACAACAAAAACTACAGACTAATTTCCCTCATTAACATTGATGCAAAAATTCCGAACAAAATATTGGCAAACAGAATACAAGAATATATCAAAAACATTATTCACCCCAACCAAGTTGGCTTTATCACAGGCATGCAGGGATGGTTAAACATATGCAAATCAATAAATGTAATATATCATATAAATGGACTGAAAGACAAAAATCACATGATCATCTCAATAGATGCAGAAAAGGCATTTGACAAAATCCAACATCCTTTCATGGTAAAAGTATTACAGAAACTGGTAATAGAAGGAACATATCTTGGGCTGGAGAGATGGCTTAGTGGTTAAGCACTTGCCTGTGAAACCTAAGGACCCTGATTCGAGGCTCTATACCACAGGACGCATGTTAGCCAGATGCACAAGAGGGCATATGTACCTGGAGTTCGTTTGCAGTGGCTGGAGGCCCTGGTGCACCCATTCTCTCTATCTCTATCTACCTCTTTCTCTCTCTGTCACTCTCAAATAAATAAATAAAAATGAACAAAAAAAAATTTAAAGAATAAGGAACAAGCTCAATATAATAAAAGCTATTTATGACAAACCTACAGCCAAAATAATGCTAAACAGAGAAAAACCTGAAGCTTTTACACTAAATTCAGGAACAAGACAAGGGTGTCTACTGTCCCTACTTTTGTTTAATATAGCACTAGAAGTCTTGGCTATAGCAATAAGGCAAGAGCCACTCATAAAAAGGATATAAATTGGAAAGGAAGAGATCAAGTTATGATTATTTGCAGGTGATATGGTTCTATACATAAAGGACTCTAAATACTATACCAGCAAACTGTTACAGCTGATAAACACAGCAATGTAGCTTTCCTATATACTAACAACAAACATGTGGAGGATTAAAATCAGAAAATCACTCCCATTCACAATTGCCTCAAAAAAAAAAAAGTACTTTGGAATAAAATTAAGCAAAGGAGTGATGGTTCTCTACAATGATAACTTTAAAACACTCAAGCGAGAAATTGCAAAAGACACAAGGAAATGGAAAGACATCCCATTGTTCTTGGATTGTAAGATACAATATTGTGAAAACATCAATCTTACCAAAAGCAATCTACACATTTACTGCAACCCAGTGGCATTCTTCACAGAAATAGAAAAAATAATCCTAAAATTCATTTGGAAGCACAAAAAAAACCTTGAATAGCCAAAACAATTTTGAGCAACAAAAATAAGGCTGGTAGTATCACCATACCCAATTTTAAGCTATATTACAAAGCTATAGTAACAAAAACAGCATGGTATTGGCACAAAGACAGACATGTTGATCCATGGAACAGAATAGAGGACCCAGATGTTAATCCAGGCAACTACAGCCATCTGATTTTTGACAAAAATGCCAAAAATATTCATTGGAGACAAGACAGCCTCTTCAACAAGTGGTGCTGGGAAAACTGGATGTCTATATGTAGAAAGATGAAAATAGATCCTTGTCTTTCTCCATGTAAAATAATCAAATCCAAGTGGATCAGACCTACAACTCTGAAATTGCTAGAGGAAAGGTAGGAGAAATCCTTCAACATATTGGCATAGGTAATGACTTTCTGAATATAACCCCAATTACTCAGAAAATAAAATCACTAATCAACCCACTGGGATCTCATGAAATTACAAAGCTTCTGTACAACAAAGGGCACTGTGAGTAAAGCAGAATGGGAGAAAATTCTTACCAGCTACACATCTAACAGAGGATTTATATCCAGAATACACAAAGAACTCAAAAAACAGAATAATAAGAAATCAAGCAACCCAATTAAAAAATGGGCTATGGAACTGGAAAAAATACAGATGGCATATAAACATCTAAAAAAGTATTCTACAGCCAGTTGTGGTGGCACATGCCAGTAGGAATTTGCTGAAGAGGCAGAGGCAGGAGGATCAGAAGTTCGAGGCCAGCCTGGGCTACACAAAAAAGTACATCCTCAGCCACCAGGGAATTGCAAATTAAAACTACCTTGAGATTCCATTTCTCTCCTGTCAGAATGGCTACCATCAAGAAAACAAATAACAATAAAATGTTGGTGAGGATGCAGTAAAAGGGAACCCTTCTACACCATTGGTGGGAATGTAATCTGGTACAGCCATTGTGGAAATAAGTGTGGAGATTCTTGAAATAACTAAAAATAGATTTACCACATGATCCAGCTATAGCACTCCTAGGCATATATCCTAAGGACTCTTCTTACTACCTATGAGATACTTGCACAACCATGTTTATTCATAATAGTTAGGAAATAGAACCAGCCTAGATGTCCATCCACAAATGAATGGATAATAAAGATGTGGTGCATTTACAAAATGGAGTTCTATTCAGTGGTAAAGAAAAATGAAATTTGCGGGCTGGAGAGATTGCTTAGTGGTTAAGCGCTTGCCTGTGAAGCCTAAGTACCCCGGTTCGAGGCTCGGTTCCCCAGGTCCCACATTAGCCAGATGCACAAGGGGGCGCATGCGTCTGGAGTTCGTTTGCAGAGGCTGGAAGCCCTGCCCATTCTCTCTCTCTCCCTCTATCTGTCTTTCTCTCTGTGTCTGTCGCTCTCAAATAAATAAATAAAATAAAAATGAAATTTGCAGGGAAATGGATGCATCTGGAAAGGATTATACTAAGTGGTATCACCCAGGTTCAGAAAGCCAAATGTCACCTGTTTTCTCTCATATGTGGATCCTAGCTACAAATGTATAGACTTGTGTGTGAGCTGGAACCAAAAGTCAGTAGCAGCAGCCCATAAGCTAGAAAAATAGCTATAAGGGAGGGAGGAGAAAGAAGGTCTTAAAGGGATGGTATTATATATATGTAAGTCAAATAACAGGTTATAGGGAGGAGAAAGGCCTAAGCGAGGTCAGGGGAAGAGATTGTATAAAAGAAGGGGGGAGGGTCAATCAAAATTCAAGATATTCTGAATAAGACATATGAAAGCCTACTTTCATTAATAATGGCACATCCAGTGCCAGGGATGAGATACCTTCCAGTGAGTTGTTAACCAGGGAGGTCCCTGTTGCCTCCAAAACATTATAGGCTATTGCCAAGGCTCTAAGTTTCCCATCAGAAAGAAATGGTAAGACCCTATTGCTAAAGACTTCACATGCCTGAATGGCAAAGTCACTGAGAAATCAAGCTGGTGCTGAACAGAAAACCTTCTCCCTGTAGCCCACCTAAGTGAAAACTGGAAAAAGCTTCACTGTATGCAGCCTTATGGAAGACAGAAGTCATCAGCAGTAAAAATAGTGGACACTGGAAGCCTCAAGTTTGGCCAGACAGGCCAAATGACTGAACGAGTGCAATAGTGGCATGTCTGCTCTGGGGGAAACCAACTGTTCTTCAATTGGACTGAAGCCCTGTTCTATTCAAGGTACTATATGCCTGGTACTGAAAACCTAATCAAAAGCCTATGGCAGGAGGTCATATGTCTTAGGGGTATAAAGCCTGTTCTTGTTTGGATAAATGCACATACTATTCTCATTATTATTCTCATCAAATTGCCCTGAAAGCTGTACACTTAGTGTTAATTTTCATATATTAATGCTAATCTCACTTCTGGCTAGAGAAGCTTCTCTTTTCAGATGGTGATCAACACTGGGATGACCCAAAAGGCAACATAGTGCTGAGGAGAAGGGATGGAGGAGTTTCTGGCACTGAAACAACTCACACCCTCCAAGGCTCAGGGTCATTGTGGAAGAGGTGGTGGAAAGCATATTAGAGCCAAAGGAAGGATACCACTCCTTACATACAACTGTCCAGACAGAAATTGCCCTCAATATCCATGACCTTGCAGTGCCTAGAAATACCAACACAAGACCCTCATAGGAGAAAAAGAAGATGACATAAAGTTAAAAGAGAGACTAATAGAGAGAGAGAAGGAATATGATGGAGAGCAGAGTTATGAAGGGGAAAGTGGGGGAGGGGAGGGAAATACCATTTGTTGTCTATAAGTATAGAAGTTGCCAATAAAATAAACTTTAAAAAAAATTAAATAAATATTTAGAGGGCATTTTGATGTGCACAACATATCCATTTAGCCAAACAACAGTGGTAGCTTCCCTCCTAGGGCCAATGACTTTCCAGCAATAGGCTTTTGACTATTTTTTTTCATTGCCAGTCATGGATTCTTTCCCATGGTGCAGTCCTCAAATAGAATCAGATTACCCCCATGACAAACATGCCACTATTACAGAAATGAGAACATCTTGCCTGGCTAGCTGGTTGGATAGCTCACAGGGTCTTCTACTGGTTAAGACTGTTGATGCTTATTTTCCCCTACAGACTGCATAGCACCTTCCAGCACTATGACAGCTAGCCAGAAGAGAGAAGGCTTCTAGGTTAGCTCCAGCTTGATTTCTCAGTATCCAGCAACCAAACCATGTGGTGTTCTCAGCATTAATGCCTTACCATCTATTTTTGGTGAACAACTAAGAGCACTGGCAATAGCCTTTATTATCTTGGGGGCCTCGGGGTTCTCTTTCACCAATAACTCACTGGAAGCCCAGCTTCTTAAACTATGGGTAATAGCCATATAAGGTCACATAATATATGAAGTCTGAAAAAAACATGGCAACAGTAAAAGGTTTCTAAAACACAATGACCAAAAATTAATGCAAAATGAAATGGACATCTGTAATCCCAGCACTCAGGAGGTAGCAGCAAGAAGATCAGAATTTCGGAGACTTCTGGTTAAGATGGGGGTGTAGGTACCACGCCAAAGCAGCCTAGGGGGAAAAAAAGACCAAAAACACTCAGCAAAATATACACTTTTACTAAAAAGTGAGGTGTATAGGAAATTGAACCGGCAGTGGAGAAGTAGAAGAGATCCAGAGCATCCAGAGCCCACACAGGCCAGCAAAAGCGGCTCTGGCAGCTCGGCCAACTGCGGCGGCGGAGGCACACCCAAAAGCCACCAGGCTCGGCTTCAGCCACAGGAAAGGCCAGGTGCGGGAACTTCCCCTCACACCGGCGCTCTCCGCAACTCAGGAAATGTGAAGGGAGAGCAGCAGTGAGCAACGGAGGAGCAGACCACAAGGTAGAAGAATACATGCAGCAGCGAGAGACCAAGAGCAGCTGTGGCTCCATCCCCTCCCCCACCGCATGAGCCCAGCTCCAGCGAACAGAGCAGCAGTCCCAGGACCCTGCCACGCCAACTTGAGCCGAGAGCGGGACCCAAGCAGGAGCAGAGTTCAGCAGCAACATCAGTGGCTCCAGCAACGGAAACAGCGGCCCCAGCAGTAGCAGCTCCAGTCGCAGCAGCAGCAGAAGACCCAGCAGCAGCAGATCCAGGAGTGGCAGCAGGAGCAGACCCAGCAGGAGCAGACCCAGGAGCGGCAGCAGCGGCAGACCCAGCAGCAGCAGACCCGGGAGCGGCCGCAGCGGCAGACCCAGCAGCAGCAGCTTCTGTGGGAGCAGCAGCAGTGGACACAGCAGCAGCAGCTTCAACAGCAGTGGTGGCTCCAGCAGTGGCAGCTACAGCAGCAGCAGAGGCAGCAGCAGCAGTGGGTCCAGCAGCAGCAGCTTCAGCAGCAGGGGTGCTGATCTGCAGGGCCACAGTTGCCAGGCTTGGTTTGCCCCGCAGGAAAAGCAAGTGCCCAGCTCCAGAAATCAGAACAGTAGCCCGAAGACCTAGGAACCAACTTGACTGAGACCAAAATCATCCAAGGTAACTGGGATTGCACCAGGGAAGGGTCTACCTTGGTCGCAAGCTGACTGGGATCCCTCCACAGACCAGAAATCTTAACCTCTCTGTTCATAGAGGATCTGGTTGTTATAATAACTACTCTTGCATACATACTCAGGGCTGTTTTTGATTGAATGTGTACAGTGTTTAGTTAAACTTTAGAATCTACCTGTATTTTATTCCACTCAGCCTGCTTGAATACTCCTATAGCAGGGAAACTCAACCCCTAAGAACATCTTTGTAGATACTCTGAGAGTCTTAAGAGCCACACCTAACACGTTAAGCTCCTACCCTGAAAATATATTACATCAAATCAATTGATACAGCTAAGAATACCCAGCTAACTAGAAAATCCAAGCATTAACTTAATCCAGGATGCAAAAATATATACATTATAACACAAGAAACACTAAAAACCAAGACGATATAAATCCACCTAAAAGTATTAATGCATCAGAAATGTCCTCCAGCAAGAACGAGTTAGAGGAAATGCCTGAAAAAGAGTTCAAAAGAATGATTATAAATATGTTCAAAGAGGTCAAAGAACAAATCAAAAGAAACAAATAAGAAATCAAAGAGGAAATCAAAGGAATCAAAGAAGACGCAAGACACCAATTTAATGAAATAAAGAAGGCAATACAAGACATAAATAAGGAAATAGAAATAATAAAGAAAAACCAGTCAGAATTACTAGCAATGAAGAACACAGTTAACGAAATAAAAAACTGTAGAAAATCTCACCAGTAGGATGGATGAGGGAGAGGACAGAATATCTAAGCTAGAAGACCAGGTGGCAGATCTAATACAGTCCAAGAAAAAGAAAGACAAACTTATAGAAAAGTATGAGTGGGAATTTCAAGATATTTGGGACACTATGAAAAGATCCAATATAAGAATTCAGGGCATAATAGAAGGAGAAGAAATCCACTCCAAAGGCATAGTAGGCATCTTCAACAAAATCACAGAAGAAAATTTCGGCCAAATTGGGACAGAGGTGCCAATACAGATACAGGAAGCCTTTAGAACCCCAGCCAGACAAAACCCAGAAAGAACCTCTCCTAGCCATATTATAATCAAACTTCCAAACACACACACCAAAGAAAAAATATTGAAAGCAGTTAGAGAGAAAAATCAAGTTACCTACAAAAGCAAGCCCATCAGGATTACAGCAGATTATTCAACACAAACTTTTAAAGCCAGAAGGGCTTGGAGTGATATATTCCAAGTTCTGAAAGATAACAACTGTCAACCAAGGTTACTTTATCCTGCAAAGTTATCCATTCAAATAGACAGAGAAATAAGGACATTACATGACAAAAGCAGATTAAAGGAGTATTTGAAGACAAAACCAGCTCTACAGAAAATACTTTATAGAATCCTCCATGCTGAAGAAAAGGAAAAGCATACATATAAGGAACCTAGAAAAAACAAGCAATACTCAAATACTAGTTAACTGAAGAGAGCACAGGTAGAACCGGAACCACCAAAAAAAAAAAAAAAAAATGGCAAACATAAATACACACCTTTCAATAATATCTCTTAATATGAACGGCCTCAATGCCCCAATGAAAAGACATAGGTTTGCAGACTGGGTTAAAAAGCAGGAACCTACACTTTGTTGTCTCCAAGAAACTCACCTTTCTACAAAGGATAGACATTAGCTTAGGGTGAAAGGTTGGAAGACGGTGTTTCAAGCAAATGGGCCTAGAAAACAAGCAGGGGTTGCTATCCTAATATCAGATAAGGTAGACTTTAGTCCAACGTTAGTCAAGAAAGATAAGGAAGGTCACTTTATATTGAATAAGGGCACACTCCAACAGGAGGACATTACAATCCTAAACATATATGCACCTAACATGGGGGCTCCCAAATTCATCAAACAAACACTATTAGAACTAAGGTCACAGATAACACCAAACACAGTGGTGGTAGGTGACTTTAACACCCCACTCTCATCAATTGACAGGTCATTCCGGAAAAAAATAAACAGAGAAGCAACTGGACTAAATGAGGTCATAGAAGGAATGGACTTAACAGATATATACAGTATATTTTATCCAAAGGCTGCAGAATATACATTCTTTTCAGCAGCACATGGAACATTCTCTAAAACAGACCATATATTAGGACACAAAGCAAATCTTAACAAATTCAGGAAAATTGAAATAATTCCTTGCATTCTATCTGACCACAATGGAATTAAACTACAAATCAGTAGCAAGAAAGGCCACAGAGAATACACAAAATCATGGAAACTAAACAATACGCTACTAAATGATGAATGGGTCAATGAAGAAATCAAGAAGGAAATCAAAAAATTTATAGAGTCAAATGATAATGAGAACACAACATACCAAAATCTCTGGGACACAATGAAGGCAGTTCTAAGAGGTAAATTTATAGCCTTAAGTGCCTATATTAAGAAATTAGAAAGGTCGCAAGTAAATGACCTAATGCTTCACCTTAAAGCCTTGGAAAAAGAAGAACAAGGCAAACCAAAAATCAGTAGATGGGAAGAAATAATAAAGATTAGGGCAGAAATTAATGAAATAGAAACAAAAAGAACAATCCAAAGAATTAATGAAACAAAGAGTTGGTTCTTTGAAAGGATAAACAAGAATGATAAACCCTTAGCAAATCTGACCAAAAGAAAGAGAGAAGAGACACAAATTAATAAAATCAGAGATGAACAAGGTAACATCACAACAGATTCCAGAGAAATTCAAAAAATCATAAGGACATACTATAAAAGCATATACTCCACAAAGTATGAAAATCTGAAAGAAATGGATGATTTCCTTGATCTATATGACCTACCTAAATTAAATCAAAATGAGATTAATCACTTAAATAGACCTATAACAAACATGGAGATCCGAACAGTTATCAATAATCTCCCAACTAAAAATAGCCCAGGCCCAGATGGATTCACTGCTGAATTTTACCAGACTTTTAAAGAAGAGCTAACACCATTGCTTCTTAAGCTTTTCCAGGAAATAGAAAAAGAAGGAATTCTACTAAACTCCTTCTATGAGGCCAGCATCACCCTGATACCAAAACCAGGCAAAGATAGAACAAAAAAGAAAATTACAGACCAATCTCCCTCATGAACATAGATGCAAAAATTCTCAACAAAATATTGGCAAACAGAATACAAGAGTATATCAAAAAGATCATTTACCCTTACCAAGTAGGCTTTATCCCAGAGATGCAGGGATGGTTCAACATACGCAAATCTATAAATGTAATACATTACATAAATGGGTTGAAGGACAAAAATCACAAGATCATCTCATTAGACACAGAGGAAGCACTTGAAAAAATCCAACATCCCTTCAAGATAAAAGTCCTACAGAGACTGGGAATAGAAGGAACACATCTCAATATAATAAAGGCTATTTATGACAAGCCTACAGCCAACATATTACTAAATGGGGAAAAACTGGAAGCTTTCCCACTAAAATCAGGAACAAGACAACGGTGTCCACTGTCCCCACTTTTATTTAATATAGTTTTAGAAGTCTTAGCCATAGCAATAAGGCAAGAGACACACATAAAAGGAATACAAATTGGAAAGGAAGAAATCAAGTTATTATTATTTGCAGATGGCATGATTCTATACATAAAGGACCCTAAAGACTCTACTAGCAAACTGTTAGAGCTGATCAAAACCTACAGGAATGTAGCAGGATACAAAATAAATACACAGAAATCAGTAGCCTTCATATATGCTAACAACAAACACACAGAGGATGAAATCAGAGAATCGCTCCCATTCACAATTGCATCAAAAAAAAAATAAAGTACCTTGAAATAAACCTAACCAAGGAAGTAAAGAATCTCTACAATGAGAACTTTAAAACACTCAAGCGAGAAATTGCAGAAGACACTAGAAAGTGGAGAAACATCCCTTGTTCCTGGATTGGAAGAATCAATATTGTGAAAATGGCAATCTTACCTAAAGCAATCTACACATTTAATGCAATCCCTATCAAAATTCCAAAGGCATTCTTCATGGAAATAGAAAAAACAATCCAAAAATTCATTTGGAATCACAAAAATCCTTGAATATCTAAAATAATACTGAGCAAGAAAAATGAGGCTGGTGGTATCACCATACCTGATTTTAACCTATACTACAAAGCCATAGCAACAAAAACAGCCTGGTACTGGCACAAAAACATACATGTAGATCAGTGGAACAGAATAGAGGACCCAGATGTAAGCCCAAGTAGCTATAGCCACCTGATATTTGATAAAAATGCCAAAAATACTCATTGGAGAAGAGACAGCCTCTTCAGCAAATGGTGTTTTGAAAACTGGATATATATCTGCAGAAGGATGAAAATAGATTCTTCTTCTCTCGCCATGCACAAGAATTAAGTCCAAATGGATTAAAGACCTTAACATCAGACCGGAAACTCTGAAACTGCTAGAGGAAAAAGTAGGGGAAACCCTTCAACATATTGGTCTTGGCAAGGACTTTCTGAATACAACCCCAATTGCTCAGGCAATAAATCCACAGATTAATCACTGGGACCTCATGAAATTACAAACAGTTTGCACTACAAAGGACACAGTGAAAAAAGCAAAGAGGCAACCTACAGAATGGGAAAAAATCTTCGCCAGCTATATATCTGATAGAGGATTAATATCTAGGATATAGAAAGAACTCAGAAAGTTAAATAATAAGGAATCAAACAAGCCAATCAAAAAATGGGCTTTGGAGCTAAATAGAGCATTCTCAAAGGAAGAAATACGAATGGCATAGAAGCATCTAAAAAAATGTTCTACGTCACTAGTCATCAGGGAAATGCAGATTAAAACTACACTGAGATTCCATCTCACTCCTGTCAGATTGGCCACCATCATGAAAACAAATGATCATAAATGTTGGCGGGGATGTGGAAAAAAGGAACCCTTCTACATTGCTGGTGGGAATGCAATCTGGTCCAGCCATTGTGGAAAACAGTGTGGAGGTTCCTAAAACAGCTAGAGATTGATCTACCATATGACCCAGCTATAGCACTCCTAGGCATATATCCAAAGGACTCATCTCATTTCCTTAGAAGTATGTGCTCAACCATGTTTACTGCTGCTCAATTTATAATAGCCGGGAAATGGAATCAGCCTAGATGTCCCTCAACTGATGAGTGGATAATGAAGATGTGGCACATTTATACAATAGAGTTCTACTCAGCGGTAAAGAAAAATGAAGTTATGAAATTTGCAGAAAAATGGACGGACCTGGAATGGATTATACTAAGTGAGGTAACCCAGGCCCAGAAAGCCAAGCGCCACATGTTCTCCCTCATATGTGGATCCTAGCTACAGATGACTGGGCTTCTGTGTGAGAATGAAAATACTTAGTAGCAGAGGCCAGTAAGTTGAAAAGGAGACATAAAGGGTAGAGAAAGGATGGGAGGAGGATACTTAATAGGTTGATATTGTATATATGTAATTACAATGATTGTAATTGGGAGGTAATATGATGGAGAATGGAATTTCAAAGGGGAAATTGTGGGGGTTGGGAGGGAGGTAATTACCATGGGATATATTTTGTAATCATGGAAAATGTTAATAAAAATTTAAAAAATAATAATAATAATAAAAAGAAGATCAGAATTTTAAAGTCATCCTCAGCTACATAGTGAGTTTGGGCCAGCCTGAGTTACATGAGACCCTGTCTCATAAATAAAGAGAGAGAAAGGAAGGAAGGGAGAGAGGAAAGGAAGCAAAATAATGAAGCCTCTTTCAATAACAGTTTGACAGTTTCTTACAAAACTAAAATTCTTTCCATATAATCCACTAATTATACTCACAGATATTTATCCAAACGAGTTGAAAATCATATGACTAAACAAAGATCCACAGGTATTTATAGCAGCTGTATTCACAGTTGCCAAAACCAGGGTAAAAAAAAAAAAAGGCCCCTCAATAAGAGAATGGATAAGGAAATTTCATATATTCGGACAATGGAATATTTATTGTGTTGAAAATAAATAAGCTGGGATGGAGAGATGGCTTAGCAGTTAAGCACTTGCCTGTGAAGCCTGAGGAGTCCAGTTCAAGGCTCAACTCCCCAGGACCCATGTTAGCCAGTGCACAAGGGGGCGCAGGCATCTGGAGTTCGTTTGCAGCAGCTGGAGGCCCTGGTGCACCCATTCTCTATCTCTATCCACCTTTTTCTGCCTCTCTGTCTGTCTGTCACTCTCCAAAAAAGAAATTAATTTTAAAAAATAAATAGATATCAAGCCCTGAAAATACATGGAGAAAACTTAAATACATCTTATTAAGAGCAGGTAATCTGAAAGATGACACACTCTATGATGTCAGCTCTTTTGGAAAATGCAAAAATATAGAGACAGTGAAAACATTTGTAGCTGCCAGTGATTAGGAAATGAAGGACAAACAAAGTACAGATTTCAAGGACAGTGAAAACACCCTGCCTGGCACTATAATTGTGAAACACATCACTATACATTTGTCAAAACCCATAGACTGGCCGGGCATGGTGGCGCACACCTTTAATTCCAGCACTTGGGAGGCAGAGTGAGACCCTACCTCAACCAAAAAAAAAAAAAAAAAAAAAACAACAACCCATAGACTCTACACCACCAAGAGTGAACATAATACAAACTATGGATTTGGGTGATAACAATGTCAATGTAGGTTCAGTGGTTATAAAGCATACTTTTTGAGTGAGAAATGTTGATAATGTGGGAGACTAGAGGGTTGGGGAGGGACTGAGAGTATATGGGAACTCTCTGTACTTTAAACTCATTTTGTTGAGAAATTAAATGGCTCTTTTAAAAAACTTAGTGTGGTTATGTGTGGTATAGGTGTGTGTCTACATCCATGTGCCACAGTGCAGGTATGGGGTGAGAGGAAAACCTGGCATGTTGGTTCTTGCCTTCCACCTCATTTGGGACAGGGTTTCTCATTAACTGCTAGTTGGGCCACCACCTTATGGAAGATTCTCCTTTCTCCACCTTCCATCTTGCTATAGGTACTCTTGGATTACAGATTCCAGTAAGGTATCCATCTTTTCTTATGGGTTCTGGGTATTTGAACTCAGAGCCTCATGCTTGTACAGCAAGTACTATATCCACTAATCCATGTCCCATGCCCTTAAGAAGTTTATTTAATGTTGGAGAATGGAATTTCAAAGGGGAAAGTGTGGGGGTGGGGAGGGAGGGAATTACCATGGAATATTTTTTTATAATCATGGAAAATGTTAATAAAAATTTAAAAAATAAATAAATAAAAATGGTCAAAAAAAAAAAAGAAACCTGACAGGCCACCGTGTCTCACTGTGGAGGCTGAGGCGCTGTTCATCCATCACAGTCTGCTGGTCTACTGGCAATTTAAATAAAAAAATTTTTTGCCTAAAAAAAAAAAAAAAAAAAAAAAAAAAAAAAAAGTTTATTTAAAAGGAAACACTGTTATACCTCACACAATTAGATAATACCAACCTAGGAATCAGTCCTGTAAGAGTGCTTAGAAACAATGTTCTTAAAGTTCCAAGAGGACTTTTTGCTTAATAGAGAGAATCTGTCAAGCATAGTATTCTCTTAACATTCTTAGGGACTAGTGCCTGGGTGAAGTGAGGCATTAAATTTAATTAAATTATATATTAATTTATTATATATAAAATTAAATTCCTGAGGTCTTAACTAAGAGCTTTGCAATCACTCATTGATCTTCCTAGGTTTGCCTAACAAGACCCTAGATTTTGTCTTTTTCATGGACTTTTTTTTTTTTTTTTAGAATTGTCTACCATCTGGAGATACCATAAGAAAGATTTATTTTCAAACCAAATAAATTCTACCTCCTTTATATTTAACAATTCCTTCTTTAGCTTCTCTCTCTCCTACATCTTACTGTAAGCAGCAAGAAGTCAGACACCTTCAACTTTCCCCCTGGAAATGTCCTTATAAGGCAATGCATTAGAAACATTTTCACATCATCATAGGTGAAAATGTTGCTAAACCTGTCTTTACATAGGAAGTATAAAGATATATTTTCCTCTATTTGTTGTCTAGCTCTCTGTGACACTTTCCCACTTCATTTTAGCTCTCTCTGGTCAAATGCCATCAAGTTTCAGTGTCCTCAAGGTCCTCTCTTGTCTGTTTCCTCTCTAACCCTGTCCCATCAAGCATGTCATGTGTTTAGATCTCTGTTACAGATTACTCCATTTCCAGAAATAAAAATGTATTTAAGGGCTGGAGAGATAACTCAACAGTTAAAGTTTCTTGCAAAGCCTGATGGCCCAGGGTTTGATTCTCCAGTACCCAAGTAAAGCCAGATACACAAAGTAGTGCATGTATATGGAGTTCATTTGCAGTGGCAGGAGGCCCTGGAATGTCCATTCTCATTCTCTCTCTCCTTCCTCTCTCTCTCCCCCTCTTTCTCAGATAAATAAACTTTTTTTTTAATGAAACTATATTTAAGTTTCTATGACTACATTAAAAAAACTCCCATAAAAAAAAACTCCCAAAATTTAGTAGCTATATTAGTTACTTTTCCATTGATGTGACCAAAATACTTCACATAACTAACTTAAGGGAAAAAGGGTTTATTTTGGCTAATAGCTTCAGAGGGTTCCATCCATCATAGTGGGTAAGGAGGCATAGCAGAGCAGCACTGGGTGGTGGGGCATGTATCACAGGCTTGCTAACATAACAGCAAGGAAAAACAAAAAAGTGTGGGGTGGGGACAGAGAAAGCAGCCAAACCCAGATGTGAGTATAATTTCCAAAGGCCCGCATGACCCATTTAAACCAATGCGGCTCTACATACCAGAGTTTCCATAATCTTCCAAAACAATGTCATATCTGGGGACCAATTGAGGACATTTCACATTGAAACCACACTAGTGACTTAAACAACATTTATCTCAGTCAAGAATCTGCAATTTCAAAGATGTGGATATAGCTCAGCAGTAGAACCCTTTCCCAGCATGGGAAAGTCCTCCATTGTACCCTTAGCAACCAACAAGAAACAAAGTGATTTGGGCAGCACATTGGGTAGACAACTAACTCAGTTTTCACTCAGCATAAACTGAGACAGCTGTAAAGCTGTGGACTAGACTCATCTGCAGGCTCATCCATAGATTTTGAAACTGATTCCACATGTTAGTGGAGACCTCAGCTGGGGCTGTAATCTGGAACATCGGCTCTGTGCTCTTCATATGACCTCGGCTTCCTCACAACTTCCAGCAAGCCTTGGAGTTACTACAGTGTCACTTGCCAGCACTCCACTCATTGCCACAGTTTTAAAAGGCTGGTTCAAATTCAAAGGAGGGGAAATGGATTTTGCCCCTTGAAGGCAAAGTTCATGGGGGACCAAAAATATTGAGTATCCATTATAAATACACACAATCTACTAAACAAGGATGCAACCGTCTTACCTAAATCATTTAAGTATATCTCACTTGATGAATATAAAGGCACGAAATATCAGGAACAATAGAATATAATTCATTAAGTTAATTAGTGAATTGGTATTTAAAACAAACCATAAGCAAAACTCATATATGTTAGGTCAGGACAAAATGGAGTTACCGAGGACAGCAGGAGGGAACAGAGACATAAGGAAGTGGGTCATCCACATTCCTCAAGGAACCACACAGCCATTATCCCTTCCTTGCCTAACAATGCCCCAGGTCTAGGTTTCCTGCCTCCTTGTTTTGCCCCCTTATCTCTCAGGTCAGCTCACTGTTCTGGTCTCACACCTAGCTATTTCCCTTCCTCACCTTCCCCCAACTGAAGAGCACATTATAGAACACTAGCTGTAATCCCAAATTGACTGCTCCACTCTTGAGAGTCAGTCCTAGCAGCTCATGTTTTTCCCAAATAAAAGCTTCCATCTTTGCCTCAAGTGGTCTCTATGATCTTGGTCACCCCTGAACCTTACATCTGGTGCACATGACTCAGAGGAGGCTCCTGGTTGCCCTCTTGCACAGCCAGACCTCCTTTCCCCTTACCAGACCACCAAACTACCATTCGACCCACTGAAGGCCATCTCTGTCTGATACAGGCTGTCACACCCACCACAATTCAGCCTCACTGTCCTTACGGGCTCCTCCCTCCTTCTCAGTAAGTATCCCTTTTGGATTGGCCTGCTTTTGGGTTTCACCCTCCTCATGGAAGCTGTGCAGCATGCCAGGCTACACCCCTCCACTGCTAGGCCCCAACCCAGATCTCAAGAAAGACAAACTCTTGAAACCTTGGGTCTATTGCTCTCTGGACTACTGTCCCCTAAGGGGTGCCTTTTGGTTCAGTTGCACCATCTCGGGACACCCCCTCTCCCTCTCTCCTCTTCCTCTCCCTCATAAGCTCACATCTTCCACTGCCAGCTGCTTTCGCCATAGGGAACACAGTCACCCCCTCACCCACTAACAGACTAAACAGCTGACAGTTGTGACCTGTACAGCCTCTGCCCATGTGGGAGGTGCAGGCCCTGTTCACCCTAACAAGCCAGAGGGTCATATTAGTGTTCTATGTAAAACCAGCTTGGGCCCTGGTTCCTTCCTCTCACTCCAGCCACTGCCAGCTGCTTTCATCTTCCACAGCCAGAAGCTTTCGCCATCAGGAGCACAGTCACCCTCCTTGTCCACTAACAGGCTAAACAGCCAACAGTTGCAACCTGTACAGCCTCTGTCTGTGTGGGAGGTGCAGGCCCCATTCACCCTAACAGGCCAGGGAGTCATACTGGTATTCTGTGTAAATCCAGTTTAAGCTCTAGTTTATTTTTCTCTCACCCTTGTTTTGCTCTTTCCCTGTCTCCTTAAGAACTTAAAGCCTGTATGACTCTTGGACGAGATCTAATCTTTCTCTACAACCCTGTCTGGCTACATCCATAAACTGGACAATGGATCCAAATGGCCCGAGAATGATACTTTTGATTTCCAAATTCTCATTGATTTAAAACAAACTTCTGCCAATGTATAGGAAAATCATCCAAAATATCTTATTTTCACTCTGCACGCACAGCCTTCTCTCTGCCCTACCTGCTTTTCTCACCAGATCCTTCTAGCCAAGATCTCAGGATTGCACTCTCACTCAACCCCTCCCCCATACTCATCCTCACCCTCTGCTTTTGATCTAGACATCATAGAGGACCTAGCCCTAACAGCTCCTCTGGCTCCTACAGCTCCCTCAGCCTCTCCTGGTGCCCTGCCTGAAAACAAGGTTTGATTTAAGTCTCCGTAGTTGTAAATAAAATATAAATTTAAAATGGGAATGTATAACTTCTGAATAAATGAACTAATGATTGAATGAATGAATATGTGAAGGGGAAATGGTTGTCTAGAGTCTACATGAAAAGTGCACTTAAAATGAATATGTGTGTATGTATGGGGCTTACAGCCCTAAGGATGCAGAATGATTTCTGTTCTGAGCAATGCCATTTCATGTGGGAATGCTTTCCACCAAGGCCACTGTATGAGATGGCATAGCCAGTTTTTACTGTTGAGTGTCCCCCAGAAGGAACACTAAAAGTAATTAAGATCATAGGCAAAACATAAATAGATAAATAAGGATTCTCCTACTCTTAAGGAGTTGTAAAATGGCAGGATTGAAAAGTTGCCTTATACCCCTGAGGGAAGACCAAAACTCTCCCTGGAATTTAGTGGGGTGGGGGGAGGCTCTTTCTTCCCTTCCCTGTCTTACTGAGTCAGGGGCTGCAAGCACAGGGAATCTCAGAATCCTGGCCCTTGCATGATGATGACTTCTTTTTTTTTTTTTTTATTTTGTTCATTTTTTATTTATTTGAGAGTGACAGAGAGAAAGACAGATAGAGGGAGAGAGAGAGAATGGGCGAGCCAGGGCTTCCAGCCACTGCAAACGAACTCCAGACATGTGCACCCCCTTGTGCATCTGGCTATGTGGGACCTGGGGAACCGAGCCTCGAACCAGGGTCCTTAGGCTTCACAGGCAAGCGCTTAACCGCTAAGCCATCTCTCCAGCCCCGATGATGACTTCTTGCCCCCGACCTGCAAGGCCAATGTTATGCGGGGTGGTCGAGGAGGGCTGCAACCTGAAAGAACTGGCGGCTAAGAAGAAGGAGACCAAGTGGAGGTTTTGTCAAGGTCTCGTTTAATGTTGGATTTTTTAGCTCTTTTATAATCAACCAGCAGGTAGGGCAATAAGGAGGGGAAAAAGGGGGAGGGGGTACAAGGAAGGAGGAAGTAGGGCCACCTGGCCATAATCTTCTGGAACATCTTCTCGGAATCTCTCTTATGATGTCTCCCAGAGCAGCTGTTTGTTCTCGGGGGAGGGGCTGCATGAGGGCTGCTAGTTCTCTTTTGTCCTCAGGGCAGTGAGGGGCCATATTAGTTCTTCTTTTGTCCTAGGGCGGTCAGGTCATGGTCTCTGACAACTTCTTATAAGAAATTTGTAACTGGGGCTGGAGAGATGGCTTAGCGGTTAAGCGCTTGCCTGTGAAGCCTAAGGACCCCGGTTCGAGGCTCGGTTCCCCAGGTCCCACATTAGCCAGATGCACAAGGGGGCGCACGCGTCTGGAGTTCGTTTGCAGAGGCTGGAAGCCCTGGCGCGCCCATTCTCTCTCTCTCCCTCTATCTGTCTTCTCTCTGTGTCTGTCGCTCTCAAATAAATAAATAAATAAAAAATTAAAAAAAAAAAAAAAAAGAAATTTGTAACTGTTTCACATTTATTTTATATTTCTATGCTTCTATGAAACTACTAACAAACAACAGCCTCAAAATGTATGCCTAAATTTTGAAGTACCCAATAATGAGTTTGTAAAAAATTTTCTAAAACTTCTAATAATGTTTAAAGCTGCTTTCATATTTTTAAAAATGTGTTTCAGGCCGGGCGTGGTGGCGCACGCCTTTAATCCCAGCACACGGGAGGCAGAGGTAGGAGGATTGCCATGAGTTCAAGGCCACCCTGAGATGACAGAGTTAATTATAGGTCAGCCTGGACCAGAGTGAGACCCTACCTCGAAAAACCAAAAAAAAAAAAAAATGTGTTTCAGGAAAGTTATTCCAAAATCTATTCTGGGTAAATAGCATTAGTCAAATCTGATCTACTCTCTCTTTAAAATAGTTATTTCAAGAGGCCTTTTGAAGTAAAAAAAAAAAAAATGGTCATATTAAAAGTGTTTTGGTAAGGACAATAAAAGTTTTGTTGGTAGTTATGAGATGAACTGACTAAAAAAGATAAACTGGAGAGAAAACTATATGTTGGATGTTAAATGGTGAAAAACATTCTTACAGAGTGGTTACATGGATTGTAAGGTAAAAGTATGTAGATGAAGGTATGAGTAAAATATGTAGATAAAGATATGAACAAGCTTAAACAGAAGATTAAATATAAGGTGCTTAATCAGATGACAGACTTCTTGAGATATAAAATGACTATTACCCTAGGCCTTACATCAGACTAACAAAGTATGGCCCTGGCTGGTAGCAGGTTGCTATGGTATTCGGGTTGAGAATTTACCATTAACTCATTGATGTTAATCTGGTCATAATAATGGTTATAAAAGACTGAATTTAAAGTACCAAACCAAGTTAACTAGATTCCTCTATTTGTCAACCTTTTACCTAAATCTTAAAAGTTAAAATTGACTCATTAATATTCTCTCCTAAGGTTATTGTATGTAAAACCCTGCCTCAAAAGAAAAAAAAAATCTCACAGAGAATCTACTCTTTTTTCCCTATTTTATGAGGTAAATAGACCACATTAAAAACATTAAACAGTATTTACCTGCCACACACTTAAAAACTATTTACTTCATGGTGAACAGTAAAAAGAAATTCTAAACAAAGTTATGTTGTGATTTAAGATTTAATTCCTCAATTCCTCCAACAATCAATCTTAATACTTTAATTTTAACTTATGTCATTACTGAACAAGTTTACCAAATTACCACAGGCACAATTATAGAGTTGGTTAAGGTTCAAATAATTAAAGATTCTGTCATAAAATTTTGTGTATGTTAAAGAGATTAAAAATATTTCATTTTGGCTCAGCAGTTAAAGGTGCTTATTTACAAAGCCAGATGCACATACTGGAGCATACATTTGGAAATTGTTTGCAATAGCAAGTGGCTCTGGCATGCCCATTCCCTCTCTTTGTTCCATGAGACTTCCTTTTTATTAGATCATGGCAGTTTAATCCAGTTCCTCTATTGGGTATATTAAATATAACTAAATTAATTTCAAAAACTGACTTACAGATTACATGGACATCTTATTTAGCTTTTAAGAGTGCTAAATCTGCTCAAAATGTATATATTACATAAAGTTATCCCACCTCTGATGAACTTTAAAAATTATCTAATATTTCATATCTTAATATTTAAGCCAAAAATGTTACTATGTAGTAGAGTTCTTGTTTTAAATTCTGTCAGTCAACAGCTCTATTGTTCAGTTTACTCTCTGTAGCCGCATGTGCTTTAAATATGTAAACTCTACTTTTTGTTAATATCAGATTTTTCCAGATATCAGAATATTGTAATTTGGTTTATACAAAGTCCAAGATGTTTAGCTATCAGTAAGCATGCATCATCATGCCTGGCTAAAACTCTGTAATTTTAAGATGGTTCCTGTCTTGTTTATACTGGTTTTGCTAGATGATTATCACTGAAGTTGTAATCTAAGTCTTATAAAAAATGACTTACTGTGATTTTGTTCTTAGAAAAACTGAAAAATCTACTGTATACAAACAATGTTAGTATAGCTTATCTAAGCTTCATGTAAAAGTCATAAATATTTATTTTAGTTAAGCCTTAAAATTGTTCAATAGGGGGCTGGAGAGATGGCTTAGGGGTTAAGCACTTGCCTGTGAAGCCTAAGGACCCCAGTTCGAGGCTCGAGTCTCCAGGACCCACGTTAGCCAGATGCACAAGGGCACACGCATCTGGAGTTAGTTTGCAGTGGCTGGAGGCCCTGGCACGCCCATTCTCTCTCTCTTTCTCTCTCTCTCTCCCTCTTTCTCTGTCACTTTTAAATAAATAAATAAATAAATAAATAAATAATTGTTCAATGGGGGCTGGAGAGATGGCTTAGCGGTTAAGCACTTGCCTGTGAAGCCTAAGGACCCTGGTTCGAGGCTCGATTCCCCAGGACCCACATTAGCCAGATGCACAAGGGGGCGCACATGTCTGGAGTTTGTTTGCAGTGGCTGGAGGCCCTGGTGCACCCAATCTCTATGTCTCTGCCTCTCTCCCTCTCTCTCTCTGCCTCTTTCTCTCTCTGTCACTCTCAAATTAAAAAATAAAATTAAAAAAAATGTTCAGTAGTTTAAAAAAGTACTTATTTAAGAAATTAAGCCAGGCATGGTGACACAAACCTTTAATCCCAGCACTCCAGAGGCAGAGGTAGGGGGATTACCATGAGTTTGAGGCCACCCTAAGACTACATAGTTAATTCCAGGTCAGCCTGGACCAGAGTGAGACCCTACCTCAAAAAACCAAAAAAGAAAAAACAATTACTTTGTATCTGTCATTGTAATGTAACTCAACAACGACCAAGTTTTATTGTATTCTTGAGCTATGTGTATAATCAGTCTCAGTCAAGGTTTCACATAATTAACAGTCTCATTTCTGGTATCTTAAGTTCATTGCTTATAGAGATATTGATACTTAAAACATATTTCCTGCCCTAGAAAAATAATCTTAAATGGCTGTTCTACTTCCAGTTTGGGGTGTAATTGGTACTTGCATTGGTATATAGACTAGCCAAAGTTGTTTCCAAACACAGATGCTAAGTTTTTATACTGTCTTACCTTTTTCCTGGCATATAATCTCTAGATTAAATCAATTAACTTAAAATTATTGATAAAATTGATAAAAATATTGCTTTCAGAATACTGTTTTCTCTATACTTACAACTGACATATTCTTTTTTTTTTTTTTTTTTATTTATCTGAGAGCGACAGACACAGAGAGAAAGACAGATAGAGGGAGAGAGAGAGAATGGGCGCGTCAGGGCTTCCAGCCTCTGCAAACGAACTCCAGACGCGTGCGCCCCCTTGTGCATCTGGCTAAAGTGGGACCTGGGGAACTGAGCCTCAAACCGGGGTCCTTAGGCTTCACAGGCAAGCGCTTAACCGCTAAGCCATCTCTCCAGCCCAAAACTGACATATTCTTAAAAGACAGAATGTGTATGTCCCAGATATAGCTTACACTGTCACCTGACAACTAAGTTTAAATATTAATTGGAATGGTTTTTAAACTATTGTGTCATTCTCTAACCAGATCTGCTTTGCTAACCAGATACGTTCTGCACCCTTTTTTACTAATCTGTTTTGCTAATCAGATATGTACAGTCTCTCTGTGTGATTAATAACCATATGTAAAAGCCAAAATCAACTGGAAATATTGGAGTTAAAAGGATAACCAATATTTTGGTTCCTGTTCCAAGGTCAAAAGGCCACAGGAGATGATGGGACACTTGAACTTCTAGCCTCTGGTAAGTTACCTGTCTTCTTGATCAGAGAGGATATGGAGACCCAGAAATGAGTTCCAAGTCAGTGTATCTGCAACAGGAGAGTCACATTGGAGGAAAATTAGTCCTCCAGGCTTCCCAAAAGAGGGAGGCCCACTTGGTCAGCATGGCCTTGACTTATCCTAGCAGATGACAATGCTGAGAGTCATAGAACTCCTCACAGGTCCCTAAAATTCTCTCCTACAGCACTATTACTGACCTCCAAAACATACAGTTAGTTCTGGCAGCCTACATGGTCTTAATCACCCAATGAGAAAAAATATAACTACAATATAAAAAATGATTCAGACTAATAGGCTCCCCTGTCTGATGCTGACTTACCATAGTAAACTCTAACATTAACTCAAGTCTTCTGCCTCTGCCTGTCCCTGATTAACTTCACCTTCACCTACCCTGGCCCCAGCTCCTCCCACTTGCCTTAGTCAAAATCAGAGCTACTACTCCAACTCTGTCCTTCCTTAGCCCTTACCGTATCTCATCCAGGGATAAGTACACTGCCACCCCAATGGGCACTCTCAAACTTAAACTCTCTTGTGTTCCTACTCTTCCCCTGGTCCCAAAATGTCCCTCTGCCTCCTCTTGCCCCAAGCCCTCTTGCCTCTGAATGCTCATCCTCCCTTTATACCTGGCATTTTGGTGTCATAGCTGTTGACAAGAATAACAAGCTCCTTTGTTCTCCCTTCTGTTTTCTCATGGAGTGCAAAGAGGCTATCTCCCTCACCTTCTCTATAACAGGTGTCTGCCAGCAACTGCCCTTAAGCCAGCTCAATATAGGGATGGTACAAGAGAAGTCTCTGATTAACTGAGGATCAAGTCATAACATGCTACACTGGCATTATTAATCTCACCACTCTGCCACCTCTAGCTACCATGAAACTGCCTCCTCATCCCCTACCCTGAAGAGACACCCATCAACCACATTATCCACCCCCTCCACCATAAGAACTCATTGCCCTTATGGTAAGCATGAAAAAATTAACCTTCATCTCTTATCATTAACAAAAGCCTGGAATGTTAGGTCAGGACAAAATGGAGTCACCAAGGACAGTAGGAGGGCACAGAGACATAAAGAAGTGGGTCATCCACATTCCTCAAGGAACCACCCAGCCATTATCTCTTCTTTGCCTAACAATGCCCCTGGTCTAGGTTTCCTGCCTCCTTATCTTGCCCTCTTACCTCTCAGGTCAGCCCACTATTCTGGTCTCACACCTAGCTGTTTCCCTTCCTTATGTTCCCTAAACTGAAGAGCTCACTATATATATATATATATATATATTATCCCAAATTGACTGCTCCACTCTTGAGAGCCAGTCCTGGCAGCTCATGTTTTTCCTAAATAAAAGCTTCCATCTTTGCTTCAGAGTGGTCTTTGTGGTCTTGGTCACTCCTGAACCTTACAATATACAAATGATAATTTGGAGAAACGTGGTTCATAAATGGCAAAGATTACTCTCTATATTATATCTTACCTTTCATGAGTGACACTTTAAGATATGATATTGGTTTTATTTTATTTACAATATAACCAAGTCATTTCAATCATGTTCCTCACCATTTTTTACAGGGATTCCTTCTTTGGAGAGACACATAAATTTCTCAAATTAAAATATGTTAGGATTTCTCATCTGACTCAAGATACCCTTTGAGACACTTGTAGTTAGGTATATTGTTATAATTGGTTGCATAATAAAACTAATGTGTATTAATATACCTATAAATTGTCCTGCCCTTGTTTCCATGCTGTGATTTTTATTTCCATATGAAAAACACCCCAAATTAGTCATAAAGCAAATGCCATGTTTTGCTATACATTTTCTACTTCTTATCACTTTGACAAAACACCTGGCAAAACAGCTTAGAGAAGAAAATGTTTTTATTTGGTACATAGTTTCAAATGTTTCAATCTATGTTTTCTTGTTGTCCTCATATTTGGGCAGAACATCATAATAACAAGAGCATGTAACCATGGAGATTCTTCACCTTGTGGGAGCCAAGAAGGGATCTTATGGGAATCAGAGAGGAAGGAACCAGGGAGCAGGTACAGTGTTCAAAGGCACATATGTGAGCCTGTGGGGCATGGGGGACATTCCATGTTCAAATGAAAGCACTATGCTTATGGATTTGAGTCAGGAATTCAATGACAATAGCTACACAAGATCTTTTGGTGAGCTTTTTAAACCTCCTCACATCCTGATGTTCAGAGTCAATGAGCAATGTATCTAGAAGCAGAGGCTACATTGCCCTTTATCACACAGTCCTGAAAATCCCATGTTACATCTTCCATAGTCACTCTTCCACTCAGATTCAAAGGGGGGTGAGACAGAGACCTTACCACCTGTGGTAGTTTGAATGGATGTCCCCCAATAGATTCAGTTGTTGTATTCAAACTTGTAACCTTTGATGTCACTGTGGGTGGTTCCTAGGTGTGTTTGGCCCTAAAATGTGTTTGGGAGTGGATCTGAATTCCAGCTAAAGATATGCAGAGTGCTTGTGCTCTGCCTGGGGTTCCTGGAATGTGCTTGTTTGTGGTGCTGGTGGTGGTATTTCTTTCTGTGTGGACCTGTGAAAGGGACCCAGCTTCTTTTACCATGAAAGAACTTCCCCTGGACCTGTAAGCTTTAAGAAATCTATTCCTCCCATAACTAGTGCCTGGATTGGAATACCTACACAAGACCCTCATAATAGGAGAAAAAGAGGATGACATCAAATTAAAAGGGAGGGGATATGATGGAGGGCAGAGTTATGAAGGAAGTGGAGGAGCAGAGGGAAATACCATGGTTTGTTGCCTATACGTATAGAAGTTGTCAATAAAAAATATATGTATATTTTAAAAAATACCAAAAGAACAAATCATCTAAACAATAGGCAAATTAATGGAACAAGGAGTTCTCAAAGTAAAAAATACAAGGGCTAGAGAGATGACTTAGCAGTTAAGAAACTTGGCAGAAAAGCCAAAGGAGCCAGGTTTGATTCCTCAGGACCCACATAAAGCCAGATGCACAAGATGGTGCATGTATCTGGAGCTCATTTGCAATGGCTATTCTATCTGCCTCTCACTCTCATGTGTGTTCTCTCTCTCTTTCTCTTTCAAATAAAATAAATAAATAAATAAATATATATATATATATACATATATATATATATGTATATATATATATATATACAGGGCTGGAAAGATGGCTTAGTGATTAAGCACTTACCTGTGAAGCCTAAGGACCCAGTTCGAGGCTCAATTTCCCAGTACCCACGCAAGCCAGATGCACAAGATGGCACATGCATCTGGAGTTCATTTGCAGTGGTTGCAGGCCCTGGTGCACCCATTGTCTCTCTCTCTCTCTCCCCCTCCCTCCCTCTCCCTCTTTCTCTGCCTGTCACTCTCAAATAAATAAAATAAAATAAAATAAATCTTAAGAAATACAGAGCTGGGCACATGCCCTTAATTCCAGCACTCAGGAGGCAGAGGAAGGAGAATCACTGTGAGTTCAAAGACACCCTGAGACTACATAGTGAATTCCAGGTCAGCCTGGGCTACAGTGAGACAATACCTCAAAAATCCAAAAAAGAAAGAAATACAAGACAGAAAAAAAATGATGAAAAATGCTGACATTCCATCTCACCCTAGTAAGAACAGGTATCATCAAGAAATCTAACAACAGAACCTGGAGAGGTGACTTAGTGGTTAAAGGTGCTTGCCCAGTGCTGCTCATTGTTTGGATCCCTAGTACCACTTAGATCCAAATGTAAAGTGGTACACACATCTGTAATTCCAATACATCTATGGCAATGAGAAGCAGAATTAGGAGAATCCCAAAGCTCAAAGGCCCGCTAATCTGGCCTTCCCAGTATCAAACAGGAACAAGAGAGATTCTGTCTCAAATAAGGTAGAGAGAGAAGACCTCCACACAAACATCCTGGCATGCTCATGTCCCCATCACTCCCTCCCCCACAAATAATATATATATATTTTTTACTTATTTGAAAGCAACAGACAGAGAAAGAGGCAGAGATAGAGAGAATGGGCGCACCAGGGCTTCCAGCCACTGCAAACGAACTCCAGACGCGTGCGCCCCCTTGTGCATCTGGCTAACGTGGGACCTGGGGAATTGAGCCTCGAACCGGGGTCCTTAGGCTTCACAGGCAAGCGCTTAACCACTATGCCCTCTCTCCAGCCCCAAATAATATTTTTTTAAAAATCCAATGATAACAAATACCAGTAAGGATATAAAGGGGAATAGAAAAACTCTTAGATTACTGGTAGGACTGTAAGTAAGTGCAGTCACAATGGAAGTCAGTACACAACTTTCTTCCTGGAATTATCCTTATCATGCAATGCATTAGAACCATTTTCTACTTTTCACATCACCATAGGTAAAACTGTTGCTAAACCCTCTATTTTTATATAGTAAGTATGTAAAGATATGCCTTCTTCTAGCTTTTGTCCCTGAGACATTTTCCCACTTCATTTGAGCCCTCTCTGACAGTCTGCTAAAATGCCATCAAGTTTCAGGTCAGCTGAAGTAAAAGCCTAATATAAAAGCTATTGCTGGTTGGGCATGGTGGCACACGCCTTTAACCCCAGCACTCGGGAGGCAGAGGTAGGAGGATTGCTGTGAGTTCGAGGCCACCCTGAGACTACATAGTGAATTCCAGGTCAGCCCGGGCCAAAGTGAGACCCTACCTTGAAAAACCAAAAAAAAAAAAAGCTAGTGCTGAGTGAGAGTCAGTGTTGTTGAGCCCATCTATAACCTCTAGTCCTGCCACCATGACCACTTTATTCATGGACCCTTTTGATAATGACATGGATGGCCAGACTACTATCCACAAAACAGGTCATCCTCCCTACTTGATTACTGAAATCCTCCCCTGTTGAGGTCACCTTTTGATAAGCATTTACATGGAACACAAGTATCTTTACATCCTTTGCCCATTTGAAGAGCTCTATCCACATACCGCTTCCCCAGATGTCTTTCTCACTAATTTTCCAGTCATGCTCCTTCCAAGTCTGTTTCATAGGGCATTTGTAAAGGGAACAAGTACTGGGAATCCCATTGTGGAGGATTAAGCTTTACATGGAAAATTCACTCCAGAATCCCAATCTACCTGAACCTTTGAGTCTCTTCACTAACATTAAGCCACAGAACATTAGGCAGCTCCAACTCATTCATAGGAGGCTGTCTTTGACCTATATTTCAACCAACCAATCAAACTCTTGGCACCCTTTTTTAGCTGTGGAAGCTGCAACATCAAACCTAGAATCTCTGTTTAATAAACCCATACCAACAAAGTGAGCCTGATCTACTTTCAGGGGAGTTTTTTTGTTGTTTTGTTCTGTTTTTTTCAGGTAGGGTCTCACTCTATCGCAGGCTGACCTGAAATTCACTATGGAGGCTCAGGGTGGCCTTGAACTCACAGTGATCCTCCTATTTCTGCCTCCCAAGTGCTGGGATTAAAGACATGTGCCAACACACCCAGCTTTCTTGATTTTTTTTTCTAAGTTAATTTTTATATTAGGCTTTTAGGATTTTTCAGCAACAAAAATAAAATATAGGGCTGGAGAGATGGCTTAGCGGTTAAGCGCTTGCCTGTGAAGCCTAAGGACCCCGGTTCGAGGCTCGGCTCCCAGGTCCTATGTTAGCCAGATGCACAAGGGGGTGCACACGTCTGGAGTTCGTTTGCAGAGGCTGGAAGCACTGGCGCGCCCATTCTCTCTCTCTCCCTCTATCTGTCTTTCTCTCTGTGTCTGTCTCTCTCAAATAAAAATAAATAAATAAATAAAAATTAAAAAAAAATATAATCAAAAAGACCCAGGAATAACAATTAGATGTAAATCAAATGCTTTACTGTCAAGTATATAAATATTTTCAGTTGTTTATTGGCATCTCTTGATATAAATAATGGCCTATCCCTCCCTGGTTAAAAGAACTTAAAAAGAGGGCTGGAGGGGGGGGGGGGGAAGAGGGCTGGAGAGATGGCTTAGCAGTTAAGGTGCTTGCCTATGAAGCCAAAGGACCTTGGTTCAATACCCCAGGACACATGTAAGCCAGATGCACAAGATGATACATGCATTTGGAGTTTGTTTGCAGTAGCAGGAAGCCCTGGTGAGCCCATTCTCTCCCTCTCTCCCTCCCTCACTCTCAATCTCTCTCTCTCTCTCCTTCCCTCTCTCAAATAAATAAAAATTTTAAAAATATATTTTAAAAACATATTCAGAAACATAAAGCCTATTCTTTCTGAATCTTTTCAGCCTCAAGACTATTCTATGGATAAAGTTGCTGAAATATGTCACCTATTAAAAACAAAATTATTTTTGGTTGATCAAATACCTCAAAATAATGTATGTTAAAATGCTTCTATTGCATTAACTACTGTGAGTTTCTTTTCTAGGAGTGTCCTCCTTCTTATTATTATTTTCTTGCAAAGGCTGATACCTGTGGGAGTGATGGATGTGTAAAATTGTCACAGATCTTTGTTAGTTAGGTTTCCTTTTTACAGTAAAATTTAAAAGTGACATAGCTAGATGTGGTGGCACATGCTTTTGATCCCAGCCTTTAGGAGGCAGAGGTCGGAAGATCACTCAATTCATAGGTGTATCCTACACCTGGTGCTGAAATTTTCAATTAAAAGTTCTGGCTTCTAGGAACAGCATCATCCACCCATGTAAGATATAGTACTAGTTACTTTATCATTGATGGGAGAAAATAAATGATCAGAAGCAACTTAAGGAAGGAAAGGGTTTACTTTGGCTTGTAGGTCAGAGATTATAGTGTAAAACACGATGAGAAGGGCAAAGCAGGCTGGCTCGTCACATTGAAACCAAAGTCAGGAAGCAGAGAGTCCACCACTGTCCCTGTTTCTCTCAACATTCTGGTATTCCAAATTCACACAAGAATGGTCTAGTAAGCTGTTATTCTAGCATTTTATGGCTTTTCTAGCCCCAAATTCTAAATTATTCCACATACTTCCCACAAACCAGTTCCAAAAGCCTACAACATAGTTTTATTTTTATTTACATCTTAATGAAATTCTATTGTGTATAAGTACTACATTTTCCTTACCCATTCAGCAGTTGGTGGACATCCATGCTATTGCATTTCTTAGCTACTATGAATAGAGCAGAAATGAATACTAATGTGCAAGTATCTCTGTTATTGGATACAGAGTTCTTTGGGTTTATGCTTAGGAGTAGTATAGCTGGTCATTTGATAGTTCTTTTATTGTTGTTGTTGTTGTTTTGTTTTTCGAGGTATGGTCTCGCTCTAACCCAGGCTGACCTGGAATTCACTGTGGAGTCTCAGGGTAGCCTCAAACTCACAGCATTCCTCCTACCTCTGCCTCTCAAGTGCTGGGATTAAAGGCTCCTGCCACTAGGACAGTTGATAGTTCTATTTTTAGCATTATTGTTACCATACTGGCTGGACCAGTTTACATTCTCACCAACAATGAGTAAGTGCTCCCTTTCCCCACATCCTCAGCTGCATTGGTTGTCATTGTTTTCTTGATGATAATAGCTATTCAGACTGAGGTAAAATGCAATTTCATAATAATTTCAATGTGCATTTCCCTGATGACTAAGAATGTTGAACTCTTTTTAAAATATGTATTACCCATTTGTATCTGTCCTTTTGAGAACTCTGCTCAGTTCCATAGCCCAATACTTTTTAACTTTTTATTGACAACCTCCTTACAATCAGTATCAAAATACCAAAAGCCACAGTCAGGTTTCTAGAAGCAACACCCCACTCTACTGGTACCAATATTCTGTTGTACCTTCTTATTGCTGGGATAAAGTACCAGACCAAAAGCAGCTGATAGCGAAAGTTTTGTTTTGGCAATCTCAAGGGAAGCTTTATGATGGCAGGTGACAGCAAGGCATGAGCACAGGCTGGACATCATGTCTGCCACAGTAGGTAAAAAAACAGCACCAGGAGAGTGAGCTAAATTCTCTGGCTAAGGAGAACTGGCTATAATACCCCTAAGTCTGCCCCCAACAACATACCACCTCCAGCAAGGCTCCACCTCCCAAACTGCCACCAGCTGAGGACCAAGTATATAAAACAAGTGAGTTTATGGAGGACACATATGCACACTTCTATTGAGCTGGCTTGATGGTCCTAAATTACTTTAGTCTACTTTAAAAATCTATTTTTTTATTTTTTTATTCATTAGAGAGAGAGAATGGGTATGCCAGGCCTCCAACTGCTGCAAACTCCAGACATATGCACCACCTTGTGCATCTGGCTTACATGGGTCCTGGGAAATTGAACCTGGGTACTTTGGCTTTGCAGACAAGTGCCTTAACCACTAAGCAATCCCTCCAGCCCCCTTTAGCCTACTTTTAACATGGAAATTTTTTCTTTCTCTTTTCATTATAACAGATTGTTTTGCTGGATATAGTAGTCTGTGTTAGCACCTGTGGTCTTTCAGTATTTGAAATAACATCATTCTAAGCCATTCTGACTATTAAAATTTCCACTGAAAGATCAACTGCTATTATGATGGGCCTTCCTTTATATGTGATGTGGTCCTTCTCTCTTGCAGCTTTTATATCCTTTCTTTATTCTGTATACTGACTATTTTAATGATAAATGTGAGGATTTTCTTTTCTGATCCTATCTGGTATTCTGTATGCCTCCTATATCTGAATGGACATCTCTCCATGTATTTGGGAACTTTTCTTCTGTTTTTATAGAAAATATTTTCTCTGCCTCTGGCATGAAATTTGTCTCCTTATTCTATGCCAATAATTCTTATATTTTAGTCTTTTCATGATGTCCCAAAGGTCTCATATGTTATATTCATACATGTGTTTTTAAATTTATCATTGTTCTTAACTGAATGATCCAAATCCTCTACCTTGTATATAAGCCCTGATATTCTTTCAACCACATGATCCATTCTATTGATGAACCTTTCCACTGACCTTTTAATCTGACTTCCTGAATTTTTTCCATTTCAACCATCATTTCAATTTGTTTTTTCTTTAGTACTTCTCTTTATTGAATTCTATTTTCATATCCTACAAACTATATTCAACTGTGTTCTCATTTTATTCAGGAGTTAATCATGTCCTCATTTATTTGAATATGTTTGTTACATTCTTTTGAATTTTCTATCTGTGATTTCATCTAAATGTCTCTCTTTAGGGGCCATTACTCTTGGATTAACAGATTTTGTGGAGGAGACAAGTTTTGCTTTTTCATGTTACTTGTGTTCTTGTGTTTAGGACTTGGGCATTAGAAGTTATATCAATTGCTTAAATGTTTTACTTATCTAGATCACTTTCTTCTTTCAGTGGAAGGGTTTACCATGTTTGGGAGGGACTAACTTGTAGCAGGATTGAAGTATTTTCTTTGGTTTGACTCATTGCACCATGCTCTATCCCCAGTACTCCTCTGTGAGTAGAATACTGTTTGCAACAATAATCACTATAAAATAATCACTGTGAAAATATAGCAATAGCCAACTATAAAATAATTATCCTTTAAATGCTAATCATTTTAGGGGGCAGGGGGCATTGACAGTACTGCATTTACTAACATATTAGGGATGAGGTGGTTTTGGCTAAGGTAGTCTAAAGAGAGGAGGTAGGCCGGGCATGGTGGCGCACGCCTTTAATCCCAGCACTCGGGAGGCAGAGGTAGGAGGATCGCTGTGAGTTCGAGGCCACCCTGAGACTATATAGTGAATTCCAGGTCAGCCTGAGCCAGAGTGAGACTCTACCTCTAAAAAACCAAAAAAAAAAAAAAAAAAGAGAGGACGTAAAAATATGTTGTCAGATAGTATGGAACAGCCCCATCTCTCAGGAAGCTGAGGCACAGAAACCCTGCAAACCAGGCTAGATTATGTTCTTTGGGAGAGGAAAAAAGAAGAGGGAAGTAATAGGGAGAGAAAAAGGCAATAAAAGGAAGAAAAGCAGGGCCTAGCTAACCTGATAAAATTACATTAGGTATTAAACAAAGACAGAATAGGTGTAGAGGAAGAGAGAACTGGGTGGAGTTGTAAGATATGAAAACTGACTGGCCTGATTGTGGACTCTCCACAGGACTCTTGCAGTCTTTTGCTGGCTCCTGGAATGCTGTCTCACTGCTGGGAGCGCCAGTGGGGTGGGCATTACCATTCTCCCCTGAGTCTCCTTTGGGATTTCTGAATTACCAATGCTGTCTAGGCCTATGGGTAGTGCTTCAGAGGTAGAGTATCAAATTTGGTCATGCCATTGTGAATTCCTTCAAGGCTGTGGTTATGAATACTGGCCCTACCCCTATGCTTCTACTTGCATGTTTATCATAGCTGAAATACTCCTATATATTGTCATATGTAATCTTCATAACAACAATAAGTGATAGGTATTAAAACATTAGTATTCCTAGAAACAATTCAGAAGTTAAATCACTTGGTCACTAAACAATTGAGGAGTTCTGACTTCTCTAAAACTTCTACCAGCCATCCTTGATTATTAGCATGCATCAGAACTACCTGTGAAGCTTAAAACACACAGACATCTATGTTCCAGCCCATACCCTATGAGTCATTCAATTGAAACAGGAACCTAGTATGATTATTTCCTACAAACTTCATAGAGGATTCTAATACATACTACTAATTAACTTCATTATATAATTCTACTATGGATAATTTTCCTTGCTCAGGGCTATCTGACAGCTTTCAAATGCACTCAAAATGCTATTTTACATTCAAAACTTTTTTTTTTTAAACTTTTTTTTTTGGTTCATTTTTTATTTATTTATTTGAGAGCAACAGACATAGAGAGAAAGACACATAGAGGGAAAGAGAGAGAATGGGCGAGCCAGGGCTTCCAGCCACTGCAAACAAACTCCAGACGCGTGCGCCCCCTTGTGCATCTGGCTAACGTGGGACCTGGGGAACTGAGCCTCGAACCGGGGTCCTTAGGCTTCACAGGCAAGCGCTTAACCACTAAGCCATCTCTCCAGCCCTCAAAACTTTTTAAACAATGGTTCCCACACTGCCTTTCCATTCATCATCCATATACAAAGACCGGTTGTGCTGCCCCTGTTATTAGCCAGGCCCCTTCCTGCTCATCCTCATGCTTCTGTGCATGCTGCTCCTCCTCCCACCTCAGCCCAGTGTGACACTCCTCTGGCCTTCAAAGACCAGCTAGAGCCACTAGGAAGTCTTTGCAAGGAGCTATATCAATTATTTTCATTGTTGATGTTTTTTTCAAGGCAGGGTCTCACTCTAGCCCAGGTTGACCTGAAACTCTATAGTCCCAGGTTGGCTTCAAGCTCACAATGATCCTCTTACCTCTGCCTCCCAAGTACTGGCATTAAAGGCATGTGCCACCACGCACAGTGATATGGATTGTTTTTGTATCACCAATCACATCTAGCACTTGCCAAATTAATGAAAATATAAATTCTTAAAATTGTGCTTTATTTCTGTATAGAGTGAGATAACATTGCATTTGTCATGTATAGGCTGGTGGTAACTCTGATAAAGAGCTCTCACATATAAAGTGCTTGCAGAGCAAACTTTAAACTGTCCAGTTGCCAGACTCAATTCTTCATTCATTCAGCAAATTTTTATCTGCCAGACCCTATGCTCAGCATTGGAGGAGATAAAAGATGACAAATACTCAGCCTGCAAGTGTTGTAAGTGCTAGGGAAGGCCCCAAGAGAGTTACAAGAAAAAGTGCCGCTGGGTGTGGTGGCACACACCTTTACTCCCAGCACTTGGGAAACAGAGGTAGGAGGATTGCCACAAGTTTGACGCCACCCTGAGACTACATAATGAATTCCAGGTCAGCCTGAGCTATAGCAAGACCCTACCTCAAAAAAACCAAAAGAAAAAAAGTACCAAGGGCTGCTGTCTAAATATTCACTATGATTCTCATGTCAATGAGGCACATGGTTGAAAAGCACCAAGAGGAAAAGCAAGGAAAGCTTCTGTTTGGATCAAGAGAGGAAGCTCCCTGTGCATTCTGCTTCGTAATCTTATCCAATCCTTAGAGGGAGAGAGGCTGTCCCTGTCATCTACTTGAAACACATAGGTGGCGGGGCGTGGTGGCGCACGCCTTTAATGCTAGCACTGGGGAGGCAGAGGTAGGAGGATCGCTGTGAATTCAAGGCCACCCTGAGATTACATAGTGAATTTCAGGTCAGCCTGGGCTAGAGCAAGACCCTATCTCAAAAACAAAAAGGGGGTATAGGTGGTATTGGGCATGAAAATTTCCCTATAGTTTCTTTCTAATAAACCTAAAGGAACTCAGTGAGGGAATTATTACAGAGGCTAGGTTACTCCCCTGAGTTCATAGTTCATGACAAATCTAGAACAGAGAGACATTCTCTCTCTTTCTCTCTCTCAACATAAAAATATAAAAACATCAGTCTCTCATTCTTTTTTTTTTTTTTTTTTTTGGTTTTTCGAGGTAGGGTCTCACTCTGGTCCAGGCTGACCTGGAATTAACTCTGTAGTCTCAGGGTGGCCTTGAACTCACGGTGATCCTCCTACCTCTGCCTCCCGAGTGCTGGGATTAAAGGCGTGCGCCACCACGCCCGGCTCCAGTCTCTCATTCTTGATACCTCCGTGTGTGTGTGTGTGTGTGTGTGTGTGTGTGTGTGTGTGTGTGTAGATTATACTCAGGATCTTGCACATGTTACACAAGCACTCTACTGCTGAGCTGTATCCCAAACCCCATCTTTTTTCTTCAACAATAATCAATTTTCCTTCTTTACAGTTGTCATTATCTAACAGACTATTTTGATAAGTGGCCATTTTTCTTCTTCACTCAAATGTAGACCCCATAGGTTATCAGTGTTTGTTGATTACTATACCCCAATATCAAAAGACCTTGACACATAATAAACAATAAATATTTGCTGTACAAAATACCTAAGAAAGAGAAGAGATTATATTTAGAGAACCATTACTTGCAAAAAACATTTGACTACCCACTACTTATGTAAAGCTTTTGGAGAAGTGAAATAAAGATGAAAAGGGCGATGGTGAAAGAAACACAAATCAACTATAAAGTGAACATTCACAAAATGCATACACATTAAAAAGTACTGTAAGAAGGGGGCGCATATGTCTGGAGTTCATTTGCAGTGGCTGGAGGCCCTGGTGCGCCTGTTCTCTCTCTCTACCTGCCCCCCCCCATTTCTCTCTCTCTCTCTCAAATAAACAATGAAATATTTAAAAAATAAAAATGAATAAGTTAATCTAGGCTTACTGACTAATATAAAAAAAAGTACTGTAAGTCCTTATGTTTGTAGTGCATGACTGTAGTAGCTACACATCAGCTGAGCAGGCCCTGCACTGGATGGAGTGCTGAAAAATGGAAGGAAGGTGTTAGCTACTAGGCAAGTTTTTTTTTTAAGTATTTTATTTCTCTTTATTTATTTATTTGACAGAAAAACTGGAAGGGTGGGGAGAGGGACAGAATGAATGGATGTGCCACAGCCTCCAACCACTGCAAACAAACTCCAGACGCACGTGTCCCCTGTGCATCTGGCTAACGTGAGTTCTGGGGAATCAAACCTGTATCCTTTGGCTTTGCAGGCAAATGCCTTAACCACTAAACCATCCCTCCATCCCTAGGCAAGTACTTTTAGGGGCAACTACTTATGCCTGCAGAGAGAAAAGCTGTTGACCCTTTAAAAACAATTAACTGGTTAACAGCCCTTCAGTGTGGTTTTCCTGTGACAGATAAGGCCCCCTAGAGAAAACCACAGGGAACCTGTTTAAACCAGCCAAGGTAGCTCAGCCCTTCTTTCTTGGTGACCAAGGGCAAGCTTTGCTCATTATATTCTCACTAGCATGCTAAATTCTGAACCACATGGGCAGTCCTGGCTGCCATTTTTTACAGAGCCATGTAGGAAGAAGCATGATTTCCAAGGGTACATACTCAGGAATGTGCTCATATCTACATGATCTACACAACAGAGAGGCTTTCTCATATGAATATGCATGATTCTCCTAATCAAAGCTTTTGCTTTCTTTGTTGGATGGGAAACGCTGCTTGGAAAATGACTTCCAGTGCTCTCCTGTCTTGCTGCAAGGCCTCTCTTCACTCAATTATCTACTGTTTATGCTTCTCAGCTTTTCATTTACTTTACCATTGCAAAAGGACTTGGCAACCATTGGAATAGGAAGAGAAATATCATGAAATGCAAAACAGATAATAACAAGAATGGTAGTGCCATTTTAAGAGAGAGGTCCTATGAGCTGAGTGGGAGAGAGCACAAATTTAGTATGTGTCGGGCACTGTGCCAACCAATCAAAACTAAACAGGCAGGGACTTAAAGTTGGATGGAGTAATGATGGGTCCAACAATATACATTTTGTTTGAGGTAATAGTAGACCTCATAAGAAAAATTTTCAGATCATGGTTCTAGATTCAGAACTGTGACTCAAATGTTAAGAAACAAGGACTTTGGAGGATTTTTCCCCCCCATGGAGAGATGATTAAAGCATAAAAAGATAAGATTTCTAAGCAAAAGACTTACGAACAAAACAACAGGAAATTACAGAATTTACAGGTCAAGGAAGGAAAGGTGCAAAGGGGCATGGCAGGGAAGTTTAGAAAAGTTTAGAAGACAGAAATAAATTCAGGACTGCTACAGAAATGTTATTAAACTAACCAAGCTACAATCCAGTTTCATATTTAATAATTTTGCAAATATGCTGAATTTAAGCACTCAAAATCTCAGATGAGATGAAAGGAATATTTCAGTTCAGTCATAATTTAAAATTGTCAAACTGACATACTTTCCTGATAACCCCTCAAAAATACAGCAGCTTGTGTACTTTTGCACATTTAATTGGAATTTGGGTGAAAGAATATGATGCAAAAAGACTGTGTCACCCAGGAAACCAACTAATATCATGTAAAACTGCGCAGTGTTTTTTAAAAATAAAATCAGCCCTGCTCAGAATCTCAGCCAGCTGTGTATTATTAAAAAAAAAAAAGAGTATTCAGGCTGGAAAGATGACTCAGCAGTTAAGGTGCTTGCCTGCAAAGCCTAACCACCCAGGTAATAATCCAAAGCATACTGATAGCCTTCATTGCTAAATTCTCAATTCTCATGTTCTTGTGATCTTAATTGGTCTTTCTATAATGAGGGCCATTTAAACTTTTTCTAATCTATTGCAAACTGCTCTTGCTCAATCTCTCTCTCTTTTTTCTTTTCTTTTCTTTTTTCTTTTTTTTTTTTTTTTTTGGTTGCTTTTTCTTCTTTGTTTTTTGAGGCAAGGTCTCACTTTAGTACAGGCTTCCCTGAAACTTACTCTGTAGTTCCAGGCTGGCCTCAAACTCATGGTGATCCTCCAACCTCTGCCTCCTAAATTCTGGGATTAAAGGCATGAGCCACCACGCCCAGCTAACACAGCTTTTTTTTTGCTTTTTTTTTTTTTTTAATATTTTAGGGCTGGAGAGATGGCTTAGCCTTTAAGATGGTTGCCTATGAAGCCTAAGGACCCATGTTTAACTCCCCAGATTCCATGTAAACCAGACGCACAAAGTGACTCATGCATAAGGTTGTACATGCGTAAAAGGTGGCACATGCATCTGAATTTTGATTGCAGTGGCTGGAGGACCTACAGCACCATTCTCTCTCGCCCCTCTTTCTCTCTCCCTCTCTCCAATATATAAATAAAAATATTTTTATTTATTTACTTACTTATTTGAGAGAGAAAGAATGAACTCACCAGGGCTTCCAACCACTGCACACAAACTCCAGACACAGGAGCCACCTTGTACATCTGGCTTATGTGGGTACTGGGGAATCAAAACTGGGTCCTTAGGCTTTGCCAGTAAGCACCTAAACTGCTAAACCATTTTTCTAGCCCTGGACTGCTCTTTTATAAAATGAAATCAGAACTATTATCTAAAACTTTTTTTAAAAGTACAAAACAGGGGCTGGAGAGATGGCCCTGGTGCAATCATTCTCTCCGTCTCCTCTCTAGCTGCTTACAAATAAATAAAAATAAATAAATACAAAGGACCCAGGTTCTATTCCCCAGCATCCACATAAAGCCAGATACACTAAGTAGCACATGTGTCTGGAGTTTGCTTGCAATGGCTAGAGACCCTGGTGCACCCATTCTTTCTCTCTCCACCTCTTTCTCTTTCAAATGAATAAATAAAAACTAAAAATAATTTTTTAAAGTACAAAACAGGGTCTGAAGATACGGCACAATGATTAAAGGCACTTGCTTGCAAAGTCTGACAGCTCAGGTTTGATTCCCTAGTACCCTCATAAGCTTGATGCACAAAGCAGCACACATCCAGAGTTTCTTTGCAGTGCCAAGAGGCCCTGGCATGTCTATTCTGTGTGTGCAAATAAATAAAAATACTTAAAAAAATTTTTTTTTTGTTTTTTTTTTTTCAAGGTAGCACAGGCTGACCTGGAATTTACTATGTAGTCTCAGGGTGGCCTTGGACACACATTAATCCTCCTACCTCTGCCTCCAGAATGCTGGGATTAATGCGTGTGCCACCACACCTGCCTTTTAAAAAGGTTTTATTTTAAGTACAAAACAGGGCTGTGGAATTGCTCAGTGGTTAAAGGTGCTTATTCTGAAAACTTGCCAATCTGAATTGATTCCTTAGCGGAAAGCTGGACACAAAAGTGGTGTATGGGGGCTGGAGAGATGTCTTAGCAGTTAAGGCACTTGCTTGATGAGCCTAAGAACCTAAATCTGACTCCCCAGTTCCCACATAGCCAGATGTACAAGGTGACACATACATCTGGAGTTTGCAGTGGCTAGAGGCCTTGGTGCACCCATTCTCACACTCTCTGCCTCTTTCTCTCTCTCTCTCTCTCTGTCCAATAAATAAATAAATAAATGGCATATACATATGTAATCTTACTACATCTATGTCAATAAGAGGTAGAGCCAGGAAATTTGGAAGCTCATGGGCCAGCTAGATTGGCACATACACAGTGGCAAAACAACAATAGAAACCTCTTTCAGAAGATGGGAGAAGAGGACAGACCATGAGGTTGCCCTTTGGCCTCTAGGCATGTGTTGTTGTACATACATACTCACAATGCTTTTTTTTTTTTTTTTTTTTTAATAGGGCCTGGGGAGATTGTTCAATGGTTAAAGATTCTCACTTTCAGTGAAACCCTACCTTGGGGGAAAAAAAAAAAAAGAGGATGCAAGTGTCTTGCATTTCATTTGTAGCAGCAACAGATCATGACATACACCTGCAGATGAAAAACAAAATTAAAAATTTCAAAAACACACAAAACAGGAACCACATTTTTATTTTGTTGGCATGTAGTCATTATACATAGTGATGAGATATTTCATTCAAATATATCACATACTTTATACCATGTCAACACCTTTATCACCCCCCTCCCCGTGCCTGTTAGTTGTCAACACCTTTATTATCCCTCCACAGTGCCTGTTCTCAACACCTTTATCACCCCCCAACCATGCCTGTTAGTTGTTAACACCTTTATTATCCCTCCACAGTGCCTGTTCTCAACACCTTTATCACCCACACCATGCCTGTTAGTTGTCAACACCTTTATTACCCCCACACAGTGCTTTTTGTCAACACCTTTATCACCCCCTCACCATGCCTGTTGGTCAACACCTTTATCACTCCCCCGACATGCCTGTTAGTTGTCAACACCTTTATCACCCCCCCCACCATGCCTGTTAGTTGTCAACACCTTTATTACCTCCACAATGCCTATGGTCAATACCTTTATCATCCCCCACCATGCCTGTTAGATGTCAACACCTTTATCACCCCCCTTACCAAGCCTGTTAGTTGTCATCAACACCTTTATCACCCCCCACAATGCCTGTTGTCAACACGTTTATCGCCCCCCAACATGCCCGTTAGTTGTCAACACCTTTATCACTCCCCCGACATGCCTGTTAGTTGTCAACACTTTTATCACCCCCTCACCATGCCCGTTAGTTGTCAACACCTTTATCACTCCCCCGACATGCCTGTTAGTTGTCAACACCTTTATCACCCCCCCACCATGCCTGTTAGTTGTCAACACCTTTATCACCCCCTCACCATGCCTGTTAGTTGTCAACACCTTTATTACCCCCACAATGCCTATTGTCAACACCTTTATCACCCCCCACCATGCTTGTTAGATGTCAACACCTTTATCACCCCCCCAACATGCCTGTTAGTTGTCAACACCTTTATCAACCCCCTTACCAAGCCTGTTAGTTATCAACACTCTTATCAGCCCCCACCATGCCTGTGAGTTGAAAGCCACATTTTTTTTTGTTTGTTTGTTTTTCAAGGCAGGGTCTCACACTGGCCCAGGCTGACCTGGAATTCGCTATGTAATCTCAGGGTGGCCTTGAACTCACGGCAATCCTCCTACCTCTGCCCCTGGAGTGCTGGGGTTAAAGGCGTGCGGTACCATGCCCAGCAAGGAAGCCACATTTTTTAAATTATCCATTTCAACAGACATAAAACTGCTCTGTAGAACTGCTAAAATTTCTAAGGTTATTCTAAGTTTCTCTATTTATATTCCAGCCGAGTGGTTAAAAAAAAAAGGTTCGTGAACCAGCATCATTCTGCAAATGATATTCTCAGCAGCACAGAAGTAATCAGAGTTCCAGTCATGAATATTCATCACGTCAACAAGAATTCTCCATCAGGCTTAGATACTGTAGGGCAGGCCTAGACTTTGCCTCTAGAAAGTCTACACTTTGTGAGGAAGAACACTAACAGGTGTGAAACAGCAGTAGATACTATGAGTAAATACAGCAAATATGCTTTGATGTTGCTCACTGAAGTATGGGCTAGTCAAAATAGGTCAATTGAAAAAATGTTGTTTTTGTTTTTTGGCTTATCAAGGGTAGGGTCTTGCTTTAGTCCAGGCTGACCTGGAATTCACTATGTAGTCTCTCAGGGTGGCCTTGAATTTACCTCTGCCTCCAAGTGCTGAGGCGCACCTCCTCGCCCAGCTCAAGAAAGATGAAACACCTTGAGAATTTGTGCTGCCAAAAACTTGAAAGCAGAGGCAAATGGTTATGAGCCTTAGAGTTTCTTAACTCCAAGTACTATTGGGCTACACTGGGAGAAACAAGCACGGACTCAAACACGAACTTCTCACAAGAGCCCTGCATTTGCTGAAGGCTGGCTGTAGCGCTGCTGTACAAATGAAAATTAAAGAGCTCTACAGGCAGCAATTCCCTCAGAAAATTATGACACCTGTGGACATATCCATTTCCAAAGTACATTTAAGTCCTATGCCAGCGACTCTCTCTCCATCTTCCATTCCACAGCTCACTTATGACGGTCACCCTGCATCGTCACTGTTACTCCCTGTTTCTCTTCTGGGACCTAAACATGAACTGGAACTCCCACATCTTACATCAGCTCTTCACCCAGTTCACCGGGATATAAAACTTCAAAAACTATCCTTTTATGACTTACTGGATGAACTGATAAAACCCACCAGTCTAGTGTCCGACAGCAGCCAGCGCTTTCGGGAGACCTGCTTTGCCTTTGCCTTGATGCTGCAGCAGGTGCAGCAGATCAGCAGCTCCATGGATATTTCTGGAACCAAATGTGACTTCACAGTGCAGGTCCAATTAAGGTTTTTTTTTTTTTTTTATCAGAAACCAGTTGTCCACAAGAAGATCATGTCCCACCCAGTCTTTGTGTGAAAGTGAACACAAAACCTTGCAGCCTTCCAGGTTACCTTCCACCTACTAAAAATGGTATGGAACCAAAGCAACCCAGTCAACCAATTAACATCACCTCACTTGTCAGATTGTCCACAACAGTACCAAATACCATTGCTGTTTCTTGGACTGCAGAAATTGGAAGAACTTATTCCATAGCAGTATATCTTGTAAAACAGCTGTCCTCAACAGTTGTTCTTCAGAGGGTGCAAGCAAAGGAAATAAGGAACCCGAATCATTCTAGAGCTTAGAGAAGCTAACTGCTGATCCAGACAGTGAAATAGCTACAACCAGCCTACGGGTTTCTCTACTCTGTCCACTTGGTAAGATGCAGCTGATGATTCCCTGTCCGGCCCTTACCTGTTCTCACCCTGCAGTGTTTCGATGCAACTCTTTATATTCAGATGAATGAGAAAAAGCCCACCTGGGTTTGTCCTGTCTGTGATAAGAAGGCTCCATATGAACACCTTATTATTGATGGCTTGTTTATGGAAATCCTAAAGTACTGTACAGACTGTGATGAAATACAGCTTAAGGAGGATGGCTCTTGGGCACCAATGAGATCCAGAAAGGAAGTACAGAAAGTTTCTGCCTCCTACAATGGAGTGGATGGATGCTTGAGCTCCTCGTTGGAGCATCAGGTGGTTTCTCACAACCAGTCCTCAAATAAAAACAAGAAAGTAGAGGTGATTAACCTTACCATAGACAGTTCATCTGATGAGGAGGAAGAGGAGCCATCTGCCAAGAGGACCTGCCCTTCCCTGTCTCCCACATCACAAATAACAATAAAGGCATTTTGAGTCTTCCTCATCAAGCATCTCCAGTGTCCCGCACCCCCAGCCTTCCTGCTGTAGACACAAGCTACATCAACACCTCCCTCATCCAAGACTACAGACCCCCTTTCCACATGACACCCATGCCCTAAAACTTACAAGTATTATATTTCTTTCCTTTCTTATCAGGAGACAATCAGCATTATAGCACGTCCCTGCTCGCCGCCGCAGCAGCGGCCGTTTCTGATGATCAGGACCTCCTCCAACACGTCACGGTTTTTCCCCTGTTCCTCCTCGCAGATGTTTCTCGACCAGTTAAGTGCGGGAGGCAACACTTCTCTGCCAACCACCAATGGCGGCAGCAGTGGCAGCAACAGCAGCCTAGTGTCTTCCACCAGCCTGAGGGAGAGCCACAGCCACACTGTTGCCACCAGGAGCAGTGGGACACAGCATCCATCTTCGGCATCATCCCGGACATTATCTACTTGGACTGACTCTCTGGCCCTGCTGCTTCCACCCCATCCCAGATTAAATGAACTTGGAATTCTTCTGGATTCTGACGTTCCCATTGTTCGTTCTATGGTTTGGTTCGTTTTACTTCAATGGCATTACTTTATTTGCAATAACAGAAACGGAGTTGCACATATGACATTTTAAATTGTGGGCTTTGTTGTGGGGAGGGGGTTAGGGGAATAGTTTGGTTTCTATTTTTTAAAAATAACAGACTTGGGTTCTGTTTATTTGTGCATATTTTATCCAGCCTTAAGTTATAAGTCTTCACCATGCCCTCTGCATTCCCTGTGTCCCTTCAGGACATGGATTGTGGGTGTGTATGCGTGTGTCTGTGTTCTGTCCTCGCTGTCCCTCTCCTGGGTTGCGCTGAGTTACTGTATCAGTTGGCTGCTTTTTTCAGAGTGCTCTGAAGGTCTTGAACTCACACGTAAGCATCTTTGTCAACCACCCCACCTGCATGTTCTCCGCCACAGGTTCTCTGTTGTTGCTAGAGTATTTTCCAGAAACAGTGAGTAAAGCTGTCTGGTATAGGGAATAGGTTCACTAACCTGTGAAGAATACACGTGTGGATTTGAAATCTGGGGTTGCCATTGTTGTATATTTAAACCAAGTTTGTGGGGATCTGCTTTATGTTGGCCACAGGGTAACAGGTTTCATTGAAGATGGTCACACCAAAGTAGGACGTGGAAGGAACTCCAAAGCCCTATTGGATGTCTTATGCACCTGGCAGGAAAAGTTAATCACTTCAAAATTGAAGATGACACAAGTCAATGATCCTAAAAAGTAAATTCTCTTTGTGAAATACAGTGTTCCCCACATGTGGATCCATAGAAATCTATTAGAAAAGCAGTTAAAGTTCAGTGTGTTTGGGCCTTAGTTGGTTATTTTTCAGTTCTGAGTGTACTTGCTTCCTCAGCCTTGTTTATTTTCCACTCACCTTGTAATGACAAGCCTGACATAGGAAAGTCACTATTGTCAAAGAATCCAAGACTCAGTCTTGTCTACTCTTAAGCAGAACACTAAACATGCCGAGGCTGCTTCCGGACAGGAGTGAGGGTGGGAAGAAAGGCAAGGGACTCCCCTCAGGTCCTCATATAAGAAGATGTCTGTCTCCAGTGTGCAGAAGATGTTCTGCTGATTAATAGAGTGCAGTTCCATTACAAAAGACAGAAGGAGAAAGTGATCACCACTTCTTACCCTAGTTTTTATGTCACAACTGTTACGTGTTCTCAGAGTGGATGAAAGACCACTTTTATGTGTAAGCTTGTTTTAAACCTTGCATTTGGTAGCAAAATGGACTTATTTTAACCCAGGTAGAACTCAAGATGTCTGTATCTTCAGTTGTGTGATAAAAATCAATGATTCACATGACTATGTGGCACCTAAAAATAATATTTTTTTGCGACTCTGCTACTAAATTGTTGGCTTGAAGTTTGAAAAAAAAACTGGTGTTGATATGTGTATGTGTGTGTGTATATATATATGTATTTATAAACAAGTGTGTGTGAGTAAAGGGTGAGTTACACAGTCTTCCCTATGCATGTGTATTCCACACATAAATGGCCGAGTTATAGTCACAAAACAATTTGCAATAAAACAAAACGTTCATTGTCAGTTAAAACAAGAAATAAAAAAATGTGGAATTTGAATTCATGAATATTTAAATAGAACTGAGATATGGCAAGGGTGATAAAAGACAACATACAAAGCAGAGGTAGAATAAACATGTCATACTGCTAACACAGTAAACTGAGTAGCTGTCAGTACAGGGACAAGCGTTAATAGGCAATATAGGAAACCCCCCCAAAATTTACACAGAAAAACATGAGCAAGGAAAAATTCATCAAAATTTTCTAAAGAAGTATATGATCGAGTCAGTATTCTAAAACACAAGTTTGGAGAACTGTGGGAATTTGATAATGCAAGGATAGTGTGTGTGAAAACACATGCATGCACACATGGGCATGTAAAAACTAGAGGTCAGTATTGAATTCTTCCTCCATTCCTCTCCACCTGATTTATTGAGACAGGGACCCACACTTGGACACAGAGTCACCAATTTCAACTAGTCTAGCTAACCAGCTCATTCCAGGGATACCCTATATCTACATAACAAACCCTGAAATTATAGGCAGTCTGCCATGCTTGCCGGGCATCTACATAAGTGCAGGGGATACAAACTACTGAGCCACCTCTCCAGCCATTATTACATTTGTTAACATATGCTTCAGAGTCCAGAGCTGTGTTCTGCCTACAGAAGACACAAAGGCATCTCTTTTTTATTTTATTTTATTTTATTTTATTTTATTTTATTTATTTATTTGAGAGCGACAGACACAGAGAGAAAGACAGATAGAGGAAGAGAGAGAGAATGGGCGCGCCAGGGCTTCCAGCCTCTGCAAACAAACTCCAGACGCGTGCGCCCCCTTGTGCATCTGGCTAACGTGGGACCTGGGGAACCGAGCCTCGAACCGGGGTCCTTAGGCTTCACAGGCAAGCGCTTAACCGCTAAGCCATCTCTCCAGCCCAGGCATCTCTTATTCAAGAAGCACATTGTCTATTTTTGAAAATATCAGCATATCAGCATTCTGTAGAAAAGAGGTATAAAGGGAAGAGAAAGGAAGGAAGGGGGTACTTAATAGGTAGTATTGTATATATGTAAGTAGAAGAATAGATTAATGGGGGTGAAAAGGTCCAAAATGAATCTCAATATAATAAAGGCTAGTTATGACAAGCCTACAGCCAACATATTACTAAATGGGGGAAAACTGGAAGCTTTTCCTCTAAAATCAGGAACAAGACAAGGGTGTCCACTATCCCCACTTTTATTTAATATAGTGCTGGAAGTTTTAGCCATAGCAATAAGGCAAGAGACACACATAAAAGGGGTACAAATTGAAAAGGAAGAGATCAAGTTACCATTATTTGCAGATGACATGATTCTATACATAAAGGACCCTAAAGACTCTACTAGCAAACTGTTAGAGCTGATAAACACCTACAGCCATGTAGCAGGATACAAAATAAATACACAGAAATCAGTAGCATTCCTATACGCTAACAACAAACACACAGAGAATGAAATCAAAGAATCACTCCCAATCACAATTGCATCAAAGAAAATAAAGTACCTTGGGATAAACCTAACCAAGGAAGCAAAGGATCTCTACAATGAAAACTATAAAACAAACAAGAAATTGCAGAGGACACTAGGAAATGGAAAAACATCCCTTGTTCCAGGATTGGAAGAATCAATATTGTGAAAATGGCAATCTTACCAAAAGCAATCTAAACATTTAATGCAATCCCCATCAAAATTCCAATGGCATTCTTCAAGGAAACAGAAAAAAACAATCCAAAAATTCATTTGGAATCACAAAAAACCTTGAACATCTAAAATAATACTGAGCAACAAAAATGAGGGTGATGGTATCACTATACCTGATTTTAACCTATAGTACAGAGCCATAGTAATAAAAACAGCATGGTGCTGGCACAAAAGCATACATGTAGATCAATGGAACAGAATAGAGGACCTAGGTACAGGTAGCTATAGTCACCTGATATTCGATAAAATGCCAAAAATACTCATTGGAGAAAAGACAGCCTCTTCAGCAAATGGTTCTAGGAAAACTGGATATGTATCTGTAGAAGAATGAAAATAGATTCTTCTCTCTCTCCATGCACAAGAATTAAGTCTAAATTAATAGCATGCATCAGCAAACTTTTCTATACAAGGCTAGAAAATAAATAACTGAAATTCTGAGGCTCATACAGATTTTAACACATGTGCTCAACTCTGCCTACATAGAGCAAGAATACCCATAGAAATTGGGCATGGCTATACCAATACAACCTTATTTACAAAAACAAGAGGTAGGCTACATTTGGCTAAATGGACATGGTTTCTTGATCCTGACTTAATGGATGCCCAAACACATCTTCATTATCCATTCATCAGTTCAGGGACATCTAGGCTGGTTCCATTTCCCAGCTATTGTGAACTGAGCAGCAATAAACATGGTAGAGCATGTACTTCTAAGGAAATGAGATGAGTCCTTAGGATATATGCCTAGAAGTGCTATAGAAGAAATACAGATGGCATATAAGCATCTAAAAAAATGTTCTGCATCCCTAGTTATCAGGGAAATGCAGATTAAATGCCTGTAACTACAGAGCTCAGCCTGAGCTTGAAAATTGTAAAGAGAACCCCTATATAGGACCTTATTTTTGGGACATGCCAATAATACTTCAATTATCTAGGTCAATATATCCCAATGTGTATCCTACATAACACTTGTTTTCTGAGACAATCATGGGTCTTATGTCTCAATAAGGTTATATGATTAGGTAAATTTAAGAAATTCTAAATTGAACAAATTTTGTATCTAAGGAATCTGTTTATATAATAACATTTCCAGAAATATCAAAATAAATGAGAAAAGATGACAAAAAAAAAAAAAGAATTAAGTATGAATGGATTAAAGACCTTAACATCAGACCTGAAACTCTGAAAATGCTAGAGGAAAAAGTAGGGGAAACCCTTCAACATATTTGGTCTTGGCAAAGACTTTCTGAATATAACCCCAATTGGTCAGGCAATAAAGCCACATATTGACTGCTAGGACCTCATGAAATTACAAAGATTTTGTACTGCAAAGGACACTGTGAATAAAGCAAGGAGGCAACCTACGGGATGGGAAAAAATCTTTACCAGCTATACATCTGATAGAGGATTAATATCTAGGATATACAAAGAACTCAAAAAATTAAATAATAAGAAATCAAACAAGCCAATTAAAAAATGGGTATGGGGCTGGAGAGATGGCTTAGCAGTTAAGTGCTTGCCTATGAAGCCTAAGGACACCGGTTCAAGGACCAATTCCCCAGGACCCATGTTAGCCAGATGCACAAGGGAGCGTATGCATCTGGAGTTCATTTGCAGTGGCTGGAAGCCCTGGCACACCCATTCTCTCTCTTTCTCTCTGCCTCTTTCTCTCTCTCTCTGTCACTCTCAAATAAATAAAAATAAACAAAAAAATGGGCTATGGAACTAAATAGAGAGTTCTCAAAAGAAGAAATACAGATGGCATATAAGCATCTAAAAAAACGCTCTGCATCCCTAGTTACCAGGGAAATGCAGATTAAAACTACATTGAGATTCCATCTTACTGCTATCAGATTGGCTACCATCATGCAAACAAATGACCATAAATGCTGGCAAGGATGTGGTGAAAGAGGAACCTTTCTACACTGTTGGTGGGAATGCAATCTGGTCCAGCCATTGTGGAAATCAGTGTGGAGGTTCCAAAAACAGCTAAAAATTGATCTACCATATGACCCAGCTATAGCACTCCTAGACATATATCCTAAGGACTCATCTCATTTCCTTAGAAGTACATGCTCTACCATGTTAATTGCTGCTCAATTCACAATAGCTGGGAAATGGAACCAGCCTAGATGTCCCTGAACTGATGAATGGATAATGAAGATGGGGTACATTTATATAATGGAGTTCTACTCAGCAGTAAAGAAAAGTGAAGTTATGAAATTTGAAGGAAAATGGATGGATCTGGAAAGGATTATACTAAGTGAGGTAACCCAGGCCCAGAATGCCAAGTGCTGCATGTTCTCCCTCATATGTGGATCCTAGCTACAGATGATTGGGCTTCTGTGTGAGAAGGAAAAAACTCAGTAGCAGAGGCCAGTAAGTTAAAAAGGAGATACAAAGAGAAGAGAAAGGAAGGGAGGAGGGTACTTAATAGGTTGGTATTGTATGTATGTAAGTAGAAGAATAGATTAACAGGGGTGAAAATGCCAAAAATGAGGTCAGGGGAAGAGATTGAGTAAAGGAAAGGTGGAGGGAGGGCTAATCAAAATCTAAGAGGATGCAAATAAATCATATGGAATCCTCTGGTTTCAGACAATGCAACACTCAGGAGCCATAGATCGTTGTTAGAAAATTTTCAGTGCCAGGGATGGGATACCTCCAGTGAGTTGTTGTCCAGGGAGGTCCCTGATGCCCGAAAATATTATAGGCCATTGCCGAGGCCCTTGGTTTCCCACCAGGAATAGATGGTAAGACCCTATTGCTGAAGATTCCACATACTTGGGGTGCAAGGCCACTGAGAAATCCTGCTGGAACTGAGCTGATAACCTCCTCCATGTAGACCAGCTGACAGAAAGCTGGAAGAAGCCATTCAACATGTAGTTCAATGGGAGAAAGAGATAACACCAGTAAAGATATTCAACAGTGGACACTGCAAGTCTTATACTTGGCCAGCCAGGACAAATGAGCCAATGGGCAGGTCTGTCATGGTGGAAACCAACTACCCTCCAATTGTACTGGAGGCCCGCTCCATGGGGGAGAACACATCCCTGATACCAAAAACTTAAAACAGGGGTAATCATGAGCCCTAAGGGTGTAACATCTGCTGATGTCTGGAAAAATGTATATACTATGTTTATCAAACTGCCCAGTAAGCCCTTCTCTTAATATTTATACCCTTATATTTAGGCTAGTCTCACTTTGGGTAGAGAATCTTCTCTTTTCAGATGGCAGTGACCTTGGGATGACTCAGAAGGTATCATAGTGATGGAAGGAAGTGACTGGAGTACTGAGTAACATCTCTATCACACCTTCCAAGGCTCAGGGTCTAATGCCAAATTGGTGGCAGAAAGAATGTAAGAGCCGAAGGTAGGGTGGGAATCCTTACAAAGTGTTCCCTCCAGATATAAAATGGCCTGGATATCCATGACCTCATAGTGCCCGACACTACCTTCAGAAGACCATCATAAGAGGAGAGTAAGATCATGACATCAAAATAAAAGAGAGACTGATTGAGATGGCGAATGGATATGATGGAGAATGGAATTTGAAAGGGAACGTGGGGGGGGGTATTTCCATGGGATTTTCTTTTATAATCATGAAAAATGTTAATAAAAATTGAGAAAAAAATATTAGTAATAATAGAAGGAAAAGATGATGACATCAAAACAAAAGAGAGACTGATTGAGAGGGGGAAGGGGTATGATGGAAAGTGGAGTTGCAAAGGGGAAAGTGAGGGGAGGGAGAGAATTACCATAGTTTATTGTCTATAATTATGGAAGTTGTCAATAAAAAGTTTAAAAAAAAAGATTAAAAGAAAATGTTTCTGGAGCCAGGTGTGTGGTGGTGCATGCTTTAGATACCAGCACTTGGGAGGCAGAGGTAGGAGAATCACCATGAGTTCTTAAGCAGCCTGGAACTACAGTATGAATTTCAGGTCAGCATGGTCTAGAGCAAGACTTTACCTTAATAAAAATGAATTAATTAATAAAAAGTTTTTTGGGAATTGACCTAACAATAGGAAGCAAGGAATGAAAATCCAGCTTTTCATCATAATAACTTTCATTCCTAGACTTTTTGGCTATATGTTGACATATTATTCATATTAATAAAGTAGTGTACTAGAAACTTCACTTAAACACTAGATTTCAAGAGTCAGGGATGGTGGTACACACCTTTTATATCAGCACTCAGACTCAGAAAGCAGAGGTAGGAGGAACACTATGAGTGAGACCCTACCTCAAAAAGAAAAATAAAAACTAGATTTCAGAGATGTGAAAATACTAAACCATATAAACTAAGTACTAAAAGGCTGGGGAAAATTCCTTCAAACGAGGAGAAAATGCTTTGTTTTTTTTTTTTTTTTTCTTCAAGTTGTAAAAGTATGACTTATTCCCTTAATATTCATTGTAAAGAAAAGTAGTTCACTTCCCGGAGAATCCAGATGAGTTAGTTTTTTAATTTAGAAATTTACTTATATCATTGCTGCTTTTATAAAATGTGTGTGTGTGGTGTGTGGACATATATGCTGTATGCATGGATGAACATGCCATAGCATACATGTGTCATGCACATGAAACATGTTTGGCCAGAAAACAACCTCAAAGTGTCCATCCTCCCCTTCCAGGGGTCTCTCCTGTTTTGTTATGGCATGTGTAGCTGGTATAGTATATAGTGAGCAATATAGCTATACACAATAAAGTATATAGTATAGTATAGATGGCTCACAAGCTTCTAGATTCTCATGGGTCTACCTCCCATTAACATAGGTATACTGAGATTACAGGTGCAAGGGCCACATTACATCTGAGTTTTCATGGATGCTGGGGAATTGAATTCTGGCTAGCAAGTGCCTTTAACTGCTAAGACAGCCCCCTACCCCCCACCGTGACTTATTTTTAAAACGTTAATTTAAAAGAATTTATGTAAATTGGATGTGGTAGCATAGTCCTATAATCCCACATTCAGAAGACAGAGGTAAGAGGATTACTGTGAGTTCAAAGCCAAGCTTGGCTACAGAGTGAGTTTCAAATCAGCCTGGAATAGAGTGAACCCCTGCCTGAGATGAATGGATGGATGGATGAATGAATGAATGAATGAATGAAAGACAAGGGGAGGGGAGGGGAAGAGAGGGGAGAAAAGGGGTAGAAGGGGAGGGAAGGGAAGGAGAAAGGAAGAAAGATAGGATGGAAGGAGGGAAGGAAGGAAGGAGAGAAAGAAAGATAGAAAGAAAGAAAAAGAGAGAAAGGAAAAGACAGAAAAGGGGAGGGAAGGGGAAGAAAGAAGGGTAAAAGGGGCTGAGTGCTAGGGTTGAGTGTCAGGGCTAGACCCCATTCTACAGCAGCTACCTAGAAGCAAATAAATCAAGGTAGTTCAGTGATGTCAGAGAAAACTGAGAACAAAGAGCCATAAATAAGACAAGAAAACAGCTGATTGCCCACCACGAGACATGCCACCTCTATCACATCTGCAGGAGTCCCAGAGAAATTGCCAAGGAAGCTGCAATATGAATAGTGGTCTTACCGCTAGCCTGACAACCAGCTCCAGGGTGATGGTGACAGACACAGTGATCAATTAAACATCAAAGAAGAAATCCAGAGACTACAGAAAGTTCATTATTAAATCAGACTGTCAACAGGCCCACCATGACTCAGGGAACATTGTGAAAGAGGGAGTAAAAAGAATGCAAGAGCCACAGAGTGAGTAGGAATACACTGAGGCACAGTCCACCTCCCTCATGCTCTCCACTAACCCACAGGAACTGACTGAGGCCTTCATGACCCCACAGTGAATATCAAAATCCCACTGAGGAGGGCCCCCAGGGCAACAGGAGCAGGGGCAAGGGGATTGAGGAGAATAACCTGTTATATATGTAGATTTTAAATAAAAACAAAAAAGAAATTTGGGCTGGAGAGTTGGCTTAGAGGGTAAGCACTTGCCTGTGAAGCCTAAGGACCCTGGTTCGAGGCTCGATTCCCCAGGACCCATGTTAGCCAGATGCACAAGGGGGCGCATGCGTCTGGAGCTCGTTTGCAGTGACTGGAGGCCCTGGCGTGACCATTCTCTCTCTCTCTCTAGCTATCTGTCTTTCTCGCTCTGTCTGTCGCTCTCAAATAAATAAAAAATGAACAAAAAAATTAAAAAAAAAAAAAAGAAATTGAAGGAAAGAAAAACAAGAATTTATTTAGGAAATTTAATACTTAAATGATCTGCTATTCACAACATAAGAAATTGACATGAGTATAATCCTCCAGATATATGTGTGTGCGTATGTGTGCATGTGTGTGTGTATACATACATACATATACATATACATATACACATACACATAAAATAGAAAACATATACAAATACACAGTCACATCAGAAAATCATTAACCCAGACTAGGGACACAAAGTACAGGTCATGCAGATCAGTTTTTCTGGCCATAGCAGATCACAAACCAAACACAATAGTCCCCAATAGAAAAAGACCTCAAAATTGTTCTCATCATAGTACTCATAATACTACTCAGCCTCCCAAACTGATTAAAGTGTCTACCCTAGAACAAACCAACACCCCAATTAATGGTTATTGTATAAAAATATTTTGTTGTTCTGTTCAGCACCTAATAGGCTAAAAGGATTTTTCAAAAGATTATATATTAAATCCTGCAATGAAAACCTTGCAGTAATTGTGAAGAATTTATCTTTTTTTTTTTTTTTTGGGGGGGGTTTTTTGAGGTAGGGTCTCACTCTGCTCCAGGCTGACCTAGAATTCACTAAGGAGTTTCAGGGTGGCCTCGAACTTGATCAACGGCGTTCCTCCTACCTCTGCCTCCCGAGTGCTGGGATTAAAGGCGTGTACCACCACGCCCAGCTAAGAATTTATCTTTTTATAACACAGTCTGAGTAGTCAACTTGTAGGTCCTCAAAAGATTTGATGGATGTTCCAATAGGAAAGGAAGCAAAAGACTTCTGAGACTAAGCTGGGCATGGTGGCGTCGGCGTTTAATTCCAGCACTCGGGAGGCAGAGGTAGGAGGATCGCCGTGACTTCAAAGCCACCCTAAGACTACATAGTGAATTCCAGGTCAGCCTGGACCAGAGTGAAACCCTTCTCAAAGAACCAAAAAAAAAAAAAAAAAAAAAAAAGGAAAGAAAGAAAGAGAAAGAAAAAAAGAAAAAGACTTCTGAGATTATACACTAGGCAAAAGAAATAGTTGTCATCAGTTTAGGTGTGGGGAGGGCAAAGAAAGGAAATTTAATGCATATTGAGAAGGGGAGCAAATAAAAGGAGTCCAGTAACCCCAACTTCAGCTTCAGGGTACAGATAGGAGCTTGAGGTTTAGCTAGAGGAAGAATTAGGAAAGGAGTAAGAGGTATGCATAATTAAGCTGTTTTGTTCAAGGTTCCTTCCCATGATTGTCTTAGCTCAGATCCTGCAAAGTGCTCCAGAAGAGGCTGTTAATCAGTATTATGCCCAAAAGGACCAATCTAGTTCCTAAAAGATGAGCTGTTAAAATACACAGACCTTAGGCCACTTTTGCTCAATATAGAGCTCTAGGCATCTTTCAATAAAAAGTCTCTGAGCCATGGTATCTACTATCCCTAGTTTGAGTGGCTGCAGTACTATAGTAACTAGTTCTGAAGAAAGCTCTCTCCTCTCTTAACCCTAATCTCTGTATAAACCTGTCCAAAGCACTAAGTATGGTATTCAGTCACTCTAAAGTCAGCTAATTGGACTAGGGCAGGAATCCTGGGCCTTTAAAACAGACAATCAATAGGAATGTCATCAACTGTGAATGTGGCCTACCTTCCAAAGACAACCCAATCAAATTCCCTCAGAAATCCAACTGAAGGCACAGAAGAAATCTGCCCATGAAATTAGAAACTGAAGCTAAAAGGTCACATAAACTAGAAATTAGAACCAGCACTTAGGGCCTTAGGCAAAATGAATAAGCAATGAGGCCTGGAAAGAAAAAGGAGACTGTGGTACCCTGATAGATGAAGACAGTAGTCCCTATGAGACTCAATTATGATTTGATGCATGTATGTGAAATGTCCTCACAGCTCCCTTTTACATGTGGGGGAAAGGAAAGGGGAAAATGGGGAGGGCAGGGGAGAAAAGCTGGAGAGAATCCTTTCATTTCTTAAGCTGGTTTAGCAACTGTTGCAGTCCGGTTCGCATTGCTGGTAGAAATCACCCAACCAAGAGCAGCTTCTGGGAAAAAGAGATTTATTTTGGCTTACAGGCTCGAGGGGAAGCTCCACGATGGCAGGGAAAAACGATGGCATGAGCAGAGGGTGGACATCACCCCCTGGCCAACGTAAGGTGGAACACAGCAACAGGAGGGTGTGCCAAACACTGGTATGGGGAAACTGGCTATAAAGCCCATAAGCCCGCCCCCAACAATACACTCCCTCCAGGAGGCATTAATTCCCAAATCTCCATCAGCTGGGAACCTAGCATTCAGAACACCTAAGTTTATGGGGGACACCTGAATCAAACCACCACAGCAACCAAAGGAACCCAGTGAAAGTGATTACTTGGAGACCTTGAGTAATAGCCCTGTGAGTACCACTGTGGGATACTATCCATAATGTAAGGTGTAGGACTCCAACCAATTATTATTGAAATTCACCAATTACTGATTTTTAACTAGATGTCAAAAAAAAAAAAAAAACCCTAGTGGTTGAATCAATCTCATTAAAGTTACCAATATTTGGGGTTTAAACTACTTTTTAAGCAATAGAACCTATCCTTGTGAATAAAAGCCTCCCCCCGCCCAAAAAAAGTAACACTTTTAACAGTCAAGTAAAACTTTTTTTCTTTCTTTTTCTTTAAACTCTGAAAGGGGAAGGTGAACAAAATAGTTCTGGAAGTAGAATGGAATGACAGGAATAAACTAGCCTAGATAAATGACTAAAAGGCAGTCCTGCCACAGGTTTGATAACACTATAGGAAAGAATTTGTAATTCTATGTCCTGAAGAATAAATCTTGTTTTAGGGATTGGGGAGATGGCTCAGCAGATAAATGTGCTTATTTGCCAAGCCTATAAGCTTGGATTCAATTCCCCAGTACTCACATAACAACAGATGCACAAAATGGTACCTGCATCTAGAGCTCAATTGCAGTGGCAAGAGGCTCTAAGGCACCCTAGGGCACTCCTCTCCTCTCCTTCCCTCTTCCTCTCAAATAAGTGTTTTTCAAAATACAGCTATTTTTTTCTTTTTACCTTTTGAGGTAAGCCCAATAACTGGCCCTTTTTGTAATGCAAGAGAGAGAATTGGCATGTCAGAGCCTCCAGCCACTGTAATCAAAACTCCAGAGGTGTGCACCACCTTGTGAGCATGTGCAACCTTGAATGCTTGCATCACTTTGTGTTTCTAGCTTACATGGAACCTGGAAAGTAGAACATGGGTCTTTAGGCTTCGCGGGCAAGCGTCTTAATTGCTAAGCCATCTATCTCCCCAGCCTCATCTTTTTTGTTTGTTTTTCGAGGTAAGGTATCACTCTCTAGTCCAGGCTGACTTGGAAAACACTATGTAGTCTCAGGGTGGCCTTGAGCTTACAGTGATCCCCTTGAGTGCTGGGATTAAAGGCATGCACCACCATGTCTGGCTTCCAGCCTTATCTTGTTGTATATTTAGAATTTCTTTTTTTTTTTTTTTTGGTTTTTCGAGGCAGGGTCTCATTCAAGCCCAGGCTAACCTGAAACTCACTATGGAGTCTCAAGGTGGCCTCGAATTCATGGCAATCCTCCTACCTCTGCCTCCTGAGTACTGGAATTAAAGGTGTGTGCCACAATGCCTGGCTTGGCAGAATTTTTTAATGTGAACAAATGGCAATGAAGAGATGTCATGTAAAAAAATCAGTTTATTTTCTCTTAAAAAACTAGGAAATGTGGTAACACAGAGTTCACCTTTGCACTTGGAATAAGCCTTTTCTAGTAAGCACAACATTCCCCACTTCCTATCACACAATGCAGGACCCAGTTCTCCAGTGCTCCTATCTGATTCCCTTGGAACAGGTGGTATCAATCCCTGCTTTACTCATGTAGCTCTCCAATTTCCACGCTTGCACAACCAATTTGTAAATAATTTGGTTAAGGTGCGATATACATCAGCAACTTGCTACACCTAGACCAAAACACCAACCATTATCCTTTGCCCTGAATTCAGCTCACCATTCCCTAAACACAAGTTCCCATCAATCCTTCATTTCTTTTTTTGTTAATATGTCCCCACTAGAAAGCTTTCCAATCTTATAGACAAGGGTGGAAAGAAAGAAGTCAGGTGCTCAGATCTACTTTCCTTGGAGGTCACTGTGCCTATGGGTAAATTCGTAGATACATGCTAATAAACAATTTGGAAAGAAATTATATTATCTTCACCTGCCAACATCCTCTAGGATTTACTTTAAAGAAAAAAAAAAAAAACTTTTGAAGAAATATTTGAATTTAGGCAAACTTTACTGGTACCCTAGGCATCATTGCATGATGTAGCTAAAATGAACTCTATTGTGGCTATTTCCTAATGTTGGGCCTTGAGAGGCCTGGACGTGAGGCCTAGTGGAACTTCCTGAGCCTAGCTAAAGTTTGGTGACCTGTCTCTGGCCAGCTAGGACTCTGCAAGACGCCTAATGGCTTCTTGCCTGCTACTTCCACGCAGGAGTTGGAATTATCATTTCAATAGTCACAGTTTACTATTGGCCCTTACCTCTCCCTCCATCCTAGAATCCCCACCTTTGTTCTCAACATTATATAGGCAACCACCTATAACAATAAAGTGAGTTCCTGCTTTGACAAGACTCCCGATTCAGTGTGGTTTTTCTCTGGTGACTAGGAGAGGTTCTGAGTTGTCCGACGTTCACCCTCTTCCTCAGCCCCTTCGGGGGAAGCAGCGGGCCTGGTCATTCCTCTGCATTACCCGCCATGGGAGCCCGGCATCTGGTGCCTAAAATGGGGCTCCGGGAACCCGGCAGACTAGTGCCCCATGAGAGGCATTCATTGTGGAGGTCAATCGGTGTGCGGGTGAGCGTAGCCTCATAAGTTATGAGGCAGTCTTCATATTTAATGTGCTAAACTTTGCTTCTATAACCTATACTTGCTTGTCAACATCTCTTCATTCTCTTTCTCTTTCCTTTCACTTTTGGTTCACCAGCAAGCTGCATCTGCGGCTTTTGTATTTCTGAACGGGTCATATGTCCCTAGTGGACACACTGTGTGGCTTTTGACCTTTAGGCTTGTGCTTCTTTCCCTCCCTCCCTCTCTCCTTGGGCCTGTGAAGGCAGGCAAGCTTTTTCTACCATTATGGAACTTCCCCTGTATCTGTAAGCTTCAATAAATATCCCTTCCTCCATAACTGTACCTGGTCTGGAAGTTTATCTCAGTGAACCTGAAGCTGTCTGATACAGAACTTGGTACCAAAAAGTGGACTGAGATAAACCTAATCATGTGGATGTTGATCTTTTGGAACCTTTGTTTTGGAGGAATAGGCATGGACTTGGTGCTTACAACTGAAGGTGTCTTCTGGAGTGGTAAACCAAATTTTATGGACTATTCTAATGAGAGCCTAAAAATGCTAAGTGCAAACAGCATTGAACTTCGAGGCTTGGCTTATGAGCTTTCTAAGGGAAAGGAAAGACTGCAGAGGACTTTGTTGGAACTGGGCTACTGGCATAAGGGCTGGCTGCATCCTGCTACCCAGGCCCAGAGAGTTTGAGCAAGGTTAAATTTGTAATGGACTAATTTGTGTATGTAGGAAAGAATTTTCAGCTAAACCTAAATGCCATGACTAAAGTTAGAGATTTTTCAACTGTTTAGAGACTCTTAAGGATACTCTAAAAGTTTTATATAGGGACATAGTCTTAATCTAAATTCATCTTAAAGTAGACACAGGTGATGCCTATGCTAGGTGGGCCACAAAATCATAAGTACAGATGTAATTGGATGTTTAACCAGGTTAAACATAGATAAGAGTCTATCACCTTGTGTTTTACAAATGGGTAAATTTGCTGTGTAAAAACAAACAACTTCAGAATAGGATAAAAAATGTCAGGATGCTTATCTCTCTGCTCTGTAATTTCATTTTGCTCTTGCTTTCTAACATATGCTACTTAAATTCATGGAAAGCTGAACTCTAAAACAATGGATAAAAAACCCCTTAATCTCAAACTACATACAAGTTTAAGCCATATGTCCCCTGTCTCTCTGACTACAGACAAAATGGCCAATTGTCTCTGACAAAAAAAAAGTACAACATATAACTGTGGTTATCTTTAATTCTTCTCTTTTAAACACCTAAAGTCACATCTGTTAGATAAAATTTCTCACTAGACAAAATGTTAAATAGTTCAACTGAGTCAAGGTATTTGACCAGGTTACAAACTCCTTACATAAGATAAGCATCAGACTTACCTAATGTGTCTATCAGGGCCCCTTCATTAAAACATTTAATTGGATTAAATCTAATGTTTACCTGATGCCAAGGTTTTAATCAATGGAGAAACTGAGTCTTATGATAAGACCTCACTCATTAACAAGTCACTGATGCTAATTTGTTATGATTTAAGGGTTATAAAACTGGCTTTAAGACTCTCTCAGTAAAGTAAATTAGGTTCCTCTTTTCATCAAAGTTTTAACTATTTTTAAGATAAAGGCTCACATAGAAGTGGTTATTTTCCAAAGGTGAAGTACTCATACCTAAAGACATTATAACTTTAAAAACAGCCTCTGTCTTATTTATGCTAATTGTATTAAACAGTCATAACTAGGTTTAATCACTTAGGTTTAAGTGATTTAATTTCAGTAATGATAACTTTCATCTTCCTGGGATGTTAGGATAGCTTACTTAAGCTTTATCAAATTTAAGCTATGGGTAAAATATAAAATTGTTTTATGTTAATAAAAGTTTCTATGGTACATAAAATCAATAGCTATCAAGTTTAAACCAAAATCATGGATTAACTAATAATATTTTTTCTTTCAAAAAGATTTATCAAGGGTTATATTAAAATTTAGCTAGCTGTTTTGGTTTAAGTAAATAATAATTAAACACTATGGTTCTGTTTCCAATGTTCTCTGGGTAATTTATACCAACACAGGTATCTAAACTAATCAGAGATGTTTTCAAACACAGGTGCTAAGAATTTCTAGGTTAAATGAGTTAATCTATAAATCAATTGGTACTGTTTTCAAGACTGGTGAAAGGTTCTGCCTGTGTTAATAAATGTTAAATATTTAAAATGTGAGATATTTATAAGTATTAGATATTTAAAATATGAGATATGTCTACTTTCTATACCTCATATATAAGGCTTATACTACCATAGTACAACTAAAATTTTAAAGATAGGATAATCAGACTCTCAAGTCTCAATTACAAAAACATAAGGGGGAATCCTTACCCCCACACAACCAACTAAAAAAGGCATTACTCACCCTAAATATTTTAAATTTTTCTAAAGAAGATAAACAATTATCCCTTTTCCAAAAACATTGGTCCTCATCCATTTCCTACAGTCCTATCTGGGTAAGATGGAGGGACCCATTGACGGGGGCCTGGAGAGGACCAGAGCCGCTCCTCACAGCAGGGAGAGGGTTTGGATGTGTCTTCCCTCAAGATGAAAAAAGACCCATTTGGGTACCAGCGAGAGACCTAAAATATTTGTCCCAACAAGGGGACTCTGAAATCACTTCTCCAGGGAGTGTCCCACCCCTGTGGACTGTTCCTAAAATGGTCTTCACCCTGCTCTAGCTTTGCCTCTGATCTTGGCCTCCCTGGCTGCAGGCAGTACAGTTGCCCATACGACCTTAAAAAATTGCTCAGCCACCTTCCCCATCCCCGTCCAGCTTTTCCCAATGTTACCTTCTGGAACTTGTATTTGGGACCCGTCTTCCCCTAATGTTTGCGGAGGCGGGATGGCCTACAAAACAGGAGAGGACTAGACCTATTAACGTCCAAAAAGGGAGGCATATGCTTGTTTTTACAGGAAAAATACTGTTTCTACGCCAATAGATCGGGAATCATTCAGGAGAAGATCAAGAAACTTCAAGAGGACTTGGAGAAGAGATGGCGGGATCTCCAGGACAGCCCACTGTGGACAGGCTTACATGGCTCCTCACCCTACCTCCTCCCTCTACTTAGCCTCCTCCTTCCCCTCCTCCTACCTCCTCCCTCTACTTAGGCCCCTCCTTCCCCTCATCCTTATCGGGCCTTGTGTAATTAACAAAATTACACAATTCATTCACCAGTGGCTAGAGGCAATAAAACTCCATCAGGCTGAGATACATTACCACAGGTTGGCAGTTCATAAATTAAGTTCCTCAGATGACCCACTGCCACCTCCTCTGCCCTCCATCTGACCAATGACGGGTAAGATCTCAGACAAGCTGGGACAACCTAAGACAGGTCATGGAGTGGATTCTCAACAAGCTGGATACATGGTACCCAGTGACGGGTAAGATCCCCAGAAGGCGACAACCTAAGATTGGGGCCATGTTTTCCACCATGCTTACAAAAACAAAAGCAGGAGATGTTGGGCCTTGAGAGGCCCAGACACAAGGCCTAGTGGAACTTCCTGAGCCTAGCTAAAGTTTGGTGACCTGCTTTTAGCCAGCTAGGACTCAGCAAGACTCCTAATAGCTTCTTGCCTGCTACTTCTGTGCAGGAGTTGGAATTATCATTTCAATAGTCACAGTTTACTATTGGCCCGTACCTCTTCCCCCCCCCCCATCCTAGAATCCCTGCCTTTGTTCTCAACATTATATAGGCAACCACCTATAACAATAAAGCAAGTTTCTGCTGCCACAAGACTCCCGACTCAGTGTGGTTTTTCTTTGGTGACTAGGAGAGGTTCTGAGTCCTCCGACGTTCACCCTCTTCCTCAACCTCTTGGGAGGAACCAGTGGGCCTGGTCCTTCCTCAGCACTACCTGCCGGGGGAGCCTGGCATCCTAACATTTTATTTAGTGTGTGTGTGTCTGTTATGAGCATGTAAGGACCAGCATATGGTCCAGGGCCAGTTTAGGATAAACAAGTTTGTTGTGAGAGTAAAAAGTGCAAAGTCAAAGCTTGTAAAAAACAAAACTAAGACTAAGCTGTGTGCGGTGACATAGTAGAGATTAGCAGGTGTGTGTGTGGAACTCTAGATAAGTAGTGGAAGGTATAAAAACCCCAGCTGCTCAGCAACCGTTGTCTCAGTCTTCCCGACACTATGACTGACTGAAAGGTTGCTCAGCAGTCCGGACCGAGACCTCCGCGAGACGCATCACCGATCCGAATTCATCTGCCCAACACGCTGTCCGAACGATCAAGACTCGGCTTGAAACACCGCGAACCGAGAAAACACCGCGAACCAAGAGAAAAAGTCGCAGCACGGACTCCGCGTTGCCAGGTCATAAAGCGTCCGAGACGTCGCAACCCAAGTCTCGCGTTATCAGGTTGTATACATGTTAGACTCATTAGGAATATTCTTTTTTTTTTTTTTTTTTTTTTTGGTTTTTCGAGGTAGGGTCTCACTCTGGTCCAGGCTGACCTGGAATTAACTCTGTAGTCTCAGGGTGGCCTTGAACTCATGGCGATCCTCCTACCTCTGCCTCCTGAGTGCTAGGATTAAAGGCATGCGCCACCACACCCGGCTCGTTAGGAATATTCTTGTGTTAGTAGTGATGAATATGATTTGGTTATATATTATATTAGCTATAATATTAGTTTTGATAGTTTGGACTTGCTTGTGTGTGACTTTCATCCCAGTAAACTCCTTTGCAAGTATACCAGTGTCTCCGTATCATTGACCTTCGTGGGCGGAATCCTCTCAACCAATCATCTTTGAGAGTGCTCGTGACAGTGTGTGTGTGTGTGTGTGTGTGTGTGTGTGTGTGTGTGTGTACCCAGACATGTGTATGGCACGGTGGAAGACCCAGAAACCAGACTGGTGCCATGACAAGCTTCAGTAAGGGGTGGCCCCAGCTAAGCCTAAATTTCAAATTCCCACTTAGGCACAGGACCTGAGTCAGCCCCTAGACATGTCCAAGCATGCCCAAGACTTGTCTCTTCTGCCTCTCTGCCCCAGCCAATCAAAAGAATACAAGTACAGTTACTGCTTAAACCAACCAATCATGTAACCGTCCCCTACTTCTTTATTCAAATCCCTATAAAAACCCTGCCCTCCCACTACTCAGGGCTCTTGCATGGATCCACTGAGCTGGTGAAGTCAAGAGCCGGAGCTTAAGCCCAAAATAAAGCTCTTTGTCTTTGCATGTGTGTTTGGTTCTCCTTGGTGGTCACTGGGGCACCAAGAATTGGGCATAACAACAGCATGTGTGTGGAGGTTAGAGGACAACTTGGAGGTCAGTCCTTCCTTTCACCTCATTTTGAGGCAAGATCTCTCACTGTTGTTTACTAGCTTCTAGGAAATTCTTCCATCTCCACCTGCCACAGGTGCACTGGGGTTATAGAAGCACAACCCACCTTCCAGCTTTTTACAGTGACATCTGGGGAATCCAAGCTCAGATACTCAGAACTGTGAAGCAAACACTTTATCCACTGAACCATCTCCCCAGCCTTTTGGCTGTTTATTTTTTTTTTTTTTCTGTTATAAAATTGCAAATGATTCAGTATAATAAAAATTTATTTAGCCCAAAACAAGTTCAAACATAACCAATAATGAGGAGTAAGCTATGATATATGTATACTTAAAATCCCAATTACCCTACTGGAAAAAGCACTAAACTTGGCATGCTTTTAAAAGAGGAATATGAGAACACTGAGTACTTAATTTCTCTTCCAGAAAAAATACATTAAAAACTAATATATTTCCACACAAAAATCAAGCATAACAAGAAAAACAGAACAACTGACTATCAATAGGCGGGCACATCAACACACAAAAATGTGTATCTACCTTGATGTGATAGGCCTATTAACCACCCGTTACCTAGGTTACAAACCCAACTAAGCATGGTGGTTGTCATAGTGACCGTATGCCACTTTTGGAACCTGGAGCTTAGTAGTACTAGATATTTATGAGCTTCCTACCACCAGCACTTCATCCCACACACTGAATCACAGCTCAGACTTCATAACTTCAAAAATGTGATTTCATTTTGACCTTTGTAAGTCAGTCTTACTCTAACAGTGTAATACACATATATATGTACATATATATGTCAAAAGAAATAATCTAATTCAACTAACATGATAAAAATACTCACTAAACATTCAATTAAAGAAGCTGTCATTACCAGCTGACAGAAGCTTAAAGAAGCCATTCTGCAAGTAGTTCACTGGGAGAAAGAGAAATCACCAGTGAAGATACTCAACAGTGGACACTGCAAGCCTTATATTTTGCAAGCCAGGCCAAATGAGCTAACAGGCACAAAAGTGGCACATCTGTCATGGTGGAAACCAACTGCCCTCTAATTGGACTGGAGGCCCACTCCATGGGAGGGAATACATCCCTAATATTGAAAACTTAAGGGTAGTCATGAGCCCTATGGGTGTAATGTCTGTTGCTGTCTGGCTAAATGTATATACTATGCTCATCAAACTGTCCAGTAAGCACTTCTCTTAATGTTCATACCCATATATTAATGCTACATGCTACTCTCACTTTTGGTAGAGAACCTTCTCTTTTCAGATAGCAGTGACCTTGGGATGACTCAGAAGATACCATGGTGCTGGAAAGAAGTAACAGGAGTGCTCAGCACTGCAATATCTCTATCACACCTTCCAAGGCTCAGGATCCATTGTGGAAGAGGTGGCAGAAAGAATGTAAGCCAAAGGAAGGGTAGGACTCCTTACAATGTGCTCCCCCAAAACACAAAATGACCTGTATATCCATGACCTCACAGTGCCTGATGCTACCTACACAAAAGCATCATAATAGGAGGAAAAGACCATGACATAAAAAAAGAGAGACTGGGCTGGAGAGATGGCTTAGTGGTTAAGCGCTTGCCTATGAAGCCTAAGGACCCCGGTTCAAGGCTCGATTCCTCAGGACCCCCCCCGTTAGCCAGATGCACAAGGGGGCGCATGCATCTGGAGTTCATTTGCAGTGGCTGGAAGTTCTGGCGCGCCCATTCTCTCTCTCTCTCTGCCTCCTTCTCTCTGTTGCTTTCAAAGAAATACAAAAAAAAAAAAAAAGAGAGGCTGATTGAGAGGGGGAGGGGATATGATGGAGAATGGAGTTTCAAAGGGGAAAGTGGGGGGAGGGAGAGCAATACCATGGGATATTGTTTACAATCATGGAAGTTGTCAATAAAAAATATATATACTGTCATTATAGGATCAATTGTGTGTTACTACTAAAGTTTACTATTTTATCATTGTAATTGTGCACTCATATCTTACTAAGTCTTATCTTTCCTCATGATTATCTATAAGAGAATTTCTGTCATCCTTCACTTAAGAAAATGAAAATTCAAATATAACACTAAGAAGTAAAATTTCATTATAAGATTGATGCATTTTTATTGTCTTTAGAAAACGTTACTAATAATAAAAGCCCAATTTGGGCTGGAGAAATGGCTTAGCGGTTAAGCGCTTGCCTGTGAAGCTTCAGGACCTCGGTTCAAGGCTCAATTCCCCAGGACCCAAGTTAGCCAGATGCACAAGGGGGTGCATGCGTCTGGAGTTCGTCTGCAGTGGCTAGAGGCCTTGGTGCGCCCATTCTCTCTCTCTATCTGCCTCTTTCTCTCTGTCGCTCTCAAATAAATAAACAAATATATATTTTTTTAAAAGCCTAATTATTTTTGCTTAGATATTTATTTGCAAGCAGAGGGAGAGAGAGGGAATGGGTGTGACAGGGTACCCTACCACTGCAAGCAAACTCCAGGTGTGCACATCACTTTTGCATCTGTAAAATCCCAGTTATCCATGCTGCCTAAGAATAAGGTAGTCCACTGATCATAAAATGCTAAGGTAAAAATATCAATCACAAATCAGAGTGAATCCCCAGATCAAAAATAGAAATCCTTACACTAGTTGGGATGGAAAATGGTTCAGTCACTTTGGAAAACAGTTTGGCCATATCTCTAAAAGTCACACACAGAACTGACATGTAAACCTTCACTTTGACTTCTAGGCATCTTCTCAAGAGAAATTAAAACAAGTGGTACTGACAATGTACTTCAGTGGTAGAGCATTTGTGTTACACTGGGTTAAATCTCCAGTGCTGAAAAAAAATGCATTTTCATAGTATATTATTTAAAACAGCACCAAACATGAAGCAATCTAAACATCCAATTGCTGCACGGGTATGACAACATAAATCTGTATGATGGAATGTCAGTTAGCAACATAAAAGAAGCATAATGTCATGGATGAACCAAACCATGCTATGTGAAAGAAACTTGCAAACAGATTTGCATCTGGGGAACTGGGGATATAGCTCACTTGATAGAGTGTAGGCACTAAACTCTGGGTTCAAGCCTCAGCACTGCAAACTGAGTGTGGTGACACAGGTCCACAATTCTAGCATTCAAAAAAATGAAGACAGGAGGATCAGAAGTTTAAGGCTATCTTCTGAAACAGAAAGTTCAAAGACCAGGGCTACCTGAGACCTTGTCTTAAAAAAAAAAAAAAAAACAGGCACGCATACAAAAGGAAAGGAAGAAAGTTAAATAAGTGGAGAAATCATATGTTCAGTCTATGAACTGACATTGTAACATGGCATTGTCCTCTACAAATCTGTTGGACCACATTTATAGCTGTCCTGGAATTCATGCAGCTGAGGAATACAGGTTAAACACTATACAATATATTAATTATATAATATATGTTACTGTTGCAGTCAGGTTCCCATTGCTGGCAGAAATCATCCAATCAATAGCAGTTTTGAGGGGGAAAAAAAGGTTTATTTAGGCTTACAGTCTTGAGGGGAAGCTCCATGATGGCAGGGGAATATGATGGCATAAACAGAGGGTGGACATCACCCCCTGGCCAACATCAGGTGGACAATAGCAACAAGAAAGTATGCCAAACACTGACAAGAGGACTCTGGCTATAATACCCATAAGCCCGCCCCCAACAATACACTCCCTGCAGAAGGCATTAATTCCCAAATTTCTATCGGCTGGAACCTAGCATTCAGAACACATAAGTTTATGGGGGACACCTGAATCAAACCACCACATTCCGCCTCTGGCCCCTATAAACTAATAATCATACATGCTGTGGAATGCAATGCATTCAGTCCAACTTTTAAAATCCCCATAGTTTTTATCAATCCCAATGATGTTCAAACATCCCCCTAATACAAAATCTTTTAACTGAGTCATAATACCAAAGAAATGCCCCCAAAACCCACAGTGGCACAGAATAAACATTCACATTGCAAAAGGTGACATTGGGCATAGCTAAGAAATATTCAAGCAATACAAGATTTAAAACACCACCAAACTCTGCAGCTTCAAGTCCAACAACTCTAGCCAGTGACAAATCTCCAAGTCTGATAATTCTAACCAGCAACAAGTCTCAGGGTTCCAATTCCACCCCTCTAGCTAGGCTGCTCACAGGCCTGGAAAACTTCATCCAGGGCCTGCAGCTTTTCTTAGCAGCCATCTCATGGTCCCAGCATCTCCACTGCAATCCACAGTTCATCCTCATAGCTCCAAAGGGTCTCCAATGCAATCTTGTTTCACACTGCCCATGGCCATTTCCAAAACACAAGACTGTGTTGCAAACTCAATGACCCTCTCTTTCCTACATTTGTTATACTCTGTAACACCAGGTAAGGTGCCAATTTATTAATCCAGGGAGGAATAAAGACTCTAAAGAACAGGACACTCCTTCAGCATTCAGCCCCCTTCAAAAGAGTCTATGTTCTTCCTGTTGTCCCAATGCAGTTCAGCTGGTCCCATCTCAATGGTTATAACCTCTGATACAATTGCAGCTGAACAGGCAGCAGTTTGGGCCCAAAGATTTCTTTCTGTGACATATTCCTCTACTCACACCAGTCTGTTTCTATGCACTGCAACCCTGCACAAGTTCTCAGGATACAAGCATAACAGAAAGCTTCTCAAACAAACTACTTCTAGTCCAGTCCAGGCAAAGCTCTCTCTCACCCTCACAAGCCAAACCTCACAGTCTATAGTTCTTACTGCATTCAGGTCTTGCAACTCTGACCAGAATAGTCCACCAAGCTGTACTTACAGTACTGCAGGGGTCTCTTTTTCAAATCCTTCCACATTCCTCTTGAAAATCAGCTCCAAAAGGCCAAAGCCACATAGTCAGTTGTCTAGCAGCAATCAGACTCTGCAGTCCCAACATTACTGTTGCAGTCAGGTTTACACTGTTGGCATAAATCACTAAATCAAGAGCAGCTTTTGGGGAAAAATGGTTTATTTTGGCTTACAGACTTGAGGGGAAGCTCCATGATGGCAGGGGGAAATGATGGCATGATCAAAGGGTGGAAATCATCCCCTGGCCAACATAAGGTGGACAACAGCAACAGGAGAATGCACCAAACACTGGCAAAGGGACATTGGCTATAATACCCATAAGCCCACATCCAACAATGCACTGCCTCCAAAAGGCATTAATTCCCAAATCTCCATCAGATGGAAACCTAGCATTCAGAACACCTAAGTTTATGGGGGACACCTGAATCAAACCACCACAATATTATATGATTGCATTTTAAATGATTACAGAAGGCAATATAGACAAAGTAAGTACATTAGTAGTTGTGAGGCAGTTGGAGTAGGAATTAGTCATATATGTTCTATGGAATCTTGTAAGAGGGATGAAAAGGTTCTGAAATTGACGTCTGATATTTGCACCATTTGAAAAAATTACGAAGTCATTCAATTGTGTACTTCGTATGGGTAATTTTACCATTTGTAAAATATGTAGCAATACAACAGTAGGGTTTTGTAAAGAGTTGCAGGAATTCTTGCAGAAACTCTGCTTGTATAGATGATAAAGGAAAGACCAAACAAAATAAGCAACATGCATGAAGTTCACCCAAGATGATCACAGTAAACTCAAATGAGACAAAAAGATCAAACTCAGTCTCTCTTCCCATAATTCTACTCTAGTAAAACTGCTTAAGAAACTTTTATTAGTTTTAATTCCCTGAGGTAGGTTCTCCCTCTAGTCCAGGCTTGCCTGCAACACACAGTGATAGTCCTACCTCAGCCTCCTGAATGTTGGAATTAAAGGAATTAAAAAAAAAACAAAACTGCCAGGTGTGGTGACGCACGCCTTTAATCCCAGCACCCGGGAGGCAGAGGTAGGAGGATTGCCATGAGTTCGAGGCCACCCTGAGACTACATAGTTAATTCCAGGTCAGCCTGAGCCAGAGTGAGACCCTACCTCGAAAAACCAAAAAAATAAAATAAAATAAAATAAAATAAAATAAAATAAAATAAAATAAAATAAAATAAAAATACTGTAGTAATAATTACATAGAAAGAACTATTTGAAAGGGAATTCTGGTAGCACTAAAATTTGAGAAGCAGTGATGACTAAAATCTATAAAACATTCAAAAATACATAACAATATACAGAAAAGGCAAAACTTAGAAAAAAGAGGGCTGGAGAGATGAAATGGCTTAGTGGTTAAGGGGCTTGCCAACAAGGCGAAAGAATCCAGGTTGAATTCACCAGTACCCACATAAAGCCAGATGCACAAGATGGCACATGTGTCTGGCTTTTTTTTTTTTTTTTGCGATGGCAAGAGGCCCTGGCATGCCCATTTTCTCCCTCCCTCTCTCTCTTTTTCTCTGTCTGCCTCTCTCATTCTCTCTCAAATAAATTAAACTGTGTTTTAAAAAAGAAAAAGAACTAAGCCTTTTTTCTCTTTCCAATAGTTGTATTTCAAGATTATTAAATGTTCCTAGTTTTTCTTGGTATTCTACAAGTAGCAGACACAGGTTCAAAGACATTACTTACCACGAATACTTTTTTAAAACTACTGAGCTGAGGGAAATTTGCGGAAGAGTGGGCAGAAAGAACGTCAGAGCCACACCTTGGGTCATGATACACAGAGACATTGCCTCCTACCCATAACTGATGGCTAATCCCACAATGCATGACCCATATTCCTCAACAAGGAGGGTCCCTGCGAGGGAGGAGGACGGGGAGGAGGCTAATGATGGTACCAATTTGACTGTATACACTAAGTATAAAGCTAATCAAAAAATTATGGACCTGAAAAGAATTCAGAAGTAACAGTATATGCTGGGCGTGGTGGCATACGCCTTTAATCCCAGCACTCGGGAGGCAGAGGTAGGAGGATCGTGGAGAGTTCGAGGCCACCCTTACAATACATAGTGAACTCCAGGTCAACCTGAACTAGAGTGAGACCCTACCTCGAAAAAAAAAAAAAAAAAAAAGAACAAGAAGAAGAAACAGGACATTACTGTTGGTAACATTTGATGCAAGGCACAAAAATGCATCACAGAACCATGAACGAGAGATTTGCCCTCCTAGAACTAACACATCTAGAATAGTGTCCTCCAGTATACCACAAGAGAACAAACAGTTGAGGCGCCGAAGCTGCAGGTTCCCTAACGCAGCCCTCGGTTATTAGATACAATCAGTTAATGCTTTCTGACTTCACTGCCTCTTCGCACGATGCAGGAGGTCAAAGGACAGTATTTCGAAATTTTTCTCCTTAGGAGAGGGCCAAACTAAAGAACACCTTTCTCAATTTCTGAACTAGAACCTCTAAGTCTTACTACCACGAACAAAGACCGTTTATCATGTCCTAAAGCTATAAATCGTTTGCCATTTTCGGCTGCCCCTTCTACATCCCAGGGATGGCGCTGCTCTCTCCCCTTTCCGCACTGGAGCACGCACCCAAGCCCAGCCCAGCGGCCAGAGGAGGCCCGCCCCACACTCCTCCCGGCCGGCTCGGACTCATTCCTCCTGCCCCTTAGTGGCGCAATCTCAGAAAGTCTAGTAGTGTGCGCACGTGTGACTACAGCCCCGAGGCCGCGGGGGCACTTTGCCTCCGAGTCAGAGCTGAGCGCCGCTACCCAGAACGTGTGCGGACACCTCGCGCAGCGCCAGGGTTCCCCCACTCCGCGGCCCAGCCTCCACGCAGCCACTCACAGAACCCCAGGGCGCCCGGCGAGGCCCCGCCCCCGGCCTGCGTGCGTCCCGGGTCACGTGCCCGCGGCCCCCTTCCCTACCGGCTTCCTGGTTCCGGAAGTCGCGCAGCGAGGCGCCGGGCACCTCCCACCGCCCGTGACGTCAGGCTCAGTCCCTACCACCGTCGGGCCTCCGCCTCCGGGCGCGGGGAGGGCCGCCGCTTCCTTACAATAAGCCCTGCCACTTCCGGGTTCCTAGCTCGCCCCGGCGAGGGTTTGCAGGCTACGGACCCGACAGGCCCTGGGCGCGCACTATCCGAGCCGGAAAGGCCGGCGGCTGAGCTACCCGCAGGGCGCCCAGCGAAGCCTTCCCCCCTCTCCGCAACTCGCGCTCCACTTGGTTCCGCCGAGACTCTCGACGGTTCCGCCCCCTGGCTTCCTTGTCATTGATGTTGTTGTTCTTGTCAGTGCCGCAGCCCCGACCGCCGGGAGCTCGAACCCGAGCCGGGGCGGCCCGGCTGGTGCGGTGGCGGCGGCTGCGGCTGCGGCTGCAACAGCTGCGACGGCTCCGGGGTCTGCTCCGGGGACTGCGGGCGCGTCCGGGGGCCGGCAGCCGGCGGCGGGAGCGGATGGCTCTGTGCGGGCAGGCGGCGGGCGCCGCGTCGCTGCCCAGCGAGCTGATCGTGCACATCTTCTCCTTCCTGCCGGCGCCCGACCGGCTGCGGGCCTCGGCCTCCTGCTCGCACTGGCGCGAGTGTCTCTTCTACCCGGCGCTGTGGCCGCAGCTTCGCATCTGCCTCCGCGTCTCGCCCGCCGAGCAGCCCCGGCTCGAGTTCCTCATGCGCAAGTGCGGCTGGTTCGTGCGGGAGTTGCGCGTTGAGTTCGCCGCGGAGAATTACCTGAGCGGAGGCGGCGGCCCGGGCGACGGAGGGGGCGCGGCGGACGCGGGCACCGGAGGGGAGGACGGCGAGGCCCTGCAGCTGTCCTCGCGTTGGCTGGAGGTGCTGCGCATCTACTTGGAGCTGGTGCTGTGCGTGCTGGTCAGCATCCGCAACAACAGGTAGGCTCGTCGCGGGTCTGTCCCGGTCCCCATGCCCTCGCCCGCCTTCCCCCCGGCCCGGAATAGATTCTGTGCGGCGTGCCGGCCGTCTTCTGCGATATCCGTTGTGACCTGGCTATTTCCTTTGAGGCAGAAGGCCTAACGGGATTTGGCATAGTACTTTCTCGAACACGGCTCTCAGCGCCGCCGTGCAGGCACCATCTCATTCATCCTGTGTGGCTGGAGGATGGAGCTGACAGATGGCTGTCCTTTGTTTTAAACGTGGGAGAGTTAAGGTTTGGACGGTGTGGGAGAAACAAAACTTAACATGGGTTTCCTGGTGCTGAGCCTGGCCATTAGAAAAAAGATAATTTGTCTTGCGGGGATGAGTAGGTATAGCTCTGGCGTTCTATAGTTCGAAGAGTTTCCCAGCAAGAACTCTTTAAAGGCCTTTTCTTACCTGGAATAGTTTCATTTGCCTGGGTCAGGCCCAGTAGGAGGAATGCTTGTTAAAGTTATTGGGGGAGAGGTTGATTGTCAGGGTTGGAAGTCCCTCCCCATCATTGCCACCTGACTGAAATTGTTAGGAGTAATTCACCTAAAAGTAACACAATATGTAACCTGGAGGGTGAAGGAGCTGGCCAGTGACTAACCGGTGGAGCATGACACACTACCGTTTTGCATCAGGACCTTACTGTAATTCTGAAACTACCAGCATATAGACTGTATCTTCACCATCATTTTTTTTAAATCACTCAGTTGCTCTATTTTATGTTTCTATATCTGGATATTATAACCTTTCAGTGAAACTCTTAAAGTTGTAAGAAAGTTAACGGGGGGGGGGGGAGGAAGGGGAGGTGGACCTTCCATAGTAGTCATTGTTGTAGCAGTTTACAAATAACTTTCACATTTATTTGTTTCAGCCACTCAGTCACACTGAGTCATAGCTCAGAAATTATCTTGTTTTCTAGAAAAGAAACTGATGCTAAATAGAGTCATGCGGTGTGCACATTCTCACAAAGCATTGTTTTTCTCCGAGAACAGTGTCCCTCTTTCCCTAGCACATACATCACCATCATGTTAAATATGATTGAGAGCAGACTCTGGTTAATGGTAGTTTATATATGCCTGCATATAGATTATGTGTGTATTTCTGTCTGAATCATTGGGTCAAGAGGTAAGCATTATAGTGTCAAGTTGTATCTGGAAACCTGGCCTGAGGGTGCATATTTGTCATCCTAGCACTTGGGAACTGTAGAAGGAAGTTTAGAAGAAGTTCATTGTCATCCTTGGCTACATACATATCAAGAGTGAGGCCAACTTAGGCTACATGAATGTGTGTCAAAAATCAAAACAAAAGTTGGGCATGGTGGTACAGTGCTTAGAAGGCTAAGGTAGGAGGATTGCTGTGGGTTTGAGGTCAGCCTGGGCTGGAGTAGGACCCTGCCTCAAAAAATTAAAACATAACTGGGCTGGAAAGATGGCTTAGCAGTTACGGCACTTGCCTGCAAAGCCAAAAGTACCCAGGTTCGATTTTACAGGACCCAGGTAAGCCAGATGCACAAGGTGGTGCATGTGTCTGGAGTTTGTGTGCAGCAGCTGAAGGCCCTGGTGCGCCCATTTCCACCCCCCCCCACCACAAAATAAATAAAATAAATAAAACATAACTGAATAAAAAGTGTATCTGGGGCTGGAGTGATGGCGCAGCAGTTAAAGGTGCTTGCTTGCAAAGCCTGACAACCCAAGCTTGATTCATCAGTACCCACATAAAGCCAGATGCGCAAAACTGGATGGCCCATGCGTCTGAGTTCATTTACAGTAGCAAGAGGCCTTATTGTGCTCACTCCCCCTTTCCCTCTCTATAAAAAATAAAAATATTTTTAGGGCTGGAGAGATGGCTTAGCAGTTAAGGTGCTTGCCTGCAAAGCCTAATCACCCAGGTTCAACTCCCCAGAACCCACATAAATCAGATAGATGCACAAGGTGGTGCATATATCTGTAGTTAGTTTTCAGTGGCTGGAGGCCCTAGCGTGCTCTTTCTCTCTCTTTCTCTCTCTCTGTCTCTTTTTACCTCTCTCCCTGGAGTGAATAAGTAAATAAAATATTTAAAATATATTTTTAGGGCTGGAGAGATGGCTTAGCGGTTAAGCGCTTGCCTGTGAAGCCCAAGGACCCCAGTTTGAGGCTCAACTCCCCAGGACCCATGTTAGCCAGATGCACAAGGGGGCGCATGCATCTGGAGTTCGTTTGCAGTGGCTGGAGGTCCTGGCATGCCCATTCTCTCTTTCTGCCCCCCTCCCTCTGTCACTCTCAAATAAATAAATAAAAATGAACAAAAAATTAAATATATGTATATATTTTTAAAATTGTATCTGTAAAAATTGTATGCCTGTGTATTGCCCCAGCTTTTCTTGCCAAGCTGTTTCATTTCCTTACTTTGATTTTACTTGACAAGAGGCTGATATGGCTAAAAATGGCCTTCAGCAGGTTGAAGACTGTCACACAGTGGAATGTAGGACTGGAAGATCAACTGGCCCAAGAAAGTGGAAAAACCCAATCAGTGCACAACTTCCTAATTAGACTAAGATCAATGATGAATTCACTATTGAGTATCAGTTAGATTTTTTGCTGTTTTTTTCAAATCAGCTAATTCTTCTGTGAAACCATCCAAAACATGTCCCTTTACTCAAGTAAACTTCACGTCATACTTAATTTTTTTTCAGTATTTTATAACTGGATGGATGGATGGTAGATGGTAACATATAGGCAAAATAGAAATATATCCTTTCAGCTTTTGTCATCGATTCTCCTTTTCTTCCTCTTACCACTGCAGCTTCAGTTACCATCCTAGTTTACCTATCTAGAAGACCATGTATGTCTGCCATAATGGGTCTGCTGTTCCTTCTTTACCAGTACATTTTCATCTTGGCATCCATCTTCGTGATGGAGCTGCATCTTTATGCTCCATTGGTAGCACATTCATTGTTTATGTCTGAAATTAAAATATTGCTATTACATTGGTTGTGCTAATGCTGTATCAAAGTTATTAAAAGTAAGTTACATTGGGGGCTGGAGAGGTGGCTTAGCAGTTAAAGCACTTGCCTGCAAAGCCAAAAGGACCTAGGTTTGATTTCCCAGGACCCATGTAAGTCTGATGCACAAGGTGGCGCATGCGTCTGAAGTTCTTTGGCAGCAGCTTGAATCCCTGGCATGCCCATTCTCTCTCTGTCTCTCTCTCTCTGTGTCTCAAATAAAAATAAAATAAAATTAATATTTTTAAAAGTATATAAATGAGACTGGTTTTCTTTAACTTTTAACAATTGTAAAATGTTTTAAACCACGTTGCTTATTCTCCAACTCTGGTAAAGCCTGTAACTTATTTTTATAGTTATTCTCATAAAGTCTGTAACAACCTGCAGACTTCAAGTTCAGATAAAGTCCCAAAACAGTGTATAACATCACCTAGTGATTGTGAAACCATAAAATTTAATAAGTAACACAAAGAATGAACACTTGACATTGTTCTTTTTCATTTTAATTTTAATTTATTTATTACAGATAGAGAATGGGCAACCCAGGACCTCTAGTCACTGCCAAGGAATTCCAGATGTGTGCACTACCTTGTACATCTGGCTTATGTGGGTCCTAGGGAGTTGAACTTTGGTCCTTAGGCTTTGTAGACAAGTGCCCCAACTAATAAGCCATCTCTCCAGCCCTGTTCTTTCTTAATTGATAGTGGTTTTCCTTCATGACTTGCCATTCATAAGGGAAGGATGTGTCCCAGCATATCATAAGCATTGTGCGTCCGTAGCTTTGCTGAGTTCAGACTTTCTTATTTTTTTAATGTTTTTACTCTTGTTTTATTGTTGCAAACAGAGAAATAGAATGAGAATGGGTACACCAGGGCACCTTGCCACTGCAAATGAACTCCAGATGCATGCCACCTTGTGCATCTGGTTTTAAGTGGGTGTTGTGGAATCGAATCTGGTCTGTCAGGTTTTGCAGGCAACCACCTTTAGCCAGTCAGCCATCTCTCCAGCCCTCAATTCAGAGTTTTATTTTGTTTGGTTCTAGATATGTTCATTTTCCACAGGTAAAGAACTAAAACTATGACCTAAAATTACTATTTTCAAGAGTATTGATTTTCTGAGAGGACAAAATGACACACTTTTGCTTGTTTTGGTTTGGTTTATTATCTATGAGCAGTTGCTATCAAAGTTATTATAGCTACCATGCTGGTATCTGAGGTGTTAGAAACCAAGTGATAATCAAAGAGGCTCAATGGTTAGGCTCTTGCTTACAACGTCTGAAGGTCCGGGTTGAATTCCCCTGTACCATGTAAAGGCAAATGTCCCAGTGGTTCATGTGTCTGGAGTTCATTTGCACTGTCAGGAGGCTCAGGAGGCTCTGGAATGCCCATACTCTCTTTCTGTCTGCCCTGCCCCCCCAGATAAATAAAAATATTTTAGGAAAGGAGAGCTGGCTCAGCAGTTAAAGGCACTTGCTCGCAAAACCTGCTAGCTTGGATACAGTTCACCAGTACCCACATAAAGCTAGATGCACAAAGTAGTACGTATATCTGGAGTTTGTTTGCAGAGGCAGTGGTCCCAGACTTGTCCATTCTCATTCCCTCTCTTTCTTTCTTTCTCTCTCTCATAAATAATTAATAAATAAACCTTTAAAAATACATTTTAAAAACAGACTAAACTTTATACTAAGCCAGGGAGGTTTTATATGTGGTTGGTTTTCTTTCTAAAATCCTAGATTTCACCTCTTCTAACACATATGTAAGTTGAATTTTTTCATGATTATGTCTACTCAATGTACATTGAATTATTCATGATTATATCTATTCATGAAAATTACTAGTTGGCTTTTTATGCCTATAACAAATGTTTAAATTAAACCAACTTACAAAGAGAAAAGGTTTATTTTAGCTTACAGGTTTGGAGATTTCAATCTGTAGTCAGTTGGCCCACTTGACAGCGCACTAGATGATGGCAGGAGTGCATGGTAGAATAAAAAAAAGCTCACGTCTTTGCCAGGATGCAAAGGAGAGAGAAAGAAAGAAAAAAAAACAAGGCACCACAGCTCTTCAACCTCGTCTGAGAGCATACCTCCAATAACATAAAACTTCCCCTAGATTTCACCTCTTGAATTTTCTACCACTCCCATTAGTGCTCTGGGTAGGGCCATAACATTTAACAATAGCCTTTGGAGAAAAAGCCAGTTTTAAATTACAGTACCCTTGTGGGAAAGGCTCTGTTAATAATTCTTAGGTTTTATCTTATTTCGCATTCATTGTTTCCTCAGCATCAGTCTAGTAAGGCCCTTTAAAAACAGAGATAAAGACTGGAGAGATGGCTTAGCAGTTAAGGTGTTTGTCTGCAAAGCCAAAGGACCTAGTTTTGATTGTCCAGGACCCACGTAAGCCAGATGTACTAGGTGGTGCATGTGTCTAGAGCTTGTTTGCAGTGGCTGGTGGCCCTGGTACACTCATTCTCTCTTTCTCTGTCTCTCTCAAGAAACAGTAATACTCAGCTGGGCGTGGTGGCGCATGCCTTTAATCCCAGCACTCTAGGGAGGCTGAGGTAGGAAGATCGTTGTGAGTTTTGAGTCTAGCCTGAGACTACAGAGTGAATTCTAGGTCAGCCTGTACTAGAGCAAGACCCTACCTGGAAAAAACAAATGATGATAATAATACATAGAGCTTTTCAGTTATAACAATATTGGTTCTCTTTCCTGTGACTGTCTTGAACCATAGCAGAAGGATACTGATCTCTCATAACCATAGAGCCAAAGTTATTGAAGTTCTATGAACACATCTTACTGTCTGGGTCTTAGAAAGGTATCTATCTGTGAAGTGACTGACAAGAGGCAAATGTGTTTCGTGCTTTGCATACAAATACAGCAGAATTTTATAACCACATGACTTGGTAGTTGTGATCTAAAAGAGAAATTTTTAGGGTTGGAGGGATAGTTTAACGGTTAAGGCACTTGCCTGTGAAGTCAAAGGACCCAGGCTCAATTCCCCAGGACCCACGTAAGCCAGATGCACAAGGTTGTACATGCATCTGGAGTTCAGTTGCAGTGGCGCCCATTCTCTATCTGCCTCTTCCTCTCTCTCTCAAATAAGTAAAATACATTTAAAAAAATAAATGACTAGTTTACAATATGGAAGTTGTCAACAAAAACACAAATAAATAAATAAATAAATGATTTTTAAGAGGAATTTTCCTTTTAATTTTTCTTGAAATTTTTATAAGAATACTTAGTCTACAAGCTTCTGAAGTGTTACAAAGTAGCGATGGTTTAGTGGTAATCCATTCAGCATGTGTTTATTTTTCCTTATGTGCCTAAGATGATTTATTGGTTCAGCCCAGTGATATTGTAGTTAAAAATCATTAGCAAAAGGAAAAGTAATCTACATCCAACAAAAGAAAAAAAATTTATTTTGTTTTGTTTTGTTTTTCAAGTAGGGTCTTACACTAGCTCAGGCTGACCTAGAATTCACTGTGTTGTCTCAGGGTGGCCTCAAACTCATGGCAGTCCTCCTACCTCTGCCTTCCAACCAGAAATGGTTTTTATTTCATATCAAGTTGGATAATTTGACTCTTGACACTTCTCTACATATAAAACACAATTTTTGAAGGTTCTTCATTATAGGAAATTCTCTATTGAAGAAATTAGTATATCTTATGTACTTGATTTGACATTTACCTGAAGTATTCATATGTTGCTTAATTTCCTGATGAGCTCAATGATGGAAAGACTTAAAGATGAATTTGAGAAAAATTGAAACAAATTAGACTATCAAGTTCTGTTAAAGTGTTTGTTACATATGTATACCTTGCTGAATTTATGTGCATTGGTTTTTATCCACCCAATTAAATAAAGAAAATTTAGAAGAAAAAAATAATACTTAGAAAATCTGTCCTTTGGAAATGAAGGAGACTTTTAACCAGGAGACAAAAATGGAGGGAGTTCTTCTTCACCAGATCTGCTTTACAAGAAACAATTCTTAGAGTTGAAAGACAATGCTAAATTTCAACACAAACCACATAACAGTGTGAGATTGGTGAAAGTGTGGTGGTTTGATTCATAAACTTTAGGTGTTCTGAATGCCATGTCCCCAGCTGATGGCAATTTGGAATTAAAGTCTCCTGGAGACAGTGTATTGTTGGGGGCAGGCTTATGGGTACTATAGCCAGCTTCCTCTTGCCAGTGTTTGACACATTCTCCTGTTGCTCTTGTCCATCTGATGTTGGTGAAAAGGTGATGTCCACCCTCTGCTCATGCCATTGTTTTCTCCTGCCATCATGGAGCCTTCCCCCAAGTCTGTAAGCCAAAATAATCCTTTTTTTTTTTTTTTTTCCCCCACAAGCTGCTCTTGGTTGGGTGTTTTCTGCCAGCAATGCAAACCTGACCACAACAGTAAAGTTGGTACAGAGAAGTGGTGTCATTACTGCTTGAAACCTGACTTTGTGGCTTTTGGCTCTTTGGAGCTGATTTTCAAGAGAAATGTAGAAGGATTTGAAACCTTGGCCTAAGAGACACTTTGCAGTGTTGTAAGTATAGCCTGATGGACTATTCTGGTCAGAGTTGAAAGACCTAAATGCAGTAAGAACTATGGACTGTGAGGTTTGGCTTGTGATGGTGAGAAAGAGCTTTGCCTCAACTAGGTAGACATAGTTTGAGAGGCTTGCTGTCATGCCTCTGTCCTGAGAAGTTGTGCAGGGTTGCATTGTGTAGAAATAGACTGGTGTGAGCAGAAGGCTATGGTATAAAAAAAATGAAATCTTTGGGCCAAATCTGCTGTCTGTTCAGCTGCAATTGTATGAGAGATTATAACCATTGAGATTGGGCCAGCTGACCTGCACTGGAACAACAGGTAGACTGTAGACTTTTTTGAAGGGGCCTGAATGCTGAAGGAGTATCTTCTTCAAAGTCTGCTTTATTTGCCCCTAGGTTGACAAATTGGTACCCCTGGTATTATGGAGCATAAAAAATGTAGAAAAGAGAGGGTAATTGAATTTGTAACACAGTCTTGTATTTTGGACATGGCCATGAGCAGTGTGAAGCAGGTTTGCTGTATGCCTCCATGGAGACCCAGTGGACCCATGAAGATGAACTATGGGTTGTAGTGGAGACCCAGTGGAAATGCCAGGACCATGAAATGGCTGCTAAAGAGAGCTGCTGGCCCCAGATGAAGTTTTCCAGGACTATGAGTAGCCTCACTGGAGGGGCAGAGTTGGAACTCCAGAGACTTGTTGCTGGTTAGAATTACCAGACTTGGTTGGGCATCTGTCATTGACTAGAGTTGTTGGAGTTGGAGCTACAGAGTTTGATGTTTGCTCTGTTTAAATCTTGCATTGGTTGCATATTTCTTTGCTATGCCCAATGCCATCTTTTGCAGTGTGTTTATTCTTTTTCGTTGTTGTTGTTTTGATAGTGTGCCGCTCAGTTAAAAGACTTTGGATTATAGGGATGTTTGAACATCATTAGGATTGATAAAGGATTGATAAAAACTATGGGGACTTTTAAAAAATATTTTTAATTTTTTAAAATTTATTTGAAAGCGATGGGCAGAGAGAGAGGCAGAAAGAGAGAGAGAGAGAGGATGGGCGCACCAGGGCCTCTGGCCACTGCAAACGAACTCCAGTTCGCCCCCTTGTGTATCTGGCTAATGTGGGTCCTGGAGAAACGAGCCTTGAGCCAGGGTCCTTAGGCTTCACAGGCAAGAGCTTAACCACTAAACCATCTCTCCAGTCCCTATGGGGACTTTTACAGTTGGACTGAATGCATTGCATTTTACATCATGTATGGTTATCAGTTTATGGGGGTCAGGAGTGGAATGTGGTGGTTTGATTCAGGTGTCCCCCATATACTTAGGTGTTCTGAGTGCTAGGTTCCCAGCTGATGGAGATTTGGGAATTAATGCCTCCTAGAGGTAGTGTATTGTTGGGGGTGGGTTTATGGGTATTGTAGCCAATTTTCCTTCGCCAGTGTTCGTCACACTCTCCTGTTGCTATTGTCCGCCTTATGTTGCCCAGGGGATGATGTCCACCCTCTGCTCATGCCATGTTTTCCCCTGCCATCCTGGAGCTTCCCCTCAAGCCTGTAAGCCAAAATAAACCTTTTTTCCCCACAAGCTCTTGGTTGGGCATTTTCTGCCAGCGGTGTGAGCCTAACTACATCAGAAAGTAAATGCATATAGAAAGTTCTAATGTTGTAACACTTGTAAATAAAGCATTTTTACTCACATAAATTATAAGAGAAAATATTAACTACAAAAATTACTTAATAGGGCTAGGGAGATGACTTAGCAGTTAAGGCACTTGTCTGTAAGGCCCAAAAAGCTGAGTTCAATTCCCCAGTACCCATGTAAAGCCAGATTCACATGGTAGCACATGCATCTGGAATTTGTTTGCAGCAGTGGAGGCCCTGCCCTGGTGTACCCATTCTCCCCCTCCCGTCGTCTTTCTCTCTCCTTCCCTCTCTCTTCTCTCTCTGCTGAGCATTGTGGCACACATCTTTAATCCCAGCACACAGAAGACTGAGGTAGGAGGATCCCCGTGAGTTCAAAGCCAGCTTGAAACTACATAGTGAATTCCAGGTTATCCTGGGCTAGAGTGAGACCCTACCTTGAAAAAAAACAGTTGATAGATACATAATATAAAAATATGTAAGTTGGAACATCAGAAACTGTGGGACTAAACATGATTTTATATGTGTAAAGCTAAAATATACTTATATCTATAAGATGATTTGTATATGCCACATGGTAATCATTTTAAAAAATGTAGGGAATACAAAAGAGCATAATGTTACAAAAATAGGTCACAAAGAAAGGCCACAACAAAGAAAAACATGAAAAAAAACTGCAGAATAGAAACAAAATGACAATAGTCTTTACTAATAACTGCTAAAAATCCAAATTAATTAAATTTCTTCATCAAAATATGTGTGGTGGTTTTTTTTTTTTAAAGAAAATCCGAAAAAAAGAATGGGTAACAAAGATTAGAGGAGTAGTAAAACAGATAAAAGAAAAAAAAAAAAACAGCAGAAAAGTACTAAGGGTGTAGCTCACTGTTAGAGCACTTGTCTAGAATGTGAGAGTCTCTGAGTTGGATCGCCAGTACCACAACAAACAAATAGACATAAGAAAGGACATGGCAACTGATACCACAGAATTACAAAGGATCATAAGATGACAATGAACTGATAACCTAAGAGAAGTGAATAAATATCCCAGAAACATAATCTGCCTGAAGAAATAGAAAATATAAAAGAACAATGTGAGTAAAGAGATTGAATCAATAATCCATTTAATAACTACCACCCTTAGGGCTAGGAATATAGCTCAGTGTAGAGTACTTACTTAGGGCACATTCAATTCTACCAACTATTTAAATAAACTACCATTTCTTCTAATTTTCTCAGACTCTTCAAAAATATTGAAGGGCAAGAACCACTGCCAGACTGAGCTCATGAGGCAAACATTATTCATAACCATATCACTGTCACTGGATTTGGTTATTGAGGAGTTAGAAACTTCTATAGCAGTCATACTTCCTTTTTCATAGTTCTTGATCAATACCTTTTATATGAAGTACTTATTAACAGATAATATGAATTATCTACTAATAATTAATTAGGATAGATTCCTCCTAGAGTCTTAATCCTCACTACCACTCAGGATAAAAAGCAGACCACAGGCTAGAGAGGCGGCTTAGTGGTTAAGCGCTTGCCTGTGAAGCCTAAGGACCCCGGTTCGAGGCTCGATTCCCCAGGACCCACGTCAGCCGGATGCACAAGGGGCGCACGCATCAGGAGTTAATTTGCTGTGGCTGGAGACCCTGGTGTGCCCATTCGTTCTCTCTCTCTGCCTCTTTTTCTCTGTCTGTTGCTCTCAAATAAATAAAAATATTCAAAAAATTTTAAAAAAAAAAAAAGCAGACCACAGTAACAACAAACCAGCAAAAAGAAAAACAGATATGCATTTTTTTCTCTTAGTTTTTTAAAAAATATTTTTATTTATTTATTTGAGAGAAAAGAGATAGTAAAAGAGAGAGAATGGGCACACCAGGACCTCTAGCCACCTCAAAGGAACTCCAGATGCATGTGCCACCTTGTGCATCTGGCTTATGTGAGTACTGGAAACTGTAACCTGAGTCCTTTCGCTTTGTAGGGAAGCACCTTAACCACTAAGCCTTCTCCCCAGCCCTTTTTAAAAAATATATTTTATTTATTTTCTTGCAAGCAGAGAGAGATAGAAGGGAGACAGAAAGGGTTCACCAGGGCATCCAGCTGCTGCAAATGAGTTCCAAATGTGTATGCTACTTTGTGTATGTGGCTTCATGTGGGTACTGGGGGACTGAACCTGTGTCATCAGGCTTTGCAGCCAAGCACCTTAATTGCTGTACCATCTTTCCAGCCCCTCCCCCTGCCCTTTTAACTTTTTATTTATTTATTTTTATTTATTTATTTATTTATTTATTTATTTTTGGTTTTTCGAGATTGGCTCTCATGCTTGCTCAGACTGTACTGGATTTCACAGTGTAGTCTCAAGGTGGCCTCGAATTCATGGCGCTCCTCCTACCTCTGTCTCCCGAGTGCAGGGATTAAAGGTGTGTGCCACCACAGCCGGCCTCCTTTTAACTTTTTGTTGGCAACTTCCATACATACAGACAATATACCATGATCATAACCCCCACCTGTGCTACCTTTTCCCTTTCCCAAATCCCCCCTCCACTGAACCCCTTCTTCTTTCCAACTAGTCTCTCTTCTATGTTGATGTCATATTTTTTTCCTACTATTATGCAGGTCTTGTGTAGGTAGCATCAGCTACTGTGAGGTCATGAATGCCACAACTACTTTGTATCTGGAAGGCAGTATTGCAAAGCATTCTTCCCTTCCTTTGGCTCCTACATTCATGCCACCATTTCTTTGACAGTGGATCTTGAGCCTTGGAGAGCAAGAGAGAGATGTCTCACTTAATGCTGAACACTGCACTGCTTCCACTTCTCATCATCTTGATAAGCTCTCCCCTCCCCATTTTAATGAGTTTTGAGTCACTCCAGTGGCCACCACCATTTGAGAAGAAAAGCTTGTGTAACAAAAAGTGAGAGTGGCATTAATATATGGGTATAGGGCTGGAAAATTGCTCAGCGGTTAAGGTGCCTGACAATAAAGCCTAACATTCAGCTTGATTTCCCAGGACCCATATAAAGCCAGGTTCACAAAGTGGTGCATACATCTGGAACTCATTTGCAACAGCTGGAGGTGCCCCCCCTCCCTGTGTGCCCATTCGTATGCTTTCTCTCTCCCTCCCTCGCTCCTTTTTTTTTTTTTTAAGAAAAGTTTCGAGTGAGAGGGAAATTCCTGTGTCTCTTCAGTTGTTTTGGAAGAAATAAAAGTCTTTTACCATAAGTGATTTAATACCTCAGGACCTTGTTAAAGCTGTGTAATACAGGAACTGGAAGTTGGATTGAAACAAGGAAAGTAGTAAAAGTGAATAATTCTCCTCTAAATATTACTAGAAATTGAATGTGGCACTTTTTCAACTTTATAAAAAACTCATTTTCCAAACAAATATTCAATTTAAACAAGTCTTTATATTTTTTTTCTTTTTAGAAAAGATTTAAGAAACAGATTAGCAGTAGACCCAGCCACGCCACCCACTTCCTGGCACCCCCACACTGCATGGTTTGGACCATGCATAAAAGGCTCATGGTTCCAAAGCACACTGGGCACTTACATCTTCTCTTCTGTGTGTTTGCTCTTCCGTGTGTCTGGCTTTTGCTTATGCAGGCATGGCCTTCAGCAGCATGCACATTGGGAAGCCCGCCCCTGACTTTACAGTGGTAGATGGTGCCTTCAAAGAAGCTCAAGGTCCTCTTTTTTTTTTTTTTTAACCCAACTTTTGTGTGCCTCACAGAGATCATTGTTTTTAGCAACCATGCAAAGGAAAGCTGAGCTGTGAGGTTCTGGGAGTGTCTACAGACTCTTAGTTCACCCACCTGGCATGGATCAACGCCCCTGGAAGGAGGGGGCTTGCTGGTGTGACCAGAAACTTGTCCAATAATTATGGCATTTTGAAAAGTGATGAGGGCATCGCCTACAGGGGCCTCTTCATCATCGATGGCAAAGGTGTCCTTTGACAGATCACAGTCAATGACTTGCTTGTATGGCACTCTGGATGTGGCTGTGCACTTAGTCCAGGCCTTCCAGTACACGGATGAGCACAGGGAAATTTCCCACTGGCTGGGATCCTGGCAGTGACACCATCAAGCCCAGTGTAGATGCTAGCAAGGAATAATTCTCCAAACACAACTAGGCCATGACCAGCAGTGAACTTAAGTTATTGAATCTCACCTGTGCTCACACCTGTGTTGACCTTACTGGCCCACAAAAGGCTAGACCTCTAAGCTCTGTAATGTGCCATGGTCTGGGAGAGGGCTGGAACCTGGCTGAGCCAAGGTGTTCTCATTCCCCATGTGGAATCTGGTGAAAAGTAACCCCCCCATTTCTGAGACCACCCAGCTATGTACAGGTCTAAAGGTAACCAATAAAGTATTAGGGACTGGTTTGGTGGGGGGAGGAAGAAACATACTAATTTCTTGACTCCTAGATGGTCTGAGAAATTGTGAATACAGAAAAGGAAATACTTTTAGAGCAAACATGTTATCTTACTGTGTCCTCTGAGGTCTGATAGAGCATCTGTTCTCTCAAGATCAGCTTTAGGGCTAGGGTGTGGGATAGTGGCTCGGGGGTAAACACTTGCAAAGTAGTGTGGGGTTTTTTGTTTGTTTTGTTTTGGGGGGGGGAGGGGATTCGAGGTATTGTTTCCACTAGTGCTCCTTCTGTTTTTCTTGATGTGTCCTACATTGGCTTTTTATAACCTTTTCCTACCTAGCAGTTGGATTTTTTAATGTTTTCTTCTTGATATATATATTGGATTCTTTTCTACGTTAAAAAAAAAATGGTGCTAGGAAGTGTTAAAAGTATTTGCTTTTTAAAAATATTTTATTTTTACTTATTTATTTGACAGAGAAAGTGGGGGGGAGAGAGAGAATGAGCACAACAGGGCCTCAAGCCACTGCAAATGAACTCCAGACATGTGTGCCCTCTTGTGTATCTGGCTAACATGGATCCTGGGGAATCAAACCTGGGTCCTTTAGCTTTGCAGGCAAATGCCTTAACTGCTAAGCCATCCCTCCAGCCCCAGTACTTGCTTTTAAAGCCTGCCAAGTTTAATTCCAAGCTACCCACATAAACCAGGTACAAAAATGTGCAAACAGCACATCAGGTATTCATTGCAGCAGCAAGAAACCCTGATGTACCCATATGTGCATGCATGTGCATGCACACACAGACACACACACAAATTCTTTAAAAAATAACTAGCATTAACAACAGGTTTTCTCCACCATGTTACTATGTCTTTTTGGGTTTTGTTTTGTTTCGTTTTAGTGAAGTGTACCTTCAAATATCAGGTCTTTCATTTCTTTTATTCTGTTATTTCCAAGCTTAGAAAATCTTATTTTTTAATATTTTATTTTAATTTATTTATTAGAGAGAGAGAAGGAGAGAGAAAATGGGTGTACCAGGGCCTCTAGCCACTGCAAATGAACTCCAGATGCATGTGCATCTGGCTTACATGGGATCTGGAGAATCAAACCTGGATCCTTAGGCTTTGCAAGCAAGCACCTTAATTGCTAAGCCATCCCTCCAGCCCAGAAAACCTAAAGTACCTTAAACTCACTTTGCATGTGCAAAATACTATTTATCCCCTAAAGCTTTCCACCTCACCTCCACAAACACATCCCCAGAATTCATTCCTAATAATCTTTGGTCAGTGCAAAGCTCTGCATCGATGCAATTCCACACTCAGAGAACATAAGGATTATTTTTGGCTATTCTCCTTGACCTCCAGCAGCTAATCCAGTACCCTCGCCTGGCCGTTCATTTTTTTTTTTTTTAAGTAGAATGTTTATAGTAATATTTATTCAAAAGTTGTACTTTAAACAGCTGTGACTCAGATTAAAAGCCCCAAGGTGCATTGTTTCAGGTGGGTGCTATTATTCTGTATACCTGGTTCAGCCCATTTATTAAGCCAGAAAACTTGAAGTAATTTCAAGTTAACATATGTAGACCAACTGCATGAACAGAAAGTTTTCCAAATTAGGAGACAGCATGACTCCTTGGTGATGTCTCCCTGTGGCATACATGCTCAGTTGTAATGAAGGATTTCTTGCCATAAGTCTAAATGAGACCCTTTGGATCATTTGGCAATGGCTGATTTAGTCTTCTGATACCAATGATGTGCTGCTTTGTTGATCAGGAGGCAAAATGCTGAGCTTCTCTTCAGGCCTGCCTTAGCTACATGTGAGGCTCAGGAGAGTGGATGTAGGCTGAAGGTGGGGAGACCTGCAGCTTAAGCAGAACCATTCAAGCATAAAGTGCCCTTAATCATACTGCAAAGACTCTTCACATTGGGGGTGGTGAGTCCTTAAAGATCATGGCCAACAAGTACGCTAAATGGCTTCCTCTGAGAGTTTATCCCCACAAGGAAACCATCTGGCCACTTGTCTTTTATTACATTTCTAATAACTGCTCCACATTTCTTCAGGACTGTTATGCATCCTTGATTTGTTCATTATACAAGGTTTGCTATTCCTAGACTCAGACCCCTTTCTTCTGTCTCACCTGTACCTGTAAGGCTTGCAACTACTCTATCTGGTTCTTGTCTGTTCTGTTAAAAAGCTTCAGTTCATCTTGGAAGACATCTAAAGGCAACATGGAGTCCGTGTGATCTGTAGTGGATTCCTGTTGTGATCCTGGGGTTGCATTGCCTGAGTTCAGGCCTTTGCTCTCCAAAATTACTAAAATGGTTGTCCTGAAATGTCCTCAGCAGCTCTGCTTTGACTGAAACACTGTCTGAGTTTCTGTCAATTTCTGGTGCCACTGCTTGGGGGCAACCACTGAGGGCTGGTACTTGTCCTTGAGCTCTTCCTCTGATTTTTCTTATCCAGTGGTTTGTAGCCCTTTCTGGCGTTCCTCCCGATGGCAGTCTATGCAGCTTTCCCTGCCCATTTTCTCGTCCACTTTGGTGACTTCTGTAAGATCTCTCTCTGAACCTCCTGGATGAAGATGTCTAGAAACATCGACTTCTTTGCTCTTAGCAGGTAATAGACTTTTAGGCTCAAGTTTGTGTCTCTGTATGCTGCCTGCCACTTGGCACAGGGGGAGGCTGCACACTGTATACTGTCTTAACCACACTGGTCCTCAAAATGAGGTGGCTTGGCTGGGCCCCAGACACCTGCCACTCCCACCCTCAGTCTGCTGAGCAGTCAGCCATGTGTTAGTTACTTCAAGCAGAGTTTCAGGCTGCCCACTCTCCACTTTACAATTAGAACCAGAATTAAAGTTACCATTATTGCTCATATTTTGGGGGGTGTTTGTGCGTGCGCACACGCACGCAGCAAGTGCATGGAGACCACAAGACAAACTCAGGTGGCATCCTCAGGTATGCCATTTACCTCTTTTTGAGACAGGGTCTCTCATTAGCGTGAAGCTCACCAAGGAGGCTAGATTGGCTGGCCACTGAGCTCCAGGGATCCTCCCATCTATGCCATCCTATGCTGGTATTACACGCACCACCCTGCAGTCATATATATGGGTACTCGTGATCAAATTCAAACTCACATGCTAGCAAGGCAAACACTTTTTTAAATTTTTATTTATTTACAAGCAAAGAGAAGAGAGACAGAGAATGGGTATGCCAGGGCCTTTTAGCCATTGCAAACGAACTCCAGACACATGTGCCCCTGTGCGTCTGGCTTATGTGGGTCCCAGGGAATCGAACATGGGTCCTTGGCATTGCAGGCAAGTGCCTTAACTGCTAAGCCATCTCTCCAGCCCAAGACAAGCACTTTTGAAGGAATTACCTCCTACCTACTCTCTCATTTTTTTAAAAAAAAATTTGTTTATTTATTTGAGAGCAACAGACAGAGAAAGAGGCAGAGAGAGAGAGAGAATGGGCGCACCAGGGCCTCCAGCCACTGCAAACAAACTCCAGACACGTGTGCCCCCTTGTGCATCTGGCTAACGTGGGTCCTTGGGAATCAAGCCTTGAACCGGGGTCCTCAGGCTTCACAGGCAAGCGCTTAACTGCTAAGCCATCTCTCCAGCCCTACTCTCTCATTTTTAATATTAAAATTCTTTCTTAAAGGCTCTCCACATTAAACCCTGCTGTTCTAATACCATAGTATCCTTGTCTAGATACACATTTAATCATGTTACCCTCTGCTTGACTCCATGTTAATGCTTACTTAGCTCCCTTGCTCTGGGCATACTCTTTTATCTCCCTGTAATACTCCCCTCCTGGCTCACTCCTCCTTACCTTTAAGATCTATTTTAATTTGCTTAGGTAAGCCTTCTCTGATTGAACACTGAGTAATGTGGTACTTGTCCCTCTAGAACTGGGTCACTATTACATCCTTATTGCATACCACAGCATCTGATACTTAGTAAGCCCTCGAGAAATAATTCATTGAAATAAATAAATGGATTAGTTATTATCCTTCAGCCAAAATTTTAGAATTATTAGGCTTTTCTCAGTGATATTAAGATGATTACTTTTTAAAAAATGAAATATACTATAAAGAAAGGTATGTTTCATTTATTTGTCTTTTGTCACTTTATAATTTTTAAGATATTTTTAATATTTATTTATTTGAGAGAGTGAAAGAGGCAGAGAGAGGGAGAGAGAGAATGGGCATGCCAGCGCCTTCAGCCCCTGTAAACAAACTCCAGATGCATTTGCCATCTTGTGTGTCTGGCTTATGTGGGTCCTGGGAGTTGAACCTGGGTCCTTTGGCTTCTCAGGCAAATGCCTTAACTACTAAGCCATCTCTCCAGCCCTATAAATTTTTTTAAATATATTTATTTATTTGCAAAAGATAGAGAAAGAGGCAGAGAGCAAGAATGTGTGTGCCAGGGCCTGTAGCGACTGCAGATGAATTCCAGATGCATGTGCCCCCTTGTGTATCTGGCTTACGTGAGTCCTGGGGATCGAATCTGGGTCCTTTGGCTTTGCAGGCAAGTGTCTTAACAGCTAAGCTGTCTCTCCAGCCCTCTTTTGTTACTTTCATGGATTAAACATTTCTTGTTAAAGTTAATCTAAGATTTATGTTATAAATGAAATCTCTGGTTGGTTACTATTGTCGTTGAGGAGTATGTATCTTACCTAATTACTCATTTTCTAGTATATTTAGAATTTTGTCATTAGAGGCTGAGGAGATGGCTCAGCATTTACAGGCACTTGCTTACAAAGCCTGTCAGCCCAGGTTCAATTTCATAGTACCCATGTAAAACCACATGCACAAAGTGGCTGATGCATCAAGAGGTCGTTTGCAATGACACAGACCCTGGCATATCCATACTCATTTCTGTTTCTCTCTCAAATAAAATATTTTTTTTTTGCCAGGTGTGGCGGCACACACCTTTAATCCCAGCACTCGGGAGGCAGAGGTAGGAGGATCACCATGAGTTTGAGGCCACCCTGATATACATAGTGAATTCCAGGTCAGCCTGAGTTAGAGTGAAACCCTACCTCAAAAAAAAAAAAAAAAAAAGCCACACTCAAATAAATAAAATAATATTTCATAACTAAAATTGTATAGGTGAAAGGCATATACAGTTTTTATAACCACCTTTGATTATAAGCTACATGTTTGATTATAATACTAGGAAAGGTCTCTTACATTTTACTTAAGGAATATTTCTTTGTTAAAATATTTTTATATACTTGCAAGGAGAAAGAGGCGGAGAGAATGGGTGAACCAGGGCATCTTTCCATTTTTAAATTAAAAAGACAACTGTAAGGCAGTTACCCCATTTTTGCATTTGTCATGTTGGCTAAGTTAACTAGACTGAGAAGTTCTTATAGTTAACATCTATGTAAAGTTTAGAGCTAGGCATGACCTCATTTCATTTTGTTACTCATCCCTAACCCTGTAAGACAGGTATAGTCATGGTGAAGAATTGAGTCTCAGTCACATTAAGAGGCTTTTCCATGGTCTTTAAAGTTTTAAGTTGCAATCTTTATTGAACTTTATACCCAACTCAGACTCCTAAAAAGTTTATTCTTTCTTCCCTATCATGTGACTTTGTACGTATAGAACAATTTGAAAGCTATTTGGTTATGTAAGTAAGTTACGAAGAAGAAACTTTTCTAGAATACAGTTTTTACATTTTTGTTGTTTCTTTTCTTTTTGAGGTAAGGTTTCAACTCTAGCTCAGGCTAGAGGGGAGGGGAGTATTACAGGGAGATAAAAGAGTATGCCCAGAGCAAGGGAGCTAAGTAAGCATGAGAGCATGTGTAGTCTCAAGCTGGCCTCAAACTCATGGTGATCCTCCTACCTCTGCCTCCCGAGTGCTGGGATTAAAGGTGTGTGCCGCTACAGCTGGCCTTGCATATTTTAATATATATTTTTATGTATTAATTATTGGAAAATAATTTCAAATTTTTCTCTTGTAGGAACCTCCAGAAGTTTAGTCTTTTTGGTGACATAAGTGTTCTACAACAGCAAGGAAGTCTGTCAAATACATACCTCAGCAAAGTGGACCCTGATGGCAAAAAAATTAAACAGTAAGTTATGTAGTCAATGGAAAGGATTTTATGTTACTTATTCTAGTTTTTTCCTGAAAAATTCTAAGGTATAATCAAGAGTAACAATTTTTGTTTTCTAAAAAGAATTTGTGGAGCTAGGCATGGGGACACACGCCTTTAATCCCAGCACTTGGGAGCCGTAGGTAGGAGAGTTGCTGCAAGTTCAAGGCCAGCCTAAGACTACAGAGTAAATCCATGTTAGCCTAAGCTACAGTGGGACCCTACCTCAAAACAATACAAAAAAAAAGTGAATTTATGGAAAGTCAGGCCAGGTGGCACATGCCTTTATCCCAACACCTGGGAGGCAGAGGTAGGAGGATCACTGTAAATTCAAGGCCAGCCTGGGACTATAGAGTGAGTTTCAGGTCAGCCTGGGCTAGAGTGAGACCCTACCTTGAAAGAAAGAAAAAAGAATTTACTGGGGCTGGAGAAATTTTTTCAGTGGTTAAAAGACACTTGCTTGCAAAGTCTGTCACCCTGGGTTCAATTCCCCAGCCATTCACACAAAGCTGAACAAGCATCCATTTACAGTGTCAAGAAACCATGGTGTGATGCATGTGCTTGTGCACACACACATACATACACATGTATGTGTATGCAAGCACACAAATATTTTTTAAAGAATGTATGTCCTTAAAACGTCTTAATAGATCAAAATAAAAATGACCCATAAATGCATCCATGGATTTAATAAATTTTTAACACAAGTCAAACTTGCTGTATAGTTACTGCTATTTAAAGCTGCTACTTTTCTCCTGTGTTTGCTGTAAAATAAGTTGTACGTCATCAGTCTTTTCTACCATAATACTAGTGTAAACTGTTTTCCTTGGATGAGAAACATATTTCTATATGTTTAATATAACTTACATGTTGATTTTAGTGACTTTATTTGCATGGGGCGGGGGCAGGTGCTAGAGCCTCTTGCCACTGCAAATGAACACAAAACTGTTGTGCCACCTTCTGCACCCAGTATAAGTGGGTGACTTGGGCATTGAATCTAGGCCATCAGGCTTTGCAAGCAAGTGCCTTTTAATTGCTAAGCTGTTTCCTTAACTCCCACTACATGTTTTGTACATCTTTCTCATTTCAGTGTAAACATTACTGGTATTTGTGCATTGAGTAGCAGTTAATGAGAGAGGGCTGGGGAAATGGCTGAGTTAAAGGTACTCACTTGCAAAGTCTGTTTGCCCGGCTTCTATTCCCCATTAAGTGGCACATGCACTTGGAGTTTATTTGCTGCAGCAGGAGGCCCTGGCACACCCATGTACATACGTACGTTATGTACACACACACACACACACACACACACACATTCTCTCTCTCTCTCTCTCTCAGTGCTTGCAAATAAATATTTTTAAAAGAAATTAATAAGTAAAAATGTATTTCAACATTGGATGTCATTTAGTACCTACTTCTAAGAGTTACTGTTAAAAGATTAGATTAGAGTTAGGGCTGGAGAGATGGCTTAGCAGTTAAGATGCTTGCCTATGAAGCCTGTGGGCCCAGGTTCAATTCCCTAGTAGCCATGTAAGCCAGATGCACAAGGTGGTGCATGTCTGAAGTTCATTTGCAACAGCTGGCATGCCCATTTGCATTCTCTCTGTCTCTCTGTGTCTCTCTCTTTCTCTCTCTCCTTGCAAACAAATACATTAAAAATTTTTAATTTTTAAAAGCCAAGCATGGTGGCACACGCCCTTAATCCCAACACTCGGGAGGCAGAAGTGGGAGGATCACTGTGAGTTTGAGGCCACCCTGAGACTCCATAGTGAATTTCCAGGTCAGCCTGGGCTAGAGTGAGACCCTACCTCAAGAAACCAAAAAAAAAAAAAAAAAAAAAAAGAAAGCAAAAATTTTTTAATATTTTTAAGAAAAGATTAGAGCTACATGGTAATACAATCATTGTGGCATATGTTTTTCTTGCAGAATTCAGCAGCTATTTGAAGAAATACTGAGTAATAGTAGGCAACTGAAGTGGCTATCCTGTGGGTTTATGCTGGAAATAGTAACCCCAACATCACTGTCATCTCTTTCCAACTCGATTGCCAGCACCATGGAGCACTTAAGTTTACTGGACAATAATATTCCTGGTAACAGCACTCTTATCACTGCAGTTGAACTAGAACGATTTGTGAATCTGCACTCCCTTGCCCTGGATTTCTGTGACTTTACAGCTGAGATGGCAAGAGTCTTGTCCGATAGCAACCATGTGCCTTTGCAGCGACTATCTCTTCTGGTCCACAATGTTTCTGTGATGCACAAGTCTCTAGACAACATGCCAACCGATGAGCATTGGAAAGACCTGTCACGAAAGAGCCCCAGCCTTCGGGTCTATATAATGGCTTTTGATATCAAAAGTGAAGACATGTTAAAGATTCTGAAACCCAGTATACCACTAGAGAGGATTCATTTTGACAGCTACATCACTTGTGTTTCAGGGGCTATTGTTGATCTTATATCCAGGCAGTATGACAAGTTCCTCACTCATTTTATATTGATGAATGATGTGATTGACACATCTGGTTTTCCAGATCTGAGTGACAACCGAAATGAAGATCCATTGGTTTTATTAGCATGGAGATGCACGAAGCTCTCTCTTCTGGCAATCCATGGTATGTGATTTTGTTCGCTACAGTTTGATAATTGACATTACACCTAATATTTTACAGTAAATAGATCACAAATGTAAAATTCTTATCTTAACCCTGAGTGTTTGGTTTGATATACCTGTTATTTTTTTTTTTAACCACTGAAATGAGTTTATCTAAAAAAAAATACATATCTGCCAACATGGATGGGTATTTCTTCTCATGAGAAGACCTCCAAAAAGGACAGAAGGATAGACAACTAAAATTTCTTTTATGTTCAGTCTTGTCTTTTAGACTGTGTTCCATGTATTTGTCTACATGATGTTCTTTAAATGACACATTAAATAGGTACATGTTTATTATCTTAGTAAGTTTATTTATTATTCATCTTGATAGGTGAGCTAGTCTCAACTGAAGAGTGTTGCTATTCTGATAAACGAAAGGAATTTTTACTTTTCTGATACAAGACAGTTACAAAATAGTCTATAAAACTGACTTAGCTGCATGTGGTGGCACACACCTATAACTTCCGCTCTTGGGAGACTTGAGGCAGGAAGATCACCATGAATTTGAGGCCAGCATGACCTTTAGAGTGACCCCTTGGATGATGATGATATTGATGATGATGATGTTGTTATTGATGCCGGGCATGATGGTGTATACCTTCAGTCCCAGCACTTGGGAGGCAGAGGTAGGAAGATTGCCATGAGTTTAAGGGCAACCTGGTACTACAGAGTGAGTTCTAGGACAGTGTGAGCTAGAGTGAGACCCTGCCTCATAAAATAACAATGATAATGTGGTTAGTAAAATGGAAATAAGCAAATATTAGCCCCTGTAAGGCCTTTTTCCTAAGATGTCTGTTACAGGTAAAGTTCCCCTGCCAGCTGGTAACTTATCCCTTCCAAGAGGTAATTACTATTTGGAAGTTGGTATCATTCCCAAGAATATTTGCTACTGACACTCAACAGCTGTCTTCAAAGTTGTGTCACCTTATAATTTGTGATTGCAAAACAACACAGGAAATATTCTTCACAAATGAAAAATTCCAAATGACTATGTGTTATTATTAACAAACATACATATCTGAAATTCAGCTTATTCCTTGTGATACATTACTATCCAAAGATAGAAATTGTATATATTTTAATCTTTAAATGTGCATTTAGCCTTTAAATATCTGTTTTGCTGAGTGAAATAGCAGAATAAGATTACATCATTTGACAGTTCACCATTCACAGTGGTGTTCTTGCAGAAAGAACAAAACTCTTCCCACTGCAAACTAAGCAGTATAGTTTCTGTGAGTTTTAAAGGAAAAGATCGAACCAACCTAGTGAGATTCAAAGTTGAAGCTTCTTGGGAAATACGAATGAGGACCAGACTAATCAAGACAACATAAAGTGCAGGAAATGATAGTTTTGCCTTCTGCTTATTTTTAAGGTTACACAGTGTGGGCACACAACCTCATTGCCATTGCTCGTCTTCGTGGCTCTGATCTAAAAGTGCTGGAAGTCACAGAAGAAAGCGTTGATTTTGACCAGGGTGAACTGGCTGACCAGGATGTGGATCCAGTGCATAACCTGATTGAGCAAGTATCCCTAGGCCTTGGTCAGCCATGGCATGCAGTCTTGGACATTGAATCACTCAGTGTCTTCACTGAACCAAATCGTCACTTTTACAGAGAGATGCAAAGCTTCAGCGAAGACATTTAGCTTCTTAAATGTACAATTCCTGTGGTTACATATGCAAGTAGGATCCTATTATGTTTTTTTTCCGTAGTATGAATTAATCCTTTTGTGCTGTGTTTAATCAGTATTAGCTTTATAGAATTATATATGTATATTCTACTTCTTGATCAAAGAACGTAGTCGGGTATTGGTTTAGAAGTTCAAAGTGACAATGTTTAGGGCTTTCACGGTTAATGGAATTGTTATCAAACCTGACGGTTATACGGCTGAAATCACCCAAGGTTGCTGGTTGGCTTTGTTCTCAGGAGTCACTCTAAGAGCCTGGTGGATATTTGTGTTCTTAGTGAGTCAGAACTCAGAGCTCAGGAACCAAAACCTATCTTCATAGCCTGGTAGATTTGTATGCAGTGCACTGCATCCATATATTCTTATAGCATTTCATTCACTTTGATTTAAAATAGAGGGAAAGATACTATCCCTAATGAACTAACATTAACTGAAAGCCAAGCGTTTAATGCTCATTACCTATTAATAATTGATACCGCCAATTACATTCTGACTTTCATATAGTACTAAGTTAGATATCGCTTAATCCTTTTTTTTAAGAAAAGCACTTACATAAACATGAACATTCAAATTGCTAGATTTTTTAACTATATCTGATACAATTTTATTAGTTAATTACATTATACATTCAAGTTAGCTTTTTTAGTCCAGGTTTCAACTAGTAGAGGAAGAAAGAAACTGCATTCCAGGGTAAAACCTCCTAAGCTAAATCAAAGTACAGACTTGTGAACACACATGCTTGCAAACAAACATTAGTCGTGAAATCCCTAGCAACAAGTCACTGGGTTTTTCTCTGTCAGCACGCATGTCAGCTGCCAAAGAATAGACTTAAATGAAGAAGTGCCCACATGCTGGCAGGGGCCGGCCTACTATGGCCAGCCAGATACTGCTAGATTGTAATATTTAAGGTCGAGTTTCGACCTGTGGTACACAGCTGTGCTGTGGCTCAGTCAGCAACCTCAGAACTCTGAAAAAAAAAAAAAAAGAAAAAAAAAACATGCACCTGTTTCACTGTGAATAGTGAATGTAAAGGAAAGAAGGAAAAACTGAAAGCTTATTCTATCACAGGTATGAGCTGCTATGATACATGAAGAACATTCCATGAAGTATGTTTTAAAACCTTGTTATATCTGAGAGGCTTTAAAAGCCAACTTAACTGTTTCAGGGCAACCGCGGTACAGACGTGGTCTCTGTGAGACTTCCACCTGACCCCAGTTTTAAGTGGTACGAATGTTGTGCATTTAATGTTAAAGGACAGTCTGCAATAATAAAGTAAGTAGCCAACGTGGGTGCCCAGCAGTGCTGAGACCTGGCTGCTCTAGTGTAAGCTTTGGAAACACAATTTATGCAACAGATGTCCAGATATGATTCTATTTATGGAAAAAGTTTATATGTTTTACAATGGTTTTACCATCTTATATTAAATGACCTTTTGACAGGTGTGCACTGTTTTGTCTCCAGTGAGCACATACCATGCGGATTTTATATGTACATCAGTAGTGTGAATCCACTGGCACAGTGTGTGTAAATGCCAGATGTGGTGAGATTTTATCTTGTATATGTGAGCAGATAAAATAACTCCTGACAGAAACTGTAAGGAAACCAGCTGAATGTTTGACCTGATGACTGATGTTGTATGGTTTATGTTAAATGTATATTCTTTTAATCAATGAATAAAGCATTAAAAAGTGACCACTGTAATATATCTTATTGTATATGAAGCATGAAAACTTTAGTGTGAAGCAAAAGTTTTAGGCTGGATAGTTACAAAGTTTTAATTGTTTTCTTAAATTGACTTTGAAAAAAGATGAGTTTAAAAGCAGACACTAAACCAGGCATTATGGTGTACAGCTGTAATCCCGGCATTTGGGAGGTGAAGGCAAGCTGATAAGAGTTCAAGGTCATCCTCAGCTACAGGGACAATTTGTGGCCAGCTGGGCTGTATGAGACCTTGCCTCAAAACAAGCAAAGCCTCAGTGTATTGTGCTCTTAGAATTCATTATTGATACAGTAAAGTTATTTTTAAAAAGTCCTATGTTATATGCAAAATTCCCTACCTATGCCAGTATTAAATACCTTATAAACCTTGTTATTGTTTTGTTAAATGTGGTGTTCTCCATTCTTGGTTCTTGAGAGACAGTTCTCATTTATGGGAAATAAGTTCTTTTCCTTTTTCCTTCTTTCTCTTAATCATTCCATGACTTTTCCAGGCACTGCTGCCCTTTGGAGTAAGTAATCTAATGTTCAAAAAGAGTTGTCCTTATACCTTTTATTCCTTTTGAGTGACTCAGCATGTTTAAATGTGTAACAAAATCTACCCAAAATGGGTGAAGAGGGCAAGTCCACTAATAAATATGAGGAGTAGGCAAATGAGAGACAGTGCAGGGAAGTGCTGTCAAGGCCCTGCTGCCAAACTGTGCACGTGTATCACAGAGCAGCACGTGTGGATTTTATAAGTGGTAGCAGGATGCCCTAGCAGCCTATTCTCTCTCTTCACAATAGAACACTAGTGTAACTCACTAGGAAATATAGCAGTTATATGCTGTGTATAAAGCAGAGCTTTAAGCACTCCACAAGCAAGTCTTCTCATTTAATTCTCACATCAACCCTGAAGTCAAAATAGGAGCTTGAGACACAAGAATCTTGTCCAAATTCATAAAGCCAGTGAATGAAGATTTAAACCCAAACCCTGAAATTGTACCACCTCTGTCCTTCCACTCTTTTTTAAAAAATTATTTTATTTGAAAGAGAAAGGCAGATAGAAAGAATGAACAGGGCTGGAGAGATGGCTTAGCAGTTAAGCGCTTGCCTGTGAAGCCTAAGGGCCTCAGTTCGAGGCTCGGTTCCCCAGGTCCCACGTTAGCCAGATGCACAAGGGGGCGCATGCATCTGGAGTTCGTTTGCAGAGGCTGGAAGCCCTGGCGCGCCCATTCTCTCTCTCTCCCTCTATCTGTCCTTCTCTCTGTGTCTGTCACTCTCAAATAAATAAATAAAATTTAAAAAAAGAAAGAAAGAATGAACACACCAAGACCTCCAGCCACTTCAAATAAACTCCACACACATGTGCCACTTTGTGCATCTGGCTTTACCTGGTGTGGGGGGATCGAGCCCGGGTCCTTTGGCTTTACAAGCATCTCTAAAGCTATCTCTTCAGCCCTGTTCTCCCACTCTCAAGTTCTACAACTACACAGCTGATGAAGAGTTGATACCATTGTTACACGTAGCTTTTAGAACTTGTGTGGTAACATTCCATCCCCATTTCTAACACATTCTTGTTACAGTTTAAGTGCTTGAGCTACCCGTGGTGTGCGTGTGTGTACATCCCGATTCTGTTGAGTGAGAAAGAAAGCCACAGAACAATTGTGTAGATGGATACATGAAGTTATGTTTAACACAAAGTGTGGGTGTGTAAAGATGTGACAGATATATAAATGAACTATAGAGACATATTTTGTTCTACTCTTAATTTTTTGTTTGTTTTTGTTTGTTGAGGTTGGGTCTCACTCTAGCTCAGGCTGACCTGGAATTCACTATGTAGTCTCTGAGTGGCCTCTAACTCACAGCAATCCTCCTACAGTGCCTCCCAAGTGCTTTTGTGTGTGTGCACACGTGCACACATGCACATGCACCAGGGTCTCTTGGACACCAGCTGCTTGTGCCACTTTGGAAGTCTAGCTTTACGTGGACACTGCAGAATCAAATCCAGGCCAGCAGCTTTGCAAACAAGCTCCTTTACCACTGGTCCATCTCCCCAGCCCATTATTCTCTTTCTAATAAGAAAAGTCATATAGTTGGGATGTCTACCCTAAAGCAACTACTATTAGAATAGGCACTACCTTGTAGTCATATTAATTTAATTTCTGGAAGGTGAGAACTCTACTCAGCTACAGCAATGCCTTATAAATATCTGAGTGTGGACCCAAAAACTGGAGGACATTATGAAAGGCTAGTCGGTAGCTCACAGTCTTGTTAATATTTAGTTGATTCAACTTTTAGTGATCAAAATCAACAGAGTACTTGGCACCTTTTCAGGTTGAGGTTGTTAGCTGACTCCTTTCTCTAAAATAGGAAATTCAGTTCTCTTTTGATGTGTATTTCTTGAAAATATCAAGTAGTAAACTAGTAAGTAGACTATATTTTTATTAAAATACCACTTAGGTAAGATTCTTTGGCATAGATTTGAATACTTTCTACACTCAATACATTCTAGGGACAACGTGTTTCAAACTGTGAAGTTTAACACAAATATTTAGCTATCTGAAAAGCAATCAAAAGGGACTTAACAGTTCATCATTTTGCCTAGAATTCTGTTCTTAAATTTGTCAGTAACCCAGGCTGCTAATAAATTTAGAAGTGTTACTAAAGACTTTTTTAAAAAAGTATAATAAAATAGCTATTGAAGAGAAACTTTTCCTAAAGTGATTAACAATAGTAAACAAAACATTTGGAATAAGGAAATATTAAATGCAAATACAGCTTCTAAATCAAATTGTTAACCTTCAACAGTACAAAGGACAGAAGACATGTTAAATGATGCCATGGAGAGGTAATCATGAGCAAAGGTAAGAAATGGGACAAATAACTTGGTTTCTTTCTTAAAAAAATAGAGAACCTGAAGAGTAAACCACAGAGGCCTATCAACACCACAGTATGTGGACTTGCTTTAGATAATTGTTCAAACAAAACCTTATTTATATTTCTGTTTCACACAAATGAGAACATGTGAATGGATACTTACTTGTATCAAGTACTTGGGTACAAGCTAGGCATGATGGTTCATGCCTATAATCCTAGCACTTGGGAAGCTGAGGCAGGAAGATTGCTGAGTTCAAGGCCAACCTGGTCTACAAAGTGAGTTTAGGATAGCCTGGGCTACAGAGTGAGACCTTGTCTCTAATAATTTTATGTTTTATGATGTTTGATGATGGTAGAATATAATTGAAATTTTGAAAGGTGAACATCTATAACAGTCATGTTTACTGCTCATTCAAGGTCTCTAAAAAAACAATAATAAGCCAATTTCCAATTCAGGCACTTTTTTTTGTGCAATAATAGTATAATTTATTAGGACCAATGCATTATAACAGACATTTAGTCTCTTCCAATCTGGCACATCCTGTTGAAAAATATATTGATAAAGTCTTCAAATGAAAGTTGTAGCAAACTGTATCAGGCACTTTTTAAAAAAAGTTTGGTTTTAACATTTTATTGACAGTTTCCATAAATATAGACAATATACCATGATCATAATCCTCTCCCTTTCCCCCCTCCCAAATTCCTCCTTCAATTAGTCTCTTCTGTTTTGATGTCATAATTTTTTTTCCTCCAATTACTCAGGCCTTGTGTATGTAGCATCAGCCACTGTGAGATCATGAATATCAAGGCCACTTTGTATATTGCAAGCACTCCTCCCCCTCCTTTGGCTCTTATATCCATTCCACCACCTCTTCCACAATTGTCCCTGAGCCTTGGCAGGTGTGATAGAGATGTCTCACTTAGTACTAAACACTCCACTGTCACTTCTTCTCAGTACTTTTGTAAGATTTGAGTCTCCCCAGTGGTCACCACCACCTGAAAAGAGATTTTTCTAATCAAAAGTGAGAGTAGCATTAATACAGGGGAATAAGCACAAGTATTTATTAAGAAGGCAGTTGGTGGGCCTAATCTATGGATACATTTATCCAGACAACAGTAGTAGTTTCCCCACTAGGATTTATGACTTCCTTAGCCATCAGCTTTTAATAAGGTTTTCAATATCAGGTAGGCGTTCCCTCCCATGGAGTGGCCCTCATAAATTAGACAGCAGTTGGTTTTCCCCATAACAGATATGTCACCATTGCACCAGTTGGTACATTTGGCCTGGATAGCCAGCCATAAAGCTTTCAGGGTTCACTGCTGATTAACATCACTGATAACTTTTCTCCCTCACTAGGCTTCATAGCTCCTCTTTTCAGCATCATGACTGTTTTCTCTTTTGGGACCAGCACACAAACCCATGAAACAGTTGCCTACATTCAGGATGAGTCATCCATCCTCAGATCTCTCTGCAAACACGAAATTAGGAAGCAATTTTGTTACTAAACATCCCTCATGAGATGCCTTATCTACTTAGAGTAACCTTTGCTTGTAATGGTACATTTTCATTATGCTTCAGTTAATAATTAAGATCTGATGCTGGGTGTGGTGATGCACGCCTTTAATCCCAGCACTTGGGAGGCAAAGGTAGGAGGATCACTGTGAGTTCAAGGCCACCCTGAGACTACATAGTGAATTCCAGGTCAGCCTGGGATAGAGTGAGTCCCTACCTTGAAAAAAAAAAAAAAAAAAAGATCTGAATTGGCCATGCTTCTACTTTCAAAAAGGTAACTTACTAAACCTTATAAACTATTTTTTTTTATTTTTTTCTATGCCTATCTTGTTTTTAATTTTTTTTTTTTTTAATTTTTGTAGTCAGTGAATACATTCAAGTTGGTACCATTGTTAGCCTCCTCTCTATCCTCCCCCCTCCACTGGGACCCTCCTTGTTGGGGTATATGGGTCGTGCATTGTGGGGTTAGCCTTTAGTTTTGGGAAGGAGGAAATGTCTGTGTGTGTCATGACCCATCTGACATGTGGCTCTGACATTCTATTTGCCCCCTGTTCTGAGTTCATATTAGGTCTACTTCGGTGTTGAGATCTTGGGAGCCTCTGTGTCTCTGGATATCTGGTTTGGTACGGGTTGATTGTTCTCTATCTGCTTCACCATTGTGCTGGTTCCCGGTTCCCAAGTAAACAGCATTCTTGCATGCTTCCCCAATTATTCTTAGTTTCAGCTGGGGCCCTTTTTAAAAAACTTTTTTTTTTTGTTTATTTTTATTTATTTGAGAGCGACAGAGAAAGAGGCAGAGAGAGAATGGGCACCCTAGGGCTTCCAGCCACTGCAAACTCCAGATGTGTACGCCCCCTTGTGCATCTGGCTAACGTGGGCCCTGGGGAATCCAGCCTTGAACCAGGGTTCTTAGGCTTCACAGGCAAGTGCTCAACCGCTAAGCCATCTCTCCAGCCCAGCTGGAGCCCTTTTGAGGTATGATGGGGTGGTTCTCTCCTTAGGATCTGTGTCTATCTGAAAAAGAAAAGCAGTTTCTCCAAAGGAGAGTAAAGTTAGCACCAAGTAAATGTGATAACCATTGTTTTTTTAGAGAGAGTTTAGTGAAGAGCAGGTTCGTTTTTGTTCTGACTTGTTTCCCAGCTCCAGCTATGAGTTCTGTTCCAGTGAGCAGATCAGTTAGCCAAATTGAGAGCTGTTGGTTTCCCACCATGGCTATGCACCACTGTTGCACTTTTATGAGCATCACGTCAGGTTGTTTGCTTATAAGTAGGTTAGACTATGTGTTGCTTGGGCAGATATTGGTCTTTATCACCCAGTCACTCATGTAGCACCTTCCAGCATTAGATGCGCTAACTGTCTAAGGATTGACTCTCTTCCAGCTTCCAGCCATGTTGCTCCATGCTACATACCAACAGTGTATGGTGTCTTCAGCAGTAGGGTCTTACAACTAACCTATGGTGGATCCTCAAGCGCTCTGATATAAATGTCTTCTTTTGGGAAACCTCGTAGGTCTCTGTGATCAAAAGCTCATTATGGATGATTACCACCTGCTGGTACTGGGAGCTACAGGTCAGCGGCCAAGAAGAGAAGGAAGAACCGGATAAGTGATATAAAAGAGGTAGAGAGATGAGGGAGAGAGAGAGAGAGAAGCAGAAACAGGAGGAGAAAATGAACAGTTTTTGTCATACCCTCTCCAGGGCCTTGAGAATTTTTACAAGGTAAAAAAAAAAAAAAAAACATTGTAAATCCTTATAATTTCATCCTGAACTGAAACTATCACAAACTATCCAATGCTAATGAGTAAATTATGAACTAATGATGAAACCAACTTCAGTAACACACAAAGAAAGAGAGATGTACAAGAAATATAGCCAGGCATGGTGGTACATGCCTTTAATCTCAGCACTTGAGAGACAGGAATAGTAGGAATGCTGTTAGCTTGAGGCCAGCCCGGGAATACATAGTGAATTCCAGGTTGGCATGGGCTACAGCAAGACCCTACCTCGAAAACAAAACAAACAAAAATACAAGAAATGCAACTTCGGTCAATAGGTACAAGTTGATAGATCTAACTGACCAACTGGAGCTGAAATGCTAGCTTCCTTCTGTAAGTGAGCTCTTCGTTTTCAATTCAAACATATCTCCACTAATTTCCGTTTAAACATTTTATTGGCAATTTCCATAATTATGGACAATAAATTCAGATAATACCCTCCCCCACTTTCTCCTTCACAAATCCACTCTTCATCATATCCACACTCTCTTTTATTTAAATGTCATCCTCTTCTCTTATTATGAGGGTCTTGTGTAGGTAGAACTAGGCACTGAAAGTTCATGGATATCAAGGCAAAATTGTGTCTGGAAGAGTGTATTGTAAGCAGTCCTACCCTTCCTTTGGCTCTTACATTCTTTCTGCCACCTCTTCCACTATGGACCCTGAGCCTTGAAGGAAGTGATAGAGATGTTTCAGTGCTGTGCACTCCTCCGGCCCTTCTTCTCGCACTATGGTGCTTTTTGAGTCATCCCAGAGGTCACAGCCATCTGAAAAGAGAAGCTTCTCTAACCAAAAGTGAGAGTAGCATTTATATATGGGTATGAACATTAAGTGCTTACAGGGCTGTTTGGTGAGCATAATATATGCATATAGCCAGACAAAAGCAGGAATTACATCCCTAGGGTTCATGACCTCCCCTACCATAGGCTATTGACTAGGTTTTTAGTACCAGGCGTGCATTCCCTCCCATGAAGTGGGCCTCCAGTCCAATAGAGGGCAGTTGTTTTCCCTCATAACAGACATGCCACTATTGCACCCATTGGGACATTTGGCCTGGCTGGCCAAACTTAAGGCTTTCAGTGCCCACGGTTGTTTAGTACTGCTGACAACTTTACTCTCCAACAGGGCTACATGCAACATCGCTTTTTCCAGCTATATACAAAGAACTCAAAAAACTAAATAAGAAATCAAACAACCAATTATAAAATGTGCCATGCAACTAAATAGTGTTCTCCAAAGAAGAAATACAGATGACATATGAACATCTAAAGAAAATGTCATACATCCTTAGCTATCAGAGAAATGCAACTTAAAACCGCTTTGAGATTCCATCTCCTGTCAGAATGGCTATCATCATCAAAATAAATAAATAAATGCTGGCTAGGATATCAAAAAAAAAAAAAAGGAATCCTTTTACAGTGTTTGTGGGAATGTAAACTTGTACAGTCATTGTGGAAAGCGTGTGGAGGATCCTGCAACAGCTAAAAATAGATTTCCCACTTGACCCAGTTATACCACTCGCATTGCCCTTAGAAATCATCCAATCAAGAGCAGCTTCTGAGAAAAAAAATAGAGGTCTATTATGGCTTACAGGCTTGAGGGAAAGCTCCACAATGGCATGAGGGAAATGGTGGCATAAGCAGAGGGTGGACATCACCCCCTAGCCAACATAAGGTGGACAACAGCAACAGGAGAGTATGCCAAACACTGGCATGGGGAAACTGGCTATAACACCCATAAGCCCATCCCCAACAATACACTCCCTCCAGGAGGTGTTAATTCCCAAACTTCCAACAGCTGGCATTCAGAACACCTAAGTTTATAGGGGACACCTGAAACAAAACATCACAAGCCCTATTTGCAGACTACATGACTTTATATTTAAGTGATGCAAAGGACTCCAACAAAGAACTTCTAAAAGTGATAAACTCTTTCAGCAAAGTGGCAGGATACAAAATCAACACACAGAAATCAGTAGTCTTCCCATACACACTAAAGACAAACAAATGGAGAAAGAAATCAATGAGGCTGTCCCATTTTTCTTTCTTTTTCTTTTTTCCTTTTTTTTTTAATTCTTGGTTTTTCAAGGTAGGGTATCACTCTAGCTCAGGCTGACCTGAATTCACTATGTAGTCTCAGGGTGGCCTTGAACTCACAATGATCCTCCTACCTCTCGAATGCTGGGATTAAAGGCATGTGCCACCAACCCAGCTTGTCCCATTTTTAATAGCCACAAAAAATTAAATAGTTTGGAATATCACTCACCAAGAAAGTGGAAGACTTACATAATGAAAACATAAAAATGGGCTGGAAAGATGGCTTAGCGGTTAAGTGCTTGCCTATGAAGCCTAAGGACCCCAGCTCAAGGCTCAATTCCCCAGGACCCACGTTAGCACAAGGGGGCACATGCGTTTGCAGTTCGTTGCAGTGGCTGGAAGCCCTGGTGCGCCCATTCTCTCCCTCCTTCCCTCCCTCCCTCCCTCCCTCTCTCTCTCTCTCTCTCTCTCTCTCTCTCTCTCTCTCTCTCTCTCTCTCTTCCTCCTTCTCTCTGTCTGTCACTCTGAAAAAAAAAAAAAAGGGGGCTGGAGAGATAGCTTAGCAGTTAAGCGCTTGCCTGTGAAGCCTAAGGACCCTGGTTCGAGGCTCAATTCCCCAGGACCCACATTAGCCAGATGCACTAGGGGGCGCACGCGTCTGGAGTTCGTTTGCAGTGGCTGGAGGCCCTGGCACGCCCATTCTCTCTCTGTCTACCTCTTTCTCTCTCTGTCTGTCACTCTCAAATAAATAAATAATAAACAAAAAATTTTAAAAAAAACATAAAAATGCTGAAGGAAGAAATTGAGGAGGATACAAGAAGATGGAAAGACCTCCCATGCTCATGGATTACAAGAATTAACGTCATAAAAATGGCCACCCTATGGGTCTGAAAATATGGCTCAGCGCTTAAGGCACTTGCCTACAAAACCTAAGGACACAGGTTCAGTTCCCCAGTACTCACATAAGCTAGATGCACAAGGTGGTGCATACATGTGTAGTTCATTTGCAGTGGCTAGAAGCCCTGACACATCCATTCTTTCTCTCCCTCCTTCTCTTTCTGTCAAATAAATAGTAAAAAAATTAAGGGGCCATTCTACCAAACTCAATTTACAGATTCAACACAATACCAACAAGTACTCCAGCAACACTCTTCACAGAGATAGAAAAAATAGTCTTGAAATTCATGCAGAACCACAGATGGTGTCATATATCTAATACTATCCTCAGCAAAAGAAACACTTCGGAAGCCAGGCATGGTGGCACAAAAAAAGAAAAGAAAAAGAAACACTTCTGCAGGTATCACCATACCTGATTTCAAGTTATACTTCAAAGCCATGGAAATAAAAATAGCATGGTGCTGGCAGAAAAAAGACATATAGATCAATGGAACAGAACAGAAGATCCAGGCTTTAGACCAAGTAACTACAGATACCCTACCTTTGACAAAACAGCTAACAATGCACACTGGAGAAAAGACAGCATCTTCAACAAACAGTGATAGAAAAATTGGATAACAACATGTCAAAAAATGAAAATATACCTACTCCTCTCACCCAGAACAAAAATCAACTCCAAATGGATTAAGGACTGCAACATAAGACCTGAAACTCTATAACAACTGGGGAAAAATAGGGAGAACTCTCAAGATATAGGAGTAGGGAAAGACTTTCTTAAGAAGACCCCAGTAGCTCAGGAAATTAAACACTCAGCCAGGGCTGAATAGATTGCTTAGTGGTTAAGGCACTTGCCTGCAAAGCCTAAGTACCCAAGTTTGATTCTCCAGGTCCCACATAAACCAGATGCACATGGTGGCACATGCATTTGGAATTCATTTGCAGTGGCTAGAGATCCTGGCACACCCATTCTCACTCTCTCTCTGTCCTTCTCTCTGTCTCTAATAAATAAATAAATTATAAACACTCAGCCAGTGGGATCTCATGAAAGTAAAAAGCTTTTGCATAGACAAGTGTACAGCCAACAGACAACCCACAGAGTAGGAAAAAAGCTTTGCCAGCATTTCCTCTGACAGAGGCCTAATATCTGAAATCTACCAAGAACTCAAAAAATTAAGCAATTAAAAAAAGAGTCAAACAGGGCTGGAGAGATCACTTAGTGGATAAGGCATTTGCCTGTGAAGCCAAAGGATCCAGGTTCTATTCTCAGGACCCATGTAAGCCAAATGCATAAGGTGGCACATGCATCTGGAGTTTGTTTACAGAGGCTAGAGGCCCTGACATGCCCATTCTCTCCCTCTCTCTCTCTCTCTCTCTCTCTCTCTCTCTCTCTCTCTCTCTGTGTGTGTGTGTGTGTGTGTCAAATAAAATAAATAAACTTGAAAAACATTTTTTAAAAAAAGTCAAGCAGGGCTGGAGAGATGGCTTAGCAGTTAAGCCCTTGCCTGTGAAGCCTAAGGACCCCGGTTCAAGGCTCGATTCCCCAGGACCCACATAATCCAGATGCACAAGGGGGCGCACGCATCTGGAGTTTGTCTGCAGTGCCCTGGCATACCCATTCTCTCTCTGCCTGCCTCTTTCTTTGTCTGTCAATCTCAAATAAATAAACAAAAAAATTTTAAAAAAACTCAAACAATCCACTCAAAAAATGGGGCAGAGAACTGAACAGAGAACTCTTGAAGGAGGAAATACAAATGGCCAATACTCACTTAATCACCAGAGAAATACAAATTAAAACACTGAAATTCCATCTTACTCCAGTCAGGAAGACAATTATTAAAAAAATCATATGATGCCAGGTGTGGTGGCACACGCCTTTAATCCCAGCACTCGGGAGGCAGAGGTAGGAGGATAGCTGTGAGTTCAAGGCCAGCTTGAGACAATGTAGTGAATTCCAAGTCAGCCTGGGCTACATTGAGACCCTACCTCAAAAAACAACAACAACAAAAATAATCAAATGACAACAAATGTTGGCAAGGCTGTGGGTAAAGAAGAATCTCACTGCTGATGGGAATGAAAAGCTATGGAAAGCAATACAGACTCCTGAAAAAGATGAAAAATGACTTACCACCTGACCAGCTATCCCACTCCTAGGTATCCACCCTAAAAACTCCACTCTGTTCTTCAGAGGTACTTGCTCAACCATGTTTATCGCCACTCTATTCACAATAGCAAGAAATTGGAATCAACCCAGATGCCCATCAGCTGACAAATGGATAATGAAGATGTGGTACATATACACAATGGAATTCTACTCAGCAGTAAGGAAAAATGAAGTAATGAAATTTGCAAGAAAATGGATGGACTTGGAAAATATCCTAAGTGAGGTTATGCAGACTAAGAAAGATAAACATTGCATGTTTTCTCTTATATGTGGTGAGGGGAACTACACAAAACTAAAAGCTAAAGCAGTCAGCACAATAGGAACCTTCCCCCAGTATACAAGATAGAACCCCCAATTAAGGGAGATGGCAGACCAAAATCCCCACTAGAAGGTAGAGAAAGCTCAATCATTAAGTCACTGGCCATGGCTAAAGGATCCCAGGGCCAGATCTGGGTTAAGCCCCAGAGTGAGCTGTTGTCCAGGGAGATCCATGAGATCCCAAAAAACACAATGCAGGCCTGTTTCAGTCCAGTTCGCATTGCTGGTAGAAATCACCCAACCAAGAGCAGCTTCTGGGAAAAAGAGATTTATTTTGGCTTACAGGCTCGAGGGGAAGCTTCATGATGGCAGGGGAAAACGATGGCATGAGCCGAGGGTGGACATCAGCCCCTGGCCAACAGAAGGTGGACCACAGCAACAGGAAGGTGTGCCAAACACTGGCATGAGGAAACTGGGTTTAATACCCATAAGCCCGCCCCCAACAATACACTCCCTCCAGGAGGCATTAATTCCCAAATATCCATCAGCTGGGAACCTAGCATTCAGAACACCTACTAAGAGACAATGTTCCAGTTCTCGCCTGGCAAAGACTCATGGCACTGGAAAGTGCTATTGGAGCTACTAGGTAACAATGGTCACCAACAGCATGAATAAGCAGGAGGCCCTGTGTTGAAGTCAGGTTTGCATTGCTGGCAGGAATCACCTGACCAACAGCAGCTTTTGGGGGAAAAAAAAAAAAAAAAAGGCAGGGAGTATTTTGGCTTACAGACTCAAGGGGAAGCCCCAGGATGGCAAGGGGAAAACGATGACATGGGCAGAGGGTGGACATCACCCCCTAGCCAACATCAACAGGAGAGTGTGCCAAACAATGGCAAGGGGAAACTGGTTATAACACCCATAAGCCCGGCCCCAACAACACACTGCCTCCAGGAGGTGTTAGTTCCCAAATCTCCATCAGCTGGGGACCAAGCATTCAGAACACCTAAATTTATGGTGGACACCTGAATCAAACCACCACACCCTACAAGGCATGTAATCCATCAGCCAGATAAGAACACTCGTGCAATAGTGGCACATAGCCTTTGTTGGTAACCAACTGCCCTCCAGTTGGACATGATGCCCTCTGGAGTGAACTCATAACAGGCACTTGGAAGCAGGTCAGCTCCCCATAGTCAGGAAAAAATAATAATAATAATGAAACACAAAGATGGCCCCAGTGTTAACATACAAGTGGAGTGGATAGCCATCAAAATGTCTCTAGCTCCTAGGCATATCCCTTTAATCAGACCTGCTCTCAACCTTGCTTGGAGAATCTGTTTTATTTTACAGATGGCACAGCACACCTGGGAGAGTCTCCCTGTCTTCCACTATGCTCTTAGCCTCCACTGATGGTTCTTCATTTTGCATCACTGTGCACTGCTGTTTTCGCTCACCTTTCCTTCTGTCTTGTGCCATGACAGCTCTCTCCTATGTATGCTAGGGCAAACAAAATAAATTTTCTTGGTTGGAATGGTCTATAAGTCTCTCTTCTACCTTTTGCTTTCCAGTTGTGAATATTATATTTTTACTGTTATTTATTTGCCTAATCTTGTAAAATTTATTTTCACATATGTGTGTATATGCCAGGTTCTTACTCTTCTGCTTCAAGGTAAGGTCTCACTCTAGCCCAGGCTGACCTGGAATTCACTATGTAGTCTCAGGCTGGACTCACGGAAATCCTCCTACCTGTGCCTCCCAAGTGCTGGGATTAAAGTTGTGTGTCACCAAGCCTGGTCACTAGGGTCTCTTACCGCTGCAAACAAACACCAGATATTTGTGTCACTTTTCATGTCTGGCTTATGTGTGACTTTTGGAAATTAAACCCAAGCTAGCAGGCTTTGCAAGAAAGTGCCCTTAATGGCTGCGCCATCTTCCTAGACCCTCTACTTATTTAATCTTTTTTATATTAAGTAGAAACCTTGCATGGATATATCATGTGTTGGTACCATCATGTCCCTCCTCCCTGCCCTCACTCCACTGAGGGCCCTTGTTGCAGTCAGGTTCACGTTGCTGGTAGAAATCACCCAACCAAGAGCAGCTTCTGGGAAAAAGAGATTTATTTTGGCTTACAGGCTCAAAGGGGAAGCTCCATAATGGCAGGGAAAACGATGGCATGAGCAAAGAATGGACATCACCGACCTGAACCAACATAAGGTAGACAATAGCAACAGGAGAGTGTGCCAAACACTGGCTTGGGGAAACTGGCTATAACATCCATAAGCCCGCCCCCAACAATGCATTCCCTCCAGGAGGTATTAATTCCCAAATCTCCATCAGCTGGGAACCTAGCATTCAGAACACCTAAGTTTATGGGGGACACCTGAATCAAACCACCACATTCTATCCCTGACCCCCATACTGATAACCATACATGATGTAAAATGTAATACATTCATCTAACTTTAAAAGTCCCCATAGTTTTTATCAATTCCAATGATGTTCATACATCCCCATAATCCAAGATCTTTTAACTGAGATATAATACCAAAAAATAACCTCAAAAAACCCCTAATGGCACAGAATAAATACTCACACTGCAAAAGATGGCGTTGAGCCCAACAAAGAAATAGTCAAGCAATACATGATTTAAACAGGGCAAACACCAACTCCGTACCTCCAAGTCCTACAACTGTAGCTAACGATGTCTCCAAGTCTGATAACTCTAACCATCAACAAGTCTCTGGAGTTCCAATTCCACCCCTCCAGCGAGGCTACTCACAGTCCTGGAAAACTTCATTGGGCCCGGCAGCTAGTTAGCAGCCATTTCATGGTCCCGGCATCTCCACTTGGTCTCCACTGCAAGCCACAGTTCATCCTCATGGCCCCATGGGGTCTCCATGCAGGCAACCAGCAAACCTGTTTCTCACTGCCCATGGCCATTTCCAAAACACAAGACCATGTTGCAAACTCAATTACCCTCTCTTTCCTGTATTTCTTTTACTCCACAATACCACGTAGGGTGCCAATTTGTTCATTCAGGGGGGAATAAAGCAGGCTTTGAACAGGACACTCCTTGAGCATTCAGGGCCCTTCAAAAGAGTCTACATTCTTTCTGTTGCCCGAGTGCAGCTCAGCTGGCCCAATCTCAAAGGCTGTAATATCTGAAACAATTTGCAGGTCAATAGGCAGCAGTTTAGGCCCAAAGATTTCATTTTTTTCTACGTCATATCCCTCTGCTCATACCAGTTCATTTCAACACAAAGCAACCCTGCACAACTTCTCAGGACACAGGCATAACTGCAAGCTTTTCACACAAACTGCTAGCCCAATCCAAGCAAAGCTCTTTCTCACCCTCATAAGCCAAACCTCACATAGTTCTTACTGCATTAAGGTCTTTCAACTCTGACCAGAATAGTCCATCAAGATGTACTTACAGCACTGCAAGGCAGCTCTTAGGCCAAGGTTTCAATTCCTTCCACATTCCTCTTGAAAATCAGCTCCAAAAGGCAAAAGTCAGGTGTCTAGCAGCAGTACCACTCCTCAGTACCACTTTACTGTTGCAGTCAAGGTTGCATTGCTGGTAGAAATCACCCAACCAAGAGCAGCTTGTGGAAAAAAAAAGGATTTATTTTGGCTTATAGGCTCAAGGGGGTAGCTCCATGATGGCAGGGAAAACGATGGCATGAGCAGAAGGTGGACATCACTCCCTGGCCAACATAAGGTAGACAGTAGCAACAGGAGAGTGTGCCAAACACTGGCATGGGGAAACTGGCTGTAACACTCATAAGCCAACCCCCAATAATACACTCCCTGCAGGAGGCATTAATTCCAAATCTCCATCAGCTAGGAACCTAGCATTCAGAACACCTAAGTTTGTGTGGGACAAACCACCACAACCCTCTTTAGTGGACTTATTTATTCTTGAGATAGATTCTCACTATATAGCTCAATCTGGCCTTGAACACATGAACCCCTGGCCTTAGCCTCTCAAGGGCTATGAGTATTGGTATATATCAATATGCATGGCTAAAAAGTACTCTATATCCTCTAAAATCTATATTTAAATACATTTGGAGTAGTATAACAAAATACTATGAATTGAGTAGCTTATAAACCACAGACATTGATTTCTCAGAGTTTTGGAGGCTGTGAAATTTAAGAATCAAGGCTGAACAGGTTAGGTTTCTTGTAATGGCTAGTTCTCTGTGCCTTCTTGTTGCATCTTACGGGAGACAGGGTCGACATCTTCCATTACCTTGTCTTTTTCATTGTGGCTCACCCTCAACCTAATCTACTTCCCAGAAACCCTACCTATTAACACCACCAACTTAAGATTTCATGAATTTTGAAGGGACACAAACATTCAGATCATAGCAAAAATCATTGTAATGTTTTCATAGTCTTTATTCCACTAATATTTTCATCTAAGCACTTCATATAGAGCCTGTCTTTTTCTTTGAAGTAGGGGTGTTATTGGAAGGGCAGTGAAATAACTCACATGACTAGTGTTTCAAATAACATCTGGGCAGTACTGGCATATGTTCCACTTACAATTATACTGCTTTAGGAATCTTTTGTCTTTGTCACCGAAGGAAAACCCTAAGTAAACAGCTAAAACAAAAGAATTGTGAAATTATTAGTTATGCTCCACTGTCTTTCTTTTCATAATAGCATTAATGTTCAAGAAAACTAATAATAGAATTTGAATCCAAAGTTCAATACACTGCCTCAACAGTTATCCTGTAGCAAAACTGTCAATATAGCCAGGCATGGTAGTACATGCCTTTAATCAGTCCCAGCACCCGGGAAGCAGAAGTAGGAGGATTGCTATGAGGTAGAGACCACCTTGAAATTACATAGTGAATTCCAGGTCAGCCTAGGCTAGAGTAAAACTCTACCTTGAAAAAACAAAAACAAAAAAAAAAGTCAACATTCCCCAGAGAAAATAGTAAACATCTTACAAGAGGAAAATGTTGCAGGAAAAAAAAACCTATACAAAAAAAAAAAAAACACAGGTAATAAACTAAGAAAATCAAAATTCTTTTATAACTGCTTTTTTAAGCAGTTAAGGCATTTGCCTGCAAAGCCTAAGGACCCATGTTCAACTCCCCAGATCCCACATAAGCCAGACGCACAAAGGTGAGGCAAGTGCAAGGTTGCACATGCCCACTAGGCGGCGCAAGCATTTGGAGTTCAATTGCAGTGGCTGAGGTCCTGGTGCACTCCCTTTTTCTCTCTTGCTCTCTCTATAATTAATATATATATCTGAAATTTACCTTTAGATAACATCTTGGTATTTCTTAAAATATAACCCATTGGATATTTTTCTTTGTGGGGGGGAGTCTCATGTATCCCAGGTTGGCCTCAAATTCTGTGTAGACAAGGATGACCTTGAACTTCTGATCCTCCTGCTTCTATCTCTCAGAGTATTGGGATTATAGGCATACACTACCACCTCCTGGTTTACATGGTACTAGAGATCAAACCAGGGTTTCATGCTAAGCAAACAGTCTACCAACTAAGTTACATACATGCTCAGAACAAAGAAATGAGTGTTTTGTTTTATGGTAGTCAGGATTAAACCCAAGACCTTAATTACACTAGACAAGTACCTTACCACTAAGCTATCTGCTCCATTTTGACTTTTTAAAGTATATTAATTTGTAGTTTTGGGTTATTCATGTCAATTACAAGACAGGATATATTTTTCATAAGATAATTAAATCAATTCACATCTAACTATAAGAAAAAGGACACATTTTTCATATGATAAGTCAAATGCTTTCATTTTGAACCTCAAAGTTATCAGTTCAAGGGAAAAACTAATTTATGAAGTAGTGTTTATAGGAAACTAGTTGATTTTTTTTTATTGATTCCAAACAAATTTTTTTCTAAATATATTTATTTATTTATTTGAGAGAAAGAGAGAGAAAAAGAGGTAGAGAGAGAGAGAGAGAGAGAGAATGGGAGCGCCAGGACCACCAGCCACTACAAACAAACTCCAGATGCATGCACCTCCTTGTGCATCTGGCTTATGTACGTCCTGGGGAATTAAACCAGGGTCCCTTGGTTTTGCAGGCAAACGCCTTACCCGCTAAGTCACCTTCTCCAAACAAAATTTTAAATCAATTAAAATTTATTTGATTAAGCACAGTTACTTTCATATTTGTCTACACCAATAGCAAATCCACTTCAGATAGCTTTTGGAGTTTAAAAGATTCCCAACTATAAGACTGTATATATAAAATTCATTATTGTTTAGGTAATAGTAGATTAAGTAAACAAGTTAATATAATTAAACTACCTAGAATAAAATAAAATAGAAATAATTTACCCATAAAATTCATATTTAAATCAGCTTTATTTACAAAATACTATCCTGAGAATTATAATTCCATTAAGCTTCAATTTGAGCAAAAGTATAATCACTTAAGTAACAGCAGTTACTTAAACTGAAAATAAGAGATAAGTCAAAATCACTTTTGAAGAGAGATCAAAAAATCTTGTCAAGTTTCTTGTGGTTCTGAAGGTTCAGCTGCAGATGCATTTGAAGGCGGAATTGACTCTGAAGGAAACTCATTTCTTCTTTCAGAATGTGAGGGTGGGGGAGGAGGGAAGAATCCAGCTCTTGGGGGAAGGTAATGTGGAAAGCCCCTTGGTGCATTGACACTTCTCACTGTTCAAACAGATTGGCCAAACAGATTTGTAAGAACCTGCACTGCACACTTATTATGTCACTAGCTTATATCAAACATTGACATCAGAATAATTACTTAATCTAACAAGTTAATTTCTACATTGAAAAATATACTTTCTCCAACTACATATGACTAATGGGAGTACAATTAATTTTAGACACAATATTTGTCCTAACACTAAAAAACAGGAGTGATTTTTAAATATTCAAAATTTGCTTTAAAATGTTTTTTCAGGGGTTGGAGAGACAGCTAAGCAGTTAAGGGTACTTGCAAGACCTGCTGGCATGGGTTTAATTCCCCATGTCCCATGTAAAGCCAGATACACAAGAGTGATACATGTATCTGGAGTTTGCAGTGGTGGAAGACCCTGGTGCGCTCATTTCTCCCCACCCCTTTCTGTCTCTGCTTGTAAAATAATAAATTAAAATATATTTTTTAAAAAGTTTTCAACATACTATAATTTTGCTAAACAACATTGAAGCAGTGATTCTGGCTTGATATTATACAGAAGATATTTCCATTTATACCAAAGACTATCGTAAAGTTCTCCAAACAAAATGCATTTTAATTCATCTTACACTTTTTTTTTTTTTTTAAATTTTTTTTTTTTTTATATATTTATTTGAGAGTGACAGACACAGAGAGAAAGACAGATAGAGGGAGAGAGAGAGAATGGGCGCGCCAGGGCCTCCAGCCTCTGCAAACGAACTCCAGACGCGTGCGCCCCCTGTGCATCTGGCTAACGTGGGACCTGGGGAACCGAGCCTCGAACCGGGGTCCTTAGGCTTCACAGGCAAGCGCTTAACCGCTAAGCCATCTCTCCAGCCCTCATCTTACACTTTAAAAATAGAGAAGAAGTGAGAGAATGACTATGTAGGAAAACTAACATGCTTTTATCTGTAACTTGGTAATATATTTATTGTACAGAAACCTATAGTTCTAAATGGTAAAATATGGCTACAAAAGTAATAGATTATTTTTTTTTTTAAATACGGGCTAAGGGGCTGGGAAGATGGCTCAGCAGTTAAAGGCTCATGCTTGCAAAGCTGCAGCCTAGATTCAATTGCTAAGCACTTACATAAGCCAGATGCAAAAACTGGCACAGGTACTCAATGCTGGTTCACTTGCAACAGCAAAAGGCCCTGGCACACCTACAAACACACACACACACACACACATACACACATACACACACACTTACAATTTAATTATAATTTTTTACAAAAATATGAGACTATGAAAAAAATTCTAATAAATTCAAGAAATAGGCCAAACATGATTAATACATCTAAGTATGACCACACATAAACTATTTGTGAAGATGACTCTTAAAAATACTTTTTAAAAAGGGAAGAGAAAGGAAGGGAGGAGGGTACTTAATAGGTTGGTATTGTATATATGTAAGTACAATGATTGTGATGGGGAGGTAATATGATGGAGAATGAAATTTCAAAGGGGAAAGTATGGGGGGTGGGGAGGGAGGGAATTACCACAGGATTTTTTTTTATAATCATGGAAAATGCAAATAAAAATTAAAAAATTTTAAAAAAATACTTTTTAAGGCTAAAATCTAAGGCATAATTACTTTGAACTGCCACAATAAATTTCTATCAAATGAGACATATGTAAGTAATCTCAACATAAAACTGCTACAAAAGTCACTGATTTTCTGAACTATGAAAATACAGAAATAATTCTATATTTGTTCAGATGAATCAGCTGAAGTCTCAGCACAGTCTACTGATGGTGGGCTGCTTCCTCAATCTGAAGATCATGGTACACTCACTCTCCCACTGCACTGCGACATGAACAGACAGTAAAATTAGCAGCTCTCCTTTTGCCCTGCACAACATATATTTTTACATATATACATAAAAAATATATACATATTTTTTAGGCTTACTTTGGAATGGAGGAGGTGGTGGACCAGGAAAATCTCTTGGTGGAAAATAATCTCGAGAAACCCCATACATGTTTCCTGGAGGAGGTGGAGGAAAAGGAGGACCCCTTCTCATGAATTGGCTCCTAGGATCCATTGGAAAAAATGGATCTCGAACTGGAGGAAAAGGTGGAGGAACAAAGCTAGGGCCAGGAGCTTCCCGTTCAGCAGGCTGAGATGAATCAGGCACATTTGAATTCTACAACAAATTCACAGATGGCAGTCACTAAAATGACAAATCTTGCAATTCTTTCCCTGAAGAAAGTATGAAGGCACCTATGCAGTAATCAGTCCATGACAGTCTCATTTTTCATATTAACAAATCAGCTGGGTTTTAGCTATCATAAATAGTTTTACTAACTCAACAGAAAATAATTTTAGCCAAAATAGTAAAAATCCAGCTCAAGATAAAACATAAGTGTAATATTGTAGTATCAAAATACATACTTTTAGCCAGGCATAGTGGTGGATGCCTTTAATACCAGCACTTGGGAGGCAGAGGTAGGAGGATTGCCATGAGTTCGAGGTCATGCTGAGACTACATAGTGAATTCCAGGTCAGCCTGGGCTACAGTGAGACTCTACCTCAGAAAACAAAACAAAACAAAAACACATACTTTTAAAAGCCATGGTGGAGCAGGGCATAGGAGGATCACTGTGAGTTTAAGGCCAGTCTGAGACTACAGAGTAAATTCCAGGTCAGCCTGAGCTAGAGTGGGACCCTACCTCGCAAAGCCAAAAAAAAAAAAAAAAGCCACATGTGGTGGCACACATCTTTAGTTCCAGCACTTGGGAGGCAGAGGTAGGAGGATCTCCATGAGTTCAAGGCCACCTTGAAACTACATAATGAATTCCAGGTCAGCATGGGCTAGAGTGAGGCCTTACCTTGAAAAGTTAAATAAGTCAATAGCATTTTTTAACAATATCAATTATTATTATATACTAAAAAAATGACATTTTGTTTGTTTTGTTTTCGAGATAGAGTCTCACTCTAGCCCAGGCTGACCTGGAATTCACTGTCAAGTCTTAGGCTGGCCTCACAGCAATCCTCCTGCCTCTACCTCACGGGTGCTGAGATGAAAGGCATGTGCTACCATGCCCAGCAATAAATGAGATGTTTAAGTTGACATTTTCAAAGGAACCAAAACCAACATATTTTAAAACAAAAATATACTTTAAAAAATAGAAATCAAAGAGAAAAAAAAAAATCTACCAGTTGTCAGGCATGGTGGCTTATGCCTTTAATCTCTGCACTTTGGAGGCAGAGCTAGGAGGATCAGTGTGAGTTCAAGGCCACACTGAAACTACATAGTGAATTCCAGGTCAACCTGGGCTACAGCGAGACCCTACCTCAAAAAAAAAAAAAAAAAAAAAAACTACTAGTTATGTTCAACTAATCCTCAAATCAACTTTAATCCTCAAATATGTGAGATATAGCTAAAAAAAAAAAAAATTTTAGGAAGTGTTTCATTCTAGCCCAGGATGACCTGAAACTCACTATGTAATCCCAGGCCGGCCTCTAATTTAGAGCGATTCTCCTACCTCTACCAGCCAAGTTCTGGGATTAAAGGCATATGCCACCATGCTGAGCTCTTAAAAAAAAAAAAAAAAAAAAAGGGCTGGAGAGATAGCTTAGCAGTAAGGCCTAAGGACCCATGTTTGATCTCTCTCCAGATCGTAGATGCACAAAGGTGAGGCACGAGCAAGGTTGCACATGCCTACTAGGTGGTACAAGTGTCTGGAATTTGAATGCAGTAGATGAGGCCCTAGCATACCAATTTTCTCTCTCTCTCTTCTCCCTCTGTCTGTCTGTTTCTAAAGTAAAAAATAAAATAAATACATGTAAATTGTCAGGATTATTTTGTTGCTTGGGTTTTTGAGACAGGATTAACCTTTGTATATCAGATTGGCTTCAAGATGACAATTCTCCTGCCTCAGCCTGCCAAGTGCTGAGATTAGATATACCATCACACTTGACTTGTGGTTTATGCTTTGTCACCATAGCTTACAGCCAAAAAGAAATAGTTTTAGTGCTGTGTGGGAAGTATACTTGTGAAAACAGAAGCATCTTGGAGCTGGAGAGATGGCTCAGTGGCTAAAGGTTTCAAAGTGCTTTTTTACATGCAAAGCTTGATGGCCTGGGTTCAATTCCTCAGTACCCATGTAAAGCCAGATGCACAAAGTGGCACATGGGAGTTTGTATGTAACGGCAGGAGGCCTTGGTATGCCCATTCTCACTCACTCTGTCTGCCTCGTTATCTATCTCTATCTCAAATAAATAAATAAAATATTTTTTAAGAGAAGCATCTTCATATCACAAAGTTTGTTAGTGGTAATTCTATTTGAGTAAACCAAGAGAACAGAAGGCTCTTGGACACAGGAGTAAAATTCCATATTCAATACTTACACCAAGATCATCTTTGGTATCATTTCTATTGGATTCCATTTCTGAAGATATTGGCCCATCTAAACATAAAAGTTAAACCATGAGGAATGTGATTACGCACTTCACTGCTGAATTGACACATATGTTCCCACTCCCCTTGTTGGCACAGAAACCAGCTTGATTTTAGCAAGTCCATGGAAATTTTGGCAGAATCAGAATTCTACAGTAGTGTGCTCCTACTCTGAAGCATTGCAGAATATTAGAAAACCCAAGCATCAAATCAACTCAGATGCAAAAATACAAGAAACACAAAGAATCAAGATAATGTAATCCCACCAAAAATTATAAATCCATCAGAAATGGCCCCCAATGAGACTGTTTTAAATGAAATGCCTGACAACGATGTTTTAAAAAATGACTATCTATACTTGAAGAAATCAAAGAGAAAAAAAAAGAAATTAAAGAAGAAGAAAAACTCCGGAAGGAATTTCAAGAGAACATAGGAAACCAGCTTAATGAAGGAGGTCATTACAAAACATGAGTAAGGAAATAAAAACACTGAAGAAAAATCAGTCTGAAATTCTAACTCTGAAAAGCACTGTCAGTAAAATAAACAAAACTCTGTGGAAAGTCTCACCAGTAGAATGGATGAAGGAGAGGACAGAATATCTAAACTAGAAGACCAGGTAGCAGATCTAATACAGTCCAACAAAGAGAAAGACAAGCTAATAGGAAGGTATGAATAGGAATTTCAAGATATCCGGACACCTTTAATCCCAGCACTCAGAGGCAGAGGTAGGAGGATCAGAGAGAGTTCAAGGCCACCCTGAGACTACATATTGAATTCCTAGTCAGCCTGGGCTAGAGTGCGACCCTACCTGGGGGGTGGGGGGAAGGGGGGATCAAACCTAAGAATTCAAGGTATAGTAGAAGGAAAATAATTTTAATCCATAGGCTTAGTAGGCATTTTCAATAAAATCACAGAAGAAAAATTTCTCCAAATTGGGTAAGAAATGCTAGTGCAGATACAAGAAGATTTTAGAACACCAAACAGACAAAACCTGGAAAGAACCTCTCCTCGCCATATTATAATTAAACTATCAAACACACAAACCAAAGAAAACATATTGAAAGCAGTTGGAGAGAAAAAGCAAGTCACCTACAAAAGCAAGCCCACCAGGATCACAGCAAATTACTCAACACAAACTTCAAAAGGCAGAAGGGCTAGAATGATGTATTCCAAGTTCTGAAAGATAACAACTGTCAAACAAGATTACTTTATCCTGCAAAGCTATCTACCCAAACTGATAGAGAAATAGGACATTCCACAACAAAAACAGGCTAAGAGAATTTGTGACAACTAAGCCAGCCCTACAGAAAATACTTGAAGGAATCCTTCATGCTGAAGAGAAAACAAAAGCAAAACACACACATGAGGAAATAGGAAAAAAATAAACCATACTCAAATAACAGTTATTACAAGCAAGTACAGGGAAAACAGGAAGCATAATAAACCAAGAAGAATGGAGAGAATAAATACATACCTTTCAATAATAACTCTTAATATCAATGGCCTCAATGCCCCAACCAAAAGACACAGGCTTGCAGACTGGATTAAAGGCACAATCCTGCCATTTGTTGCCTCCAGAACACTCACTTCTCAATAAAAGACAGACACCACCTTCGGGTGAAAGGATAGAAAATAGGCCCAGGAAACAAACAGGGTTGCTATCCTAATATCTGACAGGATAGACTTTAAACCAACCTTAATGAGGGAAGATAAAGGAGGTTACTTTATCCTGATTAAAGGAACAGTTCAATAGGACATTACAATCCTAAATAATCCCAAACATATATGTACCTAACATGGGGACTCCAAATTTCATCAAATAAACACTATTAGACTTAAGGTCACAGATAACACCAAACACAAGTGTAGTGGATGACTTTAATACCTCACTCTCATCAATGGACAGGTCATCCTGGCAAAAAATAAACAGAGAGACATCTGGATTAAATGATGTCATGGAACAAATGGACCTAACAGATATCTACAGAACATTCCATCCAAATGCTGAAGAATATATATTCTTCTCAGCAGCACATGGAACATTCTCTAAAATAGTCTATATATTAGAACACAAAGCAAACCTCAACAAATACAGGAAAACTGAAGTAATCCCTTACACTCTATCTGGCCACAATGAGATTAAATTACAAATCAGAAATAAGAAAAACTACAGAGCATAAAAAAATTCATGAAGATTGAACAGTGCCACTATTGAATGATGAATGGGTCATCGAAGAAATAAAAAAGGAAATCAATAAATTCTTATAATAAAATGATGATGAGAATACAAGATACCAAAACATTTGGGACACAATGAAGGCAGCCCTAAAAGGGAAATTTATAGCACTAAATGCCTAAATTAAGAAATCAGAGAGCTCACAAGTAAATAATTTAATGTTTCTCCTTAAGGTTTTAGAAAAAGAAGAACAAGGCAAACCAAAAGTCAGCAGACAAAAAGAAATAATAAAAATAAGGCAGAAATTAATGAAATAGAAACAAAAAATAATCCAAAGAATCAATGAAACAAAGAATGTTCTTTGAAAGGATAAACAAGATTGATAAACCCTTAGCAAATCTGACCAGAAGAAAGAGAGAACAGACAAAAATTAGAGATGAAAAAGTTACCATTGTAAAAGATACCAAAGAAATTCAGAAAATCATAAGGACATATTTTAAGAATATATATACCTCTAAGTATGAAAATATGAAAGAACTGGCTAATTCCTTTGATTCATAAGACCTACCAAAATTAAATCAAGATGAGATAAACCAATTAAATAAACCTATTACAAGTATGGGGATCCAAGCAGTTTTAGAAAGTTTCCCAACTAAGAAGAAAATAATATATCAGAAAGATTATTCACCCCAAACAACCAAGTTGGCTTTATCCCAGGGATGCAGGGATGGTTCAACATATGCAAATCAATAAATGTAATACACTATATATATGGACTGAAAGACAAAAATCACATGATCATTTCAATAGATTCAGAAAAGGCATTCACCAAAATCCAACATCCCTTCATGGTAAAAGTTTTCCAGAAACTGGGAATAGAAGGAACATATCTCAATATCATAAAGGATATTTATGACAAACATACAGCCAACATAATACTAAATGGGGAAAAACTTGAAGCTTTCCCACTAAAATCAGGAACAAGACAAGGATGTCCACCATCCCCACTTTTATTTAACATAGTACTAGAAGTCTTAGCTATAGCAATAAGGCAAGAGACACTGATAAAAGGGGTACAAATTGGAAAGGAAGAGATCAAGTTATCGTTTTTTGCAGATGATATGCTTCTATACATAAAGGATCCTAAGGACTCTACCAGCAAACTGTTAAGAGCTGATAAACACTTTTAGCAACACAGCAGGGTACAAAATAAACACACAGTAATCAGTAGCTTTCCTATACACTAACAACAAATATGCAGAGAATGAAATCAGTGAATCTCTCCCATTCACAATTGCCTCAAAAAAAGAAATAAATAAAATAAAGTACCTTGGAATAAACCTAACCAAGGAAGTGAAGGATCTCTACAATGAGAACTTTAAAACACTCAAGCAAGAATTGCAGAACACACTAAGAAATGGAAAGACATTCCACGTTCTTGCATTAGAAGAATTAATATTGTGAAAATGTCAATCTTACCAACAGCATTCTACACATTTAATGTATTCCCCATTAAAATTTCAATGGCATTCCTCATAGAAATAGAAAAAAAACAATCCAAAAATTCGTTTGGAAGCACAAAAAACCTCAAATAGCCAAAACAATTTTGATTAACAAAAATATGGCTGGTTGGGCTGGAGAGATGGCTTAGCGGTTAAGCACTTGCCTGTGAAGCCTAAGGACACTGGTTCAAGGCTCGATTCCCCAGGACCCACATTAGCCAGATGCACAAGGGGGCACATGTGTCTGGAGTTCGTTTGCAAGTGGCTGGAGGCCCTGGCGCGCCCATTCTCTGTCCCTCCCTCTCTCTCTCTCTCTCTCTCTCTCTCTGCTTTCTCTCAAATAAATAAAAAATGAACAAAAATAAATAAATAAAATAAAAAAGTGTTCTACATCCTTAGCCATCGGTAAATGCAAATTAAAACTACTTTAGATTCTATCATTCGTGTCAGAATGGCTACCATATGAAAACAAATGGCAATAAATGTTGGCAAGGATGTGGAAAAAGGGGAACCCTTCTACACTGTTGGCAGGAATGTAATCTGGTACAGCCACAGTGGAAATCAGAGTGGAGGTTCTTGAGACAGCTAAAATTAGGTTTATGATATGATGCAGCTATAGCACTCCTAGGCATATATATATCCTAATGACTCTTCTCACCACCTTAGAGATACTTGCACAACCATGTTTACTGCTGCTATATTCACAATAGCTAGGAAATGGAACCAGCCTATATGTTCACTCAACAGATGAAAGGATAATAAAGATGTGGTACATCTACATAATGGAGTTCTATTCAGTGTACAGAAAAATGAAATTGTAACATTTGCTGGGAAATGGATGGATCTGGAAAGGATTATACTAAGTGAGGTAACCCAGGCCCAGAAAGCCAAACTTCTTACGTTGTCTCTCATATGTGAATCCTGGTGACAAATGTTTAGAATTGTGTGAGCTGAAACCAAAAAAATCTGTAGCAGAGGCCAGTAACCTGGAAAAAGGCTCAAGGGAAGGAGGAGAAGGAAGGACTTTAGGGGAAGGTATTTTATATATATAATATAAGTAAAAGAACAGATTACAGGGAGTGGAATAGCCTATATGAGGACAGGGGAAGAGATTAAGTAAGAGAAGGGTAGGGGGAGGGTCAATCAAAATTCAAGATATTCTGAATAAAACATAAGAAAGCCTACTTCCTTGGATAACAGCACATCCAGAAGCCAAAGATTGCTCCTAGAAAATTTTCAGTGCCAGAGATAGGATACCTACTGGGGAGTTGTTTGCCAGGGAGGTCCCTGCTGCCTCCAAAACAGGCTTTTGCCAAGGTCCTTGGTTTCCCACGAGTAACAGATGATAAGACCCTATTGCTGAAGACCTCACATGTGTGGGCAGTAAGATCACTGAAAAATCAAGCTAGTGCTGAGCTAAAAACCTTCTCCCTGTAGCCTACCCAACTGAAAGCTGAAAAAAGCTGCAGTATATGCAGCCTTATGGGAGACAGAAGTCATCAGCAGTGAAAACAGTGGACACTGAAAGCCTCAAGTTTGGCCAGACAGGCAAAATGACTGAATGGGTGCAATAGTGGCATGTCTGCTCAAGGGGAAACCAACTGCTCTCTAACTGGACTGTAGGCCCACTCTCTGGGAGGGAATACATGCCTGGTACTGAAACCTAATCAAAAGCCTATGGCAGGAGAGATCATGTGCCCTTAGAGGTATAAAGCCTGCTCTTGTCTAACTAAATGAATTTATTATTCTCACCAAACTGCCCTGAAAGCACTACACCTAATGATCATATTCATATATTAATGCTACTCTCACTTTTGATTAGAGAAGCTTCTCTTTTCAGATGGCGGTGACCACTGGGGATGACCCAAAAGACAATATAGTGCTGAGAAGAAGGGACGGAGGAGTGCCCAGCACAGAAACATCTTTATTACACCCTCCAAGGCTCAGGGTCCATTGCAGAAGAGGTAGTGGAAAGAACGTAAGAGCCAAAGAAAGGGCACCACTCCTTACAATGCAACTGCCCAGACTGAAATTGGCCTCGCTATCCACGAACGACCACACAGTGCCACACAAACCTTCATGAGACCGTCATAATAGGAGAAAAATACAATGACATAAAATTAAAAGAGAGATTAACAGAGAGAGGTAGGGGATATGATGGAGAGGGGCATTGTGAAGGGGAAAAAGGGGGAAGTGGGGGAATATCACGGTTTATTGTCTGTAAGTATAGGAGTTGTCAATACAAAATTAAAAAAAAAAAAAGAAAGCAAGAAAAGAAACCTCTCAATCTCTGAAACCATGAGCCAAACTAAACTATTCCTCCCTTAGGATGTCTCTGTCAGGTATTTGGCCACAGTGATGAAAAATCTGACACATTCGTATTTTAAATCTATACTGTGGGTCTGTTTCTTTGCTTTTTATTCAACAATAGTAAATTTCTAAACTAATAAATACTTCAACTGGGTAATGTTTCTCACACACAATAGGAAACCTTTACCGGTAAGTACAATTTTCTACTTTATAGAAATTCTTTTTTGGGGTGTGTGTGTGCATGTGCACAGGCACACTAACAGATGCACACACATGCATAAGCCAGAGAATTTCAGGAGTCCTCATTCCCACTCTTCCACCTTTTTTGTTTTTGTTTTTGGGTTTTTTTTTGGGGGGGGGGGTACTTTTTGAGGTAGGGTCTCACTCTAGCCCCAGGCTGCCCAGGAATTCACTATGTAGTCTCAGGCTGGCCTCGAACTCACAGTGATCCTCCTAACTCTGCCTCCAGAGTGCTGGGATTAAAGGCGTTGCGCCTCCATGCACAGCCACTCTTCTATTTTATTTCCTTGAGACAAGGTCGCTTAAAGCTCTTCAGGTCAACCTGAAGCTCATGCTGTTTTTCAGTTAAACTGGCTGAATAGGGAACCCCAGTAATCTTCCTGTCTTGGCTCCCCTCAGAGCTGGGGTTACAAGATATTTATGGCCATGTACAACTTTTGACTGGGGTGTTTGGAATCAAACTTACATCCTCATGTTGCATAGCTGGCACTTGCACCCACTGAGCCATCTCCCCAGCCCCAAATATTATAAACTTTCTTATATTCTTTTCTGTTTGTTGTTGTTTTTTGAGGTAGGGTTCTACTTTAGTCCAGGCTGACCTGAAATTCACTATGTAGTCTCAGGGTGACCTCGAACTCACAGTGATCCTCCTACCTCTCCCTTTCAAGTGCTGGGATTAAAGGCGTGCACCACCACAACAGGCCTTATATTCTATTTTTATTACATATTTTCAAGCAGAGAGAGAAGAGATACAAACAGAGAGACGAGTGTGCCAGGGCATGCAGCTGCTACAAACTCCAGATGCATGTGCCACTTTGTGCAATAAGCTTTACATGGATATTGGAGAACTGAACTGGTGGTGTAAGGCTTTGCAGGAAAGTGCCTTAACTGCTGAACCATCTCTCCAGCCCCAAATATATTATATTTTTTATAGCTAAAGTAGACATATATATATATGTTCCAACAACAGTGGGTAGTTATATTGTAGTTTAAGAGAGCCTGACAGTAGCCAGATGTGGTGGTACATGCCTTTAATCCCAGCATTTGGGAGGCTGAGGTAGGAGGATCGCTGTGAATTAGAGGCCACCTTGAAACTACATAATGAATTCCAGGTTACCCTGTGCTAGAGCAAGATCCTACCTCCACCAAAAAAACAAACAAACAAACAAGAAAAAAAAAAAAAAAAACCCTTGGGGCTGGAGATAGATGACTGCCTTGAAAGCCATATGACCCAGGTTTGGTTTCCCAGTACCAACATAAAGCAGATGCACAAAGTGGCACATGCATGCATCTGAAGTTCATTTGCAGCAGCTAGAGGCCCTGGTGCACCCATTCTCTCCCTCTCACTCACTCTCCCCCACCCCCCATCGCCCCTCCCTCCCTCCCTCCCTCCCTCTCTCTCTCCTTGAAAAGAAACAAACACATAAATATATATTTTTCTAAAAAAAATGAGCTGGGTGTGGTGGTGCATGTCTTTAATCCCAGCATTTGAGAGGCCAAGGTAGGAGGATTCCTGTGAGTATGAGGCCAGCCTGAGACTACATAGTGAATTCCAGGTCAGCCTAAGATAGAGGGAGACCCTACCTCAAAAAAAAAAGGAAAAAAAAAAAGTCTAACAAACAGTAGATTATCCAGTAAATCTGTGTTAAATCATTCTTGGTAACTGATTAAGCCATTAGTAGAAAATACATCCAACTTATTTTTATGATGGACTTATACTTACTGACATTTGCCTGCCTAATTTCCCTACTTACACAACAGGATGTATTAAAAAATGAACTGACACATGCGTCTGGAGTTTGTTTGCAGTGGCTGGAAGCCCTGGTGTGTCCATTCTCTCTCTCTCTCTCTCTCTGCCTCTTTCTCTCTGTCTGTAGCTCTCAAATAAATAAATTATACTATGCTTATCAAAAAAAAAAAAAATGAACTGAGGGCCAAGCATGGTGGCGCACACCTTTAATCCCAGCACTTGGGAGGCAGAGGCAGGAGAACAGTGATGAGTTCGAGGCCACCCTGAGACTACATAGTTAATTTCAGGTCAGCCTGGGCCAGAGTGAGATCCTACCTCCAAAAAATGAAAAAATAAAGGACTGAAAAAAATCTAAAAGCTAGACACAGAGCAGAGCAAAATTTGCTGTCATAGGCAGATATAGTAAACCTATTACTATGGTATACAAAGCAACTATTAATATATATTTGGATGCAAGTCTGTTATAAGACAGTAAGAAACATAAAACCCAGGCCCTAAGAGCTACCTGAGATAGCAAATATATTAGCCTTTTATTTAGCTCCCAGTTCCTTAATGTGCCATAATTACAATTACACACACACACACACGTGTGCATGCTCTCTTACCCACTTTATCCAAAGAAGGCATATTAAAACCTCTGAGTTCTGCTGGTCCAGAGAGTCTACCAGAGCTAGAATAAAATCTGTCTTGCCTTTTGTGAGGAAGACCTGGATCAGGATATAGTTGACCTAGAAAACAAAGTTTTACGTCTTCATTAAGAGAAACATAAATCTAGTTTACTTAAGCTTAATATACAGAACTTTGACATTTCCTCTGCAACCTTAAAAATGTAACTCTGGCCAGGTGTGGTGGTGCATGGCTTTAATACCAGCACTTAGGAGGCAGAGGTAGGAGGATTACCATGAGTTCAGGGCCACCTGAGACTATACAGTAAATGCCATGTCAGCTTGGCTTAGAGTGAGACCCTACCTTGGAAAAAAAAAAAGTAACTCTGTGTAGGTATGGTGGCACATGCCTTTAATTCCAGCACTAGGGGAAACAAGAGATAGGACAATCACTATGAGTTCCAGGCCAGCCTGGGCCAAACTGCACATTTTTCTATAGACATTTACACTGCTTATGTATTAAACAACAAATATAATTTGCTATTTGGGACTTTGAAAGTTTCAATTATTATGCATATGTGACTAAAATCTAAGTAAGAAATTTTTAATCATGATAACTTTTTTAATAAGTAAAAATTAATTTAAATGTTATACTTAAAATTCATTTAATTTTCAAATTAATAACAGTAGATCAAAGAAGACTGTGATGGCTAATATTCAGTGTCAACTTGCCAGGATCTAGAATCACCTCAGAGACAAATCCTTGGGCTGGTCCTAAGGACTTTCTAGATTAGGTTAATTGAGGTTGGAAGACCCACCCTAAGTGGGAAGTTCCATTTCATGGGCTGGGGTCCAGGACTAAATAAAAAGATAAAGCAAGCTGAGCACCAGCATTCGCCTCTCTCTGTTTCCTCACTGCAGATACAATGTGACCAGCTGCTCACACTCCTACTGCTATCCACACCTTCCCCACCATCATGGACTGTGCCTCAAAATCTATAGCCAAAGTAAGCTCTTCCTTAAATTGCTTTTTTCAGGTTATTAGCTGCAACAACAAGGAAAGTAACTAGTACACAGACACAATGACATATCAAAAAAGACTGAGGAGATAGCTGCTAGGCATAGGAGGAAAACAGAAAATGCAGTAAGCATAGCAAGAAAATTAGCTCAGTTAGCAATTTGTTACCAAAGCAAGTCATCAAAGGTCAAATTTTCATTAACTTCAAAAGTTTGGATTTTAAATCCACCCTAAACTAAAGGGAAAAACTCTGACTCAACAGATAAACAGAAGGGTCACACCACTAAGATCAAAGATATCTGGACAGACACAAATTAAACACAGACTAATCAAGTGCATTGACAGCTACCCTCTTTCGGCCACTGGAGTCTTTCAGAATTGCAAAACCCCTGATTCCTCGTGGAACTCACCACTCTTTAAACAATTATAAGTAGTCTATCTCATCTTTGAGAGGGGAGGAAGACTTTACTAGCTTAGGTATGCACACATCCAACTTGAAAACCATGGAGTCGGGGAAGCTGTGTGGCTTTCTCCTATCTTAAGTACAGACATGAACAGGTCCCCAAATGGCTTTGCTGGCTGCCCTGGGCAATGATTCATAATGTGAAACCCACAAGGTCTTCATCCAATTTAAACACATGGGGCTCTACTGAAACCTCTCTCCCATACAAAGACATTGATATCCTAAATCAACCCATGTCAGTGGAGAAAATTATGTTTAAGGAGCTCCCAAGTTTTAGGAGATGTGACTAAGAAAAGAGCTAAGGGGTCTTAAAGGCTCATTTATGTCACCTTTCAGAATCTTAAAAAATAGGAGTCTCGGGCCAGAATTGGGTTGTCCCCCAGAGTGTGCTATTGGCTAGGGAGACCCATGAGGTCCCCAAAAAGTGTAGGCCATTACCAAAACACTTGATTACCTGCCAGAGCTAAAAGGTAAGACACTATTGCTGAAGACACTACAGGACACCAAAACAGCATACTAGAATCAAAAGAGAAACTAGCACCCTCCTGAAGTTAGCCCTCATGCTGAAAAGCCCTATGGGAGCTGCTAGAAGACAATGGTCACCAAACGCATGAATAAGCAGGGAACTAAACAGACCATGAAATCAACCAGCCAGACAAGAAGTATACACTTGTGCAACAGTGGCACATAGCCTCTGCAGATAATCAACCATTCTCTGACTGGACATGAGGCCCACTCAGTGGGGGAAAACTCATAGCTGGTACTGGAAACCAAGTCAACATCCTACTGTCAGGAATCTCATAGACTTCAAAGAGAAGCCCCTACCGCTCTCCAGAGAAGAGTGGGCTTGTATACCAAAAAGCCCCTTAAATAACTTTGCATATCCTCTTTAACCCAAGCTACTCATAAGCTTAATTAGATAATTTGTTTTATTTTATAGAAGGTAGAAAAAAACAGAGGAGATCCAAGATCCATCAATAAGACAAAAAATAGCTGACTGCCTACCAGGAGACATGTGCATCACTGGAAGCAAGCCTTGGTTTGTTCATCCAGCCTTCCTAGGACTCAGAACTCACTCACTCTCAGACTCCTTCCCCTCCTGCTGGGATGTGACAAGAGCAACAGCTCACCTGCCTGTTCTGCCATGCTTTCCCCACCATGATGAAACTGCCCCCTTGAAACTGTAAGCCAAAACAAGCTTTTTCTTCCCATAAGCTGCTTCCGGTAGGGTGTTCTGTCTGCAACAATGGGGTAACTGTTGCACATGCACATATAAGTGTAATAACAGATAAAGTGATGTGGAAGGAACATGACTGAAAATGGAAAATAAGGAGAAGAAACATTCATTCTCTTATGTTTCTAGACTTTTGCTTTCCAAGACCATTATAAGAAACGACTAGAAAGAAAGAATGGGAAAAGGAAAAGGCTCAAGGAGAGCTGGAAAGATGGCTCAGCACTTAAAGATGTTTGCTTGTAAAGCCTGTCAGCCAAGGTTCAATTCTCCACTGCCCATGTTCAGCCAGATGCACAAAGTGATACATGTGTCTGAAGTTCATCTGCAGTGGCAAGGAGACCCTGGAGAGCCCATTCATACTCTTTCTCTCTCTGTCTGTCTATCTCTCTCTTTTTCTCCCCCGCCCCCTTGCAAATAAATAAAAACATTTTATAGACACACTGAAGATTTATTTGAATTTGCATTACATGGGTACTCAAATTGTGAAAACAAAATCAAGCAATAGGTTGCTGAAGAATACTTACACACTGGGCTGGAGAAATGGCTTAACAGTTAAGGCGTTTGCCTGCAAAGTCAAAGGACCTCCAGTCGATTCCCAAGGACCCACGATAGCCAGATGCACTAGGGGGGCGCATGTGTCTGGAGTTCGTTTGCAGTGGCTGGAGGCCCTGGCATGCCCATTCTCTCTCTCCCTCTCCCTCTCTCTGCCCCCCCCCCCTGAAGTATATAAATAAAAATAAAGTATAAAAAAGTATTTTTTGGGGAATCACCTCACTCCTTTCCCCTTGTGTCTTGTTATTTTGTATTATGAAAGCATTAAAATATTTTCCTGTTAAAAAAAAAAGTATTTTTTTAAAAAAAGAAAGAATTTATTTAAAAAAAAAAGAATACTTATACATGGAGCTGGAGAGATGGCTCAGCAGTTAAGGCACTTGCCTGCAAAGTCTTGGGCTCAATTTGCCAGTAACCACATAAAGCAGATGCACAAAGCAGTGCATACATCTGGAGTTTGTATGCAATGACTAGAGTCACTGACATGCCCATTTTCCATTCTCTCTCTCTCTTCTCTCTCTCTTCTTACAAGTAAGTAAGTAAATAAATAAATAAAATATCTCTTTAAAAATACTTATACTACTAACTTTAGTGCTGAGGGGATGGCACAAGTGTGAAACCTGAGCCCAGATCCCCAGTAGCCATGTAAATGCCAAGTGGGCAAGGCAGCTCACTCATAATCCCAGCACTCAGGAAGCAGAGACAGAGGGGAACCCTGAGGCTCACTGCCTAGCTAGACTATCTAATTGGCAAGCTGAAGATTAAACTGAGAGAACATGTCTCAATAAATAAGGTAAAGAACAACTGAGGAAGATACCCAACATCAACCTCTGGCCTCCACAGTGACCTGCCACACACATGTGCACCCACACTTATGCAAACACACATACACATGCACATATGCCACATGCAGAATAATTTTTATAATACTTGCATTTTCTTATATGTGTGCCTAATAAGATTTTTCTTCATTTTTTATTTTTGTTTATTTATTTGAGAGTGACAGACAGAGAGTCAGATAAAGAGAAAGAATGGGTGCAATAGGGTTTCCAGCCACTACAAATGAACTCCAGATGCATGTGCCACCTTGTGCATATGGCTTACATGGGTACTGGGGAATACAGCCTTGAATCAGGATCCTTAAGCTTCACAGGCAAGTGTTTAACCACTAAGCCATCTCTCCAGCCCCTGTTTTTTATTTTTTTTTGGGGGGGGGGTAATATCTCACTCTAGCCCAGGCTAGGATTAAAGGTGTGTGCCACCACACCTGGTAATTTTTTATTTTAAGTTAAAGATTAATAAAAAGCAACAAAAGGGCTAGAGAGATGGCTTAGCAGTTGAGGTACTTGCCTGCAAAGCCAAAGGACCTCCGTTTAAGTCCCCAGAACTCACGTAAAGCCAGATACACATGATAGTGCATGCATCTAGAGTTCGTTTGCTGAGATTAGAGGCCCTGGTGTGCCCATTCTTGCTTTAAAAAAATAAAAGGGCAGGGTAACAAAAATCATACAGAGATGTACTGCATATCTTTTACCAAGTTTGCTCCAATGTCTAAATCTTTTCCTAAGTACAGTACAAAATAACCAAGAGGATAGTTGCGCAGCATTAACCTCCGGGTGATGTGTGTAGTCATCAACACACTCAAGATACAGCACTATCTACTTTTATGTTTGTCCACGTGCTCATTTATACTTATGTGGCACCTGCTGAAAAAGACACTGAAATGCACAGAAATGATAAAAGAATTTTAATGTCTATATTAATGAATGTATATAGTTTAAAAATTCCTACAAGATCCATAATTAAATTCTGGGTAAGTCATATGCTAAGATGATAATTGGAATTTTTCACTTTTCTAGTTACACATCTCTACATTGTTCAGCTTGTCAAAAATATGCATGTATATTAGTTGAAGACAATACACACTTCATTGGAGAGGAGGTTGCTGTAAGTGAGCAACTACTTCCCATTGTTCTTACACACATAGTCCTCTTTCCTTTCATTCCTGTAAGTTCCATGTATAAGCTTCCTTCAAGTATAAGTAGTAACATGTACATACCTAGTGGAGGGACCATCATCCTGCGGTCCTGATCCCATGGAGGTGACAGGGACCCAGTGTCAGAAAGTGCTCTGTGAGGATCAGATAATCTATCATAACTTGAGTCTCCTCTTTCATTACTAATCTGATGGTCCAGAGGATTTTCTGGGCCTCTTGAGCCTAAAGGAAAAAAAAAAAAAAAACCAACAACACAAATTTGTTTTATCTCAAAAAAGACCTATCACCTAGTAAAAATCAGGATGCTTTTTAGCTCAGTCAGTGTATGAGACTCTTAAGAAGTGAAAGCAGATTCAATGTTTCCCTAAAATACATTTACACTTAATTCTGTCCTACCAAAGCCATCTCTAAAACAAAGGAAAACTACCTTTGCCACATGCCCAAACAAACCCTTGGGATAGGGTTTCTCAGTAGTAGAGGCCCAGTCACTTAAGCTAATAGGTCACTAATCAAAAAAAAAAAGCATGGCTCTGCAATCATCTTATAGACTCATGCCTACTTCAATGATTTTTATGACTAATCAGGTAGATTTTTAGAAGCATACTGTGGTCTTATTAAGTTGTGTCACACTGTAATACGTAATATTACATGTAATTATAATATGACTTTCTATTTCTACCCCAAAATAATTATATATTCTATTAAGTTCCTTAAATCTTTCCTCCTAGCTTATTCATCCTCAAATCACTCATTAGAAGGTTAAAAAGCAGAGAACATTCAAGAGTAGATTAGACTGCCCTCCTACCAAAGGGAAGCACAAATGTGTTAAAGGAGTAATTCAAAGGCTTTCTCCAGACTTCTTACCAGAGGACCAAAGCCACAGGCCAACTGACTGCCAGGTGAAATTACAAATCTAAAAATACTAACACTGTTTCTTCTTGGACCAAAAGTAATACACAATTTACTCTATAAAAGAAATTGTCTTCCTTGTATGCAATCTTATTTTAAACATATCCCATCCAAACTTCCAAAACTAAAGATAATCAAGATAGGAAAGGGACAGACATTGCAACTTTGTGTTGGTCATGAAAACATTCAATCCAAAACAAGTCTTTTAAGACAACTTACCAAAAACTTCTGGAGCTTTTTAAAGAGATATTAAAGCACCATTGCCAACAATCTAAACATATTGTCTCTTGAAAGCAATTCAATAGAAGAGGAAGGAATTTCAACAGGACAGGAGAAATGAAAGGCAATTTTACTCTTAAATAGTCATTTGACTACAAGCGGTCCTTGACTTATGCAATTCAACTTCCAGGGGTACACATTTTCATTTTAGCCAATTGCTGATACTCATTTGTAGAGTGCAAAATTGACTTATCTTTTTTGATAATGTACACATACATTTGTGTACAGGTGCCCATGCACATGTGAAGGCCAGCAGACAACCTTAGCTACCTTCCTCAGGAAACCCAGGCACCTTTCACTAGCCAGGAGCTCACCAATCAGGCGAGACTGGCTAGCCTGGGAGCTCTAGGGACCCTCAGCACTGGGATGACAAGTATACATCATGGTGCCCCCCTTTTTTTAAATTTATTTATTAGAGACAGAGGGAGGGAGATGGGGTAGAGAGTGGGGGAGAGAGAATTGCTATACCAGGTCCTCTAGCCACTGCAAACAAGTTCCAGACACATGCACCACCTTGTCTATCTGGCTTACATGGGACCTGGAGAATCGGACCTGGGTCCTTTAGCTTTGCAGGCAAGCACTTTAACTGCTATGCCATTTCTCCAGCCCATACTGAGGATCAAACCTAGACACTCAAGCTTGCCAGGCAAGTACTTTGTTAGCCATGCCATTTCCCCAGTTCCTAGATAACTTACTCTTCATAATTACTCTTTTCTTAATGAAATGGAATAAAACTGAAAAGTAAAATATCACAAACTGGGCCACAGAGATGGCTCAAGCAGTCAAGTACATTTACTGTGCAAGCATGAGGGCCTTGAAACGACCTGAGTTTGTGAACAGCTGGGCATGGCCACAAATACCTGTAATCCCAGTCCTGTGGAGAATGGAGTCAGAGAATTGGGACTCACTGACAGCAAATTCTGGAATCAGTAAAAAGAGAACCCTCATAGGGAAAACCAAGACAGGCCAGCAATGACGGAGGACACCAGAAGTCTCCTCTGCTACCCTCAGGAAAGCCCACAGGGCACACTACACCAACACATACACGTGCATACACCACACCCAGACACCACCATGCACACACAAAAATGAAAAACAAGAAAGCAGCTGGGGCATGGTGGTGAATGCCTTTAATCCCAGCACTCGGGAGGCTGAGGTAAGAGTTGTACTGTGAGTTAAAGCCAGCCCGAGACTACATAGTGAATACCAGATCAGCCTGGGCTTGAATAAGACCTACCTTAAGAAAAAGAGAGAGAGGGAGAAATCATCAAAACTATAATGGCAATATTACTTTGTGTAACTAGTTTCAATTATACTTATGTTAATATATGATACATAAAATGCATTACTTACTATAAGTCAAAGTTTGAAGAAACAGGACAAGGGGGTTGATTTATAGCACTAATTAGAGATTATAGCAGACATGTGAGTTTCAAATTAGTCCACTTCCCAAAGTGCTCAGTGCAAACATGCCTTAGGGCTTCATGTCTACTACATGTCTACTATAGGTTTTCAGTTCAAAGCAAGAAAATGAAATCCTTATGTTCTTGGAAGGCAACTCCAAAGAAAGGATTCCTAAGACATATAGAATAATGATATCTTTAATAAAGAAGTACACAGATTCTAAAAGACTATTCACGCATGTGAATGTATGAGTTCTGGCATGTTGGGTTTATTTGGGTGTTTTTAGATAGTCTCATTTTATTCCTTCCTCACATTCAATTTGTTAAAATCACTTACATAATATGGTAGGATACCTCACTAGTGAAGAATGCAAACAGCTTACTGTGCTTGAGGAAACAAAATTCACACACAATGTGGGTGGATGAGAATGAGGAAAAAAAGATGATCTTTATCTCTTTGTTGATCTCTTAGTGTCAACAAGAGTTAGGTCTCTGAAAGTAACCATCAAAAAAGCACTTCAGAAGTCCTTTATTCTGCAAAGAAAAAAAGTAGGAGGTAGCTTTTCCTTCTTTCTCTGATGTTCTTTCCTTTCTTTTGCTTTTCTTTTGTGAGGTAGGATCTCACTCTAGCCCAGTCTGACCCACAGCAGTCTCAAGCTCACAGTAATCTGGCATGTGTCACCACATCTGGCCACCTTCTGGTTTTGAACAACAAAAAGATAATGGTAGTAACATTTAAAAAAAAAAAAAAAAGATTTCAGAAATTCCATCTTCTAGGGGCTTGTGAGGTAACTCGATGGGTAAAAGGCTGGCCCCACAGGCATGAGGACCTGAGTCAATCCCCAGTAACCATGTAAAATGCTAGGTGTGCCAGCATATGCCTATAATTTCCAACACTGGGGAAATGGAGATAGGAAGATTCCTGGAGCTCACTAGCTAGCCACTCTTGCCTAATTGGCAAACTCCAGGCCAGTGAGAGAGCTTGTCTCAGAAAGAGGTGGACAGGAGCTGAAGAAATGGCTTATCAGTTAAGGCACTTGCAAAGCCAAAGGACCATAGTTCGATTCCCCAGGACCCACGTAAGCCAGATGCACAAGGTGACACATGCATCTGGAGTTCATATGCAGCAGGGCTGGAGGCTCTGACATGCCCATTCTCTCTCTCCCTCCCTCCCTCCCTCCCTCCCTCTCTTTCTCTCTCAAGTAAGTAAATAAATAAATTTTAAACTATTTAAAAAAAAAAAAAGAGGTGGACAGTATTCCTGAGGATATCACCCAAGGTTGTCCTCTGGCCTCCAGACACATGCACACACATGTATGCACACCTCCACACAAAGAGGTGTGTCTATATGGACATGTACACAAACATACCACACACTCATAAACTGAAAAAATTCTAGATTCTAATCATGCCTCCTCAAAACACAATTTCATGCTAGGCTATATTGTTTATTTTATTCTTTACAGTTTTACATAGCATAATATATACTTTATAAGAATTAGAAAATACAATTTAAAAAGATATGTATTGTGCTCATTTCAGTAGCACCTATACTAAAATTGGAATGCTATAGAGAAATAAGCATGGTCCCTGTAAATGGGTAACATGCAAATTCTTGAAACATTTCATATGTTTGGAAAACACCATAATGAAATCTAATTCTTTATATGCCAATAAAAATGCATAATTTTTTTAAAAGATATGCATCAGGCTGGCTGGGGAGATGGCTCAGTGGTTAAGATATGTTTCAATTCCTTGAAGACAATTTAATCTAGTGCAGGTTGAATATTTCAGATTTTGGAGGGTTTTTCTTTCTCTCTCTTTCTCCTTTCAGATTTGAACCAAATCTAAAACCTAAAATCTCAAATCAGAAATGCTCCAGAATTCAAAACTTTATTTATTAGTACTACACCCAAGAAAGCTCTGGATTTCAGAGCACTTTAGATTTCAGATTTTCAAAGTTGGGAATATAAGTTAAAATTTTAAAAAAGTTAAAATAAGGTACTATGAAAATTCTTTTCAAAAAAAAGTAAAATTTAACTACCAGTAAGTACAAGGAATGCTTGTATTTTCCAAATGTTTATTTCACAGATCACTTTAAAGGTAAATTGAGATGAAAATAAAAGGAAGAAATCTAGAGTAATAAAAATGTTTAAACAATATACCTCTTCCTCCTCCCCCTGGAAGCAAAGGTGAGAGTCTGAGTGGACCCTCCAACAAAGTTGGAGGGGAGAGAAAAGCTCTCGTTTCAGACGAAGGTCGACCCAATGGTGAGGGACCATATGGGGAATGCTCTGGAATAATTAAAATAGCACATTTAATTCAGAGTTTCAGCTTAACTATGACATTAGAACCTCATGTCAACAGTTACCATTAGGTCATCCTATTTCCACTTTCATGCTATCCATCCCCTGACCACTACCTACAATTTTACTTTTATAAACACAGGATTAGATTAAATATAGAATCTGGTGTTTTAAAAGTCTGCCAACCAAATAGGCATTTAGTCAATAAAAGCATCAACTTTTTGGTGGGTAATACACTTAAGCAAGTATAAAGGTTAAGCAAAGGACACTCTGAAAAAATGATGCTTTGGCATTAGAGGGGGATTTAGGGAACAGGAAGTTGGTCTAGTTTGTTCTGGGTTTTTGTTGTTGTTGTTGTTTGTTTTTGGACAGTGATAGGCTTCCAGATTTCTAACTGGCAAGGGTTACAACAACTACATGGAAGTGCTCAGTTTTAAATCAGGGCCAAAAAGGCTATGTTCAGCCATGAAAGGCTCAAATTTTTATTTTTTATTTGTTTGCTTGGTTTGTTTTGTCGTTGTTGTTGTTGCTGTTTCATTCTTTTTGTTTTTCGAGGTAGGATTTCACTTTAGCCCAGGCTGACCCGGAATTCACTATGCAGTCTCAGGGAGGCCTCGAACTCACAGCGATTTTCCTACCTCTGCTTTCCAAATGCTGGGATTAAAGGCATGCAACACCATGCCCGGCCTTTATTTATTTATTTATTTTTCTGAGGTAGGGTCTCACTCTAGTCCAGGCTGCCACAAACTCACAATGATCCTCCTACCTCGGTCAGGCAGTTAAAGGCATACACCATCACAACTGGCTCAATTTTTTTGTTGTTGTTTTTTGTTTTTCGAGGTAGGGTCTCACTATAGCCTGGGCTGACCTGGAATTCACTATGAAGTCTCATGGTAGCCTTGAACTCATGGCAATCCTACCTCTAGGATTAAAGGCATGCGCTACCACACCCAGTTTTGTTTTGTTTTTTGGGGTTTTTTTTGTTTATTTTTTGTTTTTTTTTTTTTTTTTTTTTTTTTTTTTTTTGTTTTTTTTTTTTTGCTTGAGCCCAGGCTGACCTAGAATTCACTATGTAGTCTAAGGGTGGTCTTGAATTCAGAGCTCAAAAAATTTTAAAGTAAAACATAAATAAAAATACCTAAATTCACAAAATACTCTGAAGAATGAGAAATTACTTTTGAATTCTTACTAGTAAAAAGAATTAAGTTTACATATTATGATATATATACTAATAAATTTCTCTATAATCTATATAGCTATTTCCAAATAGTAGTTATGCTTTCAAAGGTCCGAACTCAGCACAAAAAAAGAGCAGACTTAAATTATTACCAAAACAACACTTGAAACATAAACCTTATAAAGTGTAGCAATTAAGATATTCAAATCAGTTACAACAAAAGATCAAGAGCTGGGTGTGGTGGCGCACGCCTTTAATCCCAGCACCTGGGAGGCAGAGGTAGGAGGATCCCCTTGAGTTCAAGGCCACCCTGAGATTACACAGTTAATTCCAGGTCAGCAGGGCCAGAGTGAGACCCTACCTCAAAAAAACAAAAAAAGGGGCTGGAGAGATGGCTTAGTGGTTAAGCACTTGCCTGTGAAGCCTAAGGACCCCGGTTCAAGGCTCGGTTCCCCAGGTCCCACGTTAGCCAGATGCACAAGGGGGCGCAGGCGTCTGGAGTTCGTTTGCAAAGGCTGGAAGCCCTGGCGCGCCCATTCTCTCCCTCTATCTGTCTTTCACTCTGTGTCTGTCGCTCTCAAATAAATAAATAAATAATTTAAAAACAAAACAAAACAAAACAAAAAAATCCCTTCTACATACTTTTGCCCCCTCCAAACGATTACTGTTTGAAATTTGTAGTTACCTGCTATTTTTTTGTTTTGTTTTGTTTTGTTTTTTGTGATCCTCCTACCTCTGCCTCCCGAGTGCTGGGATTAAAGGCGTGTGCCACCATACCCGGCTACCTGTTATTTTTTAAACAGGAGAAATAAATTTTCATTCCACCTAAGCCCATACCACCATGAACACACCAGATCTTGTAAATCTCAGAAGCCAAGCAGGGTCAGGTTAGTATTTAGAGGGGAGAAATAGATTTTCACTTTAAAGAAAGTTGAGCCTTACAAGTGATTTTTATGACTTCTAGAGTTTATTAAATTTAGGTTAAATTAAATTAAATATAAATTAAAATTAAGTTAAAATTTATTAAATAAAATTAGTTCATTAAATCTGTAAGATTTCTTTTCACCATAACAGGGGTTTAATTCCATTCCAACCAAAGTTACTTTGAAAAATTTAAACTATCTAGAATAGTTTGAAATTAAAACCGCAAACTCAATGAATGAGCAGGTCAGTTGGGGTGAAACATACTGGCAGGCAATTACTAAAAACTTGGAGGCAGGAGGATCATGAATGGGCAATAATATTAAATATATCTTACAAAGAACTGATCCTGCCACAGGGGTTATTAAAGCAATCAAACTCAGATTACCTGCCTCCTAAAGCATTTTAAAATTATTTTTAATACTCATTTTATAATTCAAACCAATTTCAAAGTATAGTTATTACATAAATAATCACCATGCCATTCTATTTAAATACTTCACATTCGTTCTCCCCAAAATTGGGTTGCGGTACCTCACTGAATGTACTAGGCGCTTTTTAAGGCATTCACAGTACTGACTATACATGTCAGGACTGAATAATTATGTAATCTTGTGAAATTTCACTAAGAGAGATACCAATAATTTTCATTATTGCTAAGAAAAATAAATACAGAAACTGAAGAATTTGTGAAAGAACTTAAAAAATAGAATCCTGGCTCTAAAATATAAAATACTGGTAAATAATATTGTTTTATGCTAATATAAGCTCTATGTATAGCATATAAATATATATAATATATATTAAATGAGGGTTAAAAAAAAAAACTACCTCTGCCAAATCCTGTATTTGGAACATCAAGTGCATACGGATCTTTTTCTAAAAGTTCATATTTAAACTCTGTGTCAGTTAATCTGCAAATAAAAAACAAACACCTCTAAGTTACTCATCCAAACGAATTACCCACATTTTAATCAACTGTCACTTCTACAAAACTGACTCTCACAATGTCAGTATCTGCACAATAAAAACAAATCTAAAACAGTTTTTTTGTTTATTTGTTTTGAGGCACAGTCCTACTCTAGCCTTGGCTTGCCTGAAACTTACTCTGGAGCCCCAGGCTGGCCTTAAAATCACAACAATCCCACCTCACCTCTTCAGTGCTAGATTTAAAGGCATGCGCCACTGCAATCACCTACATCTAAATTTTTTTCTGCCCACAATACCTTACCATATTCCCCACTTCTTATCTTGTGGTTACCAGCTTCTTGTTAGGGGTAGTGATGTTTGAAATCACCAGCTTCTTGTTAGGGGTAGTAAAGTTTCACTGATGTTTCAGATAAACTCAGAGGAAAGCACTTATTCTTCCCTTTAATTACATACTTTTATTCTCTCTTCATTTTAGATTGTACAAGAATGCCACTCAATACCACAATCCAGGGGATGAGAGACACTGAACATCTAATATTTGGACTTAGCCATAAAGAAATGCTGATAATTTAAGTACTATCACACCAGAGAGATTGATCCTTTATCTTTCTCCCCTTTCTATCTCCCTCTACCTACACTGGTTTTTAAAAAAATCTTTTATTACATTTTTTACATAAGAATCTGTGAAGATACCACTTCAGTAGCCTAAGAGAGGTACTGCAAAAAGCCAGGCATGGGGATGCACACCTTTCATCCCAAGCACACAGAGGCAGCAGAGTTAGGAGGCCTGCTATGAGTTCAAGGCTAGTCTGGGACTACAGAGTGAGTTCTAGGTCAGCCTGGGCTCTTAGAGTAAGAACCCTACCTCAGGGAAAACAAAACAAAACAAAGTACTACAAATAAAACAATAAAATAAAATATCCATACCTAGTAAAACTAATTATGATGGATTCATTGCAGTTTTTTAAATTTATCTTTTCACAAAAGCATTCCAAAATAAAATAGCGAATTTTAAGTTTATAAAATGTTCCCCAAAAGATACCCACTTTTGTCTGTTGTGAGCATTTTCTTTCCTTAAATCGTTGAGGTTTCTTTCAGCAGTCCGAGCTGCCAACTAAAGAGAATAACACATTTCAAAAACATATTCATACAAACTTAAAATGCAGCATAAATAATGATGAGCTGGGCATGAGTAACACATGCCTTTAATCCCAGCACTTGGGAGGCAGAGGCAGGAGGATCACCATGAGTTCAAGGCCACCCTGAGTGAATTCCAGGTCAGCCTGGGCTAGAGTGAGGCCCTACCTCAGAAAACCAAAAATAAATAAATAAATAAATAAATAAAAATAAATAAATAAACAATGATGGCATTTAAATATCACAGTCAGAAATAGATACAAGTCAGTACAACATTTTAAATTTAGGGAACTATTCAAGTATTCAAGAATGGAATGAGCTTTATGTCAGCAGAAAACATGTGCCTGAGGTCAGGATTTAATCACGTACTTCCTAATTATTGTTGCTATTTAGATGTAAAAACCGTGGCCTAGCATTATATGGCAAATACCCTCTAAAGAACATGTAGAACACATGCATTCAGAAAAGGCAATGGGGTCATCAGGCATTGCAGCATTGCTCTGCAACCAAGTAATAACTAAAGAAAATCATTATAATTCCATGACACTACAAAAACCTAAAATACAGCTGGAGAGATGGCTTAGCAATTAAGGTGCTTGTCTACAAAGCTTAAGGACCCAGGTTCCATTCCCTAGTACCCATATAAACCAGAAGCACATGGTAGCACATGTGTCTGGAGTTTGTTTACAGTGGCTAGTGGCCCTGGTGTGCCCATTCCACACCCCCCCACCCCCCGCCTCTCTCATAAATAAAAATTTAAAAAGAAACTTTTAGCTACACAGAATTCCAGTACAGGTATTTTTGTCATAACTTAATATAATCAATGCACAATGTGTACCTGTTAAGTACAGAACAACACACAGATGGTATTTATTTAAGTCTTTTAATTAGTGTATGCATGTGTGTGTGTGTGTGTGTGTACACACAGAGTTTAAGACAGGGTCTCATAATGTGTGTGTGTGTGTGTGTGTGTGTGTGTGTGAGTGTGTGTGTGTGTACACAAAGTTTAAGACAGGGTCTCATAATGTAGCCCAAGCTAGCATCAAATCCATGACTCTCCTGTCTTTGCCTCTAGAGTACTGGGATTATAGGTGTGGCATATACCACTATGTCTAGCTTTTTTTTTTTGTTGTTTAATTCTTCTTTGGTTTTTGGAAGTAAGGTCTCCCTCTAGCCCAGACAGTCTTAAAATTCACCATGTAGTCCAAGGCCGGTGTCAAACTCACAACAATCCTCCTACCTCTGCTTCCCAAGTACTGGGATTAAAGGCATGCACCATCACACCCAGCAAGATTTTATAACAAACACCAAGAACATGCAACATTTCCAATAATAATGAGCAAAGGTTAAATTATCTGCTTTCACTTAAAGTTACAAACTACACATTAAAACTGACTTTAAACAGCCAAAGGATTAAGTTATATAACATTCACAGAAAACAGCTTAGACATAGTTTAGCACCCTACAGTCAACTGTGAACAAAACAGCATGTAATATCAATAAAGACTTTAGTTAATAAAATATAACAATTCATTTATACTCCAAAAATATAAAAGTGCAAAAATCAATGTCAAATAATTACATCCTTTTGAAAAGCTTACAGCCAGAAGTTACATAAAACTGAAACTTGAAATAAATGACTGCACCATGCTCTAAAAACTATATTCAAACACTGAGAACCACAGTATGCAAAGCATTGTTATGTGTAGTTGTGGTGGAAAAAGAATCAGTCCCTGCCTGAGGGAATTAAGCACTTGTGGGAAAACCCAATAGAGATGATAATAAAGAGGAACATACTTGATCCAGGTGTAGCAATGCATGACTATAAATCCAGCACTACGAAGCCTGAGGGCAGCCTGGGCTATACAGCAAGTTTTGGGCTACCCTGGGCTATACATATACTGAGCCCCTGTCTCAAGAAGCAAAAGTTTGGTAGCAGAGGCCAGTAAGTTAAAAAGGAGACATAAAGGGAAGAGAAAGGAAGGGAGGAGGGTACTTAATAGGTTGATATTGTATACATATAAGTACAATGATTGTGATGGGGAGGTAATATGATGGAGAATGGAATTTCAAAGGAGAAAGTATGGGGAGGGAAGGAATTAACATGGGATTTTTTTTTATAATCATGGAAATGCTAATAAAAATTAAAAATAAAAATAAAGTGTAAAAAAAAAAGAAGCAAAAGTTTAAAGAGTACAGGATATACCACAGAACATACAAAAAACAAAGTACTACATGTGTTAAATGAGAAAAAAAGATTACATCCTAACAGGAAGAAGGTGTGATAAACAGAAAAGGTTTTGTCTGAAATTATATTCAATTTTTTAAATTTTTATTTATTTATGAAAGAAAGGGAGGGGAGAGAGGGAGAGATTGGATGCAACACGGCCTCTAGCCAGTGCAAACAAACTCCAGATGCATGAGCCACCATGTACATCTGGCTCACATGGGACCTGGAAAATCGAACCTGGGTCCTTGGGCTTTGCAGGCAGTCACCATAACTGCTAAGTCATCTCTCCAGCCCTATACTTGATTTTTTTTTTCTTTTTGGTTTTTCAAGATACTTGTCATTTTTAAAAATATGTTTTATTTGTTTATTTGATAGAGAAAAAGAGCGAGAGAGAGAATGGGTGTGCCCGGGCCTCCAGCCATTGCAAATGAACTCTAGTTGCATGCGCCCCCTTGTGCATCTGGCTTACATGGGTCCTGGAGAATTAAACCAGGGTCTTTTGGTTTTGCAGGCAAACACCTTAACTGCAAAGCCAACTTTCCAGCCCCCAAGATTCTTAATTTTAAAAATATATTTTTATTTATTTAAAAGACAAGGAGGGAGGAAAGATACGCAAGGCCTCCTGCCACTGCAAATGAACTACAGACGCATGTATCACCTTGTGCATCTGGTCTACATACTGGGGAACTGAATCCAGGCCATTAGGCTTTGCAAGTAAGCACCTTTTTTTTTTTTTAAAGTTTTTTTTTAATTTATTTATTTGAGAGCGACAGACACAGAGAGAAAGACAGATAGAGGGAGAGAGAATGGGCACGCCAGGGCTTCTAGCCTCTGCAAACGAACTCCAGACGCGTGCGCCCCCTTGTGCATCTGGCTAACGTAGGACCTGGGGAACTGAGCCTCGAACCGGGGTCCTTAGGCTTCACAGGCAAGCACTTAACCGCTAAGCCATCTCTCCAGCCCAACCGCTAAGCCATCTCTCCAGCCCGCAAGTAAGCACCTTTATCTTCTGAGCCATCTCTCCAGCCCTATACTTGATTTTCTTAATGCCTGTGTGTACCAGTGAGTAACTGCAGAGGCCAGAAGAAAACCTCAGGTGTTTCATTAAGAACACCATCCACCTCCTTTGAAACGGGCGTGGACTCTGCCAATTAAACTAGCCTAGCTAGCCAGGGAGATGGTTTCTCCACCTCCTCAGAGCTGGAATTATAGGCATGTACCACCACACCCAGCATTTTATGTGGGCTCTGGGGATTGAACTCAGATCCTCATTCTCACATGGCAAGCACTTTACCAGCTAACCTAGCTCCCCAGTCCTCATCTGAAATTATAATCATAAAAAAGTAGAAACAAACTGAAGGCTCATCAGATGAGAAAGGTTTTTACTATAAAGCAGTCATAGAAAAATTCCTTTGATATATTAAGTTTTAAAACCATGTTAAAAAGTGACATACAGGGCTGCAGACATGGCTCAGTGGTTAAGGTACTTGCCTGCAAAGCCTAACGACCTTGGTTCAATTCCCTAGTACTCATATAAAGCCAGATGCACAAAGTGGCACATGCATCTAGAGTTTATTTGCAGTGGATAAAGGCCCTGGAGTACCCATTCTTGTCTCTCTCTGCAGGGTGTGATGGTGCACACCATAAAGCCCAGCACTCAGGAGGCTGAATTAAGAGGACCTGGGCTGGAGAGATGGCTTAGCAGTTAAGGTACTTGCCTGAATTAAGAGGACCTCTGTGAGTTCAAGGCCAGTGTGGGACTACATAGTGAATTCTGGGTCAGCCTGGCCTAAAGCAAGACACTACCTCAAAAACAGGTAAGATATAACAGAATTCCCTTTTAAATTAATATACAGATTGGCAGATACTTCTTAGTACCTCACCATATGGTCTGAAATTTCACCAGTGATGAAATTAATAAAAAGTGCTTTTTTAATTTTTGTTGTTGTTTTTCAAGGTAGGGTCTTGCGCTAGCCCAGGCTGGAGGGATGGCTTAGCAGTTAAAGCATTTGCCTGCAAAGCCAAAGGACCCAGGTTCAATTCCCCAGGACCCATGTAAGCCAGATGCACAAGGTGGTGCATGCATCTGGAGTTGTTTGTAGTGGCTGGAAGCCCTGGCATGCCCATTCTCTCTCTCTCCCTCCTTCTTTCTCTCTGTCATATAAGTAAATAAAAATAAAATTTTTTTAAAAAGAAAGAAAGAAAACTTAAAACTTACCCAATTATCATGTGCTTTTTTCTCATGGGAAATAATCTGAAAAAGAAAGTCAATAAAATTCTAGCAGCTAATTTTCTTTAATGAAAGTATTCATTCCCACCACTAATATTCAGACATGACACATAAACTCAAAATACTCCAAGCATCTTTGAAGAATCAGTAAGCAATTTTTTTTCAGTAAGCAATATTTTGAAAGCACATTTTCATATACACATGTGATCTATTATACTGTACTTTTAAAAACAAAAATTGAATGTAAAAAAATTAAAGCTGCTAATAAACTTTGATGTTATATATCAACTGCAAGAGTTTCCAATTAGCAAATATTAGACTGCTTGATTATGAGACTCCCTTGCTGGCCTGCACTTATTTAAGCTATGGAATACACATTCCCAGAGAAGCAGACTTTAAGAATTTTTGGTTTTGGGTTGGGGGGTTTCTAGGTACAGTCTTGGTCTAGCCCAGGCTGACCTGGAATTCACTATGTAGTCTCAGGATGGCTTTGAACTCACAGTGATCCTCCTACCTCAGCCTCCCAAGTGCCAGGATTAAAAGTGTGCACCACCACACCTGACCCAAGAATTTTTTTATCTCAGAATCTTGGACTCCCTGGAAATGTTCCACAACTATGTGCAACACCTCAAGAGAAGTATACAGCTGGTCAAGAAATTACATAGCCCTGCATCACATCAAACAAATCAAGAATTTATTTTTTTTATTTTTAATTTTTTGGTTTTTTGAGGTAGGGTCTCACTCTAGCCCAGGCTGACCTGGAATTCACTATGGAGTCTCAGGGTGGCCTCAAACTCATGGCAATCCTCCTAACTCTACCTCCCGAGTGCTGGGATTAAAGGCATGCACCACCACGCCCGGCTTTATTTTTTGTTTTTTTGATGTAGGTTCTCTCTCTAGCCAAGGCTGACCTGGGATTCACTATATAGTCTCAGGGTGGCTTCCAATTCATGACAACCCTCCTACCTCTGCCTCTCTGGTGCTGGGATTAAAGGCGTGTGCCCACCATGCCCAGCCAGAACTGTTTTGAATCCCACTCTCACAAACACACACATACCTGCCCCTGATAAGAATGAATAGTCCTCTCCAATTCTTCTTCAAGATCTTTGGCTCGCTTTCTATAAGAAAGAAATAAATATTCTGTTATTGTATTAACATATAATAAGAAATGACAGCAGACTCTCTACTAAAAATGTATTAAGACAAACAGAGGTCTCTTACTGATTCATGTAAAAAATAACATCCAGGCACAACACTGAGAGATTCTAAAGTATAACTTTTTCTGGTCTAATTTTAACCTTAATGCAGCCTGAAAATATTTATGACTTCAATCTACATAAAGCAAGTTCATCTAGGATTTATACAATATGTTGGATTTTTTAATTTACTTTCTATAGGGTCTTGCAATATGGCCCCAAGCTAGCCTATAACTATGTAGCACAGGCTGGCATAAAATTCACAACCTTCCTGCCTATGCCTCCCAAGGTATGTGTCACCATTCCTGGTCTCTTGGGTTATTTTGAAGAAGCATGGTCCTGAAAGACTTATTCAAGTGTTTGTCATCTTAATAAAGGCCTAGGGAATTAACTCTGCAAGGGAAAATATCACCTATTACCTTTATGAGGGCAACAAGATAGTTCTTTCTTTTAGATAAAATCAAGCTTACTGCCTCTTTTAATTACAGAGGTCTTTTTAACATTATTTGTCAATTTTTAGCCTTTTTTTAAAAAAATTTTTTTCGTGTTTCAGGTTTCTTACCATTTCTTTAGATCCACTGAGGACAGAACCCAAACCAGACATAAGCACTTATTCAGATGCTACTCAGGGCCTACTCTTCTTGTCATGGTACAGTTACTGAATTAATATAGCCTACATTCTTGCCATCTGAACAAAAGCAGAAAGAGCTTAGCATTAATGTCTCTGTCTACTTTTTTGGACTAGGGATATAGCTTGGTTGTACAGTAATTGCCTAGCATTTGCAAGGCTCTGGGTTCAATCTCCAACACTGAAAAACCCCAGGGTTTTTTTGTTTTTGTTTTTGCTGTTTTGAGAGAGAGAGCCTCAAGTAGCCTAGGTGGCCTCAAACTATGTAGACAAAGTTGGTCTTGAACTCCTGATCAGACTGCTGCTGTCTCCCAAGGGCTGGGATTACAGGCATGTGCCACCATGCCCAGCACTAAGATCTATTGATAACTAAAATAGGACTGACTGCCCATTTCAAATGTGAAATTTAAGAATCACACACCCTAAAAATAACTTTTTTCCTTTTTATACTTTATGCTTAATTTTATAATAGCAAGGAATATGAATGAAAGTATAAATAAAATAAAATGTGTCATTTGATTATTATTCTCTGTAACTGGGTGTTTAGATACTCTCCCCCCCCAGCCCCAAAGAAAACACTGAGTACCTGTAGATCTCCAGCTCTTCATGTGCATGGCTTATCTTTTCATCTACTTTGCAAAGTTTCTCCTCTTTCTCTAGTCGGTAATTTTCCTCTACTGTTAATTTCCTTAAGACAAAAAATATTTCATTTCCTTAGTATGTGTAATATATATACTTAAATACACCTTAATTTGTGTTGAAACTTATTCCCCCTATGGAGTAATTTCCATAATTCCAGTATAAACATCACAAAAAAGAATAAATAAGTACTGTGTAAGTATTCCTTGTCATATAAAACAGCATTATAAGCACAAGAGTGTACTGTGGACAAAACCATACTACTGGTATTAATAGTCTCAAGAACTTTTTTATATTAATTTACCATAAAAATAAGACAATCCAGCCGGGCGTGGTGGCGCACACTTTTAATCCCAGCACTCGGGAGGCAGAGGTAGGAGGATTGCCATGAGTTCAAGGCCACCCTGAGATGACAGAGTTAATTCCAGGTCAGCCTGGGACTAGAGTGAGACCCTACCTCGAAAAAGCAAAAAACTAAAATAAAATAATAATAATAATAAGAAGAAGAAGAAGACAATCCAATATAAACATTAATAAAAACTATTATGCCAGGCAGGGTGGCACACAACTTTAATTCCAGCACTCACGAGGCAGAGGTTGGAGGATCACTGTGAGTTCAAGGCCACCCTGAGACTACTTATGAATTCCAGGTCAGCCTGGCTGGAGTACCTTACCTTAGAAAAAAAAAACCTCTTATGACATACATGTATATATACTATACATTTAGCAAAGCTGGCTACCTGTATAAAAAAGTGTATTTGCTAGACAATAAGTCATGAATTGTATTCTCTCATATGAGGTTCCTAACTGGAATCAATTGGAGAAGAGTACAAATGGAAGTTAACACCAGAAATGTGGGCATAAAACTAAAGTGAGACCAGAAAAGAGAAGAAATGGGATGGGAACAGAGAAGGGGTTTCCAGACAGTTTGAGGAAAAGACAGAATGTCAGAAGTGGGAGGAGACTGGAGGGCTACAAGGCAGGGAGGAATGGCAGGGAATTACACAAAAGTTAAGAGAGGAGCTGGGTGTGGTGGCACACCCCTTTAATCCCAGCACTCAGGAGGCAGAGGTAGGAAGATTGCTGGAAATTCAAGGCCACCCTGAGACTACATAGTGAATTCCAGGTCAGCCTGGGCTAGGGTGAGACCCTACCTAAAGAAAAAAGAAAAGAAAAGAAAAAGAAAAAGCTAAGAGAGCATTAAGAATCAGTTCCATTGAGCCAGGTATGGTGGTATGGTGGTACACATCTTTAATCCCAGCACTCAAGAGGCAGAGGTAGGAGGATCACCTTGAGTTCAAGGCTGCCCTAAGACTACATAGTGAATTCCAGATCAGCCTGAGCTAAAGTGAAACCCTACTTTAAAAAAAAAAAAAAAAAACTTCAGACAACAGTTACCAACAGCATGAATAAGCAGGGAACCCTTCAGACTACAAAATCAACCAGCCGGACAAGAAGTACACATACAATAGTGGCATACAGCCTCTAGAGGCAACCAACTATGTTCTCTGACTGGACATGAGGCCCACTCAGTGGGAGGGAACTCATATCTCATACTAGAAACCAAGTTAGATTCCCACGGTCAGGAAAGAGTAAGCTGGCACACAAAAGTCTTAACAACTTTGTATACCCCCTTTAACCAAAACTGCTCTCACAACTGACTGGAGAATCTGCTTTATTTTACAGATGACAGAAGAAACAGAGGAAAGGTTAGATCCATTGATAAGACAAGATAGGCGACTGCTCACCATGAGACTTTCCACCTCGGCCACAACTGCCAGGGCCCAGGAGAAATTGCAGAGGAAGAAACTTCATGAATACTGCTCTTATTGTTGGCCTGACAACCAACCCCAGGGTGATGGTGACATATACAAAGATTAATCAAAACCTATCAAAAAAAAAAACCTATCAAAGCAAAAATCCAGAGACTACAAAGAACTCAACACTGAAATAGACTGCCAAGAGGCCTGCCATGGCTCAGGGAACATTGTGGAATAGGGAGTGGAAAGGCTGTAAGAGTCACATAGTGAACATAGTGAACAGGAATTTGGGCATGGGTTCCCCACTATCCCATAGGGACCAAGCCCTCATGACCCCACAGTTATTGCCATAACCCCACAGAGGAGGGTCCCAGAGTAACAGGAGTTGGGGCAAGGAGATAAAAGTACAGAATCTGTTATTTTGTGTGTGTGTGTGTGTGTGTGTGTATACACACACACACACATACATACACATATATAATTTTTTAAAGAAGTCAATAAACACATAAAATATATGTTAGTAATTTTTAAATTGTTGGTTAAAATAGAGATTAGGTTTCTAGATCTTGTAATTATAATGATAGAATAGGCCCAAAGTAAATAATACTAGTACCAATACTAGTCCTAATTACTAGTCTTGGTTTGTTTAATAATAATAGTAATTCATTGAACCACTAGTATGTGCCAGATGTCCTTGGGTTTTTACATGTGCTAGTTAATTAACTACTCAACAGCTCTACAGAAAGGGGACTATTATTTCTATTTACAAAAAGGAAAACAAAGCATGAGAAATCAGAATAGTCATGCATTACTAAACAGCAGAGATATGTTCTAAGAAATTCATCACTAGGCATTTTCATCACTGGACAGCAGAGAATACTTACAGAAACTACAATGGCTAAGATATCAGTTGGTGGCATCATCTTATGAGATCACCATCATATTTATGGTTCATAGCTGACCAACTTAACCTTGTGTGGCACATGACTGTAGTAAGACCACAGCACAGAAACCACACGTAGTGATCTTTCATACTCTATCACCCATGTTGTTGCACACAGTATCATTAACCTATGTATTTGTGGAATATCAAAGAAAAACATAGAGTCCAAAAGAAAAGAGCTTTGGATTAAATTTTGGGTGTGATACTTAATGTGTCCCAAACCAGACAGTGACAACACCCACATTTTTTTAATTTAATTTTTATTGACATTTTCCATGATTATAAAAAAAATTCCATGGTAATATCCTCCCCCCCCCCCCCACACACACACTTTCCCCTTTGAAATTCCATTCTCCATCATATTACCTCCCCATCTCAATCATTGTACTTACATATATACAATACCAACCGATTAAGTACCCTCCTCCCTTCCTTTCTCTTCCCTTTATATCTCCTTTTTAACTTACGGGTCTCTGCTACTAAGTATTTTCCTTCTCACGCAGAAGCCCAATCATCTGTAGCTAGGATCCACATATGAGGGAGAACATGTGGCGCTTGGCTTTCTGGGCCTGAACACCCAGTTTTTATTTTGAGGGTTATTTTGCATATTGCACAGAGGAAAAAAAAAAAACAGTGTAGGAAGTTAAGGTAAGAAAGAAGATCACTCATGAGGCTGCAAGAGTAAGTCAGGTGCTACCCAATGATAGCTTTGACCAGACAAACCACAAAGATGGCAAAAAGCAGTCAGGCAGTCAAATGTTTGCCTCATAAGTATGAGGACCTGAGTCCCATTCCCAGTAACTAAATAAATGTCAGGCATAGTAACATACACCTGTAAGCCCAGCACTGGGAAGGTGGATACAAGAAATCCATAGAGGTCACCTATGAGACAATCTAGCCTAACTGGTGAGCTCCAGACCAACAAGAGAGCCTATCTCAAAAGATGTAGATGGCTTATGTGAAGATAACACCTGAGGTTCTCTTCTGCCTCCACATGCACACAACAACAACAAAAGGGGGAGGGGTGGTTAGGAAAATTGACAAAATTTGATAAATGATTATGGGATATAAGAGAAATCAAGGACTACTTTAGCAGCTTTCCTGAGTAACTAGGCAAGTGACACAGCCATTTACTAAAACAGGGATCATTTGAGTAGGAGCAAGTTTCTTTACACAGGGGACAGAAATTAGTGTTACATATATATTTTTTAAATATTTTATTTTTTATTTATTTATGTATTTATTTGACAGAGAGAAAGAGGGAGAAAGAAAGAGAGAGAGAGAATGGGTGTGCCAGGCTCCAGCCACTGCAAACAAAGTCCAGACGCTTGTGTCCCCTTGTGTATCTGGCTTATGTGGGTCTTGGGGAATCGAACCTGGGTCCTTTGGCTTTGCAGACAAACGCCTAACTGCTAAGCCATCCCTCCAGCCCTAGTGTTACATATATTTAAAAAAGGAATTAAGACAAGCGTGGTGGCACATGCCGTTAATCCCAGCACTCCGGGAGGCAGAGGTAGGAGGATCACCATGAGTTCGAGGCCACCCTGAGACTACATAGTGAATTCCAGATCAGCCTGGGCTACCTCAAAAAAAAAAAAAAAACAGAATTAATGAGAGGTTCAATCAAGAAGCCATTCAGATTCCCTGACCAAGCCTGCTAATGTAAGTTAGTTTAAGGCAATAATTTGCTGTCTATTTTGTGAATCAGCCTGGTAATTCCATCATTTACATTTTTATCCTCGAAGAAAAGTTTCAGGATCAAATGACTTTCTTATAAAAAGTAAACATATGCAAAGTATCCAATTATAAGTTGAGAACTTCCAATAATCATCAATGCTGGATGCACAACACAGATTTTTTTAAAGAGTTATCCAAAAAAATTACCAAAATAACCATTACCTGTGAAGTTTCATTTCATTTTCTTGATACAGCTCTGTCATGACTTTGAGTTTCTGCTCGAGCTTCTGGTTCTCACTTTCAAACTGTGCGTTTTCTAACTGCAGGGAGGCTTGTTCAGCCTGCAGACTTTCAATATGCTCTAAAGACAGTTATGGAAAGTCAGAATTACTGGAATAAATTTTGGGTTGTACATAAATATCTTATAATAATAGTAATAAACTCTAGGATTTCTTCAACAACAGAAAATCTGGAAGATATTTTGCTTATTTAAAGGCTTTTTTTTCGTTTGTTTGTTTGTTTTTAGTTTTGTTAAGGTAAGGTCTCACTGTGGCCCAGGCTGACCTGGATTTCAGAGTGGTCTCACACTCACGGTGATCCTCCTACCTCTGCCTCCTAAGTGCTGCGATTAAACGTGTGCGCCACCACACCCAGCTACCTAAATGTTTTTTAATATTTTAACTGAGGAGCTATATACACTGTTTTAAATTGGCATCATCATTATTACTATTATGATGATGATGATGCCCAATGCCTTCAACATTCTAGCTCTAGTATCAAATTTTCAACATAGGAGCTAATGGCCACTAAAAGTACCAAGAAGGCTACAAAGGCAAGAGTTTCAGAAGCAGACATTTCAGTTCATCATGCCCTGCTTTTCTCATAATGAATGCCTGTTTAGACCTTCAGCCCTCAACAGTACTTCAGCTTGGGCTAGTGAATAGTGCTAGAACGCTTGCCTGACATGTGCATGCTCCTGGATTACATCACCAGTACAGTAAGACAGTACCCAGCCCTGCTGTATAAGCCAGTTCTTTACATATACTGAAATTCAAACAAGTTGATAACTTGCTTAAATAAGAACAAGACTGGGAAAAAAAGAACAAGCCTAGAAGGAAAAGAAGTAACTTTACCTTCACTTCAAATGCTAACCTATCTAAAAGAGCTACTTCTACACATGAAAATTAAGCATTCTAAATAGCTATAATTTGAGGGGTGGTTTTACCCCTTCTCATAGGCAAGGAACTCTTCATAATCCTTCTTAAACTAATAAAATCTCTTTTAAAAATATACTTATGGAGCCGGGCGTGGTGGCGCACGCCTTTAATCCCAGCACTCGGGAGGCAGAGGTAGGAGAATTGCCGTGAGTTCAAGGCCACCCTGAGACTCCATAGTGAATTCCAGGTCAGCCTGGACCAGAGTGAGACCCTACCTCGAAAAACCAAAAAAAAAAAAAAAATAAAAAAAAAAATAAAAATATACTTATGAATTCCTTATAAATATGCACTAGTTGCTTTTAAAATTCTAGTTTCTATTTATTTATTTATTTTGTTCTTTTTTTTTTTTTTTGAGGGAGGGTCTTTAGCCCAGGCTGATCTGAAATTCACTATGTAGTCTCAAGATGACCTTGAACTCATGACGATCCTCCTACCTCTGCTTCCTAAGTGCTGGGATTAAAGGCATGTGCCACGATACCCGGCTCAAGTTTTTTTTTTAAATATTTTTATTTAATTATTTTCAAGCAGAGAGAGAAGAAATGGGCACTCCTGCTACTGCAAACAAACTCTAGATACATGTTACTCTGTGCATCTGGTTTTTGCATGGGTCCTGGGAATTGGACAAGGACCATCAGGTTTTGCACGCAAGCATCTTTAATCTCTGAGCCATCTCCCCAGCCCTAAAAATCTAATTTCTCTTCAAATATAATTACCTCAACTCTAAAAACCTCTGAATTAAGGCACTAATGTAATAAGCTCAACTGTGAACTACACTAAGATTAAGGTACCATTTCCAAAAACATATAAATCACCACTATGAATCTACCACAAATTCACTGTGCCTCAAGAGAGCATTTTGAAAATCACATTATACATGGAAAATTTTAGTAATTACATGTAATAGTATATAATTTTTCTAAAAGATCCATTAAGTGAACATACCCAAAGGATAGTTTAAGTAAATATATTAAATGATTAAATATTCAGGAGAATATGCACATTTGTCTTTCTGCAGAAATTTTATATGTGCATAAAAAATATGTTCAAACAGCCGGGCGTGGTGGCGCACACCTTTAATTCCAGCACTCGGGAGGCAGAGGTAGGAGGATCATCATGAGTTCAAGGCCACCCTGAGATTACATAATGAATTCCAGGTCAGCCTCCACTACAGCGAGACCCTACCTCAAAAAAAATTATACACACACACACACACATACATATATACATACATACATACATATATGTTCATCTATGCTTTAAACAATTGCTAAGAATCATCCTTAGCAAAAAAAAAAAAAAAATTCTGGGTGTTATCTACTACAATTGAATTTTACTTGTAAAAAATAACAATAAAACAATACAGTCTTATCTCAAATATTCTCTTATCTCAAAAAAGCACTGTATAAACCGGGCATGTTGGCGCACATCTTTAATCCCAGCACTTGGGAGGTAGAGAGGTAGGAGGATCGCCATGAGTTCAAGGCCACCCTGAGACTACCTAGTGAATTCCAGGTCAGCCTGAGCTAAAGTGAGACCCTACCTGGGGGGAGGGGGAAGGGGAGAATACCTGTATATGCAAGGCATGATGGGTCATGAGCATGTAAGTCCCAACACTTAGGAAGCCAACGAGAGGAGTCAGGGGTTCAATGAAAGACCGGCTACATAGAGACAGTCTGACCAAAACAAACAAACAAACAAACAACAACAACAAAAGCCACTATAAATGATGAACAAAAAAGACAGAGGTGTGAGGGAGGGGTGATTACCAGAAAATGCTTATGGTGTAGACAGAATCAGTTTTTTCTTTTTATGACCCACTGGAAAAAGAAAGTTAGATCTGGAGGACTGCTATAAGCAGACATAGTATCTCCTATATTAGTTTGGGGAGGAGATGATTTGCCAAGAAATCATATGAAGCAGATACCAAACAAGGTAACTACTAAGCAAACAATCCTCTTGCTGCTCTGGTGCTTTTCCTAAACCTGAGATACATTCAAATATATACTAAAGACAAAAGCTCCCTGGAAAACAATTCATATTACCTTCTGTGTATTAATCTATGGCTTTTTTTCTACTTTATTTATTTATTTGAGAGTGACAGACAGAGAGAGAATGAGGTCCATAGAGAGAGAGAGAGAATAGGTGTGCCAGGGCTTCCCGCCACTGCAAACAAACTCCAGACGTGTATGCCCCCTTGTACATCTGGTTAATGTGGGTCCTGAGGAATGGAGCCTCAAACCGGGATCCTTAGGCTTCACAGGCAAGCGCTTAACCGCTAAGCCCCATGGCTTTTTAATACTCCTCTTTGTGTATAGCAACTTTTTAAATAGTTTTATTTATTTATTTGCAAGCAGAGAGAAAGAGAGAGAGAGTGAATGGGCATGCCTCTTGCAAATGAACCCCTCATGTATATGCCACTTTGTGCATCTGGCTTTAAGTGGGTACTAGGGAATCAAACTAGGGCCATCAAGCTTTGCAAGGAAGTACCTTTAAATGCTGAATCATCTCTCCAGCCCCTATAGCAACTGCTTTTTAATTATTTTATTTATTTATTTTCAAGCAGAGAGAGAGAAAATGAGCAGCCAGGGCCTCTTGCCACTGCAAATGAACTTCCGGTGTATGTGTCATTTGTGCATCTAGTTTCATGCAGGTACTGGGGAACTGAACCCAGACCATCAGAGTTCACAAACAAGCAACTCTAACCATTGGGCAAGTTCTCAATCCTCCTAAAACAACTTCTTAAAAAAACTTTTCTTTATCTATTTGACAGAAAGAGAAACAGACAGGGAGGGGGAGAGAGAGAAACAGAAAGAGAAAGAGAGAAAGAGAATGGGTGCACCAGGGCCTCCAGCTACTGCAAACAAACTCCAGATGTCTGTGTGCCCCCTTGTGCATCTGGTTTATGTGGGTCCTGGAGAATCGAACCTGGGTCCTTTGGCTTTGTAGGCAAGCACCTTAACCACTAAACCATTTCTCCAGCAGCCCCCAAACAACTTTTTAAAAAGTTAGAACTAGTATCTTTTTCTCCAAAGTGCAGTAAAAACCCAATTGTCACAATCACATGAGTAGAACAATGGTAATGTTTTAATAACCTCCATATCCTGTGGTTCAATTGTTACTCTTTTTTTCCCCTCTTCTTCAATTGTTATTCTCGCTTGTTTATGTTTGTTTATTTTGTTTTGAGTTTTTGAGGTAGGATCTCACTCTAGTGCAGACTGACCTGCAACTCACTTTGTTCCTCAGGATGACCTTGAACTCACAGTGTTCCTCCTACTTCAGCCTCCCACCATGCCCGGCTAGTTCAATCTCTTAAAGCAGTATTTTACACGTTACAGAAGTTTGACAACATATACAAGGGGCTGCAGAGGTGGTTTAACAGTTAAGATGCTTGCCTGTGAAGCCTAAGGGCCCAGATTCAATTCCTCAGTACCCATGTAAGCCAGATGTACAAGGTGGTGCATGTGTTTGGAGGCCCTAGCATGACCATTCTCATTCTCTCTCTCTCCAATAATGAAATTATTTTTAAGTAAATATACATAAGGAAAAAGATAAAAATCAATCTATAACCCCATATTCACAGTTAACCAGTGCAAACATTTGATATGTCCTTTCATTCTTTTCTGATGTAAATATATAAATTTCTAATTTATTTTATAAAACAAGATATTATTTATACCAATTTTAAGAAATTCCAAAGGGAGGAGGGTACTTAATAGGTTGGTATTGTATATATGTAAGTAGAATGATTGAGATGGGGAGGGGATATGATGGAGAATGGAATTTCAAAGGGGAAAGTGAGGGGGGAGGGTATTACCATGGGATATTTTTGATAATCATGGTAAATGTTAATAAAAATTGAGAAAAAAAATTTAAAAAAAGAAATTCCAAGGAAATAAAAAAAAAAGGAGGGGCTGGAGAGATGGCTTAGCAGTTAATGTGCTTGCCTGCAAAGTCTAACAACCTAAGTTTGAGTCCCCAGTGTCCACATAAAGCCAGATGCACAAAGTGGGACATGTGTCTGGAGATGATTTGCAGTGGCTTAGAGGCCCTAGCATACATACCCATTTTTTCTGTGTCTCTTCTCTCTATCTCTCCCCTTGCAAATAAATGAATAAATAAAAATTATTTTAAAAATTCTAAATGTTCTAAATGTGGAGGTTCCTAAAACAGCTAGAGATTGACCTACCATATGACTCAGCTATAGCACTCCTAGGCATATATCCAAAGGACTCATCTCATTTCCTTAGAAGTACGTGCTCAACCATGTTTACTGCTGCTCAATTTATAATAGCTGGGAAATGGAACCAGCCTAAATGTCCCTCAACTGATGAGTGGATAATGAAGATGTGGCACATTTATACAATGGAGTTCTACTCAGCGGTAAAGAAAAATGAAGTTATGAAATTTGCAGAAAAATGGATGGACCTGGAAAGGATTATACTAAGTGAGGTAACCCAGGCCCAGAAAGCCAAGCGCCACATGTTCTCTCTCATATGTGGATCCTAGCTACAGATGACTGGGCTTCTGCGTGAGAATGAAAATACTTAGTAGCAGAGGCCAGTAAGTTAAAAAGGAGACATAAAGGGAAGAGAAAGGAAGGGAGGAGGATACTTAATAGGTTGATATTGTATATATGTAATTACAATGATTGTAATGGGGAGGTAATATGATGGAGAATGGAATTTCAAATGGGAAAGTGTGGGGGTGGGGAGGGAGGGAATTACCATGGGATATATTTTATAATCATGGAAAATGTTAATAAAAATTAAAAAATTAAAAAAAAAACAATACTCCTCCAAAATAAAAAAAAAAATTCTAAATGTAACAGAAGTTATTATTTAAATTTTTTTTTGGTTCATTTTTTATTTATTTATTTGAGAGCAACAGACATAGAGAGAAAGACACATAGAGGGAAAGAGAGAGAATGGGCGAGCCAGGGCTTCCAGCCACTGCAAACGAACTCCAGATGCATGCGCTCCCTTGTGCATCTGGCTAACGTGGGACCTGGGGAACCGAGCCTCGAACCGGGGTCCTTAGGCTTCACAGGCAAGCGTTTAACCACTAAGCCATCTCTCCAGCCCAGAAGTTATTATTTTAAATATAACATTACCAGCAAATTAAAAAGTATGTCCAATGAAAAGAAAAACAATTTCTATAGGCCTATCACTCTATATGTGTTAATAAACTATGCCTATATATTAAAGAAGCAAGCCTTACTGCAACCAGCACTACTGAAAATCGATTTTGCAATTAATAAAAAATTTAAATAAACTCTCAATTTACTACTTTTTAACATCTGAAACTATACCAAACATTTAACATAGCAACTCATGGTTTCATGTACTTTTAAAGTCATTTGATTATTTATAAAGGAAATCGAGGTATGTTAACCAACAGCAAAACTCTAATTTTTCACATGTAGTCAACAAAAACAATAAGAAATGAGAAAACAATGACACTAGATCTTCTCAAAACAGATTCAGTAACTTCGTTCTCTTTATGGAGATGTGTTCATTGAGAAAAACATTACCTGTAAGGTCTTCTTTTGTTTTATCTACTTCAGATAACTGTGTGTAAATTTGATTTCTTTCTCCTTCTAAGGTTTTTAAAGATGCATTTAACTTTAAATGAAAGAAGGGAAAAAAAATGATCAGTTATACAAATGACACACACACACAAACCAAAAAAAAAAAAAAAAAAAAAAGCCCACCCCAATATGCATGCCACCTAAGTGTAGTAAAGCTGTTACCATTCTGAGAATGTAAAGCCAGCAATGCAGCTTCTACCCTAGAAAGCCAGCGAAGTTATAGACAAGTTAACTTTCAGAACAGGGAGAGAAACAAGCTGAGAATACTTCTGAAGCTTTGATTCAAGCAGCCTAAAAACTGCATTAGCAAGACTGCACAGGTTCTGTGGGCTGGTTCTCTCTTCCTCTCTTCCTCCCTCCCTTCCTCCTTCTCTCTCTTCCTCTCTCCCTCTCTTCCTCCCTCCCCCCTCCCTTCCCCCCCCCCCCCTCTCTCTCTCTCTCTCTCTCTCTCTCTCTCTCTCTCTCGGGTGGAGGACCTCAGTAACTGAGACTTGTTGGCTACACTTTATGATACAATATTAAGTGACAGCACAAACTCATTGCGATCCTCCTACCTATGCCTCCTCTAATCTGCTGGGATTAAAGGCATGCACCACACGTCCGCCAGGCACTCCTGCACTTCTTTAAGAATATAGGGAAAGGGCTGGAGAGGTGGCTCACCACTTAAGGCACCTGCCTGTCTAATGACCAGAGTTTGATTCCCCAGTACCCAAGTAAAGGCAGACACAGAAAAGGACTCATGCATCTGGAATCTTTTTGTGGCAGCTAGAGGCCCTGACGTGCCCATTTACTTGTTTCTCTCTGTTTGCAAATAAAAAATACAGAGAGGTTTCAAAGGAGAAAGTGTGTGTGTGGGGGATTAACATGGGATATTTTTTTATAATCATGGAAAATGCTAATAAAATTTTAAAAAAATAAAAATAAAATACAGAGAGGAAGCCAGGCATGGTGGCACACACCTTTAATCCCAGCACTCAGTAGACAGAGGTAAAAGGATCGCTGTGAATTCGAGGCCACCCTGAGACTACATAGTGAATTCCAGGTCAGCCTGGGCCAGAGTGAGACCCTACCTCAAGAAACCAAAAAAAAAAAAAAAAAACCAGAGAGGCTGGAGAGATGGCTTAGCGGTTAAGGCTCTTGCCTGTGAAGCCTAAGGACCCAGATCCAATTCCCCACTACCTACATAAACCAGATGCACAGGTAGCACATACATCTGGAGTTCGTTTGCAGCAGCAAGAGGCCCTGGCATCATTCCCATTCTCTCTCTCCCCCCTTACAAGTAAGTAAAAAATCTTAAAAATTCAACTTACATTTCACATATGAAAGAAAAAGAAGAAAAGACAGCACATAAATTACTAAGATCAGGAGACCACTACTAGGCAGAAGAAGAAATAAACCAAAAGAAAAGAAAAACTTCATCTCATTATTTACTTCTCAAAATCGGACAGAGAGCTACAAGGGGTAAGAAAATGCTAAGACCAAAGGAAAAAGAATGCTGAGAAAAGTATGAAATATAACATAGCAAACATTTTAAAGATATTCTTTTTTTTTTTTAATATATTTGTGGTTGATACTTTTTTTTTTTTAAACATTTTTTTATTTTTTTTTTTATTTATGGGTTTGAGAGAGACAGACACAGAGAGAAAGACAGATAGAGGGAGAGAGAGAGAATGGGCGCGCCAGGGCCTCCAGCCTCTGCAAACGAACTCCAGACGCGTGCGCCCCCTTGTGCATCTGGCTAACGTGGGACCTGGAGAACCGAGCCTCGAACCGGGGTCCTTAGGCTTCACAGGCAAGTGCTTAACCGCTAAGCCATCTCTCCAGCCCTAAAGATATTCTTTAACTGAAGGAATGAGTGTAGGACTTGGATGTTTCTTAGTAAATTCTAAAAATTAAGTGATTTTTCTAAAGTTAATATAAAAACAAAAGGCAAATGATAAAATTCTAATAATTTCTTATATGTACTTATATGAAAAACTAAGATAGTCTTTAAAATAGCTAATAACCTCTGGATTTAATCCATTCTCCCCCCCCCCCCCCCGCAACACAGTCTAGATTTATATAATAATGCAAACCTTAGCAGCATAAATCAGCTTCTTCAAAGCTCCACCTGGTTGATTCTCTACGGAGAATAACAAAAGCACAATTATTTAAGACATGCAGATAATTGCAGTAGCCTTATAAGCCCTCTTCTTATTACAATAAAGAACTTGGAGCTGGGCATGGTAACTCGTTTCGTAATTACAATGTCTGTGAAGCTAAGGCAAGAGGGCTGCCACAAGTTTAAGGGTAGCCCGGGCTACACAATGAGTTTCAGGCAATCCTGGGCTATACAGTTAAACTGTCTCAACAACAACAAAAAGGAATTTAGGGCTGGAGAAATAGCTTAGTGGTTGAACACTTGCCTGTGAAGCCTAAGGACCCTGGTTTGAGGCTCAATTCCCCAGTACCTACATGGGTCAGGGGCACAAGGTAGCGCATGCATCTAGAGTTCATTTGCAGTGGCTAGAGGCCCTGGTTTACCCATTCTCTCTCTCTTTCTGCCTCTTTCTTTGTGAAGGAAGGGAGGGAGGGAGAGAGGAATTTGATATAAGACAGAATGGCCTTGGACCTAACTCCCAGGGAGATAGGTGAACTACAAAAGTATCCAAGTACCATAGAGTCATTATAAGGAATTAGAGAACAAATTAAAGTAATATTACGGCTGGGGAGATTTCTCAGTGGTTAATGCAATTGCCTGCAAAGCCTAAGAATCCAGGTTCTATTCCCCCGCATTCATGTAAAGCCAGATGCACAAAGTGGGACATGCATCTGGAATTCATTTACAGTGGCTAGAGGCCCTGGTATGCCCATTCTCTCGCCCTCTCTCTTTCTTTCTCAAATAAATAAAATATTTAAAGTAATATTAAACAAGCACAAATTCTATTAGAAAAATAATTAATTCTTATATGATAAGGAACAAACTAAACATGGTGGTGCCTGCCTTTAATCCCAGAAGTTGGGAGATTGAGGTAAAAAGATTACTGTGATTGTAAAGCCAGACATGACTATAAAATAAGTTCCAAGTCAGCCTAGACTAGAGTGAAACTCTGCCTCAAAGAACAAAACAAAACAAAAAAAGGAGCCAGGTATGGTTGTGCATGCCTTTAATCCCAGCACTCAGAAGGCAGAGGCAGAGGCAGGAGAATCACCATGAATTCAATGCCACCCTGAGACTACATAGTGAATTCCAGGTCAGCCTGGGCTAGAGTGAGACTCTACCTTGAAAAAACAAACAAAAATAAGTGAAAAACACACATATATTTTTATTACCATCCCCGCTTTATCTTTGATTGTAGTTCATGTATTTATTTATTTGGTGGGGAGAGACTGGGCGCACCAGGGCCTCTAGGCACTGAAAATGAACTCCAGATGCATGTGTTACTTTGTGCATCTCGCTTACATGGGTACTAGGGAATCAAACCTGAGTCTTTTGGCTTTGCAGGCAAGCACCTTAATAGCTAAGCCATCTCTCCAGCCCAATTGTAGTTTCCTTTTTTTTCTTTTCTTTTTTCTTTGTTTTTTTGTTTTGTTTTTCGAGGTAGCGTCTCATTCTAACCCAGGCTAACCTGGAATTCACTATGTAGTCTTAATGTAGTCTCAGGGTGGCCTTGAACTCATGGCAATCCTCCTATCTCTTCCTCCCGAGTCCTGAGATTAAAGGTGTATACCACACCATGCCTGGTTCTGATTCTAGTTTGGTTTTTTTTTTTGTTTGTTTGTTTGTTTGTTTGGAGTTGGGTTTCACTCTAGTTCAGGCTCTCCTAGAATTCACTATGTAGTCTCAGGGTGGCCTCGAACTCCCTGCGATCCTCTTACCTCTGCCTCCCGAGTGCTGGGATTAAAGGTGTGCACCACCACGCCCGGCTTGATTCTAGTTTTTTGACTTCTGTGATTATACAAATGGTCAAAAATGTTAAGTGTAAAATTTTGCACAATTCATTAGGTTTAAATTACATGCCACTCTGGGTGGCAGGATAAAGTCTCATGCTGCCCTATTCCTTTATTCCTGAGACATGAACCCACCCTTCTGTCCAACATATCATTGTGTGTGCCCATTCACTATGATTTCAAGTCCACTCTGAGACTACATACTAAATTTCAGGCTAGCCTTGGAATAGAGAGAGACCCTATCTCAAAATAAATAAATAAAGCTAACAAATTAAAGGATGTGACTTGAGGAAAAAATAAGCAATAAAATGCTAAATGAACCTATATTTTGCCAACTCCAGAGTGTAACCAGCAATGACAATAAGAATTTGGAGTAGCCAAGATTAAGGTACTGTAATCTGTCTAGAGCAAAAGAAGTATCTTGAATTATTGATTCATATAAGCCATTTTTTAAGCTAGTCACACATCCACATGACAAACAGAGAAACAGGCATTAGAATAATTATGATCTAATCTTAAAACTGTTGTAGCAGATAGGTGTAATGCATCAAGAGAACAAAGGTGAAGGTGGCTGGTCAATCTGCCTGAAGGCGAAGTAAAGTTTACTGAAAAAGAATTCTGGCTGAAACCAAACCTAATGAGAGTGCGACAAAAGGACAGTATTGGAAACAGGCAGACTATGCCCAAGCGTAAGTGTATGAAAGGACACAGTGCACACGAGTAAAAGGGTGAGTCATGACAATACCTAAGTGAGCATCATGTTCTGATTCACTCTTCATTTCCAATTCCAAATTACCATCATCTGTTATGTCTTCTCCAAGTACAGTGACCCAGTCTTTCATCTTTAGCAAGCGTTTAATCAAAGACTTGACATTTAGCAAAGGAGAAAAAAAAAGAAGGTAATGACTTATACTAATAGCTTTGCAACTCAGGAATGCACAATTTAAAAGTCAATTCACAGATATACCACCACATAAGCTCTGATTTCCACCCATTATTAAGATGTGAATGGGGGGGCCTGGAGAAATGGCTTAATGGTTAATATGTTTGCCTGCAAAAGGATCCTTGTTCCATTCTCCAGGACCCACATAAACCAGATGCACAAGGGGGTGCATGCATCTGGAGTTCGTTTACAGTGGCTAGAGGCCCTGGCATGCCCATTCTCTCTTTCTCTCTCTGCCTCTTTCTCTCTCTCTCAAAAAAATAAATATATTTTAAAAAATGTTTTTATTTATTTATTTTGAGAGCGACAGACAGAGAATGGGAGTGCCAGGGCCTCCAGCCACTGCAAACGAACTCCAGACACGTGTGACCCCTTGTGCATCTGGCTAATGTGGGTCCTGGGAAATTGAGCCTCGAACAGGTGTCCTTAGGCTTCACAGGCAAGCGCTTAACCACTAAGCTATCTCTCCAGCCCAATAAATATTATTTTTTTAAAAAAGATATATGAATAGTTTTTTAAAATGTAACACTTTTTTGTTGTTCTTTCTTTCTTTAGTTGAGAGCAACAGACAGACAGACAGACAGACAGACACACACACACACACACACACACACACACACACACACACACACAGAATGGGTGCACCAGGGCCTCCAGATACATGTGTCACCTTGTACATCTGGCATACGTGAGTACTGGGGAATCGAGGCTTGAACTGGAATCCTTAGGCTTCACAGACAAGCACCTAACGGCTAAGCCATCCCTCCAGCCCACTCATTGACTTTCTTTTCCTTTTAAGAGGAGTAGTTTTATTAGGAAAATAAAGATGACCATTATATCTTAGTCATAGGATCTCAGAATTCCTATCTTTATTTGCTGGGAAGATGTGACTCTTTTTCATTTTGGTTGCTCATCAAATAGTAAATTTAACATACAGGACCATCTACATGCATATGGTTCTTGCCTCAGATCTTTCATCTGCAGTCATGCTAAAGTCCAAAGGCAATGAGCTAATTCTCTTGTAAAACAGAACAGCAATCAGTGCTCCCTGGGTGCACATTTGTATAAACTGAACTGGGGCATTTTACAGACACCACTTGCTGGCCTTTAAAACTTCCTGTTAGAATTTATGGATACAAGGTAAGCTCACAACCACTTACTGACTTTTAAACACCACAAGATAAAAACCAAAATGAATTATTCCTAAATCAACCACAGTATTTTAAAATGGTTCATTCTTGCTAATTGTAGTATTTTCTTATAAAATTATTCCTCACATGTCAGAAGAAAAGAGTGGCCACTAATAGGCAAGTACATTCTGCACAATAACAGATCTGCAACTGAAACATGTATTTTTTCTTGACATAGCCAAGTAAATAACTGAAGAGTTCAACTGAGATAAAGAGCTCATTTAAAAAAAGATGTAGAGATGGTTCAGTGGTTAAGGAACTTGCCTACAATACATAAGGACCCAGGTTCAATTCCCCAGAACCCATGTAAAGCCAGAATCACAAGGTGGCATATGCATCTGGAGCTTCTTTGTGATGACTAGAAGCCCTGGCATTTCCATTCTCTCTCTTTCTTCCTCCTGCCTCCTTCTTTCTTTTACTCTCTCTCTCAAATACATAAAAATATTTTTGAAAAAAATTTAATGGGAACATTAGAAATTTTCCAATACTAACTCTATAATGCATGACCCATATTCCCCAACAAGGAGGGTCTCTATGGAGGGGACGACAGGGAGGAGGCTATCAATGGTACCAACTTGACTGTATTCACTAAGTACAAAACTAGTAACTTTTTTTTTAAGTTTTCCAACAGTGCTTTTTGGGTTTTTTTTTGTTTTGGTTTGGTTTAGTTTGCTTTTGGTTTTTCAAGGTAGAGTCTCGTTCTAGCCCAGGCTGACCTGGAATTCAGTCTATAGTCTCAGGGTGGCCTAAAACATACAATGATTCTCCTACCTAAGCCTCCCAAGTGCCAGGATTAAAGGCATGCTTCACCATGCCTGGTCTCAGTAGTGCTTTTCTAATTCAAAGGAACAGTTTATAATAATAGAGGAGACATTGCTTCTCAGCCTTCTCAGGCTAAAGTCAAGTGTAACAGTACAAGTAACAAGATGACTGTACCAGACATTTATTTAGAAATATCCACCTAAAACCCCACCCTTCAACCTGTTCCACATTAGAGCAGTACTTGGGGTTTAGAGCTCATTCCTCTTCTGTTTAAGAAGAATCCTATTTAGACTGGAAAAAAAAAAGAAGAAGAAGAAAGAAAGAAAGAAAGAAAGAAAGAGGCAGGGAGGGAGGAACCTAAATTCTTTAAGTAGAGTAAGTATGGCAGGCAGGGGGAGGGGATTACAGATGGATTCAGTATCCACAAGGCCAGGATACCTCCCTCTGCCACTAAATGAATACCAAAATCCATGGATATTCAAGTCCCTTTATCTAAAAGGATATAGTATTTGCATATAACTTATGCACACCTTCTTTTACTTTAAATCATCTCTAGTTCACTCACTTGCAATACCCAATACAACACAAATACAAGGAATTGTTGTACTGTATGATTTAGGGACTCACAAGGGGACTTTATGCATTAAGCATTATGTTCAATACAGATAGGTTTTTTGGCATATTACCAAATTGTTATTGGTTGAGTCAACAATAGATACAAAATCCAGCTGCATGTCAAATCATGAATAAAATTCCTAAACCTAAAATACTAAAAACTCTTACTAGTAATAAAAACTAGCATAAAGGAATTCAATGGAGGGGGATTTGAGAAGAGAAAATGGGTGGTGAGAGGGGATTATGATCATGGTATATTTGTGTGTGTGTGTGTGTGTGTGTGTGTGTGTATGTATGCATATATATATATATAATGAAAGCTGTCCATAATAAGTTAAAACCTGGGCTGGCGGGATGGCTTAGCAGTTAAGGTACTTGCCTGTAAAACCTAAGGACCCAGGTGCAATTCCCCAGTACCCATGTAAGCCAGATACACAAGGTGGCACATGTATCTGAAGTTCATTTGCAGTGGCTGGAGGCCCTGGTGTGCCCATTCTCTCTTTCTCTCTCTCTCAACTAAATATATATATATATAAAGGAGTTTTTAAAATGGTTAAAAACCTAGCATAAATGCATAGTTTTCAAAATGACCACATCCATTTTAGTATTCATATGATATAATATTAATTTTATTATATTACTATTTTATTAATACTGGCATATGAGTATCTGTTTGTAATTTAGAAGCATGAGATTAAAAGAACATGCAGAAGGGGCTGGAGAGATAGCTGAGTGGTTAAGGCACTTGCCTGCAATTCCTAAGAAACTGAGTTTGATTCCCCAAGACCCACATAAAGCCAGATACATAAGGTGGTACATGTGTCTGGAGTTGGTTTGCAGTGGCTGAAGGCCCTGGCACACACATTCTCTCTCTCTCTCTCTCTCTCTCTCTCTCTCTCTCCCCCCCACCCCCTTCAAATAAATAAATAAAATATTTTTTTAAAAGAGGGCCAGAGAGATGGCTTAGCAGTTAGGGTGCATGTCTGTGAGGCCTACGGACCCAGGTTTGATTCTCCAGGTCCCACATAAGCCAGATGCACATGGTAGCACATGTGTCTGAAGGACATTTACAGTGGCTAGAGGCCCTGGCGTGACCATTCTCTCTTCCTCTCTCTCTCCCTCTCTCTCTCTCCCCCTCTCTCCCTCCCTTCTTCCCTCCCTCTGTCTGTCTCAAGTAAATAAAAATAAAATCTTTAGGGCTGGAGAGATGGCTTAGCAGTTAAAGTGCATGCCTGAAGAGCCTAAGGACCCCAGTTTGATTCCCCAGGTCCCATGTAAGCCAGATGCACATGGTGGCGCATGCATCTGGAGTTTGTATGCAGTGGCTAGAAGCCCTGGTGTGCCTATTCTCTCCCTCCTTCTCTCTCTCGGTGGTGCATGCATCTGGAGTTTGTATGCAGTGGCTAGAAGCCCTGGTGTGCCTATTCTCTCCCTCCTTCTCTCTCTCTCTCCCTCATCCCCATCTCTAATTAGTTAATAAAAATAAAATCTTTTTTTTAAAAAAAAGAACAAACAGGAAAAACAAAGTATTAAAAAGTCTTCCTCTCTATGAGATCACTTATCAGTAATAATCCAGACCTGAAGAACAGTGAGTCAGCATACAGACACCATCCATACAATTTTTGAACTTTTTCCAGCCTCTTTTTACCAACAGACACACATGGTAGCATAAAACGGAAAAGTCAAAAATCTTCTTTTCTTTTTTAAATACCTAGACTGAAATACAGGAGACAAAACACACACACACACACACAGGATGTTGATGTACAAATCTTAATACGTTCACCGGGCATGTGAAACCTGACCAAAAATAATGGTGATAAAGAAACAAAGTTACCCAATTTCCAAGAAGTATGAAATTCTGGCTAACTCTGGATTAAAACAGAAGAGCATTCACCTTGACGTGATTTTCTCTGTCTTTCAGAACTTGTTCTGCATGTGCTTTTGACTCTTCAAATGTTATTTTCTGTTTACTGAGTTCACTCACTTGTTCTTCCATCCTTTCAGCTTCCTGTAAGAGCTGAAATGAAAGCCACAGCAGAGAAGTGCAGCTCAATGTAGCACACATATGCTTAGGTCACTTACTTTTACATGTAGAAGCTGCAAAACCACACAGAAGGCAGCGCCGCTACTTGAAGAAAGCTGGATATGGCTCCCATTCTCAAAGAACTTTCAAGATAGTAGAATGTAAAATAACAGGCAAATATTCAAAGGACTTACAAGTAAATTTTTATCAAATGCAAGGTCTTAGAACACATGTATCTGTTAAGTCTGGTAATTTCTTACCATCCTTATGTTCCATATAACAATGCTAGGGCTGAACTTGCATCAATTTTTTTTAATCATTGGACTGTTTTGTACTGAAAATACATACCCCTAAAGATATCATCAATCTATAACAGATAATATGCAATTTATAATGGGCAATGGCAGCCCATGCCCTGGGCTGCAGAGTGAGGTACAGTCTAGGCAAAGCTTATGTTAAGACCATGTCTACAGAAAAAAGAAGGGTACAGGTAATGGAAAAGAAAGGATCACTTTTCACTACAGCTTGACAAATTTAACATGCGGTTTACCACTAAAAGAAAAGGAAATAAAGAAAAGGAGATGAGAACAGAAAGGGAGAAAAGGGGAACTTAATAGGATAGTATTGTATATATGTAAGTAGAAGAACAGATTAATGGGGGTGAAAAGGCCTAAGTGAGATCAGGGGAAGAGACTGAGTAAAGGATAGGTGGAGGGAGAGCTAATCAAAATCTATGAGGATATAAATAAGTCACATGGAAACCTACTCTTTTGGACAATGGAACACTCAAAAGCCATAGATTGTTACTTGAGAGCCAGACATGGTGGTGCATGCCTTTAATCCCAGCACTCAAGAGGAAGAGGTAGGAAGATCACCATAAGTTCGAGGCCATCCTGAAACTATATAGTGAATTCCAGGTCAGCCTGAGCTAGAGTGAAACCCTACCTTGAAAAAAAAAAATTGTTACTATAAAATTTTCAGTGCCAGAGATGAGATCCCTTCCAGGGAGTTGTTGGCCAGGGAGGTCCCTGATGCCCCCAAAATATTAAAGGCCATTGCTGAGGTCCTTGGTTTTCCACCAGGAATAGATGGTAAGACCCTATTGCTGAAGACTCCACATACTCGGGCTGTAAGACCACTGAGAAATCCTGCTGGAGCTGGACTGAAAACCTCCTCTGTGTAGACCAGCTGGAAAAAGCTATACTGCATGCAGTTCAATGGGTGAGAGAAACACCAGTGGAGATAAACAATAGTGGGCGCTGCAAGCCTTAAATGTGGCCAGCCAGGCCAAATGAGCCAACTGGTGCAATAGTGGCATGTCTGTTATGGGGGAAACCAACCTCCCACTAACTTGACTAGAGGCACATTCCATGGGAGGGAATATATCCCTGATACTAAAAACCTATAACAATGGTAGTTATGAGTCCTAGGAGTTTATCATCTGCTGCTGTCTGGCTAAAAGTATATACTATGCTCACCAAACTGCCCAGTAAGCACTTCTCTTAATGTTTATACCCATATATTAATGCTACTCTCACTTTTGGTTAGAAAACCTTCGTTGTTCAGATGGCAATGACCTTAGGATGACTCAGAAGGCACTGTGGGGCTGAGAAGAAGTGACAGAGGAGAGCTCAGCACTGAAATATCTCTATCACAACTTCCAACGCTCAGAGTTCATTGTAGAAGAAGTGGCAGAAAGAATGTTAAGAGCCAAAGGAAGGGTAGGACTCCTTACAACATGCTCCTCCAGACACAAAATGGCAGGGATATCCATGACCTCACAGTGCCTGACACTACTTACACAAGACCATCATAGTAGGAAGAAAAGACCATGACATCAAAATAAATGAGAGATGGATTGAGAGGGGAAGGGATATGATGGAGAGTGGAGTTTCAAAGGGGTAAATGGGGGAAGGGAGGGAATTATCATGGGATATCATCTACAATTAGGGAAGTTGTCAATAAAAAACAGGAAAAAAAAGCCCAATCTGTTGGGCTTGCCTCAAAAAAAAAATGAATAAAAACATTGAATATTTTAAAAGATGGAAAGGAGAGGAGGCAAAAGATACTTGTAAAAGTACAAAGTAGAAAGAGAGCAATGAACAATGATGAGGAAAAGACTTAGCAGAGCAAAAAGAGCAGAATATAAGCCAGAAGGTGAAAAGCTGAAGGTAAGATGATCTGATACAACCAAGAAAAGCTCATGATTTGAAGGTGCTAATAATAGGGACATGTAGGAATGAAAAAAGAGAACAAGCCAAAAGCTTATTTAAAAAAAAAAAAACTACATTATTGGGGACAGGGTCTGACTGGTCCCAGGCTAACCTTGGAACCCATTTCAGACTAGAAATCTCAACCTCCTAGTTGACAAGATTCAGGGTGTGGAGCAACACACACCCTTAGGAACTTTGGCTTTATTAGATTATCTGATTATTTTAATGTTCACGCTTGTATAAATACTCTGTGCTGGTTTTGAACGTGCATACTGCACAGTTGAATTTTAGAATTTGTCAGTAATTTGCTTGACAGAGTCCACTAAAATACCTAAATAGCAGGCAAACTCAACACCTAGGGCCACTCCTCCTGTTTCTCTTGGGTATATGAGCTACACCAGGTACCTTAAACCCCTACACCAAAGATATATAAAGTTGGATTTACACAACAAAGAACAGTGCAGATAATTAGAAAACTCAAACATCAAATTAACTCAAGGTGCAAAAATCTCTACATTATAATATAAGAAACAAAAAAATCAAGACAATACAATCCCACCAAAAAATTATAAATCTCTGAGAAACGACCTTCAGTGAAACTGCTTTAGATGAAATGCCTGACAAAGATTTCAGGAAAAAAAAAAAAAAGGTCACTGGGGCTGGAGAGATGGCTTAACAGTTATGTCATTTTCCTGCAAAGCCAAAGGATCCCAGTTCAACTCTCTAGGACTCACTTAAGCCAGATGCACAAGGGAGCACATGCATCTTTAGTTCATTTGCAGTGGCTGGAGGCCCTGGTGTACACATTCTCCCTCTCTCTCTCCCTCTTTCTCTCAAATAAATAAATAAAATATATTTTTACAAATGATTATATTGATACTCAAAGAAATCAAGGAAACAGGGAAGAAAACAAACTCCTGAGAACACAGGAAACCAACTTAATAAAATAAGGAGGTCAATACAAAACATGAGTAAGAAATAATGAAAAAAGAAACAGTCAGAAATATTAGAAATGAAAAACAGAGTGAGTCAAGTATCAAACTCTGTAGAAAGTCTCACCAGTAGAATGGATCAAGGAGAGGACAGAATAGCTAAACTAGAAGACCAAGTAACAGATCTAATACAGTCCAACAAAGAAAAGGACAAACTAATAGGAAGGCATGAATGGGAATTTCAAGATATTTGGGACATGTGAATAGATCAAACATAAGAATTCAGGGCATAGTAGAAGACATAGCAGGTATTTTCAACAAAATCATAGAAGAAAACTTCCCCCACGTAGGGAAAGTGATGCCACTACAGCTACAGGAAGCCTACAGAACTTGAAGCAGACAAAAGTAGGAAAGAACCTATCACCATCATATTACAACTAACCTACAAAACACACAAACCAAAGAAAATATATTGAAAGCAATTAGAAAAATCAAGTCACATAAAAAGGCAAGTCCATCAGGAACACAGCAGATTACTCAACACAAACTTTGAAAGCCAGAAGGGCTTGGAATGATGTATTCCAAGTTCTGAAAGATAACAACTGTCAACCAAGATTACTTTATCCTGAAAAGCTATCCATCCAAATAGATGAAGATATAAAAACACTCCACAACAAAAGCATGATAAAGGAATACACGAATAAAACCAGCTCTATAGTAAACTCTTGAAAGGATCCTCCAGGCTGAAGAGAATGTAAAACACACACATAAGGAACCTGGAAAAAACAAACCATACTCAAATACTAGTTAATACATGAGAGCAAAGGTAAAGCCAGAACTACAAAACAAGAAGAATGGCAAGAATAAACACACACCTTTCAATAATAACTCTTAATATCAGTGGCCCCAATGCCCCAACCAAAAGACACAGATTTTCCGACTGGTATAAAAAGCAGGATCTCTCCATTTATTGACTCCAAGAAACTCACCTTTCCACAAAAGATGGACACTGTCTTAGGGTGAAAGACAGATTGGACAATGGTGTTTCAAGCAAACAGGCCTAGAAAACAAGTAGGTGCTGCTATCCTAATATCTGACAGGGTAGACTTCAGACCAACATTACTTTGAAAAGATAAGAAATGTCACTTTATACTGATTAAAGGAACAGTACAACAGGAGAATATTACAATCCTAAATGTATATACACCTAACATGGGGGCTCCCAATTTCATCAAACAAATACTGTTAGAACTAAGGTCACAGATAATACCAAACACAGTTGTAGTGGGTGATTTCAACACCCCAGTCTCATCAATTCACAGGTCATCCCAGCACAAAAAAAAAAACAGAGAAACACCTGGATTAAATGATGTCATGGAACAAATAGACCTAACATATCTACAGAACATTCCATCCAAATGCTGCAGAACACATACTTTTCTCAGCAGCACGTGGAACATTCCCTAAAATAGACCACATATTAGGACATAAAGCAAATCAACAAATAAGGAAAACTGAAATCATTCCTTGCATGCTATCTGATCACAATGGGATTAAAGCTACAAGTAAACAGCAAGAAAAGCTATGAAGCATACACCAAATGATGAACACTGAATAATACATTACTAAATGATAAATAGGTCAATGAAGAAATCCAAAAGGAAATAAAAAAATTTACAAAATGGTTGAAGAGATGGCTTAGCAGTTAAGGTGTTTGCCTGTGAAGCCCAAGGGCCCTGTTCCGATTCCCTAGGAGCCATGTAAACCAGATGCACAAGGGGCATAAGTGTCTGGAGTTTGTTTGCAGTGGCTAAAGGCCCTGGTGTGCCCACTCTCTCTCTGCCTGTCTCTCTTTGCTCGCTCACTCTCACTCTCTTCTCTCTTTCTCTTTCCTTGCAAATAAGTAAATAAAATTTTTTTAAGTTAAAAATAATTCACAGAATCAAATGATAATAAGAACACAACATACCAAAACCACTGGGACACAATGAAGGCAGACTTAAGAAGAAAATTTATAGCCTTAAGTGCCTATATAAGAAATTAGAAGCTGGACCATCAACCAAGGACATTCAAATGCGAATACTAGAGCGATTTCGTTTTCTCCCCCCACCCCTCTGCCCTCCTCCCCCCTCCATGTTGTTGTTGTTGTTGTTGTTATTATTATTATTATTATTATTATTGCTTCTCTTTAGAAAACACTTGTGGTTGATCAATTCATAGAGAAAAGGGGCTTTACTTCTTGTTCTGCTGTTTAATAGCTGTATGATGCTGAAAAGAATTAGTAACTTCTGGGGACTGGAGAAATGGCTTAGAGGTTATGGCATTTGCCTGCAAAGCCTAAGGACCCAGGCTCAATTTCCCAGGACCCACGTAAGCCAGATGCACAGGGGACACATGTGCCTGGAGTTCGTATGCAGTGGCTGGAGACCCTGGCGTGCCCATTCTCTCTCATAAATAAATTAATAAGTAAATAAATAAAATATTTTTTTAAAAAAGAAAAGAAATTAGAAGCTGGGAGTGGTAGTTCATGGCTTTAATGTCAGCATTTGGGAGGCAGAAGTAGGGGAACAACCATGAGTTCGAGGCTACCCTGAGACTACATAGTGAATTCCAGGTCAGCCTAGGCTAGAGCAAGACTCTACCCCAAAATAAAAACAAAAGAAAAGAAAAAAATTTAGAAAGGTCATAAGTAAACAACTTAATGTTTCATCTTAAGGGCATAGGGGGAAAAGAAAAGAATAAAGCAAACCAAAAATCAGTAGATAAGAAGAAATGATAAAGATTAGGGCAGAAATTAGTGAAACAGAAACCAAAAAAGCAATACAAAGAATTAATGAAACAAAGAGTGGGTTCTTTGAAAGGATAAACAAGATTGATAAACCCTTAGCAAATCTGACCTAAAGAAAGAGAGAAGAGACAAAAACTTATAAAATTAGAGATAAAAAGGCACCCTCATTACAACAGATACCAAAGAAATTCAGAAAATCACAGGAACATACTTTAAGAACATATACTGCACTAAGTTTGAAAACCTGAAAGAAATGGATAATTTCCTTGATTCATATAACCTACCAAAATTAAATCAAGATGACATTAAACACTTAAATAGACTATTAACAAGTATGGAGATCCAAACAGTTATTAAAAAAAAAAATCTCCCAACTGAAAAAAGTCCAGACCCATATGGATTCACTGATGAATTCTACCAGACCTTCATGGAAGAACTAACACCAATACTTCTCAAACTTTTCCATAAAATAGAAAAGGGAGGAATAATACCAAACTCCTTCTATAAAGCCAGCATCATCATAACAAAGCAGAACAAGAAAAAAGGAAATTATAGACCAATTTCCTTCATGAACATACAGGCAAAAATTCTCAACAAAATGTAAGAATATGTCAGAAAGATCATTCACCCCAACCAAGTAGGCTTTATCCCAGAAATGCAGGGATGGTTCAACATATGCAAATGGAAAAATGTAATGCACTAAATAAGTGGATTGAAGGGATGGCTTAGTGGCTAAAGAGTTTGCCTTCAAAGCCAAAGAACCCAGGTTCGATTCCCCAGGATCCACATTAGCCAGATGCACAAGGGGTGCATGCGTCTGGAGTTCATTTGCAGTGGCTGGAGGCCCTGGCACACCCGTTTTCTCTCTCTCTCTCTCTCTCGCTCTCTCTCTCTCCCTCCCTCCCTCTTTCTCTGTCAAATACATAAATAAATAAAAATAACATATTTATAAAAAATGGATTGAAGGACAAAAATTACATGATCATCTCAAGAGATGCAGAAAAAGCATAACAAAATCCAACGTCCTTTCAGTATAAAATTCCTACAGAAACTGGGAACAGAAGGAATATATCTCAACATAGTAGAATCTATTTACAACAAACTCATGAAGAAAAATGTGAAACATTTCCACTAAAATCAGGAACAAGATAAGGGTGTCCACTGTTTCCACTTGTATTTAATATAATACTGGAAGTCTTAGCCACACCAATAAGGCAACAGATACACATAAAAAGGATACAAATTGGAAAGTAAGAAGTCAAATTATCATTCTTTGTAGATGATATGATTCTATACATAAAGGACCCTAAAGACTCTACCAGCAAACTGTTAGAGCTGATAAACACATATAGCCATGTAGCAGGATACAAAATAAACACACAGAAATCAGTAGCCTTCCTATATACTAACAAAACAAACACACAGAGGATGAAATTAGGGAATCAAGCCCATTTACCATTGCCTCAAAAAAATAAATACATAAAGTACCTTGGAATAAACCTAACCAAGGAAGTGAAGGATTCTTACCATGAAAATTTTAAGATACTCAAGCAAGAAATTGCAGAAGACTCTAGGAAATGGAAAGACATCCCATGTTCTTGGATTGGAAGAATCAATATTGTGACAATGACAATCTTACCAAAAACAATCTACACATTTAATGCAATACCCATAAAAATCCCAAGGGCATTCTTCACAGAAACAGAAAAAGCAATCCTAAAATTCATTTGGAAGCACAAAAAAACTCAACTATAAAAAACAATTTTGAGGGCTGAAGAGAGATGGCTTAGTGGTTAAGCACATGCCTGTTAAGCCTGGTTCAAGGCTCAATTCCCCAGGACCCACGTTAGCCAGATGCACAAGGGTGTGCACACATCTGGAGATCGTTTGCAGCACCTGGAGGCCCTGGCACGTCCATTTACTCTCTATGTGCCTTTCTCTCTCTGTCTGTCGCTCTCAAATAAATAAATAAACCAAAAAAGCAGGTGACATAAAAGGTTCCCTAACAGCCATTATTTCCCAAAAGCAACAATAGAAATAGACGACAATGGAATACTATCAAAATTTTATGAAAAAACACAGTCCCGATATATATTCAACCAAAATATCAATAATCAGAAAAGACAAACCAGAAATTTTCAGGCATACAAGTTCTAAAAAAAAAAAAATTACCTCCCACACCTCCTTCTCGGGAAGCTAATGAAAAGCATTAACCACAAAAGGACAAGTTTCAGATACAGGAACCTGAATATCCAGACTAGGAAAAGTCAAGGGTGTGCTCAGCAGAGGTGAGAGAAGGGAAGTCCCAGGACAAAAGAAACCTAACAGACCAACAGGATATGATCTGATTGGATCAAGAGGATCTAAACCCCTAGAACTGCATCAAGGAAAAAATATATATACATGATGCTGAGCCAGGCATGGTGGCTCACATCTATAATCCCAGCACTTGAGAGGCTAAACATCACCTGAGTTCCAGGGTAGGCTGGGCTATAGTGTGAGGCTGTAGAGATGGGGAGTGGAGGGAGGGAAGGTGGGAAAGAAACAGACTAGCCAAAGCATTTGAATAACATTTTAACATTTACATCTCTAGTAGAGAGTGTACTAATGGATTACAGATATTATAGGAAGAAATATTTATAAACCAGGGGCAAAATAAAATGCTGGATTCCAGAGTAAGATAGAATCAAGGCATAGCATATGTCTGACTAATATTAGAGAATCATAATATAATCAAAATATTTTCCCACTTTTTTAGTAAAACAGAAGACATACATGTGAGACTGCCTATGTATGCAGGCAGGGAAGAAAGGAAACAATGGCTAAATTCTCATTTGACCTTTTAGGCCCCTGATTGGCAGCTTTGCTAACCCAATAGGTTCTACATACCCCCTTTAGTCTAGGTTTGAGGAGTTGGTGTTAGCTGCTCTGTGCTATGATTACCAAACTTCTAGATGTCCTGGCTTCCTTCCTTCCTAGGAGAAGACAGTGCCAGATGTGTAACAGACACCAATGTATGCATGGAAAGTGTCCTACTCTTTTGCTCTCCAAGAAAAGCCTACTCAAAAAATAAATAAATAAATAATAAGCAAATGAAAGACAAGCCTACTCGTTATAGGACTCCATTCATGGGTCAGTCAGGAATTTGCCTAGAACACTTACAATTTATAATCACATTTTGAAGAATCTTTACAGAGTACGAACCTGTTTCTGGCTTTCTTGAAGTTGAGAATTCTCATTCAGGACATTTTTCATTGCTCCCTTGAGCCGTTCTTCATTGATTTGAAAAATTCTGAAAGTTGTTTTGGCCTAAGTAAAGCCAAAAATATTGAGTTTATAATAATTCAACTTAACACCACAGTTCACCTTTACACATTCTCCCTAGACGTGAAATTTAAGCAAAGGAAAAAAAAGTCAATATTAATGGCAGAGGCAGCATGGCATAGCAGAATAAAGACTGAGCAAGAATCAGGGCCTGGTCAGCCTTTATACTTATATGCACTTGGATAGACTTCACCTTCCACATACTATGTAGCAAACTTGTAAACTACTTACTGTCTCTCTCCTCCCACAGTTTTTTTTTTGTTTTGTTTTGGTTTGGTTTGGCTTTGGTTTTTCAAGGTAGGGTTTCACTTTAGCCCAGGCTGACCTGGCATTCACTATGTAGTAGTCTCAGGCTGGCCTCAAACTCATGGAGATCCTCCTACCTCTGCCTCCCAAGTGCTGGGATTAAAGATGTGCACCACCACACCTAGCTCTCCTCCCACAGTTTAAACGTCATGAGGGCTTTTTTTTTCCCCATTAATGTTAAGTGTCTTCAATAGTGCTCAGTATACAACTATAGCCTATACTTATCCAGTAAAAGTAAACTTTTTGAGGTATTTCATATAAAAAAGTATATCTAAGATCCCTGATATCTAAAATACTAAAATGGTATGTTACTACCTAGTAATAAGAATAATGGCAAAATATAAATGATTTTCAAAAACAAAAGAATTAGACTAATCCAACTTACTTCAGCTACTTGTGTTTTTAGGGATTTTAATTCATCTTCTAGAGACTGTATTCTTTTTGAAATATCTGCCATCTAAAAAGACAGTATTAGTTAACAAACATTTATAAGCCCCTTCAGTTTCCAAAACACCACACATATTAGATACAGTAATCTGAGGGCTCAAATGAAGAAGTCAGTTTATTTAGCAACTACTGAGAATGTCTTTATGAGTTATATAACCATGGTAAATTGTCCCAACTTTGATATTTTGAAGAAATTATGCAGGTTCAAGATAATAAGTCCATCAACATCACATTTTACTATATAATTTCATATACACATTAATATTTTCTTTAAGCCATATTTTAAGTGGAAAACCAAGTTATAATGTTCTTATTTTTAAAATTTTTTTTATATTTTACTTCTGTTTATTTATTGGAGAGAGAGGGGCAGATAGTGAGGGGGAGAGAGAACAGGCACACAGCAAACTCCAGATGCATGTGCCACCTTGTGTATCTGGCTTATGTGAGTCCTGGGGAATCGGACCTGGGTCCTTTGGCTTTACAAGCAAGAGCCTTAACTGCTAAGCCATCTTTCTAGCTCTCACATTCTTAACATATCCTTTAAAAAAAATTATTTATTTTATTTGCAAGCAGAAGAGAGACAGAGAGAGAGACAGAAAGAGAGAAAATAGGCATACCAAGGTCTCTAGCCACTGTAAACAAACTCCAGATACATGTACCACTTTGTGTATCTGGCTTTATGTGGGCACTGGGGAATCAAACCTAAGTCCTTTTGCTTTGTAGGTAAATGCCTTAACTGTTGAGCCATCTCTCCAGCCCGTTAACTATCTTTTAAGGAAAAAAATTCACTAGGTAAGTGATTACTCAACTTATATTACTTACATGTTAACTCCATAGCAAATAGAGAAAATTTCTATATGAATAGGCAAGAAAGCTGAGTACTGTGGTGCATATCTTAAGAATCCTAGTACTGGGCTGGAGAGATGGTTAGCGATTACGCACTTGCCTGTGAAGCCGAAGGACCCCAGTTCAAAGCTCAATACCCCAGGACCCACATTAGCTAGATGCACAAGGGGGCACATGCGTCTGGAGTTCATCTGCAATGACTGGAGGCCCTGGAATGCCCATTCTCATTCTCTCTCTCCTCTCTCTCTCTCTCTCTGTTACTCTCAAATAAATCAATAAAAATAAACAACAACAAAAAAAAAGAATCCTAGTATTTGGGAAGCAAAGACAGGAGAATCATGAGTTAAAGTCAGGCTGGGTTACATAATGAGTTCAAGACCAGAGTAGGCTATATAGCAAGACCCTGTCTCAACAGGCAAAAAATCAAAACCAATAAGAAAAAAGGAATAAGCAAAAACACTCTATATGAAAATATCTAAGAACTAAGAAGAATGGGTGTGGAGTCTTATACTGTACTTTACAGCACTGGCTGCATTTTTTAGTACATGGATTTTCTTAGTCCTCACTGCCCCCCCCCCACATAGGTTTGGTCTATTTTTTTATTTTATTATTTGCACATATGTGAGTGTGCACAAGCACTTGCACCAGGGTGTTTTGCCACTATGAATACACTCTGAACTCATGGGCTTTAGGTGAGTGCTCAGGAGTCAAACCCAGGCTGGCAGGCTTTTGCAAGTAAGCATCCTTAACCACTGAGCAATCTCCCAAGCCTTTAACTGCTTGTTTGTTTAGTTTTTGGAGACAGAATCTTAGCTTTCTACATAGCCCAAGCTGACCCCCTGCCTCTGTTTCCCAAATGCTGGGATAAGTCTGTGCAAGTATGCCTGGCTTGTATGTAATATTTTAATCAATGTCAGATTAATTAAAACTCAATAATTTTTTGTATCTCCTCCTCAAATATGAAAACCTTACCAATTCATCTTGTTCAGAATTTTTACTTTTCTCTTCTTGTAGCTCTTTTTCTAGAACAAGTATTTCATCCTCAAGATTAGATTTGGATCTCTGAAGCTTTTTGTAGACTGCCTAAAACAGAAAGCCAGCTTTAACAAAACACATGAGATTTTCTGGTTAGGGGAAAATCAGATGAGCCTAATCAAACGCGTGATAATAAGTACATTATGCATTTGCTCATTTTATAATATGAACATAACAGAGAGTCTAGCAGTGGTCAGCAAACTTTTGTAAAGATAGCAGATGTGGCAGGCTTGTAGGCTCCTCCATCTTTGTCACGAATATTCAAGTGTGTCAAGGAAACGAGAAACAAAGACAACCCCTAAATGAATTAACATGGTCTCACTACAATAAGACTTTCATTCATAAAACAGATGGGAAATCCACTATGCAGTTTGCCAACCTCCACCCCTAAGCATGTTAAAAGTCATTACAGGAAAAAATTACAAATAATTATCATTTAATGTAAAGCACAATATAAACAACAAAATCAGAATTGCTTCACCATATTTTCCACTAAGTGACATGTTTTCTTTTTCATTTAAAGTGATTAGTTGTTAGATTATGCCAACTGGATTTTAAATACTATCATTAACATACCTTTGATATTTGCAATCCTTCAACAAACTTGTTTTTAAAAAAAAATCAAAAGATATTATAGTAGTTAAAACAATTATTCATATATATTTCCCTAAATTTAACTATTTCATTATAGGTCTTCCCTGGCTTGACTCAGTATTATTCTATAGGCTTAATTTTTTTTTTTTATCTACAGAATCAATTATCAAACTTTCTAAAAACGGTATTGCATTGTAGTTTGTATTTAATTATAATTATTATACCTAAAAAATTTATTAAATTACTAAAATTTGAGAAAATTTTCTAAAATATACAATTCAACCAAAAATTCAACTACTTTTACTTCTAGCAATAAACAAATCTGTGTCTTTATTTTATCTGTAACCTGGAGCGTCAGCAAATACTAGTCTTTACTACCCAGTTGCTGCTCTTCTGTATCATAACAATGTTTTCTAAAATTCTTTAATGGGGCTGAAAAAACAGCTCAGCATTAAAGGCACTTACTTGCAAAGCCCGATGACCTGGGTTCCTTTCCTCAATGCCCACATAAAGTCAGATGCACAAAGTGGTAAATGTATCTAGAGTTTGTTTACAATGGCAGGAGTCCCTGGAGAGTGCCTCATTCTCTCTCTCCTCCTTTCTCTCTCTGTTTCTCACTCTACTGTGTGTGTGTGTGTGTGTGTGTGTGTGTCTCCAATAAAGAAAAAAATTTTAAACTTAAAAAAAAAAATTCTGTTTAGAGTTTTTCATTTTGTTTTGTTGTGCTTTTTAAGAAACAATATCTCAGCCAGGAGTGGTGGAGCATGCCTTTAATCCCAGCACTTGAGAGGCAGAGATAAGAGGAACACTATGAGTTCAAGGCTACCCTGAGACTACATAGTAAATTCCAGGTTAGCCTGAGCTAGAGTGAGACCCTACCTGAGGAAAGAAAAAGAAAAAGAAAGAAAGAAACAATATCTTAACTTATAACCTAATCTGGCTAGGAACTTAGTGTGTAGCCTGAGATGACTTTGAATTTGCAATCCTCCCACCTCAACCTCCCATGTACTGGAATTACAGACATGCACCACCACACTAGGCTAAATCCCTTTAATAAGGAAATTAATAAATTACCACTGGAACAGAACTGATAGCAGGTCAACAAATAAAACAAAAACAATTTGACCAAGTTCTTGAGGACATTAATGGGTAACAACTGAAGAAAGGAAAGATTACAAAATTCATTAGAATCTCATTTACAACATCCTTCAGACTATATATAAGGATTTTTCAAATCCTGACACACAGGCTTTCTGATGATTACACACATCAGTGACTGAGGACTGCCATGCTGGCGAATACAAGCACAGGTACAGGGTCTACCTTAGTGAGCAAATGGCAGGAGCAGGCTCTCTCTACTGTCCTTTGTCACTACTCTGTTCTTACAACACTTCTATCACCAAAGAGTAATAGGCCACTCCCATCCCTTCTCCTATAAAAACCTATAAACCATCACACCTTTCTTCTGAATGAAACCTGGCCCAGGAGAGGCAACAGTATGTATCTCTGCCCTGCACCTCATTCCATGGCATCACATTGGCAGCTTAAAACTGGATGTGGTGGTATAACTGTACCACAAAACTCAGCACAGGCAGTTCTCAAACATCTGCCAGCATGCCACTACTAATAATGTAAACCTTCAGTTAGCTCCTACTATCTTGGGGCTGACAAAAAGGCAATACTGTTACAATTCATGTAATTATTTTCAAGTATTCCTACATGTATGAAAATAAATCCAATTCCTCCTTTCTGGAGCAAACTGTGTCAAAAAAAGAAAGAAAGAAAGAAAGAAAGAGAGAGAGAGAGAGAGAGAGAGAGAGAAAGACAGAAAGAGAGAAGAGGAGAGGAGAAGAGAAGAAAGAAAGGGAAGGAAGGAAGGAAGGAAGGAAGGAAGGAAGGAAGGAAGGAAGGAAGGAAGGAAGGAAGGAAGGAAGGAAGAAAAAAAGAAAGAGTCACCTTAATGTATTTCTTAGGAATGAAAAATGAACTTCTATAAACCTCTACATTTCAGTAAATTGATTATGTCTCCCTCAAAACAAGTTAGCAACCACAGCTCAATTTTTTTTTTTAATATTTGTGATGTCTACTATTATTGTTTCCTTTAACGTTTTTTTCTTTAATATCCCAATGTGGTGATTCACATTTCTCTAATTAGTATTTTTAAAGTTTATGTTATTTGGTAATAATCTTTTCTCTAGCTTTTTAAATCATACCATTTTTTTTTTTTTTTTTTACCTCCAAACTTTGCGCTTCTGTTGACTCCTTCTCAAAGCTGGCATCCTTTAAAGATGACGCTAAGCCTTCATACTGAATTAAAACAAGGCAACATGTAAGTAAAGTCTACAAATTTTATCCCAAATTTTATCTAGATAGATGCCTAAGAAGAAGACAGAATTTATCTCCACATATGTACATTTACTTGAATTTTCTTATCTTTAAGTTTTTCCAATCTAACCACTATAACAAGCAAAGCCAGGTCAACCTAACACTATAGTCCACTAGCTGAGGCACTATGGCAGAACTCCACACTTACAACCATGTTGTCTAGTCTGCTTTTCAGAACTGGAGTATGGCTTACATGGCAAAGCAGCAGGAAATACAAACTCTTTAAAGAGAGAATAATCATCAATGAATGAAAACTTAGGACAGTGCAACAAGATTTGGCAAAATGCTTTCCCCAAAAAAGTGATTAAACTGAAGACTACATTGGTTTGAATCAACCCTCCTGCTAAGAGCAAGAACTGAACCAAAAAATTAAAGTAACAGATTATGGTTAGAATTTATGAGATAAGAGGGAGTCTCCAGAAAGGTAAGTCTAGCATTTAACACTTATTTTGCCTTCTGAAATGAAGGCTGATATTTGCAGGAAATTAGGCAATAATTTCAAAAGATCCAGAAGCTAAGAAGAAAAATGAACAGGTCAGAACCTGCCAAGCAGGATAAGCCCACAAAGGTTGGTTTTAGGATAGTACCTTTGCTTGGAAGAAGAACTTCTATGATGTCTATGTCCTACCCCTCAAAATTTCCAGAAATAACAGAAACTTGAAATGAGGAAATATCCAGAATTATTCTAATGGCCCAATATAATCCCAAGAACCATTATAAAAAAGAGGCAATGGAACTAGGCAGAGCTTACGCTTAGCAAGCACAAGGTACCAAAGTTCAGTTCTTGGAGGCAAAAAAAATTTTTTTTGTTTTTAGCAAAGGGTGCTACAGAGGCAAGGACAAAGATAAGAAGAGAAAGTTATGTGAAGACAGAGGCAGGGACTAGATGATGGGTTATGAGGCTATGAGCCAAGGAACACTAGACTCCGAGAGGTAAGGAACAGATTTTTTCCTGCTGATACTTAACTTTAGCCTGTAACACTGACATAAGAATTATGATTTTCCTAACTGTAAGAAAATAAATTTACAGTATATACCCATACCACCCTGAATACAGCTAATCTTGGAGATGGGAAGAAATAAATTTATATTGTCTAGTAGTACTAAATTTGTGAAGATTTGTTATAATATAAAATAGGACACTAATGCCAATCGAAACTGGTTTCTTTATAAAAGTCTAAGTCAGAAACAGACAAATATTTGGAACTGAGGTACAGGGTTCAAATACTTCAATCTGTTAAGTAATCTACCTCCCAAAGAAAACTCTAGGACCAAATGGCTTCATAACAAGTTCTACCCAACCTTTCCCAGAAGATCAATATTTCTTAAACTTTTCCCAAAAGTAGAGCTAAAGAGAATATTTTCTAACACATTTTAGAATACCAGTATCATCTAGACATCTGACCAAGTGAGCCACCACAAGAAAAAGAAGACAGCAGGTCACTGTGATCATTACTACCAAATTCTGATCAAACACTGACAAGTAGAAGTCAGTACTCATCAGGAAGACTACACATCATAATTATGTGGGGTTTATAGAATGAAAAATGAGCTGCATGCACACACACATCAATGATCACAGAAAACACACTCAATACAGTTCAACATCCTATCTTTACTAAAATCTTTAACAGCTTAGGTATAAAAGGAAGCTTTTCAATATAAGGGATGTTTATTAAACCAAATGCACAAAGTGACACAAACATTTGGAGTTTGGACTGGCAAGAGCCCCTGGCATATCCACACTCGCTCTCTTTTATTCTCTCTCTGCTTGCAAATAAATAAATATTTTTAAAACACTGATGAAAAATTGACACAGATAAATGGGAAGACATTCCATGCTCATAGATTGGAAAAACTATACTGCTAAAATATCTACACATGTTAAATAATTTATATATTCAATATGATGCCTACCTAAATCCTAGTAGTATTCTTTACAAAAATAGAAAAATCCTAAAATTTATATGAAAACAGACTCATGATAGGCAAAGCAATTCTAAGAAAAAATAATAAGTTGGAGCCATTACATTTCCTGGGTTAAAACTATATTACAAAGCTACAGTAATCAAAATAAAATGGCCCAGGCATAAGAAACAGATGTACAGATTAATGAAGTCCTACCTGCCAGGGTAAAGAGAGGAGGGAGGAAATGGAGATATAGGTCAAGGGACACAAAGCAGTAAATATCCAGAGTGAAGAAGTCAAAAGATCTAATGTACAACATGAGAAGAGGTTAATAACAATACTATTAATGCTGGAGAAATGGCTCAGCAGTTAAAGGTTCAAAGCCTTCCAGCCTCAGTTCAATTCCCCAGAACCCATGGAAAGCCAGATACACAAAATGGTACATGCATCTGGAGTTCATTTGAAGTGACGAGATAAAAGTTATACAATGAGGGCTGGAGAGATGCCTTAGCAGTTAAGCACTTGCCTGTGAAGCCTAAGGACCCCAGTTCAAGGCTCAATTCCCCAGAACCTACGTTAGCCAGATGCACTAGATGGTGCACGCATCTGGAGTTCATTTGCAGTGGCTGGAAGCCCTGGCGTGCCCATTCCCCCTCTCTCTCTATCTGCCTCTTTCTCTCTCTGTCGCTCTCATTGTTTCAATCTTTCCTTGCTATACCCAGTGCCACCATTTGCAGTATGAAGGTTTACTCTGTGCCTTTATGTGCTTTGTGGTGGTTTGATTCAGGTGTCCCCTGTACACTTAGGTATTCTGAATGCTAGATTCCCAGCTGATGGCGATTTAGCAATTAACACCTCCTGGAGGCAGGGTATTGTTGGGGGTGGGCTTAGGGGTGTTATTGCCAGCTTCCTCTTTCCAGTGTTCCATACCCTCTCCTGTTGCTGCTGCCCATATGATGTTGGCCAGGAGGTAATGTCCACCCTCTGCTCGTGCCATCATTTTCCCCTGCCATCATGGAGATTCCCCCTCGAGAGTATAAGCCAAAATAAACCCTTTATTCCCATAAGCTGCTCTTGGTTAGGTGTTTTCTGCCAGCAATGCGAACCTGACTACAACACAGGCTCAAACTTGGACTATGGGGATATTTTAACACATGTAAAATGTGGTGGTTTGAACCAGGTATTCTCCATAAACTTCTATGTTTGAATGCTAGAAAAAGCTGATGGCAATCTGGGAAGTGGGCAGACTTGCTAGAGGAGGTGTGTTATTGGGGGCCAATTTAGGGGTGTAAGAGTCAGCTCCCCCACTAGAGTTCAACTCACTCTCCCACTGCTGTTTTCTACCTGCTGTGGCAGAGGTGATGTCCAGTCTCTGCTCAGACCACACTTTCCCCTGCCATCATGGAATTTCCCCTCAAGATTTTAAGCCAAAATAAAAAACTTTCCTTCCATTAGCTGTTTTTGGTCAGGTGCTCTGTCTCAAAAACAAGAAGGCAACTATTACAATATGTTATATTTATTATATTTATATATCTTAAATATACCCAATAAAACTTATTATAACATCATGCTGCATACTTGAAATGATAAAACTAGGTCTAGGGAGAAGGCTTAATGGTTAAAAGTACTTGCTTGTAAAATCTGCCAGCCTGGGTTCAATTCCTCAACCACCTACATAAAGCCTGACAGTCATTCAATTGCAGCAGCAAGAGATATTGGCCTGTGCAAATAAATAATTTTTAAAAATAGGTGATAAAAGCTGGACATGATGGTGCATGTCTTTAATCCCAGCACTCGGGAGTCAGAGGTAGGAGGATCACTGTAAGTTCAAGGCCACCCTGAGGGTACAGAGTAAATTCCAAGTCAGCCTGATTAAAACATCTCTTGTTTGATACGTGCATGTGTAACATGTGAGGTAGGTGTGGTGTATGCACATGTGTGCAGATGTGTATAAGCCATGTGAGCACGTGCAGAGGCCAAAGGAGAATGTTGGGTATTGTCTTCTAGCACTCTTCTGTGTGTTTCCCTGAGACAGTGTCTTTGAACCCAGAGCTTCTATTTTCAGTCAGAATGGTTGACCAACAAGCTCCAGCAATTCTGTCTCAGCCCCCACAGGTCTGTGGTTAAAAGTGTGCATGCTATGCCCAGCTTTTTATGTGGTGCTATGGATCAAACTCAGGCCATCTCTGGCCCTCATGCTTTTGTATTAAGTGCTCTTACCTACTGAGTCACTTCCTCAGACCTATAACTTATTTGTTTATAAAATCAAAATATCCCAGACTGGAGAGATGGCTTAGAGTTTAAGGTGCTTGCTTGCAAAACCTAAGGACCCAAATTCAATTCCTCAGTACCCACATAAGCCAGATGCACAAGGTGGTGCATTCATCTGGAGTTCGTTTGCAGTGGTCCTGACACACCCATCCTCCCCCCAATACATAAATAAGAATAGAATATTTTTTAAAAAGAGCAAGAGTTCATTTGCAGTGTCTAGAGACCCTGGAGGGCCCATTCTTGCTGTATCTCTCTCTGCTTACAACTAAATATTATTTTTAGAAAACTCAATCTTGGGGGTTAGGGAAATGACCAATTAAGAGCATTTTCCACACAAGCATGAAGGTCTGAGAGGGTCTAATTCACCCTGAATTTGATTACCCAGGACCCACACAAAAACCTGGGCATGAAGCCGGGCATGGTGGCGCACGCCTTTAATCCCAGCACTCGGGAGGCAGAGGTAGGAGGATTGCCTTGAGTTCGAGGCCACCCTGAGACTCCATAGTGAATCCCTGGTCAGCCTGGGCTAGAGTGAGACCCTACCTCAAAAACCTGAAGAAAAAAAAAAAACTGGGCATGGCCACACATGCCTATAACCCCAGTCCTGTGGGAAGCAGAGACCAGAGAATCCCTGGGGCTTACTGGTAAACAAGACTAACTGAAAACTAAAACTCTGTGGCTGGAGAGATGGCTCAGTATTTAAGGCACTGGTCTGCAAAGTCTCACAACCCAGGTTCAATTCCCCAGTACCCACATAAAGCCAAAATGGCACATGCACCTGGAGTTCATTTGCAGTGGTGAGAGGTCCTGGTGCTTGCTCACTCTCTCGCTATCTCTGCTTGCAAATAAATTAATAAAACAAAAAGCTGCGGTTCAGTGACAGACTACATCTCAAGGAAACAAGGCAGATAAATGATGGAGGACACCTGACATTCTCCTCTGGCCTATACAGACATGTACATGGGACACACACATCTGCACACACAAGTGTCATACACAGACTACACACACTCTACAAACACACACACACCAAAAAAAAAAAAAAAAAATCTGACTCAACATATCTTCCTAATTACAGCAACACTGAATCAATTCAAGGTAGATCAAAACTGCTATGGCCTGAACTGTGACTCCATAAAGTCCCACACTGAAACTCTAAGCCCTATTACCTCTGATTATGGCTGACTGCCATACTTGGAAATAACATTTTTTAAGTAGGAAATTAAAATAAGGCTGTCAGGGTGGACCCTAACCTAATATGACTGGTGTCTTCATAAGAAGGGAAAATGCGGACACAGTGGGCACCAAAGGAAAGACTGTGTGAAGACACACTAAGAAGACAGCTACCTACATGACAAGGGGAGATGCCACCAAAAAAATAAATTTATCTTAGACCTTGATATTGGACTTCCTGAATCCAGAACTGTGAGAAACTTAACTTCTGCTATTAAAGTAGTATTGTGTCATGGTGTCCTAGCAAGCTAAGACACAGACTAAATTAAAAATGTAAAAGACAAAGAGTTTCTAAAAAGTATCAAACAAGAGTATCTTAAATCTTTGAATCAGCAAAATTTTCTTTAAGGAACAGGAAACAAAAAGTAGTCATTCCAAGTGTGGTAGTCAATGCCTTTAACTCAGCACTCAGGAGGCAGAGAGAGGAGGATCACTATGAGTTCTAGGCTAGCCTGAGACTACATAGTGAATTCCAACTCAGTCTAGGCTAAAGGAAGACCCTACCTCAAGGAAAAAAAAAAAAAAAAAGTAGTTATCATAAAGAAATGACTGAAAAATCAGACTATGTCAAAATGCTAAACTTCAGCCAGGCATGGTGGCACACACCTTTAATCCAGCACTCAGGGAAGCAGAGGTACAAGGATCACTGTGAATTCAAGGTCACCCTGAGACTACATAATGAATTCCAGGTCAGCCTGAGACTACATAACGGTCAGCCTGGGCTAGAGAGAGAGAGACCCTACTTCGAAAAACCAAAAATAAATAAATAAATAAATAAATAAATAAATAAATAAATAAATAAAATGCTGAACTTCTTGGGTTTGTGCTTGGGGGAGATGGATTATATGTATGTAATTACATGTGTGTAAGTGTGGGCATACAAATGTGCACCTGTATGCATGTGCATGTGCAGGCCAGAGGTTGATATCAAGTGCTTTCCTCAATTGCTCCTCTACCTTATTTTTGAGACAGGGTCTCTCACTGAACCTAGAACTCACTTACTCAGCTAGACTAGCTTACCAGCAAGCACCAGAGATTGTACTGACTTTGACTCGCCAGCATTAGGATTAAGGGTATGCACTGCCATGCCCAACTTTTACATGGGTGTTGGGAATCCAAATGCAGATTCCTCATGCTTGAGCGGCAAGAGTTTTACAGACTGAACCAGCTCCCCAGGCTCTGAACACTTCTAATATACTGTGTGAAACAAAAAAGTGAGCCACAAAGTGAAAAAAGATATTTGCAATATATACATCTGACAAGGGACTTGTATCTAAGATGTAACAAAAAAGTGTAAAGAAGGTTCTGGAGAGATAGCTCAGCAGTTAGGAATGCAAGCATGAGGGCCTAAGTAGACCTGAAACCACCTGAGTCCAATTCCCCAGCACCCATGTAAACAACTGGGCATGGCCACACACACCTGTAATCCCAATCCTGTAGGGAGCAGAGATTAGGAATCATGGGGGCTGAGTCACTAAAAGACTCCTTTTCAAGGAAACGTGATGAGCTATGGACAAGGGACACACCATTCTCCCCTGACCTCCGCACTATGTGCAAGGGCGTACACACCTGCACAACACATGTGCATACACAAAACACATACCACACCACACCACACATAATACAGAAACACACACAAAAGAAAAAAAAAAAAAAAACAGAGCCAGGCATGGTGGCACACACCTTTAATCCCAGCACTTGGGAGATAGAAGTAGGAAGATCACTGTGAGTTCAAGGCCACCCTGAGACCTCATAGTGAATACAGGTCAGCCTGAGCTAGAGCAAAATCCTACCTCAAAAAGTAAAAAAAAAAGGGGGGGAGGGGACAGACGACCCATACCTTGAAAACGTGAAAAAGACTTAAAAAGCAATTCACAAATAGAATATCAACATGACAAACACACAAAAAGGTGCTCCATTTCAACAGGGAAAGATCAGTGAAACACAAGTGAAACAAAGAGAAAAGCAGCACTATCCACCAGATGTCAACAGGGCAGTAAGAAAGGGAATTTAAATGAAGAAGGTGAGGAAAACAGATTTCACATACTCTAGAAGCATCAGGAAGCTTAAGTTTGCAAAGGGAAGCAGAAAGTTCCCTGACTGCAACATTAATGCTATTTTAAATATGTCTTACCTCTTTTTGAACAAGGCTAACTTTTTCAAGGAGTTTACATTTTTCTTCAATGAGTACAGAAAGCTCGAGAGCAAGCTTTTTTTCTCTTCCTTTAGAAAGAAAAAAGAAAGATCATTATTGTGAATCAATCACTGTAGTAAAATCATACACAACAAAATCTAAGATAGAAAGAAACGCAGCTTACCCACATAAAATCGGCTTCTAATCTGAAACAAATTTTTAACAAAAAATATATTAAAATAAATATACTTTCATGTAAATATAACTTGTTTAACTTCTACTCCAAATATTAAGATACCTGCCTTGCTGTGAATAAGTTACCCAAAGCTCTGTTGTTTTCATGGAGAATAAATGCTATATATTCAGGTCTCCCAACCAAAGATTCACATTGTGTATTATTATACTAAAGACAGTGAAATAACTCCACTCTAAAAACACCTGCTTAATTTAACTCCTCACCACAGTTCCCCAAATATTTTAGTCCTAAAACAAACTATTTAAAAAACCCCCATTACCATACCTGCTAATCCTAGTACCTAAAATAAAACAAGAAACGTTACTCTGGAGCTACAGATATGAACTAATTCTAAACTTCCCTTCTGTAAACTTCCTCTCAGATAATGAAGGGGACAGCCACAAATATAAAAGGATTAGGGGTGAGTAACATGATCTATTAAAGAAGGAAAAAAAAAGGGCTGGAGGGATGGCTTAGTGGTAAAGGCACTTGCCTGCACAGCCAAAGGGCCCAGGTTCAATTCCCCAGGACCCACGTTAGCCAGATGCACAAGGGGGGCGCATTTGCAGTGGCTGGAGGCCCTGGTGTGCCAATTCTTTCCCTCCCTCCCTCCCTCCCTCCCTCTCTCTCTCTCTTTCTCCCCCTCCCCTTCTCTGTCAAATAAATATAATTTATGAAAAAAAGAGGTCTTGCGCTGAAGAGATGGTTTAGCAGTTAAGGCACTTGTATCCAAAGCCCAAGGACCCAGGTTCAATTCCCCAAGACCCACATAAGCAAAATGCATCACGCGGTGGCACATGTATCTGGAGTTTGTTTGCAGCAGATGAAGGCCCGGTGTGCCCATATTCTCTTTCTCTAATAAATAATTTAAAAAAAAAAAAAAAAAAAGAGGATTTATCCAGGCGTGGTGGCACACACCTTTAATCCCAGCACTTGGAGGCAGAGGTAGATCACCATGAGTTCAAGGCCACCCTGAGACTACATAGTGAATTCCAGGTCAGCCTGAGCTAGAGTGAGACCCTACCTCAAAAAATAAGTAACAACGAGGATTTAAGAGCCAAGTATAGTGGTGACGCCTTTAATCCCAGCACTCAAGAGGCAGAGGTAGGAGAATCTCTGTGTGTTCGAGGACAGCCTGGGACTACAGTGTAAAATCCAGGTCAGCCTGGATTAGAAGGAGACCCTACCTCACAAAAAAAAAAAAAAAAAAAACAGAGACTTTAAGACACCTGAAGAATATGTACAAAGATAAAATTAAGAGAATAATTTAAAAGACAGGATACATTAAAAGTGTATAAGCAGACTGATTGAGATATGAGGGGGTATGATGGAGAATGGAGTTTCAAAGGGGTAAGTGGGGGGAGGGAGGGTATTACCATGGGGTATTTTTTATAATCATGGAAGTTATTAATAAAAAAATAATAAACCCTGAAAAAAAAAGTGTATAAACAGAAAATAAGGAGAAATTGCTCAGTGGTTAATGGTGCTTGCTTGCAAAGCCTGGCAGTCAGATTTGATTCCTTAGTACCCACATAAAGCCAGACACACAAAGTGGCACATGTATCTGGAGTTCATATATAGTGGCAAGAAGACTTACACAACCATACTCTTTCTCCTCTCCCTTTCTCTCAAACATTTTTTTTTTTAAAGTGGGAATAAGGGAATTGAAATATAAGATAGAGGAACTCTTTCAACAGAAAACAATGTAGAAATTACAAAAAATAAATGTTAAGAGACAGAAAAGTTGGAAGTAGAAGGGCTAACATTTAAAAAAATGTTTCAAAGGCTGAAGAGATGGCTTAGTAGTTAAGGTACATGACTGTGCAGCCTAAGGACCCACAAAAGCCAGATGCACATGGTGGCCCATGCGTCTGGAATTCATTTGCAGTGGCTGGAGGCCCTGGCATGCCCATTCTCACCCTCTGTCTCTAATAAATAAATAAAATTAAATCTTTAAAAAAAAAATAAAGGAGCTGGAGAAATAGCTTAGGGATTTAAGCTCTTGCCTTTGAAGGACCCCGGTTCAAGGCTCGATTCCCCAGTACCCATGTATGGCAGATACACAAGGTAGTGCATGCATCTGGAGTTTGTTTGCAGTGGCTGGAGGCCCTGGTGTGCCCATTCTCTATCTGCCTCTTTCGATCCCTTTCTCAAATAAATAAATAAATACATAAATTTTAAAGTTTCTAAAAAAATAATAATAAACAAATAAATGTTTCAAAAAGAAAAATAAGGGCTGAAGAGATGGCTTAGCTGTTAAGGTGTTTGCCTGCAAAGCCAAAGGATCCCGGTTCGACTCTCCATGACCCACGTAAGCCAGATGCACAAGGGGGCACAGCATCTGAAACTCGTTTGCAGTGGCTAGAGGCCTTGGTGTGTTTGCTCTCGCTCTTGCTCTCTCTCTCCTTCTCTCTCAAATAAATAAATAAATATTTTTAAAAAGAAAAATAATTAATAAATATTTTCCAGGGAACTGGAGAGATGAACCAGTGATTAAAGGCATTTGCTTGCCTGCCAACCCGGTTAGATTCCCCAGTGCCCATGTAAAGCCAGACATACAAAGTGGTTTACGTATCTGGAGTTTGTTTGCAGTGGAAAGAGGTTCTGAAACACATGTGTGCGCACACGCACACGCACACACACACACATTTTTTTTCTCTCTCTCAAATCAATAAATAAATGAATAAATTTTTATTTAATTTTCCAGGGGCTTGAGAGATGACTTAGTGGTTAGAGGTGCTTGCTTATAAAGCCAGACAGCCCAGGTTAAATTCTCCAGTACCCCCAGTACTCACATACAGTACAAAGTGGTATATGTATCTGAAATTTTGTTTGCAGCAAGAGGCCCTGGCATTGTACACACATCTCATTCCCTCCTTCACCCCTCAACTAAATAAATATGTAAATATATTTCATTGTTTTCCAAAACTTAACCCTAGCTATATCTCAAGGGAAATAAGAAAAAAAAGCTAAGCTCATACTGAGATATTATACTAAAAGAAGAGTGTCAAATTAAAAAAACGTAAAGAACATATCATTCATATTAAAAATAAATTTAGGGGGCTAGAGAGATGGCTTAGTGGCTACGGCGCATGCCTATGAATCGAACCCCGGTTCAACTCTTCAGGTCCCATGTAAGCCAGATGCACGTGGTGGTGCATGCGTCTGTAGGTTGTTTGCAGTGGCTAGAAGCCCTGGCACGGCCATTCTCACTCTATCCTCTCTCTGTCTCTAATAAATAAATAAAAATAAAATCTTAAAAAATAAATAAATAAATTTTGGGCTGGAAAGGTGGCTTAGTGATTAAGGCACTCACCTGGGAAGCTTAAGGACCCAGGTTCAATTCCCTAGTACCCATGTAAAGCCAGATGCATAAGGTGGTCCATGCATTAGAAGTTTGTTTGCAGTGGCTAGAGGCCCTGGCATGCCCATTCTCGCCTCTCTAACAAATAAATAAAATGTTAAAAAAAAAAAAAAAAGACAGACAGGGATGGTATGGCATGGTGGCACACACCTTTAATCCCAGCACTTGGGAGGCAGAGGTAGGAGGATTGCCATGAGTTCGAGGCCACCCTAAAACTACCTTGAAAAACCAAAAGGAAAAAAAAAAAGAAAGAAAGAAAAAACAGAAAGGGAGGCTGGAGAGATGGCTTAGCAGTTAAGAGGGCTTGCCTGTAAAGCCTAAGGACTCAACTTCAACTCTCCAGGTTCCAGGTAAGCCAGACACACAAAGTGACACAGGCATGTAAGGTCACACATGTAGACAAGGTGGTACACACATCTGGAGTTTAATTGCAGTGGCTGAGGTCCTGGCATGCCAATTCTCTCTCTCACTCACTCTCACTCTTTCACATACCAAAAAAAAAAACAAAAAAAAAAACAGGGGCTGGAGGGATGGCAGAGTGGTTAAAATGGTTGATGCAAAGCCAAAGGACCCAGGTTTGATTCCCTAGGACCCACCTAAGCCAGATGCACAAGGTGGTTCATGCATCTAGAGTTGGTTTCCATTGGATGAAGTCCCTGGCACAACCAATTCTTTCTTTCTCTCTCTTTCTCTCCCACCCTCTCTCTCAAATAAAATAAATTTTAAGAGCTGGAGATATGACTTAGTGGGTAAGGTGCTTGTCTGCAAAGTCAAGGGACCCACGTCTGATTCCCCAGGACCCATGCAAGCCAGATGCACATGGTGGTGCATACATCTGGAGTTCGTTTGCAGCAGCTGAAGGCCCATTCTTTCTCTCTCTATCTGCCTCTTTCTCTCTCAAACAAATATAATTAAATAACGTTTTAAAAATTAAAATAAAGCTGGGCGTGGTGGCGCACACCTTTAATCCCAGCACTTGGGAGGCAGAGGTAGGAGGATCGCCGTGAGTTCGAGGCCACCCTGAGACACCATAGTGAATTCCAGGTCAGCCTGGGCTAGAGTGAGACCCTACCTCGAAAAACCAAATAAATAAAAATTAAAATAAATAAATACATGTTTAAAAAAGATACAGAGTGAGTTTAAAGTAAGGACAGAACTCTAGACAGAATGCTAACATCTAAACAAATTACTACTGCAGTAGGACTTGTTTTAAGAAGGTGAGGTAAACTCCCTACATACAACTGTCCGGACAGAATTTGGCCTTCATATCCCAGATCTCACAGTACCTAGCAATACCCACACAAGACCCTCATAATAGGAGAAAAAGATGATGACATCAACTTAAAAGACTAATGGAGAGAGGGAGGGGATATGATGGAGAGCAGAGCTATGAAGGAGAAGCTAGGGGAAGGGAGGGGAGGGGAGGGAAATATGGTTTGTTGTCTATAAGTATAGAAGTTGTCAATAAAAATATTAAAAAAATAAAATAAATAAATAAACAAGAAAGTGAGGTAAGATACAAATGCAGTACAAACTACTAGGATGGCTGAGATACAAGAAGGATCACTTTGGTTCAGTACCAGCAGTAAGCAGACAGTCTAAGCAACATAGTCAGATGCTGTATCTCAAAAATTTAAATTAAGGGCTGGAGAGATGGCTTAGCGGTTAAGCGCTTGCCTGTGAAGCCTAAGGACCCCGGTTCGAGGCTCGGTTCCCCAGGTCCCACATTAGCCAGATGCACAAGGGGGTGCACGTGTCTGGAGTTCGTTTGCAGAGGCTAGAAACCCTGACGAGACCATTCTCTCTCTCTCCCTCTATCTGTCTTTCTCTCTGTGTCTGTCACTCTCAAATAAATAAATAAAAATTTTAAAAAAAAACAAAAATTTAAATTAAAAAAAAAGAAAGACAAAAAAAAAAAAGTGTGCTCCCTTTGGCATCACATATATTATACTTGGAATGATACACAGAAGATGAGCATGGCTTCCGTACAAGGATGACACACAATTGGTGAAGCATTCCATATTTTTTAATGCTTTTTATTTTTATTTATTTATTTGAGAGAGAAAAAGAGAGGGAGAATGGGTAAACCAGGGCCTCCAGCCACTGCAAATGAACTCCAAATGCATGCGCCACTTTGTGTATCTGGCTTACATGGTCCTGGGGAGTCAAACTGAGATCCTCTGGCTTTGCAGGCCAGTGCCTTAATCGCTAAGCCATCTCTCCAACCCACATTCCATATTTTTAAAAAAATGAAAAAGTGAGGGGCTGAGCTTAGTGGTTAAGGCACTGGCCTGCTAAGCATAAGGACCCAGGTTTGACTCCCCAGGACCCACATAAATCAGATACACAAGGTAGCACAAGCATCTGGAATTTGTTTACAGTGGCTGGAGGCCCTGGCATGCCCATTCTCTCTTTCTCTGTCTCTCTTTCTCAAACACATAAATAAAATATTTAAAAAGAAAAAAGTGTGTCTTGCACGTTCGTGTGTGCCTATCCTGAAGAACTCAAAATAGGACTGGAGAGATGGCTTAGCAGTTAAGGTGCTTGCCTGCGAAGCCTAAAGGACCCAGGTTCAATTCCTCAGGACCCACATAAGCCAGATGCACAAGGTGGCACACGTGTCTGGAGTTTGTTTGCAGTGTCTGGAGGCCCTAGCATGCCCATTCTCTCCCCACCCCTCTCTCTTTCTCCCCAATAAATAAATAAAATATTTTTTAAAAAGAACTCAAAGTCTTCAGGTTTTTAACACAGTAGAAACAAGCCTTAAAGACGTGTTCAAACTGATGAGAATTAAATACAGGAGATTCAGCAAGAATTATGTGTGAAGAGTGAGCAAAATCTTGGTAATACTGTCTTCAAGGTAAAGAAGAGGTAAAGGAAAAAGTTAACAATAAAGAGAAATATCTTTTTTTATATTTTTTGTTTTTATTTTATTTATTTAAGAGTGACAGAGAGAGAAAAAGGCAGAGAGAGAGAATGGGCACTCCAAGGCCTCCAGCCACTGCAAAGAAACTCCAGACACATGTGCCCCCTTGTGCATCTGGCTTACATGGGTCCTGGGGAATCCAGTCTCTAACTGGGGTCCTTAGGCTTCATAGGCAAGCGTTTAACAGCTAAGCCATCTCTCTAGCCCCAAGAGAAACATCTGTATCTGGGCATGATAGTTCACATCTATAATCCCAGCTTTTAGGAGGAGGCTGAGGTAGAAGGACCACTGTGAGTTTGAGGCCAGCCTGGGGCTTCAACATGAACTCCAGGTTACTCTGAGCTACACTGAAACCCTACCTCAATCAATCAATAAATAAATACTTAAAAAGAGCTCTCTGGGGCTGGAGAGATGGCTTAGCGGTTAAGCGCTTGCCTGTGAAGCCTAAGGACCCCGGTTCAAGGCTCGGTTCCCCAGGTCCCACGTTAGCCAGATGCACAAGGAGGCGCACGCGTCTGGAGTTCGTTTGCAGAGGCTGGAAGCCCTGGCGCGCCCATTATCTCTCTCCCCCTCTATCTGTCTTTCTCTCTGTGTCTGTCGCTCTCAAATAAATAAATTAAAAAAAAAAAAGAGCTCTCTGGCTCTCTTATCACTTGAAAACTTCCAGCTGTGTGTGGTTTTTTCCCTCGGCTGGGCCTGGACTGGCCCCCCAGTCCTTAATTTCCCCGAGTCCTTTTTGTTGTTGTTGTTGTTGTTTCAAGGTAGGGTCTCACTCTAGCACAGGCTGACCTGGAACTCACTCTGTAGTATCAAAGTGGCCCGGAACACACGGCAATCCTCCTCCTCTGCCTCCCGAGTGCTGGGATTAAAGGCATGGGCCACCAAGCCCAGCTTCCACATGGGTTCTTTAGCTCCCCACATGGCAGGAGCTCCTTGAACTTTTTTTTTTCTTTCCATGCTTCTTCCCCAGATCAGTCTGGTCACATGGACTCCTGAGCTACATATGGACAACATGGGCTTTTGGGATCCACATGGTGTACATTTCTTTTCCCTACTTTATCTCCCCTTACCTCCCAACCTTCCCCTTTACACACTCCTTTGTAAAATCTAAATAAAATGGTATTTTAAAAATCATTCTCTTGGCCTAGAAAGATGGCTTAACAGTTAAGGTGCTTGCCTGTGAAGCTTAAGGACCAGGTTCAATTCTGCAGGTCCCACATAAGCCAGATACACAAAGTAGTGCATATATCTGGAGTTTGTTTGCAGTGGCTAGAGGCCCTGGCACACCCACTCTCATTCCCTCTCTCTCCCCACCCCTTTCTGTCTGTCTCAAATAAAATAAATAAATAAATAAAATTTTTAAAAACTTATTAAAAGGAAAAAGAAAAAACATGGGACGGGATCCCAGCACTCAGGAGCCCGAGGTAGGAAGATCGCTGTGAGTTCAAGACCAGCCTAGGACTACAGAGTAAATTCCAGTTCAGTCTGGACTAGAATGAGACCCTACCTCGAAAAAAACCAAAATTAAAAAATAAAGGAAATATATGTTTAATAATTGAGAAAAAAAAACTAGATATCAACATGATGACTAGAAAGTGAAACAGAAGACAACAGATATGAGAAGGTGCTAAGATTGTTATCTCTCTAGCAAAAGGGTTTACTTACAAATACAAGGAAAAAAATGTAGGGGAGGGGTTGAGAAGGGACTCTTGTTCTAGCCCAGACTGATCTGGAATTCACTATGTAGTCTCGGGATGGCCTCGAACTCACTGCAAACTCCTACCTCTGCCTCCCAAGAGCTGGGATTAAAAGCACGTGCCACCACACCCAGCTAAAAAGAATTTTAGAGAAACATAAAAGAGCAGAACAATGGGCTGGAGAGATGACTCAGCGGTTAAAGGTGCTTGCAAGCAAAGCCTGCCACTATGATTTCAATTCCCCAGTGCCCATGTAAACCCAGATGCACAAAGTAGCACATGTCTAGAGTTTGTTTGCAGTGGTGAGAGGCCCTGGCATACCCATTCATATTCTCTCTCTCCCTGGCTCACTGGCTTGCTCTCTCTTTTTCTATCTCTCCAAATACAAAACTAGTCAAATAACTACAATGTGTGTATATAGAGTACACTCAACAGTAAAAACCAAAAAGTATTGGATTAGATGGAAAAACAAGTATACAGCTGGGGATATAGCTGAGTAGTGAACACTTATTTGTCTAGCATGCACAAAGCAAAGGTATGATTCCTAGTACCACCACAAAAACAAAAGTACACAAAATATGTATCAGTTAGGCACTATCGAAAGGCTGCAAAGTACAAGGATGAAAAAAAGTATCCATTATTACTCAGCACAAAACTGGCATGACTATATTGGCATAAAATTTAAAAGGCCTTAAAATAACAGCATCGCTAGAGTTACAGGTCATTAGCCTCTGACAAAGTTTTAAACATGTACGACCCTACAACATATGTAAAGCAAGAAATGATAGAAAAATAGAAAGTAATAAATCAATCATGTAAATGGAAGAAACAAAAAATGTAACCAATGAGCACTACAATGAGTCCATTAGCAAGCTTGACCTAACAAAAATAGAATAACAGGCATGTATCTGCTTTCAATGATGATCAATTGAATAAACCATACAGAAGAGCCCACATGTATGTGGAATTCTGATATGTGACACAGAAGAGGAGTAGAGATAGAGTGAAAAAAACAGTTATTTACTGAGGAAAAAAATTATACTGTATCACTATCCTCTAATAGACCCCCAAAAAATTAACTCAAGATGGAGCAACGACTTCAGTGTTAAAAGCAAAGATATAAAAACTAAGAAATTTTGTTCACCAGAAAACATTCTAAGGAAATTAAAAGATATTTCAGGGGCTAGAGAGATGGCTCAGTGGTTAAGGAGCTTGCCTAAGACTCAACTTTGTTTGATTCCCCAGTATCCAAGTAAAGCCAGAAGCAAAAAGTGGTACATGCATCTGGAGTTTATTCCAACAGTGGGAGGCCCTGGAGTGCCCTCCCTCTCGCTCTCTCTGCTTACAAGTAAATAAATTATCCAGGCACAGTGGCACACACCTTAAATCCCAGCACTCAGGAGGCACAGGTAGGAGAATTGTCATGAGTTCCAGGCCACCCTGAGACTACATAGTGAATTCCAGGTCAGCCTGAGCTAGAGCAAGACCCTAGGTAAAAAACAACAACAACAAAAAAAAAAAACAGAGAGAAAGAGAGAGGGAGGAAGATTTCATATTGGGACTTTATTTTTTTTTAATTTTTATTTTTTTAATTTTTTTTAATTTTTAAATTTTTATTAACATTTTCCATGATTATAAAAAAAAAATATCCCATGGTAATTCCCTCCCTCCCCCCTTATACTTTCCCCTTTGAAATTCCATTCTCCATCATATTACCTCCCCATCTCAATCATTGTACTTACATATATACAATAGCAACCTATTAAGTATCCTCCTCCCTTCCTTTCTCTTCCCTTTATGTCTCCTTTTTAACTTACTGGGCTCTGCTACTAAGTATTTTCCTTCTCACACAGAAGCCCAATCATCTGTACCTAGGATCCACATATGAGGGAGAACATGTTGGCACTTGGCTTTCTGGGCCTGGGTTACCTCACTTAGTATAATCCTTTCCAGGTCCATCCATTTTCCTGCAAATTTCAAAACTTCATTTTTCTCTACCGCTGAGTAGAACTCCATTGTATAAATGTGCCACATCTTCATTATCCACTCATCAGTTGAGGGACATCTAGGCTGGTTCCATTTCCCAGCTATTGTAAATTGAGCAGCAATAAACATGGTTGAGCACGTACTTCTAAGGAAATGAGATGAGTCCTTTGGATATATGCCTAGGAGTTCTATAGCTGGGTCATATGGTAGATCAATCTTTAGCTGTTTTAGGAACCTCCACACTGTTTTCCACAATGGCTGGACCAGATTGCATTCCCACCAGCAGTGTAGAAGGGTTCCTCTTTTTCCACACCCCTGCCAACATTTATGATCATTTGTTTTCATGATGGTGGCCAATCTGACGGGAGTGAGATGGAATCTCAATGTAGTTTAATCTGCATTTCCCTGATGACTAGTGATATAAAACATTTTTTTAGATGTTTATATGCCATTCGTATTTCTTCCTTTGAGAATGCTCTATTTTGCTCCATAGACCTTTTTTATTTATTTATTTATTTATTTGAGAGTGACAGACACAGAGAGAAAGACAGATAGAGGGAGAGAGAATGGGCGCGCCAGGGCTTCCAGCCTCTGCAAACGAACTCCAGACGCGTGCGCCCCCTTGTGCATCTGGCTAACGTGGGACCTGGGGAACCGAGCCTCGAACCGGGGTCCTTAGGCTTCACAGGCAAGCGCTTAACCGCTAAGCCATCTCTCCAGCCCCATAGACCATTTTTTGATTGGCTTGTTTGATTCCTTATTATTTAACTTTTTGAGTTCTTTGTATATCCTAGATATTAATCCCATTCTGTAGGTTGCCTCTCTGCTTTTTTCACTGTGTCCTTTGAAGTGCAAAATCTTTGTAATTTCATGAGGTCCCAATGATTAATCTGTGGTTTTATTGCCTGAGCAACTGGGGTTGTATTCAGAAAGTCTTTGCCAAGAGCAATATGTTGAAGGGTTTCCCCTACTTTTTCCTCTAGCAGTTTCAGAGTTTCCGGTCTGATGTTAAGGTCTTTAATCCATTTGGACTTAATTCTTGTGCATGGCAAGAGAGAAGAATCTATTTTCATCCTTCTGCAGATATATATCCAGTTTTCCCAACACTATTTGCTGAAGAGGCTATTTTTTCTCCAATGAGTATTTTTGGCATTTTTATCGAATATCAGGTAGCTGTAGCTACTTGGGCTTACATCTGGGTCCTCTATTCTGTTCCACTGATCTACATGTCTGTTTTTGTGCCAGTACCACACTGTTTTTGTTACTATGGCTCTGTAGTATAGGTTAAAATCAGGTATGGTGATACCACCAGCCTCATTTTTCTTGCTCAGTATTATTTTAGATATTCGAGGATTTTTGTGATTCCAAATGAATTTTTGGATTGTTTTTTCTATTTCCATGAAGAATGCCTTTGGAATTTTGATAGGGATTGCATTAAATGTGTAGATTGCTTTAGGTAAGATTGCCATTTTCACAATATTGATTCTTCCAATCCAGGAACAAGGGATGTTTCTCTACTTTCTACTGTCTTCTGCAATTTCTCGCATGAGTGTTTTAAAGTTTTCATTGTAGAGATTCTTTACTTCCTTCATTAGGCTTATTCCAAGGTACTTTTTTTTTTTTTTGATGCAATTGTGAATGGGAGTGATTCTCTGATTTCATCCTCTGTGTGTTTGTTGTTAGCATATATGAAGGCTACTGACTTCTGTGTATTTATTTTGTATCCTGCTACATGGCTGTAGGTTTTGATCAGCTCTAACAGTTTGCTAGTAGAGTCTTTAGGGTCCTTTATATATAGAATCATGTCATCTGCAAATAATGATAACTTGGTCTCTTCCTTTCCAATTTGTATCCCTTTTATGTGTGTCTCTTACCTTATTACTATGGCTAAAACTTCCAGCACTATATTAAATAAAAGTGGGGATAGTGGACACCCTTGTCTTGTTCCTGATTTTAGTGGGAAAGCTTCCAGTTTTTCCCCATTAGTAATATGTTGGCTATAGGCTTGTCATAAATAGCCTTTATTATATTGAGATATGTTCCTTTTATTCCCAGTCTCTGTAGGACTTGTATCATGAAGGGATGTTGGATTTTGTCAAATGCTTTCTCTGCGTCCAATGAGATGATCATGTGATTTTTGTCCTTCAACCCATTTATATAATGTATTACATTTATAGATTTGCATATATTGAACCATCCCTGCATCTCTGGGATAAAGCTTAAAAGGCACAGTGGCACACACCTTTAATCCCAGCACTCAGGAGGCAGAGGTAGGAGAATTGTCATGAGTCCCAGGCCACCCTGAGACTACATAGTGAATTCCAGGTCAGTCTGAGCTAGAGCAAGACCCTAGGTCAAAAACAAAACAAACAAAAAAAAAAAAAAAAAAAAAAAAAAAAAAAAAACAGAGAGAAAGAGAGAGGGAGGAAGACTTCATATTGGGACTTTATTTTTAAAATTACTTTTTGGTGTGTGTGGCATGTATGAGTGTATGTGTTCTAACCACATGTCTATGCAGACACCTCTTCTACAGAGGCCTAAGGAAAGAGTAAATCTCCACTTTTGCTGATCTGGCTGACCAGTAAGCCCCTGAAATCCTCCCGTCTCTATCCCCTGAGGGTTACAGGTATACAGGCCCCCTGGAGTTGGAGACATACACAGCCTAGTAGTAAATAGGTGCCTAGAATTAAATTCAGGTCCTCATGCTTGCACATCCAATGCTCTTCCCCACTAAGCTATCTCTCCAGCCCTGGAACATTTACACTATACATAAGTAACAAAGGTAACATCAAAAATATACTAAGAGCCGGGCATGGTGGCACACGCCTTTAATTCCAGCACTCAGGAGGCAGAGGTAGGAGGATCGTCGTGAGTTCGAGGCCATCCTGAGACTCCATAGTGAATTCCAGGTCAGCGTGAGCTAGAGTGAGACCCTACCTCAGAAAAAAAAAAAAGAAAAAATATATATACTAAGAACTCCTTCAAACAACGAAGAAAACAACAAACTACTCAAGAGAAAACTGTCCATCTAGATGAAGATTTCTAAGAAGAAAAACTACACATGGCTAATATATTTACTGGAGATACATGATCAAGAACTTCAAATCAAGCCATGTTAAAGACTACGTCATACCCATTCAAATGTCAAAAGTCAAGAGTCTCCATGTGGATTAAGTGAACCTCTATGTCCCTTGCTATATATTGCTTGTGGGGATGTACATTAATATAATTGCAAAGAAAACTGGAATTTTCTTCTCTTTTTTTTTGGGGGGGGTGGTAATCAGAAAAAAAGAATGTGTATAGGTGCTCTAGGACCTCTTGCCACTGCCAACAAACCCCAGATGTATGCACCACTTTGTGCAACTGGCTTTACGTGTGTACTGAAAAATGGAACCTGGGTGAGCCAGCTTTGCAAGCAAGCAATTTTAACCACTGAGCCATTCCTCCACCCCTCCCACCATTCTTTTGAGACAGAAAGAAAAAGGCAGACACAGAGAGAAAACACCAGGACCTGCCGCTGAAAAAAACAAACAAACAAACAAAAAAAAAAAACTCAAGATACATGCACCACTTTGTGAATCTGGCTTTACATGAGTACTGGAGAATCAAACCCAGGCCATCAGGCTTTGCAAGCAAGTGCCTGTAACCACTTAACTATCTCTCCAGTCCCGGCATTACCTTTTAACGTAGAACATCTACATGTCCTAAAATCTAGGTATACGCCCAAGAGAAATTCCCACAAATATACAAAGGAAACATACACAGTAATAGTGTTCATAATAGAAAAGGTCTACAGAATAGCATCAACTCAAATATTCAAGGCCATAACATATACTGAAAACTATTATACATTTTATAACATAATATTCTAAAGCAATCAAAATAGAATACACATATCCTGATTCAAGATAAAGCCAGGCATGGTGGTGGTAGATACCTGGAATCCTAGCACTTAGATCAGGAGTTCAGGATCATCCTTGGCTACATAACAAGTCTGAGGTAAGCCTGGGCTACATGAAACTGCCCACCCATTCACCTACCCCATCCCACCCCCCAAAAATACAGAGGGGCTGAGAAGATAGCTCAGCAGTTGAAGGTGCTGTCTTCCAAAGCCTGCAGGCCCAGGTTCAATTTCCCAACCACCCACATAAAGCTGGATGGTTATCTGCAGTGGCAAGAAACCCTGTCATGTCCATACATACATACATACATACATACATACATACATACACACACAGAGAGAGAGAGAGAGAGAGAGAGAGAGAGAGAGAGAGAGAGAGAGAAAAGTGCAAATAAAAAATAATAAACAGGAGGCTGAAGAGATGGATTACTGGTTAAGGTACTTGCCTGCAAAGCCAAAGGACCCAGGTCCCATTCCCCCAGGACCCATGTAAGCTAGATGTACAAGATGGAGCATGTGTTTAGAGTTCATTTGCAGTGGCTGGAGGCCCTGGTATATCCATTCTCTCCCTCTCCCTCTCTCTGTTCCTCTCTGTTTCTCTCTCTCTTTCTCTCTCAAATAAGTAAAAAAAATTTTTAAAAAATCTTAAAAAAGAAATAATAAACAGGAAAAAGCACAAACTCAAAACTATGGATGAATTTTAAGATAAGTTCAAAAAATATACAAAAGATGTTATATGGCATGATACCAAGTAATGTTACATACTTTTAACACGTGGATCCCTGTTCCCCAAAATGTTTAGACATGAGATTAACCAACACAGAATCCAGAACAGAGTTCCCTCTGACACAGAGTGGCAAAGGAAGTACTAAGGGAGGATCGCCTGAATATCAGTGACAGTCACTGTTTTTTATTTCTAATTGGGTGACACATTCACAAATGTTTAGTAGAGTGTTAAAAACAAAGCACAGTCCAAAAGGTATAGAAAAAAAAAAAATGAAAGAGAAGAAGAAATAAGGGTAGGTTTTAGGTATTAGTATAGAATACCTCTAAAAGAAACTTTTAAATTTACACAAAAAAAAATGCCTTTGAATCAATATTCAGTTTCCAATAGCCATACATTAACATGAGTAAAAAAAACCCACAAAACTGAAACCTGCTTCCTTAAGATAACAAATATGTTTCACCAAATTACCTGTTCACTCTACAGAAAGAATGAACTTTCTCTTAGTATGCATTGGTTACTTACCGATCGATAACCTCTCCACAAAAACAAGAGGACAGCAAGAAGTCCAACTACACATGTCACCAACTCCCATGAGAAAACACTGGGACTCAGGCCTGATCTCATGTCTTCAGGCAGCACTGCCACCACCTTCAAGACAAAGAAAAAATAACCCGTAAACATACATGTCAATGGTGTTGATACAAACATTGGTATAAGTGTGTAAGAGCAACCCTATGAATATCCTTTTCATGGGGCTGCAACCCTGACTACTCCCACTAGGTGTTGAACAGCAGCAGTATGGTGCAATGCGAGATTCATGAGCTTTCAAGGGCAAGGGAACAAGGAGAAAGCCAAAGAAAGAAGCTGTGTGACCTGAGTTCAGGTGCTCGTTCCTTGATTTCAACCAGTTTAGCTGTTATCTGTAGGGGAAAACAGACCTGCAGATCGATAAAGGAAAGCCAGGTTGGCAGAAATAGCTCCCTATTTCAAAGCTGTATTTCAAAACTGAAAAGGAGGAGGGAGAAAGAAGGAAGGAAGGAAGAGACAAAGAAAAAAAGAAAATAGTTCAAGAGATGAAGGGATAGTTCTGTGGGTAAACTGCTTGCCGTGAAAGCACAGAACCTGAGTTCGAGTCCCAGGATCCATGGAAAATGACAGAGTGGGGGCCAGGGAGATGGTTCATGTCAACTATTTACCATGCCAGCATGAGGATAAGAGTCTGGATCCCCAGAAGCCACATAAGTGCTAGCTGAGCAGAGTAACCCACCTGTACTCCCAGCATTCAGGAGGTAAAGAAAGGGAAACCTGGAGGAAGACACCTATCAGCCACACAAGCACTCACAACTATATGAGTGTGCATACATACATGCATGTACATCACATATGCATACAAAAAAATGTCAGAATACACTGGGGGGGGGCAGAAACAGGTGATCTCTGTGGCTCAATAATCAACCAGTCTAACTTACTTCATGAGCTCTAAGGTAATAAGAAATGCTGTCTCGCCGGGCATGGTGGCACGCGCCTTTAATCCCAGCACTCGGGAGGCAGAGGTAGGAGGACTGCCATGAGGTCAAGGTCACCCTGAGATGACAGAGTTAATTCCAGGTCAGCCTGGACCAGAGTGAGACCCTACCTCGAAAAACCAAAAAAAAAAAAAAAAAAAAAAAGAAATGCTGTCTCAAAAAGGTGGATGCTATCTAATCTAAAGAAACAGCACTGAAGAGGGGGAGGGAGGGTATTACCATGGAGTATTTTTTAGAATTATGGAAAATGTTTATAAAAATTGTGAAAAGAAAAAATAAATAAATAAAAACTTAGATTTGAAGAAACAGAAAAATGTTAGAAGCTGCTAATGGTATTCAAAGTGACTATGACACAAATTAACAGGAATGATCATTCTATGTCAAAAGAATTGTTTACATATATAATAAAACTGATTTTGATTTAAAAAAAGAAACAGCACTGGAGATTGTCCTCTGGCTTACAGACATACATGTGCACCCACATATACACATGTACAACATAGATACACACATGCATGCACATATACATAGGTCTTGCTCTAGCCCAGGCTGATCTGGAATTGGCCTCAGGCTGGCTTCAAACTCACAGCAATCCTCCTACCTCAGCCTCCAGAGTGCTGGGATTAAAGGTGTGTACCACCATGCCCAGTAATAAATAAATAATTTTTTAAGTGTTTTAAAGTTTTCACTGCAAAATCTGACAGCCACTCTTCATGTCTTGGGAGTCATAAAAATCAAGTACTGATAATTGTTGGTTTTCGTAATGGAAAATATGTTCAACCTGAAACTCTCTTCCACAATATGCTTCTCTTCCTATAAACCCCATCTCAATGAGAAACCAAAATGCCATAAACAGAAAACTAGACATAATCTAGATTCTATCTGCTTTTACCCTCTCTCTCCAGCTAGTTATTAAAGTCCTACATATTTTTAGCTCTTACTTCCTAAATACTTCCCCATTCAGGACCAGCTTCTCCACCCTTAACTGCTGTCATTTCTCCCTTGCCTGTTTTGAGTTCTGTTTCCCTGACATCTAATCTACATACTACTGTCTGGGAAACCTATCTACACCAAGTCTAACCACTGAAAGGCCTTCAGCAGCTGTTCAGCACCCTACAAAAGCACTTGGCACCCTACTTGCCTCCAGTAAGCATCACTGCACATCACACCCTGAGCCCACTTTATACTTCAAGTAACATAACTCATCATTTCTTGCACATACCATGATGCTTTCATGCCTCTACTTAAAGCTACTTGCTCAGCCTGGAAAGACTTTCCTGACCACTCAAGAAAACGTGATCTCTCCCACCCCTTGCTTGTGCGTGTGCTCCTGAAAGTATTTCACTCGTTTCTACTTTGTACTAATGTATTGCCTTCTCTCTCTTAACAGACAGTATGAAGCTAATGACTAACACTCTCTATAAGGTCAATGATCTATCTCCAGAGCTGTCCTGGATGCACGAACTACACTATGGTTGATCAAACAAGTGAATGGCATGGCAACAATATTTTTAAATTCACATACCTAGAAGAAAACCATAACTTGCTCCATAATTAAAATGGTCTTTTTAAAAAATGTAACGTAGCCCAGGGGGAGGCAGAGGTAGGAGGACAGCGGTGAGTTCAAGGCCAGGTTAAGAGTACACAGTGAATTCTAGGTCGGCCTGGGCTAGAGTGAAACTCTACCTCGGAAAAAAAAAAATCATTAAAATAAAGTATAATGCAATTTTTGAAATCACAGCTATGATCTACCATTTCAACAAAAACACCTACAAAACATCTGAGAAAAATCTCTGCCACTTGGTTATAAAGAAACAGAAGAAAAAATACATTTGGAACAGTGGGAGTTTACTATCTCTAGAGTTCACATAATGACATTTTACATTAACAGGAAGCATGGAACCCTGTGGCACAGCATCTCAAAAGGGCATTCTTGATTGAAAGAAACTACAGAATTAGAAATCCAACTCTAGCCCAAACCATGGTGTTTTTTTCTTGATAAGACAAGAAGTTTCATCACTAAAAACAATCCAAGTTTCTCGCAGTCGGAAGAATCACGTGTCACTGACCCCTGCTCAAAATAAATACTGGAAATAAATTCCCGGGGGTGACCGGGACATATCTGCTGCCCCTCTTGCAAAGTCCACGGGGCAAATGCTTTTTTTGCCCTTCTGACCTCCGGGGTCCCGAGCAGCAGCCCCGGCGCCGCGCGCGGGAGCCTTGCCACTGCCCGGGCCGGGCCGGACAGGGCTGCAGGTGAGGGGCTGTTCGGCCGCGCCGACCCCCGGCCCCGGCCCTCCCCGGCCCCGCGGCCCGCCCGAGCGCGGACTCACCCGGCGCAGCTCGTCCAGGACCAGCGCCCAGTCCCAGCGCGGCGCCTCCCCGGGCCCTGTCCATGGCGCCCACGCCGGCGCGCGGTTGCCCGGGCAGCGGTCGCCCCGCCACACCAGGCCACCTGGACACCGCGGCGTTCGGTCGGGAACGCGGGCGGCCGGGCGGCGGCGCGGACCACTGCGGAGCGGCCGCGGGGGGAGCTGACGCCTCTCGCGGCGCGCCGGGCGGCCCCGCGGCCCCCGCTGGCCGGCGCCCCGCCGCCCGTCCCCCGAACCCGCCGCGCGCTGCCCACGCCTCTCCCGGAAGGTCTCTCCGGGCCGCGCGGGGGACGGGCGGGAGGCCGGACCGCCGGAACGTCCCCCCGCCGCCGCCGGGCCGCGCCGCGCCGCGCTGCGCCGGCTCCGCAGACGTGTCCTGCCCGCTCGCTCTCTTAAAGGGGCCGGTGCTCTACCTAGCGGGCCCCTCCCGCCCGGCTCGCCGCCCGCTGGGCGCGGCGCCGCGGAAGAGCCAGCTTCCCCGCTCCGGTGCCCGCGGCGGTGGCCAGGCTTCCCCCAGGCCCCGGCGCAGTCCCCCGCGGGGAAAGCGCCCCTCCAGCGCCGCCGCGCTCTCCCTCGGCGCCGGCGCCCGCACCCCGCCTCAGCCCCGACGGGTCGTACCGCGGAGGAGCCCTCGGGCCCCGGGATCCCGGCCTCGGCCGTCATCGCGGGCTGAGTGCGGCTTGCAGGGCATGTGCCCGTGCGCCCTGCCAGCCGAGTGCGGACTTCGGACACGACCGCGTCTCGGGTCAGCTGGGTCTGGTCAGAGTGTAACCTCTGCTGTCCGGGCCGGGACACGCCGTCGGCCGTCCTTGTGCCCCGCAGAGGGTGCGGGGTGCGCTCCCCGCTTACCTGTCACCTGGCCGCTCCCAGGTACCCTAGGTGCCAAAATCAAACCCCAGTGGACCCTGGCTCCGCTCGGCGCCTCCCCAGGAGAAGCTAAAAGTAGCAGCTTGCTCTCTGAATTTAGGCCCTGCATAAAGTACCCTGGGAGACGATTCAAGATGACCTAAGGTGTAAGCAGTAACTGAAACGTCTTTTGTCCCTAACAAAATCATTCTCACCAAATCCCGCCTTCTAACTCAAAGTCTTCAGAGAAGCAACTCAAAAAGAAGCAACTACGTCTTCCTCAGCAAATCACCCAAGAAAACCTGGTAAACAAAACTTAAAACCTTTCCACGTCTCCTTAAGTGTAACCTCTTTTGGCAACACTACTTCTATGCCACGCACACAAAAACAAATCTTAAATGTCCAAGGTCACAGCGCGTGATTTTTAGAACCAAAACAAGGCCTAGTGTGTCGGAACTCACATTGCTGTCTGCCACATCACCCTAAGGGAGTTTCAGGAACTGCCACTAGCAGAGAGTAGCAGAAATTGCTTAATAACTCTCCATTTTTTAAGGTAAGGTGTTACACAACTTTCATCCCTGTTGGACCGTGTATATGGAAATTAGATTGTTCAAATTTTCTCTTTAGAATTTCAAAGACTAGGCCTCAATTAGAACACTGTATCACTCAGAAAACCCCTTCAATGCTTCTGGACATCTTCAGGGGACTTCAGAATCATATAAGGCTTCCAAAAAGACTAGAAAAGAAGTGCCTTTGCACCCCTATCTATGTTAGTCTGTGACTCTTTTCAGTTTGCAATAATTTTCATTCTAAAGACTAAAACCAGAAAAGGGACAGGCGAAGTGAAATTATAAAAAGAAGAAAAAATAAGCACAGATTCCCATAGCAAAGATTTTTCTCATTAGCAAAAACAGTAAACCTTAAGAAGCACTGCAAATCTCAAACCTAGTTTCTTCTGTACCCTCGATGAACACAAACTTACCTCTTCTTCTAGATCTTTCAATTCCATTTCTTAGCAAGTTCATGTCAAAATACCCTAATCAGTAAGTAAAGTTCTACTGAGCACTTCATATCCTTGAGAAAGATTTCAGATTGTAATACCTCCTGCACTCTGTTTCCACACTGACCCTGAGCCTGTTTTGACACTTGTGTGGTAAAGGGGTGCTGCAGGTGGAGTTGTGACTACCAACCCATAATCCAATTTCATGGACATCAGAACTTATTAAATATGTATGTGCACATATGCCTGTATATATTTTCATAAATATCATACACATCTCTAACGTTAAAATTCACAATTGGACAGAAAAATCTTAAATTTGTTAATTACTTAAACACCAAATTGAAGGTTTTAGTCACATAGAGCACATATTCAAAAATGGTTCTCCATAAGTAGACACCACATTCAACTGTTTTATCAGTACCTGCTTTAAAGAAAATGGATAAAATGCTATTTGCTCGTAACAGCTACTAGAAATCATTCTTCTAGAACATTAGACACATACTGACTAGAAAAATGTCCACACTCTAGAAGCTGATTTCCCCTAAGAAGGGCCCTATGGCAAGACTGTGAATATTAATTACTCCCACTTAATTAAATAGGTAAAGTCACAGCCTATAAGATCTAGTCTTTTGGAAGGAAGTCAAACAAAATTGTTGAGCCACATTGTCATTCTTCATATTAGTGATGCAAGAGCTATTCTCAGAACATATTGAATCAGGAGATACCTGCTCAGCAAGCTGGGTCATTTCCTGGGTTTACTGTGCCTATAAATGAAGTGGTTTAGTGAAGAGTGTATATATCTATCTATCTATCTATCTATCTATCTATCTATCTATCTATCTATATTAGAACTCCAAAAGATTCCTCACTTATAAAATAAAGTAGCTAAAAAGTAGTGCTGGGCTAGAGAGATGGCTCAGCAATTAAAGGCACTTGAGCACAAAGCCTAATGACATAGATTCCACTCCCCGGTACCCACATAAAGCCAGATGCACAAAGTGGCACATATATCTGAAGTTCATTTGCAGTGGCAAGAGGCCCTAGTGTGTGCATCTCCCCTCTGTCCCCCTTCCTCTGCTCTGCTATTCTGTCTCTCTTCCCAGATGAGTAAATAAAAATAATTTGCAGTGCTGTAGAAATGGCTCAGCAGTTAAGGCACTTGCCTACAAAGCCTAAGGACCCAGGTTCCATTCCTCAGTACTCATGTAAGCCAGATGCACAAGGTGGTACATGTGTCTGGAGTTCATTTGGAAGGGCTAGAGGCCCTAGTGTGCCCTGTCTCTTTTGCCCTCTCAAATAAATAAATAATGTTTTACAGGGCTGGAGAGATGGCTTAGTGATTAAGATGTTTGCCTGCAAAGCCAAAGGACTTTGGTTCGATTCCCCAGGACCCATGTAAGCCAGATGCACAAGGTAGCACATGCTTCTGGAGTTATTTACAGTGGCTGGGGGCCCTGGCACACCCATTATCTCTCTCTCTCTCTCCATCCCTCCCTCCCTCCCTCTCTCTCTCTCACTCCCATTAATAAATAAATAAGTAAATACTTTTAAAAATATTTTACAGGGCTGAAGGGATGGCTTAGCAGTTAAGGCACTTGCCAGCAAAGCCAAAGACCCAGGTTTGATTCCCCAGGACTCACATTAGCCAGATGCACAAGGGGGCACACATGTCTGGAGTTTGTTTTCATTGGCTGGAGGCTCTGGCACACCCATTCTCTCTCTCTCTCCCTCCCTCCCTCCCTTCCTCCCTCTTTCTCTGCCAAATAAATACATACATACATACATACATACATACGTAAATAAATAAATAAGTATATTGGGCTGGAGAGATGGCTTAGCAGTTAAGGCACTTGCCTGTGAAGCCTAAGGACCCAGGTTCAATTCTCAAGTTCCCACATAAGCCAGATACACATGGTGGCACATGCAGCTGGAATTCGTTTGCAGTGACTAAAGGCCCTGGCATGCCCATTCTCCACCCCCCCCCAGTGTCTCTAATAAATAAATAAAAATAAAATCTTAAAAAATATATTAAAGAGGGCTGGAGAGATGGCTTAGAGGTTAAGCGCTTGCCTGTGAAGCCTAAGGACCCCGGTTCGAGGCTCGATTCTCCAGGACCCACATTAGCCAGCTGCACAAGGGGGCGCATGCATCTGGAGTTTGTTTGCAGTGGCTGGAGGCCCTGGCGTGCCCATTCTCTCTCTCTCTCTCTCTCTCTCTCTCTCTCTCTGCCTCTTTCTGTGTGTGTCTGTCGCTCTCAAATAAATAAATAAAAAATAAAAACAAAACAAAACAAAATATATATATATATATATATATATATATATATATATGAATATATTTTGCAGAGCTGAGAGTGGTGGCACATGCTTTTAATTCCAGCACTCGGGAGGCAGAGGTAGGAGGATCACTGTGAGTTTAAGGCCATCCTGAGACTACATAGTGAATTCCAGGTCAGCCTGGGCTAGAGCGAGACCCTACCTCAAAAATAAAAAATTACAAAAAAAATAGAAGCCAGGGGTGGTGGCACACAATTTTTAATCCTAGCACTCAGGAGGAGGCTGAGATAGGAGGATCACTGTGAGTTTCAGTCCAGCCTGAGAAAAAAGAATGCAAGACTGAACTATATCTTCTAGTTTTTTGGGTTTTTTTTTTGAGGTAGGGTCTCGCTCTAGCTCAGGCTGACCTGGAACTCACGCCCAGCTCTTCTAGTTTTTCAAGATAATACAGAATGTTTAAATAAAAGCATGTTTGAGAGCCGGGCATGGCGGCACACGCCTTTAATCCCAGCACTCAGGAGGCAGAGGTAGGAGGATGGCTGTGAGTTCGAGGCCACCCTGGGGCTCCCTAGTGAATACCAGGTCAGCCTGAGCTAGAGTGAGACCCTACCTTGAAAAACAAAAAAAACAAAACAAAACAAAAAAAAAGCATGTTTGAAATATTGACAAATGATTCATTTTTTAAAAATTTTTTTGTTTATTTTATTTATTTGAGAGTGACAGACAGAGAGGCAGAGAGAGAGAGAGAGAGAGAGAGAGAGAGAGAGAATGGATGTACCAGGGCCTCCAGCCACTGCAAACGAACTCCAGATGCATATGCCACCTTGTGCATCTGGTTTACAAGTGTCCTGGGGAATCAAGCCTTTTAACCAGGGTCCTTAGGCTTCACAGGCAAGCACTTAACCACTAAGCCATCTCTCTAGCCCCTGATTCAGAATTTTTTTTCACAGTGCTTGAGAAAATAAACCCAGGGCCTTGTATATGCCAGACTCTAACACTGAGCTGCATTCCTAGCCCAACAGTAATTTTCTTTAACAAAGTGTATAAGCCCACTTTGACCAGGAGCTTGATCTAGTCTCAGCTTCTGCTACTGAAGGGTTTTGTTTTTGTTTTTGTTTTTGTTTTTTTCCAAGGTAGGCTCTTACTCTAGCCCAGGACCTTGTATTCACTATGTAGTCCCAGGTGGGCCTCAGACTCATGATAATGCTGGGATTAAAGGTGTACACTACTACACCCAACGTGATGCTGAAGTTATTTTTTGGTTTTTGGTTTTATTGAGGCAGGGTCTCATTCTAGCCCAAGCTGACCTAGAACTCACTCTGTAGCTCCAGGCTGGCTTCAAACTCATGTAGACCCTCCTACCTCAGTGTCAAGAGTGCTTGGATGGAAAATAATAAAAAAAATAAAAAATAAAACAACACCCACCACCAGATGTTTAGCTACAGGTTTGAAATGTGGTTAGGGAACTAAATACAACTCACAGAATATTTTGCCTCATCTAGATGTTTTGTTTGGTTTTTTTAATTTGAGAGAGAAAGAGAATGAGAGAGGGTGAATGTGTCAGGGCCTCCAGCCACTGCAAACAAAACTCCAGACGCATGTGCCACCCTATGCATCGTGGATCCTGAGGAATCAACTGAGGTCCTTTGGCTTTGCAGGCAAGCGCCTTAACTGCCAAGCCATCTCTCCAGCCCTGGATGGTATTTTTAAAAAAATTTTTATTAGCACTTTCCATGATTACAAAAAAATAATTCCCTCCCCCCCCCCACACACACTTTCTCCTTTGAAGGATGGTATTTTTTTAATCTGAATATTTGCCACCTTTAAAAATTAGGACAAGCTGGGTATGGTGGCACATGCCTTTAATCCCAGCACTCAAGAGGCAGAGGTAGGAAGATCACCATGAATTCAAGGCCTCCCTGGGACCATATAGTGAATTCCAGGTCAGTCTGGACTAGAGCAAGACCCTACCTCAAAAAAAAAAAATTAGAACAAAGTTAAATTCCCTATTATAACATGCAGAGCTATTCTTGATTTGATCCCTAGATATATCTTCAGTCTCACCACATTTAATCAGGCTGAGTTGCTTTTAGTTTTTCAAAATGCCATGTTCTCTCTCACTGCTATCATGTTAAAAATGTTATCTCCTCTACAGAATGCCCACCCTTTCTTTCTTTGGCTAATTCACTTTCCTTTCAGGATTAGTATGATCCTCTGGGCTACTTTGTGAGGCTCCTCTTGCCACCTTCTCTACCTTCCTCTCCCAATCTACTAGGCAGCTCTCCCTGTAGATATCAATAGCATCCTGTGGCTAGTATATCACTGTGTTATAATTACTGTTTTTCTTATCTACATCATTCAACCACTTTAAAGCATCATCTTACAGCATAAATGAAAAGATGAAACTGCTTCCTCAATGATTTTGATAATAGCAGCAGATGAGTTTGCAGAAGGTCTCTTATGTGCCAGATATTACAGCAGCTGGATCCTGCTGTGTACAACATCTTATTTATACAATCTTGTTATATAATACAGGCTGGCCTGGAACTCACTATATAACCCACCTAGCCTCAAACTTACAACACTCAAGCCTCTGTTTCCTGAAGGTGTGCCAACACATCCAGTGATAGGATTTATTATAAATGAGAATATGGGATATGAACACAATTTAGTATTTTAGATTCAGCTTGATTAAATAAAGGGTTGGAAATATAGCTTAGTGATTAAGGTACTTGCCTGTGAAGCCTAACAACTTGGGTTCAATTCCCCAGTACCCACATAAATCCAGATGCACAAAATGGCACTGGAGGCTCTGGTACACCCATTCTCTCTGCCCCCCATTTTTTTGGGGGGTTGTTTCAGGGTAGGGTCTCAATCTAGCCCAGACTGACTTGGAACTCACTGTGTAGTCTCAGGCTGGCCTTGAACTCACAGCACCCCTCCTACCTCTGCTTCCCAAGTGCTGGGATTAAAGGTGTGCATCACCACACCCAGCTTTTCTCAAACCCAACCCCCCCCCATCTATCTTGCAAACAAATAAATAATTTAAGGATATTTAGAGTAAGGGGCACACAAGGCCTCACCCATCCATGAGAAGTTCTAAGTAGTTAATGGCTGCTGAGGGGAAGATATTTTTTTAAGTATTTATTTATTTGCAAGCAGAGAGAAGAGAGAAGAGAGACAGAGAGAATGGGCTCACCAGGACCTCCAGCTGCTGCAAACAAAGTCCAGGTGCATGCGCCACTGTGCATCTGGCTTTACGTGGGCACTGGGGAATCAAACCAAGGTTGCTGGGCTTTGCAGGCAAGTGCCCTAGCCACTGAGCCATTTCTCCATCTCAAGAGAGCCTTTTTTGTTGTTGTTGTTTCTCGAGTAGGGTCTCACACTAGCCCAGGCTGACCTGAAATTCACTATGGAGTCTCAGGGTGGCCTCGAACTCACGGCAATCCTCCTACTTCTGCCTCCAGAGTGCTGGGATTACAGGCGTGCGCCACCACACCCAGCTCCAAGAGAGACATTTTTATTAGTGGTATATCCACTGGTAACTTTCCCATGCTTCTGTAAATAACCTGTCACCCAGGATCCTATAAGTAACCCTAATCTAATTTATTTGCCCAACACCAAAACAAAACAAAACAAAAAAACATAAAAGTAAAAGAGCAGCCAGGAGTAGTGGTGCCTGCCTTTAATCCCAGCACTCAGGAGGCAGAGGTAGGAGGATCGCCATGAGTATGAGGCCACTCTGAGACTACACAGTGAATTCCAGGTCAGCCTGGGCTAGAGTGAGCCCTACCTCAAAAGTGGTGGCAGGCGGGGGGCGGGGGTAGTGCTGAAGAAATGGTTTAGCAGTTACAACACTTGCCTGCAAAGCCAAAGGACCCAGGTTCAATTTCCCAGGACCCATGTAAGCCAGATGCACCAGATGCACAAGTTGATACATGCATCTGGAATTCTTTTGCCGCAGCTGGAGCCCCCGGTGTGCCCATCCCATTCTCTTTCTCGCTATGTGTCCCTCTCTCTCTCTCTCTCTCTCATAAAATCTATATCTTTTTTTTTTTTTTTTTTGGTTTTTCAAGGTAGGGTCTCACTCTGATCCAGGCTGACCTGGGATTAACTCTGTAGTCTCAGAGTGGCCTTGAACTCATGGCGATCCTCCTACCTCTGCCTCCCGAGTGCTGGGATTAAAGGTGTGTGCCACCAAGCCCGGCTTCATAAAATATTTTTAAAATAACATTTAAACTATACACATGCAGGCTGGAGAGATGGCTTGGTGGTTAAGGCGCTCGCCTGAGAAGCCTAAGGACCCAAGTTCAATTCTCCAGGTCCCACATTAGCCAGATACATATCGTGGCATATGCATTTGGAGTTTGTTTGCAGTTACTAGAGGACCTGGCATGCCCATTCTCTCTCTCTCTCTCTCTCTCTCTCTCTCTCTCTCTCTCTCTCTCTCTCAATCTCTCTCTCTCTCTCAAATAAATAAATAAATAAATAAATAAATACTTTTTAAATTTTTTTTTAGGTAGGGTCTCACTCTAGCCCAGGCTGACCTGGAATTCACTAGGTAGTCTCAAACTGTCCTCAAACTCACACTGATCCTCCTACCTCAGCCTCCCCATGCTGGAATTCAAGGCATGTGCCACCACTCCCAGCTAAAAAAATTTTAAACAGAAGAAAAACATTATTCAACTTTTTTAAAGACCTTATCAATGTTCATGCAACACAGTCTTTATGTAAGGAGAATTCTTCTTTTTCTTTTGTAATATATTTTAGCCCAGCATGGTGGCACACGGCTTTAATCCCAGCACTCGGGAGGCAGAGGCAGAAGGATTGCCAACAGTTCAAGGCCACTGTGAGACTACATACTGAATTCTAGGTCAGCCTGGGCTAGAGCAAAACCCTACCTCAAAAAAATATTTTTTTTTAAAATTTATGTATGAGTGAGAGAGAGAGAGAGAGAGAGAAGCAGATAGAGTGAGAATGGGCACACCAGGCCTCTAGCCACTGCAAACAAACTCCAGATGCATGCACCAGCATGTGCATCTGGCTTATGTGGGTTCTGGAGAGTTGAACCTGGGTCCTTAGGCTTTGCAGACAAGTGCCATAACTGCTAAATCATCTGCCCAATGTGTAAAGGTTTCATAAGAAGATAAATATTACATGAGGTTTATATAGAGAAGTCATTTAAACCTGTCTTGAAGCCACACCTATACTTAATAAGATAGGTAAAATTATTGCAAAATATTTAAAAAGGCAACTTACCATTTCCATAAGAATTATGATTGGTGAAAATGCCGCTGCCATGAAACCACAAGCATCGATTTGAAACAAGCATTTCAAAATGTGAAAGTCTGTAGCATTTTCTGTTGATTTACAGGTAAATATATGTCAACATTTGATATGAACTTCAGAATCTCAGTTCTACCTTACTTGATGAATTGGAGACTAAATAACCCCCTCGTACCTTTTTGAGGAATCTGGTTTTGAGAAACCATCCAACTGTCTGTTAAGGCACTTTCCACAGATCCATCACTATCCTCTAGAGCAGGCCCTGCAGAACCTGCTGATGATTTTGATGTTTCATCATCACTTTTAGAAGATGAGGTTTTTAAATTTATTTCTTCATGAATTTTCATTTTAGAGGCCATATCTGCAAGTAAATAAGAAGAAAACTGTCACTTTTAAAATACTTGCTGTAGAGCAGGGAAATGGCTCAGTGAATAAAAACTCTTGCTGCACCAGCAAGAGGAGCAGAGTTCAGCTCCCCAATGCCCACGTGAGTGCCAGGTGAGCGAGACGCTCCACTTGTAGTCTTAGAGCTTAGGGAGCTGAGACAGGACTGGCTGGCTAGACTAGCCTAGGTTGAAGTGAGAGAGTGCCTCCGTGAGTAATGTCTAGAGTAAGAAAGAGCCTTTAACTGCTGAGCAATCTTTCCAGCCCTGTAGAGTAATTCAAGAAGACATCCATCATCAACCCTGGCTTCCACATGCACATACATCCACACGCATGTCCACCCACATGCATGCATACATGAATACACACACACTACACATATATACACATGCAAAAAAAATACTTGCCTTGTTAGGGGTTTCCCTTTTCTTTTCCTGGTGTTCACTCATTAAAACTTGTGGTCATTGTGACATTTATTTGAAAGAGAATTCACTAAAACAAATTATAGCTTGTGCTGGTTCTTATTGATGGTGTAATTAATGCAAGTTTTTATTTGCTATTTCCAAGAAGAGTTAGTGAAATTATCTGAAGATTAGCTTTTTTTCTAACTATCTCCAATATCCATGAAATTTGGCCTGTAGTTTTTACCTAAATCCCTATTTTAAAATTCTGGTTAGACTGTTCAAGAGAGGGAGGTGATATGATGGAGAGTAGATTTGCAAAGGGGAAAGTGCAGGGAGGAGGGAATTATCATGGTTTATTGTCTATAATTGTGGAAGCAGTCAATTAAAAAAAGAAAAAAATCTGTTTAAAATTCTGTGTATGCATGTACAGTAGGCATGTTGTATGCCTGTTCATATATGTATAGCACATATGTGTAGGGGTGCTTGTGCACATGTATGCATGTGGAGACTAGAGGACAACCTCCAGTGTTATCCCCAGGCACACCATCACCTCTTTTTGAAACAGCATCTCTTTGGCCTGAAGCTCACCAATTCAACTAGCCTGGCTAGCCAGTGATTTCCCAGCGATCTGCCTGTCTCTGCCTCCACAGCACTGGGATTACAAGCATGCCCCCCCACCACACCCAGTATTTTTACATGGGTATTGGGATCCCATCCAGATCTTCAAGCTTACAAGGCAAGCACCTTACTGAGTTACCGCCCCAATCCAAAGACTCTTGTAAAAACTAATATTTTAGCGGGGCATGGTGGCACACACCTTTAATCCCAGCACTCAAGAGGCAGAGGTAGGAGGATCACCATGAGTTTGAGGCCACCTGAGAACACATACTTAATTCCAGGTCAGCATGGGCCAGAGTGAGACACTACCTCGAAAAACAGAAGAAAAAAAAAAAATTAGGCTAGCCCTGGTGACACAGGCCTGTAATACTAGCTACTAGGGAAGGTTGAGATAAAAGAATCCCAAGCTTAAGGCCTGCCTGGAGTACAGAGTTCAAATTCAACCTATGGGCCAGGCATGGGAGTGCACACCTTTAAATAATTTTTTTTGTTGTTGTTGTTTTGTTTTTCAAGGTAGGGTTTTGCTCTAGCCCAGGTTGAACTGAAATTCACTCTGTAGTCTCAGGGTGGCCTCAAACTCACAGTAATACTCCTACCTCTGTCTCCCAAGTGCTGGGATTAAAGGCATGCACCATCATGCCCAGCTTTTTTTATATACTTTATTTTTATTTATTTATTTATTTGACAGAGAAAGAGAGAGAGAGAATGGGCACGCCAGGGCCTCCAGCCATTGCAGGTGAACTCCAGACACGTGTACACCCTTGTGCACCTGGCCAACATGGGCCTTGGGGAATCAAACCTGGGTCCTTTGGCTTTGCAGGCAAACACCTTAACCACTAAGCCATCCATTCAGCCCCACGCCCAGCTTTTCTAAACAAATAATTCTTTTTAATGCCTTTCTTGGACTGGAGAGATGGCTTAGTGGTTAAGGTACTTGCCTGAGAAGCCTAAAGACCCATGTTCAACTCTCCAGATCCACGTAAGCCAACATGCACAAAGGTGAGGCAAGTGCAAGGTCATGCAATCCCTCTTAGTGGCACAAGCATCTGTAGTTTAATTGTACTGGCTGAGGCCCTGGTGAGCCAATTCTCTTTCTCTCTCTCTCTCTCTCTGAAATAAAAAATTTAAAAAAAATTTAAATGCCTTTCTTAAATTGGGCATAGTGGCACTCACCTTTAACCCCAGCACTTGGAGGCAGATGTAGAAGAATCACTGTGAGTTCAAGGCTACCCTGAGACTACTAATTGGTGACCCTGAATTCCAGGTCAATCTGGACTACAGTGAAACCCTACCTCCGAAAAACAAAAAACAAAAAAATCAGGCTGGAGAGATGGTTTAGCAGTTGAGTCACTCACCTGCAAAGCCTAAGGACCAAAGTTCAATTCCCCAGTACACATGTAAGCCAGATGCACAAGGTTATGCAAGCATGCATCTGGAGTTCATTTGCAGTAGCTGAAGGCCCTAGCACCTCTCTCTCTCTTCCTCTCTCTCTCAAGTAAATAAATAAAAGTAAAAATTTTTTTTTAATTCAACCTGTGCAACTTAGTGAGACCTTGTCTAAAATGAAAGGTAGGAGGTAAAATGATGGAGAATGGAATTTCAAAGGGGAAAGTGTGGGGGGGAGGGAGGGAATTACCATGGGATATTTTTTTATAATCATGGAAAATGCTAATAAAAATTTAAAAGAAAAAATAAAAATAAATAAAAATGAAAGGTAAAAGTAGGCCATGTATGTAGCTCATTTGCCTAAATCATGCATAGTAGTGTACATGTCTATAATCCCAGTACTCTAGACATAGAGGCAGGAGAATCAAGGTTATCCTCACCTACATAGCAAGTTCAAGACCAACCTGGGCTACATGAGAATTTTTCATACATAAATAAATAGGCATAGTTATGCAATCCTGTAATCCTATCATTTGAAAGTCAGAGGCAGGAAGATAAGGAGTTCATCGTCATCCTTGGCTACATAAAAAGTTATAAATAAATTAACTAGCTACATAAAAATAAAAGGTTAAAATAGGGCTGGAGATATAACTCAGTGGTAGAGTACTTGCCTAGTATGTATGAAGCCTTGGATTTAACTCCAAGTGCCACAAAAAAAGAAGAAGAAAAAAATGTAAATGATCCCAATTGCTTTCCATTTAACTAATATTGCAAAGTTTTATAATACTTGACTTTGTTTATATATGGTATGTATCTTTTCTAAAACTTAAAAGAATTCTGAATGTTTTCACTGAAGTCCCTCAAAACTAGTTATAATTATAAGAATGCCCTATCCTCATTTGCCTATTTGTCAGTTTCTTTTTCGTTTTATTTATTTTCAAGGAGAGAGTAAGTATGGATTCCAAGGGCCTCTTGTTACTGCACATGCATGTGCACCTTTATGCTCCCAGCCCTATGTGGGCACTGGAGAAGTGAACCCAGGCTGTCAGGCTTTGCAATCAAGCACCTTTAACTGCTGAGCTCTCTCTCCAGCCCTTGTCAATTTCTTGTTTAAAAAATTTCCCACTATTATTCTAATGATAAACCAAAATTTCCAAAATGAGGCCTGGGGAAATGGCTTAGTGGTTAAGGCATTTGTCTATGAAGCCTAAGGACCCTGGTTTGATTCCCTAGGACCCATGTAAGCCAGATGCACAAGGGAGTGCACACATCTGGAGTTCGTTTGCAGTGGCTGGAGGCCCTGGCGCACCCATTTTCTCACTGTCTCTCTGCCCCATCCTTTGTATCTCTCTCTCTCAAATAAATAAATAAAATATTAAAAATAAATAAAATACTCTTGGCTGAGGTCAATGGAAATCTTTCTAAAAGAAATTTCCAAAGTGATTTTGAGGATACACTGTAATAATATAATGTGCTGCAACTTATTTTATATATAAATCCTTTGAATCTTCTCTAGTACTAGGCCTGACTTTTGCTATTGTTATCCCTCTTCTTTCCACTTGCTCTCGCCAGCTTTTTCACAAATGCTCCTTAGAATATAACAAGTTTATAACAAGAGCATTTCCTTTACAATTAGCCTTTGACCATCTAGACCTCTAATGTTTTCAGTAATGCACTGTTCCCATTTGGAAAAAGGCAATAATCTAAGTATCTGACTCTCCTGGTTAAGGATGCTGGTCAAGTAGAAAGTTCTCATTAAAGGATTACATGTAGTTCTGAGAAATCAATTGATTCTATTAGTGAGACCTTGTCTAAAAATGAAAGGTATAAGTAGGCCATGTATGTAGCTCATTTGCCTAAATCATGCATAGTAGTGCACATGTCTATAATCCCAGTACTCTAGACATAGAGTATTTCATTCTGAGTTTCTGGCCTCTTCTGAAAGGTTTTCCATTGTTCAAAGGTTCCCATTGTTTGTGTTATTGATCAATATTTGCTGAGTTTGTAATCTGTCCATCATAGGCACATCAGAATGGTGCTGTGGAAGAGCTGTGTGATTTAACCCCACATAACAACCCACAGGGTTTTTTTGTTTGTTTGTTTGTTTGTTTTTGGAGGGGTTGGTTGTTTTTTTTTTGTTTTTTTTTTTTTTTTTTGAGGTAGGGTCTCACTCTGGTCCAGGCTGACCTGACTTGAACTATATTTTATTCTAGGTTCTATAGTTAGGATTTGTTCTGTTTCCTAAGAAACACTCTGATTACTTGGGTTGCTTGAAATACACAAGGAAATAAGGAATTTCAAGTATAAATAAGGTGAAATATTTTTCACTTTCTCTCTCAAACCACTAGTCTGGCAGTTTGTTCAAGGGCAAAACAAGTGCATGAATATCAGAGGACACTTCTGCATCTAGCATCTCCTTTGACTAAAACCTGTGGGTTAAGCCAGGCGTGGTGGCGCACGCCTTTAATCCCAGCACTCGGGAGGCAGAGGTAGGAGGATCGCCGTGAGTTCAAGGCCACCCTGAGACTACATAGTTTCAGGTCAGCCTGGACCAGAGTGAGACCCAACCTCGAAAAACCAAAATAAATAAATAAAAATAAACCAAAAAAAAGAAAGAGAGGCAATTATTGTCTCCAGCACAAAGATAGATCTACAAACAGAAGGAAAAATAAGTACTGAAAAATCCTTAGCACTACTTAAATTTTAAAACCTATTTACAGACTGGAGAGATTGCTTAGTGCACTTGCCTACAAAGCCAAAAGACCCAGGTTTGATTCCCCAGGACCCAGATGCACAAAGTGGCACATGCATCTGGACTTCATTTACAGCAGCTAGAGGCCCTGGCGTGCCCATTCTCTCTCCCTTTTTCTATCTACTTCTCTGTTTCTCAAATAAAGAAATAAAGTTAAAAAAAAATTATTTAAAAAAATTTACATATATTTTGATAACAAAATTTATTGTAAAATACCTAAAGATTTTCATAAAACATCAACAGATACTTTTCCTTAAGATTTTTTTTTATAATATTACAGCATACGTTCCAGAGTGAACCAAAAAAAAATTGATGAAAAAATACTTCTTGTTGACTATGAAGTATTTTAAAAACATGGACTTCTATCCAGGCATGGTGGTGTATGCCTTTAATCCCAGCATTTGGGAGGCAGAGGTAGGAGGATCACCATGAGTTCAAGGCCACCCTGAGACTACATAGTGAATTCCAGGTCAGCCTGGGCCAGAGTGAGACCCTACCTCGAAAAAAAAAAAACCAAAAAAACATGGTCTTCTAGATTTTGTCATATGATTTACACTTGTGAAAATAAATTATCTCAACAAGTAAATCTTAAATCTTTATATACCAACCTGATTGACTGTATCTGTTTGCTGACATCATGGGATCTTCCATATAATCCATGGGATTTTTAACCGAAAGTTTTTCAGTTTCATCATTTTCAGCTATATTATTTTGATCCGGTATCTGTCTGGAAAATTGCAACTCTGTTTCCTCTGGAATGTTCTGGAAGCTCCAAGGGTTATTAAAATTGTAGAAGAACTTTTTCAAGTATGCTGTAGAATCAGAATCATCTCTTTCCTCTACTTCCTTATCTATTATTTCATCTTCTAGTTCCATAATTGTCACCATTTTTGTTTCATGTTCCTTTTCAGGGTCAAATTCGCTTGCTGTAAGATCACCTTCATTTTTTCCATCATCAGATGTGACTTCATCTCCACTGGCATATGCAAAGCCTAGGATACCAAAACCAAAATCAAACCAACCTGGATTGAGAGGAGAGCTGTCATTAATGATTGTGTCTTCTGGTAGTAATGATTGTGTTTCTGGTGGCGCTTCTGTACATGGAACCAGGGCTTCTTCAGCAGGTGGTAAAGCAGTAGGAACATCTGGTAATGGTGGGTTGCTTTCTGTGGACAACAGTTCAAGTCCTGTATCCTCCTCTCTAAAACCTAAGTAATTTGTAAACCCACCACCCAACCAGCCAGAGGTTTGAGGTTTGGAAATGTACTCTGACTCTGAACCTAGTTCCAATGGATCCTCCGGCACTGAACTGAATACTGATATCTCTGAACAAGATTCTGATTTTAGGCCTTGCTTGTGCTCTGTTTGGGGTTCACCATTACTTATTTTCCCTTGGTCATTCTCATCTTCCACAACTAATTTTCTACTTTGAAATGAGCTTTCTTTTAGAGGTTGAGTAACTGGCTCAAACGCCTTCTCTTCAACTTGTTCTCTCCGCAGTCCAAACCATCCTGATACCTCAGGAATTCTCAAGGATGGCAGGACAGCATCCACCTCCTGCGTCCCATCTCCAGTCTCTCCTTCTTCCCTGCCCTTTGACTCACTAGCACCTCTCATCCGGTTAGGAGCCTCTGCTGCTGAAAACTGGTCTTCAAACAAAATACTCTGAGAAGTTGCATCAAATCCAGGTTCTCTCTGAAGATCATTATCATATATATTGTATGTTTGCTCTCCATTTTCTTCATATGGATGCACATCTTTATCATTATTACTGTTTAACTCATTATCTTCACTTCCAAATATGTAGCCTTCTTCAAAAAGGCAAAGAAAGTCAGATTCCTGAAAGAAAAAAAAAAAAGCATGGTTGGCATAAATGTACTAAAGCTCCTTGTTTCTCCTGGAACTACTTTTAAATATTTTATGTATTTATTTTGAGAGGGACATAGAGAGAAAGAGAATGGGCACACCAGGGCCTGTAGTCACTACAAACTCCAGATGCATGTGCCACCTTGTGCATCTGGCTGACGTGGGTTCTGGGGAATCAAACCTGGGTTCTTAGGCTTTGCAGACAAGCACTTTAATTGCTGGGCCATCTCTCCAGCCCTGAACCATTTGTTTTAAAAGCAGAGCCTCACTCAAGCCCAGGCTGACCTGGAACTCCAACAGCCAAAAACGTTGTATAAGGCATGGTGGCGGACACCTTTAATCCCATCACTTGGGAGGCAGAGGTAGGAGGATTGCCATGAGTTTGAGGCCACCCTGAAACTACATAGTGAATTCCAGGTCAACCTGAGCTAGAGTGAGACCCTACCTCGAAAAACCAGAAAAAAATAATAATAATTGTACAAATGTGAGATCTCCAGAGTGTACTGGGAAATCAGCTTTGGTGTAGCAGGACAATGGTTTTAGTAACTATATTTAATACACAGAACATAAAGTGTTGTTCTATGTGGTTTTCACATACTAATTTATTCCTCCCTCACCACCCCATTTTATAGATGATGAAACTTGAACATGAGTACCATGTGCCTAGTAAGTGATTGAGTCCAGCCTTAAGCTCATCCTTCTGGAGAATTCATTCTGTGGTCGACCACTGTTCTCTACTGTCTATCTGTCAATTTTTAAAGAAAGTAAAATCTTTATCATCAATTTTGTCTTGTCTAAATGCATTCATATGTCCAGACTATCCCAAAATTAGTTTTTTGATCAGGTCTTTTATGATCATTGTGTGAGATACACAACCCATGGAAATGTTTACTAAGGAAAGCCATTTTTGCCAAGAACTTTTAAATTAGTGGTTAAAAATGAGTTTACTCAGCCGGGTGTGGTGGTACATGCCTTTAATTCCAACACTCTGCAGGCAGAGGCAGGAGGATCACCATGAGTTCGAGGTCACTCTGAGACTACATAGAGAATTCAAGGTCATCATGGGCTAGAGCAAGACCCTACCTTGAAAAAAAAAGTTTTTACTTACTTTAGTTGATATTTCAACTTCTTCAGATATAAACACCTCTTCAATCTGGACTGCATCTCTGGGGAAAAATCCAAAGTCCTTCCCTTTCTATCAAAATAAAGAACAAAGCTTATCAGGCTTTATTAGCTTATTAGTAATGACTAAGCCTAATTTTGCCCTATGAACTTGGCTCTCACATCAAATCACAAAACAGAATAACAGAATTAGCTATCAACTGCTATCTGAAAGAAAAATGAGTGAGACCACATCCTTCCACATTAACAAAAGGCCCCAGTGAGCTAAACTGTCATGCCACTGTTTCAGACTTCAGAATGGAAACCACACTGCTCACAAGTACAGACTTATTCTCTCTCTTCTTTTCCTCTCCCCAGGTGGACTGCTCATTTATGTTTGTAGACCTGTGATATCAAAAAGCAAAAAATGGTCAGGCATGGTGGTGCATACCTTTAATCCCAGTACTTAGGAGGCAGAGGTAGGAAATCACTGTGAGTTGGAGGCCAGCCTGGGACTATAGAGTGAGTTACAGGTCAAGCTGGGCTAGAGTGAAACCCTACCTCAAAATAAAATTTTAAAAAAGCAAGGGCCAGGCATGGTGGCACATGCCTTGAATCCCAGTGCTCGGGAGGCAAAGGTAGGAGGATTGCCATGAGTTCAAGGCCACCCTGAGACTACATAGTGAATTCCAGGTCAGCCTGGGCCAGAGTGAGACCCTACCTCGCTAAAAAAACCAAAAAATAAAAAAAGCAAGGAAAGGGGGCAGCAGCCAAGGTAAACAGAGCTATGACATAAGTAGCAGTTTCAAAATGTCACCCTCAGATAGGAGATTTCAACTAACAGCCACCTATGTATTTATGAAGATCGTTAAAGGTCTGCATGTACTCTGTTGAGAATTTGGTTCCATTTGGCTCCTCTAGGGCTAACTTGATAATAGAGATTCTCTTAACCCAGTTCAAACACATGCAAGAGGCCCCTTGCTCAACCACTCTTAGCCCTTCTGACTCATGGGAAAGCTTAAAGAACCTGTTTCCATTCTGATCTAGGACCAGTATGGTGCTCCTAGCTCTCCAGTGTTACAACTGTTTAGAAACTAACAACCTGTAGGTTGGGTTGGCAGTATGGTTCCTTAAACAGTTATGTGCACAAACCAAACATGTAATGCACCAAACTAAGAGTGCCTGAGACTTCCTCTTGGCCTCACCCACTAAATCCTGTTTTATGTGGTATTAATCATGCTTAATAAGCAGGAAAGGCATGCACTATATCCTTGTTATACTTGCATTGGATTACTCCAATGAACTGAAGACACAGAATGGTGCTCTGAACTCATCATAAGCATCCTAATCTCAGAAGGTGTAGAGCAGAAGCAATTCTGGCCAATGATAAAGGTTTAGTCATGCTGGGTATGGCAGCTCAGGTCGATAGTCCCAGCACTCTGGAAGCAAGGTAGGAGTATTACTGTGAGTTCAGGGTAAGCCTGGGATACAGTAAGACTCTGACTCAAACAAACAAACAAACAAAAACGTTAGTCATACATTCCCTGATGGGAAAAGCTGGATTTCACCTTCACGCTGGTGCTATGGTACACACCAGTCATCCCAGAACTTAGGAGGCTGAGGCAGGAGAATAAAGGCTTTCAAGGTCACCTTTAACTACATAGGCCAGCCTGGGCTTCCCAAGACCTTGTTGCAAAAAAAGGGGGGGGGGCAAAAAAATAAGGGGCTGGAGAGATGGCTTAATAGTTAAGGCATTTGCCTGCAAAGCCAAAGGACCTCAGTTCAATTCCCCCAGGGCCTACATAAAGCAGATGTACAAGGGGCACATGTGTCTGGAGTTCATTCACAGTGGCTGGAGGTCCTGGCACACACATTCTCTCTCTCTCTTCTCCCCCCCTCTCTCAAATAAAGTTTAAAAGAAAATAAAAGAAAAATAATATATGTATATATCTGATTGGTCATGTTGATTCAGAGTAAAATCACTTATATCTTGTGGTCATAAAAAATAATATAATTCAGAGATTGTCTCAATGTTTATGCAATGTACCTACTGGATTGGAACTTGTTATCCTTCTGCCTCAATTTTCTAAGTGTTGAGATTACAGGTTCAAGAACTTGTCTTTGACAATTGCAAATCAAATGACAGAAAAATTGAGGGGCTAACATCTTAATTTGTGAACTTAAAGTTCCTCAGTTTAATAAGTGTAGGTTTCATGTCAGTTTAAAATCGACCCAAGCTACCTAAATTGAAAAACCTTGAGCACAGCAATAATAGAATCTTTGGAGGTTTGGACATATTAGCAGAAGAACTTCCAAACCTCACACATCTAAACATAAGTGGAAATACACTGAAAGATATCAGCACCTTGGAACCTTTGAAACATTAATGAAGAGACAAAGAAGGCATCAATTCAAACTTCCTTGCACACCTTTTTTAAGAGACCTGGGCCATGTAAGCCATCTCCAAAGCCCTTCTAAATTCTAGGAAGAAAAAGTTGGATTGTTTGATAAACCTGGATCTATTTAACTGTGAGGTCATTAACCTAAATGATAATCAAAAGAGTGTTTTCATGCTCCTGCCCCAGCTGACCTACCTGATGGCTATGACCAAGAGGACCAGGAAGTCCCTGATTCAGATGCAGAATTGGATGGTGTGGATGAAGAGGAGGAGGATGAAGAAGAAGATGAAGATGATGATGAAGACAAAGATGTAGCAGGAGAAGATGATGAAGATGGAATCAGTGATGAGGAAGAAGAATTTGGACATGATGGAGAAATTGATGAAGATGAAGATGAGGATGAGGATGCAGAAGAGGAAGCGAGTGGGAAAGGTGAAAAAAGAGAGAAACAGGTCTGGAGAGATGGCTTAGCGGTTAAGCGCTTGCCTGTGAAGCCTAAGGACCCCGGTTTGAGGCTCGGTTCCCCAGGTCCCACGTTAGCCAGATGCACAAGGGGGCGCACGCGTCTGGAGTTCGTTTGCAGAGGCTGGAAGCCCTGGCGTGCCCATTCTCTCTCTCCCCCTCTACCTGTCTTTCTCTCTGTGTCTGTCGCTCTCAAATAAATAAATTAATTAATTTAAAAAAAAGAGAGAGAAACAGATGATAAAGGAGATGATTAAGACCCAAATGAACACCAGAAACAGAACTGTTCAGTATTGGTTGGACTGCTCATATATTTGGTAGCTGTTTTTTAAAATGGTAGTTGTTATAGAAACCCCAGGACAGCCACCCACCCAAAGAGCCAAAGCATAGTTCTTGTGACATTCCACCTTCCTCCATTTAGTCCCTCTTGGTAATCCACACCAAACTCAGGGACTTCACCCCAACAAAATGGTAAGTGTTGTTAGGTTTTTGTGTAAGACTCTTGCTGTACCATGGATAGCTGTGATTGGTGAGTCAACCATCTGTGGCTACCAGTTACACTGGGATTGTAACAACAATTTTACTTTCTGTACAACAAAAACCTTTGTAAATAAAATCTTAACATTAAAAAAGAATAATATAATACAGCTGGGTGTGGTGGTTGTGCACACCTTTAATCCTAGCACTCAGGAGAAAGAGATAGGAGGATTGTGTGAGGTCAAGGCCACCCTGAAAATACAGAGTAAATTCTAAGGTCAGTTTGGGCTAGAGTGAGACCCTACCTCAAGGAACAACAATAACAAAAGAATAATATAATACAAATCAAACTCAAAAATCATTTCTACTGAAAAATTAAGCATAGTTTTCCTATGTATATATAATTCAGAGAGATGATTCAAGCTTGTGGGAATTTCAGTGCACCTTTGGGACACATAAAATGTTCTCCCAGTTGTAATTTTGTTTTCCGTGTAAAATTCATATTCCTTGTTTTCCTAGACTACCAACTTTTATGGTTCTTTTATTTATTCATTCATTTATTTATTTATTTTGTCAAGATAGGGTCTCACTCTAGCCCAGACTGATCTAGCACTCACTCAGTAGTTCTAGACTGGCCTCAAACTCACAATGATCCTCCTACCTCTGCTGGGATTAAAGGCATGTACCACCATTCTCTGCTGTGGTTATCTTTTTAATAGCAACTCAAGCCTCTCTGTACAGACAGACATGCCTTTAAATCTGATCAACTAAAAACTTCCCACTCTCTCATAATCATGATCATTAGCTATATGAAGACAGGCTGTGGTTGCCCAGTTATCTTATAACCTACATCAGCATCCCTAAAATCTCCCAAGTAAATATGAGCTCTAAGCTTTATGTACTATGTTAAAAAAAAAATTAAAGTAATTTCAAGGCACTCCCTTACTTCTCTATCTTAAGTAAATTGTCTTCCAAAAGTCTCTCTCATTCTTTGTTTGGTTTTTGTTTTGTTTTGTTTTGTTTTTAAGAGGTAGGGTCTTATGCTAGCCCAGACTGACCTCGACTACATAGCCTCAGCCTCAGGGTAGCCTCAAAACTCCTGAGTGCTGGGATTATAAGCATGTGCCACTGACCCAAAAGTCTTTTTCATACAAATTTTGGAACCATTAGCAAATATGATCTTTTTTTGTTTGTTTATATATGGTAAGGTTTTTAACAATTGAACTTGCTAGTTAAGTGTTCCTTTGAAGAAATAATATTCTTGTGCAGGTTGGTAATTTATTCTGCATTCAGTTCCCACAACTAGATACTTACACTTCCTGCCCACAAATCTTCTCTCTTTCCTGCAAGCTTTACATAAACAGATATCTCTTCTCCCTCAGTGAAGTTGAGGTATCGGCAGTCAGGTCCTGTGTAATCTCTCATGGCCACAACTCTGCTGATTAAAGCTATGTAGACATGTAAAGAATAGTGCACATACTTTAAATCAAAATGTCATTTCTCCTCCTGTTTGTTTATTTGTTTACTTACTTATTTATTGATAGGGTTTTGCTATGTAGCCCAGACTTGCTTCAAACTCAAAAGCTTCCTGCCTCATTCTCTCTCAGATGATGAAATCACAGTCATTACCATTCCGGCACCCCTATTCCTGGCTCCACCTCCCATTTTACTTTCCTCTAATCCATCCTTTCAATTCTGAAACAGCTGTGTGTGGTAGCTCATACCTGTAACAACCAGCACTCTGGAGGCAGAGACAAGGAGAATTATAAGAAGTTCAAGGCCAGCCTGAACTACATAGTGATGTCAGGCCAGCTTGGGCTATAAAACCTTTCCTCAAAATAAAATTGAGTGGGCCTGGAGAGATGGCTTAGCAGTTAAGCACTTGCCTGTGAAGCCTAAGGATCCCGGTTCGAGGCTCAACTCCCCAGGACCCACGTTAGTCAGATGCACAAGGGGGTACATGCGTCTGGAGTTTGTTTGCAGTGGCTGGAGGCCCTGGCATGCCCATTCTCTCTCTCTCTCTCTCTCTCTCTCTCTCTCTCTCTCTCTCTCTCTCTGCCTCTTTCTCTCTGTCTGCTGCTCTCAAATAAATAAATAAATATTTAAAAAATAAAATAAAATAAAATTGAGTGATTAGTTAGTTAAGTTTTAAATGTCATTCCCTTAAGTACTCAGGGCTACAATCAAGCTTACATCCATTATTACTAGAATATGTCACTCTCTGGTGCATAAGGAAAGGAAGTTTACACTCTGGAAACTATTAATAATAAGCATGTCCATTTTTATACCAAATCCTCAAAACAAAACTATAAGGTAAATAACCCCATTTCAGACTAACAAATGAACCTTTAGCTAAGGTTGAAACAGTTGATCATACAACCTGGATATTTTTCACTGCAATATCACCTTCCTGATTCCAAGCTTCTATTTCTGCTCTTCCCTCACCCAGAACAGCTTCCATCTCTCTTCATATTAAGTTCATATCCTGCTTCCTCTAGCAGTGATCCCTAACCACTCCAGCATACTTTGGGGGGGCCCTTGTTTGAACCTCAGTACACCTTTGGACATCTATGTTGAATCAATATTTACTATTTTATCTCCAGCTTCCTTGTCATCACTAAGTAAAGTGATTATTCCTGGAGGGTAAGAACCTTATCTTACATTTCATTTTATTCTTTTAAAAATGCATAATAACCATCTATGCACCCCAAAGACTCAGAACTTAGTAGGTTATCAACGACTACAGGTGAATGATAGCCACAGATGCTACACTCAACATATAAAGTCATATATACCAAATAGCTATCATACTAACATGTAAAAATTTTAAATTTTTTTTAATTTTTATTAACATTTTCCATGATTATAAAATATATCCCATGGTAATTCCCTCCCTCCCCACCCCCACACTTTCCCATTTGAAATTCCATTCTCCATCATATTACCTCCCCATTACAATCATTGTAATTACATATATACAATATCAACCTATTAAGTATCCTCCTCCTTTCCTTTCTCCACCCTTTATGTCTCCTTTTCAACTTACTGGCCTCTGCTAGTAAGTATTTTCATTCTCACGCAGAAGCCCAGTCATCTGTAGCTAGGATCCACATATGAGAGAGAACATGTGGCGCATGGCTTTCTGGGCCTGGGTTACCTGACTTAGTATAATACTTTCCAGGTCCATCCATTTTTCTGCAAATTTCATAACTTCATTTTTCTTTACCGCTGAGTAGAACTCCATTGTATAAATGTACCACATCTTCATTATCCACTCATCTGTTGAGGAACATCTAGGCTGGTTCCATTTCCCAGCTATTATAAATTGAGCAGCAATAAACATGGTTGAGCATGTACTTCTAAGGAAATGAGATGAGTCCTTTGGATATATGCCTAGGAGTGCTATAGCTGGGTCATATGGTAGATCAATCTCTAGCTGTTTTAGGAACCTCCACACTGTTTTCCACAATGGCTGGACCAGATTGCATTCCCACCAGCAGTGCAGAAGGGTTCCTTTTTTTCCACATCCCTGCCAACATTTATGATCATTTGTTTTCATGATGGTGGCCAATCTGACAGGAGTGAGATGGAATCTCAATGTAGTTTTAATCTGCATTTCCCTGATGACTAGTGACATAGAACATTTTTTTAGATGCTTATATGCCATTCGTATTTCTTCCTTTGAGAACTCTCTATTTAGCTCCATAGCCCATTTTTTGATTGGCTTGTTTGATTCCTTATTATTTAACTTTTTGAGTTCTTTGTATATCCTAGATATTAATCCTCTATCAGATATATAGCTGGCGAAGATTTTTTCCCATTCTGTAGGTTGCCTCTTTGCTTTTTTCACTGTGTCCTTTGCGGTGCAAAATCTTTGTAATTTCATGAGGTCCCAGTGGTTAATCTGTGGTTTTATTGCCTGAGCAATTGGGGTTGTTTTCAGAAAGTCTTTGCCAAGACCAATATGTTGAAGGGTTTCCCCTACTTTTTCCTCTAGCAGTTTCAAAGTTTCCAGTCTGATGTTAAGGTCTTTAATCCATTTGGACTTAATTCTTGTGCATGGTGAGAGAGAAGAATCTATTTTCATCCTTCTGCAGATATATATCCAGTTTTCAAAACACCATTTGCTGAAGAGGCTGTCTCTTCTCCAATGAGTACTTTTGGCATTTTTATACAATGTCAGGTGGCTATAGCTACTTGGGCTTACATCTGGGTCCTCTATTCTATTCCACTGATCTACATGTCTGTTTTTGTGCCAGTACCATGCTGTTTTTCGTTACTATGGCTCTGTAGTATAGGTTAAAATCAGGTATGGTGATACCACCAGCCTCTTTTTTGTTGCTCAGTATTATTTTAGATATTCGAGGTTTTTTGTGATTCCAGATGAATTTTTGGATTGTTTTTTCTATTTTCATGAAGAAAGCCTTTGGAATTTTGATAGGGATTGCATTAAATGTGTAGATTGCTTTAGGTAAGATTGCCATTTTCATGATATTGATTCTTCCAATCCAGGAACAAGGGATGTTTCTCCACTTTCTAGTGTCTTCTGCAATTTCTCGCTTGAGTGTTTTAAAGTTCTCATTGTATAGATTCTTTACTTCCTTGGTTAGGTTTATTCCAAGGTATTTTATTTTTTTTGATGCAATTGTGAATGGGAGTGATTCTCTGATTTCATCCTCTGTGTGTTTGTTGTTAGCATATATGAAGGCTACTGATTTCTGTGTATTTATTTTGTATCCTGCTACATTGCTGTAGGTTTTGATCAGCTCTAACAGCTTGCTAGTAGAGTCTTTAGGGTCCTTTATGTATAGAATCATGTCATCTGCAAATAATGATAACTTGATTTCTTCCTTTCCAATTTGTATCCCTTTTATGTGTGTCTCTTGCCTTATTGCTATGGCTAAGACTTCCAAAACTATATTAAATAGAAGTGGGGACAGTGGACACCCTTGTCTTGTTCCTGATTTTAGTGGAAAAGCTTCCAGTTTTTCCCCATTTAGTAATATGTTGGCTGTAGGCTTGTCATAAATAGCCTTTATTATATTGAGATATGTTCCTTCTATTCCCAGTCTCTGTAGGACTTTTATCATGAAGGGATGTTGGATTTTGTCAAATGCTTTCTCTGCATCTAATGAGATGATCATGTGATTTTTGTCCTTCAACCCGTTTATGTAATGTATTACATTTATAGATTTGCGTATGTTGAACCATCCCTGCATCTCTGGGATAAAGCCTACTTGGTCAGGGTGAATGATCTTTTTGATATACTCTTGTATTCTGTTTGCCAATATTTTGTTGAGAATTTAAGACACTTTGAATATGTCCTGTAATGAGATTTGAAGCAGCATATAAATTACTATAAATTGGCTGGAGAGATTGCTTAGTGGTTAAGGCACTTGCCTACAAAGCCAAAGGACCCAGGTTCGATTCTTCAGGACCGACATAAACCAGATGCACAAAGTGGCGCATGAGTCTGGAGTTTGTTTGCAGTGGCTGGAGGCTCTGGCATGCCCATTCTCTCCCTCTCTCTCTTCATCTGCCTCTCTTTCTCTCACAAATAAATAAATAAATAAATAAATAAATAAATAAATAATAAAGTATTATAAATTGAATGTTTATGTTCTGTCAAGCCCTAACAACAGTAAAATGTGGTTACAAAGTAAAACAGGAAAGGATTATTATTAGTAAACTTCTCTATATATTAAATTACATCTCCAAATGGTTAAAAACAAGTTTAATTATAAAAACATCACTTAAACATTATTTATGTCTAAGCTAACCATATTTTTCATTTTTATTTACATTTTGCAAAATTAGAAATAGTTCCGATGCTGGAAAGACAGAATGTATTTACAGTAGCTCAAAGATGAGAATAGAATTAACTTCTACCATACAGTTAATAGCAAAAAAGTAAAGTCAAAGGCTGGATGGCTTTGCCATTAAGGTGCATGCCTGTGAAGCTCAAGGACCCAGGTTTGGTTCCTCAGTACCCACATAAGCCAGATGCACAAGGTGACGCAAACATCTGGAATTCGTTTGCAGTGGCTAAAGGACCTGGCACGCCCATTCTCTCTCTTTCTCTCTCTCTCTCTCAAATAAATAAATAAAATACTTTTAAAAATCCTTAAACAGTTGAATGGAAATTAATATCTTTTCATCAAAAATCAAGAAAGTTTAATAATCAATGGCATAAAATTACATATCCTAACATTGATTTTAGCATTTCTGCATAATAAATGAATGCATAACTGATTAATATATGATAAAGTTTGGACAGAATCAATCATGATGGTTTGAAATAAAAACATTTTTGGGAAAATTCATGAGAATCAGAAAGTTCTAAGTATGAAATAGAAACTAAAAAGTAGAAGCCTCATAAAAATTATCAAACTGCCTGATATATTTTTATATAATTCTATACTTTAAAAAATAGTAAAAGGGCAGAATATTTTGTAGTGGAGGCATGAACTACTATCATTACAACTCCTGATATGTTTCTATATCAGTCTGATATTTGCCTTTTTATATTTACACTAAATACTATCTCAAAATACCTTCTTTCTATAATTTCCAACACGAAATTATACTTTATAGTTAAAGTATTTCCAATGAAATGAATGTTCATTTTTATCACAATGTGATTTTCAACTTAAGAGGAGAAGAAAGAAAAGAAAAAGCAAACTTACTTTCACATTCCAAGTCACCGCATTTCTTAAGGTGTGCCAGTAGCTGTGTGCTCTCCAGACACTGAGCCAGGGAAATAATCAAAAGAAAGATTCTGTGACCACTAAGCTCCGCCATGCTCAAACCTGCCACCAGGAATTCCAAATAAAGGTTAAAATATTTGTTTATGTCATAGACATGCCAGCCACAACAGGAGATAGTCTCTTCTATAAATATAAGAGAAAAAGGTTGTTTTTTTTTTTTTTAATCCCTTCATAGGTGCATTTTTCTATTGGTGTGTAGGCTTAACTTGAGGAACAAACACTCAATTCTCAATCTGCACTGTCAGGTATCCAGATAGCAGAGGATTTAATCATTAACAGGGATTGTTAGTTGGACTAATGTCTCTTAAAGTAGCCCAATGTAAAACTGGTTCACTTAAAGGTACCTTGTATTCAACCAGACAATTGTTCAACAGCCTCCAGAAAAGGCAGTTTATCTCTGTCACAGTTTCCAGGCAGTCAAGTACAAGCCAAGTGTTTGCTGCAGGTAAATTCTAGCATCAAAGAAAATGCAGTTGTACATAAAAACAACAATAACTTTAGCCAGGCATGGTAATGCATGACTTTAATCCCAGTACTCTGGAAGTAAGGCAAAGGATTCCTGTGAGTTTGAGGCTAGCCTGGAACTACAGAGGGAGTTCCAGGTCAGCCTGGGCTAGAGTGAGACCCTACCTCAAAAAAAAAAAAAAAAAAAAAAAAAAGCAAGCACAACTTTGAAATATGATGGCAATGATCAGAAAACTTATTCCACTTAAAAATTTTAAGTCAAAAAGTCTTCAGTGTTACTATAAAGTTAAAACCATTTTGAGTTAAAAATGATAATTACTTGCCAGGTGTGGTGGCCCACACCTTTAATCCCAGCATTTGGGAGGCAAAGGTAGGAGGATTACCATGAGTTTGAGGCCACCCTGAGACTACATAGTGAATTCCAGGTCAGCCTGAGCTAGAGTGAAACCCTACCTTGAAAAAACAAATGATAATTACAACATAATACCTATTTACTGCACTCCACAGCCTATCTTTTTTAAATATTTTGTTTTTATTTATTTACAGAGAGAGAGAAAGAAAGAGGAAGACAGAGAATGGGCACACCAAGGCCTCTAGCCACTGCAAAGGAACTCCAGACAGATGTGCCACCTTGTGTATCTGGCTTACCTGGGTCCTTAGGCTTCGCAAGCAAGTGCCTTAACTGCTAAGCCATATCTCCAGCTCCCACATCCTATCTTAAATACATAGGTATACAATGAGATATATCACCTTCATGCCAACACTGGGGCTGGGAACATTAACATCTCCATATGTGCATATGAGGAATCAGAGCCACATAGAGTCCTACAGTGAATGAAGAAGAAATTTAAACCTAAACCCTATTGAGGAAGAATGAGTCAGGATTGGACCCAAAAGAGGGAATGGAAAAGATGTAAAATGGCCCTGCCTGCTCCAGCAGAACTGGAATTCAGCATCTAATCCAATGTCATCCAATCAGCCTTCTCTCACCTCCTACTCAGGTGTGCTGATCTCTTTCTGATCCAGCCCCCTGAGCCCAGACCAATCAGTTCTCTCTGAGACTTCCCTGCATCTGAGAATAGGGCCCACCTCAGTAAGATTATACATAGATACTTACCAGGGGGCCAGGCCTCTTCTTGGCTTTTCTGAACTTCTAGGACCCTGCTCTGGTCTGGCCCCCTCACCTCTGTATTACTGGGCTGAGATGGGGGGGGGGCGAGGCCTACTCCCACGTGGGTTACCTACCCCCTCTTTCCTTCCACATGGCAGAAATACTCTACTTTCCTTCACTTTTCCTCTTTAAATCCAATTTAACTTAAAGCACTTAAAATCCCTTTACACATTTTTTTCCTAGGTCCAAGCTCAACTCCCAAATGGACTCTCAGACCATGTGGGGGCATCCATACCCCTTTCCTTGGCCCATGGACACTCCCTCAATCCTTTACTTTCTTGAATAAATGGGACAGTTTATAAACTATCCTTGTCAGCTAGTTTATTCCCATTCTTTGTTAAAAGAGATATAAATTTAGGGTTTAGACTTTAAGGACTTTTCCTGAAGCCCAAAGTCCCCATTGCACTGTGATACTACATACTCAGTAATCACAGTTTTACCAACAGGTAACAAATAATCTGCTAGGGAAAATCATCTACTCAGTCCATAACAACGGTACTCCAGAAACAGCAAGCAGAGTATTGGTCCATGTTTAAAATCAGCTGTGGTCTTTAAAACCAGCATAGGCTGAAGTGGGAGGGTTGCCATGAGATCAAGACCAGCCTGAGTTACAGTGTTCCAGGTCAGCCTGGTCTAGAATGAGACCCTGTCACCAAATAGAATTGCATGCATAAAAAAAAAGTTACATGCATAATTTTGTAAACAGGGGGAATGAGAGCAAGAGAGAACTGAAAAGCTCCCCCATGTGGGGGAGACATGTTGGTGTTCTTTATAGCTTGCTGTATGCTATGGCTTTCCTTTTCTAAAATGGTTGAGCACATACAATCTTCATTTCTATTTATTTATTTTTGGGTTTTTTTGTTTATTTTTATTTATTTATTTAAGAGCGACAGAGGGAGACAGAGAGAGAGGGAGAGAGAATGGGTGCGCCAAGGCTTCCAGCCACTGCAAACGAACTCCAGACACATGTGCTCCCTTGTGCATCTGGCTAACATGGGTCCTGGGGAACCAAGCCTGGAACCGGGGTCCTGAGGCTTCACAGGCGAGCGCTTAACCACTAAGCCATCTCTCCAGCCCTATTTTTGGGTTTTTGAATGGAGTCTTTCTCTAGCCCATGCTGACTTGGAATTCACTATGTAGTCTCAGGGTGGCCTTAAACTCACAGTGATCCTCTTCCTCTGCCTCCTGAATGCTGGCTGTAAAGGCATGCGCCACCACAACTGGCTTTAATTTTTTTATTTTTTATTTATTTACAAGCAAAGAGAAAGAAGAAAGACAGAGAAAGAATGGATGGTGCTAGGGCCTCTAGCTTCTGCAAGCCAATTCCAGATGTATGCACCACTTTGTGCATCTGGCTTTATGTGGGTACTGAGAATCAAACCCAGGTTGCTAGGCTTTTGTAGACAACTGCCCCACCACTGAGAAATCTCTATGGCCCTTTTCTTTTGTTGTTTTATTTTGTTTTTGTTTCTAACATGTTTATTTATTTATTTGCAAGCAGAGAGAGAGAGAAGAGGAGAATGGGTACACCAAGGCTTCCAGCTGCTGCAAACAAACTCCAAAGGCATGTGCCACTGTGTATCTGGCTTACATGGGTCCTGGGGAATTGTACCTAGGCCCTTAGTCTTCACAGGCAAGTGCCTTAAAAGCTAAGTTATATCTCCAGGCCTTTTTTTTTTTAAATTAATTTATTTGATAGAGAGAAAGAGGGAGAGAGAGAAAAAGAAAATGGGCACACCATGGCTTCTAGCCACTACAAATGAACTCCAGACACATGCACCACCTTGTGCATCTGGCTAACATGGGTCCTGGGGATTCAAACCTGGGTCCTTTGGCTTTGCAGGCAAATGCCTTAACCACTAAGCCATCCCTCCAGCCCCTGTTTTTATTTAATATTTCATTTTAATTTATTTATTTGATAGAGGGAAATAGGCAGGGTGAGAAAGAGAGAAAAAAAAAAATGGGTGTGCCAGGGCTTCCAGCCACTGGAAATGAACTCCAGATACATGGGCCACCTTGTTCATCTGGTTTACATGGGAACTGGGAATCAAACCAAGGTTCTTTGGTTTTGCAGGCAGGCACCTTAACTGCTAAGCTATCTCTCCAGCCCCTGTTTTTGTTTTTTTGAATCAGGGTCTCACTAGCTGAGGCTGATCTGAAATTCATTCTGTAATCCTAGGCTGGCCTCAAACTCACAGTGATCCTCCCAACTCTGCCTCCTGAGTACTTGGATTAAAGGTTTGTGGCACCATGCCCAGGCTGCCACTTTAAAATAACAATAAGGCTTTCAAAAGCAACTCATTTGAGTGCTGCTGTTGCTTTAAAAGGATCAAAGTCCTATATTGTGAAATTTTGTATGACACTAAACCAGCAGGTTCTCAGGTCCCAACATAGTGAGTGTATGACAAAGAGCACACTCCTCTCTAGTGCCAGGCACGAACAAGACAAATGTAAAGCTCTTTTCCTTTAATGTCCTAAGATACATATATATTTTCTTGATGCTTTGTTGATTTGTTTCAAAACCAATGATCAGTAGGAAGGGTGGTCTCTTCAAAAGAAAGTCTTTACATCTTCCAAAATAATCTGATTAAACATGCATTGAAGGGTCAGTTGGCTTGCAACAGAGCACAGCATAGTCATGTATACATACACACACACAGGATCTCATACACTAACAGTATAGGTTAGTGAGGTAGCTTGAATGTATGTCCCCCATGGACTCAGGGTTAAAACTAAACTTGTGACTTAGATCTATAGCCTCTTGGGTGCAGGAGGTGTCACTGGGGGCAGATCCTGGAGCCCAGCCCTAAGGTGTCAAGGGGACAGATCTGAATTTTGGCCCAAAGTGTAACAAAGCAGTTTGAGCTCCAGGAGGAGGAGGGGCGAGGGTCCTACTGGCTGCTGGTTTTTGTGCTTGCTGCTTTTTAGTGCTTGCTGGCTGGTGGTAGTTTCTTTCTCTGTTTGCATTTATGAATGGGAACCAGCTTCTTCTGCCATAGATGGAACTTCCCCTGGATCTGTAAGCCTGAAATAACTCCCCTCCTCTCGTAAAACTGTGTTTGGTTGAATGTTTGTTTCAGCATTGTGAAACTGTCTACTATAGTTTCCCTGAGTATCTTTGTAAATGTAAAAAAAAAAAAAAATACTGTCAAATACATTTTATTTAGTTTTCTTTCTGAGGCAGGGTTTCACTTTAAGCCAGGCTGACCTTGGAATTCACTCTATAACCCAGGCTGGTCTCAAACTTAAAGCTATTTTCCTACTTCAGCCTCCTGAGAGCTGGGATGAGAAATTTGGCACAGGTTTGTTTGCATAGCTTATATTATCAAATACAATAGTAAATCAAAAACATTTAGCAATTAATTCAGTTCAACTGCTCTTCTTTTGTATTCAACATTAAAGACCTTATGGTCAGGGAAGGGGGATGGAGGGAAGGAGGGCAAGAGGAGGGTTAATCAAAACCAAAGATGTTCCAAAGTTCTCAGAAGTGACAGTAGAGTTTTCAGCACTAAGTGAGATATCTCTATCATACCATCCAAGGCTCAGGGTCCATTTTGAAAGAAGTGGCAGAAAGAATGCAAGAACCAAAGGAAGAAGAGGACTGCTTACAATGTTATCATCCAGACACAAAGTGACCTTGACATTCATTACTTTATGGTGGCTGACACTACCTACACAAGACCTGCAAATGGAGGGAAAAAATAATAATATCAAAATAGAAGAGAGACTAGCTGGAAAGAAGGGATTCCCTGGAGGGAGAATTTGGGAGGGGGAACTGAGAGTGGTGGGAGGGGATTATGACCATGGTGTATTATTTATATTTATGGAAGTTGTCAATAAAAAAAGGTTTTAGGGCTGGAGAAGTGGCTTAGCAGTTAAGCGCTTGCCTATGAAGCCTAAGGACCCCAGTTCAAGGCTCTATTTCCCCAGGACCCACGTTAGCCAGATGCACAAGGGGGTACACACATCTGGAGTTCGTTCGCAGTGGCTAGAAGCCCTGGCACGCCCATTCTCTCTCTCCCTCTCCCACTCTCAAATAAATTAATTAAATAAATAAACAAAAAAAATTTTTTAAAAAGGTTTTAAAGCCAGGCATGGTGGCACACATCTTTAATCCCAGCACTCAGAAGGCAGAGGTAGAAGGATCCCCATGAGTTCCAGGCCACCCTGAGACTACAGAGAGAATTCCAGGTCAGCCTAGGCTAGAATAAGACCTTACCTTGAAAAAAAACAAAAAAAAAGTTTTTAAAGGCTGTGTGTGGTGACATTATCAATTAAAAAAAAGTTTTAAAAAGCCAGGCGAGGTAGTGCAGGCCTTTTGTCCCAGCACTTGTGAGGCTGAGGTAAGAGGGTCACCATTAGTTTGAGACCAGCCTCAGAGTACAGGATGATATCCAGGTCAGCCTGGACTAGAGTAAAACCTTATCCCTCACCCCCTGCAAAAAAAAAAAAAAAAAAAAAAAAAAATTAATTCACTGGTGAATTTTACCAGACCTTCGTGGAACAACTTCTCAAACTTTTCCATAAAATAAAAAAGGAAGAAATACTACCAAACTCCTTCTACAAAGCCAGCATCATCCTGATACCAAAATCAGACAAAGACAGAACAAAAAAAGAAAATTACAGACCACTCACCCTTATGAACATAGATGTAAAAATTCTTAACAAGTGCTCACTTCAGCAGCACATATACTAAAATTGGAACTATATAGAGAAGATTAGCATGGCCCCTGCGCTAGTATGACACACAAATTCGTGAAGTGTTCCATATTTTTCAGATATCCAGAGAAACAGAAGCTCCCAAGACCTCATCACTGAAGCAGACCTAAAATGAATCCAACATGGCTCAGGGAAATTTGTAGAAGAGGGGCCAAAAAGAATGTCAGAACCACATGTTGGGTCATGATACACAGAGACATTGCCTCCCATTCATAACTGATGGCTAATTCCACGATGCATGATCCATATTTCACAACAAGGAGGGTCTCTGAGGAGGGGGGTGGACATGGAGGAGGCTAACATTGGTACCAACTTGACTGTATTCACTGAGTACAAAACTAGCAAAAAAAAAAAAAAAAAAGGATAAAAGAAAATAAATATTTGGCAAACAGAATACAAGAATATATCAGAAAAATCATTCACCCCAACCAAGTAGGCTTTATCCCAGAGATGCAGGGATGGTTCAACATATAAAACTTAATAAATGTAATACACTATATACATAGATTGAAGGACAAAAATATCATGTGATCATCTGAATAGACACAGAAAAGGCATTCGACAAAATCCAACATCCTTTCATGGTAAAATTCCTACAGAAAATGGGAATAGAAGGAGCATATCTCAACATCATAAAAACTATTTATGACAAACCTACACCCGACATAATACTAAATGGGGAAAAACTTGAAGCCTTTCCACTAAATTCAAGAACAAAGGCTGGAGGGATGGCTTAGCAGTTAAGGCATTTGCCTGCAAAGCCAAAGGATCCAGGTTCAATTCCCCAGGGCCCATGTTAGCCAGATGCACAAGGGGGCACAGGTTTCCAGAGTTCATTTGCAGTGGCTAGAGGCCCTAGCATGCTCATTTTCACTCTCTTTCTCTCTATCCCCCCACCTCATTCTCTGTCAAATAAATAAATAAATAAAATAAAAATTAAATTCAGGAAGAAGACAAGGGTGTCCACTGTCCCCACGTTTATTTAATATAATACTGGAAGTCATAGCTATCCAATAAGGCAAGAGACATTCAAAAAGGGATACAAATTCTAAAGGAAGAAATCACATTATAATTATTTGCAGATGATATGATTCTATACATAAAGTACCCTAAAGACCAGCAGCAAGCTGTTAGAGCTGATAAACACTTTTAGCAGTATAGAAGGACACAAAATAAACACACAGAAATCAGTAGCTTTTCTATATACTAACATCAAACATGTGGAGGATGAAATAAGGGAATCTCTCCCATTCACAATTTCCTCAAAAAAATAAATAAACTTAGAATAAACTTAACCAAAGAAGTGAAGGATCTCTACAATGAGCACTGTAAACCACTCAAGCAACAAATTTCAGAAGATGCCAGGAAATGGAAAGACATCCCATGTTATTGGATTAGAAGAACCAATATTGTGAAAATATCATTCTTATCAAAAGCAATCCACACATTTAATGCAATCCCCATTAAAATTCCAATGGCATTCTTCACAGAAATAGAAAAAAAAATCCTAAAATTCATTTGGAAGCATAAAAAAACCTCAAATAGACAAAAAAATTTTGAGCAACAAAAATAAGGCTGGTGGTATCACCATACCCAATGTTAAGCTATATTACAGAGCCATAGTAACAAAAACAGCATGGTACTGGGACAAAGACAGACACGTACATCAATGAAACAGAGTAAAGGACTGAGATGTTGAGCCAGGCAGCTATAGCCATCTGATTTTTGATAAAAATAACAAAAATATTCATTGGAGAAAAGACAGCCTCTTCAACAAGTACACTGGGAAAATAATATATACATATATATATATATAGAGAGAGAGAGAGAGAGAGATGAAAATAGATCCTTGTCTTTATCCATGCATAAAAATCAAGTCCAAGTCGGGCGTGGTGGTGCACACTTTTAATCCCAGAACTGGGGAGGCAGAGGTAGGAGGAGTGCCGTGAGTTTAAGGCCACCCTGAGACTACATAGTGAATTCCAGGTCAGCCTGAGCTAGAGCAAGACCCTACCTCTAAAAAAAACAAAAATCAAGTCCAAATGGATCAGGGATCTTAATATCAAGTCCTGAAACTCTGAAACTGCTAGAGGAAAAGGTAGGGGAAACCCTTCAATATATTGGCATAGACAATGACTATCTGAATATAACCCCAACAGGAAATAAAACCACTAATCAACCAATGGAATTTCATGAAATTACAAAGTTTCTGTACAAGAAAGGATACTGTGGATAGAGCAAAGAGACAAGCTACAGAATGGGAGAAAATCTTTGCCAGCTGTACATCTGACAGAAGATTAATATCCAGAATATACAAAGAACTCAAAAATGCACTGAAAAGATGGCTTAGCAGTTAAGACACAAAGAACTCAAAAAACAAAACAAGAAATCAAACAACCCATTTGAAAAATGGGCTGTGGGACTGGAGAGATGGCTTAGTGGCTAAGGCATTTGCTTGCAAAGCCAAAGGATTGCAGTTCAACTCTCCAGGACCCACAAAGCCATATGCACAAGGGAAAGTATGCATCTGGAGTTCGTGTGCAGTGGCTGGAGGCCCTGGTGCTGGCTCTCTATCTCTCTCTCCCTTTCTGCCTCGCTCCCTCTTTTCCTCTCCCAAGTATATAAATAAAACATATTTGTTAAAAAGAATCTGAAGCTAGACGTGGTGGCGCACGCCTTTAATCCCAGCACTCGGGAGGCAGAAGTAGGAAGATTGCCCTGAGTTCAAGGCCACCCTGAGACTCCATAGTGAATTCCAGGTCAGCCTGGGCTAGAGTGAGACCCTACCTCAAAAAAAAAAAAAGAAGAAGAAGAAGAAGAAAAGAATCTGAAGGCTAAAGGTGTGCACCACCATGCCTGGCAATATCTTGCATGAATTCAAGGCAACCCCAAGACTACATTGTGAATTCTAGGTCAGCCTGAGCTAGAGCGAGACCCTGCCTAGAAAATCCAAAATTAAAAAGGGGGTGGGTATGGAACTAAATAGAGAGTTCTCAAAGGAAGAAATACAGATAGCATATAAACATCAAATAAATCTTTAGCCAGCAGGGAAATGTAAATTAAAACACTTTGAGATGCCACCTCACTCCTGTCAGAATGGCTATCATCAAGAAAACAAATGACAATAAATGTGAGCAAGGATGTGGAAAAAGGGGAACCCTTCTACACTGTTTGTGGGAATGTAGTCTGGTACAGCCTTTGTGGAAATCAGTGTGGAGGTTCTTGAGACAGCTAAAAATAGTTTCTCACTACCTTAGAGATACTGAAAATTGCAGGGAAATGGATGGATCTGGAAAGGATTATAGTAAGTGAGGTAACTCAGACCCAGAAAGCCAAACATCACATGTTCTCTTGCATATGTGAATCCTAGCTACAAATGTTTAGACTTATGTGTGAGCTGAAACCAAAAATTGGTAGCAGAGGCCCGTAAGCTAGAAAAAGACCATAAGGGAGGGAGGAGAGGGAAGGACTTTAGGGGATGGTATTGTACATATATAAGTAAAAGAACAAATTACAGGGAGTGGAAAGGCCTAACTGAGGCCAGGGGAAGAGATTAAATAAGAGAAGGGGGGGGGATGGTCAATAAAAACTCAAGAGATTCAGAATAAGAATATGAAAGCCTACTTTTTTGGAAAATGGCATATCCAGAAGCCATAGATTATTACTAGAAAATTTTCAGTGCCAGGACTGGGATACCTTCCAGTGAGTTGTTGGCCAGGAAGTTCACTGTTCCCTTCAAAACATTACAGGCTATTGCCAAGGCCCTTGGCTTCCCATGAGAAACATATGGTAAGACCCTATTGCTGAAGACTTCACATGCCTGGGTAGCAAGGTCACTGAGAAATCAAGCTGGTGCTGAACTAAAAGCCTCCTCTGTATAGACCAGCCAACTGAAAGTTGGAAAAAGCTGCACTGCATGCAGCCTTATGGGAGACAGAAGTCATCAGCAGTGAAAACAGTGGACACTGGAAGCCTCAAGTTTAGTCAGACGGGCAAAATAACTGAACAGGTGCAATAGTGGCATGTGTGCTCTGGAGGAAACCAACTGCTCTCTAATTGGACTGAAGGCCCACTCTATGGGAGGGAATACATGCCTAGTATTGAAAACCTAATCAAAAGCCTATGGTAGAGAAGGTTATGAGCCTTAGGGGTATAAAGTTTTCTCTTCTGTCGGGAGCCATTTTGGCTGGACTTGTATCCATAGCTCTGGGCTTCTGGCAGCAAGACATTAGCAAAACTATAGCAGCCTATCTATAAGCAAGATTATGTACATTCAGCCATTTGGCTGGTCTTTTGTAATGAGAAGTGATTGAAATGCAAAAACTCTGTAACAGGAGGGTTTTTTTGATAGTGTGGTGGTTTGATTCAGGTGTCCCCCATAAACTTAGGTGTTCTGAATGCTAGGTTCCCAGCTGATGGAGATTTGGGAATTAATGCCTCCTGGAGGGAGTGTATCGTTGGGGGCAGGCTTATGGGTTTATAGCCAGTTTCCCCTTGCCAGTGTTTGGCACACCCTCCTGTTGCTGTGTCCCACCTTATGTTGGCCAGGGGGTGATGTCCACCCTCTGCTCATGCCATCGTTTTCCCCTGCCATCGGGGAGCTTCCCCTTAAGCCTGTAAGCCAAAATAAATTTCTTTTTCCCAGAAGCTGCTCTTGGTTGGGTGATTTCTACCAGCAATGCGAACCGGACTGCAACAGTAAAGTGGTACCAGGAGTGGGGTTGCTGCTGGACACCTGACTATGTGGCTTTGGCCTTTTGGAGCTGATTTTCAAGAGGAATGTGGCAGGATTTGAAACCTTGGCCTAAGAGATGCTTTGCAGTGCTGTAAGTACAGCTTGATGGTCTATTCTGGTCAGAGCTGAAAGACCTGAAAGCAGTAAGAACTATGGACTGTGAGGTTTGGCTTATGAGGGTGAGAAAGAGCTTTGCTTGGACTGGGCTAGCAGTTTGTGTGAGAAGCTTGCTTGTGTGCCCATGTCCTGAGAAGTTGTGCAGGGTTGCTTTGCGTAGAAATGAACTGGTGTGTGCAGAGGGATATGGCACAGAAAGAAAAATCTTTGGGTGAACTCTTGCCCATTCAGCTGCAATTAAGAAATTACAACCTTTGAGACTGGGCTAGCTGACCTGCGCTGGGGTAACAGGAAGAATGGAGACTCTTTTGAAGGGGCCTGAGTGCTCAAGGAGTGTCTTGTTCTTCAAAGTCTGCTTTATTCCCCCCTGGATTAACAAATTGGCACCCTACCTGGTATTGTGGAGTATAAGAAATGCTGGAAAGAGGGTCATTGAGTTTGCAACACGGTCTTGTGTTTTGGAAATGGCCATGGGCAGTGTGAAGCGGGTTTGCTGGTTGCCTGCATAGAGACCCCATGGGGCCATGAGGATGAACCGTGGCTTGCAGTGGAGACCCAGCAGAAATGCCAGGACCATGAGATGGCTGCCAAGGAGCTGCCGGCCCTGATGAAGCTTCCCAGGACTGTGAGTAGCCTAGCTGGAGGAGCGGAATTGGAATGCCAGAGACTTGTTGCTGGTTAGAATTATCAGACTTGAAGATTTGTCACTGGCTAGAGTTGTTGGACTTGAAGCTACAGAGTTTGATGTTTGCCCTGGTAGTTTAAATCTTGTATTGGTTAAATGTTTCTTTGCTATGCCCAATGCCATCTATTTCAGTGTGAATATTTATTCTGTACCATTATGGGGTTTTTGAAGTTATTTTTTGGTATTATGGCTCAGTTAAAAGATCTTGGACTATGGGGATGTATGAACATCTTTGGGATTGATAAAAACTATGGGGACTTTTAAAGTCAGACTGAATGATTGTATTTTACATCATGTATGGATATAAGTTTATGGGGGCCAGGGGAGGAATGTGGTGGTTTGATTCAGGTGTCCCCCCATAAACTTAGGTGTTCTGAATTCTAGCTTCCCAGCTGATGGAGATTTGGGAATTAATGCCTCCTGGAGGGAGTGTATCGTTGGGGGCAGGCTTATGGGCTTTATAGCCAGTTTCCCCTTGCCAGTGTTTGGCACACCCTCCTGTTGCTGTGTCCCACCTTATGTTGGCCAGGGAGTGATGTCCACCCTCTGCTCATGCCATCGTTTTCCCTTGCCATCGTGGAGCTTCCCCTTAAGCCTGTAAGCCAAAATAAATCTCTTTTTCCCAGAAGCTGCTCTTGGTTGGGTGGTTTCTACCAGCAACGTGAACCGGACTGCAACAGATAGGGACTTGTAAAGCTCATAAAATCTTTGTCCATGGAAAAAGTGTTTGTAAAAAGATATAAAAAGGAATGCTGTGAAATAAACCAGGTCTTCAGTCCTGGCTTGAGGCCTTGCTTCAGCCCTGGACTGGGGTCCATGCTTTCAGTCTTTCTTCTGTCTTTCCTTAATCCTCACTCCCCATCAGGCTCGAACGCTTTCAGCCGGCAGGCTCTGGCACTCTTCTCTGGTGAAATACATATATTATTCTCACCAAACTGCCCTGAATGCACTACACTTAATGTTCATATTCATATATTGATGCTTCTCTCACTTTTGGTTAGAGAAGCTTCTCTTTGCAGATGGTGATGACCACTGAGACGACCCAAAAGGCAACATAGTGCTGAGAAGAAGTGACAGTGGTGTGTCCATCACTGAAACATCTTTATTACACCCTCCAAGGCTCAGGGTCCATTGAGGAAGAGGTGGCAAAAAGAATGTAATAGCCAAAGGAAGTGTACCACTCCTTATAATATAATACAATGCAACTGCTCAGACAGAAATTGGCCTTGATATCCATGACCTCGCAGTACCTAGCAGTACCTTCACAAGTCCCTCATAATAGGAGAAAAAGACAATGACATCAAAATAAAAGAGAGACTAGTAGAGAGAGGGAGGAGATATGATGGAGAAAAGTGTGGGGAGGAATTATAGATGTTATCAATAAAAAAATTTTAAAGGAAAGAAAAGAAACCAAGCCTAGAATAGTGTGCCTTTGATCCCAGCACTTGGAAGACAGAGGTAAGAGGATTGTTGTGAGGTCAAAGCCACCCTGAGAGTACAGAGTGAATTCCAAGTCAGCCTGGGCTAGAGTAAAACCCTACCTCAAAAAAATAGAAAAAGAAAAAGAAAAAGAAACCAAAGAATGAGTTGAGTTTTCACTATGACAGTCACATGACTTAGCCAGATTACCTCATTGCTGATACATTTTGCAGATTAAATGAACTTGCTGTTCAAGTATATGGCTGGGGAAATAGCTCAGCACTTAGAGGTGCTTGCTTGCAAAGCTTGATAGCCTGGGTTCAATTCTCTAGTACCCATGCAAAGCCAGGCACACAAAGTAGCACATGCATCTGGAGTTCATTTGTAGCAGCAAGAGGCCCTAGTGTGCCCATTCCCCTCCAACTCTACTTGCAAATAAATTTATTTTTTTTTCAAGTTATAGCCTCATTCTAGCTCAGGCTGACCTGGAATTCACTATGTAGTCCTAGGGTGGCCTCAAACTCTCCATGATCCTCTTACCTCTGCCCCCCAAGTGTTGGGATTAAAGGCATATGTCACCACGCCTGGCTAACAAAAATATATTTTAAAACACAACTGTGAAGCTAACCCTGAAGAGGATGTTATGGTAACAAAATTCGACCATGAGCACTGGTTGGAAAGCCTGTCCTGTTCTACACAAAACAAACGGATATAAGAGCAACTACTGCACAAGGCTAAAGGATGAAACAGCAAAGCCAGACATTGTATCTTACAGATAAAACCACAGAGAACCCTTTCCATGAGAACAGAAAGACACACTCATGAATGCTTCACTTTTATTGCCTAGTGATATTATTTCTTATCCTATTAAATATTACCCTCTCTCTTAATCTCTCAGATTTCCTAAAGTGGGAGTGTATATCCTGAAAATTGTCTGCCTACTATTCTAGTAGTTTATAAACTAGAATTTACTTAGGAAGTCCTTGAGATTAGCAGAACTAGCTAAATAGCAGTTTTGCCAGGGCTGAGACATGAGAACAGAGGTTAAAGACATTTCCCAGGGTAGACAGGTACCCATCAAGAGAAAAGGCCTAGGAGAGAATGAGAGTCTAGCCAGTGTGGAAGACCTGGAGATGGCCCCTAATGCTCACTTTCCTCAAGGTAGGACTTTCTGCCCAACTGCCCTGGTAAGCACATAGTCTTGGGTTGGAGATAAGTCAAAGCTTGGTGGGTGTTTCTTTTTTTCTTTTTTTTTAATTTGAGAGATATTGATTGACTATGGGCCCACCAGGGCCTTTTGCCACTGCAAGCAAACTCCAGGTGCATGTACCATTTTGTGCATCTGCTAGGAAAGGAATGTTTTATTAGTACTAACTTTGAACCAATGAGTTTATTATTTCTCATAGAAACTCCACATTCCAGCACAGAGCAGGTTAAACTCTGATGTATCAGGCACTCTTCTAAGGACAGGAGATACAGGAAAGGGACAAAGTTTCTGTTCTCATGGACCTTGCATGCTAATGAAGGCACAGAGACAAGAACAGACCAACAGATTAACAAGATAATTTCAGGTGATAAGTTACTATGGAGAAAATGTCTAGTTAGGTAAGGTTGTCAGGGAAGGGACCTATGTAGAGTGACATCTGACTTAACATAGAGAGTGGGAAAGCAGAATAGTCCAAACGGAGAGAAGAATTAATAAGAAATACTTCATTGTCTGAAGCTTCATGACCACAAATTTAAATTTAAAAAAAAGGAAAAGTGAAGGTGTATAAGGATTTATCAACCATAGCGGAGAAGCAGGAGAGACCCAGAACTTCTAGCAACCATACAACTATCCAGAATCTGCTCCAGCCACGGACCTGGTGGTCTTGATCCACTGGGAAGAGCTATTCCCATGCCTGACCCTGCCTTAGCCACAGGAGCAGAACCTCACTCAGTGAAGGGATTCTCCACTCACACCAGCCTCCTCGCAAACTCAAGAAATCTGAAGGTGAAGACAACAGGGACCAGCTGAGCAGCTCCAGAAAAACTCCAGGCACTCTCCACAGCCTCCCCCTCCCCCAACTGCCAGTGGTAGAAACCACTGAAGAACCCAAGACTCCAAGGTATCTCAGCCACCCCTCAGCCACACAGCATCTAGCATAGCAGATCTACCCACCCAACCAGCCTAGCCAAACCCACAGTGCAACAAAGAGGGACCCAGGTGGGCACTGAGCATAGGTGAAACTGGAAACCATCCCAAAAGGTAACAGAGCCTACTTATACTTAGTCAATACCTGGCCCAAATCCAGGTATATAGGCCTTCACTGGAAGTGCTAATCACACCTTCCATGTCAGGGCAGGTTATGCATTACATTTTCTTTCTTTCTTCCTTCCTTTCTTCTTCTTCTTCTTTTTTTTTTTTTTTTTTTTTTTTTTTTTGGTTTTTCAAGATAGGGTCTTGCTCTAGCCCAGGCTGACCTGAAATTCACTATGTAGTCTCAGGGTGACCTCAAACTCACTGTGATCCTCCTACCTCCTCTGCCTTTCAAGTGCTGACATTAAAGGCATGCACCACTATGTCAGGCTAAATATTTCCTTAATAGATTGTACTAGGAGTCTCTAGTCACCTCCCCCGACACCTTTTTATTATTTTTTTTTCAATTTTTTGTTTATTTACTTATTTATTTGAGAGTGACAGACAAAGAAAGAGGGAGAGAGAGAGAGAGAGAGAATGGGCACACCAGGGCCTCCAGCTATTGCAGATGAACTCCAGATGCATGTACCACTGTGCATCTGGCTTGTGTGGGTACTGGGGAATTGAGCCTTGAAGCAGGGTCCTTAGGCTTCACAGGAAAGTGCTTAACCACTAAGCCATCACTCTAGCCCTATTTTTTTATTTTTGAGTTAGGACCTTCCTCTAGCCCAGGCTGACCTGGAATTCACTGTGTAGTATCTGGATGGTCTTGAACTCATAGCAATCATCCCACCTCAGCCTTCCCAGTGCTAGGATTACAGGAGTGTACCACCCACTCCTTCTGTTAGATTTGATTGACACACTCTTGGAGAAGAATTTACCATTCTTAAATTAACTGTATTTTGGTGTTAACTATGGTTGCTTTTGATGTTTCCTGATTTACAGTGTATTTCTTTTTCTTCTATAATTCTTGGGGGGGGGGCAATATCATTCAGCCTTAGGCTGACCTGGAATCCATTACAGACCAGAAATCTCAGCCTCCCAGTTGACAGGATTAAGGGTATTTATCTCCTCGGGTCTCACTACTTTCTGATATTACCTCAGGAGATAAAGCATGGTTATGAGGCTGCCATCTTCATTGAAAGCCTGCCTGTTTGGTTTAATCCTCACTCTTGCATAAATACTCCATGCTGGGTTTGATTGAGTATATATAATTGCTCAGCTGAATTTTAGAATTTGCCTGTATTTTGCTCTACCCATCCTACTAGAATACTTGCATAGCAGGGAAACTCAACACTTATGGTCACTTTGGCTGTTACTCTGGGAGTAATATAAGACCCACACCTGGTACCTTAAATTCCTACCCTGAAGATATATAATGCTGACTTAACACATCTAATAATACTGCAGGACTGGAGAAATGGCTTAGCAGTTAAGGTGCTTGCCTGTGAAGCCTAAAGGACCCCACATAAAGCCAGATGCACAAAGGTGAGACAAGTGCAAGGTTACACATGTCCACTAGGTGGCACAAATGTCTGGAGTTAGGTTTCAACAGATGAGGCCCTGGCATACCAATTCTCTCTCTCTCACTGTCTTTCTGTCTCTATCTTCCTCTCTCTGAAACAAAATAAATAAGAATACTACAGATAATTAGAAAACCCAAGAATCAAGTTAACTCAAGATGCAAAAATCTATACATTATAACAGAAGAAACACCAAAAAATCAAGACAATATAATTCCACCAAAAATTATAACTCCATCAGAAATTACCTCCAGTAAGACTGATTTTGATGAAATGGCTGACAAAGAATTCAAAAGAATAATTTATATATGTTCAAAGGACTCAAAGAAGAAAACAAACAACTGTAGGAATTCCAGAGAACACAAGAAACCAACTTAATGAAATAAGGAGGCCAATACAAGATATACATAAGGAAATAAAAATAATGAAGAAATACCAATAAGAAATAATAGAAATGCAAAACAGAGTAAGTCATATAGAAAAACTGTACAAAGTTTCACTAGTGGAATGGATCAAAGAGAAGACAAAATATCTAAACTAGAAAACACGGTGGCAGATCTAGTATAGCCCAACAAGACAAAGGCAAACTAATAGGAAGGTATGAATGGGAATTTCAGACATTTGAGACACTATGAAGAGATCAAACATAAGAATTCAGGGCATAGTAGAAGGAGAAGAATTTCACTCCAAAGGCATAGTACATATTTGTACCAAAATCATAGAAAAAAAGTTTCCCCAAATAGGGAAAGAGATACCAGTACAGATACAGGAAGTCCTTAGGATACCAAACAGACAACACAAGGAAAGAACTTCCCATCACCATGTTATAATTAAACTACAAAACACACAAACCAAAGAAAATATATTGAAAGCAGTTAGAGAGAAACATCAAGTCACTTATAAAGGCAAAGCCATCAGTATTACTCAACACAAACTTTAAAAGCCAGAAGGGCTTGGAATGATGTATTCCAAGTTCTAAACCATAATTATATCCAGCAAAGCTATCCATCCAAATTGACAGAGAAATAAGGACATTCCACAATCAAACAGGCTAAAGGAATATATGACCACTAGATCATCTCTACAGAAAATACTTGGAGGGATCCTTCATGCTGAAGAGAAAGAAAAGGATACATGGGGAAACTGGAAAAAAATAAACCATACTCAAAAAATAGTTAAAACAAGAGAGCAAAGGAAAAACCAAAATAACTACAGAACAAGAAGAATGGCAAGAATAAATACACACCTTTCAATAATAACTCTTAATGTTAATGGTGCCAATGCCCCAACCAAAAGACACAGGCTTGTAAACTGGGTTATAAGGCAGGATCCTTCTATTTGTTGCCTCAAACAAACTCAACTTTCTCTAAAAGACAGACATATTCTTAAGGTGATAGCATGGGAAATTGTATTTCAAGCAAATGGGCCTAGAAAACAAGCAGGTGTTGCTATCCTAATATCTGTTAGGATAGACTTCAAACAAACATTAGTGAGGAAAGATAAAGAAGGTCACTATATATTGATTAAAGGTACAATCCAACAAGGGGAATTATAATTCTAAACATATATGCAATTAACATGGCTACTCCCAGTTTCATCAAGCAAACACTATTATACTTAAAGTCACAAATAACATGAAACACAATTGTAGTGGGTGACGTCAATACCCTACTCATCAATTGACCTCATGCTGCCAAAAAATAAACAGAGAAGCATCTGGATTAAAATAGTTCATACAACAAACGGACCTAACAGATATCTACAGAACATTCCATCTAAATGCTGTAGAACACACATTCTTTTCAATAGCACATGGAACTTTCTCTAAAATAAAACATATATTAGGACACAAAGCCAATCTTAACAAATATAGGAAAATTGAAATAATTGCTTGGACTATATATAATAACAATGGCTCTAAACTACAAATCAAGAGCAAGAAAAGCTATAGAGTATACACAAAATCATGGAAACAAAAGGATTCTACTAAATGCTGAATTAGTCGATGAAGAAATCAAGAAGGAAATCAAAATATTCATAAAATCAGCTAGGCATGGTGGTACATGACTTTAATTCCAGCACTCAGAAGGCAGAAGGAGTATCACAGTGAGTTTGAGGCTGCACTGAGACTACATGATGAATTCTGGCCTGGGCTAGAGTGAAACCCTAACTCAAAAAAACAAAAACAAAAAAAGATTCACACAATCAAGTGATAATGAGAACACAACATAGCAAAACCTTTGGGACACAATGAGGGCAGTCCCAAAATAAATTTATAGCTTTAACTGCCTATATTAACAAATTAAGGGCTGCAGAGATGGCTTAGTGGTTAAGCACTTGCCTGTGAAGCCTAAGGACCCCAGTTCGAGGCTCGGTTCCCCAGGTCCCACGTTAGCGCACGCGTCTGGAGTTCGTTTGCAGAGGCTGGAAGCCCTGGCACGCCCATTCTCTCTCTCTCCCTCTATCTGTCTTTCTCGCTGTGTCTGTTGCTCTCAAATAAATAAATTAATTAATTAAAAAAAAAAAAGAAATTAAGCCAGGCGTGGTGGTGCACGCCTTTAATCCTAGCACTCGGGAGGCAGAGGTAGGAGGATCACTGTGAGTTTGAGGCCACCCTGAAACTACATAGTGAATTCCAGGTCAGCCTGAGCCAGAGTGAGACCCTACCTTGAAAAAACAAAAACAAAAAAAGAAATTAAACCAGGGATGGTGGCACACACCTTTAATCCCAGCACTTGGGAGGCAGAGGTAGGAGGATTGCCATGAGCTCAAGGCCACCCTGAGACTACATAGAGAATTCCAGGTCAGCCTGGGCTAAAGTGAGACCCTACCTCGAAAAACGAAAAACAAAAAGAAAGAAAGAAATTAGAGGGCTGAGCTAGATGTGGTGGTGCATGCCTTTAATCCCAGCACTCGGAAGGCAGAGGTAGGAGGATCACCATGAGTTTGAGGCCACCCTGAGACTACATAGTGAATTCCAGGTCAGCATGGACTAGAGTGAAACCCTACCTAGAAAATCCAAAAAGGGGGAGGGGGGGAAATAAGTTAGAGAGCTGGAGGGATGGCTTATCAGTTAAGGCACTAGCCTGCAAGGCCAATGAACCCAGGTTCAATTCCCCAGGACCCATGTAAGCCAGATGCACAAGGCGGCACATGCTTCTGGAGTTCATTTGCAGTGGCTAAAAGAACCCGGTGTGCCCATTCTCTCTACCTCTTGCTCTCTCTCTCTCTCTCTAATAAATAAATTAAAATAAAAAATAATTAGATTGCTGAGCATGGTGGCATACACCTTTAATCCCAGCACTTGGGAGGTAAAGGGAGGAGGACTGCTGAGAGTGCAAGGCCACCCTGAAACTACATAGTGAATTCCATGTCAGCCTAAGCCAGAATGAGACCCTGTCTTGAAAAAAAAGAAAGAAAGAAATTAGAAATGTCACAAGTAAACAACTTAATGCTTCACCTTAAGGCCTTAGAGAGCTGGAGAGATGGCTTAGCGGTTAAGGCACATGCATGTGAAGTCTAAGGACCTAGGTTCAATACTCCAGGACCCACAAAAGCCAGCTAAGCCAGATACACATGGTAGCACACGTGTCTGGGGTTTGTTTGCAGTGGCCAGAGGCCTTGGCACACCCATTCTCACTCTCTGTCTATCTCTCTCCCTCTGTCTGTCTCAAATAAATAAATAAAATAGATAAATAAAATGTTTAAAACAATTGAAAAAGAAGGCCTTGGAAAAAGTAGAACAAAGCAAACCAAAATGTAGTAGACAACAAGAAATAATAAAGATTAGGGCAGAAATTAATAAAATAGAAAGGGGAAAAAAATACAAAGAATCAATGAAATAAAGACTTGGTTCTTTGAAAGGATAAACAAGATTTATAAACCCTTAGCAAATTTCACCAAAAGAAAGAGAAAAGAGACACAAATTAATAAAATTAGAGATGAAAAAGACAACAACAACAAATAACCAAAGAAAACCTGAAAATCATAAGGACATACTTTAAAAACATATACTTCACTGTTTGAACTTTGAATGAAATGAATGATTTCCTTCATTTATATGACCTACCAAAATTAAATCAAGATGAGACAAACCATTTTAACAGAACTATTACAAGCATGGAGATCAAAACAATTATTTAAAAAAATCTCCCAACTACACAGATAGATTCATTGGAAAATTCTACCAGACCTTCATGGAAGAACTAACCAATGCTTCTCAAACTTTTCCATAAAATAGAAAAAAAAGAAGAAAGAAAAAAAGAATCCTACCAAATCCTTCTATGAAGCCAGCATTACCCTAATACCAAAACCAGACAAAGACAGAATGCAAAAAAGAAAATTAAGCCAGGCATGCTAGCATACTCCTTTAAGCCCAGCACTCCAGAGGCAGAAGTAGGAGGATTGCTGTGAGTTTGAGGCCACCCTGAGTCTACATAATGAATTCCAGGTCAGCCTGGGTTACAGCGAGACCCTACATCAAAACAAAAACAAGCAAACAAACAAAAAAAGCAAGAAAGAAAATTACAGGCCTGTCTCCCTCATGAATATAGATGTAAAAATTCTCAACAAAATATTAGCAAACAGTATGCAAGAATATATCAAAAAGGAGCTGGAGAGATGGCTCAGTGATTAAGGCGCTTGCCTACAGAGACTAACAATCCAGGTTCAATTCCCCAGTACCCATGTAAAGCTGAATGCACAAAGTGCCGCATGAATCTGAAGTTCATTTGCAGGGGCTAGAAGCCCTGACATGCCCATTCATCATCTCTCTCTCTCTTCCCCTCTCTCTGCTTGAAAATTATAATAAATAAAAAAAACTTTAAGAAAAAGAATATATCAAATACATCATTCACCTTGACCAAGCAGGCTTTATCCCAGAGATGCAAGGATGGTTCAACACATGCCAATCAAAAATGTAATACACCACATCAATAGATGAAAAACAAAAGTCACATGATCATCTCAGTAAATGCAGAAAGGACATTTGACAAAATTCAACATCTCTTCATGATAAAGGTGCTAAACAAACTGGGAATAGAAGGAACATCTCTCAACATAATAAAGGATATTTATGACAAACCTACAGCCAATCTAACACTAAATGGGGAAAAACTTGAAGCTTTTCCACTAAAATCAGGAACAAGGGTGTCCACCATCCCCACTTTTATTTAATATAGTACTGGAAGTCTTAGCTATAGTAATAAGGCAAGAGACACACATAAAAGGGATATAAATTGGAAAGGAAGAGATCACATTATCATTATTTGCTGATGATATAAATAAAGGACCCTAAAGACTCTACCAGCAAACTGTTAGAGCTGATAAACACTTTTATCAACATAGCAGGATACAAAATAAATACACAGAAATCAGTAGTCTTCCTAACAACCAACATGCTGAAGATGAAATCAGGAAATCACTCCCATTCACAATTGCATCAAAATAAATAAGCAAACAAATAAATAAATAAAGTACCTTGGAATAAACATAACCAAGAAAGTCAAGGATCTCTACAATTAACACTTTAAAACAACCAAACATTGCATGTTCTCTCTCATACGTGGATCCTAGCTACAAATGATTGGACATCTATGATAGTTGGAATAAAACTCAGTACCAAGCCGGGCGTGGTGGCACACGCCTTTAATCCCAGCACTTGGGAGGCAGATGTAGGAGTATCTCCATGACTTCAAGGCTACCCTGAGATTACATAGCAAATTCCAGGTCAGCCTGGGCTAGAGTGAGACCCTACCTTGAAAAACCAAAAATAAATAAGTAAATAAACACCAAAAAAAAAAAAATTAAAACCTCAGTACCAGAGACCAGTAAACTAGAAAGGGCTAGAAAAGGAATAGAAATGAAAGGAGGAGGACTTTGATGGTATTATGTAAGTAGAAAAACAGATTAATGAGGGTAAAAAGGCTGGGCATGGTGACGCACGCCTTTAATCCCAGCACTCGGGAGGCAGAGGTAGGAGGATTGCCATGAGTTCAAGGCCACCCTGAGATGACAGAGTTAATTCCAGGTCAGCCTGGACCAGAGTGAGACCCTACCTCGAAAAAAACAAAAAAAAGAAAGAAAGAAAGAAAGAAAGAAAGAAAGAGGGTAAAAAGGCCTAAGTGAGGTCAGAGGAAGAGATTGAGTAAAAGAAAGGTGGAGAGAGGGCTAATCTAATAAAAATCTAAGAAGGTATGAATAAGTCATACGGAAACCTACTTTCTTGGACAATGGAACACTCAGAAGCCATAGATTGTTACTAGAAAATTTTCAGTGCCAGGGATGGGATACCTTCCAGTGGGTTGTTGGCCAAGGAGGTCCCTGATGCCCATAAAACATTTCAGGCCATTGCCGAGGCCTTTGGTTTCCCACCAGGAATAGATGGTAAGACCCTTTTTCTGAAGACTCCACATACTTGGACTGCAAGGTCACTGAGAAATCCTGCTAGAGCTGAACTAAAAACCTCCTGCATGTAGGCGAGCTAACAGAAAGCTGGAAAAAGCTATGCTGTATGTATTTCAATGGGAGAGAGAAATCACCAATGAAGATACTCAACAGTGGACACTGCAACCCTTAAATTTGGCCAGACAGGCCAAATGAGCCAATGGGTGCAATAGTGGCATGTCTGTTATAGGGGAAACCAACCTCTCTCTAATTGGACAGGAGGCCCACTCCACGGGAGGAAATACATCCCTGGCACTGAAAACCTACAACAAGGGTAGTCATGAACCCTAGGAGCGTAACATCTGCTGCTATCTGGCTATATGTATATACTATGCTCACCAAACTTCCCTGTTAGCCCTTCTCCTAGTGTTCATACCCATATACTAATGCTACTCTCACTTTTGGTTACAGAAGCTTCTCTTTTCAGATAGAAGTGACCTTGGGATGACTCAGAAGACACCATCGTACTGAGAGGAAGTGACAGAGGAGTGCTCAGCAAGACACCTTCCAAGGCTCAGGATCCATTGAAGAAGAGGGGGCGGAAAGAACGTAAGAGCTAAAGGAAGGGTAGAACTCCTTACAACGTGCTCCTCCAGACACAAAATGTCCTAGATATTCATGACCTTGCAGTGCCTGACATTACCTACACAAGACCATCATAATAGGAGGAAAAGATGATGACATCATAATAAAAGAGAGATTGATTGAGACTGGGAAGGGATATGATGGAGAGTGGAGTTGCAAAGGGGAAAGTGGGGCGAGGGAGAGAATTACCATGGGTTATTGTCTACAGTTATGGAGTTGTCAATACTTTTTTTTTTAAGTTTTTTTGTTGTTGTTGTTTTGTTTTTTGTTTTTCGAGGTAGGGCCTCACTCTGGTCCAGGCTGACCTGGAATTAACTATGTAGTCTCAGGGTGGCCTCGAACTCTCAGCAATCCTCCTACCTCTGCCTCCCAAGTGCTGGGATTAAAGGTGTGTGCCACCACGCCCGGCAAAGTTTTAAATAAATAAAAAGTGACAACAACAACAGAAAGTTATGAAATTCAAGGCTGGGCTAGAAACTCAAGCCAGAAGGGAGGATAAAGAGAATATCTCCAACACAGTGAAATCTCTGAGAAAAAAATACCCACACACATGTGGAAGGCAAAATATGAGAGCCCAGGCCAAAAGATTCAGAGGAAACACACACATACAGGTATGGAGCAAAACATAAGAGTGCTAGTCTTGCCCTTTAACACAGAAGGAAGCTAAGAGATTGGGTCGTGAAGAGCTCAAGTCTTAAGGAAAGATCACACAGATAGCAGAATAAGAAAACACCAAAACATGGGCTGGAGAGATGGCTTAGCGGTTAAGCGCTTGCCTGTGAAGCCTAAGGACCCCGGTTCGAGGCTCGGTTCCCCAGGTCCCACATTAGCCAGATGCACAAGGGGGCGCACGCATCTGGAGTTCGTTTGCAGAGGCTGGAAGCCCTGGCACGCCCGTTCTCTCTCTCTCCCTCTATCTGTCTTTCTCTCTGTGTCTGTCGCTCTCAAATAAAATATAATAAAAATAATTAAAAAAAAAAAAAAAAGAAAAGACCAAAACAGACCAGGAGACTCAGATGCCAGGAAAACGAGTAGTCAAGAGAGCCAAGAGAGTTATTACACAGGTGGCAGACCCAGGGTTTAGAGGAAAATCATTCATATACCAAAGCATCTCAGCCTGGCATGTTGGCACATGCCTTTAATCCCAGCACTAGGAGGAGATCAAGGCCACCCTGATAGTACACAGTGAATTCCAGGTCAACTTGGGCTACAGCAAGACCCTACTGCGGGGTGTGGGGTGGGGGAGCATCTGGAAACAGAGTACATGTGAGGCCGGTTGTGGGGCGCCTGCCTTTGATCCCAGCACTCAGGAGGCAGAGGTAGAAGAATCACTGTGATTTCCAGGCCAGCCTGAGACTACAAGTCAATTCTAGGTCAGCCTGGGCATGCCCATTCTTTCTCTCTCTGTGCCTCTGTCTCCAATAAATTTAAAAAAGAAAAATTTAAAGCAGGAATAATTATATTGTTAAATAGCTAACAAAGTAGGTTTCTATATTTTCCCATCAATCTTCTAAATTAACTTTTTTGGTATAACAGCACAGTTTTATGGGTCTTGACAAGTACACAGTCATGTGCCCATTACCACCATTCCATATAGAATAGTCCCAATTTTTTTTTTCTTTTGCATATGTGATGTGGGTTCTGGGTGCTCATGCACATGAGTGTGGAGGTCAAAAGCTGACATCCAATGTACTCAATCGCTCTCCACCTTATATGAAACAAGGTTTCTTTTTTTTTTTTTCTTCAAACTTTATTTTATTTATTTTCTTTTTTTATTCATTAGTTTTGTATTCAGCAAATAGTCAGTTTGGTACCATTATTAGGTTCATCCATGACCTACCCTCTCCCCACTGGTCCCTCCTTGTTGAGGTATACGGGTCATGCATTGTGGAGTTACCCCACAGTTATGGGTAAGATAAATGTCTCTGCATATCATGACCCAACATGTGGCTCTGACATTCTTTCCACCCCCTCTTCTGCAAAATTTCCCTGAGCCATGTTGGGTTCATTTTTGGTCTGCTTCAGTGCTGAGGTGTTGGGGGCCTCTGAGGCTCTGGCTCTCTGATTTGGTAGGAGTTGATTTTTCTCTGTGTTGGTCTCCTTTCCCTTTGTGCTGTTATCCGGTTCATCAGGAAAACAGCACCCTTGCTTATTTCACCAATTTTTCTTAGTTTCAGCTGGGGCTCTTTTGAGGTATGATGGGTTGGCTGTCTCCTTAGGATCTGCATCTATCTTTCTTTCCCCGGGATTTGCAGCGCAGCCGTAGCCATCTTGGCGGGGAAGTCCCTAAACAAGGTTTCTTACTGAGCCTGGTGCTTACCTATTCACCTAGCCAGCAAGCCCTGGGGATCTTCTGATTGTCTCCACCTCTGCAGCACTAGAATAAAGATCATAGTCCCACCATGCCTGACTTTTATATGTGTGGTGGGGATCCAAACTCAGGTCCTCATGCCTGCATGGTAAGCACTTTACCAGCAAAAACATTTCCCATAGTCATTTAAAAAAACATTTTGAGATAATTTGTAAGCTGAAAATTTATTTTATCTGAATTCTAAACTTTGCAATTCTCTTAATGAGGTGTGTTAATCCTTCAACAGAATTAGAAAATACTTAAAATATAAGATTATTACCCGGTGTGGTGGCACACACCTTTAATCTCAGCACTTGGGAGGCAGAGTTAGGATGATTGCCGAGAGTTCAGTGCCACCCTGAGAGTGAATTCCAGGTCAGCCTGAGCTAGAGTGAGACCCTACCACGAAAACCAAAAAGCAAAAAAAAAAAAAAAAAAAAAAAGAAGAAGAAGAAGAAGAGGAGGAGGAGGAAGAAGAAGAAGAGGAGGAGGAGGAGGAGGAGGAAGAGGAAGAGGAAGAGGAAGAAGAAGAAGAAGAAGGGGTTCTAGGCGCTGGTAAGATAGTTCAGCAGTTAAAGGTGCTTGCTCACAAAACCATACCTGGTTTCAATTCCCAAGCCACCCATACTGCTGGACACACAAGAAGTAACTCAAGTGTCTGGTTTGTGTTTATAGAAGAAAGACATGTGTGCACATACACACACACGTGCAAAATAAATACATGTAAGTATATGTAAAAATGAAGAAGGGGTTAAGTGGAAAAGGATAATGAGATGGGAGAGGAGGAACACAAGAAAGTAATGGGAGGAGACTATGATCAATACATATGCACATGTATGAAAATTGTCACTAAAATGTTTAAAAAAATAAAATAGCCGGGTATGGTGGTGCACACCTTTAACCCCTGCATTCAGGAGGTAGAAATAGGAGGATCTCCATGAGTGTGAGACCACCCTGAGATTACATAGTGAATTCCAGGTTAGCCTCAGCTAGCACAAGACCCTACCTCAAAATATATATATATATGATAGTATTTTTTAAAACATTTTATTTATTTATTTGAGAGAGAGAGAATGGGTGTGCCAGGGCTTCCAGCTACTGCAAATAAACTCCAGAGCATGCACCACCTTGTGCATCTGGCTTACCTGGGTCCTGGGGAATCGAACCAAGGTCCTTTAACTTTGCAGGCAAGAGCCTTAACTGCTTAGCCATCTCTCCAGCCCAATATGATAGTATTTCAACTTATCAAATTCTAAAAATGTAGTATGAGGGCTGGAGAGATAAATCAGTGGTTAAGATGCTTGCCTACAAAGCCTAAAGACCTGGGTTCAATTCCCTATTACCCACGTAAAGCCAGATGCACAAGGCGGCACATGCATCTAGAGTTCATTACGGTGGCTAGATGCTCTGGTGCACCCATTCTCTCTCTCTCAAATAAATAGATTCTTTTTAAATGTAGTCTGTTGATAAAAACAAGGAGTCATTTGAGAAGGTACTTTTCTTTTTTTTGTTTTAATCTTTTTTTGTTTTATATTTATTTATTTATTTGAAAGTGACAGACAGAGAAAGAGGCAGAGAGAGAGAGAGAGAGAATGGGCATGCCAGGGCTTCCAGCCACTGTAAACAAACTCCAGACGTATGTGCCCCCCTGTGCATCTGGCTAACGTGGGTCCTGGAGAATCAAGCCTCGAACCGGGGTCCTGAGGCTTCACAGGCGAGCATTTAACCGCTAAGCCATCTCCCCAGCCCGAGAAGGTACTTTTTGAGGCATTGACTGTGGACAAGACCTACTCCATGGAAGCTACTACAGTTGCACTGCTAAATATGTCCATCTTTTTGGCCTTAGCAGCAATTGTGATTTGAACTCATGATAGCTTTGTGGAAAGCTTTCACATGACAGTGCCTCAACTATTTTTTGTTTCTGTTTTGTGTTTTTCTTTTCTTTCTCCCTTTTTATTTTTCCTGGGTTTTGTTTGTTTGTTTGTTTGTTTTTGTTTTGTTCTTTTCCCTGAGGTAGGCTCTCACTCTAACCCAGCAGGCTGACCTGCAACTCACTCCATAGTCCCAGGCTGGTCTCAGGAGGATCATTGTCCCAGGAGGATCAGTGATCCTCCTACCTCTGCCTCTAGTGTGCTGGGATTAAAGGCAGGGAACACACACCTGGCTCAACTATATTTTTATGATTTTTAAAATATTATTTATTTCCAAGAGGAGAGAGAGACACAGAAACAGAAAGAATAAGAGAGGAAATGGAGACACTATGACCTCTTTCCACTGCAAATGAACTCCAGATGCATGTACCACTGTGTGCATCTGGCTTTATGTGGGAACTGCAGAACTGAACCTGGGACAACAGGCTTTACAAGAAAGCACCTTTAATCGCTGAGCCAGCTCTCTAGCCCCCTATTTTTTTATGATTGTTAACTATGGAATTTATTGTAGAGACTGAGGATGTGAGTGCATTCCTGGAATGGCCAAGGCATGGGAAAAATGTTTTTATTTTTATTTTTCTCAAGATTCCAAAGAGTTACCATCTATGACAAATATGAATGTTCATTTTTTCATTACCAAATATGTTATTCCAAGCAGTATTTTACTTTATAGCAAATCAAGGTGATTTTTACTGACTTATGAAACTTATTTTAGGGCTGGAGAGATGGCTTAGCAGTTAAGCACTTGCCTGTGAAGCCTAAGGACCCCTGTTCCAGGCTCAAATCCCCAGAACCCACGTTAGCCAGATGCACAAGGGGGAGTACATGTCTGGAGTTCGTTTGCAGTGACTGGAAGCCCTAGCGCACCCATTCTTTCTCTCTGCCTCTTTATCTCTGTGTCTGTCACTCTCAAGTAAATAAAATAAAATAAAATCTTACTTTAGCTGGGCATGGTGTTGCACGCCCTTAAACCCAGCACTTGGGAGGTAGAGATAGGAGGATCGCTGTGAGCTCAAAGCCAGCCTGAGACTACAGAGTGAATTCCAGGTCAGTCTGGGCTACAGTGAGATCCTACCTTGAAAAACCAAAATAAATAAATAAATAAATAAATAAAAGTTGGAGAGCGATCGCTCAGTGGTTAAAGATGCTTGCGTGCAAATCCTGATGATCTCAGTTTAATTCCCCAGACTCATGTAAAGCTACATGAACAAAGTGGCCCAGGCATCTGGAGTTAGTTTGCAGTGGCAGGAGGCCCTAGCATGTTCATTCTCTTTCCCACCCTTTCTTTCTCTTTCTCACTCTCTCTTCTTCCAACTCTTAAAAAATAAATAAATATTTTTAGTAATAAATAAAAACAAAGCTTTTAGCTGGGTGGGGTGGCACATGCCTTTAATCCCAGCACTAGGGTGGCAGAGGTAGGAGGATTTCCATGAGTTTAAGGCCACCCTGAAACTACATAGTGAATTCCAGGTCAGCCTGGGCTAGAGCAAGACCCTACCCCCCCCCCAAAAAAATAATAAAATAAAATAAAAATAAAGCTTTACCAAAAGAAAGAGATAGCTTTGCTCTATAACCAAATTCCTATTAATTATACAAAAATATGTGAAACCATGAAAATTATAGAAAAATGAAAAAGGGTAGGAGAGTTTTGCTTTATTCATCAAATTTCTAAAGCATGCAAAATATTGCTTTGGTAGGGTTTTTATTCATTTTTTGTTTTGTTTTGTTTTGTTTTTTGAGTTAGGGTCTCACTCTGGCCCAGGCTGCCCTGGATATTAATTACGCAGCCTCAAACATGGTGATTCTCCTACCTCTGCCTCCCAAATCCTGGGATTAAAGGCGTGTACCACCACACCTGGCTCACTTTTTATTTTAAAACAGGTTCTCATTATGTTGCCCAGGCTGGCCTTGAGTCTTTGGTTCTTCTACCTCAGTAGTAAAGACTACCTATACCACCAGGTCTGGCCTCAGAAATCTTCTAATGGAACATTGTGACTACATGGAAGTACTTGGAAGCATAGTTTAAGATAACAAAATATAGTTGAAAATAAAATGCTAACACATTGAAATTATTAACAGAAACAAGAAAAGATACCTGTTCTATTTTTCTTTGTTTAATATTTATAAGTACTGGTTTCTAGAAGAGAACATAATTTCAACTTCACAGATTGACAGCAAAATTGATTATTCCCTTTCTACATGAATTGATGAATCATATCAGCCTCAAAGGTACATGGACTATTTTCACGTATATTTTTGTGTGTTAATTTTATTGTTTTGAGACAAGATCTTACACTGTATCCCATATTGGCCTGAAAAATTCACTATTCAACCTAAGCTGGCCTCGAACTCTCAGAAATCCTTCTACCTCAGCCTTCCAAATGCTAAGATTATAGAGGTAAGCCACTGCCCCCAGCTTTATTTCTATTTTTTAAAATTTTATTTTATTGATTTATTGATTGATTTTTTTTTGGTTTTTTTTTTTTTTTTTTATTTATTTGAGAGCGACAGACACAGAGAGAAAGACAGATAGAGGGAGAGAGAGAGAATGGGCGCGCCAGGGCTTCCAGCCTCTGCAAACGAACTCCAGACGCGTGCGCCCCCTTGTGCATCTGGCTAACGTGGGACCTGGGGAACCGAGCCTCGAACCGGGAGTCCTTAGGCTTCACAGGCAAGCGCTTAACCGCTAAGCCATCTCTCCAGCCCTGATTGATTTTTTGTTTATTTTTATTTATTTATTTGAGAGCAACAGACACAGAGAGAAAGACAGATAGAGGGAGAGAGAGAGAATGGGCACGCCAGGGCTTCCAGCCTCTGCAAACGAACTCCAGACACGTGCGCCCCCTTGTGCATCTGGCTAACGTGGGACCTGGGGAACGGAGCCTCGAACCGGGGTCCTGAGGCTTCACAGGCAAGCGCTTAACCGCTAAGCCATCTCTCCAGCCCGTGATTGATTTTTTGAGGTAGGATCTCACTCTAGCTCAGGTTGACCTGGAACTCACCATGTAGTCCCAGGCTGGCCTCAAACTCACAGCTGTTATCCTACCTCTGCCTCACGAGTGCTGGGATTAAAGGTGTGTACCACCATGCCTGTATTTCTATATTTTTTAAAAATATTTAGGCGCACTACCGCGCGCCCGCGCCCCGCTGCCGTGTGTGTGTGTGTGTGTGTGTGTGTGTGTGTGTGTGTGTGTGTGTCTGTGTGTGTCTGTGTGTGTCTGTGTCTGGGGGGGGGGGCGCTGGAGCTGGGAGGTGCGGATGGAGTTAGCCCGGAGCTGTGGCTGCCCAGGGAGGCAAGAGCATGTCTGCAACTCGTGCCAAGAAACTGAAAATGGCCACCAAGTCGGGTCCTGAGTGTGACCAACAGGTTCCTGTTGCATGTAAATCATGTCCTTGTGGTTATATATTTATTAGCAGAAAATTTTTAAATGCAAAACGTTCAGAGAAATCAACACCTTCTGCAGAAAAACAGAAGGAAATTGACATCTATGCTAACCTCTCTGATGGAAAGGCTTTCGCGTTTTCAGTTGCCTTGGCAGAAATAAATAGGAAAATTATTGCCTTGGCAGAAATAAATAGGAAAATTATCAATCAAAGACTTATTCTCTGATATTTGTCTACAAAATCTGTTGAACCTTTCTTCAAGATTACATCTGCAAATTCTCAGTTGTGGACTCTCAGGAGCATCTGACTGTTTCAATAAGGAAGGGCTGTTGATTGCTTTTGTTCCTTCTGTCATTTAGCCTGTGCCACACTTTGGGAGCAAAGCTGTAGGCTTGGACTGTGCTTGGATTTCCTTGTTTGTCAAGGAGCATTGCCAATGTTTTGGGATATAATTAATTATATTTACCAAACAAAATCAGAAGAAAACAAACCAGCTGGATGGATGTTAAAGAATAAAAAGGGGTAGGGATAAGGGAAGGGTGGAAATACGAAAACTAATGAAGTAAAATTAAAATGCTTCATAGTTTTCAGGTTTGTTACCAGAGATGAAATATTTTAAATACTGTCACAAAGTGACTTTTAAATATATATATATATATATATATATATATATATATATATATATATATATATATATACACAACTTCCATGATTATAAAAAATATCCCATGATAATACCCTCCCTCCCCCCAAATTCATTTACTTTTAATAAATTGGCATTTGATATTTTATTGATGAGGAATTAAGAATATAGACTGTAAATTCTGTTTTCAGTTGATTTTATTTTTTGGCCACTGTTTTTATGATTTAAGGTAGGAGTTAAATTTACAGAAATATTTTCTAGCCAGTTTGAAAATTTGGGTGCTTTATAAGAATTATATTTTAGGGCTGGAGAGATGGCTTAGCGGTTAAGCGCTTGCCTGTGAAGCCTAAGGTCCCCGGTTCGAGGCTCGCTTCCCCAGGTCCCACGTTAGCCAGATGTACAAGGGGGCGCATGCGTCTGGAGTTCGTTTGCAGAGGCTGGAAGCCCTGGCGCGCCCATTCTCTCTCTCTCCCTCTGTCTTTCTCTCTGTGTCTGTCGCTCTCAAATAAATAAATAAATAAATTTTTAAAAAAAAAAGAATTACATTTTAAGGAGATATCATACAAGAGAGATAAAGACCTTGTTTTCTTTAAAAGTTTGTGTTGAATAATCTGCTGTAATCCTGATGGGCTTGCTCTTGTAGGTAACTTGATTTTTCTCTCTAACTGCTTTCAATATTTTTTCTTTGGTGTGTGTGTTTGGAAGTTTAATTATAATATGGCAAGAAGAGGTTCTTTCCGGGTTTTGTCTGGCTGGGGTTCTAAAGGGTTCCTGTAACTGCATTGGCACCTTTTTCCCAATTTGAGGGAAATTTTCTTCTATGATTTTGTTGAAGATGCCTACTATGCCTTTGGAGTGGAATTATTCTCCTTCTACTATGCCCTGAATTCTTATATTTGATCTTTTCATAGTGTCCCGAATATCTTGAAATTCCCATTCATACTTTTCTATAAGTTTGTCTTTCTCTTTGTTGGACTGTATTAGATCTGCCACCTGGTCTTCTAGCTTAGATATTCTGTCCTCTCCCTCATCCATCCTACTGGTGAGATTTTCTACAGAGTTTTTTAGTTCATTAACTGTGTTCTTCATTGCTAGTAATTCTGACTGGTTTTTCTTTATTATTTCTATTTCCTTATTTATGTCTTGTATTGCCTTCTTTATTTCACTAAATTGGTGTCCTGTGTCTTCTTTGATTCCTTTGATTTCCTCTTTGATTCTTTTGATTTGTTCTTTGACCTCTTTGAACATATTTATAATCATTCTTTTGAACTCTTTCTCAGGCATTACCTCTAACTCGTTCTCACTAGAGGACATTTCTGATGCATTAATACTTTTAGGTGGATTTATATCGTCTTGCTTTTTCTTGTGTTATAATGTATATATTTTTGCATCTTGGATTAAGTTAATGCTTGGATTTTCTAGTTAGCTGGGTATTCTTAGCTGTATCAATTGATTTGATGTTATATATTTTCAGGGTAGGAGCTTAAGGTGTTAGGTGTGGCTCTTAAGACACTCAGAGTATCTACAAAGGTGTTCCTAGGGGTTGAGTTTCCCTGCTATGGGAGTATTCAAGCAGGCTGAGTGGAATAAAATACAGGTAGATTCTAAAATTTAACTAAACACTGTACACATTCAATCAAAAACAGCCCCAAGTATGTATGCAAGAGTAGTTATTATAACGACCAGATCCTCTATCAACAAAGAGGTTAAGATTTCTGGTCTGTTGAGGAATCCAAGTCAGCTTGCGACCAAGTGTGACCCTTCCCTGGTACAATCCCAGTTACCTTGGATGATTTTGGTCTCAGTCAAGTTGCTGCCTGGGTCGTCGGGCTGCTGTTCTGATTTCTGGAGCTGGGCACTAGCTTTTCCTGTGGGGCAAACCGAGCCTGGCAAGTGTGGCCCTGCAGATCAGCACCCCTGCTGCTGGAACTGCTGCTGCTAAAGCTGCCGCTGCTGGGTCTGTAGCAGCTGCTGCTGAAGCTGCTGCTGCTGGACCCACTGCTGCTGCTGCCTCTGCTGCTGCTGTAGCTGCCACTGCTGGAGCCACCACTGCTGCTGAAGCTGCTGCTTCTGTGTCCACTGCTGCTGCTGCCACTGAAGCTGCTGCTGTGGGATCTGCCGCTGCTGCCGCTCCTGGGTCTGCTGCTGCTGGGTCTGCCACTGCTGCCGCGACTGGAGCTGCTGCTGCTGGGGCCACTGTTACCAGTGCCAGAGCCACTGATGTTGCTGCTGAACTCTGCTCCTGCTTGGGTCCTGCTGTTGGCTCAAGTTGGCGTGGCTCGTCCCAGAACCGCTGCTCTGTTCACCAGAGCTGGGCTCAGGCGGTGAGGGAGGGGAGGGAGCCACAGCTGCTCTGGTTCTCTCACTGTTCCATGTGTTCTTCTACCTCGTGGTCTGCTCTTCCATTGCTCACTACCGGTCTCCCTTCACGTTTCCTGAGCTGCAGAGAGCGCCGGTGTGAGGGAAGCTCCCGCACCTGGCTTTTCCTGCAGCTCAAGCTGAGCCTGGCAGCTTTCTGGTGCCCTACCGCCGCGGTTGGTGGAGCTGCCAGAGCCGCTTTTGCTGGCCTGTGCAGGCTCTGGATGCTCTGGATCTCTTCTACTTCTCCACTGCTGCTTCAATTTCCTATACACCTCACTTTTTAGTAAAAGTGTGTATTTTGCTGAGTTTTTTTTGGTCTTTTTTCCCCCCAGGCTGCTTTGGCATGGTACCTATGCCGCCATCTTAACCGGAAGCCACCTTGTTTTCTTGAATGTTTTATTTGTTAAAAAATTTGCTGTCAAGATGGTGCCTATTAACCTAAATACAAGATATATTTATTACACACATATATCTTAACCACTTATAAGCAGTAACGTTTTATCTGAATGGATGTTAATTTATATATATCTTGGTAATTATTTAAACTGTTACTTAACCTCCCCATGGAAAAAAATAAACCTTAATATTAAAAGTTAAAAAAAAAAATTATTTATTTATTTAGAGACAGAGACCGAGCAAGCATAAGTACTCCAGGGCTCCTGGAGTAAACAAACTCCAGATGCATGTGCCATTTGGTGCATCTGGCTTTACATGGTGTGGTAGTTTGAATAGATGCCCTCTAATATATTCAGTGCTGTATTAGTTTGTAGTTTGGTTCTGCAGCCACCTAGCTGGAGGTGTCCTCACTGAGAGGATCTTAAGGTGTAGTGGTGGATTTGAAATTCCAATCTAAAGATATGCAAGTATCTAGTTCCACCTGGCGTTCCTGAAGTGTGCTGTGTGGCTTTTGGCTTTTGGTTTTGGAGCATATCTCTCCCTCCCTCTCTCTCTCTCTCTCTCGTTGGACCTGTGAAAGCAGGGCCAGCTTCATTTGCCATTATGGAACTTCCCCTGGAACTGTAAGCTTCAATAAATATCTCTTCCTCCATAACTGTGCCTGGTCTGAAAGTCCATCTCAGCAAACCTGAAGCTGTCTGCTACACACAGATACTGGGGAACTGAATGAATCTGGGCCATCAGAGTTAATAAGAAAGGGCCTTGGTGGCAGGACCATGGCCAAGGGGCACCCAATGGAGCAGCTAGTGTTCCACATGCCCTGGAAGCAGAGGTGAGGAGTGGGAGAGCCGTGGCCCACCAGGGGAGACACCATGCCTGCTGCCCATGACAGGGCGCAGTGGCCCCATGGGGTCCGCAGCACTCCAGTTCAAAGAAGAATTTTGGCAGTTCCAATACTGGAGGAATCCTTTACTACCTATCCACCTGGCATATATCCAAAGAGTCAGTGAAGACAGCCTGACAGAGACAACACTTCAAGACAAGAATGGAGTGGATGAGATTGACATGGTGTCTTGACAAGAACAGCTGATGAAATAGAATTTACTGAATTTGGAGAGGCATAAAGAAAAACTGACTTTCCATATTTGACATTGCTTCTAGACCTGAAAAATAAGGAAAAGTTATTTTGACAATAAGTAACTATAGTTACTATGGAACTCCCAGTGGGGATTTGTCAAGGATATGGTACAGTTATATGTGAAATATTTTCTCGTCTTACAGAAAGGAGTCTGGCAGTTGTAGAAATAGATGGGAAGCACACCTGTCTTCCTCTGTCAAATCTTTGCACTGATAAAAAGTTTGTGGAATATGCAGTGAATATCATTTTATAGAACTAGTATTAAATATTTTCTAGTACATCTACTGACACAGCTGAACAAATAGGTGACTTGAATATCTATGCAAAATTACCATATGGGAGATACTTTCTGAAAGCTGATATTGTTCTAAAAGAACTTTCAAAATTAAACTCGTGAGAATTTCAATTCGGGAAGCATTTGAACTTTTGATATTTGATGTCTGTTAAACTGCTATGGCAATCAAAACAATGGGAAGTGGGTGCCTGCCCCTCACCATTCTAAAACAGGAAGTTATTCTATGATCTGTTTATTGACTTTAATTGGTTTGAGGACATTTTTGTTACTACTTTAGGCCTGTAATCAACACTGACAGTACTTTAAAAGTCTTTACATGAGGGAAGGGAATACATCCCTGAAACTGAAAACTTAAAACAGGAGTAGTCATAAGCCCTAGGGGTATAACGTCTGCTGTTGTCTGGCCAAATCTATATACTATGCTTATCAAACTGCCCAATAAGCACTTCTGTTAATGTTCACACCGTATATTAATGCTACTCTCACTTTTGGTTGAGAATTTCTCTTTTCAGATGCAGTGACCTTGGGATGACTCAGAAGGTATCATGGTGATGGAAAGAAATGACCACAGTACTCAGTACTGCAATATCTGTATCACACCTTCCAAGGCTCAGGGTCTAATGCAGAAGAGGTGGCGGAAAGAATGTAACAGCCAAAGGAAGGGCAGGAACAACATGCTCCCTCCAGACACAAAATGGCCTGGATATTCATGACCTCACAGTGCCTGATACTACCTGCATAAGACCATCATAAGAGGAGGAAAAGATCAAGACATCAAAAGTAAAAGAGGCTGATTGAGATGGGGAGGGGGTATGATGGAGAGTGGAGTTTCAAAGGGGTAAGTGGGGGGAGGGAGGGTATAACCATGGGGTATTTTTTATAATCATGGAAGTTGTTAATAAAAAAATTAAAAAGTTTTAAAAAACAGCAAAATAAAAAAAAAAATGAAGTCTTTACATGAGCCCCATTCAAGACATTTCATTTAATTCTCCGGAAGTGGGCCTTACATGTTGATACTTTACACACCAGTCCTCTCCTCCCTTTCGCTAATGTGCAGACAGGGTTGAGAACCACTAGACCAATAATAGTTTTTCCTACTTAAAGGTGATGACTAATTTGAGCTGATTAACACCTGTTCATTAGTTTTGTCTTTGTTTTGCACTGCTGATGGCTAAGTTACTTTGTTACTGTTACTATTTTGTTGTTAAAAAATAAAGTAACAATTTGTGTTTGCAAAAAAAAGAAAGTGCCTTTAACCACTGAACTATCTCTATTTCCATAATTTTTTGGTTTTTCAAGGTCATGCTCTCTATTTTCATATTTTTAAATAATTTTTTATTGAAGACTTCCATAATTATAAATAGTATCCCATGGCATTTTCATATTTTTAATTTACTTTATTTATTTATTTATTTATGAAAGAGAATAGGTGTGCCAGGGCCTCTAGCCACTGCAAATGAACTCCAGACACATGTGCCATCATGTAGATCTAGCTTACATGGGTTCTGAAAAATCAAACCTGGGTCCTTGGGCTTCACAGAGAAGTGCCATAACCTAAAACCCATCTCCCCAAACCAATTACCTTAGTTAAGAAAACATATTTTATATCTATTTATTTGAGAGAGAGAAAGGGCATGCCAGGGGCTCTAGCTACTGCAAACAAACTCCAAACATTTTGTGCATCTGGCTTATGTAGTTCCTACGGACTTGAACCTGGGTCCTTTGGCATTGTAAGTACGCACCCTAACCAGCAAGCCATCCCTCTATCCCGCAATTTCCATATTTCTTTTTTTCTTTATTTTTATTTTTTGAGGTAGGTTCTCACTCTAGCCCAGGCTGACCTAGAATTCACTATATTCACTATGTACTCTCAAGCTGACCCTGAATTTATAGAAATCCTCCTACCTCTGCTTCCCAAGTGGTGGGATTAAAAGTGTGTGCCACCACTCCCAGCACAATTTCCATATTTCTTTCTTTCTTTTTTTTTTTTGTTTTTTTGAGGTAGGGTCTCACTCTAGCTAAGGCTGACTTAGAATTCACTATGTAGTCTCAGGGTGGCCTTGAACTCATGGTGATCCTCCTACCTCTGCCTCCCAAGTGCTGGCATTAAAGGCATGCACCACCACAGCCAGCCTCCAATTTCCATATTTCTTTTTATTTAATTAAAAATTTTTATTAACATTTTCCATGATTATAAAATATATCCTATGGTAATTCCCTCCCACCCCACCCCCACACTTTCCCATTTGAAATTCCATTCTCCATCATATTACCTCCCCATTACAATCATTGTAATTACATATATACAATATCAACCTATTAAGTATCCTCCTCCCTTCCTTTCTCTACCCTTTATGCCTCCTTTTTAACTTACTGGCCTCTGCTACTAAGTATTTTCATTCTCACGCAGAAGCCCCAGTCATCTATAGCTAGGATCCACATATGAGAGAGAACATGTGGCGCTTGGCTTTCTGGGCCTGGGTTACCTCACTTAGTATAATCCTTTCCAGGTCCATCCATTTTTCTGCAAATTTCATAACTTCATTTTTCTTTACCGCTGAGTAGAACTCCATTGTATAAATGTGCCACATCTTCATTATCCACTCATCAGTTTTTCACAATGGCTGGACCAGATTGCATTCCCACCAGCAGTGTATAAGGGTTCCTTTTTTTCCACATCCCCACCAACATATATGATCATTTTTTTTCATGCTGGTGGCCAATCCAACGGAGTGAGATGGAATCTCAATGTAGTTTTAATCTGCATTTCCCTGATGACTAGTGACGTAGAACATTTTTTTAGATGCTTATATGCCATTCATATTTCTTCCTTTGAGAACTCTCTATTTAGCTCCATAGCCCATTTTTTGATTGGCTTGTTTGATTCCTTATTATTTAACTTTTTGAGTTCTTTGTATATCCTAGATATTAATCCTCTATTAGATATATAGCTGGCGAAGATTTTTTCCCATTCTGTAGGTTGCCTCTTTGCTTTTTTCACTGTTCCTTTGCAGTGCAAAATCTTTGTAATTTCATGAGGTCCCAGTGATTAATCTGTGGTTTTATTGCCTGAGCAATTGGGGTTGTATTCAGAAAGTCTTTGCCAAGACCAATATGTTGAAGGGTTTCCCCTACTTTTTCCTCTAGCAGTTTCAAAGTTTCCGGTCTGATGTTAAGGTCTTTAATCTATTTGGACTTAATTCTTGTGCATGGCGACAGAGAAGAATCTATTTTCATCCTTCTGCAGATATATATCCAGTTTTCAAAACACCATTTGCTGAAGAGGCTGTCTCTTCTCGAATGAGTATTTTTGGCATTTTTATCGAATATCAGGTGGCTATAGCTACTTGGGCTTACATCTGGGTCCTCTATTCTGTTCCACTGATCTACATGCCTGTTTTTGTGCCAGTACCATGCTGTTTTCGTTACTATGGCTCTGTAGTATAGGTTAAAATCAGGTATGGTGATACCACCAGCCTCATTTTTGTTGCTCAGTATTATTTTAGATATTCGAGGTTTTTTGTGATTCCAAATGAATTTTTGGATTGTTTTTTCTATTTCCATGAAGAAAGCCTTTGGAATTTTGATAGGGATTGCATTAAATGTGTAGATTGCTTTAGGTAAGATTGCCATTTTCACAATATTGATTCTTCTGATCCAGGAACAAGGGATGTTTCTCCACTTTCTAGTGTCTTCTGCAATTTCTCTCTTGAGTGTTTTAAAGTTCTCATTGTATAGATTCTTTACTTCCTTGGTTAGGTTTATTCCAAGGTACTTTATTTTTTTTTGATGCAATTGTGAACAGGAGTGATTCTCTGATATCATCCTCTGTGTGTTTGTTGTTAGCATATATGAAGGCTACTGATTTCTGTGTATTTATTTTGTATCCTGATACATTGCTGTAGGTTTTGATCAGCTCTAACAGTTTGCTAGTAGAGTCTTTAGGGTCCTTTATGTATAGAATCGTGTCATCTGCAAATAATGATAACATGATCTCTTCCTTTCCAATTTGTATCCCTTTTATGTGTGTCTCTTGCCTTATTGCTATGGCTAAGACTTCCAAAACTATATTAAATAAAAGTGGGGACAGTGGACACCCTTGTCTTGTTCCTGATTTTAGTGGGAAAGCTTCCAGTTTTTCCCCATTTAGTAATATGTTGGCTGTAGGCTTGTCATAAATAGCCTTTATTATATTGAGATATGTTCCTTCTATTTCCTGTCTCTGTAGGACTTTTATCATGAAGGGATGTTGGATTTTGTCAAATGTTTTCTCTGCGTCTAATGAGATGATCATGTGATTTTTTGTCCTTCAACCCGTTTATGTAATGTATTACATTTATAGATTTGCGTATGTTGAACCATCCCTGCATCTCTGGGATAAAGCCTACTTGGTCAGGGTGAATGATCTTTTTGATATACTCTTGTATTCTGTTTGCCAATATTTTGTTGAGAATGTTTGCATCTATGTTCATGAGGGAGATTGGTCTGTAATTTTCTTTTTTTGTTCTATCTTTGCCTGGTTTTGGTATCAGGGTGATGCTGGCCTCATAGAAGGAGTTTGGTAGAATTCCTTCTTTTTCTATTTCCTGGAAGAGCTTAAGAAGCAATGGTGTTAGCTCTTCCTTAAAAGTCTGGTAAAATTCAGCAGTGAATCCATCTGGGCCTGGGCTTTTTTTAGTTGGGAGATTATTGACAACTGTTCGGATCTCTATGTTTGTTATAGGTCTATTTAAGTGATTAATCTCATTTTGATTTAATTTAGGTAGGTCATATAGATCAAGGAAATCATCCATTTCTTTCAGATTTTCATACTTTGTGGAGTATATGCTTTTATAGTATGTCCCTATGATTTTTTGATTTTCTCTGGAATCTGTTGTGATTTTACCTTGTTCATCTCTGATTTTATTAATTTGTGTCTCTTCTCTCTTTCTTTTGGTCAGATTTGCTAAGGGTTTATCAATCTTGTTTATCCTTTCAAAGAACCAACTATTTGTTTCATTAATTCTTTGGATTGTTCTTTTTGTTTCTATTTCATTAATTTCTGCCCTAATCTTTATTATTACTTCCTGTCTACTGATTTTTGGTTTGCCTTGTTCTTCTTTTTCCAAGGCTTTAAGGCGAAGCATTAGGTCGTTTACTTGCGACCTTTCTAATTTCTTTTTTTTTTTTTTTTTTTTTGGTTTTTCGAGGTAGGGTCTCACTCTGGTCCAGGCTGACCTATAATTAACTCTGTCATTTCAGGGTAGCCTTGAACTCATGGCAATCCTCCTACATCTGCCTCCCGAGTGCTGGGATTAAAGGCGTGCGCCACCACACCCGGCTTTCTAATTTCTTAATATAGGCACTTAAGGCTATAAATTTACCTCTTAGAACTGCCCTCATTGTGTCCCAGAGATTTTGGTATGTTGTGTTCTCATTATCATTGGACTCTATACATTTTTTTATTTCCTTTTTGATTTCTTCATTGACCCATTCATCATTTAGTATCATATTGTTTAATTTCCATGATTTTGTGTATGCTCTATAGACTTTCTTGCTACTGATTTGTAGTTTAATTCCATTGTGGTCAGATAGAATGCAAGGACTTATTTCAATTTTCCTGAATTTGTTAAGATTTTCTTTGTGTCCTAATATATGGTCTATTTTAGAGAATGTGCTGCTGAAAAGAATGTATGAATGAATGAAAAGAATGTATATTCTGCAGCCTTTGGATGAAATGTCCTGTATATATCTGTTAAGTCCATTCCTTCTATGATCTCATTTAGTCCAGATGCCTCTCTGTTTATTTTTTCCCAGGATGACCTGTCAATTGATAAGAGTGGGGTGTTAAAGTCACCCACCAACACTGTGTTTTGTGTTATTTGTGACCTTAGTTCTAACAGTGTTTGTTTGATGAATTTGGGAGCCCCCATGTTAGGTGCATATATGTTTAGGATTGTAATGTCCTCCTGTTGGAGTGTGCCCTTAATCAATATAAAGTGACCTTCCTTATCTTTCTTGACTAACATTGGACTAAAGTCTACCCTGTCCAATATTAGGATAGCAACCCCTGCTTGTTTTCTAGGCCCATTTGCTTGAAACACCATCTTCCAACCTTTCTAATGTCTATCCTTTGTAGAAAGGTGAGTTTCTTGGAGACAACAAATTGTAGGATCCTGCTTTTTTACCCAGTCAGCGATCTATGTCTTTTCGTTGGGGCATTGAGGCCGTTGATATTAAGAGATATTATTGAAAGGTGTGTATTTATGTTTGCCTTTTTTTTTTTTTTTTTTTTTTTTTTTTTTGTGGTTCTGGTTCTACCTGTGCTCTCTTCTGTTAACTAGTATTTGAGTATTGCTTGTTTTTTCTAGGTTCCTTATATGTGTGCTTTTCCTTTTCTTCAGCATGGAGGATTCTATCAAGTATTTTCTGTAGAGCTGGTTTTGTCTTCAAATACTCCTTTAACCTGCTTTTGTCATGGAATGTCCTTATTCTCTATTTGGATGGATAACTTTGCAGGATAAAGTAACCTTGGGTGACAGTTGTTATCTTTCAGAACTTGGAATATATCCCCCCAAGCCCTTCTGGCTTTAAAAGTTTGTGTTGAATAATCTGCTGTAATCCTGATGGTTTTACTTTTGTAGGTAAGTTGATTTTTATCTCTAACTGCTTTCAATATTTTTTCTTTGGTGTGTGTGTTTGGAAGTTTGATTATAATATGGTTAGGAGAGGTTCTTTCCAGGTTTTGTCTGGCTGGGGTTCTAAAGGCTTCCTGTATCTGTATTGGCACCTCTTTCCCAATTTGGGGGAAATTTTCTTCTATGATTTTGTTGAAGACACCTACTATGCCTTTTGAGTGAAATTCTTCTCCTTCTACTATGCCCTGAATTCTAATATTTGATCTTTTCATAGTGTCCCAAATATCTTGAAATTCCCACTCATACTTTTCTATAAGTTTGTCTTTCTCTTTGTTGGACTGTATTAGATCTGCCACCTGGTCTTCTAGCTTAGATATTCTGTCCTCTCCTTCATCCATTCTACTGGTGAGATTTTCTACAGAGTTTTTTAGTTCATTAACTGTGTTCTTCATTGCTAGTAATTCTGACTGGTTTTTCTTTATTATTTCTATTTCCTTATTTATATCTTGTATTGCCTTCTTTATTTCATGAAATTGGTGTCCTGCATCTTCTTTGATTCCTTTGATTTCCTCTTTAAGTTCCTCTTTGACTCCTTTCATTTGTTCTCTGACTTCTTTGAACATATTTACAAGCATTCTTTTGAAATCTTTCTCAGGCATTTCCTCTAACTCATTCTCACTGGAGGTCATTTCTGATGCATTAATACTTTTAGGTGGATTTATATCATCTTGCTTTTTAGTGTTTCTTGTGTTATAATGTATATATTTTTGCATCTTGGATTAAGTTAATGCTTGGATTTTCTAGCTAGCTGGATATTCTTAGCTGTATCAATTGATTTGATGTTATATATTTTCAGGGTAGGAGCTTAAGGTGTTAGATGTGGCTCTTAAGACTCTGAGAGTATCTACAAAGGTGCTCCTAGGGGTTGAGTTTCCCTGCTATGGGAGTATTCAAGTAGGCTGAGTGGAATAAAACACCGGTAGGTTCTAAAAGTTAACTAAACACTGTACCCATTCAGTCAAAAACAGCCCCAACATGGGTGGGCAGTGAGCATTCCTGCTGAGCCATGCTGTAGTCACGAGTCAGTGCTGGTCTGTCCCAATCTGTTGAGGGTCTTCTGAGCATCTGCCTTACAGTTTATTCCTTACCTTCCTTGGAGCCCAGTATTGTTCAGATCTTACCCATGTGGTTATTTTTAAAAGTTGCTGAGTACCAAATCCACTTCTGATCCTTTTTTTTTTTTTTTTTTTTTTTTTTTGAGTTGAGAAACTTAAAACTTTCAAATGGCCCAGACTTGGGAGAATTTGCAGTTGTCCAACACCTTGAGCATAGGATGAGCGGCATCTTGTGACCTGAAGGAACAGTCTTAACACCTCGTTAGGAAGAGCGCACAAGCCTGCCAGAGAGTCTGAGGGCAGACCAGAGAGGAGGGAGGGGTAGCTGAGGGTAGAGAATCCCCTGACCGGCAGTTTACATTTTTCAATGGTTGACTCCCCTCTGTGATGGTATTGAAGGGTTCTGTTTACAAACAACTAATGTGATAAATACTTTTGATATGAAAAAGTCTTGACCAACAACTCTGAAATCCAGCATCTCATTGCAACATAAGCTTTTGAGTATACTCTCCAAACTAGATTCTTCTGCATGTCTTCTGTGTATATGTTTGTCATACAAAACTGTGAGCCATAGAGGTTGACACTTAGCCCCTTTGTTGCTAGAAGGGGGAAAAAAAAGTATCCAACAAGTCTCCTTTCAAAATGCATTCAAATTCAGGCAGAAGCCAGGTGGCTCGTGCCTGTAATCTGAGCATTTGGGGAGGCTGAAGCAGAAAGAGCTACATGCGTTCAAGGATAGCCTGGGCTACATAGTGAGCTCAAGGCCAGCCCAGGTTATTATAGTCTGAGACTGGGTCTCAGAAGTAAATCAGTCAGGCAGCGCTGAATTCGATCGACGAAAGCAACCAGAAGCAACTTGAGGCTCTCAGATGTCCATGTTAACTAAACCACTTTGCAAGCTTAGGCTGACAGTATTATTAAATATTTCACTGAAATACTTCTAAGATGCTAGGCTTCCAGTATTTATGAAACAAATCTCTGAGAGAGACACTGGGCTCATGATGACGGGATTGTATAGTTTTTATAACAAGTCTTTGATTTGGGCATTTCAGAAATTCTGCTTGGTCCATTCTCCTAGATGGTACGTCCTGTGACTAAAATCAAGTGGGGTAGTTGGAACCGTTAGGCCGTTATATGTTGGCTTAGTCTGAGATGTCAAAGAATATGAAATCCAAAAAATAAGGATGAAATATTCCTGTATTAAGACTATTTTAAGATTGTCTTAGAAATAAGACTCATTCCCTCATATATGTGATTCGTCATAAGATAATGTATGCACATTGTATTTCAGATGACCACGTGGGTGCTCTGGGTAGCTACTCCTCATATGACAAAGCTGATAAAAAAAAAAAAACTTAAAGACAGTGTGTTCTGCATTTTCCAGTGTTTTATGTAATATAATTCTATTGCTGATATCCATTGACCAAATCCCATGCAAGGAAAGACAGACTGTATATGAAGTTGAGTATTTTTGGAAATATGTCATATTTTGAGGATCATCCTCCTCTTATATGTTTGTTTCATCCTTTGGAAGTCAATATAGAGTGTGGGTAATCATAAAACTGTATGCTGGAGGATAGCTCAGCGGTATAGCACATGCCTAGCATGCTCAAGACCTTCGGTTTGATCCCCAGTACTGAAAAAAAAAAAGTTATTGAAGTGAATCCGTCAGTATTCTTTTCTAATACTTGGAGTATGACCTTCATGTTTATATATGTCCTTTGTTTCCACTGTATAATGGTAAATCCAGGAAATGTTTTCTTTTTTGATGAAAACAATTTTTTATTTGTAAAATGTTTGTAATAATGTAAAAGTGGATCTTATACATGTCCAATAAAAAGTAATATCTCAAAAAAAAAAAAACAGCCCCAAGTATGTATGCCAGAGTAGTTATTATAACAACCAGATCCTCTATCAACACAGAGGTTAAAATTTCTGGTCTGTTGAGGGATCTCAGTCAGCTTGTGACCAAGTGAGACCCTTCCCTGGTGCAAACCCAGTTACCTTGGATGAGTTTGGTCTCAGTCAAGTTGCTGCCTGGGTTGTCGGGCTGCTGTTCTGATTTCTGGAGCTGGGCACTGGCTTTTCCTGCAGGGCAAACCGAGCCTGGCAACTGTGGCCCTGCAGATCAGCACCCCTGCTGCTGGAACTGCTGCTGCTTCTGGGTCTGCTGTTGTTGCCGCTCCTGGGTCTGCTGCTGCTGCCGGTCCTGGGTCTGCTGCTGCTGGGGCCGCTGGTACCGGTTCCGGAGCTGCCGATGTTGCTGCCAAACTCTGCTCCTGCTTGGGTCCCACTGTCGACTCAAGTTGGCGGGGCCGGGTCCCTGGACGCTGCTCTGTTCGCTGGAGCTGGGCTCAGGCAGTGGGGGAGGGGAGGGAGCAGGAGAGGGAGCCGCAGCTGCTCTGGTTCTCTCGCTGCTCCACGTGTGCTTCGTGTGCTTCTACCTCACGGTCTGCTCCTCCACTGCTCACCGCCGCTCTCCCTTCACGTTTCCTGAGTTGCGGACAGCTTGGCGGCTTTCTGGTGCGCCCCGCCGCGGAGGTTGGCGGAGCTGCCAGGCCGCTTTTGCCGGCCTGTGCGGGCTCTGGATGCTCTGGATCTCTCCTACTTCTCTGCTGCCGCTTCAGTTTCCTATACACCTCACTTTTTAGTAAAAGTGTGTATTTTGCTGAGGTTTTTTTGGTCTTTTTTCCCCCCAGGCTGCTTTGGCATGGTACCTATGACGCCATCTTAACCGGAAGTACCTCCATATTTCTTATTGACAATTTTCCCCCTCCCAAATCCCCCTTCCACTGAATTTCTCCTTTCCAACTAGTCTCTCTTTTTATTTCTGTATTTTTATATTGGATACCTATCATTAAATATTTACCTAGTGATTGATAAACTTTGCAAATTTTATCAATTATATAAAATTAGGAAAATCTTACCCATGTAATCTCCAGAATTAAACACCTAAAAAGTACTATCAACTAGAACTATATTAGAGTGAGCTCAGGTATGGTATAAATAAATCACAAAACCTCTATGATATGCATTTGACATGTAAAATGGAATGGCATGGCTGGAAGATAGAAGAGAGTTAGTCCCCAGACAGTCAGCGTGTCTAGTGCCAGAAGGTGGTACATGGGTGACTGGGGGAAAATGACCAATATCTGTCCAAGCAACTCATGGTCTAACCTACTTAGCAACAAATAACCTGTTGTGATGCCCACACAAGTGCAATAGTGACACACAGCCATGGTGGGGAACCAACTGCTCTTGATTTGGCTAACTGATCCCCTCAGTGGTATGAGACCCATAGCTGGAGCTGGGAAAGAAGTCAGAACCATATCCAAACATCAGCCCACAATCCAATATCAAGCTACCATCAATCATGGGCCACAAGAGGACCTACACCTATTAAATTCTCTATTAAAAAAGTAAGGGTTATCTCATTTGTCCTGGTGCTAATTTAAAACTCTTTTTTGAGGTAGGGTCTCCCCCTAGCCCAGGCTGACCTGGAATTGACTACGTAGTCTCAAGTTTGGCCTCAAACTCACAGTAATCCTCCTGCCTTAGCCTCCCAAGTGATGCGATTAAAGGCATGGGCTACTATGCCAGGCGATTTAACTTTGCTTTGCTTATTTCTCATTTTCAAGTCAATCAGACAACTTTCCTTGATGACTTTCTTTCAGGTGATGACTCAGAGGTCCAGAATCCTTCCATTTTGTGACTTTGCAATCTTAGTCATGTGGTCTCTGAGGTCATCACAAAAGTGAAAGAGAACATGTACATCATCACGCATGGACTTTTGTGGTCTGTCCTGAAAACATCTCCTTTATCTCCACCCACGGTACAAAACCTAACTGCAAGAAAGTCTAAGGACCATGTGTTGAGGAATAAGACAAACTTGGTGTTGAGCTACATATTTCCATCACAAAACTTCTCCAGTAGCATTAGTCCTTCTCAAAGCCATATAGCACTCATTTGCCTGGGAATTTTGTAGATAATTATGATTCATTTAAATTAACATTATTAACATTAAAATTTGGGTTTTGTTCCAATTGGACTCGACAGCTGTGAGTCTAGGGTCATAATCCTAGACAATGTGTAGATGATACTGTTCCACAGTGCCTGTAATTGCTGAATAATCACTTTACCTCTCAGCAGAGTGCTGGTAAAACAGATGTGTTCTTATGTTCTTATGAAAGCTAAGGAGTTCAAAAGGTCAAATGACTAAACAGGAAGTTACCCTGAAGTAGGGACTAAGGACATCCCACTTATCTTCTAGAAAAGTAAATTAGGGGCTGGAGAGATTGCTTAGTGGTTAAGGTGCTTCCCTGCAAAGCCAAAGGACTCAGGATTGATTCCCCAGGACCCACATAAACCAGATGCACACGGTGACACATATACAGGGGCTGGAAGCCCTGGTATGCCCATTCTCTCTCTCTCTCTCTCAAATAAGTAAATAAAAATTATTATTATCAGCTGGGCATGGTGGCGCACACTTTTAATCCCAGCACTCGGGAGGCAGAGGTAGGAGAATCGCCATGAGTTCAAGGCCACCCTGAGACTACAGAGTTAATTCCAGGTCAGCCTGGACCAGAGTGAGACCCTACCTCGAAAAGCCAAAAAAAAAAAAAAAATTATTATCATCATCATCATTATTATTTTTTTATTTTTATTTATTGTTTTGGGTTTTTTTTTGGTTTTTCAGGGTAGAGTCTCACTCTAGCTCAAAGCTGGCCTGGAATTCACTGTGTATTCTCAGGGTGGCCTCAAACTCATGGCAATCTCCCTACCTCTGCTCCTGAGTGCTGGGATTAAAGGCATGTGCCACCACGCCCAGCTAACTAACATTTTTAAAGTAATTTTAGCATTTGCTCTAACATGTAGACTGATCAAGCCATAAAGATAAAAATTAAGTGGGGGGAGATGACTCAGTGAATAAAGTACTTGCCATGAATAATTAATATCTGAGTTCAGATCTCTAGACCCCACCTGTGCACCTACAGTGAAAAGAAAGGCTGAAACAGGAAAATTTCCTAGAAAACCACAAATATGATGGATGAAAAAGAGATCCTGCCTCAAAATGAGGTGGAAGGTAAGAAATGACCTGAAAGTTGTCTCCTGATCACTTAGCACACACATATATAAATATATCTATACACACCAAATAAATAAAATTTTAAGTTCTAAATTATCATTGTCCAACACAAATAGAGTGAATGAAATACAGATGCAATTTTCTGGAAGATGTGTGTGTATGTGTTGCATGTTAACTTTTCCTGGGGAGGTATGAAACCCAGAAAGTGCACCGGTAACAGACCAATGCAACAACGCCACCCAAGGATAGTTTAATGAACTACAGAGCTTATCGGGGTCACTTACAGGAGCATGGAGGCCTCAAAGGCAGCCGCAGCACCAAAAAGTCCACTCCAGCATAAGTGACAACTCCTGGAAGCTGTATCCCTTGAAACTCACTGCATGTCTTGCAGGCAGCTCCACTTAGTACATCAGGATGAGGATGTCCATATGACATGTTAGGATGTGGTCTGGAGATGGCAGACAGACTAGAGAGGTGCCTACATATGTAAGAATAAAAATGGGGGCTGGAGAGATGGCTTAGCGGTTAAGCGCTTGCCTGTGAAGCCTAAGGACCCCGGTTCGAGGCTCAGTTCCCCAGGTCCCACGTTAGCCAGATGCACAAGGGGGCACATGCGTCTGGAGTTCATTTGCAGAGGCTGGAAGCCCTGGCGCACCCATTCTCTCTCTCTCCCTCTATCTGTCTTTCTCTCTGTGTCTGTCACTCTCAAATAAATAAAAATTTTTAAAAAAAAATTTAAAAAATGGGCTCAGCAATTAAAGGAACTTGCTTGCAAAGTCTGCTTGCGCAAGTTCAATTCCCCAGTACCCATGTAAAGCCAGAGGCACAACTGGTGTGATGGTTCATAGCTTTAATCCCAGCTCTTGGGAGGCAGAGGTGGGAGAAGCCAGCCTGGAACTATAGAGTGAGTTTCAGGTCAGCCTGAGTGTGATGATTTGATTCAGGTATCCCCAATAAATTTATAAATTTTTTAAAGCCATCTGGGGGTGGTGTAATGTTGGGCTGGCTTATGGGTGTTATAGCCAGTTCCTCCTTGCCAGTGTTTGGCACACTCTCCTGCTACTGTTTTCTACCTGATATTGGCCAGAAGGTGATGTCCACCCTCTCATGTCATCATTTTCCTCTGTCATCATGGAGCTTCCCTTCAAGCCCATAAGCCAGAATAAACCCATTCCTCCCATAAACTGCTTTTGGTCAAGTACTTTCTGCCAGCAACATGAAGCTAACTTCAACATTGGGCTACAGAGAAAATACCTACCTAGAAAATAATAAAAATATAAATAAGCCAGGCATAGTGGTTCATGCCTTTAATCCCAGCACTAGGGAGGCAGTGGTAGGAGGATCACTGTGAGTTTGAGGCCACCCTGAGACTACATAGTGAATTTCAGGTCAGCCTGGGCTAGAGTGAAACCCTACCTCAAAAAACCAAATAAATAAATAGAGCTGGAGACATGGCTCAGTGGTTAAGGCACTCACCTGCAAAACCTAAAGACCTGTGTTTGATTCCCCAGTACCCACGTAAAGCTAGCTGCACAAAGTGGTGCATGCAGACCCACAATCCCCATGGGAATGACCTGCATCCCCAACAAGAAGATCCCCTTCAGAGAAAGGGCAGGGATGAGGAAAAGGATGGTACCGACATGTGTTCTTTACATACTATGTCCATAACTAATAAAAATAAATTGAAAAAAAACGTAGTGCTAGCATGTGGAGTTAATTTGCAGTAGCTGGAGGCCCTGGCTCACCCATTCTGTCTCTCTTCAATCTCTCTCTGATTATAAATAATTTTTTAAATAAAATAAATAAAAAGCCAGACGCACACTATGATGCACATATCTGGAGTTCATGTGCAGTGACACAAAGCCCTGGAGCACCCATAGTGTCTCTCTAATATATAAATAAGATTAAAAAATTAAGGCCAGGAATGGTGGCATTTGCCTTTAGTCCCAGAACTCAGGAGGCTGAGGTAGGAGGATCACAGTGAGTCTAAGGAAACCCTGGGCCTACAGAGTGAGTTCTGGGTCAGCCTAGACTAGTTTAAGACCCTGGATTAAAAAAAAATTAGCCGGGCAAGGTGGCGCACGCCTTTAATCCCACAACTCAGGAGGCAAAGGTAGGAGGATCACTGTGAGTTCAAGGCTACCCTGAGACTACATAGTGAATTCCAGGTCAGCCTGAGATAGAATGAAACCCTACCTCCAAAAACTGTACTTGGGAGACAGAGGTAGAAGGATCACTGTGAGTTCAAGGACACCCTGAGACTACATAGTAAATTCTAGATCAGCTGGTCTAGAGTGAAACCCTACCTTAAAAAAAAAAATTAATGGAACATGCAGGTGGGTTTGGCGGCATGAAGTGAGTAGGCCAGACCCCTGTTTCCCAGCTCCTCCTAGTCCCCTGGTCTGGATTCCCTGCTCAGACTGTGTGCAGGCAGGCAAGGCATTGTGGAGTAAGTAGGCCATATCCCAATCCCTGGTCCCCGACTCCTCCCAGTCCCCTGGTCCTGGTAGGTTCCATTGTCCCTTGCTTGCAAGAGGCCTGGTCCCTGTGTGAGCTGTAGAATCAATCAGGCCTTTTGCTCTGGTATCCTGACTGACCACGAGGTACCAACACACATGTTCATCTGAGTCAGAGGGTGTACAGGCCAAAGGATAAAAACTTACTTCCTCCTCAATAAAGTAAAGAATCTCCCTAAAATGGGTAGACAGCAACACAAAAATAGGCAATGGAAGACAGAAAACAGAGATCTCCACCAAGGATGTCTAGTCCTACAACTGAAGCCTCCAAATAAATCATAGAGAAATCAACAGAAATTCATTCCCAAAATGCAAATACAACAACCAATGAGCCCCTGATCAAAAAAAAAAAAAAAAAAAATCACTGAACTGGAAGCAAACCATCAAAGAACCAACAGTCATATCAATGAAATTAAACAGAATTATCTCCTAGAGCATTCAGCTTTTGACAGTAGGCTTAATTTGATTGAAGAAAACATTAGAACCCTTCAAAGAGATATAAATGAATTGAAAGTAACTCAAGAAATGGAAGATATCAACAACTAGTTGTTCAAACTTATTGAAGACTTGATCAAATGCAAGAAGGAATTCCAGGAAGCATCAAGAAAAGCAGAACTTGAATTGAAATCATACCTCAAAAAAGAGATGAACACAATTCAAAACAACACAACAGAAAACAAAAATCAAATATAAATTATAAAAACCTCTCTAAAACCCCTCACCAACAGAGCTACTCAAGTGAAGACAGACCTCTAACCTGGAAGACAAGACAGAAGAAATTGATCAGGAGGCCAAAAACTTTGCCAAGTTCAAAAAATCAAGTGAACAGAATATGAGGGAACTGTGAGATACCCTAAAATGACCAAACATCTGGATCATGGGCATACCAGAAGAAGAAATCCAGGTCAGAAGCATAGAGAACATATTCAACAAAATTACTGAAGAAAATTTTCCCCATCTCTCAAAAGAGAGGCTCATCCAGACACAAGAAAGCCATGGAACATCACACAGATAGGACTAAAGAAGAAACTCTCCAAGGCACATCATAGTGAAAACTCTTAAGAATGAAAACAAAGAGAGTTAAAAGCAGGAAGAGAGAAACAACTCACAACATTAAAAGGCAATCCCATCAGAATTTCATTAGATTTCTCCATGGAAACCCTGAAAGCTAGGAAGGTCTGGAATGGAACACTTCAAACTCTGAAAACCTATGGCTTCCAACCCAAGCTACTCTACCCAGCAAAAGCATCCCTCATAATAGATTGTGAAAGAAAAAATTTTCATGAAAAAAGTCAAATCAAAAGGTACACTTAGGGGCTGGAGAGATGGCTTAGCGGTTAAGCGCTTGCCTGTGAAGCCTAAGGACCCCGGTTCGAGGCTCGGTTCCCCAGATCCCACGTTAGCCAGATGCACAAGGGGGCGCACGCATCTGGAATTCGTTTGCAGAGGCTGGAGGCCCTGGCGCGCCCATTCTCTCTCTCTCCCTCTATCTGTCTTTCTCTATGTGTCTGTCGCTCTCAAATAAATAAATAAAAATTAAAAAAAAAAAAAAGGTACACTTAGACCTGGACATGGTGGTGTACACCTGTAATCCCAGCACTTGGGAGGCAGAGGTAGAAAGATCACCATTAGTTCAAGGCCACCCTGAGAATACATAGGGAATTACAAGTCAGCCTGAGCTAGAGTGAAACCCTATTTCAAAAAAATAAACAACAACAACAAAAAAGGTACACTTAATCTCTATCTAAAACTGAGCATTGTTTTACAGCTTTTACCCTTAAATTATAATTTCAAGTTGTTTGAACATACTGTATCTTGTGTTTGATGATTTCTCCCTCTTCCCTTGATATTATGGTTTATTCCTTAATACCTTTTACATCTGGACACATAGCTTGTGCCTGAAATTTTGGTGGCTATCTTACCAAAAAATTGTTACTATGTTTTGAGCTTGATTTTCCCTCTGTCATTGTCTTATTTAAAGAGAAAGTTAAAATCATTCTTCTGAGTAAGAGCCTGTATTTTGGTGTAAGACTTGGGATATATATATATATATATATTTTTTTTTTTTTTTTTTTCTAAGGTAGGGTCTCACTCTAGCTCAGGCTGACCTGGAATTCACTATGTAGTCTCAGGGTGGCCTCGAACTCTCGGCGATCCTCCTACCTCTGCCCCCCGAGTGCTGGGATTAAAGGCGTGCGCCACCACGCCCAGCTAGACTTGGGATATTTTTTACTTCACATTGAATATAGCAGGGTACCTAAGAAGTCTGGATGATGGCCATAGGTGCACTAACAAGGGCTTGACCAGCCCACCCAGGGCCTTGGATTTTGGACACACACAAATGAACTTTTTACCCATTAGCTGATGTAAATTTACTTAATCTTGGTTCTTTACTGTATTTGAATGATTGTCTTCAACATGGACTTGATATATACACAAACACATATATACATATATTTTCATAAAAGTGCATTCTGAGTGTTGACAGCCCATGTGGTTAATTGTGGGGAGCACTACAACCTCATGTCATTCACATCTTAACCTTTGTCAGCCATCTCCCAGATTATAAAACTTTATAACAAATGTATGTAAAAAAATTTCACATTGAAATTATACAAATGTTTGATAAAAATAAAACCTTGATGAAAGTGAAAAAAAAATCAACTCTATGATTATATGAACACAAAGCCAAACTTACAGAGAATACTTAAGGGACTACTCCACACAGAATAGTCAAACAACCAATCTCAAGAGCCAAGAAGAAGATCACAATAACCAAAATAGACCAGACTCAAACTAGTACAAAAAACAAGAAAGCACCAAACCCCATAAAACACCTCATCATGACAGGGAATAATTAAAACCTCACAGCAATAATCTTAAATCTTAATGGTCTTAACTTACCCACCAAAAGACACAGGGTGCTAGGCATGGTGGCATACACCTTTAATCCCAGCACTTGGGAGACAGAGGTAGGAGGAGCACTATGAGTTTAAAGCCACCCTGAGACTACATAGTGAATTTCAGGTCAGCCTGAGCTAGAGTGAGACCCTACCTGGAAAAAAAAGAGAGAGAGACAGAGGGTATCAGGGTAGATCAAAACACTAGACCCTCTATCTGCTTTCTTCAAGAAACCTACCTCACCACTAAAGATAGAAACCTCCTCAGGGTGAAAGGTTGGGAAATATTATGCCAAGCAAATGGAAACAAAAATACAAGTGGGTGTTGCTATATTAATATCTGATAAAACAGACATCAAACCAAAAGTAATCAAAAAGGACAAAGAAGACCACTTCTTACTCATCAAGGGAATGATCCAACCAACATGAGCACATCACAATCATAAATCTATATGTGCCAAACACAGGTGCACCACAGTTTATAAAACAAAATCTACTCAATAATAAAACAGAAATAAACACCAAAACCATCACAATTGGAAATTACAATACTCCACTATCATCGATAGACAGATCATCCAAGCAGAAAATCAACAGGGAAATAATAGCGCTCAACAACATCATAAATCAACTAGACCTAATGAACATCTACAGAACTTTCCACCCAACTCTACAGAATACACATTCTTCTCAGCAGCCGTGGAACCTTCTCCAAAATTGACCATATTAGATCATAAAGCATGCCTCCATAAAATCAGGAAGATGGAAGTAACTTCTGCATCATGTCAGATCACAATGCTTTAAAGCTAGAAATATCAACAAGAGACACATCAAGAACTCCACCAGGGGCTGGGTGGGACTCCTGACAACCCAGGAGGCTCCCCTGGTTCTGAGTGTGGGGGCTTGGAGCAGGGCTGCACCCCTACCTGAGGTGAGATCTCACTGTGCCCATCCTCCAGCAGCCCTTCTTTCATTGCTACTCATGTGGAACCCAGTGAGGAGGGATCAAGAGACAGCTCCGCAGCAGCAGAAGCTGGGTGGGAGGGCGGCCACGCGTGCTCTTCTCCTTGTGCCCAGGAGCGAGCTCCCAGCATCCCAGCTCCTGCCCTGTCCCACGGCCACCTCCAGCCTGTCATGAGTGTGTGAGCAGGCTCCTGGGTGCCAATAGAGCTCTTTTGTCAAGGTCTTGGGACTCGAGGGGCTGGATTCAGTGACAGGCAGAGCCGAGAGGACCAGTCTGGGCCTGCACCACCCACACTGGATCCACCACTCAGTGTTCTGTGACCACTAACATGGTCCTGAGCAGACAGAGGCCCCTGGAGTCCCTGCCCAGGATTCCGCTCCCCCAGCAGCTGCACTGTTTCCCTCTTCCCCATGCCCCTGAGGATGGTCACTACCCACAGTACATCCCTTGGTGTCCCCTCAGCAAGTCTAGGGCTCTTGGGACACAGGATGGAGGATGGGGCAGCAGGAGTGGGTGTACTTCCTGTGTAGGGCTCTGAGGTACCCTGGCATCTGCTACCCTTCCCTGGCTCCCAGTCTCCGTGTATCTGGCAGCACAGTAGGTTTTCCTGTCACTGCTGTTTGATAATAAAAAGATTCTGCTTTTGGCAGTCATGGACACTTCTTTCCCTCCACAAAGATCAGAATAAGAAACTTCCTCAGAGGGGGCAGGGATGTTGTCTGAACCCCTGCAGTAACTGTATCTAATATATACAGAGAGAATACATATTGTATGTTTACTCTTATTTTCAAGAAGAGAAACAATAAAAATGATGACATAAAAAAAAAGAACTCCACCAGCTCCTGGAGACTAAACAACACACTTTAAAACAATGAATGGGTCATGGAAGAAATCAAAAAAGAAATTGTAAAATTCTACAATTGAATGATAATGAAAACACAACCTACCAAAACTTATGGGACACAATGAAGTCAGTCCTAAGGGGAAAATTCACAGCCCTAAATGCCTTCATTACAAAGACAGAGAGATCCCAAATTAATAAACTAACTGTCCACCTAAAGGCACTGGAAAAACAAGAAGAATCCAACCCAAAGAGCTCCAGATGGAAGGAAATAATTAAGATTAGAGCTGGGGGTGGTGGTGCATGCATTTGATACTAGCACTTGGGAGGCAGAGCTAGGAGGATAATTGTCAGTTCGAGGCCACCCTGAGACTACATAGTGAGTTCCAGGTCAGCCTGGGCTTGAAAGCAAGACCCTACCTGGAAAACCAAAAAAAAAAAAAAAAAAAGATTAGACCAGAAATTAATTAATTGGAAAATAAGAAAACAAAAGAATTAATGAACCAAAGAGCTGGTTCTTTGAGAAAAAATAAGATTGACAAACCAATTTGGTCAAGCAAAACAAAAAAAAAAAAAAAATTGAAGTCTTAAAATAACAAAAGCAGAAATGAAAAAGGAGAGATCACTACAGACATCAATGAAATTGAGAAATCATCAGGGCATACTTCCAAAACCTCTACTCCACAAAATTAAATAATCTGGAGGAAATGGATGAATTTCTAGACACATACCACCTACCAAAACTAAACTCAGAGCAGAATAACATCTAAACAAACCTATCACATCCATGGAGACCCAGGTTTGATTCTCCAGGACCCACGTAAGCCAGATGCACAAGGTAGCACATGTGTCTGGAACTCATTTGCAGTGGCTGTCAGCCCTGGTGCACCCATTCTCTTTCTCTCTGCCTCTCTCTCAAATAAATTAAATGAATTAAAAAAAAAAAAAAACACCTCTAGCAGTACCACCATACCCAATCTAAAGCTATATTACAAAGCCATAGTCACAAGAACAGCATGGTACTTGAATAAAAATAGAAACAGACCCTGTTATTCCCTTAGTGGGCATTTACACTAAAAGCTCCACATCTCAGTTCAGAGATATTTGCTCAACCATGTTCATAGCTGCTCAATTCATAATAGATAAAAACTGGAATCAACCCAGGTGCCCATCATTGGATGAATGGATAACCAAAATGTGGTATATCTACACGATGGAACTGTATTCAGCAGTAAGAAAAAAAATGACACAATGAAATTTGTAGAAAAATGTTTGAACTTGGAACAGATCATTCTAAATGAACTCACACAATCACAGAAAGACAATCGTTTCATGGTCTCACTCATATGCAGTTCCTAACCTGAATCAGCCTGAGTTGCTGACATACCTGATTGGCATCTCAAGGGTTGGGCAATAGGGAGAGTAGGGCTTGGGAGAAGGGAAGGGTAGGACTCCTTACAATGTGCTCCCCAGACACAAAATGGCCTGGATATCCATGACCTCACAGTGCCTGACACTACCTACACAAGACCATCATAATAGGAGGAAAAGATCATAACATAAAAATAAAAGAGAGACTGATTGAGATGGGGAGGGTTTGTGATAGAGAATGGAGTTTCAAAGGGGAAAGTGGGGGGGAGGGAGGATATTGCCATGGGATATTTTGTATAATCATGGAAGTTGTTAAAAAAATTTTTAAATCCAGGCGTGGTGGCTCACGCCTTTAATCCCAGCATTCGGGAAGCAGAGGTAGGAGGACTGCCGTGAGTTCGAGGCCACCCTGAGACTCCATAGTGAATTCCAGGTCAGCCTGGGCTAGAGTGAGACCCTACCTCGAAAAATAAAAACAAAACAACAAAAAAAATTTTAAGAAAAAAAGAGAGAATTTTCTTTCTCTCTCTCTCTCTTTTTTTTTTTTTTATTTTGAAGCAGGGTCTCACTGAAACTCACTCTATAGTCGAAGCTAGCCTATAATTTGTGGTTATCTCCTACTTCAGCTTACCTACTGCTAGGATTAAAGGCATGAGTCACCATGTCCAGTAAAATTTCCTTTAAGCCTGGTTTCAAAGCCAGACATGCTGGCCCAGCACTTAGGTAGAGGCATAATCACTTCAAGGTCATCCTTATTTACATAATGAATTGAGCTTCAAAGCCACCTGCAAATAAAGGTGATGTCTACATAATAGTGAAAAATGTATGATTAAACTCTAAAATTGAGAAAAGTAACCTTATCCAAAGACATACTAGAAAAATATTATTGGTCTTGAGTGGGGGGAAAGGGAATGAGGAGCAAGAGACTTTAATCATATTTCACTTCTTCAGCAGGATGATCAGCTCACAAGGGTTTACTGTAATTTTCACTTAAATTTCTCTTAACATTTTATAGTTTTATAGGTATGCATACACACACACACACACACACATATGCTTTTCGTAGGGTCTCACTCTAGCCCAGAATGACCTGGAACTCACTTGGGAGTCTTAATTTGACCTCAAACTCATAGCAATCCTCCCACCTCTGCCTCCCAAATGCTGGGATTAAAGATGTCCAGCACTATGCCCAGTGTAAAAATATTTTAATTAGAAACACTAAGTGAATTATTTTACTTGAATAACATAACAAATTTTTGGTTTATTCTTTGATGTCTTTAAATTCAAGATACAAAGATATACAAAGAGTCTCAATGTGGCCTCAAATTCACTGGGATCCTCCCACCTCTACCTCCCAAGTGCTGGGATTAAAGGCGTGCGCCACCATGCCCAGATGTGGCTCCATATTTTTAAAAAATATTTTACTTAGCTAGATGTGGTGGCACATGCTTTTAATCCCAGCACTGTAGAGGCAGAGGTAGGAGGATCACCATGAGTTCAAGGCCACCTTGAGACTCCATAGTGAATTCCAGGTCAGCATGAGCTACAGCGAGACCCTACCTCAAAAAAAAATTATATACATATATTTTATTGTTATTATCTACTTGTAAGCAGAGACAGAGAGAATGAGTGTGACAGCCTCCGCAGGCACTACAAATGAACTTTAGATGCACGCACTGCTTTGTGCATCTGGCTTTGAATTGGTACTGCAGAATTAAACCTGGGTCATTAGGCTTTGCAGGCAAGCACCTTAACCACTGAGCTCTCTCTCCAGTCCTCACTTTCATATTAACTGGCTTTTTTTTTTTTTTTTGCATATGTAGTAATATGTGCAGTGTGGATGTGAATGTTCTGATATAGCACCCAGAGAATTTGGACCATCCTTTCCATTACTCACCTGTTTTCCTTTGTGGGGTCACTTACCGATTCTGGAGCTTGCTATTCACAGCCCCAGTAATTCTTGTCTCCACTCCCAAACAGAACTGGGGTTGGTTATAGAAATGTGCAAAACACTCAGCTGTTGAAGTGGGTTCTGGAGATGGGAACTTAGGTCCTCTGAGGCCCTTAAGCTTGTACAAGAGCCAACTCTCCAGTCCTTAACTGGACTTGTTTTTTCAAGTCAGGGTTTCACTCTGGGCCAGGCTAACCTCAAACTCATGGCAATCCTCCTACCTCGGCCTCAAAAAAAAAAAAAAAAAAAAAAAAAAAAAGAAAGAAAGAAAGAATAAAAAAAACTTTATTAGTGTGTATGCAGGCAAGCATGTGTTGGTATTCAACTACTTACTTACCTTATTTGAGGCAGGGAACCTCACTCTGGACTCTAGTTCTATTATTCTTTGCTGGGCTCACCTCAAGCTTCCAGAAAATTCTCCGCCTCTACCTCCCATGTCACCATTAGCATACTGAAGATTATAGAAACCCACTATGGATTCCAGCTTTTTTACATGAGGCTTGGGGATCAAACTCAAAGTTGCTTGCTGTGAAGCCTAAGGACCCTGGTTCGATTCCCCAGTGCACTCCTTAAGCAGATGCACAAGGTGGCACATACGTCTGGAGTTTCTTTACAGTGGCTAGAGGCACTCGTTCTCTACCTGCCCTTTCCCCTTTCAAAATAAGAAATGTTATTTTATTTATGTGAAATGGAGAAAGAGGCAGAGAGAATGGGCACACCAGGGCCTCTAGACACTGCAAGCTAACTCCCAGACACATGTGCCAACCTGTTCATCTGGCTCACGTGAGTACTGGGCATTCAAACCTGGGTCCTTAGGCTTCGTAGGCAAGCACCGTAACTGCTAACCCATCTCTCCTGTGCAAAATAAATAAAATTTTAGAAAAAAAAAATTGTTTTTTGTTGTTCAAGGTAGGGTCTAGCTCCAGCTGACCTGGAATTCACTATGTAGTCTCAGGTTGGCCTCAAACTCACGACAATCCTCCTACCTCTGCTTCCTGAGGGCTAGGATTAAAGGTGTACACCACTATGTCCTACATCTAAAAATATTAGCTCAAGGCCAGCCTGAGATTCTTAGTGAATTCCATGTCAGCCTAGGCTAGTGTGAAACCCTACAATGAAAAACCAAAATAAATAAAGTAAGATAAATAAAAACAGGAGAGTGGTGATACGACTCAGCTGAATGACTGCTTTTCTCCCTTGCTTCATACTACTTCAGCTCTTTGTGTGTATCTTTTTTTTTGGGGGGGGGTTCAAAGTAGGGTCTCACTCTAGCCCAGGCTGACCTGGAATTCTCTATGTAGTCTCAGGGTGGCCTCGAACTCACAACTACCCTACCTCTGCCTCCCAAGCGATGGGATTAAAGGTGTGCACCACCACCCCCAGCTTCTTTGTGTGTTCATAAAAGTGGATGTCTTCTCAGCACTATCCAACTGGTCTTCAGTATCTACTGCAGACCTGTAATTGTCATGTCAGTGAGGCATTTTCTGACCATTTTAAAACAAAAACCCTTTCCACTTCAGTATTCACAAGCTCCTGCTTTATCCCTTATTACTCTCCTATGCGTTCTACCCTATAATGTAAGCCCTCCCAGGTCAGATGTTCGGTTCCAACTACACTCAAGACTACTGAACAGCCTTTCCGCTCCTAGGCCATTTTATCCACAAAGCTTCTGCTGACTCAGTTATCACACAATCTACACTTCCTATTTGAACACAGAAGCAAGCATACTTGAAAATACATAGGTAGCAGCAGCAGCAGCACAAACATGGGGCTAGTGGGAACAAAGGCCCAGCAAACACCAAACAGAAGCAATTTCAAGGGTGCTGCTATGCTGTGGCCCAAACCCTTCTCTCTGCAGAATCACAGGACACTGAATTTCACAATGAGAAGTCTTTCCTTTTAAATACGATATGGGCTGCTGCAGAGTGTGGTGGCATATCACGCCTTTAATCCCACCACACAGGAGGCCACCCTGAAACCACATAGTGAATTCCAGATCAGCCTGGACTAGAGTGAGACACTACTTCAAAAAACAGACAAAAAGATAAGAGCTGTCAAAATTAAAATTTATGACAAAAGAACAGATTCTGGGACTAGAGAGATGGCTTAGCAGTTAAAGTGCTTGCCTGAGAAATCTAAGGACCCAGGTTCAATTCCCCAGAACCCATGTAAGCCAGATGCACATGATGGTGCATGCATCTGGAGACCTTTTGCAGTGGCTAGAGACCCTGACCCTTCTCTCTCTTCCTCTCTCAGAAGAGATTCTATAAAATCTTTAACTTCACAATGGCAGTACTTAAAACAGAAACCTGAAGGGAAGCAGAGTGGTAGTGCATAACAGCACTCGGGAGACTGAGGCAGGAGGATCAGGAGTTAGAGGTCAGCCTGGGCTACTTAACAAGACTTTGTCTACAAACAGAAGGGATGGGCTAAAGAGATGACTTAGTGATTAAGGCTTTTTCCTGCAAAGGTTCGATTCCCCAGTACCCACATAAACCAGATGCACAAGGTGGCATATGCATCTGAAGTTCATTTGCAGTGGCTAGAGGCCCTGGCATGCCCATATTCTCAGCCTCTTTCTCTCTCAAATACATGAATAAATTTTTCAAAAAAAGAGCCAGGCATGTTGGCAAATGCCTTTAATCCCAGCCCTTGGAAGCCAATTTAGGAGGACTGCTGTGAGTTCAAGGCCACCCTAAGACTACAAAGTGAATTCCAGGTCAGCCTGGGCTACAGTGAGACCCCACCCTTAGAAGTCAACCAAATTCACATATTTAATGAACAGAAACGAAAGTCCTATTCAATTATTTTGTTGTTGTTTTGTTTTTAGGTAGCGTCTCTAGCTCAGGCTGATCTGGAATTCACTCTGTAGTCTCAGGGTGGCCTTGAACTCACAGTGATCCTCCCACCTCTTCCTCCCAAGTGCTGGGATTAAAAGTGTGTGTGAACACGCCCAGTCTTGGGTCTTCACTATAAACCTGGCTACTACATAGCTGTTCTTTCCACTCATAACAGAAGTACAGAGTTAACACACCTGTGCCATAAAGCAAGCGGAACTCTAGTATTTTTATTTACTTTCTAACAGAGAAAAGGAGAGGGAAGGAACAGATGTGCCAGGGCCTCCTGTCACTGCAAATGACCTCCAGACATGACCTACTCTGTGCACATGGCTTTATGTGGGTAGTGGAGAACTAAAACCAGGTCCATCAGGCTTTACACACCAGGCATAGTAATTCAACAGAGCCCTGATGATATTGATTCCTCTTCATTTCCATTTCAGGTATACTATCCTACTTGTGTAACAGCATTGTGGTCACCCTTAAGTTTCACACTAGTTTACAAAAGGAAATTGTCTTTTGCCTTCACAATTAGGAATAAAAAGATGACAAAACGTGGACTTGGCTGGCTATGCATGAAAAAGAGACAAAACCTCAAGTCAAACAAGAGAAAGGAACAAACAAGCATGTTAAGACCCCACTGTCACTAATGACACTGAATTATAATGGTGGGGGGAACTCCCAATACCAGGTGCTTCCATTCTATTGGAAAGTATGATAATATCAAGAAAAAAAAAATAACAGAACAATTGACATGAAATCAAGGAGTGGCAGCTATAACAAAGTAGTCAAGTAGCAATGGGAAACAAGTTATAGTCCAGTTCTGCAGTGTATGACCCTAGATAGGAAACCCAGCTCATCAAAGACTAAACTGCCGGGAAGCATGTGACACCAACATGGACCACACAGTAGAAAAATTATCTCAAAACAGTTTCTACTCAATTATAGTGACTGTCTAAACCTTGAAAGCTAAATAAAATGTTTAAGAGCTCTTTAGATGATTGTAATTAACAGCTCCAAACTCAGTTCTAACAGCTTGTTCTCCCCCACTCACCAGCATTATCTAACAAACTTCAGACTGACTCTTACATCTCTTTTTGCCTTGGAAGTAACTTTTACAATCCCAATTTATTCTATTGTTGCAAGTAAATAATCCTATGGCTGAGTTATGATTAAGAAAATTTTGGCCAAGTGTGGTGGTACATGCCTTTAATCCCAGCACTCGGGAGGCAGAGGTAGGAGGATTGCTATAAGTTCGAGGCCACCCTGAGACTCCATAGTGAATTCCAGGTCAGCCTGGGCTAGAGTGAGACCCTACCTCGAAAAAAAAAAAAAAAAATTGGGTCAGGCATGGTGATGCATGCCTTTAATCCCAGCACTTGGGAGGCAGAGTTGTAAACGTATCGCCATGAGTTTGAGACCACCCTGAGACTACACAATGAATTCCAAATCAGCCTGTAAACCCTACCTCAAAAGAGAAAAAAAAAATTGGGGCTGTAGAGACGGCTCAGCTGTTAAGGTGTGCATTAACAAAGCCAGCCAAACACTCAAGGTTTGATTCACCAGTAACCACGTAAAACCAGATGCACGAGGTAACACATGTCTGGAGTTTATTTGCAGTGGCTAGAGACCCTGGTGGGCCCATTCTTTCTCTAAAATAAAAATATTTTTAGTTAATGGGAGTGAAAAGGCCCAAAGTGAGGTCAGGGGAAGAGATTGAGTCAAGGAAAGGTGGAGGGAGGGCAAATCAAAATCTAAGAGGAGATAAATAAATCATAAGGAATCCTACTTTAGATAATAGAACACTCAGAAGCCATAGATTGTTGCTAGAAATTTTTCAGTGCCAGGGATGGGATACCTTTCTGTGAGGTGTTGGTCAGGCAGATCCCTGATGTCCCCAAAACATTACAGGCCATTGCCGAGGCCCTTGGTTTCCCACCAGGAATAGATGGTAAGACCCTATTGCTGAAGACTCCACATACTTGGGCTGAAAGGACACTGAGAAGTCCTGCTGGAACTGAGCTCATGTAGACCAGCTGACTGAACGCTGGAAGCCATTCTACATGCAGTTCAATGGGAGAGAGAAATCACCAGTGAAGATACTCAACAGTGGACAGTGTAAGTCTTAAATCTTGCCAGCCAGGCCAAATGAGCCAACAGGTGCAATAGTGGCACATCTGGACTGGAAGACTGCTCTGTGAGAGAATACATCCTTGATACTGAAAACCTAAAACAGGGGTAGTCAGGAGCCCTAGGGTGGCTAAATGTATATACTATGCTTATCAAACTACCCAGTAAGCTCTTCTCTTAATGTTCATACCCTTATATTAATGCTACTCTCACTTTTGATAGACAATCTTCTCTTTGCAGATGGCAGTGACCTTGGGATGACTCAGAAGGCATCATGGTGCTGGAAAAAAAGTGACAAGAGTGCTCAGCACTGCAATATCTCTTACCACACCTTCCAAGGCTCAGGGTCTATTGCAGAAGAGGTGGTGGAAAGAATGTAAGAGCCAAAGGAAGGGTAGGACTCCTTACAACATGCTCCCCCCAGACACAAAATGGCCTGGATATCCATGACCTCACAGTGCCTGACACTACCTACACAAGACCATCATAAGAGGAGGAAAAGATCAAGACATCAAAAGTAAAAGAGAGGGGCTGAAGAGATGGCTTAGCGGTTAAGCATTTGCTTGTGAAGCCTAAAGGACCCCAGTTCGAGCTCGGTTCCCCAGGTCCCACGTTAGCCAGATGCACAAGGGGGTGCACGCGTCTGGAGTTCGTTTGCAGAGGCTGGAGGCTCTGGCGCGCCCATTCTCTCTGTCTGTCTTTCTTTGTGTCTGTCGCTCTCAAATAAATAAATTAAAAAAAAAAAAGTAAAAGAGAATGATTGAGATGGGGAAGAGATATGATGGAGAAAGGAGTTTCAACAGGAAAAGTGTTGGGGGGAGGATACTGCCATGGGATATTTTGTATAATCATGGAAGTTAATAAAAATTTGAAAACAAAATTTTTGGGCTGAAGAGATGGCTTAGCAGTTAAAGTGCTTACCTGCAAAGCCTAAAGATCCATCTTCAACTTGCCAGGTCCCATGTAAGGTGACACAAACATACAAGGCATACAAACATGCGCTCTGTACTACCTGGTAACACTTAACTAAAGTAATTGGAAATTCTTTCTTTTCCTCTGGGAAGTGGGATGTGAGGGGAGAATAGAACTGAAATGAGTTTGGAGCTGATAATTACAATGTATACAAATAGTTCCCAACAGCTGAACTTTAAGCCCAATTATTATCTTTTCTATAAGCAACATGAAAAATGTTCAGTATTTCCAGGTACAAAATGAGGGCTGGGGGTGCAGCTCAGTAGAGGAAATGTGCTCCACCAATGTGAGGCTCTAGGTTCAACACTCAACACCACAAAAGGGAAGAATTGATCCCAGACCTCACACATACTAGTCAAGCCTTGGAAACTGGGCTCTATCTCCACTCCTCTATAAAGGCTCTTAATGTACACAAATAGTCATCAAAAAGTGGTTATTTTCCTCCTCTTAACCACTTTAAACTTCCAATCATCTCTTAAATTCATTCACCAACCCACTGCATTGTGCAACACAGGGAAGAACATTTTGCTGGCCATTAAGTTAGTCTTGGTGTGAAGAGGCTCTACTGCTTGAGTTCATTTGAGCTCATTTCCTATTTTAATAATTATACCAAGTATTTTTAAAAGAATTATTTTGACACATTTTGTTTATATGGGGAGTTGTAGATACAAACTGGAAATCCTTGTTCAGTTTCACTCAATTTCCTTGTAGAGAAGTTCTACAGACTGAGTAAAATCAAGCCTAAAGCTACAATGTTAATGAACTCAAAAGAGGCCATTTGCAACTGAAGTGTTCTCACATTATATGCATCAAAACATCAATACAAATACTAATCTTAAGCAGTCACACTTGTCTAAGCCACATTTATTTGCACATTTAGTAATGGGCAACAGATACTCCAAGTTCATACAAATTTATAAAACAACAAAGTAATAGTCACTTGGTACACTTGTGTGTTTATCTTGCTTACATATTCAAGTCTAGATGAACTTCCTTCATTGTGGAAACTTTCATACAATACTTCCTTAAACAAAAATTCGTAAAAATACATATTGGCATGTTTCAGTTAGAGCCAACAGAAAGACAAGACCACAAATTCAAAAAACAAGTTTAGAAGATACTTTTACCTCCCTCCCCTAGAAAGTGTTAATTATAACGAACCATATATGCTGTTAACACACAAGTAACTATGAGGACAAAAGAATGATGTTCCCATAATCAGGAAAATGACAACCAACCGGACCATTCTTATCTACCAACTAAGTGGTTTAAATGAGAAACAGGAGAATGCTTAGATTAACAGTAAGGGAGATTAGAAAATAGTAATGATTTTAAAGAGAACTATTCCCCCTCATAGCTTCAAAGACCTGACAACTCAAAATAACTGTTTAAGGCAAATAAAAGAGAGGAGACCTTCAAAAACATCCATATCATGTTCAGTATCATGTAATAAGAACTGAAAATTATATAAAGATACTATACAAGTGTCAACGAGGACATCCCAAAAAAATAAGAAAAAGATGCACATTTATTTCTACAAAAGCAATGTATGATACAGAATTATAAGGGAACAGACTTAAAGATTTATCTATTAAAATATACAGATTCTTACTGAAGAGTATAGGGTATTTAAAAAAGATGACAAGGGATGTTAATCTTTTTTTATTATTATTATTTTTACATATTTTTGAACCTCACATAATTTTGATAAATAACTCTTACAAAATTATGCAAAAAGTACAAGAATGTCTGGTAAACAAACAGTCTGTATTTTCCAAAAAGATTTTTTACAACATGCAATTCTTAAGGCAGCATCCTCCTTACAAGGAAAGGGAATCCTTTTACTCATCAAGAAATCTTCTGCTGCAAAGAATAGGCTAAGAAAGCCTGGATTCTTCCATTAACGCCTTTTGTCTTTCCTGTCTGATTTTCGGTCTCTTTCACTTCTTGAAGATCTTTTGCCTGATCGACTACTCTCTGATATAGACCTTTTTCTGTCAGACCGGGAATTCTTATCCTTTGATCCTTTTGCATCTCTACTACTACCACCTTTTGAAGATTTGTGACTTCTTTCTAGTCCTGAAGTATCCCTTCGTTTCCGATCCATGCTCCTCCTGTGCTTCCTATCTCTATTGTGTCCTCGGCCTCGACTGCGACTCCTACTCTCACTACTGCTAGTCGTGCTGCTGCTACTGTCTCGGCTGCTGCTCCCACTCGTACTGGAACTACTACTGGAACTGCTCCGACTACTGCTGCTGCCACTGCTGGAGCTGCTGCCACTGCTGCTACTGGTCGAACTGCTGCTTGAACTACTACTGCTACTGCTGCGGCTTCTACTCTTGCTTGTTTTATTTCTGGCTCGCCCTCGGCTTCTGCTCCTAGTTTTGGTCTTGGCTTTGCTTTCTGAATGTACTACCAAGGCTGGCTCTAGGGGAACCTCAGCCAGTTTTACAGAGTCTATAGGAAATTCCTTCCGCTCAGGCAGGAAAGTCCCCTGCTCCTGAATAACTTGGGGTGGTGGCTGTAAAACAGCTGAGGGCAAAGTCTCTGGCTGAGAGAGAAGCTGGGCCTGGAGTACAGGCTGGGCCTGAGAAGGGGGCTGAGACTGAGGCTGACTCTGGGACACAGGCTGAGGCAGGGGCTGAGGCTGAGCCACAGGCTCAGGGTGGGGCTCAGATTCTTTTTCTTCTTTTTCCTCAGCCTCCTTTTCTGTTTCTAGAGTATTAACATTCTCTTTTGCAGGAGAAAGAGATTTACATTCTTTATCTGGCTCAACTTCAAATTCCATCTCTGGCTCCAATTCTTTGCTAGTTTCATTTTCTGAAGGCTCTATACTTTCCACTTGATTAGTTTCCATTACTTCCTGCTCAGCAATTACACTTTTGACATTTTCAACCATCTCTAGTACATCCATAACTTCTTCTGGCTGACTATCCTGTTGCTTCTCACTTTCCCTTACCTCTGTTTCCTCCTCCATCTTAACCTCTGTTTCCTGTTTTTGCTCCTCCTCCTCTTGTTCTTTCTCTGCATCACTATGAACTATACCTGCTTCCTTGTCCTCTTCCTCTCCTGCCTCCTCTATTTCTACATCATTGTGCTGATTACCTGTCTCCTCCAACTCTTCCTCTCGCTGAGCCACCTTACCCTCTTCTTGTTCCGCCTTCTGTTCTTCATTACGCACCACCTGATGCTCTTTTTCCTTCATTGATTGTCTTCTAGGCCTAGCCTCCATTTTATTTATTTGCTCTGCAAATTCGATGCGTCTACCTTCAAATAAAGCTAAACAATAAAAATTCACAGCTGTAAAATCTATATTCTAGAAAATTCTTAGTACCAGTTTTATATTACATCAAAATGGTTATAAAACAATGTCTTAGTAACTGGAACATTGGGAGTTAGCGATGCTGGGAGCTGAATTCTAGGTCTCACAAATTAGGAAAGAATTCTATTAGGGACTTCTAATCCCAGTCCCTAAATAAAACTTTTATTTACTTATATATTTTTTGGTTATTTCAAGGCAGGGTCTCACTCTAGCCCAGGCTGACCTGGAAGTCACTCTGTAGTCTCAGGGTGGCCTTAAAGTCTTACTGCCCTTCCTACCTTGGCCTCCCCAGTACTGGGATTGAAGATGTGCACCACCACATCCAGCACTTTGTTTGTTTTTTTGAGGTAGTGTCTTACTCTAGTCCAGGCCAACCTGGAATTTACTATGTATGTAGTAGTCTTAGGATGGCCTCAAACTTACGGCCATCTTCCTACTTCTGCCTCCTAAATGCTGGGATTAAAGGCATGTACCACCAAACCTGGCTTATCCTTTTTATTAATTTTTAAAGAATGCTGATTGACTGATTTTTGTGTATGAATGTGCCAGGGGTATCTCAACATAACAAATCAATGTTCATGTGGCTTTACATGGGTGGCTGGGAAATTGAACCTGGGCCAACAGGCTTTGCAAGAAAGTACCTTTAGCCATGGACCCATCTCACCAGCACCACATAATGTATTTTTTTCCATAACACATTTTTATAGATGACAAAATGTTGACTATGGCAAATAATTACAACCTGACATACCGAAAACAAATGTTCATGGAATACTATTTATTAAGAAATTTAAAAAAAAAAAGAAATTAGCAACAAAGCTGGACATCTAAATTTATGAGGCCACACTTTTGTCATTGAACTTTATGCTAGATGAAAAGCAAAAAACTGGACTGCAGAGATTTAGCAGTTAAGGCGCTTGCCTGCAAAGCCAAAGAACCGGGTTCAATTTCCCAGAATCCCCGTAAAGCCATATGCACATGGTCTGGAGCTTGTTTGCAGTGGCTAGAGGACCTGGTGTACCCATTCTCTGTATCTGTCCTTGTCTTTCTCTCTCTCAGTAATTTATTTTTAAAGCAACAAACCCTAAAAGCAGAACCAGTGTTATGGTGTAACTTAATTGACCAGATGCCAAGAAACAATAAACTGGGCTGGAGAGATGGCACAGCAGTTACGGTGCCTGCCTGCAAAGCCCATCAATCTGGATTCGATTCCCCAGTACCCACATAGGCCAGATGTACAAAGTGGCACACGTATCTGGAGTTTGCTCACAGTGGCTGGAAGCCCTGGCACATCTGTCTGTATCTCTTCGGTTACAAATGAAATAAGTATTTTTTTTAACTGCCAATCACCATCTTAGCAGTATCTAGCTCTCCATGTATAATGTTCATTTTGCCTTACTTCAGGACCATTGTTTAAAATGTTACTCTATTTACTGGTAGTGTCTGCATGCACTTTGTGCACATGCATGTAAGATGTCACGTATCCTATTATATCACTCTTCTACATTTTAAAAAACATTAATTATTTAGAGAGAGAATGAGAATGAATCTGAGTCAGAGTGGGTGTGCCAGGGCCTTCAGCCACAGCTCCAAATGAATGTGCTACCTTGTGCATTTATCTTATATGGGTCCTGGGGGAACTGCACCTGGGTCTTTTGGCTTTGCAAGCAAGTGCCTTAAATGCTAATCCATCCCTCCAGCCCACTCTTCTACCTTCTTATGCTTAGTCCCCCACTGAACTTGGAGCTCCCCCATTTTCTTAGACTAGCTGACCAGGGTGTCCCAGTGTCCCTCCTGTCTCACCCACCTCTGCTCTTACCCATTGAGACATCTACTCAGCCCCTGAATTAGCATTTTATGTGGTTTCTATAATTATTTAGAAAAAGAAGTAATCTTACATAAATACTTGACAATGCATATGTGTAAACAGCTACCTACAAAATGAGTTTCCAAGCTAGACATGGTAGTGCACACCTTTAATCCCAGTACTTAGGAAGCTGAGGTAGGAGGATGGCTGTAGGTTCAAGGCTAGCCTGAGACTACATAATGAATTCCAGGTCAGCCTGAGCTAGAGAAAAACCCTACCTCAAAAAAAAGAAAAAAGTAAACGAGTTTCCAGTACAACTCATCATGCAGAAAGTATTTTTGGCAGCTTAACCTCTTCACCACCTGAGTATCATTAAAAAGACGAGAAAAGGAGCCAGGCGTGGTGGCGCACACCTTTAATCCCAGCACTCGGGAGGCAGAGGTAGGAGGATCGCCGAGAGTTCGAGGCCACCCTGAGACTACATAGTGAATTCCAGGTCAGCCTGAGCCAGAGTGAGACCCTACCTCGAAAAACAAAAAAAAAAAAAAAGACAAGAAAAGCCGGGCATGGTAGTGCATGCCATTAATCTCAGCACTCAGGAGGCAGAGGCAGAAGGATCACCGTAAATTCAAGGCCACTCTGAGACTACACAGTGCATTCCAGGTCAGCCTGGACTAGAGTAAAACCCTAGCTCGACCTCCCCCCCCCCCAAAAAAAAGAAAGAAAGCCAGGTGTAACTATGCACATCTTTAACCCCAGCACCCAGAAGGCAGAGGTAGGATTATCCTCAGTTTGAGACTAGCCTGAAACTACAGTGAGCTCCAGGTCAGCGTGGGACTACAGAGAGACCCCCACCTCGAAGAAAAAAACAAAAAAGAGGGCTGGAGAGATGGCTTAGCAGTTAAGCGCTTGCCCGTGAAGCCTAAGGACCCCAGTTCGAGGCTCGGTTCCCAAGGTCCCACGTTAGCCAGATGCACAAGGGGGCACACGCGTCTGGAGTTCGTTTGTAGTGACTGGAAGCCCTGGCGCGCCCATTCTCTCTCTCTCTCTCTCCCTCTGTCTTTCTCTCTATGTCTGTCACTCTCAAATAAAAAAAAAAAAAGAACAAAAACAAAAAAGACAAAGAAAGGGGGCTGGAGTGATGGTCCAGTAAAGACTCTTGCTTACAAAGCTGGTCAGCCTGGGTTCAATTCCTCAGTACCTATGTAGACTCAAAAAGTAGTGCATGTATCTGGCATTCACTTGCAGTGGCAAGAGATCCTGCCCTCCCCCTACACACACATGCATATAAATTTTGAAAAATAATGAACATCCCTCAAGCTGAACTATCAGATCAAGATTGAGTACACAAAGGTATGACCACTCCCACTGAGAAAATATCGATGAATATCACATACTCACCGTTCATTTTTCTTTGTGACTCTTCTATTAATTTTTGGGTAGCTGGACACATTCTTCCAGGAATATAGAACAAATGGGGCTTTGTCTTAGTTCTTATGTACTTAATTATCTTGGCGTTATGCTCATTCCATTCTTCTTGCTAGAGAAAAGGCAAGGTCAGTACTTTTGTAAATGCAGATGATCACCGACCTTAGAATCTCAACTACTCACCAGCTGTGCAAGCTCAACCTTCTGTTCCAAAAGCCGCAGTTCTGTCTGCTTGGCACGCCTCTCTTCAAACAGCTCTCTCCTCTCATTCTCAACCTGCTTTCTCTCTTCTTCTGCCTGAACTTCAAGTTTCTGTTCGATTTCTTGGCGCCTCTTTTGCTAAAAATAAGTTATCTGCTTTAATGTGTATCCATTATAACATGATGAGGCATTTTTGGTTACAATTCCAATATTAAAAATACATCTGCATTATCTGAAACTTACTATTTTACTATTTAAGTTATCAGCATATGCCTTGGACTAATTTGAGGTTTACATTTGTGACTGATTATGATTTGCCTTTCAGGTAAGACACTAAAGCTTTTTGTTTCCTTTTAACATAAATGCTTTAAGACATGCCACCACAGCCTAGAAATGAGTGCTGCTTTTAAAGGTTATCTCCACTTGTGCTTTCCAAATAAAAGAATGTGACAGAAATCCTCCCTTTTCCTGAGACAGGACATGTATTTTTTTTTTTTAATATTTCTCTCAAAATAATTAACTCATGGCCAGAGATGGCTTAGTGGTTAAGGTGCTTGCCTGCAAAGCCTAAGGACCCATGTTAGACTCTCCAGATCCCACATAAGTCAGATGCACAAAAGTGAGGTGAGGCAAGTGCAAGGTTTGCAGATGCCCACTAGGTGGCACAAACATCTGGAGTTCAGTTGAAGTGGCTGAGCCCCTCAATTCTCTTATTTGCAAGCAGACAGAGGAGGGGAAAGGAGAGAGTTTGACAATGGACATGCCAAGACCTCCACTTGCTGTAAGCTACTTTGTGCTTTAGGTGGGTACTGGGGACCCAAATCCTGGTTTAGGCTTTACCTGCAAATGCCTTAAATGCTGAGCCACCTCCCCAGCCACAGGGTATGTATTTTTTTAAAAAAATATTTTATTTATTTGAGAGGAGGCAGAAGGAGAGAGAGAAAAAGAGACAAAAGAATGGACAAGCCAGGGCATCCAAGCCATTGCAAATGAACTCTAGATGCATGAGCCACCTTGTGCACCTGGCTTATGTGGGTACTGGATATTCAAACCTGGGTCCTTAGGCATCACAGGCAAGCGCCTTAACCACTAAGCCATCCCTCCGGCCCAGGGTTATATATTTTTAAGGAGCTGTTAAGGCAGACATAGTAGTACAAACTTATGATGACAGCACTCCAGAGTTATGAGGATCTGAAGTTCAAGGCTAACCTAAACTACACAATGAGCCACAGTCTTAATAAATAAATACACATCCCAGCTTTTGAAAGACAGAAGGATCAGGAATTTAAGGTTATCCTAGCTACATAGTGAATAAGTCGACCCAGGACTAGATAGTATATTACTACCTTCCAAGAAGTTTTTAAGCTCTGTTAAAGAACATTAGTCACCAACTTTGATAATGAAGCAAAACAAAAAATTGCACAAATACCCTTTCAGTAGCAACAGTAGATTCTTGTTTAAATTTTTGAAGGGTGCCCATCAACAAGCCAAATATTCGTCTGTTCCTAAGAAACAGGAAAAGAAGAATCAACTTCAGTGGCTCTACTGCATCATTTCTGCCATTCTTAAGGGACTATTCTTGCAATTTATCTTAAAAATTGTACTGACAGATTTTCCCTCCACTGGAAGGACTGTACAGGTACCTTTGCTTTCCCTTTTCATCCATATTTTGATCCTGGATAAGATCTCTACGTGTGCGTTCTTTGGAGGTAGCTACAACTGAAGACTGCAGTGCTGGCTGCAAGTGAAAAGAAAATCTCAGTTTTACTAGCAAGAGTAACATGTTTTCAAAAATGTGATAAGCATGGTATTCATCCTCTACTAAGTTCTTCTCATTACCTTTTTAACATCATCATCCTCTGGGTCACTTTCCTGGCGTGATTCTCTCCTTGCCCGTCGCTCCCCGCCCAGCCTGGCAGAAGAAAAATAATTTAGATGACCATTACACAAAATATGAGGTGAAGTGTGTATCAAGGGCAAATGCTCATTTACTTGTGGACTCATCTCTAGAAGCCACATTTTCTCAGTCTCCATTTCAAGTTCTCTCTCCTATTTCAATGACAAGATTAAGTTACAATCACAAATGTCTAAATCAAACTGTTCTCTGTTATCTAAATGTTTCTCTGGCTGGTTTTCAAAGTTTACAAAACAGAAAAAGTAATAAAAATGGTCAATTGTTCCAATCTTACTCTTTTCATAACTTATTTTAATAAAATTCAGGTTATTTTGAGAAGTGATTTCTGAAGGATGCTGGCAGATTCACCAAAGGACCTCAGGGGAAAATAATACATAACTAAATTCTAATGTAATTCAATTCAACAATATTTATTAAACATTTCTACTGGAATGCTTCAGAAAATGAAGCACGCAAAGACACCTCCAGGAAGTTTTGAAAGCATACCTACTGACTGCCCCTTCAAGGTCTCTCTGCTTGGCTGGGGGTCCTCCTCCACTATCTGAGAATCCACGCCTGCAATGAAGATGTCCAAAATAAAGCTCATGAAATAAATTGATAGTTCCAATTGGCAAAAGCAGTCGAATTAAAAAAAAAAATCTTGCTGGGAACTGAAACCAGGGATTTGTGCATGCTGGACAGCACTCTGCTGCCCAGCTACATTCGTAAAGATTTTACAGTATTTTAAAATAAACACAAAACTGGTCCACTTAATACTGTTTAACCACTAGCTTTGCACTGCGTTTATTAGAAAATTAGTAGATCACTTGTTCAAACCAATACATTGACATAAGTACTAGCAGTATTAGCATGAGTGGTAGGGAAATCTTACCTCAGCAATAAGCTACCACGTCCTCTACCTCCACCAGGACCAGAAAGGGCCAGCAACCTGGCTTGAATGGGCCTATAAGAGATTTACATTAAGTGCAAAAACCGAAAAAACACCGTAGACACGCACACCTAAGGAGTAAATACTTCCACAGGCATGATACATCAGAAGAAAAAAATATCACACTAACAGTTCTAAAATGACGGTTTCCAATCCCCGTCTTTGAAAGAGCACAGAAAATCGTATCTTAGTTAACGTCCTCGTCCTTCCAAGACCAGTATTTACAGAATTATGTCTGCCTCCATGTCACTGCACACTAGCAGCAGCCCGCCTCCATCGCTCCCCACGCCGTCACCCCGGGGCGCGGCGCGAGGGCCGCAGGCTCCCCGACGGTCTCGCCGGGGCCGCCCGGGCGGGAAGGGGCTTTTGTACCGTAGTCCGGGCCTGCGCCGGCGACGGCGGGAAGCCGTGCCCCCGGCCTCCCCCCCAGGCTGGCCAGCGTCGGCGCAGCGCGGCCTGGCGGTCCTTCCGCACGCCCTTGCGCGGCGCCTCCCAACTAGCCGTTCGCACCGCGGCGGGGCGCAGGCCTCCCGCTGCAGCCGGCTCCGGGGGTCGGCCGCCCTTTCCGACCCCAGTTCGCCCTGACCACACAAGTGCCTCTCCAGGCCCCGCCCGGCCCGTACCGCACGTCATTCGGGTCTCGCCCGGTGAGCTTGCGAATGTTCTCGTCCACGTTCTTGAGGCTCTCTTTGGCCTTCTCCAGCTGCTCCTGTAAAGTTCTCACCGCGACCGCCATCTTCTCCCTGCAGCGGGCTTCGAGACTGCGCTCTCGACAGGCCGCGCCAAGCGCTGCCGCGCTGCGAGCCGAGCACTGACGGACAGCCGGGCTCAGCCAATGACGAACGTCGTTGGTTTTATGGCCTCCAGCACCCGGCGACCGGAAGGGGAAGCGGCGTGCCGACTCGGTGACCACGGGCCAATGGGGAGCCGGCGAGGGGGCTGGCCCTGCCCCGGCTGCCCGCGGGTGGTTGGCTCCGCCTCTGGCGCAGCGCTGGGGCGGGACTCTGTCTCCTCTTCCGAGACGCGAGCCTGCCGTTTTGGAAACGGGACTCGGTGCTTGGCGGCCTTGAACTTGTGACGCTGCCCACCTAGTGCTTTTAACCACCTAATCACACCCTCTGAGCTGAAGCGAATCTACTTTCTCCTCACTTCAATGATTTAATTATCACCAGTGATTTAATTAGGAAAGGGTGCGGTCATATAAGGTTGTTGCGCATGCCTGGAAAAGGGGAAGCGCGCTTCTTTGGATTAAAGTGAGCGAAAAGCCAGTAAAATCTTACCCTAACAGCTAACACTTGTGTACTGGTATATTGACTACCTAAAAACGTGCATAAAAGGATGGTCACTGGGGAAGAAATTGAGGCTGGTGGTAATATGTCCCTAGGTCAGGCAGATGGAGTCACCTTAGTTAGACCTGCAGAAAGGCTATATAGTGCAGTAGGAAAACTAGGATGGCTGACAGACTCTTCACCGAAGGTGGAGCTTGTTTAATAGTACATCTGGGGAAAGTGGCCAGTACTTGTGTTTTAGAGATTCTACTCAACTTTCCTTGTACAACTCACTTAAAAACTGGCTTTGCTGCAGAAATATACACACGTTGTAGATCAGAACATGTCCTGGCTGAAGATGTAGCTCAGTGGTAGACTACCTGTTTAGACATGAGTTCAATCCCCAATTCCTCAATGAGGAAAAAAATTAGAGGTCACATTGAAATAATGTTATGTGGGCTGGAGAGATGGCTCAGTGGTGCTTGCAAAGCCTAAAAACCTCAGTTTGACTCCAGATTACCCAGGTAAAGCCAGATGTACAAAGTGGCACATGTATCTGGTTTGTTCACAATAGTAGTAGGAGGCCCTGACACTCCCATTCATTCATTCATTCTCTCTCTCTCTCTCCCTCTCTCTCTCAAATAAGTACATATTTTAAAAAAATTATTTGGATTGGAGAGGTTGCTTAGCTGTTAAGGCATTTGCCTGCAAAGTCAAAGGAACTCTGTTCAATTCCCTAGGACCCACGTAAGCCAGATGCACAAGGTGGCATATGCATTTGGAGTTCCTTTGCAGGATCTGGAGGCTCTCTGTCTCTGTCTCTTTCCCTTTCTCACTCTCTCAAATAAATATTTAAATTAATTTAAATTTATTTTTTTAAAGTTATTGCTGGGGCACACCGCTGCATAGTCAAAACTACACAGTGAATTCCAGGTCAGCCAGCCTGACCTGAAACTCTGGAACTCGCTCTGTAGTCCCAGTCTGGCATCAACTCACAGCAATCCTCCTGCCTTTGCCTCCCCAGAACTGGGATTAAAGGCATGTGCACCGGTACCTGCCCTAAGTGGTAATTTCATAGCAGCAGTTGTCTTTCTAACATTGGCCATTTAAGTAAGGGTCATGAGTCTTTAATCCTTAATCCTTGAGTTCAAGAGGCCATCCTGAGACTACATAGTGAATTTACAGGTCAGCCTGAAAATGGACTCTGAAAGAGTAAATTATACATTATGAAATTTGAACTAAACCAGGGGCAAGGCCTCTCTTGGCAGCACATTTATCCCTCCTGAAACGTCAAAGTTCTAGTAGGTTTCCCTGCCTTCCTGCCCAGTTGGGTTGAGAGGAGAGGAGAAGCACTCCAACCCCTCTGCCCTCCACATGGTAGGAGCTCTCTGTACTGTTTTCTCTCTAAATTTTTCACCTTTCTTCAAGGCCCACCACATTGGCTCTCAGACCATGTTGGTGTATCAGTTTTCCTTCCTTTGGTATTGTACTTCTCTAGATAAATATAATTTATCCTTTTCAGTTTGGTTTGCCCAAGTATTTGGTTAAATACAAACACGAACTCAGGATTAGAGGACTCTAGTCCTAAATTACAACACCACCACATTACAGAAGGGATTGGCAGAGGATGGATTTGGAAGGAGGGGAAAGAAAGGGTCATGGGAGAAGATGATGATCATGGTATATTGTTTATATTTATGGAAGCTGGCAATAAAAATATTTAAATAAATTGAAATAATTTCTTGATCTAATTGCAATGGGATCAAATTACAAATCAGTAACAAGAAAAGATATACAGCATATACAAATTCATGGAAACTAAACAACACACTACTAAATGATGGATGAATCAATGAAGAAACCAAGAAGAAAATTTTTAAAATTCATAGAATCAAATGATAATGAGAACACAATATACCAAAACTTTTGGGACACAATGAAAGCAGTCCACAGAGGGAAATTTATAGCTTTAAGTGCCTGTACTAAGAAATTAGAGCCAGGCGTGTTGGTGGACACCTTTAAGCCCAGCACTCAGGAGGCAGAGATAGAAGGATCACTGTGAGTTCAAGGCCACCCTGAGACTACATAGTGAATTCCAGATCAGCTTGAGCTCAAGTGAGACCCTACCTCAGGAAAAAAAAAAAAAAATTAGAAAGATCACAAACAACTTAATGCTTCACTTTAAAGCCTTGGAAAAGAACAAAGCAAACCAAATATCAGTACATGGGAAGAAATAATAAAGATTAGGGCAGAAATTAATGAAATAGAAACAAAAAACATAACCTAAAGAATCAATGAACCCAATGAAACAGAATTGGTTATTTGAAAGGATAAACAAGGTTGATAAACCCTTAGCAAATCTAACCAAAAGCAAGAGAGAAGAGCTAAAAATTAATAAAATTAAGCCAGGAGTCAGAGGTAGGAGGATCACTGTGAGTTCAAGGCCACCCTGAGACTACATAGTGAATTCCAGGACAGCCTGGGCTAGAATGAGACTCTACCTCAAAAAAAAAACAATAATAATAATAATAATAATAAAATTAGAGGTGAAAAAGGAACCAACACAACAGATAGCAGAGAAATTTTTTAAATCATATGGACATACTATAAGAACATATATTCCACTAAGTTTGAAAATCTGAAAGAAATGAATGGTTTCCTTGATTTATATAACCTACCCAAACTAAAGATAAGATTAACCACTTAAATAGACCTATAACAAGTATGGAGATCCAAGGAGTTATAAAAAAAGAAAATCTCTTGGGCCAGACATGGTAGCGCATGCCTTTAATCCCAGGACTTGGGAGGCAGAGGTAGGAGGATTGCCATGAGTTCAAGGCCACCCTGAGACTCCATAGTGAATTCCAGGTCAGCCTGGGCTAGATTGAGACCCTACCTCAAAAAAAATAAAAAAATAAAATCTCCTAGCAAAAAAAGTCTAGGCCCAGATGGATTCACTGGTGAATTTTTACCAGATGTTCATGGAAGAACTAACACCAATGCTTCTCAAACTTTTCCATAAAATAGAAAAGGAAGGAATCCTACCAAACTCCTACAAAGCCAGCATCACCCTGATACCAAAAAGCAGACAAGGATAGGAGAAAAAAGAAAGAAAGAAAAGGAAAAAAGAAAATTATAGACCAATTTCCCTCATTAACACAGATGCAAAAATTCTCAACAAAATGTTGGCAAACAGAAGACAAGAATATAAAACAAAGATCATTTACCATGACCACCACATAAGCTTTATACCAGAGATGCAGGAATGATTCAACATGCACAAATCAATAAATGTAACATGTTATATAAATGGACTGAAAGACAAAAATCACATGATCATCTCATTAGGTGCAAAAAAAGCACTTGACAAAATTCAACATTCCTTCATGATCAAAGAAAGTCCTACAGAAACTGGGAATAGAAGGAACATATCTCAACATAACAAAGGCTATTTAGAAGCAAAGCATGGTGGCGCTGACTTTTAACCCCAGCACTTGAAGGCAGAGGTAGGAGGATCACCATGAGTTCAGGGCCACCCTGAACAAAAAAAAAAAAAAAAAAAAAAAAGGCTATTTATGACAAACCACAAACGTACAGCCACTTTTATTTAATATAACACTGGAAGTCTTAGCCATAGCAATAAGGCAAGAGACACACATAAAAGGGATACAAATTGGAAAGAAAGAGATAAAGTTAAAATTATTTGCAGATGATATGATTCTATACATAAAGGACCTTAAAGACTCTATAAGCAAACTGTTAGAGCTGATAAACATAGCAATGTAGCAGGGTACAAAATAAACACACAGAAATCAGTAGCCTTCCTATATGCTAACAACACACAGAGGATGAAATCAGAAAGTCACTTCCATTCACAATTACATCAAAATAAATAAATAGGGCTGGAGAGATGGCTTAGCGGTTAAGCGCTTGCCTGTGATGCCTAAGGACCCCGGTTCGAGGCTCGGTTCCCCAGGTCCCACGTTAGCCAGATGCACAAGAGGGCGCACGCGTCTGGAGATCGTTTGCAGAGGCTGGAAGCCCTGGCACGCCTATTCCCTCTCTCCCTCTATCTGTCTTTCTCTCTGTGTCTGTCGCTCTCAAATAAATAAATAAAAATAAATAAATAAATAAATAAATAAATAGGGCTGGAGAGATGGCTTAGCGGTTAAGTGCTTGCTTGTGAAGCCTAAGGACCCCGGTTCAAGGCTCGGTTCCCCAGGTCCCATGTTAGCCAGATGCACAAGGGGGTGCACGCGTCTGGAGTTCGTTTGCAGAAGCTGGAAGCCCTGGTGCGCCCATTCTCTCTCTCTCCCTCTGTCTTTCTGTCTGTGTCTGTCGCTCTCAAGAAAAAAAAAAAATAAATTAAAAAATAAATAAATAAATAAAGTACCTTGGAATAAACCCAACCAAGGAAGTGAAGGATCTCTACATTGAAAACTTTAAAACACTCAAAACAGAAATCACAGAAGACACTAGGAAATGGAAAGACACAGAATTGCAGAAGACACTAGGAAATGGAAAGACATCCCTTGTTATTGAATTGGAAGAATCAATATTGTGAAAATGGTAATCCTACCAAAAGCAATCTACACATTTAATGCAATCCCCAACAAATTTCCAAAGGTATTCTTCATAGAAATAGAAAAAAACAACCCAAGCAGGGCATAGTGGTGCACGCCTTTAATTCCAGCACTAAGGAGGCAGAAGTAGGAGAATCACCATGAGTCTGAGATCACCCTGAGACTGAATTCCACATCAGCCTGAGCTAGAATGACAACCTACCAAAATAAGATTAAAAAAACAAAAAGGAAAAGAAAAAACAATCCAAAAATTCATCTGGTAGCACAAAAAACCTTGAATATCAAAAACAATTTTGAGCAATAAAAATAAGTCTTGTGTTATCACCCAACCTGATTTTAACCTATATTATAGAGTCATAGTAACAAAACAGCATGGTACTGGCACAAAAACAGACATGTAGATCAATGGATCAGAATAGAGGAACCAAATGTAAGTCCAGGTAGCTACAGCCACCTGATCTTTGACAAAAAAATGCCAAAAATACTCATTGGATGGGCTGGAGAGATGGCTTAGCAGTTAAGCGCTTGCTGCGAAGCCTAAGGACCCTGGTTCAAGGCTCAATTCCCCAGGACCCATGTTAGCCAGATGCACAAAGGGGCACATGTGTCTGGAGTTTGTTTGCAGTGGCTGGAAGCCCTGATGTGCCCATTCTCTCTCTCTCTCCCTCCCTCTCTCTCTCTTTCTCTCTCTCTCTCTCTCTCTCTCTCTGTCAAATAAATAAATTTTAAAAAATTTTTTAAAATACTCATTGGAGAAAAGACAGCCTCTTCAGCAAATGGTGCAGGGAAAATTGTATATGTATCTATAGGATAAAAATAGATGCTTATCTCTCACCATGCACAAGAGTTAAGTCCAAATGCAGAGGAGTACTCAGCACTACAATATCTCTATCACATCTTCCAAGGCTCAGGGTCCATTGCAGAAGAGGTAGCAGAAAGAATGTAAAAGCCAAAGTAAGGGTAAGAATCCATACAATGTGCTCCTCCAGACACAAAATGACCTGGACCTCACAGTGCCTGACACTACCTATATAAGACCATCATCATAGGAGGTAAAAGATGATGGTATCAAAATAAAGGAGATCCTGATTGAGAAAGAAAGGGGATATGATGGAGAATGAAATTTCAAAGGGGAAAGTGGGGGGAGGGAGGGCATTACCATGGGATATTGTTTACAATGTTGGAAGATGTTAATAAAAAATAAATTAATTTTAAAAAAAGAAAAGAAAAGAAGTAAGTCCAAATGAATCAAAGATCTTAATATCAGACCTGAAACATTGAAACTGCTAAAGGAAAAAGTGGGGGAAATCCGTCAACATATTGGTCTTCGCAAAAACTTTCTGAATATAACCCCAATTGTTCAGGAAATAAAAACATGAATCAAAGCCGGGCATGGTGGTGCACGCCTTTAATTCCAGCACTCGGGAGGCAGAGGTAGGAGGATCACCATGAGTTAGAGGCCACCCTGAGACTCCATAGTGAATTCCAGGTCAGTCTGGGCCAGAGTGAGACCCTACCTTGAAAAACCAAAAAAATTTAAATTAAAAAAAAAAAAAAACATGGATATGGATCAAATGCTGGGACCTCATGAAATTACAAACCTTTTGTACAGCAAAGGACACTGTGAATAGAGCAAAGAGGCAAACTACAGAATGGGAGAAAATATTTGCAGGCTATACATCTGACAGATGATTAATATCCAAAATACTAAATCAAAAAACTAAATAATATGAAATCAAACACCCCAATTAAAAAATGGGCTATGGGGCTGGAGATGGCTTAGCAGTTCAGGTGTTTGCCTGCAAAGCCAAAAGATCCCTGTTAGACTCTCCAGGACCTATGTAAGCCAGGTGCACAAAAGGGCACATGCATCTGAAGTTCATTTGCAGTGTCAGGAGTCCCTGGTATGCCATTCTCTTTCTCTCTGTGTCTCTGCCATTTTCTCTTTCTCTCTCTCTTTTTGTCTCTGCCACTTTCTCTCTTTCTCTCAGATAAATAAATGAATAAATACAATAAAATTTTTTTTAACTTTTATTAACATTTTCCATGATTATAAAATATATCCCATGGTAATTCCCTCCCTCCCCAGCCCCACACTTTCCCATTTGAAATTCCATTCTCCATCATATTACCTCCCCATTACAATCATTGTAATTACATATATACAATATCAACCTATTAAGTATCCTCCTCCCTTCCTTTCTCTACCCTTTATGTCTCCTTTTTAACTTACTGGCCTCTGCTACTAAGTATTTTCATTCTCACGCAGAAGCCCAAGTCATCTATAGCTAGGATCCACATATGAGAGAGAACATGTGGTGCTTGGCTTTCTGGGCCTGGGTTACCTGACTTAGTATAATCCTTTCCAGGTCCATCCATTTTTCTGCAAATTTCATAACTTCATTTTTCTTTACTGCTGAGTAGAACTCCATTGTATAAATGTGCCACATCTTCATTATCCACTCATCTGTTGAGGGACATCTAGGCTGGTTCCATTTCCCAGCTATTGTAAATTGAGCAGCAATAAACATGGTTGAGCACGTACTTCTAAGGAAATGAGATGAGTCCTTTGGATATATGCCTAGGAGTGCTATAGCTGGGTCATATGGTAGATCAATATCTAGCTGTTTTAGGAACCTCCACACTGTTTTCCACAATGGCTGGACCAGATTGCATTCCCACCAGCAGTGCAGAAGGATTCCTTTTTTTCCACATCCCCACCAACATTTATGATCATTTGTTTTCATGATGGTGGCCAATCTGACAGGAGTGAGATGGAATCTCAATGTAGTTTTAATCTGCATTTCCCTGATGACTAGTGATGTAGAACATTTTTTTAGATGCTTATATGCCATTCGTATTTCTTCCTTTGAGAACTCTCTATTTAGCTCCATAGCCCATTTTTGGATTGGCTTGTTTGATTCCTTATTATTTAACTTTTTGAGTTCTTTGTATATCCTAGATATTAATCCTCTATCAGATATGTAGCTGGCGAAGATTTTTTCCCATTCTGTAGGTTGCCTCTTTGCTTTTTTCACTGTGTCCTTTGCGGTGCAAAATCTTTGTAATTTCATTAGGTCCCAGTGGTTAATCTGTGGTTTTATTGCCTGAGCAATTGGGGTTGTATTCAGAAAGTCTTTGCCAAGACCAATATGTTGAAGGGTTTCCCCTACTTTTTCCTCTAGCAGTTTCAGAGTTTCCAGTCTGATGTTAAGGTCTTTAATCCATTTGGACTTAATTCTTGTGCATGGCGAGAGAGAAGAATCTATTTTCATCCTTCTGCAGATATTTATCCAGTTTTCAAAACACCATTTGCTGAAGAGGCTGTCTCTTCTCCAATGAGTATTTTTGGCATTTTTATCGAATATCAGGTGGCTATAGCTACTTGGGCTTACATCTGGGTCCTCTATTCTGTTCCACTGATCTACATGTCTGTTTTTGTGCCAGTACCAGGCTGTTTTTGTTACTATGGCTCTGTAGTATAGGTTAAAATCAGGTATGGTGATACCACCAGCCTCTTTTTTGTTGCTCAGTATTATTTTAGATATTCGAGGTTTTTTGTGATTCCAAATGAATTTTTGGATTGTTTTTTCTATTTCCATGACGAATGCCTTTGGAATTTTGATAGGGATTGCATTAAATGTGTAGATTGCTTTAGGTAAGATTGCCATTTTCACAATATTGATTCTTCCGATCCAGGAACAAGGGATGTTTCTCCACTTTCTAGTGTCTTCTGCAATTTCTCGCTTGAGTGTTTTAAAGTTCTCATTGTATAGATTCTTTACTTCCTTGGTTAGGTTTATTCCAAGGTACTTTATTTTTTTTTTTTTTTTGATGCAATTGTGAATGGGAGTGATTCTCTGATTTCATCCTCTGTGTGTTTGTTGTTAGCATATATGAAGGCTACTGATATCTGTGTATTTATTTATACAATAAAATTTTAAGGGCCGGTATGGTGGTGCACACTTTTAATCCCTGCACTTGGGCGGCAGAGGTAGGAGGATTACTGTGAGTTCGAGGCCACCCTGAGACTACATACTGAATTCCAGTGAAACTCTACCTTGAAAAAACCAAAAAATACTGAAAAGGTGCAAGTTTCATTTTTCTTTACCACTGGGTAGAACTCCATTGTGTAAATGTGCCACATCTTCATTATCCACTCATCATTTGAGGGACATCTAGGCTGGTTCCATCTTCTAGCTATTGTGATTAGAGTGGCAATAAACATGGTTGAGCAAGCATCTCTAAGGTAGTAAGATGAGTCCTTAGGATGTTTACCCAGGAGTGGTATAGCTGGATCATATGGTAAATCTATTTTTAGCTATCTCAGGAACCTCCACACTGATTTCCATAATGGCTGGACCAAATTGCATTCCCATCAACACAGTAGAAGGGCTCCTCTTTTCTGCATCCTCACCAGTTTTTATGGTCATTTGTTTTCAGGATGGTAGCCAATCTTACAGGGGTGAAATGGAAGTATGTCTCAAGGTAGTTTTAATCTGCATTTCCCTGATGATCAGGGATATAGAATCTTTTTTAGGTGTTTATATACCAGCTGTATTTCTTCTTTTGAGAACTCTCTATTTAGTTCCATAGCCCATTTTTTAATTGTGTTGTTTGATTTCTTATGATTTAATTTTTTTGAGTTCTTTATATCGCCTAGATATTAATCCTCTACCAGATGTACAGCTTGCAAAGATTTTGTAGCATTCTGTAGGTTGCCTCTTTGCTCTATTCACAGTGTCTTTTGTCGTACAAAAGCTTTGTAATTTCATGAGGTCCCAGCAGTTAATGTGTGGTTTTATTGCCTGAGCATTTGGGATTATATTCAGAAAGTCTTTGCCAAGACCAATATGTTGAAGGGTTTCCCCTACTTTTTCCTCTAGCAGTTTCAGAGTTTCGGGTCTGATATTAGGGTCTTTGACCCATTTGGACTTAATTCTTGTACGTGAAGAGAAATAAGTATCTATTTTCATCCTTCTACAGATATGTATACAGTTTTCCCAGCACCATTTGCTAAAGAGGCTATCTTTTCTCCAATGAGTATTTTTTTGGCATTTTCATTGAATATCAGGTGGCTATAGCTACCCAGACTTACATCTGGGTCCTCTATTCTATTTCATTGACCTACATATCTGTTTTTGTACCAGTGCCATGCTGTTTTTGTTACTAATGCTCTGTAGTTTAGGCTGAAATCAGTTATGATGATACCACCAGCCTTATTTTTGTTACTCAAAATTGTTTTAGATTTTGGGGGCTTTTTGTGCTTCTAAATGAAGTTTTGGATTGTTTTTTCTAATTCCATGAAGAATGTTATTGGCTTCGCCCAGACACAAAATGGCCTGGATATCCATGACCTCACAGTGCCTGATGCTACCTACACAAGACCATCATAATAGGAGGAAAAAATCATGACATCAAAATAAAAGAGAGACTGATTGAGAGGGGAAGGAGATATGACTGAGAATGGAGTTTCAAAGGGTAAGGTGTGTGAGGGAGGGCATTACCATAGGATATTGTTTACAATCATGGGAGTTATTAATAAAAATAAAGACAGAAAAATGAATGCTATTGGAATTTATTAGGTATTGTATTAAATGTGTAGATTGCTTTTGGTAAGATTGCCATTTTCACAATATTGATTCTTCTGATCCAAGGAGTTTGGTAGGATTCCTTCTTTTTCTATTTTATGGAAAAGTTTAAGAAGCATTGGTTTAGTTCTTCCATTAAGAGCTGGCTAATATGGGTCCTGGGGAATCGAGCCTCTGACCAGGGTCCTTAGGCTTCAAAGGCAAGTAGTGCTTAACTGCTAAGCCATCTCTCCAGCCCTCTGCCCTAATTTTTATTATTTCTCCCTGTCTACTGATTTTTAGTTTGTCTTGTTCTTCTTTTTCCAAGGCTTTAAATGTGAAGCATGAAGTTGTCTACTTGCAACCTTTATAATTTCTTTTTTTTTTAAGATTTTTCAATTTTTATTTATTTATTTATTAGAGATAGAGAGGGGGAGAGAGAGAGAGAAAGAGTGACAATAGGTTCAGTAGGGCCTCTAGTCACTGCAAATGATCTCCAGACACCTCTGCCACCATGTGCATCTGGCTTACATGGGTCTTGGAGAAACGTACTGGGGTCCGTAGGCTTCATGGGCATGCACCTTAATCACTAAGCCATTTCTCCAGCCCTCTAATTTCTTTTTTTTCTTTTTAATTTTTATTAGCATTTTCCATGATTATAAAAAAAATCCCATGTTAACTCCCTCCCTCCCCCCCACTTCCTAATTTCTTAATATAACACTTAAAGCTATAAATTTCCCTCTTAGGACTGCCTTCATTGTGTCCCAATGGTTTTGGTATGTTGTGTTCTTTTTATCAATTGAACCTATGAATTTTTTGATTTCCTTCTTGATTTCTTCATTGACTCATTCATCATTTAGTAGTGTATTGTTTAGTTTCCATGATTTTATATATGCTCTATAGCTTTTCTTACTATTTATAGTTTGATCCCACTGTGATCAGATAGAGTACAAGAAATTATTTCAATTTTCTGCATTTGTTAAGATTTGTTTTGAGTCCTAATGTATGGACTGTTTTAGAGAATGTTCCATGTCTCATTTGTTCCTATTAGCTTGTCTTTCTCTTTGTTGGACTATATTAGATCTGTCACCTGGTCTTCTAGTTTAAATATTCTGCCCTCTCCTTCATCCATTCTATTGGTTAGATTTTCTACAAAGATTTTTATTTCATTGACTATGTTCTTCATTGCCAATAATTCTGACTGGTTTTTCTTTATTATTTCCATTTCCTTATTTATGTCTTGTATTGACCTCCTCATTTCATTAAATTGGTTTCCTAGGCCAGGCGTGGTGGCACACACCCTTAATCCCCTCTTTGCTGCAGGGTGGGCTCAGGTAGGATGGCTGGGTCTGTGGGTTACTGCTCTGATTGCCTGTGCCAGATGCTGCATAGGTGAGCTCTCTTCTTCAGGTCTCTGGTGCTTGCTGGCACTTATGCTGGCAGTGGGGGAGGGGAGGTTGTGGATGGTGGCTGATGTTCTCCTGCTGGTCCTCACAATCGTCTTCCTCAGGAGCTGCTCCTCTGTTCTTCCCTGCCATCCTCCCTTCATATTTCTTTCTTTCCTTTTTGTTTTTTCATTTTTTCAAGGTAGGATCTCACTCTGGTCCAGGCTGACCTGGAATTCACTATGTAGTCTCAGGGTGGCCTCAAACTCATGGCAATCCTCCTACCTCTGCCTCCCAAATGCTGGGACTAAAGGCTTGTGCCACCACGCCCGGCTCCCTTCATGTTTCTTGAGTTTGCTAGGAGCTCTGGTGTGAGTGGAACGTCTCCTCACCTGGCTTTTCCTGCAGCTCAGGTCAAGCCTTATTATGGCTGTGGCCATGCAGCCCTGGTTCTGCTGCTGCTGGAGCCGCTTCTGCCTGCTTCTGTGGGCTCTAGCCGCTCTGGATCTCTCCTATTTCTCTGCTGCAGTTGATAATTTCTTATACACCTCATATTTTAATAGAAGAGTGTATTTTGACTTTTTTTTTTTTTTTTTGGCCTTTTCTCCCCTAGGCTGCTTTGGCGTGGTTCCTATGCTATCATCTTCATAAGTCTATTTTTAGCTGTCTCAGGAACCTCCACACAGATTTCCTGAATGGATGGATCAGATTACATTCCCAACAACAGTGTAGAAAGGTTCCTCTTTTGCTGCATCCTTGCCAGCATTTACTGCCATTTGTTTTCATGATGGTAGCCATTTTGACGGGGGTGAAGTGAAATCTCAATGTAGTTTTAATATGCATTTCCCTGATGACTAGGGAATGTAGAACTTTTTTTTTTAGATGTTTATATACCATCTGTATTCTTTTTTTCTTTTTTTCTGAAGTAGGGTTGCACCCGAGCTCAGGATGACCTGGAATTCATGATGTAGTCTGAGAGTAGCACTGATCTCACAGCGATCCTCCTACCTCTGCCTCCTGAGTGCTGGGATTAAACTGTTCACCACCATGCCTGGCAACCATCTCTGTTTCTTTTCTCTGTTTTCTCTCTATTTAGTTCCATACTCCATTTTTTAAAATTTTTTTTTTTTTTTTTTTTGGTTGCAGGAAAATGGATGGATCTGGAAAGGCTTATACTTAGTGAGGTAGCCTAGGCCCAGAAAGCTAAATGTCCCATGTTCTCTCTCATATGTGGATCCTAGCTACAAATTATTAACTTCTGTATGAGTAGGAAGAAAACCCAGTAGCTGAGGTCAGTAAGCTAGAAAGGAGATATAAAGGGATTAGAAAGGGAGGGAGGGGGTACTTAAGAAAATGGTATTGGCTGACTTCACAGGAGGGAATATATCCCTGATACTTAGAACCTACAACAGGGGTAGTCATGAGTCCTAGGAGTATAACATCTGCTGGTTTCTGGCTAAAAGTATATACTATGCTCACCAAACTGACTGGCAAGCACTTCTTTTAATGTTCATACCCATATATTAATGCTACTCTCACTTTTTGTTTGTTTGTTTTTTGAGGTAGGGTCTCACTCTAGCTCAGGCTGATCTGGAATTCACTATGTAGTCTCGGAGTGGCCTTGAACTCAAGATGATCCTCCTACCTCTGCCTCTGAGTGCTGAGATTATAGGCATGTGCTACTATGCCTGGCTCCTACTCTCACTTTTCGTCAGAGAAACTTCTCTTTGCAGATGGCAGTGACCTCTGGGATGACTCAGAAAGCACCATAGTGTTAAGAAGTGACAGAGGAGTGCTCAGCACTGAAACATCTCTATCACACCTTCCAAGGCTCAAGGTCCTTTGCAGAAGAGTGGTGGAGAGAATATAAGAGCCAAAGGAATGATAGGATTCATTACAACGCACTCCTCCAGACATAAAATAGCCTGGACATCCATGACCTAACAGTGCCTGACACTACCTACACAAGACCATCATAATAGGAAGAAAAGATCATGACATCAAAATTAAAGAGAGACTGATTGAGAAGGGAAGGGGATATGATGGAGAGTGGAGTTTCAGAGGGGAAAGTGGGGGGAAGGGTGGGAACTATCATGGGACATTGTTTATAATTATAGAAATTGTCAATAAAAATATTTTAGAAAAAGAAAAAAGGGGGAAGTGGGGGGAGGAAGAGAATTACCATGGTTTATTTTCTACAGTTATGGAAGTTGTCAATAATTTTTTTAAACTGGATGTGGTGGCACATGACTTTAATCCCAGTACTCAGGAGGCAGAGGTAGGAGGCTCGCCTGTGAATTCAAGACCACCCTGAGACTACATGAATTCCAAGTCAGCCTTTGCTAGAGTGAGAGCCTACCATCAAAAAAAAAAAAAAAAAAAAAAATTAAAGTTTTAAATAAATAAAAAGGAAAAAGGATGACAACAAAAATTATGAAATTCAATGTTAGGGTAGAAAACTCAGGCCAGAAGGGAGGAAGGATACAGAGCATATCTCCATCACAGAAAAATCTTGGAGAAAATACCCATACACATATGGAAGGCAAAATGTGAGAGCCCAGGCCAAAAGATTCAGAGGAAACACACACATGCAGGTATGGAGCAAAACATAAGAGTGCTAGTCTTGCCCTTTCACACAGAAGGAAGCTAAGAGATTGGGTCATGAAGAGCTCAAGTCTTAAGGAAAGATCACACAGATAGCAGAATAAGAAAACACCAAAACAGACTGGGAGACTCAGATGCCAGGAAAACGAGTAGTCAAGAGAGCTAAGAAAGTTATTACACAGGTGGCAGACCCAGGGTTTAGAGGAAAATCATTCATATACCAAAGCATCTCAGCCTGGCATGTTGGCACATGCCTTTAATCCCAGCACTAGGAGGAGATCAAGGCCACTCTGATAGTACATAGTGAATTCCAGGTCAACTTGGGCTAAAGCAAGACCCTACTGCGGGGTGTGGGATGGGGGAGCATCTGGAAACACAGAGTACATGTGAGGCCGGTTGTGGGGCGCCTGCCTTTGATACCAGCATTCAGGAGGCAGAGGTAGAAGAATCACTGTGATTTCCAGGCCAACCTGAGACTACATAGTGAATCCTAGGTCAGCCTGGCTTATACTGATACCCTACTTCAAAAAGCAAAACAGAACCAGGCGTGGTGGCACATGCCTTTAATCCCAGCACTTGGAAGGCAGAGGTAGGAGGATTGCCATGAGTTAGAGGCCACCCTGAGACTACATAGTTAATTCCAGGTCAGCCTAACCAGAGTAAGACCCTACCTCAAAAAACAAAACAGCAAAACAGGGCTGGAGAAGATGGCTTAGTTGTTAAGTCACTTGCCTATAAAGCCAAAGGACACTGGTTTGATTCCCCAGGACCCATGTAAGCCAGATGCACAAGGTGGAGCATGTATCTGGAGTTCATTTGTAGTGGTTGGAGGCCCTGCCGCACCCATTCTCTCTCTCTCTCTCTCTCTCTCTCTGTCTACCACTTTCTCTCTATCTCAAATGAATAAATAAAATATATTAAAGAAGCAAAAAAAAAAAATGATGAAGTACATGGAAGAAACAAACACAAAATACCCAGGCAATGGCGGAAAGAATGTAAGAGCCAATGGAAGAGTAGGACTCCTTACCATGTGCTCCTTCAGACACAAAATGGCTGGATATCTATGATCTCACTGACACTACCTACACAAGGCCTTCATATTAGCACATAAAAATTCATGATATCAAAATAAAGACAGACTGATTGAGAGGGGGAGGGGATGTGACGGAGAATGGAATTTCAAAGGGGAAAGTGGGGGAAAGGAGGGCATTACCATGGGATAGTGTTTACAATCATGGAAGTTGTTAATAAAAAATAATAAATAGGGCTGGGGAGATGGCTTAGTGGTTAAGCGCCTGCCTGTGAAGCCTAAGGACCTTGGTTTAAGGCTTGATTCCCCAGGACTCACGTAAGCCAGATGCACAAAGGGGTGCATACATCTGGAGTTCTTTTGCAGTGGCTGGAGGCCCTGGTGCACCCATTCTCTCTCTATCTATGTGCCGCTCTCTCTCTCTCTCTTGCTCTGAAATAAATAAATAAATATAAACAAAAAATTTAAAAAAATTAATAAATTAAAAACAAAGAAAATGTCTAGGCAAATAATAATAGCCCCTCCTTTCCCACCACCAAGTTGGAGTAGGGAGGAAAACTTAGGCACTGTTGTTCAGGTGACAGACCACAAATCATGACGATCCAGTAGAGATCATACACATGGTAGACCCCTGTTATTAGGATGGACCTTGTCACCATACACAGAGAGACTTGCTTGCTTCTTGTACTCAGGGCACTGACAGAAGAGGCTAGCCCACCAAAGAGTGCTAGATTAGGGAGGCAGCGGGGGTCGGGGCTCTGTTACTGAGGAATTGTTTGTAACCATCATGATGAGACTGGATCAGATGCCAAATTCTGTGTTTGCCAGGGCAAGGGCAGGCAAGATGGCATCTCCTTGTACTCCCTCTGGCCCTCTCTTCCTAATAACTGCCTATAAAATACTCTTACTCTCTCTGTCTCTTTCTCTCTCTCTCTCTCTCTCTCTCTTTTTTTTTTTTTTTTGGTATTTCAAGGTAGAGTCTCACTTTGTCCCAGGCTGACCTAGAATCCACTCTGTAGTCTCAGGGTAGCCTTGAACTCATGGCGATCCTCCTATTCTGCCTCCTGAGTGCTGGGATTAAAGGCGTGAACCACCACACCTGCCTGTTTCTCTTTTAATATCATTGCTAAAGTATGAGAATATTTTGCTGTTATTTTCAGCTTTTTAAAAAAATCTCTACACCTGTCTCAAACAAAAATTACAGAAAAAAATATTAAGCTGGGCGGTGGTGGCCTTTAATACCAGTGCTTGAGAGGCAAAAGTAGAGGGAATCACCATAAGTTCGAGGCCACCCTGAGACTACAGAGTGATTTCCAGGTCAGCCTGGCCTAGAGTGAAACCTTACCTGGAAAAACAAAACAACAACAACAACAACAACAACAAAAAAAAAACCCAAAAAGCAAAAAAAGAAACAAAAATTGAAGGCCAGGGATATAGCATACAGGAAGTTCTGGGTTCAATACCATACACACACACACACACACACACACACACACACACACACGTTGATTTTGCATCTGTATGAACACAAATCATTCAACAAATATTTGTTGATCACATAGTTATGTTCCAGGCCCCGTTTTAGGAGCTAGTATAGATTAGTAAAGGAGCTTGGGGTGGAGAGGAAGACTGTGGAGCTAAGCAATAAACTCATAGTTTGCTTGTTAGTAGGAAGTGATGTAGTAAAACAAGAATTGGGTGAGAGGTACAAGATTTGAAAAATTTTATTATTTTGGTTTTTCAAGGTAGGGTCTCACTCTAGCCCAGGCTGACTTGGAACTCAACATGTAGTCTCAGGGTGACCCTGAACTCATGGAGATCCTGCTACCTCTGTCTCCCACATACTGGGATTAAAGATGTGCACCACCACACTCAGCCTCTTGAAAATTATTATTATTTGGCTTTACAAGTTAGGGTCTCACTTTAGCTCATGCTGACCTGAAATTCACTATGTAGTCTCAGTGTGGCCTTGAACTCATGGCAATCCTTCTACTTCTGCCTCCCAAGTGCTGGTATTAAAGGCGTGGGCACCACACCCTGCTCTGGCCTTACTTTTTATTTTATTTTATTTATTTGAGAGCGACAGACACAGAAAGAAAGACAGATAGAAGGAGAGAGAGAGAATGGGCGCGCCAGGGCTTCCAGCCTCTGCAAACGAACTCCAGACGCGTGTGCCCCCTTGTGCATCTGGCTAATGTGGGACCTGGGGAACCGAGCCTCAAACCAGGGTCCTTAGGCTTCACAGGCAAGCACTTAACCGCTAAGCCATCTCTCCAGCCCTGGCCTGACTTTTTTAAACCAGCAGGGAGAAAAAGAATGGGTGGACCAGGGCCTCTAGCTACTGCAAATTAACTCCAGATGCATGTACCTCCTTGCACATCTGGATTTCTGTGGGTACTGGGGAATCAACCTGGGCTATCAGGCTTTGCAAGCAAGTGTCTATAACTGCTGAGCCTTCTATTCAGCCCCAAAATGCAACATGTTCCATTGAGTCTCTGTTTTGAGACAGGGACAGCCCAAGCTGTCCAACAACTATGGTCCTTCCATTTCTGCTTCCAAAGTGTCCTGAGCACATGCCCATACTAAACACCATGTTTTCAGGTGGAACATTTGATTTATATGCTGACTGGCATAAAATAATCCAAACACTAGAAGGGACATGTTAAAAAAATCGTCATTGAAGCTAGGAAGGAGATATAAAGGGAATCGAAAGGGAGGGAGGGACTTAAGGGGATGGTATTATATATATGTAAGTAGAAGAACAGATTAATGGGGGGTGAAAAGGCCTAAGTGAGGTCAGGGGAAGAGACTGAGTAAAGGAAAGATGGAGGGAGGGCGGAATGTGGTGGTTTGATTCAGGTGTCCCATATATAAAATTAAGTGTTCTGAAAGCTAGGTTCCCAGCTGATGGAGATTTGGGAATTAATGCCTCCTGGAGGGAGTGTATTGTTGGGGGCTAGTTTATGGGTGTTATAGCCAGTTTCCCCATGCCAGTGTTTGGCACACTCTCCTGTTGCTATTATCCACCTTGTGTTGTCCAGGGGCTGATGTCCACCCTCTGCACATGCCATCTTTTCTCCTGCCATCGTGGAGCTTCCTCTAGAGCCTGTAAGCCAAGATAAATATCTTTTTCCCAGAAGCTGCTCTTGGTTGGGTGATTTCTACCAGCAATGCAAACCTGACTGCAACACATGGGTACTGGGGAATCCAGCTCATCATTGAGCTTTGCAGCCAAGCATCTTAACTGCTAAACCATCTCTCAAGCAGCAGCACTCCCCCCCCCCGCCCCATTTTTTTTTTTCAGAGGTAGGGTCTCAACCTAGCTCAGGCTGATCTGTAATTTACCATGTAGTCGCAGGGTGGCCTTAAACTCACAGCTACCCTCCTACCTCTGCCTCCCTAGTGCTGGGATTAAAGGCATACACCACCACGCCCAGGTTCCAAATTTATCCCTTTTTAAAGATTATTTTATGGGTGTGTGTGCAGATATAGAGTGGGGATGCCAGGGCCTCCAGGCACTGCAAACTCCAGACACATGCTCCATCTTGTGCATGTGGCTTACGTGGGTACTGGGGAATAGAACTTGGGTCCTCAGGCTTTGCAGGAAAGCGCCTTAACCCCTAGGCCGATATGCATCTCCAGCCCCCTTCTTTTCTTTTGCTTCACTCTAACCTAGGCTGGCTGCGCGCTCACGGCGATTCTCTGACCTCGGCATGCCGAGAAGAGGCTGGCAGTGCAGGCGGCAGTGTTGACAGGTGCGCGTGCGCGTCACCCAGCCCCTGGACCCCGGCCTCCGCCACCGCCCAGAGGCTGCGCGCGGCTCTGCGGGGCGGGCAGCGGAGCCCGGCCTCCCAAGAGCGGGCGGAGCGCCGGGAAGAGGGCCCGGAAGTCGCCTCCCCGCCCTGCGCCGGGCCGCGTCGGTGTCGGCGGCCGTCAGCGCCCTCGCTCGGGCCTCGGGCTCGGTGGCCCTGGGGAAGGGCTCCGTCCGTGCCGCGGTGCGCGGGCCCTGGAGAGCCGGGCGCCGTCCCCATCTCCCAGACCTAGGGCAGGGCGGCGGCCCAGCGCTCCGCACCCTCCCGGAGCGTGCGGGAATAAGCCGGAAATGGCCGACGAGGCGTTGTTTTTGCTTCTCCACAACGAGATGGTGTCAGGAGTGTACAAGTCCGCGGAGCAGGGCGAGGTGGTAAGCGCCGCGCGGGGACACGCCTTGTCTCCAAAGGCGGGTGGGAGAGGGAGAGAGGGAATGGGCGCGCCAGGGCCTCCAGACGTGTGCGCCCGGCTAACGTGGCTCGTGGGCAATCGAACCTGGCTCCTTTGCTTTGCGGGCAAACGCCTTAACCGCAAATCATCCCTCCATCCCACAGGGCCTTCTTTTAACCCCCTTCCCAGCACAACCCGCGGCTTCCGCTGTGGATCCAGCCCGGCTACTTGCGGGCAACCCAAACCCTCCAGCCCGAATGTGGAGTGTCTCCTTAGGTTGTTATCTTTCATTTGTATTTGAGTTGTAGCTGTGTCTGCACCTACTCCTTTATCTGCAGGTCAGATTTTCTTTCGATATTGTCCCAGCTATGATTTGCAGCAAAGCAAACTGTAGGGTTGATCCCCGCTGGAGAATCCTCTCCCATCTCTGACTCAGTAGCACTCCAGCTGAGACAGAAGCCTAACGAGATCTGAAGTCAAAGCAAAAGGGAGTTGGGTTGGAGAAATGGCTTCGTGGTTAAGACGCTCGCCTAAAGCCAAAGGACACAAGTTCGATTCCCCAGGACCCATGTAAGCCAGCTGCACAAGGTGTCGCATGTGTCTGGAGTTCGTTTGCAGTGGCTGGAGGCCCTGGCAGGTCTATTCTCTGTCATCTAACTGTCTCATTTCTCTCTCTCTCTCTGCTTAAAAAAAAAAATTAAAAAGCAAAAGGGAGTTAACAGGCTTTAACAATTAGGAGACTTTAAATTGATTTAGAAATCATTTACTTATTGCCCATGTCAAAGGTGGTTTTAGGAGCTGAGGATGTTATCAGTGAGTGACACAGTGGCCCCATCTTCGTACAACTTACTTACATGTGAGGATGTGCCAAACTCTCTTGCTGCGGCAAACAAATGCCCATCCGGCTTTATATGGGTGCTGCGGAATTGAACCTCGGCTGGCAAGCTTTGCAAACAAGCACCTTTAAACCACTGAACTATCTCTATTTTCCCCGCCCCTCCTGGAGGTTACTTCTAGTATGTGGGAGTTCTCATTTACTCCTTGATTCTTTAAGAATTAAGTGTGCTTTGTAGATCTGTTAATGCTCGATAAGTAAAATTAAAGCCTTAACCTCACAGACTGGGGAATAGGATTTTTTGTTGTTGTTTGTCGAGATTGGTTCTCACTCCAGTTCAGGCTAACGTGAAATTCACTCTGTATTCTTAGAGTGGCCTTGAACTCACGCTGATCCCCCTACCTGTGTCTCCCGAGTGCTGGTATGAAAGGCGTGTGCCACCATTCCCGGCTGAGGAATAGAATTTTAATGAATAAGTATTGGGTATAGACTCAGTGTTTTAACGGATTCTAGAAATTAAATATTCCAAAGTCCTATTCAAGTCAGTTCTTTCTTTTGTTTTTCTTTTTCTTTTTTTTTTTTTGGTTTATCATTTATTTATTTATTTGAGAGTGACAGAGAGAGAGAGAGGGAGGGGTGGGCAGGCAGGCAGGTAGAGAGCAAAAGAGAGAATGGGTGCGCCAGGGCTTCCAGCCACTGCAAATGAACTCCAGACACGTGCTCCCTGATGCTAACTTGGGTCCTGGGGAATCGAGCCTCGAACCGGGGTCCTTAGGCTTCACAGGCAGGCGCTTAACTGCTAAGCCATCTCTCCAGCCCTTGTTTTTCTTTTTATTTATTTAATTAATTTTTTAAAAGTATATCTTTATAAGCAATGAGCTTAAGATAACAGAAATGAGACAATTAATTAAGTGAAACCTTGACTGAGACTGATTGTACATATCTTAAGAATAAAATAAAACGTGGTATTTAATTAAATTTTTAAAATTAACTTCCATGATTGTAAACAATATCCCATGGTAATGTCCTACCTCCCCCCACTTTCCCCTTTGAAACTCCATTCTCTGTCATGTCCCCTCCCCCTCTTAGTCTTTTATTTTGATGTCATGGTCTTTTCTTCCTATTATGAGGGTCTTGTGTAAGTAGTGTCAGGCACTATGAGGTCATGGATATCCAGGCCATTTTGTGTCTGGAGGATCGTTTTTTGTTTTTCAAGGTAGGGCCTCCCTCTAGTTCAGGCTGACCTAGAATTTACTATACACTATTTAGTTTCAGGGTGGCCTGGAACTCTGGGCAATCCTCCTGCCTCTGCCTCCCGAGTGCTGGGATTAAAAGTGTGCACCACCACGCCTGGCTTCTTTTCCTTTTTAAAAAAAATTTTTTTTGTTGTTGTTGTTGTTCATTTTTATTTATTGAGAGTGACAGAGAGAGAGAGAGAGAGGGAGAGAGAATGGGCACGCCTGGGCTTCTAGCCACTGCAAACGAACTCCAGATGCATGCGCCCCCTTGTGCATCTGGCTAACGTGGGTCCTGGGGAATCAAGCCTCGAACGGGGGTCCTTAGGCTTCACAGGCAAGCGCTTAACCGTTAAGCCATCTCTCCAGCCCTCTTTTCCTTTTTTTAAAAAAATAAGTATTTATTTGAGAGGGAGAGAAAGAGACAAAGAATAGGCTCACCAGGGCCACTGCAAACGAACTCCAGACTCATGGGCCACCTTGTGCACCTGGCTCACGTTGGTACTGGGGAATTAAACTTGGGATCTTAGGCTTCACAGGCAAGTGCCTTTACCATTAAGCCCTATCTCCAGCCCAGAAGCTCATTCTTTAAGGCTGTTGATGAGAGGTGAAGGGTGGGGTAGGAAAGTGCCCTAACATTAAAAGCATAGATGTATGAAAGTGATGAATTTAAACATGGCAATTGAATAGGTGAAAGGAATTCTGAGCTGAAGTTAGAACCTTGTATGTTTAAAGAATTTTGATCTCTTTTTTTGGTTTTTGAGGTAGGGTCTCACTCTAGCACATGCTGACCTGGAATTCACTAGTCTCAGAGTGGCTTCAAACTCACAGCGATCCTCCTACCACTGCTTCCCAAGTGCTGGGATTAAAGGCATGCACCACCATGCCTGGCTCTCCTTGATCTTCCTTTTTAAAGTGTTTTTTTTTTTTTTTTTTTTTTTTTAATTGGGGAGAGAGAGAGAATGGGCATATCACAGCCTCCAGCCACTGCAAACAAACTCCAGACGCATGTACCACCCTGTCCATCTGGTTTATATGGGTCTTGGGGAATTGAACATAGGTCCTTTTGGCTTTGCAGGCAAGCAAGTTAACTGCTAAGCCATCTCTCCAGCCCAAATTTTGATCTTCTCAGTGAGTACTCAAGGGAGCTGTGTGTGCATTTGTATGTTATGAAGATACTTGGGGTTTGGGCTAGAGAGGGAAGATCATCATCATCATCATCGCAGTGGGAAGATGTCATTGTAGTAGTCAGGGCAGTAGATGATAAAGATCTGAACTAAGATAGGGATAGAGGAGAGGTAGGAACTTGAAGCCTTGGTTAAGTATGGGAGTGAGAGTTGAAATTATCTCCAGGTTACAAGTTTAAGCATCTAGTTTGGATGGTGTTAATCTGGAAAGGTAATGAATTATTTAGGAGCAGGTTTAATTTTGACATATCTAAGAAGAGGTGCTGCCAATTTGTAAATTATAAGAAGGATGGACATGACGCATTTGAAGATATTGGGAAGACATATCAGGAAGAGTATTGGAATGAAACAAGTTTTTTTTTCCAATTTATTTATTTTGCACTTGTATGTGTGTAGGCATGCCAGGATTTCTTGCCATTGCAAATGCCTGTCCATTTTTTCCCCAAGCTGATCTATAATTCACTATAGTCTCAGGTGGCCTGAAACAACTCAAACTAGCAGTGATTCTCCTACCTCAGCCTTGAATCCCAAGTACTAGGATTAAAGTCAAAATTATTTCACCTTAATTTTTTAGCAAAAGAAACAGGTAGAAATCCATAGTTCAGAAATACCCTTTAAGAAAAATGCGGAGCTGGAAATATGTGTCCTACTTTTTTATTTTTTTGAAGTAGGGTCTTGCTTTAGCTTAGGCTGACCTGGAATTCACTGTGTAGTCTCAGTGGCTTCAAACTGACTGGATCCTCCTACCTCAGCCTCACAAGTGCTGGGATTAAAGGAGAGCACCACCATGCCTGGCAGTTTTTTTTTTTTTTTTTTTTTTTTTTATTGACAACTTCTGTACTTACATACAATAAGCCATGATATTTCCCTTCATAACTCCTCTCTCCATCATATCCCCTCCCTCTCTCCGTTAGTCTTTTATTTTGATGTCATCATCTTTTTCTCCTAGTGTGAGGGTCTTGTGAAGGTATTGCTAGGCATCGTTAGGTCATGGATATCAAGGCCAATTTCTTCCTTTTTTTTTTTTTTTTTTTTCATATTTTTCAAGGTAGGGTCTCACTCTAGTCCAGGCTGACCTGGAATCACTCTTTAGTCTCAGGGTGGCTTCAAACTCACGGTAATCCTCCTACCTCTGCCTCCGCTAGTGCTGGGATTAAAGGCATGCACTACCATGCCTGGCTTTTTTTTAACCTGTTTTTTTTTTTTTTGAAAATGCATGACAAAGTTTTTACTTTTAAATGATTACCAGTATACCAAGTAACATGTAACAAGTTCTTGAGTCCTATTATCTAGCAGTTTGAGTAAGATAGACTAGTAGCAGCCCAAACAAGTATATTACTATTTGCTGCATTAACCTTTAGCTGGAATAGATTACTTTAAGGCTGGCTGCTGCTTCATACAAGTTACAATTGACTATTTACTACTTTTTCATAGATAAAGCCCCTGACCTTTAAGAAAGTGTGAGGGAAAATTTAATCCCTTTCTTTCTTCAAAGAATTGATTTTTTTTTCCTACTAGACTAAGAAAGAAAGAGTCAACAGTGATACATGTTGCCTAAGCAAAAACACACAGGGAAACAGATAACATATACTCATTAAATTTCTAAGACACACAAGAGGAATTCTTTGGATAAGTACTAAGTCTGTACAAAGGGTGGAGGGATGTACTACAGTGGAGAACAATAATGTATGCCTTTCATAAGGACTCTAGCTTTGCAAGGCTCCATGAGGGCGTCTTCAGTGGTAGCCCGTGGAATAGGCGCTTTCCTCTTCTCTTATCCATTTATGCGGTAATTTTCATGGATTTCTGGCCGGATGTCGCACACAAAGGCCAAGAGGTTATCCAGGACTTCATTCCTGTTCCGCTGGAAGTAGGTCTGGAGGATGGTCACCTTCTCCTGGGTCTCCTTCTCCACCTCAGTGCTGCAGCTGCCATGGGACCCCAGTGCCGCAGCTTCCTTGGCCTTGAACTCTTTTTCCCTCTGTAGTCGGTACTGTTTAATCTCAGCCTGGGCTGCTGCTTTGGACTGCTTCAGCCTTCGATTCTTTGCTTGCGAGCCTCAGACACCTTGGCCACCTGCTTCTCGGCCTGCAGCAGCTGCTGGATGCCCTGCAACTGACTCGCCATGGCAATGGGGACTCCCAGGCCCCAGCCAACTGCCTGTTTTTACCTGTTTTTTGAGGAAGAGTTTCATTCTAGCTCAGGCTGACCTGGAATTCACTATGTAGTCTCAGGCTGGCCTTGAACTCTCAGTGATCCTCCTACCTCTGCCTCCTGAGTGCTGGGATTAAAAGTGTGTGCCACCATGCCCAATTAGCTCCTACATTCATTCTGTCACCTCTTCCACAATGGATCCTGAACCTTGAAGGGTGTGATGGAGATGTTTCAGTGCTGGGTACTCCTCCATCACTTCTCAGCACGATGTTGCCTTTTGGGTCATCCCAGTGGTCGTCACCATCTGCAAATAGAAGCGTCTCTAACCAAAAGTGAGAGTAGCATTAATATATGAACATTAAATGTAGTGCTTTCAGGGAAGTTTGGTGAGAATAATATATGCATGTAACAGACAAGAGCTTTATACCTCTAAGTCTCATAACCTCCCCTGCCATAGGCTTTTGATTAGGTTTTCAGTTCCAGACATGTATTCCCACCCATAAGCAGGCCTCCAATCCAATTAGAGAGCAATGGGTTTCCCCCAGAGCAGACATGCCACTATTGTACCTGCTTGGTCTTCCAGTATCCACTGTTTCCATTGCTGATGACTTCTGTCCCCCATAGGGCTGCATGCAATGTAGCTTTTTCCAACTTAGTGGGCTGGTCTACAGGGAGAAGGTTTTCAGCTCAGCACCAGCTTGATTTTTCAGTGACCTTGCTGCTCACACATGTGAAGTCTTCAGCAATAGTGTCTTACCATCTGTTACTTGTGGGAAACCAAGGGCCTTGGCAATCGCCTGTGATGTTTTGGAGGCAACATTGGCCTCCCTGGCCAACATCTCTGACACTGAGAATTTTCTGGTAGTAGTCCATGGCTTCTGAATATGCCATTATCCAAAGAAGTAGGCTTTCACATACCTTATTCAGAATATCTTGAATTTTGATTGACCCTTCTCTGGCCCCACTTAGGCCATTCCACTCCCTATAGTCTGTTCTTCTACTTACATATACACAATACCATCCCTTAAAAACCTTTGCTCTTCTTCCCTTATAGTCTTTTTCTAGCTTACTGGCCTGTGCTACCAATTTTTGGTTCCAGCTCACACACAATTCTAAACATTTTGATCTACATGAGGGAGAACATGCAACATTTGGCTTTCTGGGCCTGGGTTACCTGACTTAGTATAATCTTTTCCAGAGCCTTCTATTTCTCTGCAAATTTCATAGTTCCATTTTTCTTTACCGCTGAATAGAACACCATTATGTAATCAGCAGGCTTTGCATGCAAGCGCCTTTAACTTCTGAGATATCTCCTTAGCCCATAGGTTCTTCTTTATTATGTTAGGATTTTTGAGTACTAATATCCTGGTATTCTAATAATATTCAAAACTTATTTTTTTAAATAGGAAAATGGTCGATGCATTACTAAGCTGGAAAACATGGGATTTCGAGTGGGACAAGGATTGATAGAAAGGTGAGCAGTATGGATTTGAAAATTTTCTTCCAGGTAGGTTATGAACACAGATTACTAATTTCAAAAAGTTCCATAATACTTGAACCATTTTTTTTCCTCCAAGGTAGGGTCTCATTCTAGCTCAGGCTGACCTGGAATTTACTGTGTAGTCTCAGGGTGGCCTTGAACTCATGGCACTCCTCCTACGTTTGCTTCCCGTTTGCTTTGCAAATGCTGGGATTAAAGGCATGAGCCACCACGCCCAGCTGAACAATGTTTTTAATTTCCATGTTCTAGTTCTTTCTGTTCTCTAATTTACAGATTGAGAACATTTTCAAGGGGCTGGTGGTATAGCTCAGTAGAGAGCATGTGCTTAGCACACACTAGGCCTTGGGTTCAATCACTGCAAAGAAAAGGAAAGGGCAGGACTTCTCTTCAGGTCTGATACTGATTTAATTCAGTTATCAATTAATGCAATTTTTTTTTCAAGGTAGTGTCTTTATATATAGTATATATATAGTGTCATTATATAGTCTCAGGCTGGCCTCAAACTCATAGCGATCCTCCTACTTCTGTCTCCTGAGTGCTGAGATTAAAGGTGTGCACCACCACTCCCAGCTGCAAATGTTATTTTTATATATAGACATCATTGTATTGTATAGTCCAGGCTGGACTCAAACTTGTACTTTTCCTGTCTCATGGATGCTGGGTTTACCTGCATTCTCCACTATGCCTAGCTTCAAGTGTTATGTTTTGATATGTAAGGAATCTATATCTTACAGTATTTTTATTTTGTTTCGTTTTGTTTTTGAGGTCGGGTCTCTCTCTAGCTAAGGCTGACCTCGAATTCACTAGTCTCGGGGTGGCCTTGAACTCATGGCGATCCTCCTACTTCTGCCTTCCAGGTGCTGGGATTAAAGGTGTGCGTCACCATGCCCAGCTATGTTATTCTTTTAATGTTTTTTTTTTTTTTCTGGTATGTTAAGATAAAATATCATATTTTCTAATTATGGTCTAATAGTTCTTTTTTTTAATATTTTTTATTTATTTATTTGAGAGTGACAGACACAGAGAGAAAGACAGATAGAGGGAGAGAGAGAATGGGCACGCCAGGGCTTCCAGCCTCTGCAAACGAACTCCAGACTCGTGCGCCCCCTTGTGCATCTTGCTAACGTGGGACCTGGGGAACCGAGCCTTGAACCGGGGTCCTTAGGCTTCACAGGCAAGTGCTTAACCGCTAAGCCATCTCTCCAGCCTCTAATAGTTCTTTAACCTGAATGGAATTTGGCTTAGAAGCATAGGGATGGAAACCAGGCATAGTGGTGTAGGTATTTAATCCCAGAATTTGGGATTAAACTGTGAGTTCAAGGCCATCCTGAGATTGTGTAAACAGCGCCATACATTCTCTTTCTGCCTTTTTTTCTCTCAAATTGAAAGAAAGAAAGAAAAGCATGGGGGTGGAAATATCTTTAGTTAAATCTGTACTTGTGCATTTAATAATAGTGCAATAGATCAGCTCTTTATATAATGTATTCCTTTCTTATTATAGTTGAATTTGGATTATATTTTACTTTACTTACTTATTTTATTATTTTTTGTTTGCTTTGTTTTTTGAAGTAGGGTCTCACTCTAGCCCAGGCTGACCTGGAATTCACAATGTAGGCTCAGGGTGCCCTAGAACCTCCTACCTCTGCCTCCCATGTGCTGGGACTAAAGGCATGCACCACCACACCCAGCTGGATTATATTTTATATAAAAATGCTTCAGTGGTACTCAGCTCTTTTATTTAGGGAGTGGGGTAGGAAAGGGAAAGCTCTAGACTTCACACTAGCCTACCTGTCTTGGTATTCACTACATTGCTCAGGCTGGTCTTGACCTTGTGGCAGTCTTCTTGCTTTAGTCTCCCTAGTGCTTGGATTATAGACATAAGCCACCAGACCTTGTTACCTCTTTTTCTTTTCCATGTATTAGCATGAAACATGCCTGAAACATTGACTATATTCCTAAGTAATAATTAATACATTCTTAGGCACAACCCTTATAGAACAGAAAGTGAATCTACTGTGCTTAGTGCTGATCACCTTATGACTGTCAGTGGACATTTAGTGTTGGTATGGCATTTGGAAGTTAGGTAATTTGCCTTGCTTGGGAGAAAGAAAAAAATCTCCTCCCCCTTTGCTTTCTCTGGAAGAAATATGTTGTATTACTTCTAGTTGATCTTTTTAGGTTTACAAAAGATACGGCAAGGTTCAAGGATGAGTTAGACATCATGAAGTTCATATGCAAAGATTTTTGGACTACAGTATTCAAGAAACAAATTGACAATTTAAGGACAAATCATCAGGTATTTAGATAAATTAAGGTCTATTTTTAAGTCCTTTAACTGAATGTAATTGTTATAATTTTACTCATTTAAAATTTAACAATTTTTTTAAATATAGTGAAATTATCAGTAACTATAATTATTGAATTTCCCCTAATTATAGAAGTTATCTTGAAATTTACAATGTAACAAGTGCCTGCATGGTAATTGGTTTTAGAATTTCTTAGTTCTTTTTTTTTTTGTTTTTGGGTTTTCAAGGTAGGGTTTCACTCTAGCCCAGGCTGACCTGGAATTCACTGTGTAGTCTCAGGGTGGCCTCGAACTTATGGTGATCCTCCTACTGTGGCCTCCCGAGTGCTGGGATTAAAGGCGTGCACTACCACGCCCGGCTGCAAATTTCTTAGTTCTTATTACTAAGTATTGATTATATGTGGAAACAAATATATTTCACTTACAGCTTTAGAATAATTTTTAAAGTAATTTAGAGTGAATACTTAACTTGCTTTGGGAGTGAGGGTTTTTAATGCTTATGTGTGTTTGTATAAGGAGTGTAGTGTGGAGGTCACAGAACAACCTTTGGTGTCATCTGTGAATACTTCCACTTTTTTTTTTTTTTTTTTGAGACAGGGTCTCTCATTGGTTTGGAGCTCACTCATCAGTTAGGTTAGGCTGGCTAGCCAAAGAGCCCTAAAGATCCTCCTGTTTCCACTTCCTCTAGACTGAATTACTGGCCATGTCACTACACCCTGCATCTTTACGTGGATACTACGGGTTGAACTCAGGGCCCCATGCTTGTGCAACAAGCGCTTTTTTTTTTTTTAAACCGATTGAGCTATATCTCCCCAGCCTAGGTCGAAATTTTTTTTTTTAATTATTTATTTGGAAGGAGCGAAAGAGAATATGGGCATGCCAGGGTCTCCAACCACTGCAAACAAACTCCAGAGGCATGTGCCACTTTGTGCATCTGGCTTTACATGGGTACTGGGGAATCAAACCTGGATTGTTAGGCTTTGCAGGAAAGTGCCATAACCACTGAACCATCTTCAACCCCTAGGTTGGGATTTTTGAGACAAGGTCTCACTCTGTAGCCAGGCTAGCCTTGAACTAATAGCATACCTCCTGTCTTGGCTTCCTAGTGCTGGGATCGCAGGCATGCATCACTGCATCTGCCTGGGATAAGATAGTTTTTACAGACTATGATAACTTTGGTGACAAAAGTGTTTATTATTATCATTATTATTATTGTATTTTTGAAACAGGGCATCTATGTACTTCAGGACAACAAATTTCGACTACTTACTCAGATGTCTTCAGGAAAACAGTATTTAGAACATGCATCAAAGGTATTTAATAGATTTGGATTTCTACCAAGAAAGAATGGAATTATTGTGAAAAGTACAGTGTCAGACATAACAGAGTCAAACCAAAAATAGTCATTTCAGAGTTGTACTCTTTTGTTTATGCCATTTTCTTAACTGCTAAGCCATCTCTCCAGCCCTGTTTATGCTATTTTCTATAAAATAAGATGCTAATGTTGATTATCATCTTACTATACTATAGCCAAACAAGTCTATTGGGACGAAGACGGAAACTACCACTACCAAAATGCCAATTAATGTAAATTTATGGCAGATTCTATCCTTCATTTTAGCAGTATCAGTAAAAATCTCAAACTTGGGGCTATAGAGATGGCTCAGCATTTAAAGGCCCTTATTCGTAAAGCATGCTGGCCTGGGGCTGATTCCCCAGTACCCACATGGTGCAGTCAGATTCTCATTGCTGGCAGAAGTCACCTGACCAAGAGCAGCTTGTGGGGAAAAAGGGGTTTATTTTGGCTTATAGACTCAATGAAAAGCTCCACGATGGCAAGGGAAAAAAATGGCATGATCAGAGGGTGGACATCAACCCCCGGCCAACATCAAGTGGACAACAGCAACAGGAGAGTGTGTCAAACACTAGCAAGGGGGAGCTGGCTATAATACCCATAAGCCCACCCCCAGTAATACACTGCCTCCAGGAGGCATTAATTTTCAAATCTCCATTAGCTGGGAACCTAGCATTCAGAACACCTAGTTTATGGGGGACACCACATTCCACCCCTGGCCTCTTTAAATTGATCCCCATACGTGATGTAAAATGCAATTCATTCATCCAACTTTTTTTTTTTTTTTTTCAAGGTAGGATCTCATTCTAGTCCAGGCTGACCTGGAATTCACTATGTAGTCTCAGGGTGGCCTTGAACTCCCGAGTGCTAGGATTAAAGGCATGCACCACCACGCCTGGCTCATCCAATTTTAAAAATCCCCATAGTTTGGGGGCTGGGGAAATGGCTTAGTGGTTAAAGTGTCTGCGAAGCCTAAGGACCCAGGTTCGATTCCCTAGGACCTACGTAAGCCAGATGCACAAAGGAGTGCATGTGTCTGGAGTTCGTTTGCAGTGGCTGGAGGCCTTGGTGCACCCATTCTCACCCCCCCCCCCCCCGCCTCTTCCTCTGTCCCTCTCTCTCTCAAATAAATAAATAAATAAAATATTTTTAAAAAACCATAATTGTTAATCTACCCCAGTGATGTTCAAACATCCCCATAGTCCAAGATCTTTTAACTGAACCATAATACCAACTCGCCCCCCCAAAAAAAACCCATAATGACACAGAATAAACACTCACACTGTAAAAGATGGCATTGTGCATAGCAAAGAAATTTGCAAGCAATACAAGATTTAAACAGGGCAAACATCAAACTCTATAGCTCCCAGTCCAACAACTCTAGCCAGTAACAAGTCTTCAAGTCTGATAATTCTAACCAGCAACAAGTCTAGAGTTCCAATTTTGCCACTCCAGGTAGGCTACTCACAGTCCTAGAAAACTTCATCTGGGGCTGGAAGCTTTCCTTAGCAGCATGTCATGGTCCTGCCATCTCCACTGGGTCTCTACTGTAACCTACAGTCTATCCTTATAGCTCCGTTGGGTCTCCATGTAGGCTTATAGCAAACCTGCTTCACACTATCCCATGGCCATTTCTGAAACACAAGACCGTGTTCCAAATTCAATTTAATGGCCCTCCCTTACCTACATTTCTTTCTTTTCTTTTTCTTTTTCTTTTTTGGTTTTTTGAGGTAGGGTCTCACTCTAGCCCAGGCTGACTTGGGATTCACTATGTAATCTCAGGGTGGCCTCAAACTCACAGCAATCCTCCTTCCTCTGTCTCCTGAGTGCTGGGATTAAAGGTGTGCGCCACCATGCTCGGCTTCTATCCTGTGTTTATACTCCATAATACCAGGTGGGGTGCCAATTTGTTAATGCTGGAGGGAATAAAGCAGACTTTGAAGAACAGGATACTTAGCTGGCCCAATCTCAGTGATTGTAATCTCTCATACAATTGCAGATGAACAGGCAGCAGTTTTGGCCTAAAGATTTCATTTTTTCTGTGCCATATCCCTCTGCTCACATCAGTCCATTTCTATGCAATGCAGTCTTGCACAGGTTCTCAGGACACAGGCATAACACAAACTGCTTCTAGCTCAGTCCAGGCAAAGCTCTTTCTCACCCTTATAAGCCAAACATCATAGTCCATAGTTCTTACTGCATTAAGGTCTTTCAACTCTGACCAGAATAGTTCATCAAGCTGTACTCACAGCACTGCAAGGCATCTCTTAAGCCAAGGTTTCAAATCATTCCACTTCCTCTTGAAAATCAGCTCCAAAAGGCCAAAAGTCACATAGTCAGATGTCTAGCAGCAATCCCCACTCCTCTTGTACCAACTTTACTGTGGCAGTCAGGTTTGCATTGCTGGCAGAAATCACCTGACCAAGAGCAGCTTGGGGGAAAAAGGGTTTGGCTTACACACTCTAGAGGATGATGGCAGAGGAAAATGATGGCATGAGCAGAGAGAGGGTGGACATCACCTTCTCACCAATATTGGGTGGACAATAGCAACAGGAGTGCATGCCAAACACTAGTAAGGGGGAGCTGGCTATGACACCCATAAGCTTGTCCTCAACAATACCTTGCTTTTGGAGCTGCCAATTCCCAAATCTCCATCAGCTGGGACTCTTAACATTTAGAACACCTAAGTTTATGGAGGACACCTGAATCAAACCACAGTATTACATAAAGCCAGCTGCACAAAGTCACACACCCATACACACATACTCACAAATAATTTGTTTTTAAATTTTTATTAACATTTTCCATGATTATAAAAAATATCCCATGGTAATTCACTCCCTCCACCCCCCCCCCACTTTCCCCTTTGAAATTCCATTCTCCATCATATTACCTCCCTATTACAATCATTGTACTTACATATATACAATATCAACCTATTAAGTACCCTCCTCCCTTCCTTTCTCTTCCCTTTATTAAATAATTTTTATTTTATTTATTGGAGAGGGAGAGAGAGAGAGAATGGGTATCTCAGGGCCTCCAGCCACTGCAAAGAAACTCCAAACACATGCACCACTTTGTCCATCTGGCTTACATGGGTCCTGGGGAATCTAACCTAGGCCCCTTGGCTTTGCAGGCAAGTGCCTTAACTGCTAAGCCATCTCTCCAGCCCACAAATAAAATTTTTTAGAAAGATACTTGCCCAGCATGGTGGTGCATTCCTTTAAAATCTCAGCACCCAGAAAGACTGAGGCAGGAGGACTGGTATGAGCAGGTCGGCCCAGGCTACAGCATGACCCTACCCCCCAAAACAAAAAACAAACAAACATAAAAAGATACTCAAACTTGCAACATAGACATTAATTGTATAGAATTAATTCACCTCAGATTTTATGATCTGTCATGCTGGAGAGTTGGATCAGCATTTAAGGTACTTGCTTGCAAAGTCTGACAGCCTTAATTTGATTCCCCAGTACCCATGTAAAGCCAGAATCACAGAGTTGGGCAAACTTCTGGAGTTCATTCATAGTGGCAAGAGGCCCTGATGCGTCAATAATGTTAGTACATATATACTGCTATTTGAATGTCATGAAATAAAAACTAGATAATAAAAAGAGCTTGAGCCAGGTGTGGTGGCACATGCCTTTTTAATTTAATTTAATTTTTTATTTATTTGTGAGAGAGAAGAGAGAGAAACAGTGGGTGTGCCAGGGGCTCCAGTACTTCAAACGAACTCCAGATACATGTGCCACCTTGTGCATCTGGCTTACGTGGGTGTTGGGGAATCGAATTGAGATCCTATAGCTTTGCAGGCAAGCACCTTAACCACTAAGCCATCTCTCCAGCCCATGGCACACATTTTTAATACTAGCACTCGGGAAGCAGAGGTAGGATTGCTATGAGTTTGAGGCCAGCCCTGGACTACATGAGTTTCAGGTCAGCCTGGGCTAAAGTGAGACTCTACCTTAAAACAGACAAACAAAATAGCTTGGATTATAAATTTTTCAGTTTCTATTTTTGTCAGGGATTTTCCTGTTATGCCCTAGTAACAATCTTTTTCTTCATTTCTCTCTTTTTTTAAGGGGGGGGGAGAATTTCTGAGGTAGGGTCTAGCTCTAGCCCAGGCTAGAGTGCTGATTATAGGTATGAACTACAATACCCAGCTTAAATTATTTTTACATTTTGTTTATTTGTACCTATGTGTGCCAAGGTCTCTTGCCAATATAAATGAATGTCAATCCAGCTTTATGTGGGTGGCTGGGGAATTGAAGCTGGGCTTGGCAGGTTTTGCAAGAAAGCACCTTTAATCACTGAGCAATCTCTGCAGCTCTAATTTATTTCTTTATTTTTTTAACAGTTTATATGCTTTTATTCCCATTTCCCTGGTGCCTTCCTGTGTGGAGTTACGGGATTTACTGTGGGGTCATGGAGGCCTCAGTTTCTTTATTTTTTAAAAGATTTTTTTGTTTGTTTGTTTGTTTTGAGGTAGTGTCTCACTTTTAGTTCAGGCTGAGCTGGAATTCACTATGGAGTCGCAGGGTGGCCTCAAACTCACGGCGATCCTCCTACCTCTGCCTCCCAAGCGCTGGGATTAAAGGCGTGCGCCACCACGCCCGGCTTTAAAAGATATTTTTATTTATTTATTTGCATGCAGAGAGCGAAGAGAGACAGGGAGAATGGACATGCCAGTGCCTCCAGCCACTGCAGACAAACTCCAGATGCATTTGCCACTTTGTGCATCTGGCCTTACATGGGTACTGGAGAATCAAACCTGGGTCCTTAGGCCTCACAAACAAGTGCCTTAACTGATGAGCCATCACTCCAACCCAGTTTATTTATTTATTAGTTTTATTTATTTATTTGAGAGAGAAGTGTGGGTTCCTGGGTTCTTGCTCTAGAGCCGTCCGTGGGCCCACAAAGATGTCCAGGCAACTGGGGTGGGTGAGCATACGAAAGTAAAGGATTTTCAGGAGGAGTTTCAGTGAACAACTCTCTCAGTTTATTGTCAATGAAATGGGTTTATAAGCATCTGAGGTTGAGGGAGAGGACCCTAAGGCGATTGGATGTGTCAAGTTCATTTCTTCTTCTTCTTTTTTTTTTTTGAGGTAGGGTCTCACTCTAGCTCAGGCTGATCTGGAATTCACTCTGTATTCTCAGGGTGGCCTTGAACTCACAGTCATCCTCCTACTTCTGCCTCCCAAGTGCTGGGATAAAAGGCATCACCAAGTGTAGCTCCAAGTTAATTTCTGATGCCTAATTAGCATATAGGGATATTCATTCTAGTAAGTAGGCAATGGCAAGGGGGAGGGAATCAGGTGATCTTGGGTCTCAGGACTGTGTGAAGGCTGCTGGCTGATAAGGAGTTTCTTAGGCAACTGGCCAAAGGTCACAGGGCTATGGGTAAAGCCTTAAGTTCAGGTGTGCTGGGCTTGGAGAGGGTGTGGCCTTCTGTAGCCTGGGTGTTCTTATCCATGCCTGGCAGCTCAGATCCCTCTCCTGAAGACTCCAGCCTGTGCTTGGCAGTGCCTGACAACTTCCCTTTTGCTTTTATAATGGGGCAGTGTCAACCCAAATGAGTTCTTTAAAATTTACTGGAGGTCCAGATAGAGTTAGGTGGTGTACAAGGACCTGATTAATAGCAACCTTAGCAATATTAGCTATTAGTTATTTGAGAAATTTGATGAGACAGAGGGCTACAAGCAATAGGGTTCCTATAGTAAGGGGGTGGCTAAGGAGCAGCCAAGTAACTAAAGGGTTAGAGAACCACGTGGTAGGGTCTTCAGGCTTGTAGCAGTCAAGCAGCTTAACAACATTTGATTCATTAACAAAGGACACAATATTCTTGTCCCAAGACCACACATGCCCCCCAAGTTCAGCAGTAATGAATTCTAAGGCTAGACAGTTTTGAAGTACCACACTTATGAAAAAGTTCATTGTCTCTGGACAGATTTGAGGCTGTTGGTCACCGGAAGCACCCAGAGACAGCATCATGCAGAGACCTACCAGCAGAGGGATGAAGATCTCTTTCAGTTGGCACTGGTGGTTGGCGCAGGCAGTTTGTAGATTTTTTTTTTTTTTTTTTGTAGAGATATACCTGTGAAGCAATCAAGACTGGGGAACAATAAGTGGGGAGGAAATATTTTTGTATGGGGTGGTTACTCCTTTTGTACCAAAGGAGAGCAGGTGTCTTGACACAACTGGTCCTGATTATGGAAATATTGAGCAGGCATTTAGCTCTGGTCAGCTTAGAGCTGGACAGGCAGAGAGACATAACTTGACCTGCATCAAAGAGGGCGAGGCCTGTCCTTTGCAGAGCCAGGGACTCAGAGCACACATGGAAAAACAGTTCTTTGTAACTTGGCAAGAGATAAGAAAATTTTTCTTGTCCTTTTTACCTTCAGGGGTCCAGTCACCCTAATTCTATCCCCCTTTATTTCTCCCTCTCATTAGAAGACATTCTAACTGCTTTAAGAGGACAAGGGACAAAGACATCAGATCACTGCTGAAGGGGACACGAAGTTGTGGCAGTTAAGAGAGTTTCACCCAGAGGGGGAACTATTCTAATGGACCCCGGAGTGTAGGAAGATAGTCTTGGAAGAGAACACTGGGGAGAAAGAAAGTAAGGTGTTAGAGAGAAGTGAGCACACAGCAAACTGGTCTTTTTTGAGGTCAAGGGAATCCAGGTAGACATACTTGGTTTGTCTCAGTACCATCTGAGGATGACCTGGCTGAGATTTTCTTCCAGAACTGTTCATTAAATGGCACAGTAGTATTCGACATGGCTTGTAAAACAGATGAGATATTAGCAGGGTTATCAAAAACATATACACAACATTTAACCTTTATAATAGAGAGCCATTGGGTGTCATTAAAGGCTGTACAAATATATTTTTTTGGTCTCAGAATTTATTTATATATTCTAGATTTGAAAATAACCCTTTTGATACCTATAGTTGTGTTTGTTTTAATGACCATTAAAATTTCTTCATTGTGCTAACTCAGTCCATATAGAATAATGTTGACAACCAGTAGAATTCATTACATACTAAAAATAACACCATACTTATGCACAAATAAATCGATTTTCCCAGTCAGAGCTAATCTTCCTTTAAGATTTCCCACATATTCACAGTGCATAATATCACAGAACACCCATAATTGGCCTAAAGATCTCTGAATTGTAGCATTACAAGAAGGAAGTTGACCATGCCTAATGTGATTGAGTTTAGCCCAAATGTCTTCCAGGGTCTGATTGTTGCAAACAGTGTGTTCTATTGTCCATCTTGCTATATAAAGTGAGTGCAAATTTAGTGTCTTACGCTTTTTAGACAAAGGGGTAATATTTTCTGTACAATTTTTTTCACAAGTGAAATACTCCAAGACCTCTTCTTGTGTTGTTTTCCTTTTTCTGAATTTTTATCCAGATTTTCAGAATTAGTCTGTTCTTTCAGTGTCTGTGACTGGATTAAGGACCGTTTTTTTCAAATTGGGTTGAAATTCCAAGAGATCTACTGTGCAATCATAACTCATATTATGGTCTGAAATAGTTAAGCACTGTTTGACATTCTCAGCTGCCTCTTCACAAATGACCAATGGTAATTCTTTAGGTTTGAGTGGAATTTTGGATCCATCATGTGGAAACCAAGGAATGAATCTTGATAATGGATGAGTAGGGAAGTCTTGAATTGCCTTTTCTGCAATTTTTAACAGTTGTTTGGGATCACTGTCATGTGGTCGATAATGTAATATTACTTCGGTAGTCATTCTGCAGTAATCCCTTAGTTCTTGGCTGAATTCTTCAGAGCTAGAATGTAATATATTTTTTAAAACATATTTAGAATATATTTATTATTTATTGAGAGGGAGAATGAATGGGTATTTCAGTGCTTCCTGCCACTGCAAATTAACTTCAGGTGTATGCACCAGTTTGTGCATATGGCTTTACATGGATGCTGGGGATTTGAACCAGGGCCTGCAGTCTTGCAAGCAAGTGCCTTTAACTGCTGAGCCATCTCCCCAGCCCTAGAATGTAATCTATTAATACAACACTGACTCTCTTGTCATACCACAGGGCATAGGACCTTTCAGCACCAGCAGGTGCTCTTGTTTGGGGGGGTTCACTTCCATTTTGGACCCGTACTTTCTGATCCACAGCCTACGGGTACTGCAGAGGTTCACCCAAGCCAGGAGACGGCGGAAAAGCACGAAGACATCCTGGCGACAAGCACGGTTGACTCTTGTCTTTGCTGGTAGTACCTCACAATATCTTGTTACGTTTGTCCTTTACAGTCCCGGATGACTTCTTTTCACTAAAGCCATTTCTCCTTAGGGAGCCAGCCACAAAATAACCTATTTACAACCACACATCCCTTCCAGCTAACAATACATGGCGACCAAAATTCTTACACTGAATGTGTTTTTTTTTTTGTCATAGAATTAGAACTATGGGGAAAGATGTCTTAATGTTTGTTTCCCCTCTTGGAAAGCTGTTGTTGTATTACTTACTAGGCCATTTATATATTTAAGGTATTTTTTTTTTAAATTTTATTTATTTATTTGAGAGCGACAGACACAGAGAGAAAGACAGATAGAGGGAGAGAGAGAGAATGGGCGAGCCAGGGCTTCCAGCCTCTGCAAACGAACTCCAGACACGTGCGCCCCCTTGTGCATCTGGCTAATGTGGGACCTGGGGAACCGAGCCTCGAACCGGGGTCCTTAGGCTTCACAGGCAAGTGCTTAACCACTACGCCATCTCTCCAGCCCTTAAGGTATTTTTTTAATCTTTGGTTATACACTTCTCTCTTCAGTGCTTCAGACCATATAGATAGCCAAAATTTAATTAAGGATTAATTTAGGAGGTCACTAATGGCTCTCCAAAGAGACTTTAGGGACTCAGGAGTAGCCCTATAGCTTACTAGTGTTTTCTGTCTGTCAGGATGAGCCAGGGCCATGCTGGCCAAGTAGTTTTCCCTTTGGGAAGTCAGGAGGACTGATTACTCCTCAATTGTAACTCTCCTGTTTCAGACTGTACACCAATTTTGTTTGGGTCTCCGTATCCTCCCTGCTTAGGAAGACAGGTGACTTATTAGGGGGCCAGTGAAGTGTCCCATCATTTCTAGTGGCCTCATGACCTGGGAGCACAGGCCAAATATTGGCCCTTTTTGTTCCCATGATTCCAATAGGCTTTGGCTTCTACATAGGTGATTAACACACTTATAAAGGAAGTTACACCAACCTGGATGTATGTACATATAGAGCGCACTTGATTACTACAGTAGATTTAGTTAAAGAATGACGCAATGGCTTCTAAAATCATTTTGTCCAATCTTTTAAATTTTTCTTGACCTGTGGCAGCACAAGCCGTATATCTAAAGTATAGAAAATAGGCACATCTCATACTTGAAATATCTAACAGTGATAAGTACAGGCAGAACCTATTACCAGTCTTGAAAACAACACTAGTTAATTTACAAACAAACTAATTTAACCTAGAAATTGTCAGAAAAGAACAAATAAGGCAGTATAAAGTTGAAGTACCTGTGTTTCAAAACACTTTTGATTAGTTCAGGTACCTGTGTGGGTACCAATTGCTTAGAGAACATTGGAAACAGAACCACGGAGCTTGAATATTATTTTTCTCAAATGAGGACCATTGTTTGAGCATGAGGCTGTTCCCTAAAGCAGGGAATATGTCTTAAGAGCTAATTTTGTTATAAGCACTGGACTTAACTGAGACAGTTATTTAATATACAATAGAGCAGAATCTGGTCTTTTTTGAGTCAAAATAGCTAGCTAAATTTTGATATAACCCTTGACTTAAATTTGATACCCCTTAAGCAAGCTATCCCAACATATTTTAGATTTTTGTTCCTTAAGTGTTTGTAAACAGTTAAAAATCTCTAACTTTAGGCAAGGTGCTTATGTTTAGCCTGAGAATTCTTTCCTACACATGGACATCTTTATCCACATTTTTTTTTTTTTTTTTTTTTTTGAGGTAGGGTCTCACTCTAGCCTAGGCTGACCTGGAATTCTCAGGATGGCCTTGAATTCACGGTGATCCTCCTCCCTCTACCTCCTGAGTGTTGGGATTAAAGGTGTGTACCACCACACCCAGCTTTATCCACATACTTTAACATTTTGATCTGAAGTACCACTCAAAAAGCATTTTTAATGAGCATTCTATGTCCCAACATTGAAAAATTCCTTCCCAGTTCCTTCAATCAATTCATCTCACTCCATTATTAACCATCTTTCTTATAAGGCTACTAAGAAAAACTATACCAAATTGATTAATCCTATTACTGACAAGCAAGTAGTGTAAAGACAATTTTATGTTATTAATACCAATAACACACTTGGAAATGATTCTGTTAGGAGGAACTAAGGCAAATTTTGTTGGTGTCTTGAGGCAGGCTGGCCTAGAAGTCAGGTCAGTTGCTGCCTCCTTTTAAGTAACAGGACAATACAATCTTTTTTTAAAATTATTATTATTTGACAGAGAAAGAGGGGGAGAGAGAATGGGCACATCAGGGCCTCTAGCCACTGCAAACGAATTCCAGACACATGCATCCCCTCGTGCATCTGGCTAATGTGGGTCTTGGAGACTTGAACCTGGGTCCTTCGGCTTTGCAGCTCTTTGCATCCCTCCAGCCCTTTTTATTATTATTTTAAATATACCTGACAAATTATAAGTCACCACTACAGAGAGAATTTTGTTGTTTTCAATAATCCTGTAAGTTGAAGTTGACCTAGAACATAAACTCAGTAATTATGATGTCATGTGACAAAGTATGGCATTGTTTACATAAGACTAGTTCACCATAGGCTTTAGTTAGTACATGTGGAGGTAATGACAAGAGTGCTGCCAGAGTCGGAGTCCAGCTACCCAAAGGGAGGGTTGTCTCCGGAACCACTGGGGAGCCGCTGGGAAATGAGGGGACCCGCGCAGTGGCGGGGGTTGGGGAGGGAGAGGTTCCCAGGACTGCCTGGGCTGCTGGAGAAGGAGGTGGAGACATGGCGCCTGCGTGGGCCAAAGCGCCATTGTCTTGGCACGTGTGAGCCCACTGCCTGACTCTGACTTGAACGGCTTTGGAGCGCTTGTAAAGCCTGCTTGTAGTGGGAGTGAGGGGAAATTTCCTTCCTGAACTTGTTTCCTAGCCAGATAAGTTACGTGGGTCCATGTGTCTGGGCCACATAGATGCCCAGAAATCATCCAGGAGGGCGAACTGGAGGATTTTCCAAAAGGAGCTGGCCTCCCTCTGGGAATGCTTAATTCCCTTAACTTTCAGGAGAGCCTGTAATCTGAATCTGTGATTCTTTTTGGTAGGAGACAGTATTAAAGTAAAGGAGGAAAAAGAGAAAAATAGCTTCCATCTAGTGGAGGAAAGAGAAACAGATAGAGGGTTTTTGCCAACACCCAATGGGCTGTCAGGGTCCAGGCAGAGGACAGCTGGCCTTCAGTCAATACCAAAGAGTGGCCTCAGCCAAGAGACATCAGTTGCCAGTTCGTCATGTCCGGTCCCATGCAATGGCATGGACCGAAAATAAAGGAGGAAAAAGAGAACCTTGCCAGCTCTCAAAAACGTTGAGGCAAGGCCACATGGGCTGATGTCTCCCAGTCCCTCTGGGAGAGCACTCACCTACCCTGTCCATCTCATAGGGACCCTGTTCAGGCGCCAGCTTTGGGTTCCTGGGTCCTTGCTATGTGGGCCGGCTGTGGTTCCCCCCCCCCCCAAAACCCCAAGGTGTCCAGGCAACCGGGGTGGGTGGGTGCGTGAAAGTAAAAGACTTTTGGGAGGAGCTTCAATGTGAACAGCTCTCTCTGTTTATTGTCAGGAATGGATTTATAAGCATCTGGGGGGGGGGACCCTAAGGGGTTGGATGTACCAAGTTCATTTCTGATGCCTAATTAGCATATGGGGACATTCATTCTAGCAAGTAGTCGACAGCAAGGTGGGGGGGGTCAGGTGATCTGGGGTCTTAGGACTTTGTGAAGGCTGTTGCCTGATAAGGAGTTTCCTAGGCAGCTGGACAAAGGTCACAGGGCTATGGGCAAAGCCTAAGTTCAGGTGTGCTGGGCTTGGAGAGAGAGTGGCCTCCTATAGCCTAGAGGTCCTTATCCATGCCTGGCAGCTCAGATCCCTCTCCTGAAGGCTCCAGCCTGTGCTTGGCAGTGCCCGGCAAGAAAGAGGCAGAAAGAGAGTGTGAAGGGGCGCTCTGGGGCATTCAGCCACTGCAAACAAACTCCAGATGCATGTGCCACCTTGTGCATCTTGCATGTGCCACCTTGTGCATCTTGCATGGGTCTTGGGAAGTCAAACCTGGGTCCTTTGGGTTTGCAGGCAGGTACTTTAACTGCTAAGTGATCTCCAGCCACCAATTTATTTTTATGTGTTTATTGGGGTTGGAACTCAGATGCTCATACTTCCAAGGCAAACAAGCACTTTACCAACCAAGCTGACTCTTCAGCTTCCTCTTTTTTTATATTCTGCCCCTGCCTCACTTTAGCCCAGGCTGACTTGGAATTCACTATATTGTGTCAGTGTAGCCTTGAACTCATGGTGATCCTCTACCTCTGCTTCCCAAGTGCTGGCCTCAAAGTTATGTGCCACCATGCCTGGCTTCCCTCCCTTTTCTTTACTTCTTTCTTTCCTTCCTTCTCCAGCCCCCATTTTCTACTTTTCAGTACTGCAATGATTTAATAGTATAAGCTCCTACCTCTGCTTCCCGAGTGCTGGGATTAAAGGCGTGCGCCACCACGCCCGGCTCTTCAGTTACTTTTAAATTGATAATAGGAAAAGACCTCAGAAAAAATATGTCAAAGATGTCCAAATACAGAAGAAAATTTATTTACTTGCAAGGAAAGCTTAAATAAATGTCACATGTATCATTTGTTTTGCTATTTTGGTGAATCTTAATTTTTTAACTTTTCTTTATTTCAGTATCTAGCATTTACATGTGGCCTAATCAGAGGTGGCTTATCAAATTTGGGGATAAAAAGTATTGTAACAGCTGAAGTGTCTTCAATGCCAGCATGTAAGTTGAACTTTATGTCTCACACATTTGAAGTGATTTTTTTTTCAGGTTTTTTTTTTTTTTTTTACATTGAGGAAATTAAAAATGCTAAAACTTAGTTTACCATCATCCCCTTAACATTTATTGCGGCTATATATAGCATACTATATTCATATTCAGTGTAGCAGTTACCTTCCCATTGCTAGGTCAAAACACCCTAAGAAGCAGCTTGTAGAAGAAAAGAGTTTATTATTTCTGAGGGGAAGTTCAATTATGGCAAGAAAAAAATGGCAGAATAGACAGCCAGGGTATCACATTAACTGGGAGGAAACAGTAATAATAAGCTAACCCACATCTCCACAGCAGCAGGGAGGAAGTAGCCTTAGTATTGGGCTTGATGCAGGTCTGTGTCACACAAATGCCTGCCCACAGTAACATGCTTCCTCTAAGAAGGCACCACTTCTCCTGAAGGCCCCACAACTTTCCTAAGTTGCCACCAGCTGCGGATCAAGTATTCAGGTATTCAGTTATACACACTAGGCTATGGGAGATACCCTACATTCAAACCAGCACATTCAGTTACTTTTATTTATTTATTTAGTTTTGCGTTTTTTGAGGCGGATCTCACTTTAGTCCAGGCTGACGTGGAATTCACTATGTAGTCTCAGGGTGCCCTTGAACTTACAGTGATCCTCCTTCCTCTGCCTCCCATGTGCCAGGATTAAAGGTGTGCACCCTCATGCCCAGCTTCAGTTACTTTTTTTTTGGTTTTTCGAGGTAGGGTCTCACCCTGGTCCAGGCTGACCTGGAATTAACTCTGTAGTCTCAGGGTGGCCTTGAACTCATGGCGATTCTCCTACCTCTGCTTCCCGAGTGCTGGGATTAAAGGCGTGCGCCACCACGCCCGGCTCTTCAGTTACTTTTAAATTGATAATAGGAAAAGACCTCAGAAAAAATATGTCAAAGATGTCCAAATACAGAAGAAAATTTATTTACTTGCAAGGAAAGAGAACAAATGAACACGGGTACATCAGAGCCTCTAGCCCTGCAAATGAACTCAAGATGCATTTACACTTTGTGCTCTGGCTTTATATATATAGGGCATTGAGGAATTTAACCTGGGCTTTTAGGCTTTTCAGTCAAATACCTAAACAGTTGAGCCATCTTTCTAGCCCTTAGAAGAAAATTTAAAGGATAGCTCTTGACTTTGGTTCTCTTTCTTCTTTCCTTGTTCTTGATATCCTCTTTCTTCCTCCCCCTGCCCTTTTTTCCTTCCTCTTTTCCCCTCCATTCCTCTCCTTCTTTCCTCTTTCCTCATGCCCTTCCTTTTTTTTTTTTTTGTTTCACTCTCACTTTTTTTCTTTCCTTCTCTGTTTTTTCTCTCTGTTTTTTCATGCTTTATTGTAAATTGACCAACAATCACCTTTTACTGTCTTCTTGATGGGTTCAAAACTAAGACATGTTAAGTTGCTAGTTTAGTGAGAAGAGAAAATCTGGTTGGTGGCAGCAGGAGGTTTTAGTGCTGGGTGATATCAAAAAGTTGTGAATACTTTGTAATTGAAAATTCTTTGAGCCCCCCTTTTTTTTTGAGGCAGGGTCTCATGTAGCTCAAGCTGGCCTAGAATGTCTTGAACTTCTGATTCTTTCATCCCTACCTCCTAAGTACTGAGATTACGGATGTTTACCACCATGCCCCAGGGCTTTGTGGAAGTTAGCTGAGCACTCTTAACTGAGCTATATCCCCAACTATAATATTATGTTATTATATATAATATTATTGGCTTTTTGAGTTAGATTCTCATTCTAGCCTTAGCTGACCTGGAACTCAGTATGTTGTCCCAGGCTGGCCTTAAACTCAGAGATTTCTTCCATCTGCCTCCCGAGTGCTGGGATTAAAAGTGTGTGTCACCATGCCAAGATTATTATTATTACTTATTTATTTCTATTTTTTAGTTTTTTGAGGTAGGGTCTTGCTCTGGCCCAGGCTGACCTGGAATTTCTGATGTAGTCTCATGGTGTCCTTGTACTCACAGTGATCTTCCTACTTCTGTCACCCCAAGTGCTGGGATTAAAGGCATGCGCCACTACACCCAGCTTTTTCAGACTAAAAAATATATATAGTTTTATCTATTTACTTGCAAGGAGGGAGGAAGAGAGAATAAATGGGTGTGCCAGGGCTTCTAGCCACTGCAAATGGACTGCATTTGGCTTTACATGGGTACTGGGGCATTACAGGCAAGTGCCTTAACCACTGAGCCGTCTCTCCAGCCCAGTAAATTAAAAAAATTTTTTTTAAGTTTATTTTTCAGCCCAATAAGTTTTTCTTTGAGAGAGAGAGAGAAAGAGGCAAAGAGAGGTAGAGATGTAGAAAGGGTACACTAGGGCCTCTAGCCTCTGCAAACGAACTCCATACACATGTGCCACCTTGGGCATCTGGCTTTATGTGGGTACTAAGGAATTGAACTTTTGCAGGCAAGTGCCTTAACCACTAAGCCATTTCCAACCCTCAGATTACTATTTTTAAATATTTTATTTATTATTCTTTTTCAAGGAAAGAGAGAGGGAGAATGGGCACACCAGAGTCCTTACCACTGCAAATGCAACCCCAGACATATAGGCCACTTTGTGTATATGGTTTTATGTGGGTATTGGGGAATTGATCCCAGGCTGAGCCATCTCTCCAGTGCCCTCCCCCCTTTTTTATTAAGAAGGTATAAGGTTTGGGAGTGACCAAGACCACCCAAACCACTCTGAGGCAAAGATGAAAGCTTTTTTTCAGGAAAAACACGAGCTGCCAGGGTTGGCGCAGAAGAGAGGAGCACAGCCAACCTGAGTTTTCAGATAATGGGCTTCGTAGGTCTTTACAGTTGGGGGAAGGTGAGGAAGGGAAAAGAACCAATAGCTAGGGTGTGAGACCAGAACAGTGACCAGGTGACTTATGAGATAAGGAGGCAGGGAACCATGACCTGGGGGTATTGTTAGGCAAGGGAGGGTTAATGGCTGGGTGGTTTCTTGAGGAATGTGGATGACACAATTCCTTGTGTCTGTTGCCATTCTACTGTCCTTGGTGACTCCATTTTGGGAGCCTGTCCTGACCTAACAGAAGGGTCTTATTCTAGCCCTGGTTTACTTGGAATTCGTTCTGTAGGACAGGCCAGCCTGAACACAAGGCTTTCCTTCTACCTTAGCCTTTTAAAAAAAAAAAATTTTTTTTTTTTAAAGGACAGGATTTATTTCAGCTTATAATTTGAGGTTACTCCCCATCATGGTGGGAAGGTATGATAGTAGGAGCATGAAGCAGAACTGGTCACATTGCATCTTCACTCAGGAGACAGAGAATAACAAATGCTTGTGATTAGCTAGCTTTCTCCTTTCTTTATTTATTTGAATGTGTGTGTGAGAGAGAGAGAGAGAGAGAGAGAGAGAGAGAGAGAGAGAGAGAGGGAGGAAGAGAGGAAGAGAGAATAGGCGTGCCATAGCTTCCAGCCACTGCAAATACACTTTGGATGCATGAGCCACCTTGTGCATCTGGCACAAGGTGCATGTGGGTACTGGGAATAGAACCTGGGTCCTTAGGCTTCCCAGGCAAATACCTTAACCACTATGCTATCTCTCCAGTCCCCCCCCCTTTTTTTTTTTAAAGAACAGTGTTTCCTCTGTTTTGTTAAAAATAGTTCTGATTGAGCTGCAGAAATGGCTCAGAAATTAAGGCACTTGCCTGTAAAGCCTAATGACCCAAGTTTGATTTCCCATTACCCACAGAAACCCAGATGCACAAAATGGTGTATGCATCTGGAATTCATTTGCAGTAGTAGCCTGAGGCCCTGGTGTGCCCATTCTCTCTCTCTGCCAAGTATGGTGGGGCTTGCCTTTAATCCCAGCACTTGGCAGGCAGAAGTAGGAGGATTGCTGAGAGTTCAAGGCCACCCTGAAACATACAGTGAATTCCAGGCCAGCCTGGGTTAAAGTGAGACCCTACTTCGAAAAACCAAAAAAAAAAAAAAAAAAAAAGAAAGAAAGAAAGCACTCTTATTTTTAAAGAGTTATAAAGCTAAATAACAGCAACAAGCTGGGCTGGAGGGATGGCTTAGCAGTTAATGCATTTGCATATAAAGCTGGAGGACCCAGGACTCCCCAGGACCTACGTTAGCCAGAAGCACGATGGTGGATGCATCTGGAGTTCTTTTGCAGTGGCTGGGGGCCCTGGCGCACTCATTCTCTCCCCCTCCTTCTCTTTCTGTCAAATAAACAAGTAAATAAATAAACCAACAAGTCTTTTGTCAGTACACTTCTTTAAGATCTTTTTACTGGAGCTATTAACCAAGAATAACACTGATTTGCGCTTCACTGTACAGTCCTTTTTTTTTTTTTTTTTAAGATTTTTATTGATTTGAGAGTGACAGAGAGAGAAAGAGGCAGATAGAGAGCGAGAGAGAGAATGGGCACGCCAGGACTACCAGCCACTGCAAAGGAACTCCAGATGCGTGCGCCCCCTTGTGCATCTGGCTAACATGGGTCCTGGGGAATCGAGCCTTGAACCGGGGTCCTTAGGCTTCACAGGCAAGCGCTTAACCACTACACCATCTCTCCAGCCCATGTACAGTCCTTTTTACAGTGACAAATCAGTAATGATATACCCAGAATATAAGAAACACACACACAATGGTATTGGCAGGGCTCAGACAGTGAAGCACTTGCTGTTGAAGCATGAAGACCAGAGTCTGGATCCTGAGCACCTACTTAAATTAACTGCTAGATGAGTTGGCAGCTACCTGTAATCCCAGCGCACTGGAGGTGGAGACAGGGAATGCCTGGGGCTAGCTGACTAGCTAGAGGAGCTGCCTCAGTAAAAGAAAAGAGGAGAGCAATTGAGGAATTTAATTCTTACACATTCAACTATATATGTACTCATATGCATACACACGCATGTACACCACATATACATGCAAAAAAAGGAATTGGATTTATTTATATTATGAATTTATTGTGAAAAGACAGCAAGTTTCTTGGCTGAAACTACTTCCTGAGTAGAACAGAAAATGGATGAATATGCTTCTTTTTCCTGTACCAAAAAATTAAAGAATGATTTTTTTTAAAGTTATTTATTTATTTATTTATTTGACAGAGAGAGAGAGAGAGAGAGAGAGAGAGAGAGAGAAAGGGCGCGCCAGGGCTTCCAGCCACTGCAGATGAATTCCAGATGCGTGCACCCCCTTGTGCATCTGGCTAACGTGGGTCCTGGGGAACCGAGCCTTGAACCGGGGTCCTTAGGCTTCACAGGCAAGCACATAACTGCTAAGCCATCTCTCCAGCCCCTAAAGAATGATTTTTATATTTTCTTTTCCAGGCAAATTTCAGGTGATGATACAGAAGCTATAGAAGATACTGAAATGCAAGGCTTCCACAGTGTAAAGAGATAAATTATTCCTATATAAAGTGTTTCAAGTAATGATTTAATTACATTGTTGCTGATTTGTTCAGAAGCAAGGGTGCTTTTTATTTGTTTAACCCAGACTAAGTCAAAGCAGATAAAGGGCCACTATACCATGACATAAACTTTGCTGCAACTTCAAAATGACACCAAGATCTAAGACTGTTTTAAACATTTTTATTTCCTTAGAGTGATATTTATTTAATCATGGACTGAGAAGTACAACTCAGGATTTGTTGAATTAGCAAAAAGAAAGAGGTAAGCTGGGTGTAGTGGCGCACGCCTTTAATCCCAGCACTTGGGAGGCAGAGGTAGGAGGATCACCGTGAGTTCAAGGCCACCCTGAGACTACATAGTGAATTCCAGGTCAGCCTGGGCTAGAGTGAGATCCTACCTCGAAAAGCCAAAAAAAAAAAAAAAAGATGTACACCAATCAGAATCATTTGTGTAAGGATGACCAAGATGCATTAGCTTGACTTTTTTTTTAAATATTTTTTATTTATTTGCAAACAGAGAGACATATAGAGAGGAAGAAAGTCAGAGAGAATGGGGCACACCAGTGCTTCTTGCTACTGCAAATGAACTACAAATGTATGAACAACTTTTTGCATTTGATTTTACCTGGGTACTGGGGAATGGAACCTAAGCCATAAGGCTTTGTAAGCAAGCACCTTTGAACACTGAACCATTTCTGTAGCCCCGTTTTAGTGATTTTTAAAAAGCAAGCCAAGCTAGGTATGGTGGTACACATTTTTAATCTCAGCACTCAAGATGCCAAGGGTTGCCATGAGTTTGAGGCCACCCAGAGACTACATAGTGAATTCCAAGTCAGCCTGGGCTAGAACAAGACCCTATCTTGGGGATAAAAATCCAATATGCTTAAGTTAGATTTTTTTTTTTAACTTTATTTGAGAGAGAGAAAATGAATGAGTGGGCATGCCAGGGGGCCTCCAGTCACTACAAACAAACTGCAGAAGCATGTGCCACCTTGTCCATCTGGCTTACATGGGTCCTGGGAAATTGAACCTGGGTCCTTAGGTTTGCAGGCAAGCACCTCAACCACTAAGCCATTTCTCCAGCCTGAGTAAGCTTAATTTCATTGTGTTGCTTATAATTTCTTTCTTTTAAAAAATTTTTTGTTTTGCTTATTTTTAATTTATTTATTTGAGAGTGACAGACAGGAAGATGGAGAGGGGGGGGGATGAATATGAATGGGCACGTCAGGGCCTCCAGCCACTGCAAAATCTAGATGTATGTGCCACCTTGTGCATCTGGCTTACGTGGGTACTGGTGAATTGAGCCTTGAACCGGGGTCATTAGGCTTCACAGGCAAGTGCTTAACTGCTAACCCATCTCTCCAGCCCCTATAATTTATTTCTTTTGAGAGAATGTTTATGCTTATATAAGAATTTCATTTATACATTGTATATACATGTACATACATATAAATACATATGTAAATTCTAAATTGCTTGAAAATTTTTTTCATTTTTGTGTGTGTGTGTGTGTGTGTGTGTGTGTGTGTGTGCGCGCCACCACACTTGTGTGGAGGTCAGAGGACTTTTTAAAAAAATATTTGATTTTTACTTGACACACAGAGAGAGAGTATATGCGAGTGTGTCAGGGCCATCAGCCACTGCAAACGAACTCCAGCCACACACGTCCCCTTGTGCATCTGGCTAACGTAGGTCCTGGGGAATCTAACTAAGGTCCTATAGCTTTGCAGGCAAATGCCTTAACCGCTAAGCCATCCCTCCAGCCCTATTATTAAAGTGAAATTTTAATTTTACTTTAATAGAGTTCAATCTTTAAGAGTTCTGCTGCTATGATCAAGGTGAAATATAGATTATTTTAAGTGTTAAGTATGGAAGGAAGGAATTTTTATACTTTTTCCTCCTTCAGTCTTGATTTTGAGCTTTTCTCCCTATGTATGGAAGACCTAGGGAAGGTTTTAATGTCTTTATCATGTTCCACAGGGCGGAGGTTAGTTTTAGCAATATTCATTGGGTCATATCTTCCTCCTGTAGTTTCTCTTAGCAACTTTTTTCAGCTTCTTTATCTTAAATTATTTGCTTAAGCAGGTATCTCTTAAGCTTTTATTAAAACACTGCATGTTGTGCTACCTGTACTTTTATTTATGTATTTTCTTTCTCTCAAGGTAGGATCTCACGCTAGCCCAGGCTGACCTGGAATTCACTCTGTACTCTCAGGGTGGCCTTGAACTCATGGCGATCCTCCTACCTCTGCCTCCTGAGTGTTGGGATTAGCGGCGTGCGCCACCACGCCCGGCCTGGGCATGGAGACGTATGCTTGTAATCCTAACTAGGTAGGAAGCTCTTGAGTTTGAGGCACACCTGGGCCTGTCTCAAAACAAACAAATAAACAAATAAACAAATAAACAAACAACAAGCCCAACATTTGTTTCTCATTTAATTATTACCCTGTGTATAGATTTGACAGAGAATTCTATAAAAAGGTGACTGATACTCCAAAAATGCATCAGTGAATTAAATTGTCAGATTAAAATTGTATTTATTTATTTATGAGAGAGAGAGAGTATACAATGCTGTGTCAAAACACAAAACTGTAAGAATTTAAGGTCTGGGGATATAGCTTAAAGATACAGTACTTATAATATGCACAAGGCCTTGGGTTTGATCCCTGCATCACAAAAGTAAATAAAAGAATTTTCTTTAGGACTAAGGGGAAATAAAACTCAGTTAAGTTAAAGCTATACCATTCTCCATCTGTAGAAAGGTATAGTATCATAGGTGTGGTGGCACACATCTTTAAACCCAGCACTCAAGCGGCAGAGGTAGAAGGATCGCTGTGAGTTCAAGGTCATCCTGAGACTACATAGTGAATTCTAGGTCAGCCTGGACTATAGTGAGACCCTACCTTGGGGGAAAGAAAAGCACTCCTAATTCTCAAATCATTTTGAAAGAACAATTTTTTCAGGTCTGTTAAAAATACACAAATTTGGGAAACACCCTACCAAATAAAAATTCAAACTTGGCAGTCAACAGTGGTCATTATAGCTGGGCATAGTGACATACACCATTAGTCCTAGCACTAGGGAAGTTGAGGTAAGAGGAGTGATTGACATGAGCTGGAGGCTGGCCTAGGGCTGCCAGTGAGTTCCAGGTCAGCCCTAGGCAAACAAAAAAAGGTATTATGAGCCAAGACAGAGTTCCATCAGATGAAACAAAGTAGATCACTTCAAAGAAGAACAGGTGGTAGTATGTGTATGCAAAAGATATTACAGACGAGTGAAGTTGGTAGATGCTTATTTGCTCACCCATCAGTTGTTCCTTCCTTTGATGACAAGCTCCATTTCCCCCAGGGTGCTCAGATTCTAACCTAAGGCCTGTAGGTATTCTAGTTAGCCAGTCTCCCACTGAACCACATCCCTGGCTCTTGTAACTGTATAGCTAGCTGCCTTGTGCTAAGAAAAGGGTGCTGCTTTCCTAGCTGCAGAGCATATGTGTTGATTGGATTCTAAGTTACATAGTAATTAGGTCAGCTTTGTTTCATGTAGTTTTAGCTAAAGAGACAAAGGGAGAAGTCTGACAGTTTTAGGAATTTTTTTATTTTTGAGGCTTTTAAAAATAGACATAAAGGGGGCTGGAGAGAATGCTTAGCATTTAAGGCACTTGCCTGCAAAGCCCAGGTTCAGTTCCCCAGGACCCATGTAAGCCAGATGCACGAGGTGGCCCATGAGTCTGGAGTTTGTTTGCAATGGCTGGAGGCTCTGGTGAGCCCATTATCTGTCTCTTTCTCTCAAATAAATAAAATGTTATTTTAAAAAAGAAAAGAAGCAATTGTGGTGGCACACACCGGTAGGGTACTGCTGAAGAGGTGGAGACAGGAGGATCAGGAGTTTGAGGCCAGCCTGGGCTACATATTAGAGTTGGGTTGGTGGCTCACGCCTTTAATCCCAGCACTTGGGAGGCAGAGGTAGGAGGATCGCCATGAGTTCAAGGCCACCCTGAGACTACATAGTGAAATCCAAGTCGGCCTGAGCTAGAGTGAGACCCTACCTTGAAAACCAAAACAAAACAAAAAAAAGAAAAGAAGAGAAACTGGCATGGTGGCAAACACCTTTCATCCCAACACTCGGGAGGCAGAGGTAGGAAGACTGACATGAATTCAAGGCCACCCTGAGACTACATAGTTAATTCCAGGTCAGCCTGGGCCAGGGTGAGACTGCTTTGAAAAACAAACAAAAAAGAAAGAAAGAAAATAAAGGATCTCAGCATCCCTGTATCCCCAGGATTTGAGATGCAAACACAGGAGGAAAGCTAGATCCTGTCTCAGATAACATAGGCACACAAAAATGAGAAATGATAGAAGAGCTGGGGATGTGTATAGCTCACTGGTAGTAAAGCTGTGGCCTACCGTGCATGAGGCCATAGAAGTGAGGAATAAAAAAGACAAGATAGGGATTTGTTCCTCCCTCTTTCTGCTTGTCAGTTGAAGGTTTGTGATGATGGGTGTTTGAAAGCAATCTGTCACAGCCTTCTGATGACACGAAAGGACAAGTATGAAGACAAAAGCCATCATACCCAGGGTAGCTGCACCTAGAAAGCACTTGAGAGCTACTCCTGAATAACCAGTCTGGGAAGTGATGTATTTATTTATTATTTTTCCTTTTTTTGAGGCAGGGTCTCAATCTAGCTCAGGCTGACCTGGAATTCACTATATAGTCTCAGTGTGGCCTTGAGCTCATGGCAATCTTCCTACCTCTGCCTCCCAAATGCTGGAATTAAAGGTGTGCGTCACCACACCCAGCTGACTTATTTTTCTAATATTGTATTTATTTGTAAGCAGAGCAATAAGAGAATATGTGCGTCAGAGCTTTCTGACACTGCAAATGACCTCTGGATGCATGCGCCACTTTGTGCATCTGGCTTTATGTGGGAACTGAGAATTAAACCCAGGTCTAGGCTCTACAAGCAAGCGCCTTAACTGCTGAGCCATTTTTCCAGCCCTGCTTTACTTTTTATTATGTAAGATATTAAATTCCTTATTTGTTCAGTCTACTTTGGGTTATTTATCTTTCAGTTTTAATTTTTTTGGTATCTCAAGGTAGGGTTTCACTCTAGTCCAGGCTGACCTGGAATTCATTATGTAGTCTCAGAGTGGCCTCGAATTTACAGTGATCCTCCTACCTCTGTCCCCTAAGTGCTGGAATTAAAGGCATGTGTCATCATACCCAGCTTAAATTTTTGGTTTTTCGAGGTAGGGTTTCACTCTAGCTCAGGCTGACCAGGAATTCACTATGGAGTCTCAGGGTGGCCTCAAACTCAAGGTGATCCTCCTACCTCTGCCTACCGAGTGCTGGGATTAAAGATGTGCGCCACCACGCCCAGCTCCCAGCTTAAAATTTTGTTTAACTGAGTTAAGTCCATTTCCATCAAGGATATATTCCATGTTGAGTATATTCCCCCATTTCTTGCTGCCTTCTCTCTCTCATCCCCTCCTATAACTCCCCTTTGTTCTCTGTGTTTTGCTTCTGCTTTCATATCAGCTACGTATATGATTTTTTTTGGTTTTTCGAGGTAGGGTCTCACTCTGGCCCAGACTGATCTGGTGGAATTCACTATATAGTCTCAGGGTGGTCTTGAACTCACGGTGGTCTTCCTACCTCTGCACCTCCTGAGTGCTGGAATTAAAGGTGTGTGCCACCATGCCTGGCTCTTGTATATATGATTTTTGTATGTATATAAGATCTAGGACCCACAAATGAGAGAAAATGTGATACTTGTCTTTCTGAGACATTTTATTCACTTAATATTATCTCCAACTGCGTCCATTTTCCTGCAAATAATATAACTTACCCCTCATTTTTTAATTTTTAAAAAAATTTTATGTGAGAGAAAATTAGCACACCAGAGCCTCTGGGCACTGTAATAGAACTCCAGACTTATGCGCCACCTTGTTCATCTGGCTTATGTGGCTATTGGGGAGTTGAGCCTGGGTCCTTAGCCTTTGTAGGCAAGCGTCTTAACCACTAAGCCATCTATCCAGCCTCACCACTCATTTAAAAATTTGTTAAACTGGGCTTCTGCATGAGAATGAAAATACTTAGTAGCAGAGGCCAGTAAGTTAAAAAGGAGACATAAAGGGTAGAGAAAGGAAGGGAGGAGGATACTTAATAGGTTGATATTGTATATATGTAATTACAATGATTGTAATGGGGAGGTAATATGATGGAGAATGGAATTTCAAATGGGAAAGTGTGGGGGTGGGGAGGGAGGGAATTACCATGGGATATATTTTATAATCATGGAAAATGTTAATAAAAATTCCTCATCTGAAAAAAAAATTTCTTAAAATTTTATTTGCAAGCAGAGGCAGAGATAGAGAGACAGAATATGGGCGCACCTGGTCTCCAGCTGCTGTAAGCAAACTCCAGATGCATGTGCTACCCTGTGTATCTGGCTTATGTGGGTCCTCAGGAATCCAACCTGGGTCCTTGAGCTTTGCAGGCAAGTGCCTCAATTGCTAAGTCATCTCTCTCTAAACCCTTGGTTTTTGTTTTTAGACGTAGGGTCTGGAGATGTTCTAGCCTAGGCTGACATGGAATTCACTGTGTAGTCTCAGGATGGCTTTGAATTCACAGTGATCTTCCTACCTCTGCCTCCTGCGTGATAGGATTAAAGGTGTGTGTCACCATACCTGACCTAGCCCTTGTTTTCTAAACATTTTATTTATTTGAGAGATAGAGAATGGGTTCGCCAGGGCCTTTAGCCACTGCAAACCAATTCCAGATACATGTGCAGCCTTGTGCACCTGGCTTATGTGGGTACTGGGAAATTGAACCCAAGCTCTTAGGCTTCTCAAGCAAGTGCCTTAACTGCTAAGCCATCTCTTCAGCCTTTCAATGTAGTTTTTTTACTGTTGTTGTTTTTTCGAGGTAGGTTCTCACTCTGGCCCAGGCTGACCTGGAATTCACTATGGATTCTCAGGGTGGCCTCAAACTCACAGTGATCCTCCTACCTCTGCCTCCTGAGTGCTGGGATTAAAGGCGTGCGCCACCACACCTGGCTCAATGTAGTTTTTTTCAAGGTAAGATCTCATTGTAGCCCAGGCTGACCTGGAGTTCACTCTGTGTTCTCAGGGTGGCATCAAACTGATAGCCATCCTTCTACCTCTGCCTCCCGAGTGTTGGGATTAAAAGCATGTGCCAACATGCCCAATCTAATGTAGTTTTAATGTGTGTTTCTCTGATGGCTACTGAGGCTGAATGTGTTTTCCCTCATGGCACTGGCCATTAAAAAAAATTCTTTTTTTTTCTTTGAGGTAGAGCCTCTACTTATGGCTGAGTTGGAACTCACTCTAGTTCCAGGCTGACTTTGAATTCACAGAGATCCTCCTACCTCTGCTGCCTGAGTACTGGGATTAAAGGGGCATGCACCACCACACCAGGCTGTTAGTTTATTTTTTGTTTTTTTGAGGTAGGGTCTCACTCTGGTCCAGGCTGACCTGGAATTAACTCTGTCATCTCAGGGTGGCCTTGAACTCATGGCAATCCTCCTACCTCTGCCTCCTGAGTGCTGGGATTAAAGGTGTGCACCACCATACCCAGCTGTTTTTTTATTTTTTATGTAGGATCTCTCTAGCCCAGGCTGACCTGAAATTAACTATGTAGTCTCACTCTGGCCTCCAACTCAACAAAGATCCTTCTACCTCTGGGAGTGCTAAGTAAAGATGTGTGCCACTACACTCAGCTGTAAAAAAAAAAATCTTTTAAGAACTATCTTCGGGCTAGAGAAATGGCTTAGGGGTTAAGGCGTTTCCTGCGAAGCCAAAGGACCCAGATTGGATTCCCCAGGACCCCCACGTAAGCCAGATGCACAAGGGCACATGCATCTGGAGTTAGTTTGCAGTGGCTAGAGGCCCTGGTGTGCCATTCTTTCTCTCTCTCTCTGATTGCAAATAAATAGAATTAGGCCAGGCGTGATGGTGCACACCTTAAAAAAAAAAAAAAAAAAAAAAACTACCCTCATTTTATTAGCCCATGTATATTTTGTTAAGGTAACTTCTCATGAGCTGTGGAGAGCACTTGGTGATGAAAATCACTTACTAAGCCGGGGGTGGTGGCACACATAATGCAACATCTATAATCCCAATTCACCCACAGCAATGGAAAGGGGCAGAATTGGGAGAACCCCAGAGTTCATGGGCCAGCTAGTTCCTGTGTCAAAATCCTAAAGAGCTGGGTGTGATACATGCCTTTAATCCCAGCATTTGGGAGGCAGAGGTAGGAGGATTGCCATGAGTTCAAGGCCACCCTGAGGCTATACAATGAATTCCAGGCCAGTCTGGGCTAGAGCAAGACCCTACCTTGAAAAAAAAAAGAGACAAAACCATGGGATATTTTTTATAATCATGGAAGTTGTTAATAAAAACAAACAAACATGAAGTACTACGGCTGGAGAGATGGCTCAGCAGTTAAGGCACTTGCCTGCAAAGCTTAGTGACAACCAGGGTTTAATTCACCAGTATCCATGTAAAGCCAGATGCACAAAATGGTACATGTATCTGGAATCTGCAGCAGCTGGAGGTCCTGGTGCACCCATTCTCTCTGTCTTCTCTCTCTGCTTGCCAATTTAAAATAATAAAACATGAAATACCAAGGAAAATATGAGATTAGCTTTATGATTGTGTGGTAAGGCCTTTCTACAACACAATGCAATGAAGGAAAATAACAAAAAGTTAAACATATCTTCAAAAAATGTACAGAGGGCTGGAGAGATTGCATAGTGGTTAAGGTGCTTGCATGCAAAGCCAAAGGACCCAGGTTTGATTCTTTAGTACCCATATAAAACAAGATGCACAAGGTGGCGCATTCGTCTAGAGTTCATTTGCACTGGCTAGAAACTGTGGCATGCCCATTCTTTCTATCTGCCTTTACTGCAAATAAACACAATTTTTTTAATTTTTTTATTTTTCAAGGTAGGGTCTCACTCTAGCCCAGGCTGACCTGGAATTCACTATGTAATCTCAGGTGGCTTCAAACTCACGGCGATCCACCTACCACTGCCTCCCAAGTGCTGGGATTAAAGGTGTACACCACCACACCTGGCTCGTCAATTAAACAAAATATTTTTAAAATGCAAGGGAAATTGAGTATCCATATGCTAAAGAGTGAAACTGATTCACTAACGTACAAATCAAAGTAGGCTGAATATATAACTGAAAATTTCTAGAAGAAAATGAAAAAAGCATAATATTGGCCATTACAATAATTTTTTGAATATCACACCCTAAGGCAGATAGACAAAGCAGGAAGATAAATGGGATTACACCAAACTAAAAATGCTACACAGCAAAGGGGACATATTCATACAACTTACAGAGTGCAAGAAAAAAAATGCAAACTATGTATCTACAAGAGGGTAATCAGCTGGGTGCGGTGGCACACGCCTCTGGAGGCAGAGGTAGGGGGATTACCATGAGTTCGAGGCCACCCTGAGACTACATAGTAAATTCCAGTTCAGCCTGGCTTAGAGACCCTACCTCACAAAAACAAACCAAAAAAGTAATAAAAATAAAAGAAGGGTAATATTCAAAAAACATAAGGAGCTCCTCTGACTTCATTGCAGAAAGCCTGATATGCATACAAATAACCACAGGAGTATCAATATAAAAATATTCTCAGCACTAGATAAGAAAATGCAGATAAAACCCACAATAAGATATTACTTCACTGCTCTTAGAATGGCAGTGTCAAGGTAACAAATAGAATGTCATCATCCCTCCAGACCCAGCATCTTCTCTAAAAAAGATCACATAATGGGCCACAAAACAAACTTTAACAAATATAAATAACTGAGGTAATCTTTTGTATCTTTACTAATTCATAGTGGAATAAAAATAAAAACAAGGCTGGAGAGATGGCTTAGTAGTTAAGGCTCTTGCCTCCAAAGCCTAAGGACCCAAGTTTGACTCCCCAGTACCCAAGTAAGCCAGATGCATATAAGGTGGAACCTTTGTCTGGAGTTTGTTTGCAGTGGCTAGAGGCCCTGGCACACCCATTCTTTCTATCTGCCTCCCTCTCTCTCAAATAATAATAAGCAGGGCGTGTTGGCACATGCCTTTAATCCCAGCACTCTGGAGGCAGAGGTAGGAGGATTGCTGTGAGTTGAGGCCAGCCCAAGACTACATAGTGAATTTAAATTCCAGGTCAGCCTGGGTCAGAGCAAGACCCTACCTCAAAAAACAAAACAAAACAAACAAAAAAGAAACCAAGGTCTTTTGGCTCTGCAGGCAAACACCTTAACCACTAAGCCATCTCTCCAACACCCCATGAATTTTTATGTAACCATAAATGACCACGACTAACAAAACAATCCTAAGGAAAATAACACAGCATGGGGGGTTAAGGCATTTGCCTACAAAGCGGAAGAACCTCAGTTTGATTCCCCAGGACCCACATAAGCCAGATAGATGCACAAGGTGATGCATGTGTCTGGAGTTCATTTGCAGTGGCTGGAGCCCCTGGCACACCCATTTTCTTCCTCCCCCTATTCTCTTTCTCTCAAAAAAAAAAAAAAAAAAAAAAGAATACCACCACAGCAGGAGATATTACCATGCTAGCTCTCAAATTACCCTATAGAGCAATAGCAATAAAGACATCATGGTACTGGCACCAAAACAGTCATATAGACCAATGGAACAGAAGAGAAGGTCCAGAAATAAAGCCAGAATGCTTTGGCCATAAAATCTTTGATAAGTAGGCCACAAGGGGAATAATAAAAAAAAAAAAAAAGCTGGGCTGAAGAGATGGCTCAGCAGCTAAAGGGGCTTGCTTGCAAGGCCTGACTGCCTGGGTTCAGTTCCCCAGCACCCATATAAAGCCAGGTCCACAAAGTGGCACATGCATCGAGTTCATTTGTAGTGGCTGGAGGCCCTGGTCCATACTTATTCTCTGTCTCTCCCTCACAAATATGTTTGTTTGTTTATTTGACAGAGAAAGAGGGAGTGAGAGAATGGGCATGCCAGGGCTTCCAGCCACTGCAAACAAACTCCAGATGCATGTGTCCCCTTGTGCATCTGGCTAAAGTGGGTCCTGGGGAATCAAACCTGGGTCCTTTCGCTTTGCAGGCAAACGCCTTAACTGCTAAGCCATCTCTCTAGTCCACAAATTTGTTTTTTTACAGACAGCTTAAGCTGGGTGTGGTGGCACATGCCTTTGATCCCAGCACTTGGGAGGCAGAGGTAGGTTTGCTGTGAGTTCAAGGCCACTCTGAGACTACTGAGTGAATTCCAGGTCAGTCGGGGCTAGAGCAAGACCCTATCTCAAAAAACCAAAACACAACAAAAACCAAAAACTGGATATTCATGTATAGAATGGAATTAGATCCATACCTCTCTCCCTATACAATTATCAAGTCAAAATGGATCTAGGACCTCAATCTGAAATCAGAAACAAAGTACTAGAGGAAAAATTAGGGAATATGAATTAGGTGTGGTGGCACATGCTTTTAATCTCAGCACTTGGGAGACAAAGGCAGGAGGATCACTATGAAGCCACCCTGAGAATACATAGTGAATTCCAGGTCAGCCTGGGCTAGAGTGAGACCCTACCTTGAAAACCATGTTCCCCCCTAAAAAAAGGGAGTATGTTCCAGGATATAGTCATAGGCAAGAACTTAATTGTTTTGTTGTTTGTTTTTTTGAGGTAGGGTCTCACTGTAGTCTCAGGGTGGCCTTGAACTCACTGATCCTTCTATCTATCTCCTGAGTGCTAGGATTAAAGTTGTGTACCACCTGCCTCGGACTCCCAATAGCACAGGAAACAGTCCCAAGAATCAACTAATGAAACTATATGAAATTAAAGTTACTGCATAGCAAAAGAAACCATCACGAAAGTGAACAGCATATAGAATGGGAGAAAATCTTTGTCAACCCTACTTCAGATGGGGCCAGATTAGGACTGGGGAGATTGAGACTGCTCAATGGTTAAAGGCACTTGCTTGTAAATCCTGCTGGCCAGGGTTCAATTCCCCAGTACTTACACAGAACCAAACACACAAAGTGGATCATGCATGTGGAATTTATTTGTTGCCACAAGAGGTCCTGCGGCACACACAACTTCTATTCATAAATAAAAATGTTAACAAAAGATGGGCATCGTGGTGCATGCCTTTTTTTTTTTAATTTAATTTTATTTATTTGAGAGCGACAGAGAGAAAGACAGAATGGGTGTGCCAGGGCTTCCAACCACTGCAAACAAACTCCAGATGTGAGTGCCCCCTTGGGCATCTGGCTAATGTGGGTCCTGGGGAATTGACTCCTCGAACTGGGGTCATTAGGCTTCAAAGGCAAGTGCTTAATCGCTAAAGCATCTCTCTAGCCCTGGCACATGCCCTTAATCGCAGCACTTGAGAGGCAGAGGTAGAAGGATAACCGTGAGTTCAAGACCACCCTGAGACTACATAGTGAATTACAGGTCAGCCTGGACTAAAGCGGTTCCCTACCTCAAAAAACCGAAAGAAAAAAAAAAAAGAAGAAACAAATAGCAAATACTTAAGAAAATGTTCAACCTCACTAAGCCACTAGGAAAATGCAAATCAAAACAATTTTTGGCTGTCCTGGAATTCACTATGTAGTTTAATCCTCTGCTGGGATTAAAGGTGTACACCATCATGCCTACAACAGAGAAGAGAGGAGAGGAAGGGAGGGAAGAAGGGAGAGTGTGTATATGGGAATGCCAGTGTCTCTTGCTGCTGCAAACAAACTCAAAATTCATATGCCACTTTGTGGGTCTGGCAGTACATGGTTACTGGGAAATCAAACCCAGGCTTTCAGGGTTTGCAAAGAAGTGCCTTTAACCACTTAGCCATCTCTTTAGCCCCTACCATCATGTTTTCTGTCAAGAACAGAGACACAGAGGGAGGCTGAGATCTGGGGTGGGGGCAGGGGGGTTGAAAGGCATGCACAACCAGGGCCTCTAGCCCCTGCAAACAAACTCCACATGCATGTACAAGTTTGTGCATCTGGCATTATGTGGGTACTGGAGAACTGAACTTGGGTCATTAGGCTTTATGGGCAAGTGCCTTAACTACTGAGGCATCTCTCCGGCCCCTCAAAACAACTTTTAGATAGCATCTTACCTCAGTCAGAATGGCTATCACCAAGAAAATAGACAACAAATGGTGGTGGGGGAAGAATTATCACCCACTTTTGGTGGGAATGCAAACTAAGATAGCCATTATGGAAATCAGTATGGAGGTATCTCAAGTTAGAACTAGACCTCCCATATGACCCAGTCATACCACTCTTGGGCATTTGCACTCACGACGCCACTCTAACACAGAGATGCTTGTAGATCATGTTTACTGAAGCTCTATTTGCAATAGCTGAAATTGGAAATGGCCTAGATGCCCAGTGACAAATGAGTAGATCATAAAAATAGGGTACATATTCACAGTGGAATTCTATTTCATATGGAAAAATGAAGTTATGAAATTTTCAGGAAAATAGATCTGGAAAGTGCCTCAAACTCAGAAAGACCAAAATCACATGTTCCCTCTGATGTAACTATAAGTATTACATATAAGGGGCAAATGTGGACAAAACCTATAAATATAGGACTATACCAAAAATGATTATAAGGAAATGAGCCGGAAGAGGGGGGAGGGATGGGCAAAAAGTTACTTGTGACATATAAGGAGAAGGAAGAAAAATACAGGGGGGAAGGAAGGGATAGAAGGGACAGGAATTGACAGAGATTGAAAATGCCATAAATAAAGAAAAGGAATCAGGCAGGTAGGAGGAGCTCTTCAGGAGCTGGTCTTTGGCAGCTTCTGTTTCCCTCCTGATTGGCAATAGCAAGTACTAGCATTGGTCAGGTGCCAGTAAAGCAGGACATGATGGCACAAGCCTTTAATACCATTTGGGAGCTAAGGTAGGAGGGTTGTTGTGGGTTCAAGACCAACCTGGACTACAGAGTGAGTTCCAAGTCAGCCTGAGCTAGAGTAGGACCTTGCCTCACAGAAACAAAGCAAAATCACATGGGAGGAGTACAAGCAGGTGGTGATCTCTAGTGTTCCAGTTTTTATGTGGGTCTCAGGTATGATGACCCTTGGCTCTACAAGTACACTTCTGAGGTAGGCTGAGGACTTCCTCAGTGTTTGCCTGTGTCTGGCATTGTAGTTTACAGACAAGGCCTAGCTGTGGGGATTCCTCAGCCCCTGAAGACAGTAAGTATTACTGCTCTTGGTGTGGACCTTGGAGGTCAAGATTCCTCTGCTCATGACACCATTCAGAGTTACAGCTCTTGGGCAGGTGTCTAAAAACCTCGGTTCTAAAGACCTGACAGCTCTCTAGTATTCTTCTAGCAACCAGGGCAATGCCATTTTTACCAAGTTAATTAAGAAAATATGGAGTATGGAAATGTGTATAAGGAGTGCTTTACTACTTGATTATGTCTTCACTGGTGGTACTTGTTTAAAATCCTGAATGTATCAACTGAGGCTCTGTGTAGAGACCTTTTGGTTTAAAATGTATTTCTGTGTTTAAAATAGTTAAAGCTGGGCATGGTGGCACACACCTTTAATCCCAGCACTCAGGAGGTAGAGGTAGAAGAATTGCTGGGAGTTCAAGACAAGCCTGAGACTACATAGTGAATTCCAGGTCAGCCTGGGCCAGAATAAGACCCTACCTCGAAAAACAAAACAAAACAAATAAGTAGAATATTTACCTCAGCCAGCCATAGTGGTAGTGGCTCACATCTGTGATCCCAGCACCTTGGAGGCTAAGGCAGGAGGACTGCCATGATTTGAGGCCAGGCTGGGACTACAAAGTCATTTCCAGGTCAACCCGGGACTAGAGTGAGACCCTGCCTTAAAAAACAAAAAATATATTAAAGAACATCATATTATTACTATTATTATTATAGTTATTACTTTGGTTTTTCGAGGCATGGTCTCGCTCTAGCCCCGGGTTGACCTGGAATTCACTATGTAGCCTCAGGCTGGCTTCAAGCTCACAGTGATCCTCCTACCTCAACATCCAGAGTGCTGGGATTAAAAGCATGCGCCACCACACCTAGCTGAGAGAAAGAGATAGAGGGAGAGAATGGGCACACCAGGGCCTCTAGGCCCCACAAAGAAACTCCAGATGCATGTACCACTTTGTCCATCTGGCTCAACCTGGGTACTAGGAGATTGAACTCAGGTCCTTAGGCTTTGCAGGCAAGTGCCTTAACTGCTGAATCATCTCTCCAACCCTCTAAATAGTTTATTTGTTGCCTATGGCCACATTTACCATTTAATATATATTAATTCTAATTCTCAGGACATTCATTATCTTTTATTCAAAGGTCAAACAACATTTGAGTAAGCAAAATATACTTTCAACAAAAATTTCTATGTATACATGTAAACGATGAAATAGCACCAGGGACTCTAAACTTTATTCAGTTTCTGTGTAGGTACTTCAATATGTATGGGAGCGAAGAAAATTATTCAAACTGCATCAAATAACAGGTGAGGTTTCCCTTAGATATTTCAGACATCCAAACTGATCTATATTCTGAATACTTGAGTTGCAGAAACTAAGAGGAGACCTTCACACAGTGTTGAAGTGATGCAATCTATACTCAAATTGGCATTGTGCTTCCTCAGTTACAGGCTGCTGCAGATGAAATCTCTTCCTTGCCCGAGAGATAAGCTCCTCAAGATGGTTCATCAGCTAAGTCACGCTGGTTGAAATACCTAGTTAAAAAAAAAAAAAAGGACTATATGCATATAAATATTAGCTATCAGCCGGCTGTGCTGACACAAGCCTTTAATTGCAGCACTCAGGAGGTTGCAGTAGGAGGATCACTGAGTTTGAGGCCAACCTGGAATTGCAGAGTGAGTTCCAGGTCAGCCTGAATTATATAGTGAAACCCTCAAAAGTACCTCAAAAAAAAAAAAAAGAAAGAAAGAAAGAAAAAAGATTATATCAAATATATACTAAATAAAAATGTGTTTCAACTGAAAAAGAACAAGGATCCAATTTAAAAAAATTACAAACATGCAAAATTAAGTATGTTCTGCCCTCAGTGACAACAAATAAACAAGAAGTCAAAAGTTACTTAACTGTACCTGCTAACCAAGCAGATTAGTAAATTCAAAGCAGGAACCCTTTCATCATCTTTGCTGTCCTAAAAAAGAAAAGAAAATATAGTCTGTTCCACTAATACATCTGAAATAAATTCACCTTTAAAATTGAAAATATGGGCCTGTAGAGATAGCTTAACAGTTAAAGACACTTCCTTGCAAAGCCTGATAGTCTCAGTTTGATTCCTCAATACATATGGAAAGTCAGATGTACAAAATGGTCAATGTGTCTGGAGTTGGTTTGTAGTGGCAGAGAAGCCCTGTCATGCCCTTATTCTACAGCCCACCTCTCCTTGCAAATAAATAATTAAAAAAATGCAAAATATGGGCTGGAGAGATGGCTTAGCAGTTAAAGCACTTGCCTGTGAAGCCTAAGGACCCAGATTTGATTCCCAGGACCCATGTAAGCCAGATGTACAAGATTCATGCTTCTAGAGTTCGTGTGCAGTGCCTACAGGCCCTGGTCTCCCTATATATCTGCCTCTTTCTTTCTCTCATTAATAAATAAATAATAAGAAAATTTTACTAGCTGAGTGTTAATTTCATATGGAAATAGGCATTCCTAAAGATAAAGGAGAAAACTTAAGTTAATCATTCTTTTTTTTTTTTTTTTTTTGGTTTTTCGGTTTTTCGAGGTAGAGTCTCACTCTAGCTCAGGCTGACCTGGAATTCACTATGTAGTCTTAGGGTGGTCTCGAACTCATGGCGATCCTCCTACCTTTGCCTCCACAGTACTGGGATTAAAGGAGTGTGCTACCATGTCCAACTAATCATTCTTTAAAATACACACACGTATATTTTTTTTCTCCTTGATTTTATTTGCAAGCAGAGAGAGGTAGAGATAGAAATAGAGCCGGAATGGGTGTGCCAGTGCCTCTAGCCAGTATACACAAACTCCAGACACATGTGCCACCTTGTCATCTAGCTTATGTGGGTACTGGGGAATCAAACCTGGGTCCTTAGGCTTCTCAAGCAAGTGCCTTATCCATTAAGCCATATCTCTAGTCCCTTTCTTTCTTTTTCCTCCTTCCTTTTCCTCCTTCCTTCCTTCCTTCCTTCCTTCCTTCCTTCCTTCCTTCCTTCCTTCTTTCTTTCTTTCTTTCTTTCTTTCTTTCTTTCTTTCTTTCATATACATGTACTGGAGAGATGGATCAGCAGTTAAAGAATTTGCCTCAGAGCCTACCTGGGCTTGATTCCTGGGTATCCATGTAAAGCCAGATGCACAGTGGCACAAGCATCTGGAGTTTGTTTGCAGCAGCTAGAGACCCTGGTGTGCTCGTTTTCTCTCTGTCTCTATCTCTGCTTACACACAAATATTTACGGTCAGGCTGGAGAAATGATTCAGTGGTTAAAGGCACTTGCTTGCAAAACCTGACTGTCTAGGTTTGATTCCCCAGTACCCACATAAAGCCAGATGTACAGTGGCTCATGCATCTGGAGTTCATTTGCAGTAGCAAGAGGCCCTGGTGCACTCATTCTCTGCTTGCAAATAAATAAAACATTTAAAAATAATCACCACCAAAAAAATATAATAATCACCATATTTTATTTATTTATTGTTTTTTTTGAGGTAGGGTTTCACTCTAGCTCAGGCTCTCCTGGAATTCACTATGTAGTCTCAGGGTGGTCTCGAACTCACGGTGATCCTACCTCTGCTTCCCAAGTCCTGGGATTAAAGGCATGCGCCACCACGCCCGGCTTATAATGATCATATTCTAAAGAAAGATCCTTGCTAAATAGGATCAATCACAATGCTGTCTTCCAAGGGTTGTAGCTCTCACTGGGATCAGCTTTGCACTGTAACGGGGGGTTTTCATAGTGAGCCTGTGCTTCCCCTCCTCTACATGTGGCACTAGTTGCTCTCATACAAGCTCCTGCTAGGTGATGCCATCCACCACTCTGTGATGAAGTCAGAAGGCTGAACAGATGGGGCCACCTGATCTAGGACTATAACCCTCCAAAAGTGAACTGTTTAAATAAATGTCTTTTCAGGCTATGGAAGTAGCTTATTAATAGAGTGCTTGCCTAGCATGTGCAAGGAAGGCCCTGGAGCTAATCTCATACATTACAAACAACACCAAACCCAAGAAGACCTCTTTTCTATATAAAATAGCAGCTTTAAGTATTTTGTATAACAACAAAAAACTAAGGCAAGGAGAGAAATCACAAGAGCAGAACTCAAATATCTGGGGTGTGGTTACTGTAGATTTTACCTGCATGACTTCAGGCTTCCTTCTCTGAGATGAACACCTTCACTCTTTTATTTGTTCTGTTTTTCTGAGAAAGGCTCTTGCCATGGAGTTCATGGTTGGCCTTGAAGTACAAAAGTCCCTACTTCTACTTCCCAGGTGCTGGGATTACATTCATATACTACCACATGGTGGCTTCATTTTCTTTTCTTTTTTTTTTTTTTTAAATTATTTATTTATTTATTTGAGAGCAACAGACACAGAGAGAAAGACAGATAGAGGGAGAGAGAGAGAGAATGGGCACGTCAGGGCTTCCAGCCTCTGCAAACGAACTCCAGACACGTGTGCCCCATTGTGCATCTGGCTAACATGGGACCTGGGGAACCGAGCCTCGAACCGGGGTCCTTAGGCTTCACAGGCAAGCGCTTAACCGCTAAGCCATTTCTCCAGCCCTTCATTTTCTTTAATCTATTATTTGGGGTATTTTTGTTTTGTAGCCTAATCTATTCCCAAATATAACATATTCTACACGTTCTTCTATTTAATTGAAACCCCTTTCCTCCTTGGGATCCTTCATCACCGTATAAGTTAGTAAGTAATTTAACTTGAAATAGTTATAACTTACCACTAAGAGCCTTACTTCAGAGCATCTTCTTGCAAGCTGTCGAATCAGTGAATGAGCCTCAGGTAACAAAGGTTTTTCAAGACAAGCCAACAAGGCATAAAGCCATCTTCCCTAAATGGAAATTTAAATAGTAAAAAGAGTAAGAGAGTAAAAAATTTAAATAGAAATTTAAATAGTAAAAAAAGTAAAAACAATGAGCCACACATCAACCTGTTTTTCTAAATGTCCAGTGTTGTTCCTGATTATGTGTCATTCACAGAACATTTATCTGTACTATGTTTGGATATGAACCGAGACCACATGCAGAGCCAGGTACATCTCTTGTATTATGTAATTATAGACCCAAGGCACTAGATACTTCAAAGTATTTCTAGACTGGGCTAGCAAGTGACTTAGTAGTTAAGGTACTTGTTGGCAAAACCAAAGGACCTGGTTCCCCAGTACCCATGTAAAAGCCAGATGCACAAGGTGGTACATGCAGCTGGAGTTTGTTTGCAGTGGCTACAGGCCCTGACACACACACATTCTCTCTCTTTCCATCTGCTTCTCCCTCTCCTCTCAAATAAATAAATAAAAAATTTAGCCAGGTGTGGTGGTACACGCCTTTAATCCCAGCACTTGGGAGACAGAGGTAGGATGACTGTCATGAGTTTGAGGTCATCCTGAGACTACATAGTGAATTCCAGGTCAGCCTGGGCTAGAGTGAGGCCCTACCTCAAGAAACCAAAAATAAATAAATAAATAATTTCTAGACTCCCAAGAGTTTGTTTATGAGATTCTGTAGTTGAGGTTCTCATTAAAAAATATATTTTATTTATTTATTTAAGAAGAGAGGCAGATAGCAAATGGGGATGGAAGGGCCTCCAGCCACTGCATACTAATTCCAGATGCATGCACCACCTTATGTATCTGGTTTACATGGGCCCTGAGGAATTGAACCTGGGTACTTTAGCTTTGCAGGCAAGTGTCTTAAACACTAAGTCACCTCCAGCCCAAGGTTTTCATGTTTAACAAAATATTTATTTGAGAGAGAGAGAGAGAGAGAGAGAGAGAGAGAGAGAGACAGACAGAGTATGGGTGTTCCAGGGCCTCCTGCCACAGCAAAACTAACTCCAGACATATGCACCACTCGTGTATCTGGCTTCATGTGGGTACTGGGGAACTGAACCCAGGCTATCAGACTTTGCAAGCAAGTGTCTTTAACTGCTGAGCATCTCCCCAGCTCAAGGTTCTCATTTATAAGCAAAAATCTTAATTAAGCTTGGTGTGATAGGCCTGTAGTACTAGTTACTTTGGAGGCTGAAGCAGGAAAATTGCAAGTTATAGGTCAGCCTGATCAATTTAGTGAGATCTTGTCTCAAAATGCAAAGTAAAAAGATGGCTGGAGATGTAGCCCAGTTGTAGAATTCTTGCCTAACATGTGCAAGGATAGGTTCAATTACCACAACCTCTTTTTTTTTTCGGGGGGGGGGCGGGTAAGGTAGGATCTAGCTGTATCCCAGGCTGACCTGAAATTCACTATGTAGTCTTGGCTCCCCACCTCTTTAAAAAAAAAAGCTTAACATATGACAGGCATGGTGGTGCACACCTTAAAGAGGCAAAGGTAGAAGGATCGCAGTGAGTTTGAGGCCACCCTAAGACTACACAGTGAATTTTTTCTAGGTCAATCCCAGCTAGAGTGAGACCCCAAAAAACAAACAAAAAGTCTCAAGATATATCTAAATCTTTGCAAAAATTAAGCTATACTTTGCCTCCTATAGACAGATATACAAATTATTTTAATTTTATACCTTGACCCCTGGGCCCATACAAGGCCCAGGGACAGTAGAACCAGCCTGCTTGGACCTCTGAAAGTATAAGCCAAAATAAATATCCCTTAAATTAAAATATAATGTCCACCACCATGCCTGGCTCCAATTATAAATCTTTAAGCGTGTTTATGAACCATCATGCCTATAACCCCAGCAATCAGGAGGTGATGGTAGGAAAACTGCCTTGAGTTCAAAATTAGCCTGGGCTACAGAGTGAGTTCAAGGTCAGCTTGGACTAGAGTGAGACCCTGTCTCAAAATAAATAAATAGCATTCTCTCTCTTCCTCTTTCACTGTCAAATAAATAAACAGAAATACAGGGCTGGAGGGATGGCTTAGCAGTTAAGGTGTTGCCTGCAAAGCCAAAGGACCTAGGTTCAATTCCCCAGGACCCATGTTAGCCAGATGGACAAGGGGGCTCACGCATCTGTAGTTTGTTTGCAGTGGCTGAGGGCCCTAGCATGCCCTCTCTCTCTTCCTCTTTTGCTGTCAAATAAATGAATAAATAAACAAAAATAATAAATAACAAATAAATAGAAGGCAGGCGTGGTTGTACACGACTATAATCCCAGTGCTGAGGAGGCAGAGGTAGGAGAATCACTGTGAGTCTGAGGCCACCCCGAGACTACATAGTGAATTTCAGGTCAGCCTGGGCTACAGTGAGACCCTACCTCAAAAAAAAAAGTAAGTAAATAGATAAAAATAATCTTTGTGAAAATTATACCTACTTCAAAGCATGATAATTTCCTATAATAATAGAATCATTCAGGTAAATCATTTAGATAATACTCATTGACTTTATTCAGTTTTAAAGATGAACTGTGAAATGAAGCAGTGAAAGAAAGAGACAAAAAAAGAGCAGGAAGGGGAACAGTGTGGCACAGCTATTAGTAAAAGTCACAGAGCCACATGGCATGGGCTTGATTCTGAGTTCTGCCACTGATGAACTCTGTGACTATAACTATCTACTGAGCCCCTCCATGCTTATCTACAAGATGGGAGAAGACAGTTCCTAAATTACTCAGCCTCCAAAATGCTATGATTTACAGGTGTACAACACCATGCCCAACGTTTTTTTTCCTTTTTGCCATACTGGGGATTGACCCTACAAATCCCATATGCTAGGCAAGTTCTCTATTACTGAGCTATACTCTCATTCTCTAAAGCTGTCTCAATGAAAAAAGTTATTTTTCCCCCTGAGGTAAGGTCTCACTCAAGCCCAGGCTGACCTGGAATTCACTCTGTACACTCAGGGTGGCCTCGAACTCATGGTGATCCTCCTACCTCTGCCTCCAAAATGCTGGGTTTAAAGGCATGCGTCACCACACCTGGTTTGAAAAAAGTATTTTAAGCTGGGCATAGTGGCACATGCTTTTAATCCCAGCGCTCGGGAGGCAGAAGTAGGAGGACTGATGTGATTTCAAGGCCACCGTAAGTCTACATGGTGAATTCCAGGTCAGCCTGGGCTAGAGCAATAACCTACCTCAAGAAACCAAGAACTATTTTAATTTACTTTCTGATATAAGTTCCTTATTTAACAACAAAGAAGCACAATTTGAGTATACAACTAGTGCACAAGTACAAATATATACATACGCAAGCATAAATACTACAGTTACATCTCATGGGTAAGCATATATAATTTTGCTTATATTACAAAAATAAAAAAGATGCAATACTACCAATTCTGGAGTAAAATCTCTTTCTCCAAACCAATTACTCAGATATTCCAAGACACTGGTTACTGTTGCCTATTAAAAAAAGGGGGGGAGGGGAGTCAGATGGACAGAGTTCTATTAGTGACAAAACACTGACAAGTTAAACTTAAGTTCCATTAAATTTAGTTACAAGGTGCTGCAGAAATAGCTTAGCAGTTAAGGTGATTGCCTGCAAAGCCATGTTCAATTCCCAGGACCCACGTAAGCCATATGCACAAGATGACACATGTCTAGGGTTTGTTTGTGGACACTAGAGGCCCTGGTGTTCCCATTTTCCCCTTACTTCCTTCTCTCTCTCAAATAAAATATTTTTTTGAAAAATTTGGTTACAAAGCAACTTTGAAGTTTAAAATGGCTTCATTCTTTGGGCTTCCAAAGAAACCTGTTACTATTAGTAGTAATTTCATTAGATGGCTCACTTAGGATAAAGAAGTTTGTAAAAAGAAATTGTGTGAGAGCCAGATGTGGTGGCACATGCCTTTAATCCCAGCACTCAGGAGGCAGAGGTAGGAGGATTGCTGTGAGTTCAAGGCCATCCTGAGACTAGATAGTGAATTCCAGGTCAGCAGGGGCTAGAGTGAAACCATACCTAAAAAAAAAAAAAAAAAAAGAAAGAAAAGGATCTTTTGCCACTGCAAATGCCCATTCAACTTTATGTGGGTGTCTAGAGAATTAAACCTGGGCTGCAAGCACCTTTAACTGATAAGCCATCACCTCAGCCTTTCTTTTTCTTAAAAGATATCTTTTTATTTAGTTAGTTGGAAGAGAGAAAGAAGGAGATAGCGAGAGAAAGAATGGGCATTCTAGGGCCTCTAGCCACTGCAAACAAACTCCAGATACATGTGCCACCTTGTACATCTGGTTGATGTGACTACTGGGGGATCATACCTGAGTCCTTAGGCTTTGCAGGCAAGTGCCTTAACCACTAAGCCATCTCTCTCTAGCTCCCCTTCTTTTTCTTAAAAAAAAAATATATTTCTGATTTATTTATTTAGGGGTGTGTGTGTGACAGAGAGACAGGTCTGTATGGGTGTGACAGGTTCTCTTGCTGCTCAACATAAATGCCTATCTGGATTTACACTGGTGGCTGGGTAACTGAACCTAGGCTGGCAGGCTTTGCCATCAAGAACCTGTAACCACTAAGCCATCCCTCTAGCCTCCCTTCCCCGAATTTTGTTTGTGTATGTAAAGTGGTGTACGTGGGTGTGTGGTTTAACCTCTAAGAACAAGGTCTTGCAAGCTGTAAATATACAGAAATACTTTCATGCATACCATGAACGAAACTATACATATGTTAGTATTTGATGGATTTACCTGATTCATTCTGCTTACGATACTAAGCAAGGGAGGAAAGCCAATCTGAAAGAAAAGGTGAAACTGAAATTACTAAATCAATTATAAGGAGGGTTATTTTTTACTTTTGTGCTAACTGGAAAAAAATTAATATTTTAATCTATTTTATTTATTTGGGGCAGGGGGAAAATGGGCATGCTAGGGCCTTCAGCCACTGCAAATGGCTCTCCAGCCCCAAAATGGAAAGTTTTTTGCTACACTGTTGTTTAAGAACAAAGAACACACAGAAAAAACTCCTGAGGTTGAGGACATAGCACTTGCTTCCTATGTGTGAGGAACTGGGGCACTGGGTTTGAATCTAGTTGAGAAAACAACAAAGAAAACCAAAAGAAGGAAAAAAAAAATCCCCTCACTGGCCAATAAGATAACCTAAAATATATGAGTTTTGAATTTATTCTATTTTGCTTTTTTTTAAAAAATATTTTTTGTTCATTTTTTATTTATTTATTTGAGAGTGACAGACAGAGAGAAAGACAGATAGAGGGAGAGAGAGAGAATGGGCGAGCCAGGGCTTCCAGCCACTGCAAACGAACTCCAGACACGTGTGCCCCCTTGTGCATCTGGCTAACGTGGGACCTGGGGAACCGAGCATCGAACCGGGGTCCTTAGGCTTCACAGGCAAGCGCTTAACCGCTAAGCCATCTCTCCAGCCCTTATTTTGCTTTTTTAAAACTATAATTTTAAATTTTATTTATTTGACAGAGAAAGTGGAAGGGAGGGGGAGGGAGAGAGAGAGAGAGAATGGGTGAACCAGGACCTCCAACCACTGCAGACGAACTCCAGACACATGCAACCCCTTGTGCATCAGGCTAACATGGGTGCTGGGGAATCAAACCTGGGTCCTTTGGCTTTGCAGGCAAATGCCTTAACTGCTAAACCATCCCTCCAGTCCTATTATGCTTTTTTTAAAAAAATATTTTATTTATTTGAGAGAGGAAAAGAGCAGAGAGAGAGAGAATGAGCACACTAGGGCTCCCAGCCACTGCAAACGAACTCCAGATGCATGTGCCACCTTGTGCATCTGGCTTACGTGGGTCTTGGGGAATCGAACTGAGGTCCTTTAACTTTGCAGGCAAACGCCTTACCTGCTAAGCCATCCCTCCAGACCTATTTTGCTTTTTTTGAAACAGGTTTTCACTATGTAGCTCAACCTGGCTTTGAACTAACTATAGCCCAGACTGACCTTGAACTTCCTGCTTCAGTCTCATGAGTGTTGAATGCTCGGATTATAAGCATGAATCATTTTAAAGCCCAGCATGGTGGCAAATGCCTTTAATCCCAGCACTCGGAAGGCAGAGGTACAAGCATTGCCATGAGTTCAAGGCCACCCTAAGACTACATAGTGAATTCCAGGTCAGCCTGGGCTAGAGTGAGACCCTACCTCAAAAATAAAAATTGGGCTGGAGAGATGGCTTAGCAGGTAAGGCGTTTGCCTGCAAAGCCAAAGGACTGGGGTTCAATTCCCCAGGACCCACGTAAGCCACATGCACAGGGGGTGCATGCATCTGGAGTTTGTTTGCAGTGGCTGGGGGCCCTGGCACACCCATTCTCTCTCTCCCTCTCTCTGCCTCTTACTTTCTCTCCAATAAATAAAATAAAAATAAAGTTTGAAAAAGCATGAAATTAAAAAAAATCATACGATGAAAAGTTAACATTTAAAAGAAATTATTTATTTGAGCGATGGAGAGATGGCTCAGCAGTTAAGGTGCTTGCCTGAGAAGCCTATGGACCCAGGTTCAATTCCCCCGGGACCATGTAAGACAGATGCACAAGGTGGCACATGCATTTGGAGTTTGCTTGCAGTGGCTGGAGGCTCTGTCGTGCCTATTCTCTTTCTCTTTCTGTCTCTTTCTGTCTTCCTCTCTCTCTCAAATAAATAAATAAACAAACTATATTTTTAAATTTTATTTTTGAAAGAGAGAAAGGGGGGGGGGAGAGAATGGGTACTCCAGGGACTCCAGACACAGCATATGAACTTCAGACACATGCACCACCTTGTGAATCTGGCTTACATGGGTTCTACAGAGTCTAACTTAAGTGCCTTAGCCCATAAGCCATCTCTCTAGCTGAACATTTTATTTTTGTTTGAGACAGTCACCTCCAATTGTGACAGTCCCCTGGCTTCAGCTTCCCTGGACAACATACTTGGTTGAAAAAGTTAATTTTCATATTATATTTGACAAAATTATATTTTAAAAAATGTTTATATGTGCATGGTACCATATTCCTTTAATCCCATCAGTTGGGAGGCAGAGGTAGGAGGATCACTGAGAGTTTGAGGCCACTCTGAGAATACATAGTGAATTTCAGGTCAACCTGAGCTCTTAGAGTGAGACCCTATCCCCAAAAAACCAAAACCAAAAACAACAACAAAAAACCCAATTTATACCATAATATTAATATTGTACATATCATGGCATTTGCCTGCAACGCCTAATGACCCAGGTTCAATTCCCCAGGACCCACATAAAACAGATACACAAGGTGGCGCATGAATCTCAAGTTCATTTGCAGCACCTGGAGGAGGCCCTGGTACACCTATTCTCTCTCTTACACTCTCAAATAAATAAAAATAGAATATTAAAAAATTGAGCCAGGTGTGGTGGTGCACGCCTTTAATCCCAACAGTTGGGAGGCAGAGGTAGGTGGACTGCCATGAGTTCAAGGCCACCCTGAGACTACATAGTAAGTTCCAGGTCAGCCTGGACTAGAGTGAGCCTCTACCTCGGAAAAAAACAAACAAACAAAAAACAAAACAAAACAAAAATTACGTATCAGTTAAAAATCAATAGTTAGGGCTGGAGAGATGGCTTAGCGGTTAAGCGCTTGTCTGTGAAGCCTAAGGACCCCGGTTCGAGGCTCGGTTCTCCAGGTCCCACGTTATCCAGATGCACAAGGGGGCGCACGCATCTGGAGTTCGTTTGCAGAGGCTGGAAGCCCTGGCGCGCCCATTCTCTCTCTCTCCCTCTATCTGTCTTTCTCTCTGTGTCTGTCGCTCTCAAATAAATAAATAAAAATTAAAAAAAAAAAAATCAATAGTTAAATTCCAGCACTTGGGAGGCAGAAGTAGGACAATTGCTATGAGTTCAAGACCAGCCTGGGACTATTAGTGAATTCCAGGTCAGCCTGGGCTACACTGAGACTCTACCTTGAAAAAATAAACAAGCAAAAAATCACCAGTTAATCCAGACATGGTGGTACAACATTTAGGAAGTAGAATGAAAAAAGAGACTAAGGACATCCTTAGCTACATGTACTGAGTTTAGGACAACACAGACTACAAAATGAATTCTAGGTCAGTGCAGGCTAGAGTGAGACCCTGCCTGGAAAGAAAGAGAAAAATTTACCAGTAAAATCAGTAAGGACTAAAATTTTCAAGAATTAAGAGCACTTGAATTAGAGTATTTTGTTTTGATTTGTTTTTGAGGTAGGGTCTCGCTGTAGCCCAGCCTAACTTGGAGTTCACTATGTAGTTTCAGGCTAGCCTCAAACTCATAGAGACCGTCCTACCTCTACCTCCTGAGTGTTGGGATTAAAAAGAACACATCACCATGGATGGCTAATGCAATATTTTATCACTCCAGCCCTAAAGCACTATTTTAAAAAACAAATTTGAAATTTGATAGGCTGGAGAGATGGCTTAGTGGTTAAGGCACTTGCCTGCAAAGCCAAAGGACCCAGGTTTAATTCCCCAGGACCCCCAAATATATAACATAAATAACATACGTCTGGAGTTCATTTGTAGTGGTTGAAGGCCCTGGCATGCCCATTCTCTCTCCCTCTATTTGCGTCTTTCTCTCTCTCAAATAAATAAATGAGAAGAAGAGAGGAAGACAGGGAAGGAGAGAGGGTCAGAAAAAGGACTTTAAGCATGGTAGGAAGTCAACCTTAAAAAAACAAAACAAACAAACAAACAAACAAAAAACACAGTGAACTGTTTTAGAAACTGGATTGCATTTTCTAAGTGCCAACAAACTAAGAGCTTGGCAGAAGTTTTCTATACAGAGTGACAGCCTTAATCACAGTCTGCTTTTTCTCCAAACTGAAAAAAGAAGCACTTTGGCTCATGATGTGTATAAATCAGGTTGAACCTGGCCGAAGTTGCAGTCTCTGTTAACACCCTTACATTAAATGATGTCTCCCAAATCAGAACACTTCATTTACCCACATTATCACCTACTTGTACATAATCAATTCCAGGATTTTCATTTGTAGCTGGCCCAATAGCTCCTTCAGCACATAACCTTTCACCCAGACAAAATTTTTTCCAACCTTCTTCATCTTCAGATTTTGGCTAGAAGAAAAAAAAAAGTACTTATTTCCATGTATTTACTTTTATACTGAACAGTAAAAAAAAGAAGTGAGGATCCCTTAGGTCCCCAATCCTTCAAAACAAAGATATGGTGCTAGTTATGGGGAGAATTGTGTATACCCTCCAAATTCATATGCTGAAGCCCCAACTGCCAGTGCCTTAGGCTGCAACCACCTTTGGAGACAGGACTTTTAAGGATATCATTAAGAGTACTGTGGTGGGCTCTAGCCCATTTGAGTAGTATCTTTGTAAGGAGAAATTTGGATGCATAGAGCATACATTTTTTTCTACCTGAAGATAAAACAACTTTCATTAAGTTCTCAAAAACAAGAAGTAATTAAAAGGTTTAAAACAGGGTTGGAAAGATAGCTTAGCAGTTTAAGACACTTGTTTGCAAAGCCAAAAGACCCAGTTTTAATTCCCCAAGACCCACATCAGCCAAATGCGCAAGGTGGTGCATGCATCTAGAGTTTGCAGTGGCTGGTGGCCCTACCTGGCATAAGCATTCGCTCCCCCCCTCTCTCATACACACACACACACACACACACACACACACACACACATACTTTTTTTTGAGGTAGTGTTTCACTCTAGTCCAGGCTGACCTGGAATTCACTGTGTAGTCTCAGGGTGGCTTTGAACTCATGGTGATCCTCCTACCTCTGCCTTCGGAGTGCTGAGATTAAAGGTGTGCTCCACCACGCCTGGCTTTTTTTTTTTTTTTTTGAGGTAGGGTCTCACTCTAGCCCAGGCTGACTTGGAATTCACTATGCAGTCTCAGGGTGGCCTTGAACTCACCATGATCCTCCTACCTTTGCTTCCTGAGTCCTGGGATTAGAGGCATGTGCCACCACACCTAGCTCATAAAAAGTATATTTTTGGGCTGCAGAGATGGCTTAGCAGTTAAGCGCTTGCCTGTGAAGCCCAAGGACCCCAGTTCGAGGCTTGATTCTCCAGGACCCATGTTAGCCAGATGCACAAGGGGGTGCATGCATCTGGAGTTTGTTTGGAGTGGCTGGAGGCCCTGGCATGCCCATTCTCTCTCCCTCTCTCTGCCTCTTTCTCTCTGTTGCTCTCAAATAAATAACAAACAAAAAAAAATCACAATTGTCTGTGATGGTGTCAATTGTCTAGTGTAATGTCTGTAAATTATTAATAAACAAATTTTTTTTTAAAGTGTATTTTTAAAAAAGATTCAAGCTGGCATGGTGGTACACACCTTTAATTCCAGCACTCGGGAGGCAGAAGCAGGAGGATCACTGTGAATTCTAGGCCACCCTGAGAATACAGAGTAAATTCCAGATCACTCTGAGCTTGAGTGAGACTTTACCTTGAACCCCCCCCCCGCCCCCGCCAAAAAAAAAAGGTTCAAAACAGCTGGGCATGGTGGTACACACCTTTACTCCTAGCACTCAGGAGGCAGAGGTAGGAGGACTGCTGTGAGTTTGAGGCCACCCTAAGACTATATGGTATATTCTAGGTCCGACTGGGATAAAGTGAGACCCTATCTAAAAACAAACAAAAAAAGGGCTGGAGAGATGGCTTAGTAGTTAAGGCTTGTGTCAGCAAAGTCAAAGGACCCAGGTTTGATTCCCCAGGACCCACGTAGGGCAGACACACAAGATAGCGTATGCGTGTGGAGTTCGTTTGCAGTGGTTGGAGGCCCTGGTGTACCCATGTCTTTCTCTCTGCTTCTTTCTCTGCAAATAAATAAAAATAATTTTTTTTAAAGAAACCCAAAACAAAAAAGGTTCAAAACAATTGCCTGGAACAATATATCCATTTTCTCGAAGACACACTTTTATGTGAGGTGCTAATCCATCCATTGAGGGTTTTAAACTCTAAGCATCTATGATGTAGGAAGTACAATTTTCCAACATACATGACAGGACTCACCAGTATGTCATACTGCTGTGAAGCAGGATGACTGCTCTTTAAATGTGAGTTATAACATGACACCTTTATCCCATCAAGAAAACCTAAGAACCCTTTATTCAATCTTTTCAAATACTGAAAACACATTTATATCCTTATCAAGTAACAGTCAAGAGGCTAGAGATGGCTTAGTGGTTAAGGCACTTGCCTGCAAAGCCTAAGGACCCAGGTTCAATTTCCCAGTACCCACATAAGCCAGATGCACAGATGGATTATGCATCTGGAGTTCATTTGCAGTGGCTAGAGGCCCTGGAGTGCTCATTCTCTCTATATCTGCCTCTTCCCATCTCTCTCAAATAAATAAATAAAACGTTTTGTTATTTTAAGTAACAGTTGGCTGGGTGTGGTGGAACAAACCTTTAATCCCAGCACTCAGGAGGCAGAAGTAGGAGGATCACTGTGAGTTTCAGGCTACCCTGAGACTACATAGTGAATTCCAGGTCAGCCTGGGCTAGAGTGAACCCTACCTTGAAAAACCAAAAAAAAAAAAAAAAAAAAAAAAAGTAATAGTCTAGAAGAATCCTTAAAAAGTTGTAGAGGCCAATCATTCTCCATTTTTTTTTATTTTTTTATTTTTTTTTAAATTTTTATTAACATTTTCCATGATTATAAAATATATCCCATGGTAATTCCCTCCCTCCCCACCCCCACACTTTCCCGTTTGAAATTCCATTCTCAATCATATTACCTCCCCATTACAAACATTGTAATTACATATATACAATATCAACCTCATTCTCCATTTTTTAAAAAATTTACGAGTGAGTGAAAAAGAGAGAGAAGAGAATTGGCACCCCAGGGCCTCCAACCACTGCAAACTCCACTCCCATATGCTACCTTGCACATCTGGCTCACATGGGTCCTGGGGAATCGAACCTGGGTCCTTTGGCTTTGCTGGCACACGCCTTAACTACTAAGCCATCTTTCCAGCCCCACTTACCATTTGTAAACCTAAGTAATAAAAACAGAGATGGCTGTATATGCTCATCATCCCAGCCCTTGGGAGGTAGAGAAAGAATGACTGAAAATTCAAGATCAGGCTGGCTACATAGACTCTGTCTCAAGAAAAATCAAAGACCGGACTGCAGTTCAGTGGAAGAGCACTGTGTAGCATATACAAGGCCTTGAGTTTGATCCCTAGCACTGCAAGAGGAAAAAGACGATTCATTTGGAGACAACACTGCAAGGGGAATACATGTGCTATAGCAGAGTACAGTTGGATTTAAACAGATTGAGACAAGGGAGGAAGATTATCTCAAATAATTTGAGAATATAATCCTTGGTCCCATAGCTAACAAGAATAGCACCTATTGTATATATGTAAGTACAATGATTGAGATGGGGAGGTTATATGATGGAGAATGGAATTTCAAAGGGGAAAGTGTGGGGGGGGAGGGAGGGTATTATTACCATGAGATATTTTTTATAATCATGGAAAATGTTAATAAAAATTGTGAAAAGAAAAAAAAATAAAAAATTGAAAAAAAAGGATAGCACCATAATATTTTTATATATATTTTATTTTTATTTATTTATTTAGCAGAGAAAGAGGGGGGAGTGAGAGAATGGGTATGCCAGGGCCTCCAGCCACTACAAATGATCTCCAGAAACGTGCGACCCCTTGTGCATCTGGCTAACATGGGTCCTGGGGAATCAAACCTGGGTCCTTTGGCTTTGCAGGCAAACACCTTAACTGCCATCCCTCTAGCCAAGCACCATATTCTTAATACAGTAAGGGTGAACACATACCAAAGGGGGGGGGGTGGATGTCCTTGAAGAAGTACTTTTTGTAGTTGTCTGAGACAATGTCTCATTATATAGCACAGGAATTTTCCACATAGCCCAGGCTGGCCTCAAACTCTTCATCTTCCTTAGCCCCTAGGATGTTGTCATTACAAGGGAGTGCCTCCATTCCTGACTCACTCTAGTGTAGGCTGGCCTGGAATTCACTATGTAGTCTCAGGGTAGCCTTGAACTCATAGTGATCCTCCTACCTTTGCCTTCCAAGTGCTGGGATTAAAGGCATATGCAACCATGCCTCACAGAAGTACTGTTGTTTAAGGCTATGGTGTATTATAGTTTGACATTCCCTTATGATTGTTATTAGCTAATAACCCACAAGAGCCCTACCTTCCTAATGCCTCAGCTTTATTTCTTTTTGTTAGCTGACACAGCACTCCATTTTTATTCTGACGACTTTCCTGTTTTGTTTTTTTTTTTTAACATATCCTAAATCTCCTAAAATATGGTGGATTAAAGTCATGAAGGGGGATACAGAGATGGCTTAGCAGTTAAGGCACTTGCCTGCGAAGCCTATGAATCCAGGTTTGATTCCCCAGTACCCACATAAGCCAGATGCACAAGATGGTGCATGCATCTGGAGTTTGTTTGCAGTGATGGCTAGAGATCCTAGTACAGTGCTGATTCTTTCTCTCTGCCTCTCTCTCTCTCTCTCTCTCTCTCTCAAATAAAGAAATATTTTTTTTGTTGTTGTTGTGTTTCAAGGTAGGGTCTCACTCTAGCTCAGGCTGACCTGAAATTCACTGTGTATTCTCAGGGTGGCCTCAAACTCATGGCGATCCTCCTACCTCTACCTCCCAAGTGCTGGGATTAAAGGTGTGTGCCACTATGCCCAGCTAAATAATCTTTAAAAAAGGGGAAAAAAAAAGTCATGAAAGGCCAGGCATGGTAGCAAATGCTTTTAATCCCAGCACTCGGGAGGCTGAGGTTGGAGGACTGCCATGAGTTTGAGGCCAGCCTGAGATTACACAGTGAATTCCAAGACAGACTAGGCTAGAGCGAGACCCTATCTCAAAAAAACAAAACAAGTAAAAATTGCTTAGTGGTTAAGGCACTTGCCTGAAAAGCCAAAGGTCCCAGGTTTGATTCCCCAGTACTCATGTAAAGCCAGATGTGCAAGGTAGCACATTCATCTGGAGTTCATTTGCTGTGGCTAGAGGCCCTACCATGCCCATTCTCTCTCTCTTCCTCCCTCCCTCCCTCTCTTACAAATAAATTAAAAACAAATTTTTTTTGAAAAGTTATGAAAGAATCCTAGCACTTGGGGAGCAGAGATAAGAAGATCGCCATGTATTTGAGGCCACCCTGAGACTACATAGTGAATTCTAGGTGAGGCTGGGCTAGACTGTGACCCTACCTCAAAAAACCTGTCATGAAAGTAACAACTTGTACTACTGACTCAGGCTACTACCATAACAACTTGTTACAATTACATAATGGCATATGAAAAAAAAAATAATATGGGCTAGTTAAATGATTCTCTAGACTGGAAAGTAGGGGCTGGGAAGATGGCTCAGCAGTTAAAGGTACTTCTTGCAAAACCTGCCAGTCTGGGTTAAATTCCCCTGCATTCACCATAAAGCTGGGCACAAAGTGGCACATGCATGTAGCAAGAGACCCTGGTGTGTGGGTGCGTGCACACGCACGTGCTCTCGCACACACACACACACACACACTCACACACAAATAAATAATTTTGGGAAAAAAGACTGAAAGTAAAAATGGTCAATTTCACATGGTATAATTTAAGCTGAGAAACTTACATACCATTGTCACATTACTATCCAACTGTTGTGATTTCCAGTGACTTCTATGTTTATTTACACTCTAAAGGAAGAAAAGTTAGATAGTGATCTTCAGAGGATGAATAACTAAAAGAAAGCAGTTTACTACATGTAATAATTATAATTTTATAATTGATTTATGAATATTCTATATAGTTTGATCATGCTTATTAGTTTTCCAATTATAACCTAAGAACAGAAATAAATCTGGCTGGGTGTGATGGCTCATACATTTAATCCTAGCACTTGGAAGGCAGAGAATGGCTGTGAGTTCAAGAACAGAGCGAGTTTCAGGTCATCCTGGGCTAAAGTGAGACCCTAACTCAAGAAAAGAAAAAAATTAAGAGCCAGACATGGTGGCACATGCTTTTAATCCCAGCACTTGGGAGGCAGATGTAGGAGGACTGCCATGAGTTTGAGGCTACCCTGAGACTACATAGTGAATTCCAGGTCAGCCTGGGCTAATGTGAGACCCTACCTTGAAAAATCAAAAATATAATAAAGAAAAGGAAAAAGAAATCACAAGTGTGTTTAACCTGATTAAATATGACACTTGCCTGTCGAACAGTTGAAAATTGCAGCACTTGCTGTTGCTGCCACTGGAGTGTTGGGGAATAACCTTCGGGGGCAGGCTGGCAACCTGAAAGCTAGAAGTCAGTTACAAATATTAGAATCATTGTTAGTGTCACAATGGGAATCTTATGCCTATGCAGAGTAAAAGTAAAACCACGATCAAGAGTACATGTTTCTCAGTGAAGAACCAAGACTATATAAAAAAGGAGTTTTTACAAGCATAAAAAGTAAGTAGGTGCATCTTACTACTTATGTCCAGTTAAAAACATTAGCAAAATATCCTAGCTGGGTGTGGTGGTGCACGCCTTTAATCCCAGCACTTGAGAGACAGAGGTAAGAGGATCACTATGAGTTTGAGGCCACCCTGAGATTACAAAGTGAATTTATTCCAGGTCAGCCTGGTCTAGGGTAAGACTTACCCCAAAAAAACAAAACAAAAACGAAAGATCTTAGCCACTTTAACAGGAGAAGCATGGAATGGTTTACAGTAAGTTTCTAAGAAATCTAAGTATCTTGAACCCTGAAGATATAACCTAGTTCTACTTTTCTGTGATTATAAATAGAAATAAGACAGAAGTACCCTGAAAAGAGAATTCTGAGATGGGAAAAATGTATCAAATAACTTACATATGACTTGAAAAGATCTTTTTTTCCCCATCTTGGGGATGCTAAGGATTGAACCTAGGGTCTCATACATGATAGGTGTGTTCTACCCCTGAGCTATATCCCTAATCCTATTTCTGTTTTTTGTAATAGCACACAGTTTACAAATGATCAAGTATTTTCTCGAAATAAAACTTAAGTCATATCACTCTAAAATTTAAAAATAAAGTATATAAGACATCATGTGCCACCAATTAAGATCTTCAGAAGTTATATAAAACATTTGGTCCTCTTTTCCTTGGCCTGCCGGGAAGATGAAGGACATTCAGACTGAGCGAGCTTACCAAAAGCAGCCTACCATCTTTCAAAACAGGAAGAGAGTGCTGTTGGGAGAAACTGGCAAGGAGAAGCTCCCCCGTTACTACTAGAACATGGAGAAGAATCACTCCAAAGGCATAGTAAGCGTCTTCAACAAAATCATAGAAGAAAATTTCCTCCAAATTGGGAAAGAGGTGCCAATGCAGATACAGGAAGCCTTTAGAACCCCAGCCAGACAAAACCTGGAAGGAACCTCCCCTCGCCATATTATAATCAAACTTCCAAACATACAAACCAAAGAAAAAATATTGAAAGCAGTTAGAGAGAAAAATCAAGTTATCTACAAAAGCAAGCCCATCAGGAATACAACAGATTATTCAACACACACCAGAAGGGCTTGGAGTGATATATTCCAAGTTCTGAAAGATAACAACTGTCAACCAAGGTTACTTTATCCTGCAAAGCTATCCATTCACACAGACAGAGAAATAAGGACATTCCATGACAAAAGCAGGTTAAAGGAGCATTTGGAGACAAAACCAGCTCTACAGAAAATACTTGATAGAATCCTCCATGATGAAGAAAAGGAAAAGCACACATATAAGGAACCTAGAAAAAAACAAACAATACTCAAATACTGGTTAACACAAGAGAGCACAGGTAGAACCAGAACCACAAAAAAAAAAAAAAAAAAAAAAAAAAAGGCAAACATAAATACACACCACTCAATAATATCTCTCTTAATATCAATGGCCTCAATGCCCCAACGAAAAGACATAGGTTTTCAGACTGGGTTAAAAAGCAGGATCCTACAATTTGTTGTCTCCAAGAAACTCACCTTTCTACAAAGGATAGACATTATCTTAGGGTGAAAGGTTGGAAGACGGTGTTTCAAGCAAATGGGCCTAGAAAACAAGCAGGGGTTGCTATCCTAATATCTGACAAGGTAGACTTTTGTCCAACGTTAGTCAAGAAAGATAAGGAAGGTCACTTTTTATTGATTAAGGGCACACTCCAACAGGAGGACATTACAATCCTAAACATATATACACCTAACATGGGGGCTCCCAAATTCATCAAACAAACACTATTAGAACTAAGGTAACAGATAACACCAAACACAGTGGTGGTGGGTGACTTTAACACTACACTCTCATCAATTGACAGGTCATCCCAGAAAAAAATAAAAAGAGAGACATCTGGACTAAATGAGGTCATAGAAGGAATGGACCTAACAGATATATACAGGACATTTCATCCAAAGGCTGCAGAATATACATTCTTTTCAGCAGCACATGGAACATTCTCTAAAATAGACCATATATTAGGACACAAAGAAAATCTTAACAAATTCAGGAAAATTGAAATAAGTCCTTGCATTCTATCTGACCACAATGGAATTAAACTACAAATCAGAAGCAAGAAAGGCCATAGAGCATACACAAAATCATGGAAACTAAACAATACACTACTAAATTATGAATGGGTCAATGAAGAAATCAAGAAGGAAATCAAAAAATTTATAGAACCAAACAATAATGAGAACACAAGATATCAAAATTTCTGGGACACAATGAAGGCAGTTCTAAGAGGTAAATTTATAGCTTTAAGAGCCTATATTAAGAAATTAGAGGGCTGGAGAGATGGCTTAGCGGTTGAGCGCTTGCCTGTGAAGCCTAAGGACCCCAGTTCAAGGCTTGGTTCTCCAGGTCCCACATTAGCCAGATGCACAAGGGGGCGCACGCGTCTGGAGTTCGTTTGCAGTGGCTGGAAGCCCTGGCTCGCCCATTCTCTCTCTCCCTCTATCTGTCTTTCTCTCTGTGTCTGTCACTCTCAAATAAATAAATAGAAAATGAACAAAAAAATATTTTATAAAAAAAAAAAAAGAAATTAGAAAGGTCGCAAGTATAGCCACCTGATATTCAATAAAAATGCCAAAAATACTCATTGGAGAAAAGACAGCCTCTTCAGCAAATGGTGTTGGGAAAAGTGTATATATATCTGCAGAAGGATGAAAATAGATTCTTCTCTCTCGCCATGCACAAGAATTAAGTCCAAATGCATTAAAGACCTTAACATCAGACCTGAAACTCTGAAACTGCTAGAGGAAAAATTAGGGGAAACCCTTCAACATATTGGTCTTGGCAAAGACTTTCTGAATACAACCCCAATTGCTCAGGCAATAAAACCACAGATTAATCACTGGGACCTCATGCAATTACAAAGATTTTACACTGCAAAGCACACAGTGAAAAAAACAAAGAGGCAACCTACAGAATGGGAAAAAAATCGTCGCCAGCTATATATCTGATAGAGGATTAATATCTAGGATATACAAAGAACTCAAAAAGTTAAATAATAAGGAATCAAACAAGCCAATCAAAAAATGGGCTATGGAGCTAAATAGAGCATTCTCAAAGGAAGAAATATGAATGGCATATAAGCATCTAAAAAAAGTTCTATGTCACTAGTCATCAGGGAAATGCAGATTAAAACTACATTGAGATTCCATCTCACTCCTGTCAGATTGGCCACCATCATGAAAACAAATGATCATAAATGTTGGTGGGGATGTGGAAAAAGAGGAACCCTTCTACACTGCTGGTGGGAAGGCAATCTGGTCCAGCCATTGTGGAAAAGTGTGGAGGTTCCTAAAACAGCTAAAGATTGATCTACCATATGACCCAGCTATAGCACTCCTAGGCATATATCTGAAGGAATCATCTCATTTCCTTAGAAGTACATGCTCAACCATGTTTATTGCTGCTCAACTTATAATAGCTGGGAAATGGAACCAGCCTAGATGTCCCTCAACTGATGAGTGGATAATGAAGATGTGGCACATTTATACAATGGAGTTCTACTCAGAGGTAAAGAAAAATGAAGTTATGAAATTTGCAGGAAAATGGATGGACCTGGAAAGGATTATACACAGTGAGGCAACCCAGGCCCAGAAAGCCAAGCGCCACATGTTCTCTCTCATATGTGGATCCTAGCTACAGATGATTGTGCTTCTGCGTGAGAATGAAAATACTTAGTAGCAGAGCCCAGTAAGTTAAAAAGGAGACATAAAGGGAAGAGAAAGGAAGGGAGGAGGATACTGAATAGGTTGATATTGTCTATATGTAAGTACAATGATTGAGATGGGGAGGTAATATGATGGAGAATGGAATTTCGAAAGGGAAAGTGTGTGGGGGGGAGGGAATTATCATGGGATTTTTTTTATAGTCATGGAAAATGCTAATAAAATTAAAAAAAAATTTGATGTCAAATTATAATTTCTTGATTATAAACATTTGTTAAAGGAACTACTTAGAACATAAAAATTACCAAAAAAATTTAAATGTCACTTTTCTTTGACCTCCATTTAAATATAACCTCCTCTGAGAGAATCTTTGACTATCTGAAGTAGTTCTCTTTTATTAAACTTTATCTTTTTACTTTTCTCAAGACGATAAGCACAGGATATATTGTTCACTTTCTGTGTCCTTGAGGAAAGTGTTAACTGTACAAGTACTGGGATCTTTTTTTTTTTTTAAAAATATTTTTTATTTGAGAGAGAGAATGGGCACACCAGGGCCTCTTCCAGCCACTGTAAAACTCCAGATGCGCATGCCACCTTGTGCATCTGGTTTACCTGGGCCCTAGGGACTTGAACTGAGGTCCTTTGGCTTTGCAGGCAAGTGCCTTAATCACTAAGCCATCTATCAGCTCATACTGGGATCTTTATTTATTTATTTTATATTAACAACTTCCATGGTTCTAAACAATATCCCATGGTAATGCCTTCCTTGTCCCTACTTCCCCCTTTAAAACCCCATTCTCCATCATATACCCTCATTCCTTCCAAGTTCTAGGACTACAGCTATGTAGTTAATATACCCCACCTGTTGGGACCGTTTGTTTGTTTTTCAAGGTATGGTCTCCAATCCCAGGATGACCTGGAATTCACTATGTAGTCTCAAGGTGGCCTTGAACTCACAGCAAGCCTCCTACTTCTGCCTCCCCCAAGTGCTGGGAGTAAAGGAGTGTGCTACCATACCTGGATGTACGACCTTTTCTAGATTATCCTCTGTTGTATTTGTAGCACCCAGCATAATTTAGGTGCTTAATAAAGAGCATGCTGGTTAAAAAAAAAATGAATAATGCCCATAGTGTGCAAGATATGAAACTCTTTGCTTTCTATTCTGAAAAAAAAGTGGTACCAAGGGCTGGAGAGATGGCTTAGTAGTTACAGAATTTCCCTGTAAAGCCAGGACCCAGGTTTGATTCCCCAGGACCCACATAAGCCAGGTGCACAAAGTGGCACGTGTCTGGAATTCATTTGCAGTGGCTGGATGCAATGGCATGCCCATTCTCTCTCTGTCTCCTTCTTTCTCTCTCGTAAATAATAAAAAAATAGGGCTGGAGGGATGGCTTATCAATTAAGGCATTTGTCTGCAAAGCCAAAAGGACCCAAGTTTGGTTCCCAAGGACCCACGTTAGCCAGATACATTAGGTGGCACATTTGTCTGGACTTTGTTTGCAGTGGCTGTGGGCCCTGGCATGCCCATTGTTTCTCTGTCAAAAAAAAAAAAAAATTAAAAAATACAACATTTTTAAAATGGTACCAAACCAGGCACAGTGGTGCACGCCTTTAATCACAGCACTCAGGAGGCAGAGGTAGAAGGACTGCTTTAAGTTTGAGGTCACCCTGAGAACATACAGTGAATTCCAGGTCAGCCGGGGCTAGAGACCCTACCTCGGCAAAAAAAGAGGGGAAGGAAAGGACAGGACAGGGACAGGACAGGGACAGGACAGGACAGGGGAGGGGAGGGGAGGGGAGGGGAGGGAAAGCAAGGGAAGGAAGGGAAAAAGCAAAGGAAAGGAAAAAAGGTGAATAATTATCAAGGTACAACCAAAACAATTTCTTCCTTTACTTATTAAAGGGTAGTAATCCCCCCCACCCCCCGCCCCACCAAGGTAGGAACTCACTTGATCTGGAAGTCAGTCTGTAGTCCTAGGCTGGCCTTAGACTCACAGCAATCCTCCTGCCTCTGCTTTGGATTAAAGGCATATACCATCATGCACAGCGTGTGTGTGTGTGTGTGTGTGTGTGTGTGTGTGTGTGTGTGTTTTGGTTTAGGATAGTATAAATAAAAAAAGATTTAGGTATTCTTTGTTCTGTTTTTGAGGCAAGTTCTCACGCTAGCCTAGGCTAGCCTCAAACTCACTGCAATTTTTCTGCCTCAGCTTCCCAAGTACTAGGATTATAGGTGTGAGCCACTATGCATGGCTAGACTTTATTATTTTTGGTATCCTACCCTCACCCCGCCAGGTAGGATTTCACTCCAGCCCAGGCTGACCTGGAATTCACTATGTAGTCTCCGGGTGGCTTTGAACTGATGGGGATCCTCTTACCTCTGCCTCCCGAGTGCTGGGATTAAAGGCGTGCGCCACATGCCTGGCTTTTTTTTTTTCTTTGTTATCTTTTAATTCTTTAGACAGAGTTTCATATCCCAAGGTAGCTTAGAACTCACAACATAGATCAGACTGGCCTCCAGAAATCTCCCTGCCTCAATTTCTCAGGTGATGGGATTACAGTATGCCACCACACTTGGCTATTTCTTTACGCCTGGATGATGTCCCTAATGTAAGATGCACAAGGCCTCCACTAATACTAGGATTACTGAAAGATTCTTTTGCAACTCTCCTTCTGGAGGAAAATAAGCAAATGTCTAACTCTGAAAGGAGTAACCAGCTCTTACCTACATCACAATAGATACTGTTGGATACTGTAAGTACTTAGTCGTGGGGGGGGGGGGGAGAGGCTGGGATAATCCCAGATGGTTATAAAACTCACAGAAACATTTACACTTTGCTTCCTTTTCAACTTCTTCGGATCAATTTGGGCTACCACAACATCCGGACACTGAGCTGCTTCGATCCTACAAACAAGTAAGACAGATGCAGTTTACTTCATTATGAAACCGTAAATAAAATTTAGACTTTAAACTGAGGTACTAAATAATGTCTAAATCTAGCTGGAACCAAAGCAAATAAACCTAAGAACACACATCATAGTGCGTGCAAGAGTTCAAAGTAATTTCGTGCATAAAAGATGTAATTCAGGAATCTTGGACAGCCTCGAAATCGCGAGAGCTCGGGACCGGAACGGGGGCGGGGGGGCGTTATTCACATGCAGCACCGGGGCTGTGCCGGGGCCAAATCACTCACTGGACCCGCCTCAGGTATTCCTGAGGCGTCTTGGGCGGTACCGAAGGATCGAAAGCTTCGGTCAAGTCGCACGGCTCCACCGGCAACAGCCGGGGCATCAACTCTTCTACTGCAGACTCCGCGGGGACCCACGCCATGGCATTTACGAAAGCGCATGCGCTTAGTCCAGGTCACGGCGCAGGGGCGTGGAGCAACGCTAGGTCGAGGGGGCGTAGCCGCGCAGGCGCACAGCTGCTGAGTGCGTCACTTTTAAGGCTCGGGTGGTATATACCAGACTGCGAGTTTAGTTCCGGTCACGGTGGTTCTAGTGTTCTTTCTTCTAAGGCTAGGGTAAACGTTGAGGGTGAACTTTTACACGTCCTCAATATATTTTTTTAGATTAATGACAAATATTATCATAAATACTATTTATAGAACTCTATAAACTACTGGTTTTGAAAGGGGGCATGAATTGACAGAGTGGTTCAGAGGCTCAGTGCTTATAGGTACTTGCTTGCAAAGCCTGCTGGTCTGGGTTCAGTGCCTCTGTACCTACATAAAGTCAGGTGCACAAGGTGGCACATGCATCTGGAGTTCCTTTGCAGTGGCTAGAGGCCCTGGTGCGCCCATTTCTTTCTCTCTCCAAGTTTTTTTGTTGTTGTTGTTAAGTGTGGTTCATGTTACAATTGTAACTTTGTCCCAAAGAGGAGGAGACAAGTCTCACCTAGATTGATGTATCTGCGAATGAATGAAAACTTTTTTTTTCCCACTGGGATATCTTATTTTTTTTTTAATTAAACTTATTTATTTGTAAGCAGAGAGAGAAGAGATACAGACAGAGAGATAATGGGCATGCTAGGGCCTCTAGCCACTGCAAAGGAACTCCAGATACACGTGCCCCTTGCGCATATGGTTTACTTGGGTCATGGGGAATTGAACCTGGGTCCTTTAGCTTCCCGGGTCCTTTGGCTTCACAGGCAAACGCCTTGACTGCTGAGACATATCTCCAGCCCTCCACTGGGATTTCTTGTATTTGGCTATGCCAAAGACTCAAAATGAATATTTATTGTATGTTGGTCTTCATCCACCCCAGAAATACATGGCCGCTTAGATACAATCTAAAGGATAAAGCTAATGCCAACGTCCAGAAACTATCATCTTAATAAAGATTAAGTACTATAATTATGTGTGCTAGGTCACAAAGCACAAGAAACAATGGAAGTATTATATCTGATTTCCCCTCCTCTTCCTCTCTGCCTTGTCTTCCTTTTCCTTCCTCCTCCCTCACATCTTTCTCTCCTAATTTTTCTTCCTTTCTTTCTTTTTCTTTTTCTCTTCTTTTTTCTTTTTCTTTTTCTTTTTTTTTTTTTTGAGGTAGAGTCTCACTCTAGTCCAGGATGACCTGGAATTCACTCTATTCTCAGGTGGCCTCGAACTCACTGCAATCCTCCTACCTCTGCCTCCCGAGTGCTGGGATTAAAGGCGTGCGCCACCATCCCTGGCTCAATTTTTCTTTATTAGAGTCTCAATACTGTAGCCCAGGCAGGTCTCTAACACCTGATGCTTGCTGCTACCACAATGGTCCTCAAAACATAGTTTGGTTTTTTTTTTTTTTTTTTTTAATAAGCATTAGCCGGGCGTGGTGGCACCCACCTTTTTTTTGGTTTGTTTATTTATTTTTATTTATTTGAGAGTGATAGACAGAGGGAGCATGGAGAAAAAGAGGTAGAGAGAGAGAGAATGGGCATGCCAGGCCTCCAGCCACTGCAGACCAACTCCAGATGCACGCACCACCTTGTGCATCTGGCATACGTGGGTCCTGGGGAATATCCATAGGCTTCACAGGCCAGCGCTTAACCGCTAAGCCATCTCTCCAGCCCCAAACATAGTTTTCTTTTTGGTGGTGCAGGGATTGAACCCGAGGCTGTGAACATGTTAGGTAATCACCTTGCCATTGAGTTACTTATCCAGCTTCATATCTGATTCTTAAAATAATTTTTTCCTGCCTGATGTGGTGGGGCATACCTTTAATCCATTCAGGAGGCAGAGGCAGGAGAATCTCTGTGAGTTTGAGGCCAGCCTGAAACTACATAGTGAATTCCAGGTCAATCTGGACTAGAGAAAGACCCTACCTCAAAAAGTCAAAACAAAAAAGAGAATTTTTTTCTTATGAATTTTTGTTTGTTGTTTTGAGATGGGATCTTATGTAGCCCAGGCTGGCTTTGAAATCTGTATATAATGGAAACTGGTTTTGAATTCCTGGTCTTCAGGCTTCTACCTCCTGAGTAAATGGGATGACAGACATAAAAACACCACACCAGGCTTTATAATTTAGCTAGCATACAAAGTAATGGATGTCATCATGGCATCTTCATATATATGTGTCACTACATTTTGTTCTCTCCATTCCCTTCACTTGCTCACTGACCTTCTCTTTCTTTTTTATCTTTTTTTATTTGGTTCTTGAAGGTAGCATCATGTTCTATCCCAGGATGACCTGGAATTTAGTATGTAGTCTCAGGGTGGCCTCCAACTCACAGTGATCCACCTTCCTCTACCTCCCAAGTGCTGGGGTTAAAGGCATGTGCCATCATATCATGGCTGGCTCCTTTTTTTTTTTTTTTTAAGGCAGAATCTCTCATGTTGTTTAAGATATCCTTGAACTCCATTTGCAGTCAAGACTGGCCTTGAACTTGTTTCTAAAAAGTTTCTTTCTGGGTGTGGTGGCACACGCCTTTAATCCCAGAACTCGCGAGGCAGAGGTAGGAGGATCACTGTGAGTTGGAGGCCATCCTGAGACTACATAGTGAATTCCAGGTCAGCCTGGTCTAGAGTGAAACCCTACATTAAAAAAAAATTATATATGTGTGTGTGTGTGTGTGTGTGTGTGTGTGTATGCATACATATATATATTTTTTCTTTCCAGGTATCATTGTGGTTAATTTTTAAAAACATTTTTGTTTGCAAGCAGAAATGAGAGGGAGGGAGGGAGGGAGGGAGGGAGGGAGGGAGGGAGAAAGAGAGAGAGAGAGAGAATGAAAGTCAATGGGCACAGCAGGGACTTGGCCACTGCAACCTCCAGATGCATGTGCCAGTTTGTGCATCTGGCTTTACTTGGGAACTGGGGACTTTAACCTAGGCCATCAAGCTTTGCAACCAAGAGCCTTAAACCACTGAGCCATCCTCCAGACCTCTAATGTTTATTTGTCTTTGTTTTTCGAGGTAGGATCTCACTCTAGTCCAGCCTGACCTGGAATCCACTATGGAGTCTCAGTGTGGCCTTGAACTCACAGCCATCCTCCTACCTCTGCCTCCCAAGTGCTGGGATTAAAGGCGTGTACCACCACACCTGGCTAATGTTTTTTTTTTTTTTGTTTGTTTTTTGAGGTAGGGTCTCACTCTGGTCCAGGCTGACCTGGAATTAACTCTGTAGTCTCAGGGTGGCCTTGAACTCATGGCGATCCTCCTACCTCTGCCTCCCGATGTTTTTTTTTTTTTTTTAATATTTTTAATGAAAGGACTGGAGGGATAGTTTAGCAGATAAGGCATTTGCCTACAAAGCCAAAGAAACTAAGTTCAATTTCCCAGGACCCATGTTAGCCAGATACACAAGGCAACGCATGCCTCTGGAGTTTGCTGGCAGTGGCTGGAGGCCCTGGTGTGCCCATTCATTCTCTCTCTCCCTCTTTCTCTGTCAAATGAATAAATAAATTAAAATTAAAAATTGAAATATTTTTAATTTAAAATAAATAAATAAAGGGGCTGGAGAGATGGCTTACAGGTTAAGGCACTTACGTGTGAAGCCTAAGGACCCAGGTTTGATTTCCTAGTACCCACATAAGCCAGATGCACAAGATGCCCCTTGTGTTTGGAGTTTGTTTGCATTGGTTGGAGGCCCTAGCACTACCATTCATTCTCTCTCTCTCCGCATATAAAAGCAGATAGTATGAGTATCGGCACGCCAGGGCCTCTTGCCACTGCAAACGAATTCTAGATGCATGTAACACTTTGTGCATCAGGCTCTGCAAGCAAGCATCTTTAACTGCTGAGCCAGCTGTCCAGCCCTCTAGTGTTTAATTTCAATGCATGGCGATCAGAGAACAACCTTGGATATCAGTCCTTGCTTTCTGCCTTGTTTAAAACAGTTTCTCTTGGTAACTGTTTCCTTCCACAGGCTATCTGGCCCATAAGCTTCTGGGAGATTCTCCTGTGTCTGCTTCTCATCTCAGTGTAGAATGTGTTCTGGGATCCAAACTCAGGAACTCATGCTTGTATGGCAAAACTTTATCTACTGAGCCATCTACTTAGCCCACAGCATTTTTTTTTCTTTTTTATGTTTTTTTGAGGTAGGGTCTCACGCTAATCCAGGCTGACCTGGAATTCACTATGGAGTCTCAGGGTGGCCTTAAACTCACAGTGATCCTTTACCTCTGCCTCCGGAGTGCTGGGATTAAAGGTGTACGCCACCACGCCTGGCTCCCACAGCATTTTTTTTGGGGGGGGGGGGTTTCTTTTCTTCTTCATGAATTACAAGGAAACAAACATTTACACCTATCACGCCAAGCAAGAAAACATGGATGTGCACTGTACAATGTGCCGGGTCTAGTGGTCAATGTTGGCTCCTGTGACGGATGGGGGGAGGGCGGGGGACTGTTCCATCGCTGAGGGGTTTCAACAATGGCGAGGAAAAGGGAATGGACTCCTCCAAGACAGCCAGCAGGGGTTTCTGGCAGAGGCACAGCTGTCACCTCAGGGACATGAGCACACCCAGCATCAGGAAGGCCCACAGGGCCAGCTGCAGGCAGTTTCACCACGCTTAGTGAGGAGTGGCCTCTCTGAGGCTTTAGGTACCTCTGGGTATCAGGGCCGACATGAGGCTGTGATCAAGGACCACTCTTCAAATGTTCTTCGGAACAGAACCAACAACAATGACCCAGGAAGAATGCTTGCATTCTTTGAGACAAACCTTTCCATCTGGGTGAAGGAACGATGTAACTTCTGAAACTCAAGGAGACAGAGTAACAGATTCAGCTGGAAAAGCCAGGCATGTCCTACAAAACACTGCATTTCCTCAGTGCCCCCAGAAGTCCAGGGAGCATTCGTCCAGGGCTGGATCAAAATGGAAGTGAACACTGGGCCACTGACCAGCAGTCCTGGGACCCCGTGAGGTACCAGGGCCATGTCTGGCCTGCACTGGTTCTCACATTCCCCAGCGTGCGCTGACAAGAGGCTGGGGGGGGGGTCTGCTCCACAGAAAAGACCATCCAGCTGCTTTAGCAGCTATGAGGGAATCAGGCAACGCCAAACACCACAGGACGTGGTCAAGGCCACGGGGCCCTTGTGTGGCTTTCCACCTCATCTTCTCTCTGGACCAGGCTGGCTCACGTTGCCAATTCTCCATATCCCATCATGCAGGGAAGAGCTCAGGCGGGCTCTCTCCATAGCAGTACTTCGCTACAGGGTCCCGGTACGAATTCTCATGCTGCACACTCTGGGAGGAGGTCCTGCACTTAGCCAAGCACAATTCAAAGTGGTCTTCAACGGCCATGAAGAGGTTCTGGAAGGCCACAGCTACCCGGTTAAGGAAGCGCTCCAGGAGAAGTTGCTTGCTGGGCTGTAGGCAGCAGGAAACACAGTGCTCATAGGCACCACAGCAGCCATTGGCCAGGCACCGTCACAGCAGTACTGGGGACTGATGTCACAGCAGCCATTCGCCAGCAGGTCCTTCCTCTCACACACGTAGCCCAGCTCGTCGGTCCGTGATGAGGTGCTTCCCTTGAATGGAGTTCCGGCACTGGTTGCTTGGTCGGCTGCTGTTGCCCAAGTTAAACTGCACCTTCCAGGGGACGGGCTGGTCATGGTCTTGAACCTGGAGGAGGTTCCGACCTCTCACTGCCCTCTCCTCCTGCTTGAAGTGCTGCTGAGGAAGTAGACGAGCGAGAGCCCGAAGACCAGGGCGAGCACCCACCGCTTCCACAGAAGCTGGCGCCACACCAGGGCCGCCAGGTTCACCATGCCGGCGCGGACGCGGAGCGGGGCCGGGGCCTGGGCCGGCAGCATGGCCTCTATGCGAGCCGCCCCAGCGCCATCCTCCCCTCCCTTCCGTGCCGCGCCTCCCACAGCATTTTTAAATGTATTTTATTTTTACTTATTTATTAGACAGATGGGGTGGGGAGGGAGAATAGGTCCACAGGGCCTCTAGCTGCTGCAAATGAGCTACACACCACTGTCGGGCTCCTCCCTCATGGACAGGTAGTGCTGAGGAGGGACCAGGCCCACTGGTTCCTCCCAAGGGGCTGAGGAAGAAGGGATGAACATCAGACTACTCAGAACCTCTCCTAGTCACTGGAGAAAAATCACACTGAGTTGGGAGTCTTGTCAAAGCAGGAACTCACTTTATTGTTACAAGCAATTGCCTATATAATGTTGAGAACGAAGGTGGGGATTTTAGGACAGGGGTAGGGGGGGAGAGGTAAGGGCCAATAGTAAATCGCAACCTTTGAGATGATTGGTCACAAGTGTGTGCATGGGAATTCCAACTCCTACGCGGAAGTAGCAGGCCAGAAGCCATTAGGCGTAGCTGGCGCAAGGCAGATCGCCAAATTTTAGCTAGGCTCAGGAAGTTCCACTAGTCCTCACCCCCGGGCCTCTCAAGGCCCAACATCTTCCCCTTTTGTTTTTGTAAGAGCATTAGTCACCATGGCCCCTGTCTTAGGTTGACCCCCCTGGGGATCTTACCCATCACTGGGTTCCATGTGTTTAGCTTACTGAGAATCCACTCCATGGCCTGTCTTAGGTTGTTTCAGTCCATCTGAGATCTTACCCATCTTGGTCACATGGTGGGCAGAGGAGGTGGCAGTGGGTCATCTGAGGAACTTAATTCCTGAGTTGCCAGCCTGTGATAATGTATCTCAACCTGATGGATTGTCTCTAGCCGCTGGTGAATGAATTGTGTAATTTTGTTAATTACACAAGGCCCGACAGTGAGGATAAGGAGGAGGGGAAGGAGGGGCCTAAGTAGAGGGAGGAGGGAGGGTAAGAAGCCATGTAAGCCCGTCCACAGTGGGCTGTCCTGCAGGTCCCGCCACCTCCTCTCCAAGTCTTCCTGGAGCCTCTTAATCTTGTCCTGGACAATTCCTGATTTACTGGTGTAGAAGCAGAATTTTTCCTGTAAAAACAAGCATATGCCTCACTTTTTGGTCGTTAGTAGGTCTAGTCCCCTCCTGTTTTGTAGGACTACCTCAGCCAGGGAATCTAGCTGTTGTTGGATATAGGTCTCCTTCTGATATAATCAAAAGAGGCATAGGGAGGGCCTCATTTCCAGAAATGATATCTACATCTGGGATTAAGGTGGCTGGGGCACAAAGGCCCATCCAATTGGTGGGCAGAAAGTCATAGGCCATCCCACCTCCACAAACATAAACCATTCTAGAAGGCAGGCAATGTTGAGCATTGGGCTCAGTTATGTTAAAAGTACAGAAGGAAGGATGAATGTATCCCACATCTATACTGGAATTATTAAGGGAAGGCGGGGTCCAAATGCAAGTTCTAGAGGAAACATTGGGAAAAGCTGGACGGGGATGGAGAAGGTGGCTGAGCAATTTTTTAAGGTCGTATGGGCAATTGTACTACAAGCAGCCAGGGAGGCCCAGATCAGAGGCAAAGCCAGAGCAGGGTGAAGACCATTTTAGGAATAATCCTCAGGGGTGGGACACTCCCTGGAGAAGTGATTGTCAGTGTCCCCTTGTTGGGACAAATATTTTAGGTCTCTTGCTGGTACCCAAATGGGTCTTTTTTCATCTTAAGGGAAGACACATCCAAACCCTCTCCCTGCTGTGAGGAGTGGCTCTGGTCCTCTCCAGGCCCCGGTCAATGGGTCCCTCCATCTTACCCAGATAGAACTGTAGGTAACGGATGAGGACCAGTGTTTTTGAAACGGGGATAATTGTTCATCTTCTTTAGAAAAATTTAAAATATTTAGGGTAAATAATGCCTTTTTTAGTTGGTCATGTGGGGGTAAGGATTCCCCTTTTTGTTTTTGTAATTGAGACTTGAGATTCTGATTATCCTATCTTTAAAATTTTAGTTGTACTATGGTAGTATAAACCTTATATCTGAGGTATAGAAAGTAGACATATCTCATATTTTAAATATCTAATACTTATAAATATTTTATGTTTTAAATATTTAACCTTTATAAACACAGGCAGAACCTGTCACCAGTCTTGAAAACAGTACCAGTTGATTTATAGACTAACTCATTTAACCTAGAAATTTTTAGCACCTGTGTTTGAAAACATCTCTGATTAGTTTAGATACCTGTGTTGGTACAAATTACCCAGAGAACATTGGAAACAGAACCATAGAGTTTAACAATTTTTTTAAACCAAAACAGCTAGCTAAATTTTAATATAACCCTTGATAAATCTTTTTGAAAGAAAAAACATTATTTGACAACCCATGATTTTGGCTTAAGCTTGATAGTTTATTGATTTTTTTTTTAATTTTTTTTTTGTTCATTTTTTATTTATTTATTTGAGAGCAACAGACACAGAGAGAAAGACAGAGGGAGAGAGAGAGAATGGGCGCGCCAGGGCTTCCAGCCACTGCAAACGAACTCCAGACGCGTGCGCCCCCTTGTGCATCTGGCTAACGTGGGACCTGGGGAACCGAGCCTCGAACCGGGGTCCATAGGCTTCATAGGCGAGCGCTTAACCGCTAAGCCATCTCTCCAGCCCTACCACAGAAACTTTTAATAACATAAAACAATTTTATGTTTTACCCATGACTTAAATTTGATAAAGCTTAAGTAAGCTATCCTAACATATCCCAGGAAGATGAAAGTTATTATAATTGAAATTAAATCACTTAAACCTAAGTGATTAAATCTAGTTATGACCATTTAATAGAATTAGCATAAATAAGATAGAAGCTATTTTTTAAAGTTACAATGTTTTTAGGTATGAGTACTTCACCTTTGGAAAATAACCACTTCTATGTGAGCCTTTAACTTAAGAATAGTTAAGGGGGCTGGAGAGATGGCTTAGCAGTTAAACACTTGCCTGTGAAGCCTAAGGACCCCGGTTCGAGGCTCGATTCCCCAGGACTCACGTTAGCCAGATCGTGTCTTGTCTATGTTTAACCTGGTTAAACCTCTAATTACATTTGTACTTATGACTTTTTGACCCACCTAGCATAGGCATCACTTGTGTCTAATGTAAGATGAATTTAGATTAAGACTATGTCCCTATATAAAACTTTTTAGAGTATCCTTAAGAGTCTGTAAGCAGTTGAAAAATCTCTAGCTTTAGTCATGGCATTTAGGTTTAGCCTGAAAATTCTTTCCTACATACGCACATCAGTCCATTACAAATTTAACCTTGATTAAACTCTCTGGTCCTGGGCAGCAGGATGCAGCCAGCCCTTATGCCAGTAGCCCAGTTCCAACCAAGTCCTCTGAAGTCTTTCCTTTCCCTTAGAAAGCTCATAAGCCAAGCCTTGAAGTTTAGTGCTGTGTGCACTTAGCATTCTTAGATTCTCATCAGAATAGTCCATAAAATTTGGCTCACCACTCCAGAAGACACCTTCAGTTGCAAGCACTAAGTCCATGCCTATTCCTCCAAAACAAAGGTTCCAAAAGATCAACATCCACATGGTCAGGTTTATCTCAGTCCACTTCTCGGTACCAAGTTCTGCATCAGACAGCTTCATGTTTGCTGAGATAAACTTCCAGACCAGGTACAGTTATGGAGGAAGGGATATTTATTGAAGCCTACAGATCCAGGGGAAGTTTCATAATGGCAGAAAAAGCTGGCCTTCCTTCATAGGCCCAAGCAGAGAGATAGAGAGAGAAAAAGAGAGAGAGAGGGAAGCACAAGCCTAAAGGTCAAAAATCACACAGCGTGTCCGCTAGGGACATATGGCCCATTAAGAAATGCAAAAGCTGCAGATGAGCTTGCTGGGACCCATTCAGAAATACAAAAGCCACAGATGTAGCTTGCAGGCAAACCAAAAGTGAAAGGAAAGAGAAAGAGAACAAAGAGATGTTGACAAGCAAGTACAGGTTATAGAAGCAAAGTTTAGCACATTAACTATGAAGACTGCCTCATCACTTATGAGGGTACGCTCACCTGCACATGTACATTGATTGACCTGCTCAATGAGAATGCCTCTCATGGGTCACTTGTCTGCTGGGTTCCTGGAGCCCCACGTTAGGCACCAGATGCTGGGCTCCTCCCCGGTGGATAGGTAGTGCTGAGGAGGGACCAAGCCCGCTGATTCCTCCCAAGGGGCTGAGGAAGAGGGTGAACATCGGATGCCTCAGAACCTCTCCTAGTCACCAGAGAAAAACCACACTGAGTTGGGAGTCTTGTCAAAGCAGGAACTCACTTTATTGTTACAGGTGATTGCCTATATAATGTTGAGAACGAAGGTGGGGATTCTAGGATGGGGAAGAGGTAAGGGCCAATAGTAAACCACGACCTTTGAGATGATTGGTCCCAAGCATGTGCGCAGGAATTCCAACTCCTATGTGAAAGTAGCAGGCCAGAAGCCATTAGGCGTAGCTGGCCGGAGGCAGATCACCAAACTTTAGCTAGGCTCAGGAAGTTCCACTAGGTCTCACGCCCAGGCCTCTCAAGGCCCAACACACCACCATGAACATCTAGATTATGTGTGTCCTTGGGGAGTCAAGCCTAGGCCCTTAGGCTTTGTAGGCAAGTGTGTTAACTGCTAAGCCACAGCAAGTTTTTCTTTTCTTTTCAAAAATTATTTATAGGCTTGGTGTGGTGATGCATGCCTTTTGTCCCACCAATTGGATGGCAGAGCTAGGAGGATGGCCATGAGTTCAAGGCCACCCTAAGATTACATAGTGAATTCCAAGTTAGCCTGAGCTAAAATGAGACCCTACCTCAAAAAACAAAAACAACAACAGCAACAACAACAGCAACAACAACAACAAAAAATAGAGCTGACAAGCTATACTTAGCCAGTGGAAAAACACTGCCTGGCTACAGTCAAACAAGACAAGTACTTGATTAAAATTTTTCACTTATTTTTGGAAAGCAGCCTTCATAAAATACATGGCAGGGTGTGGTGGTACACACCTTTAACTCCAGCATTCAAGAGGTGAGATAAGATGATCACCAAGAGTCCATTCCAGCTTGGCTAGAGTGAGACCCTACTTCAGAAAAGTCAAAAGAATAAATAAGAGAAGTAATATAGAGAAGTAATGACCCTCTCCAACATTTTGTTGATATGAAAAAATTGAAGTAAACATTAACTTCATTTCTGGACTTTCTCGCACTTAAAAAAACCTTTTATTTGAGCTGAAGAGATGGCTTAGCTGTCAAGCACTTGTCTGTGAAGCCTAAGGACCTTGGTTCGAGGCTTGATTCACTAGAACCCACATTAGCCAGATGCACAAGGGGGCACACAGGTCTGGAGTTCATTTGCAGTGAATGAAGGCCCTGGCGCACCCATTCTCTATCTGCCTCTTTCTCTCTCTGCCTGTCGCTTTCAAATAAATAAATAAGAATAAAAAAAAAATTAAAAAACCTTTCATTTATTTGTGTGTATGTATGTATGAGCTCATGCCAGGGCCTCTTGTCCCTGCAAATGAACAGTACACAGAGTGTGTACCACTTTCTGCATCCACCTTATGTGGATAGCTTGGGGATTGAACCCAGGATTAGCAGGCTTTGGAAGAAAGCACCTTTAACAGCTGAGCTATGTTCTTAGCCCTGCAAGCACTCTAAAACTATTTTATTTATTTACACGTGTTCACATGTGCCAGGGGCTGTTGCCACTGCAAACAAACACCAGATGCACACACCACTCTGCATCCAACTTTACATGGGGAGGGAGGATCTGAACCTGTATTCTGGGGAATCGAACTCCAGCCAACAAGAGCCCTTTAACCACTAAGCTATCTCCCCAGCTCCACACTATTTTTTGTTTTTTTGTTTTGAGGTAGGGTCTTACTCTAGCCCAAGCTGACCTGGAATTCACTATTTAGTCTCAAGGTGACCTTGAACTCATTAAGATCCTCCTACTGCTGCCTCCTGAGTGCTGGGATTAAAGGCATGCGCCACTATGGCCGGCTTTTTTTTTTTTTTTTTTTTTGAGGTAGGGTCTCCTAGCCCCAGGCTAACCTGGAATTCACTGTGGCCTCCAACTCACAGTTATCCTCCTATCTAGTGCTGGGATTAAAGTTGTGTACCATGATGTCTATCAAGAGTCAGAATTTTTTTTTTAAGGTTTAGAGAGACTTTACTAGATTAAGAGAAGGAAAGAGGAGGAAGTACAGAGTTCCTGCCATGTATGGGGCAAGAGGGGGGTACAGAGCCCCTGAAGAATTGAGGATGGGGGTGCTTATCAAATCTGGAGGTTCAGGAGCTATGACGGGTAGCTAAGAGCAAGAGTTAGAAATCTTGTGGAGAGTGGCATTTCAAAGGGGAAAGTGGAGGGAGGGAGGGAATTACCATGCAATATTGTTTACAATTATGGAAGTTGTCAATAAACATAAATAAAAAATATTTTTTTAAAAAAGAGTTAGAAATTTTGGCCTGGAGAGATGACTTAGTGGTCAAGGTGCTTGCCTGTGAAGTCTAAGGATCCAGGTTCGATTCCCCAGTACCCACATAAGCACAGGGTGGCACATGCATCTGGAGTTCATTTGCAGTGGCTAGAGGCCCTAATGTGCTCATTCTCTATCTGCTTCCCTCTTTCAACGAAAGAAAGAGAGAAAGAAAGAAAGAAAGAAAGAAAGAAAGAAAGAAAGAAAGAAAGAAAGATTGATTTTAATTCTTACTCTTGTTAGTATCTAGGGAGGAAATGAGGCCAAACATGATGGCTCATACAATTGGGAAGCCAAGGTAGGAGGAATGCTGTGAGTTCAAAACTGAATTCCAACTGGGAGTGGTGGCACACGCCTTTAATCCCAGCACTCAGGAGACAGAGGTAGGAAGATCACATGAGTTCAAGTCTACCCTGAGACTAGATAGTGAATTCCAGGTCCGCCTGGGCTAAAGCAAGACCCTGCCTCAAAAAAAAATTAATAATAATAAAAAGGAAAAGAGTTTGGGTATGCCAAACTTGTCCTCACCATCAATTTCATATTGTCGAAGCCTAGATAAAATGATTACTAAGGTCTACTTGAGTTCAGATTTTATTTTAATTAGGTTCTTCTTTTGAGGTAGGGTCTCATTCCAGCTCAGGCTGACCTGGAATTCACTTTGTAGTCTCAGGGTGGCCTCAAACTCAAGGTAATCCTCCTATCTCTGCCTCCCAAATGCTGGGATTAAAGGCGTGTGCCACCATGCCCAGCTGTTTTAATGAGATTTACTAATTAGTCTTATTAATTCTATACACAATATCATTGTAGTCATCTCAAGGGCAGAGTAGAACACCAGAAAGATAATACCTTGTATATATGGACTTGACAAAATATTGATGCTGCAGATTCAAAATTATAAGAATTTGAGCAATTTTTCTCCTAGTGAATACTCTAAAATCATTGGTAATGCCTTGTTCTGTCTCCATCTGAATGAGTGGGAAAGAATCCATGTTAGAAAAATGAACCAGCTGGGCATGATGGTGTACACCTTTAATCCCAGTACTCGGGAGGCGGAAGGATTGCCATGAGTTCCAGGCCACTCTGAGACTACATAGTGAGTTCTAGGTCAGCCTGAGCGAGAGAGTGAGACCCTACCTCAAAAAACCAAAACAAACAAACAAAGAAAAAAAAAACAATGAAAGAAAGAAAAATTAACTAAAGACAGGTATGGTGGTGCATGTCTTTAATCCCAGCACTTGGGAGGCTGAGGTAGGAGGACTGATGTGATATTGAAGTCAGCCTGAGACTACAGAGTGAATTCCAGGTCAGTCTGGGTTAAAGCAAGATCCTACCTTGAAAAAAATGAACCAACCAATCCACCAACCTATCTGCCAAGTGCTTTATGTTTATTAGAAAACAAAAAAGAAACAGGGGTGCAAGCTCCATCTGGTGGTTAACACAGAAAATTCCAAGATATTATGTTATAATTCACCTGACCATAATACTGATGGTGCTGAAGTTGGAAGGAAAGTATTGCCCTTTATGTGGTTTGATTCTGGTATCCCCCATAAACTTAGGTGTTCAGAATGCTAGTTTCCCCAGCTGTTGGCAATGAAATTAATGCCTCCTGTAGGCAGCGTATTCTTGGGGGCAAGCTTATGGATATTATAGCCATTGTCCTCTTGCCAGCGTTCGGCACACTCTCCTATTCCTGTTGTTCATTTGATGTTGGCCAGGGGTTGATTGTTTCCCCCTGCCAGCATGGAGCTTCCCCTCGGGTCTATAAGCCAAAACATCCCCCCACCCCAAGAAAAAGGCTGCTCTTGGTTGAGTGATTTCTGCTAGCATTGTGAACCTGACTGCAATAGCTGCTAAATACTAACTAATATTTAAGGTAATTAGTTGGAAGACAAAGTCTTTTATAGGTGTTTAGAATACATGCCCCAAGCTGGGCGTGGTGGTGCACACCTTTAATCCCAGCACTTGGGAGGCAGAGGTAGGAGAATCACCATGAATTTGAGATCACCCTGAGAATACAGAGTGAACTGAACTCCAGGTCAGCCTGGACTAGAGTGAAACTCTACCTCGGAAGAAAAAAAAAAAAAAAAAAAAAAGAATATTTGCCCCATAAGAGTATCTGAAAACAATAGTTTGAAGATAAAATATGCTTGAAAAATATGTTTAAATTCCACTCTTCAAGATTTCTAAGGAATATAACTATCTTAAAATTCTTGACAAAAAGCCTAATTTACATAATTTAACTTGATATTTCCTGAATTTACTTTTCCACAGAACCTTTCTGTTTTTCACTCTTTAATCTTGGAATCCAGGGTCTCACTCTAGTCCAGAATGGCCTGGAGCTCACTCTGTAATCCCAAAATGGCCTCCAACTCATGGTAATCATTCTACCTCATCCTTTTGAGGGCTAAGATTAAAGGTATGATCCATCACACACAGTTTATAATCTCTGTATAATTTTGAGAAATGCCACATTAATTAAGCAATAATCTAAAGGGCATTTCTATAATAATAATTAGTAATAACAATAAAAAAGACAGCTGGAGAGATGGCTGAGTTGTTAAAGGGCTTGCTTGAGCTGGGCATGGTGGTGCATGCCTTATGTCCTAGCAATCTAGAGGCAGAGGTAGGAGGATTGCTGTGAGTTGGAGGCCACCCTGAAACTACATAGTGAATTACAGGTCAGCCTGGGCTAGAGTCAAACTCTACCTTGAAAAATCAGGAAAAAAAAGAAAATAATCAAAACAACAACAACATCAAAGCTTTAAAATATTTCCATTTATTTATCTGAAAGCAGGGGAGGGGCACACAGAGAATGAGAGAGGGGGGCGGTAGATAGATTATGGGTGCGCCAATGTCTTCCACTGCTATAAACTGAGTAAATGCATGGCCATCCTGTGTATCTGGTTCCATGTGAATATAACCTGGCTAGTCTTGCTTCACAAGCCATTGCCTCCAACCACTAAGCCACTTCCTTAGGCCCTTAAAGAACTTTTGGGTTTTTTGGTTCATTTTTGAGGTAGGGTTTCACTATGTAGTCTCAGGCTGGCTTCACACTAACAGCTATCCTCTTACCTCTGCTTCCCAAGTGCTGGGATTAAAAGCATGCACCACCATGCCCAGCTTTAAAAATGTTTAAATCTTTTTATTTATTTATCTAGCAAAGAAAGAGTCAGGGAGAGGGAGGGGGAAGGAGGGAAGGACAGAGAATGGGCAGGCTAGGGCTTCTAGCCACTGCAAATGAACTGCAGACACATGTGCCACCTTGTTGCAGCTGGCTTATATGGGGTACTGGGGAATCAAACCTGTGAGAGGATCAAATTTGCTCCAGTTTATAGCTAGGCCTAAGTTTTAGTTTCCTGGAGAGGCAGACAAGACTTCTGGGAAAAACCACCAACATAGGGTAGTTAATCAACAGTGACCCTGACATGTGGCCAGGGAATATAGCCAACCAGGGGCCTAAGTCAGCTCCTGCAATACATCTGGACTATGACCAAAAAAGGACTTGCCTGAGATAGCGGGCTCCAGGGCTGAGTCAGTTCCTGCAAAGTCTCTAAAACATGCATAAACATGTCCAAGGATGATAAAATCTGGGCCACGGCCAATCAAAGGTATACAAATGTAACTGCTGCTGGCTTAGCCAATCACATTAGAAGATGACCTAACCCTCCTAAAATTCCTCTTTCTGTGCTTAAAAGGGGCCTGCATGCTCCTCTCAGGGTCGCCATTTTATATGAATGGTTGACCCCCGCATCTGCATGCTGGCTGTTTCTACAGAATAAATTCTCTTTGCTTTTACTTACTATTCAAGTCTGGGGGCTTTTTTCAGCGATTCTTGGGCCCTTATATTTGGGGGCTTGTCTGGGATTGCTGGAGGGCCCCCCCAGACTCAATAGTAGAGTGTTTCTAGGGGAGCAATTGGTTCTTTGGTGATCAGTGGGTTGGGGCACCCCTCTGTACTGTGTGTCTTTGTTCTACTCTGTTCCTTGTTTTTTTCTGATAGACCTGGTGTGTGGACACAATCTGGAGGCTCACAAAGTTCAGGCAGACTCATCAATTATTAGTTCTGGGCCCGGGTGTTCTGAGGACACTCCAGAACCCCATCTATTGGAGCTGGAGAGCTCCAGTCTGACTCTGGTTTTGATAGGTATTAATGGGTTGCGCCTGTCTGGCAGAGCCTGTTTATGTGTTGAGCTGCCGTCAGCATCGTTTTGATTTCTTTTTTACACCCCAGGAGGTTTGTTTCTGTGTCTGTGTGTTGGTGTCTTGTTTGTCCTTTTCTACTTTCTTGTGAGATACCATGGGATAAATGACGAGTTCCACCCCACTGGACCTAGTCCAGTCATACTTCAAGGATTTCCAATGCCTGGTGGATAATCTGGGTTTAACAGTATGGCAGGGAAAACTAACCATCTTTTGCAGGAATGAGTGGCTGACTTTCAATGTGGGATGGCCAGAGGGAGGCACCTTCCACCTTCTTACCATTTACCAAGTTAAAGGTATTGTGTATAGGGATCCTGGGCATCCTGACCAGGTCCCATACATCACTGTTTGGCAATATCTGGTGGACAGCCCGCCCCACCCCCTTGGCTGAGACACTTTTTGCCACTGACTGTCAGTTAAGTGTTGGGCACTGCCAGGCACAGTCTGGAGCCTTCAGGAGAGGACCTGAGTTTCCAGTCACGGCTAAGGACCCCCAGGCTACAGGAGACCACGCCCTCTTCAAGCCCAGCACACCTGAACTTAGGCTCTGCCCATAGCCCTGTAACCTTTGGCTAGTTGCCTAGGAAACTCCTTATCAGCCAGCAGCCTTCACACAGTCCTGAGATCCTAGATCACCTGACAGTCCCTCTCCCCCCACCATTGCCTACATGCTAAAATGATTGTCTCCATATGCTAATTAGGCATCAGAAATGAACTTGGTACTCTCCCTCACCTTCAGATGCTTATAAACCCATTTCACTGACAATAAACTGAGAGAGCTATTCACCAAATTCCTCCTGAAAGTCCTTTACTTTCATGCGTACACCCACCCCAGTTGCCTGGGTGCCTTTGGGGGTACTGTGGCCAGCCCCTAGAGTAAGGACTCAGGAACAAACATTTAAGGAGTCAGGGCCACTGAAGGACCACAAGCCAGCAGTCTTAGCCCCCTCCATTCCTGAGGGGGACCTCTACCCACCTCCCTATATACCTACCTCTGTGCCAGAATCCATACCGCAAGTGGTCACTGCCCATCCAGGCCCAGGGGAGGACAGAGGGAATATGTAAGTCCTCCCCATACATGGGCCTGGACCACAAGATAGGCAGACTCCACCACGATTGCACTACATTTATAAGCAACTGGCCCCTCTGATCAGGAGGGATGACAGTATGTGGCCCACATCCCTTTTGCCACTAGTGACCTATGTAACTGGAAAATGCAAAATCCCACATTCTCAGAGAAATCCTCTTCCCTTCTAGATCTATTAGACTCTATAATGTTTACCCACCAACCCACATGGGACAATTTCCAACAGCTTTTGCAGGTGCTCTTCACAACTGAGGAAAGGGAATGGGTGTTAGCCGCAGCCTGAAAGTCAGTTCCAGGGCCAAACAGCCAGCCCACAGTGGTCCAAGCTGACATTGACATGGTTTTTCCCTTGATACACCTGAACTGGGAATCTAACAACCCTGAGGGTAAGGAGAGGCTGAAGGTTTACCACCACATTCTAATGGATGGTCTCCACAAGGCCTACAAATTTGTCTAAGGTAGGCCAGGTCTGAAAAGGTAAGGAGGAAAGCCCAGGGCCTTCCTAGAGCAACTGTTGGGAGCCTATTGCACTTACACACCCCTGGAACCTGAAGCAAAGGAAAATCAGTCCACTGTAAACGTGGCTTTTGTCAACAGGTGGCACCAGACATCTGCAGAAAACTCCAGCGACTGGATGGATTTGCAGGTAAGCAAATGGCAGAGCTCGTAGCCATAGCATAAGAGGTCTACAACAACAGGGACATTCCAGAAAATAGACAAACCAAAGGACTCACCAGAGTACAATTGGCGGCTACAGGGAGAGAAAGATCGGATTCCCGAGAATTAAGAGATATAGCCTATGGAAGGGGGAAAAACAAACAAACCCCTCAAAAGAAGGAGGGACGACCCCATCTCCAAAAAGACCAGTGTGCTTACTGCAAAGAAATAGGATGCTGGAAGAATGACTGCCCCAAAAAGCAGAGGGCAAAAGGACCAAAAGTTTTGGATATGGAAGAACTGAATGATTGAGGGCATCAGGGCTCACATGTCCTCCATGAGCCCTGGGTAACTGTAAAGGTTGGAGGGGAAACTGGTAGAGTTCCTAAATGACATAGGGGCACAACACTCTATCCTAAAACAACCTATGGGGGCCCTGTCTAACAAGAAAACATGGGTCCAGGGAGCCACCAGAACAAACCAATATTCATGGACTACCTGAAGAAAGGTGGATTTGGGAATGGGACAGGTAACCCACTCATTTATGGTTATCCCAGGTGTCCATACCCATTCCTGGGATGACAACTCCTGACCAAGATGGGGGAACAAGTCCATTTTATCCCTGAGGGAGTACAGGTCTTCAGTGAAAATGGCCCCATACACGTTCTGACTATGTCTCTAGAGGAAGAATACAAACTCTATGCCCCACCCCCTCTGACTGCCAACAAGGAACCATAATTGGAAAAATTATGTAAGGAAATTCCAGGAGTATGGGCAGAAAGAAAACAGATGGGGCTAGCTAAACATTGGGTCCCAATTTGGCACAACTAAAAGCTGATGCTAGACACCTTTTCAGGCTGGGTGGAGGCATTCCTAACCAAGAAAGAGACCACCACCGTAGTGGCTAGCAAGCTGCTAGAAGAAATTATCCCCAGGTATGGACTGCCTTCATTGTTGGGATCTAACAATGGACCTACCTTCATATCTCAGGTAACATAGTCGTTTGTTAAGATTGTGTGTGTGTGTGGGGAAAGATTGTGAAAAAAAGATTGAAAAAGATTGGAAAGGTTGGAAACTTCATTGTGCCTACCATCCCTGGAGTTCAGGCCAGGTAGAGAGTATGAATTGGACCTTAAAGGAGACCTTAATTAAATTAATCCTAGAAACTGGTGGTGACTGGGTAGCCCTCCTTTCTTATTCCCTGTATAAGGCTAGAAACACCCCCTATTCCCTAGGCCTAACACCCTTTGAAATACTATATGGGAGGCCCCTTCCCCTTCTGCCTAACCTTCAACCTGAAATCCTTGTAGAATTTGACCACCAGAAGTTCCTGGAATCCCTACAAGCTCTCCATAAGGTCCAAAAACAGATTTGGCTGGATATCTATGAGTCAGCTCCCCCTCCTAACCTCCATTGCTTTGAACCAGGTGATGAAGTCTGGATTAAGAGACACAATCACAAGACTCTTGAGCCATGCTGGAAAGGCCCTCATAAGGTAATCTTGACCATGCCCACAGCCATGAAGGTTGACTGAGTCAGAATCTGGATACATCAGTCCCACGTCAAACCTGTGGGATGAGAGACCACTCAACAGTTGCAACAACAAGGGGAGAAGCCTCCTAAGCCTCATAAGGACTCGACTCAGAAGGGTGGAGGATTCATCCCCACCCACTGAACCCACTAAAGCTAAGTCTTTACAAATCTGAAAACTGGTATGAATCCTTTTATTTTTCTTTTCAAAAATTTTTTTATTAACAACTTCCATGATTATAAAAAATATCCCATGGTAATGCCCTCCCTTCCCCCACTTTCCCCTTTGAAACTCCACTCTCCATCATATCCCCTCCCTGTCTCAATCAGTCTTTTATTTTGATGTTATGATCTTTTCCTCCTATTATGATGGTCTTGTGTAGGTAGTGTCAGGCACTGTGAAGTCATGGATATCCAGGCCATTTTGGGTCTAGGGGGAGCACGTTGTAAGGAGTCCTACCCTTCCTTTGGCTGCTCTTACATTCTTTCCACCACCCCTTCCACAATAGACCCTGACCCTTGGAAGGTGTGATAGAGATATTGCAGTGCTGAGCACTCCTGTCACTTCTTTCCAGCACCATGATATCTTCTGAGTCATCCCAAGGTCACTGCCATCTGAAAAGAGAAGATTATCAAAAGTGAGAGTAGCATTAATATAAGGGTATGAACATTAAGAGAAGAGCTTGCTGGGCAGTTTGATAAGCATAGTATATACATTTAGCCAGGCAACAGCAGACATTACACCCCTAGGGCTCATGACTACTGCTGTTTTAAGTTTTCAGTATCAGGGTTATATTACCTCCAATGGAGCAGTCCTCTAGTCCAATTAGAGGGCAACTGATTTCCACCATGACAGACGTGCCACTATTACACTGGTTGGCTCATTTGGCCTGGCTGGCCAAATATAAGGCTTGCAGTGTCCACTGTTGAGTATCTTCACTGGTGATTTCTCTCTATCCCACTGAACTGCATGCAGAATGGCTTCTTCCAGCTTTCTGTCAGGTGGTCTACATGGAGGAGGTTATCAGCTCAGTTCCAGCAGGACTTCTCAGTGGCCTTGTAGCCCAAGTATGTGAAGTCTTCATCAATAGGGTCTTACCATCTATTTCTGGTGGGAAACCAAGGGCCTCAGCAATGGCCTATAACATTTTGGGGACATCAGGGACCTCCCTGGCCAGCAACTCACTGGAAGGCATCCCATCCCTGGCACTGTGAATCCTTTTTTAATTGGTCCCCTTGGCTCACTACCCTCCTTTCAGTGGGGGAAGGGCCCGTGATGCTGTTGCTACTCACCCTCATCTGTGAGCTCCATATCCTTAATGCTCATAGGTTTGTCAAAGAACGTGTGCCTACCATTCATCTGTGATATTAAGGTCTCAATATCAACCCCTAAACCCCTCTCAAGGATTTGAGATGGAACCTATCTTAAGAGGGGAATGAGAGGATCAAATTTGCTCCAGTTTACAGATAGGCCTAAGTTTCAGTGTACTGGAGAGGCAGACAAGACTCCTGGGAAAACCATGAACAAAGGGCGGTTAATCAACAGCAACCCTGACATGTGGCTGGGGAAGATAGCCGCCCAGGGGCCTGAGTTAGTTCCTGCGATACTTCTGAACTATGACCAAAAAAAGGACTTGCTTGAGATAGCAGGCTCCAGCACTGAGTCAGTTCCTGCAAAGTCTCTAAAACATGTCTAAATATGTTCAAGGATGATAAAATCTGGGCCAATCAAAGGTGTACAAATGTAACTGTTGCTGGCTTAGCCAATCACATTAGAAGATGACCTAATCCTCCTAAAATTCCCCTAGCTGTGCTTCACAGGGGCCTGTGTGCTCCTCTCAGGGTCACCATTTTGTATGAATGGTTGACCCCCTGCATGGTCACTGTTTCTGCAGAATAAACACTCTTTGCTTTTACATTCTATTCAAGTCCGGGGTCTTTTTTCAGTGATTCTTGGACCCTTACACCTGGGTCCTTAACTTCATAGTCTAGTGACTTAACTGCTAAGCCATTTCACCAGCCCTAAAAAAAAAACTTTATTTTTTTATTTTGGTTTTTTGAGGTAGGGTCTCATTCTAGCCCAGGCGGGCCTAGAATTCACTATGTAGTCTCAGGGTGGCCTCAGGCTCACAGTGATCTGTGCCTCCCTACTGCTGGGGTTAAAGGTATGCACCACTCTATCTGGCAGGAATGAAATCTTTGAAGCCTCTGAGAAAAAACATGGAAATTTCAGAAGAGGAATCTCCCCAATCAACTCTTTCTGGATGTCTCATTTAATCTAGTGATTCATCTTGAACCAAGGCCAAGGCATTTGAAACAGACCTATGAATATGGAGGTTTGCTGCTAAACACTTAACTGTATACAACTGGTTATAATTGTTTGCTTTCAGTTATAGCACCTTGAGCAAGTCTTGCCACAATGATCACAATGATTTTTCCCTAAATATTCATATGAGCATGATGATCTAGAAATAAATGGACTTTTTTTTTTTTTTGGTAGTGGTTTTTCGAGGTTGGGTGTTGCTGTATCCCATAAATGCACTTTTATATCTCATCATTTTTTTTTAGCATACATTTGCAAACAGAGAGAGAAAAGAGAGGCAGACGGAATGGACGCACAAGGGCCTCCAGCCAGATGTAAATGAACTCCAGATGCATGCACCACCTTGTGCATCTGGCTTTACGTTGATACTGAGGAATTGAATTTGGGACGTTAGCCTTTGCAGTCAAGTCCCTTAACTGCTTAGCCATCTCTCCAGACCCTATTTATTGATTCTTATCACCACCATTATCATTGTTATTTAAAGGATTGTTGGGAAAATAAAACCTGACACAAGTACCGTCCAAAAAAGTCATCTCCAAACAAAGCAGACCAGTCAGATTACTCTATTTAGCGGTGGGGGTTGGGAACAGGTGGAGCTGAGGTGGTAATGTAGGAGAAAAAGTGGTAAAAGATAGATAAACAGTATGTAAGTTCTTCTTGGCCAGGGATTTTTTTTTTCCATTTTCATATTATCCTTTCAATTGTGTGGCACGTAATAGTTGTATTTGTTGCCCTCAGTGAGAAAAAGAACTCCTTTGGCTTTTCCAGATCTGTAGTCCGAAGCTCTTGGAATCAACAGGGCCCTGGGCCCAGGAGCGGACACAGCTGTAGAAGTTCTCCAGCCTCTATGCGAGCTGCAGGGAGAGGGCCACTGCGGGTGGGCGCCAAGAGCGCCCTTGCCACGTACTTTCTGGCTTCCTGGCCTGTGTGGCTGGGTCCTATTCACACCGTCTGCCTGCACGTTTCCACCGCATCTCTCCTTCCTCCCTTCCCGCCTCACACTTTAACCTTAAACTACTGAATCCGGTCTCCCGCCCCGGTTCCGCTGGTGGCCACGCCCCTGTCAGCGTCCCAGCCCCAGCCCCGCCCCATCGCCCCGCCCCATTCACCGCGCGCCCCGCCCCCTCGCGGGCGGCCCCGCCCCTCCTGCCCCTTGACGTGGCAGAGGCGGCACCGGCCATGTTGGCCCGGCCGAGGTCCTAGCGGAGGCCGGGGCGGGGCGGCGACGCCCCTGATTGCAGTGCCACGGCTGCTCCGGCTCGGCGGAGGGAGCTGACTGCAAGACGCAGGCTGCGGCGGGCGCGCGTCTCGCAGGAGGGGTCGTGGTAAGGACCGACTACTCGGTCGCCCGGTTCCTCCGCTCCCTGGGGGTCCGCGGGCGCTCAGCGGGAGGCCGCAGCCGGGCGGGCCGAGGTCTGGAGGTGGCCGGGGCCGTGCCCTCTCGCCTCCCCGCCGCGGGCGCTCGCCCCGGTAGGGAGGCTGTGGCCCGGTGCCGACCCGGGCACGCCGAGCCCTGAGCTCCCCTACCTCGCTCTCCAGGGCATGGCCACCCGGGCCCCTCACCCCATTCGGCTCGGTGAGCTGGAGGGACGGGAGTAGGACGAACCGGGGCGGTTCGGGCATCTGCTGGGCGCTACACCTTCCCTTCCTAGCCCATCGCTCCCTGGGGCTTTCTTGGATCATTTCTTGGCTGATCTGGAGCGCCCTAGACTTTGAACCCAGGTGCCTGCATCACCCCATAATTCGGCCTTGGGTGTTAAACAGGTTAAGGAGAAAAGTGCCTGGTAAAGCTAATGCCTTGGGCTTCGATGACTAATGATCAGTTTTCAGACCTGACCTACCCTGCGGTTGGGCTTCAACGCTGCCTATAGTGTTTTCCCATTTTGGAGGAATAGGAAAAATCACAGTCAGGGGGAAGTTGTAAATTTATACGTAGTCACTGGAATGGGAATGCTAACTTCACCTTTTCAGATAAACTTCTTTAACCTTTGTCCCTTCCGTCCAAGCCATAGATAAGTAGACAAATTAATTTGCCCCAAAAAGTTAATAGATTTAAAATATAACTGCATATGAAACCCTTTCCATTCTTCACCAGTAGTGTAATTAACATCACTTCAGAAGTCCTTACATCTTAATTCATTCATAGAATTTATGAGACCTTGAAAATTTTTTTTTTCTTTTCTGAGACAGATTGTCTAGCCCAGGTTGTTGTGGAAATTCTGTACCCCGGGTTGGCCTTGAGCTCATAGTGAGTGATTCTTCTCATCCTCCATGCTCGGCTGAGACCTTGTAGTTTTAAAGCCTCAAATCCCTCATTTTACTGATGAGAAAGTTGAGGATCAGGAACGTTTCATCCCAAGATCCTTTATTCATTAGCCTGTTTCACTGGGGATTTTTACCACTGAAAATTAGGAGAGGCATATTGGTAACAAATACATCTAATTGAAAGGAACTAACTGTACCTATTTGTAATGTTGTATGTTAGTCAATTATGTATAAAACAGCTATAATTGGAATAGTAATAATTCCATAGGGGAAGTCTTAAAATACTATAGGAAAGTATTTGCTATACTACAGTAAGTGATATAGTACTTTGGTTCTACTAGGAGAAGTTATTTAATTGACAAGTTATTTAATAAAATGCTTAAAAATAGTTCTCACTGATATAAATTGTATTGAAATATGTGATTTTTTCTTTAGAATGGTCTTTAAAAAATTGGTCTTTAAAAATGGTTTTTGAAAATTTATTATTATTTGTGTGCATGTGTGTGTGTATGTGCACATCTGAATTTCTTGACACTGCAAGTGAATGCCTGTTTGGCTTTATGTGGGTGACTGGGGATTTGAACTTGGACCTGTAGGTGTTACAAGTAAGGGCCTTTAACTACTGAGCCATCTCCCTAGTCTTGTATCACTTTTTAAATATTTTTATTTTTGCAAGCAGAGAGAAATAGAGATAATAGGCATACCATGGTCTCCAGCCACTGCATATGAAGCCCAGATGCATGTGCTGCTGTGCATCTGGCTTTACATGGGGACTGGGGAATGAAACTGGGCTTATTCAGCTTTGCAGGCTGAGCCATTTCTCCAGCCCCTTGTATCACTTTTTAAAAAGACTATATTTCAGTGTGGTGTGGTGGCAATGTGCTTTTAATCCCAGCAGTCAGGAGGCTGAGTTTGGAGGGTGGTTGTGAGTTTGAGGCTAGCCTGGGACTACAGAGTGAGTTCCAGGTCTTTCTGAGCTACAGTGAGATCCTGCCTCAGACCAACCAACCAACCAACAAACAAACAAAAAGAAAGGCTAGTATCTTAAGTCTGCATTTTAGTTACTTTTAGGTTTTCATGAAAGCATGTTAATATTAGGGAATAAAATGTTTGGAAAATAGTGCCATTTCTTGTGAAGCTAGTTTGCAAAAGGACTTTTGCACTGAAATTTTAAAATTGAGAAATGACTGCCTTTGAAAGGGAGGTAATGAAGTGTTGTGCATGGCCATGTAACTGGACAAGTTGTAACTTCTAATATTGCTGGGAAAGAAAAATGTTAAGAAATACACTGCAAAAAAGAAAGAAAGAAAGAAAGAAAGAAATACACTGGAGTCATTAGTGAGCCAGTATGACTTTAGAGTAGCAGGAGTAAGAGAAAAAAGTGAGGAAGAAGAGCAGAATTGTGTCAAATGTCACACAGGTGATATTTAGTATGTCTTAATAAAAAGTAAGGGTGTAGAATTAGAATCCAGTCTATCACCTGTTGTAGAAACTTCAACCAGGCTGTTGCTTAAATTTGAATGTCTTCTTGCTGAGTCAGAGATTTTTAGGACCTTTCTATGATTTTAAACAGTACTGGAGAGACAGACAAAACTGTAATTTAAATTTTTTTTCTTTTTCTATTTTTGATTTTTCAAGATAAGCTGATTTGAAATTCACAATGTAGTCTCAGGTTGTCCTTGAATTCAAAGCAATTCTTCTACCTCTGCCTCCCAAGTACTGGTATTAAAGGTGCTGAGCTTTTGTTTTTGTTCTTAGAGGTAGGGTCTCCTTCTAGTGCAGGATGACCTGGAATTGGAATTCACTAAGTAGTCTCACAGTGGCCTTGAACTCAAGGCAATCCTTCTATCTCTGCCTTCTGAGTGCTGGGATTAAAGGTGTATGCCACCATGCCTCGCTATAATGAATTTTATTTACTTATTTATGTTTGGTTTTTCAAGGTACGGTTTTGCTCTAGCTCAGGCTGACCTAGAATTAGTCTCAGGGTGGCCATGAACTCACAGTGATTCTCTTGTCTCTGCTTCCCAAGTTCTGGGATTAAAGGCATGTGCCATCATGCCCAGCATAGTACTTTAATTTTAAACTTTTATTAAAAACCTCCATGTAGAGGCAATCTACCATGATTATAATCCTTTCCCATCACCTTCTGTTTTTCCTCTACCAAATAAATCCCTTCTTTCCAACTGGTCTCTCTTCTATTTTGTTTATTTATTTTCTAGGTAGGATCTCACTCTAGCCCAGGCTGACATGGAACTCACTATGTAGTCCTAGCCTGGCCTTACATGCACGACAGTCTTCCTACCTTAGTCTCCCAAGAGCTAGGATTAAAGGTGTGTGTCACTATGCCTGTTGTCTTCATTTTGATGTCATCATTTTCCCCCTCCTATTATACAGGCCTTGTAGGTAAGTAGCATCAACCACTGTGAGGTCATGAGTGCCACGGCAACTTTTGTGTGTGGGAGACAGTGTTGCAAAGCACTCTTTCCCTTCCTTTGGCTCTTACATTATTTCTGCCACTTCTTCTACAATGGTCCCTGAGCCTTGGAGGGTGTGATAGAGATGTCTCATTTAGTGCTAAACACTCCACTATTATTTCGTCTCGCACTTTGTTGAATTTTGAGTCTCTCCAGTGGTCACTGCCACCTTAAAAGAGGTTTTCTTAACTAAAACTGAGTAATGTTAATATATGAACATAAGCATAAGTATTTAGAGGACATTTTGGTGGGTATACTATATCTATTTAATTAGACAACAGTAGCAATTTCTCCCCTAAGCTCATGACCTCCCCAGCCATAGGCTTTTGATTAAGTTTTCAGTAGCAGGCCTGAATTACCTCCTATGGAGTGGGTCTCAAGTCCAATCAGAGTGCTGTTAGTTTTCCCTATAACAGACAGACAAGTCACCATTGCACCAGTTGGCAAATTTGACCTGACTGACCAGCCATTAAATTGTAGGTTCCACTGCTGGTTAAGCCCATTAATGACTTCTTTTTTTCTTTTTGGTTTTTTGAGGTAGGGTGTCACTGTAGCTCAGGCTGACCTGGAATTCATGATGTAGTCTCAGGGTGGCCTCCAACTCATGGTGATCCTCCTATCTCTGCCTCCCAAGTGCTGGGATTAAAGGTGTGTGCCACCATGCCTGGCTCCCTTGTTGACTTTTCTATCCCTCAGGACCCACATAAGCCAGATGCACAAGGTGGTGCATGTGTCTGGAGTTCCTTTGTAGTAGTTGGATGCTCTGGAGTGCTCATTCTCTCTTTCCCTCTGCCTCTTTATCTCTCTCTCTCTCAAATAAATAAATAAAAATTATAAAAATAATTTTAGCTGGATGTGGTGGTGCATGCCTTTAATTCCAGTACTCGGGAAGCAGATGTAGGAGGATCACTGGGTCTTTTGGCTTTGCAGGCAAGTGCCTTAACTGCTAATCCATCTCTCTAGCCTTCATTTTTTTTTTTTTTAACATGATGACGTTCATCTTTGCCTTAATAATACTTCAAACCATATTTTTATACTTTTCATTTCCCCAACTTCCTACCATAACTGACCACTGCTGTAGTTTAAGAGCAAGAGCTAGAACTGTAGTGTAGGCAGGCAAGCTAGCGTCCTGAGAAAGTAGTAAAGTGGAGATGTCTGTTGATATTGGGCCTTCCCCAGAATTGCATCCTCTCCCTCTGGCAGTGAACTTACCTGGTTATGGTGTTGCATACTTGTAACCCCAGCATTTGGGAGTCTGAGGATGGAGTCTCTGGGGACAACATGTGTTACATAGTGAGACCCTGTTTTGAAACAACAAAACAGAAGCCCAAACAAACCTGGCAGTGAACCAAGAGGCTGTATAGCTCTTTTCAGCATTCTGACAGCTAGTCACCCCAGTAGAGGCTTCCAGCTCAGCTTTGGCTTGATTTCTCAGTGTCTTGCATCCCAGCCTTGTGGAGTCTTCAGCAGTAGGGTCTTACCATCTAGTTCTGGTAGGCAACCAAGAGCCTTTTTTTTTTTTGAGGTAGGGTCTCACTCTAGCCTAGATTGATCTAGAACTCACTCTGGCCTTGAACTCATGATAGTCCTCCTACCTCAACTTGGTGAGTATTGGGACTAAAGGTATGAACCACCACACCTACCTAGGAAGATCTTTTTGTTCGTTCTATGAAGTAATCTCTTTTATAAAGTTTCGTGGCTCTTGTGGGTTCTAGAGAATTGAACCAGGATCCTTTGGCTTTGCAGGCAAATGCCTTAACTGCTAAGCCATCTCTCCAGCCCTAGATTAGTATAACTTTTTTAAAAAATATTTTTTTATTTTTTATTTAGTTATTTGAGAGGCAGATAGAGAGAATGGGCATGCCAGGGCCTCCAGCCACTGCAAACGAACTCCAGATGCGTGTGTCCTCTTGTGCGTCTGGCTTACATGGGTCCTGGGGAATCGAGCCTTGAACCAGGGTCCTTAGGCTTCACAGGCAAGTGCTTAACCGCTAAGCCAGCTCTCCAGCCCCAGATTAGTATAACTTTTAAAGTTGATTTCTTTACTATAGGTTTTAAAAGTGCAAAAAAGTGGGGCTGGAGAGATGGTTTAGTGGTTAAGGCACTTGCCCACAAAGCCCAAAGGACCCAGGTTTGATTCTCCAGAACCCACATAAGCCAGATGCACAAGGTGACTTATATGCCTGGAGTTCGTTTGCAGAGGTCCTGGTGTGCCCATTCTTGGTATCTGCCTCTTTCTCTTTCTGTTTCAAATAAAAATAAAAAAATAATTAAAAATGTGAATAAAGGGCTAGAGAGATGGCTTAGCAGTTAAGGAGCTTGCCTGTGAAGCTTAAGAACTCATGTTCAAATCTCCAGGTCCCATGTAAGCCAGATGCACAGTGATGCAATTACACAATGTTGCACATGCACACAAGGAGGCACATGTGGCTGGAGTTAGTTTGCCGTGGCTGGAGGCCCTGGCATGCCCATTCACTTCCCCTCCCCTCCACCCACTCCCCCCTTTCTCTCTCTGTCTCTCTCAAAAGAAGAAAAACAAGTGAACGAAAATATGATGAGTCTAATGGACATTTGGGTCTGAAGAATTATTGAACCATTACTTTGTGATAGTAGAGTTATTGTTGCTTATTTATTCTTTTCTCAGTAAATGCGTTCATTTGGTCATGATTTCTTTATTATTATTATTTTTATTTTTCAAGGCAGGGTCTCACTCTAGCCCAGCCTTACCAGGAATTCACTATGTTGTCTCAGGGTGGCCTTGAACTCTCAGTGATCTTCCTACCTCTACCTCCCAAGTGCTGGGAGTAAAGGCATGTGCCATCTCATCTGCTTTTTTAATTTATTTTTATTTTTTACTGACAGCTTCTATACTTACAATAAACCATGATATTTTCCTCCCCTCCCCATTTCCCCATCACAACTCCACTCTCCATCATATCCCCTCCCTCTCTCCATTAGTCTCTCTTTTATTTTGGTGTCATTGTTTTTTTTTTAAATTTTTTTTTTTTTGGTTTTTTGAGGTAGGGTCTCACTCTGATCCAGGCTGACCTGGAATTAACTCTGTCATCTCAGGGTGGCCTTGAACTCATGGCAATCCTCCTACCTCTGCCTCCCGAGTGCTGGGATTAAAGGCGTGCGCCACCACGCCCGGCTGTCATTGTTTTTTTCTTATATTATGAGGGTTTTGTGAAGGTATTGCTAATGCCTGGTTTTATTTTTCTCTTTTCAAAATTCTTTTTTTATTAACAACTTGTATGATTATAATCAATATCCCTCGGTAATGCCCTCCCTCCCCCCTCCCTTCCCCTTTGAAACTCCATTCTCTAGCATATCCCCTCCCCCTCTCAATCAGTCTCTCTTTTATTTTGATGTCATTATCTTTTCATCCTATTATGATGGTTTTATGTAGGTAGTGTCAGGCACTGTGAGGTCATGGATATCCAGGCCATTTTGTGTCTGGGGGTAACATGTTGTAAGGAGTCCTACCTTTCCTTTGGCTCTTACATTCTTCCTGCCACCTCTTCTGCAATGGACCCTGAGCCTTGGAAGGTGTGATAGAGATATTGCAGTGCTGAGCACTCCTGTCACTTCTTTCCAGCACCATGATGTCTTCTGAGTCATCCCAATGTCACTGCCATCTGAAGAGAAGATTCTCTACCAAAAGTGAGAGTAGCATTAATATAAGGGCATGAACATTAAGAAAAGTGCTTACTGGGCAGTTTGATAAGCATAGTATATACATTAAGCCAGGCAGCAGCAGACGTTATAACCCTAGGGCTCATGACTACCCCCCTTTTAAGCTTTCAGTATCAGGGATGTATTCTATCCCATGGAGTGGGCCTCCAGTTCAATTAGAGGGCAATTGGTTTCCACCATGACAGACATGCCACTGTTGCACCCATTGTAATGCCTGGCTTTTAAAAATTTTATCTTTATTTTTACTTACATATTTTACAGAAAGGAAGAAGCAGAGAGGGGGGAGGAGGAAGGGGGAGGGAGAGAGAGAGGAAGAATGGGTGCACCAGGGCCTCCAGCAACTGCAAACGAATTCCAGAGACATGCATTTCCATGTGCATCTGCCTTACTGGGGAACTGAACCTGGGTCCATAGCCTTCTTAGGCAAGCGCCTTAATCACTGAGCCATTCTTCCAGCCCTGGTCATGATTTCTAATATGTTAGTCTTGCCAAATGTGGGACTAGAAAGGTGGTTTAATGGCTAAATGTACAAAGCCTGCTGCTACAGGTTTAGTTCCTCAGCACACACATAAAAGCCAGATGCAAAGTGGCACATGCATCTAGAGTTTGTTTTCAGTGGCAGGAGACCCTGGAACATGCAAACTCTCACGCACAATCACACACACAAATAATCAATAAAAATAAAATTAAAAAATGTTGCCAGATGTGGGAAAACACTTATTTTGAATCTTCTAAGAGGTTCTTGGGTTTTAAAATATCCTTTATTTTATGTTTCAGAAATAAGATTCAAACTCTGCAATGACAACCTATTTGGAATTTATCCAACAAAATGAAGAACGAGATGGGGTGCGGTTTAGTTGGAATGTTTGGCCATCTAGTCGTCTGGAAGCTACAAGGATGGTGGTTCCAGTGGCAGCCCTGTTCACACCACTGAAGGAGAGACCTGACTTACCACCCATTCAGTACGAGCCTGTGCTGTGTAGTAGGACTACTTGCCGTGCAGTTTTGAATCCTTTATGGTAATGAAAATACTTGGAAAAAACTAACATGGCAACATCATTCAAATAATGTACTTTGTTTCTTGCTTGTTTGTATAAAAATACCTTTGTTCATAGTTATTTTTTCAAGTTATAATAGTTAAAGAAACCCACAAAGCTATTAAATCTCCATATCATTCTAGTTATAGTGAGTTGCAACATGAATAGACCAAGTAAAAATGTTAGTATGGAAACAATTAGAGGGGCTGGGGAAATGGCTTAGTGGTTAAAGTCATTTGCTCACAAAGCCTGCTGGCCTGGGTTCAGTTCCTCAGCCATCCATGTCAAGCTTGATATGAAAAGTGATGCAAGCATCTAGCATTTGTTTGCACTGGCATTAGGCCTTGGTGCATACACACATACACACATACATACATATTAAAAAAAACAAACCAATGATGACTGATATTCTTAAAAAAGTATTTTAAAAAATATTTACTCATGTGGGGCAGGGAGGGAGGGAGAATGGGTGTGCCAGGGCCTCTAGCCACTGCAAACAAACTCCAGATGTATGCGCCACCTTGCATATCTGGCTTACTTGGGCACTGGGGAATTGAACCTGGATCCTTAGGCTTCACAGACAAGTGGTTTAACTGCTAAGCCATCTCTCCAGCCCTAAAACCTTTTTTATTTATCTATTTGTAAGGAGATGGGAGAGACAGAGGGAGGGAGAGAATGGGCATGTCAAGACCTTCTGCTATTGCTGCAAAGGAACTTCAGACTCTGTGTCACTTTGTGCATATGGGTGCTGGGTAATTGAACCTGGGCCACTAGGCTTTGCAAGCATCTTAATCCATCTCCTCAGCCCTTTTATATTTTTATTATTTTGTTTTTTCAAGGTAGGTTCTCACTCTAGCTCAGGTTGACCTGGAATTCACTCTGTATCCTCAGAGTGCCCTTGAACTCACAGCGATCTTCCTACCTCTGCCTTCTAAGTGCTGGGATTAAAGGTGTGCACCACCATGCCTGGCTAATGTATTATTTTTATTTTTATTTAAGAGAGAGATGGGGACAGAGGGAAGAGGGAGAGAGAGAGAGAATGGACATGCTAGGGCCTTGAGCCACTGCAAACACACTCTAGATCTGGCTCACGTGGGTACTGAGGAATCAAACTTGGGTCCTTAGGCCTCACAGGCAAATGGTTTAATTGCTAAGCCATCTCTCCAGCTTCATTTTTTTTTTTTTTGTGAGTAAGAAAAAGGTAGAGAAAAAGAGAGAGTAAGAGTGAGAATGGGTGTGCCAGAGCCTCTTGCCACTGCAGATAAACTCCAGACATATGCACCACTCTGTGCATTTGGCTTTATGTGGGTATTGCAAAATTGAACCCAGGACATCAGGCCTTGCAAGCAAGTGCCTTTAACTGCTGAGCCATCTCTCCAGCAGTATTACATATTTTCTTTAAAAAATTTTTTTTGTTGTTGTTGTTATTTTGATTTATTTGAGAGTGACAGACAGAGAGAAAGAGGCAGAGAGAGAGAGGGAGAGAGAATGGGGGTGTGGTCTCCAGCCACTGCAGACGAACTCCAGATGCGTGTGCCCCCTTGTGTATCTGGCTAATGTGGGTCCTGGGGAATCAAGCCTCAAACTGGGCTCCTTAGGCTTCACAGGCAAGCGCTTAACCACTAAGCCATCTCTCCAGCCCAATATTACGTATTTTCTATATACTAGTACTGGATGTGCATCAATGCATCTTCTTTGTTTAAAACATATTTATTTGTGTGTGTGTGTGTTTGTGTGTCTGCTCCAAGTTCTCTTATTGCAAAAGAAAACTCAATATTTGGGCCACTTTTTGCATCTGACTTTATGTGGATGGTTAGTAAATTCAACCCGGATTAGTAGGCTTTACAAGCAAGCACCTTTAACTGCTAAGCCATCTCCCCAGTCTCCTTTCTCTACCAACCCATCTTCTGTCGTTAAAAAAGTCACTCCGGGTTTTTTCTTCCCTGCTTTGTTTTCATTTTGGTTATTCTTTAATTAAAAAATGCTTAGAGGGCCGGGCATGGTGGTGCACGCCTTTAATCCTAGCACTTGGGAGGCAGAGGTAGGTGGATCGCTGTTAGTTCGAGGCCACCCTGAGATTACATAGTGAATTCCAGGTCAGCCTGGGCTAGAGTGAGACCCTACCTCAAAAAAAAAAAAAAAAAAAAATGCTTGGGGAGCTGGAGGGATGGCTTAGCAGTTAAGGCATTTGCCTACAAAGCCAAAGGACCCAGATTCAATTCCCTAGGACCCATGTTAGTCAGATGCACAAGGGGCCACATGCATCTGGAGTTCGTCTGCAGTGGCTAGAGGCCCTGGCATGCCCATTATCTCTCTCTCTATCTTTCTCTCTTTCTCTGTCAAAATAAATAAACAAATAATTAAAAAAAATTCTTGGGGCTAGAGAGATTACTTAGTGGTTAAGCATTTGCCTATAAAGCCTAAGGACCCCAGTTCGAGACTCAATCCTCAGTACCCATGTAAACCAGATGCACAAGGTGGTGCATGCATCTGGAGTTCATTCTCTCTTTCTGTCTCTTTCTCTGTCTGGTGCTATAAAATAAAATAAAATAAAAAATAAAATAAAATAAAAAAATGCTTTCAGGCTGGAGACATGGCTCAGGGTTAGGATACTTGTCAGCAAAGCCTAACAACTTGGGTTCAATTCCCTAGTACCCTTGTAAAACCAGATGTACAAAGTGACACAGGCATCTGTAGTTCATTTGCAGTGGCTAGAAGCCCTGGTCACCCATTTTCTCTTTCTGTCTGTCTGCTCTCTGTATAAAAAAAGAATGTTCTCTTTAATTTAAATTTGATTTTATGTTTGTTTTCTTTTTTTTTTTTTTTCTTTTTGGTGTTTTTCAAGGTAGGATCTCACACTAGCCCAGGCTGACCTGGAATTTTTTTTTTTTTAATATTTATTTATTTATTTGAGAGAGAGTGTGTGTGAGAGAGGAGGAAGATAGAGAAAAAATTAGTGTACCATGCCTCTCACCACTACAAATGAACTCCATAGGCATGTGTTACTTTGTGTTTATGGCTTTACATGAATACTGGGGAATTGAACTTGGGTGCTTAGGTTTTGCAGGCAAACACTTTTAACTGCTAAGCCATCTCTCTAGTCCGCTCCCCAGCTCGCCCAAGCTTTTTTTTTTTTTGAGACTGGGTTTTACTGTATAGCCCTGCATGGCCTAGTACTCGTATGTGTAGGCCAGACTGACCTTGAACTTAACTGTAGTCTTCCTGCCTCTGCCTTGCCTGAGTTCTGGGACTACTGGCATATGTTGTTATACCTGGCCACGAGAGTCTCCTTTAAAGTAGCTACCTCATGGCCTGGAGAGATGGCTCAGTTGGTGGAGGTACTTGCTTGCAGGTCCAGATGACCCGGATCCCCAGTGCCCACAAGGAGCCAGATGTGCAGAATGGTGCATACATACGGAGTGTGTTTGCTGTGGCAGGAGGCCCTAGTGTTCCCATTCTCTCTGCTTACAAAAAATAATAAAATAATTAAAAAATGATAGCTACCTCAAACACATTTTAACACTGAGCTTTGTTTTCTTTAATCTTTATTATTGCTATCAAAGTGTTTTCAGCCAGGCATTGGTAGTGCCTGCCTGTAATCCCAACAACTTGTTGAAGATGTTTTGGCAAGACTCTATTTCAATATAAAAGTATGAATGTGCCCAGTTACAGCTTCATAGAACGTTTGCCTCACATGTACAAAGCCCTGTGTTCAATTTCTAGCGCCAAAAATAATTACTTTTGAGTATCACTTTGAACCTTTTTTTTTTTTTTGAGGTAGGGTCTCACTCTAGCTCAGGCTGACCTGGAATTCACTATGTAGTGTCAGGGTGGCCTCAAACTCACTGTGATACTCCTACCTCTGCCTCCCAAGTACTGGGATTAAAGGCATGCACCACCATGTCCAGCTTACCATTTGGTTTTTTGAGGTAGAGTTGGACTCTAGTCCAGGCTGACCTAGGATTCACTATGTAATCTCAGGGTGGCCTTGAACTCATGGTGGTCCTTTTACTTCTGCCTTCCAAGTGCTGGGATTAAAGGCGTGTGCCACCATGCCTGGCTTATTCATATTTTAGAAAGAAATTAATTTCATTGAAATTAGGATCACTGTAATACTGAATTGAAGGATGACCGAACTAATATATTTTTTTCTTAAAACAGTCAAGTGGATTATCGAGCAAAACTTTGGGCCTGCAACTTTTGTTATCAGAGGAATCAGGTAAAAAAATGCCTCAATGCTGATGTTAATATTACAGTAATAGCTGTTGGAAAGTGATGGCTTAAAAAGATAGATAAACTAATATAATTAAATGGTTAGGAAATAATTTTTAGTGTAAAACTTTATTGCTTTTTCTGTCAAATAATTTGTTAAAAATTTTTGTTTTACAATGTATAGTTTCCACCGACTTATGCTGGAATATCTGAACTGAATCAGCCTGCTGAACTTTTACCTCAATTTTCAAGCATTGAATATGTTGTCTTGGTAAGAATGTAGGAGTAAATACTTAAAGCTTTAAATATGTAGAAGTTTTATGACAGAATCCTTGTAAAACCCAGATGACTTTAAAGGCATTAAGCCCATTGAACTGTTGGAGCGTTTCAGAAGGTTGGACTGGCAGGGTCAAGTTGGGCAAAGTAATTTCTGATGTTCTTTGATGTGTGATCAGTTCCAGAGTAGGAGTGTGTGATTTGCTGCACTGAGTAGATCAGTAAACAATAAACTATCAATTTTATTTTTTTATTAGAACGTCTGTTGACAAATACTTAGCCATATAATGCTAAAGTCTTTTGATTTGTCTCTCACTCTAATTAATGAACATAAAACACCCCCCAAATAGAAGTGGAGATGGCTCAGCAGTTAAGATGCTTGCCTGCGAAGCCTAAGGACCCAGGTTCAGTTTCCCAGCACCCCAGATGCACAAGGTGGCACATACATCTGTAGTTCGTTTGCAGTGGCTTGAGGCCCTGGCATGCTCATTCTCTCTATCTGCATCTCTCTCTTTATTTTTTATTTTATTTATTTATTTACTTTTTGAGGTAGGATCTCTAGCTCAGGCTGACCTGAAATTCATTATGTAGTCTCAGGGTGGTCTTGAGCTCACAGCAATCCTCCTACCTCTGCCTCCCGAGTGCTGGGTTTAAAGGCGTGCATCACCATGCCTGACTTCTCTCTCTTAAATAAATAAAAATATATGATAAATCATTTTAAAATATAAAGAAAACTGGAACCAGTCAGTAATTTGTTATTTCTTTCTTTTTAAACTTTTTTTTTGGTTAATGTATTTGAGAGTGACAGAGAGAGAAAGAGGCAGGGAGGGGGGTAGGGAGGAGAGAGGAAGGGAGAGAATGGGTACGCCAGCGCCTCCAGCCACTGCAAACAAACTCCAGACATTGAATGGGTACTGGGGTTAAAAACTCAGGTCCTCATGCTTTCAAGACAGGCACTTGTTGACTGAGCTATCTCCGAAACTCAAGGCACACATTAAAAAATTAAAAAAAAAATTGCCGGGTGTGGTGGCGCGCGCCTTTAATCCCAGCACTCGGGAGGCAGAGGTAGGAGGATCGCCATGAGTTCGAGGCCACCCTGAGACTACAGAGTTAATTCCAGGTCAGCCTGGACCAGAGTGAGACCCTACCTCGAAAAACCAAAAAAAAAAAAAAAAAAAAAAAGGTCATAAAAATTATTTATTTGAGAGTGACAATCAGAGACAGGCAGGCAGATAGAGAGACAGAGAGAATGGGTGCGCCAGGGCCTCCAGCCACTGCAAACAAACTCCAGACACCCCCTTGTGCCCCCTTATCCATCTGGTTAATGTGGGTCCTGGGGAACTGAGCCTCGAACCAGGGTCCTTAGGCTTCACAGGCAAGCACTTAACTGCTAAGCCATCTCTCCAGCCCTGTTATTTCTTTTTTTGTGTTTCCTTTTTTATTTTTATTTATTTATTTAATGTTTTGGGTTTTTGAGTTAGGGTCTCACTCTAGCCTAGGCTTACATAAAATTCACTATGCAGTCTCAGGGTGGCCTCGAACTCATGGTAATCCTCCTACCTCTGCCTCTTGAGTGCTGGGATTAAAGGTGTGTGCCACCATGCCTAGCTGCCAGTCAGTAATTTTTGCATCTTGGCTACTTATTGTTTTTTTTTTTAATTTAATATGCATTTATGTAATTATTATTTTATATTATTTAGTTAGTTAGTTGAGAGAGGGCGCAAATAGAGAATGGGGATGCCATGGCCTCTAGCCATTGCAAACAAATTCCAGATGCATGTTGACACATTGTGCATCTGGAACTCACTGTGTCCCCCCCCTACTTTATTTCAGTATAACTATGCTTATAAAAACGCACTCATTGTTTAATAGAATACAGTTTTACTGATCCTATGCAATGTGGTACATGATTTGTGATTCAAAAAAATGTAGGTTGATGGGCATGGTAATGCACACCTTTCATCCTAGCACTCAGAAGGCAGAGGTAGGAGGATTTCTGTGAGTTCAGTGCCAACCTGAGATTACATAATGAATCCCAGGTCAGCCTGGGCTAGACCTTATCTTGAAAAAATATATATATATGCATTCTCATTCTGGTTTATTTTTATCCATCACTTCATTTTTATTTTTTGATCCAAAATGTTAAGATTTTATTTACAAAGCTTTTTGTTGTACAGAAAGTGAAAACGTTACAATCCCAGTGTAACTGGTAGCCACAGACTCACCAATCACAGCTATCGACGCTACAGCAAGATTCTTACATAAAAACCTAGCAATGCTTTTAGTTTTGTTGGAGTGAAGTCCCAAGCTTGGTAATGGAATACCAAGAGGTACTAAATGGAGGACAGTGGAATGTCACAGGAACTATTCTTTGGCTTTTCTTTTGTTTTGTTTTTAAGTTTATTTTTATTTATTTACATGAGAGAGGGAAAGAGAGACAGAGAAAGAATGGGCGCACCAGGGCCTCTAGCCATTGCAGACAAACTCCAGATGCATGCACCACCTTGTCCATCTGGCTTTAAGTGGGTCCTGGGCAATCAAACTTGGGGCCTTTTGCTTTGTAGGCAATTGCCTTAACCACTAAGCCATCTCTCCAATACCACTTTGTTGTTTTATTTGCCCCCTCCCCCGAAACTGAGGTGTCACTGTGTTAACCAGGTTTATCTTTTTCTTTTGAGTTGTTTTTTTTTTCCCCCCTTCAAGGTAGGGTTTCATTCTAGCCCAGGCTGACCTGGAATGTACTGTGCAGTATTAGGCTGGCCTTGAACTCAGCAATCCTCCTACACAGCAACCAGGCTTGTCTTGAATTTGTTGGCTCAAGTGAGTCTCTCAAGTTTCCAAGACCACAGCTGTACACCACCATGCCTGGCCAAACTATAGTTGTTAAGTTTTAAAAATTTTTACTTTTATTTAATAATTTATTTTGGTTTTTCTAGGTAGGGTTTTGCTCTAACCCAGGCTGACCTGGACTTTACTATGTAGTCTCAGGGTGACTTTGAACTCACAGTGGTCCTACTGTCTCTGCCTCCTGAGTGCTGGAGTTAAAGGCATAGTGACTGGCTCAATATTTATTATTTTTTATTTATTTATTTTTTTCTTTTTTAAAAATTATTTATTTATTTATTTATTTGAGAGAGACAGACACAGAGAGAAAGACAGATAGAAGGAGAGAGAGAGAATGGGCGCACCAGGGCTTCCAGCCTCTGCAAACGAACTCCAGACGCGTGCGCCCCCTTGTGCATCTGGCTAACGTGGGACCTGGGGAACCGAGCCTTGAACCGGGGTCCTTAGGCTTCACAGGCAAGCGCTTAACCGCTAAGCCATCTCTCCAGCCCTATTTTTTATTTTTAAAAAAACATTTTGGGGCTGGAGAGATGGCTTAGCAGTTAAGGTACTTGACTGCAAAGCAAAGGACCCAGGTTCAATTCCCTAGGACCTATGTAAGCCAGATGCACAAAGTGGCACATGAGTTTGTTTGCAGTTGCTAAAGGCCTTGGCACACCCATTATCTCTTTTTTTTTCTCTCTCTCTCAAATAAACAAATAAAAATATATCTAAATATATTTTATTTTATGAGGGGAGGAGGGAGCAGGATCTTATGTAATTCACTCTAGGCTTGAACTTGCTGTGTAGCTGAAAATGACTTTGGATTCCTGATCCTTATGCCTCCACTTCGAAGAATTGAGATTACTCATGTGTGTCATCATATCCATCTTGAAAAGTAACAGATTGAAATTTTTTTTTTTTTTTTCAAGGTAGGGTTTCACTCTAGCTTAGCCTGACCTGCAATTGCTAATTTCAGTGTGTTTAGGGTGACTTCCAACTCATGGTGATCCTCTTACTTCTGCCTCCTTAGTGCTGGGATTAAAGGTGTACACCACCATGCCCAGCAAGATTTTTTTTTTAAACTAAGAAATTAAGCCTCATATAATGAAATAAAATAGTAAAAGTCTCTTCTAGATGACTATACATATGCATACATGTATATGTTAAGATATATTTGTTACAAGCTTTTTTTCTTTCTTTTTTTTCTGAGGTAGGGTCTCACACTAGCTCAGGCTGACCTGGAATTCACTATGTAGTCTCAGAGTGGCCTTGAACTCACAGTGATCTTCCTACTTCTGTCTCCTGCATGCTGGGATTAAAAGTTTGTACCACTATGCCTAGCATAAGTTGTCATATATATATTTAATTAATAGCTTCCATGATTATAAACAATATCCCATGGTAATTACCTCCCTTCCCTTACCTTCCCTTTGAAACTCCATTCTCCATCATATCGTCTCCCCTTCTCAATCACTCTCTCTCTCTCTCTCTCTTTTTTCGAGGTAGGGTCTCATTCTAGCTCAGGCTGACCTGGAATTCCCTCTGTGGTCTCAGGGTGGCTTTGAACTCACAGTGATCCTCCTACCTCTGCCTCCCTAGTGCTGGGATTAAAGGCGTGTGCCACCATGCCTGGCTCCAGTCTCTCTTTTATTTTGATATCATGATCTTTTCCTCTTATTATGATGGTCTTGTGTAGGTGGTGACAGGCACTATGAGGTCATGGATATCCAGGCCATTTTATTTCTGAGTGGAAAAATATTATAAGGAGTCCTACTCTCCCTTTGGCTCTTAGATTCTTTCTGCCACCTCTTCCGCAATAGACCCTGAGCCTTAGAAGGTGTGATAGAGATATTGCAGTGCTGAGTACTCCTGTGACTTTTTTCCAGCACCATGACACCTTCTGAGTCATCCCAAGAACACTGCCATTGGAAAAGAGAAATTTTTCTACCAAAAGTGAGAGTAGCATTTATATGTGGGTATGAATATTTATTTATTTATTTTATTTTCACAATTTTATTAACATTTTCCATATTTATAAAAAATATCCCACGGTAATACCTCCCCCCCCGAACTTTCCCCTTTGAAATTCCATTCTTCATCATATTACCTCCCCATCTCAATCATTGTACTTATATGTATACAATATGTGGGTATGAATATTAAGAGAAGTGCTTACAGGGAAGTTTGATAAGCATAATATGTACATTTAGCCAGATAGCAGCAGATGTTACACCCCTAGGGCTCATGACTACCCTTGTTTTAAGTTTTCAGTATCAGGAATGTATTCTCTCCCATGGAGTGGGCCTCCACTCCAATTAGAGGGCAATTGGTTTCCACTGTGACAGACGTGCCACTATTGTACCTATTGGCTCATTGGCCTGGCTGGCAAGATTTAAGACTTGCAGTGTCCACTACTGAGTATCTTCACTGGTGATTTCTCTCTCTCCCATTGAACTGCATGCAGAATGGCTTCTTCCAGCTTTCTGTCAGCTGGTCTACATGGAGGAGGTTATCAGCTCAGTTCCAGCAGAATTTCTTAGTGGCCTTGCGCCCCAAATATGTGGAGTCTTTGGCAATAGGGTCTTACCATCTATTCCTGGTAGGAAACCAAGGGCCTTGGCAATGGCCTGTAATGTTTTGGGGCATCAGGGACCTCCCTGGCCAACAACTTAGTGGAAGGTATCCTATCCCTAGCACTGAAAATTTTCTAGCAACAAACTATGGCTCCTGAGTGTTCCATTGTCCAAAAAACATAAGTTTCCTCTTAGATTTTGATTAGCCCTCTTTCCACCTTTCCTTTACTCATTCTCTTCCCCTGACCTCACTTGGATCTTTTCATCCCCATTAATCTATTCTTCTACTTACATATATACAATACCATCCTATTAACTACCCCTCCCTTCCTTTCTCTTCCTTTTATCTCTCTTTTCTAGCTTACTGGCCTTTGCTACTGAATTTTCTTCCTACTCACACCGAAGTCCAGTCATCTGTAGCTAGGATCCACATATGAGAGAGAACATGCAATGTTTAGCTTTCTGGGCCTGGGTTACCTCACTTAGTATAATCCTTTCCAGATCCATCCATTTTCCTGCAAATTTCATAGCTTCATTTTTCTTACCACTGAGTAGAACTCCATTGTATAAATGTGCCATATCTTCTTTATCCACTCATCAGTTGAGGGACATCTAGACTGGTTCCACTTCCCAGCTATTGTGAATTCAGCGGCAATAAACATGGTTGAGCAGGTATCTCTTAGGAAGTGAGATAAGTCCTTAGGATATATGCCTAGGAGCGCTATAGCTGGGGCATATGGTACTTTCTAATTTCTTCATATAGGCACTTAAAGCTATAAATTTCCCTCTTAGGACTGCCTTCATTGTGTCCCAAAGGTTTTGGTATGTTGTGTTCTCATTATCATTTGACTCTTATGAATTTTTTGATTTCCTTCTTGATTTCTTTATTGACCCATTCATCATTTAGTAGTGTATTGTTTAGTTTCCATGATTTTTTGTATGTTCTATAGCTTTTCTTGCTATTGATTTGTAGTTTGATTCCATTGTGGTCAGATAGAATGCAAGGAATTATTTCAATTTTCCTGTATTTGTTAAGATTTGCTTTGTGTCCTAATGTATGGTCTATTTTAGAGAATGTTCCATGTGCTGCTGAAAAGAATGTATATTCTGCAGCATTTGGATGAAATGTCCTGCATATATATGTTAGGTCCATTTGTTCTATGACCTCATTTAATCCAGATGCCTCTCTGTTTATTTTATGCCTGGATGACCAGTCAATTAATGAGAGTGGGGTGTTGAAGTCACTGACTACAACTGTGTTTGATCTCATCTGTGACCTCAGTTCTAATAGCATTTGTTTGATGAGGTTGGGAGTTCCTATGTTAGGTGCATATGTGTTTAGGATTGTAATGTCCTCCTGTTGGAGTGTGCCCTTAATCAATATAAAGTGACCTTCCTTATCTTTCCTAACTAATATTGGACTGAAGTCTACCGTGTCAGATATTAGAATAGCAATCCCTGCTTGTTTTCTAGGCCCATTTGCTTGAAATGCCCTTTCCCAACCTTTGACCCTAAGATAGTGTTCATCCTTTATAGAAAGGTAAGTTTCTTTGAGGCAACAAATTGAAGGATCCTGCTGTTTAACCCAGCCTGCAAACCTATGTCTTCTGGTTGGGGCATTGAGGCTGTTGATATTAAGAGAGATTATTGAAAGGTGTATATTTATTTTTGCCATTTTTTTGTAGTTCTTCTGGTTTTTACCTTTGCTTTCATGTATTGTTTAAAAAATTTTTTTTTAGTTTTTATTTATTTGAGAGTGACAGAGATAGAGAGAGAAAGACAGACAGGGAGAGAGAGAGAATGGGCGTGCTAGGGCTTCCAGCCACTGCAAACGAACTCCAGACGCATGCGCCCCTTGTGCATCTGGCTAACATGGGTCCTGGGGAATCAAGCCTCGAACCAGGGTCCTTAGGCTTTGCAGGCAAGCGCTTAACTGCTAAGCCATCTCTCCAGCCCTGTTCTCATGTATTAACTAGTATTCGAGTATGGTTTGTTTTTTTCCAGGTTCCATATATGTGTACTTTTCTTTCTCTTAAGCATGGAGGATTCTTTCACGTGTTTTCTGTAGAGCTGGTTTTGTCTTCAAATTTCTTTTGCTCTGCTTTTGTTGTGGAATGTCCCTATTTCTCCGTCTATTTGAATGGATAGCTTTGCAGGATAAAGTAACCTTGGTTGACAGTTGTTATCTTTCAGAACTTGTAATACATCACTCCAAGCCCTTCTGGCTTTTAAAGTTTGTGTTGAGTAATATGCTGTGTTCCTGATCAGCTTGCCTTTGTAAGTAACTTGATTTTTTCTCTAACTGCTTTCAACATATGTTCTTTGGTTTGTTTGTTTGGTAGTTTAATTATAATATGACACGGAGAGGTTCTTTCCAGGTTTTGTCTGGTTGGTGTTCTAAAGGATTCCTATATTTGCATTAGCACCTCTTTCCCAATTTGGGGTAAGTTTTCTTCTATGAGTTTGTTGAAAACGCTTGCTGTGCCTTTGGAGTGAAATTTTTCTCCTCTACTATACCCTGAATTTTTATGCTTGATCTTTTCACAGTGTCCCAAATATCTTGAAAGTCCCATCCATACCTTTCTGTTTTTTTTTCTTTTCACAATTTTTATTAACATTTTCCATGATTATAAAAAATATCCCATGGTAATACCCTCCCCCCCACACTTTCCCCTTTGAAATCATACTTTTCTATTAGTTTGTATTTCTCTTTGTTGGACTATATTAGATCTGCCACCTGGTTTTCTAGTTTAGATATTTCGTCCTCTCCTTCATCCATTCTACTGGTGAGATTTTCTACAGTTTTTTATTTCATTTTCTGTGTTCTTCATTGCTAGTAATTCTGACTGGTTTTTCTTTATTATTTGTATTTCCTTATTTATGTCTAGTATTGACCTCTTTATTTCATTTTCTGTGTTTTCTTTGATTCCTTTGATTTCCTCTTTCATTTCTTTGATTTTTCTCTGCCTTCTTTGAGCATATATATATATATATTTTTTGGTTTTTCGAGGTAGGGTCTCACTCTGGCTCAGGCTGACCTGGAATTCACTATGTAGTCTCAGGGTGGCCTTGAACTCACGGCGATCCTCCTACCTCTGCCTCCCGAGTGCTGGGATTAAAGGCGTGCGCCACCACGCCCGGCTCTTCTTTGAGCATATTTATAATCATTCTTTGGAAATCTTTCTTAGGCATTTCCTCCCTATTTCTCCCACTGGCCCATGTGATCCTCTACCTCATGATCTGCTCCTCTTTTGTTTGCTGTGGCCCTGCCTTCATGTTTCTTGAGTTTGTGTGGTGCTCCGGTGTCTTTTTTTTTTTTTTAAATATATATATATTTATTTACTTAAGAGAGAGAAAGAGGCAGAGAGAGAGAGGGAGAGAATGGGCCCTCCAGGGCCTCCAACCACTACAAATGAACTCCAGACACATTCACCCCCCTGTCATCTGGCTTTCTTGGGTCGTGGATAATTGTACCAGGATCCTTTGGCTTTGCAGGCAATGCCTTAACCGCTAAGCCATCTTTCCAGTCCCCCCGCTTTTTTTTTTTTTTTTAAGACAGTGTAGATCAGGTTAGCCTGGAACTTGCGTCAGTGTTCTTGATTGCCTCCCAAATAATGAGATTACAGGTATGCACACCATGCCTGGGTGTGTATGTGTGTATATGGCTTTTTTTTTTTTTTTTTTGCTGCTGGGGATTGAACTTGGTTTTGTTTATGCTAGAGAAGCACTCTAACTATAAGCTTCATCTCTAGCTCTATACATTTTTAAGAAGTTTTTATCACTGGGTGTGATGGCACATGCCTTTAATCCCAGCACTCAGGAGGCAAAGGTAAGAGGATTGCTATGAGTTCGAGGGTACCCTGAGAGTACATAGTGAATTCCAGGTCAGCCTGGGCTAGAGAGTAAGACCCTACCTTGGAAAACCAAAAAAAAAAAAAAAAAGTTTTTATTGATAATACATAGTTTTTAAACCAAATTTTAAACTTTTAATTCAGTGCTGTGTTTTGAATTCTCTCCCATATAATCTGTTCTATACCTATAGTGACTTAGTTTTACTGTGTGATTCTATTGTGCACATTGTTTAATTAGTTCCTTGCTGACCTTGTTATGCTGAAGCATTATACCTTTAAATAAACCTTCTTTTTCTCTTGAATTCTTTTAAAGCGTGGTCCTCAGATGCCTTTGATATTCCTCTATGTGGTTGACACCTGCATGGAAGATGAGGACTTGCAAGCTCTGAAAGAATCCATGCAGATGTCACTAAGTCTGTTACCACCGACAGCTTTGGTCGGACTTATTACTTTTGGGAGAATGGTGCAGGTTCATGAACTTGGATGTGAAGGCATTTCAAAGAGCTATGTCTTCAGAGGAACCAAAGATCTGTCTGCCAAACAGCTGCAGGTAAGGAAGGATGGTGGTTTTCAATCTGTTCGTGGATATCACTATAAATGCTTATTAGTGCTTTCTGGATGTCAGTTTCTTAAAAACAATGAATTCTTAATTCATTTTATTATAATTGGATTGTACAACTTTAAATTTAATGTTGATACCAGTTTTCTATACTGTTCCTTAAATTCCTGTTGTACAGATTGAAGACCATTTACTTTTAACTATCTTTCAAATTTAAATTGAACTGAAGATAATTGACTGGCCTTGAGATTACAGCTTTGTGTCTTCTAATAGGTGTGTTGAAGGCAGGAAGGAGACTGGGAATTTGAGCTAGATGCTTACTTTAGGAGAGGGATGATTGGGTGTATAAGTCTGAAGGGAAGGGATAAGGAGACAAGAAAAAGAAGAGATAAGCAGACCCAGGTTTTAGAAGACATGGTCTCCTTTAGGTAATAAGGGGATCATCTGTTTCTGTGAGACAAGACAAAAGGTAAGCAAGTGCTCACCTGTAAAATGGAGGTATATGTTGAGAATTCTAGAAGTATTTTGATTTGGATTTTTGGCATATTTACATGCACAGGTATGTGAGGAGGGGCTACATACTAAGAAATCATGTTGTTACAGTGTGCTATTGTTTTCTTTTTTGTTTTTTATTAATTAGTTTGTCAGTGTGCTATTTTTAACCTGTAAAGTAGAAATTAAGAATCTGCTTCATTGCTTTTGCAATGGTGTCACTATAGCTCAGGCTGCCCTCATACTTTTTAAAAATTGTTATCTTTTTATATTTTTTCAAGGCACGGTCTCACTGTAGGTCAGGCTGACCTGGAATTCACTCTGTAGCTTCAGGCTGGCCTTGAACTCATGGTGATTCTCCTTCCTCAGCTTTAAGAGTGCTGGGATTAAAGGTGTGTGCCACCATGCCTGACTGGCTTCATACTTTCAAATCTGCCTCAGCCTCCTGAGTAGCTGAGATTCTAGGCATTCATTGCTATGCCTAGCTTTTCATTATTATTTTAATATTTTTATTTATTTGCAAGAGAGACAGAAGGAGGGAGGGAAGGAGAGAGGGTGAGACATTATGTATAGGTGAGCCAGGGCCTCTTGCCACTACAAACAAATTCCAGGTACATGTACCACATTGTACATCTAGCTTTATGTGGGCACTGGAGAATTGAATCTAGACCAGCAAACTTTGCAAGCAAGTACCTTTAACTGCTGAGCCATCTCCCTAGCCTTAATTATTATTATGTGTTTTTTTGGTGTCTAAATAGTATATATAGGGCTGGAGAGTTGGCTTGGCTTGCAAAGCCTAAGGACCCAGGTTCGATTCTCCAGGTCCCACGTAAGCCAGATGCACATGGTAGCACATACATTTGCAGTTTGTTTGCAGTGGCTAGGCGCCCTGGTGTGCCCATTTTCTTTGTCTCTCTCTCCCTCTCTCTGTCTGTAATAAATAAATAAAAATAAAATCGTAAAAAAAATAGTATATATAAAGAGTTCACTCAGAATTTGGTATATAGTAAAAAATGATTATTTCTGATATCAATATAGAAATGCTACAAATTGGTTCAGTATTTTTTTCTTTGTAGATATTTAGATTTTATACTTCTTTCACCTTTTGTTTCATTTATTTTATTTAATTATTATTATTATTATTATTATTATTTTTTGCTTTTTGAGGTAGGGTTTTGCTCTAGCCAAGGCTGACCTGGAATTCACTGTGTAGTCTCAGGGTGGCCTCAAGCTCACATCAATCCTCCTTTCTTTACTTCCTGAGTGCTGGGATTAAAGTCATGTGCTACCACACCAGGGATTATTTAATTTTTTTTGGTTTGTTTGTTTTGAGGTAGGGTCTTGCTATAGCCCACGCTGACCTGGAATTCATTATGTAGTCTCATGCTGGCCTTGAACTCACAGCAATCCTCCTACCTCTGCCCTCTGAGTGTTGAGGTGTGCAGCACTATGCCCAACTTATTTTTATTTATTTTGGTTTTTCGATGTAACATCTCACTCTAGCTCAGGCTGACCTACACTTTATAGTCTCAGGGTAGCCTTGAACTCTCAGCAATCTTCCTACCTCTGCCTCCCACGTGCTGGGATTAAAGATGTGCGCCACCACACCTGGCTAGCTTATTTTTTTAAGGTATTTTGTTTGTATTTGTATATTTGAGAGAGGGGGGGAGAGAACGGGTGTGCCAGGATCTTTAGCCACTGCAAACAAACTCAGATGCATGTGCCACCTTGTGCATCTGGCTTACGTGGGTCCTGGGGAGTCAAACATGGATCCTTTGGCTTTGCAGGCAAGTTCCTTAACCGTTAAGCCATTTCTCCAGCTCCTTTTTAAAAATTTTTTGAAAGAGTGTCTCCTGAAGCTCTGGCTGGCCTCAAACTTATTATGCCTCTATCTCTTGAGGGCTGGGATTATAGGCACGTACCACCTTATCTGTTTTATGTTGTGCTGGTGATTGAACCCAGGGCTTTGTACATGATCAAGCATTGGACCACTGAACTATCCTCACTGGCTTGATATTTAGACTGTTACATATTTTCTTTTTTTTTTAAAATTTAATTTATTAGTTTTCTTTTCAGTAAATACAGGCAGTTTGGTACCATTATTTAGGCTCATCTGTGATCTACCCCTTCCCATTAGACCCTCCTTGTTAATGCAAATGGGTCGTGCATTGTGGAGTTAGCCCCCAGTTATTGGTATGATAAATGTCTCTGCAAATCATGACCCAACATGTGACTCTGACATTCTTTCCGCCCCCTCTTCCGCAAAATATCCCTGAGCCATGTTGGGTTCATTTTTGGTCTGCTTCAGTGCTGAGGTGTTGGGGGCCTCTGAGGCTCTGGCTCTCTGATTTGGTAGGAGTTGATTTTTCTCTGCGTTGATCTCCTTCCCCTTTGTGCTGGTATCCCGTTCACAGGAAAACATCACCCTTGCTTATTTCGCCAGTTGTCCTTAGTTTCAGTTGGGCCCCAAAGGTATGTTGGGGCAGCTCTCTTCTTAGGATCTGCATCTATCTGGAAAAGAGAAGCAGATTCTCCAATGGAGAGTAAGTTAGCACCCAGAAAATTGAGATAAGACTTACTTTTTTGATAGACAGTATGGTAGGTGTAGGCCCTCTTATACCCCGTGATTGATGGTAGCTTGATATTATAGAGTGGGCTTGTGTTTGGGTATGGTTCTGACTTGTTTCCCAGCTCCAGCTAAGGGTCTAGTACCACTGAGTGGATCAGTTAGCCAAATCAAGAGCAATTGATTCCTCACCATGGCTGTGTACCACTATTGCACTTGTGTGGGCATCACATCCGGTTATTTGTTGCTAATTAGGTTAAACAATGTGTTGTTTGGACAGCTCTTGGTCATTTCCCCCAGTCGCCTATGTAGCGCCTTCTGGCACTAGACACGCTGACTGTCTGGGGACTGACTCTCTCCTGGCTTCCAGCCATGTCATTCCATTTTACCTGTCAGCTGCCTATGGAGTCTTCAGCAATAGGGTCTTACCACTGGCCTTTGGTGGGTCATCAAGTACTCTGACAGAAGTCTGTCATTGTTTTGGGAAACCTTGTAGGTTTCTCTGATCCAAAGCTCATTGTGGATGGTAGGCCCAAGCTGGAAGTGGGGGTTACAGGTCAGTGTCCACTAAGAAATTGAGGAAAAAGATAACTAATATACAAGAGTTAGAGAGGAGAGAGATAGAGGGGAGAGGGGGAGAGAGAGGGAGGGAAGATGTAGAAGATTTACGTCAGTTTTGATCCCACCCTCTCCAGTGTCTTGTGGTTCAGGTGTTTCCTGCTGTTACATATTTTCACTCTACTACTACATGACTAAGCCCTTCTAGACTTATGAATGCTTCAGTAAAATAATATTTTTATGTCTAGAGAGAGAGAAAGCCACTTGAGATTCAAAACCAAATGGTACATTTGGTAAGACATTTAGAACACTAAGTGCACACTTAAAAGGTACTTTGTAACCTTAACCTCCCTGTTATGGGATACCACATACTTCTTCATAACACTGTGGCTAGGAGTTCATACCAAGTTTATTAACTTCATTCCTTCCTTTCATATATTAATTCCCACAATGGCAGGAAATATTTATTTACTACTTGTTCTCGTTGCTGGCACAAAGCACTCAACCAAAAGCAGCTTTTCAGAGGAAAGGTTTATTTTCACTTACAGACTCAAGACTCAAGGGGAAGCTCCATGATAGAAGGGGAAAATGTGGAATGAGCATAGGCTGGCCATCACTTCCTGGCCAAACATCAGGTGGACAACAATAGCAGGAGTCTGTGCCAAACACTGGCAAGGGGAAGCTACCCCCAACAACATGCCTCCTCTGGAGAGTCCAATTCCTAAATTTCCATCAGCTGGGGACCTAGCATTCAGAACACATAAGTTTATGGGAATACCCAGCTCAAACTACCACACCACTGTATTCCTTCTACATGATAGGTGCTTAAGATACAGTTGCTGAAAGAGATGAATGGATGTAAGTTAAGAGGTGTGAACAGTGCATTTAAGCATTAACTTTATTTTGAGTATTGGTTAGATATGAAGTATTTCTGGATTAATATCCTTCCTCTTCACTCACATAACATTTGCTTTCATAACTGCTTTCTCATGGTGAATTGTTGATTCTCTAAGAGTATCTCCATCTGGACTACTTGCCTTCAAGGAAAGAGACTGTGTCTTTCTTATTTATTTTTTTCATTTTTCTTTTTTTGAGGTAGGGTCTCACTCTAGCTCAGGCTGATCTGAAATTCACTATGTAGTCTCAGGGTGGCCTCAAACTCATCGGTGATCCTCTTACCTCTGCCTCCCGAGTGCTGGGATTAAAGGTGTGTGCCACCATGCCTGGCTCTCATTTTTCTTTTTTTTTTTTAATTGACAACTTCCATAATTGTAGACAATATCCCATGGTAATTCACTCCCTCCCCCGACTTTCCCCTTTGAAACTCTAGTCTTCATCATATCCCCTCCCCCTCTTAATGAGTCTCTCTTTTATTTTGATGTCATGATCTTTTATCTCCTATTATGATGGTCTCGTGTAGGTAGTGTCAGGCACTGCGAGGTCATGAATATCCAGGCTATTTTGTGCCTGGAGGAGCACATTTTAAGGAGTCCTGCCCTTCCTTTGGCTCTTATGTTCTTTCTTCCACCTCTTCCACAATGGACCCTGAGCCTTGCAAGGTGTGATAGAGATATTGCAGTGCTGAGCACTCCTCTGTAACTATTTCTCAGCACCATGGTGCCTTTTGGATCATCCCAAGGTCACTGCCATCTGAATAGAGAAGCTTCTCTACCAAAAGTGAGAGTAGTATTAATAAGTGGGTATGACATTAAGAGAAGTGCTTACCGGGCAGTTTGGTGAGCATAGTATATACCTTTAGGCAGACAGCAGCAGATGTTACACCCCTGGGGCTCATGACTACCCAACCCCTGTTGCAGCTTTTCAGTATCAGGGATGTATTCCCTCCCATGGAGAAGGCCTCTAGTCCAATTAGAGAGTGGTTGGTTTCCCCCATAACAGACCTACCACTATTGCACATTGCACTCATTGGCTCATTTGGCCTGGGTGGCCTTTTTTTTTTTTTTTTTTTTTTTTGTTTTCTTTGAGGTAGGGTCTCACTCTAGCCCAGGTTGACCTGGAATTCACTATATAGGCTCGGGGTAGCTTCCAACTCACAGCAGTCCGCCTACCTCTGCCTTCCGAGTGCTGGGATTAAAGGCATGCGCCACCATGCCTGGTTTCTGGATGGCCAAATTTAAGGCTTGCAGTATACTGTTGAGTATCTCCACTGGTGATTTCTCTCTCCCCCATTGAACTGCATGCAGTGTAGCTTTTTCCAGCTTTCTGTCAGCTGGTTTACAGGGAGGAGGTTTTCAGCTCAGCTCCAGCAGGATTTCTTAGTGATTTTGCAGCCCAAGTATGTGGAGTCTTCAGCAATAGCGTCTTCCTGGTGGGAAACCAAAAGTCTTGGCAGTCTGGGCTGGAGAGATGGCTTAGCGGTTAAGCACTTGCCTGTGAAGCCTAAGGACTCTGGTTCAAGGCTTGATCCCCAGGACCCACGTTAGCCAGATGCACAAGGGGGCGCACGTGTCTGGAGTTCATTTGCAATGGCTGGAAGCCCTGGTGCGCCCACTCTCCTCTCTCTCTCTCTCTCTTTCTTTCTGCTTCTTTCTCTCTCTGTCGCTCTCAAGTTAAAAAAAAAAAAATAAACAACAACAAAAAAGTCTTGGCAGTCGCCTGTTATGTTTTGGGGTTATCAGTGACCTCCCTGGTCAACAACTCACTGGAAGGTTTCCCATCCCTGGCACTGAAAATTTTCTAGTAACAATCTGTGGCCTCTGAGTGTTCCATTGTCCAAAAAGTAGGTTTCTGCCGGGCGTGGTGGTGCACGCTTTTAATCCCAGCACTCAGGAGGTAGAAGTAGGAGGATTGCTCTGAGTTCAAGGCCACCCTGAGACTCCATAGTGAATTCCATGTCAGCCTGAAAAAAAAAAAAGTAGGTTTCCATATGACTTATTTATATCCTCTTAGATTTTGGTTAGCCCTCCCTGCACCTCTCCTTTACTCAATCTCTTCCCCTGACCTCACTTAGGTCTTTTCATCCCATTAATCTGTTCTTCTACTTATATGCAATACCATCCTATTAAGTACCCCTTCTCTTCCTTTCTATTCCCTTTCTATTTCCTTTCTAGCTTACTGGCCTGTGCTACTGAGTTTTCTTCCTACTCACAAACCCAATCATTTTTAGCTAGGATCTACATATGAGAGAGAACATGTGATGTTTTGGCTTTCTGGGCCTGGGTTACCTAAGTATTATTCTTTCCAGAACAATTTATTGTCCTGCAAATTTCATAATTTCATGTTTCTTTACAGCTGAGTAGAACTCCAGTGTGTAAATGTGTCACATCTTCATTATCTACTTATCAGTTGAGGGACATCTAGGCGGGTTCCATTTCCTAGCTATTGTGAGTAGAGCAGAAATAACCATGTTTGAGCCAGTATCTCTTAGGAAGTAAGATGAGTCCTTAGGCTTTATGCCTAGGAGTGGTATAGCTGGGTCATATGGTAAATCTATTTTTAGCTGTCTCAGGAACCTCCACACTGATTTCCTCAAGCACTGGACCAGATTGCATTCCCACCAACAGTGTAGAAGGGTTCCTCTTTTTCCACATCTTCTCCAGCATTTATGGTCATTTGTTTTCATGATGGTAGCTATTCTGATAGGAATGAGATGGAATCTCAATGAAGTTTTAATCTGCATTTCCCTGATGGCTAGGGATCTTGAACATTTTTTTTCAGATTTTTGTTTGCCATCTGTATTTCTCCTTTTGAGAACTATTTTGTTCCATGGCTCATCTTTTAATTGGGTTGTTTGGTTTCTCTTTTTTTTTTTTGGGGGGGGGCTTTTGAGATAGGGTCTTACTCTAGCTCAGGTTGACCTGGAATTCACTCTGTAGTCTCAGGGTAGGCGTGAACTTTGATTTATTTTTGTCTCTGATTAATTTGTTTCTTTCTTTCTTTTTTTTAAATTTTGTTTATTTTTTATTTATTTGAGAACAACAGACAGAGAGAAAGAGACAGATATATATATATATATATATATATGTAGAGAGAGAGAGAGACACACACACAGAGAGGGGGAATGAGAATAGGCGAGCCAGGGCCTCCAGCCACTGCAGATGAACTCCAGATGTGTGCGCCCCCTTGTGCATCTGGCTAACGTGGATCCTGGGGAGTTGAGCCTCGAACCGAGGTCCTTAGGCTTCATAGGCAAGCACTTAACTGCTAAGCCATCTCTCCAGCCCGCTTTCTTTTTTATTATAGATTGAATTTATTTATTTATTTTTGTAGTCAATGAATATGGTCAAGATAGTACCATTGTTAGCCTCCTCCCTGTCCTCCCCCCCCCCCAACAGGGACCCTCCTTGTTGGGGTATATGGGTTGTGCATTGTGGGGTTAGCCTTCAGTTTTGGGTAGGAGGAAATGTCTCTGCATATCATGACACAGTGTGTGGCTCTGACATTTTTCTGCCCCCTCTTCCACAAATTTTCCTGAGCCATGTTGGCTTCATATTAGGTCTGCTTCTGTGTTGAGATCTTGGGTGCCTCTGTATCTCTGGATATCTGCTTTGGTAGGGGTTGATTGTTGCTCTATGCCTGTCTCCTTCACCATTGTGCTGGTTCCTGGTTTGCCAAGAAAACAGCATTCTTGCATGTTTCCCCTATTATTCTTAGTTTCAGCTGGGGCCCTTTTGAGGTATGATGGGGTGGTTCTGTCCTTACAATCTGTGTCTATCTTAAAAAAAAGATTCTCCAATGGAGAGTAAAGTTAGCACCAAGTAAATGTGATAACCATTGTTTTTTACAGAGAGTTTAATGGAGAGTGGGATGGTGCTGAATTGTTCCCCAGCTCCAGCTATGGATTCTATTCCACTGAGCAGATCAGTTAGCCAAATCGAGAGCAGTTGGTTTCCCACCATGGCTATGTGCCACTATTGCACTTGTATGAGCATCACGTCAGGGGGTCGAAGTTGAGAGGGGGGTCGGGGTGGAGTGGAGCAGCTTTGAAGTTGCGGATGGCAGGGGTGGGCAGGAGGTGGGGCATAGAGGGACTGAATTGGGGGAGGAGGGCCTAAAGACCTGCGGGGTGGGGGGAGGGAGTGCTGGGGGTCTGTGGATTCCGCCAATCGCCTGTGCCTGTGGTGCAGGTGGAACTGCTGGCCTGGGTCTTCTTGCCTGCAGTTATGGTGAGAGTAGCCTGAGGCTGGGACTCTGGCTAGGAGGGCTGCTTGGGGTGATTGGGGGACTGGTGGGTTACCCAAGAACATGGGAATCAGCCGGTTCTCTCTTTTGCCCTTCCCCACCCTCCCACTTGCAATCTATTAGAGATTGCTCTCCCCTAAAAGTCCTAATGGCCCCTTAATTCCTTGCTGCTCCTTCCTGAGAGTTGTGGTGGTTAGGCAGACACCATCTTGACTGGTACTCTGATTTATTATTACTGTTTTTTTTTTGAGTTCTTTATATATCCTAGATATTAAACCTCTGTTAGATGTGTAGCTGACAAAATTTTTCTCCCATTCTGTAGGTTGCCTCTTTGCTCTACTCACAGTGTCCTTTGCTGTACAAAACCTTTGTAATTTCATGAGGTCCCAGCAGTTGATCTGTGGTTTTATTTCCTGAGCCTTTTGTTTGTTTGTTTGATGTAGGGTTTCACTCTAATCCCGGCTGACCTAGAATTTACTATGTAGTGTCAGGTGGCCTCAAACTCACAGCGATCTTCCTGTCTCTGCTTTCCAAGTGCTGGGATTAAAGGCATGCACCACATGCCTGGCTTCATGTTTTCTTTTTATTATTATTATTTTTGTGTGTGAGCGAGCGAGTGAGCGAGCAAGTGAGCGAGTGAGAGAGAGAGAAAGAGAAAATTAGCATGTCAGAGCCTCCAACCACTGCAACTGAACTCCAGATGCATGCACCACCTTTGTGCACATGTGTGTGACTGTTGCAGTCAAGTTTACATTGCTAGCAGAAATCACCTGACCCAGAGCAGTTTTTAGGAAAAAATGGTTTTATTTTTGGTTTATAGAGGAAGGCCCATGATGGCATGGGAAAACAATGCCATGATTGGGTGGACATCATCCCTTGGCCAATGTAAGGTGGACAATAGCAACAGGAGAGTGTGCCAAAACTGGCAAGGGGAAACTGGCTATGACACACATAAGCCCGCCTGCAACAATATGCTGTTTCCAGGTGGCGTTAATTCCCAAATCTCCATTAGTTGGGAACCTAGCATTTAGAACACCTAAGTTTGTGGAGGACACCTGACTCAAACCCCCACAGCGACCTTGTGCACTTGTGTCTCCTTGTGTGTCTGGCTTACATGGGACCTTGAGAATTGAACATGGGTCCTTAGGCTTTGCAGGCAAGTGTCTTCACTGCCAAGTCATGTTTCCAACCTGTCTTTCTTATTTTTATGTGGTTAATTTTAGATATAGCACCTTGATCATAGTAAATAGTTGATAAATCTTTGTAGAAATAAATAAATGGTAGTCACTTAAGTAATCTGTTTGCAGGAAATGTTGGGGCTCTCCAAAGTACCAGTTACTCAAGCAACACGTGGTCCTCAGGTACAACAGCCGCCTCCTTCCAATAGGTAATTAATATGGTAAATAGAATTTTATAGTTCACTCAACTATTAAATTTTTTTAACAACCTTTATTCATATGTACAATGTATCCTGATCATAATCCGCTTCCACTAGCCTACTTTTCCTTTCATATTAGTCCCTCTTCTGTTTTGGTGTCATCATTTTTTTCAGGACTTGTGTAGATAGTATCAGCCACTGTGAGGTCTTGAATGCAATGGCCACTTTATGTTGGAAAGACAGTGTTCCAACACAATCCTCCCTTTCCTTTGGCTCATACGTTCTTTTGACTACTTCTTCTGCAATGGTTCCCACAGCTGTGTTAAGCATCTTATACTCTTAAGCATAGACAGTTGGTGATACTGTACTACTAAATATTTTTAAAAATTATTTCCTTTTTTCTGTTTTCAAATTTTATTTATTTATGTAACAGAGGGTGGGGGGGAGAGAGAGAGAGAATGAGAATCAGAGCATGGGTACATCAGGTCCTCCTGCCACTGCAAACTAATTCCAGACGCATGTACCACTTTGTGCATCTGACTTTATGTAGGTACTAGGGAATTGAACCCAGGTCTTTATGCTTTGCAGGCAAGTGCCTTAACTGCTGAGCCATCTCCAGGCAATTTAAAATTTTATATTGTTTTGTTTTTGAGGTAGGCTCTCACTGTAGCACAGGCTGATCTGGAATTTACTATATAATCTCAGGCTCCTATCTCTGCTTCCCAAGTGCTGGGATTAAAGGTGTGCACCACCATCCTGGCTTCTGTTTATCTGTTTGCCTGCTCCTTTTCTTCCTCCTTACCTGGTACTGAGGCTTAAACCCAGGGTCTTTTTTACCTTTAAATTTCTTTCATTTATTTAAATATTTAATTAATTAATTTATTTAATAGAGAAAGAAGCATATAGAAAGAGAGAATGGGCATATTAGGGCCTCCAGCCACTGCAAACAAACTCC